>NC_088376.1:191688333-194421666 GCF_037993035.2 Macaca fascicularis
CTATAACAAGACATGATCACTTTTGGTATAATTGATTAGAATCTGATTTACTATTTGTAAAAATGTTTGACATATTGAGATTTTAATTTTAATTCTGAGAATTGTATCGAAAAGAACATATTTATTTAAATTTTAAGAATGCATTACCTTGAAACATGCTAGTAGAAGCAAACTGTAATGTGATATTAACTTAGAATAGTGACTTTTTTTTACATTTGGAATGTAAATCTGCTGGCTATGTTTATCTAACTTATTTTAATATAACAAAAGTGGTAACAATTAGACCAAATTTTATTGTTGAATTAGAATGCTTAGAAAATAAATGATACTGTCCAGTCTCTTTTTATGATATTATTAAAGACCCAGTATTTTTATAGGTCATAATCTACATAGACTATATATGTATGTTCATACATAATCACCATCAATTGGATGGGTAAAATTTGATATATTACTAACAAAGATAGACATTTAACTAACAAAACAGCTTTCAGTGGCCTAATCATCCATGCTTAAGCACACATTTAGCATCCAAAAGATATGAAATACAACATTCTTATTTAAGAGTAAATTCCAAATTATTCAGCCACACAGCCATTCAAGTTCCTTCTCTGGATAACTCAATATTTCTTCGCCTACTTAAAACACATTAACTGGGGAAGGAATTCTTTAGTTTGCTAAAAGCCAGATCATGTATACATACATGTATATGTATATATGCAAAAATGTATATATGCACTTTGAAACTTGCAAATAGAAATAAAACGTCATGCAGTATAAATCTAGATTAGTGATTGTTTTGCATTTTAAATATGATTCCTCTGGTAATGTTTACTCTTTATGTAACAAAAATAAGCATGTATATATGCTTACATCATCAATATATTTTAGATCATAATCAGTATCATTAAACATCCATCCATAAGGTTATTCTTTTCAAGTTTAGACACTACCAGTATTGGGAACTATGTTTTTCCCTAAAATAAATTATTTTAATACTTACTATTGAAATAGCAAATTATTATTATTATTATTATTATTGAGACGGAATCTCACTCTGTCACCCAGGCTGGAGTACAGTGGCATGATTATTGTTCACTGCAGCCTCAGTCTCCTGGCCTCTCCACCTCAGCCTCCTGAGTAGCTGGGACTACAGTTGCCACGCTACCATGCCTGGTTATGTTCAAAATTTTTGTAGAGACGGGGGTCTCCCTATGTTGCCCAGCCTGATCTTGAACTCCTAGACCTAAGTGATCCTCCCTCCTCAGCCTCCCAAAGTGCTGGAATTACAGGCATGAACCACTGCGCCCAGTGAAATAGCAATTCTTTGCTAACTGATATGGTTTGGCTGTGTCCTACCCAAATCTCATCTTGAATTGTAGTTCCCATAATCCCCACGTGTGGTGGGAGGGACCAAGTGAAGATTAGGGGGACGATTTCCTGCATCCTGTTCTTACAATAGTTAGTTCTCATGAGATCTGATGGTCTTATAAGGGGCTTTCCCCTTAGGTGGGCTCTCATTCGCTCTCCTGCCGCTCTGCAAAGAGGTACCTTCCACCATGATTTTAAGTTTCCTGAGGCCTTCCCAACCAGTAAGTACCAGTAACTCATTTGTATTGTTTTGTATTATACAAAACTCATTTGTATTGAGACTACTTTCTAACTACATTAAAATAATACTTTAATATATTTTGATTAATTTTCAGAACAGAAAATGGTTAATGCCATTTAGAATGCTAAACCTCAATTAAACAAATGACATATAATTCCCTGTGTAGACTGGTATGTTCATACTTTGGGGAATAAATGACAAAGGCTGACTTTAGCCATAGTCTTTCCCTCTTATATATTTGTGAGCTCTTTAAGTCTTCAGGAATTCAGTAGAGTTGTCCATTAAAATGGAAGAAAGATGTTTGTCATTTCTACTAGTTTGGTACATTCAACTTTACCTAGTAAAGGTAGCTGATAAACTCATTCATACAATTTACCTTTCCATCTCTAAAGGTGGAAAGGATTTGTCCAGTCAAAGAAATATTTTCAGTGTTTGGGGATGGTTGGGGGATGTGTGTATTTTCAAATTGTTGGGGGAATGTGGTGTTCCAACAATAGGGAACCTGAAATCTGGCTTCACAATCTTCAGGCTTCCTCTAGGGCAACACCAATCCAGCTGACTACTAAAACAACTAAGCTTAGAATGGTTTTGAATCCTCACCTTCTACAGAGAGGAAATTGGAAGGCTGATCTGTTTCTGAAGTTGCCAACACCTTTTCATGCACAGTAATGGCATCAAAGGGACAAGTCATCACAGGTCTCTTTTGAGACCAGGAAAACCTGGTCTGTTTTAACATGTTAAAACTCCTGTTTTAACAGAGGAGTGTCTAAAATAAGAGTACCTATTTCAACTAGGCCCACAGAGATCAGGTGAGAAGTATGGCAACTAGGATGGTAGGAAATGCATTTTGGCCAAAAAGAGAGTACCAGGTTTTTTCTGAAGACATTCAAATGCAAATAGTAAAATATACATCCCTGTGCAAGTCAAACAACGTAAAGCCCATAGGCTGACAGCTTCCTCTCTCTGTTCCATAGGGTCACAATCTTGAGCCCCTTTCCATTAGCTCTTGCAATAACCAGATACTCCCCTCAGAGCACACAGTACAGTGTGTGCAACATAATCATCTGACAGATGATCATTTTATGTTTTCTAACAGGTGTTATCATTAGTATTGACATTTTTGTATCACATTCTACTTCTCTGGTACTCTGAAATTTCCCCCATAAATAACTTTTTCATTTGGTAACAAAATGTGGCTTTGGGCTGTATCCTTTTCAGTAACAGAGATACTCTTCTATTCTTTCTATGGCAACCTCTTGTTTGATTACAATTGTTAAATTTTTTTGTGTGCCTAAAGAAAAGTTAGAAAAAGCAGGTTAAAAAAAAAAAAAAGCAAAAAACACCCAGTATTTTTATTAAGCTCAATCTATAAGAACCAAGCCCTTATTTCTTATTCCTTAAGGGCTCAAAAGTAACTGTTTTCTTTTTAGCAAAGGATAGGGTAACATTACAAATTTATAGTGACAGTGATTGTGAAAACTACCACCACAACACTTTATAAACGTAGCCAAATCAGACGAGCTGTCTTTTATGTGCAAATTCTTTTGTGGTGTCCATGTTTGACTGAAACGAAATAAGTCACTAGGACTTACATGTTCAAAAATAAAACTTAAAAATGTTAAATCCCTGAGAATATGGAGAAAAAATTATTAATGTGAAACCACCAAATCTTAGGCTTATTACATTCACAAACATTAGTCTCGTGTACAATTATTTCTTAAAAAGATTTTTTTTTTTTAATGTAATTGGCAGAGTTTATCTAATTGTTCTTCTGGGAAAATAATAAAGATCATTCTTTTGAAAAATTACTAAATAAGAATAAAATTTTTAATTTTAGCAGCAACCAAAAAGAGCAAAAAAGGTAAGAAAAGGACAACAATAATAAATCTTTATTGAGATTTTTTAACAAAATAATTTTTAAAAACAAAAGCTCCCACATGTAAACAAGAAAGTAAATAAGTTAGATGGCATTATTATGTACATCCAAGAATCAAAACATGTTCTGGTAAACATTCCATTATCCAGTAAAATGTTTTGACCCATCACTGTTAAGAGAAACTGTGTATTTAATACTACCAATAACGAAACCTAATCTTTGAACATTATAAAATGGTTTACGGAATATAAACTATACAGTTTAGTTTTTCGTTCCTCCTAGCAATCCGTGTCACATGTATAGTAGTCCTAAGATGTATTTTGTCAGTATTAGCCCAAAATGTCCACCATCCCAAATTAACCAGGTTATACATATCTCCTCCAGTTTTCATGGTAGGATGTGTTAGAACCCATATATTACAACATCGTTTTTCAAAACTAACCTAATCCTAACTTCTATTCTAACTAGTCTGGCACTCCTTCATTTTCTCTCTCTGTCTACACATTCATTAGATACCATGGCAATTTCACCTTAAAAAATACTGCTAATACACATTTAGACGGTAATTTCCGGTAAAATTGTGGTTTATTTATCAAAAAAAGAAATTATTTTAAAAATGTAGGTCAAGCATTGTCATAGTTGTAGTACTTAATTGAGAATAATGGCTTCAATTTAGAAGATTCAATATACACATTCAACAAAATTAAAGTTTAAATTATAATTCATATAATTATAATCCTCACTTTTTAGATGGCCAAAATATATTGTTTACTTACTATAAAGTGTTATTTATTCATTGTCTATTTTTACTAATTATATTCAATGCACAGTAATGGCATCAAAGGGACAAGTCATCATAGGTCTCTTCCGAGACCAGGAAAACCTGGTCTGTTTTAAGAGAGGAGTGTCTAAAATAAGAGTACGCATTTCAATTAGGCCCAGAGAGAGGAAAAAGCCAGGATAATCTTTGTAGTGAGGCCTTGCTTTCGGTTTTAAATGTAATTCTTTTCTGCCAGCTGAAATAATTTAAAGATGTGCACAATAGATCTGTGCTATTTAAGGCAGGTGCCAAGCACATTTTGAAAGGTAATAAACTTACCAACTAGAATGTTCTCCCAACGGAAAAAGAAAAAGAAAAGCTACGACAGTTTTTGTTTAAGACAGATGTTTAAATAGCACTCTTCTTTTTGACCATTTAAAAATAATTTGGCAGCTGTAACTGCCTATGGTCATAACACATAATCACTTACAAAAGACAAGCAACAGATACAGAATTAATGATATACTTTTAATATTTTTACAACCCTCTTTAAGTTGGTGCCTAACGGCATTTAACAAGATTTTTATATTCAGTGAAAAAGATTTAGAACATAAACTGACATGAAGTAAGGAATATAATTTCTCTGTGCCATGCAAAAGAAAAGTCAACTTTTTACACATCATCACTCCTAAATAGTTCTAATTAAAATCCAAACTGTTTCCATTTTTGCATCATTGTCATTCTTTGGCAAAAGATTCAAAATAGCCATGGGTTAGGAAACAACTGTTCACTCACAGTCTCCATTTTTTTTTTTTCCGCAAAATACATGTGTTTTGTAAAAGAAATCTGCACTGTGCTTGGTTTATACTACATAATTATAAGTAAGCAAAATATTATGACTTTTTTTGACTAATCTACTCCTAAAGCCTTGAGTTGCCGTTCAATCTCTTCATCTGAGATTGTAGCCTTTGAAGTAGAGGCAGATGGTAAGCTTCCCGCAGCTGATGGAGCTTTGGCCATCTATATTAAACAAAGAAAAACAAAAACGTGCATTAGCAAACATTTGGACTAGGACATAACAGGATGTGCTGTACAGAGGTCTCTTTAATTTACTTTTGAAACAGAAATAAAAAACATGTACCTAACAGTAAAAACAAAACAATTAAGTGACAAACGTGGTAGGTAGAAACTATTTCCAACTAAGAAAAGATGATGTTCATACCTTTCCAGAAATTTCAATTCCAATTTCATCAAGAACTTGATTCACAATATCCTGGCTTTCTTCTTCATCATCAGAACCGTCAAAGATGTCATCAAGTGTGTCATTGACTGGGGGATAAGGGAGAAGGAGCAAAGCATTTACTTTCAAACAAATTTCAGATTAGATTTATATATTTACAGTCTAGCTCAACTATTTTGTATATTACAGAAAGCAAATTCAGTGAACTAAAAAAATCCTTCAAAATGTCAGTGAAGTACATTGATAAATACACATTTGAGCCATTAAATCTGGAATAATGTTCATTTCAACACAAATTATCCTATAGTAAACAAGTCTACTCTGTTTTTTAAAAAATTACATCTAATAGACAAAAACCATGTGATATTCACAGCCACATGTTTAAGACTTTTAAATATTATTTCACAAATTGTATTCATTAAGCTGGTAGAGGAAGAATATGCAAGAATAAAATATCCTGTTAATATCTGGAAAACAATTTACTCTTTTTATATCTATAATCATATTTTTATACCTCTTAAATTTACATTCAAGATACATGTAGAACATTCTAAAGAAATCTAAGGTTCAGTATTTTAATAAATTTGCCTAAAGAATGATGTCCGATTTAACAGGATTATTACTGCTACAACCTTTCCTACCTCTCTTCCCTCCCCAAAATATTTACTGAAAGCACTCTGTATAGAATGCATCATGTTGAGTTGTGGGGAAACAATTTTTGATGGATTGAGATTGTGTCTTTTTTATCTTTGAAACTGGGCACCTCGTGCCTGAAATGCAATACATATACAATGGGTGTATAGACGGAGAAAAATAAAGACCTCGGGTAGTTGACACTTGAGTATAAAAGAAAAAAAATTCAACAGATTGTGGTAAGAGAAAAGATAAATGATTACAAAGTTTCAGAGAAGGAGATTACATCCAACTGGGAGGAAGTAACATGTGAAGTAATCTGGCAAGGATACATAGGGTTTAACCACACAGAGATACAAAAATGGAATGGCCTGGGCAAAGTCATGGTGAGGCAACAGGGACACAAGCAAGAAAGAATAAGTTCTTCTGTTTGGTTGTTATTTAAGGTACATAAATGGAAAATGTCTGGGAGAAAAAAAAATTACAGCAGTTAGCCTAAAATTGTTCCTCTCCTGGTATCTGGCAAATGTCCCCAGAAGAAGAAAGACAGGTAACCTAGTCTGATTTCCTTGTAATCATGTTGGTAACTGTGGCTCCTGAAAAACAGGCTTAATGTTTACTACAAGAGTCTTTGTCTATGGAATGCTTGTACCAGGGTGTCCTGGTTTAGGACTGCTATAGTAACAAACCTATGATCTATGGGTTTATGCACCATGACTCCCTGGAAAATGTCACGTAAGGTAGGCAGTCATCTAGGGTATAAACTGAAGATGTTTCATAACCTAAATACTTCCTTCGTGTTTTTTATTTAAAATTTGGGGATTTTATCTTGTAGTAAGCAGAAAACCCCTGAAGGAATTTAATCAATATGCTCAGAGGTAAGATCCTGGAAAAAAATAATTTAGCCGTATGTTACTCAGATGTAACTTAGCAAAGTAATACGGGAGATGTGAAGTCCAGGTCATGAGGAGTTTATAAGTCCAGGTCATGCGGAGTTTATAAGTAAAGAAGTGGTTGCAGAAAAAAAAAAAATGAATGAAGTAGATAGAAGAAAAAGATGAGAGAGGTGTAATCAGACTAACAAAGAACGCTTTCAGAAAAAATGTAATAATGCTCATCACAGGTATACTGTAAGATTTCCCAAAGATCTTGTGTCTTAACTTAAATGTGAACAAGCTTTGGAGCAACAGGGCAGAATGTAAATTCCAACTGGAAAAAGATATGTTGATTTACACCTTGAATTTATTTTGGGATGAAAATATTGTTAGTGTATTTTACTAGGTTGTTAAAAAAAATGAGTAACCATCAATAACTACTATTATACTACAGACTAATTTGCAATGTATTAAAATACAAATGAGAACAACTGCAGTAGGTATTATAGATATCTGATTAAGTAAGGGTTGTTGATTCTTTTCATTATAGCTTAATGGAAAAGTTCATTTCTCTGGTAAAGACTGCCATCACTGGCATTGGAAACCACATGTTCAATACTATGATCATTATATAAATAACAGTTTATATAATAAACAGTTCTCTCAGTCATTAAAATATGATTGATGATGTTTCAACAACCTGAAAAAACTCAGAGTTTTCAAACTAAAGGCCTGAAGTGAAAACTACAGAACTTTGGAGCTGTCAAAGATAAACAGGCAATATCATTACAACCGCGAATAGAAACAGCTGTCCTGAAATAGAATACTAGAATAATAATGAGTTTATTCACCCTGGCAACTTAATTCGATACTGTTTTATACACTAAATGTTATTAAATGCTGTTAAACTAAAATACTAGCAGATAAGCAAAGCTAAACTGGTATATCCCTACACAGTTGTAAAACATTTATTTTTTCTATTTTTCATGTTTTATAGTTGTAAAACATTTAGAAAACATACTTTCAAAACAATGATTTTGTAAATACATTTCCACCATAACATGCAATTAGTTTATATTCAAAAAGACAAAAACTAAATATTAGAAGACTCTTGTGTGAGGGAAAAAAAAAATGAGAATAAAAACCAAAAAAAAAAAAAGAGCTCCATTACCTCTACCCCTAATATAGGCAAATCTTCTATAGCACCGAAGAGTCGACATAACTCTGAAACTGCCTGACTTATATCATGAAGAATTATTTACCTCACAAGTTGGTTTTGGTATAGTAATCGATAAAGTAAAACTGCTAAAGCCAATGTGTAATAGAGATATGGCATAACATATTTTATACCTTTCCCTCAGTTAAATACAAATAGAATTTTGAGCCTGTCATTTTTGGTTTCATCATTTCTGCCTTCGTGAATGAGAATATGAGACTTAAAGTAAATAAATGTCTAATTTAAAGATAAGAAAACTATATATTTCATTATAACTTATTAAACTTACTCATTTCTTCAGTCATCTCCATTTTCATGTTTTCCTTCTGGAAATTCTGCATTGTTTGTAATGTCTTTTGTGGATCCATCTTCTTGTTAACTGCCTGCATTGTCTTTAAATGTATTTACAAGATTCATGTTACTTTCATAATTCTGAAAATTTTACTATGAAGTAAGTCAAAAGGGAACACATCAAATATAGACAGGCTTTTAAAAGACAGCCATCCTACCGTAATCAAACATAGAGTGTTAAATATTCTAGAAAAAAATGAAATAGTCATTTGGAAACCATCTGCTTAACATCTATATAATAAAGACCAGTGTGGAAAATCTCATCTGAACAGCAGGCAAGAAATTATGTAATAAAAAACATTATCAGCATAAAATCCTTTGCTATTCAAATAAGAAAATTAAATTTACCTGTTTATGTGGCAAGTAGGTAATGTCAATAAATTTTTAAATTTAATTTTTATAAAAACTTTCATTAACATTTTTAATGTCTAAATTTAAAAAGATTAGAAGATATACTAGCATACATACTTAATCTATTAACACATTTAAAACGATGGTTTAAAAAAACATAAAAATGTGAGTTTTGAAAAACTATGTGAAAACAATTCTCTTACATTATACATTCACAACTCATTTCACTAAGAGATTAATGTTCTCTAGTATCACCAAAATTCATTTACAATCATGTGTCATGTGCTTACATTTTGGTTAATGACCCACAGCATATACGACAGTGGCCCCATAAGATTATAATACTCCATTTTTACTATACCTTTCTTATGTTTAGCTATGTTTAGATACACAGATACTTAAACCATTATGTTACAACTGCCTACGAAATTCAGTACAGTGTAGCCTAGGACCAACAGGCTATACCATATAGCCTAGATGCGTAGTAGGCTGTATCACCTAGGTTTATGTAAGTATACTCCAAAATGTTTGCACAATGACAAAATTGCCTAAGATGAATTTTTCAGAATGTTAAGGCAGACATGACTGTATTTTTATATATATGATGCATAATATATACATGATAAACATATGTGTATGCATTATATAGCTAATTCAGTATATTAAAAGAAACCCTACAATAGAAAACACGTTGATTTCAAAGATATGAAGCAAATAGTCCTTTCTCAACTGCATGCAATGCTGTAGTCAAAGTATTCTTTCCAAGTATGACACTGCATTCCCCTCATCCCTGCCCACCCCCAACACACCTAACTCTCTAGTGGCTTTCCAGTGCTCTTAAGTGCTAAAAGTCAAATTCCATAATTTGCCTATGAGCCCTAACATGGATTAAACTTTGCACTATTGCTCTCTAGCGCTATGTTTTCTCTTGCCACTTGAGGCCAGGAGTTTGAGACTAGCCTAGCCAACACAGTAAAAACCCATCTCTACTAAATATACAAAAATTAGCGAGGCATAGTGGCTCACACCCACAATGCCAGCTACTCAGGAGGCTGTGGCAGGAAAATGGCTAGAACCTGGGAGGCAGAGGTTGCTGTGAGCCAAGATTGCACCATTGCACTCCAGCCTGGGCAACAGAGCAAGACTGTCTCAAAAATCAGACAATCAAAAAGAATACAGTAACTGAGACACAAAATGTATACTGAAACGTTCTCTCTCTCTTCTTTTTTTTTGAGACAGAGTCTCTCTCTGTCACCCAGGCTGGAGTGCAGCAGCGTGATCTCGGCTCACTGCAACCTTTGCCTCTCAGGTTTCTGCAATTCTCCTGCCTCAGCCTCCCAAGTAGCTGGGATTACAGATGCCCACCACCATGCCCAGCTAATTTTTGTATTTTTAGTAGAGGTGGGGTTTTGCCATGTTGGCCAGACTGGTCTTGAACTCCTGGCCTCAAGTGATCTGCCTGCCTTGACCTCCGAAAGCGCTGAGATTACAGGCATGAGCCACCATGCCCGGCTTGAGGCTTGAAACTTTCTCATTTTAAAGATTATAATGTGTCACTGTACTTTTTGTACTTCACAAAATGGATGCACTCTACTCTTTATTTGCACAAATGTATTGGGTACATCTAAAAATTTGTTACACACATATAATGCATAGTGATCTAGTCAGAGTGTTTAGGGTGTCCACCACCCAAGTACAATATATTTTTGTTAACTATAATCTCCCTACTCTGCTATGAAAGATTGAATTTATTCCTTCTAACTGTACGTTTGTACAGCATTCGACTTGCATGTGCTCTGCTGTCTCAAACACAATTACAGTTAACACTCCTTACTTGTGGATTCCACATTTGAGAATTTACCTACTCATTAAAATGTATTTGTAACCTCAAATGAATACCTGCAGTGTTTTAATGCTTATCTGTGGACATTTACAAAGCAGCAAAACATCTGAGTCACCCAACATGCACATTTCCAGCTGAGGTCAAACAAGTTGATGTTCTGCCTTCTTACTGCAAATTAAGTGTCCTTTCCACAGTTTATTTAGTGTCACATTTTTCTCACTTTTCTACTTTTTGTTGGTGATTTCACTGATAAAAAATGATCCCCAAACATTGTATCCCCAAACATGCTGCCCAGTGTTCCTAAGTGAAAGAAGGACATGATGCGCTTTATGGACAAAATATATGTTAGATAAGCTTTGTTGGGGAATGACATATAGTCCCATTAGTCATGAGCTCAATATGAGCAAATCAACTATCTATTAAATATGGCATCTTTAAACAGAAACACAAGGTTAGTCAGGTACAGATTAGGTGATGAAAAAATGTTGTGGGCAAAGGCTCACAGAAATAGAACTCAGTATTTCCCCTGGGAGCAATGGTTCAATATGCACTATTTCAGTGTTCCTGGCTTCATGGGACATAACTACTATGAATAACAAAAAATTGCCCGTGTATACCATTTCCCTATCATAAAGCTTGTACTTTCCTCTGAAGCTTTTTTTTTCTTTTGCACTTCATATTCATAATCCCTCTTCTGTACATCTAACCTCTAATGATATTCTTAAAACCTCTGTCTTATGCAATGTCTTTTAGATCACCCTACTCAAAGGTCTGTGCAATTCATAAAGCTTAGCACGACTGATATATAGTGGGTAGGTTCCTAGAGACATATCTTAAGCTCCCCCAATTGAACTATAAAATCTGTGAAAGCAGACCTTCTGTCTTAGCCTCTTTTGATTACTAACAGTATCAAGGAGTGCTTTATTTATTAAATGACTGAAAGATTCAGAGTCCTTTAAACTCTACAGTAAAAACACTGATTATAGATATAGAAAAATGTGTTTGTGTGTGCATGCAGTAAGTTAAACATCAGTTCTAGACAAACAATCTGATAAATCTTTCTTACTATTTATGTGACCTTCTGACACATTCATAAAAATGAATCAAGAGGAAATTATCACTCAAAGGTAGTCACAACATACAAAGAGATAAAGTCAAAAATCATCTGACAATTTGAGGGGAAAAAAGCAAATACTTTTAAAAGTCAATTTTATAAAATTAGAAGCTACATGTGATCTTTCGAAAATGGGACTGTTGGCCAGGCGCAGTGGCTCACGTCTGTAATCCCAGCACTTTGGGAGGCAGAGGCAGGCGAATCATCTGAGGTCAGGAGTTCGAGAGCAGCCTGGCCAACATGTGAAACCTCGTCTCTACTAAAAATGCAAAAATTAGCCAGGTGTGGTGGTGGTGCATGCCTGTAATCCCAGCTACTCAGGAGGCTGAGGCAGGAGAATCTCTTGAACCCAGGAGGCGGAGGCTTCAGGGAGCCGAAATCTTGCCACCGCACTCCAGCCTGTGTGACAGAGCAAGACTCCGTCTTAAAAAAAAAGAAAGAAAATGGATTGTCCTCAAACAATAAATTTTGTATTAAAACATACCAATAAAGAATCTAGAAGTAATTACCTGGATTATCTAGTATTATAACTCATTTTACTAAAAATTACATACATTTTATACCACATATATACCAGAAGGTGCTTTTAAATCTGCTTTCAATATTGATATTTAAATATCATTTATAAAATTATAAATCTATGAATATAAAAGCTCCCACTTACTTTTGCTGTGGTAGACATTGCTCCAGCCATCTTCATTTGGGAATTCATCACTTTTGTTTGTGTAGACATAGAAGTAACTTTGGAACTTACAGCAAAAGTTCTCGTCTTCTGTTTCCGTAGATGCACGAGCTGTTTGGCTAAAACTCTGCAAGCTTCCTTATTACCAATCTTGGCCATTTTCTTAATTTCTAATTCCTAAGAGAAGAAACAAACAAAATAAAATAAAATCATTAAGGGGTAGTTCTCAATAATTTATTTCAGAAGAACGGATCTAATATACATAACAGACCCTTTCTCCCCGATCATGAAGAGGGGAAGAAGCTATTATAAAGTCATAGAGCAAAAGAGTAATCTAAGAAGGAAATTTAGTCTACATGTTTACATGGAAAGGACAGAACTGGTATCTTCATCCATGAATACAAAGCAAATCTACAAAACAGTGCACATGTAGAGCCCAAAAGAAAATTAAAAAAAAAAAAAGACTATCCAAAAGAAGGTAAGAGAAAAAGAACAAACATACAAGCAAAGAGTTGGTGGGACAGAGCAATAAAGGGCAAGGTGATAGATCTAAAACTAATAATACAATTACATTAAATAAAATAGTCCATTTTATACCTCAATTATAAGACAGACTGTTGGATTAAATAAGAAAGCAAACCCAACTATATGCTATCTGAAGACACCAACTTATACAAAAACAGTCAAGTAAAAGGACAGAAAAATATACGCTATACACATACTTATCAAAACCTGCCAATCCAGAGTGGCTATATTAATAGAGATGAAATAAACTTGAGAACGAGGAATACTACAGAAACAGAAAGGGGTATTTCATAATGATATAAGGGAATCAATACCAGGAAAATCTTAAATGTGTATGTACCTAATAAAAGTGATTCAAAATATATAAAACACAATGGACAGAACTGAAAGGAGAAATAGACAAATGTATAATTAGCATGAGAAATATCAGCAACTCCACTCTTAAGCATAAAGCCTAATTGTTACAAGTAGACAGAAAATCTGCAGTGATACAGAAGGCTTCAAAAACACTATCACCAATTTGACCTCACTGACATTTGTAGGAAACTCCAACATTGACAGCAGAATATACATTCTTTACAAGTGTCACTAAACAATCAGCAAAGTATTCCATATTCTACATCAGAAAACAGGGCTCAATAAATTTCAAAGGACTGGAATCACACAAAGTATGCTAACTACAATGAAACTCAAAATTCATAAGAAAAATATGAAAAGAAAATCACAAATAAGTGGAAATTTAAAAATAATCGTTCTAAATAAGTCATGGGTTAAAGAAAAAAAGCAGAGGAAATAATATTTTGAACTTAAGTGAAAATACAACATAAAAATTTGTGAGCTGCAATTAAAATTGCTCTTAGAAGAGTTTACAGCATTGAAGTTTGCATTTGAAAAAAAATGAATACTTCATAAGCTTCAACATAACATAGAAAAAAGAAATACAAATGAAACACAAAGTAAGGAAATAAGATAAACAAGAAAATAAATATACAAACTAGGAAGGAAAAATCTGGCCAGGCACAGTGGCTCACGCCTGTAATCTCAGCACTTTGGGAGGCCGAGGCGGGTGGATAATGAGGTCAAGAGATCGAGACCATCCTGGCCAACATGGTGAAACCTTGTCTCAACTAAAAATACAAAAAAATTAGCTGGGCGTGGTGGCACACGCCTGTAGTCCCAGGTACTTGGGAGGCTGAGGCAGAAGAATCACTTGAACCCGGAAGGCAGAGGTTGCAGGGAACTGAGATGGCGCCACTGCACTCCAGACTGGTGACAAAATGAGACTCCATCACAAAAAAAAAAAAAAAAAAAAAAAATCCATACAGAAAATCAGTGAAACCAAAAAGCAAAAGCTGTTTTTTGTGTGTGTGTGTGTGTGTGTGTGTGTTTTTTAATAGATCAATCAAATTGATTAACTACTAACCAGGCTGATGACAAAAAAAACTGAGAAAGAGACAGACAGTGAGAGGGAGAGAACACGGTTACAAATACCGAGAAAGCAAAGAAGGGCATCACTTCTTATCCTAAAGATGTTAAAGGATAGTAAGGGAATATTATAAACAACATATCAGTATATTTTAAAATGTAATAGAAATGGACAAGTTACTTCTCAGACTAAAGCCACCAAGATCATTCAATAAGACAGATGACCTAATCCACTGTATATCAATTTTAAAAAATAATTTGTAGTTCAATAATCTACCTACAAAGAAAATCTTCATTCACATATGACTTTACTGATGAATCCTATCATACATTTAAGGAAGAACTATACAAACTCTTTCATTAAAGAAGAGAGTATAGGACCCTTGCCAACTAATGCTATGAGGCCAGCATTACTAGGCCGGCATTATTACCCTGATATCAAAATCAAATAAAAACACTGCACTGCTGCCTACACTACACACACAAAAAACTACAAATCAGTATATTTTATGAACACAGATGCAGATATTCTTAAAATTTCAGCAAACTGAAAATATATTAAAAAAATATATCATTAACAAGTGAGGTGTGTGCCTGGAACAAAAGGTTGATCCAACTTTTGATAATCAAAGTAATTCACTGTATTGACAGAATAAAAAAGAAAACCACACAACCATTTCAACAAGTACAAAACACTGCTGAGGAAAATTGAAGATCTAAATAAATAGGGATCTACATAATGGAGAGATATAATACCTTCATAGGTCAGAAGACATAATGTTAATATCTCTTCTGTTAACGTTAATTAACATTATGTTAATATGTCTTATGACACAATGTTAATATGTACATATTCAACGTAATCCCAATCAAAATCTGATCTTTTTTGTAGAAACTGATTTGTATTCTAAAGTTCCTATAGATATGCAAAGCACCTAAAACAGCCAAAACAATTAGGAAAAAAGAAGTGTGAAGTGGAAAGATTAATGCTCACTTTTAGACTTACTTTAAACCTTTTTTAACAAAAATAATGTGGTATTAGCTTAAAAACAGTCATATAAATCAATGGACTAGAGCCCAGAAAGATGCCTACGTTTGGACAACTGATTTTCCACAAAGATGACAAGGGAAAGCGTCAGCAATAATTATGTTGAAACAACTGACCTTCCATATGCAAAAAGTGAACCTCCACCCTTACCTGACACCATACTGAAACTTAATTCAATATGGTTCACGTTTTAAATGGAAGAACTAAAACTGAATTATTTCTAGAAGAAAACACAGGAGAAAATATTACTGACTTTGGGTTAGGCACTCATAGCTAGTACACTAAAAGTAAGTAGTACACTAAAAGTACTAGTTAGAGAAAAAAGGATGAGAAATATTAACAACTCCACTCTTACGCATACACTCTAATTGTGACAAGCAGACAGAAGATCTGCAATGATACAGAAGACTTAGAAAACACTATCACCAATTTGACGTAATTGACATTTGTAAGAAACTCCAACATTGAAAAAAAAGAATAAAAGAATAAAAAATTGTACTTGATCAAAATAAGCCAAAAAAACCCTTTCATTCCTCAAAAGACACTTAGGAAAATGAAGGACAAGGTTAAGAACTTGGAAAGAATATCTGCACAACATATACTTGATAAAGCATTTGTTTCCACAATATATAAAAATCTATTGTAACTAAGAAAGAAAACAATTTGATGAAAAAATAGGTAAAATATTTGAACAGACACTCTGGCAAAAAAGGTAAGTAAACAGTAAACAGGTATATAAAAAGATGTTCAACAGCATTAGTGATTAAGAAAATGAAATTTAAAATGACAATCTACTATACACCCACAAAATGGCTAAAATTAAAGACTGTCAACTCCAAGTATGGGAAACAACTGTAACTTTCATACATTACTAATGGGAAGAGAAAACATTATGGGCACTCTGCAAATTTTTCAGCACTTTAGTTTTAATTTTTTAGCAGTTAAACATACATTTACCCTATGACCCAGCAATGTCACTCAGGAATACACCCAAGAAAAATGAAAACCATGTTTACAAGAACTTGATTGAATGTTTAAAGCAACTTTATTCAAACAACCAATACCTGGAAACAAGCCAAACGTCCACTGGCTAGTAAATAGATAAACAAATTGTGAAATATCCAAACAATTGAATAATACTCATCAACAAAAAGTAATTAACACTAATGCATGAAACAGCACTGATTAACCTCAAAATAATCAGCTGAGTGAAAGAGGCCATAAAAAGGAGTTGATATTCTATGATTCCATTTACATAAAATTCTAGAAATGAAAACTCATCTACAGTGACAGATCAGTACTTGCTTCATCAGGAAAAAGGGAGACAGGCAGGGATGGGTAGGAGGGATTGCCAGGGGCATAAGGAAACTTTGGGGAAGATGGGTATGTTCATTACCTTGACTGTAATAATGGTTTCATGAGTTTATACATATGTCAAAACCTATCAAATTGTACACCTGAAATATGTACAGTTTATTGCATGTCAATTATCCCTCAATAAAGCTATTTTTTAAAGATTTGAGGTAATATACACATAAAAACATAGCATAAAGAATATTTAAAAATGAAGCAGATCAGTCTATTATAAAAGCACATTCATTGTCAAAAACACAATGATCTTTAAAATATCAAGCAAGACTCCTCTGAGTTAATGTAATTTTTAAAATAACCTTTCTTTGTTTTCCATGACTATTTTATCTTTGTTGTTAACTAAGACTGCCTTGAGCAATATTTCTTCCTAGATACTCATGACTCTGACAAACTGAAGAATAATTTGATTCTATAATCAACAGAATACACAGAATCCCAATAAAAGTCAGCAGAATGACACAATAAACAAAGGTAAGCAGAAGATACAAAAAATTATTAACTGCCATTTCTTAGTTAAGTAAATCACCTGCCACCTGCCATGTGCCTTTTTCCTAGTTAGCTAATTATTCCTACAGTAATTTCCAAATTTGTTTGAAAAGTTAAACTGAAATTTAATGTTCTACTTACCAGCTGTTTTTCTTGTTTCTCTAAAGCTGCTCGATCTCTGATTATAGCCCTCTGTGTACCTCGTAACTCTCGATTCTGTTCCTTTATTACATCTAGGAGAATCACAAAAGAAACCTAAATTTATGGGTTGTAAAATTTTCAATAACATTTAAAATACCAGATTCACAGATCATGATTTTTAAAAATCTTATATTGGCTGGGCACGGTGGCTCACGCATGTAATCCCAGCACTTTGGGAGGTGGAGGCGGGTGGATCACCTAAGGTCAGGAGTTCGAGACCAGCCTGACCAACATGGAGAAAAGCCGTCTCTACTAAAAATACAAAATTAACTGGGTGTGGTGGCACATGCTTGTAATCCCAGCTACTCGGGAGGCTGTGGTAGAATAGCTTGAATCTGGGAGGTGGCTGCGTTGAGCCGAGATCATGCCATTGTACTCCAGCACTCCAGCCCGGGCAACAGGAGGGAAATTCCATCTCCAAAAAAAAAAAAAAAAAAACCCTTAGATTTACTAGATGTCAATTTTTTTTTTTTACTTTAATATGCTAAAAAATTAGTTAAGTATTAAAACCTGAATTATAAATATTAATAAAATATAAATAATTGATAGCAGGTGAATGGAAATATGCTACAGTCTGAGATTTAACCAAAAGTATTAAATCACAATAAAATATTCCCCTAGAGAACTGATTAGTATACAATGTTTTACATAGCACATATATATGTCACACACACACACACCCTTTTCATGTCTCCTTACTTTAATACTACATGAAATTCAGAAAGGAAGACAGGTTACATGTTTATTAAATATGTTTGGTTTTCTGCAGTAAGTATTAACAGAGTGAAACACCAGACTTTCCAATGAGGCAGATCTGGATTTGAATCTCACCTCAGCCACCTGATCATCATGATTACACCTTGGAAGAGTTAGCTGATACTCGAAATCTCAGCTTTCTTTTTCATAAGAAAGGACAGTAAGGAGTAAATAACATACAAATGTTCTGACACATTGCAAGTATCCTCTCAATTATAGTATCTTTCTAATTTATCTGAATTCATTGGGATTCTTTAGACCTACCTTTTGAAGAATTAAAATTTTACTGTAGGCCTGATGCACTGTAATCTGGGTTAGTTGTTACTAAACAGTGGTTTCTTCAAAAGATCAGATATCAGTGTTAATTCTTGGCAACGCTGATCTCTTATTGTCAGAAATTGTGTTAAGTTACAGACATTACACAATTTAATGTTCATAATAATGCTATGGAGTTTCTATTATTTTATATATAAGAAAACTGAACGTTAGGAAGGGTAGCTTGCCCAAAGCCACATAAGTAGCAAGTAGTAACACCAGATTTGGTTGGATCCAACCATTCTGTTTCTTGAACCAGTGATCTTAACTACTTCACTAGACTAACTTTTTAATAAAGAGATTTAAAAACAACAACAGCAACAGAGAAAGAACAGTCTCTTCATCAAATAGTACTGGGAAATCTGGACATCCACATGAAAAAGAATAAAGTTGGACCTTTACATCACACTGTATACAAAAATTAACTCAAAAAAGATCAATAACCCAAATGTAAGAGTTGAACCTTAGAACACACACAAGTAAATCTTTATGACCTGGGATTTGGCATTACATTCTTAAATATAACACTAAAAGCATAAAGAGCAAAAGAAAAAAAAAAAAGATAAATTGGACTTGGTGAAAATTAAAATTTTTTATGCATTAAAGGACATTATCAGGTGAAAAGACAACCTATAGAATAAGAGAAAATATATGCAAATAATATATCTGATAAGAGTCTGGTATGCAGAATATATAAAAAATTCTCATAACTCAAGAAACAAGATACAAACAATCCAACTTTTAAATGGGCTAAAGGCCTGAACAGACATTTCTCCAAAGAAGATATACAAATGGCCAATGAACACATAAAAAGGGTGCTCCACATCATTAGTCCTAAAGAAAATACTACTACTTCACATGGATTAGAATGAATAATTTTTTATAAAAGGAAAATAAGTGCTAATGAAAACGTGAAAATTGGAACCCTTGCATATTGCTCATAGGAATGTATAATGGTTTGGTTACTATGCTTAACAGTTTGGTGATTCCTCAAAAAGTGAAACATCAAATTACTGTATGACCGAGTAATTCTACTCTTAGATATCTACCGGAAAGAAGTGAAATAAGTATTCAAATACTTCTACATGAATGTTCACAGCATTAGTAACATTAGCCAAAAAGTGGAAGTAACCCAAATGACCACAAAGAGGTGCACAGATAAACAAATTGTGGTATATAAATACAATGGAGTATTACGTAGCTATCAAAAGAATGAAGTACTGATACATACTACAACATGCGTGAACCTCAAAAACATTATGGTAAGTGAAGATGCCAGATAGAAAACATCACAATTTATAATTACATTTATATATCAGAGGTAAATCCATACAGGCAAAGCAAACTGGTATATGGCAGGGGTTGAGGAGAAGGCAGAATGGTAAGTTACTGCTTAAAGGGTACAGGATTTTATTTGGAGGTGATGAAAATGTTTTAGAACTAGATACAGGTAGTGGTAACACATTATTGTGAATGAATGTACTAAATGTCACTGAACTGTTCACTTTAAAATGGTTAATGTTATATGAATTCAACTTCAATTAAAACAACAAAGTCAAAAATTATTATCTTAAGATAGTTATTCTATAGTTATAATAGTTACAGTTAGTAGTTACTATAGTCATATTATTGATAAAACTAATCAACCACAATGACTTTCTGAATAAAAGTTAAAATAAGATGTCAAAACTCCTATATCCTACCTACAAGACATCTATCATATCTCTTTTGCTTATTCTGTTTCTCAATTTTATACTGGTGGGCATCTAATACTTAGGATTTACTAGTGAGGTATTCTACATGTTGTTTAAATACAGGAATATGAAACCATGGCATATCTCCAATAGAGATAAAGAAAGGGGGGGCTTTCTCTCCTGCCACCTACTTTCTTCTTCTAAAATGAGTGAGACTTAATAGGAAACATACATTTCATTTAAAAGAGAGGGTGTGGAAGATCCACAGATAAATGTATTTGGGAAATGTTAAAACTGAAAAAAAAAATTAAACACATTTCTTTGCTTCAAGGCTTCTGGGAATGTTTAATACATGGGTATGCATTGTTAATCTTTAAATGGAGAATATATCATAGATTATTGACCAAATGTATTAAGAATTATCTTTAAGAAATATCTATTAATATTTCCTAGACACCAGCATCCCCTAGAGTATGGATTGGAACATGCTGTATTAGTTTGCCAGGGCTGCCACAACAAAATATCACAAAGTGGATGGCTTAAACAACAAAAATGTATTTTCTCACAGCGCTGATGGCTGAAAGGAGTCTAGGTGCCAGCAGGTTTAATTTTTCCTGAGGCCTCTCTCCTTGGCTTGCAGATGGCCACCTTCTTGCTGTGTTCTCAGATGGCCTTTTCCCTGTGGATCTTTCTCTTCTTCTAAGGATAGCAGTCATTGAATCAGGGCCTCATCTGACTTTATTTAACCTCGATTACATCCTTAAGGGCACTATCCCCAAATAGAGTCACATGAGTGGTCAGAGCTTTGTCATATGAATTGTGGGGGGCAGAGGGGACAATTCAGTCCATAATACACACCTTTCCTCAGACATCTATAGACTGACCCCAAATAACAAACACACTCTCATTTCCCTATCTTTCAATGGAATCATGAACCTCTTCATCCGCAACACTCAAACACACCCGATCTTCTTTTGGACTTAGTTCCCTATTTTGTCAAAGCCAATGGACTGATATAAAAAACATTTACCACTTACCCCGCTGTTTCCATAGAAAATGTGCTCTAAATTTTAAACTCAAAAAATAAATGAATTTCTGGAGTACAACTCCTTTGTCTACTAAGGACTCCCTAAACTCAACTAGTATAAGATGAATTGGCAGTATCAGATGTTTTGTTTTGTTTTGAGACGGAGTTTCACTCATGTCACCCAGACTGGAGTACAATGGTGCGATCTTGGTTCACCTCTCAGGTTCAAGTGATTCTCCTGCCTCAGCTTCCCAAGTATCTGGGATTACAGGGATGTGCCACCATGCCTGGCTAATTTTTGTATTTTTAGTAGAGACGGGGTTTCACCATGTTGGCCAGGCTGGTCTCGAACTCCTGACTCAGGTGATCCACCCGCCTCAGCCTTCCGAAGTACTGGGATTACAGGCATGAGCCACTGCGCCCGGTCATGATGATGGTCTCATACAAGCTACAACAGTACTGCTCAGAAAGACAAGCCACTATACTGAGAAGTTAAATTGTGGCCAGATAATTGACACAGGCACACAGCAACTGCTCAAAGTTAAGATCTAAAATTCTATCTATATACATTTTTTCATTACGAGGGTGATATAATTAAACATATAAATTTGGTCTTTGTCCTGGGTTCCCGGCACAGAGGGCCTAAAACCCTTGAAATTTCTTGAATGATAGGAATGTCTTTTGTTATTCACAACAAGCTCCTGTGCACCGTATCTGAGTATATGGGGTAGGTGTGGGAGGGCAGCTGATAGCCTCAGAAAGGTTGGTCACCAGAAAGACCAAACACTTGACTAAAGGGTGAGACATTTTAACCCCACCCCCACATGTCAGCAGAGGTGGGTGCTTGAGATAGGGTTATAAAAAAACCTTAACTAAGAGATTCAGAGAATCTCTCAGTTGGTGAACACACTGATATGCCAGGAAGATGGCATACCCAGAGAGGGCATGGAAGCTCTGTCCTCCACCCTCGACCCTTGACCTATGGATCACTTCCATTTGGCTATTTCTAGTTGTATACTTTAAAATACACCAGTAACAGTAAATGAAGCACTCTGATGAGTTCTCAGAGTTGTCCTAGTGAATTATCAAACCTGAAGATGAAGTTGTAGGAAAACCTGGTCAGTCAGAAGTACTGGTGGCAACCTGGGACTTTCAAGTGGCATCTGAAGTAGGGCGGTCTTGCGGGACTGTCTTCCACTTATAGGGTCTGCCCTAACTCTAGATAATTACTGTCAGAACTGAACTGAATTGCTGAACACCCAGTAGGTATTGAGAACCATCGAGGCTAGGTATAGCCATCTTTATGGGAAAACAAGTACGATTACATGCGAATTCAACAAAACATGCAATTTAATTAAAATAGTTTGATTTCACTTTTCTCAATTTAATGTAACTATATGTACCATAACAGTCACTGTATATCATAAAAGAAAAATAAAGAAAATTAACTACCGCATATTCCACAGCCTCATAGTTGTTAATAGGCCTATTAATATTTAAACAGTTCTAAGCTATAAACTCAGAGCGGCTAATGTTACATACTAAAACATAATCACAACACTTTAAAACATATTATGGAAAGACAGTAAAACATATTTTCATATGAGACAATAGAAATATACTAATAAAACTAACAAATTACTCTTCTTTTTTAAAAATAATCGCTATATTAAATCCACGTTTAATAATCTGGTCTTCTAGATAATTCAGAAGGAATAATATGAAAATGGTCTGAGACAATTTTCATGTTTTTACAGCCACGTTTATTATCCACTAGATTTATTTCTTAGTAGGTATGATTTCATCCCAAGATTACAATCTCTTTAAGAGAAGGGAATACATATATTTATTTACTTGCTTGTTTGTAGTCCCACCTTTCTTCATGCAAATACCATCCCAATACATCATACTTAGTAGCGATCTATGGGAGTACAAACACATACATTGAAATGTGAAAGGATTCCTCTTACAGGCATATTTAACACGTCTTTAAAATGTAAAACAAAATCAGTTGTCAAAAAAGATAATTTAACAATAGTAAAATCTGAAATATGATAGCTAGCTTTCTATAATGGAAATGTGGAGCATTGAAATAATAGGCTATTTCCCTTATAACTTTCTACTTTCCCCATTTTTCAATGTGAGGCAAGATCATGACAGAAACATGTACAGGGAACTGTTGCCACCTAAGAGAGACAGAGTGCTTGACTCCTGTCTATCCTCTCTGCTTCTTTCTTCAGGCAGATAAGGGTGTACACTGAATTTTTCATTCTCTAGGACTTCTTCTACCTTGTGGTTTGCTGCAAAGACATCACAATAGGTGGTAATAGAAAACTTCACACTGTGCAAATGCCAAAGGTACATGGATATGATATAGCATATTCTCTCTCTTACCATTCAGTGAGATAAAAAGGGTCTGGAGGCTTGATTCATCCAACACCCTCTCTTCGCCCATGCCCAGCACAACACTTAGAAAAGGCCACCCAGGCCAGCTCCACCCTGGGCATTAAAAGCCTATCTCAAGTCTTTCAGGTTTTTCTTTCTGAAGGAAATAGACAGGTCTACAGCAGAGTGATAAGATCATAGACTTAAGTCTTGGACTTAGGAGACACAAGCTATTTCTGCCTTGTTTGGTTCTGAGTCAATATGGTTTATCTGCTTACAAAAAATAAAAGGTCAAAAAATAAAAAATAAAAACAAAACAAAAAAGGTCTCCCATATGGTCCAGTCTAGCTCACCAGAATTCTCTGCTTGGGGTTTGAGGGCCCCAACTTGAATCATGCCTGTCCTCCCTATCATTAGTTTAGATATAATTTGTACATTTGAGGATAAAAGCAAAAAGTATTTATCAAGTATAAATATGGACATTCATTAATTTGTGAGTAACACTATTTAAAGTGCCTTTCTTTTGGGGGAAGGTGGGGGGCTATCTCAAGTTTGTAAGGCAGTTCGGGATGAATGCCTCAGGAATGCGGGAACAGTACGCAAATCTCCACCAGTCAGCAGGATTCAAGCTGATCTACCAGACAAGTAGCCACTATACTGTATGTTGTGTTTTTCACTTTAAAAAGTCGTAACAGACTTTTTAATTTAATAAGCCAAATTTCCTACTATTAAATATATTTAATTTGAGAAAATACATTTTTATCTATGCGATTTTATTGCCTATCAGTTCCTCTAAACCTAATCATCATATGAATTGAGATAGAAACAAAATGTTCCCACATCCTACTTTATAATCTCCATTGACTAGTTTCAAGGTATCAAGATCTCCAGGGAAGAGGTAGCTTCTACTTTAGACTTCACCTACAAGCTCTGTAACAGCTAGTATCAGTGGGAACAGGGAGCACTGTGACACTGGAAACAGCACTGGACAAACCCTAATTGTGCTATGGATATAAGAAAAGTCCAGAGTGAGTGTGAATTCAGCTAACTAGGCATGATGGAGCTTGCCAATGAACAGTAAAGTGAAAAGAAGTCCTGGCTATGTGAGAATGTTTCATCTTGGGTTGATGAAGAAAAAAAAAAAAACTGCAAAACTATTACAAACTCAAAAGCTAAGGCATTAAAAAGAAACATTAAAGGTCACTATTTAGAAAGTTCTGGTTCTAGGAACAAGATTTACTCAAACGCAGAAGGAAAATGAGAGTGAGAGTGGGTACAAAGTAATTAGAATTTGATATGCAAACCAAATTTGCTTCTCAGGTTTTGGGAATAGTATATCTGACACTCAGGGACAAATATTATCAGCTTAACTAATCAGTTCTAATACACGGTAAAAAGAAAACAAAAGGCAACTATAGAAAATAAAAAGAAAAAAGGAGGATCATGCCAACAGCTTTATTCCACCTATACATGGTCAGGGAGCCAACCAACTTAAGAACCAGGTTTAAGCTGAGAAACAGCAGGACTTGGAAGAGGCAAAACACTGAAGAGAAAATGGGAGAGTCAAGCCAAGACCTATGGTAGCATATGCCGTAGCAAAAATAATTTTTTTCTCCTACTAGTAACTCTCAAAAGTCACTCAAGCCCTGAGGAATTAATCTGAACCAATTTATAACCATAAAAATGCCAGTGTTTTCAAGAACTAAAACAAGGTTTTGAGATGGGCACATGTCAGCAGACTTTTGAGTCTCGTTTGGTCCTCAATGACAAAAGCTTTAGTAACATCATCAATAAAACTTCAGTTCAGAAAACTGTCAAAGCGCATTTTTCAGCTTAGATAAATGAGAGAATGAGAGGGAATGTGTTCTGGAAGAAAAGCCTCACAGGCCAATGGACCTGAAGATATGAAATGGTAGCCAGAAAGGAGATGTCTGTCTTTGGTGTCACGCTGGGGATGTGGAAATACAGAAGGAACACATTTTGCCTACAGAAATAACTGTTCTAAAAGGAGGGAGAATGTTTTTCTAAGAAAATGCTCAGAGGAGTATACTGTGTTCCTCAATCCCATGTTCAATTATTTTTCTATGGTATGTCAAGAATGGAGGGGTTAAGTAGAAAGTAAAATTTGAGTTTTTTAAATATCCAGAATAAGGAGTACTAAAGGGACACATAACATCCTGGGAAAGACCTGAATTCTGCAGGTGCCACCAGGAGAATGGTGTATTTTATTCTGGAATAGAGAAAAAAAAAAATGTTTCTGAAAGATATTCCATTTTACTTCCTTTTAACATCAGAAATGTGGCATCACAACTGATACAATGACAGGGGATTTATCCCAACTTAGTCAAAACCTCATAGTTTCTGAACTCTGGACAACTAGCATATGCAAATATCATCCCAATAAGGCAAAAGCCAAGAAGCTTTGTTCCTCTTCTCTCTGTAGTGTTCTGCAAATTACCTCTAACTTGCACTAAAGTTCACAGTGGGTGGCAAAGTGTGGATCCAGGTTCTTCTAAGCCCTGGATGTTGGAAATACTACTTTGGTTAGTAAATGATATTATTTTAGAGATTTAATCTCTAAATTAGAAACTCTTGCAGATACATTTTCATTTCTGCTGAAGACTCTGAAGCCCCTTACAAACATGGAATGTAGAAGAGACTCAGAATAAGCATTATTCAACTTTGAAAGGACAGGAGGCTCTATTACGGTTCTAGTGAATCCAAGTCAGAAAAAAAATGCCACAAAAGGGGAACACAAGTAGTGAGGTACTTAATAGAGACTTTGAGAAGAAATAAACCTAGGATAGTTCAGGTTCGCTAGAGGAAGAGAAAAAGGGAATTCTAGGCATAAGGCCATCAAAAGCAAAAATATGTCAGGGCGAGAAAGAGTACGGTAGATACCAATGAACAGAAGAACAGTGCTGCTGGACACCAAAATGTCCAGAGATGGCTAGAAAGGGAAGGGTCAGTTCAAGGAGGGCCACACATGCATTATTAAAACTCTCACAGTGAATCCTGTTGGTGCCAGAGATTTCATAAAGGGGTTTACACTGAGGGGTAACAGTCAGATTTGGGTTCAAGTTTCAATTACACACGCAACTTTGTGGATGAAGGATTTAAGGGCTACGAAGCTATAGGAAAGAAAAGCAAAAAGTTGATATAGTCAAGTACAAGGTAAGTAGGATCCGAATTAGAGCAAAGAGTTGCAGGAACACAGAGGAAGATCCTATGTGTCCAATATTTAACAAGCAAAAGAAGCAGGACTTGGTAATTAGTTGATGGTAGAGGGCAACATCTAGCACTGTCAACACTGGATGAAGATATGATGAGTTCTGTATGGGATCTTGAGTTTGAGATATTGTGAGACACCTAGGTACAGATATTCAGCGAATTGTTGGACATCTGGCCTGAAACTCAAAAATACATCTAGAGACACAGATTTGGGATATATCAGTACTTAAGTTATACTTAAAATAGGAGTAAATAAAATCATGCAGGGAGAGAATGCAGTTAGAACAGTGGTAGCCTAGGATGGAACCAAGAAGAACACTAACATATAAGGGGTAGGTTTAAGAAAAATAAAAATAAAAAAAAATACGGAAAGGAGAAAGAAAGGAGCGGTCAGAGCAATTTGGGGAAAATTAAGAGAGTGTTATGTCTTGGAAGTTAAGAGACGGAATTTCAGAGAATAAATTAATTATCAGGATCAAATGCAAAACATAGGCCCAAGAGACGATCACTAATAACGGCCATTAGATTTTACAATCTAGAAGTTACTGATGATCTAAGCAACATCTACTGCTATAAGGTGGGGGAGGCAGTCTGTTAAGTAAAGAAGAGGAGATAAGACATCACTACTTCTTCAAAAGGTTTAGATAACAGCAAAAAGCAACTGGTCATACTTCTGAAGAAATGCTGTGTCCAGGGAGAGTCAGGAGTGGGTTATTTCCAGTGCCACCACCATTACAAAGTAAAGTTCTACCACTAATTCCAAAAGAAAAGTCTGGTTCCAGAAAGAATGCAAATGTTGCATGGTATCTACCAAACATTGAGAATTCCATGTGCTTGATAAGAGGAGCAAAATTAAACTGTTTCATTATCAATCTCTAGTAAGAAAAAAGTAATAATAATACTCAAAGGGATGAGGTCCTAGCTCTCACACTTAATAGCTGTATGATCTTGAACACATGACTTAGTCCTTTGCTTTTCTCATTTTATAAGGATGTTGTATGAGTACTTGCAGGTTTTACGAGAAATAAGATACTGCATGCACAATGGTTAGCACAGTGTTGGTTTAGTCAAATTTGTCTCTACTGAGGTTAACAGACAAAACTTATACAGTGTTTAAAGAACTTCACTTTTAAGGCATGTTTAGTTGTGCATTTATGACAAGTCCTAGTGGGATCCTGATTTACAGGTTCATAATTAGCTTCCCTAAATAGGTCACTATTAGTCTACAAATGGGGAAAATAAACACTGTAGGTAAACATAATACTATATATATATACACACACACATATGTATATCCTTACACAGGTAAAAGGAAAACCAAGTAGTACACAATTGTAATTTCAAATTCCAAAGGATCCTTCCCTTCTCTTGAGGTAAACCTCTCACTAATTTCTTTAGCCAAGTGTACACTGCAGAGACTTGTTCATCTCTCTGTCAAAAATGAATTAAACATAACTCTGAATAGTAATAAGTGCTGTAATGTTGTCTTCCTTTTTAATTTACATGTGCAGGAGTCTTTAATGATACAGTATATAACTCTTTCAGCCAATCCAAACAGAAAAAAAGATTCAATTATTCCCCAGATCTATAGGCAGGTACATATTTCCCTTATATATCAGAATTTCATTACTGCTGGAACAGATTTAAAAGTCAGCATACAATAAAAGAGCTCATGATCAATCCAAGGATCTGAGAGAAAGAAATAAAAATATATTAAATTTCATATTCATAATATACAGCCTCATTACCAAGAAGAATGCTGTCACCTTTTAGACAAAACAAAAAACCTTCCTTTCAATAAAACAGGGAGTAAAAAAAGTAAAGCTCTACGTCAAAATAATGAAAATACAGATCTATTAAGATGTCAGTAAATGATTGGAATGGAAATGATAATGTAAGAAAACATCAAGTATGCATCTTGGTAGTTTATAGTAAATGTACCTGCTGGCCAAATTTACATTTGGAAATTGCACATATGGTTAATTTAGTGGCATAGTTCCTAGCAAGAGTCCTTAAGACTTTTTTTTACAAATAAATCTATTCAGCAAAAACGTTATTTCTTGGAAGAAATAACTGCAAATGAGTATACAGTTAAACACTCATTGCACATCCCCATTGTCTTTCTTCTCTCCCCTCTACACTTCAAGTACAATAGTCACTAGATTTCCGAAGGCACCAGGAAGCACAGAACTGAGATTTATGTCTTTGAAAATACTTGACGGTATTAAGCAATTAAAACTAGAATGTTTGGTTTTTATTGTTAAAAAAAAATTAACTCTAATCGTAACATCACAGTAAGGGAGATTAAACCATTTTTCCTCCATTTAGTAAATTCTCACTATATAAAGCTAAACAACAAAAAAACCTGTAACTATATAAAACTCAAGCAAAAAGAAAATAAATCGTTCCCCCATCCCCACTCCCTAGAGTACTGTAAAATAAGTGAAGCTCACAACAGTGGTAGCCAAAACATTGAAAAAATAAAGTGCCATATTAAAGATTAAGCAGCATTCTCATGAAAAGCACACATAAAATCCATTTCACATCATTGATCACATTATATACCAAGTTGGTAGTTATTCCAGGTATTGCAAATGATACTTAATAAAAACTCAATAAATCAAAAAAATGTTCAGTCACCCAGATTAAGGAAAAATGTATTATGTCATCTGATAAATTAGAGGTAAAGGAGCATTATGTGTTGAAATGAAGAGTAGAGTAGCAGGGCAGACATGACTTCTTTGTTATCCTCCCCAAAATAATTTTGCTGGCATTGGAATAGTCAACACAAAGGAATGAAGGAGTTACTTCCAGGTCTGGACGGAGCACCCTATTTGTACCAATCACCGTCTAGCTACCACTGCTCCTTTTGTGGCAGAATTAGACCCTTACAAAGAAGTGATTCTTTGGCTGAACCAGCAACAACCTAGACTAAACATATAATGGGGAACACAATTTTTAAATAACTTGAATGAATTTAATTGCTGGTAGCAGTCAATGAAAATATCAAGTATTATATAAACACATTACAGGCATCGCATATGAGCACCATAAAACTTATACATTCTTTTACATTCACTTTTTCCCCCTCAAGATGATATTAAGCTAAATGTGGGAAACAACCCAAGTATCTTTACATGTTAAACTTCTATGAAGACAATACATACCCCATCTCTTATTTTAGTTGACAAATGATAATCATAAGGGAGAAAAATCCATTATGAAAACTAAATCTGGGCACTTCTCTGGGGTTTATTTTTCTACTGGGGTCAATCAAAAAAAGCATTTGTTTCATATCTCTTTATTGATGGGGTGTTCTTAAAGAAGCAACCGACCCAGACCCAACTTCATTTCTTAACTGGAGCCTGTTATCCCCTCCCCTCCCCATTCCGAGACTGCAAGTTTCCTGTCTGGATGCCTACAAGTAGTACATCTCCCAGCCGAAGAGCAACAATCGAAGCAGAGGAAACCAACAAGAAATCCATCAGCTCTCCAATCTATTGACACTCAAGGGCCAGCAGCACCCCGCTAGCCTTCTCGAAACGCTCAGCATCCTGCTGAGGAAAACCCGAGGGTGGGGGAAGCGTGAGGCTAGGGAAGCAACCAGACTGCCTAGGTGAGCCTAAGGTGAGGTGAGTCAGAAGCAAGAGGGAGGCAGAGAAGTGCAGCGAGGGCGGTCACCTGTGGGACCACTTGATCCAGCCCCGCCTCCAGGGACAGACAGTAGGCAGAATCTCGGCCGGCAGGCCCCGAAAGACGCTGGGAAAACGCAGAGCTGGGCCCCTTCAGCCCGGCCTGGAACTCACCATCCACGGTTTTCTTCTTGAAGAGGCACGCCATGGTTAAAGACCGCGCCCGGGCGGCCCGGCTCGGCCCGGTCCGGCCCAACGCTGGGAAAGGACAGGAGGGAAAGGACAGGACCTTGGCGGGTTTGGGGTGGCGGAGCGGAGAGACAGCAGGAGGAGGTCGGGGTCGCCAGGCAGGACCCGCGGAAGGCGTGTATCCGCAGCTACCGCAGCCGCGTCACCCGGAGCTCAGGTGACCAGGAACTAACACACTTTTTGGAGAAGTCACTTCTAGGCGGCGCCTGCGCGTTGTGTGTCGCGCCTGCGCACTACGGAGTTTGAAGCCGCGGCAGCTTTCCTCACGTCTGCGGCTGCCAGTTCCTCCTGCGCGCGGAGTGGCAGTGAGGCTAGTCTGCGGCTGGCGGGGATAGGAGAGCGTGGGGCCACGGGTTCTGTGCGCGGGTTCGGTGATCACTGAGGACAGTGATCAGCCTTGCTTAGCGCTTCGCCGCTTGCCCCGGGGAAAGCTGGATGAGGGATCTTCGGGATCCTAGACTAAGTGTGGGTTGTCCTGGAACCGCCTGCACCCACTCCAAGTTGATTTATTACAGTCCCATTGCTGTTAGTATTTTTGTTGTTGTTGCTGTTTGTTTGTTTGTTTGTTTGTTTTTACTGGAGTAAGTCCAGGAACTGGCGGAAACGTTGAGTTCCGCACCCGGTGATCGTTGGCCCCTGGAGTTCACGGTCCTTTCGGCACTGACTGGCTGGGCGACCTCCCGGCGCCCGTCCGCGCAGACCCCTGCGGGACCCGAGCCTGTCACCTGCCGCCTCGCGCCCCAGACTCCGACGACCCAGCTTAGGTCTCCGGGGATTCAGTGTCTAGAGTTGGGGGGTCTCGGGGACGGAGGGAAGTTTTTTAATGCTACACTTTTTGTTTAAGGTTCTTGGCTGGAAACATTAAAACACACACACAGAGATTTGTAGGCTAGTCTAAATGTCTCCAACTCTATTTCTTGATTTCTTGTAAATCATGAATCAGAAAGTGTCATGGCTATATGGTGATCCTATTAGAAGTCCTCACAGCCCTTTACTTGGGCTTTATGTGAAAAACTACATATGTTAAAGAAAAAGTGTAATGAATTATTTAAAGAATCCTTGCATGTATAAAATGGAAAATACAATCTATGCGTGTGTACCTGTATACGCTCTCTACTGTTTAAAGCAACACTGCCTTCCACAGGATAAAAATAATAGTAGCATTTTTTTTCATAAATATGATCTCTGATATGGAAGAATATTGACACTATTATTAGCCACTTCTGGATTTATCAATCATGTCTCAAGGCTTATTGAATATTTATGATAATCAAGCCGGCCTTTCCCATTTTTCCCCTCCTGAGATAGCCAAGCCCTCATAGCCACTGATAATGCTGCTGCTGCTGCTAAAAGTTAGCTGAGAGTCTGTTCAAGAAAACTTTCTTAAGAATGACATAGTAATATGCAAGACATAATTGTTTTGCTTCTCCTCAAGTTATTCTTGATATGGGAAGATGAAGTAAGGAAACATTAGGAAGACATGTAAGTGAGAAGATTTAGTCTCTGCACTCAAGACCTGGCCTTTTCCGGAGTGAGCTCTATGGCAGTTTGCCCTGGCTGTCTGTTGTAATGAATGGCATAGAGCTGTGCTTGAACGCATGAGAGGCAATAAGCTGTTATGTGTGTAGTAATCGTACCCCTCCCTGCTGTAGTCACCCTGTTTTATTACTCCTATACAATCCCCCCCACTGACCCAATTGTAACAGTTGGGAAAATGCCAAAATACTTAGCAGCAACCATATGGAAGACCCTCCAAAAGTGCACAGCAGGAGCTAAAGATAGGGCTTGTTCATTACAATAAAGACAAAATAGAAATATTTACTATTTAAACTCGGTGCTCTAATGGCTTGTTCTCCCATAGTTTGAAGAAGACTGATATTCAGCTGATTGCACCTGTCTAGCTAGAGTCCATTCTGATTAGTTGGTGGCCACATTTCACCTGTACACATTTTGTATTATTATATCGCTCCTTATTTAAAGGGCATGATACACTCAAATATATGTTGTTTTCTGGAGTATTTCATAACATAGTTTCCTCCTCTGAAACTGAAATATTTGCCGTTTTTTCGTGTCTGGGTACCTCGGGTTATAATTGGAATGGGTGCATTCTTCTCCTTGTTCAGCTTTTGAAGAAAGACAGCATCACATTGGAGAGTGCTGATTCTGAACACAGACTGCCCAGGTCTGTAACCAATTCTGTGACTTTCCAGTTTTAAGACCTGGGGCAATTCACTGAAGCTCTCTGTGTTTCTTTCATCACATATGTGATAGAGATAACATTAGTCCACCTTTCATATATTAGGTTGGTGCAAAAGTAATTGGCAAAAACCACAGTTACTTTTGTACCAACCTAATAGCTATTGCAAGGATTAAATGAGTTAATGTATTAAACACTCAAAGTAGTGCTTGACACATAATGTCTTAGCCCCTCTGTGCAACTACAACAAAATACCACAGACCGGGTAATTTATAAGCAGTAGAAACGTATTTTTCACAGTTGTGGAGGCTGGGGAGTCCAAGATCAAGGAACCCAGAGGTTTTGTTTCTGGTGAGAGCTGCTTTCTGCTTCTGTGACGGTGCCTTGCTGTTGCATCCTCAAGAAGAAAGAGATGCTGTATCCTCACGTGGCAGAAAGGACAGAAGAGTCAAAGGGCAGTAGACAGCTGCCTCACACCTGTTTTATAAGGGAGCTAATCCCATTCGTGAGGGCTCCACCCTCATGATTTAATCACATCCTAAATATCCCACCTCTAAAAACTATCACATTGGTGATTAAGTTTCAACATATGAATTTTGGGAGGGTACATTCACACCATAGCACATAATAATCATTCAGAAGGTATTAGCTGTCTGTACTATTGTTCCCAGCTCTCTTACCTTTTTATGCTTTCTCAAGTAATCTCTTCACTTTGAAATTCTCTCCTCTGTAGTAGAGAAAACACCAATTGAAGATTTAGGCTTTCTGTTGTGGATCTTGGTTACCTTCACCCTATCAGCCACCACCTCCCCAGATTAGCCCATTTCTTTCTCCTTAATAAAAAAATGGTTTTATTCTCAGCAAACTAACACAGGAACAGAAAACCAAACACCGCATATTCTCACTCATAAGTGGGAGTTGAGCAGTGAGAACACATGGACACAGGGAGGGGAACATCACATGCCAGGGCCTGTCAGGGGGTGGGGGGCAAGGGGAGGGAGAGCATTAGGACAAATACCTAATGCATGTGGGGCTTAAAACCTAGATGACGGGTTGATAGGTGCAGCAAACCACCATGGCACGTGAAGACCTATATAACAAACCTGCACGTCTGAACATGTATCCCAGAACTTAAAGTAAAATAAACAAATAAATAATAAGATAATGGTTTTCTTGTTCTTAAATCTATTATTTTTATAGGCATTGACTTGTTATAGAAATATGGTAACTAGCCGGGCACGGTGGTGGAACCTGTAGTCCCAGCTACTCGGGAGGCTGAGGCAGGAGAATGGCGGGAACTGGGGAGGCAGAGCTTGCAGTGAGCTGAGATCCGGCCATTTCACTCCAGCCTGGGTGACAGAGCGAGACTCCATCTCAAAAAAAAAAAAAAAAAAAAAGAAATATAGTTATAGAAATATGGTTGTTGTTATAGAAATATGGTCTAAAATTGGTATTGGAAGAGTTCGGTGCAGATTTGTTTCTGTTTGTCTTTTCTCCTCAGCTTCAGTCTTAAACTCCTTGGGTTCAGAGAGAATATCTTGTCAGGGCCTTTAATAACCTTCCTACTAGAATATAAATATATTTAATAGAAACTTAATATGCAATAGGATTTCCATATTATCTATGTTTCAATGTTTTAACACCAAATGACATATATATACACACACACACATTTGGTACATTTTTGTTGATTTGACACATTTAACTTCAAGTATATATATGAAAAGCAGCTATCATGATCTATCTCCATGAACACTAGAGATCTAGAGAACCCAAATAAAAGTCAATAAATAATTCTGTACGTACGTAAGGATTTAGTGGAAACATCAACTCACTTGTTTCATGTTTCACATAGATTCAAATTTGAGCATACTTTAAGCTGTTTTGCTATTTCACTAACTACATTGTATTCTGCTTTATATTTAATAATGCTATAGTGACTATCATAATGCTATATGACTATCATAAGCAAAATTAAGAATAAAACATTAACTTATATAACATTGAAAAAATTTTTAGAGATATATAGAAGCTTAGGACAAAGAGAATCATCATTTTTTAAGTCTAAAAATATCTCATTTCTTATAAGTGACTTCATCTATTCAGGCTGTTATAACAAAGTACCTTAGACTGGGTAATTTATAAACCAATTTATTGTTCACAGTTCTGGAGGTTGGGAAGTCCAAAATAAAGGTTCCAGCAGGTCCCACGTCTGGTGAGGGACCATTTTTCATAGATACCACCTTCTGTGTGTCCTGACATGGATAGAGAAATGAATAAGTGTATTAGTTCATTTTCATGCTGCTAAAAAAGACATAACTGAGACTGGGTAATTTATAAAGGAAGAGGACTCACAGTTCCACATGGCTGGGGTGGCCTCACTATCATGACCAAAAGCAAGGAGGAGCAAAGTCACGTCTTACATGGTGGCATGCAAGAGGGTGTGGGCAGGGGAATTCCCTTTATTAAACCATCAGATCTTGTGTGACTTATTCACTATCATGAGAACAGCAGGGGAAAGACTCACCCCTATTATTCAATTACGTCCCACCAGCTCCCTCCCACAACGTGGGAATTATGGAAACTACAATTCAAGATGAGATTTGGTTGGGGACACAGCCAAACCATATCAATAAGCTTCCTCATACCTCTTTTGTAAGGGCAGTATTTCTATTAATAAGAGTAGAGCCCTCATTTTCTAAACACCTCCAAAAGCTCCACCTCTTAATACTAGCACAATATGAATTATGTTTCAACATTTAAATTTTGGGGGGACACAAACATTCAGCCCATAATAAGAGGTAAGCAATCAATACAGAAAAAAAATGGCTTCCCCAAGTTACCTAGTTAGTAAGGTGTTGAGCCGGAATATGTGAGGACAGACTCCTTGAGTGTTCAGACCCTGTAACCAGCAATGTAAGCTGTTTGTCAGTTTTCTTGAGATGGTAGCTAGGTAGGTTGTATGTGCTCAGGGAGAAGGACAGTGAAGAGTGTTGACCTGTCTAAGGTTGTTACTTTCCACACTTACTCACAGAGCAATACAAGGTCAGGTTTCAGGAGAGGGTTAACTAGAAGGAAATTCTGTTATATCTTCCCTTCCTGTTTTCATTCCCTTCTCTCAACTTATCCAAATTCAGAGCAAATAGGCAGCACTTATTCTAGCTGACTAAGATAACAATTAAATAAAGTTACCCTAAACACATGTATAATTTTTGTATATTTCATACCAAATAATGCATGGAACATTATTTTCATGTTTCAATATGTAAACCTTAAAATTTGGAATTTTTTTCATAATTTTTGCATTTATACTTTAATAGCTCCAGGAATTCAGCGCATTTCCCTCTTTGTCAAATCTTGCTTTTAAAACTACATGCCATAAAGAATGAGTGAGACTATTGAGAGACTCAGTCAATGGAAAGCTAAATGAGTACCCTAAATGTGTATGGCTGCACTTCATTGGTTTTATAGTCTAAAAAGACTTCATGTGTTATTTGGAATATGTAACAACATGATCCTTCTTGAAAAATAAACTAAACTTTGCCCTGAATTCCTCAGTGTTAATAGGAGTTGCACATGACTAAATCAAAACAGAATTTGTGCCCCCTGGCACAACAGAGCATATGTATATATTTGCTCTTCAATTCAATAAGGACTCTAAAGTGCAGAGCTACTCCCATAGAAAATAGAAATGAACTTAAGTATGAGAATAATGGATTTGGTTCTTCAATAAAATGAAATAAAACTGTAATAGCTATCCCACTTTATATTTTAAATGAATAGGAATTAAGAGAGGCGCTGGCTGGATGTTTATTACTAAGTATGAATAATTTACTAAAACAATGGCATTGCGTTTTCTATACAAATAAGGTGGCCTTTTTATAATCACCATTTCAAGCTACATTTATGTGGTCTTCTATGCATTTTTTTAAATTTAGTCATCTAACAAATCCTTATAGAGCACCTGCTATATGAAATGCATAGTGCTAGTTAGTCACTCTGAGGAATCTACGAATGAACTATATATGGATCTGTTCCAAAGCAGTTAAAAGTCCAATAAAGTTATGGGAGCTACATCAAGATACCATAGATAACTATACAACTTGGGGTCACTAACAAAATTACATAAGTGATTGAATTTCTGAGTGCAAATTTTGTTTAGAAATATTGTCAATAATCGGGCTATAGTTCATGTATTATATTCAAAAATATATCCCCATTAAAAAGGTGCCTTCACTTAAAGTTGTTTCTCCTACATACAAGAAGTGGTTCAGAAGCTCAAACATGCCTAAGATCAGATGAAAAACTGAAATGATTTTAAAAATAATTTTAGATATTTTTATATCTGGAAATATAATAATATCTAAAATGTATAACCATGAATTTATTGATAGACACAATAATGATAAGTAATATGAGGATGTATGTACTGTTCAGACTCTGGAAGAATATTGTATCATATTTTCAATAGTTTAATACAAAAATTGCTTATCATTACTTGCAGTTTCTAATTTATTTGTGAGAATTACAATTTTGGCTACTAACCACCATTTTAAAAGAAGGCAATAAAAAGTTAGAATTTGAATATTACTTTTATATTATAAAATTTTTAGGTAATTATTCATAAACAAAGACCTACACATTCAGTCTGTTGGAATTTTGTCAATAATATGTATTTATACTTGTGGTGGGATGGCTCTTTACCTGAGACTAACTTTTAAGAGTTCCTTGGGATAATGCAGTCAATAATCATATTTAGTGATGACCTATTCTATACATTGCATAAAGAGTTATAAGTAAGTATTAAGACAGGGTCTTTACCAAAATAAGGAGAATATATTTTGGATGGTGACTGATATGCTTTGGCTGTGTCCTCACCCAAATCTCATCTTGAATTGCAGCTCCCATAATTCCCATGTGTTGTGGGAGGGAGCTGGTGGGAGGTAATTGAATCATGGCGGTTAGTCTTTCCCATGCTCTTCTGATAGTGAATAAGTCTCACAAGATCTGATGGTTTTAAAAAGGGGGGTTTCCCTGCATAAGCTCTCTCTCTTTGCCTGCAGCCATTCATGTAAGATGTGACTTGCTCCTCCTTGCCTTCCACCATGATTGTGAGGCCTCCCAGCCGTGTGGAACTGTAAGTCCATTAAACCTCTTTTTCTTCCCAGTCTCAGGTATGTCTTCATCAGCAGCATGAAAATTGACTAATACAGTGACAATTAATCACACAGGCAAAGTACCTTGTATTAAGAGGATTAACTTTGTACTTCAGAATAACAAGTTGAATTATCATGTAGAAACAGACTTTATGGATTACAACAGTTATTACGTCAACATCTACTTCATTTGGAGGTATGGAGAGTCTTAAGAACAATTTTGACTTCAGGTGGAACAGGATATTGATTTATAAGAGAGATTGTTCAGACATGTTTCTCCCAACTCTCTTGGATGTTGTCCCTCAGTTGGGGACAGAAGGATGCTGTATTAGTTTCCTATTGCTGCTCTACTAGATTTTTACAAATTTAGTGCTTAAAAATCCCAAATGTATCATTTTATAGTTACGAAGGCCAGAAGTATGAAATGGGTCTCATTGACCTAAAATCAATGTTTCATCAGGGCTGCACTCCCTCTGAAAGTTCTGGGAAGAATCTGTTTCCTGCCTTTTACGTCAACCAGAAACTGACGGCATTCTTTACCTACTTGCCCCTTTCTTATCTTCAACGGCAGCAGCCTGTCATCTTCAGATCTCTCTCTGACTCTGACTCTCTTGCCCTTCCATCTTCCACATTTAAGGACTCTTGGATTACATTGGACCCACTCAAATATTATCTGATATTTTCCTTATTTTAAAGTCAACTGATTAGCAACTTTGACTCCATCAGTAATCTTATTCCCCCTTGCCATGTACCACGATATATTTACAGGTTCCAGGGATTAGAATGTGAACATATTCGAGGGACAACATTTTGCCTACCATAGATGAGACTAAGTTTTTAAATAAAGTATATATTCATTGGCCCTACGTGATATTCTTTGGGCTATTCGAGTTGTAGATTGCTTTCCCAATGGTACCTGACATCTTCCACATGTTTATTAAGGGCACTGTTGACATTCCTGACACAAATATGCTGTCCTTTGCTACCATGGTGCATTATGGTTAGACATGTTCAAAATATTGACCTAATTGGCCTTCACACGGCAGAAGTACTCCTGATGTTTTCTCACATCAACCCTAGAATATTTCTAGGAAAGATGAATTGTACAAATCCTGACATGACATTGTTCATTGGAACAGACTTGGTTTAATGCTTTATTCCAAGGCCTGCTTTATGGATGCATGAACCACTTTAGTATTTAACAAAAGTTTTATTTGTTTATTAGTATTATCATTTTGGGGGTTTTTAGAGACGGTGTCTCCTCGTGTGTGCGGCAATCATAATTCACTGCAAACTCCAACTCCCAGGCTCAAGCAGTCCTCCCTCCTCGGTCTCCCAAGTAGCTGCTACTACAGGTGTGCACAACTAAGCTCAGCTAAATTTGTTTTTTTTTCTTATTTTTGTTTGTTTGTTTGTTTTGTTTTGTTTTTTTGAGGCGGAGTCTCGCTCTGTGGCCCAGGCTGGAGTGCAGTGGCGCGATCTCGGCTCACTTCAAGCTCCGCCTCCCGGGTTCCCGCCATTCTCCTGCCTCAGCCTCCCGAGTAGCTGGGACTACAGGCGCCGCCACCACGCCCGGCTAATTTTTTTGTATTTTTAGTGGAGACGTGGTTTCATTGTGTTAGCCAGGATGGTCTCGATCTCCTGACCTCGTGATCCGCCCGTCTCGGCCTCCCAAAGTGCTGGGATTACAGGCTTGAGCCACCGCGCCCGGCCTGTTTGTTTGTTTTTTAAGAGACAGGGTCTCACTATGTTGCCCAGGCTGTTCTCAAACTCCTGGTCTCAAGCAGTCCCCTCACTGCAGCCTCCCAAAGTGTTGAGATCACAGGTATGAGCCACTGTATCCAGCCTAGAAATTTTGCTTAATTGACATTTAATCTGGGGCTAAAGCTGCATTCATGGCATTAACCATCAGCACATTTTAAATGGTTTCAATAACGGACTGCATTTTTATTTTATCCTCCACATGTCTGGCACCTAAGGATCCAATACATATTTTTTTGTTGTTGTTGTTGTTTGAGACGGAGTCTTACTCTGTTGCCCCGGCTGGAGTGCAGTGGTGTGATCTTGGCTAACCACAACCTCTTCCTCCCAGGTTTAAGTGATTCTCCTGCCTCAGTCTCCATAGTAGCTGGGACTACAAGTGCGCACCACCATGCCCGGCTAATTTTTTTTTTTTTTTTTTAAATAGAGATGGGGTTTCACCACGTTGTCCAGGATGTACTCGATCTCCTGACCTCCGGTGATCCACCCACCTCGGCCTCCCAAAGTGCTGGGATTACAGGGGTGAGCCACTGCACTCAGTCACATATTTGTTATATTAAGTAAAAAAAAAAAAAAAAAAAAATCCAATCTATGTTAAATTTATGATTAAAATACATTTGGGCTGGGCACAGAGGCTCACACCTGTAATCCCAGCACTTTGGGAGGTTGAGGCAGGCAGATCACGTGAGGTCAGGAGTTGAAGACCAGCCTGGCCAACATGGTGAAACCCCATCTCTGCTAAAAACACAAAAATTATCCTCGCATGGTGGAGCATGCCTGTAGTCCCCTAGTTACTCAGGAGTCTGAGGCAAGAGAATTGCCTGAACCCAGGAGGTGGAGGTTTCATTGAGCCGAGACCATGTCATTGCACTCCAGCCTGTGTGATAGACTCTGTCTCAAAAAAAAAAAAAAAAAAAAAAAAAAGATGTAATTAAGACACTCAATAATTTAGTTGAAATACCCATACACATAACTTTAAAAATACATTTTAAAAATGCATATTTGAGAAATACCATTCAACTTTTATTGTAAAAAGACAAACTAGGCAGAACTAGATCAACATTTTCAATAATTGTATATTGTCATTCATTTATTCATGTGTTCATTTACGTATGCTAAAATTTTAGAGGTTAAAGGGACCTTAGGGGTCATTTATTATAAGGACTTCATTTTACAAATAGGTGTATCAGAACACATAACAAAGAATTGCCACACCTCACAGAATTGCATACCTGTTTTTCAGCAGAAGGTCTACAACTAGGAATTCACGTGATCCAGCTTTCAACCCAATGCTTGTCCTGTACTGTAGATCTGTCTTAATAAAGCAGCAGAAAATAAAGAAGAGGAGAGAAGATATAGAAGGAAAACTCTCAGCAATCTGTACAAATTGTTGATACATTCAGACATTTTGGCATATGAAGAAATGACAGGATGTTTCTACCACCTTCAGTGCCCAGGGTATAATTGATGTAGTTTACTCAGGCTGAATGTGCAAACATCAGAGGCCAGCCTCTTGGGAAAACTTCTCATTCTGTTCGATACATTTGGACTAAGAACTTTCTTTTTCCCCCTCGTAAATGTTTTCTGTCATTTAATGTGGAGATTTAGAAACAAACTCATTAATATTTATATAAAGATACTATGATTTTAATGTAAACAGAAAATTATTTTAGGACTGAAGCAAAATTGGGCTAAGATGAGATCAGTCTCTGATAAAACATAAGCAGAAATGGGATTGGGATCATGAAGATTACATTTAAAGTGAGGAAGGCAATTCCCACGGACAAGTCATGATGTGCACATGTCATCGTACAATTTCTAAGCCAGGAAAATTAGCTTTTAGTTCTCACAGTTCTCTCAAACCCAGTCTGAAGTTATCCTGGTTAGGGTGAAGGGGTAGGGATAGGGAGAAAGTACTAGTATTTCTGTGGGGTACATTCTTCATTGCAGAAGCAGAAAAGCATAAAAATAAAAAGACAGACGTTTGAGCTCAGTTAAAATTGTGTAGACATTCACAGTCTTTGAGGATATAATTTTAAATTGAAAAACAAATCAGAACAGGTTTTATGTAAAAGAATGCCTAGTGACTAGGAAGACTTTTCCAAAATAGAATCAGAAATATTGGTCAGATGAGAAGTTATATGAATGCAAACACATACAGATAATCTTAGTCATATTAGTAATATCTAACATTACAAGGGAGGGCAGGTTCTTTTTCTATATTTTGCACATAACCCATTATGTAGAAGAGCAGATCTAAGCCCAAGGTTGTGTTATCAAGGGAGGCTGGGGACTTTCTCCTTGGGGGTCATAAATACAGTTTTCCATCTGCCTGAAACTGTTTAGGTGAAACATGCCTGAAGTCAGGGCCTGGATCAGATGATCTCTGGGGGTCTCTTCCAGCCTTTTGAGTCTTTGAGAGAAATTCCTAATCAGCATGTTAATGAGTACTTTAAATTTGTATTCTGATTTTCTTGAAGATAATTACCAGAAACGCTAAACAGAGAACAGCATTTCTACATGCCTGTTTAAAAGAAGAAAAAGAAGAAAGAAGAAGAAATGGTTTCTGCTTACAAAGAAAAAAAGATGTGACCCACTTGATATTACAAAAGGCAATTACCTGGAAGGTAGTATGGTTCAGTGGTCTTGGAAGCATCTGAGAAAGTCCCAGCCTACTGGATCTGTTCCCTGGTCTTATGATGTCTTGCTGTGTGACACAGGGCAAGTCACTTGACCTTAGTTTCCTCATCTGAAAACACAGGAGTCTGGGAGTTGTGCTTGATTACCTGACTAATATCAAGGTACAGGAATTGAATGAAGGATGGAATTTCATTTTGGGTTTCATCTCTGCTGCAGAGATGACAGATGGGAATCACATGAATTAGATTAGCCCCTGTGCTTCATTAACTGACAGAAAGAAAGTCAGAACAACACGGATGGCAAACTAAACTTTGAAAATCCCTTAAGAAATCTTAATTTTAAGTGATAAATGTTGCAAAGATTTATTTTGCTCTGCATTATAGTAAATTAATTGTGATATTATCCTATGTGTTCAGTTAACTGAGTTATACAAAATTGGCCCTAGAAGAAAAGAAATTGGTAAAATACATACTCAGGCCAATACCTGTTCTTCCTGTACTTACGTTTTTGGAAAAATAACTTTTTATTAATATTGATATATAGCTGTTTTATAAATAAGAACAAAAGTATATCAGTCCAAATTATTTTTCTGTCCTTTCTTTATCAGAAGTCAAATATGTTTAATTTGAATTTTCATGTTTCTTGGCATAAGATGTGATTTACTCTGAATGATCAAGCTGACAGGTTTCCAAACCTGGCGTGTAGGGTTGAGCATTTAACCTGAAAACAGAAACATTTTCTAACAATATTTAATTACCAAAATTTTCATGTAATTTAACTTTATGCACATTTGAAAACCTAAGAGGAACAACAAAGGAGAAAACCACATACTGCCCCTCGAGAGTGTTTCAGTATCTGTTAAGTGAGGGGCCAGCTAATACTGGATTCTCACTGTAAGTTTATGCAGTATTTATTATTGAATTATACCTTACTTAAAAGATTGAGCACTGTACTTTATAGCACATGCTGTTTTCAACATGTTACTTCCACCAGAAATCACTGCTTGCTTTTAATAAACCTGCCCCAAACAAGAAATCAAACAAGAAAGGGATTAAACCTAAGCATAATACAGAAGATAGTACTTTCTAAAATCAACCAAGAATGATGTTTGTGACATACTCTTTGATGGAGGCAAATAACAAATTTTAAAATAAACTAAGATGATAAAAAAGGAATTGGCATTACATTTGTGACAAAGCTTGAAAAACCAAAATACCTTTACAAGGTATAATCTTTGGTAAACTGATCGGATAAGATAATTGATAACATTATCTTTATTTTAGTACACTAGAGTGTACTGAAGTGAAAGACCAAACCCATTCTGAAAATGTAGTTGGCATTTTGATTTGAAATTGAAATTATATGCAGCCTTTTGTTCATGAACATTAAAGAGAGGGCAGGGATATCACAGAAAATACTGCTCTATGTGAGGTTTGGGGAATCATAAATTCTGGTTTCAACTCTGCTATTAAGCTTTTAGATGACATTATACCTTAGTCCCACCATCTGTACAGTATGAATAATCATATTTTGTTAACTCACAGGTGTGTTGTAAAGGATGGAAAATAAAAAGTAACTCTGAACATGCAAGCATTCTCTGAGCCAAGACAGTAAGGAAAGCAAATGGTTAAGAGATACAAAAAAAACAGATTGAACTTTATAATGAAACTCTATGAAGTATTTAACCTGAAAAGAGAAACATTTTCTAACACTATTTAATTACCAAAATTTTCATATGATTTAACTTTATCCAATTCCAAAACCTATGAGGAACCACAAAGGAGAAAAACACATTCTGCCCCTATGGAGTGTTTCGGTATCTGATACATGAGGGACCAGGTGATGCTAGATTATCTCTGTAAGTTTATGCAGTATTTATTATTGAATTACACCTTTAATTAAAAGATTGAGCACTGCACTGTGTATCTGAAGAGGAGAGACTAGGGCGACTGTAAGCACTTTGAGGAACTCCTCTTTTTCTCTAGATACTGACATGTATTAGCAGGACCCAGATAAAATGCCCAGCAAATCTTTGTGTCACTTCCTTGTAAATGTCCAATTCCAAGGTTAGCAAATCTGTATTCTTAATTTGGGTCAAATGTCTACCCCTGTGATTCAGGCACACTCAGAATACAGAGCACTGAGTACAGATGTAGCCACTAAATAATGGGCTAGATCCAGTTGTGGAAGAAATTATTGGGAATCAAGAAATCACGTCTGTTCGTGGTTTCTAAAAGTATGTTACTAAATGTCTTTTTGCATACAGGAGAAAGAGAACATGCTCACTTTCTTGTCTTTATGCTTGAGAGAATATTTCTTACTCTGTATTAACTGATAAATGCCTTTTTGTCTTAACCCCTTTACCATGCCTTAAAGAAATTTGGAAATAGAGAGTTGGAGAACTATATGTCTCCAAATTTATTTCTTTGTATGACTTTCTGGTAGGAATTTTCTTTCAATATACCACCTTCTTTTAACAACCTCTCTGAGTTTCTTCCTTTTGTAAAATTTGAGCTTATTACAAGAAAAATAAACAACACCAATAAGTAAGTTAAACCACCCTGATTTAGTGTTAGGAAAGTCAGAAGGAAACAGAATTTCAGGGATGAGTAGTCAAAACTGTTAAATGTTATACAGAGTGTATAAAAAATATGAAATGGAGAAAAAGACATTTTATTTTGTGATTATAACTGATGACCTTCAGAAATGCAGCTTCATTAATATAAGGGCAGAAAGTCAAAATGCATTGAGTTAAAGACCAACTGATGGTGGCAAAGGAAGTGGAGGTATCAAGGATAGAATACACTTCAAAAGTTTCAAAGTAAAATGAAAGGAAATAGGTAATTTCCAAGACACTTGAAATGAAATATAACCTCACCATTGTGCCTTATGATATCTGGCTGTGTGTATGGCTCCAGCAACTCTCTTTTAATTAGTAGATTGAACACACATAGCTTATGGAGAAAGGTAAGAAACTGTATTAGGTTTTATTCACGGCTCCCTTTAGTTCATACTCTACCAGCCTTTGATGAGTGCCCAGAAGTACCTTTATCTTTCATCATTCACAGATTTTTCTCTCTTTCATCTTTCTTCTCATTCTTCTCACCCTCAAAGGATCAAAATCAATAGAGTATTTTGCAGTCAAGGCCACTAATTCTCTTGTTTTAAAGTTTCATCATGTCCTCAGTTTAGAATAGTTTAAAACATCTGTATTCTTTTGAGTGTAACATCAAAAAGACAAACAATTCTCTACCAATAGTGATTACCTTAAAGGAAGGGAACAGAAGGAACAGAAAACTTATGTTGCCGCCTGTGTATACTTATAACAAGATGAAAGCTCTCAGTGGAAAGATAGTAGCACCATTATTTATTAAACTGATCTGGAAACTACCTACATCAGTCACCTGGGCTGTTATCTATGTCCACAGATTTGCCAGTCCAAGATCAAAAGAAAGAGTTTATCCCTGGAAAGGAAAAAGAATAACTTTGCCGTTGAGATGTAAGCAAAGGAACAAAGACTGGATGAGATGTGAGTACATAAGCAGCTTACTTGTGACACCTCTGTTCTCTACGTAACGTAGAAAGGGAAGTCATCGAGTGAGAAAGAAGTAAATGGGTGAAATTGTCAGTTGAGGAAAAAGAAAAGAATTTTTAGAATAGTCATTGTTCTGAATATTCTAGGAATCAACAGTATTTTGTTGTTTATAAGGCACATTTTTTTTCTAACGTTTTAATAGCTGAGGGCAACTTACAATCACTGCTGGCTAAATCTTGATGGAATTGTTATTTCCAGCCCATGTGGGAACTCCATTATAGCTATTCATATTGTCACTTAAGTTGAGTTATGTGGATTGCTAAAAATGTCATCAAAAAGATTACTCTGTGATTTGGCATTAAAACAATATGTTCTTGTGTACTTGGAAGGGCATGAAAACAGAGCAGTGGGGCATACATTTGACATTAATGAAGCAAATATTCATTAGAGAAGGAATGAACACAAATCCATAATTTCTTATAAAGAATAACCAAAGCTTTAATGGGATCCACACATATGAGATAGTCACCTATTTATTACTGAGATGTTTGTAAAAAGATTGGCTATCATATAAAAGGCAGTGCAACCCAAGGTAAGGGAAATTGCTGTGTATCTCAGAGTAGATTGATGAAATATCAAAACAAATGAGAAGTTTGTGTGACTAATTCAATTATAGCACAGGACTATCTTTGAGGTGTTTGATAGCAGCTTGTCAGAAATTTTCAGCTAATTGAGTAGTAGCGTTTTTACTTTGAGCAACATATGATTCAACTGAGGAAAACCATAAACATAAGTGTAGTCAAGTAGGATAAGCCAGTGAATCTTGGAGCTCTTTAATATGTCTCACAATGATCCTGTCAATGTTAAAGACATTAAAAAGTTGAATATTATGAACATAGATGAAGAAAGGCAATGATATCATTGTGAAGCTGTGCACAACTGCCAATCACCAAACATTTCTTCTATGTTGAATTTTTGACTTTAAAACACTTCTGAAGAATATCTCCCCCAAAATGTTATTCTGTATTCGCATGCACACACAAGTGCACATGGACACGTACACACACAAATGGAGGATAATGACTGAGCTAATGGACTGCCTATTATTATATGAAACAGGCACAATCCCTTTTTAACATCTGTCATTATTTCACTTTTTGGTTGTAGTTAGATAGTGGATATACATCAGCTGTGTTTGAAAATAAACGTACCCAAAACTATATGGTTGTTATTGCTGTTAGTAGGAGTGGACCACAGCAATCTCCAAGTTTTCAATCAACCAACCATCAAAGGACCATTGAGAAACGGTGTAAGTCCTTGTTGTCAAAAGAAACATACCTATTGATATCTTCTGGTAAGATTAATAAAGTGACAGGTATTAAAACCTGCAGAACAGGGGTCAGGGTTCAGATGAAAATCTTGAAAAAAATAATGAGGTCATAAGAAATAACTGTGCATCAAAAACACATGGAAGTACGGAGAATGGTAATTGGGAAAATGTAGTCAGTGATGAGTGAATCAAAAAGAGATTCAAAAGAGTGGGACTCTGACTCTGAATATATTGTAGGAATTCATAACCAATTGAAATTGAAACTTAGAAAAGTCATGTAATCTGCCCAGGATGATACAGTCTGCTTGCATTTTTCTTTATGTGTATTCACAAAATAATTAATAATTCAAAGCTTTGTAATAAATAATTTTAAATAATATTGAAGTGGCTAAAAGACCTCTTTCGCTGGGCATGGTGGCTCCTGCCTGTAATTTCAGCACTTTTTTTTTGGGAGGGGGGACAGAGTCTCACTCTGTGCCCAGGCTGGAGTGCAGTGGCGTGATCTCGGCTCACTGCAAGCTCCGTCTTCCCAGTTTAAGAAATTCTCTCCAGAATAGCTGGGATTATAGGCGTGTGCCACCACCCAGCTAATTTTTTTTATATTTTTAGTAGAGATGAGGTTTCAGCATCTTTGCCAGGCTGGTCTTGAACTCCTGACCTCATGATCCACCCACCTCCACCTCCCAAAGTGCTGGGATTACAGGCGTGAGCCACCGCGCCTGGCCAGTTCCAGGACTTTGGGAGGCCAAGGCAGGAGGATTGCTGGAGCCCAGGAGTTCAAGACCAGGCTGGGCAAAAGTGAAACCCTGTCTTTACAAAAATTACAACTATTTGGTAGCACAACAGGGTGACTGCAGTCAGTAATAACTTCCTTGTATATTTAAAAATAACTAAGAGTGTAATTGGATACACTCTTGTGAACACACAGGATAAATGCTTGAGGGATGGCTACCCCATTCTCCACGATGTTACTATGAATACCTAGAATTTGATAGCATAACAGGATGATGACAGTCAAAATAATTTGATTGTAGATTTAAAAATTGCTGAAAGAGTATGAATGAATTATGTTCAACACAAAGGATAAATGCTTAGGGGATGGGTACCCTGTTTCCCATGATGTGATTATTACACCTCGCGTGCCTACGTCAAAAAATCTCATGTACCTCACAAATATATAAACTGGCTATGTACCCACAAAAATTAAAATTAATTTTTTAAAAGTTCCAAAAATATTATCTAGGTATAGTGGTGCATGCCTGTGCTCCCAGCTACTCAGAAGGCTGAGGTGGGAGGATTACTTGAGCCTGGGAGATCGAGGTTGCAGTGAGCTATGATTGCACCACTGCACTTCATCCAGCTTGGATGACACAGGGAGACTCTGTCTCAAAAAAAAAAAAAAAGAAAAAAGGCTGGGTGTGGCTCACACCTGTAATCCCAGCACTTTGGGAGGCTGAGGCAGGTGGATCACCTGAGGTCAGGAGCTCGAGAACAGCGTGGCCAACATGGTGAAATGCTGTCTCTACTAAAAATACAAAAACTGGCCAGACGCGGTGGCGCATGCCTGTAATCCCAGCTACTCAGGAGGCTGAGGCAGGAGAATTGCTTGAACCTGGGAGGCGGAGGTTGCAGTAAGCTGAGATTGTGCCATGGCACTCCAACCTGGGCAACAAGAGAGAAATTTCATCTCAAAAAAAAAAAACAAAAAAAACACAGAGAGAGAGAGAGAAACAAAAGAAAATACGGAGCTCTTTCAGCAAATATAAATAAAATTCTTAAATCTGTAAGCTTTAGAAAAGCATATGTCGTGACTTAATTGAACTGGAACCCCATCTGAAATATCTTCTTTGCAACGATGAAGAGCTTGTAGTAGTGGGAACCACTAAAGACCACTAAATGTTCTCAGCATTTGAACCACTTTGATTTTTTTATTGTGGTAAAATACATACAACATAACATTTATCATGTGTAAGTGTACAATTCACTAGTATTAAGTACATTCATGTTGTGGTACCAACATTTGATATACATATATATTTTTTTCTGAGGCAGAGTCTCACTCTGTCACTCAAGCTGGAGTGCAGTGGCACGATCTTGGCTCATTGCCAATATGTGATTTTTGAGAAGACAATTGTATGGAAGATAAACTGGGTGTGCAAATCCACTAGATAAAAACAAATGAATATTTCAGTTGAGTTATGATAGGTCCAAAATTAGAACTGCAGACTAGTAGATAGAGAAAATTAGGATAAAGATTGCAGGAGGCACATTATTTGAGAGGAATACAAATGAGTTCCGCTCTAGACATGCTATGTTTCATATGTATATGAGACATCTGTGTGAAGCCCTCCAGCACAGAACTGAAAATAGTTCGGAGCTCAGTGAAGATGTGAAGCTGGAGTCATCAGCTTTATTCAAGTAAACTCTCCTAAGGAACATTCAAGGAAGTGAAGAAAATGGAATCAAGGATGAAACTTTGATGAGATCCAGTATTTAGCCGCTCATTAAGAGCAAGGATTCAACAATGAACACAAATAAGGAATAAGTAGAGGGAAGAAATAAGAGGGAGGGAGACGTCATAAACATCAAATAAAGGAAGTATTCCAAGTGGCAAGAGCACCTAACAACATCAAATATTAGTATTAAAGCAGAACAAAAAACTTTTAATGTAGTTCATTGGATTTGATAAGGTTGTTGGTGACTCTCACAAGGGTGATTCCATAGAATTGTGCAGGATAGGTTTATGGGCAGAAGTGGTAATAGAGGGATGAAGAGCAATAGTTTAAGGAATAATGATAGATAATATTTATGGAGCATTTATACGATATCAAGTATTGTGTTAAGTGTTTTGTAATATTATGCTATTCAATTCCTCTACCAGTTTTGCACAGTGGATATCAACACTCTATAGAATAGGAAATTGGGACTTAGAAAACTTATATAATCTGTCCAAGGACCTATAGCCTTCTATATATGCTCAAGTCGGATTTTCACTTCTCTACCCCTTTACAAGAAATAAATAAAAATTCAGGATATAAGTAAAAGGAAGTCTAAAGTATCCTTTCAAGAAGTTTGCCCAAACAGAAAAAGGGCGTGGAGGGAGATAAGTCAGTAACTGCAGGAGGTAGTAACATGGAGATATGGTTTTTGTTGTTCTCTGGGAAAAGGAGTCAGAGTTGTTTTGGGATTGAGTAGAATTTACCTATTTTAATTAGGTAAATAGAAGAGAATCAGTATAATGCAAAAAATAAGGAAGATAATGAGCGGAGTGAGATCACAGAGAAGGAAAGAGATATAATTTCTAGTTCATAGGTCAAAGGTTTACTGTCTGAGAATTGGAGAAGTTTGATCTCAGAGACAGAGAAAGTGAAAAGGAGAAGTGGGTGCACAGCACTGGATGTGGATAACTGAGCCTGGTAGAGAAGTTATGGGATTTTTGACTGACGTGTATCTTTACTAACAGTGTGGGATAGGGATATGCTTGGGAATTTGAAGAGCATAGTAAATATTAGGAACAAATGTTTCAAATAATAGAAAACAAGTGCAATTGTAATAGGAAGCACCTTATTGATGTAGTTTAAAGTAGAAAACACATCTTTGTGTGAATGCTAAGGGACTCTGTAATGTGATTCATCTTTACCAGTGGGTGAGACATCCATCATAAAAGAGGGTTAAAGGTGGGGCTTGTATTGATTCATGGGTAGCAAATAGTTTTGAGAGTATAGCAGAAAGATGACAAAAAGAAAGAATCCAGGACAGTGTGGCAAATGCCATTATGTTAAATTCAGCATTGAGCTACAAAATAGAGTAGGCTGAATTACTGAATTCCCAAGCTGAGGTTAAAGAAAATACGCAGTGTGGAGAAAGAGACTGAAAATTCTGAAATTGTAGGTGGTTGTGAGGAGTGAACCACAATTTAAGAGTTGAAGCTTACAGGAGCACTCTTGAAAGTTGACTAATTTGAGTGTTCCATCTTGAGAGAGTTTTGCTAAAGAAAAAAGAATGAGAATTTCCCAAACTAAAATCATAGTAAAGTAAATAGAGGTTTTAAATAACATGAAATTTTACTTCTGGTTGAGTAATGTTTTCCAGCATATCATTCAACAGTGGCTTTGACAGAGAAGAACGGTACTCAAGAATACAATTCCACTAAAACAGAAATTCCTAAGCCAAACATTTTATTTCATTAAAATTAATGCATTTTCTCACTACTCTCTGAAACAGACCCTCTTACCAGCATACAAGGTGGAGAGTAATTCCTCTTTGAACTCTAGTTCTGGTTAACATGGATGCTGCTGTGACTCTGTATCTCAGAGCCTGCATCTCCTTCCAGTTAAATCTTGGATCTATGAGAACATGGCCATTGCTCTTTTCCTCAAGGGTTAGTTTTTTGTATTCATAATCAGCCACTGATGATTGGCAACCATTTTTGAAGTATTTTTTCATGTTTTCGTATGTCTTCATTACTAAGACCACATCTAAGTATTTGCATAGTATCCATTTGCATAATGTACTCCATCAGCATTTATGTGAAATTTTACTGTTTCATCTCTTCTATTGTCTCCTTGCCTTCTGCCTTTCATTGTCACATGGTTAAAAAAAAAAAAAGCTTATTTCAGTGACAAAGACATCCATAGTTGGAGCATAAGCACATGTACAGGCTTACTATCACTATTTTAGATCAAGCTCTGGGTAATAAGGCAAGGATTTTTTTACTTGGTTGCACCTGGTTCACATTTTTTTGGGTGTTAATCAATAAATATTGAGCTACCAGAAAGTAATTGACAATCAGGTAACCTATATTTATAATTTTTCTTCAAAACTAACTTACTTTTTTGTAACTAACTTGTAGCAATATGGTCCCTTACAAGGCTTCCTGACCCAGTTCAAATGCTACTTATCATAAAATCTTTTCTGATTTCCGCAGGCACAGTTAATTATTTCCTCGTCTGTGTTAGTAAAGAACTCTGCTCATATATGTCATTTATCATTTACCACATTGTGTTGTGCAATCTGTTTGCAGGTCTGAATCTTTCTTTAGACTTTGACTTGCTTGAGGGTTGAGACTGTCTTCTTCATCTTTCCTGCAAAAGCAGTAAATGTGTGATTCATATATGCATGATTCATAACGTTTCTTACATATTTTATTATGTTGCAAAATATATAAAGAAAAATATACAAATTCTAAGTGTACAACTTGATGAGTCACAACGTGTATCCAACTTTGCCATGAAATAGCCGCTCAGAATTACTCTGACACTCTGAGGATCCTCTTAGACCCACCCTCTGAACCCCTCAGAGTCACTCTTCCTTCCCTGTGTGTCAGAGTAACCACATTCATACTTTGAGTACCGAGACTAGTGTTTTAGTAAATAGTAAAAGTACTATTTTACATAGTTTTTGGATCCTATATATTTTGGGGTAATTTTTTGCTTTCTTTTTCTTTTATTATATACAAATATAAATAAAACACAAACTCATGATAAATTGAAGACCCAGCATAATTTAAAATTAATAAGAATGTCCAGTAGTGTTAATAATGCTTATCTAATTTGAACACACAATGAAGATACGTGATGCACTTAAAAGCAATTGACAATTATTTATCTTATTCTTCCAGGAATATAGGAACAGATATTTTACTTCTTGTCTCAACCAATATGCAATTTCTGAGCTAGAAGTTTAATGGTTGTTATGAACTGAATGTTTGTCACCCAAAATTCATATATTGGAGCACTAACCCCCAGTGTGGTATTGTTTGCAGCTGGGGCTCTTGGGAGGTAACTAGGGTTAAATGAGTTATCAGTGTGGACCTCATAATGGGATTGCCTTTATAAGAACAGACGCTAAAGAGGTCGTTTGTGCCCCCCACCCCCACCCCATTCACCAAGAAGAGATCATGTAAGTACACAAAGAGGAGGAAACTCTCTGCAAGCTACAGAAAGAGCCCTTACCAGATCCCAACCATGTAGCTTTTTGGCACTCTAATCTTGGACCTCCAGCCTTCAGAACTGTGAGAAAATAAATTTCTGTTGTTCAAGTCACTCACTTTATGGTATTTTGTTATGGCAGCTCAAACAGACTAGGACAATGGTATTTCAAAAGTCATATTTGAATCATAAGTTTTTGATGTATTTGTTATATTTCAATTTCCTAGAATGTGTATAGGAAATATGTCTGAAGCCCAGCTCTATCTTGCTCTCCATAATATGTGTGTTACAACCGACAGTTTGGTGATAGTTTCTTTTCCCAGTATTAATGATATAATTATAATATTGTCAAATTTACACTAGGTTTTTCACTTAGAGCCGTGGTTCTCAATGAGGGTGCTTTTGTCCCCCAGGGATGTTTTTGGTTATCACAATTCATGTTGTGTTTGTGGGGTGAATTGGGAGCGCTAATAAAATCTAGCAGGTAGAAGTCAGGTATACTGCTAAACATCTACAATGCACAGGACGGCCTCCAATAACAAAGAATGAGACAACCCTAAATGTCAGTAGTGTAAAGACTGAAAACAAATTGACTTAAAGAAATTTCCATAGATAAATAAATTTTATCTTATAATTTTATACTCTAACATTATTTGTTGGATTTTATGATGCCTGACCTTTTAAAATTGTTGAGTGACATGCATATGCATTTTTTTGTTTTGCTTTACATTTTTAATGTCATGAGGATTAATATCAACTTAAGAGAAATTAAACTCAAAACACCTGGAGAAATTCAGTAACTAAAAGTACTCAGACATCACTTGTGGTGCATTCCGTCTTGCACGTTTCAAGGAAGAAGATGTTTTTGCTTAAATGTGCTTTGGACTATACTCAGTACCAGGTAGATATTATTATTTACAAAAATAGTTATAGGTTTTCTTAATCACGAAAAAATAAGAGATGAAGATTCTTCAGTTATTAATACTGCTGATTTTTATTTCATAAATGATGATACCATAGTCTAAATAATATTTGCATTCTCTGGCTGTGAAAATTACCAATATGTGAAAACACCTTTTCTATTGGAAAAGATACCAGATATAATTTACTTTCTAAAGCATGAGTCATAGAATATTCTTATATTTGAATGTGTTGTGTTTGGCTTTTAAAAATGGTTACATAAAAACGGTGATTCTTTATATGACTTTGCCAAAGGTAAAACTCCAATTGAATGATGTCACTTTAGTAGAAAAATACTGCTGTTCACGTCTTATCATGATTTACAATAAGGCATGTATATTAGTAAAGAAGGAGAGGAGGACAGGCAAAGAAAGAGCAGCAGAGGAGACAGATTATACCCATGCTGTATATATTATCACCCTGAAGTCAGTAGGGAAGGCTGCTAAATGCTCTTACAACTGTAATAGCCTATCTCATGTTAATTCTAGCCCGAAGCTTCCTGGCACTTCTTGTTCAAAGATAATGGGGACAAACCTACTCTTTTTTTTTTTCTTGGTTGAACAGCAGATTTCTTTTTTCCCAAGGATGTCTAATAAATTAAGCAGTCTTTGCAAACAGTAACACAAAAGCCCTTTGCTTTGTAGAAATTCCCAGTAATAACATGCAAGAGTTATTACCCTTGATACTTAGTGGATTTTTTAATGGCTAGCAATAATCGTTTTGATTGAATATTGGCTTATAATAGGCTTGTAAAGGAATTTAAGCACCCTTAAGTGCTTCAACCTTAGCTTCATGTGCCTAGGGAAAATCCCTGAAACAATAGATCTTGAAGTCATTAACATGGAAATATTTTATAAAAATGAAAGTCATTATCTATTAACCTCAAAAGTAAAGCAATTAAAATGGACTATTTGTATTATTTTTTAATAATTCAATATGTCATTGATCCTCTTCTTTGAAAGAGGAAATTGTTTTATAACAAGTTATAATTGAGTTTCTTTGGACAGTCAACTTTCTTTTATGCAGACCTTTCATAATGTTCATAATTCTTGGAATACAAATCAACTGGGATTTTATGTACTGAATCCTTAATCTAAATATTCCAGAATTCTTCAACCAGTTGGGGAAAAAATGTTGGAATGCTTATTAAAAGAAACCAACATTGTTTGAAATATTGGAAAGCAGGGCTACTTTAAAATTATTTTCTTTGATATTTATGTCTCCTTAGTGAGGATGCTTATAGGCTATACTCTGTTTTACTAGACTTTGTGAGTAAAAAAGAAATACTCCAGAGGCTAATCTACTGAAAAATATGTGAAGTGATTCCACTCTGAGGCAATAGAATCCACTAAAACTCAGCTTCCATAGCATGAATGGACTGCAAGAGAAGCGGGTTTAAGGCTAGATTGGACTCTGAAGAATTATGAAAAATGATTTCTTACTTGTTGTTTTATCACTTCCTATCTCTCAGGGCAGGATAGTATCAGTAATTGAAAAATTCACTAGTTGAGACCCTGGAGTCTTACTGCCCAAAGGAGACCAGAGCATAAAGCTATGGGAAAGATGGTTATAAATCGAAGGTCTGCATCTGCTACTCTTTTCCTGCTTTGATGCAATTGCAGGAAAAAAATGACAAACTCCCTTAGATTGCCAAGGAATTTCCATTATTATCATTTTTTTAAGCCATTGAAAGAAGTAATTCTGGACAGCTCTTGCTGTTTTACCATGTATATTTTAATGCTTCTTTATTTTCAGTGGTTGATTTTGATTTCATTGTATATGTGAAGTGCTTACTATGTCTTTATAATATAGAAAGAGTTTATTGCCTTCTTGCATATACACAATTTCATCAGGACATAAGCTTTATTAGGGCAGGAAACAATATAATAGGCCTTTCTTTAATAGTTACTGAATTAATAAGGAGAAACTCACATTTTCTTGTGCATTTAAACAGACCATATGATTGAAACAATGCTGAAAAAAGTATTAAGCACCCATTGATTATAATTTTCAAATATACTTCTTGATTTTTATGTACAAAATGAACAGAAGTGACCCTCAATCTATAGAATGTGTATGTTGAATGACAGGAATGTTCAATGCATTGTACTGAATATGTTGGTTGTTTCAATCTACTCAACCCGATGTGGGTTATGCCACTTTCTTTTCTTATCACAAGGGCACATTTGTAAGATTGACTTCTGAGACCCACGGCAAGGTCTGTCACCTTAAAATATAACCAGTGGGGTAGGGAAACTGCTCATGATATAAATCAAGCTTATGGCTTTAAGCTAATTAGTATCATATTCCAAATAGGCATCTAAACATAACAGTAAATTCCAGATTATTCACAACATTCATATTAATGAGTGATCATCTGTCTTAACGTTTTCTTCCTCACCAGGATTGCTTCCCCCATCCCTCCTCAGTGGCTTTTCCCTGCCACTCTATAACTATCTTGGGATTACAAGCCTCTCTTCTCCTCACTACACACCCCCTACAAAGATGTCTCAGGCCAGACTCTTTGCTGACACCTGCACTAATAGCAGGGTAGATTATGTACTGTTCTTAATTATCTCTCCCACAGCTTGCCTCCATTAGCTTGGATAATTGACTGTATGTATAACATTCATAAGCAGAACAATGTGCTATAGAAAAAAATAAAGGAGAGAAAAAAATGAATCTTCAGTTTATATAAGATTAGCTGTGTGTGGTGTCAGACGTCGTACAGCATCTGGAGTTTTGGGGGGAGCATCTGTTTTCTTTTGTTGGGGAAGTCATTAAGAATTTGAAATGAGATTTTTCAATGGAGAGGAGGAGGTGTTGTGTACATTTTTTCATTGGAAAGGTATTCAAGAAAGAGAATGTCTGTAATCCCAGCACTTTGGGAGGTCAAGGTGGGTGGATCACCTGAGATCAGGAGTTCAAGACCAGCCTGGCCAACATAGTGAAACCCCATCTCTACTAAAAATACAAAAATTAGCTGGGCATGGTGTAATCCCAGCTACTCAGGAGGCTGTAATCCCAGCTACTCGGGAGACTGAGGCAGGAGAATCGCTTGAACCTGGGAGGCAAAGGTTGCAGTGAGCCGAGACTGCCCCACTGTACTCCAGCCTGGGCGACAGAGGAAAGCTCCATCTCAAAAAAAAAAAAAAAAAAAAAGAACGTGAATGATGAGGGAAAGTTATCCTCTCAGGAGTGAGAGGACTCAGAAAGCAAATAATGATGCAAAGTGATGAAAAACAAAAATATTGACCACAAGTTCCAGAGCTGTTTGGAGATCTAGAGAAGGTGAGGGCATGAATTCAGAGGAAATGGATTATCAACAGAAAAATTATAAAAGAAGAACAAATATCTTTTCTGTATTCTGTGACTCAGTCCTATAGATTGCTCCTGTAATTACTATCTCTACAAGATAAGAATAACAGATTTCTCTACTATATAGCTAACAAAACTAAGTGTTGAATAGATTTAACAATTTCCCTTAGTTGGCAAATGATGAGACTGAATTTTAAACCCAGGGAGCATCACGGTTGAGGATGAACTGTGATCCAGAACTATATTTGTACCATTTGGACTATTTCAAAAATCACAGATCAAAGTTGTATTGCTTTAAAAGTAAGAAAAAAAAAAAACAACAAATACATATATGTGAAATTATTACTACAAGTCTTAAATATGTAAATGGTGAATACTATATAACATATAAGGAGAATTAGAATGAAAATAAATTTCTGATTTAGTTGTCAGAGCACTTCTTTAAAAGCCAAGCAATCTCAGGAATAATTAGGTATAAACAGCATTACGGAATTATTCAGCTATAAAGTTGGGATACATTTTCCCTTTCTTTGCATAAAATAATGGTGCAAACTTTTTAAATTTTGCATATTTTCAAATTAATTTTCACAATCAAATAAAGGCTATTTCTACACTTATCTATCTGAGCACTAAGACTGCTTGGAATATTATTATTGAGATTCTAGAAATAAAAGGCAGAATTTTACTCTCTCATACCTGTCATTCCTCTCATGGGTTGACCTCATAAAAACGAATGTGCAAAAAGGAAAGTGTACTTTGAAGTGATTTATTAATTGAACTTGTGCGAGACATAGTTGTTAAAGCTATTTTAAAAAATTCAGATTTCATCTTGCTTTGTTCAATTTTCATGCGGGTAGAAATGCTTAAAGCTGAAAGGTTTTCATTTGTGTTTCTGCTGACTTGCACATTTCACACAATAGGCCTTGTTATTAAGGGTCTGATCATGGTCAATGCAATTTGCAGTGTTGGCTAATTTTCTAAACTAGTAGTGAATTTAAAATTAATTACAGACCGTTTTTGGTTCATTAGTGTCCATGTTTTATGCCTGTTTGTTTGTTTTTAATTGAGTAGAGGGGAAAAGACAGAAGTGCTGCTCTCTCATATGCAGAAATAAAGTGGTACAATCTTCAACTGAAACAATGGAAATAGTAGCGGCAAAGACAATAGAGTCATATGATTTGGCAATGAGAGAACATATGCATCTATTCCATTTGCTACTTGTACATCTTAAAGCATGGAGTAAAGTGGGGGATATTAAAATAATCAAGTGAAAAAAATAAAGTAAGTTCTGCAATTTCATGTATATTTACTAAAAGGGGTCAAAGTTCTAAGCATTCCATATAATCAAATAATTTATTAGGTTTGTGAGGTTAACTGCTTACAGCTAAGCAACTTGTAGCTTAATTGCTTCTCATACTACAGGAGAGTTAGAAATATCTTTCTAGCCCTATCCCCAAAGCGGGAAACCCAGCCCGAGGCACTGAAAGTGCTATACAGGAAACAGTAGGTAGCATAATTCAGCCATGTCAAATTAATGTTGCTATCCTGGGAAAATAGATAGCATAATGAAGGAAGAATAAGGACATTTAGGAGAGAGAGTCCTTCAGTAGGACATCCCCATTGGTTTCTAGTTACGTGCAGAAAATAAGGACTTGCCTCCCATTAAACATAATATTCTGGAAATTAATTTTGAGAGACTAGATATACATTTCAGATTTACCCATTCCTACTTTGTCTTCATTATCTAGTTGCTTTTCTTTATTGTAGCTAAGTTTCCAAAAAGGGCACAGGGAAGGAACATTATATATAACTTGAGCAAGGAAATGTTGAATTGAATATATTTCTGTGTGGAGTTCAAATGATAAATCTCCTTGTAAGCCAAATCTGTGGCCGCTCTTCGCTCCTGTGGTTTGAAGCCATCCTCACTCCTGTAAGGTGATAGATTATCAGCAGAGAAAAACAGCAGGTTTGTGTTCACAATGATAGATAATGGGTGGAATTAAAGTGTGTTCCTCAACTTGGTTGAACAACCAGCCTCACCACTTGAGACATTTAAAAATACCCTGGATAAAGAAAAAGAAAATGCCCTTCAGGGTAAATCATTTCCTGTATGCATAGATAATCTGTCTTTTCAAGATTGTTCTTTGTATGAATAGTGGAACTAATGGTGTTTCAACAGGAGTGTAAGAAATCTGTTTAAACACACAAAAGAATAGCTAACAACTATGAAGTGAGTGGCAGTGGAGAAATGACAGTCTGTCCTCTAACATGGGGCATGCAGTGATAGACCTAGGAAAGGCTCAGTTTTACCCATTGCTTGACGCTTAACTGAGCATCTAGTAGCATGCTCTACACCATCTTTTAGCACCATTTTTACAGTTCATAGAAAAATAATAGAAACTAGAGGTCATGCCAATAATTACAAAATGATCCATTAATCAAATGGCAAATAGAGAGAATTTTATTTTTCTATAACTGATCATATTTTTCCATAGTGTGATGATGTGTCAGAATTACTTCCTTGATGTATTCAGTAAAATACAGTCTTGATAAGTGAGAGTTCCTAAGTCACCACTGCAAAAATACTTAAAGTAACAGTTTTCATACTATTTCATATGATGAGTACAACTTATCTTTATATTTATTCAAGTATTAAAGTATTAGTTATAATACTTTATAAAAATTATAATAAATGATATTTATTCAAGTATTAAAGTATTAGTTCTATTTCAAAAGCAGTCTTAGACACAAGTGCAGTGACAAAATTGGCAGAAAGCCATCTTATCCTATTATTTGTTTTAATCAGCAATAGCAAATGAGATATGACCTGTTCCAGATATTTGGATTTCTTAATGCATTATAGGAAATAAATTGGTGTTCATATTATAATGGATTGGATTCACTGAGCAGGGCGGGGGAGACTGCATCACAATTAACATGTTGCCAGAGGGGTTATCACAGAATATTTCCCCAGGTTCTTAAATTCCTTGAGCCAGAGAGTTTATTGTGTTTTAAAAGATTTATTTATTATTAGTGAGAAAACTTCCCAGGGGGTTTGATGTTTTATTTTCCTTTCTGAGAAAAGCCCTAGGGCATTTTATATTACCTGTTCAAATGCATGGAGTACCTATGGCTAAGAGGAGCTTAGTTCCATAGTCCAAGGAACCACCAAATGCTGCAAACGTATGTCATCAAATTTGTATACATTTTAGAATATTGTATATAAACACATTCTCAAAAAACTTTGTAGTCAGTTTCTGAGAAAGAAAATTTGCATTAGAAAAGCTTGTTGTAGCATCTTTTCCTGATTCCAAAACCTGCTTTTACTTCCCATTCTCACTTTCCACAGTTCTAATCCCAGTTACTTTGCCAGGGATCAGGAGAATTTCTCCAGGGCAAGCTTCACCTTGCTGTTCCACACCCCTTCCTACCATTCATCTCTGGGATGGCCCTGACTCCCTTCCAGGTTAATGACTGAAAGAGGAGAGATGTCAGAAACAGGAAGGAGCTTCCTGACAGGCACAGGTGTAATCTAGTGGATGGTGCTCTCTAAATGTGGTTGTTTGTTAATACCAACACTCCCTGCGAGATGCCTTCCTGGGTTCCCTCAGGTACATGCATAGCTGGGAACTTCTGATTGAGACATCTTTGAGGAGGGCAATACTGTTCTCACTTAGTCCATTTCACTCCGCATATGACCCCTCCTTCAGGCCCCCGCCCTGAACATCCAAAGGCCCACCACTCTTCTGGGGTCATATAAACCTACCAGGCAGTCACCTGTGGTAGCATTTAAAAGGGCTTCAGGCTGCACATGGTGCGTATGTTACTCACCAGCCAGAGAGCACCATATACCTTTCTTCTGCCTTTAATGGGATTTGTTCCCATTGTAGCCTCTTACCTTTGCCATTCAGTCTATTCCCTGTGGACTTTTTAAGGTAACAACTAGCATCAGCTTCTGTACCTAACAAACTTCAAAGTCCAAGTGCTATCACTTGACTTAGATCAAAAGGGAAGAACCGCTTCTTTTTCTTTCCCAGTGCATGGGGGTGTGTTTGTGTGGGGGTGTGTTTGTGTGTGGGTGTGTCTGTGTACATCCAGCAAGGGAGGGAGGGTGGATGGTAAAGCACTCCAGAAAATGTATCTACAACCTTAGCCTGGAAGTGGGTGATAGGTTGCGAGTTGCAAATCCAGTCTTGCCACTGTTTTAGTAAGTCTACATACATAGTGCCTCACCTCATTTTGGAATGTGGCCACATATAGCATGATGGGAGGTACCTCTTCACAGGGCAGCAGGAGAGAGAATGAGTGCCAGCAGGTGAAATGCCAGATGCTTATAAAACTATCAGATCTTGTGAGAACTCACTCACTATCACTAGAACAGCATGGGAGAAACCACCCCCATGATTCAATTACCTCCACCTGGTCCCACCCTTGACACCTGGGAATTATTACAACTCAAGGTGAGATGTGGGTGAGGACACAGAGCCAAACCCTGTAATTCCATCCTGGCCCCTCCCACATCTCATGTCCTCACATTTCAAAACACAATCACGCCCTTCCAACAGTCTCACAAAATCTTAGCTCATTCCAGCATTAACCCAAAAGTCCAAGTCCAAAGCTTCGTCTGAGGCAAGACGTGTCCTTTCCACCTATAAACCTGTGAAATCCAAACCAAGTTAGTTACTTCCTAGATACAATGGAGGTACAGGGATTGGGTAAATACAGCTGCTGCAAATGGGAGAAATTGGCCAAAGCAAAGGGGCAGTCATCAAACCTTAAAGTTCCAAAATGATCTCCTTTGACTCCATGTCTTACATCCAGGATGTGTTGATGCAAGAGTTGGGCTCTCAAAGCCTTGCATAGTTACACCCCTGTGCCTTTGCAGAGTAACCCCCCCCCCCCGCCCCGCCACCTAGCTGCCTTCCCAGGCTGGCATTGGGTGTCTGTGGCTTTCCCAGATGCATGGTGCAAGCTGTCAGTGAATTTACCATTCTGGAATCTGGAGGATAGTGGCCCTCTTGCACAGCTCCACCAGACCCTGCCCCAGTGGGGACTCTGCATGTGGGTTCCAACCCCACATTTCCCTTATGCACTGCCCTAGGAGAGGTTCCCATGAGGCTCTGTCCCTTCAGCAAACTCTGTCTGGATATCCAGGTGTTTCCATACTTCCTCTGATATCTAGATGGAGGTTCCCAAACCTCAATTATTGACTTCTCTGTACCTGCAGGCCAAATACTATGCACAAGCCACCAAGGCTTTGGGCTTGCACCCTCTGAAGCAATGGCCTGAGCCATTGGCCCTTTTTAGCCAATGCTGGGAAGCAGGGCACCAAGTCCTGAGGCTGTGCAGAGCAGCAGGGAGGCCCTGGACCCAGCTCATAAAATCATTTTTCTCTCCTTGGCCTCCAGGCCTGTGATGGGAAGTGCTGCTGTGGTTTCTAACATGCCCTGGATACATTTTCTCCATTGTCTTGGTGATTAACATTGGGCTCCTTGTTACATATGCTAATTACTGCAGCGGGCTTGAGTTTCTCCCAAAAAAAAATCTTTATTTCTTTTCTATCAAATCATCAGACTGCAAATTTTCCAAACTTTTATGCTCTGCTTCCTCTTGAACACTTTGTTGTTTAGAAATTTCTTCTGTCAGATACCCCAAATCATCTGTCCCAAGTTCAAAGTTCCAGAGATCTCTAGGGTGGGGCAAAATGCTGCCAGCCTCTTTGCTAAAGCACAGCAAGAGTGACTTTTACTCCAGTTCCCAACAAGTTCCTCATCTCCATTTGAGACCCCCTCAGTCTAGATTTCATTGTATATATCACTATTAGCATTTTGGTCAAAGCCATTCAAGTCTCTAGGAAGTTCCAAACTTTCCCACATTTTCCTCTCTTCTTCTGAGCCTTCAAAACTGTTTCAACTTCTGCCTGTTACCCATTCCAAAGTCACTTCCACATTTTGGGATATCCTCACAGCAGCACCCGACTTCTGGTACCAGTTTACTGTAGTAGCCCATTATCATACTGCTCTGAAGACACAAAGCTGAAGTAGTAGCTTAATAACACATTATTTTGCTTCAGATTGGGAGGGCAACTCAACTGAAGCTCGATAGAGTCAGTATTTTTAAATGAACACACTTTACCATTGCAATGGCTATTTCCACTAAGCTAATTTAAAGTAAGGGAAGTACAGGAATTTGACTTACTAAAATGGAATGAACAGTCTGTAGTCTGGAAATCTTTTCTTGTGAATTAACAATTAAGTAGTTTAGTTAAACCATGGCTAAAAAATCTCACCGCATTCTGAAGCCAAGGGGATTGGCCACTTTTTTCATACTTCCATCACTTAATATTGCATATGGTTTCTGACCTACAGTGGTTTGACTTAAAATATTTTACTTTACAATGGTTTGAAAGCAATATGCATTCATTAGAAACCACACTCTGAGTGCCCATACAAGTATTCTGTTTTTTTTTCACTTTTAATACAATATTTTATAAATTATATGAGATATTCAACACTGTGTAAAATAGGTTTTGTATTAGATAAGTTTGTCCAACTACAAGTTAATGTAAGTGTTCTGAGCATGTTTCAATTAGGCAAGGCTAAGCTATGATGCTCAGTAGTTTAGGTGTATTAAATCCAATTATGATATCTTATATTTTCAGTTTATGAGGGGTTTGTTGGGACCTAAGCTCATTGTAAGTTGAGGAGCTCTGTAGAGAAGGTCTCAGAGGCAAAAACAAAAAGAGCAGTTTGTTGATTATAGAGCTCATTGTACTTAGATTAGGACTGAGCTCAGTGAAAAAATAATATTTATTCCTGAATTACTCAGTGTGTTAGTCCCTGATTGCAGAAATGACTGTAATTCTTTATAGTGACTCCATTCGTGTGGCGACATTTGTTCTTTCACTTCTCTAATCTGGTTGGCTTTGCAGTTTGCTTTGGCGAACAGAATTTGGCAGAAGTGATGTACTGGTTCTCAGCTCAGGCATCAGGTATTGTGTGTGTTTTCTCTCCTTTCACTATTGACTAGCATTTGAACAAGCCTAAACTAACCTGCTGCGTGACGACAGAATGGTCCAGTTATTCTTCCTGCCCCCGAGAGAGGTCAGTGGTGCAATATTCAGACATGAGTGCTACACTCCCCCAGCTAGTCAGAACTAGCCATCACACTGGCTCACTGCAGATACATGCATGAACCTAGCCAAGATCAGCAAAGGCCAGCCTAGAGCAGCAGAATCATTCAGCCAACCTGTGTAGACTCACGAACAATAATGAACAGTCGTTTTAAGCCACTAAATTTGGGGATGGTTTGTAACATAGCAAAAGCTAATTGATATAGGAATTATTCTTACCGCATTATTGCCTTGCTTAATTTGCCCTGGTCTGCTGCTTTTGGAGGCATTTAGACTAGGTCCTACTGCACATATATATAAATGATAGCTAGATGAGCCAATTATCAGAATAGGCACAAAGTGCCAGTTCTCATGTAAATAAAACATTCTTATTTTGACCACAACTCTAGCTTTTTAAATTTGTGTTTTATTGATATTTATTATAAATTCTGCAGATATAACATAAATGATTAGGGTGTTGTTTTCTAACTTTAGAAACTTAGAAATATAAATTTGACTGTTAACAAATACTAGTGGTATCAATATTCTTAAAACACGAAATAAGAAAACTTGTTTTATTATTTGCCTTGTATTTTAGAATTTATTTCAAAAACTGGGGAAAATTAAGGAATTTTTGTCCATATTATTTATTACAGCTATGTGATAATGTATTTCATCCTAAAATTAAATGCATTCTGACCAATATTTATGCAAAAAATGTACATTTAAAGATATTTTTTAAGGAATAGATGAAGAGATAGAGAGTAATAGGACCACTATTTACACTCATGTTTATATTGTCCCTTATTAGTGGTTTAGATTTAGCTAATTTCTATTGAGATCGGCAATGAGCACACTGTGACTAATTATCTAATTTATATCTCCAGGGTTTTAGTTATGGTCTCTTGTTCAACTGAAAATACTCACATGCAATTTGAGATATTTTTGTAGCTTTTTAAAAGGGTATTTGGTACATTGACTAATAAGCACAGTTAGTTATATTAATTGATATAAGTCTTATTTGGAACACTTTCGAAAAGCAATGGCCAGTATTAAAATAGATATTCTCTTTCAACAGAAAGCATTCCCTTTTATTTATGACAAAATTGTGGATCAAATTCAACTGAATTCATTCTATTATGACATTATTAACACTTAGTGAAATTATTTTTGAAATAATAATAAAGCAATAAAGATTTTATGATTAATGAGCATGAGCATATCTTTGGTCATCTTTCACAGTTTCAAGGCTAAAACGAGCTAACATAAGCATATTATAATTTATTCCCCAGCAGACACTATTATAAGTGTTATTAATATTAGCTGATTTAACTCTCATCAGTAACCTTACAGGTACTAATAATATGTTCATGTTACAGATGCAAAAGTTAAGAAAAGAGAGAGAAAAATTAAGGCAAAGAGAGATAAGGAAACTTGACCAAGGTTACATGGCTAGTAAATAGCCGAACATGGACTTTAACTCAGGAAGTCAGCGTCTATCATCCATATTTTTAATGACTATTCTGAAAGCAGGTTTGCTTCCTGAGTTCATCACATTGTGGATATCATTACATATTTGGTCTCTCATTCCAGAAATGAGACAACATTTTTTTAAACTATGAGATAATATTTTAGGTGTGGGCTTCTTTTAGTTACTCTTTCATCTGTTTAATGATACTGTTCTCACAATGCTCAGAATTGACCTTATCATCTTTATAGACATAAAAGGAATGCTGGATATTAGATGAAGCCTGGAAATATGTTTCAAATGTTTGAATATTTAGTCTAACCCTTGCTAGGTACAGAAAAGTTCTTGTGTACTTGAGTAAATAGCATTATCTATTTACTGTAGTATATAATGTATATGCATATGTATACACATGTATTTATTTAAAACAAAATCTAACAGCACCAAAAACATCTAAATACTCAAATATTCTATTTGCCTAACACTCAAAGTGAAGCAACAGATGGAGGGGAGGATATGGAGAGTCGCCAGGGGTGCTTACTAATTATCATGTACTACTCTAGTCACCAGCACTGTATATAAATTGTCAGTTGTATGTTATATTTATCACTAATGGCATCCTTTATCTGCAGGCTATTTTCAGAAGCTAAGTACTCTGCCCAAACTATTAACCACTTCATTTAGCCCAAAGTGGAAAGGGGGCTTTTATGAGTACAAATATGTAGAGGTAGCAGTCAAATTCATAATTTAGTAATGCATCATGAATCCTTAACTTTGCCATTTAAACATTCTACTTTGAGGGCAAATATAGGTTCTCTTTCAAAAGTATGGCCATAAAATATTATCTCCAGGAAATAAAAAATTATTCTAATGTGGAATAGCACCAAGATATTATTTCTCAGTCAACTTTTAGTTATATTTTTCCTTAGGGCAATATTTAATGTTGTCATTATAAAATACTTTGACAGAACATAATTTATGTAAACCTAAATGCTGCAAGGGATTTTTAAAAAAGATATACTCAACTTTATTGTGGAAAAATCAAGTTGGCTTTTTTAAACATAGGAAGTTATGTATAATAGAAGGAAATACGGCTAATATCTAGACAAAACAATATATTTTTGGTTGAAACAACATGAACCCTGCAATATTATATTCAGAACATATCCAAACTTTGTATGTTAAAGTGGAAAATGTAGCCAGATGATGGCTAGAAATATAAGTGTGGAATCATTTAGAAACTAAATATTTTTTAAGAGATTGATATTAAATAGCAAAAGAAGTAGTGTTTGGAACAGTGGGATTCTGGAAACATGTGTTTGCAGACTCAACTGGGTAAAAACAAGAGCAATAAAGATCCTGTTTGGGTGGTACAATAACAGTGGGTGGAGGGATGCCTGTCTGTTCTGCCACATGTGGCAGAACAGCCTCAGAGTTCTTACATCTTTTCCTATGACTTGTCTCCTGACTTGCACCTTTGAGATCAGAATTGGTAGGAAAGAACGAGAAGTTTGCTTACCTTTAGGGAGATTATACATCCCAAACACTCAGAGAGAGGTTAAGCAGATTGTCAGTATCTCAGAATTTCTTTTTTTTCTGGTAGTATTTGTAGGTTACACAAGGATCAGCTGTGGCTTATATGAAGTCAGTTGGGTTTATTCTGATGGTTTATGAGCTTATAGTCTGCCAGAGCAGTCAATAACGAGTAATATAAATTTGCTACAGCAAGCTGGAGAGAAAACACAAAGCAAAGTTGTTATTGTCTACATTTCAAGAGAAATCCTGAAGAAAGATTTTGAAATGAACAAGGAGAAAATGTGAAAGATAAAGAAATCAACATGAAGAGGGAAGCTCACTAAAAGGGACAAATAGCTGGGATTCAAGTACATGCAAATTAAATCATAAATAATATGTTGTCTTTGCCCATCAATATGAAAATATTTTTAAACGGTAAATTAAAATATTAAGAATGGTATAGTACAGGGTTTCTCAATGATTGATCCAGGAACCTTTGGGTATCCCCAAGAACTTTTCAGGAAGACTATATGGTCAAAGGATTTTCACAGTCATATCATGACACTATCTGCCCTCTCACTCTCATTTTTTCCCAACTGTTTTGTAGAATTTTCCAGAAGTTACCTAATGTGTGATGGGTCATCACTCCGACAACTAAAAGAATGTGAGCTTGTGTGTTTAGATTTTTCTCATTTTAATTTCTATAATGGTAAACAAAGATAGTAAAATCTCACATAAACAAAAGCCTCTTGGGGTCTTCAATAAATGTTGAGTGTGTAAGAAACAAAAAAGATTGAAGGTTGCTAGTGTAGTTATAATGGACACATGATTTTGTAGAGAGTGTAAACTACTTAATTTGAATCAGGAATCTTAAAAATAATCATTTCCTTGACCTAACGTTCATTTATAGCGATTACGTTTAACATAATAATCAGAATATAGACTAAATATTATTTATAATAAAGACATCACAATATTAAAATAGTAAAGTATTGGGATTATCAAAAAAAGGGAAATATTTTAAGAAATGTTACTAACAGAGAAATCAAACTTTCAGGGATTTAGGAAATAATTTAAACAATTGTTTTAAAATAATTATGCATTAGTAAAATTATTGTAGTTTTTTTGCCTATCAAGGAAATTGGATTCTGTAGTGGTTAGAAGCATGCCCTTGGTAGGCGGGGTGCCTGGGAGCTTACCACAGCTTAAACAAATACCCGTGTAAAATATTGGAAACTAAACTTAAAAAATGTATTCATTTGGTAAAGTTTATTAAATACCAACAATATTCCATGCACTGTTCTAGGCACCTGGGTCAGATCTTTGAACAAAAGAAACAAACTGCTATGTTGGAACACACATTAAATATAATTTTCTTTAAATGATGGGGTTGTAAGTAATTTTCTTTTTCCCATTGATATTAGCATATTTTCCAAAGTTTCTTCAATGAACAGTATTAATTTTAGTAGAGACTAGAAACATATATCCAACATAGAAAAGGTGAGTACCTTCTGTTCTTGATCAATTTTTCCATTTTTAAGTTCAAAAACCTTAAACCTGTAAAAAAAATTATGTGGTTTATTTTCAGAAAAAGAAAATTATATATAGTAAGGAATTATGATTGGCAATACTGCAATCTCTTGGCAATACTACAATCTCTAGCTAGTCTTTTCAAAAATGTTAAAACCAGTAGAATTAAAGTACTTATATCAGACAAATCCAATTTAGTGATAGGTGTATTCTACATTAAATAAAAATCATATGGCTAATTAAATAAGAACATGGTATTTTAAGCTTTCTGAAAAACACTTTTCAATATTCATGAGATATGAGAAAAGTTTATACCCTCTGACAAAGTAATTCAACTTCTAGTAAGTTATGACAAGTAAATTATCAGAAAAGTCTGAAAATACTTGGGTAAAAAGACATTTATCAAAGCATTGACGTCTAAGTGGAACCAAAACACATGCACACACAAAATAGCAGCAGGTAAAGAAACAACCTAAATATCAAAAAAAGAGGGAAAGGTTAAATTAATTGAAGGACAGACATAAAACAATATAATATAGCCACTAAAATAAACTTTGATGATGCTGAAGAACATTTCTAAAGATAGATAAATGTTCATGATATAATATGAAATTGAAACTCAGATTGCAGCATGGTATAAAATGGGATCTCTATCATACACAGACATATAGATGCATACTCATTAACTGTCCCAGCCCCATATGCTTGGAAAGAAAGCCCGAAAGAAAATGCTCTCAAATATAACAACTTTATTTTCAAATGTTTTAATGTAAGCATATATTATTTTTATAATCTGTGGGCATAAGAATGAAACTACCTTTAATACATCATTTATCCTGAAGACTATGTAGTTCTCTGATTTTTATGTTAGGACTATGAAATAGATCTTTTTGAAAGAAAAACATAACAACAGGGTTGCAGTTCCCATGACAAGACTGTTATCTACAATCCATCTTTCGTTCTAGACATTCACAGCCAACATGCCACTAAGTCCTGTCATAACCTTCTAAATATTTTCAAGTAGCTCCCAGTTTTGTCGTCTCCCCACCCTATATTCTCTCGGTTAGCACGGATCTAGAGCCTCAGCCTTTTTCATCTGGTGTATTGCATCTAACTATTCTCCTTATCACATTGTCACCCTCTACCATCCCCAACACCAACCCCTCATCCACAGAGTTCTCAGGATGACTTCTAAAACACACCCATCCACTCATGGCTCTGCTTCACTCCCTTGACTAAAACTCTTCAAACATCCTAATTACATCTAGAATAATGTTCATGCAACAAACAAGGCTCTTCATAATCTGATCCCTGCCTCCTTCCCCAGCTTCATGTCTCTCCTTCTCTACCTGAAGTCTACCAAATCATTGGCTTACGCAATCAAGCCGTATCTTTCACTCTTCCATGCCTTTGTCCTGCTTATTACTTCTCCTGGAATGTGTGTCAGCACCAATTTGGCTTAATTAACAACAGCTCAGTGTCTAAGATTCAGATAAAAACTCCCTTCTCCATAAATGCTTCTAGGACACCTCCTAGGAGTAATGTGGGTGTTCTTTCTCTATGCTCGCAAAACACCACCATCATAACTTAGCATTTTCCCTGTGGCATTATGATTGTTTACTTAGTAATCTGTCTTACAGCATATTTAAGCTTCTTTATCTCTAGAACTTGGAAAAGTATCTGGTGCTTTGAAGGTGCTCATGAAGTGTTTTGACTTCATAAATATTTTACATTTTCTCTGCTTTCTTTCTCTTCGGAGCCTCTTCCTCTGGGAGAAGGTACTGCTATCAAAATACACCAAGAATATGGATGCGTGGTTAAAACAAGCTAACTCCCTTTAAATACAAGGTATCATTGAGGAGGGCAGAAAATGGAGGGACTTCATAGTGAGGAGGGACTGGAGGCACCAGAGATACTGGGGTGAAAACTTTAAATATACAAAAATAAACAGACAAGTTTAGACAACTCTAAATAGGGAAATAATATTCACAGGAAAAATGATTAAATTTTTATATATTCAATTTTAAAAGTACTTAGTACTTAGAAGAATATAGAGCAGCAAGTCCTTAAAAAACTGATAAGATGCCACCATAAACACTTTACATTAAAAAAAGAATTAGTAAACATATGGAAATACGTTGACTCTCACTAGTGATAAAAGAAACACATTAAGAAATCATATTTTTTTGGTAAGACACCAAAAATCAGATATAATTAATACGCTCTTTGTTTCTGGGAATGGGTTGAAATTTTTAACGAATACATTTTAAATTGATGGAACTCTTTGGCAAAGCAATTTAGTCTTGTGTTTAACATTTAAAAAAATGTTGAGTCTCTTACCCAATAATCTTAGTCCTCAGAAGTTCCTTGCTTGAGAAGGGTTGAAAAAGAGTCTCAATATATACTTATTAAGTATCCTAACTAAAGATGTTTGTTTTATAGAGTATATGTATTACGCCTTTGTCAAATGACAAGAGAACGTCCTGTTTCCTTATTTTTTTTTACAGGCATATTTTGTTTTCTTGTGGTTTGCTTTATTGTGCTTCACAGATCCTCTTTTTTGTTTATTTTTTAAATATTTTTAAAAATAGAAAACAAATTATAAAAATATTTTTACAAATTTATAGACTGGGAGTGGTATCATTATATTGTCTAGGTTGGCCTCGAAATCCTGTGGTTAAGCAATCTTCCTGCCTCAGACTCTGGAGTAGCTAGAACTACAAGCAAACACCTCTGTACCTGGCCAGATACTGTTTTATACAAACTAAAGCTTTGTGGCAACACTGCATAGCCAGTCTGTTGACATCTGATATAGTTTGACTCTGTGTCCCAACCCCAATCTCATGTTGAATTGTAATACTCAGTGTTGGGGGAGGGACCTGGTGGGATTGGATTATGGGGGTGACTTTTCCTCTTGCTGTTCTCATGATAGTGAGTAAGTTATCATGAGATCTGGTTGTTTAAAAATGTGTAGCATTCCCCCCTTTGCTCTCTCTCCTGCTGACCATGTGAATATGTGTTGGCTTCCTCTTCACCTTCTGCCATAATTATAAGTTTCCTGAGGCCTCCCCAGCCATTCCCCCCATTCAGTCTGTGGAACCATGAGCCAATTGAACCTCCTTTCTTTATAAAGTACCCAGTCTCAGGTAGTTCTTTACAGCAATGTGACAATGGACTAATATAGCACCATTTTTTCAACAGCATGTTCTCAATTTATGTCTCTGTGTCACATTTTGGTAATTCTTGCAATATTTCCAACTTTTTCATGTTATATCTGTTATGGTGATCTGTGATCAGTGATCTTTGAGGTTACTATTGTAAGTGTTTTGAGGCACCAAAAACTACACCCATATAAGATGTCTAACTTAATTGATATATATTGTGTGTTCTGAGTACTCCACCAACAAGTAGTCCCCTACCTCTCTTCTCTTCAGGTCTCCTTATTCTCTGAGACACAACTGTATTGAAATTAGGCTGGTTAATAACCCTACAATGGCCTCTATGTGTTCAAATGAAAGGAAGACTAGCACATGTCTCGCTTGAAATCAAAAGCTAGAAATGATTAAGCTTAGTGAGGAAGGCATGTTAAAAGTCAAGATAAGCTAAAAGCTAAGCCTCTCGTACTAAATAGTTAGCGAAGTTGTGAATGCAAAAGAAAAATTCTTGAAGAGAATTAAACGTGCTGCTTCAGAGAACACCTGAATGATAAGAACGCAAAAACAGCCTTATTACTAATATGGAGAAAGTTTTAGAGATCTCAACAGAAGATCAAACTGGCCACACCATTTGCTTAAGCCAAAGACTAATCCAGAACAAGGCTCTAACTCTCTTCATGTTCTATGAAGTTCTATGAAGGTTGAGAGAAGTAAAGAAGTTGCAGGAAAAAAGTTGGGAGCTAGCAGGGGTTGGTTCATGAGGTTTAAGGAAAGAAACCTCTATAACATAATAGTGCCAGGTGAAGCAGCAAATGCTAATGTAGAAGCTGTGGCACATTATACAGAAGATCTAGCTAAGATCATTGATGAAGGTGGCTACACTAAACTACAGATTATTTTTATTTTGATTTTCTTTAAGAGACAGAGTCTTGCTCTGTAACCCAGGCTAGAGTATGGTGGCGTGATCATAGCTCACTGCAGCCTCAAACTGCTAAGTTCCAGGGATCCTCTTGCCTCAGCCTCCCGAATAGCTGTGGTTACAGGTACACATTATCACACTGGGCTAACTAAAAAAAAAAATTGTAGAGATAGGTTCTCTTCGTCTTATTTAGGCTAGTCTTGAACTTCTGAGCTCAAGCAATTCTCCCTTCTTGGCCTCCCAAAGTGCTGGGATGACAGGCATGGGCCACAGTTTCTGGCCAACAACAGGTTTTGAATGTGGATGAAAGAGGCTTAAGATGGAAGAAAATGCCATCTAGCACTTTCAGTGCTAGAGAGGAAGTCATTGCCTGGCTTCAAAGCTTCAAGCACATGCTTACTCACTTGCTGGAGTTAATAAAGCTGGTGACTTTAAGGTGAAGTCAATGCTCATTTACCATTTTGAAAATCCTGAGGACCTTAAAACTTATCCTAAATCTACTCTGCCTGTACTCTGTGAATGGAACAACAAAGCCTGGATGGCAGAGCATCTTTGTAGAGCAGGGTTTATTAAAGATTTTAAGTCCTTTGTTGAGGCTTACAGCTCAGAAGAAAAGATTCTTTTCAAAATATTACTGCTCACTGACAAAATGCTTGGTAACCAAAGAACTCTTACGGAGAAGTACAAAGAGAAAAATGTTATTTTTATGCCTGCTAATACAACGTCCATTCTTCAGCCCACGGATCAAGAAGCCATTTTGACTTTCAAGTCTTATTATTTAAAAAAAGCTATAGTTGCCAGAGATATTGATCCCTCTGATGGATAGAGGCAAAGTAAATTGAAAACCTTCTGGAAAGGATTCACCATTCTATAATAGATGTCATTAAGAACGTTCATGATTTAGTGGGGGAGTTCAAAATATTAACATTAATAGGAGTTTAGAAGTTGATTGCAAATCTTATGAATGACTTTGAGGGGTTGAAGATTTCACTGGAGAAAGTAACTGTAAATGTGATAGAAATAGCAAGAAAACTAGAATTTGGAGTGAAGCCCAAAGATGGTACTGAATTGCTGCAACTCATGATTAAACTTGGGTAAATGAGGACTTGCTTTTTACGGATGAGCAAAGAAAGTGGTTTCTTGGGATGGAATCTACTCCTGGTGAAGATGCTGTGAACATTGTTGAAATGACAACAAACAATTTAGAATACTACATTAACCTAGTTCATAAAGCAGGGTTTGAAAGGCTTGAACTCTAAGTCTGAAATAATTTGTACTGAGGGTAGTTCCATCTAACAGCATTGTGTGCTATGAAGAAATCTTGAAAGAGGTTATTGATGCAGTCTTGTCTTATTTTAAGAAACTGTCACAGCAGTAAAAGTTTTTTTTTAGAAATAAAGTATTTTAAATTAAGGTTACACATTTTTTAGACATAATGCTATTGCAAGCTTAATAAACTAAAGGGTAGTGCAAAGATAACTTTTATATGCACTGGGAAACCAAAAAAATGTGCGTAACTTGCTTTATTGTGATATTTGTTTTATTGCAGTAGTCTGTGATCCAACTCATAAAATCTTTCAGATATACCTGTAATTTAATTTTGTCATTATTTCAGATTAGTACTGAAGTGACTTAGACTTTTCTAATAAATTCAGGATGAAAATAGTAATTATTTATGTTTTAAATTTGTCTATAAATTTCTATTTGAGGACTGTACTATTACAGACTGAATTTTTTTGTAACATTTTGAGAAATCATCATAATTACATTTCTAAACTAGATTGTGAGCTCATTGCCCGACTATCCCTCTCCAGACAACAAAGTTTCTCTCATTTATCCTTAAACCTTCTGTGCCTAGCCAGCTATCATGGAGAACATATGTAATACATGTTTGTTAACTAATATATGAAGAAACAATTTCTAAATATTATTTTCTTCCATTTGGAAATTTTGCTTCCTATTTTCTTTCTACAATATATCTTTGTATTTTAGAGTGGCTGTTCCTATTTAAATATACTCAGTCCCTAAGGGATTAGTTTTACCTAATTTTATTCAGATGGTTCCAATCTTAAAAACAAACACAATTTTTCAAGTCGTCTACCGTTACTAATTTTTGGTTATTTTCCATATTTCCTTTTCGTTGTCTTCACTTCTGAGATATTTTAAGGCCTAATTTTTTTTAAGCCAGAGCTTTGGCGACAGAATGAGGATTTGGGAAAGATTTTAGAGTCCCAGTAATTCAAATTTAACGATGTAATAACTGAGTGTCAAATAATTTGTTCACAATTAGCAAACAACTTGTGGCAAAGCCAGAGCTAGCGCCCAGATCTAGATTGCATTGCTGCAGTCTTCTTCCCACTAGAATCCTAAATTTTGAGTTTTTCTCTGATTTTTTTTCTTTTAACTATTCATTTATTCTAGGTCAATATACTGAGGGCATATTATGGCTTGGCCCTGTGAGGGTCCCCAGTGTTAAGCAAGGACAGATGGGAAGGTCAGCATTTGATGTGAAGAGACCCACTTGGCAGTGAGGTTTATGGAAATATTCTCTCTCTCATGTGTCACACTTTGCAGATCTTTTCAGTTCTGTTGTTTGGTGTCTTAAACAAGCTGATTTAGCATAGTGTTCTACACTGAGTTCCTTCACCATTTTTTAAATTATAGCCTTCCCTTGAGAAACGTGATTAATTCCTGTTGCTGAAATTATCACCTTAGTGCAAATGACATATGGTTTCATTCTGCTTCTAGTCTCCCTGGCTTGGAACATATTTTTGAAACACTAATAGATTTTTTATCTTAGAAGCCTCTTAATGCTTTGACATTAAACATAGGCATTAAAAAACGTAGCAGTGTTAATTGAGAATGGTAATCAGGATGTCACCACTGGGTCCTATTTCCTGCGAGTTAATGTTACTCAGTTACGTCTGCTATCCTTAGAATGAAACTTTAACAATGAGCTATTGTTTTAATTTCATATTATTTCTACGTAAAACTGTGCTCTTTATAGACTTACAGTATTTAAAGTTTTCAAAATAAAAGAAATACTTAACTGCTACTACAGTTGATGTTAGTGTATAGCAACATTCTCAATGTCTTTATTTTTAAGCTTCATCTTTTTCAAGGGGTATTTTGATTGTTAAAGGCACAGACTTCTTATAATATTAGCATTTTTATTATTTTATTTTATCTATATTATTTAAAGAGTAATAAGTTTGCTCTTAAGTTTGAGAATTCAATTAAATATTTTTTAAAATGTCAACCAAAAAAACAAATAGTAATAATAATAGCTGATTACTATTATTTTTTCAATGTGCAATTTAAAAATTAGAACTTAAATATAAGACCTTTCTATAACAAATTCACTTTCTCTTGCCCTATTCTACCTTACTGTTTATATTCCTGAGGTATAAAACTGATGCCAAGGGTAGAAGTATCAGTGCAGTTGAGAGGACTGTTCAAAAGAGACACTGAGTTCATTGTAATGAAAATCATCAAGGTCAATGCTATCTGACTATAGTAGAATATTCTACAACCTATATCTTTAAAACCAATGATGACAATGGAAATGGTAGGTACAAAATCCACTCCTGGAATTCTGTGAAAACTGAGTTTGATCCCAGAAAATCATTTGGACTGATTTTTCTTTTCAATATTTGACCCTGGCTCTCGCCCATGTTTTTTTTGTTTTGTTTTGTTTTTAGAGGGGGACTTAGACATCTCATGCTTTGCTTCCTCAGTGATCATTTTCTTTCCTCTCAACATTATTCCTCTACTTATTAGCCTTTGGAGTTGGTCTCTCTCTTTACTTGCCCCAGCTCAACTCATGCATGTTTTCTAGCATTGTGCCTTCAAAGACTTGTTTTTTATTTGGCAAAATTAGCCTAGAGAACAGGTACTTTGATTCAGGTCCCGGACTGTGTATCAGTTCAGAAACTTTCAGCTACAAGTTACAGAATGCACCAATTTATAATGGCTCAAGCACTAAGGAATCGAGAGTGTATTTCACATAACTACGGTTCCTAAATGGAGCAAGACGTGGTGCAGCAGGATCAGATGCCTAGGTATCTGTGTTTGCTCCAACATTCTGTCATGCTCAGTGTCAACTTCACACTGAGGCTAATTTCCTTTGTGCTTGCATAATAAAAGAGAATGATGGTAACATTTTGGAAAGAAAAAACTTTCACAAATATGCTCATCTGACTTCTCATGTCTCACAACTGTAGGCTGGACATTAGACATAGGATTTCCACGATTGGCTTAGAAAATGCATTTGGGTATCAACCAATAGCATAAGGACTCCCGAGAATAGACAATGTCTGACTAGTTCATGTCTACATTCTCAATGCTGAGATTGTTCTGGCACGTTACAGAGCTTCACCATATCATCTTGAATAGATATGCAGATTCCCATGACTACTACATATGGTAGGTAACTACAAGACTTGCAGATAGATGATAATGCTCTCAGGAAATCAGCTGAAAGCCATCTGCCAGTTATCTCCCTGTACAATCCCTAACTTTTCAGATCCCTATCCATACATTAAGCCCTATCTGGATTCCTAGACCAATATGGTCTTAAGAGTTTAAGCCAGCCTTTCTTTTGTATTTAACTCCTTCATCATCATAATGGAAGTAATAATGCCCACCCAAAAAGTGCTTGTGAGGATTAGAAAAAAAAGAAAATGTACACAAAGCAATTAGCACAGCAGATATAGAGAAGGTAGCATTGTGATAGATGGTAGTGTTCCTCTCTGAATTTTTTAGTATTGAACTAAGCAAGATCGCTATATCCCCACAAGCTCAATCTTATATTCCTAGTAATCTTTGTGGGAAACTTGATTTAAGACCTTGGATGACAAAACTGACACTGGGGCCTCATATAGTTTTGAGCCTTCTGTGATGTTCTTGCTCCAAGGAGGTTTTTGACACCAGAGCATCTATAATCAAGGTCCTGGCTTTACTTGTCACTAACCTCAGCTTCTGATTTTGTTTCCATTTTCATTCAGCTCTCATTGCCTGTCTAATTCCTTAGTTCCTCTGGGACAACAGCCTTGCTTTGATCCTATCTGCTCTATTATATGGGAGCTGGACACTGCCTCAGAACTCAGTTGGCGACCTGGGCTTCATATGCGAGGACCGATTTCCTTAAGGCCGTATCTTCCTCTCTACCTGGTCATTCAAGTGTCATCTAGCTAGATTTCTCATCCTTGTGAGTGTCTATCTTGCTGCTATATCTTATGACTAAAGCTTGAAACCTCAATCCTAGGTATTGTCTGAAAACCACCATAGTTTGTCACTCTAAGCACTACGGACCCTGCACAATGGTTAATAGGTACCAAACCGAGTTCTTGCATTCAGCCTTCCATCGGGGATATTTAAAATTTCCGTTTTTGGCTCTGTCTCAGTGTGGGCTGTTATCTAGGCATTCAGAGCCATGACTTATCCCCAGTTCTGCATACCTGACACACCCCACTGTTTCTTTAAATGTGTGTTGATGTAAAGTTATAGAAATTACTTCTTAAGGCTTATTTTTTAGAGAAAATATGTGAGATTTAAGTATGGAAAAAAAAGACATAGAAAGAGACAGAAGGAGAAGAAGGTAGAAGGAAAAGGGGAGAAAGCTTTAGTTATAAACCTCGTAGTTTTGTTTTTCTTTCTTTTTTTCCTGTTGTTGTTGATGTTGAGACAGGGTCTCGCTCTGTTGCCCTGGCTGGAGAGCAATGGTGGCTATAGCTTAATGCAGCCTCAAACTTCTGGGCTCAAGATATACTCCCAACTCAACCTCCCAAGTAGTTGGGACTACAGGTGCACACCACCACTTTGGGCTATTATTTTGTCATTTCTGTATAGAAGGGGTCTTGCTTTCCTCCCCAGGCTGGTCTCAAATTCCTGGGCTCACGTGATCCTCCTGCCTTGGCCTCTCGAAGTGCTGGGATTACAGGTGTGAGCCACTGCCCTTGGTGGTAAGACTTGTGGTTTTTAGTATTAACAATTATGATTGGTCATCTCCAATGTAAGGCAGTTTTTAATTATTTCTATCCATGTCTTTCTTGAAGATTTTTTGGGAAGTGAAGACAATACTGAAAAAATAATTCTGCGTGTCTTAGTTCCAAATAGCTGAGCTTTTCTTACTGTGCAGGGAAAGCAGATTTAGGATTTGTCTAGTAGCAAATAGCTGATAACTAAATGACATCTCATCAGGTATAGCACTAACTACGGGGACTTTCTGCTCAGTAGTAAGGACAGAAATAGTTGATATATCTGTTTTCATGGTATCTGATGATGTATTGATTTGCATTTTATGTATCCCTCTTCATCTGCTTTTATTTTTCTTAATTATCTTGCCAGGAATCTGTTTCTGTGGTTTGACTAAAAGTATCTTTTGGATTGCAGTGGGTTGTAAGAATTATGAGAGAGCTTCAGGAAAATCCCCTACATGTATCATAAGAGCCTTTCTTATTATGGAAGGTAGACTAGATTGACAAGGCCATGACTCTTGTTCTCAAATAAGATGACTTGTTTGTCTTCTAAGATAGTCTATACAGAAACCACGCATGCTTTGTGAACATAGCTGCATGTATGCATCTGTATAAATTGTATATGAATATATGTAAATAATATATATTGACATGCTTTGATTACATATACATACATATGCTATTTCTGTAGTTAGACCTATTTATATATGAAGCTGACTTAAATTCTGTTTCTTTCTTTTGAATGTATTTGCTTTCTTGCCCAGGCTAGTTTCAGCTCCTGGGCCCAAGTTATCCTCCTGCCTTGGCCTCCCAAAGTGCTGGGATTATGGGTGTGAACCACAGCACCCGGTGGTAAGGCTTGTGGAAACACACTGAGTAAGAAGCAAATAGTTCCAAATAGTACCAAAACTATTCAGTGAAACACACTGAATAAAAATCAACTGAGGCCAGGCATGGTGGCTCACATCTGTAACTCCAGCACTTTGGGAGGCTGAGCTGAGCATATCTCGAGGTCAGGAGATCGAGACCATCCCAGCTAACACGAAGAAATCCTGTCTCTACTAAAAATACAAAAAATTAGCCGAGAATGGTGGCACTCGCCTGTAGTCCCAGCTACTCAGGAGGCTGGGGCAGGAGAATCGCTTGAACTCGGGAGGTGGAGGTTGTAGTGAGCCGAGATCACGCCACTGCGCTCCAGTCTGGGTGACAGAGCAAAACACCATCTCAAAACAACAACAAACAAACAAAAAACCAGCTGACTATACCAATCATGATTATATGATTGCTATAGTCATTACAGTCATTATAAATATATAATTAGTATAGTCAGCTGCTTTTTATTTAGTGTGTTTTTTAACTTTGATGTACAAATGTAGCCCCAATTAAGAGAGCAGAATGAAGTTCAATATAGGTCACTCTTGGTGGTGAGAATTTAATTGATAATCTTATTATATCTGACTATTTTTACCTTCAATACAGGAATTTGGATTATTTAACCCTTTTTCTTGTTTATGTATTGCTCAATATATAAAAGAGAGAAACAGAATTTAAGGCAGTGTCATATATGAATAGAATGTACATGTGTATATACATGTGTATATGTGCATATATCCCTATCTATATCCATTTCCAATTCTAAATCTATGTCATTTTTAATATAAATACTCTATGGAGGTCAAGAGTCTTGCTATCTTTGTTCATAACAAATCCAAAATACCTAAGTAAGTGATTTATGTACTTTGACTGAAGGAAAGAATGTTGTTGGTGCTTTATAAAATATTTGGAAAAGCTTGTCTATCTGTGTTCTAATGAAAGAAAAAAGAGGTTGTGATTGATATATTTGTTCCCTTAGTGAAATGGTAGTAGTTGTTAGAACATCTCTTCCCTCATCCCAGCTGTCCAGTCTTCCCACAGGAGCTTAACCTATAGGTCTAGGGCAAAACCCACTCCTGCCAGCCTGTAGTGCACTTGCAACCAACAGGATCTTGGATCCTGAGGCTCTTTAGAGAATGACTAACTTTTGCTTTCAGGGAGAAATCTGAAAGCTGTGTGGGACATGCCTGGCTCTATGTTTAACAGAAAACAAAGGGAAACTAAAATTCCCGATTTTTCTATTTAATTATAAATGATTTTTGTTTATTATGATTAAACAATCAAAGTAAGGTCTAACTCAGAGGGTAGATTGCCCTAATATTGTTAAATTTATAAGTAAATTCATATAAAAAAACAAAAGGTTTGCATTTTTGAATGGGTGATGGAGTGTCCAGGTATTTCTTAATAATGGCTATGGATTTCAGAATATTCCAGATCTAATTGTGTGATGGGGAAAAAAAAGAAAGACAGAAAAACAGTGTCAAAATTCTAAGTGCAACATTAGAAAAGCAAAACCAGTAAAAATAATATACATATGAGTTCCTGGGACTCCTGGTGCCAATTGAAAAGAAAACAAAGTGGATAAATATATGATTGCTATAGTCAGCTGCTTTTTATTCAGTGTGTTTTTGTAAAATTTAATGTACAAACTTAGTTCCAATGACAATACCAGAACCAAATTAAATATAGGCCACTCTTGATGGTGGGAATGTAACTGGTGAGCTTATGTCTAACTTTTCATTTTCAATACAGGAATTTGGAGTATTTAAATAACCCTTTTCTTTACTCATCTATTGTTCAATTACTAACTTTATTTGCAGAGGTCAACCCACTTCTGGTGATGTAGATAGAAAAGGGGACAGCGCTGCCTGCATGCTTGCATTCTTGGTATTCAGTGACTGCACCCTCTTCCTTTTTTATGGCTGAGGAGATCGCTGAGCATTCTATAAAAAATTCGACTGGAACTGATCCTCAATTTGCTGTCTATACTTGACTTTAGTAACACACCCTGATTCCAAAAAAAAAAAAAAAAAAATGCTGACATGTGGAAGATTAGCATGAAGGTGAGAGAGAGGAAAGAAATCAAGCCAGTAAAGCCCTAAACTTGTGTGTGTTGAATATTTCATGGGGAACTGCATATGGGATTGTGTTTTTTTAAAGTATGTGTAACATCTGGTTCTTTTTTCCACTGAAATCATGTGCAGTGATTTTTTTTTGCTACTTAAAAGCAGATTTTCTATTGTTTCATAAATAATTTTGCATTTGTACCAAAGGCATTTCTATTAATTCAATATGGTGCAATAAAAGTATTCTGTGGAATGGATTTGACCATATCGTTTATTGATCTCTTCACTTACTGACTTTATGTTCATCTTTTGCCAAATATCACATTAAGTTTTTTATATTCCTCTGAACACAGATATTAGATATTCAAGAAACCCCTACTATTTATGTCCTTACCCCCCCCCACACACACCCCAGGTTTTGGAAATCAGTAAGTGGGAAGAGAGAAACAGAATTTGAGGCAGCTTCATTTTTTGCAAGGCAAGAAAATACTTCTGCTGCTACTCTCCACCTAACAAAGGAACCACATTCTTGTATCTGAGAGTCTCTAGGAAATGAAAGACCCACAGAAGGACTCAGTTCCATCCTTGAGGTTGCATTTCTGTCACTCAAATGGACTTAAAATGGACTTGAAGTCTTTTTGAATACGTGGGAAGAAAAAATGGATTTAAGCTCAACTTGTCAGTTTTTAAATGAAAAGATCTATTATTGTTTCCATTTTATAACTGTGACTTCTTTTTACACTTTCAGTCTTAACTTCCATTATGATTCAAGATGAGGACCTGAATTAAATGGCTTTGCTCAATGATCAAGCTGAAGACATACAGAGAGTGCTAGGACTATAGTGTATATGTAGGCACCCTGAGGGATGCCAGTCCTATATGTCTACCTGTAGGCTTAACTTCTCTTCTGCTCCACTGTTAACTCAAAATTAGCAGGCCTTAAACTGAAATCAACATTATTTCCCACTAAACTAATATTTTCTTCAGCCTTCCTTAATTCTAACAATGGCCTCATTACTTCACTGTTTCTGCTGCCACCACACTTCATCTAATCCTCATGACTTTATGGCTTGAAAAATTCATCTCATTCATACATTCTTTCCTGACCACCTAATCCCATTCTACTATGTAATATTTATTGTCAAGAATCACTTATTCAGCATTATAACTTGTTGTCATGAATTGCTATTTATTTTTGTATTGACGTGTGCTATTGATTAGATTGTTCATCTTTAGCAATAGGATTATGTCTTATATCACTTTGCTTCCCTCCATTTTGTGCAATCACTTTGCACTGTGTGTATTACAGATATCCACTAAATGTTTGTTGATGATGTTAATGATCCTTTAACTTCATCTGTGGGACTCATGGTCAGCTTTTGATGACTTGTTAGATCTTCGTTCTACATCAAACGTTGCCTTACTATGAAGCCTAAGTAGATTCTATGTCCTCTTAAATTTTTTAATACTTTTAACCAGTCTAAACTTTTCTTGACACCGCTCTTGCATATAATCTCTCTCTCTCTCTGTTCTTTTATATAGTCTGGGTACACAATGTAGTAGTCTGTTCTCACACTGCTATAAGGAATACTACTTGAGACTGGGTAATTATAAAGGAAAAAATTTCAATTGACTTCACAGCTTTGTAGCCTTAACAGGAAGCATGGCTAGGAGGTCTCAGGAAACTTACAATCATGGCAGAAGGAGAAGGGGGAGCAGGTCCCTTCTTCACAAAGCGGCAGGAGGGGTGTGCAAGAATGAGGAAGTGCCACACTTGAAAACCATCAGCTGTCATGAGAACTCACTCACTATCATAAGCACAGCATGGGGAAAACCACCCCTATGATCCAATCACTTCCCACCTAGTCACTCCTCTGACATGTTGGGATTACAATTAGAGATGAGATTTGAGTGGCGATACCTAGTCAAACCATATCACGTAGTAAGTGCTTATAATAAGTATTTATGATTAACTGGCAACTACTCCCTTGAAAACATCTAAATCTTTTTCTAGTTCTCCAGTCTGCAGACAAATTGAAGAGTTGTGCTGTGATACAAGTAAGTTACCAATATCTGAAAAGTAACAGGAGTGTATACGAAACCATTGTACATACTCCGTAATTCCAAGAAGTATGTCTAAATAAAAGTCAAACTAAAGGGCTATTTGGAGAGCTCAATGAGAGTTTGCCAACCAGCTGAAGATTAAGGTGACCTGTCTCCACTACGGGTCATTACTTCATGTACTGTGCTCCTATCCTGTACATATCACTCCTAGGTATGTGAAGCTTGATACACATTTTTCAGGCCAACCACTAGCCTATACATAGAGAAGATAATTCAAAACCAATAGGACATACTACCAGATTAACAGTCTCCGTCATCACAGACCTAGGCATCCCAATGACTAGACAGACATTTTTGCATGACTTCATTCACTGGTTCGTGCCAAAGAAAGACAACAGAAGGAAGTGTCCCATGTAGACAGCCATGCCAAATGGATGTGGCGCCACTGCTACCCAGGAGTGTCATCCTGGTAAACCATGCTACGGAGACAGCCAAAGGGTGGGGCAGCCTAACATAAATATAGATAATATTTGTGGTTTGACTCCCGCACAGTTGTGCAGAAGACATTATGGATTGGCTGGGAATTTGGGCTGGTGTTTTTTAAATTACTAAGACATAAATAAACATATGACCCAAATGCAGAAATAGGGGTCTCTGTCCTCCACGTGCTAGAAGAATATCTCAGGGTCTCAGGACTAAAATAAACAGAATTTCTACCATATGCTAAAACTATTCAATTTTGCCTAATTCAGAATAAGGCAAAGCATGAGTAATTACTAGTAAAATTAACTTTTTTCTCTCTTTTCTTTATAGCTACAGGGCAAGAGTACAAAAGATGAACAATTATACGATGCTTTTAATTGATATAATAAGTCAATTGAATTAACTCAGAGAAAACCAGTTTCTATTCTTTCCCCCACACTCCTTTGTAGAAGAAATTTGTATATTGAAGATAATTACTTGAACTCTGTTTCACTTCTATACTATGAAAATATCAATAGATTTTTAAAAATGTTTTGAAAGGATGTATAAATAGAAAAAGGAGCAGTAAAGAAGCAAATATCTCCCTGTGGAAAGACTTTAAAATGTTTGTGTTGGTATTGTTTAAGTTATTGTAAAGAATATCTTTTCAAAAGAAAAACTAAGAATAAAATGGAATAAACTGGGGGGTAAGCATAGGCATCAATTAAGTATGGTTTCCTAACAGATTAACAATAAGTATATCAATTAGTATTTCTGAGGGTTTTTTTTTTTTTTTTTGCTCGAAAGGAATAAATGAACTTTTCCCATTAAAGTTCAAAGAATATATATAACATCTCTAAAGCAAAATTACATTTCCCTATAAAGTTTGTAAGTAATTGAAGCATGTATAGTATCTCCATTGTTATCCTCCTAATTCGTCTTCTTAATTTAGTCCTCATGTTTAGATCTCTTCTGTCTTAAAGAAATACCACTTGTTTTTTTCTTTGGTGGTAACTAGTCTGTGCATGTTATCTTTCCTAGGGCCTGAAACAGCACAGAGAATGTTGGCATTTTCATGTTACAGATTAGATAATTAATTACCACAAAATTAATATAGTGAGAAAAGTTCAAGTATTGCACCACTCAGATAAGAGTTCAAATACAAACATCACACCGTGGCTTTCAGCATATCATTCCAATTCTCTGAATCCTAATGTTTTAATTTGTGCAATGATGATTATAATTCGCAGCTTTGTTGAGATAATTTGTAAAGTGTGTGGTACCTCATAGGCACAAATGAACAGTAGCTCTTATTATGGTATCAGAGAGAAGTATGCTGTAATTATTTGCTTTATGTGTGGCTGTGGGAAAATTTATGATTATTCCTAATTTCTGTGTTTACACCAACAGGAAAAATATATTAATAACACCTGAAATACAAAGCTGTTTGTAGAAATTCATTAGGAATGTGGAAAATCAACTGGCGAATTGTCCTATTAATACAATCAAAAAAAGAAAATAAGTTACATGTTAAAAGTAGAAAGAGTAACTATGAAAGTCATGACTAAGAATTCATTTTTGGGATGGAGTAAACCAATTTTTATACTATACAATCTAAAACTTTCAGAAAATCATTTAGTTTTTTCCCTTATATTTTCTACTGGTCTAAGATTCCTTTTTTTTTTTTATTTTTCAAGCAAAAAAAATGGATATTAATATGATGGTTATGTTATCAATGTGCGAGAGAGAACTTTTTAAGAAGTATAGCAAAATTTATGCTACTGAGGAGAAAAGATAAAGCCTTTTAAATTATTCATATTGATAGAAGTTTGGCAGTGCAAAAACTTCGCCAAAATAAATTTAGAGACACAAAATCTAAGATTCTTTATTGCAATTTTAGAATTAAAATTCCACAAGAAAAATATTAGAAAATGTAGACTTCTTTTTGGAGATAAAGAAGTTCATTTTGGTTTGCCATTCCTATTCATCCTCCTGTTTTTTTGGTCACTTATATTGTATTGGTATTACACTATTTTTGTGTTTTAAAAGTATTATTTCACAAATGAACGTATTAAAAGTGTCACTTGATAGCTATACTATTTCACTATGTATTCAAATAACACAGTGAGAAATGTTATGACAATATGTGTAGTGTTTCTAGAGTTGAAGAGATAAATTGATCAAAACAGAGAGAGCTCTGCATCTACCCAGCATGAAAACACCTTGTAGTTTGAGCTGAACCGATCTTCTAAGCATACCTGAGACGATTTGTTCGACTCAGATCTCACTTATGCTCTCCTACCAATTAAAATGATGAATGACATATTTCATAAGTCTTCCAATTGTGAAAGAAAATATATACTGTAAAACAATATATGTCTAAGGTATGTTTTATTATAGTAAAAAAGCCTTTAAAATACTTAGTGCAATAGGACATGGCTTTTTTCCATAATTGTTTGGAACTTGTGTTTATTTTATTCTTCTCAGTTGGCACACTACAGTATTTATATCAACTTGACTTAACCTGTGGGCAATTTATCAGCAGGAATAGGCTTTCACACAGTGCGTGCAACCTTTAATGGGGAGATATAATCAACATTGTTATTAGTAATATTTATATAGTGTAATAAATATTCTTATTTCTAAACTGGTGTCAGCAAAGCAAGTCCTTGCCCTGAGGATCTAGCTTTAGGGTGCTGTTATTCATTAGAAATCACATTTGCATACATGATTTGGACCAAGCCATGCAAATGCTTCTCTGTTTATCCTTCAGGTTTAAGTATCCAGCAGCCAGTTATTTGAGGTGCACACTAAGTAACTTGAATGGAACCCGCTACTTCTAAATACCCTAACTCACTAAGAATGAAGCCCAATTCTGATTGTTTATGAGTTAGCCTAGCTAGCTTACTATATGGAGGTGACCTGTATGTTTTATTATTCAAACCAGGACAACGTTGATAGTACAAGGGACCATCATTAACAATTAACCTGGGAGAAAAACCATAAATCAGACTGTCTTATGCAAATCAGACACCTTTGTTGTCAGTTTTGTTATCTTTGCAGCAACTTTATTAATAAATGCTTCTTCATCTCTCCTATTAATCATCCGTGGGAATTCAAATTAGGAAGATTCAGCTCCACCATTTACTGGTTGTACAACATTGAGAGCTCAAGTCTTCTAAGATCTCTTCACTCATCTTTAAAATTGCCATAATAGACTGGAATTTGTGGCTCATGCCTATAATCCCAGCACTTTGGTAGGCCTAGGTGGAAGGATTGCTTGAGGCCAGGAGTTCAAGACCAGCCTGGGCAGCATAGTGAGATTTTGTCTCTGCTAAAATAATAATAGTAAAAATGAACATAATAATGTGGTTGTTGTTGTATGCAAAGGACTTATCACAGTACCTGAGATACAGTGAGTACTCAACTGATAGTGATTACGATTATGACCATTTCCCTTGAGGATCTCCAAACTGGAGGTGTTGGTGCTGTCACTGAGCAATGTAGTTTATGAAAGTTGTAGTCCATGGCACTTGCCTGAAAGACAGGAGGTAAAATCTGGATGGTATTACTTTAGAAAGCACTCATTTCCTTGTGTGACATTAAAAAAAGAATAGATGCGTAAAAAAATTTTTATCAAATACAGATATTCCTAGAGAAGTCCTATGACTTTTCTCCATACTCTCAAGACACTTGTGTTTTCCAATACCTTAGGAGGCTGGCCCTTAATAACACAGCAAGATAAGGTAAGCACTAACTAAGCATCTTTACAAAATAATAGTTTATGATGAAATATATGAATCTAACATTTACAATTCATACAGTGACATGGAAAGTTTATTTAACTGGCCCGAATTTCTGTCTATAAAATGTGGCTTATTAGAGTGCCTCTCATGATTCAGTATAACAATGCATGCACTTATCATAGCATGTAGAATATAATAGGTAATCAGCAAATATTAGTTATTCTTTATTATCTGTTCTATGTTTCATCTCACTGGATTACTTCTCTGTTTAACAAAATGATGCTTACTATATTTCAACATTTCATTAATTTTAAGACACATCCTTATGCTATATACCACTAAAGTAAAATAAAAACCACTATTACTAGCCAAATTATCTGACACTACAGATTATAGTACACATGACAATTTCAAAAATATTAAATATAAATAAAAAATGTGCATTTATGAATCAATGAATGTAATAGACAATTATGTCAAACAATCTGTTTCAATGCATTAATGAAATCAAACTAGAATATCTTCTTAAACATACGTGAATATATATATGTGCTTATATTAAATGCATCTGAAGATCTTTTAAAAATGCAGATTAGGAATCTGAAAAATCAATTTCTAAATTAGATTCCGACTTTGAAGTTGACTATGATGTTCTGCTTAAAAATGCAGATGAAGAATCTGAAAAACCTATTTCTAAATTAGATTCTGACTTTAGATTTGATTCTGATGTTCTGCATTCTTAACAAGCAACCAGGTGCTGCTAGTACAGTTGGTTGGGGTCTATACCTTGAGTAACAAGGAACAACAATTCTGGCCTCCAAGGTACTGGTCATTTTCTGAAGATAATGCTTTCATCAGAGTAATAGAAAGGGTGTTTTCAAATTGCTTGTGCCTCATAGGTGGAATATCTGCTGCATATGTTCTCCTTAATCTCCATCCCTTTCTACCACTCATCTCTTTCTCTGCCTCCCTGTCTCCGTCCCTGTATGCCTCCCTGTTCTTTTGTCTATCTCTCCTGCTCTCTCACACCCACATCCACACACACACCCCCAAAAAAACATATTCATACAAATACACACACATGAAAACATAGTGACCCACGGATACTTCCGTTCTGAGCTACACTGTTTTTGCAGATCTCTTTGTGTCAAGATGTGAATATCCTCCCTTTCTTAAACAGAAAACACTAGGAAAGAACAACGCACTGGGCAGAAAGAAGTTTATTTTAACAGTAGCCTTTTGTTTGGTATTTAGCGGATATTCTAACAGAGTCTGGTTTATCCAGAGCTAGCTCAATGGGGATTACTACCAGTCCTTTGCACGCTTTCAAAGGTTTTGCCTAACAGCAAGGCAATCAGTTGACCAGAGCTGACGATGTTTTATTTGACCAACAGATGGCAGTAGCAGTCTCTTTTTTCCACTGTTGAAATAATCAGAAAATTGAAATTAACCTGTTCGTAAGGTTTTTCGAAGAGCACTCAACAACGTTTTCTAGGTTCTTTGAATTCTTAGCTGATTTCAAAATGTTATCTCATTCTTTGAGCACTGGACCACTTAATCACTCTTATAAAATGTAACCATATTTTCAGGAGACATGTTACCTACTAAATCCATATTTGTCTAATTCAAATGGAAAACTAGGAGACCGAGACTGTCTCATTTCGCATATGCATAATTTTTTACTTTATGCATCGGGAAATTCTGGCTACACTAAAAATACATTTCTTTAAAGCAAAAAGGAAAACTTACATTTCTGAAAATTACATATATTTGCAAATGAGCCAGGGTAAATCATTTCACCAATCTCCATCAAGATCAAATTTTTAGATCTAACCAGTTGTACACTTCAAGGATATCTAATATGTTTCCATCTATAGTGTGTCTGAGAATATGTGTTACTTTTACTAGTAAATTTGGACTTGATGTATCTTTACTGAAGCATGCTCATACTCGTTAGACCACATCTTTTATGTAAAATTTGGCAGGACTATATCTGAATATCTTTTTGTGGAGTTTCAGATAAGAGACACAGAAATATTTTTTAATCCTCACTATTCTATAAAATGGGGCATGTGTAAATACAAATTTTTATAACTATAGAATGCTACATATATATAAAATATATATTATATATATAGCATTATATATTATATATTATATTAAATGCTTTCTATATATATAGAGAGAGTTTTTGCAGATCTCTCTCCACATATATATAGAGAGAGCATTTTAAGTTAAAATATAGCAAACTTTTAAAATTATAGAGGGTTAAAATAAATTATACATATATACAGCATTCCAGAATTATATACATATAAAACAGTTTTCTATTTAACATTTAACTACCACCTTTAAGAGAATCATAATTTACCTGTTAGCCTTAAATTTAAACTCAGAATATCATTAATACATTTAGATTCATTTTCATTCTCTCCTTTAAGCAACCCAGTCAATATTTATAATTTATCTGTCTTGATACCTTCTCTTCTTGATACCCTCCCTAACTCTTGGCTAGAGCTTTGTGTCATGCAGGTTTTGTTTTCTACATTTTTCATGACTTTATGCACTTGTCTGTTTTGGAGCTCAGTCTTGCTTTTAGATACTTAATTAAGAAATGAAAATAACATAGACATTCTTATATTTATTCGGTGGATATCTAAACGTAGGTTAATGGAAAGACTGAATGTTTTCTTCTGAAATCGTGAATAAGACAAGGGTGTTCATTTTCACCTCTCTCACAACATAGTCCTGGAATATGGCAATAAGCAAGAAAAAGGAATAAAAAATACACCAATTAGAACAGAAGAAATAAAATTGTCTTTATTTACAGATGCCGTGTTTGTCTACATTGAAAATTCCAAAGGAACTACAAAAAATGCTCCTAGAACTAACAAGTGAGTTCCACGAAGTTGCAGAATAAAAATTCAACACACATTTCTCTCTTCTACAATTACTATGTGGAAGCCAAAATTAAAACACAGTGTCACTTATAATTACTCTAAGGAAAGTAAAAAAACACTTTTTATGGTAACAAATCAAAGAGACATACTATGTTCATGGATTAGACAGTGCAACATAATAAAGATGTCTATTATTCCCAAATAGATTTATACATTTAATAGAATTCCTGTAACAATCTCAGAAAGTTTTTTATACATTTAGACAAACTCTTTGTAAAATTTACGTGGAAAAAGGCACGTGGTCTAGATCAGCTAAAATCGTCTTTAAAAAGAAGAACGAAGTGGGAGAAATGACTCTACCTAATATATAAGGCTTATTGCCAGATTGTGTGGTATTGACAGAAGGACAGACACATACATACATAAAAAGAATAGAGAACACTGAAAAAGACAGAAAAAATATGCCAAACTGACTTACACCAAAGGTGCAAAAGAATTCAATGAAGAAAGGATAGTCTTGTCAACAAATTATACTGGAGAAATTGGACATCCATAGGCAAGGAAATGAATCTCAACCTAAAAATCACACCTTTTACCAGAAATGAAATCAAAATTGGCCATGGGCCTAAATGTAAAATTGAAAAGTATAGAACCACTAGAAAAAAAAAAAATAGATGAAAATTACTGGGATCTACAGTTAGGCTGAGACATCTTAGATTTAATACCCAAACATAAACTACAAAAAAAGATTGGTACATTGAACCTCATCAAAATTTACAACATTTTCTCTACAAAAGACACTTTAAAAGGATGAAAAGAGAAGCACCAGACTGAAAAAAAACTGGTATGTGAAATACAAGAACTTTCAAAACTCAGCAGTAAAAGCAATCCAATTAGAAAAAGGCAAAATCAATAAACAGACATTTCACTGAGCAGGATATATAGATGGAAGAAAAATACAGGAGTTGTTCAACACAATTAGCCATTAGCAAAACTGAAACCACAACCAGATATCACTATATGTCTATCATAATGACTACAGTAAACATAAACATCTGAACGTGAGTGAATATGTGTGGGCATGTATGCGTAATGCCATAAAAAATTAAAAATGACAACACCAAATGTTGGTGAGGATGCCAGTCATATATTTCTACTCATACTTGGGAATATATAGTGATACAGTCACTCTCGAAAGTTTGGCCATTTCTTGTAAATGTAGCTATGCAATTACCACACAACTTAGCCAGTGCAATCTTAAGCATTTACCCCAGAGAAATGAAAACATATTCACATCAATACTGTACACAAATGTTCATAACTACTTTATTGAAAGTAACCCCAAACTGGAGACAATCAGACATCCTTCAGTGGGTGAATGGTTAAACAAACCATGATACATTCATACCATGGAATGCTACAAAAGAAATGATATAGTGATATACGCAACCTCAATGTACGTTCAGCAAATATTGCTGGGTGCAAAAAGCCAAATCTCAAGAGGTTATATTATGTACGATTCAATTTAAATAACAGTCCTTGAAAAAGCAAAATGTAGAAATGGGGAACGGATTCATAGCCACCAGAGGTTAGGATCAAGGAGAGGGAAGAGAGTGGGGCAGGCAGGAGGTGGATATGGTTATAAAATGAAAGCAAGAGGGATCCCTCTGGCCATTGAACTCTTCTGTACCTTCAATGTCATAGTAGATACATGATGCTACTGATGTGACAAAATTGTATAGAACTGAATATACATACATAGGTAGGACAATCAAAATTGGGGAAATTTAAATAGGATTGGCATATTATATTAAAGACAATATCCTGGTTATAACTTTTTACTGTAGCATTTTAAGAAGTTACCATTGGTAGGAACTGAATACATAGTAGCCAATATAATTATATAATTACTTCTGTATTATTTCCTACAAGTCCATGTAATTCTACAATTATCTTGGAATTAAAAGTTTCATTTTAAAAAGTTGCAGGAAAAAAAAGGAATTTAGCTAGGGAAGGTCAATTTTTTTTCTAAATAAAAAATATCACAGAAACAACAAGAAACTAATTGATATAATAGGCATAATATTAAAACCTTGGTTATAATAATAAAAATAATAACTTTCATGATCTTCATGATTTATAAATGTATTCACATAAAGGATCTCATTCTAATTTTTATAGCAACCCTAAAGTTATATGGATTTTTCCCATTGAAAGGTTAAGGTCAAGAATCTTGTCCTGAATTCAGCCAGTAAAAGAGCTGAGATTAAATCCCAAAAAATTTTGGTCCATATATTCTTCCTAGAATAAAATGAAGGTATTTCCACTTCGAATTTAGTTGCTTTTGAATCAAGAAGGAAGACATTAACAGTAAATTGAACCATATGAAATAATTGCTAAATAAGTTAGTTACAAGGATCCTTCCCCAAAAAGTATATCTGTATTATTTTTACAAAAACATTAGACATCTGTTATCTATTATTGCATGGATGCTGTGGTCAAGTCAAAAATTAAGTATAAAATAATTTGCTGCCTATATAAAATAATTTAAGGAGGAAAATAGATCCTTTCACACAAAATATGTTTTTACCATCCTTTTCTTATTTATAAAAATCCTACCATTCAAGGTATGCTTTTGATTATAACACTGAAGTCTTCTCCAAAAAATAATGTCCTCATAAGTGTTACTTGTGTCTCACACATTTATCTCTTGGGAAGGGTGATATGATAAACCAGTAGTGTTAGTTAGTATTCTCAGAAGAATTTATTTTTTTCTATAAAAGAGTAGGGTATTAAAGAAATAAATCATAGAATTGATAAGTTTGATTCAGGGAAGGAGCCCAAACATTTCCATAAAGCAAACTAAGTTTAGAAAGATTGGCAGAAGCAGAACAATGTGAAGACTTCAGATCTGCAGCTTTCAAAATACTGTCCTCAGCTCCAAAAATCTAAGTCTTTATTTGATTCATGTAGGCCAGTAAAGAGTAACTCCACAGAATTTCATTTGTTTGTATTCTAAGGCAACATACTTACTGTTAAGGACAATTAAGGGAGATATGTTCAATTGAGGAGGATAATAACTAGTCTTCGAAGTAGGATTACCAAACTACTCTACAAAACTCTTACTACAAATACTTATAAATCTTCGGAACTACCATTTTCTGGAAGGACAATTTGTTTTATTAGTCATCCTGACCTTCAATTGGCTAGAGTCTTTAATGTTTTACAAAATATGTTTGTGTGTGTCTGTGTATGTGTTAGGTTATAGTGAGCTTAGCTTTTTCCTTATTTTTGGCTTTATAATAATTAAAATTTAAGACATATACATTGTGGTTAGAATATAGATATATATAATATACATATATAATGCCAAGGTAAATAGATACATCATCTCTTCTACCTCTACCTCTATGAATTTGTGCCACTTAAAATGTACTATGAAGATAATTAAAATAAAAATCTTGACTTACTTTTAAAGTTTTTATAGAACACCATTTCATAAACTAAATGCGTGTGATATGGTTTGGCTGTGTCCTCACCCAAATCTCATCTTGAATTGTAGCTCCCACAATCCCCACACGTTGTGGGAGGGACCCAGTGGGAAGTAATTGAACCTTGAGGGTGGGTCTTTCCCGTGCTTTTCTTATGACGGTGAATAAGCCTCACAAGATCTGATGGTTTTATAAGGGGGAGTTTCACTGCACACTTTCTCTCTTTCCTGCCACCATGTAAGACGTCCCTTGCTCTTCCACCGTGATTGTGAGGCTTACCCAGCTATGTGGAATGATGAATCCATTAAGCCTCTTTTTCTTTATAAATTACCCAGTCTCAGGTTTGTCTTTATCAACAGCATGAAAACGGACTAATACAGCAGCATGAAAATGGAGTCGAAATCTTCCCTTGTAAATTAAATAACAATTAAGTAAAAATAAGCAAAACAAACAAACAAAAAACAAAAAACAAAAAACAAAAAACACTGAAATAAGTTGTTAGGAACAAATTTATTACATTTCTTTATTTTATCTCTCTTCTTTATACTGGAAAATGAGAACATGTAGAGTAGGCGGGTCTCAGAGTCTTTTACTCTCCTTCATTGGACAGCGGTCAAAACTTTTAAGACTTCTATCATCCCAGGCAGCCGAGAGGCAACAAAATGATACAGACTCTCAGAGTAAAAGGAAGCTTTCAAAGGGAAAAGGGCGAGCACAGCACAGAAGAAAAGTCTACATAAGACAAACATGAATGTCCTTCTGGTTTGATACAGGGTTGACTAATCACTTATTTCTAAACTTTCATATGATATTATAATTTCCTTTTGACTTTTACTTAATACCATGCAGAACATTAAAAACTGAGATTGTCTTGTGGATATAGGAAAAGGAGATTTATAGTACAGGTTAGGGAAGTTAAAATGGATTCTGATGGAGTAAGAGAATACTATAAAATACATTTAGGATTGAATGTTATACAATGACATTAGAAAAGCAAACCTGTGTACATGCATGAAGCTAGCCCTAAAGCTTTATATGTGTGTATATGTAGACCAAAAGAAAGAATTCTGTTAAATATTTAATTCCTGTTTTCAAATATATAACCCGTTCTATTTTAGGCATAAGAAAACTGAGGCAAGGACCTGTATTACTATAGATGTTATTTGTGGACATTATCAATTCTAGAACAGTGTCACTCAGGCCACTAAGCACCTCTATCTCTCAAGCACATTTGTCATATAATTTGACTAAATTTTAACTCCCACAGATAGTGAGTTCCTATGGATATGGATTGAGAAAAGTAATATATAAAGCAATATTTAGTTACACAAATTTCCGTTTGTCAAAGATGGCAATAGCTCTGTGTGTTGTAAAATTTGCTTTGCCTTGGAAACTAGTTCAAAAATGCTTTCATGTTAGCATTCTTTTTATATCTGCTGAATGGAAGTATAGGGCTTAATAACTTGAGCAAGATTCAAACATATTTTTTAAAAGAAGTGGTGTTTATGGCCTGTAGGAGTTTCTTGCTACTAATGAACTTGAATAGGAAAGTTCTGCCATACCAAAAATTTTCAAGCACAGTGCATTTTATCAAAGATATGATAATTTAACTATGTCAAATTAATATCTATAATGGTAATTGAAAAAAATTAAATGTGAGTAATTAAAAGAAAAGCAACACAGAAAAATGATTAGGCTGAGGTAAAATTAAATCTTCCTTGCCATTTTCTTCTTCTTTTTTTTTTTTCATTTTGGGACAGGGAAAGTGCTAGAAAACAAGAGAAACTATAACTTCTCATTCATTGATAGGTAATAGGTATTTTTATTCTAATTGTACATTAAATCCAATTACTCTGGAAATATTAAGAGGACTGTCATTTAACTTTTAGAAGAAATCTAAAAATTAAATAATATCTGGACAGCAGATGGTATTGTATAACATGGTTCTTCAGGATTATCACTTGAAAAGGAAGTAGGATGGAAGAGATGGAGGATAAAGGGAGGAGGGGTGGATAGTAGGTGAAGGTCCCTGGAGTATTGTTTTCCCTCAGACATAAATCTCCAGGACTAACAATGCGGTATTACTGCTTTAAACATACTATTAAAAATATTCTCTCTGTATCACAAAAATGACAAAATCCAACTTAGAGGAAAGAGCTGTTGAGAAGGTTGATTAATGATTTATCTTCTTGAGTACAATGTGAAATCATGTTGAGATAAGGACTTTTATGATGAGAGCATCTTATCGAAGGAAAGTCCTATCAGAAAGTAATTGATTTTCACTTGTTCAGGGAAAGAAGCTGCTCTCTGCATGAGGCCACATCCTTCACCTCTGAACAGATCATTATGTTCTTTATTATTGATGCCTATCTAGACTGGCAAACCTGTCCTAGGGTGAATGTGTAAAAAGGTCTTTTGTTTACCTTAGCAAAACAGCCAGGAATCACGGTTTTTAGAGCTCTGAGGATGACGCGGCCATTCACTTTGTATGACAAACCTGAAATTGAATCCTCAGAGCTAGAAGGGAAAAGACCACTCCAGCTTACCTCCTCCCCTCTCCTCCTCGCCTTTCACAACACAAACATGGATACATAAATACTTCAGCAGGACTGAGGGATGAGGGACTTGTGGCCTGTCCCTAGCATTAAGTCAGAAGAAGAGAAGAAAGTGTGTGTGTGTGTGTTTGTGTGTGTGTGTGTGTGTGTGTAGGGTGGGGGGCTAGAAGGGCATTGGTTCAGACTTAATCCTTCTGAGGTCAGCTTGCACCCCAGAAGGGGCGGGGGCTGGAACCAAAAGTCTTCATTATTAGCAGTTAAAAATGACTAATGACTCAGAGGCTCTGGAGCCAGGCAGAGCATAACTGAAACCATTAGCTTCTTTGACAATTGTCCCTTCCTGACAATGGACTCCCCTTGCTTCTCCGAGTCAGCCTTACATCACACAGGTTTAGGCAGTAGAATTTTTTAAAAGCTTGTATTCGCTGGCCAATCAGCATAAGAACTCCCCTTGCTGAGAGTAAACACAGGGGGCACACAAGTCCACTCTAGATACTGCAGGTTTCAGGGGAGCATCTCACCTGAACTTCTTTGTACACTGGGAAGAAGTTGTAAAGGAGAGCACGATGCCGTAATAGCAAATTTAGACAATCTGGCATTTTAGACAAATAGCAATATCCATTTGTCTGGATATAACTTTCATAACTGGGTTATAGAATCCATAACTAGTTACAATCCATAACTGGGAAAAGTCAAATAGTAACTGGAGGCAATGCAATCAGAGATTAAATTGAAAGCCACCAGGACTCTGGTATTTCCTCCAGCTTTGCTTCTTTTGTGTGGTGACTTCAGCCTCACCTACTGCCACCTTTGTGAAGCAGTTTCTAGACACTATTTTCCAAGCTTTATCACACAGGAAAACCGAGCCTTGTTCTCCAGCTTTTACATCCATAAACACAAAAACAAAACCCAACAAAGTCTTGAGAAAGAACTGTGATTGCCCTTGCTTAATTTTTCTTTAGGCTAGGGTTTGTCACATCAGCACTATTGAGCACTATTGATATTCTAGGCCAGATAATTGTATGTTGTAGGTTGTGTCCTGTGCATTGTAGGGGGGTCAGCAGCATCCCTGGCCTCTACCCACTAGATGCCCGTGGCAACCCCCTTACCCCAAGTTGTGCAACCAAAACTATCCCTAGAAATTGTCAAATGTCCCCAGGTACCCAGAGATCAGCCAGTTCCCTGATTGAGAACTATCGCCATAGACTTATCACTATGCTCACAAATAGAGGATCACATTATATCAAGCCAGCATGTTGAGATGAAATTGGGAAGCAGGATCAAATTCTCAATTTGTTGTGAGCTAGGTGTCCATCCCAATTTTAGTCTTCTGTGTAACTTAAATTTTCCAGTGGTTTTTTTCTTTTTTTTTCAATCATGTAGACGCTCTAAGCTTCTGCACTAACAACTTTCTTGGTCTTTTTTGTCATACAGTTATTTCATTACCATAAAGGCTATTTACAAGATTTCGATGGAGTGAGAAATGAAAATTAGGACTGGGTTCCCATTTTCATAATATTTACCCAAATTGAAACATCGTAATGTGCACGTTCAAGCAATTTATCTCAAATGTAACATAAGCAAAGTCATTGGCTATAATTGGGTTTATACTTAACATTTTTCTTTTCATAAGGGGAAACAAATTATTCAATGTAGTATTTTTATCTTTATTATTTATTTATATATATGTTTTCTGAGACAGAGTCTTGCTCTTTTGCCCAGGTTGGAGTGCAGTGGAACAATCTTGGTTCACTGCAATCTCTACCTCCCGGGTTCAAATGATTCTCATCCCTCAGCCTCCCAAGTAGCTGGGACTACAGGTGAGCACCACCACAGTCAGCTATTTTTGTCTATTTTTAGTAGAGATGGGATTTCAGTCTTGGCCAGGCTGGTCTTGAACTTCTGGCCTCAAGTGATCCACATTCTTTGGCCTCCCATATTCATTGTTTTTAAATTTTCATTAAATCAAGGAAAATCAGTTTTTATTAGCTAAAAGGGAAGCATAAGAAAGCCTACTTCTTATGATTCCAACAGTTAAGTAAAACAAATTTGTAATATAACATAGAATAAACATTGTTATGGTTATTCATAACCACTGAACAAGCTCAGCTGTTGTTTATGTATCATTTTCCATGTTAAGGTCTATTTATTAAGTAAGTTTGTAAGATCCTACTTCATTTCTTATTCATAGATTTTGCAATTTAATCTTAAGATACCATATCATTTCACAATATGTATTCATTACACGTTGTGATTATGGACATAACAAGGAATAGAAAAATAAGTACTAGAATTCTGGCTTACTGACTTAATAGAATCAAGGAAAAAACCTGACCCACCCAAGAAGTCCTCAGAAAATGAGTAGAATGTGTGTTTTGTCCTTGAAATTTCTGCTATTTTTCTGATTTATAAGCACTCCAAAAAAGAATCCTATAAATTAAAACATATACTCCTGCATCTTAATTTTCATATGGACCCTGGTGGTAGATTTACAGTCATTCAGGACCTACTCCATCATAATTAAGTTGTACTTGTCAGCATTTTATTGCTCTTCTTGAAGATAAATTCTTATCTCAGAGGTTCCCACAGTGATTATCATCATGGCCTCTTGCTTTTATCATGGATGGGGATTTTGACAGAGCCATTACTCCTGCAGATCTTACATGTTTTACCTTCTTCACAAGACATCATTATTTAGTTATCTTTAGATAACTAATAAATATTCTGATCGCTTTTATTTCTTCAAAATTTTCCGCAGCTTTTTTCTCTTTTCCTGCCTCTCTCCCTTTCTTCTTTTCTATCTTCTTTTCTTCTTTCCCTCTTTCTGTTTCCTTAAAAATAATGTTAGTTTTTCTTGACCTTATTTTTAATTACATAATTTTGCATTCTGCCATATTTGATAAAAATTTGCCTTCGTATTACTCATTAGAAATAAATATTCTCCCTAAAAATGTAATAGTCAATGATGAATAAAAATATTCTCTGTCCCTAACCTGTCATTCATAAGATTAAAACTACATATGCACTGTTTTTATTCTCTTTTTGCTTCTAAAAGACTGACTTTTAAGACTTTTGATACAATTTTGATATATTTCCAAGAGAATCTCATGGTGGTGGTGGTGGTGATGGTGGTTGTAATTTGGCAATCTATTCTTTTTAAGTAAAAATATTCTACAAACATCATAAAATTATTTCTGTTTATTTTATATATTTAGGAAGTGAGTTATAGGAAACCGAAAACTAGAGAAAAGCATTTGTAATTAATGTGATACATAAAAAGTGATATTCATAATATACTGATTAAAAACACTAATGTTACAATAACTGAGAAAAAAGTATAAAAATATTGTGAGAAAATTAATAGAAGTAAATGTCTAGTATTTAAGACAAATTTTTAACTTCGATGAAAATCAACACTTAAATACAATCTTCATATTTTAAGTTAGCAGATATTTTTGAAAATCAGAACAATTAAAAACAAATGTCTGATAAATTAGCGGCACTTCGAAAATAATGGTTTATTAATTTCTTAGGGCTGCCATAACAAAGTATCACAAACTGGATGGCTTAAAACCATATAAATTTATTTTCTCGCTTAGCATGGTGGCTCACGCCTATAATCCCAACACCTTGGGAGTTCGAGGCAGGAGGGTCACTTGAGAACAAGAGTTTGAGACTAGTCTGGGCAACATAGAAAGACTCTGTCTCTACAAAAAAATTTTTAAAAAATTAGCTGGGTGTGGCGGTGCATAACTATAGTCCTAGGTACTGGGGAGGCTGAAGTGGAAGGATCTCTTGAGCTGGGGAGTTTGAGGCTGCATTCAGCTATGATCATGCCATTGCATCCAAACCTGGGTGACAGAAAAAGACTCTGTCTCTAAAAAAAAAAACAATGTTTTTAAGGGTTTGACATTTCTAATAGGATTCTGTAGAGGGATAGAACCAATGAAATATATATATGGAATTATATTCCACTATGTATTTATTAATATATAAATATTAATTTATTATTAAGTTTATTACGTACTAACTCACACAATCACAAGGTCCCACAATAGGCCATCTGCAGGCTGAGGAGCAAGGAAAGCCAGTCTGAGTTCCAAAATTGAAGGACATAAGAGTCTGATGTTCAAGGGCAGGAAGCATCTAGCACAGAATAAAGATGTAGGCTGGGAGGCTAGGCCAGTCTCTCTTTTCACATTTTTGTACCTGCTTATATTCTAGCCATACTGGCAGTTGATTAGATTGTGCTCACCCAGATTAAGAGTGGGTCTGCCTTTCCCAGCCCACTGACTCAAATGTTAATCTCCTTTGGCAACACCCTCACAGACACACCCAGGATCAGTACTTTGTATCCTTCAACCCAATCAAGTTGATGCTCAGTATTAACCATCACAACATTAGAAGTCAAGTTGTTGAGAGGGTATATTCCCTTTGAAGCTTCCAAAGGACATCCCTAATCCCCCTTTGTCTCCTCCAGCTTCTGGTAGTGCCAGGCATTCCTTGGCTTGTAGCAACATAACTCCGATCTTTGCCCCATCTTCATATGGCAGTCTTTCCTCTGTATCTGTGTCTCTTCTCTTCTTATAAGGACAGTCGTACCTAATTCGATATGACTTCATCTTAATTTGATAACATTAGTGAAGACCCTATTTCCAAATAAGATTACATTCAAAGGTCCCAGTGGCTATTACCCAAGCATATCTTTTTGGAGACACAATTTAACTCACAACGGATACTATTTATTGCTAATAAATGAGTAAAGTCTTTCTGAAAAGAAATTTAGCAAAATTCTTTCTTCTACTAATTTCTTTTGTGGGAATTTACCCTGAAGATAAACAGAAACATAAATTTTAGTCATATTCAAAAGGTTACTTGCCACAGGAGTCATTATTTAGAAGCAAATCAAAGTAAAAAATGGGAAATTATTGAGTCATTTTGGTAAATCCCAATAATATTATGAAGCCACTAGAAATGTTTAAGTGCTTAGCATCACAGAAAAGCCAAGAGATACTAACAAACAGCAATTAGATTATATTTTCTACTATAAAATTAACCAAAATTAAAACAAACAAACATACAGCCTCAAGAAAAAAGCACCATTGGTGAGTGTATGAGAAAATGAGCATTCTTTTCTACTGCTGGTTTGAATTTAAACCGTTCAAAAGCTTCCTGGACGGTCATTTGGCAATACATGTCAATGTCTTAGCAATGTTCCTGTATTTGGCTTACCAATTCCACTTCCAGGAATTTATTTTAAAGAAATAATCTTGGATATGCACAAAAATGTATCCATGAGAATGTTTATGGGAGTTTATCAATGGAAAAATAACAAACAACCTAAATGTTCAATACCAGGATATTGCTTAAATAAATAATAAGACATTTAGGTGATAAAATACTATGTATTTAGTGACATGAAAAGATATGACATATATACATTGTTTTTTAAAAAAAGAAAGTAGATTATAAAATACTGTTCATGGGCCGGGCGCGGTGGCTCAAGTCTGTAATCCCAGCACTTTGGGAGGCCGAGATGGGCGGATCACAAGGTCAGGAGATCGAGACCATCCTGGCTAACATGGTGAAACCCCGTCTCTACTAAAAATACAAAAAAACTAGCGGGGCGAGGTGGCGGCGCCTGTAGTCCCAGCTACTGGGGAGGCTGAGGCAGGAGAATGGCGTAAACCCGGGAGGCGGAGCTTGCAGTGAGCTGAGATCCGGCCACTGCGCTCCAGCCTGGGCGACAGAGCGAGACTCCGTCTCAAAAAAAAAAAAAAAAAAAAATACTGTTCATGACATCATCCCATTGGCATAAAGCCACTCCCTGAATGTAGAACTTACTACTATGAACTTACCAATCAACTTTTACAAGAGTAGTGAGGTTATAGGGGCTACACAGTGCTCTTGTGGATTAAACAAGTTAAAACAGTTTTCAAAAGCTTCTCATTTTCTCTTTTGAAGTTGTTCACTGACTCAAAAAAGGATTTTGTGACAATTTGATCTTGAATACATTTGCAATATTGAAATAGATAAATTATTTTCTTTCTTTTTTTTTTTTTTTGAGACGGAGTCTCGCTCTGTCGCCCAGGCTAGAGTGAGCGGCGCCATCTTGGCTCACTGCAAGCTCCGCCTCCCGGGTTCCCGCCATTCTCCTGCCTCAGCCTCCGGAGTAGCTGGGACCACAGGCGCCGCCACCATGCCCGGCTAATTTATTGTTTTTAGTAGAGACGGGATTTCACAATGTTAGCCAGAATGGTCTCAATCTCCTGACCTAATGATCCACCCGCCTCGGCCTCCAGATGAATTCTCGAAGTATCCTGATTTCAGAATTAGAGAGGACCTAGAAAAAAATCGTTACGCTGCTGTCTGTTCTCAAGAAGACACGTGAGATTCAGTCAGGAAATGGGAAATTTTATGCACATAAAGTTTCCTTTTCCATATATAGAAACAAACAAATAATAATATAAATCTGGCTAGTATTATATAGAAAAGACTGCCCTGTTGCTAAATATCTGAATGTTAGAAAAGGACATTTTAGAAATAAACCTGTAATAGAGTACAAATATTAAAATATATTAGCTTAAAAATTACAAAATGTTTTGGGAATTACGCATTACTTGAGTAAAAAGTTGTATTCACAGAAAAAAATGCAAAAATGCAAGTTCTTTTTTTTTTTTTTTGAATAAGTAAGTTGGTTATGTGCAATATCATCACAATGTTGGAACTTTTTCTGTTTTGGTAAATTTGTGGCTCAATCATTATACTTCCCAATATGTTATACTTTATTCTAAAGTCATTTCTGTGTAGTTATGGTTTTAACATTACTCTCTTGTTCAATGACACAGAAGCTCCAACAAACTTAAATAACTCCTTAGAAGACAGTTTCACTATTCTTATTCTCTATCCCTTGCCCTTAAATAACAAATCCCTTCTCATAAAATCAGGAAGTTGGCAACATATAGTTTAGAACAAGCCAAACGATGGCTCAGTAGATGCATATAGCACATTTTTACGCTCACAAAAGTTTTATTTCTTCTAACAGTTTGTTTTGTGGGTAGTTGCTACAATTTTTAAATATGATTTGTTTGTTTAGGCATGTCCTTTCATAAAATGAGAACAAGAAGTGAGTACTCCTCATTGAACCTGTTAATCCTGATTCCTGGTTAAGTAGTGCAATGAGATTTTTATGCTCAGGTAAGGCTTATCTTATTTTTTCCAGCCACTTGATTTATGGGAGTTGGTCTCTTACCAGGTGGGCTTTTCCGTAGACCTGCCCCATGACATGGCAGTTGTATGTTTTTGAGTAAGTAATCCAAGAGATTGGATGAGAAATAGTGTCAAGGTGAAAGTCATGGTCTTTTCATAACTTCTTAACATCTTAGTACTGCTGTCATTTTCTATTCATCAGAACTGACTCAACAAGTCCGGTTCACACGCAATATGAAGGAATTACACAAAGGTGTGACTTCTAAAACCAGTGAATCATTGAGGTCATCTTAAAGGTTGCTTACCACATCAACCAAAGTTTGAGAACACTGCTATATAGGTGGCATTCAAAAATCAAGTGGAATGGATAAATTGCTTAAAAGGTATTTAGATGGAAATAAATTTCAGTGGATACATTTCAGGACCCAGGCAGAAGGACTAGCCAGAAGAAGGTGTAACTCTGGTCACAGAGCTGGCATTGTAGAGAAAAGCCTCATGTCTAGGTTACTGCCAAGAGTACTAAAGAAGTAGCAACCTTAGCCTAGCCTTGGCACTGCACATGTAGACAGGAAGAAGTTATGGCTCAGGAACGCACACAGAAGCCATTTGAATCTGGAAAGGCAACTTCTGCTAGATTCCATTATTTCAGCTCAGGACCTAGGTAAGAAAGGAAGACTTGAATCTAGAAAAGCTTCATGAGCTCAGCTTTGGAAACCAAAAATGAGAAGAGCTTAAATAAGTCATAGAACAGCGGTTCTCAAACTTTGCTTGGTGTCTGAAGCACTTAGCAATTTGATAAAAATACAGAGACTCAGCCCCTATTTTACTTCAACAAGCCTGCCTCTGTGTGCTTCACAAACATTCTAGGTGTTCTAATGCAGACCAAAGTTTGAGAACCACTGCCTTAGGAGGACTATTTATGTTCCCCAAGGAATCTGCTATGTATTGATTTATGATAATTGAATTCGTAAATTAACAAACCAGTGCTAAACTCTTAACACAGTTCATGGCATAAATATGAATGTGCACACTTGTAGACAGAAATGAAGTAAAAGATTATTGTAACTAAAAACATTCCAAGGAAAAAGGCTGTGCTTTTATGTTGAAAGAACAAATCATGGCTGGCACTGATTAATAGATTCTGTTCTTTCAGGTTGGCAAAATGCAAAAGAGTTTTCTTTGCCAGAAATAGCAAAATGTACACCCTGGCCAGCATCTGGAAGTTATTCTTAAAGAAATGTGACATTAGATAAAATGAGAGTGGTGGGACAATTTCGTTTACCCATTTCACTGGTCTATGCTGACTAAAGGTTAATGCTACTTTAAAATCTTCACCCTGTTTTTCATTCTCTTCCTTCTCGTTTTATCATGTTTATTTCCAAATCCATTTGAAAAATAGATATTGGTGGTATTCTGCTAAGACTTAGGTGAACTACGGACCTTAATTATTCTTTTTATAAAATTTGCTTAACTAAAAGGGTTCCCAGAGTGGAATATACATAACATTTGAATTCAGAGTCACCTGGCTTTAAATACAAGTGACTATGAAACCTTAAGCAAGTATTTCAACTTTTCTAAAGTTCTTTATGTGTACATAGGTAGATCACCTAACCATTTTGAAAAATTATGGTTGGATTAATAAATAATGTATACAAAATAACTCTAGTAGGCACTCAATAAACTGAACTATTGCTACTACTAATCACTGATACTTCTGAGTTCTGTAAAGATCAAAACACATTAGTAACACAATGTTATGTTCAGAATCCGGTGCAGGTTATATCTAGTAGGTATTTCAGATTTTCTGGTTTGAAGTTAGAATTATGGGGTAGTAGTCAAGAGCACAGACTCAGAATCCAGCCAAGTTCAAATTTAACATTGCCATTCACTAATAGTGTATTCTTGGGTGATTATGTAGATAACTTAACCCCTGCCTTGCTTTTCTAATCTGTTAAATGGAGAAAATAATGATGCACCACCTAATGAGAATTTGAAAGGAATGAAATTACTATTTGTAAAGCAATTACTAGAAAATGTACCACATGTGTTAGTTATTGTTCAAAATAATTACTTTTTAAAAAAATTCATCCTTTACCTCAGTTACTAATTTTGGATGTTGTTTACAAAAGAAAACATGGGTCGAATTGTCCTTTTTGTGCGGGTTTCAGCTTTTTGATGGGATGATATTACCATATCCCTCTAAATTGTTTTATAAGGTTTTATCCTGATTATATGATATAGCTTTTCCAAGGATGTGAGCTGCTCATTGGGGTGCCAGATACTTTTGGGAGCTGCAATTAATTATCTGAGGGAAGATAGTTCCGTCCATCGAATTAGTCTCCTCTCAATAAACTCATCTGTACCCATGTGATCTGAACATGTGAAGGCACCAGCCAAACACGCCTATCTGGCTCTCAAGGAGGGACATTCCTTATGAAAACTTTGCTCAGAATTGAAATAATGGGAGAGAGTGGTCCAATTTTTTCCCTCTCTGACAGCACATAGTAGTAGGATATTCTGTGTGGTGGATGACCACTACATGTGATTAATGATAGTAGTGAAAACAGAGCAATATTTTCCTATATATTTGAGAAAGTGTCATATTAATTCACTTGTTTTCTTAGGTTGTTTAAAGGACTTGCTTACTTCAAAGGCTGCCTTCCTCTTAAAATGAAAACTGGTGTGCCAGTACTGGTGGAGAAAGAAGCTTTGGAGATGAGAATATTTGTTGTCATGGTTATTTGGGAAAATTAAGGTGACCCCAGGTAACCTCAGATGTAGGAATTTTTTTTCCTCACTATACAATTACTGATGTTAATTTATTTGCTCGGCTGGCAGGTGACAAATGTGCTACTTTGAGAGGACTTTATATAAAGCGTCTTCCCTATTCCCGTGTGTTTTTGAGCATTCACTCTTTGAAACTATTAAGATGCATGTGTAACACACATCAAGTTGATGTCAAGTATCAAAGTTTGTCTGATGTCTGCACAGCCCTAGGGACAGAGAGCCACTTTGATTTTATCTCATAGCTGTGACATGAGCACTTCAAATGAATGGAAAATGAAAGTCTGTGTAGAGAGTTGTTTGGATTCCCAGGAAGAGACTTGGTGGCTTTCACTAAGAATTCATAGGCTTCTTTCTATGAACACTGAATTATCCATGATTGAGAATCTCCCGCAATTCAAAGCATGGAAAAAGTCTGAATAGGGAAGGTAGAGAAGAGTATGGAAAGGGTCAGATCACTGAGTGGGAACAATACCTTGCTGCTTGTTTCTTGGGGGGACATTGCCACAGAGAGAGGCACTAGTACCAGAACAGGAGGCACCAGAAGGGCAAGGAAAGTAATGACAGTATTACAGAGACCAAAGGCACAGAAAGAGGAACTCAAAAGGAGGAAACTGGCTCGTTAGAAATGTATCATGCTGTCCAGAATGTGCAACTGCAGAAGAGATAGACTGTAAAAGGAGAAGAGCAAGAGAACAGAGGTAGTTTATCTCCAGTCACCCCCAAAACTACAGGACCCTGTTGATATGCTTTGGCTCTGTGTCCCCACCCAAATCTCATCTCAAATTGTAATCCCGATGTGTTGAGAAAGGGGCCTAGCGGGAGGTGACTGAATCATGGGGGTGTTTTCCTCCATGCTGTTCTCATGATAGTGAGTTCTCATGAGATCGGATGGTTGAAAAGTGTTTGGCAATCTCGCAGCTCACTCTCTCTTCTGCTGCTATGTAAGACATGCCTTGCTTCCCCTTTGCCTTCTGCCATGGTTATAAGTTTCCTGAGGCCTCCCAAGCAATGCAGAGCTGTGAGTCAGTTAATTCTCTTTTCTTTATAAATTACCCAGTCTCAGGTAGTTCTGAATAGCAGTGTGAAAATGGGCTAATACAGAAAGTTGGTATCTAGAGAAGTGTGACATTGCTGTAAAGATACCTGAAAATGTGGAAGCAACTTTGGAACTGGGTAACAGGCAGAGTTTGGAACAGTTTGGAGGGCTCAGAAGAAGACAGGAAGATGTGGGAAAGTTTGGAACTTCCTAGAGACTATCAGCATTCATCAAAATGCTGATAGTGATATGGACGATGAAATCCAGGCTGAGGTGGTCTCAAATGGAGATGAGGAGCTTATCAGGAACTGGAGCAAAGCTCACTCTTGCTATACTTTAGCAAAGAGACTGGTGGCATTTTGCCCCTGCCCTAGAGATCTGTGGAAATTTGCACTTGAGAGAGATGATTTAAGGTATCTGGCCAAAGACATTTCTAAGCAGTAAAGCATTAAAGATGTGACCTGGCTTTTTCTGAAAACATACAGTCAATGCATTCACAGAGATGGTCTAAAATTAGAACTTATGTTTAAAAGGGAAGCAGTGTGTAAACGTTTGGAAAAGTTGCAGCCTGACCATGTATAGAAAAACAACTATTTTTGTGGGGAGGAATTTAAGTCCAAGTCACCTGCAGAAATTTGCATAAGTAACAAGGAGCCAAATGTTAGTAGCCAACACAATGGGAAAAATGTCTCCAGGGCATTTCAGAGCTGTTCAAGGTAGCTCTCCCCATCACATGCCCAGAGGACTCTGAGGGAAAAACAGTTTTATGGGCCAGGCTGAGGGCCCAGCTGCTCTGTGCAGCATTGGGCACAGCAACCTGTGTCCCAGGGATTTCAGCATCAGTCATGGCTAAAGGGGCCAAGGTAAAGCTCGGGCCATTGCTTCAGAGGGTTCAAGCCCCATGCCTTGGTGGCTTCCATGTGGTGTTGGGCCTGGGAGTTCACAGAAGGCAGAGGTTTGGGAACCTCCACCTAGATTTCAGAAGATGTAGGGAAACACCTAAGTGGCCAGGCAGAAGTCTGTTGCAGGGGCAGAGCCCTCATGGAGAACTTTTACTCGGGCAATAAAGAGGGAAAATGTGGGGAATGGAACTCCACCACAGAGTCCTCACTGGGGCACTGCCTATTGGAGCTATGAGAAGAAGGCTATCGTCCTCCAGACCCCAGAATGGTAAATCCACCAACAGCTTGCAGCGTGCAGCTGCAAAAGACACAGATACTCAATACCAGCTCGTGAAAGCAGTCACAGGGGTGGTACCCTTCAGAGCCACAGTGGTGGAGCTGCCAAAGGCCTTAGGAGCCTGGTTCTTGCATCAGCATGGCCTGGATGTGAGACATGGAGTCAAACAATATTATTTTCAAGCTTTAAGATTTAATGACTGTCCTGTTGAGTTCCAGATTTGCATGGGGCATGTAGCATCTTTGTTTTGGCCCATTTCTCCCATTTGGAATGGGAGCATTTAGCCAATGCCTGTACCCTCATTGTACCTTCGAAGTAACTAACTTGCTTTTGATTTTACAGGCTAATAGGCAGAAGGAACTTGCGTTGTCTCAGATGAGACTTTAGACTTGAACTTTTGGATTAATACTGGAATGAGTTAAGACTTTTGGGGGACTGTTGGGAAGGCATGATTGTGTTTTGAAATATGAGGAGGACATGAGATTTTAGAGGGACCAACAGCAGAATGATATGATTTGGTTCTCTGTCCCCACCCAAATCTCATGTTGAATTGCAATCCCCATGTGTCAAGGAAGGGACCCAGTAGGAAGAAACTAGATCATGGGGGTGGATTTTCCCTTGCTGTTCTCCTGATAGTAAGTGAGCTGTCATGAGATCTGATTGTTTGAAAGTGTGTTGTACTTCCCCATTTACTCTCTTTCTCTCCTGCTGGCCATGTGAATATGTGCCTGCCTCCCCTTTGCCTTCCACCATGATTGTAGGTTTCCTGAGGCCTCCCCAGCCTTGCAGAACTGTGATTCAATTAAACCTCTTTTCTTTAGCAATGTGAAAAGGGACTAGTACACCTGGTAATATCGTAACTGAATATTGAATAAATACAATGGATTCTCAATCCTATGGAAATACGTGTACAGATTCAATAGAAAAGGAGAGTACATGACTGTTTTTCAAGAGCAGAAATGACATACTGACCTAGTTATTTGTGGCTAGATGACATTTACAAACTCTCTTTGTGAAGCAGATTTAGTATTCAAAGGTAAACTCACACTTACCTGATATGTTTATAATCATGAGTGAGGTTTGATTTAGCTATCTAGTAAAATCAGTCAATTATTTATTCTTAGTATATAATTAAGTCACTTTTAACAAATCCCATTTGTTTTTACAAGTTTAAATAAAGTACTATGGAAAAAGTGTATGCATATATAATGAATGTTTCATCATCAGCACCCTCACCATTAAAAACTGGTTGTTAAACTTGACTGCAGTGTGACTCTATGTTAAAATACAGGTGTTAAACATAACAAGCCGCATGGGAATATATACGTTTCTAAAACTTCTCAAGGGGTGTTCTCTGAAGTAGAGCTGTTTAATATTTCCAAGAACTCTGCGGGAAAAGAATATACTATCTAGTACTACTATCAGGGGAGAGTTTTCAGATTCTTGGTGTTTTTAATGAAGAATTGGACAAAAATGCACAAATAAACCAAGGAAATAATGGAGCAACAAAAGTGGAGATTTTTTTGAAAATGAAAGTACACTCCACAGTGTGGGAGCAGCTGGAGCAACCACTCAAGGGCCTAAATAGAGAATCTTTCTGGGTCCAAATACACCCTAGAGGTTTCCCATTGGTCACTTGGTGTTCACCCCATGTAAATGAAGTGGTGGTCTTCAATCAGCCTGGTTGTGGAAAGCAACCAATCTGAAGCTGAAGTGAAGTTACAAAGGTCGCACTCCTATGCAAACATCTGAAGTGAAGTTGCAAAATGAAGTTACAACGTTGCACTTCTGTGCAAACGAAGACTTGGCCTGCAATCTGTCTGATTGGTTGCAAACCGCAACGGATCAGAGGCTGAAGTGAAGTTACAAAGTTACTCCCTCCCCTCCCCTCCCCTCCCCTCCCCTTCCCTTCCTCTCCTTTCCTTTCCAGATGGAGTCTCCCTCTGTCACCCAGGCTGGAGTGCAGGGGTGCAATCTCCACTTACTGCAACCTCCACCTCCCAGGTTCAAGTGATTGTCCTGCCTCAGCCTCCTGAGTTGCTAAGACTACAGGCCTATGCCACCATGTCTGGTTGATTTTTTGGATTTTTAGTAGAGACAAGGTTTTACCATGTTAGTCAGGATGGTCTCCATCTCCCGACCTCGTGATCCACCAGCCACCGCCTCCCAAAGTGCTGAGATTACAGGCACGAGATTGGTTGCAAAATGCAATTACAAAAAGCAAACCCATCAGAGGTACTTTTAATTTCTCATCTGCTGCACAGAAAAGGTGGCCATGCAGAACGGGTGCCATGCAGAAAAAGTGGCCACGCAGAAGAGTAAAGGCAAAAAGTCACCAATCAGAGGTACTTTGAATTTTCCATCTGCTGCACAGAAAGTGTGGGGGTTTGTAAACAGAGTAGCCTCTGGTCCTTGTGTTATTTAACTGTGGAAACTTAGGGTTTTCCTTTCGATTTAGTTCTAGGAAGTCAGTGGGAAATGGCCTCCAGACCCTATTCTCCTGCGTCAGTACATTCAGCTTATTGTATTAAACTGGCTAGAGGAGACACCTGTTTGTGATATGAGTGGATTTCCTTCCAATGATTCATCACATCATTAGCATATTATAAGAAACAACCTTTTAAATGTTTTATCTTTACTTATGAGGTCTGCTTATGAGAGAACATTATATGTAACTTTACACAAAGTCTTATGGGAAATATTTTTCTCAGCACTCAGTACCCAGAAAAGTGCTGAGTAAGTAGTTGGACTTTATCTTGTGGACAACTGAATCACACAATGTAATGTGTTTCCCATTTTTCTTTGACTTCTAGAGAGCTTTTGAAAGCAATATTGGGGTCCATCTCTATCGACTTCGCCAGATCTTATTGTGTGCATTTCATGTACTAACCTCATCCCTGGTTTGATTTTTTTCTACCCTCATTTGTTCTTTCTTCTAATTTCCTCTAATTAAAAAAATGTTGAATGCTCTCATTTTTCTTGGGAGCAAGGTAGACAATAGATAGAATAGATTAATTTGTAGATATATTTATTAAAGTCTAGGTGGATCCCAGCATCCTATTTGCATGGCTCCTGGTGTAGAGGAAGAGGGTGAGGGTTAGAAGTCCAGAAAATTTCAATTCCACATCCATTGCAGTTGTGGTCATTGATAATATTTCTGTTGTCACCCTCCCCCTAACTCACCACCCTCATTGCTGTGGCTTTTTTATTGTTAGCTTACCATGCAACTTGCATTTTTGGAGTAGATTTTGCTGACCTTTGGTAACCTGGAGATGATTGTGTTTCTTTCTGAAATGAAATATTCATGGGTTTTGATGAGAAGCCCTTTTCATCTCATAAGCATTTGCCCATGAAAGAACTAGGAAAAGCAAAAAGCAATGCTACTCTGCTCCCTTTTCATATAATATTGAAATGCTATCAAAATAAAGTAATGTATCTTTGATTTAACAAACTTCATAATTTAAATTCACCTAAATAGATGTAAATTTGATATATGTCTAAGTAAAGAAGAGGAAAATATGTCCAGGCTATGAAACAGGTGGCCAGGGGAAGTAAAAGTTAATATAATGGAGTAAAATGTATTTGGTGATTTTTTTCCTCAGCAAATTCAATTCATAGAACCAAGCTTAGATAATCATAGTTCAGCAAATAAAACCATTTTACTTGATGGTAATAGATTTAGTAGAGTTACTCTGAGGAGGAAACAAAAGTAGGTTGCTTAAGTATTTGTTTAAAAACAAAGAAAAACAGAGTCCCAACTGGTTGTCCTGCTCTACAGGATACCTTTAGGATACTAAAAAAGCATGGACATAATGTGTTCCTGTTACAGGACTTTCCCTTAGTTCAGCTAACGGTGGGGTTCTTCGTTCCATCACGAAAATTCAGGCACACAGACAATTTGGATGGTGAGTGAGACAGAGTTGTATTGGGTGAAAAGGAAGAAAGGGGGAAAACAGGGACTCTCGCTAGGCCAGCATTCCTGCTAGAGTGCTTCCCGCCCACAGCTTGGATCCCGGGTTCCACCCAGAAAGAGAAAAACCAGACTCCTCCCTGCTGCAAATGTCACGAACTTCCTGAGGCTCCACCTCAGTGGGCAGGCTGATTGGAGTTTCTCCAGGGACACCCTCCCACCTGGCTGTCTCTTTCCGCCCTCTAAAGAAGTACATCTAACTGGCCTTAGAATAAGGATAAAGATGAGCAGTGATCTTAACTGCTTCCTGCGGACAGAGGAGGAAACGGCAGTCAGAGCTTCCCTAGAGGCCCACCAAAGGGTTCCCAGCAGAAGGGACCATTGTCAGAGGCTCTCGTTGCATGACTATTTGGAGTTTGATGGCCTGAAAACAAGAACAGACAAACGAGATTATTAGAAAACATGTATCAAAACAAAACGAAGGGGACATAAGGACAGCTAAAAAATTATGAGGCCTTTTACCAGTTTGCATGGGGAGAGGGAGGCCAAAAACCTGACGGGTTAAAAAAAAAAAAAAACCTTGTACCCTTTTGCTGGCATGTTGGGCTTCTGTGTTCCCTTCCCCTGAGCCCAGTCCTAAGCCAACCAGGTTAAGGTTTGGGAAATTAACTTTCCAGTTTGGAGGATGCATCTGAGGGGAGTGTCTCAGTACAGAGACACAATTACCTATTAGTGAAGAGAGAACCTGGGAGGATAGAGGAAAAATGAAGGTGTTTCATTTTTTTCAAAGAAGTCCCAGGGGTTCAGGATGCATTTTAAAGGGGTACAGGCTGAAGATGAATGGCTACCCATCTAGAAAGAGGGGAGCAGTTGTCCCTGGTTTGCTTCTCTTCCTAGCAGATACCTAAGGTACCTGAGGGAAAGAGGCAAGAGCATCCTCTTTCCCTCTTCCATCCTTGCATCCCCGATTTCTAGTGACATTGGCAGGTCCCGCCATGAGTGCCAAAGCGGCTTGCACCCATGAAGCAGGGGTGCCTAGAGAATAGGAATTATCTGTTCTCACCTAGTTCTATTTTCCACCTACTGTCAGCAGCCTTGGAGTTCCCTAGACCTCATTTATGCCATGGATACTAACATGGCCTTTATCTATGAAACACAAAGCTTAGGGTTGACTTAATCAGCAGGAATCAACTAGGATCACCTGGGCCATGCCTTTTAACTTCTGTTGTCATCTGCATCCCTTACATCCAGTTTTCTTTCCTACAGCTATGACCTGAAGCTTGAAATTGAGTCTGGGACAAAAATGTGTTTCAGAGTGGGGTGTGGGGAGTTGCACGGACCCTTTAATCATAAGCCAAATGCTAAGGTGAAACTGTGGAACTGAGTCCTCCTCCAACAAGGGATAGGAAAGGGTATCTTGTGACATACCCAGATACCTGGTGGCTATAGTTATGCTTGCTGGGATTTGGGTGCATGGTGTTTGGTTTTGGTTAGCTCCCTTGGTTTTAATTTCCCAAAAGGAAATCTCCAAGTGATGAGCATCCTATTTGTTCCCATCACTTGGCAGGATTTGCAGGATAATTGCTCAGAAATAGAATATTAATCCGGATTTCTACATTATCCGTCCCTCTTGTTGTTTCTGAGCTGCAGTCAGAGTTTGCTGGTAGGTTCACAGGAACAAGCAGGGTTAGTCTAAAATGTAGGCAAATACTAAAAAACAAGTAGTGAGTTTAGAATTTCATTAAAAATATATGTTGAGATTTGGAAAATAATTTCTGTCTTTTCAGTCCTCATTTTTGTTAAAAAAAAAAAAACTAATAGGACTGAGCTGTTTGCAAAATAGATTTTAGTTTTATATTTGACTGATTATTTTCATAAAGTGTATCAAGAATAATTATTTCTAAATAGGCCTTTTAGATTGGCTTTGATGGAAGTTTGTTCCACAAGAAATCTCAGATAAGACCTTTTTTTTTTTTTTTTTTTTTTTTTTTTTTGAGATGGAGTCTCACTCTGTCGCCCAGGCTGGAGTGCAGTGGCCGGATCTCAGCTCACTGCAAGCTCCGCCTCCCGGGTTCACGCCATTCTCCTGCCTCAGCCTCCCGAGTAGCTGGGACTACAGGCGCCCACCACCTCGCCCGGCTAGTTTTTTGTACTTTTTAGTAGAGACGGGGTTTCACCGTGTTAGCCAGGATGGTCTCCATCTCCCGACCTTGTGATCCGCCCATCTCGGCCTCCCAAAGTGCTGGGATTACAGGCTTGAGCCACCGCGCCCGGCCTCAGATAAGACCTTTTAAAGCCAAGCCCAACTATGAGTTTTTATCCTCAAACAACTGTGAGTTGGGTAGTACTTTCCTCTTAAGGTCCCGTAATAAACTTGGAGCTCCTGGACCTGTTAGAAAGTGACATTCTTACTGACAACATGTCAAGAACCCTGTACAGGGACTGTGTAGGTGAGGGTATGAGGCCAGTCTCCCATGGGTCTTTTATCAGCCATGTAAGTCAAGCTTTACTCCTTAAAGGGAAGCATACCCTTCCAATCAAAGCCTTGGTAAAATAACCATTTTTCCAATTGTGTCCTGTTGCAAAAGAATAATGGATTTTTATTGCACTGATGCAAACAACTACATTGCCACAAGTTAAGAATACTCACAGATAGTCTCCAAGTTCTAGAGGAACCAGGCAGAGAGAAACAAACATGCTCTAAATTTTAATCACAGGAGTGTATACCTTACTTAATTATTAAAGTCTGCAAATAGTTCAAAATAAGTTTCCTTGACTCTGGGAAAAAAAACAAACAAACAAACAAACAAAAAAAAAAACAAAAAAAAAAAACAAAAAAAAAAAACAAGGATCAGCAATATTCCAAACAAAAGTTAAAAGGATTGCTTCAGTTTTGGAGTTTAGTCCATTTAGTTTTTGTGTTGCTTGTATTCATGAACATTTCAGCCCTTTATGAATCCTATACGTTTTTCTCTATTCCAATGTCACAATCTCCAAAGTTATCAGAAACCTGTATTTGAGAGTTCCCATTACAGTTCTATAGCTTATTATAAACCATCTTTTGAAAAGGAATAAAACAAGACAACAATTTGTGAATAGCACAATATCCAGGATAGTTACAGTTAGAAACATGATTGACAAAGAAGTTTGATTATCTCTGTGATTGATTTACAATAACTTAACAAAAAAACCTTAATTATGATTGATATCTATACTCAGACATTAGAATTTTAGAAACCCCATACAATTTTGGAACATATATTAGCATTATTCACCAAGATATAACCTAAAGAAATTTGAGCATCATTTTGTCAATCCCATGTACCTAAACATGTTAAATAATCCTGTTTACCTCTTTTCTTCTGGACATTCCAGGGACCCTCTGGACTATCCACAAAGCCAGGTGTAAGGGAAGACAATTTTAAAACTGAAGTTTGATTTTGGGAAGTCTGTTAAATGTTCAAGGTTTAAAACACTTGATATTATGAAATAGAATTCCTGATTATTGTAAGTTATTTATTTTGCGAAAATGACGACTCAGAAATTTTAAAGAAGCAAAATACTTTTATAACCCTTATAAATTTTGCCAAAGAGCAGAATAGAATTTTAAGAATTTCTTGTGTTTTTATTTCAATGATCAATTTACAGAAAAAAACATTTAATACCCTTTTGAATTTAGCAAAAATGTTTACATAGAGACTTTCTTCTGCAAGATTAATTTCCACAATTCTTCCACCACTTCTTTGAACCTTTAGTTTTTTCCTAGTATAACTCAAAATAATCATTGAATTTTAGGCAAAAGTTTACATTTCCATGCCTTCTTATAACCTTTACTAAAAAAGCACATTTTACTGTTCTTACACACCTTGCATGTAAATCTATTTCTAGTAGTTTCAATTAACTCCTAGCAATTTTTAACTTTAAGGTAAAACTTGTTAAGTTGTTTTAATTGTGTGATAAGTGCAACCAAGATTTGACTCCAGCATAATTAAGGATGTGGTTAGTTCCATATGTCCCCAGACCCTACCAATGATGTAGCTGACAAGTAAAATAGTTCTCAAAGCCCAAAAGCAGTTTGTAACCTCAAAACAATTAGCAAACCTTGCGTCTCACCTGCATTTTACCAACAATCTTTAGGGCTGTTTTTATTTCTTAAAGATTAAAGTCATGTGAAATGAAAGGTACCACAGCTTTTAACTTTAAAAAATATTAGATCCAAGCACTTTTCTTTGGGCCAAATCAATTAGAGTTATTTTTACAGACATCACATATAGTACACACAGACAGGCAGAAGAAAACCCAGTTGCTGGGTAGGGTCTTTTAAGAGACAGGGCTAGGAAAACATGCAGATTATTTAATCTGAGAGGAACATCCCCTAAGGCAGGGTTGCTGGACAAAGCCTTGCCAGGCAGTTACTGGCCATGCCCCCAGGATGTAAAACAAGATGGAGGCTTGATTTCACAACCAAAACTTTGCAGAGAATACAGTGATAGTTGGTGGGTGGGTGCAGAGGGGGCATGGGGCTGGCCTAGTAAAACATCTCCTAAAACAAAACAAAACAAAAAACTTTGAAAGTTAACTTGCCGACAGGGTGGAGAAGAGGAAAGAAGAGAAACGGTTTTAAAATGCCTCGAGGACAACCTCTTATTCTTAGGCAAGTGGTTTCTCCACCAGGGAGAAAAGTTTAATTACTGTCTGATGGAGCTGAACCTCTTGGGTGGGGAAGGAGAAGACTGCAGTGGCTCCTGGCTGTGAACCAGCCAGCCGGCTGTGTGAGACTCTTGAGCCATGTGTCCCAGCCCCAGCATGGAAGGGAGGGGGAGCAAGGAGCCCCTGCTCCCCTGTCCTGAAAAAGGAAGGAAAGGGCCTTTTCCCCAACCCCAGGGAATCATGTCCCCAATCCTCAGAAGTCCAAGGATAAAAGTGCTTGGAAGCAACAGTGAGAAGTTCTGAGTCCCCATTTCACTCACTGCTTCTTGAGCCCCATGTTGGGCGCCAAAAATGTTGCAGGATTTTTTTTCCTTAGTTCAGCTAAGGTCAGGGTTCTTTGTCCCACAGTCATAAAAACTCAGGCTTGCAGACAATTTGAATGGTGAGTGAGACAGGATTTTATTGGGTGAAAATGAAGAAAACAGGGAAACAGGGACTCTTGCTGGGCTAGCATCCCTGCTAGAGTGCTTCCAGCCTGCAGCTTGAATCCCAGGTTCCACACAGGAAGAGGTGGGGCCAGGCTCCTCCCTGCTGCAAATGTCCTGAACTTCCCAAGCCTCCATCTCAGTGGGCAGGGTGGTTGGAGTTTCTCTAGGGACCTCCTCCAATGTGGCTGTCTCATTCCCAACTCTAGTTTAACCCTGAAATTTTGGCCTCTTATTTCAAAGTAATTATATGACTTTCTCACTGTCACAATTATGCCTGATATTCAAGTCTGTATACTTCTTATCCCTTGAAAAAAAGACATCCCTTCTACAGTTCCTTTGCAATTCTGGTTGCCTACTGTGGACAATAGAAGAGATCGAATTGGAAATATATTCACATTGGGACAATATTTCCAGTGGTTTCATTGACAGGTATTGATGTGTGTCTCTCACCAAAGGTTTTGCCATATTTTTTCACTGAGAGAGAAGCCCTTAGGATGGAGGGACTTTTTTTTTTTTTTTTTTTTTTGATCTATTAAAAAGCAGGTAGTGAAGAGCTAGAATGGTCTATTTTTTGTCAGGAAGTTTTGAGGGATCAGTTTGACAGATGTACTGCAATAAGTGCAAGCTGTCCCATTTTTAATATGGAGTTGATAGTCACAGATTGGAAAATATGAGAGACATAGGAATGGAGTCAGGGATTCAGAAAGATGGGCATTAAAATAAGTTTCATGTATACAACTATATTTAAATACTGTATAAAACAATGTCAAAAGGAAAATTTGGGGGCTTGTGAGGCCATCAAAAGGGAGACAATCCATGTGGAAAAGAGCAAGAGGAGCTCTTTCTTATCACACCACCCTGTCTACTCCACCTTTCACAAAAGTGCATGAGTACAGTCTGAGAAAAGGTGAGTTGAGGATCTGGGAGATGAGACCTACTCAGAGATTTAGCATGGTGGGTTCTAAGATCAAAAAACTAGCATGGCTTATGAGAAAATCCACACCTCTTCCCAACAGTTATGTCCATTTCTGCCTTGAGTTTATCCCCTAGATGGAGGCAGAGATATTAATGAAAATATCTAAAATTATGACAGACATTACAAGCTCTTTGGTTTGATTGAAAATAGGGTAACAGGCAGCAGGAACAGAAAAGCTGCAAGGGAAGTCCATGAGGGTTCCAGGTTTCAGTTATTCATGTTTCCTGAGGCCAATTCATCTTCATTAGTTTGACTAATATTTATTGAGCAGACACTATATGTTGGGTACTGTTTTAGGCATTGGTATACAACAGAGAAAAACAGATAAAGTAACTTATGTGATGTGGCTTATGTTTCAAGAGGAGGAACGAACAATATACACATAAATACGATGTGAGTAGGGATGTGTTATAAAGAAAAATAAAACAGAGGGAAAAAATAAAAATGAGACAGGAGGATGAAGTAAGAAATGTCCTTTGACAAGGTGACTTTTGAAACTTAAATTAAAAGAGGGACCAATCCTTGGGGAAAAAAGCATTCGAAGCAGGATGAACATTACTGCAAGGGCACCAATTGGAAGTCCTTCAGTAAAAGCTGAGCACAGGGTTGGTGTTCTGTGGAATCGTGTATGTTATGCAGGTGATAAGAGGGAAATGGTGAGAAACTTTCACTTACACATATTTGTATAGATTGTCAATCTGAAAAAATACAGCCAAATTTGTTTTAAAAATGAACTCCTTTGAAAGTTCATTTGTTACCCAGTGCACCATCCTCTCTCCAATTAGCCATTTGCATCTTGCATTTCCAAACATATAAAGTGAAAACACAATTTGTGGGGAGAAAGGGCAAGCAGGAAAGGAGAAAACCTGTAGCATTTTGTGATATTCATGAACTAACATCCTGAATTTCCCCAGATTTTGAATAAAAACTGCAAATACCACTAAAGTAACATTAAATAACATTTTCATGACCATTAACCCTTTAAGTTGATCTTGGTGATCAGAGCCAGGGCCCCATATACATTTAGTATATCAGTGACAGTGAACCTGCAAAGCTAAATCACACTGGTTATGTTCAGAGAATGATTTAAAATGCAATTAGGTAAATACAACATTTACGCAACTCATCTGGTTCTACCTTCCATACTTAAGCTTAACCAATGTAACAAAATTATCTGCAGGGGGCCATACATATATTATGGTTCACACAGTGCATGCCTGGGATTAGGAACATGAAACTCAGTAACAGATGTCCCCAATATCACAATTTACCGACTTTGTATCTCTGTTCCCAAGAAGGCTGGTGGTCATGTTTCTTTTAGTGTGAGTTGCAAGGGCTCCCACATTTCTACAAGTTGGATATCCATCTGTCAGACTGAATTGAACCAGATTTCCATGATGTGGAAAAAAATGCTCAGGGGAGTTATAGATAAAGCCATCAAATTATGTTCCACCTGTGACTAGAGCCAAGCAGAACCTGCCAATTTTATCCCACGGCAGATCTACTGACAGCTCTCATCACTTGGATTTGCCTGCTTTACTCTGCCCGCCTAAATTTCACTCCAAGCTGGATTTTCTTCAAGACTCCATGAGCTCAAACATCAGGTGAATCTAAAGGATGGGAAATTCACTTAAAGAAATTTGAGCCTATTTCACATGCATAATTCACATTTGTAACAGTTTCATTTAGGTGGCTTATTGAATTCTTTTGAATATATTAGGGTTTGTATGTGTATGTCCCTTAACAGAAATGGATTTTTCTTGCACTATATAAATATTCTAAATAAACGATCAAAAATTGTCTCAAACTAACAAAAATAATTCTAAAATATACAGGGTATAGTGTTAGAGAGAAAATACATGTAGAACCTGTGGATCTTGCTCTTTAATTTTTACCTTTTGAGAGGAAACTTAGAGATTTTGTAATTTTTCTCCTGTCAATGATATTATATTAATAGCTCGTCAAGCAAGAGAAAGATTAAGAACATTGAATATAGTTTTTTTTTTTATAGCATTTGGGTGTCATAAGGAGTCTAAAATTCTAAGGTTGAAAGATAAAATTAATTCAGTTGCAGAACTCTTTTTTTTTTTAAATAGGAGTATGATATTTCACACACACACACACACACACACACACACATTCACATATGCATGTGCACACAAACACAAGGCCAGTGTGGTCTGATAAATAGGAGACAAACACCTTAGGAATATTTAATTCTGATTCTGTCTTGAATGCTAAGCTTTCTATTGACATGTCTAATTGCTCATGCCTTACTTTTTTGTCTTGTAAACTAGAACTAAAGGAATGGAGAGTTATTGTAGGGATCAGTATTATTACATAGGCATATAAGTTGATAAGTATTGATGGGATATTTTAAAGACCATACTATTATGTATGAGTGTCTGCTGATTATCCTACAGCTGAATCTTAAACTCCAAAGATGAAACAAAATTCAAATGTCATCATTTGTTATCTTCAGGTAAGCTTCAGTTCTCTAATATTGACAGATGTCTTCCTAAACTCTGCTGGAACAAAGAACAAAATAAATAAACACATCCACAGATACAGATCCTTCTGAACTTAAAAGAATTTCAGGCAAGAGGCCAATTTGGGATTTGGACTGGAATTGACAATATGTCCCTGATAATGTTAATAGCTAGCATTTATTGAGTTTTTACTATGTGCCAGAGACTGTTCTAAATGCCACATCATGTTTACCCATTTAATCCACACAAAAACAATTTATCTCTATTTTATAAATGAAGAAAATATGGCCTAGAGAATTTCTATATAGCTCTTTATAACCCAACATTCCCTTTTATATGTATTTACCCTGAAGAAATGAAAACACAGGTTACCACAAAAAACTTACCTCAATACTTAATAGATGCTTTATTCATAATCACCCCAAACTAGAAATAACCCAAAAGTACATCAACAGGCAAATGGATTAAAAATTGTGGTACATCTATAAAATATTATATTTCTCAGTAACTAGGAATGAATTCTTGATACATAGTTTGTATAGTATTGGTAGAATAATAAGGATGACTCTCAAAAACATTATGCTAAGGGAAATAAGTCAGATATAAAAGGCCACATATTATAAGATTCCATTTATTTGAAATTCTGGGAAAACAGAAAACCGTAGGGACAGAAATCAAGTACCAGCAGTTGCTAATGTCTGGTACTTGAGTTTGGTGGAGGAAACTGATTTTAAATGGCCACCAATAGATTTTTTGTTTGATGGGAATATTCTACATCTTAATTTTGGTGGGGAAAACATGACTATATATGTTAGTCAAAACTCAGAACTATACACTCAAACAAAGTGAATACTACTATTTGTAAATTAAAGCTCAAGAAACCTGATGTTAAAAAAGTGTTTAGTCAAGTTCTAAGTATCTAATAAGGACACTAAGCCTAATCTATTCTTATTTTTCTTTTATATTTAGCCTTCCTTTTATAACACTAATATACAAAGACTGTACTTAAATTAGAGTAAAATGCTCCATTAAATGAGTGCTATGAAATGGTGAGGCCCTCCAAAGTACTTGGTATAGGACACTTTGAACAACCACAAATTTATTTTGATTTTATTTCTTGTAAGTTTTGGGCCTACATCCAAAAGTTCTTCCTATACTAAATATCTTTAATTGCCTGACTTTCATCTTCAAAAGTTGACATTTCTGTTTCTTCAGACTGCACACTGCATTGTTATTGTTCAGAAAATCTTTATTAATAATAATCAGGTAAAATATGTTTCTCTATATTCTCTACTTTCTGCTCAATTAAATTTTATTGACTACTTCTTTCCCATTTTCCAGGTTTACTGTTTCATTCAGGAACTTAAAGACACCACCAACAGCCTGCAGTGCTCTAGGGATAGCAAAAATATAGAGCCACCATCACTGATAGATCTGAAAGGGGAAGGGGAAGAGGTGGTTCCTGGAAGAATAGCATAAGGAGAGGGCTAATAGCCTGATCAGAAAGAGCCATTTGAGAAACTTCACAGCCAAGCCACGAGAATCCAGCAGTAACTGAACCAGGGGCATACACACCTGACCTAGCACTCCTTTCCTCCAACGCCTGCTGGTAACTTCCATTGACAGAGGATAAAGAACCCATGTGTGAAGAATGAATTTGGAGGATATCTGGATCAGTTTGGGCTGCCACAACAATAATGCTGTAGGTGGTGTGGCTGAAATAACAAACATTTATATCTCACAGTTATGGAGGCTGGAAAATTCAAGATCAAGGTACCAGCAGATTAGGTGTCTGGTGATGGACTACGTCATAGCTTAGACAGCTGCCTTGTGGCTGTATCTTTGCATGGTCTAGAGCCAAGGGAGAGGAATCAAGTTCTCTCCTGTCTCTTTTTATAAAGGCTCTAATGCCATCTTGAGGACTCCACTCTCATGACCTGATTATCTCTCAAAGACCCTATCTCCAAATACCATTGTTTTGAGGGAATAGGATTTCAACACATAAATTGTTGGTGGGTAGGTGGAACAAACATTCAGTCGTAGTAGAGGCAACTAGAAGATAGCCAATATATCATTCCCCAAATATTCAAATCCAGAAAATTTTCTCTTCTTCTAAAGATTGTCTCTTTTGCAGATTAATTTCCCTCATTCTCCCCTTTTATGTTTGCAAGATTTCTCCCTCTCCTCAATATTTATCTATCTCTTTTTCAGATTCTGTTGTTGATCTAAAACTGCAACTCTCGGGCCTAGCCTATATACTTTAGGACCTTTCTACTTTGGCCAATTGGCCTAAACTAAAGTCAAGGTACACCTGGAATATTGCACGAGGCTGGCCTGTGGATGGAGCAAATAAAATATTGGGCTCCTGGAGAAAGGCACAGGTTTTACAAAGGGACTATTAGAATAAGAAAAGTGGAGATCTATGATATTGAGGGAAAAATAACTTTGCACAACTTATTTTAACTCGGTGGATCTTGGTCTCCTTATCTATAAAAGAGGAACCACCAGATGTTCTAAAGCAAGGACAGTATAGTATAGAGGTCCAGTGTGGGGGTACAAAAGCCAGTCTGGCTATATTTTAATCCTGACTCTGCCACTTACCAGTTTTATATTCTTGTGCAAATTACTTAGCTTCTATGAACCTAACTTATCACAAAGTATTCATCTGGCATATAGCAAGCACTTAATGAAAATTGTATTAATATCCCCCACCTAAAGGTTGTTTACAGTCATTCTAATCACTAGCAACATAACTTAGATCACAAATGCTGATGTAATAATTATTTGGTAAATTATAAATAGCGTTTGGACTGTGAATTATTTATTACCTGCTACTTTTTTAAGGCATCGAGTATTTCTTATGAATAAAGTCTTCAAATATTCATGTGTTTAGCAATAAAAATTGTTGATAAAATATTGTTCTTTAATATAAAAAATTCCAACTTTTAGGATTTAACAGTTGGAGAGACAGAGAACAGGAGAAAGATGGAGGTAGAGAGACTGGCAGGACCCAAGTGAGGGGGCAGAGGATGGGATAGAGTGCTATTTTGTACACTTTCATGGTAATTCTATTAGATTTCTTTTAGCAGTGAAATATTTCACTGTTACAATGGCATAAAATATTCCCAAAAACTTACTATGTGTCTCTCATAGATTTATAGTAAAAACGTCTATGTACTATAGTGCATGTTTTTCTAACTGGGGCTCTAAAGATCTATATGAATAAAGCCAGGAAAACCTATTTATAACCTCCATTTTGGCACTTTGTTTCTCTCCATTCCTCAGAAATATGGCTCCATGCAGATATATGAATATGTTCATAAATTTCCTGTGGTTCATTATATAAGATTTGAATTTCATCTTAGTACTAATTGGTTACAATGCATTTTTCAGGAAGAATGAATAAAACATTTATTTTTGCTTTATTAAAGAAAAATGGCTCCTCTTTGAATATAATCTCTTTACACTTTTCTCAAAATATTTGGGAATCGAATCAGGTCTGTTCTATACACAGCCTATAATAAAATTGTAAGAGAGAGAATGATTAGATAGTATTACAATTGATACAATTATTATTAATTGGTGCAACTGGAATTATTAGCAATAATTTGCTCTTTTTTAGTACTTAAGACTAATAATAGTTAACAAAATAAGGTTAATTTAATAATGTTTGCTTACTAATTTATAGAATAAAACTATTAAGAACTTTTTGTAATGTCTTATTTCAAAAGGAATATTATGAATTTGGCCCTGAATAATAGTCCATAGCAACATTATATTTAGTACTTTATATACAGTTATAAATATCTGTGAATTAGCAAATTTGTTTTATTTGTTCTTGTCTTAGCATTCTAGACATTGGGGTTCATTTTTGAAATTCTGATATTAATTTCAACACTTTTTATGTGGTATTTATACATATCAACATTTGTTTTATTTGCTTTTGAAATTAAGTTAACTTTGTATGTGTTTTATGAAGCATACACTCAAAATTTCACTTATAAGTTTTTTTAAATGACTACAGATGATCCACACCTGTTTTATACTTTCTAAAACAAATTCCAAAAATAAAACAACAAAAGAGTCCCAAGAAAACATCTTGCTGCAGAAAGGGCTTTCAATGAAATTCAACATTCCTTCATAGTAAAAACCCTCAACAAACTAGGCATTGAAGGAACATATCTCAAAATAGTAAGAGCCATCTATGACAAACCCACAGTCAGTATTATTATACGGAATGGGCAATAGCTGGAAGCATTCCCCTTGAGAACTGGAACAAGACAAGGATACCCTCTCTCACCACTATTATTCAACATAGTACTGGAAGTCCTAGCCAGAGCAATCAGGCAGGAGAAATAAAGAAAAGGCATCCAACTAATAATAAGAAGTCAAACTATCTCTGTTTGCAGATAATATGATTTTATAACTAGAAAACCCCATAGTCTCTGTCCAAAATCTCCTAGATCTGATAAAAAACTTCAGCAAGTTTCAGGATACAAAAATTGATGTACAAAAATCAGTAACATTTTTATTCACCAGCAACATTCAAGCTGAGTGCTAAACCAAGAGTACAATCTAATTCACAATAGCCACGTAAAAAATAAAATGCCAAGGAATACAGCTAACAAGGTAGGTGAAAGACCTCTACAAGGAGAATTACGAAACACTGCTGAAAGAAACCAGAGGTGATACAAACAAATGGGAAACATTTCATGCTCATAGGAAGAATCAATATTATTAAAATGGTCATATTGCCCAAAGCAATTTACATATCCAATGCTATTCTTATCAAAGTACCAATGAGATTCTTCATAGAATTAGAAAATTCTAAAATTCATGTGGACCAATAAAAAGAGCCTGAATAACCAAAGCAATCCTAAGCAAAACAAACAACGTTGGAGGTATTGCATTACCCAACTTCAAACTATACTACAAGGCTACCGTAACCAAAACAACATGGTACTGGTACAAAAGCAGACACATAGGCCAATGGGACAGAATAGAGAATCGAGAAAAAAGGCCACACATCTACCACTATCTAATCTTCAACAAAGTCAACAAAAGCAAGCAATGGGGAAAGGAATCCCTATTCAATAAATGGTGCTGGGATAACTGGCTAGAAATATGCATATTAAAACCGGACCCGTTCCTTACACCGTATTCAAAAATCAACTCCAGATGGATTAAATGCTTAAATGTAATGTCTAAAACTATAAAAACTCTTGATGAAAACCTAGGAAATACTATTCTAGACTTAGGAAGGGGCAAAGATTTCATGACAAAAAGGCCAAAAGCAATTGCAACAAAAACAAAATTGATAAATGAAACCTAGTTAAACTAAACAACTTCTGCACAGCAAAAGAAGCTATCAACATAGCAAACAGAAAACCTAAAGAATTGAAGCAAATATTCTTAAACTATGTATCTGTCAAGGTCTAATATCCAGAATCTATAAGTACCTTAAACTAGCAAGCAAACAGTAAACAACACCGTTAAAAAGTGGGCAAAAGACATCCTAATGACTCACTAGCATAATACTTGTGATGGTTAATATTGTGTGTCAACTTGATTGGATTGAAAGATGCAAAATATTGTTCCTGGGTGTGTGTGCGTGAGGGTGTTGTCAAAGGAGATTAATATTTGAGTCAGTGGACTGGGAGAGGCAGACCCACGCCCAATATGGAAGGGCACCATCTAATCAGCTGCCAGTGCAACTAGAATAAAGTAGGTAGAAGAAAGTGGAATGAAAAGACTTGCTGAGTCTTCCTGCCTTCATCTTTCTCCCATGCTGGATGCTTCCTGCCCTCAAACATCAGACTCCAAGTTCCTTAGCTTTTGAATTATTGGACTTATACCAGTAGTTTGCCAGGGGTTCTCGAGCCTCTGGCCACAGACTGAAGGCTATACTGTTGGTTTCCCTACTTTTGAGGTTTTGGGACTCAGACTGGCTTCCTTGCTCCTCAGCTCACAGATGGCCTACTGTGGGACTTCACCTTGTGATCCTGTGCATCAATACTCCTTAATAAACTCCCCTTATATATACATCTGTCTTACTGGTTTTGTCCCTCTAGAGAACCCTAATACAGACATAAACAGACACTTTTCAAAAGAAGACATACATGTGATCAACAAGAATATGAAAAAATGCTCAACATCACTAATCATTAGAGAAATGCAAATCATGAACACAATGAGATACCATCTCACGCCTGCTGAATGGTTATTATTAAAAAGGCAAAAAATGAGAGATGCTAGCGAGGTTACAGAGAAAGGGAATGCTCTTACACTGCTGGTGGGAATGTAAATTAGTTCAGCTACTGTGCAAAGCAGTGGTGATTTCTCAAAGAACTTAAAACAGAACTGCCATTCAACCCATCAGTCCCATTATTCAGTATATACCCAAAGGAATATAAGTCATTCTACCATAAGGATACATACATATGTTCATTGCATCACTATTCATAACAACAAATACATGTAATCAACCAATTGCCCACAAATGGTAGACCAGATAAAGAAGATGTGGTACATATAAACTATGGAATGCTATGCAGCCATAAAACATGAGATCATGCCCTTTTCAGCAACATGGATAGATCTGGAGGTCATTATTCTAAGTGGACTAACACAGGAACAGAAAACCAAATACCGAATGTTCTCACTTACACATCAGAGCTAAACAAGAGTACACACAGACACAAAGAAGGGAACTATAAACCCCAGAGGCTACCTGGGGGTGGAGGGTGGGAGGAGGGTGAAGATAGAAAAACTACCTATCAGGTACTATACTTATTATTTGGGTGACAAAATAATCTGAACATCAAACCCTTGTGACATGTGATTTACCTATATAACAAACCTGCACATGAACTCCCGAAACTAAAATAAAAGTTTTTTAAAAAAGAAAAGATCTTGTCTTATGGGTACAGCAAATAAAAAGAGTAACTTTACATCAAAAAATAATGTTAGCGCTTTCCTGCATAATTTCGAAAACCACTATACTTTTAAGTAAACTGATTGCTTATTGTATGCTTACCTTGTTAATTATGAGAAAGAATATTCTTAAGCCAATTTATCCCTGAGCTGAGAATAAAAGCTAATATTTATTAATTCATTCACGTATTCATTCAACAGACATTTTTCAAATATGCCAGACATTATTTTAGGCACTGAGGTAAGGAGATGAATCACTCTATTCTTGAAAAACCCACAGTCTAGTTGGATAGACAGACAAAAATGATAGTATTATTCAAAGTGTTTTAGGGACCACAAAGGACAGCAATTATCTCAGACAAAGGAAGTGAAAAATGAGCTGAGTCCTGAAGGATAAACAAAAATGTGTAGCAAGAGAATTGAGACTTAGTAGCTATATGAACTAAACAGTTTTTCTTTTTTTCCTGCATTAAATCACTTTGTGACATTCTTTAACCTAAATGCTAAATTCTGGCAATGGTGGGATATTATCCAATCTGATTTTCTGGACTTGGCTATGTATCTTAATAAAATTTAACCTGGTCTGCCAACATATTGAATGGGTAAAAAGTAAGTCTTCATTTTGTTGCAGTTTACTGCTAACAATTTATATGGAATAAAACTTTTATGAATCTTATGTATCATGTTGACCTCTCAGTATATCTTGTTTCAAATCTCTAGTCTTTTTTTCAATATAAATGTTATAGAAATGATGCCAAAATCAATTAATGTAAAATAAGCAGTTTAACATTAATATTGAAACATATACATAATTAACATAAAATCAGTCATCACTGTCAATGTAGCAACCACTTTCCCTTTAATTTTACTAAAAAAATTCGTTATTTTTGAAAAATGTTTTTCTTCAAAATATAACACAATTTAAAATAAAATGCCTATTATATAGAGATAGTTAATAATGAAATGATCTCCGTTAAAATATTTTTACTAATAAAATCACTTAAAATTATAAATTACAAATATACAGTGTCTTTGTTTAGATTATTTGTTTTAATTCCACATTTTACACATTAAAGAAAAATAATGCTGTGCTAAAATAAATAGGATTCACTATATTCACTCAAAAAAGTTACCCTACTAGGAATTTCTTTTTCTTTTTCTTTTTCTTTTCTTTTCTTTCTTTTTTTTTTTTTTTTTTTGAGACAGAGTCTCGCTCTGTCACTCACGCTGGAGTGCAATGCCAAAATCTCGGCTCACTGCAACCTCGGCCTCCCAGGTTCACGCCATTCTCCTGCCTCAGCCTCCCGAGCCACCACGCCCAGCTAATTTTTTGAATTTTTAGTATAGACGGGGTTTCACCGTGTTAGCCAGGATGATCTTGATCTACTGACCTCGTGATCTGCCTGCCTCAGCCTCCCAAAGTGCTGGGATTACAGGTGTGAGCCACCACGCCCGTCCCTGACTAAGAAATTTTTTAAAGAAATTTTAAGAAAGAGGCTTCTGATCCAGGAATTGGTCTGACACTCACATCTAGGCCATGTTGTTCTGCTGTTGCATAAGCTGGATATAAACAATCATGGAGAAGATCAACATTAGACAAGGTCACTCTGAGATCATGATAAAGTGAAATAAAAACAAACATTTAATAATTTTGCCTAAACACAGACAAAAACAAGGTCACTGTGCAAACCACCAAATACTAAGAATCCCTGTTTCTTGGCTAGTGTGAGTGGCTACTATTTCCTTACCTTAATTACAGATTTGCCCTTCCTGAAGTTTTCCTTTCTTATAGATAATATTTCGTGAGATACCCAATCATATTATTGCCCCCACTTTCTTATGGCATTGAATCTAGAGCAAATCATTGCTTTCTTAGAACCTATCAAAAGCCATCCAGTCAAAGCCCAAATCCTATAATAGGCTCCTTCTAAAACCGTTTTACTGAGACATTCCGTGTTTCCACATTGGGTGTTCTTCCATGCTGCAATGAGTAATAAGCCCAGCTTGTTCTACTACACGTGTTCCTGGTCTTTGGCTGGAGGGAATAGACATTACTTAAAACTCTGACCCAGATTCCATTACAGGGTAACATGATCGCATTTTTACTTGTTGAGATATTTTGTATTTAAGAGTATGAGGTCTGGATCCAGATTTCCTGGGACCAATTTGCAGCCCTGTCACTCATTAGCAATAAGATTATTAGTAAATTCTTAATATTTGAGCCTTTGTCTTCATCTGTAAAATGAGGATAATAATGGTACTTCTTTTATAGATTTGTTATGGGATTAATATACCAAAAACATGACAATTTCTACAACTTTGTTAATCTTCAGTAAATGCTAGCCATTATTATTGGAAATGATCAATACTGAAAAAGGAAAAATTATCCCCAGCAAAAGTATTGCAGTAATGATAATAATGTGAAATCTTATTTACTAAAACATGTTTGTTATTACATACTCATAAATACAAAATCCAATATAGTTGGGTATAATGTAAAGTAATCTTAGACACTGAATGAACTTCTATGTATTAAAACAAATTGGACCCTGAATCTTTAAATTCTTTGAGTATTTTTCATATAAAATTTCTCTCTGGCTTTTCATACAAGGTTTTAATTTGAGATCTCGTATCTACTCTTCAACGATGTATTACTACCCTTCCTCCCAAAGAGACATGCCACCTTGTATTCAGGTGTTTGTGTGATCCCACCTCTTGAATTTAGGTTGACACAGTGACTCACTTTTTGAACAGTAAAATATGACAGAAGTTATGCCACATGACTTCCGAATCAGTCATTAAAAAACTTGTCATTTTTTTTGTCTGAGTATTATGGACACTCTCTCTTGAAACCAAACTACCATGCCATCAGAAGTCTAAGTCACTAGGAGAGGCTGGTCTAAGTGCTAGCATTTGCAGTCCCAGCTGAACTCCCAACCAACAGCGTTCATCAACTCTCAGCGATATGAATGGGCCCCTGTGGTTATCTAGTCCTGTCGAGTCATCAGATGGCTGCACTTCCAGCCAATATCTCATTGCAATGCACAAGAGACTCCAACGGAGACCACCTAGCCGAGCGTAGTCAGTCATAGATCTATTAGGATAATTACAAAACGTTATTTTAAGTGAAAAACTTTTGGGGTGTTTTGTTATTCAACAATAAATGACTGGAAATGAGGTATGGTTCTAACTCTTTGCACCTATTTGAATTTTTGAATAGGGTGATATAAAGGAAAACTTTTGCCAGCTAACATTTTCAATATGGTCACTACTTTAATAACAAAAACACATAAACCCCAACACCTTTGAACGTACTTCTTAAGTACTTCCTTCATGGTCAGTATTCAAAGAGTTTCATTCTCATTTCTCTAGTACTCTGATATTTTAGGTTCTGGTATTTATCTTTTCCATATGGCAGAAAAGAAGCACATTAACTGTTGGAGAAAAGAAGGAAAAATCCATGACTTAAGCAACACAAGAAGTTGCTTATCGTTCTTGATAGTTCTACAAGAAACAGATGTCACCACAACGACTTCCTGCCAGGGAGAGTGAGAAGTGAGAGGAATTCTGGGAAGGCAAATTAGATAACAAACTTATGTTTGCATAAGCATGCTAATCAATCAAGTGATAAGTTGCATATTAATTGCTAATGAACATAACAAATTCTTATTTCTTCTTATGGAATAACTTGATTGAAATATTTCATGTCTAATAACCTCAATCGATTTCATGTGTGCCTTCTAGATGCCAAGGTGAACAAAGTACTTTGCAGATGTATTTAAGCACAACTCGGCTTTCTCTGAAAACTACTTCTTAAATTGTTGGTCTGATTTACTACCAAATTATATGAGATTCATTTTGACATTAGAGACCTCCTAACGTTACATGGATAGAAATCTGGCTAAAAGCAATGCAGTACTAAAGAGCCTGCAAAACCTCAGAAATTAGACAAATAGGAATTAGTTAAACAAGATGAAGATATTTAATAGTAAAAATATATTGGAGATCATGATTAAAATATTATTTTCAGTAATCACCACAGAAGTAACAAACGCTAGGATCTTTCTCTCTCCCTCTGAAGGCAAAGTTTGGAAATGTGACAATAGGTAAAGGAGATTTTGTGTTCTTAAAGTGACAATTTTTAAAATAAATATTTCCTCTTATTTTATGTCCTGTATCTTTGCTATATTTATCAAAGTTGACAATCTTTCTCTCAGTTAGAAATCTTTCTCAAATAAGTAGCATTTTGCATGATTCCATCGTTGGTACTATTCCTCTATTTCTCTTCCTTAGAAAATCATTTTGCTTTAATCTAGTTTGGTTTTGCCAAACCACATATTTATTTTATTTTTTTGGCTCAACCCTTGGATTCTCTATATCTGTGAAACACTTTCCTGTTTACAAGCCCCAAGTATAATTAAAGGAACTAAGGGTACTTTCAAGGAATGCAGAAATTCTGGCTTCAGTTTTCAGTCATAGGTTCACTTATTTTCCATGTTTCTTGAATGTTTTGTGAGGGTTGATATGTTCTTCTAGAGGGATCTTGGACAGAGAATCATATCCACGTGAAAATCAGCTAGGTAAAGAAAATAACACAGACGTACTCCTTTCCACAAGGGCTGGGCGCCTGTGCTCTTTCAGATGAATGACCGTTCTTAAAACATCTGACAGCAACCACTTCTCTTGTTCTCCTCTTGTTTCACCCTCCCTTTTATTATCACACAGATGAGCTTGCTCACTTTGTCCCCATTCTCAGGCCATGGGTCATAAAGACTTAGATATGACACTGTGTTTTTCACTCTGGACTGGATTACTATTATGTCACACAGTGAGAAAAATCAAAACCCACACACCACTGGCAATTTGGCCAAATTTATTGAGGTCTGGTCTTTTTGAGTGTTTCAAGCTGCACATGGCCTTAATAATGAAACGATTCCTGGCTTGATGCTTGATTGCAAAGATTAAAGATTTGTTCTCAGTAGGATACGTGTCATTCTCAACTCTTCTGCCCCTGATTTATGTCCCTAGTGCCCACGGTATCTTTCAAAGCACATGTGCATACTGCTTTGCATTTGGAAATTATAAAATTTTACAAATTTGCAATCCATCAAATTCTGCTGCCTCAGTTATTTTTAAAAACACAAATCTTATTTTTTTTCTCTTCCAAAGTCAAAGTCCATTATTGATGCTTCCTATAAACCCCTTACTTGGGCTGTTAAGACTTGATATACTACGGTGATGGTAGATCTTCTCTTTATTTCCAAACCAGGACACATTTAAGAGTAAATCAGGCATTCCCAATGATTACAACAGAACAGTAGGTTTAAACTTGGGATTATAAACATGCTAATTATTTGGGCTACCGTGCATCCCATAATCTAACACTGGACTTCTCACCGTTCTACAATCAGACATTTCAACTTCCCTGGTAGTTGTTCTTTCTCTCAAAGCAACTATCATTGCTAATATTAACGTATTGATTTATTTTATCTGACACCAATTATGTGAAGTAAGTGCTCTTATTATTGTCTCTGCACATATGGGAAAACCGGGTCACACAGAAGTTAAGTAACTTGGCTAATTCATGATAGACCCAGAATTTGAAGAGGCACATATCTGGCTCCAGGGCTTTTGCTTATAAACACTAGTCCATACCACTCATTCTGTTTCCTCTCCTGGAATGTATTTACACTGATCTACTTTCTAAATTCCCATTCTTTGGGAAGAATAGCATAGTATTTGAGAAAAAGCCTTGACGTTAGAGACCCTGGGTTCCGGTTTGGGCTCCACTATCTCCCTGGCCTTTGGTAAGTTACTTTTTCTGTGAATCAGTTTTCTCAGTTGTTAAAAAAGGGATTACAGCATCTATTTCAGGGTTTTTTTGTGTGATAATTAAGTGAATTAACTCATGTAAAGTATCCGCCATACAGTAAGTTCATGGGCATTCTCCATTAATATTAAACGCTCCCTATTCCTCAAAGCCTTTTCTTTCCTCATGGTCATAGAACTTTTATTGCTATTAGAACATACATTAAAGTTGTGCTTCCCAATCCCGGAGGCACATTAGAGACATTTGCATGGGGAGCACTTGAAAAAATTCTTATGCAGTTTTTGGGGAATCCTGATGCAGTTCTGGGGCCAGCCATTAGCATTTTTTAAAACTCTCCAGGTGATTCTAATATACTGCTAGTGTTGAAAAAAAACTGCATTAAAACCTTTCTGATACTAAACATCTTTGCATATGAATTTGTCTCTTTCCACAAATTTCAAGATCCTTGATTGCAAACAGTATGTCCAACTCACCTTTGTATTTCCAGTAGCAGCTAGGTTGGTGCCTCATATACACTGGCATAGATAGATATATTTTTAAAAACATTAAGCATAAATCTCCCAAATATATTAATTGTTACAAAAAGGGAGAATCTTTGTGTCGTCACGAATGCACCGATATGTGCGTGTACTAATGCTTAATGGGTGTCTTAATCAGAGGTTGGCAGGATCCAGGTAAAATGGATTGGATGGGTAGGTGGCAAGAATATAGTAGTAAGACAATACACCTACTTGTTGATTTAAAGTAATGGTCTGCAAACTTAGCTGCATTTTATAATCACTTGAAAAGATTTTACAAAACAAATTCCGAGCCCTTCTGTTCCCCAGGAAATTCCAATGTGCAATTAAGGCTGAGAGCCACTGACCTAGATGAATCAGGATAGACCAAGATCTCCCTCCTTCTACCATGATATCTGAAACTCAATTTCTGAGTGTCACAGTTAGGTACCATGAGAATGAAAAGAATGAAGAACACCCGCACATGGAAAAGTATCTGAGAGAAGCAGGGCTCAGCATGGGGAAATATGCAGACACACATAAGCTTATTGGTTTTAGGTTAATCTTTGTAACAATTATGTATTCAGAAAAGGCGTATAATATCAGTCTATAATGCCAATATGTCCCTAGACACTGTATTTTTGAGATAATTCTTTTTTGATGAAGAAATAAAGGTGATAGTTTGGCCAAAACAGCAATAAAATATGCAGAATCATCTTTTAAGATGGGGCTTGCCTCTTTCTCATATAATAAAGTGGCCTGAATCCACATAATTTAGAAATAAAATATTTAGTAATTCTAAGTACTAAGCACCATTTTTCAATTACAATGAATTGCCAAGTGGAGAATTGTATTATATTATTATATTGGCCTTGTTTAATGCTCTTTGATACTTTAACAAATAATAAGGGCTAAAGGTTTAAAGATGCAAAACGAGCGTAAAACAAGAACTTGAATGTTCTATAATGTAAAAATTGTTAGCATAGTCACAGTAGTGCTTATATTTTCAAACTAAGATAAAACACTGGGTTCATTTTATATTATCGATGCTGTTTTAAATTTTGGTAAACTTTTAAAACCCATTACAATATTTATCCAAATATTTGTTTAAACTCTTTCTAATACTATTTGTTTTATCTTTCTCAATAAGATAAAGACAAGAAAAGGGGACAAACATGTTTAAGTAATATGTTTTAGTCTTAAAAACTGTAATTTTTAAATTCATTTTCAGAAATATTCAAATACATTACCAAAAATTGCTGGTCTTAAAATAATGCTTTTCGGGTAACAGTCCAACTATACTTTGTATGAAGATGATGTTATCGATCTATCTGTAAAATGATAACTCAGCTATGTTTACTAATTTCTATGTACCAGATACTTGTTAGTGCCTTAACTGAATTTATGCGTTAAATCCACAGAATAATCCTATGAAAGAGTTACCACATTAGTTTGCACCTTTACAGCTGAGAAATCCAACATTTGAATCTAAGGAATCAGGCCCGAAGTTGCGGGTCTGTGGTATTCCATTTGAATTGATATTTCCCCTCAGTATTGGCTACAGGAAATTGGTTTTATCTGCTTCATTTTCATCATTCCATTGAAACCCCTTTCTGAACAAACGAGGTGGTTACACTTAGTACAGTCTGTGGCTATGAGAACATGATCTGTGGATACATGTGGCAGCAAATGTCTAGTGCTCTGTGATGACATTCTAGCATTTTGGAGTCAGGGATAGAGAGAGAGAGATCATCAGCTTCTTCACATTTTTTTTCCTTCGCCTTTGTCCCTCTCACTTTCTCCATTAGACCAGTGTCAGAGATTTATGTGAAATTTTCATTCCTTATTTTGATTTTAAAAAATAAATTCTATCATGAAGTATATAAAAGCAGAAATCTGAGTAAATAGACACCAAAATACTTAAGTGATGGATATAGAGTACCAATAAAATAGTTGAAGCTGAATAAAACTGATCTCTAATGAGATATTCTAACCACATTACTTATTTATTAAGAATAAAAACAAGAAAAACAAGAAAGTTTTTAATTAACTTTCCAAAGTCAGCTTCAGATTTGACATAAAAAAATCACTATTTGATTATGTTTCCTTCCTCTGTGTATCCCAAATCACCTTCTTTGCACTGTTTTAGCGCTTATTTAATGATTGTAGGTTTTATACTAAGTTATTTTCATGCTGAATCCCTATCACCTCCAGTTGGGATGGGACCAACTCCAAGAGGCTAAAGGAGAGACCCAGAGCCAGTGAATGACACCTTGGTGTTTTTTTTGGGAATATGTACGGGAGAGTCCAGTGGCGGCAGGCTGGACAGGATAATTGCATGACCCAGAGGTGGTAGACTGGGAGAAAGAACTGCAACCCCTTACAAAAAGCATGCACTTTGTATGGCATTTTCACTTAACACCCTTACCCTAACAACCTCCACCCAGAAAACTTCATTTAACCCAAAACCAATGGCCTCCATTCCCTGCATGGCCTGCGTTCCACAGAATGGTGGTTGTGGTGAGGGGCTCAGATATTCCTCACAGATAAGTAATGGATCTCCGGGTTGACCACTCCCAGATTCCTTAGCTTGGAGCTCAACACACATTCAGAGGCGTCTGCCATAAAGTCATTCTCAGAGAATGTGCAAGTCAAGTTATAGCTGTCAGGCATGTCTACTGTGTTATTAATTTAAAACCCTTTGAGAAGAGAGACCATATTTTAATCATTGCAGGATTTCTTGAAATTCCCAACAGGGTGATTTATAGATACTATGTGGCCAATAAATGTTTTGTTGCATTAAAGTATAAAGCAGCTTTAAAACACTGACACATTCTGACTTTTTACTAAAGCAATGTAACTAAAAATGAAGGGAGGCTTTGGCATGCTTGTGAGTTTGTTAGAAATATAAGTTCTCATGTCCCACTTCAGATCTATTGAATCAGAATCTCTGGAGTAAAACCCATGAACCCATGTTTAACTGGCTCACCAGGTGATCTTTACATCCTTTAAGGTTAGAGAAAGACTGTTTTACAACAAATTTTACATCAATTATTTGTAATAATAGGTAATGCATTCCAAATTTGCAGAGATCCAAAAGCTGGGAGTGATAACTAAGAGACCCAGAATTATTTCTGTGGGGGAAAAAATTAAAACTAGATCAATTGATACATTTAACAGAATGCTAGTTAACATGGATAAACACAGGGCCGTTATACATTAACCACACATTTATTCAACAGCAAAAGGACATCAAATACTATTTCATGTAATGTATTTTCTGCCTTCAAAGAGAAATTTTTAGGCTAAAAGGACAGTTATTTAGGCAAATAATTAAAAACACAGTAAAGTAAGTGTGCCAGTTATTAAGCTATTATCTCTCAGTTTCAAAAACCCACCGCATATACTTCTCCGTAAAGCTTGGGCTGGACCTCTGCGAACCACATTTCTGCTTTGGCAGCTGGCTCCCTGTTAGACTCTATGAGTTGGGATGCTAAAGGAAGGCTGAAAGGCTAGGAAAGGAAAAGGGGATTCTGTTTGCTCCTATTGCTTTCTGTCTCTCCAGCTTCGCGACTTCACCCTGTGGTGATGGTTTGTTCCAACAGCAGCAGCTGTTGGATTGTTTGCAGTTTCTTCAATAGTTATAAAACCAGCCTCTCCAAAAACACCGAACTAGTAGGCTAGGACTCTCTCCTTAGTGGTCTGAATTCCAGCTCCCTGAGGTCCCACCCCTAAGCCAAGAATTGGTGCCGGCTCAGAAGCCCTTTCTTGAAACTTTCGATCTATCAAGTTTTAATAACTCCACCCTCTTTGTTTGCTTCTCCACTCATGCAGGTGGCAGCCACTTTCTGTAGTCGCTGGCTCCGTGATGACTTAGTGTTCTATTTTTGCCTTTTCCCTTCACCAGCTTTACGCCTATTTAGAATTCCTAGGATTAAATTATCTGTTAGTATAACTAGTGAGTTCTCTCTTTTCTCACTGAACATTGACCAGTACAGTAAGTGATATTGGATGGTAATTGTGAGGTGGTTAAACAGCAGGCAAATTTCTAAACTGTTTTAATCAGGGAGCATGCTCAACTGAATTAGATTTTAAGACTCATGACCATCACATGTGTGGCCAGTTGGGAAGCCACTTTTGATTCTGACCTCAATTTGGAAACTGCTTTCCTTGCCAAATGTAGAAAACACCCATAAAATAAGCAATGTACTGTAGGTGAATCAGACAGGCCACTATTTGTTTTTCTGGTATGTAAAAAAGGGAATAATAGGAAAAAAATGGCTTATTTTATGTTTCTTCAGAGAGTAAAACTTGAACCAATAGACTAAAGTTAAAAGAAGAAAGACCTTTCTAAAAATCAACCATATCTAAATATAAAATTGGCTTCTGCAGAAGGAGCAAATTACCCCTCATAAGATGTGCTTTAATACAGGTTGAGCAATTACTATTTGATATTATTATAGGGGAAATTCTTCGATTGGAAAGGTCATTGAATGAGATAGCTTATTACACTGTGGCTCTATGATGTTGGCTTTGCTGAATTAATTTTATTATGTCCCTTTCCAATGAGAGAAGTGTTTACTAAAGTGGGTAAAACATGCAAATGAAAGTCAGGTAAGGGAGCAAGAAAAGAGAGATGAGCATTGGAACATGTGATTGACTGAAGCCATCAGAGGTAACAAGGTACAGGATCAGTGCAATGTATCAGGAAAGTAATTGTAAAGAACTTGGGCAAATAGGCTGGAAGAAATCCCTCCTATTCCTGGACCCTTGGATCCTAGTAAATGAGCAAGGTCAAAACCCGTTGCAGCTGAGGTTTTGTCCTTGCTTCAGGTTTCATAGATCACATTTGAAATGCTCTGTTCCAGAACATCATGTACACATGAAAAGGGCTTATTCCTGAGACGGTTACTTTTTCAATCTTGGGTTATTTTTAAAGTTTGCTAAGATATTTGTAATAACTTTGAAACTTTATGTTATATTAGAACATGATACAAAATGCTATTGACATTTCTAGCAAAAATATTAGAAAATTCTCTGTAATATTATTATCAGTCATGACAACAGCACAATTTATTGAAATACATCCTTTTACAAATTTACTCAAACCTAATAAATAAACAACAGCCTGAATTCTTGGTGTTTACGAGCTATTAGAAACACATGGATGCCAATTTCTATAAATGATGTCAAAAGAAGAATCTTATATAAGATTGGCAAGTGTTCTGGGATGAATTAGAAAAATCTGCTAAGCTTTAGATGTAGTAATTTTGGAGCCTTCACATGTAAATATATTAGAAGTAGTGAATTCATATTTATAGAAGTTGCATTATTTTTTTTTTACTTTTTGACCTAGACAATACAAAAATATGTATATTAAGATGAGGGGGACAGTCCTCTCAATTGTCTATAGTATGTCAAATGTCACATTACTTAGAAATATCTACATGTTTAATGTCCTTAGACCTCAATGTACAGTAAATTAACTTTTTAAATCTCAGCGTTTCAACCTTATACATATAAAATTATTGCGACAAAGTCTTAATTTTCCAAAAACCAGAGTGTGTAGGTGAGGTTGGATTACTTCTACATGTAAGAAAGGGTAACACATTTTGTTATAATTAGGACCCAGAGTAGAATTTTCCAGATACTGGATATTTATTGCTATACATATAATTTTTCCACCAACGAAATCCTCCAACATGAATTAATGACAATAGGTACAGAATTATTTCACTGGTAGAGATAAAAATTTAATACCCAGAAAGAATTTCAAGAGATAGGATTGAATATTTTCACAACAGCTCCTAAAACTGCCTCATCAATATATTAGGAATAAAAGTCATCTTTTCCAGTTTACTTAAAAGTGTAATGCATATTCTAAATCATGGAAATGATGTCACCTGGGCTATGGCCAGGAACCTATTTATTTAATTCAGTTAGCATTGTTTTTAATGTAAAATTATTTTGATACTGAGATGTTTTTGCCTCTAGGTAGACATCTGGAGTGAACAATTATATACTTTGGCTATATTGGTCATTTTACCATACATTCCTAATTAACTAGTAGAATAGAATTAGTTTACTAGACTTCTATAGAGTACTGTATCAAACTGAGAAACTTTTTCAATCTCTGTGTCAATGGTTAAAATGAGGCAGAACTTGATAAAGTCTGTTGTAGAACTGGAAATATATTCCAGTGAATCTAACTTGGCATAAGTCTTTCAAGACAATACAAATGTAATAGAAATGAATTGTTTTTTACTTTTTCATGGATTCCGATTACCAAAGTACCAAACATGTTTACTTCTCAATGGGAGATCTGGTTTCCATGGGGACCAAGCCAACCTCATCTGCTGTTTTGCAGACCATGCTCCGTGCACCACCTCCACTTTGGCAGAACTAAAGAGGGGCTGAACACAGCTACCCTGGCAAGTGTGCACAGCCATCTATACCGTTTCTACTCATTTTCCACCCCCTTTCAATAACAGAACCCAGGAGAGGGTTCCAAGGATGTGCAGCTTTCCTCCCACTTTCAAGTTGCATCACTTGTGATGCTCTTTGAAACTGGAACATTCTACATGATTGTGATAAACATCCGCCATGTGTCACAATGTTCCTTCAAGTTAAGTGTCAAATTAGCTGGCAATATAAATAGGTGCCTATTTTTTATTGTTTCAATGCCCTTATCATACATTCTGTACAGATCAATGGTATTTCTTACACAGTTGATCAAATATCTGTTACATACTGGAATTTGCCCTATTTAATATACACATATTCATGTGTTTATCATGTGCTTATCAACAGGTTGACATATGCCAAGCACCAGGCTGAGCTTGAGGGGTACAGACATGAGCAACACTGAGCTCTTACTCTCAAGTAGCTCAGAATTTAGTGTAGAAGAATCTGTTAGAAGCATTATTTGTAAATCACTGTGGTGAATGTAACGTTAAGATATTTGCACTGGATGATATGGGGTAATAAGAAGAGACAATCTCACCTGGAGACCAGAGAGGGCTTTCTTAGGGGTAACACTTTTGTTATTGCTTAAACAATGAATGTAGATTAGCCTGGTGAAGAAGCACCAGCTTGAACTAGTAAATGAAAGAAACAGTTAAGCTTCTGGCTTAAACATCAGAGACAATTCCGTGCTTTACCAAAAACTGGAAGGTAGAGAGTAGCAGAAGTGTGAGCTAAAGATAGGTGATCAGTTCCCCTGTGAAGTATTAGAAACTTTGGATTTTATCCAGAACCATTTAAGAGATATAAAGAGAATACATAAAGAGGACAATTGTTCAGCTGTGTATTTCTGAAAAATTATTCTGAAGACTGTGTGGAATATGTGTTTAAAGAAAATGAGATGTTTAAGTAAATAGCTTTTTTTGTTTGTTTAGGGCAAAACAGCTCTAATGAAATCTTCAATATCTAAAATTTAATATTTTACTCAATGCAATCCACGTGTTTTCATTAAAATGGATGTGTTACATTTTTATTTAGTTTTACTTATACTTAGCTTATAAAAGAGAAGACTGTGGGGGAAAGGACACATTAGCAAACTTGCAGATATGTAAAAGATTCTAAGAGAGAGTACGCTTAGTGTTCCTCAGTCGCTGACAGAAACAACTGATGGATAAAAATACAGGAAGCCAAGAATATTATCAAAATTTGAATTTTACAGCAAACTATAAAAAATGTAATAAGTTTACCACTAATAGAAGCAGAAGGGCAGAAAGCTAGATATTTGAAGGGACTCAGAGATTTCTAGATCAATTATTTTATAGAAATGCAAACAAAAGCCAAAATGGTGAAATGACTTAACAAAATTCAGTCAGTGACCATTGCCGTTTGCTTAGAGTTCTTTCCCCCTACCAGAAAATATAGAAGATTAATACTAATAATTTTCTTCCATTGTGTGTGTCTGTGAGTTATATCCCTTTTTTAGTCTTTTCTTAGTCTAAAAGTCTATGTTTCTTTTGAAGAAGATATTCTATTTTAACAAATTCAAGATAAAATTTTAGTAAATGAGTTGGAAACTTTCTGACTCCTCTCAAATTGAAGTTAATATATTTGAAATAACTATATTTTCCACCACTTTATCCTTACTACCTTTTTTTATACCGTTACCATGAGCTTATTGAGTGTTTAGAGTTCTGTTTGGTAAGTATGTGTGGAGGGCCTGCATTGATAAAATAGTGTTTTTATTCTAGAGGATAATATGGCCTAGTAGTGTGATTGTACATTGTTAACATTAATTTCATTCCTTAGGAAATTGACTTTAAATCAGTCTGCTAATCACTTACTTCAGTGTTTTATAATAAAGCAAGTAGAAAGATTTAAAAAGCATCATCAAAGATCATGAGTAGTTTAAGACAGAGTTTTAAGAAGATTTTTGGCTAGCATTGCTAGAATATTAACTGAAATGAAAAGGTAAAACATTTGTCTTTTATTCATAATAGTAATAACTATTATTCAATTTTTTTAAGTTACAAAATGTGTAGACATTTGTGTGTGTGTGGGTGCCATTCAATCAGTCCTAGGCAATTGAGATGGCTAAATAACACCCATATGGTAAACAGCTTGGTACGCCCAGTATAAAGGAAAAGGTGTTGGCAGTGAATCTGTGAAGGAGGCATTATTATTTTCACTCCTAGAGGTGATGTAAATGTCCAGCCTCCAGGGCTTTATTTCTTTTCTTTAGTTTTTTTTTTCCTTCTTCTTTCCTTTCCTTTATGTTCTAGACTTTAGCTGAGTTAATTATAATAGTTGCCTTGGAGAGTGATGTGAAACACAATCTAAATATTTAGTTTCATGTGTTAAAAAGCAATTCCATTTCAAAGGAGATGAAAAAACACAATATATGACTTCTATCTGATTAAAATTTTGTGTGTTTTTTTTCATGGAAATGTGACATGTGAAGCAAAGACAATTTGATAATAGTTACATTGACAATTAACATATATTATCTGTTATGTTCTAAGGCTCTTTTTTAGTAATTTTTATGTATTGTTGGATAGGTTTCATTTCATAACCATAATAGGCTTATAAAATTAGTATTATAATTACACCAATTTTGCAGATGTATAAACTGAAGAACTGAGAGTTTCAGTCATTTAGACCACTGGCTGGTGGGATCAGGAATCTGCTCCACAGCCCACATTTGTAACTACAATGATATGGTGCCTTTATTTGGTAAGATGCCAATGTTTTAAAATTTTCTGTAACATTTCACAAGTTGTAGTACTAGGGAAGACATTTGAGACCATGATATTTTCTGTAACATTTCACAAGTTGTAGTACTAGGGAAGACATTTAAGACCATGACAGTTGTAATGGATGATGATTGTAGGGGTTAGAACTCAAAATTTGGAATCAAGAGGACTGCAGCTGAAATCTCCATCCTGCCAGTGGTGTGAGGTATTTAATCTCCATAAGCTTCACTTTCTTCATCAGTAAAATGACATCACCCATAGAGTCATTTTGAGGATTAAATGAGATTATACATGTAATGTATTTAGCCAATAGTGAGCGTATCGTATGTTTTAAATATATGTGGAATTATTTTCTTCATAAAGTGAAGATCTAGTGTCTAAAGAAAAAAGTAACAGATCTAGTGTCTGAAGAAAATATATTGTGATAGATGAGTTGTCTTCATTTAAGAAGAATTAAGAAGTTTCAAATATCAAATAACTTTTGAAGTTTATTTTTCTGAAAAAGCAGTAAGCATTTAGAAATCACAGTTTAATTTTTATATTATTTTATAATTTACTGGTTTACAGTCATCCCTTGGTATCTATGGGGGATAGGTTCCAGGAATCCTCATGGATACCCAAATCCACATGCTCAAGTCCCTTATATAAAATGATATGGTATTTGCTTATTATCTTTGTACATCCTCTCGTGTATTTTAAATTATATCTAGATTATGGATAATACTTACAGGGTCTATGTATCACTTCATTTGCATGCATTCAATGTGGTACACAGTGTGCATCAAATTTGAGTTTTGTTTTTTAGAACTCTGTGATTTTTTTCCAAGTATATTTGATTTGAGGTTAGTTGAATTCATGGATGTGGAACACACTGATATGAAGTGTTGACTACATATAATTAATTATAGTGTACTGTAATAACTTTGAGTCTAAATTTGTGAGCTTAGAGACTTCAAACTGATATTTATCAAAAGAGTAGAAAGTGAATTATTTGCCTATGTGACATAAAGCATGGTTTTGAACATACAACCTTGGGCTCCTGATATTGAGGGACTTGAATATTAGACTTACAACATATCTGTAACTGTTTTCAGTTTTTAAGTGACCTTTTCCATAGAACTTGTGCTTTTTTCAATTAAATGTTCATCTCTAGAAAAGTTCCTTAATAATTTCCAAAGAAAGTGATGTGCAAGACAGCTTTTTGTGTGTTGTTTTTATATACTAGCAATCAAAATTTAACATATCACAGAAAGTTGATCTAGACTGCTCATTTTTATGTTTTAAAAGATAACATTTCTAAAAATGATATACCTTTGAAAATGAATACTATTCATTATTGAAAATTCTCTAAACTGTCGATACAATATCATCTTAAAAGTATGTTTTGCATTTTATCATATGATGTTGGTTTGGCTGTGTCCCCACCCAAATCTCATCTAGATTTATAACTGCCACAATTCCCATAATGTGTCATGGGAGGAACCCAGTGGGAGGTAATTGACTCATGGGAGCGAGTCTTTCCCATGCTGTTCTTGTGATAGTGAATAAGTCTCACAAGATCTGATGGTTTTAAAAGTGGGAGTTTCCCTGCACACACTCTCTCTTTGCCTGTTGCCAGCCATGTAAGATGTGACTTGCTCCTCCTTGCCTTCCACCATAATTGTGAGACTTCTGCAGCCACATGGAACTGTGAGTCCAACAAATTGCCAGTCTTGGATATGTCTTTATCAGCAGCATAAAAACAGACTAATACATTATATTTTTGTGAATTTTTATACATTTTTTAAAAAGCTCATTCAGGCTGAATCAGGTAATGATGTCTGTGCTATAGAAACTATTTCTTAACATGTAAGTAAAAGAGATTATGCATTATATTTAGTGGAAATAGTCTGTTATAGGCAATCTGAACAATGAACCAACTTTAAAATGATACTCTATAAGTGTGTTAAGGAAATGAAAATCTGGGTAAAATTGATGCCCTGTGTAAATAGAAAAAAATAAGACATTTCATTTTAGCTTTATTAAAGTATAGGCTTTTAATATATTTTACATTTATACAAAATAAATAATCACTGTCTAATTTCTAAGCATTTAAGGATTTTTACCCATAAATAGTTAAAATCCTGGCACTTTTCAGAATCATCTGTTTTTTGACATAGATTTGGAAATTTCAAATAACTTCTCACTCAAGTCTATGGAAACAAGGAAATAATTACTGCATGCAGAATTATCAATATTATTTAACTAATCTTTTGGACACTTATAGAAGCAGTCTGGTGTGGCTGAGGCAGCTGGATCCCTTGTGGCTTGTTTTCAGCATTTATCACTGAGATGGATGAGCATCGCCTTGAAATGCAGGCAGAATAGTCTCTTCACTTAGTGTGCAGAAAGGCTATGTGGCAGGTTGTAATCAATATTCACACATGGCCTGTGAAATCAAATTGATTCAAAGCTTTCCCTTCATGATATTAGCAATGGTAAAGGATGATTTTTCAAGCTTCAAAACGACTTAGAATTTATAAAATTCCAATTAAAATATGAGTCTTCTGTAGTAAATAAATTGATCTTTGGATTCTTATGCCATTCTCAATCTGGGGCCCATGAATGAACTTCAGGGGTCTCAGGAGCCTGGGACCCCAGAAGTTGTATTTTGTATTATGTATATGTGCATTTTTCTATATTGAGGACTCTTTATTTTCATTACATTCTCCAAGGAATCCATGAACCAAAAAACAAACAAACAAAAAAATTAAGAATCACTGCACTGACAAATAAGGAACTATAAACTTTTACAAGTTTTAAAGAGACTTTGAAGAACTGACTTAAATTGAAATGTTGTGTGCAAAAAAAAAAATTATTTTGTAGTAGTGTCTCCAAACAGTATTTAGAAATGCCATGATGGGGTAATCTGAGAACTATCCTTTTTATGGATAAAGGAATACTGATGATATGAAGAGGAGACAGGGAAATATTGGGAAGAAGAGGGTGGTTCCGCAGCAAGGGCCCCACCCTCAAGCCTGGAAAACCGCAGCCCTAAATGAGAGCACATTTGGCTTTAGAAAGAAAGGATGGAAGAAAAGGAAATTTGCATTTACTATATATTTCAGACATTGCTTAGCAAAATCATACTACTTACTTCCCTTCTTTACTATATTCTTTTAATGTAAATTTCCACCAATTGAAAGGAAAGAGATTATTAGGCAATGTTAGATGTTTTGTATCTTACCAAAATATATTGTATCAATCAGTGTTTAAATAGCTGAATCAGACTATGCCTGCGTACCACTCAAAGGGTTGGCTAAATATATGTGTTTGATAACCCAGTAATTACCGAGAGAGAGACAACTCTTAGGAAGAAGTCATACACGCTGGGCGTGGCGGCTCATGCCTGTAATCCCAGCACTTTGGGAGGTCAAGGCGGGCTGATCACCTGAGGCCAGGAGTTCGACACCAGCCTGGCCAATATGGTGAAACTCTGTCTCTACTATATATACAAAAATGTAGTCAGGCATGTGGTGGCATGTGCCTGTAATCCCAGCTACTTGGGAGGCTGAAACATGAGAAACACTTGACCCGGGAGGGGGAAGTGAGCTGAGATGGTGCCACTGCACCCTGGCCTGGGTGAAAGAGCAAGATTCTGTCTCCAAAATAATAATAATAATAATAATTTAAAAATTAAAAAAAGAAAGAAAGAAGTCATACGATGAGTGTGGTATTAGGCCCTTAACAAGAGTCCTTGATGTTTGCAGATGTCCTGCAACTCTGAATTCCCATTATGTTTTAAATTATGATTACTTCCCTAGCACCCATGTGGGCTGCTATCAGCAGAGGCTTATCACTTCCAGGAAATAATAAATATAGAGATACATGAATTATTTCGAAGCTCCAATTCTGCCTTCATGCAGATTTCTCCATAATAAAATAATGGAGTGAAGTATTAAAAAAAATTCCACTGAAGCAAATATCTTTAAATAGATTATTTCCTACAAAGAATCAGTGGGCGCTGATGTTCCCTTGTTGGCTAAAATCACTGGGAGAGAAATTACAATTACAGCAATCACAACATAGTTTAACTCTATGAACTTAGATACTGAGAAAACAAAATGAAAAAAGATAAAAAAACACCTTTTAAAAGACCATCTTTAAGAAAGCAACACAATAGAGATTTCCATTTACAGCAGCTTTCAGCTACTTCACTCTCTCTCCAGAAGGGGCTCCATAGTGTCCATGGCTACCCTTCAAAGCATAACCGTATGCTTTTCTATTCATGGATTTTAGGGATTGAATATGTTATCAATCAAAAGAGTCACTGTAGTTTCATTGCTTCTAGAATCTCCTGAGGCACCGTATACAGCTGCATTCAAAGAAAATGAACTGTTATAAACTTGATCATATTCATCCCTTGGGCTCATTTGATTACAAAATTGCCCAATGAGCTGTTACAGTATTTTCAACTAATTAGTTAACCCATACATCAGGATTTCTTTCCTTCTTTTTTTTTTTTTTTTTTTTTTTTTTTTGCCTTGAAGTGTAGATTTTCCTTTTCTTTCATAGTTTACTTGTCTCAGTGTTTGCTGTGTGGCCAGAACACTCAATCACATCACTAAACATACCCTTTCTCATATCATTCTTCATGTGACAGAAGTAAATGGTGCACATTTCTCTTGCCATTTTATTGATTTTAAATCTGAGACGACGAAGAGCAATGTGATTCCGTTGGGAAACTCAGAGAGCTACGATTACCTCCCAGAGCAGCCCTAATCAATGGGTGGAGATCCAAGGTTGCTTCTGGACATAATTATGCTGAAGAAAAGAAATAGAGACACTTTTTTTTTTTTTTGAAACGGAGTCTCGCTCTGTCGCCCAGGCTGGAGTGCAGTGGCCGGATCTCAGCTCACTGCAAGCTCCGCCTCCCGGGTTCACGCCATTCTCCTGCCTCAGCCTCCGGAGTAGCTGGGACTACAGGCGCCCGCCACCTCGCCCGGCTAGTTTTTTGTAGTTTTAGTAGAGACGGGGTTTCACTGGAGACACATTTTCAATAAAATAAATTGTCATATAAAGATTCAAGTGAGTTCTTCAGAAAGTGTATTTCTGCCTTTGTGCAAATTTCTTCATAGAGTTAAGAAATGAAGCGTTAAAGAAAGGATTCAACAGAACCCAAGCATTATGGAAGGACAGTGTCCCCCCAGTTCATATGTTGAAGCCTTAATCCGCAATGTGACTGTCCTATCTTTCAATATAGGGCCTTTAATGAAGCAATGAAGGTTAATGAGGTCGTAAGAGTTGGTCCTTGATCATATAGGACTGATGTCCTTATAAGAATTGGAAGAGATACCCAGAACTCCTGCTCTCTCCTTTCCCCCACCACACCAGTCATGAGCATACAGAAGAAAGGCCATATGAGGATGCACTGAGAAGACGGTTATCTGTAAGCCAGGGAAAGGACCTTCACCAGTTTACAAGCCTGACACCTTGATCTTGGACTTCTGGTCTCCAGTGCTGTGTGAAAATAACGTTTAGATTGTTTAATTCACTCAGTCTGCAGTGTTTTGCCTTGTCAGCCCTGGCAGACAAATATAAGTATCTCCAAATAGATTATTCCACAGGACAGCAAACATGGTTTTCTTAACAAAAAGAAATAGGGAGTGAGAGATAGAAGAAGTTATAATTTCAAAATAAGTAAACAGAAATGAAGTAAGAGCCAAAATGGTTTATATAAGTTATATTTTTGCCAGGATAATAGTAAGAATAGGGTGCCGTATATTACTGCCTGTTTTGCTCAAGTCAGCAGTGAAAACAAAGGGCTGTGCTGGCACATGTCACAGAGCTTTTCAGAATCCAGCATACTTCTCTGGTGTGTTTTAACTGCCTGCAAATGACACCATCCTCTTCTTTTGCACATTTTGAATGCGATACTGTGATGGACAGTCTGAGAATGGCCAAGAAGCTGTTGGTACATTCTGGGGCTGTTAACTAGTTTAGAGAAGCCTTGGTGCCTGGGAGGTCACAAGCCACCAAGGGACAATAGTTACATGATGAGTTCACACTGTTACATATGGAATGATGCTATGTTGAATCTGCTATCAGATGCTGAAGTGGATTTTTATGTCAAGTTAAAAACAACATTCCAAGAAAATGGCAAGTCTGAAAGTTGCAAAGGTGTATAAAAGCAAAGAATATGATTGCTAGAATTAGATCTATATATATGTGTATCCCAGTAAGATATATTTGACTTCATGGACAAAAATCTACTATATAAAGGAGTTTAGACATCAAATAATTTAAATGATGAGAGTAATGTTTGTGATGCCCACAGTGATTATCACTGGCATAATTCAGAAACAGTAAATTAGAATTAGGTGTTGTAGTTACATATGTGTAACCCAAGTGCCTCCAGATCCCCTAACCTTTTTGGACTACATTTCCCTTAACTAGATGTAGATGTGCTCATTTTATGGGAGATGCAATATTCATCAAAGTGTTGTGCAGGATTCCTTGGGAGGAGGAGTGGTTGCTTTCCGTGACTTTTTTGCTACTCTATATTCTCAATTCTCTCTCACTATCTCATTTCCTTCAGCTGCTGTTCTATGCACATGGCTCTGGCAGCTGGCTAACATAAGTGGACCGAGGCCATTTCTTCTATATTCATTAAAGTAACTAACACAAAACTTCTGCTCAAAGCAGAATTTTCATTAAATATGTATAAGTAATAAAAAACATCATCAACAAAAGAGGAAGAAATTTACAATCTGATAGTTTCATGTTGGTTATTCTTGCAGCAAGTAATTTTCACTGAGCAAATTTCTTCTTAGGCCCTGGCCTGTCCCATATTGCTGCTTTGTTTATTTTGTTGTTTGTTTGTTTGTTTGTTGTCAGTCCTTTCTTCTCTCATCTTCTTTTCAAGTCTTCCAGTGTTTCACTTATGCAGCTGGAAGATAACTACCAAATCCCAATTGTTGTATTATACATAGCAATTTAGCTCTAACTGTTTTCTTATCCAGTCTAGCCCCAAAACATATTCTTTTAACTCTGTAAAATTACCTTTTTGGGATGTACAACTTTATGCATATGTGTGTATGTGTGTGGTGTATATGTGTGTGTATGTATGTACACATGTGCACACACACACACACACAAAACTATAGTCAGTATACCACTACAGTCAGGATTCAAAATAATTCCATCACCCCAAAAACTCTCTTGTGCTGTTTCTTTATTGGTATCCCTTCCCCATCCCTAAGTCCTGTCAACTATTGATCTATTCTCCATCACTATATCTTTTTGAGAATGTCATTTAAATGGAATCGTATTAGTCTGTTCTCACACTGCTGATAAAGACATACCCTAGACTGCATAATTTGTAAAGAAAAAGAGGTTTAATGGACACACGGTTACATGTGGCTGGGCAGGTCTCACAATCATGGCAGAAGTGAAAGGCACATCTTACATGGTGACAGGCCAGAGTGAATGAGAGCCAAGCAAAAGAGGAAGCCCCTTATATAGTAATCAGATCTTGTGAGGCTTATTCACTACCATGAGAACAGTATGGGGGAAACTGCACCCAATGATTCCATTATTGCTCACTGGGTCCCTCCCACAACATGTGGGAATTACAGGAGCTACAATTCAAGATGAGAATTGGGTGGAGACACAGCCAAACCATATCATTCCTCCACTGGCCCCTCCCAAATCTCATATCCTCACAATTCAAAACCAATCATGTCTTCCCAACAGTCCCCCAAAGTATTTACTCATTTCAGCATTAACTCAAAAGTCCACAGTCCTAAGTCTTATTTGAGACAATGTGAGTCTTTTCCACCTAAGAGCATGTAAAATCAAAAGCACATTAGTTACTTCCTAGATACAATGAGGGTACAGGCATTGGGCAAATACAACCATTCCAAATGGGAGGAATCAGCCAAAACAAAGGGGCGATAGGCCCTATACAAGTCCGATATCCAGTGGGCCAGTCAAGTCTTAAAGCTCCAAAATGATCTCTTTGACTTCACGTCTCATCTCACATCCAGGTCACACTGATGCAAAAGGTAGATTCCTTGGGCAGTTCCACCCCTGTGGCTTTGCAGGATACAGACCCCTCCTGGCTGCTTTCATCTTGAGTGTCTTCAGCTTTTCCAGGAACATGGTGCAAGTTGTAAGTGTATCTACCATTCTGGGGTCTGGAGGATGGTGGCCCTCTTCTCATAGCTTCACTAGGCAGTGCCCCAGAGGGACTCTTTGTGGGGGCTTCAACCCCACATTTCCCTCCTACACTGCCCTAGCAGAGGTTCTCCATGAGGGGCCTGCCCCTGCAGCAAACTTCTGCCTGGACATCCAGGCATTTCCATATACATCCTCTGAAATCTAGGCAGAGGTTCCCAAACTCAATTCCTGGCTTCTGTGCACTCGCAGGCTCAATACCATGTGGAAGCCACCAGGACTTGGAGCTTGCACCCTCTAAAGCCACGGCTTGAGTTGCACCTTGGCCCTTTTGGCTAAGGCTAAGATGCAGGGTACCAAGTCCCCAGGCTGCTCACAGCAGGAGGGACTTGGGACTGGCTCTTGAAACCATTTTTTCACTCTAGGCCCCTGAACCTGTGATGGAAGGGACTGCCACAAAGATCTCTGAAATGCCCTGGAGACATTTTCCTCATTGTCTTGGTAGTTAACATTTGGTTCCTCATTACTTATGCAAATATCTGCAGTCCAGTTGAATTTCTCCTCATAAAATTGGTTTTATTTTCTATCACATCATCAGGTTACAAATTTTCTGAACTTTTATGCTCTGTTTTCCATTTAAAACTGAATGCTTTTTTACAGCATCCAAGTCACCTCTTGAATGCTTAGAAATTTCTTCCACCAGATACTCAAAATCATCCCTTTCAAGTTCAAAGTTCCACATATCTCTAAGGCAGGAGCAAAATGCCACCAGTCTCTTTGCTGTTTTAGGAAAAGTCACCTTTGCTCCAGTTCCCAACAAGTTCCTCATCTCCATTTGAGACCACCTCAGCCTGGATTCCATTGTCCATTATCAGCATTTTGGTCAAAGCCATTTAAAAAGTCTCTAGGAAGTTCCAAACTTTCCCACATTTTCCTGTCTTCTTCTGAGTCTTCCAAGCTGTTCCAACCTCTGTTACCCAGTTCCAAAGTTGCCTCCACATTTTTGGGTATCTTTACAGCAATGCCCTACTCTACTGGTACCACTTTACTGTATTAGTCTATTCTCTCACTGCTGTTAAAGACATATCTGAGACTGGGTAATTAATAAAGAAAAAAGGTTTAATGGACTCACAGATCCATGTGACTAGTGATGCCTCACAATCATGGTGGAAGGTGAAAGGCATGTTTTACATGGTGGCAGGCAAGAGTGAGTAAGAGCCAAATGAAAGGGGAAACCTCTTATATAGTAATCAGAGCTTGTGAGACTTATTCACTACCATGAGAACAGTATGGGGGAAACTGCCCCCAATGATTCCATTATTGCTCACTGGGTCCCTCCCACAACATATGGGAATTATGGGAGCTACAATTCAAGATGGGATTTGGGTGGTGACACAGCCAGACCATATCAGGAATTATAGATTATATTAATGTAATCTTTTGAGACTTTTTTAATACTCAGCATAATGCCTTGGAATTCATCTAAGTTGTTGCATAAATCAATAGTTTGAGCTTTTTATTGCCAAATAATATTCCATTGCATAGATGTAGCATAGTTTTTCAGTTCATATGTTAAAATATATTTTCATTGTTTTCAGTTTTGGGTGGTTATAAAAACTACTATAAAAATTTGCTTCTATATGAAGACAAGTATTTATTTCTCTAAAATAAATTCCCAGTGGTGGGATCACTGGGTCATGTGATAAGTGAATATGTAGCTTTATTGTTTAAAAAACTGCCAAACTGCTTTTCCAAAGTGGGGGTACTATTTTTGTATTTGCGCCAACAATGTATGGAAGTTCCAGTTGCTCTGCATCCTCAACAGCACTCAGTATTGTCAGAATTATTTTTAAGTCATTGAAAAAGGTATGTAATGGTATCTCATCATGGATTTAAATTGTATTTCCCTAACAGCTAATGATTTCAAACAGTTTTTAAAGTGCTTATTCGACATCCTTGTATCTTCTTTGGTGAAATATTCACTCAAATTTTTTGCCCATTTAAAAAACTGTAAATTGGGTTGCTTTCTTTGCAATAAGTTTTAAGATGTCTTTATACATTTAAATTGGTCCCATGTACAATATTTTCTGCAGGTTTACTTCCAAAAAACAGTGATTCTGATATTTTTCTTTATTACCATTATCTCTAAAACTTCTAGCAAAACAGAAATAAACCTGCTACTTTCTAAACCTGTATCTGTTGTGTTCATCTTTATCCTTTTACTTGGCTCTGCTTCTATCCTTAACCTTCAATTATGTATTTTCTTTTGCATAATCCAGACCTGCTTTTGCATAATCCATTCTTTCCTTTAATTTATACATGTTAAAGTCTCTGTATTTAATTTTTAAGAAGAAGTTAATCTATGACTTCTCTCTGAATTACTACCTGTCTACTTTCCATTGCTACTCTGCTTCTTGAAAAAATATTCTATATTTGCTAACTTCTCCTGTCAGTATCTAACCTGGACTCTTCTTTCATTATCATTCTGAAAATGTTCTCACAATTGTCACCAGTGACCCCAGTTGCCTCTAATGGTGGCCTCTTTGTGTTCATTTTATTTACCTTTGTGAAACTCTGGCATTTTTGCCCACCACTTTTCTCCAGATAATAACATCACACACACACACACAAATCTTTATCATTATAGTCACAGAGAAAGGTAAAGTAATACATATTTTTGGAAGCAGATTATTTTATTACGTTTTTTGAAAAAAGTATAAGAAATTTCATGAGAATAAAGGATGCGGAAACACTCTGAATTTAGTATACACATAAAATTTAACTGGGTTATCTATATAACATGAAAGAAATCTGTATTCATAGAATCTTGTTTCATTTGAGTTCTTGTTTTTGAAATATGTCAATTAGTCTACTAGTCTTTAAGTGCTCAATTTTTCTAATTTGTAAAATAAAGATGAAAATAGTAGTTGACTCCCCAATTTTTTGCAAACATTATGTGAGATGGAGGACACAAAGCATTTAGTAGAATATATGAAATATAGAGTAATTAATAAATAAGCTAGTTTTTTTACATCCTTTCCCTCCATATTTCTGTAATTAAATTTTAGAAATGAATTTTAAAGACAAAGCAATTTATTCAGGTTGCAATATTCAGTATTAATACTGCAAACTTACAAAACAAATTTAGGGAGCTTTGGGCACAGTTTTTCTTTTGATTGTGCATGTCTAAACACAGAGCTGATGATCTGTGGTGTGTCTCTTACCTAATTTGGGTAAATAATCCCCTAGTGTCTCTGCAGAGAACCTTTACGCAAGCCAGATATGTAGAGTTTAACCCAGTCAGTGGGAGTCTGCCCTATGAGTGTAATTTTACTGACACAGAATCATGAAGCAGTAGTTCAGCCATGATTTGGAGTGCTAATTAACAGCAAGCTAATCCAACAATGCCTCTGCTTAATCATCCGTTCTTTATTAAAAATCAGTTACTTGTAACAAATTATTACACAAGAGTTTTTGCATATAGTTTAGTACCCTAGATTTCCCTTGATCTTTCTTTCCACGTAATTCTATAAAACATTCTGCATTAACAACTGAAGGTATTATTGATTTATTCTCTATTACACACTATACATTAAAATACTTTCATTTTGTCTTGCTTTCTCCCATAAACTCTCTTGCCCAAATAATTTAGTTGAGTGCCTTTTGCATAATCCACATCAAGGTTTTCTTTATTTTTGTTGTTGAATATCCATCTATGCTCTTACAATTCCAGTTTTGCAAAGAAACAAGGGCTATTAACCAGATTCAACTATAATGACTCTTCTTTGGACAATCTTTTGGCAATAGCAAAGAAGCAAACCATGGAAAATGAATCTATTAGAATCATCATACTTAGGAAATAACATGGTTATAGCTAATTATAATAATGTCTCCTGGTAATATCTTGATTTTTATACTGGAACGCATAGTAGAAAATTGCTCAATGTTCCTATTTGTCTTCATCCACTAAAGATGGTACAGTTATTTCAAACTGACTTTTGTGTGGTTATGTTGTATGTGTGTATGTGGGGGTACAGAGGATGCAATCTTCTTTCTTTCTAAAAATGTTATATGGCATATGTTTATGTAAAAATTATTTTCAATGTAAGGTTGGTTTGTTTTTTAAATTGTACAAGAATTCTTATGATATGTGGTATAATTTCTGAGTCAATAAAAATCTTCAAGTTTTAATTTGTGTTATTGTTGTTTTCAAAATTTGCACAATGGAAGTTAGTTCTTTGTTTCAGTGAAAATGTCTTCGTTATGTAATAAATTTCATCCATGCTTATTGTAAAATGTTTAAACAATGCAGAGTAGATGAAACCAATGGGTTTTATTATATCAATTGGAGATAACAGTATATGGCTCTATCTATGTCGACACATTAAAGTTGATGAACTGCAGTATGAATGTTCTCACCATTTAGCTGCTCCCTCAGATATGAAAAACTCAAGTGGGCAATATTAATTTGAAATTAAAGGTACCTCACTTAGGGAGTAGGGATCTACTAGGGAGTAGATCAAACCTCCTCTACCCCTTCTTTTTCAAAATTTAATGTGTATATTTATCACTCTGGGATCTTGTTCAATGAAAAATTGTGATCCCGTATGTTTGGAGTAGCGTCTGAAATGCTGTATTTCTAATACGCTCCCAGATATACCGATACTGCGCTATTAAGTGGGGGAAAGAACCATACAGAGGCAAAATGAAAATATAATTTACAAAAGGTGAGGGAAGGACTTCCCTGACCTCTACTGAAAAATAAAAAGCAAGAAATATTGAACGCTGGTAATGCTCTTGCTACGTTTGAGGTATTTATTTTATTTCGGTTGCTGTTCTATTTTGCTTTGTTTTTCCAGAATTGCTTGTTATTTGTGAGCAGTTGTCTGGAACGATAGGAAATTCTTTTTATATTGTATACGTTAATATGCTACAAAGCTTTTCATTAGGCACTGATTTATCTAAATTTCTTTAAAACTATTGAAAAGGAGCCAAACTCAAAGAGTTTGAACTATCCAAACATTTCAAATAGTCAGAAAATCAGAGATTCTTTCACTTATAAACACAAGGACTTGCTTAATAGAATTAGTTTTGCATGATTAGTTTTGCATGATTAGAATTAGTTACTGCATAATTTACTCTCCAGTAGAATTTAGAGAAAGATACGTTCTACCCTTCTCTGTAGGAATGTTTTAAAGAAAAAATAATCACAATACCTTTCAAATACCACAAAACTATGGGAACATCAGAATGTCATCATCTACGGCAGACACATCCCATGTGTTTTCTATGCTAAGCTCATCTTTGGTTGGGAGAGAATGGAAGGGGCACTCTGCTTGGGATTTTTGTTAAATTATTTGTGAGAAACAGTGAATTTGCCTCCCACACAGCCATGGTTCCTGGGCCTTTGTATTTCAAAGATGAGTAAATAGTAAATAAATAAATAGAAAATTAATAAGAAAGGAAATGAACATATGTTGACAAAATAAATTTAACCAATGTACATACATTAAATAAGTCAATTACTAGCACTGTCATTTCTAAAAAGAAATGGCGTGATAACACAAAAATGTAGATAGGGGAAATGTCTAGTAGGGTATAATACCAAAAACCAACTAGCCTAGTATCTTTCACTTATACATAAATTGTTCCTTTTCGAACCATGTAAAAGATTTATGCTTTATCTTTGCCTATTTTTATTTGTTTGTTTATACATTTGTGTGTTTTCCAAATGGAGTATAACTAACTGGTTATATTCCTAATAAAAACTTAATTACAGACCATAGTTGCAGAATAACACATCAGGGACTTTTTGTTACAGTGGCCAATGGCTAAACTTTCTTTACTCGTTTAAGAATTAATGCTATGGATATTCTAGAAAACTAAAAGTTCGCATATTTTGTGGTATAAATTGTAAATTCAGTGAGAAAGAGTTATTGGATTTTATATTTTTTTCTTTATAATGAAGGTCTCTTCAGAACACTTTTCTAAATCAATAATAAAATAAATTTATCATTAATACATGTACACACAAAGACAGACCAACATCTGCCATAGAGCCTTATACATCACCTTGTTAGAGAATTTCAGAGTCATGCTTACCTGGAGGATGTTGGCATTTCTCGAGTTAACCATGAACCTCAACTGCATTATGAAACATTAATGCTAAATCATGTTCTCAGTTGTTGTTATACTGGCTCCTTCTTAAAACTTCTTCTGCAAAGAATGCAGGCACTTTCAAAAGGGAAAAGAAAATGTCATTGCAATTTTTTCACTGATAAATGTATTATGTGTATATTTAATTTGTCATCATCATTTGAAATATCTGAAGTAATAATTATGCAATAATGTTGGTTCATATAAGAGTAGATCCCTTGAGGTCTCATAAAATATGATCCAATTTAAAGTATATTAAATATATTTATCTTCCCAGAATAAGAAAACATACTGTAAAACCTAAGCTTAAAGAAACAGCCTGTTCAAGAAATTAGTCTTTAGAATAAAATTCAACTCTACATGCTCATTTGAAAAGACAATTAAAAGTAAAACTTGAAGAAGAAGAATAAATAGTGACTTTTTTTGCAGAATAATTATTCTGTATGAGGAAAATAAAATAATATTATATGTTTTAAATAAATTATGATATTTGAAACACTCATTTAAAAATGATAACCCATTTGGTTCCATTATATGAAACTTATAAAAATCAGTACATTATTGAATAAGAATAAGGTGGTACAATGATTATTATTTGACTGGATTTAGCATCTAGGTCAGTGCTGGGCATTTGGTATTTATTCATTATATGCTTAATGAATATATGAATTAAAAAGGCAACTGAGTCCTTGAGCTTCTAACTTGTCTGTAGTGTTTCTGTGTGTATGTGTATAACATTATGTAAATGATCTGGAATTTAAAGTTGGTTTTCAAAGTTTAAAGACTTAATATGGGCATGTAGATACACCTATTCATAAGAAAAATATTATACAATTTGTAAGAGTGGAATTGACAAAGTAGGGAAGTAATGTATTTTTGTTATCAAAAATGTAGGGAATTTTCATTCCATAATATGTCAAGTGATAGGTATTTTTATATCTATATCCAGTAAACTCCATAAGCAAATATATGTACATTGCAAAATTAAAAATTCAGAATTTGTTTAGAAAAGTTGATCACATGGTAAACTCCACATCAAAAAGAGACAAAGGAAGCAAAATAAGAAAAATCATTGCTGCACTCTTGAGTAGGGTAAGAAGTGGTTTATTGCCAAGAGAAATATCAATTATAAGATCTATGTATATATTAATCCCTAGTACATATAGACTGGTTTGCTAAAAACAGCAATCATAAAAATCATAAAGTCCTCAAGTAGCACAGCTTTTGAATGCAAAATGAAAGATTTTTTTTCCATGAGAAAACATTTCTAATTTCATCTGGATCAGGGGTTATCTTTCCAAAGCGGCTTTGTTATAAGAATGTACCTTGAAGAAAACTTTACAGGGAACATGAAAGCAATTTGTCACAATGCAATGACTGCTTATAGACTGATACTGCATTTTGATACACGGCCTACTGATGTGTAGTAATATATATTAAACTTTGGATGAAAGTGAGCTAGAAAGATTGAAATCACTCTTACAGAATATTTCTACATGACTCAGGCATAGTATAATATATGTTAAGAATAATAATAGATGTTATATCAATTAATATTTTATTTCAAAAATATTGTTTTCTTTCATTATATTTTAAGTGGCCATATATCTAATATCAAATACTTAAATATAAACTGAATCTATATCACGTATTCCTATACTAGACTTTTTATAAAATTTGTAAAATGTTTTATTTATAATTACCAGCAGCAATCAGGTAAACAGAGTGTTTTCACAAAGAATTTTACAGGGTCAATTCATACTTACTAATTTTGTTTTCAAGTAGATCAGGGATCAGCAAAATAGTTTTAAGGGGCCAGATATTACATATCTTAGGTTTCCAGGCTGAAGGCAAAATTAAAGATAATGTGCAGGTCCTTGTATAACAAGAACAATTCTTGCTATTATTCTAGATGAAACACAAAGTATAACAGTAATAATCAAGTACAATTTGAGAATTATTTTATTAACATTTCATGTAATCAGCGTTCAAAGTTGTGTTCATCATAAATAATCGCTCAACTGTTAATGCTGATCTGAAATGAGATTTTACAGATTTCATCTTTGAAATAGTTTTTCACATTTAAGAGAACTGCCAAATACTGATATCAATCCATTAGCATATAATTTCGATTGTACATATTTATCCCTTAAAAGGCAGATAGAATTCTGTCAGACTATTTTCTTGATATTTGTCTTTTATTATGTCATTGCTTTACAGAGTAATCATTTCCAGTTGAAAAGTTACGTGGCAGCTTCTCAATTGGAAAATTAAACAGATTCTGAGATATGGGAATCTCCTTTGTCCTTGCCTAAAGATGAGAAAAATGTAATTGAAGCTGTAGTTTGATCTGGGAAATTATAGCTGCTTCAAATAGTGTGGGAATGGAGTTCATTTTGCTTTTTTTTACTTTTTCCAACATAAGAAATTTATAGATCAATTCGACATTACTAGGGATTTATATAACATTCATTATCTAAAGGATATATTGCAGTATAACTTCCATATATAAGCACCATTTTGCCTTGTATATATACAGGTTGAATTCATTAAGAAACATTATCAAGGCCGGATGTGGTGGCTCATGCCTGTAATCCCAGCACTTTGGGAGGCCGAGGTGGGCAGATCACGAGGTCAGGAGTTTGAGACCAGCCTGACCAACATGGTGAAACACCATCTCTACTAAAAATACAAAAATTAACTGGGCGTGGTGATGCGTGCCTATAATCCCAGCTACTCAGGAGGCTGAGGCAGGAGAATCACTTGAACCCAGGAGGTGGAGGTTGCAGTGAGCTGAGATTGAGCCACTGCACACCAGCCTGGGTGACAGAGCAAGACTTCATCTAAAAAAAAAAAAAGGAACATTATCAAGTCTGCAGCAAAAGCTAATTTCCAAAGTCATTCAGTGGTTGTTAGTACAGGCCAAGGGAAATTCTTTTCATACAGAAAAATATTTTGATCTCTTCCTTAAGCTCAAAAATTTCAAAAAAATAAATTGAGTCCTAATCCATCAAACTGCCATGCAGTAGGACAAACTCAGGGTATTCATCTTCCACTTCTAGTTGTCTGAACTGTTCACCAGAGTGAACGCAGTTCAGCAATGACAATGCTGGCTTAAATAACAAATGATAGATTAAAATATTTTCCGCAAAGTACTGCTGATGAATAATGAAATGAATAAATAAAAACACCATATATTTTCACAAGCTTTGTAAATTTTTTCAAATTAGACATTTTCTGTACCACATACTGTCTCAGATTCAATTGAAAGATATCTTAGCAGATTGTACTTCAGGTTGTACTGAATTCATATTTTCTCAACTTCTTTAAACATATTCTCACGTATAGTTGTTCCCTTCAGACTATTCATAGGAGATGATTCTTTAGTCACTTCAAACTCAGTATTAACTCCTCAAGGAAATAACAGCATTGCTGTTAAATTGGATATTTGCTTTGTTCTTTAGTTGTCTATTGTTGCTACTGCCAATACTCTCAACTCTTCAAGCAACTGTTCGTGTGGAAAAGATAATGATCTTCCCAGTGTAAACGTGTAAAATCTGTACATAGCTCTCTGGCAGCACAAAACCAGGTGGTAAGCTAGAGAGATCTAGCCTACTGGCAGTAGTTAGCTGACACTTGCACCAGATAAAAATGATTCTGAGAGATGTACATTTCTGTCAGAGTAGGCCCTCTGTAACATGACTGTTAATTAAAAGTATATATACAGATACATACCTATATTAAAAATATGTGTAAAAATACATACATAAAGTATATGTACATATATACATGTATAAAAGTGTGTATACACATATATATACACACATATAAAAGTGTATATATTTATATATGACAGTGCATGTTAATTTTGGTGGGATTTTGTTCTGTATTTGAGTTCCAGTAAACTTAGATATATCTAAAAATACAAGCCATAAAACTTCTCTTCATGGGACAGGATTCTGTGCTGGAGCTAGTTCACACCAGCTAACGAGTATCAATTGTTCAAATTACTAAAATTTTGAGTTAAAATTCAATTACATACACTTGTTTGCAACACACTTGTTAGGTAAATTTTACTGGAAAAGTAATGGAGACTCAAAATTCATTTCTTCCTAATTAGTTGCTACATTTTGCTGTTATCTGTGTTCTTAGAGTTATTTATTTCTAGTGTACCTTTTAGGTGGAAAAATATATAAGAGTGTGCAAATGTGACTCTTTCCAAATCTGTATTCAATGACTACACATTGTAACTTAAAATTGGCTATGATGGGTAATTTAAATACAGAAATCAGCAAATGCTACAAATCAGGAGTTGGTTTTCGGCTTTGTTGACTGTCTGGGCTAAGACATTTACGGAGTGAAATGCCAATAATGAAGAATAGATGCAAATATGTGTTGGGTCAGTAGCCGTTGCCTTATGAATAGCACATACACACGCACAAGTAACTTTTGAAAACCATTATCCAAATGAGGATAAAAGTCACTCAAGTCAGAGTGAAGTTCTGTTGTCCATCTTCGTTTTTTAATTTCCTCTTACTTGTTAATACGTATGTTAGAAAATACCAGAAGGCCTGTTGATCATGCCCTGTCCTTCCACTGGCCTTTGAGCTGCCTGCTTGGCACTGCTACACTGCCCCTGGATTGGTTACAACGTGGGGTTTTGTCTGGATTACAGGAGAAGGAAGAATGGGGAAGCCGCAAAGCCTTGCTGGGGTTGGCCTCTCCTCTGTGCAACAGCCTAAATAGCGCAGCACCCAGGACACGCTAGGCCCTCCATAAATGTCAGCTTAACAGAAAGTGACTAGTAATCCAAACCTGGGGCGAGTGAGAGGTGCAGCTGCAGGATCAGTGGGTCCTAGGGCTTCCTGAAAAGCAGTATTGAGGCCCCTGTAGGAAATTTTCTCCCTCTCCCCGCGGGCATGGCTTTTGTACCCTGAGACTTTTGACCCTGGGAGGTATCCTCAGCGAGGCCTGATGGAGGACAGGAGGGGCTGGCCGAGGGTGGAGAGCGAAGGGATAGCCGGAGCTGAGCGAGGGTCTCACCCCACCTGCAGGACCCTGGCAGACCCACACGTGCCCTCCTTTAGCACAAGTCGGTTGCTGCCCTCTACTCTTTGGCAGGGCATAAGTAAGAAAGATTTCCGCCGCGGAGATCTAGCGCTTCCTTCCATTTTGCCTCCTGGCCCCTCCTGGAGGCCACAGCCCCTTTCTTGGTAGCTCCGCGCCCCAGAGCGGGAACGCACCGGGACACGGTCACATTTCAGCGTTGGTGGCTGCGCCCGCGCGCTCGGACTCCGGGCAGGGGATCCGGGGCTGCGGGCGCCAGGCCGGGCTGGCCTCTTCCGGGACCCGGGTGGTTGCTACGTAGGGACCCCCAAGCTAAGCTGGTATAGGAGCTCTCAAAACTCCCTTTCTGGCATCCCACGGAAAAACACATGAATCAGAAATTCCTCTGCTTTGTCCTCCTGTAGGGGCCGAGTGGCGGGGAACTCCCAGGTACTCGCGTGGGGATCATAACCCAGAGACTGCGGGGCAACCCTCGGAGGGAAGCCCCCCGCGGCTGCTGTTGGCTTCCTTTTGAGCCGGACCGCCTGTCAGGGACCCCGAAGACTGCGAGGCCGGGGGTACAGACCTGGGGTGTGCTGGCGTTCCCTTTCCATCCCAAAGTTCTATTTTCTTTTCCTTCCACTTCACTCTGGGTCCCAAGCCCTTTGTTTCAGTTTCTCAGCAGACCAGGCCATTTCGTCTGTTCCCAAATATCTTTCAAAAGTTCATTTTGTAGAGCAATCTCCCCACAATGCAGGATCTTTTACTTACCCTTGGGGACTATTAAAACAAGATAACATTCACCATGAAATTAGTCCAAAATATCTTTAATATTAATATTTACGTCGAGAAGGGTTGATGGCTCTCGCACACTCGTGTGTGCAAGGAAGGGAAAAGAAGTACAACTTCTCTGGAGAATAATTTGACAAAATATGTAAATAACTAAAAATACTTTTAAACTTGATCCATCTTTTTCTAGGATCTTTCAAAAAAATTATATGAAATCCTTATAGCCTACAAAGATCTTCATCACATTATTATTTGTAAAAGAAAAAAGATAAAAACAACTTTATCGACAACAAGAAACATTCTTATGGACCATAGATTGTCATTAAAAATATTGACTAATAATGCCGTCAAAGAAAAGCACAAGAGAACATGTAAAAACAGAAACCAACAAACAAACAACAAAACACCAAGAAACAAACATCAGCAAAAACCTCTGCTTGTCAAAATTTTCAAAACATTTAAAAACAAGCTGGTGAATGGTTACATTATATATGGCAAGAGTATCACAGATTTAAAAACAAAACATAAAGAAAAAATTAAAAAAAAAAAAACAGCCTCCAAGAAAAGTAAATTAGGTATTTGTACTTAGATTGCTAATATAGAAAGCCCTTTTATCAATGCTAATAACACTCCCAAATATTGTGTACATTATTAAAACCATTCTGGAGGACAATTTTTCAAAGTGAGTTTATTCACAATACCTAGTTTGTCATTATTGTCTAGCAGGTGCTACGAAGGGTTCTCTATAGGAACAGAGTAAGAGAAGAAGAGTTTTGCTATCAGCCCCCTGGGGAACTATATGCGTGTAGAGTATTGACAAGTGGGTGGAGTTGAGCTTCCTCCTCCACATGACTTCCTTTGATTAGTGGGAGCGAGCAGACATGAGAACATGTCAATTCAAGTTGGGGCTTTAAGAAGTGTGCTGTCTTCTGCTTGCCCTAGTGTGCTTCATGAGAAGATGATTCTGTAGCCATTGTTCAAATTTTAGCCTGGGCCCTTGAATAAAAAACAGACCAGATTGATGCGAGCAAACTTGAAACTCAGACCTAGCAAAGCCTAGAGGAACAAGTGCTGATCAACAGAACTGCAATTAAAAAGTAAATCTTTGTCGTCGTACCTCCTAAGTTTTGAAGGCCATTTGCTATTCATAGTTACTGCACAAAACCTACCTGATATGCATGCACAAGGTAGAACTATCCTATCCAAACGCCCCGTGCACCCTTCATCCCTGGCCCTAAAAACAATGGAAATAGTGAATAAAGAAAAAAGCTATAATCACTGACTGTGTGGAGATGTGGGATGGATATGTACATTCAACACATAATCACATACATAGTTACATAATTACAAATTGTCTTATATGTTAGCCAAGAAATTTGGAAAAGCATAGGATGCAAAGAGGAACAGGAGGAATTAATTTCAATTGGGAAATGGGCAAAATATAAGAAGAAAAGGATTTCAGTTCAAAAGAACAGAGTGAACAAAAGAAGAGCAGTGTGGGGCCTTTGAGCTTCTGGTAGGTGGTCAGGGTGCCCAGAGCACAGAAAGCTCTAGATGAGGTCTGGGGGAACAGCAGGGTCCAGTTCAAACAGGGTCTCATAGGCCATAATGGGAATTTGGGTTTTATGAGAAGCTCAATAAGTGACATACACATATTTCTTTTAAACTAAAACTTACTCATGGAAACATATTAGTCCGAAAACTAGAGCAAATTCAGCCCTTGGCATACACAAATGGACCTGGAACTTTGAAAATATCCAAAAGTGAGACTGTTCCTACAGAACCCTTACTACAGTGCACATTACAGGGGACTTTCTAAACACCGTCAATTGAAATTTATCTATACGCTAGCTACAAAATAGAAGAAAAGGGAAGAATTTACTCATGAAATTCACTTTTAAATAAATGAGATATATAAAATATTCTTGACAATTAACATTTTTGTCACCTTTCCACTTGCTTGTATAGTAACGGTGAAACTAAACAAAAGGAAATTCTTCTTTTGGAAGAGAGGCAAAAACAAAATGCTGTGTTTCTGAGTCATAGAAAAGTCTTGCACAGTATCAACCCAAAAATAGTATAATTACACGATCTAAAATTAAAATAAAATAGAAATAATTTACAATCAGATTCACATATATTTATGCATTATAGATTTACATTTATAATATAAATATAAAATATGCATACATTAATAAAGTACTATGCTAATAATGATAACTTTTAAAATTTCCATTTGAATTATCATATAATCCCTTAAACAGTGGTCCTTCATATTGCAAAACAGAAAAACATTAAAATTGTTTTAGAAGATTAAAAAAAAACCCACTTGCTGTAGACTCATTGAGTAGACTAGTTGAGGATTAGCATCTCCATTTCGTTTGGGAGAGTTAAATCAAAAGAAGGTCCCCAGCAAATGCCAATACAAGGAGCATAATGATGTACTCTGTCTTTCCCTGTGGAGCACCTGGTGCATCTCCTTCTCCTAGCGTTCTAACCCTGGTGGGGGCGGCATCTGCTCTTTAATAGCCACTAGATCCTCATTTTCTACACCAACACAGCTTTGTGTACTCCTGCCTTGGGATCTAGAGAACATTCCCTGGTGGGCTTCTCGGGCCTCTGCCAAATGTCCAATTTAGAACACCAGGGATATCAAGATACTTCTCAAAATGTTCATATTCAATTCTAACTCAAAAACTTTACGTCTAAAGTTGCCATTTTTCCTTACTGAACTCATCAGTTCCTCTCCATTATCAGTATTCCCAACCTGCGAGTATAAGCTTTGCTCTCATGGGAAACACGCTGATGTTGGTAGTTGTCAGTGATCATTTCCACTTTTTCCTAAAAGATTTTGCCGGCTCTAGCTCTTAACATGAAAGGCTGTTTTTTTTTTTTTCAATTGCTTTGGTAAGACTATTCCTTATTTTTTCTGGTAAATTTACTCTAAATTGTGTATTTCATGAAAATCTATTTGTTTACTTGATGTAGTTGAAGAAGGACATGAAAAATCTTCTGGAACTATTGCTTTTTACTTTCTGACCATGATTTCCTGGTTGCAGCAAATCCACTCAGTTTAATATTTTTAATATAATCTTTAGGTACCTTGGTTATTTTATCTTCTTCAGTTATTTTAATGTACATTTCATGTATTTCTTCTCTTTTAAAATAAGTGTATTAGTTTTCTATGCCTGCTATAACAAATTACCACAAACAGTGGCTTAAAACAACATGAATTTATTATCTTGCATTCTGGACCTCAGCAGTCTGGAATCAGTTTCACTGGGGTAAAAATCAGTCTATCAACAGGACTGCAGTTCTTTGGGCAACACTACTGGAGAATGCATCCCTTCTCTCTCACAGCTTCTGGAGGTGGCGTACGTTGCTTGATTCACGGCCACATCTCTTCAACCTCTGCTTTCATTACATCATTTCCTTCCCAAACTTGGATCTTTCTGTCTCCCTTTTATAAGAACCTATGTGTTTAATTTGGAGCTCACCCGGGTAACCCAGGATACTCTCTCCATCTCAAGATCTTTAAATTAATTCTATCTACGAAGTCTCTTTTGACACGTAAGTGAATAGAATACATTTACATTTTTGTTCTGGGGCTTAGGACATGGACACCTTTGCCAGGGAGGGTGCGGGACATTATTCAGCCCTCCACAGTAAGTTTTACTAGGTCACATCAATACGTTTCTTCAAAACTTCTAAGAAATCTCCATTTCCTGAAACATTTGTTTTAGGAAATTCCAAGTTCCCACCATCCATGTCATTTTCTCCAATAAGAGCAGTCAGGTCACTGAGCTTCAGCAAGGGTTCACCTAGAAATTTGATCTGATTTTTACTTTTTAGAATTGTTCCATACCACTTTAGAGTTTTGTAACATTGCATTTCATTTAGTGTTCACTAACTCTTCTTTCCCATCTTTCTGCTTATAAAAAAGTCTTCATACTTTCCTCATAATTAGAATTTTTATCAAAGCATTTTAATGTCTGAAGTTGTGCTTCATTTTGCTGATGTATAATGAAGAGTGTTTTAGTGGCAGCTACTTGACATTTTACATGTTTTGATGCACCATTTGCCATTAAAACACTGAATCTTTCTCGTTACATTTGTTGTCAGCCCAGTTTGTTCTAAACATTGAGATTTCTCTTTTTTCAGTCTTTTTTCAAGGTAACTTCTTAAAAGCCAATGTAAAGAATTGGAGATTTCCAGTTCTTTGTATTTCTGTTAAAGTGTTCTCAAGTCTGGCTTTCATTGAAGTTGCTTCAATTCCTGAAAATTCCTTTTTATGAACCTCAGGCATCTCAAAGATGTGCTCTCTTTCCTTCATAAGGGCAGAAATTTCGATGGCCAGTCAAGGGCACCACCAGGATGGACCAGGGTGATGTAGAGTTTCAGGGTCATCAGTGGATCTATAGCTGAGCCCTATCATGCTGCCAGATTGGAGAACTCTATGAACACTCTGTCTGGAACCATACCAGTGTCTGGCAAATAGGGTAGACCTTAGTGGAGGTAGGAGAGAAGGAACAACTATTACAGAAAAAAACCTTCCAACCTTCCTCAGGCGGTGACAAACATAGGTGGGATAATAAGTAGGAGAGAAGGAACAACTATTACAGAAAAAAACCTTCCAACCTTCCTCAGGCGGTGACAAACATAGGTGGGATAATATCACATTACCTTGGGAGATATGGACTGGGCCTCTAGAGGCACATGATCATGGCTGGGGGCTCCGAGCACCCTAGCCCTGCCATTGGTGCCCCAAAGGCTCAGGGAATCCGTCTTGTCTCATGTGTAAATCATTTAGAATCACTGGTTGAGATCTCCACCAGTTGCAGAGCACTAGTTGAGAGCATTTACAGGCTGCTAAACCTGGCCAATATTTCATTTCCCTTAAACTTTTCATTCTGTGATCCTTCTAAGATTGCCAGATTTAGCAAGTGAAAATACATGTGTTCAGTTAAATGTGAATCTCAAAAAAAAAAAAAAAAAATTAATATAAAGACATCCTGTGTAATAGTTGTGATATATTTATAATAAAAAATTGCCATTTTGTTAGGTATTCAAATTTACCTGGGGATTCCGTATTTCTCCAGCCACTCCACTTCCTGTAGGCATCGTTCTCTCCATAATGATAACAGAAACTCACTGCTCTCAGTGCTCCTGCTCATTTGTTTGTTTGACTAGCTTTGAATATGTATCAAGGAGAGGGTTGTGAAGGGACCCCAAAAAGGGTTTCAAGCAATGGTGTGCTGGAACCAGATTGCACCCACTGGCTAGAGCTGATGGTAACCGGCTTTTTCCAACCCTGTGTTCAGGAATGTCTCATTGAAGGGCTTGAAATGCCATGGTTGGCATTTACACCAAAGACATTTTGCACTCAGTACGTAAGCGAATTCCAGAGATGAAGGTTTCTTCTGCCTTCTGCCTCTCCACCCCCCACCCCCAAAAAGCATGTTAAACATTTACTTACACATGACTGATTATGGCCAATTCTCTTGAACTGTAAACTCTGCCAGTCTTAGAATGTGGAAAGCAATCTTGGAAGCCAGTCTTCTCCCCTTTGGAGTAAGGGTGAATGAGAAATACCATTGCCACCAGAGGTCGCTCTTAACCTCCTGAATTCAAAAGCACGCAGGCTACATGGAATCACCTCTTGACACAGAATTAGGAAGGGCATTTTCTATACCGTAAAGTACGCGACTTAAAATTAATTCTACATTTTAACCTGTCTAACTCTACGGAGTTTCCATAGAACATAAACATAGAATATAAAATAGTGAAAACACTAGTAATATAGGTATTGTTTGTTATTACTTTTCTATTAATTGCCAAGCACATAAACGTATTTTATTCAGTGAAGATCTCCTTACTTCAGTGCTATCAAAATAAATATAGACTATTAAGAGATGGAGGAAATGGTATTTTATTAAGTTTTAGCTTTACATACACATTCTTGGACATAGAGTAAGTTCAAAGAACTAAGAAAATTTTAGTAAAAGTAAAACACCTTGAAGACCACGTGATCAGAGAGAGGTAATTATTCATATAATTTGGCTTAAGAGAGAGCTCTACTTAAAACATAGCTGTGTTCAACAGTATTTTTTTAAAGATGTAATAAAACTACAAATATTTAGTGGACAGTGTCTATATAGTATATGAAATGAGTAGAATATTACTATTCTTTAAGATAAGGGTCTAATGGAGTAATTTATATGTATATATGAAATATTAGAGATATATATATTCCCAAATAGCAAATTATATAGTGGAATTTTCAACAAGTTGCTATGAGAACTTAGAAAAACACAGCTAGTCTTTTAAAATCTTTTCTCTTAAATTTATTGGCTGATTTATGGCCTAGATGTTCCTTTGGTGGTGAACAAGAGGCTTACATTCTATTAAAGAAATGTCTTAAAAAGTAAAGAAACAAATAAATAAATTATAAAATTATTTCAAATGGTCTTAAGCTTTATGAAGAACATAATAGAAGATGATGAAATATGGGAAACCTGGGGTGCAACTGGCATGGTCCGATAAGTTTCTCCTGGGGGAAACTGAACTGAGTCCTGAATGAGGAGTTGGCCTTATGAGATTTAAAGAGAGAATATTCTAGGCAGAAGAATGGAAATTTTAAAAGGCCCATGTGATGAGGATTCTGAAACTCTTACAGACATATAAATGAACAGAGTCAGAACAGTAGTTAAAATACAGGATTTGTTGGTAGGCTTGCCTGAAGGAACATCTTTTCACATGTAATGGATGGACCTATTGAATGATCCATCCTTTTTGCAATCTGGACTGCACAGACTATTTTGTTGCTAGGTACAGCCAATCTCCTGCAGGCGCTGAGAGGGGAGTTCAAATGTGCCCCTGAAAGGAAATGTAGAGACACCCTTGTCACAGGGCAGCTTGCTCCAAAGCATGCCGACCATGAGATCTCAGCATGGAAGACTTACTTCTTTTTAAACAACATGTGGAGGGCTGGGTGTGGTGGCTTACACTTGTAATCCCAGCACTTTGGGGGGCCGAGGCTGGAGGTCTGCTTGGAGCCAGGAGTTCAAGACCAGCCTCAGCAATATGATAAGAACCTGTTTCTACACAAATTTTTAAAAATTAGCCAGGTGTGGTGGTGCGCACTTGTCCCACCTACTCGGGAGGCTGAGGCAGGAGAATCACTTGAACTCAGAAGTTTGAGGCTACAGTGAGCTATAATTACACTACTGCCTCTGCTTCCCAGATTCAAGGGATTCTCCTGCCGCAATCTCCTGAGTAGCTGGGATTACAGGCATGCGCCAACATGCCTGGCTAATTTTTGTATTTTTAGTAGAGATGAGGTTTCACCATGTTGGCCAGGATGGTCTCGAACACCTGACCTCGTGATCTGCCTGCCTCGGCCTTCCAAAGTGCTGGGATTACAGGTGTGAGCCACCGAGCCTGGCCTAGATTATTTTTTAAAGATATATAAAAATGAATTGCTGACTTGATTACAGCTGATGAGGCATTTTTTAAAGAACAGGAAACAATATAATTTGTTTTTTGTTTAGACTAGATTTCATGAATACATTTCTGGAAACAAACTTTTTCTTTGCACTTCCATGCGATGTGTGGTGCAAGTCGTTCTTTCCATCTTACCTGGTCCAAGATGGCTAGAATGTGAGTAAAAGAGACTTCACACACGAAAAGCACATACCTAGAAGCCAGAGAACAGCATCCTTTGTAGGATCTGGCTGTCTCTTCCTCTGTCGTTTGTGGGCTTACCTTGATTGAATAACCCATTTGTTTCATCCATTCATTCGTTTAGTTTTGACATCAGACTAACGTGAGCTCATATTTATCATATGATGCAATACAAGCTATTTAACTCTAAAATTAAGCAATATCAACAGTAAAATGAAGATAACAAATTATTTAATGGTTATTGAGGTTAAATAAGATCGTGAAATCGCTAACACACGCCATGGGCCAGTGGTTTTAGTAAATGATAGACTTGCTATTACTGTTGTTTTTATTGTTCATTTACTAATTCAGAAAACTATCTATTAGCTAAGTTCTTTATTATGAGAACTGTGTTAGATTCTGGGGTTAAGGACAATAAATAATTGAGTTTATTTGTCTAATATATACATAAATGTGTCTGATATTTGTCTAGCGTATTATGCATACATACATATATTATTACTAATCACACGCTATGTAGAAATATATTCAGAGCAATAGCTATCATATTGATATCTGTCATGAGCAAGCTGAGGCTCAGAGAGGGTAATGACTTTCTCAAGATGGCACAGCTCATATCAGAGCTGGAGTTTGATGGTGGCTCACCAGCCCCATTCTGTTCCTTTAACAACTAGCAGCAAAGTACCTGTCACCTTGGCACAATAAAGAGTGGTTAGTTTTTTTGTAAGGTAACCGTTGTTGGGTGTTAGAGAAGGCTCCAAAGAATGGTGTGCTTTAAGTTGGCTTTGGAAAGAAAAGTGTGTGTTTATCAGATGGGGAATGGAGAAGAAACATTGGGAGAATAAGTAGCACAAAGGGAGATTAGCATTTGTTGTTGTTGTTGTTGTTGTTGTTTTTTCCAAGTGAAAAACAAAAAGCCTAGTTCCAGTAGCAACCATGGCATATAATGATATATTAATGTCTTTTTAACTGAAGAAAAGCAGAACCCTATTACACTATAAAAATCAGTTATAAAGTTATCTTTTACACTCTTGTTAAATATCTTGTAGAAAAGCGCGCAGTAAATTCTTATTATAAAAGACAAACTTTTTTAAGAGTGTAGAAAAATAAAAAGGAGATTTTTAAAAAAAATTAGAGTTTGCTTTACTGAATGGTTACTAAGGATAAAAATAGAGTTCATATTTCATTCATTCTTAGTATGTGCATTTTTTGTTTGTTTGTTGCAAAACGACAACTTCCTGACTGGTAGTTCAATGTCATATGTTATTTACCTTCTATATTCTGAATTCTAATAGGTTATATGAGAACTCTGTGGAGGAAAAATTGTTGTTGCTGTTGGTGAAAAGTTTTAAATCATTTGTTTAAACAATAAGTGCCTATGACTGTAGAGCTAAAGCAAAAATGTAAAATAGTTTGACAGAAATATCTTTTTGATAAAGATTATTCCCTTCGTGTTTCTGTAACCTGTCAGTTCTTCATACTTTTACTTGATTCCTACCCAACTGAGAATCCATGGTCAATTATTCCAACATTGTCTGCTCTTATATCCTCTTTGATTTTTCTGTGAATATCTTGAAAACATCCTGTCTGAATAGCCGCGCCCCCCCCCCATTATTCTGTCCTTTAGATAAGAATTGTTACCACAGCATATTAATATAACCTCCCAAATAGATCCACTGGAATCTCATACTCTCAGATCACAGATGGGTTCTCTTTATCAGTATGGTCCATTTATTTCTGTCTAACTCCAATCTATTACCCAAACTAATCTTTGCCAGATGTGTTCATTGAACCCAAGTCCCTTACTCTTTTCTTTCCATTTCTGCTTCTGTTACACCTCTCACTCCATTGGTTTTTACATTTTTATCAGAAATCTTTCAGGGTATGTTTCACTATCAACCATTTTCTCTTTAATAACTATAATTTGATTTCCACATATTTCACGGCAAGTAGGAGGCAGCATAAGATAGAAACTTTACCTGCATATTAACCACAGCCCACCCTTTCTGGCTCAGGCTTTTGGGCCCTAAATCATCTCATGTGTAGAATAATAGTAGTAAAAATGCACTTCATGGTTTGTTGTGAGAGTGAAATCAGATATAGCATGTAAAGGATCCATCATATGGCTGATAGGCACAAGGGGTACAATAAATATTAAATTATTTCTTTTTCCCTTGTTGGGTAATTCATGTTTTGCTTCTTTTCTCACTAGTCTAAGCTTGTATTTCCTTTGTGGATTTCCTCTCTCGCCTCAATGTTTTCCTTATAATCTTCATCTCTTCATTGTTTTCTATAATAATTTTACTTGTTAAAACTTCACGCCTCATTTTATGCATATCTACCCCAATCATATATTTTTGATTTATCAAACTTTGGGTTTGAAAGTAGCCTTATTGACCACCTGATTAAACTTTAGTATTTTGATGAGAGACCCAAGTCTCGGAAACATTGAGGTACTTTCCAGAAACACAAGAATCAGTGACAATAGAACTTCCATCTTCTGACTTTTGGACAACTGATCTGCCAGTCCTTTCTCCAAAGCTCAATGTTTCATTTGAATCAAGTGTTCATACTGCAGGAATCTTAAATTTTTCACAATTATCAAAGAGTTTTTCACACCTATTATCTCAGCATCTCCAGTTTTCACTTGAGCATACTGAAGCTCAGTAAATGTAAATACTTTCTCAGGTTGTATGATTAGTTGTGACAGAGCAAGGATTAGATTCCAGTCTTTGACTTTGTTTCTATAAAGTCCAGGTACTTCATTTGCAAGAACTTAGGCCTAAGATCTCCACTTCATACTTGTCACGCCTTTTACATGGTTAAGTCATTGTTCTCAACACTGAGAAAATTATTTCCTACTATTACTCTGCTTGGCTGTAAATTTAAAAGATTACACCAAAATCACATGTAAATGTGTTATTAAAATAACTTTAAGAGGCTTCTGATTATAATGCATTATTCCCTATACATAAGCACAAATGCATTATTTTTTGTTTCATTAGTAATCACTTTGTATAATATATACCAGTCAATTTATTCTAAGTCAAAGGAAGCATGTTATTCTTTTTTTTTTTTTTCTTTTTCCAAGATTCCTTTGCAGGCAAGGTAAACAATGAGTTGCTATGTGGTAAATCTTCTCGGGGATGACTTAACTACCCAATTCCCAGACACTCTCATGTAGCGCTCAGATACATCGTAATGTGAAGCAATGGCAAAGATAGCTCTACACAGGCTGTCATAAGGTGGCACGAACGAAATATAGCTAACCATGGGGAGTATATTGGGATGGTTTATGACTAGAAGGAGATTGTAAAAATTATAAGTAGTAGAACCTGTTTGTATTGGAATAGACAAGCCAGCTTCAACAAAAAAAAGTCTTTATTATTAATTTCCTAAGAGTAATATGACATTCATTAGCATTGTGTTCTCCAAATATATCTGTTATTATGTTCAGGGTGAAAGCTTAGAGTCATTTTATTTGAAAATATTTTTATTCTCTCCAAACTAAAGTTGTATATATTATATTCTCTATCATTTACATTTCACTAAACATGATAAAATTTTATGTAACTTAAGATCATTTTCTCAGGTAGATTATTATACATATGCACATAAATAATATGTGATAATAAATATAATTTTGTGATTAATGTATTACTTATTATTTTAATGAAATAATTTATGTATTTGACATATAATTTATTTAATTTACTCCAAATAAGTATTGATTCATTATTAACATACTTAATATATACTATATTATGTATTAATTTATGTATTTATGAAATATATAACCTGACTAGTTACAATCAGGAAAATTATTCTAACATGGAATGTGGGATTTTTCAAGAAAGTAATAGCATTCAGTTTCAAATTACACAGGCACCTACATAATGTGTTACGCTTGCTGATGAAGCAAACATGATAAACCACATTAATAAATGCATTCAAAGTTTTAAATAAGGTAGGCAATAGTGTCACTCTATACAGCACATAGATCATGTCTAGGTGGTATTGTCTCCAGAAACTATAGTTTTAAAGAAACACTGGGCAAATTGTAATAACTTCTGGGAAAATCTATGAGAATAAGATATTTTCTTATTAGAAGTGATGGACGGAATGGAAAATATTAAGCATAAGCAAAAATTGATGCTAAGGTGGGTGGGCAGGGAGGAGACAGGATTGAGAGCATACTGGGTACAGTTAGCTTCAGAGATATTAAAGGCGTAACATGAAAAGGGAAATTAACCTTGTTTGTATAGCACTAGGAGACAGATTAAGATCACAGGAGTTTTTGGATCATCTTAGGAAGTCAGACTTCAGCTCAATCATATAAAGATGTTTTTGACAATTAGTGACGGCTAAAAAAGAATAGGCTCCGTATAAAATTACTAGTTTTTTTATTGTTGATTGTTTTAGACAGAATTTTTTATACAACATGCAGGAGAGGATCAACATGTACTGGATTTAAATTTAGTGTAATAAACTTTTAAAGAAGGTGATCATATGTCTTATAATCCCAATAGGACACATTTAAGAATGAAGGAGGACAATAATAATAGGTAGTAGGTTGGAGCTGGGAGTAGTGGCTCACCCCTGTAATCCCAGCAGTTTGGAAGGCTGAGGCAGGCTGATTGCTTGAGCTCAGGAGTTTGACACCAGCCTGGGCAACATGGCAACACCCTCTCTCTACTAAAAAAAAAATAAAAATAATTAAAAAAATTAGTCAGGCATGGTGGTGAGCACCGAGCATGGTCCCAGCTACTCTGGAGGCTGAGGCGAGAGGATCACTTAAGTCCCAGAGGCAGAGGTTGCAATGGGCCAAGACTGTGCCATTGCACTCCAGCTTGGGCGAAAGAGTGAGACCCTGTCCCAATAATAATAATAATTAATAATAATAATAAAGTAAGTTGGGACAAGACTCCTAAACAGTAACTATCTCTGAAAAACTGGTACTCTGAGGCAAATTCTGAATCAATGATTCCATAAATCATGGAATTCATAATCTTGATAATGATGATGATGATGATGATGATGATAAAAACACTTTAATGGCACTTCTTATATGTCAGAAAATGTATTACATTGTTTACATGTGACATAAGGAGTATTATTATCTATGTTTTGCAGATAAGGATAACTGCAGTTCAATTTCCTGGGTTTATCCAAGGTCATACGGCTGGTAAGCAATGAAATCAACTGGTAAAAGGTAAAGCCAGGTTTCCAATCCAGGCAATCTGTTTCTAGAGCTCATGAACTCAACTACTATACTATACTACATCAATTATAGTTTTAAAACTTTATTTTGAATATTAGTATTTTGAAATAATAATTATAGATTTATGAGAAGTTACAAAAGTAGTACAGAGAGGTCTCGTGTTGCCTTCTACCAATTTTCCCCCATGGTTACATCCTACAGAAGCAGAGTAGATATAAGCCAGGAAACTGACATTGTACTATGTGTGTGTGTCGTTGCTATGCTGTTTTATCATAGGTGTAGATTCAGATAACCACAACTGCAATCACGATACAGATCCAGTCAATCACCACAAAGACTTTCTTCATGATTAGCCCTTTATAGTCACAGAAACTCCTTCCCTCACCATTCCTAACACCTGGCAGCTACTGGCCTGTTCGTTTCTATAATTTTGTCATTTTGAGAACGTTTTAGAAATGTAATCATAAGGTAAGAGGCCTCTGAGATTGACATTTAAAATTTAGCCTGATGCTGAATAGAAATGTAAACATATCGATTGTATAATTTCTATGCACACAATTCCATTTGATTTCATAATAAAACATTTTAATACGTAACATAATGCAGGAAATGTATGAGAATTTATAACATTTTTAGAATAAATATATTAAGAACATGGGATAAAAAAATAAACATTTACATTGGGTTTACTGTATAAGAATTGACATTTTGGTTGTGCTTATGATTATTTTTTAATGATTGGCTGTTTACTTTGAACATCTTAAATGACCTGTTTTGTTGCCTATAAACAGGGAAACAACTTGATATGCTGATGGGGAAGAATATAATTTAGCAATCAACATTCACATTTATTTTAAATTGCATTCCCAGACATAGGGAAATATTAAAAAGGAATTAAGAATTTTTCTCCATTAGAGTTTTAGTTAGAACCACTTCATAAAATGGGAACTTCAAAGTAAATAGGCAGGCAATTATGTATCTCCACTAATCACACTAGCTGGTAAAATTGTTTCCCCGCTTCTCATTTCCAGTTAGCTCCACAAAATAATGTTATCTATAAGATAATGCTTTTGACTGAAGAAAATAAGAAAGGCAAATTAGTGAACCTAATTGCTAATAACATTTACATCTAAAACATTCTGTTACAAAACAGCTTAAAAATTCAACAGCTAACAAGATGAACACTGATTTTTGGAACCATTTTCCTAGTTATTTATTTATTTTCAGTAAAAGAATATGCTAATGCACTCTAAGCTCTCATGCACATATGTGTAAAAATCAATTGACTCTCCTCCAGAAATGCAGTCAAGCAGACGCTGTCATCTGCAGGACGCCCCACAGCATGGCATGCTGCTGTCCACATAACCTGTGTTCAGGAGGTGTTTGGACAACAAAATAGTGAAAACAAAGAAAAACTACAATCGAAATTCTTACTAATTTTTGTATCTAAATCCCATCAATGAAAATTTATGTATTTCTCCACATAGAAGATATGCATGAATTGTACAGAAAACTAATAGCAAAGATAATGAATATAAGTATTTGTTTTCCAAAGAGTTCATTATGGACACAGTCCCACAGAAGTCAAATTCTCTAATTTTTTTTTATTTTTCAAAATATAATTAAGTTACTTTATCTTGTATATAGAAAAATACCTAAAACACATGTATAAATGCTTTATAGGATAACATAAAAATTAAGCCAATGAATGACCAATGTGAACATGAGATCTTTTTTCATACTTATATTTCAATATGAACAAAGAAAGAAAAAAAAACAAAATAAGCAAACAAAAACCAATCAGCAACAAAAAACAAAGAACAAACTCCCCATTCACAAATGTAGTCGCTTTCAACTTTGTACACAGATGTTTTTGTGTCTGTCTACAATTGTTAAAATAAAATCTATCCAGAAAAGGAGATTTTCACTTAAATTGGACTGAATATTATCCTGTTAATAAATGTGAATAATTCCCTCATATACGGACCAACATTATATAGTTATATGTAATCTTTTGTTATTCAACAAGTATTCATTAAGTCTTTAATTATACACAGGCATTGGGAACATAAAAATATTATTTGGTTTGTCCTCTAGAATATAATAGATACATACATAAAAAATTAACTCTAATATGTAAGTGCTAGAAATAGAGTCCTTTTGATTCTTTGAAGTTAGAGTAAAGTTGTTATTACAAAGTGAGGAAGAATGACAGAAAACACAATACGATCCTCTAAGATTAGTATCAAAAGTGGCTACCCAAATAATTAAGTCCAAATGTCTAATTTTACTGATAGGGAAACAGATTTGAAAGCATGGCACAGTGAGTTAGACTATATCTTGACTAAATGCCAGATTTTTAAATATCTTGACTGCTGACTTTACAAGGTTATTGTGAAGAATAAATGAAGTGTAATATATGAAGTCTTTGGCATATAGCAAGGCCTCAGTAAACATCTGGGAAGAAGTCTGCTGCAGTGAAAACAGCATGAACTTGGAATAAAGTATAATTGGATTAAAATTCCATTTCTTCCTAATGTGGCATTTAACTTACCATTGCTTGATCTAATATTACTCTTCTTTAAAATAGAAAAAAGAAAGAAAAAGATAGTCATTCCAATATTTCATGCTCATTTAGCTAAGTGAGAATTTATTAAGTTTATCATTTAATAAATTTATCATATCATTAATCATTTAATGGCTGATAGATTTTTAAAGAAGAGGTTTTTTCTTTGGAGGAAGATAAAAACTTGATAAATACTTTGAATTTGAAGATGGTATTCCTAGTAATGCAGCTAAAAGAGAGTTAAGTTGTACAGCATAAGAAAATGTGATGTTTTGATTGCGTTTTGATATTCTGCTCTCTGAATGGAAATTGACCAAGGAGAAGGAGGTAACCACCAGCACACACCCTTTTCATGGCTGCCCAAGTCCAATCAAGAGCATCTCGTTCTTGTAACTCTTGTTACAATTACTACATTGTAATTTTTCAATACATGAATTGAAGGACCATTGATGGCTTTATTAAAAATCTCATAAGAGAAATTACAGTGGGATTTGCAGTTGTTTTGCTGTTACGTGACTTTTTCTATATTCCTAAACACTTTGTATGGAGCATGATATATGTAAATAGTTCTGTTTCCTTGAAAATTAAATAAGGGATTGAGCTTTACAGCTGGATTAGAGTTGAATGGAGCAGAGACGCATGTACGGAAACAGGACCCTGGAGATGGAGAATATAAGCCTCTTAAGAATTTACTGACATTTTAGGGAAGACAACATTGAACCTCCACAGAGCATGTAATTGGATCTCCACGTTAATCATACTTGTAACTCAAAGGGTGAGAAGTTCTCAGTTAACACCTTGGTTGCATTTTATGTGAAGATTTAATGAGATAATGAATGTAACTACCTGGGTGTTGAGACAAATAGACAATGATGACCCCTTTTCCTCTTTGACTTCTAGCATTGATTAGTAGCACCCTGGCCCCTGCTAATCAGATTGGAGTTAGAGTCTGATGCCAGCAGGAACACTCAGATATGCTTTCCTAAGAATTTGCAATTGGAACTAAGACTGTATATATATACACATATACATGATAGCTTGATATATGGATAAGAAGGAAGGCAGGCAACAGAGCTGAGATGAAGCATACTCACACAAAAGTACCAATTCTATTTCCATTAAAACATTGTTGTATTTCCTAATGGAAGCATTATTTTCTTGGTAATTAGTTACACTAAGATATCAGCATCCAAATTTCTGGGGACAAGATAAATTTTTTAACAGACTTAGTAGGGGTGCTAGAGATAGAAGCCACTCCTACCATCTTCCACTCCTTGGTTCCAAGATCCTTTTATTTTAGCTTTAACATATACAACTCCTTTCATTGTTTACAGTATCAAAATAATATTCAAAGCTTATTTTGCATTTGTAGGACAGCCCCCTAGAGACACAGTATTCTTTCAACCGGCCCCTTATCTGAATTTTGGAACAGGTCTTCTGACACTGTATAAGGCAGACTATTTCTGGATGAAGGAATACATGTTAGAATTGGAAAGCATTTTCTTCATTTATTTTGCAAGAAAGAATTGAGCTCTTCAGACAGAAACAATGTTGTGTAAATTACCATAATCATGAATAAGAGAATGGATAATGATGCTAGAAGAAGCACTGTGGACAAGGCAGGTGTATCCACACCCAGAATAAGTATGTTTTACAGTGAAGAGAAAATTTGCTCCTTCTACGCTACAAGGATTCCAATTTAATTGTCCTGCCCCTAGGTGACTGGTCAGTCCTTTAGGTAATTGAATTATATTAGAAACTTAGCCTTGACCTCTGCTGTTGGCAGGTTGGGAATACAGCAGGGACAGGAATCAACTAAGGCTTGTTAAAAGGAATGTCATATTGCTAAACCTATACGTAACTTTAACAATCTTGCCAATATAGGTGATTTTTTCATGAACTATAGAAGGAGACTGAGTGATAACACTCCAAACTGATTATATTGTCTACCTGATTATTAAGAACCTCCTCTCCAGTAGGCAAATTTGCTGAATATTGGTTGATGTGGATGAAGATTTTTTTTTTCTTAACATTCAGTGATCATGGGGACTTACAAAAAGGCGTACTTTGAGAGTGATGGGATAATGCAGGAGAAACAGGTGCCACAAGACTCTGAACCAAATATATATGGAACTTTCTTATGCTGTCAGACACTGCTAAAGCCTTATCTAACTCCTCTTGAGAATGGAGTGTTGCGATGCACACGCAACTTTATGATTTGATGGATCAGATAACAGTAGATTAGTTTCAGATGCACTTGCCATTTCACGATAGGAATGCCAGGAACCCAGGCTTTACCAGATCCTAGGAACATGCCCAGGAACTGATTTTCAAAACGTAAATAAGTTATCTGTGTTAAGAAGGCATAGCTGCAATCAAAAGCTGTAGGAGTCTGCATCGTGATTCTCCTATCAGGATTCCCAGAGAGTCCATCTCATTCCTATCTGCAATAGACGTTTGGAGCACTTTTGAATCTGCTGGGTTTTAAAGCCCAAGCAGGAAAGCAGCTGCACTATACCTGCTCCAGCTTTAGAACCTATTCTTGTTGTGGCCCTGTATTAGTTTTCTATTGTTTTGTAGCATACTACTACAAAGTTGGGGACTAAAACAACAGAAAATGAATTTTATCTTACAATTCCGTAAGTCAGAAATTCAAGATGGTCTTATTGCGCTACAAACAAGGTTTGGCAGGGCTGCATTCCTTTCCAGAGGTTCTAGTTGAGAATCATTTCCTTGCTTTTCCAGCTATTAGAGGTTGCCCACATTCCCTGCTTTATGACCTTCCCTGATTTTCTATCTTCAAATCAAGCCTTGCTACATCTCTGACTATTCTTCATAGTTACATCTCCTTCTTTTGCAACAGAAGGAAATAGTCTCTGTTTTTAAGGACCCGTTTGCTTAGATTGAGTCCACCTAGATAATCCAGGATAATCTCCCCCAACTCAAGGTCCTTAACTTAATCATATTTGCATAATCCCTTTTGCCAGGTAATGCAGCATATGCACAACTTCCAGAGGACCTGGACATCTATGAAGGGCCATTATCGTGCCTAATATCAAAACTTCCTGTTACCTGGTTCAGAACAGCGTATTTTATGAAGTGCACACTGCCTGCAAGATCTAAAGAAGCTCATTAATCATCTCTTTCTGTGTCATAGAGATGCAAGACAAAGCACCTTCTTGTTCACTTTGGAAGACATATCTGGGAATTCCTCAATTCTACTGGATTTCTAGAACCTCGTGAAGATTACAGGTCTCTGAGGTTTCACAGGATTTATTTCTTCCCTCAGGCATGGATATATCTCATCAATACATTTAGGGTATTTGTTGCTTCCTGCTTACCAGGTCTGGCCAAAATGATGTCATAAATGTATTGGGCCAGTATAATATCCTGTGGGATGGTGTATGATCAAGTACCCTGAGCATTAGAGTATGAAAGATAGTCAGAAAATGGACACATTCCCAAAATAGTAGAATAAAGTTTTACTGCTGCCAGCATGGTCTAATAATTACAATCCTGGTGAGGTGGCACTTGCCAGACCAAAATCTGCACATTTAATGAGAATGGGTGTGTTAATTTGTTCTAGCAAAGAGATTACACTTGGAACACCCGTTACAATTGGTGTCACTACCTACTCAAAGTCGTTTGCTATTTTTTTCTATGACCTACCTATCTTGTCACAGACTAAAGAGGAAAGTATATAAAGATGTTTCTTTCAATAATTTGATATTATTTTCCCAGTTTGAAGCAAGGAAAAAACAATTAGAATCATTATAATGGATAGGGCCAAGTATAAGGATCTGGAATTTTTTGTCCCTATCAAAATAATAAAAATAAATGCAACACCACGTCTCTGGGGAAAACACAGATTAATGCTACCTTTAAAGACTTGGAAGAGAGAGACTGGCAGATCATCTGGATCCACCTCTGATGGATTTGAGCTAAACTTCATCACATGACTCCCGGAAATACCCTTTTTGACTGGTAGACCATAGAGGCAGTTTCAGTTCCTTGGAAATAGTGTCAACTGAGATTAAACGTCCAATAATCTTTCGACAGCTTGAGTATTTCCTCCTCCTCAGTGCACAGTGACCATGGCAAATGTCTATAGGTCCCTTTGGGGAAGGTTAGAAGGATGATTTTCAGTAAATACTTTTGGCAAATTCTCAGAGTTTATTCAAAGGGTTTCAGTTGTTTGAACTGGTTGAGGTGTGGAATGTAAGTCAAAGGTGGAGAACTCGTGTTTGACAGCTCAGGTTCTGTGCAATGCGTTTTCTTTCAGGTACATTGTGTGTGTTGATCCTAAGCCATGTTCCGGTTATGGTTCTAGAGACAATGAGAAGTGATGAGTGGATGTTGAAGAGATTGGCCTCTCTGTGAGATAACTCTTCACATGAGATTGGACCGGATTTGTCCCCTGACTCAAGGAAGAAGGGGCTGCTTCCTCCAGGACACACAGTGGAACTTAGAGGTTCCAGTTTAACAGATTTATCTGTCAGCTCAAATGTCCCACATCCAGCTCCCTGTGTCTTATTCCCTTTACTCAATGCAAAAATTTTCAAATAAGAGGCCTATTAATATTCTGAATTAAATTTACATGGTAATTTTTCAAACCCATAGAGTTAAATTTTGGATCTGGTTTTTGCCATATTGGCCATCCTATCTCTTGTAAATAAGAGATAAGAGATTATTTTAGGGTGGTAATTGAAATACTCCAGTTCTCTGTTTGTAACTTGACGAGAAGAATTTAAAGCACTGAATGCAAAATTTTCTTTATGTCATTTTCCAGTGTAGCCAGACTCCACCACAGAGCCCTGGCAGTCATTCACTCAATGGTACTTTGTCTAAATGCTATGTATGACCGACATCCCATTTTACATATACTGGAGTCGAGGTCATAATTCCGATCAAACCCGTCCAGGACAGAAAATCTCTCCCAGGTTCCCATCTTTGCAGGACAATTTCTTGGAACTACTACTGAACAAAGAAAAATACTGTGTTAGTCAGAGTTCAATCAGGGAAAAAAAAAATCTATCTATATATTTCAAGCAGATTTAATCCAAGATCAGTTGTTTGAAATAACGGTGAGGGTAGAGAAGTCACTGTAAGGATTGGGGATGCTATCAAGAAATTACAAAACTGCAAGAAGTCGATGCCAAATTTTCACCCACAAAGCAGGACATGGCCACTGGAGTTTGGATTTGAAGAAGCATTCCACTGCCACCACTCCAGGAGCCTGAGCTGCTGCACTATTGCAGGATAAATAATGGATTTTAACTCTTTTTCTTCTGAATCTTTGTCAGTGCCTGCAATAGGCAGAGTCTAAAGCACAGACTTGCTGGTGAGGGCCTTGGGGATAAACCACAGTACAGGGAAGATGGCAGAAGGAAGAGGAAATAACACATCAAAAGATAACCACCAGCACACACCCTTTTCATGGCTGCCCAAGTCCAATCAAGAGCATCTCATTCTTGTACTGTTGTTGTAGCTTCTTAGCAGAACCTTCTTTTGACCACTCATGAGTCATATCCAAAGCAGGAAGCATAATATTTTAAAAATATAGGCCTCAACTCAACTTCTTATCCTTATTTGAAACTTTCTGGATACCTTTCATTGCGATTGAAATAAAATCCAAACCCTTACTATGCCTACAAACCTGTATATTTTTGGCTTTTGTTGGGCCTCTAACTTTGAAACCTACCACTTTCTACCACACCTACTGCACTTCTCACTCATCAGGGATAACTTCCTAATGTTTCTCAAACACACCAAGCCCATTCCTGCCTATTGCTTTGCACTGGCTATTCCTTCAGCTTGGAAGGATCTTTCCTCACATACTCCTCTATTTGGCTACTGTTCATCATTTATATTTCGGCTTAAAGGGCACATTCAGACCTTATAACTCTTCTACTCTATTATTACTATTATTATTTGAGACTGTGTCTCACTCTGTCACCTAGGCTGAAGTGCAGTGGAGCAATTTCAGCTCACTGCAACCTCCACCTCCTGGGTTCAAGTGATTCTTGTGCCTCCCGAGTAGCTGGGATTACAGGCATCCACCACCACGCCCAGCTAATTTTTGTATTTTCAGTAGAGATAGGGTTTTTCCATATTGGCCAGGCTAATCTCGAACTCCTGGCCTCAAGTGATCCACCCACCTTGGCCTCCCAAAGTGCTGAGATTACAGGAGTGAACATCCCACCTGGCCTCTTTTACTCTATACTTAGATAGTAAAATGGTAGAGCAAATGGGGCCTTATCATTTTCATTTTTAATGTTATTGTAATGATTCTTACACAGACAGCTAACCATAGATTTATTGTATTTTACTTATTTTGTGTTTTATGTATTTTTGGAACCACTAGGCAGAAAATTATAATATTTCTATAAAAATAAGATGTCTCTAAGAAAAAAAAATGAACCTATCATCAAAAATATCTCATGAATCTAGTAAAACCGGCCATCACTAAGAATTTAAGCATATCTTATTGTAAGACTTTTAAAGGAAGGAAAAATACCATCTGAATACAAACTACCATTAATTAAATAAAGTATATTTTGTTTACAGACTGGCAAACTGTTTAGCATCCTGTAATTGGTCTAATGTTGGACAATATATGGTTTGTTTTCTTCTTTTGATAGGGTTTCCATCTCACTTACAAAAACGACAACAAGAAGCAACTATCACTTTAGATTTAAAAAAAAATTGCAATACCACAGGACTTTTCACAGGGCTCAAATAAGTCATGACAGTCACATAGAAACCTGGCGTTCTCTCATGATCTTAGCTATTCAGTTAAGGGTATGTGTTAAGCTCTTCTACTCCATTATAAGATGAAAGCCCCATGGATTTTTTTTCCTGTACCTTGTGATGTATCTACCCCAAGAGTAATGGAACTGAAGAAGAGATAAATGACAGTTCTGTACAAAGATTTCTGACTCTTTCATGAATATACCAAAGTATAACCCAGTTGTGCCCTCTGGCCTTCGGTGGGAGCAAATTTTTCTTTAATTCTTTAATAAAATAATTCGAATTCCAATCTCACTTTAGACTAAAAGAAATTTAGATTCTTCCCAAATATTTCTGCGAATTCTTGGAGATCGTGCTTATATATCTCGGTTGTGAACTTTTCAGCTCCACTGCCAAATGCCTGGTTTTGGCTGGTTTCTCCCTGGCCATTCTGGCTCCCTCCCCACCACTCTACATGTTCCTCCAGCTTTTCTGGTCGGCTTCACCTCAAATTGTAAATATAGACTTTAGTCTCCAAAGCAAAGGGAGGAGACAGCCGTTATTAAGTTAGTAGTTGATAAAGCTGTATTAAAGATTTGGGATTAGGGAAATTACAGCATAGAATAGGAAATTGCTCTTTCTAGATTTACTAATCATACACTGTCTCAGGGAATTTTAAAATAATATTGTAGCTATGTTTTTCCTTTGAACTTGATCTGTACCCATGTTGCTGGGACCCATTCTGTCTTTGCAAATTCTTCTTTCTAGTTATTTTATATGATCCATCCATAACGACTTCATTCCTTCTCTATCTTCCACCACCATTGCTGACCCCACACCCAGCAAAACTCCAAAAAAGGGGAGAAGAAACTCCCCCGCAATAAAAAACAAACTGCAAAACAAACAATTCAAACACACACACATACACGCATGCACGCACACACACATACAATCCTGCATTTGGAGCCACCTGCTCAAAGCTGAAATTATTATTATTATTATTATTTTTTTTTTTTTTGAGACGGAGTCTCGCTCTGTCGCCCAGGCTGGAGTGCAGTGGCGTGATCTCGGCTCACTGCAAGCTCCGCCTCCCGGGTTCACGCCATTCTCCTGCCTCAGCCTCCCGAGTAGCTGGGACTACAGGCGCCCACAACCGCGCCCGGCTAATTTTTTGTATTTTTAGTAGAGACGGGGTTTCACCGTGGTCTCGATCTCCTGACCTTGTGATCCGCCCGCCTCGGCCTCCCAAAGTGCTGGGATTACAGGCGTGAGCCATCGCGCCCGGCCTTCAAAGCTGAAATTATTATACCTTAAAATCATCTCTCTATACCAGCAAGAACAAATATGAACTTTATTATGCAGAGCATTTAATTATGGTTAAATGTTTTCTCATTCAAACACTGCCTTATGCCTTGCCTTTCATAATGAAAAAAAAAAATCTTTTCTAAAAGAAAACAAGCCTTTTTCTACCTAAGAGGAATTAGATAGGTCCCCCAAATATAGAAAAGTGTGCAATATTTTTCTTTATTTTAAAATAGCCATATTTCCTTACAGCCATAAATGAACAGTGTATGCTTTTTCTTTTAACTCCGAATGTGCCAGGAGTTATGCATAGAGACTGATACAGAAAGTGAACACAGCACATTAACTGAGTCAGTGACCGAATCCTTCACGTATTTTCAGAACTCAGAGGAATTCTCAACATTAGATATTTCTTAGAACCACCTGGGGAGCTTTAAAAAATTCCAATGCTGAGGTCCCACAGCAGACCTATAAATCTGACTCTCTGGGGCTAAGACCCAGGCATCAGTAGTTTTACAAGGTCCCCAAGTGATTCCAATAGGCAAAGTTGAGAATGACAGAGAAGAAAAATTTGATACAAGCGTGAACAGCCAGTGGCCAAGCGTGATCTTGTCAACAAAGCCTTCGAAACTCTTTCAAAAGTAATTTGTGGGGTGAAAAGTTGGAGGAGCTTTCTCGTCCATGTTCTTTAGGAAGAGGAGAAATTATTTCTTTAAAAATCCCTACTTATCTATGGACTTTGTAATATAAACGACTAATAACTAAGGAAGCCATCAAAGACGGGTGGCAGAGGTTCAGAGCTGGGTGAGAGGGAGTATGTAGTTGCTTTTTAAGTGATTCTCTTTTTCTAAACCATGTCAACTTTATAATACCATTTGAATAATATCTTGTTGTTATTTTTTGCTTTTTCTGGAGTCAAAATCATATGATACTAGTTATCAATTCTGGAAGACAGACCACCACTACAACTTGTTACTTCATTCCACTTTGTAATAATATGGAAATAATATAATTCTAGCATGGGAATGAGCCTCTATACTAAAATTCAACATTCCCATTTAACAGAAGAACAAAGTAACTTTGCCACACAAGTGAGAAATGGAAATGAGATTACACCCAGATTCATTGTCTTTAGTATGTGTGCTACAACATATACCTCACTTGTTCTCTAAGTAACTTTTTTCTCTTTCTAAAACTTGAGCAGTCTGTGTAAATATCTAGTGAATTCATATTGAAGGCCTCTAAAATCATCTTTCAACCCTGGCTTAATAATTTCCCATTATGATTATTATATAGAAATAGAAAAAAATATAAAGAGAGACTGACAAGATTAATGTATTACAAGGTCTTAGTCTCACTGCCTGGATGAAAAAGTATTAATTAAATCATTGGGAACCAGAGTTATTCTCACATTTTCCTATGCATATAAAATGAAGAGTAATGTTAAAAAGGAAAATGGATGTGTTGAGTCAATTATTATTGGATTTAATGTTCTTCTTAGTCAATGTTTGTTCCAGGACTAAGGTGGTATCCAAAATCTATGCTCAATATCTGCAAATGGTAGAACTGTTGATATTCTGTGGGGATAGGCTTGGAACGAAGGACAAGGTTTTGGTGGGTTTTTTCGTGTGTGTGGCAGGTGAAGAAGTGAATCACAGAAAGTGCTATTCGATTCTGATTGATAGAAGAAATAAGATCATGAGAGGTGACAGAAGAGTAACTAACTGAAAGATTGTGGCAGTATAGAATTATGACTGATATTCTGTAAAATAGCTTTGGGTCAAGAGTATTGGGGTTCGAATTGACGGTCTGTCACTTATTATTTCTATAACTTAGGACAGATTATTTACCCTCACTGTACCTCAGTTTCTTCCTCTGTAAAATGCAGGTATATTAAACTTCACTTTATAAGGGTTAATGCGATGTTTAAATAAGTTTCTATCTAAAAATCAATCTACTTTTATCTATCTATCTATCATCTATCTATCTAATAAACTTACATCTATGCTTACTAAACACTCAATATTAGCTATTATTGTAGGGCAATGCGTTTATAGTTAGAATGATGTATGCTCTTTTTATTGTGAGAAGTATTTAAGAACGTGGAGAAGTGATCTTTTCCATATCAATGAAAAGTTTATAATGTAGGTAATAAAATGTGATATATTGTATATTAAATTTGAAATTAAGATGTGACAAACTGCAGGGGTTATCATTTTGTTGCAGCCTGATTTTCAGGTACATTTCAAATGGTACTTGCATCCCTGGTTTCTCTCTGTCTCTTAGACTTTCACTTTGGGGGTGAATAATTTGTATGTGGAAGTGAAGTTTATTATTGTCTTCATGCAATATATCTAAGGAATCACATAGAATCAGATGCCAGGACCACTCAAGGTTTGTAGGTAATAATAGGAAATAAGGATGACTGGTTGAACTGTACTTCTCAGTTTTAAATCATCCCAAAGTATAAGTCTCCAGGGAAATGATTATTTGGCAACCTTTATCGGAAAGCCCCTTTGGGATTGCCTATACCTATGTGACTGAAAGAATAAATCAAAATTATTGTTCCAGCCAGAAAATAACTGAGAGCTTGAGTATCACTGGCAAAGAGTTTAGGGGTGTGATTCCGTTAGCACAGTCATCTCAAAGCTTCTCTTTCTGTAACATGAATATGTAGCCCCATGTGGTTCTCATTCTAACAACAGGCAGGCTTGAAAGGCCATAATCTGGAAACTGAGAATGAAGAAGAATAAAATGTGCCAACTACAATAATGATAAATACTGAATCTACGATGAGAAAAGTACAATGCAAACTATGGGAAATATTTGCAAAACAAACCAGATTTTCAAAGTAAAAATTCGTAATATTCTAATGTAAAAATGTTTTCTTAACTGCAAAATTAAAAAAATTCTTTTGCACATGAGTGTAAGTAAAGGACAATCTGATACCCTCATGTCTTAATCTCAAACTTTCTGCTGGTCTCTGCTCAAATGTCAACCTAACATATAAATCTTCCCTGATTCCCATATCTAAAATAACTCCCCATTGCTTTTTATTCCTTTACCCTGCTTTACTTTTCTTCATATCTTTTAGCGCTACCTGGCATATAAATGTATTTATTTTTAATACTTTAGATTAGCTTTTCCGTCATTAATAATTCTTGGAGTATTCCAACTTCTTAAAATTAAATCAGATAATTTTTAATTAATTTATTTTAAAACTACATCAACTAGTAGTTATTAATAGGATTGAAGTGAGTAAATAGGTCAAGGATGACATGAGTATGCAATACTTTGAAATGATTTTGTAGTTTGACACAATAATAAAAATTATAAATAATAGGCCATGCCTTAAGCATTTTAATAATGTTTATCTCAGTTTTTCATTGTATTTTCTTAGGCTCATTCGTTCATACAGATAATATGTATTGTGTATTTATTAACTAAATAGAAAAGGTACACCTTGCACTGTGCTACAGCTGAAAACAAGATAATCCTGTACTGCTCTCAAGTTGCTTACAATCTAGTATGACAGACAAAGTTTAAACTAGTAATTTTATTTATTTATTTATTTAGAGACAGAGTCTTGCTCTGTCGCCCAGGCTGCAGTGCAGTGGCACGATCTCGGCTCACTGCAACCTCCACCTCCCGGGTTCATGCCATTCTCCTGCCTCGGCCTCCCTGAGTAGCTGGGACTACAGGTGCCCGCCATCACGCCCAGCTAATTTTTTTGTATTTTTTAGTAGAGACGGGGTTTCACCATGTTAGCCAAGATGGTCTTGATCTCCTGACCTTGTGATCCACCAGTGTCGCCTCCCAAAGTGCTGGGATTACAGGCATGAGCTACCATGCCTGGCCTTTTAAAATTTTTTTTAGATGGAGTTTTGCTCTTGTTACCCAGGCTGGAGTGCAATGATGTGATCTCAGTTCCCTGCAACCTCCGCCTCACGGGTTCAAGTGACTCTCCTGCCTCAGCCTCCCAAGTAGCTGGGATTACAGGGGCCAGCCACCATGCCCAGCTAATTTTTGTCATTTTTGTAGAGACAGGGTTTTGCCACATTGGCCAAGCTGGTCTCCAGTTCCTGACCTCATGATCCACTCGCCTCAGCTTCCCAAAGTGCTGGGATTACAGGCATGAGCCACTGCACTGGCCGTGATTATTAAAACAGGTTTAATTCCAATTAATAATCAGAAGGAGAAATAGAGAATTTTGGTGAGAGAGTGTAGGGAGATCAAATCTTATTTGGGAGATTAGGAAAGGCTTCTCTGAGAACCTGACATTTAGAAAGAGACTTGAAATTTAAATTGGGAAGGCAAAAAGGAATCTGGAGGAGGCCGAGGGAGGAGCATGCCTGGTAGATCAAATAGCAGGCATGAGGACTGGATACTGAAGGAAAAAAAGACAATCTAAGCTTGCTCAGTGACCTAAAGAAGGCCACTGACATGGTTTGGCTCTGTGTCCCCACCCAATCTCATCTTGAATTGTAACTCTCACAATTCCCCTGTGTTGTAGGGGGAACCTGGTGAAAGGTGATTGAATTATGGGGGTGGCTCTTTCCTGTGCTGTTCCTGTGACAGTGCATGATTCTCACAAGATCTGATTTAAAAGAAGCAAACTAACAAACAAAAAACAGGAGTTTGCCTACACAAGCTCTCTTTCCCTGCTGCCATGCACGAGACTTGCTCTTCCTTGCCTTCCACCGTGATTGTGAGGCTTCTCCAGCCATGTGGAACTGTGAGTTGTCCATTAAACCTCTTTCCTTTGTAAATGGCCCAGTCTTTATCAGCAGTATGAAAACAGACTAATACAGTAAATTGGTACCTGTAGAGTGAAGAACTGCCGAAAAGACACCTGAAAATGTGGAAGTGACCTTAGAACTGCATAACAGGCAGAAGTTGGAAAGGTGTGGAGGGCTCGGAAGAAGACGGGAAAATGTGGGGAAGTCTGGAACTTCCTAGAGACTGGTTGAATGGCTTTGACCAAAAGCCTGATTGTGATATGGGCAATAAGGTCTAGGCTGAGGTGGCCTCCTGTGGAGATGAGGAACTTGTTGGGAACTGGAGCAAAGGTGACTCTTGTTATGTGTTAGCAAAGAGACTGGCAGCATTTTGCCCCTGCCCTAGAGATGTGTGGAACTTAGAACTTGAGAGAGATGATTTAGTGTATCTGGCGGAAGGAATTTCTAAGCAGCAAAGCATTCAAGGGGTGACTTGGGTGTTGTTAAAGGCATTCAGTGTTATAAGAGAAGTAGAGTATAGAAGTTTGGACAAGTTGCAGCCTGACAATGTGATAGAAAAGAAAAACCCATTTTCTGAGGAGAAATTCAATCCAGTTGCAGAAATTTGCGTAAGTAACGAGAAGCCCAATGTTAATCACCAAGACAATGGGGAAATGTCTCCAGCGCATATCAGAAGTCTTCATGGCAGCTTCTCCCATCACAGGCCAAGAGGCCTAGGAGAAAAAGGTTTCATGGGCCAGGCCCAGGATTCCTGTGCTGTGGTCAGACTAGGGACTTGGTGCCCTGTGTCCCACTTGCTCCAGTCATGGCTGAAAGGGGCCAATGTAGAACTCAGGCCGTGGCTTAGAGGGTACAAGCCCCAAGGCTTGGTAGCTTCCATGTGGTTTTGAGCCTGCAGGTGCACCACAGTCAAGAATTGGGTGGGAACATCTGCCTAGATTTCAGAAGATGTATGGAAATGCCTGGATGCCTAGGCAGAAGTTTTTTGTAGGAGTGGGGCACTCATGGAGAACCTCTGCTAGGGCAGGGCAGAAGGGAAATGTGGGGTTGGAGCCCCAACATGGAGTCCCTACTGGGGCACCACCTAGTGGAGCTGTTAGAGGAAGGCCGCCATCCTCCAGACCCCAGAATGGTAGATACACTGAGAGCTTGCACTGTTCACCTGGAAAAGCCACAGACAATGCAAGCCCATGAAAGCAGCCAGGAGGGAGGCTGTACCCTGCAAAGCCACAGGGGTGGAGCTACCCAAGACCATTGGAACCCAGCTCTTGCATCAGCATGACCTGGATATGAGACATGGAAAGAATGGAGATCGTTTTGGAGCTTTATGATTTGACTGCCTTGCTGGAGTTTGGACTTGCATGGGACCTGTGGCCCCTTTGTTTTGGCCAATTTTTCCCATTTTGAATGGCTGTATCTACCCATTGTCTGTACCCCATTGTATCTAGGAAGTAACTAACTTGCATTTGATTTCACAGGCTCATAGGCCAAAGGGACTTGCCTTGTCTCACATGAGACATTGGACTGTGGACTTTTGAGTTAATGCTGAAATGAATTAAGACGTTGGGAAGGCATAATTGGTTTTGAAATGTGAGGACATGAGATTTTGGAGTGGCCAAGGGCAGAATGTTATGGCTTGGCTTTGTGTGCCTACACAAATCTCATCTTGAATTATAACTCCCACAATTCTCATGTGTCTTGGGAGGAACCAGGTGGGAGGTGATTGAATTATGGGGGCAGGTCTTTCCTGTGCTGTTCTTGTGGTAGTGAATGAGTCTCATGAGATCCGATGGTTTAAAAAAACAAAACAAAACAAAACAAAAAACGGGAGTTTGTCTGCACAAGCTCTCTTTGCCTGCCGCCATCCGTGTAATATGTGACTTTCTCCTCCTTGACTTCTGCCATGATTGTGAGGCTTCCCTAGCCATGCGGAGCTGTGACTTTTTCATTAAGCCTCTTTCTTTGTAAATTGGCCAGTCTCAGATATGTCTTTTTCAGCAGAGGGAAACGGACTAATACAGCAACTATGTAGGGTTGCAGAGATAATATAAGACTTCCAGTTAAGTTTGAATTCCAGATACACAATGCACTTTTAAAAATATAGGTATTTTTCCCAAGTAATAGGTGTATTTTTATTTGTTTATTCTGGCAACCATAGATTAAAGCACAATGAGTAACAGAAAATGGAATAATAGACAAGAGAAGGCAATAACTAGGTCTCAAAAAGTCTTGGAAAATTATGTTATTATTATTTTTTCAATGCCTAAGGAATTAGGAGGTTACTCAAGGCCTTTAAGCGAAGACTAATCTAATTTCTATTTTCCAAATAACAATTTTGTTTGTAGAGTGGAAATAAAGAAATTCAGTTTTAAAAACTGAGTAAAAATGGAAGAATAAACATATAATAGTAAATTTTGTTTTACTGATAAAATTCAGAAAGTTATGAAAAACTGTAGAGGAGATAATAAGCAACAGAATTTTAAAAACTGAAGCAGTTGAAAAAGTGGAAACTGACTAACTGGAAAGAAGAATGCTGAATCCTAAACCAGCAGTTAAGATAAGTTAGGAATTGAACAGATTCATACCACAGTTTCTCAGGGTCCAGGAATCAGGCTTTCTAGGTTCCATGGAAGTAGGAATAAAGGAGGAGAACCTAAATATCTCTTCCCATAACAGCAGAAAGATAGAAGTTTATATATTCTGGAGAAATAAACCCAAAATATCTGTACAAAAAAAAAAATCATGCACAGTTGCAAGTATGAATGGAGGTGGTAGAGTCCATACAAAAAAGAAAGTAGTAAAACCAACAGAAACAGATTAGATGTTGAAAATCTCAGCCTTTTTTTTCAACTTGGGTTTTAGTATTCTGTTAGGCTGCTTCTAGCTAAGCACTGAGCATGGGAAATTGTCCTTGGGCAGTATGATAAAACCCAAAGTAAGGACCTAAAAATAGTTCTGTGGGATGCTCTACCAGTATGGTGCAGATTTCTCTACTGAACTACATTGACAATGTCCAACCTGTACTCTCTCAGACCTTCCTTTCAGTTTTAGTCTCCATTAGAAGTAAATAAAGAAGTATCAGATATCCGAGGGAAATCTCCTTACTTAAAAAAAAAAAAAAAAGTCCAAAACAAAGAAATTTAAAAAGCAAACTGAAGAAAATAAAACTATGTAGAAAAAAAATAAAACAATAAAAGCTATGATTAAGAACTTGAGAGATAAAAAAGATGGAGAAACATGAAATAGGAAGAAGATATTCTTAAAGAAAAAGATTAAGATTAATATTTAGAATACAAAAAGTTCTAGTGACATTAGAAATAAAAACATAGAAGAAATAAAAAACAAAATACTAGGCTTGAAATTCAGAGTAGGGTATATATTTCAGATAAAAGAACAAAAACACAAAGTGGGAATATATTCCAGATAATAGAGCAAAAATGTGAAATTAAGAGATAACATAAGAAAATGTGGTGATCAGTCAACAAGAGCCAATATCTAAATAATAGGCATTTTAGTTAGAGAGAATAGGAGAAATGAGGAAGGAAACCATTAATCAAAGAATTTAAGGGAATTCCAAAGACAGAGAAACATAAATTTACAGATTAAAAAGGTCCACTACATGCCCCCCAAAGTGCTACATCATGAAATTTTAGAGGGCCAAAATTAAGAACCAACAAACTTCCAGAGAGAAATAGAAAGCAATAGTACACAATGGCACATTGCCTTCTAATCCTGAAAGACAACCATTTTCAACCTAGAATACTATAGTCAGACACTGGCAATAAATTGCTAAAGTAGAACCAAAATATAGTGACATGCGAGGTACAAAAACTCACCTCCCAGACGCAGTTCCTAAAGAGGCTGCTGTAGGAGATACGCTACTAAAACAAAGAAAGGAACCATGGAATTGTTCATTATAAAGAGAAAGTTATGGAATATAGCAAACAGGACATAAAGAGACAAGTGAAAGAAGTGCCCAGGAGGGCTTAGAAGGCAGAAGCAAGCCAGTCATGGAAGTCAACCAGACTAGAACAAGACAATAGACTGTGGGAGAGGTTTCTCAAAATGCAGAAACTGAAAGAATATCTGATGTATCCGACAACTGGACATTTAGACAACTGGCAAAGAATTTGTGATACATGCAAAAGTAAGCATACTAAAAGAAAAAATTCTAGACAATTAGAGAAAATCTAGCAATACAAAATGTGCAGAAAATTAATGTTCCATTCTGATTCAAGAAACAACAATATTTCTTTGTGGAGCTGTAGAGGTAAATGCCAAAATGATTAGCTAATAGAATTGAAAATGGTTCACTTGGAGCTGGAAGATGAGAATGTCAGTGTACTCAGGGTGTGTAGCAAGCCTTGAACAAATTTTGTAGAACTATTTGACTCTTTAATCCATATAGAATTCATGCATGCACGCAGAATTCTGATAAAAAATAATAAAATAAGTTTAAAAACCAACCCATGGATATTGAAATCATCCAGACAAGGAATCTTAATAACTTGGACTAAGGTAATGAGAGCAGAGATAGTGAAGAATGCATGGATTTGATATAGAAGGTGAGGAATAATGAGTTGTTAAGGGTAGTTTTTAGGTCTCTTCATGAGCAACAATGAAATAAATTACATTAGAGTGAGAAAAACAGAAGTATACCAGTTTTCCTTTATAAATGCTTAGCTGGAAATAACATGGATAAATTGAGTAATAACTGTAAAACATTCTGAAACTTAAAGGAAAATCTAGGCTGGCGACAAAAACCAGGAGTCCTCAGCACTGATGTAACTCATTAATTATGACTTCAGCATTTGGAATGATGTACATGTAAAGTCAATTACCAGAAAAAAAACAGCAAATCAACAGTCTTTCCATTAGCTGCTCACGAATATATGTATAGTTTTCTTCCATTCTTTCCCTTCCATGCACATTCTTTCTAGTCTTCCTAACCGTTGGCCTCTTCTGCAGGGTCTAGTTGTTTATGGTCCTGAAAGTCATAAAAATGGTCATTCTTGGCAACATCATGATACAATCTTACTATCCAGGCTAAAAGAGGACATTCCAGTGTTTACACTTCAGTTTGGAGAGTAAGTCAATAGCATTTACTCATAACCTTGACGACCTCGATGCATTATGGGTTTAATAAATTATCTTTTCAGCTGGGCGGGCGCGGTGGCTCGGGCCTGTAATCCCAGCACTTTGGGAGGCCAAGGCGGGCGGGTCACGAGGTCTGGAGATCGAAACCATCCTGGCTAACACGGTGAAACCCCGTCTCTACTAAAAATACAAAAAAAGTAAAATAAAATAAAATGAAAAGTAGCCAGGCGTGGTGGCAGGCGCCTATAGTCCCAGCTACTCAGGAGGCTGAGGCAGGAGAATGGCGCAAACCTGGGAGGCAGAGCTTGCAGTGAGCCAGGATGGCGCCACTGCACTCCAGCCTGGGCGACAGTGGGAGACTCCATCTCAAAAAAAAAAAAAAAAAAAAGGAAAAAAAAGTATCTTTCCTCTTCTACTCAATTATACTAGATTCCCTTCCCACCAGTAGCAAGAATGTAAAGAAAAACACTTGGGATGGGATAGTGGGAACTACCTTTCTGTTAAATGACATTAAAGGCTGCAAGTTATCCTAGGATGAAAATTTACTTTAAGAACCAAACATGTTATAAAGACAAGGCCTGTAAAACTACAACATTTAAATTTTGGATCGAGGAGAAGCAGACAAATGGTGAAATAGTGGCCAAAGAAAGAGAGAAGGAAAGCTGTGAAGATTTAGTGTTACCGAAGCCAAAGTAAGAGAGAGTTTCTAAGATGGAGAAATCAACTATTGGGAAAGTGATAGGAGGCTGTTTGTAAAGTGAATCACTAAGAAGGGAAGTTAAATTTGGCAAAATTGTTTTTGTTGATAATTTTCTAGCACGGGTTAAGTGGAATAGTACAAGCATTAGTGAGCTCGTAGCGTTGTTTTGATGGCATCTCTGTCTTCTCACTCTCTCTTTAGACATTTTGAAGTCTTGTGTAATAATTAGTCAAGGCTCAGCCTATCCAGAGGTCATAGTATTGAGTTTAAAGTCAAACGCATTAAACTCTCCATTTGAGTTTTCCCCTTTTGTAATTGAAAATAAATAGCTTAAACTATGTCTTCTTTTTAAATATACAGACATGCAGACACACAAACATGATGGCCAGTAACTGAATAAAATATTTTTTAAACAAACAAAAAGCTGTGTTTTTCTGTATTTAACCAAATAAGTTTGCTTCATTTACATCTTGCTAATGAAATGCTTGCTTTGCTGTGTGGCACTAACTATAACACAGACAATACAATTTTAGAGCAATATATTTTGGTATAAGAAACAAAATTGAACATTACTTAAAATCATAGTATCTTACTATTTATCAAGCCCTTACGTAACATCCATTAATTACTATTATTAAGCCCTTACTATTCATTAAGCCCTTACTTAATGTCCATTAATTGTGAAAACATGTAAGGCCAAAAATCTATCCTGAATTCAGAAGATCCTTGACTTTCAATTGTCTGATTTCATGTGCATAGTAATCCTACACATACAAAATAAAAACTTATTGATGAATAGAATTGTAGGGAAATTTAGTGGGATTGTTTTTGAATTTGGAAAGGCAGTTAATAACATTTTTATTTTCTAAACTGACCATGGCAAACTCATTCCTATTAGGGTCTAGAAGCATTCAGGTCACATTGCCTTCGGAATGGTTTGAGATCTTTCTATTTGAACGGTCTTGGTGAGAGTTAGAAGTCTTTAGTTTCCTTCTGTTTGCTTTAGAGGGATGCTTAGCAACTTTGTGGTTGTAATATTTCTGAATCTGTTGGATCACTTTCAGTAAGTATCAGTTCAAACAACACTGGACTTGAGAAGGTTGATTTACGTCTTTGCCTTTAGAATGAGACTAACACGCTCCTTTCTGGGCTCAGGAAAGTCATCTTAATTCCTTCTCTCTCTTGCCTACCGTATTTCCTCCTGCAAACTCTGGGATCCTGGAGCAAAGATAAGAAGCCCTAAAGTGTCATTCTTTCATATCCTAAACTTTCTCAAGAGCTTTGTATACTATTCTATTTGGAGCCTCCCCGGAGATGTTTTATCCAGGCCTTTCAGCTAATTCAGAAGGGTCAAGAAGCCTATGCAGGGTCCTCACTTGACCACTGCCAATTCAGGCTTTACTATCTTAGCATAAACTGAACAAAATGAACTTAGAAAAGAGAGAGAGAGAGAGAGCGAGAGAGAGAGAGATAGTACCAAAATTTTGTTTGTTTCTGACCAAAAATATGGAGAGTGGGTAATTTTTTTACTTACAGAGTATATGGAAAAAGAAAGTTATAATGAGGTTAGGCCAGTTATAATCATTGTGCAGATGCTTCTAGATCTTTATTTAAATCTGTGCTAAAGGGAAGGGATGGTAATAGAGAAGCAAAAGCAACATGAGATAATCTAAAGAATATAAAATCAGCCCAGATCCTCCATGACCTTGGTTTGCCCTTGGATAAATCACTTCACTGGTATGAGTTTTCTTCATCAACAAAATGAGAAGGTGCAACTAAATCGCTCCAGCAGATCCATCCAGCTTTTATATTCAAATATTCTTTTAAGCCTTAGAAGTAAGCTCTGAATATCTATTTGGTGAGAATATTTATCTTAATAATTATGATGGCTCATCTATGTAAGCCTAAAAATATAAATTTTCAAAAACTATGGTGTTTCAATACAGCATTATACTCTTGACCTCAAATATTTCCTAATTGAATGCCTGCATAGATATGCAGCAAGATAGGGTATTTTGTTTTACCTTCTTGGATATAATAGTTTCAATTACTTGCTGCATATCTAATATTAAAGGACACTTACTTGCCACCCCCACATCACCATGTCATTCATCTTTCTGGCAAATGTCATTGAATTTCGATAGTAGGAAGTAAAGAAAGATACTCTCCTTTTTTAAATGTTAAGAGTTTGGGATGAAACAAATAAATGTTTAAGTAAAAAATGCATTTTTTAATTATGGTAAGTATATATGCAAAGCATAGCAATTTTTTTTAAATGAAACACAGAATGGATGAATTTCTTATTTGCAATATGCTAATGTTATGTAAGACACATCCAAATAGTTATCTAGCAAAAATGTGTACACTGTGATTTTTGTAAGTTTAAATTAACAAAATGCATTGAATTGGTTTCATAAAATCTATCCATATATGTATATGTTCAGCCTGCATATTAGTGCAGCATTCTTTCTTTAGGCACGTAAAAAGATGATGGGCTGTAGCTATTGAAATGTGTTACATTTGCTCCACAACATTCTCTGCTAAAAAGCTGTTGTCTTGAGCGCTCTCATGCTGTGTTGTTAATAACAGTAGGAGCTTAAATGAAGCTATTTCCTCCGCTCTATAAATCACAATTGTTTTTAATCAAAGAACATTACAATGAGCTAGTTGCCACTGAGGGGTTATTCAGTTTTAAAAAAAGAACTTTACACAGTTAGATTTAAAAGAAACATATATAGGCACTTTAAGGACTCATTGCTTTTTGTAGGTAAAGATTTGGATCATAAGTCATGTTGGGGGAAAGTAATTCTACTAGCAAAAGTAAAAGGCATGATTCAACATTTATAGAAGAGGAGAGTACACAATCTGGGGCAAAATGTAAGTCCTATCACTGCACTTCTACCATGAGCATGTGTTTTACAAAGTCCTGTTCTGTTGCCCAGAATCCTGGGAGCACATGGGAAATAAGCGTTCTGGGGACAGAAATAATATTGCCACATTACTAACCCTACCTTTGGAGATTCGCAGTAGTTGCTAAACTTTCAACTACCTTTTTTTAAAAAAAACATAATCTCATATTTCATAAACTCTAATATGATAGTAATTGTATGTTTAATGTCCATTAATTGTGAAAACACATAAGGCCAAAAATCTATCCTGAATTCAGAAACTCTTTAAAAAGTTATCTTAAATCAAAATAGCATTTATACACTCAAATATTATAAAATGTGTGAGATTTAGGTGTGATTAATAGTTTATCTCTAGGCAATTCCTGGTGCATTTATGGATTTGCAGGTATCAGGGATGCATAGCCCTCAGGTTCCTTAAGCCAGTAAATCCCATGCTTTCTATATGGTAGTAGATACAATGGATGAGTTCCTGTTTGCCATGTGCTATGTAACATTAGACATATCAAATATGTTTTAGGTGATTCATTCTAAAAGCAGTTAATGATTACATCAATGATAAAAAAAATAGCTATTTAAATACTTCACTAATATTGCGAGCTATGCACAATTTTTAGATAAGTAGCTGTAATTCTATCCCTTTTCCCTGGCTGAGGAAAGCATCTAATAATGCAGCATAATGAAACTGATTCATTCTTTAGCATTTTTAATCTGCTCTAATTTTAGGGATTAATAATACATTTTGTCTTTTATTATTTTGAAACACAACTTGAAATGTTTCACAAATGTAGCTATGTTCCATTTAAAAACCACTAATAAATGACAGGTTTGCTATTGATGATATAGATATCTACACATTCAGCTGCATGGAACCTGGGCCAAGTTGCACCCCAAATTTCCTACAATAGTCCTGAATCTGCTGAAATTCTCTTAAGCAAAATATAGACGACTCTTTCTAACTACGTGGATAAAATTCTAATATTCAGCGAAGATGCAAAAGATTCAGTTACGTCTGATTGACCTAAGTTAAACACATTGGCATGAACTGCAAAGATATGCTCGTTGATCAGCGATTGCTCAGAGGGCATATAGGAAAAGACATATGCTCATGGAGTGCCAGTTCAATTCTCAGCGTGCTGCCATAATTACATGCTTCAGTGTGTGCGCTTAATGACAAGAGAAAGGAAACCAGAACTGCCTCAGAGAACACAAGGGTACTGGCTCAACAATGCCCACATTCTTAGGTGCTAAAGTTTTGATCCTTTACAGGAGAAAATGGTGCCTTTCGAAAAGATGTTCTTATAAATGAAATCCTTCTGTCATATCTTACGATAGTCTTTATTGGTTAAAAATCCATATCTATTTATTTTCATAATATATTTCAGCAAGTTATTTGCCTACTTAATTTGGGGCCTCAGGATTCTAGGTTGATAGGTGGCTGGATAATATCATCTTCTGCACGGGATCAATAATGATGAGGTCTTCAAAGGAAAGGGGTGAAGATTAAACTGTGAGATAGGTAGAGTCTGTCACTGGTAACACAGTCCCTTCCATCAATTCCCAGTGTTTGACTGTTTAACGTGTTATGGAAATCTTATAAAAATTCGGGTATTCTAAGCCTTGAGGTCATCTATCTTTTGTTTCATGAATGATCTTAGCGAAACAAGAGAAATTCATCCTCTTTTTTGATACTGAGGTGAATTTACTGTCAAGCTCCTTACAGCTTAGCTTCAGATCCCATCTCTTGCATGCCTCCTTTTGAAGTCTTTTACCTACTTTTCATCCATGATTGTGCAGCGTTGTTTATTGTAAGGAGAGCTGCAGGATCCACAAAACCCAAATCAGACCCCACTCATATAGTTTAGCATGGCAGCTGTCCCAAAGATGCTGCCCTTGAACAGCGCCAAAGCCTTAAGATAAAAAGTTGCAATTATCAAGACTGAATTTCAGGTACGTGGTAATGAGTAGCGAGAAATCTTTCCTATGTCTGAAATCAAGTTTTCCTGCCACTATATATTGATATTTCAGTGGACTTAATTTACATGGGAGTCTTCTGAGTTTCTCTTATTTTCTGTGGCATGTCCAGACTTCTTATATTTGCAAAAAAATTGGCAAACAACAATAGCAATGGTGACAAAAATAATTAGACCAGGGGTGTCCAAGGGAAAGAATACAGTCATGGTTTCTCTTTCTGGTTGGGCCAGTAAAGCCCCTTTCTCATTCTTCTTTTCCACTTATCACTAGAGATGGAAACTAAAAGCGATGCCTTCAGGCTGCTAAAAGCCTAAAACAAAACAAAATAGAACAACAACAGCAAAATAAGGCAGGTTAGACCTCATTGACCACTGAATGAATGCCAGGATCTTTGCTAAACTGTGACTTCCACTACAAAATTTAAGTATATTTACTGAAGATGTTATCCGAAGTCAGATATAAATCAGAATGTAAAGAAGAATTCAGGTTTGGAAGGTAGCTTTCAGGTTTAGAAAAAAGTAAAAATACAGATTATTTTTTTATAAATATTGAAAAAAATAGTCAATATTTTGAGCCAAATGAAAAAATAATATTTTAAATAACGAAAATATTATCTTTTAATTCCCTACATTTCATAACAGAACAATACCAGAGCAACGAGACCTTTAAATTGGAAGTCATCTTGGGTCACCGTTTCCAGTTTCTCATCCATTGCAAAAATCCTCCTTACCATCTTAACAGAGAGCCTATTTTACTTCAGTTCCATTGCTGTGAACATCATCGCTTTCAGCCGAAATCGGCCTTAGTGCCAAATGCTGCTTTGCATCCCATTTTTCTATGACTTGCAAACTAAGAATAGATTTTACATTTTTAAATGGTTTTTAAAATGTAACAAAAGCAGAGTACGTCATAATACATGACAATTATATGAAACTCATATTTTAGTTTCTATAAATAAAGTTTTATTGGGGCACAGCCATGGTTATTATTTATGTATTGGTGATGGCTGCTTTCATGCTATGATGGCAGAGACAAGCAGTTTCAAGAGACAGAAAGGCCCACAAGCCTAAAATATTTACTGTCTGGCCCTTTATAGAAGTTTCCTGATTACTCAAGAAACACACAATATAAATTTCTTTCTTTTTTTCCTTAAGAGAATGGCAAATAGTTTAGGTTCTTCTCTCTCTCTCTCTTTCTTTTTAAGTTGGTGATTATCATTATTTTGCCTTCACATTTTTTTTCTTAATTGGGATAATTATAGATTCACAAGCAGTTGTAAGAAATAATCAGAGATTACATCTACATTTTACTTAGTTTCCATAAATAACATTTTGCAAAACTATAGCAGGAGGATAACCAAGATATTGACAGTGATCTTATCAATCTTACTCAAGTTTCCCATTTCACTTGTACTCATTTGTACATATGTGCATGTTTGTGTGCATGCGTATTAGGTTTTTTTTTTTTTCTTTTTTTGAGATGGAGTTTTGCTTTTATCGCCCAGGCTGGAGTGAAATGGCACAATCTCAGCTCACTGCAACCTCCACCTCCCGGGTTCAAGCAATTCTCCTACCTCAGCCTCCCAAGTAGCTGGGATTGCAGACATGTGCCACCACACCCGGCTAATTTTTGTATTTTGAGTAAAGACGGGGTTTCCCCATGTTGGTCAGACAGGTCTCAAACTCCTGACCTCACGTGATCTGTCCACCTCGGTCTCCCAAAGGGCTTACAGGTGTGAGCCACTGTGCCTGGCTGTTTATAAGTTCTCTACAGATTTTACCACTTGTGTACATTTGTGTATCTTCCACCATACTAAAGATACTAAACAGATTTCCCTCTTTTATTCTCAAATCCTTTCATACTTTTACATTCTCATCAGACATATTTTGAACACTTCTGTCCACCTTTTGTTAACTTCTGATAGCCTTGCAGCTTATTGATATCTCATTTGAAGTGTCTGTTTGTACTCCCAGTTATGTTGCGTACAGGGAGTTGCAAAATCTTAGAAGATAACAAAGAACTTTAAAGTAAGATAAGAAACATATTTCTGGCAACCTCAGAAAGTAGTACAGTCTTATTAAGTAACAAACAATTATGATGTGTTAAAGCAAAATTGAAAAGTAATGCAATAGCCAAATTAAAATCAGCCTCTAACACAGTAAAAGCCAGAAGGCGAGCAATCTGAATCAGTAATAAAGTATAAAAACTTATCAAACTCTCTGAAATTCAGAAGGACGAATACTGATACAATAAAAAAAAAAAAGAAGAGAGAGAAACAGAGGTAGAAACAAGAAAGGGATACTGTGAGCCAAAGTGCTAGGGATGGGGGAGGAGGAGGGAGAGGAAGAGGAAGGTGGGGCAAAGGGGTAGGGGAGGAAAAGAGAATGAGGGAGGGAGAAGGAAAAGGAAGAGAGAACGGAAGGAAGGAAGAGAGTTGTACCATAATCAAAATCAGGAAATTAATATTTGTACTTACAATCAAGTAAATTCCACACATTACTCAGATTTCACCAGTTGTCCAATTAATTTTTTCTTTTGTTCCAGATTTGGATTCTGGCTCCAGCATTGCATTTTGATATTTGTTTTAGTCTCTTCCAGTTAGTAACAGTTGTAAAAGTCGGTCTTTTTTTTTGCTGTTGTTGTTGGTTTTTTTTTTTTGCAACTTTTTAGCACTTTTGAAGAACATTGGTTAGGTATTCTTTCTAACTTCAACAGGTAACTCTGTGAGATCAATCAGAAGGAATACAGAAAAATAGGTGTCTTCTTTTGAAAAATATGAAAGTGAGACCCATCTAGTGGACAAAATATTGTATCACACAATAACCAAATGCCACTCTCTCTCTATGTGTATAGAAATATAAATGTAGGACAAATATAATTTAAAATGTCAATGAAATATTGTCTTCTTTGAATTTTCTCCTGTAACAAAAATTGTAGTAACCAATGTTAAAAGCCAATATCAGCAATCTTATAAAACCAAGTACACATCCAGAAAACTGTAATGCTTGTTTTGAAAATATTAATCTCAATTTAAAGCAACATAAATCCAGTATTTCCTTATCTATGTGTGTTCCTAGTGTCTTCCAGGTAATGCCTAGTCAGTTTTGGAAATTAAACTGAGTAGGACACTGGCAGTTTACATATCATTTGACAACTTTGTATCACCCTGTGGCAAATCTAATCTTCTTGCTGGTTGGCCAGTGTCAATAACGGAAACCTACCAGGCTAAGGCAACCTGTTTTTACACCAGATGACTAGCCTTCTGAATGAAATGGTACCTACTCATACATTTGTTTGGTAAGTGATTTGAACTCCTCTGTTGAAGGTGGGAAATGGAGCATGTTAATATTTTTACTAAGTGTGGAAGCTGTATGAGAACCAATGTATGTTTCTGTCTTTTGAGCGGAACAGCTTCGACTGAGCAAGTGGCGAATCAGGGGAAGAGAATATTTAAGTCCACAAACACTGCACTCAGTGTAACATTCAAAAACTTTCCAATAGTCACAGTACCTGAATTATGGATTAAGAGAAAGGAGTCATGAAGCACAGACAAAGAAGGCAAATGGAAGTGGAAGACATTCAAGTCAAAATTATTTGACTTAAAAAAAAAAAGAATTTTGTAAATAAAACTCTCCCTTCAGCTAAACTCTGAAGTGCAAAGTGTACCTTCTGTTTTCATTTACATCCAAATTTACCAAAAGTAGTTTTCTATCAGAAAATACAATATTTTTCCTTTCAGTGAAATCTTTAAAGTGTACACTGTTAGATATCTGTAGGCTCTTCTAGAATGCACAGCTGAAAAAACAAGATATTTAAACCCTCAAATGGTTTGGGTCTATTTCAAGGTTTTGTTCTTGGCCTTATTATGCAAAAAACAAAAAGTTGCCCTTGGCCTCTAAATTTCGGAATGACAATTTAAAATGTTTAAATACCAAAGTATTTTATTGGTGTAAATTATATATAGTCTTTATTCATTTTTAAGAACACTTAATATTTAGCCACTTTAATAAAGGACTAGAAATATTAATATACACTTTGCTGAATATTCATAATATTTAGTTTCTTTTCCTATGAAAGTAAAATTTTGTCTTAAGACTGGACATTGCCTACAATTGCATCTTTAGGCACATAATTTTGTCAGAAAGTTGATAATTTTCAGTTTACTATTTCCCCATGTACTTAAAAAAATAATGTTTTGATATATTTAAAATGTATCATTTTACCAAGATAGTACAAAAAAGATTTATGCATAAACATTCACATGGTAATAATTTTTAAAATGATATTATCTTCTGTAACTATGTAAATCAAACCTGGCAGCTGATGCCTGGCAGTTGAAGAAGACCCACAAAATTATTCTTGCAAATTATGATGAGTAACTGAACCTAAAGCGACCCCTGGCACAACTGGATAACAAATTAGTCAAAGAAAGAATTACTAGCAATTATAGTTTCTGATTGCCTACAAGCAGACAACAAAATTTGGTATAGTCTCATGTATGTCTGCTTTCTTAGCTAGCTTCTTGGTCTGGTCCCTGAAAGCATCATAGACAAAAGAAACAGATCTATTTATTTATTTATTTTGATAATCAGAATGTATGTTTCCCTTAAAATATCTCCCTACCCGCTTCCATTTTAGCATATGACTATACGTTCTGTAATGTATATGAGATTAATATACAAAAATCAGCTGTTTTAAACATACTACTCTTAGAATTATTTATGAATAGTAAATAACTGCTAAGTGAACCTTTCTTGATAACATATTTTGATGGATTAAGGAGGAAATGAGTGAACCAAAATGAGAAGAGAGAAAATTGGAAAGACATGATGTCTAAAGACTAACTTCTTCTACGTTGCAAATTGCCTTAACAACAGCTACAGCAGAAATTAGTGTTTTTGGACTCTGTCTTTGGCTCCTATGCCAGTTGTGGTGTGGGAGAGGATAATACAGTAAAGATATATTTCCATTTGTCTTTCCCACCTGGATTCATTCTCTCTTTTTCTCCCCACTCCTGTGGATAGACTGCTGTGTTCACTACTTACAAAGGGAAAAGTTAAAATAGAAACACAATGACCACAATAGCCACAACAACAATAGAAACAATAACCAGAAAAAAAAAAATAGCTGGAATTTTACTGTGGCTTTGCTTTTTAGATACATACGGCCTTGAGGGAATGAAGAAGAGTTGAAATGCAGACTGAAAATACATGAAATGAAAATGACCTCCTTTCCTCCTAATCCTCCCAACTGGGGGGTGGATATAGAGGGAGAAGACAGAGGAATTATGGGAGTATTAAGGAGTTAGCCTGGATAGGCATTATAAGGCCAGTACACAGACAATACCACAGACCTGCAGGCCTGTGCAGATGCCTATGGAGAATGAAGGTAGATTACCAGGAATTGAATAAGATGGTCCTCCCCAATGTATGCAGCTGCACCCAATATTGCCTTTCTTCTGATAAAGATAGGAGTAGGAGAGGGCTGGCCACCTACTCTTTTGTTATGGATTTAGCCAATGCCTTCTTCAGCATCTCCTCTGCCCCATGGAGTCAAGTTCTATTTGCACTGGACCTTTACTTTCTTGCCCTGTGGATACCACCCGGGGGAGTTGCGTGTTTTCGATCACATTGATGATATCATGCTAACTTCAGAGTCCAGCTTACAAACTGCAACCCCCACCCGGCTGCCCCAACAGAGGATAGGTGGTCATCACAGACAAAGTCCAAGATCCAGGCTTGGGGGCAAATACTTGGGTGTCATCTGGTCAGGTAACAGCAAAGTCTTTCAGTCTGCTTTTATGGGTAAGGTTCAGGCCTTCCCGTGTCCTACCACACCAAAGCAGCTGCGAGTTTTCTTAGGCCTTTTAAGGTATTGGCATCCTTCTATTCCCCATTTGGCCCAATTCCTTAGGCCCCCATGGCACTTAGTCAGGAAGTGGCCCACTGGGATGGGTCCACAAAGGAGGATGAGGTCTTTGAACAAGCTATAAGTCGCAGTGAAACAAATAAAAGCCTTGAGGGTTCCAGTGCAGGGACAGCCTTGTGAATTAGGCATAGCCCAAGCTCCTGACAAGTTTGGGTGCGGCTTGTGGCAAGGACATAAATGGGTGAATTCAGGATTCTGCTCCCTACTAGGGAAGGGGGATGAAGGTGGATTATGGTGCCATGGAGCAAGAACTCTGAGCTGTGTATTGTGCTTTGCAGCAGGTAGAGGACACTGTAGAGGGGGTCCTGGTGCTAGTGCATACCCAGTACTCCATGACAGGTTGACTCAAGAATGCTTTCCCAGAGACGGAGGTCTGGGAATTCTCAGACACAGACTGTGGCCAGAGGGCATGCATGCCTGCAACAGAGGAGCACATTGACCGGTAGCCCCTTGAACACAAAGCTCCATTGGATATTTGACCCTGTCACCTATATGACAGCTGAAGGACAGTCTTTGATGGAGGCCACTAGACCTCTGTGGATTCCTTCCTTCATATAGGAGGGACTGGGTCCCATTCCTGACTCACCTTTGCCCTACCCTGGGACTCAAGGTAACCTACTATTGCCCTTGCCACAGGAGTGACCCACCACGGAATCCATCATTCCATGGTCCCGGAAGTGGCAAATCAGCCATGGTTTGTTTTTTCTGCTCCATAGAGAAAAAGGCCTAGAACAGGGTATACAGGTCACAGTTGTTTTGCACCCTACTTCCCCTCGTACTTCTAGGATGGTGGGTCCTGGTCCTCTCTTGTGCAGGGGGATGATCGTTCTCTTGCTCTGGAAAAATCATCCTCTTATTGTAGAACATTGTGGTGCCGCTGGTGTCTTACTCTGGCCTCCTGCAGTGCAGAGGGGGGCAAATCCATTTGGTATCATAAACCAGGTACAAGTCCTCTGCCGGAAGTGGTGCTCTCAGAATGACACAACTTCCTGTATCTTGACTGCTCATGAGTACCCTTTCTTATACCACTAAACATCTCACCTTCCACCCATAGATGGTGTACAGCAAACCTCTTTACCAACTGGGCACAATTGGTGGCCTTTCTCTTGAACAAAGTAGACTGTTGGGCCTGCAGAGAGCTTCCCCTCTCCTCCACCACAGGCCTGCCGTGGCGCATCCAGGATCAACTTCCAAGCATTCGGAAGAGCTTTATGATTATCATTATATTTGTTGTTGTAGTTTATATTGTTGCTGGTATCTACTGCTATGCTCCTTTGCATACCTGGCCCTGGGGAAAAATCACGGACCACAGGCGTGATAAGAATGTGAGGGTCATTCAAGGGTATGCTGGAGTGGAGGGTAGGGTAAATGAACCTGAGAGCAAAAAGTTAAACATACCCTTAGGATGGCCCTGTAAGGCAGACACACCCGAATGTATGGAGTGGTCAACCCGGAGATTCATTCCTTGTCTATGAGGAACGTCTGAGTCTCTGTCTCATCCAGTGGAACACAGGCCACACAGAGGATTGAAGCCCTGAGTTTTGGGTTGGATGAAGGTTGCCAGGTGAGATCGTCAAAGGGAGGGTGTTAAGTAAAAATGCTATATAAACTGCATGTTGTTGCCATTTTCCTGCCCAGCCTGCTGCTGTGGCCACTGGGCATTGTGGTTATCTTGTCCAGCCCACCTCCACTGGATGGTATGTAAGGCAGATATCTTGTCCGGCCGGCTGCCACAGGACGATTTCTATATGTAAGGAGGTTCTCCTGTTCTGCCTGCTGCCATTGGACTCTCTACCCTGTTTGTAACCCCCTAAAAAAAACCCACGACTTGTTTTCTGACTCTGCATCTCTTCTTCCACCTCTTGAACCTGGTACCTTCCCTGTTGAGGTTAATAGGTATTCAGCACAACACCTGTCCCTAAGTACTTGGCATTATTTGAGTCTCCTAGAATTTAAACCCAGCCTCAGAAAAAGAAGCAGGAAGCCCAAATTAATTTAGGACAATTTTCTGCTACAATGGCAAAATGAGAGCCGAAAGTAAAATTAATTTGTGTCACAGGAAAAGAAAGAATGCTTCTCCCACAAGCTCTTGCACACTTATTGAGCTTCATACTTGCTATGAACACACACATGCAGCAAATACTCTGCAGTAAGAAAAGGCTTCACACTATTTGTCAATATGATAACATTTAAGCAAAGTTTGAAAGATGAAAAAGAATATGTCAGGTGAATAATAGATGAGGTGCCTTTAGGGAAACGAAGAGTATATGCAAAGATATGGAAGCATGAAAAGTAACTCTGTGCTTGGGTAGGATCTAGAGATAATTCACAGATGACTGGCACTTAAGAATTAGTAAACAGAGCCACGACAATGGAAAAAGCAGATCTAGCTAGAACATAAAAGTCTTTGCTAAGAAATGTTGGTTTTGTTCTATAGTTGAAAAAGATCTATTAAAATATTTTAAACATAAGAATGGCATGAGCAGATTCAAACTACTATCAAGATAATTTAGGCAGAGTGTATAGGATGAGTTGAAACATGATGACAATAGAAGCAGACAGACCCTTTAGGAAGCTAGTGAGAAATTATTAGGGCCTAAACCATGGGGGTGGAGACAGAAGACTAATTGAGGCTTACTTGACATGTAGAATTGATGGGATTTGGCCAGTTAGATATTAGCTATGAGGGAGAGGTTGATGATCGTTTCCAGTTTCTGTGTGGAATGTTAGTATCATTAATCAAGCAAGATAAGGACTATGGGGAGGAGATATGAAGAGATGACCAGTTGACTATTAGAAAGAGGTACTTGAATCTCTGGAGAGATTTCTGGACTAAAAGTAGATTAGGAAAATTCCATAACCTCAAACTCATAATGATGGTTTGGGGAAATTTATATAGACTTCCATATGTTCAGTCTCTCCCATGAATTGTCTCCTTCTCTGTCATCTTCCGCCTTTGACCTTGGATCAAGCAGCAAAATCTGATATCATCAATGCTGCTCAAATTTGACATCATTTGTGACTCTGACTTTATATTTGGTCCCAGGTTGCATTTTATTGCAGTAGCCCCCTCTGTTGATTTAATTTTGGAATCTTGAACTTAGTTCCCTTGACTCTTGCTTTAGAATGATTTGAAATGACCCCCTGTCCTTCTTTATAGTGGGCAATAGGTCATGAATTATACCAGCAAAACAGGAAAATAATAGAGTAGGAGGCAATGTATTTCCATACAGTGTAGACAGAAAATCACTTGGCCAATAGACCAAGCTGCCATTCATATATCAACATAGCAGGTGGCAGCTATGCAGGAACTACATAAGAGTTACCGATTAATGGCCAGATGCGATGACCCATGCCTGTAATCCTAGCACTTTGGGAGACCGAGGCGGGCAGATCACCTGAGGTCGGGAGTTTAAGACCACCCTGACCAGCATGGAGAAAACCCATCTCTACTAAAAATACAAAATTAGCTGGGTGTGGTGGTGCATACCTGTAATCCCAGCTACTCTGGAGGCTGAGGCAGGAGAATCGCTTGAACCTGGGAGGTGGAGGTTGCAATGAGCCGAGATCACGCCATTGCACTCTAGCCTGGGCAACAAAAGCAAAAAACTCTGTCTCGAAAAAAACAAAAAACAAAACAAAAAAACACAAACAAACAAGAGTTACTGATTAACTCTCAGATATGCCAGTTGCTCCAATTCTAAACATAATATATAATACATATACAGTGATTCTTCATTCAAGGCTCATATTTATGTTTTACACATATTAGTTAATTTAATCCTTGCCTCAACCTTCTGAAATAATTACCATTATTATTCCTATTCTACTGATGAAGAAACTGAAACAGAAAAATTAAATTGAACAATATCACACAGAGATGTGGATTCAAACCCAAACAATCTAGCTCCAGAGATTTCTCTCTTATTTAATTTGTAAACCCATTTGCATTAGTTTCCCATTGATGCTGTATCTAATTACTACCAACTTAAGGACTTAAAAACAACACAAATTTATTATCTCATAGCTCTGGAGGTTAGAAGTCTGAAAGGGTCTTGTGGGCTAAAAGCAAGGGCAACATTCCTTCTGGACTGTAGAGACTAATCTCTTCCTTGTTTCTTTCCATTTCTAGAGGCAATCTGCATTCCTTGTCTTGTAGCCTTTTCATCTTTGAAGTTAGCAATGTAGCATCTTCAGATCTCTCTGACACTGCTTTCATCCTCACATCTCCTTCTCTGACTCTGATTATCCTGAATTCTTCTTATAAGGACAGGTGTGATTACACTGGACCCACCAGATAACCAAGGTTAATCTCCCTAGGTCAAGATCCTTAACTTAGTCATGTTTGCAAAATCCCCTTTGCCACATAAGATAACGTATTCGCAGGTTTCAGAGGTTAACATATGGACATCTTTGGAAAGCATTATTTTATTCTATTATATTATTCTTGATATTTTCATAGATAGAGGAGATATATTTTACCTGGAGAATCTCAATATTAACTTTCTACTTTGTCTGCAATTATTTCCTCTAAAAATAACACACATAAAGACGTAAAGACACTTGCCCACTTTTACAGCATACTTTTTCAGTGTGCAAAAGAAGTTTGCATTAAACACTTGAAACAACATTAATGATGAGACCTGGTACCCCCTAATGATCAAGACCTATACTCTTTCCTAGATACTCAAAGAGTACCAGAAAATTCAGTCAGCAACCAGTGTGGAGGACCAATTTCATCAATTGTTACTCAGCATGTATTTATCACACCAGATCCCTTGCAAAAGTTTTGGTTTATTTATTTATTTTACCCCATTCTGCTTTCCAGTGAATTTAAAATGATGAATCACTACTGAAGCTAGATAAGAATTAAAATTTTCCATGCTATTATAGTCTTCCTCAACATGTAGGATTATACCAAATAAGTAATGATCTGGAGTTGTCTGTGATTGATTCAAGACTCCTTATAGTTGAGTCAAAGGTGAAAAGATACGTCAGGAATCACCCCATAGCTCTTTCATATGGCATAAAGTTATAGTATCTAGCTGAGGAAGTGTTGGTAAGAGACCAAGGTCATGGATTCCATGGCCTTTGTTTTATGATAGGTAGTACTTAGCTGCCATTTGCTTTAATAAGTTTCTCACAGGCTTATTGCATTCCCAGATGAAACACAGCATAGAATTATACCTTTAAATCAAGTAGTAAAATCTCAAATGTTTTAGTAATCATTGTTTTAAATATTTCCCTTACTTGGGAATATTTTCACAAGATTGAAGTTCTAGATCTTTTCATCTTTTTCATTTCAATAGGGTGAAATGAATCTACATTGAACCATTATTTTGGTTGGGTACAGTCTTGGGTTATGACTCTCTTTGAATGGGTTCAGACCTGAGCTTTATGTTTATCCGTCTATAGAATTTTCATTTTTATATGTACATATTACGTTCAGCTCCCACTACCAAGTGAAAAGAGTCTCCTTTCACTCTTAGTACTGTTAGAAAAATACAGGGGGTTTTTGGACATGAACGTATCTTATTCATGTCCATTAATCTGGCAAATTGGTACAATTCCAGGTTATTTTTAACTCCCCTTCCTAGAATCTACTTATCTATTTTGAAACATTTAGACAATTTTTCTTTCTTTATATGGATTGACAATTCTTGTACATATTCACTTGCTAAATACTTGGGAAAACAAAATGTCAGATTAGAATCTTTCGCATTGCTGGGGTCCAGTTGATTTTCTACATTCATGGAGAAAACAGGTAGCACTTGTTAACTAAAAGAAGGCTAAATTCTTTGACTTTCAGTTTAAAAAAAACAATTGGGAAATAGGCAAAGCAAGTTATCTATTTTTTCTCCAAACTGCTTAGATTTAAACGTATGTCCTAAATCCAGGTTTAAAAAACATATTTTAAGTTACTTTGGAGAACAAGAAGGTACTAGGTCAATGCAAGACCGTATTGACTCTATGAAGTGTGGATTTAGAGATTAAGGCAAGTTGTTGGATATTAAGATTGGCAGAGATGATTCTCTTATGTCTTGCTCTACTTCCAGGAGGTAACAAAATCTAGTACTAAGAATACAACATACTTGTTTTAGCTGATGGGATGGATGGAGAGTTCCTGGCCTTTTATAAACTTCCTCACACAACTTACCCAAATTTAGATGTTTGAGCAGGAAGCATTGTGAGCATTGCAAATTAGTGCACATATGACCAGACTCTCATTACATACTTGTTGACTGAGTTGCTAGCTGGAGGAAGAACTGACATTCGAAATATGGCCTGGGAAAAGACTTGAGGAAACTGGTTAAGGAAGAAAAGCAGGGAGCTGTTGGAAAGTATGTTTCTTAGAGCAGAATAAAGCTTCAGACTGATTATGGATTTGTGGTCTAAGTGAGAGGAAGAGCGAAAAGGAGTTTTCTGGTTTGTTTAAAGTTTTATTTTTAAAGAAGAATTTCTCTTTGCGAAATTGGGCCACAACTGGCACTAGACTTGAGCCACAAGATAATTGGATTTTTACAAATTTGAAAGTAGCTGAGTTGTAAGCTGGAGCAAACTGATTCACCAGCACTGAGTCCATACTTTTTATGACTCCACAGGCTGGTATATTTCTCCGGAAGAGCACCCCAAGGCCCTCAGGGTGGCTGTCTCTCTGAGAATAAGCAGCTGGCACTGAAAATCTCTGGGCATCAAATTCTTCATTAAAATAAAAAGGTTGACATTGATATGATCTAAAGTTATTCACAAATTGTTTGACCTAAAAATGAATAAATATCAATGAATCCTGAAATTCTGCTTAATCAATTAGTCAGGTGATATGTGTTCTTTCATTCAGTCATTCATTCTTCAAATATCCATTAAGTGCCTACCATGTGCCAGATATTTTGGCAGCAGTGAAAGTATATTTATGGGTCATAAACAAAAGACTCCTTTCATTTATTATAAAAATAAAAGTATTTATTATATTAATATGTTCTGGTAAGGCCTCTGAGAAGAATTTTGATTCTTCCTTCTGCTTCAGACAGCCAGAATCCAGACACCATCCTCATCCTGAAGAGCTACTTTAATGCGTTTGAGCCAGGTAACCAAGAACAATAAATGAAGAAATAACTTAGAAGTGTGGATCTGTTAAAAACATTTCTATGCTTTTCCCTAAAGGAATTTTGGACTAGAATAACCTGCGATCCTTCATTCTTCTTACCTGTAAGTCTTCAGTATGTTGCTGGGGAGTTTTGCTAGTTTACTTACAGAAAAGAAATATGTTTCTTCAACTGACTTGGAGACGTCTTTTTATAGTACTAGCCAAGTTAGCTGGTGCAAAAAGTTCTGAAAACTTGTAATTAGAGTTTGCTCCATTGAACAGTGAAACAAAGATACCCAGGTATGACAACACTGCAAATACTACTGGAATAGCATAAAATGATAAAATTCAAGCATACAAATAAATGTGGATCATTTGTAAATATACGTATGGTGATAACAAATGCATACATTGTCTGGTTTCTTTGCCATTTTTCTTCTTGATATTTCTAAGCAGTTTTACTAATCATTTTGGGCTTGGGCATGGGGGAGCATAGCGTAGCTACAGGTTTTTGGATTTGTCTTGCATCACAAAGAGTTGCCTTTGCTCTGCTATCCTCATTTAGCATGAACCAGGAGGGAATTTCAAAGTTCTGCTCATTACTTTCTTGGCTCATCACAGTACTTCATAGGGAATAGCAAAATTCCTGAGCCAAGCAACTCAGTCTACAGAAGAGGTCAACTTCAGGAGGGGTGTGTTATTCAGTGTTTAAGTATTTATAGTCCACAAGTGAAATGGCCAACACCATGAGGTAAAGAACATGTGTGGCTACGTGCTGATGCTTTTTCCATAGTGTGATCTTGTCAAACTCTCCTCTAGTCTCTAGAAGGATGCTTCTAAGAGGAGAGAGAAAGAAACAGAGAGAGAGAGAGAGAGAGAGAGAAACAGAGAGAGAGTGGTGTGGGTCACATGAAGAAAATAAATCTGTGGATTATGTTTCTAAAAGCATCATATACAGAATATATTATCAATACTTACATTTTAATTTAAACCAATTAAATAGACATATCTAAAGTAATGTAAATCCTGAAAGTAAAGATGATAACAGTCTTTGTGGACTGACATAGAATACAGAAAATAATGAATGGCTTTGCTTGAGAGTTCTATCAGGGTTTTCTTTACAATAGTCTGTGATCTTAGGCCCTAGCAATATGGTTCACCAAAAATATACAAATTGACATATAGATAAATAGATAGATAGACCTAGCAATACAATGTATCAAAAATATAAAAATTGACACACACACACACACACACACACATATATATATATATATATATATATATATATATATAGAGAGAGAGAGAGAGAGAGAGAGAGAGAGAGAGAGAGAGAGAGAGAGAGAAGGAGAGGGAGAGAGAGAGATGGAGAGAGGTAGGTCTCACTCTGTCACACAGGCTGGTGTGCAGTATTATGATCACAGCTCACTGAAGTCTCAACTGCCTGGGTTCGAGAGATCCTCCCACCTCAGCCTCCTGAGTAGCTGAAACCACAGGTGCACACCACCACGCCTGGATAATTTTTTTATTATATTTATTTGTAGAGACACAGTCTCACTGTTTTCCAGGCTGGAAGTATTTTTTATAAAAGTGTCAAACTATAAAATCTTGGGAGAATTTAAAAGTAAATATTGTATCACAACATACTCATAATTGTAACTATCACTTGTAGAGCTTATCCAATATTTTAAATACTATAAAAAGTTTTATTCAAGTATTGATCCATTATTAACTCCTTTGATTCAAATGAGTATACAATCATTGACTCAACACATATCATACAAGGGTTCCTCTATATGAGGCATGGTGAATACTGGGACTACAGAAGGAACCAAGCAACACACCTTTATAGAACTTATAGTTCTGGAATTAAATGACACATCCCAAATGCATGAGGCAGATAATTATCAGTACTCACATTTGTAAAAATGGAACCTAAGGCTTCCAGAGAGCAAGTAATTCTCCAAGGATACTTGACTGGTTGGCGGAACCTATGAAGTTTGAAGTCAGCTTGTCAGGTTGAAGAGCTGTCTTCATGGTGTATGCCTCCTTAAACCTTAGTACACAAAGAAGCAGTGCGATTCAGATTCTAGAGTAAAAATAGAAGTGCTTTATTAATGGTTAGCCTAAACAAAAGTGAGGATCTGAAATGTGTTGCATAAATGTTGACAGTCAAAACATAATAGCAATTTCATTCTTGGCTATCAAGAGTCTAGGTTAGAAAAAGGAAAAGTTTTACAACCAGTGGAAAGCAAGATCTATTTCACCGATAACCCTAAAAAAGATCTCCCCAAATGAATTTATTTTCAAAGAAAACTTAAAAGAAGTTAAAAATCAATATGTCATTATAAAAACTGCTGAATAAAATAGAAAAAAATATAAGTGTTCTTTTGGTTGTTCAGTCTATTCAATGATTAGCCTCTAAAATTAGAAACACATGGAAGTCTAAGTTTTTAAAAAAATTTTTACTTGGATTTTTTGACATTGGTATAACTTTTTGGTGATAGTTTTGAAGTTAGAGGAAATATATTTTTAAATTCCTTTTATATTTAAAACATTACCATATAACACATGAAATCATGAAAATGTAGTCAAAAAGGGAAAACTTAGCCATATTTCTTGGAAAAAGGAATGACTTGGAAAATAATATACACAAACACTGCATTTTTAGTAAAATTGAGTCCATGTGCGACATTGTTTTCCAAAAGATAGAAACTAAACCATCTTTTCTGGATATAAATTAAATGCAGAAGAGGAAAATATTCTCTATTATACCCCATTTCTCTTTATGGTTTATATAAAACTAATTTTGAAGTCTTTTTATTTTATTGTAATTGCCTGACATTAAATGGAAGCATACTTGTGCTTCAAGTGTTGTTGATTGTTTTAAAAATAACCCTTCTATCGGGCATATTAATGTAATCGATTTTTGGAAACCATACTTTTATGGCCTGATATTAAACTTGTAATGGACATGTGTTTTCTCCTAAATAAAATAGAATTATGAAATGTAAGTGTTGAACTTAGTCAGCGAAGTCTATGCTACACTGTGTTAACAAATAACCCCCAAATCGGCCGGGTGCGGTGGCTCACGCCTGTAATCCCAGCACTTTGGGAAACCGAGGCGGGAAGATCCCGAGGTCAGGAGATCAAGACCTTCCTGGCTAACATGGTGAAACCCCGTCTCTACTAAAAATACAAAAAATTAACCGGGCGAGGTGGCGGCGCCTGTAGTCCCAGCTACTCGAGAGGTTGAGGCAGGAGAATGGCGGGAACCCGGGAGGCCGAGCTTGCAGTGAGCCGAGATCGCGCCACTCACTCCAGCCTGGGCGACAGAGTGAGACTCCGTCTCAAAAAAACTGCAAAAAACAAAACAAAACAAAAACCCCAAATCTGAAAAACGACAAACATTTTCACTCATGCTGTTTGTCCGACACAGTCCATTGTGGTTCATTGCTCTACCTCAATCTCTTCCTCCAGTCACCACAAGGGAGGGAGAAAGAAGGAAAGAGTGAACATTGCAGTGTCTTACATTGACAAGGGGCATATGTCACTTCTGCTAAAGTCACATGATCATGCCACACTTCAGACTAACATGGGCCTGGTAGGTGGAGCACCAGAATATTTACGAACAAGGCTAATGGCTACCATAAAAGAAATTGTTGAGATCCTCTTATTCATACTCATTTTACATATGTGAAAACTTACTCCTAGCAGAAGGAAAAAGTTTGCTTAAATCATACATCAAATTAACTTAAAATAGTGGTCTTAACCAAGAGTTTCCTTGGTTCTTTTGGAAGGTTTGTATTAAATAGCTTTTATATACCAGCTCTGGGTTAGGATCTGGAAATTAAGAAAGAAGAGCTCCAGAGAGACTGGAGGGTATGGACATGCTATCAAGGGAAAACAAGATAAAATGAGACTACAGGGAGAAGTACAACCTGTAGGTAGTTATTGAAGCAACTTTCACAGAAGAGGTGACTTCAGAGTGACATTTTGAAGGAAAAATGAAGGTTCAGAAAAATACAAAAACACACAGATGAAAAAACCAGGAGTGAAAGAGAATGTTTAGGTAGGCAGAAGTGAATCAGAAAACAAGCATGAAATAGCAGTGTGTTTTCACTGAGCCACACATAGTTTAGTATGGATGACTCCCAAGGTATAAATGAGACTCTGGTCAGTTAGAAAGAAGAAGGACTCTAATATGAGGGAAATGCTAGGAGCTTGAATGCATTTGGTGATCTACTGGTAGGGAGGGTCCTTCTGACTTCCAATCTGACACTACTTTAAAACTTGATGTTACTACCAAATGTAGGTTAATGACCTGATTTTTCCTAAGGCGGAAGGCTATTTTGGGGGCTATATTCTGGTGTCATTTGCATCAGGTTGATACAAGAGAGGTAGGGTTGAATCCATCTTCTGTAACTAGATTTTTTTGGTGTTTCACAGGCTGGAAGAGTAAATCAGTGATTCAAAAGGTCAACTGGCATAGGTCCAGATTCACAGTCCCTAAACAGGATTCAACAGAGTGGGAATGGACACCCCTGAGATTATGCCACAGGCTTTGCAGGCTCTTCTGCATTCCAGAACCAGAGAAAAGCCATACATCCACTTCATATGTATTTAGGAGGTTTCCCTCTTCCAATTCCATGCTCCTTGCTTGATGAAAAAAGGGCTTGATTTTTTCCTCAGCAGGGCCTGGACCCAGCTTGATTAAAGAACTCAGTGGCTCATTTAAAGGACGCTCTCTTCATTTCGCCTTGTATTTCATCCAAACCACATGCTGGGAGGGTATCATTGATTTTCTTGAAAAACAGGGGAAATATGTATGCAGAAAAATGCTAATGTCAGAGAAGCAGAAAAACTGGCTCAAAATATGGTTATCATGAAACTGACTCTCTATGAACTTTAATATATGGAAAAGTACGATTCTTGGGTTTTTTGTTTTGCTTTGTTTTTTGTTTTTTTTCAGACCTGAAACTTTCTTTGTGGTAGGCAATTTTACACATTTGATAATATATTATTAACAAACATGGTTGAAACTTTAAAACAACAGAACAAAACAAAGCCCCAAAGAAACCTTTCTACAGCAGTCCAAACACCCCAGACTGCAACAAACTTTAACTCTGACCACATGCAAAGCATGTTGCCCGGAAACCCACAGCAAAGACGTTGCCCAGCAACTTTAGATCCCACCAGCTGCCCTGGTGATGAAACTGATGTTGGTCACCACAACATTAAAACTAGGTATAAATTGAAGTCATCTGAAGAGGATAATAAAAGTAACATAAGCAGGTCTAAATAATTTAGCTTTTGTTTGAAGTTTAAGAAACGATATAAAATCTGAAGCCCTGACTTCAGTGTTTGGGTGTAAGATCAAATTCATAGTGCTTATGAGGGTTACAATCTGTGATGGCTTTCGGCCTCCCTGGTCAGAAACTGTTCACTCTTGACACTAATTTTAAATAGTCAAATTGGGGGTATGTTTAAGTATTTTTTGTACTGGTCTCAAACATAGTCTCACAATCCTATACGGTACTACATGTGGTTATAAACTTCCTTGTGACTTCATATTAGGAATAACCATAACCCAGATGTAATAATGAAAGGTTATAGATTGTGTGGAGTAAAGATACTCTTAGCCAGATTATACAGTAGTTCTATCTATTTTATGGTGGTCTGTCCAGTCCTCAGGTCACAGTTTACATTAATAGCAGAGAAAACTTTCTAAAATGCAAATCTGATCTTGTCACTCAGCTACCTGGAAATTGCTATTGGTTCACCCATTAAAACACAATCAAATCTAAACTCTTTAATATAGCATACAAAATGCTGCTATTGCTTCCCAATAATCCATCCTAGTTTCACTGCCCTGTGAACATGCAATGTCCTTTCAAATGTCCGTGTATTTTTTCCAAGCTGTTTTATAGTCCTGGAATGTTTCTCCCCCTGCTCTCAGACTGATGAGCACCTACTCACACTAAAACCCAAGTAAAATATTATTCCTTTGGGGAAAGGTTTCCTGATTTTCCCCAGAGAAACACAGTGTTACCACAAACACAAAGCCTTGGATATGGCCCAATGGAGGAGCTTAATAAAATGTGTTAGCTTGTGAGCGAGATTCCTTTTCCATCACACATTTGACTTTCAGATATCGGTAATCTTCCAGTCATAATGGTAACTTCATTACATGCGTTACAGTCTGGAAATAGCTGTAGTTAAAGAAAGTTAACCTGGCATCACTGTATCAAATAATATCTTCTCATTGACTTACATTTAAATTTTGAAACTATGATCCTTCCAAAGGAGTTATGACCTACTCCCAAATTGATAGAGGTAGTAAAATATTGTTATATACATTCTTTTCTTTAAGTAGCTTTCTGGCTTAATCCAGGTGTAATATCGATTACTCCAATTGTATTTAATTATTTATATGTTTGGTTAGTTAAATAAACACATATTAAAAATCAATTTTTATTTATGAAGAGTTTAGACCATGTGATTATCTGGTCATTCTTATTTTATTTGACGTGAGAATTCTGGGTCTTTATATTTAACTGATTTACCCTCATTCTGCATCCAGTACATCAGACACTCTCATAGAACCAACTGACTTCTTCATAGAGTTATACAAATAAAATGTTAATTATTTATTTGATATGGATTTTTTTCCCTTTAAAATACACAAGACATAAATACTGTGACCTGGATATGATATCTTGCTCCACAGTCTAGCCTTAGTGATTTATCCAGAGTGGGAAGCACATGAGTCTCTTAACAAATGTTTATTGAAGGAATGAAAACAAGGATTGGATGCTTAACACATGTATTCAATTTTCCTTTCTTGAAAATATTAAGCACAGAGTTTTAGCATAAAGGACTTTGTGAATGTTTACTTTAATTGACACAGTATAACTTGCTAATAATCCCACCCTGTCAAACATTATTAATTGATTTTTCCAAAAAGAGAGTTTCAAGTACTTATTATTTATTAAGAACCGCATTTATAATAAAGACTAGACCAAATAGAGATGATAATACCATCACCATAAGCAGCAATTTCAGCAATTTGTGGGCCTGTAATGAATTTTGCAGATGATGAATGTTTTAAAAGTTTCTTTTGTGGCAAACTCTCTGCTACTACAAGCACTGGGAGGTTTTTTTTTCTTTTCAGATATGTGAAACTTTACTAAATGAATGCACAAATATGGACTTTTACAATCTCTGTTGGTGTAGGAGATACATGGATGCTTAAGCATGAGGAAAAGTTAACTAAATCCACTCTTGCAAATACTACCAGGAAGAAAAGATTAGGTTTTTGTTTAGGAAGAAAGTGGTGTGTTAAAGGCAATGAGGTCTAAAAACAGAGGGGAGAGGGGACTGAGTCTGAAAGAGAGGCCTAGCGGGTGGTTGGAGGGTTGGCGAGAGAGAGAAAGGGTGAGAGAGAGAAGGGAGAGGCAGAGAGAGAAAAAGAGAGAGAGAGATCAAGACAGTTTTGATCTGAGTAATTATATTTCAAACATGGTGAATTTTTTAATGAAAGTATTAATGGATGGGAGATTTTTCATCAAGCTGAAAAAATAAAGAAAATACGGTAGAGGTGGTGTGGGGGGCATTCAATAAGAAAAAAAAGAACATCAATATATTTGTAATTAGAGAGCACTAAGATTCCACATACTTTGAAAAAACCAACGGTAATGCTTTTAGCAGAATAAGAGATATTTGCTCTGATTCTGTCTTCTCGATCAAGGAAGCATTTTATTCAGGAAGAATGGACCTTTAGTAGTTTAGTCTAGTAGTTGAAGAGTCTAACATCTAAGGAATGGCTGGTGTGAACATGATCAGCAATGTGTTCTGGACTGCATTTTTCCCTGCTACTATAAACTTTAATAGCTTTTGTGTGTTGCATTTTTAAGGCTAAAAACGTATTTACATTAAATGCAACTTATTAATAGGAAAATTGACAGGGGAAATTAGAGTGTAGTCCAACAGGAAAGTAAAAACTAAGGCTTTTTGTTTTTTCTTTCATGTTTACAATGGCATATTCTGCACATTCTTTCTAACATGAAATACTAGTAATACTGATTAGTTAACATTTTGGTTAACTAAACAGCCCTAGGTTACACAGCTAAGAAATAAAGTTGGGATTTGAACTCAAGTTGGTCTGACTCAAGAGCTTGCACTGTTGACTTTGTGACACTGTCACCACATAAGTAAAAGGAGGCAGCTTGTCCCTAGGTGTGCTGAGTGACCAGATCCCAGGGGAGTGGTGTAAAGATGGTGAGAAAAAGCAAGAGAGCTAAGTTAAGTGAACCAAGGAGAGAACATGGATGGACTCAGTGTGGAATAGAGCCGTTTTATGTCTGTGTCTAAGACCCCCACTTAGTGAAAGTTACATAATGATGAAGGAGCAGAGATTTACTTTGCATGAAACCCGATAGTCACATTTTCCTTGAAGGAAGACTGTAAAGAAATGATGGAATGCACAACACCTTGAAGGCCCAACATTCTTGACATGTGATATACCTTAAATATTTTCTTTACCATCTTCCAAGCTGATATTTAAACTCTGCACAAGAATCACTTAATCAATTACTATGCCCAAGCCGTCTTGTGCATAGAACTCAGGGATTAAGTCACCTAACAATTTAATTTAAAGAGAAGAAATTTAAAGTTAATACTTATGCAAAGTAATAACTCATTCACATAATGTTTATGTGGTTACAGTGGAAAGCACTGGGTGGTCTGATAATATTGAAAGTTACCATTGGAATAAAAAGGCGAGTGTAGTGCAAAGCTTTATAATCCTCAAAGAAAGTATGGTTTTGGAGATGTTTCTGTCGCTGGCAAGGTATCCATTAAATTCATCTAAGGACACGAAAGCTATATCTAGATTTTTTAATGTCATAGAAAATTCTCAAACAGTTAACTCATGGGCAACTAAACACAACATTATAACTTATGCAAATAGTGATACTCTAACACACTTATGTCAATTCAGAACCCCTATAGTTGATAAACTACCTGAAACTTCCTAAGGAGTGTCAGAAACACATTTGCAGTTTTACAGATCTGATGCTGGGTTTTACATTAGGATCTCTGGATGATCACAGTTAAAAGATACTTGAAACACTTGATGACAAAAGTCCCCCTGTTGATTTCACTGTTGCTGAGGGTATGCGCAATAGCTTAGACTGTGTTAGATGAGATGGTATTTTATAATGGTTAGCAGTGCAGGCTCTAAGTTCTTAAACATCTCAAGACATTAACCAGAGTTGTCACTTGATAGTTTTGTGACTCTGAGCAAGTTCTTTAATTTGTGCCTTAGTTTTTTCATGTGCCCAAAGTAAATATTCATAGACCCCTCGTCAATAGACAACACTTGGTACCATATGTGACTGACAGTCAGTGCTCAGTGAAGAACAACCGTTATCATTTCAGTGAGTATCAGAGTTATAGTTGCAAGATTTAGTCAATAAAAATAAAAGATTCCCAGTTAAGCTTGAATTTCAGAGAAATCACTCATAAATGTACTATAAGTGTGTCCTAGGCTATACAGAAAGCATACACCAAAAAATTATTCATGGCTGAGATTTTTATCTGGCAATCCTAATCATAGTGCTTGGGATGGTAAGTGCTCAGGAGTTTTTGCTTGAATAGTTTTGTTTATGTAAATGATACTATGGACTAAATTTTTTAAAATAGCAAGATGTTGATGAATTTTAATATATAAATCTGGCTGCATCTACTAACCTTCAGTTGGTGAGTACTCTTATTCACTAATAGCCAGCAAGTATGCATTCATTCAACTAATAACTTAGGACCCTTGGGTGTGTTTGTTGGTATAGCAGTGATGCAAACAAAAAAATGAGCAAGGAAGAATGACAAAGACTTAAATTACAAATCAATACAAGACTGCCAGTTGATATGATAATGCATAACAAATGAAAGATAAAGACAGAAGGAAGAGCCCAGGCATCATGGACTTCAAGTTTTTGAGTTCTAACTGTCAACAAATATTTATTGAGGGTATACAGCATGCCAGATACTGTTCCATGGGCAGGGCAGGTCTATATTGCTGAAGTCCAAGCAGGTAGATAATGTAATAATCAAAAAATAAATACAAAATTACAACAATACTACGTACTCTGAAGGAGGGGTAGATAAATCATGCTATAAAGGCATGATCCAAATAAAAAGTTTGGACCTGCACAGAGAGGTCAGAGATTTTTCTTTGGAAGTAATAAGAGAATTAAGAACTGAAGGACAAGAAGGAGTTAATTAGAGAATGACAAAAGAATCACATTATAGAGCAAATAACAAGCACTGAGATCCTGTGGTGGGAGGGAATATGGTGTTCAATAGAGCCACAAGATGATACCTGTGGCCAGAGTGCTAGACAGAGAGTAAAACAGACAATACATCTCTATATTCTTCAAGATCTTTAGTATGTTTTTCCCTAAATGCCCAGTGAAATAATTTAAGTAGGGTAGATAGAAGGGATGAAGGATACGTGTCATTGAAAGGTCATTCTTGCAGCTTTGCAGAGAGTGGCTTGAAGGGGTCAATGGTAACTCAGTGAAATCAGTAGAAATAATTTTTTGGAAAGAATGGAATTTAAGATATATGTCTTGGAAGATTTCAAATGATGGAAAGAAATGGGGTTCGAAAGAGATTGAAATATATGCTGCAAATCCTGAAACGAGGAGCATACCCATACAGTTTAAAGAGTGTTAATTCAATAGAGAAATGGAAGATGCTTGCAGTGGTAGAAGTGATAGGGAAGGCAGTTCAGAAACCAACTGAAGGACCTTGTTAACAAAGGTGAGATGGTCAGATTGACCTTATAAGTAATGAGTGGTTACTAATGATTTTTAGTAGAAACATAATATAAGGCAAATATTATTTTTAAAGTTAAATCAAATATCACAAATACATAGTCCAAGCTAGGAGATTAATAGATTCAAAACTGTGAAACAATTAAACAATTACTACAGTACAAGTAGTGTGTGGAGGTAAAGGTGTGATTTACAGATTTAGTTTTGTAAAGAATGGCAGTAGAAAGAAAATCCAATGAAAATAAGAATGAAAAGAGCAAAGAAGAGGTTAGAAAAGAAAAAACAAAAACAAAAAAAACAAGTCATATATCAAGTTAAAGGGAATAAAGAAGGAAGTTCAAGGAAGCGGGTTTCAAATGATACATGAAGTTAAGTGCAGTAGAAAGGAGTTTCCAAAGGTTATCAGTTAGCTTTGGCTAGGTCATGGTGACAAACTCAAAGGTTCAGTTATATACGATGGCAGATGTTTGTTTCTCACTCAGGTTACATGGAGGCTGTGGATTGATTGTGGTTCTGCTTCATCTATCACCTTCAATCCTAGATCCAGGATAAAAGAGCAACTTTATTAGGTACCAGTGGTTCTCTCAGTAGAGAAAAAAGCATGAGGAAGAATCATGCATTCTTTTCTCTTTTTTTTTTTAATTTTAATAGAATTTATTCTTTAGAGCAATTGTAGGATCACAGCAAAATTGAGAGCAAATCACAGAGATTTCCCATATATCCCCTTCCTCTCACATGCATAACCTTCTCTATTATCAATACCATCCACATAATGGTATGTTTCTTACAATTGATGAATGTACAATGAAACATCATATTCACCAACGTCCACAGTTTACATCAGGGTACTCTTTTGTTGTTGTACATTCTATGGGTTTGGACAAATTTATAATAGCATTTATGGACCATTATAGTATCATACAGAGTATTTTCACTGCCCTAAAAATCTTTAGTGGTCTGTCTATTCATCCGCTACTTCTGTATTACCCCAGACCCTGGCAACAACTGATCTTCTGTCTCTGTATTTTTTTGTTTTTCGGAATGTCATGAAGTTGGGATCATATAGTATCTAGGCTTTTCAGATTGACTTCTTCCACTTAACACATGCATATAAGTTTTCTCCAAGTATTTTGAGGGCTTGATAGCTCATATCGTTTTGGTGCTGATGGGATTTTCTTGTCTGGATGTATCACAGTTTATTTATTCTTTCCTACTGAAGGACATTTTGGTTGCTTCAAAGGTTTGGCAATTGTAATTAAAGCTGCCATTAACATTTATGTATAGGTTTCTGTGTGGACATATGTTTTCAACTCCTTTCAGTGAATACCAAAGAATAGGATTGCTGGATCATATGCTCAGAGCATGTTTAGTTTTATAAGAAACGCTCAACTATCCTCCAAAGTGACTATACCATTTTGCATTCCCATTAGCAATGAATGAGAGTTCCTGTTGCTCTACATCTTTGCCAGTATTTGATATTATCAGTGCCTCAAATTTCTGCCCTTCTAACAGTTGTAGTTGTGTGGTGGTTTCTCATTGTTGTTTTAATTTGCATTTCTGATGATATATGATGTGGAGTATGTTTTCATATGCCATTTGTCACCTGAATATCTTCTTTGGTGAGGTATCTTTTAAGGTATCTTTTTGCTCGTTTTTCTTTTCAGGTTGTTTGTATTTTTCATTGTTGAGTTTTAAGAGTTCTTTGCATATTTTGGGTAACAGATTTTTATCAGATACTTCTGCTCTGTGAAAGATACTGTCAAGAAATCTCATTTACAAAAGCTACAAAAGATATCTAGGAATAAATTTAGCCAACGAAATGAAATATTTCCACAAGAAAAACTATAAAACACTTATAAAAGAAATTGAAGAACACACAAAAATGAAAACTATATCTCATGCTTATGGATTAGAAGAACTAATATTGTAAAAATTTCCATACTACCCAAAGCAATCTACGGATTCAATGCAACCTGTATCCAAATACCAATGACCTTACTCACAGAACTAGAAAAAACAATCGTGAAATCTGTATGGAAACTCAAAAGACCCTGAGTGGCTAAAGCAATCTTGTGCAAAAAAATAAAACTGGAGGCACTACACTACCTGACTTCACATTATACTACAAATCTGTAATAACCAAACAGCATAGTACTGGCATAAAAACAGACATATAGACCAATGGAATAGAATACAGAACCTAGAAATAAATTCACTCATTTATAGCCAACTCATTTTCGACAAAGGCACAAAGAACACACACTGCGAAAAGAGCAGTCCCTTTAATAAATGGTACTGGGAAAACTGTATGTTCGTATGCAGAAAAAATAAACTACATCCTATCTTTCACCATATAAAAAATTAGCTCAAAAGGGGTAAAGATTTAAATGTAAGACCTAAAACTATGAAACTACTAGTAAAATACTTTGAGGAAACACTGCAGATTTTTTGGATAAGACCTAAAAACCATAGGCAGCAATGGCAAAAATAGGCAAATGAGACTACATAAAACTGAAAAGCTTCTCCACAGCAAAAGAATCAACAATGTGAAGAGATGGCTTAGAGAATGGGAGTCAACATTTGCAAACTATCCATCTGACAATGGATTGATATGTGGAGTATATAATGTGCTCAAATAATTCAATAGCAGCAAAACCAAATAATCCCATTTAAAAATGGACAAAGGACCTGAATAGACATTTTTCAAAAGAAGACATACAAATAGTCAATGAGAAAAAAAAAATGCTCAGCACCACTAATCATCAGAGGCATGCAAATCAGAACCACAATGAGATAGCATCTCACCCAATTAAAATGGCTATGATCAAAAGGAAAAAAAACACAAAAAGAAAAAAAATAACAGATGAATGAGAGTGGGGAAAAGGGAGAATGCTCTCATACACTGTTGGTAGAAAGAGTATTTCTTGGTAGAAATTTAAAGTAGTACAGCCACTTTGGAGAACGGTATGGAGGTTCCTCAAAAAACTAAAAATAAAACTACTCTGTGACTCAGCAATTTTACTGTTGGGTATATATCCAAAGGAAAGGAAATCAGTATATTGGAGAGACATCTGCATGCTCATGTTTATTGTAGCACTAGTCACAATAGCCAAAATATGGAATCAACCTTCATGTCTATCAATGGATGAACTGATACAGAAAATGTTGTATATATACACAATGGAATGCTATTCAGCAGTAAAAAAAGAATACGATTCTGTCATTTGCAGCAACGTAGATAGAACTGGGAGTCATTATGTTAAACAAAATTAGCCTGGCACAGGAAGACAAATATTGCATGTTTTCACTCATATGTGGGAGCTAAAAAAGTGGATCTCATGAAAGTAGAGATGAGAAGAATGGTTACCAGGGAAAAAGGTAGAGAGGAGGGGTGATGAAGAGAAGTTGGTTAATAGGTATAAAAATACAGTTAGAAAGAAGAAATAAATTCAGTATTCAGTAGTATAGTAGGGAGATTAATGGTTAAAATTTATTTTATATTTAAAAATAGTTAGAAGAGAAGGATTGCAATGTTCTCAACAGGAAGAAAAGAGATGGCAGGTATCCCAATTACCCTGATTTGATCATTATACATTATATACACAAAATATCACATGTACCTCAAAGATATATACAATTGTTATACATCAATTAAAAACAAGTAAAAAAAACTAATAGATACTTGAAAATATGTAGTCAAACTAATAAAGACAAAGCAATGTATTCATTTACATATTGTTTTGGAGGAGCAGTAATTTATGAATCTAAATGTAACCTTTGATAACTACCGCTTAGATATGAAATTTTGCAATTGAAAATTTAATTTTTATTTTCTTTTTAAAGAAATAATACTTAGCATGTAATGCCTATTATAGATTTTATGGTCTGTGTGTTTTATAAAAGTAGGTCTCAGTAAATAATTATAAAATGCTTTTGAGTCACTCCCATTACTTAAGAAATACTGCATAACCTAAATAAAGAACGCTACACTTCAATGGGCATACTATTTTAATTTGACAGTTTTACAAAATTGTGTTCTGGCAGTTTATAAATTATATAAGCATATGCAGATTCAACTGGCATGCATTATTCAAGAACAAATATTCAGAAATATGAATGGAGAAAAAAGAATGAACTATAACCTCTCTCCCTCTCTCTCTCTCTAAGATAGCATAGTAAATGTAGAAAAAAGGGGGAAATATTATTTATTTATTTTCAGTAACAGTCCAGTAAACACTAAAAATAAGCATTAACAAATAATATAATGAAAAATAGTTCAAATCTTTGGTTCGGTCTAAAGTAGAATCATAAAGTGTCTTAGTCCATTCTGGCTACTATAACAAGATACCATAAACTGGGTGGCTTGGAAACACCACAGACTGATTTATTTCTCACAGATCTGGAGGCTGGGAAGTCCAAGATCAAAGTGCTGGCAGAGTCGTGGTCTGGTGAGGGCCTTCTGTCTGGTTCATAGATGGCACTGTCTAACTCTGTCTGTATATGGTAGAAGGGGCAAGGCAGCTTTCTAGGGCACCTTCTGTAATGGCATCAACTCCATTAATGAGGGCTTCACCATCTAACTACTAATTGCACCCCCCGCAAAGCCCTTACCTCCCAACACCACGACACTGGTGATTAAATTCCAACATATGGGTTTTGGAGGCACACAAACCTTTAACTCTAGCATGGAATAAGCAAATATGCTTCCTAAGAAGACTGAAATAATGTGAGCAAGCCATTGATCTCAATCATCTGAAGCCTAAACTGACAGCAGGGAAGGGACATATTTCCATCATGTAATGACTGGGAAGTTGACTGAAATTCAGTTTTTTTGTCCAGCCCAGCTCCTGGACATTAGAATAGTGCTTTTTGTAAGGTCTTCATCCCCACTTCCTTGCCACACGAATTGCTGATCAGTAGATTCACGATAGGACTATATCTAGACTCACTTGACACTTGTTTTCTACACTCCTCTAGGTAGTTTTTCCAACTTCCAGTTTCCAAGAATTTTCACTCACACCCTTTTGCTCCCTTATAAATATATGGATTATTTTTCTGCCTTTTGTTCTCCCATGTTAGGATGGACAGACTCTTAGAGAGGAGCATAACCATGCATTAGAATAAAGCCCAAATCCATTAGTAATTTAAAACAAGTATTTATTTTTCATTAAAGATAAAGAAAACTTTGTTTTAAGAAAATTGATTCTCATGCTTAGCTCAAGTCTTAACAGGAAAAAATAGATACTACATGTTATTCTGGGAAGGAAGTATGCCCTCAAAGTTGAGACTGAATGGCTCCTTCTAGTGGAATACAAGGGAAACTGGAACTTTTATATAGAAAACACACGTTGAAGTGTTATATATTATCAGGAGAAAGTCAGAATTCACTCAATTTACTTTAAAATTGTTGCTTCATTCTATTTTTTTTCTTTTTTAATCTTTTTCCTTTCTATTTCACATTTTCATAATGTATGTCCACAAAGCAGTTTAGAAAAATTATTGAGATTCTAGGTGAAAAGGAAAAATACACAATTAAGCACAATTAAGCAAGAGCATCTATTGATACACTTTCCTTCAAAAAGCTGAAAAAAATTGAGTTTTTGGAAGGCCATTATAAAATATCCAAATGCTCATTAAAGCATAGAGGCAGTAAACACAAGCTGAAAGAATACTAGAATGGAGATATTGTTCTATTTTTATGACTTAGTTAAATCTCTCAGTTTCTTTAGTACTCAGCTTCTCCACTTGAAAATCAAATAACTATACTAGAAAAGAATATAGTGCTAACAATCTATGAGCCTACCCCATTCCCAGTTTATTCTCATCTTTAATCATTATAACAGTCTGACAGTATATAAAATCCCTCATATTTATTGACCCTAGACAACTAAAACACTGCACTGATGAGATTCACACCTGATCCCTTTACCCAGCCAATTACACATGACCTTACAGTTGGACAGATTTCCTTAATTTCAGATAAACCCATACTAGGTATTTCATAGCAACGATGAAGCAAGAAATAACATTCATATATCCATATCTAAAAATGAACTTGCCTGAATTGTATGCATAGGACAAAATGGGCACCATTAGTTTTCTGCTTTCTTCTTCTGCTCTATCAAACCTGCTCCTTCTTTGTTCTTATAAATGCATAGATGATTGTAACAAGCCTAGATTTTAATATTGCAGTGGTATGTACATTTTGAAGGAGGACAAATGTGAAACTCTAACCTTGACATTTCAAAAATCAGCTATCGGTAAAGGAAATCCCAGGAGAATCATTCTTTGGGAGCTCTGGAATTATTCAATGACAATTCTGCGTCAGAGAATTCGATGTGTTAACATTCAGGCTCTGTAATGTGAATCTTGCCCAAAAAAGAGAAGGGTGTCTAAAGGCACTATGCACAAGTCCAGAGGAAATGTGAGCTGAAAGAACACACTTGTATAAAATACAGAGAAAAAAGCAGTCCTACAAGATGTTCAGTATGAGGCTATTTGCTAAAAACCGTTTTAAATAAAAATAAGGAAGGAAGAAAGGAAAGAAGAAAAGGAAATTGAAAACAGCAAATACAACAACCATAAAAAAAGTAGTTGAAATCATTGGCTATTTTGTTAAGATCATTCAGTCCTTTAAAAATTATGGTTATGAAAACCAAAGAGTCACCTGGGAAAATGATTAAAAGTTTAAAAGATAGCTTTCAAAATTTTATGTATATTATCTAGAAAACCATCTCTAGAATATATGCAGGAATATCTGTTTCATTTTGTATACTGCTATATGCCCAGCACCTTAAACGGTATCTGACATGTAGTAGGTTCTCAATAAATATGTGTTGTGTGAATTTGTTGATGAATTACTTAAATATTGGAGAAAAATATACAAATTAATATGATAATGGTTCTACACTGGGATGTGGAATTATGTGTACATTTATTTAATTTCCTGATTTTCCAAACTCTTTCCTCTTTTTTCCCCACCTTTTTCTCCATTATATCCCCGCTGATATGCAGTAATATGTATTTTTCAGTCTCCTTCTACCCAAATGCATGCCACTTTATATTTACAACCTGGAAAAATGAGATCATTCTATGAAGAGGGGGACTAGAAATGAACAGAGTGTAATTTCTGAAAAACAAAAATCAAGACATAGAGCAGTATATACTTTGTGTAGCTACAGTCGTGTCTATATCCAGGGACGGCTACATAGCACAGAAATGACTTCTCTCTCTTTTAAGCATGAGCTAGTTTTTCCATTGTACATTTATTCCACAGCTAATAAAACAGAGCCATTCTTCTTGTTTTTTAATGTTCTGCCAATGGACACACTGCTAAGAACAATCAGTATGAAATAAATTCTTGCGTTTTTCAGATAGAATTAGTCTTTTACCATGAAGTTTGGCCAAGTCAGGCAAATTAAACCTAGACACTAAAGCTTCCATTAGATATGTTACAGCACAGGCATCTCAGATTCCCTGAGCAGATTGCAGTTACAGAAATCAACAAATAGTAAAACAATATGCATTAGCCTCTGATTTTAATAGTATGTGAGGTCTGGAGAAAGAACTGCACTGTGTTCAAACTCATAATTGCAGCATAATACATAGCTTGATGCATATAATCACAGAGGCTGCTTTTCCATTTCATAATTTTCCAGCCATCTATTAATCCAATGTATTTATTTTAGAAATATATATATTTATGTTGCAACACTTGTTAGTTGTTTGGTCTTAGATGAGTTTCTAAATTCTTTTGACTTGGTGCCAAATGAAGGTAACGTTTGTAACTATATAACAGTAGTTAGAATTGAGTTTACATACACGAGGTTTGAAAAGTCTGACATATGATGAGACCTCAGTAAGTCTTAGCTTCTTATACTGTGCACTAGGCAGTGGGGAAGAAATTGAATATGGTGATGGAAAAGATAGGATCTGGTTCGTGGTAATTTGAAATCTAGCAGGTATGATTATTGCAAGGCAATTTCTGTGAATCTCTAGCGTTTCTGTGTGTCTGGGAACGGAAGTACTGACAGCCTTTTGTTCTATCTTTTCAGATAAGTTTCAGGTTTGTATAGAAGACAACCTTGGAAGATAGAGAGTGTCTCCTTTGAGGGCAGAGACCAGGCTTGTTTGCTATCCATTATGAAAATAAGTAATGTTTCCCTCTGGGACAATGTTTGGGCAGGCTTGCTTGCAGCCCATTCTAAAAGCCTGAGATTTCCTAAATTTGGTATTCCTCCCTGTAATCTAATGCAACCCGTTGCGTGTGCAGGTGCCACGTGGCCCTCATCACATCTACTTATAGGAATTGGGACTCAGGCAACCAGTGTAAATGCTGATATTTTGGTTACTGCTATTGATGTAAGCGATAAACTGTCCTTTGTTTCTGATTCAGGAGTCTTTTGCCTTCTGTTAGCATCCACGAACCTACGGCAAGCTAACTTGTTATCTTACAAGTACGATAAAAATCTCAGATTATTTACAATTCTTAAAAATCATTAGGCAAGTTATCAGAAGTATAAAATTGTGTTTAAATAAAAATGCATAAATATGCATACACACTAATGCATATGGAAAAAATGAGATGGCTGAATATTATAGGAACTTTAATGGTGCGGTAGGATTTAGGAGTAGCAGTATCCTGTTAAATTATTAAATTGATCCTATAACTTTTAGGATCAGAAGCAAACATAAAAATCACCTAATCGGAACAACCAGTCAATTTTGAGAGGCCAGGCTGATCTTGCCTCCAATTTTTCTTCATCTCATACTAGAATAACAGGCACATATTATGTACTCAATGAAGATACGTATTTTGAGAAATGTAAAAATAAATTTAAGGAAACATTTACTGAATAAATGTATCCTTTTTACTGCTCAATAATTTCCATAATAGAATAGGTGCTTCTGCATGGGAAATCCAGTTCATTGATGAATATCTGTCCCAGGAAATTCTTCCTTACTATACGATTCAAGGTAGGAGAACATGCTGTGATAAAATAAAAATCACAAAATATTAGTGATGGCATTACGTAATAAAAATTTTATTTCTCCTTCATGTCACCATTTGAAATGTGTAAAATACCTGCCTTCCTCGTGGCCTTTCCCTTCAAATCATATCTCAGGAATTGGGGTTTTTCTATAATGTTGCTCCATCCAGAAGTAAAATGAAAATGGCAATGTTTTCTCTGCCATACTTAATTTGAACAAAAGTTAGATTCCTTAAATTTAATTCACCAATTCTAATTCATTCTGCTCTTGGAACAAGCAATAACAATAGCAAAACTTACTTACTTTTCCCCGTAAATATGATAGATGTTTAAATATTTATTTCCTCTTAGTCTATTTTTTCTAGGCTAAATAATCGTACTTCATATAATCAGACCTCACAGGAGATCATTCCCAGACACCTTTCCATTTTGATTCTTTTCCTAAGACCATCCGTTAGGTTGACAATGACATTTAAAGAGTGGTACTAAGAACTGAATTCAGTATCTAAGATATTCTCAGACAAACAGATTAGATGAGCCTAAGTTTCCATGGTTTAAACTCTAGAAAGTCCAGCGCTCTAGAAGTTCATATATCTCATGAGAATTACAGGTCACCAGAAAGGACAATATTTTTAAATATTAGCCAATGCTTGCCATACCTCATTCCATTTTACCCTGTTACCTCTCCTCCATTTAGGTCACCAGACAGACTTGAAGCAGGCGTTGCCTTAAGGGGAAGTGGCAGCTATGGAAACTGAAAAACAAAACCATCCAAATCCTGACTTTTAAGCTTTAAATTAAAAGCCACATAAAAATACCCGAAGATCTAGTTTTTCTTGCCTTTGAAGAGATAAGAACTCTCTGGGCTAAAAGGAATAGGGAAGAGTTGTACAGGAAACAAAAGAGTAGAGAATTGGTGAAAACATATGAGAGGGGGCACCTCTGGCCTGTCCACTCCTCTGCTGTCCCCACCCTTGCAGTTGGATCCTAAAAGGGAAGAGGAGAAATAGAAGTTGATCGTAAGTGGAATTTTAAAGGATGGAATGCCTGTGCCTCTGCTCTCTGCCTAGCATGCCAAGAGGCACAATCTCCCAAGAATGTCACCATGGAAAGGGGAAAGAGTAGAGATGGCTACGTGGGATGTCAGGACTAAGAACCTGAGGCAACCACAGCGTCTCCTCCAAACCATGTCCCCACATATGCACTCCCCTACCCCACCAAATAGCCTAATAACATTTCAGGCGGAATAAGAAGGGAAACATCTGAAATGTCTAGTTTAACCTCAAACCATTGCGTTTATCCAGAAAATGTCAAGAAAATCTTAGAGTGACATGGTTTCCTTGTGCTTGACTAAATCACCTTTTCTACCTTCATGAAGACTGGGAATTGTATTGGGAATACATTGTGTCTTAGAAAAATAGACTGTCAATCCTTCAGCGTTTCCTGAACGCAACTTAAGAATGCTCTGACAACTGCAGATGCTTGTCTCTGGAATGGAAAAGGCCTCAGTATGTCTCAAAAGTGAGGGTGTTAAAGTGGATTTGGATTTACAAGATCAAAGTTTAAATTACTACCTCTATGCATTTGTCCCCATGATAATTTCTCTCTTAGCAACAGTTTACCATTAAAAACAAGTACATATTCTGAATTTCTCAAAGGCAGAATAAGGATTTTACATGAGGTAAGTGCCTGGGAAAGGGTTTTATAGATTTAAATTGCCATAAATATGTCATAATTAGTCTATTTTTTAAGGTGGCTATGGTCTAAAAATTAGGCTAAAAGGTAATATAAGTGATGTGATGTTACATTTTGATATTGGATATAGAGAAGACATGTTAGTTCAGTGAATATCCAATTTTAATGTGCTTGGAGGATCCTATCAAAATGCAGATTCAGATTCAGCAGATTTGGGTTGGGACCCTGAGATGATTCATTTCTAACTCAGATAATAACAATCGTGCTGGACCATAGACCACACCTTGAGTAGCAACATTCTAGTTAATGACTAATTTTTGCACATTTCCTGAGCTTAAAAGTAACAATTAATATTCAGCATCATATCTCACATCGTCCAAGAACAGCTCCCACATTTCTTTATTTCTCCCATTTGTTCACATTGAGTTCCTCATATTCTCACCATACCTGAAGTTGATGATGCCATGACCTGATTACCAAATGCTCTGAAATTTCTTTTAGGTTTTCTTTTCAAATTGTTATTATCTATACAGAACATGGTGTGCTCTCAAGGGAAATATAAACAAGCAGTTCAGTCTTTGAGAATTTGTGAGATTTAATCTCACAAAGTTGGCAGCAGGCATGTCATTATTTCAGTTATTCACTTTTAAGAAAGAATGAAATTTATATTTGGATTCTACAAATAAGAGAACTAGGCAAGTATTATATTGAGGCATTAGGTGTTGTTTTCTTTTAGTTGGTTTGTTTACTTTCCTGTCCCTGCCCCCTTGAGATTTGAAGAAGGTGGCATATGTAGGGGACAGGTTATTATCACCTGCAGTTTTTCCTTTTAGTGAAGATCATTGATATCTAGAGTACAGAACATCATCTTAGATTTCAGAGATGATGTTATCTACCTAGTTTCTAAGAACAAATTGTAGACAAGAGACTATGACGTTTTATAATAGAATGGGTAAAATGATCTAGAACTGGCAAAATTACACTTCAGCTTTCTTCAACACCCTCACCTTTGAGACATAGTATGCACACTGGTTAAGGGCTAAACTGTGGAAACAGGCTGCCTGGCTGCATAACGTTGAGAAAATCATTTAACCACTTAATGCCTCAATTTTCTAATCTGTATGATGGGGAAAATTATTGTTCTTACCTCGTGAGGTTGTTGTGAGGAATAATTGAGTTAGTACGTGTAAAGCACTTAAGACCTGCCTACAATATTGTAGGCGCTCTAAAGGTTAACTATTATCATCATTATTACTATTGATTGCTATTATTGCTGTTACTTTTTCCTTAATATTCATCAAGTTTACGTTATGGCTACATAATTTCAAGAAGTCTGCCCCTTACTATACCACCAAGATGAACTTGATTTTGCAAGGCCTCAAGATACAAACATATGAAGATGAGCTGCTAATATTTATAGTTACTGAAGGTGATGCATGGCTCCTGAAATAATTTATTTTATATTTTTCAGTTTTATTATAATTGTATTATACTAAAGAAACCGCTGTAGTTAGAATTCTTAGAAAATAAAAAAAAATCTTCAAAAGTATTGTCCATCACATTCAACATTTTGACATTATTCTGTAGATACTTTTTTTCAAAAGAGACACCTACTTGAAGACATAATTTATTCATAAAAGTAAATTAGGCAACTAAGCTAAAACATAATGCAACATGTATTTCTTATATAATGTTCACATAAAAATTCTTAGCATCTCTGTTCTTCTTATTTGATGTTGAAAGAGACCAAAGCAAGAACATCTGTAGATTGACAATCCCACAATATTCACAGATCACAGGTATAATTGCTAAATTCAAATTAAATTCAGCAGATATAAACTTTCTGCCTACCTTTTGTGCTATGTGAGTCATCCAAGAGGTATATCCAACTCTGCCTTTTCCTTTAAGGAATTTGTCTTCTCATTAGGGAGACAATTATGATAATGGAAATGATTGGAGCAAAATAAGGAGCAACAATAATAATTACATACAATCAAGTCTCCAAATATAAGACGCAGGCAACACAAATTATAACAGTATAGGGAAGTCAATTTTCAAATGTTAAGATGCACGTCCTAAAGGAGGTACTACTTATAATGAGCTTTGGAAGTAGATAGGATTTTGAATATATTCCAGAAATCAAAATCCACAGGGACAATAATGTTAAGACATCCTCTCCAGTGACCTATTTATACAATGAGAATGAATTGGGCAGTTGGGATGCAACTAAGTTACTCTTAGGATGTGAAAATACATGCATACCTCATTTTTGGATCAAACACAAAACTGACAATCTGGAAACAGCAACAACAAAGCAGAAAATTTTTGTTTTTCATAACAGTACTTTTTTTTTCATAAAAGTTATTGGCCTTCAAAGTAGTTCAAAAAAGTTTTCCTTAAATACAAAGCCTCTTTTGTGCTTCTTAAATTACTTGAAAGAATTGTGAGTTTCTCTTAACATTCTCAGCTGACACCTCTTGTACAAAGTGAGAGCACATCTCATAGTCTTGCTTTGTGCTGGGATTTCATGTGGGATAGCTTTTCCTCCCTGCTTTCTCACTTCTGAATGACGGCAACATTGCCTTTGGCTTCATTTCTTCCAAAGTTTCTATTTTCTTTTCTCTTTTTTCTTTTTACATTTTTAATTTTAAAATATTTAAATCAAATTATAAAAATAATATATTGAAAATGAGATATAAATGCAAACCAGATACTTCTGGCTGCTGTGATTTATTCGTCCAATTGGTCTTTGTCTGTGGCTACTTAGCCTGGTGGGTTAGAACACAGTGCTAATGATGCCAAGATCAAGGGTTTAATCCCCCTGGCCTACTTCACTTTGTTCCATTCCATGGACAGAACTGTACTCATACCCAGGCCAGATTTCGTGTGAATATATTCCTCTGGTCAGAGGCTGAGAGAGACAATGTAGTTACATTAGCCCAGATCTGTCATTACTATGAGGAAAACTAGCAAAGAAACAAACAACAAACTCAAAGTATGCATTGAACTCAAGGTCTGTCATTTGTGATGACAGATAACCCTATTATACAGTTAAGTACATATTCTTTGCTCATGTTTTAAAAATAATTAACATTTTAACAGCATATAGTTAAATGATGAGTTGATATTATCTGAATATTTCTAAGACTAACCTGTATTTTTTAAAATTTCATTTTAATTGACCAATAATAATGGTATACACTTAAGGGTGTACAATGTGATGCTATGATATGTTGTAGAATGTAGAATATGTATATATTTTGGAATGATTAAATCAGGTTAATTAACATATCTATCACCTCACTCTGCTGATAGATCCTAAATAGTGTCTTGACATCTTTTTTTTTTTTTTTTTTTGAGACAGAGTCTCGCTGTGGTCTTGACATCTTTTAATCTCACCTCACGATTTATCATCTTGGATTCCTCTATGTTTAAGTATCTATAAAATATACTAATAATATAGTATCATACACATATATTTGCATATGTGTGTGTATGCCTTCTAGTGAAATCCTGTAACTCCAGCCAAATTCATGAAAAAATATGAAAAATTTTGATGAAAGTATGAGGAAAAAAACACTTAACAGAAAGAGTGTGCTGACTCTTTCAGGAGTGTGTGCTAATGGTAGATAGAGGTGCTCAGAGAGGGTCCTGGCCAACCCTGGCTGGGCTCCCAGCGAATGAGAATCTTGTGTGAAGCAGGTGCTACCATTTGCTATGTGTCTCTGCTGAAATATTTAAAGTCTCATTTTTCATTAAATAAATCAAACCATGAAGATTGAAAGTAGCCCATCATTAATTGTTACAGCTGAAAACCCAGCCTCAGAATCTTTATATGAGGTGTACTCAAATCTAACAACCTCATAAGAGCCATTAATAAGAGAAGGGAGTATTTCACTAGATGTTGTAAACTCATCAGGAAAGAAAATATACTACCTTGAATTAGAGTACATATAAAATCTCTTCAAGAAGTACTACCTAAGGATGAGAAAAGGGTACAGGACCAAATGCTAAGACACTCAGTGTTTAAAGTTTAGGTAGAGGAGGCTGTCACAGAGCAAACAGGAAGAACAGCCAAAGTATAAAGAAACAGATGCAGACAGGAGGATACCATGAAAGGATGTAATTTAAAGAAGGGATTAATTCACAATGGCAAAATTTATAAAGCATCAATTAGGATGAGGTTTTAACAGTTAACTTCGAATTGGACAACATGGTCAGTACTACTGACCTTAATATATGTTGGTGGGGTGATGGAGACGAATAGAGAACAGAGATGGAGAAAGTGGGTAAAATTTTTGAATTGGAGAGATTTGAGAATGGTGGACAAGACAGGAAGCAATAGTTACAAGACGACATGGGTAAGCACATTTAGAGAAACAGTAAAGTTGCAGTGCCATTGAGGAGGGCAGGTGATCCTGAATGACAACTTATGAATGACAATTAAAACGATCTTCATTCTTCCGTGCAAGTATTGACCTCCTGTTTTTACTTCTATCCCACTGGCACAATTGATACCACTCTTAGATCCAGGCAGCTAGAGTCCGTTCCTGGCCCTGAGTTTTACAGTACCCCTCACTAGCCCTCTTCCTGTGGTGCCTTTCTCCATTGGAAATTGTAGGGCAAAGGGGAATTGCTCACCAAAACTTCTTCCAGCATCTCCTTCCCCATCCTACCACTGTATTTGGGTTCTATTGCTACTGTCACCAATGATCGCAAACTTAGTGGCTTTAAATAAGGTAAATTTATTATCTTATGGTTCTGGACATCAGAAGTACAAAAACAGGGCTGACATGTGTCCGCAGGGCTGTGTTCTTTCTGGAGACTTTAGGAAAATCCATTTTCTCGCCTTTTTCAGCTTCTGAAGGCTGTCTGCATTCCTTGGATCATGATTCGAATCCCTTCCATTTTCAAAACTAGCAATGGCCTGCAGAGTCATTTTTCTTTCTTTGCATCAATATGGGAGACTCCTCTGTCCCTTGCCTCCCTTATATGAGGAGTCCCACCTCATAATGATTACATTGGGCCCATCCAGAGAATCAAGCTTATCTTCTTAAAATCCTCTCATTAGCAAGCCTTAATTCCATCTGCAATCTTAACTCCCCTTTTCTAAGTAACAGAACATTCAAGAGTTTCAGGAATTAGAATGTGGACATCTTTAGGGAGGGACATAATTCTGCCTAGAACAACTATGTTTCTTTACTCAAGACCTGACAATTTCCTGCACAGATGACGCAGGCCCATTTCCTCAGAGCCACGGTTCCTAGAGCAGGTTGCATTATCAGTGGGCTCAGCTTAGGGTAAAGGGCTGGTCAAAACTCAACTGTTTGGTAGCAGGGGGCAGGTAGAGGAGATTTGAATACTTAGTTTGAGATGTCTACATGCATGTACTGCAGGGTCCAGGGAGTTCTCTTACATTGGGAACCCAAGTTAAAGGTAGGCGTGGCTGTCACCACTCAAAAAGTAAGCTGCCCCTGCTTTTTACCCTATCTCATTCCAAAATATATTAGGAAAACCCACTTCAAGTTATCCCTCCAAATAAAACTAGATGCGGGGGGTGGTCCACCTCACTAAATTCCAGCTGGAAAATTTGGAAACAAACATTTTGAGAAATTTGGTGGTGGGGGAGAAATGTAGTGACTGTAAACCCACAATTCAGAAGTTTTGGGAATGTTTCAGGGCAAACTTTGAGGAACTTTAGCTCAGAACTACATAAAATTGAATTCCATACCGTTGCTGCTTTTTCCAAGTAATTGTGACACACTTACATAGTAGAGATAACAATGAGTACACCAGTGGTCAGATCACATTCTCTGATCTGAGTGACTCACTCTTGCTAAATGCAATTGGCCCGCATCCCCACCCCATTCACATACTGCTCTTCTTCAACTCCAAGTTGACCCAAGGAGGATCTGATGCATATGTATTTGTTTATATATCTTTATTATGCGATTATGGAAAGAGAACTAAATCAAGAGTCAAGAGAAATGAGACTTTGGTTTTAGTTCTGCCACTGGTTCCCTAGAAGACATCAATCAGATCATATATTTACTTATTTATGAAAAAGGATGTTTTAAACTTGATGATCCTTTTTATTATTTTCCATTCTAAAACTCTAAATAGCTACCCAGGGGAAGTCAGGTACATCTGCTTTCTTACTAGAACTCAAATGTAGATTTCCCTAACATTAATTATCAGAATTTTTATTAATGACCTCACGAAGACTACAGCCTTTGACAAACCATTTTCTTTCTCTGTCCATTTCTCTAGATTCTAAGGCAAGGTAGAATTAATCTTTACTCTCTTATTTTCTTCCAGCAGTACAATATAGAAACAAAGACAGGTATCAAAAACAATATTGCATTGTAGGAAGATTTCGCCAAACACCTATGGACTTTTGTGTCCATGACTTATTAGTACCAAATAACTTTTTTTTGTCATAGAATAAATATTTGCAACACACTGGAGGCCATATGGAGCGTTGAAGATGCAGCAGTAAGGGGTATGGACATGTTGAATCAAGTTCTGGCTTTATTTTATCATTCAGAAAACATAGAATGTCTTCTAAGTGTTAGATATGGAGATGAACAAGATATAAATAACCTCTGTCAAAGTCTAGCTAAATAGACAGATACTGAACTAATAATTGTACAAAAACATCAACTACAGATATAAGTTATTTGAAAAAAGTTGCAGACATTAAACATTTGAACAGCAGGTGTGGCTCTGATAAGTGGCTGTCATTTTCTAAGTCCTTTTTTTTTTTTTTTTTAACATCCTAAGGATTTTCTCAATCTAACATACAGTAGAAAGCCTAAAACAGAGTTTGAAATCATATTCTACATTATAGCCTTCACGGATTTCGTATGTGCTCAGATCCCCCCAAGAATTTGTAAGTTATTCTAATAGTTTTGTTTCTCCTCCTATTATACGCTTTACTTATTCAAAGAACGTTTACTAAGCCAGACACAATATGATTGAAATTTAGAGATAAAAGTCAGTCTTTCCTCTCAAGCAGCCATGGTCATATTGGGGAGACAAGCAAATAAGCAACTTCAAATCAAGTAGTTAACTATTAGTATGATGGGAGCAGTATTCTTAAAAGTACGAGAGCTGGTGAAAATAGAGGCATTAAAGCTGATCCTCATTGGATGTTTTGGAGGACAATTACATGAAGAACAAGAAGGAGTTAACAAGTGAAGAGGGTGGGGGATGTGTGGGTGCACATGTGTAAAATGACATGCTGGTAGAAAGTACCACAGCTTCGCAGAATGCAGATCTCAATTCAGATAGCTGGTAAACATTCGCAGGAGGTAGTGACATAGGCAGGGATCAGAATCAGAAGGTTAAAGAGTTGTTTCTACAGACTGCGGGATGTGACTGTGAAATTTTTAAAAGAAGAATGAATCATCATTCCACAGTTGGATTTTCAGTGTCATTAAAGAGCAGTAGTATCAACTATGCAGAACAGGAAGAGGGTTCGTCTTAGGGCCCGGAAATCACTCAGGGTCTCTTGCAGGAGTCTGAGTGAGAGATGCCGAGTAAACTAACGATTATAGCAACAGAGATAAGGAGAGAGTCAGTAGAAATGGAAAACTGAGGGTCAACTTGACTCCAAGACCAGGTGTGGGGACTGTGAGGAGAAGGAAGGAGTGCCAGAAGATTCCCACATTTCCAGCTAGGGCAACTGGTAGTGAGGGAGTTTCAGTAGAGATGAAGATTAAACAAGAGGATCAAACTGGGGACATGAGACCATCAGGAGTATTAGGACTGAGGTCCTTATGTAACACCTATGTGGACCTGCCTAGAAAGAACTGAAGAGATAAACCTAGAACACAGGAAAGGGATTTAATCAAAGGATATCAATTTGGGAAAAGACAATAATAAACATTTAAAGTAAATTATGAAACATATCATTGCTGGAAATACTGTTGCACTACAAAGAGCACAATTTAAAGTCCAAAAACTGTGCAAACCCTTAATAAATATGCTTTCAATTTTCAGTGGATAAAACGAGTGAATAAAAGCTGTTATGGCGTGGCGAAAATTTCCTATCCAATTTTTATAGTGTGAGTGTGCGTGTATGCTTGTGTGTTTATACATGTGTATGTATCTGTGTAGCTAGACATGCACACAGACACTTATCTAAACATTAACAATATATGAGAACTGTATATCTGTATTAGTCTGCTAGGCCCGTGGTAAATACCACAAACTAGGTGACCTAAAAAAACAAATTAAGCTGGGTGCCCTGGCTCACCTCTGTAATCCCAGCACTTTGGGAGGCCAAGGCGGGCAGATCACCTGAGGTCAGGAGTTCAAGACCATCCTGGCCAACATGGTGAAACCCTGTCTCTACAAAAATACAAAAAATTAGCCAGGCATGATGGCGGGTGCCTGAAATCCCAGCTACTACCAAGGCTGGGGCGGAAGAATCGCTTGAATCGGGGAGGCGGAGGTTGCAGGGAGCCGAGATCCTGACATTGCACTCCAGCCTGGGCAACAGAGTGAGACTTCGTCTCAAAAAAAGAAGTTAATTTTTTCATAGTTCTGGGCGCTAGAAGTATAAGATGAGGTGTGGTCAGTGTTAGTTTCAAGGTGAGACCTTTCTTCCTGGCTTGTAGGCAACTCACTAGGACTTCAGATGACCTTTCCTCTTTGGCAGAGCAGGGAGTGCTGTTTGGGGGAGAGACAGATATATCTGGTGTGTTTTGTCTTCTTATAAGGAACCTAGTCCTATCAGATTAGGGCCCAACCTTTTACATCTCATTTAACCTTATCACCTCTTTCTATGTCCTATCTTCAAATACAGCCTTATTGTGGGTTAAGGTTTCAACATATAAATTTTGGGGAAGATATAATTCAATCTATAAAAACATTAGTACATTTGACTTTCAAATTGACTTTTTCTCTGAGAAAAGATAGACTGTGAAAATGAGAGATTGCTTTGAGTCATAAAAGAGGATGCCTACCTATAAGGAAAGATGTGTTTGCTGAACCTCAGAACTAGAGTTTGCTCATTTATAAAATGAGGCCCAGTACGGTGCATCATGCCTGTTATCCCAACATTTTGGGAGACCGAAGCAGGAGGATCCCTTGAACCCAGGAGCTAGAGTCCCCCCTAGGTAACATAGCAAGACCCTCTACAAAAATTAAAAAAAAAAAAAAAAAGCTGGGCGTGGTACTGCAGGCCTGTAGTCCCAGCTACTCCAGACGCTGAGATGGGAGGATCTCTTGAGCGTAGGGGTGGTAGCTGCAGTGAGCTGTGCTCATGCCACTGCACTCTAGCTCGGGCAACAGAGGGGAACCCTGTCTCAAAATAAATAAAATAATGTGAGTATAATTATTTCTACTGATTACGTCGGAATGCAAGTATATTCTCACAGATTTTTCCCCCCCATTTGGAGAGGGTCAGATCCAATTGCAAATAGATAAACCTTTATTAGCTGAATGGGCTTAATCAACTACCCTTTATTGCTCTATGAAAACCAGGCTGTAAAAGCCAAAAATGGTGGACGTCCCACAGCAGTTGTCATACCATGAAGATGTAAACTTAAAGCAGAGATTGCTTGTGGAAAACTGTGTTGCATTCTTGGCATGTGCGCACTTGTAGTGATGTTAACTTTCACTTACGATTATTTTAGTGTAGGAGCTAATCCCCGTGTATTCTGCGCCTGCTCTGTTTTACCCCTTTGTACACTTGGCTTTTGTTTGGCCCCAGCCTCTGAGTTGGTGTTCCCTGTAAAATCTCCTTGGAGCTGGGAAGCCCTTGCCCTGGCGGCCAGGTGACAGAGACAGGGTGGGAACCTGCCGAGCATCGAGGGCGCGGAGCCTCTGCATACCATTCCCCTCCCACCACCATCCAGTGCTGAGAGGCGGAGAGGGCTGCAAACTTCGCTCCAATCCGCAGCCAGCCTTCGCCGGGGTCCCCCTGCAGGGTGACCCGCCGGCTGCAAAGCAAGTTGGAGAAACTTCGCAAAGTTCCGCGTCAGAGCCTGGGGAGGCGAAGTGCTCCCCCTCCTCCCCGGCGTTCCCCCTCCCTCTGCCCCCGCCTCCCGGTCCTCTCACAGCCGGGAGCACTCGTGATAGGACGAGCCCCGGGCGTGCATTGTGTATATGCAAACCAGAACCGGGCTCCCCACGGCTGGCCGACCCGGGCCTGGGCTGTGGCTGTGACTGGCGCTGCCGTGGGCGCCGCAGCCCTCGCGGGAGCCGGACGCGGTAATGCCCCAGCGGCGCAGCGGGCGGCTGCGTCCCTGAGCCGCTATATAAGCGCGGCAGGGGACACCCGGAGGGGCTGAAGATGAAGGTGCCCGCGCACGGGCCCCCGCTGATTGCCTGTCCCTCCCGAGCCCGCGCCCCGCGCGGAGCCCGAGGCCGCCGAGGACCCGCCTTCGCCGCAGTAGCAGCTGGAGCAGCGACAGAGGCGGCAGCTGCGGCGGCGGCGCCCGCGCCCCTCGCGCCAGCGCGTAGAGCGGCGGCCGCAGCTCGGGGGCCGCCACTGCCCCGGCTGCCATGAGTTGTGCGGAGGTGATGTATCACCCCCAGCCGTATGGAGCGTCCCAGTATCTGCCCAACCCCATGGCAGCGACAACCTGCCCCACAGCCTACTACCAGCCGGCGCCCCAACCTGGCCAGCAGGTGAGTCACCGGCCGGGCAGCCTGCCGGGGGCGGGGGCGAAGGGCATCGAGAGTATCGGTCTGGGGCTCGGCGACGTCCCGCCGGCACGCGTGGCGCGGAGGATGCGCTGGGACCTGCGGGAGCGTCCTTGAGCAGAAGCCATCCCGAGAGAGCCGGGAAGGGAGAGCAGCGGGGTGTACGGGTGGGTGAGGCATGACCTGGCTGGGGGCTTCATTGAGCTGTGGTCACCGGAGCTCAGAGGCTGCGCCTCATAGCCACCCGAGCTCTTAGGACTCAGTTCTCTGAAGCTCACCAAGGGCATCTGTCTTAGGACTATGTGAGTAAACTTCCTTTACACCAACTATTTTGTTTGTTTGGAAAGTTGGAATGTTTGAGGGTTTTATTGATGAGGAAGATGAAGTGCGCTGACAGAGGTAGGGGAGGCTATCTGGAGAGTGAGTTCACGAAATGATCTGGGACTTTCATGGGGGAACACTGGTCTAGCATCATGTCTATCGGGTGTTACTAGAACTTCTCCACAGAATGTTTCTCCCTGTGACTGTGACTTAGAGGACAGGGATGGATTCCAAGGTTCTTCATTCATTTTTTCATCCCAGCAAAGCACAGAGCTTGTTATATAGTACGTGCTCAGTCTGTTGACAGTGTGTCCCTAGGCCAAAAGGTTACCTTGGATCTCTGAATGCTGGGTCTCCACTCTTCCAAGAGTGACTGAAGATGTCCGTAATAAGGGGTCGTGAACTGAGGAGATGATATCGTTACTTTAGAAGGAACAGTAGAGTTCTGGGGAATTTGGCACGAGGCGCCCTTGGACATTACTCTCTGGATACAATGGAGAGTGTGCCAAGGCTTAGTTAGTGCTACATTAAAATAAAAAATGTATGTGGCAAGGGCTGTACCAAAATAGAGTCCACCTCAGACTATGGGAATTAGGGTGGGTGGATTTGGAGAAACTTAAAAATGTATAACTAGATTTGGTTAGGAAATTACCATCCGTAGAATATATTGATTTATTTCTTTTTACTTTCTTAGGAACCACATGTTTTATTGCAAACCTTCATAGGTTTGGGCTGTTAATTAATCTGACTTTTTACTTTCTATATTTCCTCTACATCTGTCTCTTTGCTAGAATTACAGTGCTATGCTTTAGAAAGAAATCTAACTTTCTGTTTAGAATTTAGGAACTATGAAATTCAGCTAACTCTGGAAGGGTACATGTCCCAGATTCATCTGCTGAATAGTACCAGCTTCACTAGGACCAATTAGGGCCAAACAGGAAGGAGCCCTACTTTCCTGCTATCCTGTTTAAAAAAAAAAAAAAATTCAACAGCACCAGCATTTCAAAGCATCTCTGATATTATAGAGGCCTTCAATTATCATTTGGAATGTGGATGAGCAGCAAACTAAAACTTCTCTACGTATTCAGAAAGATACTTTCCTCCTTTATAAAATAACAAACTAGTAGAAGTTGTTTCAAATACGGCTTCATTTTTTTAGGGTTGTGAAATTAATGAATCTGTGGTGGCGTTCATACTACAACACTTTTTTTTTTTTGAGCTAGAAAATAACATTCGGTATCAGAGAAAATGGCAAATTACCAATCATAAAAGTTTTCAATAAGAAATGACTCCAAATACTTTATATAATGTTTGCAATGGCCCTGAGACTCTGTCCCCAATTCATTTCTCTTGCTAAAACCATCAACATACTGAAGACAACAATTTTAAAAAGTAAACAATAAAATAAAATTTAAAAAAAATTAGAAAAACTCTGACCAATGAGCTTCTTAAAAAGAAAACAATTTATCTACATTGATTAGTTCAACTTCTATATTTTGGACTTTTGTAGACATTGCTTAGCTAGATTAACTAGATGTTTGGCTGAGTCAACCATAAGAATGTAGTCAAGAGATGTGCTTGGAAATTTTCTTGTTGCTTTTACTAAAACAGCTTGTTCAAGATTTATTTCTTTCTTCTTCTTTTTCTTCTTCTTCTTCTTTTTTTTTTTTTTTTGGTTACGTAAAGAAACTATTTGACCATAACCGGCTGGTGAAATGAAAAAAAAAAAGACTTGATGGTGTAACTGTTCTTTTACTGTCAGAAGTTTATTTTGATGACCTACATTTTCTATTGGAAAAGAGAGTAAATCAGGAAATTCTTATCGGGCTGACAGCATTTTTAGACTATGTGATGCGTGGGTGAAGTGGGACTAATATTGACTTGGCCCTAATGCAGTCATCTGAGAATACATATTTTGGTTGTTTTTGCATTCCATAAGGTTTTATCATTATTATCCATGAAGATTGCTTTCTCCGTACATGGGAAGTGACCCCTAATAGAATCTTGCCTGGGAGACAAAAGTAAGGGCTACAACTCCTACTGAATTTGAAAAAATGATTTTTTGAGAAGGAAAAAATGGAAAAGGAGCAAAGAAAAGTAACAGTAATCAAGAAATTTTAATGGTCGTTTAAAGAAATGCTAGAAAAGACAACATTAAAGTTTTGTATTACTTCTGTATTCAATTATAATAGTGTATCTGTCAACTAATTTTCCCCGCAAACTGTGTAGCTCTGAAGTCCTTATTAATTACTATATCAGAATTATTCATTATGATGGATTTTAAACACAGGTATATTTTCCCTCTTAACAAATGATCATATAATATTGAGAATTATTTTGGAAATAACAGAACTTTATTATCCAGGCACGTGTATTCTCACCTGTTTCCCTATAAGCACAAATGTGCACTTGAAATTTAAGTTTAGGTTTTTGTTGAATATATTGTATGTTGTAGGTGGGTAATAAGTGAATGTCGTTTTAAAAACCTAGTGAACTGTATATATATTTATATTAGCTTGTACTGCAGTGTGTTACTTAGGTATACATTGGGCTAAAAATTCAAAGTAAGCTAAAATATGTCCAAAGTATAAATTTTATAGTCCCTGACATCAATTACTAGAGATTGCATGGCTGGGTATAAATCATACAGTGGGGTTTATAGAGCCAAAATTGCTGAGGGATGCTGGGTGACCTGTTTCCCATGCCCACCATCTCATCCTGGCTTTAATATGTCAGTCTCTAACATCTCCTCAGTAGAACTCTTGACTCGATCTCTCAGCACATGCTGTCAAATGTTTCAGAATTATGCAGTTTATAGATGAGGCAGAGAACAGTCACCGGCTTTCTAATTGCACATGGGGATTTTTTAACAATCACACTTTGGGCTTCATATAAAATAGAGTATATTTACTCTGTCTTCTTCCAGGGTAACAGCTGGATGAATCTGCATGCATGCTTTCACTTGAAAAAATTAAGTGCCCTTGGAGGCAGAACTTCAGTTGTAAGTTTTGCAAGGTGTTTTTTCAAACTCTGTCTGGACTCTGCTACCTTGGTTGAGTCATACAATTGTTCTGAGATTCAGTTTGTTAGAGAAAAAAGCCCTGGAAAAACATAACTTCAACTCTTCCTTTTACAAGTGAGAAAATGGATTTTTATAGGACTGAAATGCCTGGCTAAAGATTTCAAAGCTGGTGACAAAATTAGGACCACCAGATCTCCCTTTCTCCAGTGTAGCATCTTTGTACAATGCCGTGAAGTTTCCTAAAGCTTTTTAAACTTTTTTAATGTTTTGCTGTTGCACAATAGGCTTATTTTTGTCTTTAGATCCCCAATCAATTTGTTTTGATAATGAAGATTAATATGCAGTAGATTCTTTGGCCTTGGAGTGCGAGATTCTTTCCAAGTCCTTGGTAGTGTACTTTCTTAAGTTTAGGCATTCCAAGGCCTTTAGCAAGCATTTGGATTATGCTAATGACTTATGCTACCCGTGTTGCACCCCGTGTTGATGAAATAGTATATCCACTTAGCAAATGAATATTTATTTATCCAAAATAAAATACAGGAAGTGGTATTAGCAGTTAATTTTAAGTGCCTCATCTATTATAGCTCTTCCAATGTAAGTTGAGATTCATTAAGAGTAAATAATACAATTATAACCCAAGTAGTTTCCATTCACAGACAACTTATTTGAGGCAGAGGATCTATTTTTCTTGCAACTGTAAGTAAGGACTTAAGTGGATTTATAAAAATTCATACAGGATTTCTTTGAGAAAGAACAGCCCCTATAACTTCACACTACACAAATTAACCTCACTGTAGAGACTTAGAGACTTGAAGTGCCCCAGAGCTTCATGCTCCCAATGACTTCCCAGCCAGAAAATCCAAACCGGAGGAAAAATTAACTGTTAACATAACTGAACTGTTATCGCTGGCGGTCAACCAGAATGGAGATTACAATAATGATGGTAAGGGCAAGACTGAGATCCATAAAATCATGCATAGTGAGGATGTGTTCACCAAGAAACCAAATGCCAGGACAAGGTGACTCTCTGGAAATTTATCTAAAGGGTATTTTGACGAAATGCAACGAAGTCCTACCTTATCTGGCCCTTAGTAAAATTTTGCATCTCACAAAGCCGGAGATGGCAAGGAGACCTATAAGATGGTAAAAGAGGTGTTTAGAGTGGAAGACCTTGTTCTCCTACGCACCGTTTCTTCAGGCTACTGCAGAAGAGGCGGGGCTGTGTATATCACAAGTATATATATTTGTCATATCTATCTTTGCAAAGTGATTTTTCAGTGGAAATAAAACTCTTAAGCTTACGATACCTAAGACAGATCTTAAAGCAAACTTGTAAGCTAGGTGACTGTCATTCTAAGACCTGAGTGCTTAGCTTGGATCTCATTTCCATAGGCTCTGTGTCCAACTAACTTTTTAAAAAGCTGAAAATGAATATATCCTGTAATAGATAATACGTTAGGGTATTAGCTCCAAGAAAACATTTTTATTCAAGAAACAAAGACTCTCTAAGAGCTGAATTTGAGGCTCTGTCAGGGACAGTGAGAGCAAAACTTTTGAGCTAAGCTCTGCTCTGAACCTTTCAAAACACATCTCTTTAAGCAGCTGGTTTTCTGCTCTGACTACTCATTTAGGAAGACCCTAGGAGTGCCCTGAACCATTAGACCTAAACAGCTGCTGCTAGAACAACTCATAAATCCATATTTACTGATAGTTCAGTGGATAGCAGATTTACTCCAGTAATTTACAAGTGTGGTCTGAACTGGGAGAGCTGAACCGCTTTTCACTTGTCTCCTTCTTGAGTAGAAGAAGAAAAAAAAAAATGACCTAAATTCAACAGGTGTCATTTCTCCTTAAAACTATATGATTTCAGTGTGCCAAAACACTTGTCATTGGAGGATGAAGTAGGGGGACTCTAAAAGTGTGTCCTTTCTTGTTAATATGAAGACAGATAAAGGAAGCACCGTAACTAATTCCTAGGAATTGGGCTAGATGACCCATGTCTGAAAATAAATTATTCTTCAATGATCTGTAGGGTTTTTTTTTTGGCTAAATATCAGAAGAGGCAGCCAATCTGAGAAACAAAATTAAGTGTGAATTTGTCTAGAGCTCCAGCATGTTGCTTATTAAGATATAGAGTTGGATGAGAGACCTCTGAGAGCATCAAATCAAAGTTTCTTGTTTTCAAAAGAGGAAGCTAAGGGCCAGAAGCTTCAGTGGCTCGCTCAGACTCATGGAAATCGTTTTGGTCAAATCTTCTTTCCCATTTCAGTTCTCTTTCTATTGAATTCCCTTCCCATCGGTGCTGCTTTAGAAACAAGAAAACAGTAATTAACCTAGTGTTATCTTTTGAATTTTCTTACTTTTAAATTTTGGAATATTAGCCACTTAGAGAATCTAATGCAATCAGCCATGTCAATAAATCATGAGGCTCTCTTTATTTATGATTGCCTTTACCATACTCTTGCAACTAACTAGGAGAAGTGTGAGTTTAGGAACAGGCTATGACTCTCATCTTTGTGACTCCGAGTCTTTGCATAATTTCTGACCCAAAGTAGGTATTAATTGACAATTAGATAAATTAATGAATAATGGATAAATAACCTTAAAAATGTAATTACACCCTAAGTCCAGTAATAGAATTATACAAACTCACTAGAAATTTATATGTTGGAAACTGTTTTCTCCTTCAAAGTAGTTGGTTTGAGGGAGAACACATACCCTCATGATATGATCATTGCTTAAAACATTTTGGGAATGTAAATTTTGAAATCGCCTCTAAGCCTGTGGCACATTTTTTTGAACATCATTAAAACTGGAAATTTTTCTTCCTTGGAGGGGTTAGATTTGATTTTTTGATAGTGACAAGAATCGTTTAGAGGCAAATGCACTCGAAAGTAACTCATCATGTTGTTATATGATTTTTGGTTGACTCCTCCCTACTGTTAAGAAAAACAGACAAACAAACACAGAATCGTGAGGTGTGATTTTGTCTCACAGACTGACTCTCGTCAAATTTCCAAAATGGGATTTTCAGAAAAATTGTAGACAATTGTTTTATGTATCTGATTTGTCAAGGAGATAATATATTCTTAGATATAGAAGTTCAATTTCATCTAGAATGATGTATGTTTTTAAAAGCATGGCATTGATTAATTTCTATTTTTTTAATGTCATGAGTTTTAGACTGTCCTAGTTAGTATGTGATGCCACGCTGACTGATGTTTACGGCTTGTTTATTCAGTTAAAATAAATACCATAGAGACACATTTTCTTTAGTCTATTTTCTGGGCACATGCTTTGTAAACAAACAGAAATAGGTTCTAATCCCATCTCTGCCACTTACTATTATAATTAGACCATCCTGACCCAGTAATTTGCATATTAACTTATTACTTGGGAGTATTTATTCTGACAAAATATTTGTGTGTGGGAGGACAGTTATGTGAAACGAAATATACAAAAGGTTTGTGACATGTGTTCCTTAACTTGACCCAACCTCATATAAGCTGATCTAGCCTTCTCCAAACAGGCGAAGAAGCAAAAGCTGTTATCCAAGTAAATTAAGAAATATGTGGCCAGGCACGGTGGCTCATGTTTGTAATCCCAACACTTCTGGGAGGCTGAGGCAGGAGGATCTAAATAAGGCTAGGAATTTGAGACCAACCCTGGCAACATTGTGAGATCCTGTCACTACAAAAAAAATAAGAAAAAAAATAAGGCCAGCATGGTGGCACGCATCTGTAGTCCCAACTGAAGTGGGATAGCCATGTGAGCCTAAGAGGTGGAGGCTGCAGGGAGCCGTGGTCACACCATTGCACTCCAGCCTGGGTGACAGAGTAAGAACCTGTCTCAAAAGAAAAAAATACATATGGTCAAAGAGCAATGTGCTGCTTTTATGGCCTCTACGATTTTGAAATATTTAGAGAGAGCGATTTCTTCTTATAGCTCCAATCGTGTTTTTGAATATAAAAAAATCATTGTATTTTAAAAAGCTAGCCAGTAGATTTTCTTTTTAAATCTGTTTCTAAATATCCAAAGACTCCAGTGATTCATTAAAATACTTTTGTTTCCCTAGGAAAAAAGTTTCCACATATGCACGGTAATCATTTGGCATTTTGTAGGCTTAAGCCTTGGGGAGTTAGTGGTATTTGGCTCCTGACATGGAAGTCTTTCTCTTGTCAGACAAATCCTTCCCCGGCACATTCCTGCTGAAAAGTTTGTTACTGTTGTGCCTAGTGGCAAGCAGCGTGGCGGTTGGATATGGTCTGTACTGCCCAAGCGAACTCTCCACATTGATACTTTAACCTCTTTGTGAGTTAGCGTTCACTTTATAGCTATTAACCCATTTATTGTTTCATCTTACTCCAGAGTCATTTTACCTAGGGAAAAAGTGTCATAACTATATTGTGGTGAAGAGACATAAATGTGCGTTAAAAAACCCCAACAACTTGTAGTCTTTAAAGTCCCTTTAGATGACTTTATTTTTGTTAACATTTCTTCAGGGTCTTCTAAGCAAAACATAAATATTTCTGCGAAATCTGGATATTTTTAGGAAGTGATTGTGCATTTTGAGAAAAATACCAATTAGATTACATTTTGACCTTGAATCAAGAAATCTGGGTTCTGATGATTTGATATTTAGTCTCAATGTTTTGAATTTTATATATTATTTCCAAGAAAGAATGTAACACTAGGAACGTTTCACTGAAGGAGCAAAGACCAAGTGAATACAGAATGTGGCAGAAGTGCTCATGAGTAAAATACTTAGTTAAAAAAAAAAAAAAAAAAGCAGAGCTGGACGCCGTGGCTCACGCCTGTAATCCCAGCACTTTGGGAGACTGAGGGGGGTGAATCACCTGAGGTCAGGAGTTTGAGACCAGCCTGGCCAACATAGTGAAACCCCGTCTCTACTAAAAATACAAAAAATTAGCTGGGCATCGTGGCGGACACCTGTAATCCCAGCTACTAGGGAGGCTGAGGCAGGAGAATCACTTGAACCTGGGAGGCGGAGGTTGCAGTGATCCAAGAACGCTCCATTGCACTCCAGCCTGGACAACAAGAGCAAAAGTCCGTCTCAAAAAAGAAAAAAAAAAAAAAACCCAAACAAAACAAAAAAAAACAATAAATTGATTTACAGTCAACAAAATACAGATATTAGAAAGTAGTTGAGGCACGAGAGTCTATGGAGAATGGCAAATGAAATTAAGATGGGATGAATGGCAGCATTTGAATCGATTGCTGTTTAAATGTTGTATTTCTGTTTTCTTCATGATCACATTTAATGTTAAAACAAAAGTATGCAAATTCAACCTTAGCACATTAGTTAGTTATCAGGTCATTTGATACTCTGAAATTCTTATTTTAACCAGTACTGTTGATCGTGAGGCTATGTCTGTGTGTGTGTGTGTGTGTATGTGTTGTAAACGTAAATGTTTAAATTGGTTCATTATAATCTGCGAAAATTAAATTAACCTAACTTTATCCTTTTTTTTTTTTTTTTTTGAGACGGAGTCTCGCTGTGTCTCCCAGGCTGGAGTGAGTGGCGCCATCTTGGCTCACTGCAAGCTCCGCCTTCCGGGTTCCCGCCATTCTCCTGCCTCAGCCTCCCGAGTAGCTGAGACTACAGGCGCCGCCACCTCGCCCGGCTAGTTTTTTGCATTTTTTAGTAGAGACGGGGTTTCACCGTGTTAGCCAGGATGGTCTCAATCTCCTGACATCGTGATCCACCCGCCTCGGCCTCCGAAAGTGCTGGGATTACAGGCATGAGCCACCGCGCCCGGCCCAATCTAACTTTATCTAAAAAAAAAGTGCAAGTGGCAATGGTAGAGTTCTTGTGTCCTGCCTATTGGTAGATATAAGCTTTTTTCATTTTATTTGTTTGATAGTTTTCTAGCAAATTTATTTAATTAGTAAAAGAATCTGGCTTAAAGAACCCAGAGAGAGAAAAAGAAAACAGAAAGTATATTTTATAATCATTCCAAAAAAATTTATTTAAGTAGAGGAATCAGTATAGATATTTTAAAGAACCATATATGTTTGCCATATCAAAAAGGAATATTTCAGTATATGTATTTATGTAAATATAGATATATTACATATATGAAATAAAAATGTAAAGAATGCATACATTGAGATAATTCTTTTTCTAAAATAAACTGATGATGAGCTTTTTAATGCAGGGGCAGCTTTCGCTTACTATTCCCCATTGCATATTGAAAAATATAATTTTTAGGTTAGTTTATTTCTATCCAACCATTCAAAAATTGGTAGGAAAGGTAACACAATATTATGAAGCATTTAGAAAACTGAAATCTTAAATAGATTGAAATTCTATAGTTTAAATACAATGATTGGTTTAAAAATATCAATTTTAAAATTGATATTTTATGATTGCTACTATTGATCAGAATACTATTTGACATTTGTATCAGGATTCATGGCTTTCAAATCCTTTATATATATATATATGTGTATATATATAAAACTTCACTTTTATTTCATCTGAGAATTAATTGCTGTCAATTAAAGATAAAATAAAACATTGACTTTATTTGGATTGTTAACATAGCTAGGCTCTTCTATTTAAAGAATGAATGTTACAATTAAACAAATAAAGCATTTATATGCAGAGCCCCACTCTCACAAACTGATGCTGGGCTGGACAATAACAGAAAAAAGAAATTAGTTTCACGAATAATGATGAACATTTGTGGACAATGATGCCACCATGTAGATAGGTTTTAGGGTTTTTGTTTTCATGTAAATACAGAGCGGCTTTTAATGTTCCAGAATATTCAACAGAGAGTGTGTGCATACGGTTAAAACAGTACATGTTTTAGGTAAATACACATGCACCGAAAGAAGCAGCACTGTGATTTGACTAATAAATTATAATATTCATTTAATTTTAGAATGGAATTTAAAACTAGGAGTGGCTTTAGAGGTTATTTAGCTCGATTCCCTAATTTTACACATACCATATGGTTCTATGGTGTTTTTACTATTGAAGTTAAATATAAAAATGTTCAAATCTGTGCAGAAGTAGATTATGAGAAAGGAAAGCACTCGGTCATTGCAATTACCTATTCATCAGCAAGGCACATTCACTTACAAAGAATGAATTATCTATTCATCAACAAATCATAACCATACTGACACAAATTTTAAATAAAAGCAAAATATATATTTATAAATAACCATCCTGAAACAATAACTAGAAGCTCATAGTATTTCTGAATATTTCAGTACTCACCTTATACAAGAGCAACATATTCACTGCTGGGGAAAGGGGCCAAATTGTTGAATGGTGCATTTATAATTTGGAGCTATAGATATTGAAGCTAGTAATTACATTAGAAATACAGAGTCTGGGGTAGGTATTTTGCTAACATATGAAAAATTACTGGGTATTCCGGAGTGATTTCTCTTTTTCTATTCACATTCATTTTCCAGCATGCATTTTTTTCAAAGTAAAAAAAAATGGTATGATCAAGGATCAGGTTTTGCAGACATAAGGATGACAGAGAAAGCTCGTTTGGTCACTAGAATAATACATTTCACAATCTTTAGCATTATCTTCTTATATGTAATTCGCTTTGAAGTTGATAATAAATGTAATATGTGCTCAGTGAAAAATGTTTGGAAATATTGAAAAGCAGGAATAATAAAATATCTATTAACTATAAATGTATTACACAGAAAAACAATACAAAATACATTTTTGTAATTGTTTTACTCTTGATGTCCCTCCCTGCCTTTCCCTACCACATGTATGCACATGCATATCTATACTCTAGATACCCCTCTCTGCCATTCCCCAGCACATGTGTGCACACACATGTCTATACCTGTCTGATTTTCTTATGCATTTGGACTCTGCAGCTCACACGATTTGTGACTTTTGGCAAGTAACTTAACTTTTCTGTGCTTTAGCTTTTTAATCTTTACAATATGGATAGTATTAATAGCCATGTTATAGAATTATAAAGATTCAATGAGGTGATAAATAGAAAGTTTTAGAAGCTTGTCTGACATAATGTATATTATGAGAGTTATCATATATTTTAAACATTTTAAGTTAACAAATCTTTCTCATTTTTATTTGAAAGATTAACCCGCTACTAGTATTTTATAATATTTTCAGCAAGCCATAATAAAACTTTTTCCCCTCATGATAATGATGGTAAGTGGAACATCTGAAAAATATGTTCCATGTAAAATGCATCTTCACACAGACTTATTTTGTCATTTTAGTTTGATTTTTGAGAAATGAGTTCAGCACATCTGCCAAATCCTTTTATAAGATGCTACATTCCTGTTTTTATTTTAGTTTATTTTATTTATGAAAAGTTCTTTTCTTCTCCACCCCACCCCCAGACAGTCATTCCTCTCTGTCCTAAACCGTAACACTGCTGTATGTTACATTTTTAAAAGTAAACCAAAACTGGGAAGAAAAACTTTTTTTAAAATGTCATTCTCCCGTTGGACTAGCTAGATGAAAAAACAAAAAGCAAAAACAAAAACAAAATCCTATTTTGAAAATATGCTATTTGATAATGGGCTTTTATGTTTGTTTGCCAAATGTAGAATCACAGACTTTTTATTAATATTATTTTTTTTTAGTGTGGGAAGGAGGCAACTGGTTTGGGGAGGAAAAAGATGGAATAAAGCAGATGAAGTAGAATCCGTTTGCAAACATATGTTAATATTTAGATTGTTTTTTTTTTAAAGTGAAAACTTAACTAGTGAATGCCTTTTTACAAACTGTCTTTGATACTGTGTTTTGTTTATTCCATCCCAGAAGAAGTTAGCGGTATTCAGCAAGATGCAGGACTCTCTGGAAGTCACCCTTCCCAGCAAACAAGAGGAGGAGGATGAGGAGGAGGAGGAGGAGGAGGAGGAGAAAGACCAGCCTGCCGAGATGGAGTACCTTAACTCTCGCTGTGTCCTTTTCACTTATTTCCAGGGAGACATTGGGTCAGTAGTGGATGAACACTTCTCAAGAGCTTTGGGCCAAGCCATCACCCTCCATCCAGAATCTGCCATTTCAAAAAGCAAGATGGGGCTAACCCCCCTATGGCGAGGTAAGAATTCAAAAGCAGATGCTCTCCAGGGCACTGTCTTTGTTTCGCAACTGCCTGTACCAGGTTCCAGCTGGAGACTTGCCCCTGAGGATGGATATCCACTTGCTTTTTAATATTTAAGGACAGCGAGGAATTTCTTTCAGACAAACAGCTGGATCGGTTTTGTCACATGTGGAATGCAGGGTTGGAAAGGATGCAGTCACACCCCTTAAATTCCTCATGGAAAGGAGTGATACAACCGGCTTGAGTTTATAGTGGCCGCATTGAGCTGCGAAGCACCATTCCTAAAGCCCCAGTGGCCCAATTTGGATCTCTAAATAATAGGCGTGTCTAAATCAGCTTTTAAAAACTTAGCTCTTGCTCATTCCAGTAGGTGCTACGTGATGACATACCAGAGACCTGAATCTGACCCAGGAACACAGACATTGAAAGCTGTCTGTGTTCTTTTAATAGACTTCTCTATCCTGATTGGTGGTTGTATTAACTCTTTGTAGTATACAATCTAGGCATTTTTGGCAGCCTCTACATGGTTTAAACTAGTGTTTTTACCTTGATAAAGAAAGAGCTGCACGTTGGACTCCTTTATTTCTCTCTATATTGAGGTCACAGAGATATGTTTGAAACTGATTTCTGACTCACAGAAAATTATTGGTGACATCTAAATCAGGGTAATTACAGGGTTGGAGAAAAACATAAGATGTCATTTCAATGACAGCTTCAGAGAAATTTGTTACAGTGATGATTTCTTCCAAACTCACCTGGTTATAGGAATGATCTAGTAAAATGGTTCTCGAGGTATGATGTTCCTGACCAGGAACATCGGTGCCACATGGGAGCTTGTTAGAAGTGCAAATTCTTGGGCTCCACCCCAGACGTGCAGAATCAGAAACTCTGGGATGGGGCAGTCTGTGTTTTAACCAGCCCTCCCAGTAACTCCAGTGCAGGCTTGAGCTTGATAATCATTGATCTAGTCCTGTTAAGGACAGTTTGCAGGACCCCCTTATCTCGAGTCTGTTGAACTGGAATCTTCAAGTGTGGGAATCACACTTGAACAAGGGCTCTGGGTGATTCCTGTCATGAGGAAAAGCTGGCCACCTGTGGGCAGGGCCAGGTGAGCAGTGAGCAGTGACTAGTGGTACCTTCTCTGAAGCACTGGAATGGTTCTGCTCCACTGTAGAAGTCCTGGCCACGTGGAATTGCTGGGCCTGATCTTTTCTTACCTACTTTATCTTTCTTTTCTTCTCTCCCTCCCTCCCTTCTTACCCTCTCTCCTTCATTCCCTCTCTGCTTGCCTCCTCAGCTCTCCTCTTTTTTTTCTTTCCTTCCTTCTTTATTTTTCTCTTCAGTAAATATAAACAACACTAAACAGTGACTATAAAGGGTAAGGTGGATTACAAATAATATATCCAAGGCCTTGATGGAAGTGAATTGAAAAACATTCTACTTATTTGATTAGTGAGCATTATGGACTTACTATGAGAACTGAGACTTAGTCCTTGGAAGCCTATGATGCTTACGTAATAGACTAATGTCCTATTTAACAGGATGTGATGAATAATTTTAATAATTTGTAGAGGAAGAAAATAGGAAAACATTAGTGAATTAGATGGCTTTAATAAATAATTTGATATATTAATAATGAATCCTATTAAGATAATCAGTCCCAAGAGACTAATACATATAATGTCTACTTCTTTTAGCACATGGGCATATGCAACCTTGTTATCATTTAACGTGAGAAATCAGAATTAATGTCCTAAATTATTTCTTGGTGCCAGGGTGATTATCTATGGTATCATATTCAAAATAATTTTCAGTGGGATGTTGTGAATGTGTGGAAACCTTACAACATATCAGCATTTTCCCTGTAATTTGCATAACACACTACACAAGGTCCTTTAGCAGATGTTAAAAGTGTAACATAGAAAGGGCTAATCAAGGCAATGTTTTCATAACTATTATTAAAATTTTCTTGGAACCATCTTAAAATTTGATCTTTAAATATGTCACCTGTTTTAGTCATTGACATACTCGGCAAACATTTATTAACCTCCTGCTATGTGTTACGCAATGTGCTAAGTCCTGAGACAGCCCAAGGCTCTGCCCTCATGGAGCTGACGTCTTGGGGTAGAAACAGGAAACAAACAATTGTTACGAAAGATGTTATTTTACCTAAGGTGATAACAAAAGCCCTGTAGGGCACAGTTACGTTTGAGCAGATAGCTGAAGGAAATAAGAATACTCATCATGTGGTTACCTAGGGGAAAATAATTCTACACACGGGACAGACAGTACAAAGGCCCTGAAGATGGAATGGGCTTGGAATATTTAATGAGAAGCAAAGATGCTGATGTGAGGCGAATGGAATGCAAAGCGATAGGTGGAGAACAGATGTTTTAGAACTTTTTTTTTTGGAGGAGTTTCGCTCTTGTCACCCAGGCTGGAGTGCATTGACGCGATCCCGGCTCACTACAATCTCCGCCTCCCCAGTTCCAGCGATTCTCCTGCCTCAGCCTCCAGAGTAGCTGGGATTACAGAGGGCCTCCACCATGCCCAGCTAATTTTTGTATTTTTTTTAGTAGAGACAGGGTTTTACCATGCTGGCCAGGCTGGTCTTGAACTCCTGACCTCAGGTGATCCACCTGCCTTGGCCTCCCAAAGTGCTGGGATGACAGGCGCAAGCTACCCCTCCCGGCTATGTTACCGGTTTTTACATCAGTTTTTCAGAGTATACCAGGAGAACACAGCATGCACTTCAATTTTTAGCTCCTATTCTCCCACGGAGTCTACAAATACTGTATCTTCTTGTGGTACCTAATTTTTTCTGATGCTCACGACAATGTGTTTCTATGTGGAAAATCTGAAATAGATATTAATTTAATGATTAAGTGACTGAATTAAATGAACCAATTTCATACCATGTATCCAGAATTAGAAGACAAAAGAGTCTTTAGAAGACAAAAGAGCAAATTTCTTGGAAATAAGTTACATGAAATCTTTGGGTATAGTTTTCTTATTTATAAAATAAGGGGGTTGAAGCAAAGAATTGGTAAAAATCTTTTCTCCTGTAAAGTTCTATAATTTCAAAGGTATTATGTGCTTTTCTTAGATCTTTGCCATAATTGTCTTCAGCTGTGAATTAGTCATATTTAGATAAATATATAAAACTTGTGTAGGATTTATAGGACAGCCATAAACGATAAATAAAGATATAGAAAATGTCTTAAAGAAGAGGTTCAGGCCGGGCGCGGTGCCTCAAGCCTGTAATCCCAGCACTTTGGGAGGCCGAGACGGGCGGATCACAAGGTCAGGAGATCGAGACCATCCTGGCTAAAACGGTGAAACCCTGTCTCTACTAAAAAATACAAAAAACTAGCCGCGAGGTGGCGGGTGCCTGTAGTCCCAGCTACTCAGGAGGCTGAGACAGGAGAATGGCCCGAACCCGGGAGGCGGAGCTTGCAGTGAGCTGAGATCCGGCCACTGCACTCCAGCCTGGGCGACAGAGCGAGACTCCGTCTCAAAAAAAAAAAAAAAAAAAAAAAAAAAGAAGAGGTTCAATAAAATGAGATTCACACTTTTATTCTCATAAAACAGGAGAGTTGGTGGCAATTTAATATTAATTGGCAAGGCTACACAGAATTGGAAAATGCAGTCTTTGGAGTCCATTGGTTTTAGATTCATGTTCCAGCCTTTACCTTCTGCTTGCAATGTGATCTTGGATTACTAAATTGAAATCTCTTACGTCGACTTCCTCAACTGTAATATGTGTTTATTGATACCCATCTCCTAGAGTTATTGTAAAGATTTTTAAATAATGTATATGAATAATTTAGCATAGAGGTTGACTCAAGGTGCTAAATGAAAGTCAGATGCCTTTTCTCTTTTCCTGAAGTAAGTTTCCACTCATTTGGCACATGGAAAACAAACCCTGAGCCTTTATCCAGGAACATTGTTTTCTGGAACTTTGTGTTTTTGGTAGAAAACACAGAGTCTTAGATAATAGTAGATACTAAAGGCTAACGATGATGTTAGTGGCCATGGCGATGATGCTTAGAAAGGAACTGCTGACCAAGTGTTAAAGGGTCTAGTTTACAGCATAAAGTTATTACAGTGCCACAGAAGTGCTACTATGCCACAAACAAATTAAATAACTGAATCAAGTTTAACTGCAGAATAGATTTCCATGGTAAATCTTTAAACAAAGAATAGTGTGTGTCAGCTAATAATGGAATAATGGTTATACTTTGAATGTATGTCTCCTTGATGAAGCTAGGAAAGTTTTTTTAGGTGTTTTTCAGCTGTAAGGCAAACACTTAATGACAGGAAGTACATGTATTTTATTTGGCAATGTCTTACCAGTTACCTCTAATCCTGCTATATGTTCTAACAGGGTTGAAAGAATTTCATTTCTTTCTATTAAAAAAAGCTAATGAGGCCGGGCGCGGTGGCTCATGCCTGTAATCCCAGCACTTTGGGAGTCCGAGGCGGGCGGATCACCTGAGGTCAGGAGTTTGAGACCAGTCTGGGCAACATTGTGAAACCCCGTCTCTACTAAAAATACAAAAAATTAGCCAGGCGTGGTGGCAGCCACCTGTAATCTCAGCTACTTGGGAGGCTGAGACAGGAGAATCACTTGAACCCGGGAGGCAGAGGTTGCAGTGAGTTGAGATTGTGCCATTGCACTCCAGCCTGGGTGACAGGGCAAGACTCCATCACAAAAAAAAAAAAAAAAGAAAAAGAAAACCTAATGAATATGATTGTTCCCTTATCTCCATACAAATACGTGTTTACTGATACCCTTCTCCTAGTGTTATCATAAAGATTTTTAAAGTAATCTATATGATTAATTTGGCGCAGAGCTAAACATTGGCTTCAAATACGTCTATGCACTGATCTTCACAGAAATGAGTGTGTGTGTACCTGTAGAAAAGGGCAGGACTTATGTCAAGCCATAGCAGAGTAGATCACTGACTTAAAACCATCCTGAATGCTAATCTTACTGATACTGTAGCTGCAAAGAAAATTATCTGTTGGCTCATTGATGTACATAGGGTCTGCTTGAGCAATTCATTCTCATGGGAAAAAAAAAAAACTCTCGAAATAAATACGAAACCTAAATAGTCGAATGGAGAAAGAAAAAGGAGGGCCTGTCTGATGAGCTGGCTGATACTGGAAATGAACAGAATGTCCATAGGACCAAGACATGGGGAAAAAAGTGAGGCGTGACTAACCTCACCCTGCTGCCTCCAAGGAGTATCAGCCTCTGACATCATCCCTTGAAACTCTCATTGTAGAGTCACAAGGCCCATTTTGAGCAACTCTAGAAGAAAGTAACTAGAGGGCAATCTTCGGACATAATGGTAATGCATAATTACTGAATGACAGAAAACACTGGAACACATGTCATTTCACCTCTGACCCAGCCATTTATTTTCGTGGGAAGAACAACAAGAGAATGGCAATGAAATTACAGCAAGAACGCTTTAGGTTAAGAATTGAGTAGAATTTTGTTTTTTTACTGCTATTAATAAAAAATGTAAAAATGTTACCTTTTAACATTTAATAATGATGTTTTAATCAATTTTGATTCTAATGTGGTTTCTGGAAATTTTTAAGATGACTTAGAGTTTCTGCAACACTTCATTGTCCCGTTTTCCTTTTAATTTAGTTGTTGTTATTTTCAAAATTAATAAGCTATATCATTCTTTAAATTTTGAATCTTATCTTTCTTAACTTTTTTACCCTGAGATTTTTTAAAATTGTTTTTTGGGTGTGTGTGTGTGTGTGTGTGTGTGTTTTAAAGAGACATTTAGAATCAGTGTAAAAAGTATCCCAGCTATTATGAAATTGAAAGAAATACCTGGTGTACCATGTTCCAGTCTAAATCAGATAGTGAGATTACTAGGTTTGCTTTGAGTGGATTGTATTAGACAATGTATCAATATTACCATTTTCTTTTTTGTCTAGAAATAAACTTGTGTGTATGTATGTGTGTGTAATATTTTTAACCCCAAATGCATATTGAATCAAAATTACAGTTGGGCTTTTTGTATGTGTTAGACTGTCAGTGTCAACATCATCCAAATATCAGTTAACATCATCTGTGTATCAGGTAATATTGAATCCAAAATCACCATATAATGTTAATAGCATAAAGTACTGTATTGCCTTCACTAACCTGAAATGTAATATTGCATAGAAATAGCTCACACAGCTTTTCATATGTTTTCTTCATCCAACAAATATGGCTGTGATTAAGTACTCATAAGCAAAGAATCATGTAATGAAAAAAATTTACATACATATGAAATAAGCACACTGATTCTCAGGCATGAAACAAAGCATATCATCTCTTCCTTTGCATCAAGACTTTTTTCTTTAAACAAGTAAGACACCGAATAGTGATTCTGAAGTATAAGCTTCTTCATAAACTTATTTTCAATTCAATATTGTTTCAATTGTAAATGCAACAGGTTTTTTTTCAAGGGCTGCATAGATCTTTGCAAACTTTATATTAATCTCAAGAGACATATTGACTGGGAAAATATTAAGTTCCTTTTAATTTTATTTTTCCCTGGAGCATTTTTAAACTCTGTTCATTCTTTATGGAGTGCATTTTCAAAAATAGATTTCTACTTTCAATAATAATGTATTCACTAATCATGGTACAGTACTTCATAAATATACCAATAATATTTTTGATAAGGAATTCATTCATTATTCCCTTTTGTGCCTGCATATTCAAACTGCATAAGCATCTATAAAATGAGATTGGCTCCATGTACATATAAATGAGCCTAAAAGCATACAGAGAAATGGTATATACTCTGTACTTTTGACATCTTAATAGTGGATTTTAATAAGGGAAATTCTGTATCTCTGGCACTTACTTGTGGTTGGGGTTAACTAGTTTTCATAATAGGATTCTAGCCCCCCAGGAGATGGAAGTTAGGAGCAGAATGAAGGCTTTGGTCCCACCAGATGGGGGTTGTGAGAGCAAAGCGGCAGACGTGTGGTAGCAGGGATGAACTATGTAGAACAAGGAGCCTCTCTAAACTCTGTGCATGGCTTTTAAGTTTAAACATTGATGGCTTTCATTGTGGGTGTGACTGAAATATTCTACAAATGACCATCACGTGAGGCATATTGAATTTTCTTCATACAACTTATATGACTTTCCTTCTTGTCATTAATAGCATTTTTCATATGTTGCAAAGAGACGATTGTTAATTCAAGAAAACATATTTACCTCAATGCCAGTAAGGTTGATCATAGGGGGTGTTTTTGGATAGATTTTGATTTTAACAAAACCATTCAATTACAAGTTTCCTGAGGTTGGTTGAAGATTTAAAGTGTACACTTCCATTCTTTGCCTTTTGAAGAACATCATCTCCTAGATTTCCCCCGAGTGTTTTGAGATCGATGAAGATGTTGTGAGGGAGGGAATTGACTGTGAATAGCTGTTTGACCACAGGATGGATGGGATAAATGATCACAGCTCTGGTGCCCATGCCTGGCTGAAGGGGAGAGAATGGAAGAGCTTGCAGTGCTGCTGCCACAGCCGTTAGGGGAGAAGAGATGTTCAAACACCACATTAATAGCCTAATTATGTTAACCAAATGATATATGTGGTGGTTGATTGAAGTTTTTTAAGCTTTCCCTGAGGTAAGAAAAGTATGGCCTGGAAGTTTATGAAGTGAGAACATAGATAATGTTTTGAATATTCTTATTTTAAAATACTTCCTAAGATATCCTCCACTCTTACCCTTCATTCAATGGAAAGATCTAGCAAGTTTCTTTTATGTGGAACTCAGTATACAAATACTCTCTTTAAACTTGCATGACTAATGTCTTTAGAAGATATCTTCTTCTATAGTTAAAAATAATCCATGGGGCACTTCACAGACTGTTAGCAGTATTAAGCCAGTAGATAATTTGAATTAATGGATTCAAATACTTCATTTTCTTAGTAAAAGAAAGTAAGCCATGGAAAGATCAATGGGTCCATATGGGGTGATAAAACGAGGGTCCTAGGGTAAGACCTAGGATGAAAGCTGGGCTCCTTGGTCTCCCAGCCCAGTGCTTGTTCAGTTACACAACACTGTAGGCACCAGGCTACAGGTGGAGACACTGACCTTTCTACAAATGGATTTGACTATGTCACTTCCTAGATTAAAACCCTTCAAAGCCCATTGAGACCCTATCACCTCAGAATAGAATTTACATTCAGTACCATGGCCAGCAAGTCTACACCCGTCTGGGTCCTTATTTCAATAGGCTCATTTTTTCTTTTGCCACCTTCTGCGTACCGAACTCTTTTTGTCTTTCAAATGCTGCTGTTGTCGTGTGTGTGTGTGTGTGTGTGTGTGTGTGTGTGTGTGTGTGTGTGTAATATATGGCCTTTTCTTATGTGCTGATCCATTTGCCTAAAGCTCTCTTCCCAGGGCTAGCCCCTGCTCAGCCTGTCAGCTTCCACTTACCTATCACTTTCTAAGCTGGGTCGGTGCTCTCTGTGCTTCCTTTTGGGAGAATACCTGCCGTGTCACCTTGCACATGTCTGGTTTTACTTATCTATCCTTCTGCAGATTGTGACTAAAAATGGTGTCCATTTGGTCATCCCTGATGCCTACGTTTGATACACAGTAGGTCATGTATAAATGTGTTATGATCGAGTAGGAAATTGAATTGATGAAGAGTTAGGGGATGATTTTCTTTCTTATTTGTCTCTAAGTGCTATTCTTTGATATTTCCATCTCCCCAAAATAGTTCCTCAAACCCGTGACCTCTACTTGAATTTCCTCCACTTATCATTTCCATAGGATCTTCACCAAATTCGAGACATTGAGGTTCATAGTTTCAATTGTGCCCTCTTGTGGCACTTTATGAAGAGGACCAGCCATTGGCCATTTAGGCCACCTGGCTTCAAAGCCTAGTCCCATTCTTGCCATCTTAAGCCTTAGGCTTCTTCTCTGCTGGAATTTTCTCATCATGGGGATAATAACAATAATTACCCCGTAGGCCTGGAATGAAACTCCTGTGAGATTATCTATGAAAAGCCCCTGGCATAGTGTTGGACATTTGATACTGTATTAAATATTGACCGTTTTTATTCTCGGTCTAGAGACTCCCAGATCTCCACAGAAAATAAACAAATAAAATGAGGCTAGAATACACTCTTCTTAATGGAAAATGAGTGTTAGTGAGTATAAGTAATTGTGATCTTACTTTCATTGTTACCTTCGGCATTAAAATCTTTCCTTTAAATGAAAATCGTATTTGCATTTAGAAGTTGGTAAAAATGATCATTTCCAACTTATATAAACCTCATTTATGGCATAAGCTTTCTTTACCAGTGAAGTGGGTAGCTATGACCTCCTCTTACGCCTAATGGCTACAAGGTACTCAGAAGGAAATGAAATTTTTCAATCCCCAAATTGCAAACCTTAGCACAGACTGTGACGGCATAAGCCAAGCAAAGCAAATGGAGGGAGGCTCATTCAACACTTTGGATCCTGCACACGGACCCATTGGCTTGCGATCCCAGAGGCCAACCTGATATCAGTTCACCCCTGTTTGGGAAGAATAAGAGTGCATGCTCGTTTGACTGCTTGTAAAATATTATTGGACAATTAGAGGCAAGTCTATCCCAAAACTGAGTCTTATGTTAATCGTGTTTTTTATTTTCTGTCTTCTCAGACAGCTCAGCTCTCTCAAGCCAACGGAATAGTTTCCCAACTTCCTTTTGGACCAGCTCTTACCAGCCCCCACCTGCACCTTGTCTGGGGGCAGTTCATCCTGACTTCCAGGTCACTGGACCCCCTGGCACCTTTTCTGCAGCTGATCCCAGTCCTTGGCCAGGACACAGCCTGCATCAGACTGGCCCAGCCCCTCCCCCTGCTGTGTCTGAGTCCTGGCCTTATCCTTTGACATCTCAGGTGAGCCCATCCTACAGCCATATGCATGACGTGTACATGCGGCACCACCACCCTCATGCCCACATGCGCCACCGCCACCATCATCACCACCATCACCACCCTCCTGCCGGTTCTGCCCTGGATCCATCCTATGGGCCTCTGCTGATGCCTTCAGTGCATGCGGCCAGGATTCCTGCTCCCCAGTGTGACATCACAAAGACAGAACCGAGTACAGTCACCTCTGCTACCTCAGCATGGGCTGGAGCCTTTCATGGGACAGTAGACATAGTGCCAAGTGTGGGATTTGATACAGGTAAGCTGCTGGATTTCTTTCTTTCTCTAACAAGATAAAGTTAATTTAAGGAAAGGTGGAAATTTGTTTTGAAATTATTTTTTCTTATCTGTAAAGTTAAACTTTACCAACATGTTTATGGAACCTAGCCATTTTGTAATAATTTCTGCATTCCTGCAGAAACTGGTATGACTAGCTCATGCAATACAGCCTGAGAAAGGTCTCAGAGCTCTTCTCTTATCTCTTAGGCTAGTAGTCTGTCCCTTTGAAATGGACTCTCTGGTAACTTCTGTTTACAAAGAACTGAGCCCATTATTTAAATCTCCCGTGTCTCTGTACATTATACCATGTGTCAGGCCTAATAGAATTCAGAAATAGTAATTTTTATTTACTTGAGTAATTTTTCTTTCTTTCCTTTTTTTTTGTTAGGCCTCATGTATGACTTATAAAAACTGCTTTCTGAAATATAGTCTATAGTGTAGCCTTTTGAGCAAGAATTAGGGAACATATTTTAAAAGAATGATGTTTTCTTCATTTTCTTCCTCCCCTCCCCTCCCCTGCCCGCCTTTCCCTGATTTTACCCTCCTTTGCCTTTCCTTCTTTTCTCTTTCTTATTCCTCCTCCTTTGTTCCTCTCCTCTCTTCCTGTCTGATTTAAATAATACAAGACTTAAAAGACTACTATAAAATTTATATTCAACAGATTTAGAAACGAATAGTAAGGAAATGATTTCTTCACAGAGCATTCATCTCCTCTCTGGAATTCACTAGTTCTGAAGGTTACGTGTTAACTGTCTGAGCTTGGTTTTTGAACCAGACTAGTTATATTAATAGTATTCATAGTTCTGAGCTCATGAAATCACAGGCATCAGAGCCCAAAACGACAAATTGATCATTGCATCCCTAGAGTCCAAAGTGGTGGGTCCCAGATTCTTTCGCTAGAACATTTTGCGGCACACTGGAACTCTCTTTCCAAAAGCTTAAAGAAATTCTTTCCTTCCTCAGCTTTTGTGTAGTATGGAGAACCCTTAGTCATGTGCTGGTTCACAACAAATAATTCCCCAGAGTCATAAATGCTCAGCTTTATTTCACCTCTCCCGTGACGTGAGTGGAACATTCTTATTTTGGTTAACTTGAGCTTTCCATTGTTGATCATTGGAAATGATCACTGAGCTTTCCATTGTTGATCATTGCCCCATCTAACCCATTTCAGCTTCCTATTGAGACTGGGTTCAAGCTGCTTTTCTAAACAAAGTATCAGGGGACTCGGTACTCCCTCTGCAGGAGAGGGTGTGATGGGACAGCCAGCGCCCACTTCCCTTCTTTCTTTGCCACACACTAACAGAATAAAGAGAACTTGGGAGTCATGTGACGCCTGAGGCCAGATCTTATTAGAGTTCCCAATTTGGCAGCTGCCTTCACGGACAGCCGGTCTCAGGAGGCTCTTTGTCTCATGTGGTACCTATGTGGCAACAGTAACAATGCTCTTCTCAGGTAAAGGGCATGCTCTTCCCTCTACGAATTCTACCAATAAGGGGGAAATGGATGTGATTATTGCTCTTTCATTTTGATGGCCTGCTTTGTACTTGTTCACTTCAGTGTGAGCTTGATTCACTGACTTGTTACAGAATTTCAGGTTGAAATAATCTCATCAACATGAAAAGCCATTCTCACACCTTTTGGAAGTAGACAAGAGGGATTTTTCCCCCTGGAAATTCTTGAGAGGACCCAGTTGGATATCATTTATGATAATTCTTCATACTTACAGAGCTATGAATGAGCATTTATTACTCACAATATGAGGCATTACCTGGGGTACTTTATATATAAATGCTCACACACATACACACACACACACACACACACACACACACACACATTACTTTAAATTCTTAAACTAAATCTGAGATAGTTCTTGTTAGTTTCATTTATGAATAAGAAACCTGAGGCTCAGAAAACTACTAGCTTAAGTTGCATTGTTATGTGTCCAAGCTGAAGTTTGAACTAAGACGTGTCCCTCTCTAAGGGATTACTGGGATACCATCACCTTGTGTAAGTAAATCAGGTAAAATTAGGTGAATTCGACTATTAAAATGGTTAATAGTGAAAGATGAAGGTTTTCCTATTGCATGCATGGCGTGCTGCTCTTTGTCAGTGTAGGTTTAGGATGACAATCAAGATTCGTTTCATAAATTTTGACCCAATTGAGAAAACAAAGGAATCATGAAAATAAAGATAAAATTATTATCATAATCATTGATCAGGCAGAATTGGAGATTCTGGATTAGACTTAATGCCACAATTAGACCTCCTGCTGCCTTCAGCTATATTTAGATTCTGGTACATGCAGTTCTGGGGAAAATCTCGACTTCAGAGAAGATTCCTATGGACACCTTCCTTGTTATACAGCTTAGAGCTCCATTACTATGAAGAGATTGATGATTGATCAGATTTTTCTCTGAAAAACATAACCTGAAGCCTAACTCTTGTACAGTTTCCCTACAAAAGGCACAAGCAGAGCAGTGCACCAACATGCATCGAGGCTGGCCTGAAAAAGAGAGAGTGGAAGGGGCTGAGCCATACGTGGTCATTTTATTCTGCTAAACTCAGATGTAATAACAAATATTACATCTCTCTTTCTTTGAGAGGAGTTAGAGAGGGTTGTTGCAGGTCAATTTTTCTAGGAAACAGATTCTGAGACTCAGATTGGCTTGTAGACAATTTATGGGGTAATGTTCTCAGGGCAACATCTTTGGAGGACAAGAGATTTGGGCAGAAGAAGTCTCACCGATGAAGTTAATAGAGGCCTGGATTCTACAAGGCGCTCCAGAGTGAGATGGTTCTTCATAACTGTTCTGCCTCGGGCCAAGGGGGTTGGGCTTTTACATTCCTGAATTGACCAGTTAGAAGTTGTGATCTGCTTCTGGGAAGGGGACATGATATTAGGCGAGGTGGGTTTGTTCAGCTGAAGGCAATTAGGCAATTCCCAAAGAGAGAAGCAACTGAGAGTCAGAAATTGCCAGCAACAGGAGAATAAATGCTTCGGTCCTAAAGGGATGGGGATCTGGTTGTACACCACACTATCCTCTAAAGAGGGACAGCAAAAGGGTAGTAGCCACTCTACCACTTTTCCAACTACTTTTAAATGAACAGAAGTTTCTGCATAATAGGACCAAGCTAGGAAGGGGTAGTAGAGCAGTTGAGAACAGTGAAACTTGGGTCCCTCTATATAACCTCTGCCACATTGACCTGACCACACAGCCTGAAACAGTGACTCAGCTGAAAATTCAGCATCAATAATTGGGTGACTACGAAGCAGCCAAGAGAAGAACCTTCATATAGTCATAAAACTTCTCAAAGTCCCGGTGACCTGGACCATTAAAATATAGGTCAATTTCACATCCATTAGAAAATAAATACATTAATCCAATTATTTTTAGTGGAACTTGCTAAAAACATGAAATTTTCTTTTTCTTTCTTTCTTTTTTTTTTTTTTTTTTTTTTGAGACAGAGTCTCGCTCTGTCTGTCGCCCAGGCTGGAGTGCAGTGCTGCGATCTCAGCTCACCACAACCTCCACTTCCTAGGTTCAAGCAATTTTCCTGTCTGAGCCTCCTGAGTAGCTGGGACTACAAGTGCATGCCACCCTGCCCAGCTAATTTTTGTATTTTTAGTAGAGATGGGGTTTCATTGTGTTGGCCAGGCTGATCTCGAACTCCTGACCTCGTGATCCACCCACCGTGGCCTCCCAAAGTGCTGAGATTAAGGTATGAGCCACTGCGCCCAGCCTAAAAACATGAAATTTTCATTAGTAGAGAAATGATGTCTTAGTGCTTTCAAGCTGTTATAATAAAATACCATACACTGGGTAGCTTGTAAACAACAGAAATTTACTGTCATAGTTTTGGAGGCTGCGAAATCCAAGATCATGGTTCTAAAAGATTTGATGTCTGGTAAGGGCCTGTTTTCTAGGTGCCCATCTTTTCATTGTAACCTCATATGATGAAACGGGCAAAGTAACCTTGAAGATCTCTTCTATAAGGGCAATAATGCCATTCACGAGGGCTCCACCCTCATAACCTAATTACCTTCTAAGGCTCCCTTTCTTATACCATCACCTTGGGGGTTAGGATTTCAACATCTGAATGTATTTGGAGGGGAGTCATAAACATTCAATTCATTGCAAATAGTTTAATAATTTTAGGTGCTTTTTTTCATTGTATCTACTTAAAGAAATTAAGGAAACCTTGAAATCTAGAAGGTTGAACATAATATAATGTGTAGTGACAAACTGAAGTTTTATAGTATCATGTATGGCATCATCCAGGGGTTAGCAAAATTTTTCTGTAAAGAAACAGATCAAAATATTTTATGCTTTGTGGTGCCATACAGGTCTCTTGTTACCACTGCCTAATTCTACTCTGCTCATGTGGTGCAGAAACAGCTGTAGACAAAATTGGTATGAAGATGGTTGTGTTCCAATAAAACTTTATTGATTCACACTGAAATTTGAGTTTTATATATTTCTCATGTGTCATCAAATGCTACTCTGCTTTTTTCCTTCTTTTCTTCCAACCACTGAAAAATTCACTCTTGCATTCTTAACTCATGGGTGTACATAAACAGGTGATGCCGAATTTGGCCTGTGGGTAGTTGCCGACCCTCAGTATCTATCATCCCTGTGTATAACTGTTATCTTCTACACACACTCATGCATCTGGGCGCATGCACTTCCTCAGTGAAAGTTATCCTGAAGTGTATATACCAACCTTTAATGGTAGTTACTCATGGTAAGTTAGTGGATAGCATGAGCTTTGAAGCCAGACTGCCTGATTTTGTAAGCCCAGCTTTGCCACTTACAAAAGAAGCAGACTTTGGACCAATGACTTTGCCCTCCTTCTACTTCAACTTCTTTATAGGTAAACGATGCCTAATAGGATTGTTTTGAGATTAAATTAGTTCATTCAGTAAAGCATTTACAAATATACCGGGCATATAACAAGTACTCTGTAAATTCTAGCTATGTAAGAGAAGATGGACAGACTTTCACTTTTTTTAACTTCTAAAAATTTATTATTTAGATATATTTCACAATAGCATATGCTTCACCATTTTCGTAAGTATAACTGATGGGTCTTATATTCACAATATTGTGCAACCTTCTAATTACAGAACATTCCATCACTTCAACAAGAACTCCTATTCCTCTTAGGAATCTCTCCCAATTTTCCCTATCCCCTATGCCTGGCAAATATTAGTCTGCTTTCTACTTCTGTGGAATTTTTTATTTTGGAAGTTTCATACAAATGGAATTGTATGATATGTGGCTTTTTGTGTCTTTTTTCACTTAGTATACACATTTTCAAGTTTCATGTGTATTGTAGCATCTATCATAAAGTCATTCTTTTTTGGAGCTGGGTACGATTTCACTGTGTGGATAATACCACATTTTGCTTATGCATTTGATGCATAAACAAATGAATATGGACATTAGATTTGTTTCTACTTTTTGGCTAATAGGAATAATACTGTGATGAACACTCATGTGCAAGATTTTGTTTTGTTTTGTTTTGTTTCATTTTGTGACGGAGTTTCAGTCTTATCGCCCAGGCTGGAGTGTAGTGGCAAGATCTCGGCTCTCTGCAACCTCTGCCTCCCGAGTTCAACCGATTGTCCTGCCTCAGCCTCCTGAGTAGCTAGAATTACAGGTGTCTGCCACCATGCCCGGCTAATATTTTGCATTTTTAGTAGATAGAGATGGGGTTTCACTATGTTGGCCAGGCTGGTCTCAAACTCCTGACCTCGTGATCTGCCTGCGTCGGACTCCCAAAGTGCTGGGATTACAGGTGTGAGCCACCGCATCCAGCCCTCATGTACAAATGTTTATGTAAATGTGTGTTTAGTTCTCTTGGAAATATATCTAGGAGTATAACTGTGGGGTTGAGAGAACCTCACTTTTTATTTTATATATTTCTGTATTTTATATATTTTCTGTATTTTTTTTCAAAGAGCATATATCTGTGATTTTTAAAATATTTACCTTTAAATTTTTAATTCTTAATTTTTTTTAAGTATTTAAATTGTTAAGATTCATTACAATATATTATAATAGGGTTTGAGGTTTGGTAGGCAAAGCTGCCATAGGAAAGAAGTAAGGTGGTCCAGTTTTTCTGACGGGCTGAGTGGTGGTGAGGGGAGTGAGGTGCCTCTGGAACAAAATTTAAAGGGATCCATACTGTCAGGGCTGTGCAAGTGTATGCCACCCCATGTTTCACACCCAGGGCTCCTTATTTCTCTAACCTTTGTCTTGGTGTTGCTTTGCTGTCATGCTAGCTCACTCTTATTTTTTGCTCCCTCTGTTGAACAGATATTACATACAGGTACCTTGGAATGATCAGTATGGTATGATCATATGTCATTTGTATTTGCCCTCCACGCCACGGGAAAAATGCCCATCTTTACCAAGAGGGTGTTATCACAGATCTCACATTTGGCTTTTTTCCCTTTCCTTTCTCAATCTTTAAACTGAGTTCCATGGTTTCCATAGGAAAAATACTCAGAATGTGATAATACGGGCTTAATTGAGAAAACAAAAGATCTATTATCAACTGAATTTATTTACATTGCCCACATATACCTCTTAGAGATCACAGTTCCCTATAGCATATAAAATGTTTTGTATATTCCTCAGTAAAAAAGCATTTTAAATTGTGTTTAGCAGGAGATTTTTCCACTCCACTCTGCTTTTATTATGAACACATTTTTGGGGGTATACTTATTAACTTCTCATTTAACTTTGTTTCTTCCCCATAATAGAAGCTATGGTTTTCAGCTTTTTGAATGACTTTCACCTTACTTTAAGCTGCGTGTAACCTAGGTTAACAAGGGTAGGTGGGGCCGAGATAACACCTAGAATCGTACAGTGAATAAGGAAGGGTCACAGGATGTGGAGGACTGATTGCAGCTATCTCAGAGTATTACACTGGGCCCCTTTGTGTGTAAGGAGGGGGAGAGTTAAATGTGGAAATATTTGTGATCATGTACAACATATTACCAGGCATTCACGTGTGAATGCCAGAATATGTCTCCTCTTATCATCCTCAGATTTTTTAGTGATGACATTAAGTAAATTCTGACATAGTAGTCCTCTTTCAGTGGTCACAATCATTCCATGCATTCTACTGAAATGTTGTCATTCTTACTTCCTGTTATTGCCAATAATTTACCTAATGTAAGACATACAACCTTGTACATTTCAGCCAAGTTTAAATTAATTTTTCAAGTGAAGATTTGCTAATAAGGGCTTTTTACTGAAATTTAAACTTGACTTTCACAATTTCCACTTCATCCACTTTATTTAAATGTACCCAAAACAAAAGTAGTCATGCTTTGTGGTGTGACTTTTTTATAAACACAAGCTGCTCATGGCATGAGATTGTATTCATCTGTAGATCTACAGATTTATTTTTCTTGGGATCCCTCATGTTATTTTAGCTACAATTTTGTTATAAATATCTATTTTTACTTTGAGGAATGTCACAATAATGCAATATACAGTATACATAAACAACTTAGAATTGAGGTATTCATATACTTTTTGCTAGGATACATTTAGGTAACCTAATATTAAACAAACAAAACAACATCATATTCATATATATATATATACATATATATATAACAATTACTTTTTCATAAACTATTATTTCTCAGGTCCATGAAATCTAGAACTTAGAGGGAGTAAACATATGCTGATGTACCTTTTGTTTCTCAAAAAAACACATCCTAATTAGTAGCCATTAATTTGTGTAAGTAGCCACCTAATAGTGGATTCTCTCAGTGAGTCATTATATGAGCTGGCCCCAAATGTGATTATATCCAGATATTAAACACTATCTTGTTCATCTCTCACTTAGCAAGATATCTTTAGCTATCAAGTGAAATCAAGACTGTGTGTCACAGACTGGGACAATGTTTTTTTGCCAGACAGAGGAAACAACACTACAATAGCTACTGGTCCACAAATTACTTGCAAAGCACAGACTGAGAAGTTTGTCATAAGTACAGAAAGTTGTTTCTAGTATTCTCTCTGAAGAGATTTTCATAGCAATAAGCTTTACTCTCTAACCTGTGAATGAAGTTCGTCTGTTAAGAAAACTGGAAAAAATTGTTTGAGGTTCTCCATTTTGATATGAGATAGGGAGGACTGGGTACTACCGGGGAAGTCAGGAGTAGATAAATGTCCTAATCTACCGTTTTCTCTACGTGGACAGCTTGTGCCTGATGATATCATAAAAGCAGAATCATATTAAATGGTATTATTAAATGGTATTCCAAATTATTTATGGTTTAAGGCCAGTAAGCTATATTTAAAAACAACATTCCGATTTAATCTGAATATTCTGTGAAAGGGACATTATTCACAAGTGACAAAAATTATATTTTAAAGGATTTAAGTTGTAATCATCATTGCTCGAAATTGTTATATAGTATTCACTTTGGAACAGACTAATTAAACTGCTTTAGTGTTTAAGATTATGGTGGCTGGCACTACAATGATGCTTTATAATGAAGTCTATTAGTTAAAAACATAAATATCTTGGTTTTGTTAGGTACAGGAAATACAAAAAACAGGGTGAGAATAGCAAATATACTAGAGAAGCAAATGTAGAGGCAGTTTCTCTCCACGAAAGAGAGATCTATTTACTTCTTACTTTTCCATTCCACCCATAAATTTGCCAAAACTTACTCACATCTCAAGACCCATGATTTCTTTTAGGTGGTCTGGTGCTAATCCAGCTGGGTAAAAATCACTAGTTGCATGAAAGTTCGACAAATAACCTTGCTAAATAACACTCTTTAAAAGTTACTGATGAGTTAACTTCATTGGGGTACTAATGTTATTAAAATTATGGAATTTTATACCCAGTAACATCTTAGAAATAATTTCTCTTTCTAAACATTTACATTTACAAAAAGGATTACAGGAAATGTAGATTTACAACTCAAGACCCTTGAATATTTACTAAATATTATAATGCTCCAATTCCAGGCTTCACAATGAAAGCAGGATGCAATAAATTTGGAGATGAATCATTAGAGAGCCGCAATAATAATAAACAGAATAGTTTGATTTATGTTAAAATATTAAAGCACTGTGATATTTTTCACCCTAAAGATTAGAGGGCATCAAAATATCATATATTGTAGATGTTCAACTAAAAATAGTTTCCCTCCTTTCTACTTCACTTCTCAGGGAGCATACATTAGCCATCTGAATCCTAAGGATTATGGCATTAGGGATTCATTGAGGCCTTTCTTGACAATATTAATAATTTGTATACATGATTAGGAAATTATGAAGATGTTTAAAAATGGCATTAAAAATATAATAGGCATAAAAGTTTACTTATAATCATTTGATCTCAGTATGTAGACAGATAAAATGACGTTTCTCTCTGGAAGCCAGCCTAGGACTATATGATGTTCTTCCCTCTCATTATTATGGTTCAAAAAAGATTTACAGAATTTTGTATACTTACCCTGAGGGCATTATCTCAGCTAGGAAAGTTAAACATCACAAAGCAATAGGTGCAGATTATTTTAAAAAACACCAGGCAGAATGTTTATGAATAATGGAAATACTTTTTCTGGACTTTGTTGTCATTGTCGAGTTTATGATGATTTGGTAACAATAAAAATTTTTCTAATCAACACCCAATTGCTTCACACTTTCTACAAAACTTTTTCTTTTTCTCTGGCATATGTCATAAGCCTATTACTGAGGAAAAAAACATCAGAGTTATGTTAAAATATTTACAAACTCTTGATTGGTGTTAGTTGTGTAGGGCACGTGTCCAGAATGACAATTTCATGACCAGAAGGGTAATGGAAACCATCTTTGAGATGCATGCAAAATGCCAGGAGATCCCAGCCAGTGAGATCTGCGTGAAAAGTAACTGGATGATGAATAAGAGGGGAGAAATGCATTCCAGAACATTGCCGTCAGTTTCAAGCATTCAAAGCTGGATGCTGTAGGACCGTAATGAAATTCCCCTGCCCTCTGAGAGCCATGCAGCTATCATGCCCATGGGCTTCTGTGGCCTTTCCTCCATAAAATGGTGCCATAATGTCGCAATGCCTAAACTATGGGGATTTGCCTCAGATTCTTCTCCTGCTTGGTAGAACAGGTGCAGGAGCTTTCTAAAAGTGTTATGTTTTAGGATGTGTTTGCATAATAATACAAATAGTTATGTGGCGTAAATTTGAGTCATTGTAAAAGATGTCTTGCTAAAAGAAAATGCTATTTCTCATAGATTACTGGTAGAAAATTAGAGTTTTAGTTTTTTAAAGAAGTAGACTGGAAAATGTAGTAACAGTAATAATATTTATAAACTTTGGCTGAGCATTCTTACTCCTATGAGTCTACCTCCCATAAATACAAGCCGCAGCATATGATACATGTACAAAATGTTTATTGTGACAATGTTTGCAGTAAGAAAAAAAGTGGAATTGAGCAATTACCATCAAGAGGTGGGATCTATGAGTGAACTGTGTTCCATATGGTATTGCTAACTGAAAAAGAAAAACTCAGGAAAAGCACATATATGTCCTTTTTGGAAAATAATAACAAAAAAGTTTGCATATTTGTCTGTATCATATGTGCACATACATATCATTCAATGAAAGCAGAGAAGACTAGTTTGTCAAATTGTGTTTTCTTTTGGGGCAGCAGGTATTGAGGTCAGTAATATGAGTTTGAGGAAGAAAGGAGAAGGACTTTAGAAGATGAATATATATACATATTTATTTATGTACATATCCATATGTATGCATTGAAAGAGAGAGAAGGGCAGACAGGGAAAAAGAGAAAAGAGATACATTAATTTTATTAGTAATTTATTCCCCCCCCTCCCAAATTCACTTAGGGGCTCATAAAAATCCTGGTCAATGTAGGCATCTCTAATATTTGCAGAGAGGCAGAAATGTCTGTCCAGATATAGGTAGGGAAAAACGGGACTGAAAAACAGATTCTGGACACATATCACCACTTATTAGCTGCATTATGTTGCGTAAACCTATAACCCCTCAGCTCCTCCTCTTCCTTAGCTGCAGAATGGAGAGGACACTTCCTCCCCTGACACAGCTGGGAGAACCCAATGAGCTCGTGTTTTCTAGATGGTGATACACGACACAGAATGAAAACTGTCATGATTCTGAATCTGAGATATGGTTCACTGTGACAAAAAATTAATTCACGCTGGAGGTTTGAGACATCCTAAAAAATTGAGGTGCAAGCTGTGAATGCATCTGTCATTTTTATTTTGTCTGTGTCTGACTTAATCCTTTCCTGTTCTTGAAGATTAGCTGTGATATTTGTCACAGTTAAATTTCCTGATAGTGGTTTTGCTGATATTGGCCATACAGCGAAAACTGGGTGCTTTTGTATTGATTGGACAGACAATGGAAAAGAAGATAAAAATATTGAGGGATTAACATCTTCAAGACATTTTTAAACATTTGAACATTTTCTCTGTCTAGAATATCCTGCCACGTGGAATGAGAGGGTACTAAAAAAAAAAAACCTATCCCTTTATGCTTATGTATTAAGATATTCATCCTTGTCACTCATATAAAACAAAAGAAAATTTTAAGTACAAAAAAGGAAGTTAGACTGTGAATTAGGCTCAACAAAACTCCAATAATAAATGCTAATCCTTAAAAGTTGCAAATCTAAACTAATCAGTTTTTTTATCTTAGCATTAATTTTATGAAGGAGTTTTAAAGCTCCTTTACCATATAAATTACTATGTAAATTGGATAGCATCCCTTGTTAGCTTAAGTATTTTCTTAAAAACTGCAAGCAAGATTAGGCAATGCCATCATCGTTTGACCCTTTTCTTAAAGGAATTGTCATCAACTAGCTGTGGTTGGGAGGTGGAGACCTTTTCAGAGTAAAACTTGTCTTCCCAAAAGAAACTGATGTGCTCACGATAGAAGGAAGTCATAACTCCCAGGCTGTCCTGATATGACTCTCAGTAGAGAATTACACAAAGCATTGAAAAGGCTGTTTCAGTGGTCAGGTTCTTATCAGCAAATACTACTTTCAGCTTTGCTGTTTCTCATCTCTCATATAGGGGTGCATCTAAAAGAACAGATCAAATGAAGAAATCTGTTTCAGAACTTGTTCCCAGACAATTTTATATCCATTTTCCAACAGTCTGCAAAGATTATATACAAAAATTCTCTATGGCCTGAGGAATTTACAGATACAGTTTATTCCCTTTCAGGCTGCTTAACTATCCTTTTCTTGTTCTCTTTATCAATAGTATAAGGTTTCACAAACAGTTGTCTGCAGGCAACATGTTCTGAATTTCTTGGCAAAAAGGACTGATGAGAAACAAAATATGCTGGGTATTTTTTTTTTTATTTTTGTGATACAGTCTGATATGCTGGAGATTTAACTTCGTAATTTTTTTTTAACACAAGTATGTTTCGTAGTGTTATTTTCATGCCTGGTTTACTTGAGCACTATTAGGTGATGCTTAGCATCTTCATAATCATTGAAGCCGTATTTATGTTTGCTCGAATTGGACAGTCTCTTTTGGAAAATGTCAGAGAGTGAGCTTCTGTTCATGCCACGTAAAAGTGAGATGAGGCTGGGTGCGGCGGCTCACGCCTGTGATCCCAACACTTTGGGAGGCTAAGGCAGGTGGATCACCTGAGGTCAGGAGTTTGAGGCCAGTCTGGACAACATGGTGAAATTCTGTCTCTACTAAAAATACAAAAAATTAGCCAGGCATGGTGGTGCACACCTGTAGTCTCAGCTACTGGGGAGGCTGAGGCACGAGAATCGTTTGAACCTGGGAGGCAGAGGTTGCAGCGAGCCAGGATCGTGCCTTGCACTCCAGCCTGGGTGGCGGAGTGAGACTTTGTCTCAAAGAAAAAAAAAAAAGAGAGAGAGAGAGAGAGATGAATATTTTCTGATGTCAACTCAAAAATTGATATAGATGCAACGTATCTCATTCTAATGGAATGCTTTCCAATATATCTTGCATTTGTAGAGAGATTGATTGGCATTAAATCAAGTACATTTACACCAAATAGACATTAAAATGCAAGTATATTTCAGCAGTTTTTAAGCATCTTTTAAAAATTTTAGAATAGTAAACGTTACAATTCATACTTCTAGGTATCATGTTTCCTATGTTGGTGTTATGTCCTTAATTATGTTTTTCTTTTGGGGTAAGAAATGGATCCAGATTAGCTCTTTCTCTGATTGGATTATCTGTTTTCTGGAATGTAAAGCTGTCACTGCATAACCTAGAAACCTCTTTAAAGACGCATGTTTGGCTACATCTGTTATCCAACAGATGTCTGGATAGTTAGAATCTCTTGAGAGTATTATAACTTGTGGTTTTGGTTACAATAAGTGATCCAAGCTTTTTATTTTTTTTTATTTATTTTATTTTTTTTTTATTTTGCTCCTCCCCAGTTCTGGGAGAAAGTCTGTAGAAGAAATTACAAAGAGTATTCCATTTCATTTTCCCCACTCCCTTCTGCTTCCCTTTATTCTTTGTCTCTGGCTTCAAAGTTTCTTTATATCTGCTTTTGAAATGGAAGTCACTGAATTCGTAAGCGGTGTCTAAATTCCATATCGTTCCATATAGTCCCCAGTCACCCAAGAGATTATTGGCCACATTGACATTCACATTTTGAGACTGGTAAATTGCCACTATGATAAAAAACAACAACAAACCCAAAAACAAACACACAAAAAAACAAAACTACCTAACTCTATGATTTATATTTTATATATATATCCACAAGGTCAGATTTTAAACAACTGGTTCAGATTTGTAACTTTATATCCTGATGTTTTAAGTACTTGCCAATTTACCCTCCAGCTGTGCATTTTAATATGCACATGTCTGAGGAAGTGGATGTCACTAAAGGCAAAGGCTAGAGATTCTGTGCACAGGAGAGTTTGTGGTTTTGGAGGGAGGTAGGTACTGAGAGAGCAAACAGAATAAAGTGGCTTGCTGTCTGGGTCTGGGAAACACCAGCAAGGAGAAACACCTGGGTGGCTGAACTTTTGTCACCTGCATGTTTGCCTCAGGTGAGCAGGTGCTGTGCTTCTTGAAATACCTTAGTGAATTATGGTTTTCTAGTAACATCAGGTTCAGTGGGTTTTACATTTCTACCCTCTTTTGAATCTGAGCTTAAAGACATTTTGACAAGTTCAGACAGTTTTTAACCTCGCTGTTTCTGACAATACTAGTATGTGGAGATTTTAAGTGCATTCTAAATGTGCCTGGAGAAAATACCTCTATACACGGAAAATCTCCCTCTGCCAGAACATTATTATGCTGCCATACTAGGTATCTTTTGTAATGATTTTGGTGTGCAAGAATTGTAATTATAAGAGAATAATTGCACTTGAAATATCATAATAAATTTAACCTTTGGTCTGGTTTAAGAAAATACATCTTATTTGTGATTACTTTAAAAAGAATTATTGTTCAAAATTTGCATATTAAATATGGAGAGAAGTCATCAAACTGGCAAAAATATTTGTAATACATGGGAAAAAATGCTAGGATACCTAAAAGTATACTAAATGCTAGTATACAAAAAGCATTTAAAAATCAACGAGAAAATTACTTTTTGAAAAGCATAAGCATTTGGCCAGAGTTAAAACACAGAGGAATAAATGCCATAATCACACAATATCCAGCCTCACTAACAGTGAAAGAAACTCACATTGAAACAATTAGATGCTTTTAATCTATACTATTGATCATACATAGCAAAAAATATAAATATGGGTACAAAGTTCCTGAGCACATTTCGTCATCACAATTAAATACGTAAATGTCAATGTTCACATGCTTGGATTCAGCAATTATACATATGTGTATTTTTGTAAGAAATTTAACTCCTAAATATTCACACAACAGCAACTTTGTAAACCTCTTTGTGTGTGTGTGTGTGTGTGTGTGTGTATCTAAATGATGTACATCTATAGAGAACTGGGTAATAGTATACTATAGAATAAATATTGTGCAGCCTTCCAAAAGGATGGGGTCGAGGTACACATACTGACATAGTATGATTTTCCAAGATAATACTGCTGGGGAAATAGGCAAGTGGTATGTGTGTGTATATGTAGATCGGGTACACTTAGCAAATTGTCTGATGATAGGTGATATTATGTAGGCTTTTTACTTTCTAAATACTGTTTAACTTGATTTTTTAAGCAAGAATTCCATGATGTTTCAAGAGTTTTAAAAATGTTTTAAAATGTGGCACCTATATGTTAATCTTGATATTCACCTGCAATGAAATCATAGTTCTCAGATTGGGTAGCCTTCTGTCTTACATTTTTCTCTTGCAAGTGTTAAGGTGCTACCCCTACATAGATCTTATTTAGAAATTCTTAGCTAGTATTTAAAGTGATTGCCCCAAGGCTCAGACAAACAAATGCAATTCTATGATCATTAACAATGATAATTTCATAAAGCAATAGAAAATAGTATGACTGTCTCTTGCACCTTTTTGTGATCATATATCAATGTGTCAGTGTTAGCTGTCAAGTTGCTGGCGAAGTTTGGATATTTTGATGTAGCATCTGACACAGTGTTGTATATATTTAGCTTTGTAATAAGTATTTCTTATCTTTATTAAAGGATGATTGAAAAGGGAGATCTATTTTTTAAATATAGAAATGTTACCAGGTTCTTAGCCTAATAGTAAGCATTCTAATCCACATGGCTTCTTGACTTTTAATATGTATGAAATGAAAAGTTTACATTTACCCATATAAATGCTGTCTTTACTTTTAGATCTTCAAAGTTTCTACATACACTTTCAGGCTTTATGTTCCTATTTATGTTCCTTTTTTTCAATCAACAGCATGTTTCCCATTGTATGGTTACCTCTTTTATCTCCCACAATAAAATTAATTGAAAGCATATTCAGCTTACTTAAAGAGCCACGATCAGTGGTGTTGTCAAATGACTGTGCTTTCTCAGAAGTAGAACATGTTTATTTAGTGGGTTATGACTGAAAAACAAACAGTACCTAAAACTCAGCTGTATATTAGTGTCACTTTTTTGTTACCCAATGTTTATTTATTATTTCTATCTAGTGGTCAAAGACTTACCCTCATCAATTATGTTTATTCTTAGTTCAATCCACTGGCAGCTCCATTATTCTCAGTTTAAAACAAAATCCCATTTGAATTGAAATGTCTTTTCAGATTCTTTCCTCATTTTTTCCTTGGGGTTGTCTCTGTTCCTAGAAAGTTATTCACATCACAAAAACTGTCCAGTTGATAAGTTGTTGTCTGCTTTTTGGTTCTGTCTTTTCATTCTTATCCTGGACTGCTGTTTCCAATATACCCTCCTCCTCTAATCTGTTTCTCCAGCCATTCTCTATACAATATTCTTTCTAATGTGCTTTCTAATAATGGCCTGCTCAACTTGGCCTGTTTGAATTCAGTTCCTAGTGTTTGTGATCCCTCCAAGACGCCCAGCTGGGGTGGCCCATGCTATTTCTTCTGCTGTGGGATACCCATATCACAGCTAATACTGACAGGACCCCAGAATTCTCACTGAACTGTCTCCTTTACCATTGGTGGGGAGCGTAGGCGAGCTTTAAGACTTTTTGGAGAAAAAGAAAAACAGGGCTTGAGGGAAACTAAGGAGGAGGAAGTCTCTAGGCTGTTCACACTCAGACCTACCATGTCACCATTTCTATTTTCTTTTTTCTATAGCATTTTACAAGAGGTAGATCTGTGAAGCTGCTGCCTCCCTGAATCTCAGTTAGAAAATGAGTCATGATGCCTTGTTATATACAGTCAGTGCTATGATCTGAATAACTACAACTCCCCCAGATTCATATGTTGAAATCCTAGCCCCCAGGTAATGGTATTAGAAGGCTGGGCCTTTGGGAGGTGATCGGGTCATGGGGGCAGAGCTTTCATGAGTGTAAATCAATGCCCTTCTAAAGGAGATCTGAGAGAGATCTCAGGTGATCACACAGCCAAAGGCACTCTCTGTGAACCAGAAAACAGGCTCTCACCAAACACCAAATCTGTTGGCACCTTGGCCTTAGATTTCCCAGCCTTCAGAACTGTGGTAAATAAGATTTGGTTGTTTATAAGCTATCTAGTTTGTAGTATTTTGGTATAGCAGCCCAAATGGACTAAGACTGTTTAGAATCTTCAAATTTTTAAGGAAAATCATGTTCTCATCCTCTTCCTTGACCAAGACTTCTCACTTGCCCCTATGCAAAGGTTTTTTGTTGTTGTTGTTGTTGTTGCTTTTTGTTGTGGTGGTGGTGGTGGGTTTTTTTGTTTTGTTTTTGTTTTTGTTTTTGTTTTGTATGTTCATATTTCCTTTGCTCTCATCCTGGCTCTGAATAGTTTTTTTTTTTTTTTTTTTTTTCCTTTTCTTTTGGTGGTCAGGCAGTAGTGGTGTTGTAATTGAAGTAAAGAAATGGGTCTGTCTATGGACCTTCAGTTGCTTTCAGGCTTTTGTCCTAACTGAATTTCAAACTCAAACTCTGGAGTATACAATTGATCTCTTTGTTTCTTAGTTCATTTTTGACAACCACCTCAAGAGCCAACTGACCACTCTATGTTTTTAAAGTTCACACTGGAGAAGTCTGGCAGGGGGCGTGGTGGTTAAATTAAAGATACATGTAGAGAGACACATCAGTTAAATATGACACATCCTATCACATCATTGAAGTGGGCTTCATCAAAAGTGTAACAGACTACTATGTCATCATTTATGTCATCTTAGGAAAAATGTGACAAATGGAGAATTTTTAAAAAATCACTGAGGGCCATTTTGTTAATCTGGATCAGTTCTGTTACATCAGGGTGTTTCTAAGCAGTGCAAAAAGAAGTATAAAAATCTATTAAGTTTTCCTTGAATTGATTTTGTGATAATTTTGACTTAGGCTACAGCCAGTATAATTCTCATAAGGTGAACACATATATGATGTTTAAGACCCTTGACTCTGACATCAGACCACCTCTTTTAAAATCCTATTTCTCTCACTTAATAATTGCATAAATTATCTTAACTTAAATTTTCTCATTTGTAAAATGGATATTATTTCAGCATGATTAAGAGCATGAAGTATGATGTTTCATATAAAGTACTTAGCACCATTCCTAATATAATCATTAAGGCCCTAAGAAAATGTTAGCTCACCTCATTTTTATGATTTTTTTTCCCTTCTACTGAAAAATCTCATGGTCTGAACAATAGAATTAAAGAAAATGGCTACCGTAAAGAAGGTAAACAGATGTGGTTTCAGACAGCCAGTGGGGAAATCTCAGGATATGTTATGAATTAATTTCAAGTAGGTTTGATTTGGGTAAGTGAGGAAGCAGAAAAGTCTGAATAGGAGCAGAACCTGTAGCAGAGTGGATTTTATTCCGGCAAGAAAAATCATGGGAAATACCAAATAAATGTAGACCACGTAAGATTCGTGAGTTAACAATTTTGCCCCGCTCCGCCCTCGCTGGGAAAAACTAAATGTACTTATTGACTCTTAATTATCCCGATCTACCATTACCAGTTGTCTTAATTAAAAAAAAAAAAATGTAGCCCTGCTTTTCTTTTGCAACTTATTAGTAGGGTTTTTTGTTTGTAGTTGCTCATTTTCTTGTGCTTTACGTATGCCTATTTTGAGATTTACAAATGAATGCCTGGTAATTAAAGCAAAGTTGTTTATGTTCCATCACCAAGAAGTTTAACCACAAGGATCCATTAGATATCTGATACATTTCAGGCCACAGAGGAATTGACTTTTTAAGATTCACATTGTAGAAATGCAGATACATGGAAACAAGAAATTGAATAGATGAATTTATAAAGAGAGAATGACTTCTGTTATTCTGATTGGAAAATCTGGGGCGATCTTAAGTAATGCATACTTGTCCGCAGCAAAAGGCTCACGTGATTTTGAAAGAGTCATATGTCTTTGCAAAGCAAATAAGAAATTGCCTTTATCTAAAAGCAAAAATAAGACAGGCAAACCACTTGATGATTACAACAGTATTCATGACTTGCAGTGCTGACATTCTGTAGATTGATGCAGTCTTCAAGTGTGGAAATCCTGAGTCATACAGAAGATGAGATGTTTTAATAATGAAAAAAATATTTATATAGTCAGCAGATTGTCAGTAAAGGTGGTTTAGATTACAAGAGTTACCCAACAGAGACTATGTCAGGTTGCAAATTATTCTAACCAGAAAACCATTTGAAAATGAATAAAGCAAACTTAGAGTGGATTGACATACCCCAGATCCTTTTATTTTTTTTCTCTCCCTCATTGTCCTCTTTTATCCTTCTCCTCCTCTTCTTTCGAAATGGAAAAGGAAAACTATTGCCTCTTTATCAAGCGTAATACCAGTATGCTTCTGGAAAAAAGAAAAGTGGAGCGAATCTTTCGGCATTCAGGAAGTGTTGCTTGTTCCCGTTATACAAATGCTACATAGTACGCAGATTGTGACTTGTAATTTTGTGAAGTGCTTCTTTATCTCCTTCTATTTGTTCTTTTGCCCTTTGTGTAGTCCGTTTTGTAGATTGTCTTAATGTCCCCAAACACTAATTGTGTCCGATTTTGTAATGACATCCATATTTTACAAAATTCTTTTACTAGTTGAGGGATAAGAAATGTTGTTTAATAATAGAAAAACTTTGAACCAAATTGGCTCATTTAGCTATTCAGTTTCTGACATCCATCTTGGATTACAACAGTTTTAGATCAAAGGCCAAGAAAACAACTTAAGATCCTTGCACCCACACAACAGCAACCTTGCCGCATTTCTACCTACATGTTTAAAGAGTTTTGCTTCATGTTTTGTTATTTAGTTTTAAGCAACATAAAAGCACCTATTATTCTGTGTTTTTGCTCTTCCAAACAATTATACTTCAGGTACAACAACAAAGGGAACTAAAACGGGTGCCAGATGTATTAACTAAATTTATTGAGGTAATAATTTCACAATATATAAGTTCATCAAAATATCTTATTACACACCTTAAATATATATAATTTTAATTTTCAATTATACGTCAATGAAGCTGAAAGGAAAAAAACAAAAGTAATTTCGAGTAGGTGCAAACTGAAGATGCCATGTGAATAGCCCATATCAGATATTAGTCAATTAACTGTATTAGACACAGATAAAAGTCACATTTCCTGTTTTCTCTTTGATAAATTATTACTGATTTTAGCTTTGAGTTCGAATTAATCTATGTCCTATTAATCTATGTATACCTTCCTTTCGTCACTATTTTTAACTTCTAAATTTTAATTTTTGCTATCTGGTATGATTTTTTAAATCCACTTTAAATATTTTTTGGAGGAAGATAAGATAAAATAAGTAAATTAATAAATAGAATATAGGTCTGGACTGTTAATTATGAACCAACTGTATTTATTTTACCGACAATAGTAGACTCAGTTTTTAGCCATCTAATTGCTCACATAATTTATAGTAATCCCATTGTGGAGTACATTTCAAAATAACAACTGAATTTATTTGTCACGTTAGTCTAAAAGAATAATTTTGATTGTTACTGAAAGTATTAATTGAAGCACTGCATAAATGCTCCAAAGATTATTTACATCATCTTTTTTCTCCCAATATCACCTCCTTTTGAAATTACAAATGTTTCATGTTTTTCTATTTGCTATCCACTCATACTCCAAGAAAATAAAAAAAAATATAGCAACGAATTTGTATTGTTTAAATAGCACTGTTCTAGTCTTGTGTTTTTGTCACATACTGTGTTCGTCGGCTTTTTGAAAATTGTGAGCTCTAGCACGGAATTTGCTTAGAGATCATGCTGTCTTCAGGTCAGACCTCACAGTTGCCTGGATTATCTTTTTGGTTTCTACATCCGATGTATTGCAGATTACGCTAATTTTTGGTACTATGTGTATTAATGTTCTTTATTGTTTCTCATTGTCATTTGTTCCAGGTCTACAGCATCAAGACAAGAGTAAGGAATCACCATGGTACTGAAACGCACAATCTTAGTGAGTTAAGTTGCAGCATAAATCCAAGGGCCCACTGGGAAAAGATACCGTCGGAATTTTCCATTCAGCAATAGGACACGAAAGGCATGGAAGGAGAAGACAAAGTGTCACGCAGTTGACTGGGTGTCGGCCTTTCTTGAGAAAGCAAAGTGGGTCCTAGACATTGAAGAAAAGCATTTTTATTTGTTTTTTTCCTCATCTGAGCCTTTGCCAACTGTGCAACTCTCTCCTTTTGTTATCTTGCTTTTGCCAGTATATAGCTAAGTTTTTGTTTCATTTTAATTTTTTTTTTTTCGCCAACCACCTTGTCAGGAAAGGATGAACCACACATTAAAATGCTCATTCTTTCAAGAATACAAGTTTGTAGCTCTATGTGCATCTATTTTTGTAGAAATACAAAAAAGTTGGTTTAGCATTGATGGGCTATTTTTGAGGGATGTATTTTTTTTAATATTGTAAAAATTGTTGAGTTCTGTTTAAAGAACTTGCTCTCAGAGAAGCACTGGCACAAATGTTTAAAATGCTTATCTCTCAGATGTCTATTATATGCTCTGTCCGTGCTTTCTAACTTACCTCAAATGTTTTATGTTTTTTCCTTTTTACAAAAGTAGCTATACCATAGACAAACCAATGCAGTATTGTTTTTACATTGAATCGCAGTAAAGATTTAATTCCACACTAGCTCAATTAGTTTTAAATTATATGTATAGCTTGAAAAGTTTTTTTAAATGACTACACTAAAGAAATGATATTTCATTGCTTTGATTTCTCCCAAAGAATAACTTGGAGGTTGACTAATAAGAAAGTTGGCATAAACTTTCAATTAGATGAAGAATTTGCCTACAGGAGACTAATTATCTTTCTAGCCCATCCAAATTTGATAAATGGAACCAGAGTTTATATACAACTACAAGAAAAAAAACTGCATTTAACCATGCTACCTGTGAGCGCCAGTGACTAATTTTACTTGTTTCTAATTGTTCATTCATGGCAATTAAAAAAGTCATATTTTAAGTGGGGTTTGTTTTTCCTGAAGAGCATTTGAAGGAACAATATCTGGGAAGGCACTAGAGAAATTACAGAGCCCTAGCTCTTTCTTATAATGCCACCTATCACTGTAAACTAAAACAAACAAACACAAAATTCTATATGTAATAGTTTAAACACAGAACTTAACAAATCTTTTTGTTTGTTTGTTTAAATCTGGCTTTACTTGATTTAATTATTTTTAGAAAGAAATTTAGGGCAAAATAAACTGTATATTAGGATTTAAATTTATGCTACAATTTAAAAATAAAACCAGAGGTCATATACAATTTAAATTGTGCTAAAAATTAAAAATTTGAGAATTTAACTTGATATGAATCAGGATCTAAATAAACTTGAAATTATCATTAAGACACTGCTAGGAGAAGATTAAGATTATGAACGTAGCAGTTATTGATACTGTTAAGACTTCAAAGGCAAAGTTCATTTCTTCCATCAACTGCTTCCAGAGATGTCATGTAAAAAAGTTAGTGTAATATGGAAGTTTTTTAGTTTTATGAAGAGGTGTTTTTCAAATTTCTCCCATTTTTCTCTCCACCACATAAAATCGTATGATCAGTGAAATGCCACTTTCTGTCTTTGATTATTCATATGTTATATGTGAGCTTTTTAGACATGAACATGGCATGTTCAAATAGGCAGAGTTATCATATATAATTTTCAAATATTTTCCTTGGCCGTAATTCATGTATTCATTTATATACTATCCATCTTTTGAGTTTCAGATCTATATATTCTCTCGTACTGTCATCACTCCGCACTTTGCTGTTTCTTACCTAGACTCTCTTTTACACAATATGCACATTTTTACCAATGTGGGGTCCAAATTTAAAATACCTTCCACTCACTAATAATATGAACCTATATTTCCTGGGAGTAGCCCGGTTAAATTTTCTGTACTTTGGTCCACAATTTGATTTGATATGATTGTTTTGTTTATAATTTGCCCAAACGCATGGAGCACAAAATTGTGTGAATTTATAAATCTGGTTTTGCCTTGTGTCCTTCTGAATTTTCAAAGCCAAGTGTTCAACAATTCCCATGTGATGACTCACAGGGTTATTTGCCTCATCCGCGTCCACCTTTGGAATACATTAACTTCCTTTGTAATTTATTTGAAAGTAATGTTATACTCAAACTCATTCAGATCATTCAGTTGGATTTTCCCAGTGAAGCGGAGAAGGAAAGTAGTTACTCCTTGCTCCATTTCTTATTTTCCACCAAAGTTAATTGAAGGGCATTACTTAGATGTCTTCTCCCTGAATTTAGACTTTGCTCTGTGTCTCTCCTGATAACTGTCAGATAAAAAATTTATCAGCTCTGAGGACCAGAGAAACGCTGGGAACCTGGTTTCTGCTGTACAGAGGAACGATTTGTAAGTGAGCTGTCTCTGAAAACAGGACCCAGGCTGGGCACGGCGGCTCATGCCTGTAATCCTAGCATGATGGGAGGCAGAGGCTCAGGAGGATTGCTTGAGCCCAAGAGTTCAAGATCGGCCTGGGCAACGTGGGGAGACCCTATCCCTACAAAAAATTTCTGAAAAACTACCTGGGCATTGTGGTGCACAACTGTTCTCCCAGCTACTCTGGAGGCTGAGTCAGGAGGACCATTTGAGCCTGGGAGTTTGAGTTTGCAGTTTGCAGTGAGCTGTGATTGCACCACTATACTCCAACTTGGGCAACAGAGCAAGATCCTGTCTCAAAAAGAAAAAGGAAAAAGAAAACAGGCCCTAGGTGTTTGGGATACACTGCCACCCAGAGAGTGGATCAAAAATATAAATAGAGAATGAGCATGTCTCTACAATTGTCTTCTAGGACCATATTGCTGTTACCACCAGAAGTCCTAAAAGAGGATGGGTTGTAATTTAGCATAATATTCTGAATTCATTCCAAGTTTAAAATTCTGTCATTCTCTGGCTCTTCTTTTTTCACATCAAAATGATGCTGTTGGACTTAGAGGCTGCTGAACTGCTTTAATGAGGGCTACCGTCTGCCTCCACAATTTTATTAAAACCACTCCACCTTTAGACAAAGGTGACTTTTGTCTGATTTTACAAATCAGATTTATTCAAGCTTTCTAAATATCTGTGAACTAGAGCCTAGAAAATCATCTCATTTATTTTAAATAGAATATGTGCTTTCACCAATAAACCATCGGGAGCTAAGAAACAACATAACGTTGACAAATCAAGATCCTAACAGATTATTTTGTCTCTCATTGTTAATTTGAAAGAGACTCTGAACTTTTGAGAAATCAATGTGTCTTCTTAAGAAAGTTAAGCACCCTCTCTTAACTTTCCCCTCTATTTGCTCTCTTTTCTCTTTCTTCTTAAGAGTATTTGTATTATTTTGTTAAGCAAAAATGGCCAAAATTGCTCTAAAATTTGCAAAATGAGAACGAATGGATTGCAAATAATTGAGGGATTTATTTCTTTAACTTTATAAGACTTTAAAAAAAAAAACAAATTCTAGGCACTGACGTGAAAGTTGTCTTTGAGAAGTTTGTTATTTATTTTGCAAAAAGTATTTGCCCATTCCTATTCTAAGATTTGCAGAATATGTCACACTATCTGGCTTTTGAGTTTGCTATCTGGTTTAATGTTGTATTTATAATTTAAAGTGGCAATCAGAAACTGTATTTCAAAGACCTGTATTCTATCCCTTACTGAGTGTCCCTTCTTTAAATAGTGTTTGCTGAATTAAGCCGGTGGGGGCAGTGGCATTAAGTGGTGGAAAAAGGAAAGTACATATGTTAGAGTTTTGACTGACGGATAAATAGAAAGCAGAATGAATTAATGGAAAAGAGTTTGGCTGTTAGGCCATTCTCTAAATTCTAGTTTAGCCACAATTTTATGTGTGGTTTGGGGTTTTATTTATTTATCTCATGAGTAAAATGGGATAATACCTAACAGGCAGGCTGTGGAAGTTGTAAATCACATACACGCACACACAGACACACACACACACACGCACACATGATCAATCATCTGGCTCATATTAGATGTTCAATAAATAACAGCTACTAGAGATGCCTATCAGTTGAGTAAGTAATTCCTTAAATTGAGCTCCCAAAGGTCTCTTCTCTTCACGTCCGTATTCGTTTCTGTAGCAATCAAATAGATACATGATTGTTTTTCTGTAAGAAATTACTACAAAGAGAATCTTTGTCTCCTACTAACTGTCCCTCCTACCTGGTATAGGAGATAAATGTACATTTCCTAATTAGCTGACTTTTTAGTGTATCATTTCTGAAGGAAAAATAAATTAACCGTATAGTGGCGTGTAGGTCCAACTCAGTTTTCTTACATGTTCCAAAATTTTATTTAAAGTACTGTGTCCAAAATTATGAGGACAGTGTCATTCATTCACCATGGTTTATATTTTTAGTTATATATCGAACTTCCTTGGCACCTAGGATAAGAACATTTCTTTTGAAGTTCTCCGATTTTTTTTTATTTTTACTTGACTTGAAGGAAAGTTGCAAAATATGGTGGAAAAAATCTTCCGCATGAAAAGGGGGAAAAAACACAACCATTTACGATCTCAGTCAGCAGATTTACTCTACTCAAGGAAAAAAAAGAAACCACCTTATTGGAAGCAGATGTTGACACTTAGTTATTGAAGATGGAAGGAGTTCACTTGAGCCACTGCAGTTACAAAGGGGTATTGATGGCGTTCGAATTCCTGATTGATCACCTTTGCAGCCAAGGGAAAGACAGCAGAAACTGTATGGGATCAGAAATGAAATCAGCCTGCCAGTTCAATGGAGAGGCTCCTAGAAACTCATTTTTTTTCTTTCCTGTAAGATAAAAGACATCTTTCAGAATAAGAAAGGCTTGTTTGAGAGAGAAATTACAGTTTATTCTCTGAAAATATTTAAAGGCCAAAGTGCCCTTTAAATCTATTGTTAAAACATTAAAAGTATTATTAAAATCATTTTAGAAAAATTGGGCAAAAGTTTTAGCCTTTCAACATCCATTCAAAAATGGATGTTGAAAACAAACATAGAACTTATAAAAAAGTGAATGGTTCTGGCAAGTGGGGGCATGAGTGGAGCCTATAAGGAAACCTCAGTCTCGATAACTTCAAAATGTTACTTTCCTTGGTAACTTGATCATGGAGATTGGTCACAGCACAGACATTTAGAATTTTTTAGCAGGATTTTTTTTTTCTTTTTAATCTTATAGTGCTCTCTGGGAATTGCACCATGTACACTTTTCCAACCTATAGAAATCGTCATTATTGTTAAATTATCTCAATTTTTGTATTTCTTTTATTGTCTATTGTGCTTTTTTGTTTAAAAATACTTTTATAGTTTTAAAGTATTGATCAAAGTAGTATTCTCTTGAAGTCGTAGTCAATTTAATTTGATCCAGTAAGTTTTTCTGAATCTCCTTTTTACGTTCCAATAAATTCTATTATAATTAAGTGTACTTTTACCAATTCCATTGTATAAGCAAACAGACACCTTTTAGAAAAGGATAAGTAATCATCAATTTGTTTTTTTTTAAAAAAACAATTTCTAGACTACTAAATTTGGCATAAGAATAATGCTTTTAAAATGCAAATACTTTAGTTTTTTGGTATATACATAAGATGTGAACTTTCCTATTGATATCTCTTTATATTAATAGAGATGTACATTTCTTTCTATGCTGTGGCTAGAGCAAAAGTTAATAATGATTATTTACACAATTGATTTAATTTCTTAGGATATGTACAATATTGGATATTATATCTGATTTAAAAATACTATTCCGTACATTTTTTTTCAGGAGATAAAACATAGGGAAAAGTTTTCATGTGAATTCTTTGTATCATTTTAAAGTACATATATGTAAAGGGAAGATATGGATACAATTTGTTTTTATTATATAAATCTAGGTAAGGTGAAATGCTTTTGTGAACAAAAATACAGTGTAGTGAATTTTATATCTGTCACTTGATTAAACTGAAAACTAATAGAAATATTATTTTAGTGCATTGAAATGCCATGAAATTTCAGACTTATTAGTTCTACAAGCAGTTATGCTACCTTAATTTTGTGTTTCCAGAAATAAAAATTAACCTTAGTTATGCTGTCATTCTTAATTAATAAAAAATGTATAACTCATAAAATTTTTGGCTTTATAAGATAATTATGAAATTATATATTTTTTCTGTTTTTGTGGGGCTGGGAAAACATTTTGTTATTTCTGTTCACTCTTCAAATGCAGGTCTCATAATATGTGTCAATGATACCAGATGATGGAAGACTTTGTAATAAAAACAGATGTCATTATCTTCAACTTGTTCAATAAATAATTTAATGTGAATTGAATGTTTATATTTGAATGTAGCATTTGGATTTGGTCTGCATTTCTTGAGAATTTAAAGCTCTTTTTGTTTCCTTCTTATTCAGTTAAGCATCTTATAAATATTTTGGAAATTACAACATCTTAGGTGTTTTTAATTAAGAAGTTAATTTCTAGAGCCAAGAAGTCTATATGTTACAGCAAGGAATAGATTATGAAGCACATGTTTATAATGGAAAAGCAAATGAAATGGGGTATATTAATTACATAACAGTAAGAGTCTTGAGAATTTTATAATGCAATGCTTCTAAGGATATTGGTTGACCAAGGTGTATTTTATTGTTTTTACATTTGCTGACAGGGACCCTGCCATAAGTAATATGAAAAAACAAACAAAAACTTTTCCACGATGCATTAACATTGAAAAGAGAATTCCAAGACCGTGTATTCTGAAGAAAGCTAGAGTTTCTCTACGTGGGCCCTCAATTTTCTTATTACACGTATCTTTAATGTGAAAGTACTAAAGTCCGAAAATCAGCATTTAAATAATAGACTTTCCAGCATTACAGATGAAATAATTTGGCACAGGCTTTTTAACTGTCTACCACATTTAGAATGTGGTGTCAAAATGAGCTTTTTAGAACTGCTGTAAAATATCACTACATTGCTACAACGATAATGGCCTAAAAGAACACACATTTACTATCTTACAGCTCTTGTGGGTTAGACATTCGGCGAAGATCTTAGTCTTGGTGGGCTACACAATGTAGGCGGCATTTCTTCTGGATACTTCCTAGAGAGAATCTTGCTGTTTCCTGCTTCTAGAGTCCTTTGCTTAGCTTCCTTCCATCTTCAAATCCAGCAACCTGGTCAAGGCCTTCTCACATGGCATCACTAACTTTCTCTTCTTCCTCTCCCTTACATGTGTAAGGACTCATGTGATTACAATAGCTGCATCTGTATAATCCAGAATAATCTCATCATCTCAAGGTTTTGTTTTATTTTGTTTTGATGGCGTCTTGCTCTGTCGTCAGGCTGGAGTTCTGTGGCGCGATCGGCTCCCTCCAGCCTCCGCCTCCTGGGTTCAAAGGATCCCCCTGCCTCAGCCTCCCAAGTAGCTGGGACTACAGACGCGTGCTACCACACACGGCTCGTATTTTGTATTTTAGTAGAGACGGGGTTTCACCATGTTGGCCACGATGGTCTCCAACTCCTGACTTCCTGACCTACCCGCCCTGGCCTCCCAAAGTGCTGGGATTACAGGCGAATGCCACCGTGCCCGGCTCAAGGTTCTTAATTACATCTTTAAAGTCCCTTTTTCCATGTAAAATTACATATTCAGTGGTTCTGGGGATTAGGACTTGGAGCCATTATTCTACCTACAACAATTAGTATTGGACTTCCGTCATTTTCCATCACTCTTGTAATCAAGAAGGACTATTTCACTGGGAGTAGCAAGTCATAATGCTTGCGTTGGCATTTGTGTGGGGGTTTGTCTTCATTCATCAAATAATTGCATATAAAGAAAATTTCTGTCACTACTTCAAATGTTTCATGTAGTTTCTATAGTACTTCAGAATCCAAAGGGTTATGTATTACTTATGTAAGATGAGCAGTCTGGGGGGCGGAGAGCAGGTCATCTAGTGCAGATTCTTCCTAGCTGAAGTGTGTTTTCTCTGGGGACAACCAAGTACGATTTCATTGTTTTGCTTCCTTTTTTGGGAACATAGGCCCATCTTGTGATGTCCTAAGTCTCCAAGCATCTTATTTGACCTGCTTATACACATTTGACTAAATAGCTAAATATGACCACATTGACGTGGTAAAGCTTTAACACTTTTGTCCAGATTGAATCACTCCATCTGCTATCAGTTAAGCAGTGGAAAAACTTATGGAAAAGCAAACATGTTTTGATAGATTTAATGTGTAAAGAGGGTATCCACACTCTGGAATGCTGCTGATCAATACATGAACTGCAAGACTTTGTTCGAAACAACACTCAAACACAACTGTTTTACTTTCCATACCAAGTTTGGCTGTGACTGAATGAAGAACACCAGCATTGATCTTTGCTTTGCACTTGTACAAGAGACTATTTGCAGAGAGCCAAATATAGCAACAGAGGATTTAATATATTGCCAAAAAATACAAAATCTGTTCCCCTTTAAGCATGACACTCTATCCTTTCTTGTGGATCTTGCTAAAAGGAAAATATAGCTTTAAACTCCCCGATTCTTTCTGTTGAAAACTCACGAATCTTTTTCAAATGAGCTCTGTATGGTTTTGTGGTGTTTTATGTTTCCGAAAGAAAATGGCTACATGAGAAATCTGTCCAATGTTATTTTTCCTACAAAAAATACGTCTGGTGATGGCTGTATTAATTAATTTGATTGTGTTTACACAATGTTTACCCATGTCAAACCATCGTATGGTATACCTTAAATATATACAACTTTTATTTGTCAATGATAACTCAGTAAGTCTGGGAAAATATCTTTAAGTCAAAGGTTAGAGTCATCAGAAATAAAGAAAAATCATACTTCGATAACCTCAAGACTAATCAAGGATAATTGGGTGACATGATATCATGCTGTGTGCCATTTTGTATTAAACAAATTACACCAACAATAAAAAAAAATTGGCTTCAATCAACGAGGTGCTTTCTTTGTCTTAGAACATGGATGCTTTGTTCTGAGTGTTGTCTGATGGGTAGGCAGATTAGTTCAGATTTCTCTATAATGTGGTTAATGACAATAGCTCTTCTGCTCAGTTTATGATGCATATAAAGAATTTTGAAGATAGTCTTGCAAACTTCACCATGAAGTTTCCGCAGTGACAGCTTTACCAGACATCTCCGTGTGGGATTTTAAAACAAACACAAGGCTGTTTGGAAATACTTGGTATATGTAAATATGCAAAATATGCTGAACAGTGCTAACAGCTGTAGGGTGTACTCCCTCATCCTTGAGCAGAATATTTTGGTGGCAGTGTGGTTATTTTTTCCATCTTTGCTTTTAATTCCCCCCTTCTTGTCTCCACCCACTCACCCATCTACAATCTGCTCCAAAAGCACAAATTTAACACCCTTCCCCCTACTTCCACACTGCTTCCAAGAGAATCATTTTAGTGAATTCCCACTGGAAAAGGTGGGTGGTGGCTTGATGGAATGTTTCTGAGTTACATGATGTTGTAAAGCCTGAGCTTCGGGGAACTTGCTTGGACTTGATCTGACACCAAGCTCACACACAGCCCAGACACTCTGCAGGCCAGATTCCATTAAGGCTTATCATTGCAAGAAGAGGAAAAGTCCTGTTGTGAGTGGCCCTTCAACCACAATGATTCCAAAGATCGCAAAGTAGTCATTTTAAATGTGCGCTATCAGGTTCTGTAACATCCTTTTATGAAAATAAGCATATGCCCTATTTTCATATGCCTTTCCTCAGAGACCCAAATGGAGGGAGGACACAAGAAAAGCTAAAATTCAAAGTCTCTTCTTATGGCATCTTGAGGGATTGAAGGTTTGAAGGAAAAAAGATACCAAATATGAAGAGAGAAGGCCCACATCCTAGGACGATTTCCACTGGTGATTTGTTGATATCATTGAATCTTATATTTCTGTTTATCTGTCCAAGGAAGATCAAGTGAAATAAGAAAATCTAAACAGATTTGGGAAAAATAAAGTACTATACAAATACAAATAAATAGGAACCAATATTTAATGAAAGTCCTTGATCTATCATGAGTATTACATGAATTCATCTCAAGTAACTCTCACAAATAGTAATATGCAGATAGCATTATTTGGGAAGCTGTTAGCAATATAAAAATGGGGGTTGAGTTTCAGCAATGCTACTTAGAAGCTGTATATTTTGGATAATTTTCTTGACCTCTTTAAATCACAGGGTGGTCATCTGTATGTAAAATGAAGTTTTGTTTTGTTTTGTTTTTTTGAACTGGAGTCTAGCTCTGTCACCCAGGCTGGAGTGCAGTGGCTCGATCTCGGCTCACTGCAACCTCTGCCTCCTGAGTTCAAGGGATCCTCCTGCCTCAGCCTCCCAAGTAGCTGGGATTACAGGCACCTGCTAATTTTGATATTTTTAGTAGAGACTGGGTTTCACTGGCCAGACTGGTCTCGAACTCCTGACTTCGTGATCTGCCCGCCTCAGCCTCCCAAAGTGCTGGGACTACAAGTGTGAGCCACTGTGCTCAGCTGTAAAATGAAGATATTAAAGGAAACTACTTCACAGAGTTGTTACAGGGATTATCTATTTAATTTACTTATCACTAAGTAAATATTGTTGTTTCTCTTTAATTAATCTCACTTTTCAGTAATTGAGGAAATCATCAGTAAAGTCCATTCCAAAAGGCAATGATATAATTCGGCTCTGTGTTCCCACTCAAATCTCATCTTGTAGCTCCCATAATTACCAAGAGTTGTCGAAGGGACCCAGTGGGAGATATTGAATCATGGAAGCAGGTCTTTCCCTTGCTCTTCTTCTGATAGTGAATGAGTCTCACAAAATCTGATGGTTTTAAAAAGGGGAGTTTCCCTGCACAAGCTCTCTGTCTGCTGCCATCCATGTAAGATGTAACTTGCTCCTCCTTGCCTTCCACCATGATTATGAGGACTCCCCAATCATGTGGAAGTGTAAGTTCATTAAACCTCTTTCTTTTGTAAATTGCCCAGTCTCGGGTATGTCTTTATCAGCAGCATGAAAATGTCCTAATACAGTAAATTGGTACCAGTAGAGTGGGGGCACTGCTGAAAAGATACCCAGTAATGTGGAAACAACTTTGGAAATGGGTAACAGGCATAGGTTGGAACAGTTTGGAGGGGTCAGAAGAAGACAGGAAAACATGGGAAAGTTTGGAACTTCCTAGAGATTTGTTGACTAGCTTTGACCAAAAGGCTGATAGTGATATGGACAATGAAATCCAAGATGAGATGGTCTCAGATGGAGAGGAGGAACTTGTTGGGAATTGGAGCAAAGGTGACTCTTGTTATGTTTCAGCAAAAAGACTGGAGGAATTTTGTCCCTGCCCTAGAGATTTGTGGAACTTTGAACTTGAGAGAGATGAATTAGGGTATCTGGTGGAATAGATTTCTAAGCAGCGAAGCATTCAAGAGGTGACTTGTGTGCTGTTAAAGGCATTCAGTTTTATAAGGGAAGCAGAGCATAAAAGTTCAGAAAATTTGCAGCCTGACAATGTGATAGAAAAGGAAAATCCATTTTCTGAGGAGAAATTCAAGCCGGCTGCAGAAATTTGCATAAATAACAAGGAGCTGAATGTTAATCCCCAAGCCAATGGGGAAAATGTCTCCAGGGCATATCAGAGGTCTTCACAGCAGTCCTCCCATCTCAGGAGGCTTAGGGGGAAAACGTGGTTTTATGGGCTGGGCCCAGGGTCCCTGTGCTGTGTGCAGCCTAAGGTCTTGGTGCATCCTAGCTGCTCTAACAGTGGCTGAAAGGGCCTAACGTAGAGGCTGGGCTGTGACTTAAAGCCTTGGCAGCTTCTGTGCGAGTGCGCAGAAGTCAAGAGCTGATGGTTGGATAACTCCACCAGGGGAAAAAACCATGACGTGTCAAGGTGCTTGCTAAAGGCAAAGGGAATACAGAATGAGTAGCAGAAGAAGGTAGTCATCAATACCAGCTAAGACCATGTGACCAGTTGCAGAAACGGGGACTGTCATTGTCATGAGTATTTCCTTCTCCTTTTGTTAGAAACATGTTTGTGAACGTATACACTTGTACTAAGAAAATACCTTCATTTTTTTTCTTTTTCCTTTATCATGTGACGTAAGATTTTTTGACTTCATATCAGGATTTAAGTTTATGTAATAGCATTTGGGTTGGGAACTGTTGCATTTCTGGTTGTATGAAGGAGAGTTGTATTATGTTAGGTCTAATTATGACCTTATTATTGTCTTTATTTGAAGTTATGTGTGATTTCAGGAGACGTGTATGGGTTTAAGTCGACAGACAGTGGACTTGTGATGGCTAATACTGAGTGTCAACTCAAACGGACTGAAAAATGCAAAGTATTGATCCTGGATGTGTCTGTGAGGTGCTGCCAAAAGAGATTAACATTTGAGTCAGTGGGCTGGGATATATATATATATAAATATATAAAATATATTTATTATATATAAATATACAATAAATATTTTATATAAATATATAATATAATATTTACAGTATATTACATTATATTATATATTTTATAATTATAATTATATATGATTATAATTATATATAAATTATATATAAATAATATATAATATTTTCATATTATTATATATTATATAAATATATGTGATAATTATATATTATATAAATATATATATATTTGTATATATATATATCCTATTAGTTCTTCTCCTCTAGATAATCCCAATATAGGCACTCAGTTGGGAGTGACAGAGCCAGGATCCAAACCCAGATTTAGCCAAACAGAAATCTCAGAACTGCATACCACCTCCAAATTTTTGCTATGAGATTATAAAATCTCAAAATTCAGACGTTGTCACGTCTGAATGTATTTGCTGTGAGAAGATTGTATAATCTCATAGTCAACTGGGATAAAAAGAGATAGTAGGAGGAGGTAAAAATGGCCAGAAAGGGCAGGGCACTTTGGAAGAGTGAGGGAGAGTAATGTGGCTTTCACGAATGAGAGTTACGAGAGACTTTGGAGTTGTAGAACACTATTTGCAACTTGGGGATACAGAATAAACTCATCTGACATTTTCTTCTGGTCTCAAGGAATGTGATTATTCCTTTACTCAGTTCATCCTCAAATCTCATTAAAATAGTGCATAATGTATTGGAAGAATTATAGCTTCTTGATGCTGACATCTTATTTTTCATCTGAAACTGTCAACTCCCTAATCTCTGTAAGTGTTCAGCGCTTGTTTGGTCTGCTAGAAAAAAAATCAAAATTACAGTTTAGTCCTGAAATTTTTTTTTAATGAAGTATCCTCATTTCTCACACTTAGAGTATGTGTTTGGGCAAGACTTTAATAAACACGAACAGAATAAATCATCTGAAAACACTTATCTTCACCTGCAGCTTCTGTGTCAGAAAAGCTGAGGCTATAAGATTCTAGCGTCACCTTACTCCGCACTTGCCAGTTGTTTGACATGGGAAATGTACCCTTCCTCATTAGTAAAAAGGAGAGGGCAATACCTGTATTATAGGATAGATATGTGGATGACATGGGATAATGTGTAAGTACCTGTTAACTACCAGACTTCCCAGGAAGATTAGAATTTTATGCATCAATTGGTATTGGCTCAAATTTACTAGGCATCTATAATCAGAAACTTTACGGAAGTCACCTCTTTGAATCCTCAGAACAACTTTTCAAGGCGGGTTTCCTTATTTTCACATTAGAGATGAAAACCTGAGTTGCAGGGATTTTAAATAACATGACAAAGAAGAATCCGGATTAAAAGTCCAGTGTAATTTCACATCTTGTGTATTTTCCGCTACACCAACCTCCTTCTCAATCTACTATACAATTAACATTGAGTGCCTAATGTTTGCTCACATTCACATATAAAATATAAGTAAGGGCCGGGTGCGGTGGCTCACACCTGTAATCCCAGCACTTTGGGAGGCCGAGGCGGGCGGATCACAAAGTCAGGAGATCGAGACCACGGTGAAACCCCGTCTCTACTAAAAATGCAAAAAATTAGCCGGGCGAGGTGGCGGCACCTGTGGTCCCAGCTACTCGGGAGGCTGAGACAGGAGAATGGCGGGAACCCGGGAGGCGGAGCTTGCAGTGAGCAGAGATCGCGTCACTCACTCCAGCCTGGGCGACAGAGAGAGACTGAAAGCCTGGTTTTTAACCTGTTTATACCACAAATTAGCAGTACTCTGCACTACTGTCTTACTTTCTTAAAATTGAATTATGAGACTGACACATCATAAGTAATTGGACAATCTAGTTCAATTTCTGCATGAAAATTCAGATTATTGTGAATTATAATCCCCATTTCCTTCTTTCTCTAAACTCATGAAAATAAAGCAGGAGAAATCATCCTACCCCCAGAACTTGTGTGTGTGTGAGTGTGTGAGTGTATGTGTGTGTGTGTGAGTGTGTGTGTCATATTTTTTTCTCTTTATTTAGACTTTCTATAGGGTCAACTATATGTGGTAAAAATACTAATAGAAGTAAAACAAAGTAGTGATTCCAACCCCTAGAAGTCCTGATTTGAAGTCATATGGGTGTTTAATCCATTTCCCTTGTCAATGTCGACAGCGAATATGGTGTCTGTATTGACTATTTGTAATAGGCTAAACCACTCTCCCCGATCAGGCAGTGCACATTCATAAAAACAAGTCTCAGAAATGACAGCTTTTTCATGGAAATATTTTTGGATGCAACCACTGCACCTTGCTCTCTGCTGTGGACCTGTGAGGCTTCTAAACTTGTCCCTGTTCGGTGGCCCTATGACAGTTCTCTTAGCCTTGTCAAAAGAATTCAGCTTCTCTGATGTGGAACTTTTTATCGCATGCCACAGAAGAGATTTTTACCTGTTTTTATTTTTGATTGTTCTGCTAGGTCTTTGCTATCCCAGCCCTGCTAAACTTTGGCGGCTACAGCGAGCCAGGAACAGACTTTCCCTCTGAAGTCTAAAAGGATTAGCTTTGGAAAGTTAATCACCTAGTGGCAGATCCAGGATTTGTGGGGCCTGAGACTTAGGAAAGCTGGGGAGAGGATGACCTTTTAAGAAAAAGAATCCCAAATGAATACTAAGTTATGTACATAAGTGAATGCTGAAAATGAGAAATCACAATGGACACATTTTGAAAAGAAAATCAATGCCATAAAACACAAAATTCAGAAAAATAATGTACATTTTCCTTAATTACTTGTTTAAAGATGCATATGTGATGCACTGTATTTCTAACGACTAGTTTTAATCCTCTGCACGCTTTAAACCTGTTTTTTACTTTTTTTTCACTACACTCTTGTGCTTGCTGATAGAACACTGATAGGATATGTTCATAGAGAGAGGTCATCTCAGGCCCATTTGAAACATTGCAATGGAGGGGTTGAAGTATTCCTAGAAGCCATTTCTACACCAGCAAATGATTATTTAATTGTACATAGATATATCTGAAAATGGCATAAATACATCCACTAAATCTCAGTTGTATGTATTGACCAACTCAACCTTGTCTTAGTTTCATCCCTACCACCCCATAACTGGAACATGTGATGGAAAAGACAGTGTATGTGAGTGAAGGAGACAGTGTTCTTAAACAATAGTGCTTAAAACAGCTAATTTTTGAGAAAATTACAAAAACATATGTCAACGTGAGCTCTAGATTCACCCCAAGACCTGGGAAAGGGCCTGTGCAAGTAAGACCTGGAAGCTTTAGCTGGTTAGCCTCACGGCAACTCTCCTATGCACATGTCACTTAAGCACGACTCCCATGATAAAAACGGGAAGTTCTGCTTAGAAAGGCATCAGATTGTGGATTTGCACCTTTACTTTCTGGTTCCTATCTGTTGCAGTACATTAAACTGAAAATTCAAAGATAATAAGGTGGAATGTGGTGGCTCACACCTGTAATCCAGAGTGTGGTGGCTCACACCTGTAATCCCAGCACTTTGGGAGGCCAAGGGGGCAGATCACTTGTGGTCAGGAGTTTGAGGCCACCCTGGACAAAATGATGAAACCTTGTCTCTATGTCTCTACAAAAAAATACAAAAAGTAACCAGGTGTGGTGGTGCATGCCTGTAACTCCAGCTACTTGGGAGGCTGAAGTGGGAAGATCACTTGAGCCCGGGAGACGGAGGTCAAAGTGAGCCAAGATCGTGCCACTGCACTCCAGGCTAGGTGACAGAGCAAGACCCTGCCTCAAACAAAACCCTAAGATGATAAGAGAGTTACATACTGAATAACTAAGATGTAACAAGACCAGGTTGAGGGAGAGGGACAGAAGGGAAAATTAAAAATGTTTGGAATAAATTTTAAGTAGACAAACAAGGAAAAAGTCTGTAAGATGACGCTGAACTGGGCTGGGTGCGGTGGCTCACGCCTGTAATCCCAGCACGTTGGGAGGCCGAGGCGGGCAGGTCACGAGGTCAGGAGATCGAGACCATCCTGGCTAACACGGTGAAACCCCGTCTCTAGTAAAAATACAAAAAACTAGCCGGGCGAGGTGGCGGCGCCTGTAGTCCCAGTTACTCTGGAGGCTGAGGCAGGAGAATGGCGGGAACCCGGGAGGCGGAGCTTGTGGTGAGCCCAGATCGTGCCACTGCACTTCAGCCTGGGCGACAGAGTGAGACTCCGTCTCAAAAAAAAAAAAAAAAAAAAGGCTCTGAACTGAAGAATTTGTGTGCAAATAACCTGATGCTGAGAACTATGAGGAATGAGTTATCCTCTGGATAAAGCAGTCTTGTTGTTCTTAAGAATAAAACTATATGTTGTTTGCAACTATGCGTGATCATGAACCAGAACTACATCACATGTTAAAGTAACGGAATTTTACTGAATAATGACGAGTTACCTAAAGAATCCTTTCTTAGATTATCTGAAAGAAAATCTATTCCTGACCTGTTTTTGTCACTAACAACCCGTGTGCTCCTAGAAAAAAAATATCACTAAACTTCTTTGGTGTGTTTTCTTCTCTATAAAATAGGAACAACGCTACTAGACAATCTTTAAGGCTTCTTCTAGTTCTAAAAGTTTTTGTACATGTATTTTCTTTAAATATGACAACGTACCCTATTTAGACATCATCATTCATATTTTCCTGGAGCTAGAATAGTTTGGAAAGAAGAATCCAATTGGAAAATATTATTTAACAACTTCTTCAGATGTTAATGCAAGTTGGAGCTGTAAAAATTCAATAATGACAATGTTGTTCAGAGTGGAACAAAGATAAATTCCAAACAATCTCTGCAACAAATGCCATTGCCATTTATGTAATCTGAAGTTAAAAAAAAAAAGAGAGAGAAAAAAGAAATAGCAAGAGGGACATGATTCTTTAAGGAATTTGACATCCTGGAATTGTGTTTTTAACAGTTTTTCTTTCAAGGAGCCAATAGGCAAACCTGTGCACAATTTAGATGTTTTGCTCATCCCATATGTTTCATGTGCTGGTCTGAATTATTCAGTGGTGGAAAATAGAAATGTAGAATTAAAAAAAAAAAAAAGCATTCACAGCATTCCTATTACTAATTACAGGCAGCACAGTAGACAAAGTTACAGACATATATCATTAAAGACATAACAGGTTATCCAGCTCAGTCAACTCTGCTGCATTTTACAAAACAAAATCCTTGTTATGTGTCCAGCTTAATTTCAATGATCCATGTTGGCTTCTATAGATTCTTCTGGGACACTAATAAATGACTCAATTTCAATATAAATTTCCTGCATTTGCTGACGGCTTAATCTCGCGACTGAATTCCATGTAATTACCTACAGTCATTCACACTTTCATTAGGAAGAACAGTTTATCATGATAATTCAAAGGCATTTACCACCTGCTCATGATGCCATCCAGCATGTAGACAAAGCAAGTTAAATGAACACAGTCTCTGTGCCCTAAAAACATCCTCAACCTCCTTGATCTGGCTGTTTCATGTATATGGATCTCTAGCACATTCTCTTCTATCAATAATGTTTCCATATTAGTCAATCTGACTTGCTTCATTGCTCATAAGTACGTCTTTCTCAGCAAATGTCCTAACACATCCTTCATCTGTTTTTACCCTCATCATAGCTTTATTGTAAATAGATTGATCACATCAAGCCTGAGGTCCCCTAACTGCGCAGTGGTGGTTACAAATTATGGCCAGAGCAGTCCATGCTGAGGTGGAGGAAGACATAGTTTCTCTTCCTGAATAAACCACTCTGTTCTGGAAAGGGAAATGTTAGTTTCCTTGCAGGTACTGAAACTGCTTTCCCGAGACTGATCCCTTCCTAGACTTTCCAATGTCCCAAGTAGTATTACCAGTGGGTGGAGCCTTGGCCCTGGCAGGAGATTGAAGGGTGAGACCGGGTACTAGGACAAGCCAGGATATTTCTCTGTCTCCTGCTCTGCTTTGGACAGCATCTCTGGCAGCAGCTGTGTCTCCTGCAGTGACTGTGACTCCTCTGAGGCCTCAGCTGCTGACACACTCCCAACTACTGCTGGGCACCCTGGTGTCTGGGCTCCCTTTAGAATGCTTCTCTTTGTTGCCCCTATGGCTGGGAGTGGCTTCCTGATGTTGCTAATCTCTGGTTTGTTTGACCATCTCTGCAGCTCTTCTATCACTATATAACCAAGTTCCTGCTTCAAATTTGCTATTTAAGAGCTCAGAGTGGTTTCTACTTACCTGGTTGAAATATGGTATATACAATTTTGCCCATAAGGAGTGATCCCAGGAAACAAATCCTCAAGAAAGGATTGTATGTTAGATCTTGAAAGTAGGAATGATCCGCATGAAGGCAGAGAGGGAATTTTAGTAATCCATGGTATGTAGGGGCATCACAACCACCTGGATTTTCCAGGCTCTAAGAAATTAAGTAATCTGCTGTACTCTGTCACTATGGCAGTAACAATGATTACAAGTATTGTGGAGCTTGATAAAGTATTTGAGACAACACAACAGGGTTTCCAAAAAAAAAAAAAAAAAAAAAAGCCAATGCAAGACTTATAAGTTTCAGCTCAAACACAGGTAGAAAACCAGAGTACTTGATGACAGCTTTCAGTGAATTATTTTTATCCATTATACATACAGGACAGCATGGCTGAAAGTCAGGACTAATGTCTTGTGGTGTAGTCTGGAGAATTTTGAAGCAAGTTGGTCAGATAACTTTGCTGAATTTCTTCCGTTAATATTCAGGGGTTAGTGAGAAAGCAATGATTCTCTTAGAAATGCACAGAAAACTGTTTGTTCACATCAAGCTGGACACTGGACTTACACAATGAAATGAGTTCCATAATTGAATATCAAAACTGATATCCTAATAGACACACCTCTCCCTCTTTTCATTTTCCTGAGGAAACTAGCCGTCTTTTGTAATTCACACATATCGCACTTCATTGCTTATAGATCCAAAACTGGAGTCAGATTCCAGTAAGACCAGGGCAGAATCACGAGTTATCTTGGAAGAAGGCAGCATATAGACCACCAGGAATTGCAAAAACTTGTCCATATTGATTAATGGAAATTTAAAGAGCACATATATAAATGAATCGTCAGCATGTGAAAGGAAGAAAATGAAATATACAGTTAGGTTGGCTGTATCTATTGGATTCATGATTTAATGTATTAACTTGATCATCTGGAAATGGCTCTAATACTTCACTTGGTTGACTGACTAAAGCATGGATTCCACAAAGGGCTATGTCTAAAAAGGTCAAGATGTGAAAACTTTCCTGTAATTATTTAGAGCAAGGAGTCCAACAGATATACAAACATGATAATTTTAGAGTAAAATAATTAAGGACAATTTGCTTTCTCTTCTTCTGACAATTTTATCTGAAAGTTACAAAAAAACACATCACCAGGGCATTGAGAAATGCTTTATGAGGGAAATACCAGCATTTTTGAAAACTTGGTTCTGGATTTCAACTGGAAATATGGGTTGATGGTGGGAGTTGCCACTTGTGAAGTAATCTATGTGATTTTAATGGAAATTGTGGGATTCCAGAGTGACAGAGGCCAGGTGGCAGTGCTTAAGCATCAGAGATAAGGATGGCTTAATTACCATGACTGGTTGTAAAGATGGACTGCCATCCAGAGTGTTTTAAACTCGAGGGACCTGAGTCATGGATAATTGATTACTGGGACCTAGGGACAAAATACATAGGCATAAATATTACTTGATTTGTATTGTAGAGAATACACTGGGGAGCAGAGGTCTTATTTGAGTCACTGCAGTAAGAAGTCATGGCATCTCCAATTCCTCTATCTAAACTAGTCTATAAACCTGGATTACTTAATTGAAGGAGAGACCAGGCCCCCTTGAGGAAGGCCTTGCAACATTCTCATGTATACAGACTCGAAATCTTCCTCTATGCATACCCTGAAGGAGTATATGGCCATTTCACCTATGACTTTGCACTGGAGAAAGGGAAAATTCTAGACACTGGCTCTGAGTTGACACTCATCCCTGAGCACCTGAAGTGCCACTATAGTCTTCTGGGACTTATGGAAATTGGCTGATGAGTAAAGTTTTGGGCCAAGTCTATCTCAAAGTGGTCCTATTGGGTCCAGAATCCTCCTTTGGATATTTTCCCAGTTCCTAATAGCATAGTTGGGTAAAGTACATTAGGAAACTAACAGAAGCCTCTCATTGTCCATTATGATAAGAAGTCCCAAGGGTTAGCACCTGGAAGTGCCATCTGTACCTGCATAGCAAACCAAAAGCAAAGCCTCGTCCCCGGAGGGCCACAGCAAGTTTACTTTTGGGAAAAAAACAGAAGGAGTCATAAAGAATGACTGAGGGCTGTCGTAAACCCAGGTGGTTACTCCAATTGTAACTGCTATTCCACATAGGTATTCTGAGTACAATAAATCAAAGACGGTTTTTGAATTTAGTACACATCTATTGATCTGGATTGAAAATGCTTTTTTCTTCTTCTCCATAGCAATTTGAAGGGTTGACCAGAAGCAGCTCACTTTCTCTTGTCAGAGCTATCAGTGTATTGTATGTGTAAACATAGTATATAAGGTATGGCCACAGCATATAATATGCTTCTATATTATAAAAGGTATGGGAGTGTTCATATCTTATATAATATGCTTATACATACTCAGGACCTTGATTAGGACCTTTCACAGAACATCACATTTGTCTATGACTTAGATGCTGATTGAATCTGGTTAGGGGGAAGTAGCAAGAATATCCTGAATGATTAGGAAGTCATTTGTGTGTATAGAGGAAGAGATAAAATGAAATTTCAGGCTTCTGCCTTTAGAGAAGTTTCTAAGGGCATTCTTTTTAGGGTGAAAGACATGCACGATATCCCACTCAAAAGGAGAAACAAGTCTTAGTGAGCAAAATTTTTTTAATATAAATAGATACATTTTCAAAATTGAATTTGACTTATCAATGCACCTTGCTTCTAGAACTATCATCCAAGCATTTATAGAATGGCTTATTTACAAGTTATGGTATCCCACACCTCATTGCTTGTAATCTAGAAACATAGAAGAGTGGCAATGAATTCCTGTCTATATACTAGCTGATCTAGTAGACAAGTGGAATGGCTGAAGCTTCGGTTAGGGTGCCATCTAGGAGACAGCACGCTCCAAGGTTGGATTTGCTGTCACGCAAGATGCATAATTTGCTTTGAAATAGCAACTAATCTGCAGTTGTATTTTTCCCATAGTCAGAATGTACAGGTAGGGGAACTGAGTCAAAAAGTGGAAGTGACTCATGTCACTCATACTTAAGACCCTGTTGGGAAACAAGCCTACATGGCTCTAGAGGCTAATTTTCTCCTCTTTATTGGTGTCTGGGCAGGGAGCTGGCTCAGTTGGTGTCATGGCCCACAGAGAGAAAAGATCTTTGATGTCTGCATTCCTAGCGTGCGCAGCTTTCCAGACCCACCTGATTTGTATGCATTCTCTGAAGCATCCTACCTGGGCTCAGAGATATCCTAAAATAGTTTTTGTTCTTTGTGAAACTAGGTGACCCCTAGCCCCTCGCAGGTTAACCAAAAAAATATGTAATGCAGTGTGGGTTCCAGGCTGACTCGCTGTCCCGGCGTGTTCTCAGTTTCTCTTCCAGCTTCTCATCCAGGCAGACGCCTCCTGCTGAAACCATGGCCGGGGTGCATTCAGACCATCTATACCCCGCTTAAGTTGTAGAATAATGAGCTTGGGAGACAGCATGTGCTATACTATTTCTTTAGTTTGAATTTTTTCTCCAATAACCTCTTTATATGCATATTTCCCCCAATAAACTCTGCATATATATTATAACCACATGTTGTTCTTGGTGTGTGTTTGTAATTCTTCTGCAGCACACAGTCCATTTGCATGTTTGCAAGGATGTTATTCAAGAACCTGCTGTGTATTTGGTATTATGGAATTTTATATTTCTAAAGATATACATATGCACACGTTCACAAAAGAGAGATTTAAGGAATTGGCTCAGGTGATTATGGAGGCTGGAAAGTCCAAAATCTTCAGAGGAGGTTGAGAGGCTAGATACCCATGGAAAAGTTGATGTTGCAATATGACTGTGAAGGCAGATTGCTAATAGAATTTCCTTTTCCTTAAGGGATATTAGGCTTTTTTCTCTTAAGGCCTTTAACTGATTGGACGAGGCCCACCTGCATTGTGAGAGCAATTTGCTTTGCTCAACGAATACTGATTTAAATGTTAATGTTATCTAAATAAATACTTCACAAAAACATCTAGACTGGTGTTTGACCAAATACCTGGGTACCATGGCCCAGCCAAGTTAATACGTAAATCAACCATCACAAATTAGAAAGCTACTGGTAAAGACTTAGAAAATTATTTTAAAAAGTGTTTTCCCCATATTAATATAATCTTCATGTTTAACATATTTTTTAGAATAAGCGCATAGCATAGCACTTTTTAGTCACACTGTACATTGAAATATATGTAAACAAATATGCACAACTTAGTCCAACCTACAGAATTTTTACTAAAAATTAGTAGTTAACATTGTTGATCAAACCCATTTGTTGCCGGAAGTCAGGGACCCCAAATGGAGGGACTGGCTGAAGCCATGGCAGAAGAATATAAATTGTGAAGATTTCATGGACATTTATTAGTTCCCCAAATTAATACTTTTATAATTTCTTACTCCTGTAAGAAATTATAAAATTTCTTTACTGTAATCTCTGAACATAAATTGTGAAGATTTCATGGACACTTACCACTTCCCCAATCAATACCCTTGTGATTTCTCCTATGCCTGTCTTTACTTTATTCTCTCAATCCCACCATCTTCATAAGCTGAGGAGGATGTATGTCACCTCAGGACCCTGTGATGATTGCGTTAACTGCACAAATTGTTTGTAGAGCATGTGTGCTTGAACAATATGAAATCTGCGCACCTTGAAAAAAGAACAGGATAACAGCAATGTTCAGATAACAGCAAAATTGTTTGATTTTATAAAAATGACTTCTCAGTGGTTCCTCGATTAGCCAAAGATCAGCCCATTCCTGAGGCCTTTACAGTGTTCACTGATGACTCCAGTAATGGCAATGCTGGTTATGTAGGTCCTACAGAGAAGCTTATTTCTACCTTTTTTATCTCTGCTCAAAAGACAGAGTTAAATGCTGTCATTACTGCCTTGCGGGATTTCCCCAAACCTTTAGATATTGTCTCTGATTCTACTTAACGTGGGAAAGAGGATATGTTTGTGTTTCACCAGGAGATCATCAAAAGAAAACCACAGGGAAAAGACATCCATGTCAGAGACCGCCCTCAGACGTGGTGAGATCTGTGCCAACTCCTCAGAAGCAGGCACACCAAATCGCAATGGGTCTGATTCAATCCTCTCTGTTGGCAGTGGAGACCCATCTAACTAATCCCACTTCTAATTACCTTTCTTTTTCTCCTTACAAACCTAAAAATCTCACCATTTCTATTAGCCTGAAAATAACATCCCTCTGTTTTTATCTTCCTCTTTCAGCACTCAATCTCGCTTACAACGGGTTTTATTTAATGATTCTCCTTATAATTTCTGTCTCACCAGTTTCTTCTCACACTGATTTACCTGCTACACACAATTATTCTTGTTGGGCTTATGTGCCTTTTCCTCCACTTATTCGACTTCTCACCTGGATGGATGCTCCTGCGGAAATCTATACTAACGATAGTGTGTGGATGCCTGGAGCTACAGATGATCATTGCCTCGCTCAACCAGGAGAAGAAGGCACTGCGTTTAATGTTACCATGTGTTATAAATACCCCCCTCTGTGCCTCGGACATGCACCTGGTTGTTTCCATCTAGAAACTCACGTCTGGTCTGCTTACCTTCTGGATAAATCAGCTACTGAGGAACTGGGACATTTGATCTCTGGCCTCTCCCTTTCTCCTTTAAAACAAATGAAAAGGGGAGTAATGGGAGATACCCCATACTTTCAATGTAAACATGCAGGAAAACCATGCCCTAAAAATTTTGAGGGTCCATCTAAAACTTTAATTTGGGAAGACTGTGTTAACTCACACGCAGTAATATCAAAAAATGACTCATATGGTTTAGTAAGAGACTGGGCACCAAAGGGCTATTTAAAAACAATTGCTTCTCTGGTGGAAGGGAATGCCCGGAGGCTACTTATTTTCTTTCTTGTCAGGAGAAGGAGAATCATCATTCTACTTTGCATAGGAGGTTCAGCTCATTCTCTCCCGTAAAATGGGAAGATAAAGGCATTACCCCCCACCAAGGCCTCATACGATACTCCCCATTCTGAGCCCAGAACACCCAGAACTTTGGAAATTGGCTATTGCTATGTCTGCACTAAGAGTATGGGAAGAGGAAACTATTTTGTCTATTGTCCCCGCTACTGCCCCCATCTCTCAGTATCAACGTAGATCCAGACATTCTGCTTTACTTACCTCCAACCTGACAGTTCCCATACAGAGTTGTGTTAAGCCTCCTTACATGCTGTTAGTGGGAAATATCAAAATTTGGGCAAACAATCAAACTGTCCAGTGCATTAATTGTCATTTATACACTTGTATTAACTCCCATGTTGACTCCAGGAAAAGTGTAACGTAGGTTTGAGCTCGAGAAGGTCTGGATTCCAGTAACTTTGCCCAGACCTTGGGAATCCTCCCTCTTGATACATTTAATTAATGAAGTGTTACAGTGAATTCTGAAAATATCTAAGAGATTTGCTTTCACTTTAATCGCTATGATCATGGGTCTAATTATAGTCACTGCAATGGCCACCACTGCCGGAATGGCGTTACATACATCTATTCAAACAGCTCACTTTGTTAATGATTGGCAAGCCAATTCCACCCAAATGTGGAATTCTCAGCAAGGCATTAATCAAAAATTGGTTAATCAAATTAACGATTTAAGACAGTCTGTTATTTGGCTTGGAGATCAGGTAGTGATTCTTGAACACCACAGGCAAATGCACTGCAACTGGAATACCTCTGATTTCTGTATCACCCTGTATTCCTATAACGAGACTGATCGTTCATGGGAAATGGTCAAAGGACACCTTCTGGGTAGGGAAGATAATTTATCATTGGACATAACTAAATTAAAGAAACAAATTTTTGAAGCCTCTCAAGCTCACTTATCCATTGTGCCTGGAGCTGAGGCGTTAGATCAGGTGGCAGAAAGTCTTTCTGGACTAAACCCCATGACTTGGATTAAGTCTATTGGGGGCTCCACTGTAGTAAATTTTAGAATTATGTTTCTCTGTTTAATTGGCTTATTTTTAGTGTGCTGGACCAGCCAAAGAATCCTGTGTCAAAATCGAGAGAATGAACAAGCCTTCATTGCCAAGGCACATTTATATAAAAAGAAAGGGAGAGATGCTGCAGGAAGTCAGGGACCCTGAATGGAGGGAACGGCTGAAGCCCCGGCAGAAGAACATAAATTGTGAAGATTTCATGGACATTTATTAGTTCCCCAAATTAATACTTTTATAATTTGTTATGCCTGTCTTTACTGCAATCTCTAAACATAAATTGTGAAGATTTCATGGACACTTATCACTTCCCCAATCAATACCCTTGTAATTTCTCCTATACCTGTCTTTAATCTCTCAATCCCATCATCTTCATAAGCTGAGGAGGATGTATGTTGCCTCAGGACCCTGTGATGATTGCGTTAACTGCACAAATTGTTTGTAGAGCATGTGTACTTGAACAATATGAAATCTGGGCACCTTGAAAAAAGAACAGGATTAACAGCAATGTTCAGGGAACAAGGGAGATAACCTTAAACTCTGACTGCCAGTGAGTCAGGTGGAACAGAGCCATATTTCTCTTCTTTCAAAAGCAGATGGGAGAAATGTCACTGAATTCTTTTTCTTAACAAGGAACATCCCTGAGAAAGAGAAAGTGCCCCTGAAAGTAGGCCTCTAAAATGGCCGCTTTGAGGGCGACTATCTTTTATGGTCAAAGACAAAGGGATGAAATAAGCCCTGGTCTCCTGTAGCACTCCCAGGCTTATTAGGATGACGAAATTCCCACCTAATAAATTTTGGTCAGACCAGTTGTCTGCTCTCAAACCCTGGCTCCTGATAAGATGTTATCAACAACAATGTGTGCCCAAAACTTCATTAGCAATTTTAATTTTGCCCCGTCCTGTGGTCCTGTGACCTCGCCCTGTCTCCACTTGCTTTGTGATATTTTATTACCTTGTGAAGCATGTGAATCTCTGTGACCTACCCCCTATTTTTACACTCCCTCTGCTTTTGAAAATCACTAATAAAAACTTGCTGGTTTTACAGTTCATTGGGCATCACAGAACCTGCTGACATGTGATGTCTCCCCCAGGCCCCAGCTTTAAAATTTCTCTCTCATACTCTTTCTCTTTATTTCTCAGACCAGCCTACACTTAGGGAAATAGAAAAGAACCCATGTTGAATATCAGGGGTGGGGTTTCCCACGATACCCATTGTTTTTCCCATAGAGAAGCTGCTCTCCAAGTGAATACAACTCAATGCAACTCAACAAGTGTTTGCAGAGCACCTGCAGAAAGTCAAGGAGAAGCCTTACTCACTTCCATATAAACTGTACCATTCACTTTCTGCCATGCACAACCTCCCAATATGAAATACCTTTTCACATTCGAAGGCCTTGATTCCTCAAGGTAATTTTCCAAGACAATTATATGCTTCTTGAGACAGGGACTGTATCTTTTCTTTGTAGGCTCTGCAACATAGTGCACAAAGCACGTGCTTTAAAGTATTGGTTTGATATGTTAAAATGAATATTCATGCCTGTAATCCGAGCACTTTGGGAGGCCGAGGCGGGCAGATCATGAGGTCAGGAGATTGAGACCATCCTGGGGAACACAGTGAAACCCCGTCTCTACTGAAAATACAAAAAAATTAGCCTGGCGTGGTGGTGGGTGCCTGTAGTCCCAGCTTCTAGGGAGGCTGAGGCAGCAGAATGGCTTGAACCCGGGAGGCAGTGGAGCTTGCAGTGAGCAGAGATTGCGCTACTGCACTCCAACCTGGGTGACAGAGCAAGACTCCTTCTCAAAAAAAAAAAAAAACAAAAAAAAAATTTTTCTATTTCAGAAACCTTGAGAGAGAAATTCGGTTATTATAAAACACAGACTCATTTTAGAAGAAAGATTTTTTGTGACTTAGGTGTCAAAAGTACATAGTACTAAATTGGGCATCAGTAGGACTGGCATTTCCTTCTGGCTCACTGGGAAACAAAATTGGTCACTCAAGGCATGGTGAACCTCCCTGCCTCTAGCAAAAGAGAGATTTGGACAAGCAAACTTTAAGGCTCCAAAGAGTCTAAGATTTGTAATTCTCTGAAATATTCTAGAAACCTATTTACATTTTGATTTCCCCTAAATTATCCTGGTTCTCATATTCACACTGAGATAATACGTAAAGTATAATGAATATTGAAGTGCTATCTTTAAATTGCTTTGCAATTTTCAGAAGAAAGTTCTTGTAGAAAGAAGAAATATATAATTAATCAAGGAAACCCAGATGGCACAAAATAAACAGAAACATTGTGGTGGTGTAGCATCCTGTTGTAGTTGAAAGATATTTTGAAAAAATAAAAACAAGATCAGTGCTAATGGTTTTGAAAGGACTGACTTCTTTTTGCACTTATGACTGACGTTTCTGACTATTATCTATGCCATTATGATTGACAATTAGAATAAATCCAGCCCCAAATACTGTCAAAACCTCCATGTCCAGAATGAGGGTCAAACTCTCAACATAATCCACAATTACCAGACTCCCTTGCAAATCACAATTCTGTCATTTTTTTATGGGAAATCTACAAGCACAGTAATTGCCTCTTAATAGGATACTTTTTTTTAAAGGGGTCAAATTTAAACCATCTGTAGACAGATGGAAGGGAAAGTGGAATTAGGGCTGTTACCAAAAACTCTGCAGCTGTCAGGGTGCGTTTGAGGCAATCCTAGTGGTTCATTAGCAACAGGCAACACTACGTCCAGGCTACAAGCAGGGCCTGGGGGGAGATGGGCATCCTTCTTATGGCTGGTTGTTTTGGCAAACGTCAGTGAGTGATGGCTGGACTCATCACTGCAGAACACTCTTCCCATGGGCCCAGACTGCAGATTCTGCTCAAAGTCTTTGTTGTTCATTCTGGTCATCAAGCCACACTGTGCTTTTCAATCATTTCAGGGAAGAACCAACTCAGGCCCCAGGCACTGATTTCCTCACACCTCCTACGCCCACATTCTTTCTGTTATGATCATCACCCAATCTCCCCTGCTTGTTTTAACCTTTGAAGGGAAGGAGAAAAGAACAAAGAGTCCAATATGTCAAAGGGCTGGAACATTTTATGAAACACGACAAAACTCACCTGTACAGTAGAGGTAGGACCCTTCTAGAGATACCAGCATCCATTTCACAGTGGATACAGCACCCACTCACTTCTCAGTTTCTGGCTTCTTCAAGTGAAAATCATTCTAGGTTTTATTTATTTATTTTTATTTTCTATTTTTCTGTTTCATGTAAACAAATTAAAGATGCCATCACTTGGTGTCTGGTAGAGCTTGCCAAAGTCAAATGGATTCTTGGAACATTAAGTCCCCATTAAGAAGGAAGAAAAAAAAATACAAAAATCTTTGTTTACAAGAATATTCACCTAGCAGCCATTATTGTAGCTCTGCTGATGTTTGGGAGTTCTTTTCTCTTCCTTCAGAACTCTTTGTAGTTTTTACTAGTGAGAAAAATTATTCTATATAAAAATTCCTCATTGTGGCCCAAATCACCTCCTATTGTTTCCCAGGCTTGCCATGTGCCTTCCCAACTCCACACAGGCAAGCACCACACACTTCCTGTTGAAGACGCTGTGATACACTGACTTCTTTTACCTCAATCTTATTCATCTTTTAAGACCATTCAAAGTCATTTTCTACTCTATGAACAGCATTAATTACAATTTTTCTGTGCTTGTAGAATTTCCCCAAATAGACTCTTAGCCTCCTAGTGAGAAAGATCCTTTGATTTTAGTCACGTGCAATATCTTTTCAGTAGATACAATATCTTTAGAGCACCTTATGCAGAGTTGGAGTCCATGGAATGATGATGATAGCAATAATTTGAGGTCCTGTTTGGAACAGAAAACCAGTTTTAAAATACTTGTGGAAATAGTTGCATCATATAATATGTTCAAGATGTCAGGGTAAAAATATGTTTAAAGATAAAAGTTCTGTGGGCTTAATTTTCACCATTTATCATGACTAAGTAGTATCTGTTTGCCTTTCATTTAAAGTCAATTTTCCGTTTCAACAAAAGGGTGAAATACAATGCAGTTCTCAGAACTAGAACAAGAAAGCAGTTTAACCTTTACAACTTTGAAAGTAAAAAGAAGAGGCATTAATGGAAATGTAGACAAAAGGCAAAGAAAGAGCTTGCAAGTAGAAAATATGAGGTTGGTCTCACACATACTCTTGGGGCACAGGGTACAGATTTAGTTCTGTACCAAGAATCTGTAAAAGTAGGGGCTAAGTAGGGTCTGACTTTCTGCATTGGGTCAACTGAGTTGGGAATGAGTTGGTAACGTCGATGGCTGTCCAAGAACATCACAGAAGTACTTCAAGTGTTGACCTTATGGCTACTAAAAGTCAGAGTAATTATTAAAATGAGAGCTATTAATATCAATCTACTAATTGATACACTAATTAGTTACCAGAATCTTGGTATTTTTACTTCACATATATATTTTTAATTAATTTAGATTTAATCCAAATAATACAATTTGAAAATTTGTATCCCAAAGCACCAAAGACCACCTCTGATAAATCCAAACCTGTTTTAGAAAGCAAAATAATAGTAAACATGACTCCCAAACTATTATATAAAACCTTTTTGATTTTAGGCAAGCAAAAAATAAAATTGAGTTTTTAGAAAGTATTCTATCTATCCAGATTTTTCTAATAAACTATGTTGAGGTTTCTTGGTACCATTTTTGTGGAGAGGGTTAACATTTTCCACGTAACATTCTATAGAGCTTTCCTTCCACCCATCTAGTGCAGTACTTCCAGAAGCCAACTGAGAAATTATTTTCCTTAAAGCCTCATACACACTATGGGAAGTGCTTTGTGTCATCCTCAGGCTCCTCCCATGGGGAGTGGCCATGAGGTGATGCATAGTCAAGAAATGAACTCAAACTAAAAACTTCAGTGCATTCACTTGCTGTACCATTGGAAAATTAATTAAACTTTTTCAGATTTCTTCTGAAACTCTTTCCATAACTGGAAAAGAATCTCTCAATTTGCAATACCTCTATTCTCTCTCATTCTTCTTTCCCAATCTCATTCTGGTCACATAGGAAATAAAACCTCTTTAATCCAATCCATAACTATGCCTGTCTTCCTAGAAATCTTCACTTCTTGGTAAGAAGGAGTATTAACTTTTAGTTCTATCTAATTTGAAACTAAATAAGCTGTCTATTTTAGTGGTATTTATGTTCAGATATTCTGCACCTCCTTCACCTGGTATGAACTTAAGTTTTCAGACAGAGAAAAGGGAATGTTCACATCTTTGTGGTGGCTCTTAGTTTTGTATTACTTTAATTTGGTGAGAGGTACAATGGGGAGGACTCCTCCGACCTTTGCTTCTTTGTTAGATATGCACTTGGTGATATTTTTCCTGTCACTCTTGTCCACTTTGTAGGTGGGCCTCGTACATGCCTCCTAAACTAAAATTTGAGGTTTTAAACTTAGGGCTGTAATCAAGTCCTTCCAGAAGCACAGCCCTCTCCCACCTGGTTTGCTCAGCTTACCCAAGTTTCAGCTGGCAAAGATGTACCAATTCTCTTCCATTCATCACTCTGGCCTTGACAAGAATGTGACTTATGCCACTTCAGTAGGCTGCTCACAGATTTGGTGACCTCCACCATAGTCTCCCTGCCATCAAAGAATGGCAGGAACTAGAGGGTGCCCACTGTGCTCCTCTTTTCCCATGCCACTCCATCTTTTTCACTAAACTGGCTGCCTCATGCTAGTGCAGGGCACGGTGCATAGTGGCTCCTCCCAAATTATTTCAAGTGAAATAACAAGTCCCCTGAACTTTCTACCCTCCCCTAATTATCTAATCGACTTTCCTCATCTTGAGGTCAAATCCAGAGAGGGAATACTGAGACATAAGTCAAATAGTTTCTCTCTCTCCCCAACTCCATTCTCTGACCAAACTTCAAGTCAGTGTGAAGTGTTTTTATGTATCACATTATCACTTTTCTTTCTGTTCTAACCTCAGGGAATGGTTGCCTTTTCCAAACTTTGGGAAACATCTAGTTTGGTCCTTCATATATAAATGAAAATTAAAGATGTCAGAGTAACCTTTATTTTTCTCTATGATGTTGGAACTTACAATCACTATCTTGCTGTAAATCATTATTGATATAATTATTATCATCTTCTTTCTCTACTTTTCTTCTGAAACATTTTCATCTTCTCACCCGCCACTGATACCAATATCCCCGGACCCCAGATCAATCAGAATAATGGCTATATATGCAGAAAAGTAAAAGGAAAATTTCCTAATGCTTTTCAAATCATTACTATTATTGTCATTATTATCTGCCTTATCTTTCCTATTCAGATGCATATATTAACTGCTCATCTAAAAACATCTACTACTGGGAAATCTAATAATCAGTAAAAGTGTTTATGCAAAATCTTAATTTTTTATTTCCTCCACTACCTCTCAACCTCTCCAATAAATCTCATTTACTGTTATAATTTCTTCCACAATTCCCTACTCCAGAAACCACAGTCATTCTTGACTTCATTTCTTCCCTTTCATCCTCCCCTTCAATTAAGAAATTACTCTCAAACACACTGCTTCCAGAGTAATCTTTTCAAAATTTCTAGGCAAGTGATTAACCTCTAAACTTCCAAGGATTCTATTAGGTATATAACATGCTATTGGGACAGGCAATTGAGATTATGAGTAGATATAAATTCTTAACGAATGGTAACAATCATTCTTATTTCTCTCTTTTAAAAGCTTCTCTTTTCCACTGGGACCTACTATATTATGTTCACCCTTTTAGCAGAGTATTGAAGGTTCTTCACCATCAGCTGCCATCACCTGCACACACTCAGTGCTTGAGCTGCTTTGAACATTTTTTTCCACTCATCACAATGCATTATAGTTTAGGTATGCTCTCCAGTGCTTGTCCCATTACTTAAAATGGATTTCCGCCTGTGCTAACTTTCTGTCTCTGCCATCTACTCCTTGAGTAACCTTGGAAAATTTCATAATCTCTCAGGGCCTCAGTTTCATGTCCTCAAGAGTAAAGATAAAAATGAAACTTGACTCATGGATCTTTCTCAGCATTAAACAAAATAACACAATTAGCCAATAGTAACTATCCAATAAATTTTAGCAATTAATAATTATATTATCAATTCATTATTTATTGTCATCACTGTGATTATCATCATCATCAATGGCAACAACAGCAGTAGCAGCAGCAACATATTAGCAAGCTTTTACTCAACCTTCAAGATCTGGATAAACTATCATCTCTTTAAATATCGTTTCAGGGAAATGTGCCCATTCACACCACTGTGGTGTCCATCTCCTCAAGGTTTTCAGCATCCTGAGGACAGAAACCACAACAAATCTTCTTTTCATTTCTAGTTCCTGGTCAATGATTTCATGTAGTAGGTTCTCAACGAAACATCACTGCAGAAAAACACATACACACACACTTACTGTGCTATTAGTGTGTGTCAATTTCTTCTAGATCTACCATGTATTCAGCCACTTAATTCTTCAACAGCCCTGTAATTAGGTGCTTCTATTATCCTTCTCCTTGCACAGGTGGGAAACTGAGAGATGGAGACATTAGGTAACTTCGCCACAGCCAGGACTAAAACTAAGGTTGTTTGGCTCCAGATTCTGCATGTTTAACCTTAATGCTACGTAGCTTTTCCTGGGCAAGAAGGAGGATCTAAGAACAGAGGATGGAATTGAATACTCCCTAAAATACCCCCTGTTCTAACATTCTGTGATCTTAGGATTTCTCTTAGAGTCTTTGAAACTAATATATACAGGAATAATATATGAAAATATCTATTATTTCTTCAGAAATTTTTTGAAAGGTTCTAACTATTCATATTTATTCACTGAGCATGTCTAGTCTGATAAAATAACTACGTTTCTCATCGATTAACCACAGCATGCCTACTCATACTCTCACCTATTTATAATTTTATTCAAGTTCATTTTCTTGAAATAAGTGGTTCTGTTTTAAATGAAATCAATTAGAGAGGAGTCACCTTGAATTTGGAATTTTATAGTTCCCAAAGTTTGAGCTTTAACTGCCTTCACCTCCAATAAAAGTTTTACTCCAGGTTTGACTGTTAGATTGATCCATTTAAAAACGCATAGCATTCAGGTTGGTGCTCTTGGGAAGATTATGGTGTATGCAAAGAAGCAGGCATTTCTCTTATTGTTTTCATCAACTACCAGTATTCCTGAAAAGAAAAAACAAAAGGATAAAGTTTGTTAATATAACTGTTTGTTAATATAAATATTGGGGAAGTAGTGATGGAAGAAAAACTGTATGATGAAGCAAGCTGACAGTTTTGTTATGTCATGTCACTGTTATAAAAGAGGATTGCCAGCTAAGATTGAGTTAGCAGGCCGGGCGCGGTGGCACACGAAAAAATGCTCATCATCACTGGCCATCAGAGAAATACAAATCAAAACCACAATGAGATACCATCTCACACCAGTTAGAATGGCGATCATTAAAAAGTCAGGAAACAACAGGTGCTAGAGAGGATGTGGAGAAACATGAACACTTTTACACTGTTGGTGGGACTGCAAACTAGTTCAACCATTGTGGAAGACAGTGTGGTGATTCCTCAAGGATCTAGAACTAGAAATAACATTTGACCCAGCCATCCCATTACTGGATATATACCGAAAGGATTATAAATCATGCTGCTATAACAACACATGCACACGTATGTTTACTATGGCACTGTTCACAATAGTAAAGACTTGGAACCAACCCGAATATCCATCAGTGACAGACTGGATTAAGAAAATGTGGCACATATACACCATGGAATACTATGCAGCCATAAAAAAGGATGAGTTCATGTCCTTTGTGGGGATGCAGCTGGAAACCATCATTCTCAGCAAACTATCGCAAGAACAGAAAACCAAACACCGCATGTTCTCACTCATAGGTGGGAACTGAACAATGAGATCGCTTGGACACAGGAAGGGGAACATCACACACCGGGGCCTGCTGTGGGGTCGGGGGAGTGGGGAGGGATAGCATTAGGAGATATACCTGATGTAAATGATGAGTTAATGGGTACAGCACACCAACACGGCACATGTATACGTATGTAACAAACCTGCACATTGTGCACATGTGCCCTAGAACTTAAAGTATAATTTTAAAAAAGTATAAAATAAATAAATAAATAGATAAATAAATAAATAAAAGTCTTTTAAATACTTTTAAATACTTCCGGGAAGGTCTTCTGTTTCTCCAAGGTTTTCAATGCAAATTAAATGTCAACTAATTTTACAATCTTTTAAATTATCATTGCCCCCACACAGTTCAAGTATCAGAGCTACTCCATAAGCCAATGTTTCCCTCTTTTCTACCTCTTACCCCATTTCAAAATAGGTGAGACTATCAGTAATTGTGATGCAAAATTAGTTTGAGAAAAGAACTTATGAAAAGAGAGTTTATTTGAAAGGGTCCAAGAAGCAGAAGCAAAGGTGTGGCGGGGCAGGGGGGAAGGAAACTAAGAAAAGAGGAAAGCTTGTTACCACTGAGAACAACTGGAATTCCATCTGCTATGGGCCTCAGTCCCTCTGAAGAACTGTGTTGAGGTTGGGTGCGGTGGCTCACGCCTGTAATCCTAGCATTTTGGAAGGCTAAGGGGTGAGAATTGCCTGAGTTCAGGAGTTGGAGACCAGTCTGGGCAACATGGTGAAGCCTTCTCTCTATGAAGATACACAAAATTAGCCAGGCATGGGACACATGCCTATAATCCCCGCTACTAGGGAGACTGAGGCATGGAAATCACTTGAATCTGGGAGGTGGAGGTTCCAGTGAGCCAAGATCGGGCCACTGCACTCCAGCCTGGGTGACAGAGCAAGATTCTGCCTCCAATAACAAACAAACAAACAAAACCTGTTGAATGTGTTGAATGCAGTTTTAAATAAAGAATGAGAGCCTGAGACCTTTTCTTACAGCTCTTGAGATCTGCTAATTGAGCGATTTGTCCCTGGCTCATCCCTGCATTTTTGGGCTGCTTTTTTGGTGTTATCTGAGTTGTGGTAATAGAAAAGCATAAAAAGCACTGTTTCCCTTATATCCATGTTCTCATTTATACACACAATATCAATTTTACAGGTGAAAAAAATTAAGTTTGGACCCTGAAGTAATTTACTCAAGGTCACACAAAAAGTAAATGACAATGCAATTAAAGCTTACTAGAAATGAAGACTTTCTAGACCAAATCCAGACCTAGTGAATTGAAATTTGCAATTTAACAGGATGCCCAGATGTGACATATGCATATTTAGGTTTGCTATGAACTAGTTTAAAATATTTTTCTTTATTAAATGTCCATAGCCATAAATCAAACAAGAACATCTTCTATATAATGGCAAGTCATCAAACCAAAGAGATTCTCTCGGGTATTTTCTTTTTCAAACATTAATTAATTAAGAATATTTGGCTGTAAGGAACACACTGCAATTTTTTCCAAGATGTTTGTGTGGATTAGGGATGGACCTGAAGGTGATACAGAAGGTATACTATTGCCATAGGTAAGTAGCATGCCAGGTAGAGCTGAGGAGGCAATGGGCATAACTGAAGAACAGCATGTTTGAGAGTGTATTATTTTCCTGTTGCTGCTGTAAGAAATTATCACAAATTTGCTTAAAACAGCACAAACTTATCCCATTGTTTTGTTGGCTCAGCTGGTTTCTCTGCTCTGGATTTCAGCTTTTTCACAAGCCTGAAGTAAATATATTGGCAAACTGGGTTCTTATCAGGAGGCACAAGGAAGTGTTCGCTTCCAAACTCACTTGGGCTCTTGTAAGAATACAGTTTTTTGCACTTGTAAGATTGAGGTCACCCTCTCTGTTAGGGGCTGCCATTAGCTCCCAGTGGCCCCTGAGGTCCTTGCCTGTGTACTCCTGCTTCTCAAAGCCAGCAAGGGCACGGCAAATCTGTGGATACTTGGAATCTCTCTGACTTTTTCTTCAGTCATATATTTCTTGCTTCACCTTCTGCCACATTTTTTTTTACTAAAAGCCAAAAAGATTCCTTGCTTTAAGCAGCCATGTAGTTAGATTGAGAGCCCACCTGGATAGTGGATCCTCTCCCCTTCCATTTTAAGGTTTGTAACCTTAATTACATCTGCAAAGTCTCTTTTGCTATGTAACATAGCATATTCAGTTTCCAAGTATTAGTGGCTTGGCCACTAAGTTCTGCTTACCACAAAGAGTTTATATACTTCAAAAAGTAGTGGAGAGAGTGAGAAGATAGGTTTTAGAGAGCTATGCAAGAGAGAAATGCATTTGTTTCTTCAACAAATATTTACTGAATAAACACTGCCTTCTAATATTGTGATGTAAGATTTAGCTTTTGAGTAATACGATGCCATTGAAGGTTATAAAGCAGAAAGTGGTAGAATAATTTTTCATTTTTTAGAAATATTAGATTGCTGTTAACAAGTTATGGGGCATATGTAAAATAGCAGAGACTGATGCTTTCTCTCTTTCACAAGTACAGTCTAGATATAGAGAGATGAGAGCCTACCTCAGGAAGCTGGCAGTAGGAAAATAAAGGAAAGGATGACTTTGAGAAAAGCACTAGGAAATAATTGACAGGACTCAGTGTGATATGGTGTGGCTGTGCCCTATCCAAATCTCATCTTGAATTGTAATCCCCAGGTATTGAGGGAGAGACCTGGTGGAAGGCAAATGGATCACGGGGCCAGTTCTCCCCATGCTGTTCTTGTGATAGTTGAGTGTGTTCTCATGAGATCTGATGGTTTTATAAGTGTTTTGGTAGTTCCTCGATTGCTCTCTTCTCCTGCTTATTTTTCCTGCCACCATGTGAAGAAAGTTCATGCTTCCCCTTCGCCTTCGACCATAACTGCGTTTCCTGAGACCTCCCCAGCCATTCAGAACTGTGAGTCAATTAAACCTCTTTCCTTTATAAATTACCAATTCTCAGGCAGTTCTTTATAGCAATGTGAAAACTGACTGATACACAGTGCTTTGTGCTTGGAAAACAGGATAAAGGAGATGGAGGTAATGTGCGATGACTGGGAGAATTTGTAGAACAGCAAAAACCACTGAAACGCCATGCTCAATAGAGGACCAGGTAAGCCAGCAGCACACAACAAAAATTAAACACTAATTTTACAGTTCCATTTTATTGTTTTTTTTCCACTTGTTACAGGTTGTTAAAATGGTCGTTGCCTGTTATAGTGCATGTTCTATCACCTTAACTTACCCACCAATAAATCTCAACACAACCCAGCTATTTATGTTTTATAATTCTTGCCTATGGACAGAAACAAAATATCATTCTCAGAAAGTGTCTTTTCAACAAATACATAGGGAGAAATTAGAACAAAGTGTGGACCAAAAGCATTGAAAAATGACTCCATCTCAGAACACATTTGAAACCGTTGAAGAGCACAAGTTGTAGTTAAATTAATCTTACCATTAGGGGAGGGTTGACATTTTTCTTATACATATTCAGATGTCTCCTCTTCTACGTGAACCAGAAACCTTATGAAGAAATAAAGCAATAGACACAGAGCATGACACATGTGGTGGGCATTTGCTTGAAATCTCAGACTGGAAGATTTTTTTTTTTTAGAAAAAAGAAAAAAATTCAGTAAATCCTCATAAAATTTTTCATTCAGGTCCATACCTTGCTGCAGGTTTTACTGCTTCAGTTCCAGCTATGGATAGTGTTTATTTTTAGATTCATTTAATGCCCAGAAACACAAGCAACGCTGAAGGTCACACTCCAATCTGAAACTGTCTCAAATGTTTCTGGTTTGGCTTCACCAAAAATGCACTGTGCCAAACACTTTTTCGTCCTTAATTTTTAAACCGTTGTATATTTTTAAAGAAAATGCAATCCACATGTTTCTTATACATTTACACTTAACTCATCAAATTCCTCTTGTGTAAAGAGTGACTTGGAGACCAAAAAGGAATTGGAAATTATTTATTTGCCTTTGAAGTTTTTTTGTTAGGAAAGGAACAGCATGTTCTTTAGAATAATTCACATTAGACAACCAGGTGTTCAGTAAACCTGAAGTATTTAAATAACATACTCTAGAAAATCTATATTTGTCTATTCATCTTGCTTCCCCTTGATTACTAATATAATAATAATATTCATCGTTTTTCATCATCATCAGTCATAAAGCTATTATGTTATCATTTACTATTACTGTTAGAAACTTAGGAACATTGGTGGCATTATAAGCATATGTACATTTTATAACTTCTTCATTTATGAAGTACTTTTACCTCATTCATTCTTAAATACTTCAATCGTGAAAGACTTCCATGCTCTGTGGTATACCTTTTTTCATTTCCTGTTGCACCATCAGACTCAGAAAAAGAATTTGCCAGTTGCTTTATGTCCTCCACAAAGCTTCTTTTTGGTAATATTAATCTCATTTCTACTTTTATGACTTTGAGTGTTCTCTTCATCTCCCTTAACTTTTTTAACCTTCTTGTTTCAGAGCCTTGTCTCTGTCTTTCTAATTTGAATTAAGACTAATATCATCCTAAAATATTTCATTGCTGAGCCGAAAGTTCCTGTCATAATGGTTCCATTTGTTTTAATTTGCTTATCCTCTGAATTGTACGTTGTTACAGATCTCTACATGTGTCTAAATAATCTTGGGGGTGTGTGCTCTGAAGCCAAAGAGACCCCCAAGAAGCCTGCAAAGTAAGTTCTATGTCTTTTTCCTTCATGTCTTCTCATGGTGTTTACTTGCAATTGCTCCAACATACAATTTCAGTCAATGTGCCTGCTTGGCTGTTCATTTTCACTGTATTTATTATACGACATGTGCTATTTCTTTTCTCCATGAAAATATTACAATAAAATATCAGATAAAAGTACATTTTGACTCTGTCTCCCTTTGAAATTAGATTACGTGTTTTTAATTTATTATGTAAAGCTTAGACCTTAAATATATATATGTGTGTGTGTATATATATATGTGTGTATATATACACATATACATATATATATTTATTTTTTAATTTAAGGTCTTGAAAACATATTGCACAGCAAAAGAAGAATGGTAAATAAGATCTTCATCAAAACTACCATTTATCAAACATTGTTCATTCATAAAACAGATACTGATGCAAAACAATTTAGGACATAGCTTAAGCTTTCTGCTCGATGCTGGTGACAAAGAGGAGAAAGACAACCTCTACTCTCAGACAAGTTAGTCTGTTTCAGGAGTTACAAACAGACAGTTTCAATGCTGGATGAAAATGATGGGACAAAGGTAAAAGGAGAGAGGAACGCATCTCAGCCGAGTTTCAGAAAAAAAAAAATAATAATTTTGGAGAGCTCTCAATGTTAGGTAAGCTGTGCAAGTTAACCAATATAATGTGCAGGTAAAACAGAAAGCCATTATTTAATACACATAGTAATTAGTTAATAACCATAACAATTAATCCTTCTAATGATCGTAGAGGTAAATACTGTTATTATCCTAATTTTACAAGTGAGAAAACATAAAAGTTACATATAACGTTTAAGTGGCTCATGCCTGTAATCTTAACACTTTGGGAGGCCGAAGTGGGTGGATCACTTGAGGCCAGGGGCTTAAGACCACCCTGGCTAACATAGTGAAACCCTGTCTCTACTAAAAACACAAAAACTAGTTGGGCATGGTGGTGTACACCTGTAGTCCCAGCTACTCGGGAGGCAGAAATGAGAGAATCTCTGGAACCTGCCCAACCAGGGCCACACCACAAGAGTCTATCTCCAAAAAAAAAAAAAAAAAGTTAAGTGAATTGTGCAAGGACAACAGCTGGCACAGCTAAGACTTAACTACAGGCAGTATTCACCCAGAGCCCTGCTCTGAGCCCCTACGTGAGGATTCCAATATGGAACTTACCCACTCATGGAGAAGCAGCAAACAGTCAAGGAACAGCAAGTGTTTGGCATTGCCCCAGGGCAAGCTACGTCTGAGATAATGTCAAGAGATGAATGAAGCTGAAAAAGTAAAGGGAACAGTGTTATATGGAAAAACTAGGATTTTATCTTAAATGAATCATTGTGATCCTACGAGTCACAGGGTTTTATATCAATATTGGGAAGAAAATTCTGACAGGATCATGGGATGTGGAATATCAAATGACTAAAGTGAAGGTCAAAAGACCTGCTGAAAGGTATTTATGGTAATACAAGTGAACAGGAGAAGAAATACGACTGGAGGGGAGCTGAAACTTACAAGCATTATTCTACAGGACTTGGTAAGCTGCTGGTGCTGGACAAAAGAAAGAAGGTCATGTCTGGAGTGATTCCCATGAGTTTCTGATGAGAGCAACGTTGTTGATAGTAGCCAATCTCTGAAATAGGGAAGAAAAAAAAGACACTCAAAAATTAGAAAATGCAGCCGGGCGCGATGGCTCACGCCTGTAATCCCAGCACTTTGGGAGGCCAAGGCGGGGGGATCACGAGGTCAAGAGATTGAGACCATCCTGTCCAACATGGTGAAATCCCGTCTCTACTAAAAATACAAAAATTAGCCGGATGTGGTGGCGGGCACCTGTAGTCTCAGCTACTTGGGAGGCTGAGGCAGGAGAAATCACTTGAACCTGGGAGGTGGAGGTTGCAGTGAGCCAAGATCATACCACTGCACTCCAGCCTGGGTGACAGAGCGAGACTCCGCCTTAAAAAAAATTATGAAATTTTTTTTCACACTCACTTACAATACAATGTGAAAAGAGTTTGAAATTTTGTATTACCTTTTAAAAATAGTGTGTTTAATATATACATAAACTCTGCTGAGAAAGGGAGCAGTCACTGATTGTGAATGGCAAAATTTATTCAGATTTTTCATTTTCTTCTGCATTTTCTAAATTTTCTTCAATGAACATGCATTAATTGTATTTCCATTGAACTAAAATTCAATTTTACCAGAATTCTTCTATTTTCATTTATTTTTTCCATCAGCTTTATTGAAGTACAACTGACAAAAACTGATTTTTTTTTAAGGTGTACAACAAGATGAATGAGGTGATTGATATATTACTGGAAATATTTTAAACAGTGATGTTACTTACTGTTGCCTGGTATAAACTTCCTGAAAAACAAAATACAGCACTTACCAAAAGAAAATGCGTTATTAACTTTAGATCAGAAATTCTCTTCTTAGGAAGGTATTTAAGGTTATACATAATTGCCATCTATTTGCCTACAAATATCTTTATTGTTATGACATTTATAATAATGAAAAATTGGCATCAACAATTGGGTTATTGAAATGAATTATAGGATGAATGTGTAAACATGTATTACTCATTAGAATAGTTATTTACAAAAGTATTTAGTTACCAGAGAAAATATTTGTGATATATGGAAATAGCAGGGTATTTATTTTTCTTTCTTGTGTGCATGTAGGACATCTCTGAGTGCAAGGTAATACTGATTTTCTTCTTTGACTTTGTTTTGTATATTTCAAAATCTGTGTAATGTACCTACATATTATTTATAAAATATGTGAGTAAAAGAACATTTCATTTGTAACCTGAGCAGTGTTATTGCCCTTTATTCATTTCAAACAGGAGCCAACAAGGCCTGCAAAAGTCACCTAGATTATAAAATTGACTATGTCAGGGGAGGTCATTGGTCACAATCATGCTCGAAAATGAGAATAAACATGAGAGTCAATGATTACATTTCAAAATGCCCTTCATGGGTATGTGAATATGACAGTAGGAATCTTAGCTCCTCACTTAAGGAAAGAAGCATTAAAATTTGGAATTTCATAGAGTGAGATGATAAAAAGATATGTGGTATGGTATTACCATGTTTTTGGAATTTCTGAAAAACAATGTTCAGGACCTATACATAGATTACTGACTCTTTCATTTGAATTTTAGATAGGCAGTACCTGTGTTATTGTGTTTAGTTTCTGAGATAAATTGATGAACATTCAGAAATGCCTGGTGATATGAGTTCATTTCTATAAAAAATGTGATGCTTCAGGTAATCGTGTTTTCTATAAAAGTAACAGAATTTGTAGAAAATTAATTTGTTATTATGTCTGAACCTTAATCAGTTGTTGAAGGAAAAAAAATAGCTATTTTAGATTAATTTGACAGACCCAAAAATCCTAGGGTGTTAAAATGACTGAAATTATGGTATTCAAATAGGAATATTTTTAACTGCACGTCAACTGCACACTTGTATGTGAATTCTTTAGTATTAATAAAGCTAGTATTTATTGAAAGACTACTATATGTAGATATTTTAAACACACTGTCTCATGTAATCCCCAAAATAAACAACACTTAGAGACAGCTCAGAAACTGGGCTTGAAGTATTTAAATGTTTTGTTAGGTGGTCACTTGAGTAATAAGCAACAGATTCATTAGAGAAGCAGGTAGTATTATTTACATTTGGTAAATGAGGGAATTAAGGTTGAGAGGGTGTAATTACCTGGATCAAAGTCACATTACTGGAATACACAAGTGCTGGAATCAAGATTCAAGTAAAATTTGCTTTGAGCCTCAATGCCCAGCTGTATCTGCATTCTTAGAAAACAGTATGGTGCTTCACATCCTTTAAAGACACTGGGGAATTTGACATGTTAATGATTAATTTCTTCTTTTTAAAGTGCACATGTAAAAATATAGATACCTGTTAAATATTAATATTTCTTGTACTGCTTATGTTTTTTCCCTCTGTAGTCATACTTTTCATATGGAACTGTTGACAATTTAATTTTTATAGTATGTAACTTTTCATATGTTCTATATATTCTTGTACTGCCATGATTTGATTTAGTCATTTTGGATTAAAGAAAAGTAGTTCTTTTCTAGAATTAAAAGGCATGTCTTTTCATTCCTACCTCTCTTCCTCCTTTGATTTTTCCATCTCTTTCCATCTGTTCATTTCTTCTTTCCTTCCTTTTTAAAGCAATTTCTTTTACCTTTCTTTTCAAAGCAATTTCATTTACCTTTCTTTTTAAAGCAATTTACACCTTTTAGGGTTTGGTACGGGAAGATTTGAAATCGAAGTTGGTATGGATTTTAACTCTGTAGGGTTTTTACCTTACCACGCACACAAAAATGGGCAAAATGTTTTGCTTCAGTGACTTGAAAAAAATTTACCTTGGAACTTGTTCTTCAGTTTTATCTGTTCCTATGAAATAAGGATTATTGTCCTCATTTTGCAAATAAAGTCCCCTGAAACTCTGAGAGATTAAACAGTGTACCCAAAATCATCCAATAAGTGAGCATTCTGAAAGTGAGTGGTTTTCAAGCCAGATCTTCCCTGTGTCAATACTGATGATTACTCACATTGTTTTTTCTTTATTCTAAAAGACAGATTTCAGATATGAAAGTGTATTTGAAATTACTTATTTTAACTATTTCAATTTTATGTTTTAGGAAACTACATCCCAAAAGAGGCCACTTACTTAAGATCGTGCAACCTACTACTACAGTACCAGCAATATGAAGGTGGTTGCTTTTTCTCCAGATTTTAGACCTAACCAATTTAACCCAATTCTTTGGCTTACGGGGTTTGAATGAAAAAATATAGATTCCTGAAGTGAGGAGATAAATTAGAAAGGGATGTGCTGTCTAGACAAATTATTATTTTGTGCCAACTTCAGCATCAGATACGAGTGTGCAAGTATTAGAGGTAGTTGTTTTTCTTTTTTTTTTTTTTGAGACGGAATCTTGCTCTTGTCACCCAGGTTGGAGTGTAGTGGCACAATCTCGGCTCACTGCTACCTCTGCCTCCTGGGTTCAAGCAATTCTCTTGCCTCAGCCTCCCAAGTAGCTGGGATTACAGGAGTGCTCCACTATGCCTGGCTAATTTTTGTATTTTTAGTAGAGACAGGGTTTCACCATGTTGGCTAGACTGGTCTCAAACTCCTGACCTCTGGTGATCCACCTGTCTCAGCCTCCCAAAGTGCTGGGATCACAAGCATGAGCCACCGCCCCCAGCCTGGAGGTCTCCTTCTGTCAGCTTCTGCTCAATACCCTTGTGCTATGTACCAATTCATGACCTTTTGCAGTAGCTCTTCAAAGAGAGACACTTCAAAGACAGTTCTTTGGTCTCTTCTTATGTGATGTCTTCTTTCGCATATGTGACCTAATGTTGCTTTGTTACCCCAGTCTTCATTTTGGAGGGACTGTCGTTGTATTACCACAACCAAGGTCCTGATGGTTTCCTTAATTATTGCTCCTAGCCAGAACTTGATCTTATGTCAATTTCAACAGGACTTTCATCCTTAGGGCTATGAACAAGCATCCTGTTAGATTGTCAAATGAACTCCAGACTTCATTGTAAAACATCCTTTCTTAACAGTCCTTTCAGGCCTACAGTTAATTACCTTTGAAAACACACGATTTTAACATCTCAGGCCAACATTGAACATCTTATTTTACGAATTACAAACATTAAAACTTTTTACATTCTGCATTTAAAATCAGCAACTCCTGTGCCTCTAAACTAGTTGTTCTCTAAGTGTGTTTTCTGAGATAGAAGTGCTAGGGTTACCCGGGCACTTGTCAGAAGTGAAAATTCTTGGGCCCACCTGGGAATCACTACTGAGTGGTACTAAAATTTGAGAGCAATGGATCTAACCATGATGCCTCACTTACTTTCTTCCTCAAATATTCTGTACTACAATTGCACAAGATGACACACTCATTTCCAAATATGCCATACACTTTCACACCTTTGCGCCTTTTCTCAAATTGTTTCTTCTACCTCAATAGTCCGTTCCCCATTTTCAGATATTCACTGGTTCTTTTTAAAGCTGCATCTAATGCCAGCTCCTCCCAGCTTTCTCCAACTTGTATCACGCGCTCTTCTTTCGGTGCATTCAAGGGTTTTTGTATATCTAGCATGCTTAGATAGCTTGTACTTATTCCATGGTTTGTCTTAAGTTGTTTGTTTATAGCTATCTTATAACATAGTAGATTGCAAGCTTTATTGAGTGCAAGGTCTATCTCTTTTATTACTGTATATCTTTAGTCTTAGTTTCCTTGCTTATCAAATGGAGATAATATTTATCTTACTGGGTTCTTTTGAAAATGGAAGTGTATAATTAATGCAGAATAGATATTAGTGGTTGCTAATATTATTAGCAGGTACTATATAAGTGTTTGTTGAAGTAGATGAAATTTTAGGACTCTAGTTTGCACATAAAGTATCCTCACAAAAAGAGGAAGAAAACAAAAAAATAAAGTGAAAGGAGTCTGTGCAGAAACTTTTTAAATAATAGAAGAAATTATCTTTTGTTACTAGACTTACAATGCAATCTCAATATTAAATCTGTTTTAAATAGGATCTCTGCAACATGGTGCATTATATTTTTACATATAAAGCATTATATTCTTTACAGATGTTTAAGATTGTGGAGACTACTTAAGTAGAGTTGGGCATTCCTGAAAACAAGTCTTCACTCCTCAAAGATGGATGAAAGACAAAGTGTTTCTTTGCTAGGTGTCAGTTTGTCTTAAATATATTTAGGCACAGTTAATTGCAAAAGCTGTTAGCGTTCTTATTGTAGAAGATGATGGAGCCAAAGGATCAGGTCAACTAATGAGCTCAACCACAAAAGTTGATCAGGGATTGAATTGAATTCAAATAGATAACAACATGTTACAAGCTTTGAGCTCACTTGAAGAATAGATGGTTGTGTGTATATACTGTTTTAATGTAAATAAAATATCTGAATAAATAACTTATTCTTTGTTTCTAGTCCATCTCTACAAATGGATCATGAAATTCTACTGTTTAGAAGCCAGGTTAAAAGTGTATTTCTCAATTTAACAGATAGGGTTAATAGTCTCTAAAACAATAAAGGTATCAATTCATTATATATTTATGAAATGCTTATGGAAAGTTATTAAATTATTTTAAACGAGGAAGATAATGATGGCAACAATGATATTAATGTTAATAGTTCCATATATTAGGCCTTTTCTATTTTTCCAGTCTCTATGCCAAGAATATCACAAATAATAATACTTTGCTTAATTATGCATAGAATGGTAAAAGGACAGCATTAATTTTTCTTATTGTTTACACATAAGGAAATGAGGCTAAGAAACTTTAAGTGACTAACCCCAAATCACACATCCAGTAAGTGACAAGGATAGGTCAGAATTAAAACTCAAGTATAACAGATTTGAAGTCTGTCAAATGTCTGAACTTCTTTGAAATGAGGCACAATAAATAAGAAGTTCATGATAAAATATTTGCTTGAAAGCAGACTTAGGGATACAATTCAACATTTTTCTTCTTTATATAAATTTGGAGCTTTAATGAGCAGTGAAATCCAGGTTACTGTAAAGGTTTATTGTGTAGCAAAACCTTCCTACATTTGAATCATGTCTTCACAATTTATGTGCTTTTGATCTCTGAAAAGTTAATTAAATTCTTGGTGCCAGTTTCTCGTTTGTGAAATTCAGGTAATAATAGTATTTATCTCATATAGATTGTAGTAAAGTCTCTCTCTCTTCCTCCCCCCATATATATAAAATAAAATTTGTTATTGTATTATTAATTGTGCTGTGGCTAATTATAAGAGCAGACACTAAGAGTGAAAAGTCTGTTGGAATAAATGAGCTGACTGAAAAAAGATCATTAATTTATTTTTAGTTATATTTCTCCAATAGCAAAGTAGATAGGTATATTTGAAATGAAGAAAGGATTAACCCTAAAATCAGTTAACATTAGTTTCCAAAAAATCCCTTACCTTCAAAAACATTACAGTACGTTACTTTCATTATCAAAGCCCTAATGTGCTGTCTAATTTTGAGTATCTTGACCACTGAGCTGTAAAATACACGGAAAATTTTGCACCATTCCAATATAATTAGATAGCTGATTACACTAACAGACCATCACAGATGCTGGAGCCCAGTAATACTTAAACATTGACATCCTCAATTTCTTAATAGATAAAAAGAGTGCCTATATGCGATGTTCATGAATTAGTTCCTTGCCATTTGTATTGCTAAATTTGATTTTATATTTCAAGACTGAATGTACTTTGGCAGCAAAAGAAATAGCATGTATTATTTTAATTAACTACTGGAAAACAAAGTGGGATATTATAACATTTGCTTGCTTTCTTTCTTTGTACATCATAATTGCTAATGATACTTAGATATTTTGGAGAGTGTTGTTACTTAAGCATGAAAACAAGTTTATCTTATCTCTGCCGCTGAAATATCAATTAGAGGTAAAGTCAATGAGTGTGAAATTCCCCTACTCTTTCTTGTGTAGTCCTTGAACTCCTTGGAGCACTTTGTATTGTAACAACAGATGTGTGCTGTCCATTATGCACTACTGTCTCATTTTATCTAATTGGTCCCAATATATTGTAGCCATCAGATATGCTTCCTTTTATTGCCATCTGATCCCATTTACAATGAGGACCATCCATCATTTCTACATGAGAACATAAAACGTGTTATCATTTTAAGACTGGTCCTTTGGACAAGGTGGTTATTTCTCCTGTATAATGTCTTCCTGCTCTTCAGTCCTGTGGGTAAACATAAATCTATTTTCTTTGTCTGAGGAGTTTTCTTTAAAACTGTTGGCTCAGAATAGTTTCTACATGTAGTAGATTATTCGGAAATTAAAGATTTGCGTATTTTTGTGAATGGATAATAAGCATTTATTATAAAGCCAAAAATTCAGACAAATATACAGAGAAGCACACATAAGCACAAACACACAGACACATACACACAAGATTATTGATGTCAGTTTGGGTACATGAGACCATAGGCAATCTGGAATGATGGCTTCAGTTTAGTCATCTGATCTTATGACAAGTGCACACTTTCCTTCTTCATCTCTATTATCTCTAAACCCTTCAAGGAAATTTCCCACTCGCTATTATTGAGTGTAGACATGGAAAATTCCAAAGATTCAAAACGGAGCAAGTTACTGGGGGTAAGATTTTATCCAAAAGAGGCAAACTCCAGAAAATCTTCAACTTTATATTTATAAGAAAAATCTGTTAAAAAGGCTCTGTAGTTTATAATGTGGCTTTTAAAAAACAGGATCTTACAACTTTTGGTAGTCACCATAAAGTTGTAAGTCAAGGAAAGCTGTGACAGTTCCCATGAAGAAACTGGAACCCAAAATGGTTAAATACATGGCAACAGGTTACACAGCATTACACGGCTGAATCAACAAGTATCCAGGCCTCTGACTCTTAAATCAGTCATCTTCAAATTATGCCACCAACAAATATCAAAAGTTAAAATAAGGGAAGAATATTCTCTCTCTCTCAGTACCTGTGATATTCAAATAGGCATCCATGATCCTTTACCAAGGCCTTACTTCCTCATTGGTTTGGTTTCCCCCACAAACAGTTGAGATGGACTCAGTTTATTCATTTGTTCTCTAACTTACTCAACAAATATGTGAATTGATTACTATAGAAATTGTAATTCCTCTTTTTTTTTTTTTGAGACGGAGTCTCACTCTGTCGCCCAGGCTGGAGTGAGCGGCGCCATCTTGGCTCACTGCAAGCTCCGCCTCCCGGGTTCCTGCCATTCTCCTGCCTCAGCCTCCCGAGAAGCTGGGACCACAGGCGCCGCCACCTCGCCCGGCTAATTTTTTCGTGTTTTAAGTTGAGACAGGGTTTCACCGTGTTAGCCAGGATGGTCTCAATCTCCTGACCTCGTGACCCGCCCACCTCAGCCTCCCAAAGTGCTGGGATTACAGGCTTGAGCCATCGCGCCCGGCCAGAAATTATTAATTTCTATACACAATCAGGAATATCTTTTCATCCACATTTTTGGATTTATTGACTTGTAAGCCAATAAGCTACATGTTGATAAAATTAGTCAATTTATTTGTCCATCTAGACAGTATAAAGCAAAACTATGGAAATTAAAAGTATGATAATAGAATAGGATTTAACATTGACTACCCTAAATCAGTTGTTACATGTCTACAATAAATTTTCAGTTCTATAGTTACTTCTTTTGCTTTGGATATAATGATCACCCTGATGAATGCTCAACTTTGAAAATGGAAGCAACTTATGATAATAATGAAAATGTCAAAAACGTGAACATGACAGTGCTTTGTCTCTTTTTTTATGGAGAACTGTGTTGCCGGGCTGCTGCTTTCCACAGGAAACAGTCTGTTCTATGGCCATGATGTGGCTCCTGAGACACAAGCAGCTAAGAGCATCCAAATGGTATAATAGAAATACAATTATGGCTCTCAGAGAGTTTCTTCCATGACTAGTTATATCTGAATCATACCAACTGAAGAAGCAAAATGAGCACTTTTTCGGGTAATTTAAATACATGTGTTTTTTACTCATTTGCAGACAATAATGGGTTCAGATTTGTTTTCTAGTTCAATCTTTCTTTAGAATTTTTAGTGGTACATTGACGTTTTAATAAAAGTATGAAAAATAAAATAAACTTCTCTTTGTCTGAAAAACTAGAATAACATAAACAACTTGACTTGTAACCAGGCACACCTATGTAAGCATTTTGGGAAGCAGAAGGAAAAAATAAAACAAATCAAAGTAATTACTGTATGGGAAACAGATCTGGTGCTTAAAAATAAACCAGTTCAGTCTTATTTTTTAGGTTTTTATATTTCACCGTTAATAATGTGGAAAAGTTTTTAAATTTCATATTTAAAACATTGAAATAAATTATATTTTTGTTATAAAATACTTTGAAAAAACGACATTTGCTGCCATGTACTTTTTTTTTTTTTTTTTTTTTTTTTGAGACGGAGTCTTGCTCTGTCGCCCAGGCTGGGGTGCAGTAGCCGGATCTCAGCTCACTGCAAGCTCCGCCTCCCGGGTTCACGCCATTCTCCTGCCTCAGCTTCCGGAGTAGCTGGGAATACAGGCGCCGCCACCTCGCCCGGCTAGTTTTTTTGTATTTTTTTTAGTAGAGACGGGTTTTCACCGTGTTAGCCAGGATGGTCTCAATCTCCTGACCTCGTGATCCGTCTGTCTCGGCCTCCCAAAGTGCTGGGATTACAGGCTTGAGCCACCACGCCTGGCCGACATGTACTTTTTTAAACACAATTTTTATTTTTTTGAGAGAGGGTCTTACTCTGTCCCCCAGGCTGGAGCGCAGTTGGCTCACTGCAACTTCTACCTCCCAGGCTCAGGTCATTCTCCTGCCACAGCCTCCTGAGTAGCTGGGACTACAGGTGTGTGCCACTACTACTGCCTAATTTTTGTATTTTTTGTAGACACATGGTTTTGCCATGTTGCCCAGGCTGGTCTGGAACTCCTGGACTCAAGGAATCCTCCCGCCTCAGCCTCCCAAGTAGTTGGAACTACAGATGTGCATCACTACACCCACCTTAGCCATGCACTTTTGTTTCTAGACTTAGTCGAAGGACTTAACATGCTGAGGTATGGACTCTAAATAGTCTGATATATATTAGAAAAAAAAAAGTGTGTGTGTGTGTGTGTGTATATATATATATACACACTCACACAGATGCACACACACAGAGACACACAGTGAGAAATGAATGTGGTACAAACACTACAATCCCAACACAAAGTAGCTTTGCCAAAGACCATAATAAAGACATTATTAGTTGAACGAACTGGGACAAACTGTTTTAACATCTCTAGACCTAACTAAAGAGGAATGGTAACCATAACACCTACATCTTAGGATTGTTGTGAGGTTTCTGCACAATATTCAAAATTGCTAAGTGGTACTTAATTTAATAGGAATAATTGTTTTAAGAAAAACTGCTGGCCGGGGGCGGTGGCTTACACGTGTAATCCCAGCACTTTGGGAGGCTAAGGTGGGTGGATGACCTGACGTCAGGAGTTCGAGACCAGCCTGACCAACATGGAGAAACCCTGTCTCTTCTAGAAATACAAAATCAGCCGGGCGTGATGGCGCATGCCTATAATCTCAGCTGCTCAGAAAGGCTGAGACAGGAGAATCGCTTGAACCCGGGAAGTGGAGTTTGCGGTGAGCCGAGATCACACCATTGCACTCCAGCCTGGGCAGCAAGAGTAAAACTCCGTCTCAAAAAATAAAAAAGAAGAAGAAGAAGAAGAAGAAAAACTGCTTATAATCATAGGCATACTATATAAAAACTATTAATGATACTTTATCAAATGGAAAATTCAACACTCTACAAAGAGAAAAACTGAAAATGCAAACTTAAGTCCTTTTCAATTTAACCAGACTTCCAAGGTGCTTATATTAAAAAAATAAAATAAAATAAAGATTACTAGAGCTTTTGGCACAATGGGAAACTGACATACTGATCAAAAAATCCTTGGACATTTGTGAAAGGAAAATATTTGCTGCCGTATTCAATGAGTATATTAGTCACTCTAACAGTTTTAAAAATAACCTCTAAATGCTAAACTGGAACAGTTAAGTACATTCAGCCATTCAGTCATTTTTCATTCAGCAAATATTTTTTAACTGCCTACTATGTGTCAGAAATTGTGCTAGACTCAAGATATAAAACATATGGTCTTAGCCTCGGGCAACGCTGTCACAATGCACAGCCAACATCATGTCTCAAAAATTCTTGCTCCTTTACTTCTATACCTAGCACCAAATCTATCCATAGAGATTATAACGTTTATATTTATTGATTCACTGGCCAAACGCTAAAGCTAAACAATATCTGGAAAAAACAGTTCACTTCTGAAGAGATCATAAGGAAAACATATTATGAGATCTAGTAGTAATGTTTTTCAAATAAAATTTTTTGAACTTATACTTTAATGAGTCTAAGTCTTGCATAGTCAGAGCACAAAAATGTCATACAGCATAATAGTGATTTAAATAAAATTTGTGAGTTATTTCCCACACACTATAAGTTAGCAAACATATTTTGTTGATGTGTTAAATTTTTAATTCCACAAGAAAGGCTCTGTCTTAACAAGTCACAAAAAAAAGCTATCCTGAAATATTTTATCTTAATATTTCTATTTTATTTTCTTTGAGAAATATTTCCATGGTCTATAGAGACTTGTTATTTTAAAACTTTTCTCAAAACTGAATAATTTTTAAAATCATTATAAAAATTCCACAAAGTGAATTTTGTTGAACCTGATAAATAGCTCTTCTGAAATTATAATGTCAATTATATCTAAGACTATATGTTTGATACATCCATGAAGTAAAAATTTACTTAAAGGCTATAAGAGATATATAAGAGAAACAATTACTATTTTAACATTATACTTTCACTTTTCTTAGGCATTGTATCAAAATACATGAAATGGTTCTGCCTTTCAATTATGTCCCTCCCTTTCACTGTCTGAGATATCTACTTGAGGTCACCAAAAGTAGAACGTTAATTTAGAAAAAAATAAATCCCAAAATATAATTTGTCTCATTATATCTTTATAGACACTCTAAGAACAAGGTATAATTAGAAGAAAAATTATGTTTTAAAATATAATAATAGTGACAATATTACCCCCGAACATTTGTGTGTATGAATGTGTGTGTGTGTGTGTGTGTATATATTTGTGTCTCCAAGTGGTATCATATATTGTACATGAAAAGTGATCAAGGGATGTGTCAATCACCAAAAAAAGTTATAATCAGATATTTCTACATGGTCTCAGGTGGTGAGTTTGTAGGCCTGAACACTTAAAAACTCCAAATGACTCACACCAAGCAATTTTGAATATATAGGTTCTGCCATGACTTATCTTAAGGCCACTGAGTCTTTACAAATAATTTCTTCCTGAATTTATGTAGAGAGCAAAAACAATACAGTAGTTAAAAAACAGGCAAAACAAACAGCCCGATTTCAAATCCTGATTCTGCCATTTATAAGCTTTGTGATCTTCTCTGGGAGAGAATGTCCATGTAGAAATGGATATGACTCTCTCTCCTTCAAAACCAGCATCTTTTTTTGTAGAAATGTAATGAGGATTAAATAACTCAATATACAAAGAAGCACTAGAGAAACACTTGGATTTGAAGTAGTGCTCAGGAAGCGTTAGTTCTTATTTTTTAAAGCTCATGGGTCCACAGCTATGAAAAGAACACCTGGTTTCTAGAAAATAAAATTAACTAATTGAAGTGAACATTCAGGGCTGTAAGTGTTTCCTATGAATTGTTCAGTGGTATGAGTGCTTCCTACAAATACTATTTGTTGTTCAGTAGTTTATAGTTAGGCTTCTATAATGCTAAAGGCACAGAAAATAAAGCATTTGAAAGAAGAAAAAAAAATTCAGATATCCCCAAATATCTAGACCCAGATATTCCCACAACAGTGATATCAAACCAAGCAGATATTATTCTCATCTCTACGTGATTATATGGATAGACATTTAAATGTTGGCACAGAATTTTTATGACACTTGCAAAAAAGGAACTAAAGTAGCTGTTAATTAAGTGCACAACTAATTTGAGACTGTGAATGCCAAAAGGAAAATTGCCCAGCAGACCCACCCATTTCAAAGACAAGAGATTGTAATAATGTCCTCGTAACTTTCTGGCCAAGGTCAAACTTGAGAGACATATTTAAAGAATGAATGAGACTATTTCATAAGATCAGCACAAGGTGAGTGGAAAGTACTTTTCTTCTAAATTTATTTCCACTTGACAATTTCTGAGTTGCTTCCGTTTGTTTAATAAGGAAAACTGCAAGAAGAATTTTTGTTTTCTAACTCATGGCAATGTTAAGAATTTAATTATTAGAATTTAGGTATTGAGAAATCTTATCTAATTAATATAGGGCATAGTTATACCTAGTGTCTGGGAGACATAGATCAAAGAAAAAAAAATTGCTGAAGTAAGTATCCAGTTGCACATTGCTATCCTCAAACTGGCATGAAGAGAAATAAGAATTCCTGTTAAAAGTCAAGTGAATTCTGGAATGTATAGTTCCTTGCTGTCAACACAGACCAGAAATTTGGATAATTCAAGCTAACTGCTACAATGGATGGAATGCCATTCCTAGAATTCTACTGTTCACATTTAAAGTGTCATAGTAGAATGTTGGCAATTTAAATATCATAGACAGCATTTTTACATAGAAAATAAAATTATCTTAAAATAATACCTCAGAGTTCTATTAGATAGCAAATTAAAAGTTCTTATAATTTCCCAAATTAAGAATTTTCATGGCTGTAGGAATTATTCTAAATGATATTGTCTGTCATTTCAAAGTTGATCTAGTAAATGAATAACCACAGTTACAGAGAATGCTAGAATGAATTTATTGCTGCTGTAGGTGAAACTGATTGGGTGGATACTTCGCTTGTAACTTAAAGTTACCTGCCAAAGGAAATATCAGAAGCAGAGGCCATAATGATTGGATTGACAGCACAGAGCTTTCAAAATTTTTTCTCAAGTAGACACAAAATGGCCTTTGAGTTAAATAGGGACAGGTGATACAATGTCCATCATAATGTTGGCATTGCAAATACCTGTTTTAATGATTTTCAGTGGGAATTTAAACATACAGGAGATCATTATGTTGTAGTTAGTTGGTGTTATACCCTTTATGTAAGAATTAAAGGATGCTAAAATAAATAAATGGACAACTAAAAATTGTATATATTTATGGTGCTCAACATGATGTTTGGAATAATGGATACATTGTGGAATGGCCAAAATCGAGCTAATTAGCATATGCATTACCTCACATACTTATTGTTTTGTGGTAAGAACATTTAAAATACATCCTCTTAGCAATTTTAGAATATAACATATTAACTATAAGCTATTAATTATGTTGTATAACATAAATATTGAGACGAAAATAAGCCATCTAATGAAATCCTTTCTGTAAGACAAATACCAACAGTGAATTAGCTTTTCCTGCATTTTGGACTCAGGTTACCACCCAGAACATACAAATAAACAATATTTCTGTGGCTGGATTTTAATTTGTGAGTTCTACAGTACAAAATTGGGGAAATGACATATTCTATTGACAGCTATATCATTTTAGGTTTACCACACACACACACACACACACACACACACACACACACGTAACAGAGTCTTTAGAACTATCCAAGCACCTTAGGCAAATTCGCTTTCTGGTCACTGTATTTGAATACGTTTCGTAAGTGGCCAATTAAAGATGGTCACCATCTCTTTGCCTTTACTTCCATGAAAACAAGGAGCCCATGTCAACCTTCTTGATCTGGGTGAGCTCCATGAGGCTTTACTCAATAGCATAAAGCCAAAATGATATCATGACAGATGTTAGGGCTGTGTCTTAAGAGACTGGGAGCATCTACGTTTCTTCTCTAGGACTACTTCCTCTGGCATCCCTGAACAACCACGTTAGAATTCTGATGACTGGAAGACTGCTGTACTGGAGCTGCACATATAAGCGCCTTGATTGACAACCCCAGGCCAAACTTGGTCTTTCAGTCTTCCCCACTAAGGACTCAATGTGTGAGAGAAGCTGCCTTGGATCCTTACACCAACCTATATGCTGCTGAATATCAGAACGGCCTTAGCCAAAGCCATGTGTAACAAAACAGGAAGCCAAGCTCTGGCTCAATTCTTGACCCATAAGATCATGAGATATAACAAATTAAAAATGGCTCTAAATATCGTCTACTGATTTACTTAAATCCATGTTTTCTTCACAAATGAAGCCAACAAAAGCATTTCTGTCAACCTCAGCTGTACATAGCTGAGAGACCTGATTTGGTTTCCTGTGATAAACAGAACAGGATTGCTTCAATCATATCCTACATTTTTCAAGCAGTATTGTTTCTCCTCAATTTCAGAATAATAAAAATATTAAAGGATTCTCAATAAAAAAATAAATAAGAGACTGGACTCTGCTCAAATGTCATCGCCTCGGAAAGGCCTTCCCTGACTAACCTACTTACAGTAGCACATCCTTCATTGATACCCTTACTCTGCCTTTTGTCTCTTCACTGCATTTATTACTACTGATATGACATTAAATGTGTAATGTCCACCTTCACTTTTGCATATCCCTTCCCTGAAAGTAGATTCTCTATTTTGTTTACTGTATAGAATAGTGACTGGCACATAGTAGCCTTAATATATATTTGTTGAAGAAGTAAAACTTTGCCTTCAGATATTTTGCCTGTAAGTTACAAACTTTGCTTTTACAAATGAAAATACAGGTTATCCCAATAATTTTAAAGAGTACATTATAGTGACATTGTCTAAAAATAGAAACTTTCAGTTTCCAGGAAACGATAATTATATTCATTTATCAATGCTTTTGTTTTGTGGGACGATTACAACAAATATTTACCTGATATTTATTTGAATAATGAAAACCACTTAAAAACTAACCTGCATTTAAATAATCATTAAAAATTAAAATGTGTTTCTTTCCAGAGTTAATAATCAGCTAAACATTTTTCTTTGTCTTCCCTTGATTTATGTTTAATTTATATGACAGTGAATTGTATATGAAATACTAGCACCCATATTTTATGTGATAATCTGTATAAGACATGATCATGAGGATGTTAAGACATTTATTTTAGCACATGTGAGTTTATAACAGCATTGAAAGGTTATGTTGATAAAACTAATTGTCCTATTTGACAAAGAGTGGAAAAAAATCTAGAAGGCCTTTAAGTAAAAGAGAAATTGACTTTAAAATGGCAAAACATATAGTGGTTCCTTATTTGGTTTAAATGAACACACTATTATCAATCTATTCACACAGTCTCAGTGTGGCACCATTTCCCTATTACAGCTTTATGTGAAGGAGTGGGGCTACTTTGTATGCTTATTCTTTGTTCTTCTACCGCTTTCTCTTTCCCATGTTTACATTACAAGGGAGAAGTTAAGAAAATAAAAGAAGCCAACTGGGAAAGGCCACATAGCAGATTTGAGGCTTTGGGAGTAGGAGCAAGGAGCACAAATTCTCCAGGCATGTTGCTTGCATGCCTAACAATACATTTCGCTTTAAAATGCAGTTAAATGACATGAGAAGCTGCATCATTATTTTCCTGAATTAATTTCTCTTTCCCATGCAACAGTGACTGTTCTTCTTATCAACCACTTTCATAATGGGGAGTAAACAACCAACCACCTCAGCAACATATATTATTAAGATTCTTCCCTTTTCAGGCCAGCTGTCCCTGCAATTATATTTTACAAATACAATTCTACACAGCTCCTCTCAGTTGAACACAATAATGTAATTTTACTGAATGACTCTGCAGAAAGCCTAATTATTTCTTGAAGCAGGGCTCCTGATGTTATTTTGCATTTAATTCACGACCACATGCTGTAGGTTATTATCTGTGTAGCAACCAATTGAAATGTTTTCTGAAAAGTATTTCACATACTTTTTAACCTGTGACTTTTCAAAACAATTGTACTTTGCTTCTCAAACACACTAGAAGAACTCAAATCTAATAAAGAACTAAATTATCAACTTTGTATACGTTGAATTAGATCTATTTTTTATTCAAAAACCATGTACAAATTCTATTATTCTTGAATAATAATGCATCTGTGTCATCCTGTCAATTGTTTATAAAATTTATAGCAATAAAAAATAAAAACATTAATAACGTTATAGATATCGGTGTCAGTGTCTGGGAAGGGTGTTATTAATTCATGGAATCTTTTTAAAAAACATTAATTAAAAATTCTTTCTTTCTTCTGAGTCTTCGAGCCTGTATAAATTTGCTTGCGAAATCCATCATATGCCAGCTTAAACTGCTTTTTAACAGACACACATACTTTTATGCATACGATTATCTCTCATTTAAAAATATATTGATAGGAAAAAGATACCTCAAAAAATAATAGTTAAGATATGGTCAGTGCTTAATATGTACCAGGAATATGATCGCTCTAAATCTTCACAATAGTCCTAAGTAAAATCTCATTTTACAGACAAGAATTTCAAAACTTAGACTGAGTAGCTTACAAAAGGATAAACAGGTAGTAAATGGAGAACGCAGAATTTTATTCAAGAGATCTGATATCACAGCTCTAATTCATAACACTGTACCTACTGACATATATTTATCTTAACTTTTCAATTGCTGAGACACTGCATGTGTATGTATGTGTGTATGTGTTTATTCTCCTTCAAGATGTGTAGATACTTTTGAAAGGAATGTAAGGATAACATTAAAATATTCCATATGGATTTTTGGTCTTTAAAAACAAACACTATAGTAATACTATTAACAAAGTGTATCTCTAAATTCTAGAATTAGAAGGTATAATAAAATGTGTATTTTCTATATGGCTTACTTACCTGGGGGGATTAAATGTAGTGCATTATTTTCCTGTAGATGACAATACAAGCAATTCACTTTAATATAGTACTTAGTTACTTTTTGAGGAAAAAAAAATGCTCTGCTCAAGATTGAAGATGAAAATTATATTTAAAGTCAGAATAAAAGAGAAGTAAAATTACAAATAAAAGTGTAATAGTAAACTTGAAATATGAACATATTTCACAGAAAAAAATCAAAGTATCCTTTACTTTTCAAATAGTTCTGGAACCCCAGCAAACCATCTCTAAAATCTAGGCTTATTCTCTTGTTACAGAGGTACATTTGTTGGAATGGCATTATAATATACCTACAAACCTCACAAATTCTACTACAGAGGCTTGTCTGTAAGAATAATTAGCTATTAGTCAACCTTGTGTGCAAAAATGTATTATTTATTTATATTACCTAGGAAACATTCAATCACACTGAATTTATCCATGTGATGATTTGAAGTGTAATTCCAAATCAAGAAGATGGAAAAATATCTATGTTAATGAAGTTCACAGAGAAACTATTCTGTTACATAGAAATAAACTATAAGTCATTTTCTTAGTATGCAAATGATGAAAGTCAAATATTGTTGTCACTTTTTTACATTGTATATGGAGATCTCATGAACATTTTTTAACTTATCAATAAGAACCTTAGGAAATATTACTTAACCGTTGATGTGCTGAAATATTAACTGTGTTAAATAATACATGTCAATGAAACTTACGATAGCAGTGTAAAAATAAATCCTGAGGTCAATTCTGCAAAAAAAGAAAAGTCAAAAGAGATGATATGTGATTTCAGTAAGTACCCTCAGACGGCAATGCTGTTAACATGATTAATATAGTTATTTCCATGCTTCATCCAGGTGGATAAAATGATTACAATTGATGAGGTCATAAAACATGAATATTTAAGATGCATTTTATTATGGGAAGACTTACATTGTTAAAGATGCAAGTGTAGGAAGAGACATTCTGTGAATAATATGGAAACTGTCTTTTTAGGTTTTATAAATTTCAATGTATTTTTTTAAGTATTAGGAAGAGATAAATTGAATTCAGCAACATAACTTTTAATACTTAGTTATATATTAAGTAATACATAATTTAGAGTTAGATCACAGAGTGATTCTAAATGTAAGAGGCTAATACATTGTCAATATTATACTTACAGGAAAATCTTAGAGTGACCTTTTAGGTTGAAATCACAGAATGGCCTTATAGGTTGTTTGTATGACTTCACAATGAATCAGTTTTTCAGATTACATTTTGGTAAATACAACTAATTCTATAGTGATAGGTCATTACTTTAACTGAAAATATTACACTTCTACAAATGAGATGCTGTTGTCAAAGGTACTGTACCTGGCCAAACTTCAGTCAAGTTCCTCTAAGCCGTCCACTCAAGTAGGCTCAAACTTGGGCTTTGGTCTTAGTCCTTGTAGGGTCTAATCAACCTCAATATCTGGACAATTTCCTCCTTTCTACCATCCCCTTCATGATGTCTGATCACCGTAGATTACGTTTAGCAAGAGTCTTGACAGGTAAGTTTAGCAAAGAGTTACTTTACTCTCTTAGTAGTTTTCCATCCACCAATCTTTTCACCCTACTTCTTAGCTGTAAATCATTATGTGATATTCAGAATTGAGCCTAGTTTCTTTCTCCTACTGTAAAATCCCACTGCAGTAGTCCCTTGTATTCCCCTTGATTCTTCCTTATCATCTTTAACAAGTGTCATGAACAATTTTTTCCTTAATGCTATATATGTCAGTTCTCAGTCATAAATCTGGCGTGATAATTTCGTTCCACACTAAAAACTGTAGCCAGTCAAGTAACTGGCATAATATCATAAAATAAAGTGTTTGAGTAAAGAATCACTAGGTTAAATTAAAGGCATGCATTGAACCTAACAACCTATAACTTAGAATAAGAACTATGTAAGAGTTCATTAAAAATTCTTCAGAAAAGTGAATTTAGATTGTCACAAAGAAAATCTCAGTGTATTTCTCGAAGACATTTTAAAGTTCTCATTTTTTAAAATCAACAAAATAGAAGTTAATAGCAAAAGTGAACAACTAGGACACACCTTAGGTGTGACTTAAGGTGTGTCCAAGAATATATCCAGAGGCACAAACATAGTTTTAAACATTTTAATAATTAAAAATTATTTAAAACTTAAATTTAAAAATTATAGATTAACATTTGGGTATACACCTAGTAATGAGATTGCTGGGTCAAATTCTATTTCTAGTTCTAGATCCCTGAGGAATCGCCACACTGTCTTCCACGATGGTTGAACTAGTTTACACTCCCAGCAACAGTGTAAAATCGTTCATGTTTCTCCACATCCTCTCCAGCACCTGTTGTTTTCTGACTTTTTAATGATTGCCATTCTGACTGGCATGAGATGGTATCTCATCGTGGTTTTGATTTGCATTTATCTAATGATCAGTTATGATGTGCTTTTTTCATGTTTGTGGGCTGCATAAATGTCTTCTTTAGAGACGTATCCGTTCATATCCTTCGTCCACTTTTCGATGGGGTGCTTTGGTTTCATTGTCTATAAAATGTCCCTGCTATGTTTCACATACACCTTCATTAAAGTATCAACTGATTTCAATAAATAAATATAAAAGTTGAGACTGATAAATGCCAAAAAAATTATAGACTTACAAAGTAGAATGAAACTAAATTAAATAAACCTTTACATTAATTGGTCAAAGAACAAAGTAAACTTAAAAAAACAGAAAAGTAATTTCAAAAAAAGTTAAGCAAAACTTAATTATTAAAGAAGTTTAATTCATAAGTTTCAAAAAAATTGGGGTGAAAAATAGTGAAATATATAAAAATTCTTCCAATCTAATCAAAGTTTATAGCCATCATAGAAATACTGATTTATTTATTTCTTTATTTTTTATTCTTTAATTTCTGGGATACATGTGCAGATTTGTTACATAGGTATACATGTGCCATGGTGGTTTGTTGCACCCATCAACCTGTCATCTAGGTTTTAAGCCCTACATGCATTAGGTATTTGTCGTAATGCTCTCCCTCCCCTTGCCCCCGCCCACCCTCCAACAGGCCCCAGTGTGTGATGTTCCCCTCCCTGTGTCCATGTGTTCTCATTGTTCATCTCCCACCTATGAATGAGAACATGCAGTGTTTGGTTTTCTGTTTCCGTGTTATTTTGCTGAGAATGATGGTTTCTAGCTTCATCCATGTCCCTGCAAAGGACATAAATTCATTATTTTCTATGGCTGCATAGTATTCTGTGGTGTATATGTGTCATGAGAAATACGATTTCTAAGATAAATTTTGATCTTTCAGATATCTCCAGCTTTGCTCACAGTCAGCAACCAACAGCAACAGTCATGTGAGTGACGCCATTCTGGAAGTAATTTTTCTAGCCAGGTTACTTTAGTTAATGCACGTTCATGTACAAAATAAACTATTCCCAACAAGTCCTTCCTAAACTGTAGTAGTAGAAACAAATTAAAGTCTGTTGATTCTTAAACCAACTAAATGTTGAGAATGAATTGTTATATAACAATAGATCATAATTAAAACAGTTATTCTTTTGGAAGCTCTTTGTAATTTATTTTTTTTAATTGATTTTCAATTTTGGTTCTTAACTTCAATAATTATTGAAATATTATATATAATGAGTGAAAACAAATATTCCAACAATTAGAAAATATTTCAATATGTTTTTGTTCATATTTACTTATAAACATTAAAATAATAAGTTTAAAGCTATTCAGCAATCCAGGAAAGAGGCTTATGATTTCATGTTAAAAATCTTCATTTTACTTTCTTGGACACTTGATAAACTAGCCAATACTATCTAAATTCAAAATTTATCCTACATTTATTTTACACTTAATCAGCTAAACCTTAGTGTAGAAAACAAGGCCCCTGATTGTTCTCACTTTAAATTCATGAATATTAGCCTTGCTCCTTCTGAACCTATCCTATCCTATCTCTAGTGGATTCACATCTGAGGGATTATTTCAGGCTCTCACTAATCATGACCAGCTACCTATCCTTGTCTGCCCTCACATACTCTGCACTCTTGCCTATCACTACAGTTCAACTCCTCATGTACTGATGGCAGGATTCTCCTTTCTTATTGGCATCACAGTTCTCTCCCTTTTCTTACATCATCAACTTTTTATTCCCCTTTGGATCATTTCAATTAGCATTTAGGCCAGATGTTATTTTTATCATTTTAAAAGAAAAAATTATTTTGGCTCAATTTCTCACCTCCTTCTGACACACCGTTCACTTGTATGTATTTCTTTAGTCACCTTATTCAAAACTCCAGGACAGACTAGCCTGTACACTCTCCAGTTCTTATCCCTTTTTCTCTTAATTCCACTCCAGTTGGTTTTTCTTTCCCAATACTCCATAGAAGCTGCTCTCATTAAGATTACCAATGCCCTCCTCATTGTATTTATTTATTTATTTGTATTAGTTTTTTTAAAAAATTATTTCCATAGGTTATTGGACAACAGGTTGTGTTTTGTTATATGAGTAAGTTCTTTAGTGGTGATTGTGAGATTTTGGTGCATCGTGCATTCGGTGAACAGAGAACACTTCTATACTGCTGATGGGAATGTAAACTAGTACCACCGCTATGGAAAACAGTTTGCAGATTCCTTAAATAACTAAAAGTAGAACTACCATTTGATCCAGCAATCCCACTACTGGGTATTTACCCAGAAGAAAAGAAGTCATTATACGAAAAAGATACTTGCACACACATGTTTATAGCAGCACAATTCGCAATTGCCAAAATGTGGAACCAACCCAAATGCCCATCCATCTACAAGTGGATAAAGAAATGTCCTCCTCATTTGAAATCCAACAGTCTGATCCCACTTGTCACCTCACTTGGTCTATCAGCACTATTTAATGAAGCTGAAACTATCTCTTTTAGTAGTATAATTTAGAAAAATTTTGTTTACTTGACTTTCCAACCTCAGTCTCTTTTTCTCCTCTCTCACTACTTTCTTCTTCTCTGTCAGATTTGCCAGCCCTTCCTTTTCTTTTCACGCTTTTAATATTGAAGTGCTTCAGGGCTCATCTCTGGTGTCTTTTGTTTTCTAGCCACACTGATTTCTTTGCTGCTTTATGTGACCGCACGGTCTTAAATACCTTTGACTCCCAAATGTAATAAAGCTGGACAAGACTTCTCTTCTGAACTGCACAACTCAATATCTGGCTCCTGCTTAACATATTTCCATTTGAAGGTTTCATACACATCTCAAACTTAGCATGTCCAAATCTGGATTCCTGGTCTCTCCATCAATAGACGTTTTCTTAAATCTCAGAATACAGAGTTTACGGTTTCTGCCTTCTGTTGCTCTGAAACAGAATTGTTATCCATACACATTAGCCACAGTAACTAAATAAAAGAATAAATAAATACATGCACCAACCTTTGAGAGCACACACTCATGTATACAAATATGAAACTGAAATGCAATATGTCAATATCTGATACTAATCCTCAGTGGTGAAGGGATAATATGTGGGAATTGTCTCATTTGAATTTTCCTTAATGGTTATGTAGTAGTGTTATAGCTAGAGAAAATAATTAAGTGCTAAGTACAATTGTTTAGATTTTAAGACACACAAAGAATAAGATTGTATAAATAAGAGAAAATACTGCCAGTCGCAGAAATAAATAATTACAATTTATGATTATATTTATTGGGTCGTCAGGTAACATTTCCTTCTGTTTCATCAAAAAAGTCATTTCAAGGAAAAGCAATAATATTAAATGAATTTGAGATGGCATTATTCTCATATTTGTGACAAATACAGAAAATGATTTTTTCTTGTTGATTTCTATATCTATAATCTAGAAAAGTAACTGGCATGTGGTAATAACTATTTTTCACAGCTTCAAATGTTATTTCTATCTTATTAGATACATTTGTTTATAAGTAATTAATGCTAAACATTCTAAATTCTTATATACTTGGGGGCCTGTCCTATCAATACTTATTAACACATTTCAAATTATCAAATTGTGTTTCTGTTAAACCAATATAATCTAGATATTTGATCTATTGAAATCCTTACACCAAATGATGTGGGCAAAATGAAATATTTTCCAAGTTGAAAATCTGAGCGTTTTAGCCATGGACCAGACAAGGGAGTTATTAGCTTTCATTATCTTCTGAGTTATATCTACTTTGTGTTTGTGATCATGAAATTGCCCAATGGATACTTGAAACTGATGTGCTAAGAGACTCTAAAATTATAGGCTAGACTGCCCTAAAAACAACTCTTAGTGCTTTAAAAATTGCATGTCATCCACATTCCTCATGAAAATGAACATTGAAATGTTCTTATAAGAATACATCTGGTAACATGCACTCATGTGTGCCTAAATTAGGTTTAAAATCACTTGAATTTTCCCACTTTTTCACAAAAGTTTTGGGACTTCATGCTTTGGGTTTACTGGTGTACATTTTGCACTACATGCCTACAAAACTAAATTTTTATTTATTTGTGTATTTTTTTAATTTTAAAAGTTTCTTTTAGAGAACGGTGGTTATGAGTTTGAACACTGATTTTGGGCTAACTGCGAGACTGGTTATTAAAACCTTCTGTGACTGAATTTCCTCTTTGTAAAATGGGCATTAAAATAGCACCTAACTCATTGTTGCTATATTATTTTGAAGATTAAATGAAATAATGCATGTAAAGTTCATAGAACATTTTCTGAGGCATGTTTCTAACAACTATGACATAGCAATGAATATATACCTATATAAGGATTTGCTTTTTCTGCATATGCATACGTATTAGTTTTCTAGGGCTGCCATAAAAAAGTACTAGGTGTCTTAAACAACATAAATTTATTTTTTCACAGTTCTACAGGCTGAGAAGTCCAAGATCAAGGTGTCAGGCGATTGGTTGCTTCTGAGGTGTCTCTCCTTGGCTTGTAATTGGCTGCCCTCCACTGTGTCCTCACATGGTCACTCCTCTGTGTACATGCATCCCTGGTATTTCTTGCATGTGTCCAGATTTCCTCTTTCTACCAAGACACAAATCATATTGTCTCATTTTAACGTAGTAACTATTTTTATGGCTCTTTTTTCAAATATAATCATATTCTGAGGGATGGGGTTTTAAGACTTCAATATATACACTTTGGGAGAACACTTTGGGAGGCTGAGGTGGGAGGATTGCTTAAGCCCAAGATTTCAGGACCAGCCCGTTTAACACAGTGAGTTCCTATCTATTATGTTTTGGATCTGTGTTCAGATCCAAATCTTGTATAAAATTCTAATCCCCAATGTTGGAAGTGGGGCTTGGTGAGAGGTGCTTTGGTTGTGGAAGCAGTTTCTCATGGTTTAACACCACCCCCTTGGTGCTGTCATCAATAGTAAGTTCTCACAAGATCTGATTGTGTAAAAGTGTGCAGCACCTGCCCCTGTCTCTTTTCCTCCTGCTGTGGCCATGTGAGATGACGCATTCTCCCTTTGCCTTCTGCCATGATTGGAAGCTGCCTGAGGCCTCCCCAAAAGCAGACGCTGCTATGTTTCCTGTATAGCCTACAGAACTGTGAGACAATTAAACCTCTTTTATCTATAAATTACACAGCCTCAGGTATTTATTTACAGAAATACAAGATTGGACTAATACATCATATCTACAAAAAAATAAAAAAAAACAATAGCCAAGCGTGGTGGTGCATGCCTGTAGTCCCAGCTATTCAGGAGGTTGAGGACTTAAGTCCAGGAAATTATGGCTGCAGTGAGCTGTAATCGTGCCACTGCACTCCAGCCTAGGTAACAGAGTGAGACCCTGTCTCCAAAAACAAACAAACAAACAAAAAGATTGCCGAACATTTCTGAAAAATGAGAATCGCTCATACAATTTGGTTGAAGCTCCAGCGTAATAAGGCTAAACGAGGGTAGACTTGGGTTTCATTGCCTTATCTTTACCATTGGTGTTTCCTCCCATTTGTGGACATTCTTTTTTATTTATTTATTTATTTATTTATTTATTTATTATTATTATACTTTAAGTTCTAGGGTACATGTGCATAACGTGCAGGTTTGTTACATATGTATACTTGTGCCATGTTGGTGTGCTGCACCCATCAACTCGTCATTTACATCAGGTATAACTCCCAATGCAATCCCTCCCCTCCCCCCTCCCCATGATAAGCCCCCGGTGTGTGATGTTCCCCTTCCCGAGTCCAAGTGATCTCATTGTTCAGTTCCCACCTATGAGTGAGAGTCAGGAAACAACAGGTGCTGGAGAGGATGTGGAGAAATAGGAACACTTTTACACTGTTGGTGGGATTGTAAACTAGTTCAACCATTGTGGAAGACAGTGTGGCGATTCCTCAAAGATCTAGAACTAGATGTACCATATGACCCAGCCATCCCATTACCGGGTATATACCCAAAGGATTATAAATCATGCTGCTATAAAGACACATGCACACGTATGTTTATTGCGGCACTATTCACAATGTGCACATTCTTAAAGTAGACTAATATATAAATAGAATGAATACTATGGCTTTTTTTTAAAAAAAGAAGTGTTTGTTTAGGGTATAAAAGTAGGACTAATAAAGTATTCTACTTTTTAAGTGGACTGTAAATGCAACATTGAGTTTCAAAACAACACTGATTTCAACAAATAAGTACTGTCATCTCAATGGACTCATTTGGTAGGAACTGATTTATATGCCAATATGTCGTGTGATCTAAATGAATGCTCTCCTAAAAATATAAGTTTTGTTTTCTTGCTCTTAAGCCTTTTTCCTCTCCTGTGATAACCCCACTAAGCTACGGTGAAAGATATCTTATAATTCAACAAAATAACAATTATTTTTAAGACAAGATAACAAAAATTTATTTTATTCCCACACCGTTATTATATTTTCCTTTTGGTTAATATTCCCTCTTCAGAGATTCTTTTTACAATGAAAACACAGTAGCCTCTCTGCTATATCTCTTTGCCAACAAGCTACTACAAGATTCGAAAACCTGTGGCAATTTGAAATTTCGTTAATACATGACTTTGTATTATGCAACCAGAAAAAAATTACTTAAAACAAAGAGAGAGAGCATGTGCCAAGGTAACCACTCAAGATAAAGATCTGAGCAATATTCTCTCTTAAATTTTATTATTTGTGTCTTGCTCTAGGTGGTATTTTGGAGTTTAGAAAATCATAAGGATATTTCATATCTGGGTTAGGATGTACTCCAAGGAGATATAACTTTAAGTTTACAATTGTATCAGATTGGTTTCTTCTAGGATCTTGGAGATGGGGCAGCAAAAGGGTCATGGCTTACTTAGGAGGGATGGGATTTACAGATCATAAAAGCCACATTCTCCATAAAAGTAGAGAAATATTGGAGGCACAGGTGGAACATGTTCTTTTACATTGAATAATGCTTGCTCCCTTCCTGTAATTAATCAATTACAAAATATAAAGAAAAAAACTTTTTTTTTCCTGTTTGAGTTTTGAGTTGTTTGTATTTCAATACAAAGATACAGCAGCTCAACTCTTTTTTTTTTTTTTTTTTTTTTTTTAACAGCTTAAACTTTTCCTCATAGTTGTCTGGAAAGTAGAATTAAAGTTGTGTAGTCCCTGAGAGATAAGGGGACTTGGATAGGGGATGAGGTTGTGGTAGGAAGATAATAATAAGTTTACATATCAAGAGACTGCACCTGTTGTGCCTAAGCATGCAACCTGAATGAGTGACCCTGGTTTCCATGGAAACACCTGAACCTCAAGTAAGTGTCTACACACTGCTTGGTCTACATGACACACTGTCACATGGAAGGCATGACTCTGTCCAGCCTAGGACAAGGGCAGTCTCATGGACTGGGTCTGCCCGTCAAACAATGAGAGGCTCAGAAGTATAGCAGAGCAGGAAAAGCATGATGCTGATGGTGACCTGAAAAATGGAAATCTCTAAGGCAGTAAAGAGAGTAATCTTCCCTGAAACACCCAAACAAATAACTTGAAAACAGCATGTCTTTACTTAGGACGTTAGGAGCAAAAGCTTTTTGAGAGGTAGATTCTTAGCACCATCAGACAGTCCAGATCATCGACGGGTGACTCTCAACATATTTATCTTCGTTTTGGCTTCCACAGTAAACTACCATAAATGGTGCAGTTTAAACAACACAGATATATTTCTCAGTCTAGAAGCTGGGAAGTTGAAGATCAAGGTGCTGCAGATGCAGTGTCTGGTGAGGGCCCACTTCTTGATTTGTAGCCAGCTCCTCGCTCCTTGTAGCCTCACATGGTGGAGAGCAGGGAGAGGAAGCAAACTCTCTTGTGTCTCTTTTTATAAGAGCACTAATTTCACCACGAGGACTCCACCTTCATGACCTAATCACCTCCAAAAGTCCTATCTCCAAATAGTATCTCATTGGGAATTAAGCTCCAACATACGAATTGGGGCAGAGTGGGAGGCTGGAAGCAAACCTTCAGTCATTAGCAATGCTGTGTACCATACTACAATGGAAGTTAACTTCTGTCATTGCCTCTTCTCCCTTGTTTTCTTCTTCCACTATCCCAGAACTAACTTTTCCACTTCACCTTGCAGTCTCTTCCTTATTTTTCTGCAACATAATGTCATATGCAATTTTTTAGAACAATTTTCTTCACAAAAACTTTATTAATGATTCAACCTCAGAGATATTTCAAGGCCAGGCGTGGTGGCTCACTCTTGTAATCCCAGCACTTTGGGAGGCTGAGGCAGGAGGATCACCTGCCAGGAATTTGAGACCAGCCTGGCCAACCTGATGAAATCCCTTCTATACTAAAAATACAAAAGTTAGCCAGGCATTGTGGTGTACACATGTAGTCCAGCTATTCGGGAGAATCACTTGAACCCAGGAAGTGAAACTCAGGCTCAATTAAAAAAAAAAAAAAAAAAGAGGTATTTCAAACATTCCATTTCTAGAAGTACTTATATTTGTATAAGACAATCTATTACTTGATAATATATTGTCTTAAAATTTAGAGGAACATTTATGTTGCCTTTCTAATTAGATTGTGCAGGTGTCTTTTTTTTCCCCCTCTAGTATTCCCTACAATGCCTACAACGTATGAAATGACTATCGGTTGACTTGATTTTACTAGGACAACACTCACACAGCCCTGGTTCCTATATTAATAAGAAAGGATTAACTTGAATAGAAATATAAATTTTAGCCCACCTCAATAGGCAGTGTTTAGCCATTAGATGAGTTTCCATAGTTTAGAGATGTATTGAGATATTCAAAATGCAGTCTAAATCAACATTTTAGATTTTTATCAGATGAAGTGCACCCAAATCAAATTAATAATTGATAGCTGTTGTCCTGGTCTGAAACTGAATGCAAAGCAAATTTGAAAACTTTTCTGATCAGTATCCAATCTGTAAAATGACTGTCACTATTCCTTAACAAAGAAGCAAATAGATTATAATATCTTATAAAGATTTTATTATTACTTTTCTTCTTTTTAAACCAAGAGATTCATCGCTTAGATTCTGAGGGCTGGGGGAAGGTCACATTTGTTGGAACTGAACCATGTGTCACAGCTTCAATTTAAATTAGGAGGGAAATTCAAAGGGCCCCCATATGAAAGGTATGTTCATCTTGTTAGTTAACAAATACATGAATGCCCGGTCAACACTCTAAAACATTTTATTTCTACAATGCTTGGTGATTAATGGAATTCAGATTACTTAAACAACCACTGCAATGTTTTGTTCCTTGTTCCCCTGGATCTTTCTCCTTTTATTCCTTCTCTTTCTCCACACAAAAATATCCACCATGAGTTTTTAAATGCTTCCTCTCCTTATTTTGAAGTCTGTCTTGAAGAGCATTGTCATAGTAGAAGAGGAGAAGGTCTTAATCCAAGCCCTGAGAGACACATTTGAAAGGGCCATGCAAGAGAATTTGGTGACCTTTTAATGTTTTAATCCCTTTTACTTTTGTGAGAATAATTAACAGAGTGATGGTCATAAAGAGAAAGGTAACTACTGTGAGCAAATAAATTTCATTACAGTGAAAAGCAGACAAATGTGCAGACACACATCCATCCTTCACAGCATGACCTTCTGCTGACTTGTTTTCTAATAAAAAACATAGCCAAAAAATCCACTCTTTTAACCCATCTGATTTACGAAATATACGGTGATTATTTTCTGATGAAGAAATTCACTAGTCACATCAGGAATATAGTGCTCAGAGACAGAGAAAGAGAACAGAGTATTGACCAAGAACATGGCCTCTGGAGTAGGAGTACTGATTATAAATTCTGACCTTGACCCTTACTAACCATGCAGCTTTGGACAAATGACCTTATACTTTTTGCTTCAGTTTCCTAATCTGTAACGTGAAAACAATAATACTACCTCCCATATGAGGATGTGGTGAAAATTAATGTACATATGTATATACACAGAAGACTTAGATTAATATCTGGTCCATAGGAAACACTATATTATTTAAAGATTAGTTACTATATTGGTGTGGGAAGGTAGCATTTTCCATTATGATCCCTTTTGAAGTATTTGAATTTATAACTTTGCAAAGACTTTATTTTATTCATTTACCAGAGAAAACATAAACACAAAACTATGCTTATTTAGGCTCAGTTACAAATGTTTAAAAAGTTTGAGATTGCCTATTATATATTAATTTAATATATTTGAAGAGGAATGAATCCAAGTATTTGAATAAATAAACACATTTTTTGTAGTTCTAAGTAGTTTTAGAATTTTGTATGTAAATATAATCATGAAGAATATATCAAAATAAGGCAATGTTAATCATTAATATACTTTAGAAATATAAAAATATAGTTGAATTTTATTTCCAAGATTCAAAGTTAAATTTGAGGTGAGTTAAAAATCAGATACCATGCAGTTAAATACTCCTCAAGACAAAGAGAAAATTATTTTTGGAGAAGTACAAATGAGTTTTTTGTTTTTGTTTTGGTTTTTCTATTTCAAGATTTTTTATTTTTATTTTTTTATTTTATTTTTATTATTATACTTTAAGTTCTAGGGTACATATGCACAACGTGCAGGTTTGAGACACAGGTATACATGTGCCATGTTGGTTTGCTGCACTACAAATGAGTTTTAATAACACTGATGTGCATTAACATTTTTCTGTAAAACATACAATTCTATATTGATTACAACAATAATGATTTTTAAAATTAAAATGTAAACACATTTCTCAATAACTTATCTTTTCTATCAACCATCATTGTTAATATCTTTAAAAGGCATTCCTCTTTTTATTACTAGGTCTCCTCCTTTAAGAAACAACATGAGGATTCCTAGGCAAGATGGCCAAATAGGAACAGCTCCTGTCTGCAGCTTCTAGTGAGATCAATGCAGAAGGTGGATGATTTCTGCATGTCCAGCTGAGTGTAAACAAAGCCACCTGGAAGTATGGACTAAGTTAAGCCTACCACAGCTGGGCAAAGCCTCTGTAGCCAGAATGCCTCTCTAGATTCCTCCTCTCTAGGCAGGGCATCTCTTAAAGAAAGGCAGCAGCCTCAGTCAGGGGCTTATAGATAAAACTCCCATTTCCCAAGGGCAGAGCACCTGGGCAAAGGGGTGGTTATGAGTTCAGCTTCAGCAGACTTAAACGTTGCTGCCTGCTGGCAGGTACCCCTCTGGGAAAAAGCTTTCAGAGGAAGAAGCAGGCAGCAATCTTTGCTATTCTACAGCCTCTGCTGGAGATACCCAGGCAAACAGGATCTGGAGTGGACCCCTTAGCAAAATCCAGCAGACCTGCAGAAGAGAGGCCTAACTGTTAGAAGGAAAACTAACCAATAGAAAACAATAGCATCAACATGAACAAAAAGGAAGACCCCACAAAAACTCCATCCTAAGGTCACCAACATCAAAGACCAAAGGTAGATACATCCACAAGGTTAAGGAAAAAACAGTGCAAAAAGGCTGAAAATTCCAAAAAACAGAAAGCCTCTTCTTCTCTAAAGGATCACAACTCTTTGACAGCAAGGGAACAAAACTGATGGAGAATGAGTCAGATGAATTGACAGTAGTAGGCTTCAGAAGGTGGGTAATAACAAACTCCTCTGAGCTAAAGGAGCATGTTGTAACCCAATGCAAGGAAACATGATAAAATGTTAGAGAGCCTTGATAAAAGGTTAGAGGAAGTGCTAATAGAATAAACAATGTAGAGAAGAACATAAATGATCTGAAGGAGCTGAAAAACACAGCGTGAGAACTTCGTGAAAAATACTTAAGTATCAATAGCCAAATTGATGAAGCAGAAGAAAATCAGAGATTGAAGATCAATTTAATGAAATAAAGTGTGAAGACAAGATTAGAGAAGAAAAAATAAAAAGGAATGAACAAAGTCTCCAAGAAATAAGGAACTATGTGAAAAGACCAAACCTATGTTTGACTGGTGTACCTGAATATGACAGGGAGAATGCAACCAAGTTGGGAAACACACTTTAGGATATTATCCAGAAGAACTTCTTCAATCTAGCAAAACAGGCCAACATTCAAATTCAGGAAATACAGAGAAAACCACAAAGATACTCCTTGAGAAAAGCAACCCCAAGACAAAAAGTCATCAGATTCACCAAGGTTGAAATGAAGGAAAAATTGTTAAGGGCAGCCAGAGAGAAAAGTTGGGTTACCCAAAAAGGGAAGCCCATCAAACCAACAGTGGATCTATCTGCAGAAACCCTACAAGCCAGAAGAGAGTGGGGGCCAATATTCAGCATTCTTAAAGAAAATAATTTTCAACCCAGAATTTCATATTTGCCAAACTAAGCATCATAAGTGAAGGAGAAATAAAATCCTTTATAAACAATGCTGAGGAATTTTGTCGCTACCAGGCCTGCCTTAAAAGAGTTCCTGAAGGAAACACTAAATATGGAAAAGAAAAACTAGTACCAGCCACTGCAAAAACAAAACAAAATGTAAAGATCATCAACACCATGAAGAAACTGCATCAACTAATGGGCAAAATAACCAGTTAGCATCATAATGACGGGATCAGATTTACACGTAAAAATATTAACCTTAAATGTAAACGGGCTAAATGCCCCAATTAAAAGGCACAGACTGGCAAATTGGATAAAGAATCAGGACCCATTGTTGTGCTGTATTCAGGAGACCCATCTCACATGCAAAGACACAGATCAACTCAAAATAAAGGAATGGAGAAAGATTTATCAAGAAAATGGAAAGCAGAAAAAAAAAAAAAAGCTGAGATTGCAAACCTAGTCTCTGATAAAACAGACTTTAAAGCAACAAAGATAAAAAAAAAGACAAAGAATGGCATTACATAATCCTAAAGGGATCAATGCAACAAGAAGATCTAACTATCCTAAGTATATATGTACCCAATACAGGATAACCCAGATTTATAAATCAAGTTCTTAGAGACCTACAAAGAGACCTGGACTCCCACACAATAATAATGGGAAACTTTAACCCCCACTGTCAATATTAGACAGATCAATGAGACAGAAAATTAACAAGGGTACTCAGGACTTAAACTCAGCTCCGGACCAACAGACCTAATAGACATTTACAGACCTCTCCACCCCAAATCAACAGAATGTACATTCTTCTCAGCACCACATAGCACTTATTCTAAAATAGACCACACAATTGAAAGTGAAACACTCCTCAGCAAATGCAAAAGAATGGAAATTACAACAAACAGTCTCTCAGAGCACAGTGCAATCAAATTAGAACTCAGAATTAGGAAACTCACTCAAAATCACAGAACTACAGGTAAATAACAAAATTAAGGCAGAAATAAAAAAGTTATTTGAAAGCAATGAGAACACAGACACAATGTACCAGAATCTCTGGGACACAGCTAAAGCAGTGTTTACAGGGAAATTTATAGCATTAAATGCCCACAGGAGAAAGTGGGAAGGATCTAAAATCAACACCCTAACATCGCAATTAAAAGGACTATAGAAAACAAGAGCAAACAAATGGAAAAGCCAGCAGAAGACAAGAAATAACTAAGACCACAGCAGAACTGAAGGAGATAGAGACACGAAAAACTCTTAAAAAAATCAATGAATTCAGGAGGTGGTTTTTTGAAAAGTTTAACAAAATAGACCGCTAGCCAGACTAATAAAGAAGAAAAGAGAAGAATCAAATAGACACAATAAAAAATGATAAAAGGGAGATCACCACTGATCCCACAGAAATACAAACTACCATCAGAGAATACTATGAACATCTTTACACAAATAAACTAGAAAATCTAGAAGAAATGGATAAATTCCTGGACACATACACCCTCCCAAGAGTAAACCATGAAGAAGTTGAATCCCTGAATAGACCAATAACAAGTTCTGAAATTGAGGCAGTCATTAATAGCCTACCAACCAAAAAAAGCCCAGGACCAGACAAATTCACAGCTGAATTCTACCAGAGGTGCGAAGAGGAGCTGGTACCATTCCTTCTGAAAGTATTCCAAACAATACAAAAAGAGGGAATCCTCCCTAAATCATTCTATGAGGCCAGCATCATGCTGATACCAAAACCTGGCAGAGACACAACAAAAAAAGAAAATTTCAGACCAATATACTTGATGAAAACTGATGTGAAAATCCTCAATAAAATACCAGCAAACCAAATCTAGCAGCACATTAAAAAGCTTATCCACCACTGTCAAGTCGGCTTTACCCCTGGGATGCAAGGCTGGTTCAACATACGCAAATCAATAAATGAAATTCATCACATAAACAGAACCGATGACAAAAACCACATGATTATTTCAATAGATACAGAAAAGGTTTTCGATAAAATTCAACACCCCTTCATGCTAAAACCACTCAATAAACTGGTTATTGATGGAACATATCTCAAAATAATAAGAGCTATTCATGACAAACCCATAGCCAATATAATACTGAGTAGGCAAAAGCTGGATGCATTCCCTTTGAAAACCAGCACAAAGATGTTCTCTTTCACCATTCCTATTCAACATAGTATTGGAATTCTGGCCAGGGCAATCAGTCAAGACAAAGAAACAAAGGGTGTTCAAATACGAAGAGAGGAAATCAAAGTATATATGGTTGCAGATGACATTACGTATATTTAGAAAACCCCATCGTCTCAGCCCCAAAACCTCCTAAGCTGATAAACAACTTCAGCAAAGTCTCAGGATATTAAAATCAATGTGCAAAAATCACAAGCATTCCTATGCACCCATAATAGACCAACAGAGAGCCAATCATGGGCAAAGTGCCATTCACAATTGCTACAAAGAGAATAAAATACCTGGGAATACAACTTATAAGGAATGTGAAGGTCCTCCTCAAGGAGAACTACAAACCACTGCTCAACGAAATAAGAGAGGAAACAAACAAATGGAAAAATATTCTATGCTCATGGATAGGAAGAATCAATATTGTGAAAATGGCCATACTGCCCAAAGTAATTTATAGATTCAATGTTATTCCCATTAAGCTACCATTGACGTTCTTCACAGAATTAGAAAAAAAAGAACTATTTTAAATTTCATATGGAACCAAAAAGAGCTCGTATTGCCAAGACAATCCTAAGCAAAAAGAAAAAAGCTGGAAGCATCATGCTACCTGACTACAAACTATACTACAAAACTACAGTAACCAAGACAGCATGGTATTGGTACCAAAAGAGATATATAGACCAATGGAACAGAACAAAGACCTCAGAAATAACATCACACATCTACAACCATCTGATCTTCGACAAACGTGACAAAAACAAGCAATGGGCAAAGGATTTCCTATTTAATAAATGGTGTTGAGAAAACTGGCTAGCCATATGCAGAAAACTGAAACTGGACCCCTTCCTTACACCTTATACAAAAATCAACTCAAGATGGATTAAAGATTTAAATATAAGACCTAAAACCATAAAAACACTAAAGAAAATCTAGGCAATACCATTCAGGACTTAGGCATGGGCAAAGACTTCATGACTAAAACACCAAAAGCAATTGCAACAAAAGTCATAATGGACAAATGGGATCTAATTAAACTAAGAAGTTTCTGCACAGCAAAAGAAAGTATTATCAGAGTGAACAAGTAACCTACAGAACGGGAGAATATTTTTGCAATCTATCCTTCTGTCAAAGAGCTAATATCCAGAATCTACAAGGAACTTAAAAAACTTTACAAGAAAAAAAAAACCATCAGTAACTGGGCAAAGGATATGAACAGACACTTCTCAATAGAACACATTTATGTGGTCAAAAAACATATTAAAAAAAAAGGTCATCATCACTGGTCATTAGAGAAATGCAAATCAAAACCACAAAGAGATACCATCTCATGCCAGTTAGAATAGCAATCATTAAAAAGTCAGGAAACAATAGATGCTGGAGAGGATATGGAGAAATAGGAATTCTTTTACACTGTTGGTGGGACTGTAAACTAGTTCAACCATTGTGGAAGACAGTGTGGCGATTCCTCAAGGATCTAGAACTAGAAATACCATTTAACACAGTGATCCCATTACTGGGTATATACCCACAAGATTATAAATCATTCTACTATAAAGACATATGCACATGTATGTTTATTGCAGCACTATTCACAATAGCAAAGACTTGGAACCAGCCCAAATGCCCATCAGCGTTAGATTGGATAAAGAAAATGTGGCACATGTACACCATGAAATACTATGCAGTCATAAAAAGAGGGAGTTCATGTCCTTTGCAGGGACATGGATGAAACTGGACACCATCATTCTCAGGAAACTAACACAGGAACAGAAAACCAAACACTGCATGTTCTCACTCATAAGTGGAAGATGAACAATGAGAACATATGGGCACACACTGCTTCCTGTTGGGGGAGGGGATCTAGGGGACAGATAGCATTAGGAGAAATACGTAATGTAGATAACGAGTTGATGGGTGCAGCAAACCACCATGGCACATGTATACCTATGTAACAAACCTGCGCATTCTGCACATGTATCCTAGAACTTAAAGTATAACAATAAGAAAAAAAGAAACAACACAAGACTAAACCAAATACATCTTTTAAAATGAATTGGAAATGTATCCATAGTTAATCTAAGCTTGCGCTGAACATTTTGTTACATCATGTAGCTAATAATTAGATATGTTTTATAAAACAATAATAGTCTTTCGTTGTGATATGGAAATATGATCATCCAAACAAATGCAATAACAGTTTTGAATTTATCAATCTAGGTTCCCAAAGCAATCCAGGAAAAAGGCTCGCAAGTACAAGACCACCTAAGTATATACAGTACTCCAGTTCTCATAAGTTTCCCTTAATTGGATGAAAAGAATAATTAATTGAAGTGCTGAATATAAAATGATTCACAGGGTACAAAAGTAGACTTAGTCATCTATTTAAGTGTACAAGCATTTTTCCAATGTACAGTAACCACGGGTACAAATTGTCCCCTGAAGCCAAGGCAATTGATTTCCACATTGAAAGACTTATGTGTTTGAGGAGAAAAAAATATATATATTATTGCATGATTTCTATTTCCAGAAGTTCACATTAGAGTTTAGCTTGCACCTAAATTTTACCTGCCCCTCCAACGTCATTATCTTCTGCTGTTATTGGATAACATGTATAAAACATTATATCCTATGCTTTTGTTATCTACAGCATTCATATTTCACAAGTTGAAGCCAATTTCACAGATCTAAATTAATACTAAAACTTTATATGCTCATAAGAGAAGTTTTCTCTAGGTCGAGAGAGAGCGAGCTTGAATGTAGCTAGTCAAAATGTTACGTATTCAATGAAACAAAATTTTTAACAGTATGTATAATAGTGCTTTCTTTTTTTGTTGTATTCGATTTTCTCTGTGAACTAAAGTTCTATTAATGATAACAATTAAAAGGAAATTGAACAAATGCCCTAATTTATGTGGTTTGCATCTCTAGGTAGAGTGACCTATAGCATCAAAGTTATTTTTTCTTAGCTGAATTGAGAAAAAGTAGAAAGCTACTTTTCAAACTTTGTAAATAAGACAAATTTGTGTTAAATTTTTAGAAATTCTTAAAATATTAGATGTGATTTAGAGGCAAAATCCCAACATTTATGAATTAAGTATATAGTGTTTCCTGACATTATTTAGAGAAGTTTTATATAAATGTTCAGAACCAAACAAGTAAATTAGTGTACTATATGTATTTTTAAGAAAATAACATGGTTATAATTTCCTAAAAAAAAAAGAGAGTGAGGCATGTACCTCTCACTCTCACTAGAAGGTATATATACTCTAAGGCAGCAATATCATGAGCAGCTGTTAGCCACCATGCTTAAATTGGCTGTGAATATCTGAAATAGTTGTCCATAGTAATAGGAAATTCACGGTTATTTTATACTTTTAGAAAAGCTTTAGTTCCAGCCTATCAAAGATCATTCTTTCCTGGAGGAAGCCCAGAATTACACGGTTTCCACATCTGTGAAGCATGTTGTGCTTCTCAATCATCTAACAGCACTAAGGCCAGAGTTAGGGACCATAACAATGAGATCAGTGTTTTCAAGCGTTTTGTCCAGCCATGTGTGTTTTCAGCAGGGCAGGGGCAGGAGAGCCAGGCAAAATAAAAGTGCACTGCCCGTCAACAGGATTAGAGTCCATGTTCAGCCTACATAAACCTGTTAGTAGAACCACAAACAAGAAACTGTTTTTAACTTCCTTAACGAGCTTGACTTATTTGAAAAAAAAAGGAGGGGGAGTATCTGCATTTTCCTGTAATAAAGACCTCTTTGCTATTTTTTAATAGTTATAGCTTGCCACAAATTTTATGGAGGTGAATTCAATTCAATGAGTAGCAAAAATACTGTTTTTTTAATTATAAAATACTAACATCAGTCAAGTTTCACCTAAAGGATCTTGTATTTCAGATAATTTTATGATGCTACTTATAGCTTTTTTCTCATCTGAAAGTTTTTAATCTCAAAATGTTAAAACAAAATAAATCATGAGATTTTGCAGTATTCCCAAGAATACCTGACTGAACATGAGATACGAAAGTTACTCTATAAGAAAAAAGCATGAAGAGCAATTTTTAAGTATCTAAATACAAAATGATTATAATTATTTTGAATTTGGGGTATTTTTGTTAAAATTTATCTAATGCATTTTCATCCTTTTATGATTTTTAAAAACGCTAATAAAATGACATTACAAAATCTACCTTATGGTATAAATAAACACCGATTATTCTCCTAACCTGCCTTCTCAGAGGCAATAGTCTTTTACTACAATAGTTACTGAAATTTTCTCTAGAGGACCAAATTCTTCTCAAATTAATTGGACTTCATCAAGTGGAATGACCAGGAGGAAACTAAAGACGTATTTGCTATTTTCTGTGTACCTATCACCAGTTCCACATGCTTCTGGATCAGGATATGTTGGGAATTGGATGGACATGATTAACTCACATTTTATAAGACTAACTGAAATTGGGTTGAAAAAAAATGACCTTTGAAAACCAACTGCAGGGTTGACCGAAAAGCTTTTCTATCTCTCAAAAATTATTTTTCAAACATGTTTTATGAGCTATGCTCAGTATCTACTAATTTGTCTTTAATATGAGTTTTTGAAAGTATTGGATAAATCAAATTCAGAAATTGTCCAGCAAAGAAAACATAAAGAAATTTACAGTGAAGTGAAGCAAAAAGACAACAATGACTTAAATTTATGTTTTAAGGTGAGAGTGCACAATTCTTAGTTAATAAATCACTGACAAATTGCCATTCATCTAATGGGTAGTTCATCTTATTTAGGATTATGTCTACATGATAGCCCCATCTAGAAAAGGAGAAGACAAGAATGTTTTAATGATGGTGATTTGGTGACTGTTAAAACAAACAAACAAACAAACAAACAAAAAAAAACCCAGAAAAAAAAACTGAAAACAATTTCATTGAAAGCAAACTCTGTCCATGTTATGACAGCCAATTCCACTGTGTTTATTATTTTTCTAAGAACTTTAGGGGAAGTAAGTTAAGTAATGGCAAAAAAAATATATTAACTTGCAAAAGTGTATAAAAGCAGTGGTTTAGCCTTGGCAAGCTTCTCTCTGCAATAGCTATATTTAATTGTAGTTAGGAATCTTGACTATCTTGATCTCCAATCTATATATAATTTTCTCTCTTCTTTGAGCTCATTTTAAAATTGCTTTTATTATTTCATTGATTAGTGCATGGTTGTTCCTTAGTAGTTGTATATGGCTCAATTTGGCACTTTCACCCTTACATCTATGCTGGACAACATGTTTTCTAAAGACAAGAATGCTTTTTTTCCCCCCTAGAACTCTGCATCTTATGCCAGCTCAGGTTTGGTCGCAAAGTGTGAGGGGCTCACAATTCTTATCTGATTGACAAAGTTCTTTGTTTTGTCCAACTGGGTCTGATTCTTTCTTTCCCAAGAGTTTATTCCTGTTTCTTCCTTCTGTGAAATATCTCCATACACGGATATGAATCTCCATGTTTCTAGCCGTAGGTTTATAAACTCAGCTCTGCTCCCAAGGACACTGTTGGTTGACTGTTTGGCCTCTGAGGAAGGCAAATGTCAGCAATCACTTTATGTCTTATGAAGATAATTTTAGTTATCTGCCCAATTTCCTGACTTTTGCATTTGTCTTCATCTTATTAAAAAACTTGTTAAGATAAACAATGGAAGTAAACACTAAAAAAAATCCAATAACCTATAAATTAGCTTTAGAAAAAACTATATGTTCTTCACAGTTTACTTGAAATCAGACCAAATAAAAGTATTTTGATCTAAAAAGATCCCTCTTAAATTTCTTTTCTTGTCTTGGAAAGTGCTCATTTGTTGTAATACAAATGAGAAATCTCCAAAATATTGGACAGAATTATTTAATGCTTGCAGCTTGAGTATCAAAATCATTTATGTATTAAGTATTCTGTTCTAAGCACATACTACGTAAGATCAGACACATTTAAACACAATCGGTGTTAGACCTGCCATTTAACACAATTCGTGTCAAACCTTAAATGGCAGGTTGAAACATGTCCTCTGTGCACTGACTCAATATTCATTTTTGTCCAAGAAATCACTGGGACTCAATTTTACGAAGAGTCACAAATCATGTGCCAGCTATTCCTCTTGCATTCCCTTAGCTAACACTTACCTCCTCTTTGAGGACGCCACTTCCTCTGCATCTTTCTCTTTTGAGCTTATTTCCCTGATGGTCAGGAGGCAGAATTGTGTCATTTTTCTCCTTTCCATAGTTTCCTTAAAACTTTAAAAAAAGTTTTAGGATATCCCCTGAAATAGCTGGGCAAATTATCATGGTGCCCCCCCATACCACACCGTTTAAAGGGGCAAGAAGACAAGCTATTTCAAAAATCTGAAGACCCCCTTCCGCAAAAGGAATAGTGACATGATCTGTCATATAGTTCAACATGTTGTATATATCAGCCACTTAGTACAACCTGCCAAAGAGACCTGTTAGACAAAACCACCTGCCACATAGCCCTACCACACAGTGCATTCTGCCATGTAAGAAACCTGCTCTTTAGATCTCAAGGAAAGTAATTGTTAGATGCTTATGAATATTATAATCTTGTTCAGTGGAAAAGAGCTTTCTTTTCCTGCAATGTCACCATTTGAGTAACTATTCAATTAGTTTCAAAAACTATTACATATTTGTTTCACGCATACTAGGCACTGTTCTAGATACTCCAGATATAAAACAAATAACACATCATTTCTGTCTTCCAAACACCACGGATTTGTAAGCAAGACACACATAAAACTGCAGTTTATTTTCAGGGCAATGGAGGTATTTTTATTACAGAGGCTTTCAGGCTATAGATACATTCGGTGTTGATAGAATTGTTTTCAGTAATAAAAGTCAATCCAGAGTTGGCTAAAACTCTGGTCATGTCTCAATCTTCCAGTGTTCCAGAACTGATGCCCTGAGGTTTCTGATTTACTCTGACAATGTTCACAAAAGAATAATGTATAAAACATATATATATATATATAAATTCATTTTCCAGTAAGAAATATAATTATATGAAGGTTAGACATTCATATTTATTTTCCAAGCATATGCCCTCTCTGTTAGAAACCTGTATAAGTAGCCACCTAATTAGAATATTGCTTTGTTAGCAGAGTAGCAGAGCAAGGAAAGATGGCTGGGTGACCCTAGTTTGTATGATTCCATTTTGTCAATTTTCACACAACCTGGTGGACCATATGCTGATGTAGTGCCAGCAGGTTAGTCTTTGATAGAACCTCTATTGCTTGCCAAGTGCCATCTCAAGCAGGTTGAAATACGTCCTCCATGCACTGACTCAATACTCATTTTTGTCCAAGAAATCACTGGGACTCAATTTAACGAAGACTCACAAATCATGTGCCAGCTACTTTTCTTCCATTCCCTTAGTTAACACTTACCTCCTCTTTGAGGACGCCACTTCCTCTGCATCTTTCTCTTTTGAGCTTATTTCCCTGATGGCAGGAGACAGAACTGTGTCATTTTTTTTCCTTTCCATTGCAGTTCCATGATGATTATTACATAATCATTGTATTTATGATGAGTTTAGTAAAACTTTCTACATCAAGATTTACACCATTATGTTCTATTACTTTTTACCTCTTCTTATCTATTTTCTCTTCTCCTGATACTTTAGTCAATCCCTCCCCCTCCCCGCTACTCTCTGAAGAATTTGGCAGAGATTTAAGCATTCCTCTTCACTCAAATTCCTTTCTCACTATTCCCGCTAGAAACTTTCATCCTTATAATCAGAAATTCCAGCCCTTATGACTCTTTCATTATAGATGCACTACTATTTCCTATTTTCACTTTTTTTTGTCATACAATGTAAAACCTCTTGTTCATTGTTTTAATAAATATCTTTGTAAATTATACCAAGGAAGACATTTTGTCTGTTTTGTACAATGGCCATCATCTTATCAAAACTCTTTCCTACAGGCTTTCACACTCACATACACTATTAGCAGAAGATATTGCCTCTTACTTTACTGAGAAAATGCAAGTAATTGGACAGGAACTCTCAATTTTGTGACACTAAACCTACAAAAGTATATATAGATATACCCATCCTTTTTTTTTTTTTTTCTTTTTTTTCTGGTGCTAGTCCTTTCACCATCTGCACTGTGGTTTCTTATACTTCTGACTTTTAAATAAACTTAAATTATTCCTTCTTTCTAATCTTATCTTTAAAGAAAAAAATTACTCCTTTCATAATTTGCTTTCTTTTTCCCCTTATTATCTTGAAAATGTTGCCTATACATTTTCTTTCCATTTCTGCACTACTTATTCACTCCCCAACTTTTTCTAATTGAATATCTTGAACACAAGAGCTCTTGGTAAGGTCAATGGTGATTTCATGCTATAACATTCAAAGAAAATTTTTAGTTCTCATCTCACTTGATCTTTCAGCAAAACAAATGTACAGCGATATCCACTATCCTAGTCATGGAGAATGTTTTGACTGCTCTGGAAATGCTCTGAACTCTGGCTATTCACACTTCCATCCCCTCTTCCCCTCTAATCCCTGCTGACCACCGATCTTTTTACTGTCAGGATATATATATACACACACACACACACACACACACACACACATATTATATTTATATACACACTATATATGATATATATACATATATGTATTATATATGTATCAGATGTTACACCTGATACCATGTAAATACGAAGGCTCAGAAAAGACTGCTGTGAACAATTATACATTAACAAATTGAGTAAACTAGAAGAAATGGCTAATTTCTAAATCATAGAATCTACTAGAATTGAATCATGAGAAAATAGAAAAGGGAACAAGACCAATCACGATAAGGAGATTGTATCAATAATCTAAAACCTCCCAGTGAGGAAAAGCTAGGACCTGATAGGTTCATTGCCAAATTCTACAAAACACTTAAAGAAGAAATACTGTCACTATTTCTCCAACTCTTCCAAAACATTGATAAGGTGGAAACATTTCCAAACTCATTTCACAGGACCAGCCTTACCCTGCTGCCAAAGCCAGACAAGGACACTACAGAAAGAGAAAATTGCCTGGCAAAAACTCTGAAAAACAATTACTGTGAAACGAAATACAATAGCACACCAAAAGGATCACACATCATGATCAAGTGGTATTTATTCGTGGGATGCAAGGATGATTTAACACACACAAATCAAAGAATATGATAACCACATTAGTAGAACGAAGAATAAAAATCATATGATCATGTCAATAGATGCAGACAAAGCATTTGACAAAATGTAATATCTTTTCATGAAATAAGTTATCAACAAAATGGGTATAGAATAAATGTAACTTGACATATAATAAAATAATAAAAGGCATATATGACAAACTAACAGCTAACATACTCAATTGTGATAAGCTGAGCTCTTTTCCCTTAAAATCAGAACACTAATGCCTGCCACTTGTCCTTTTCTATTCTCACCCTGGCAATCTCACCTACTCATAAGACTTACAGATTCATCAGTGCATTGATAAACACCAAATGTATATCACTAGGCTTGGCAGTCTACCTTGCATCTCTGTTTACATGCCTGGAGGCACATAGGCACATAAAAACAAATTCCAGAAATGGAACTCGGCATCTCAAGTCCCTGTCACATCCCCTTCTCCTTCCTAAATCTAAATCTTATTTGAAATGAATTAAATCACCCACCATTTTTTTTTATAGCTGCTACTAAGATAGGTACTCAGTAAGTATTGACTGAACAATTAGTACCCAAATGTAGACTACCAACATATACCTTAGAGACACTTCTTGTTGTCTTTCCTGAACTTAATAGCTATTTTACTCCTGGAAGTGTCCTTTAGATATGCTAATATCAGCAATTTGATTCATATGGAATTATCATAGTCCAGAACTTTCTAACTCTTCATTGTGACTCTGTATGCAGCTGGCTCTTGAAAGGAGCTCTTAATTTTATTGTCTTCAGGTTCTTGGGGTCATTCTTCCATCTCCTATATAAACTACCCATAGGTATTAGCTAATGTTCTGACAGGAAGAGAGTATCAGGGTTTTGGGTGAAAGAAGTAATAGAAGAGTTAGTGAAGGCCTTATCAGAGTTCAGTTTTAAATATGAGGAGGAGTTCAGTATGCTGGCCAGAGAGAAAAAGTCTTCCATGGAAAACCACATCTGCAAAGACACAAGACAAAGCACCATATTAGGTCATCAGACGCATATGAAGGAGTGGTTCTCAATAGTCTGGACATGTAGTCAGAGAGTCCTCATTGCTTTCCTAACCCTTGATTTTATTCATTCACCTGCATACATAGAATAAGCCTTTGATATGGCCTTTATTAGCAACCACCTCCAATTTACAATCAACCGCCTCCATGGACTTTATCAGACTCCTTGAACTTCTCTCTATTCTGTCCCTCAAGGAAGTTCGTCATTTTTTTCCTGCCACAGTCAGTAAACATGACTGCCACATCTCAAGCAAGTGGTAGGCCAGAATAAGGTAACTGCTAGATATCAGAGGGTTTAAAATATGCAGATCTTACTTTATCATTTTGGAACAGAAGACATTGAAGAGATTGAAAATTTAACACACATTAAGGAAGTGAATTGGGAAGCTTGGGTAACTGACTAAATGGTGCTGATATTAACTTTACCGCACTTTGTTAAAAACATAGTAACATAGCTAACTTTAACCTCATGGGATTCTTATTGTAAGATAAATCTTAAAATAAAGCTATGCTGAAAAATTAAATGCTAGTAAGGACAAGAGAAGGTTACTTTTATAGACTCATGCCTTTCGAGCTGCCAACAAGAGATAATACTCCATTTTCAGTTGATAAGAACTTCTGTAAGAAGGTTTAGACTTTTTCAGTGGATGTTATGACATATCATCTGTTTATTTTTTTAATGTAGTTGACTACTATTAATATGTTCCATCAAGGAGTCTGTGACAAAAACATGAGCCTTTCCCCCTGATTCCTGACAAACTGCCTAGGCAGTAGATCTCATCCTTGGTATTTAACTTATTTCTTGATTATGGACCTATAGAAATTGACTCATTCCTGGTTTGACAAATATAAAAAACAGTGATACATCTGTTACTTAAGCAAGAAAGATTTATGATTTTTGCCACTATGAAACTTGGTAGAGGAACTGTGCTGAATCAAGGACTGTGTTTGTTACCCATACTTCTCCAAGAAATCTCTTTTTTGACACTAATAAATAATTCTTCTGGGCTCCCTGCCCAACCTCAGGGGAATCAGAGACCCTGATCTACCATTGAGAAGATCAGTTGCCTTACAGACATAACAGGTTCTTTCTGGATATCAGCTTTATAGTTACTGTAAAATGAGCAGCTGCCACGCAGTTGGTCTCTGGCCATTTACTCAACATTCTAATAGTATAATACAATCAATCAACCAATGTCCAGTAATTGGAGCAATGGAAGAATGATGATCATATTTCATTTAATAAATAAAATGTTTCAATATTTTTTAAGACTTCAATAAATTTTGAAGCATGAGAAACATTTAATAGATTAGACTCAATAATGTTTATAGTTTCATCTAGCTCCCAAATTCTATGACTCATTTGAATTATACTTTGACAAACTTTACAAAGACTTAGTATCAATGTGAAATACAGGTGCATCTAGGGAGAGTGAATTTAAATAACTTGATCATTTAGTTGCTCACAAACCTGTAGACCTCTAAGTGCTGGGGGAATTTGAAATCATTGCTATGAACCCGAGGATTCTATTTGTATGGGTTCCCCAGACATTATCCACAGAGAAAATGAAATATCAGGACTATTGCTTTATAAATCTATGAAGATTTTTTTTATTATTAATGAATTCATTTTATGATTTGAGATATAAATTCAGTAGCTTTTTATCTATAAACACAATCAAAATATTATAAAAATAAAAAAATATTATTAATAATAGAAAACATGCTAGAACAATATGAGAAAATACATCTAAAACTCTGAAACTTCTTATGGATGAAAGACTGCAAGAGACAGATGTATTTAGTTCTCAAACAGGAAAAAATGGAAATTTGTCAGTTCTCCCTTACTTAACCTGTAAGTGCTATGCAATCAATTTCAATCAAATTCACCCAAGTGCATTTTTTCAACACCTTGAACATTATGACATATTTAACATGATAAAAACAATGACTTGAAAGAACATCTATAGGAATAAATATTTAAAAATTGATATGAAAATAAGAGGAAAGACAAAAATATGAGGCCTAGTTCTATCGATAGTGAATGTGCTATAACGTTTCATAAATTAAAAAGCAGTGTGGAAGTGACATAGGAATTGATTGAGAGACATATATATTAGACTCAAGTGTAATGGAAATGTAATACATTATAAAAATTATATACAAAATTAGTAAAGATAAATTGAGGCATACGATAAATGGTGTTAAAAATAAATATGGACTTTTTCATTGTTTACACCAAAACAAATACTAGATTTAAATGTAAAATATGCAACCACGTAACTATCTGCAAGACTCCTGGGTAAATAATTTATAACTTTAGGGTAGGAAAGGGCCATTTAACCACAAATTAAACATAAATTAAAATAAAACATTTAAAATCTGCATATCTCAAAAATAAGGTAGAAAGTCTACAAACCTACAGTTGCAACTATAAATTAAAAGAGTAATATCAAATATTAATATACTGTTATGAATCAATACAAAATATGCCTTTTAAATTTCTATCAATAATAAGGAAAGAGTAACATCATTGCCATTGCCTATTGCCTGAACTATCCTCACATTCGCAGGGACATATGATATTTGTATGTATCAGGGTTATGACACCATCATATATTTCATGAGCATGGAAGGGTAACTTACTTACATTTTTATTTCACTACAGTTAAAAAATAAAGTTCTTCAAGTGTAACATCATGCTCTTGTGATCTTTTCTTGTTAGTTCTGTGTATTGAGATACCCATACATTCCCTACTTTGTGTGGAATTGGGCCTCCAATTTCTGATATAAACATGATGAGGATATGCTTTTGTGGAAATGCTGGCCTTCCTCACTGTAAGGTTTTTACTCTTCTGGGTCATTTTGACCCTATCTCTTGCAGTACAAGAGCTGCAGAGCCAGTCAGCAATTAGAAATGAACATCAACATCTATTGCTGATCAAACAGAGGTTGCATGCAACTGAAATATCAAAGCCACATAAATCTCCTTGGTTAGTCAACGTGTGCTTGCCCACCTCAGCCTAAGGAGATTGGTATGTGTTTTCTTGTCTTTTGACCCAGCACAGTTGATGTGCTTTATCTGTAGGAGTTGCTTTAAAGAGTACATTTGATATTAAAAATCTAAAAACAAAATTCAAATTTTTGAACCATCTCAAAGTTCTTCAGGCAGCATAATACAATTATTAGACTAAATGCTTGGAAATGGCCTAATTTATTACCCATCCTAGGGCACATAAATGGCATGCATAGCCTTTGGTAAACCAGAGATTGAATATCATAATCCAATACTGTATCAAACACAGCAAAAGAAGAAATTACCCAACTTTACCACCACCCTTCCTCTGGGAATACTTTCCATGGATATCGGCTTATGTATCATTACATCTATCAGATGGAAACTGAAAAAAAAAAAAAAAAAAAAAAACTGGTTAAAAAACTATTTTGTGTTCAAAATACCAAACACCTAAATTAACTCCCACCAACTCCACTTCACCTAACGTGCTGACTCTTTCCTTACCAAAGAGATTAGACTGTCTGCTTATTGTTTGTACACTAATGTGTCTTAAAGACACAGACAACTTTATTTCTCTACTAGAGAGAACTACCATTATCCTGCTCATACAAACAAGTGTAACTATTGAAGAACGTATACTATCCAAACATTTTCAAGCTCACTGTTTTTTACGTATGTAAAAAGTTTAAATGAATTTGAAAATTTTAATAAGTTAAAATGGTCACTGTGATTTTGAATTTCTTCAAAGTCAATTCACAGCAGATGAAAAGACCCTTGCTTAAGGTGGGACAATTATTTTATTTATTTCTTCTTAATTAAAAAAAAAAAAACACACATATAGCACTTACCAATAGCCAGGCACTCTTCTAACCACTTTACAAATATTGACTTAGTTAATTTCTCTAACTACCCATGAAGATGGTTCTATTAATATTATTTTATAGCTGAGAAAATTAAGAAACAGAGAGATTAAGTGACTTGCCTGCAATAACCCAGCTTCTAATACATCAGATGAGGATTTAATCCTAAGCAGTCTGACTCTATTCTAAGCCTCCCCTATACCTTAATTGCAAATTACAAAAAAAAAAATTATACTAAAAATGTGACATTGAGCCTAAGAAACGGGGATGTTGTTTTATGTATTATTTTTTGTGAGTCCCATTGAATTCTGAGGATGTGGCATATAAACAAATCATAAAGATTACTTTTTATTAACCCATTATACTTTTTATTATGCCATGCAAAATTATTTTTGCCAGCCTAATTTATTTCTTAAACACCTGCAACACAGGGCTGGTAACTAATCGCTGTCAAACAGAGCATGAGTGCTGTCTACTGTTACTTGAAGGGAAAAAAATAAATAAAAAGCAGTAACAGGCACATTTATTATGTGTGATGGTTAATTTTATGTGTCAACCTGGAGGGTGTTTTGGATGAGATCAACCTTTAAATTAGTGAAATTTGAGTAAAATCTCATCCTTTATAATGTGGGTGGACCTTATTCAATCAGCTGATGGTCTGAGTAGGATAAAAAGACTAGCCTCTTTGAGCAAGAGAAAGTTCTCCAGCACACTGTGCTTAGACTTCATCTGCAGCATTGAGTTTTTGGGTTTGCAGCCTGATGACCACACAGCAGATTTTGGATTCTCGAGTCTACATAATCACGTGGCCCAATTCCTCATATAGGCATACTCAGAGAAATTGCAGATTTGGTTCCAGACCGCAACAATAAAGTGAATATCACAATAAAGTCAGTCACATATTTTCTCTTATTTCCCAGGGCATGCAAAAGTTAATGCTTACACTATCTTGTAGCATATTAAGTGTGTAATAGCATTGTGTCTAAAAAGGCAATCTACATACTTTAATTCAAAAACTGTAAAAGATGCTAACAATCATTGAGGCTTCAGTGAGTTGTGATCCTTTTGCAGGGGGAGGGTCTTGCTTGAATATTGATGGCTGCTGATTGATCAAGGTGATGGTTGCTGAAGGCTGGGTGGCTGTAGCAATTTCTAAAGATAAGACAATTGTGAAGTATGCCACATTGACTGACTTTTCCTTTCCCAAATGATTTCTTTGTAGTATGCGTGTAATGCAGTTTGATAGCGTTTTATTCACAGTAAAACTTCTTTCCAAATTGGAGTCAATCCTGTCAAACCCAGTCACTGTTTTTTATCAACTAAATTGATGTAATATTTTAAATATTTTCTTGTCATTTTTATAATGTTCACAGTTTCTTCACCAGGAGTAGATTCTATCTTGAGAAACAACGTACTTTGCTTATCCATAAGAAACAATTCCTCATTTGTTCACGTTTGATCATGAAATTGCAGCATTTTAGTCCCATTTCAGGCTCTGCTCCTAATTCAGTTCTCTTGCTATTTCCACCATATCTGCAGTTACTTCCTCCACTGAAGTCTTGAACCCCTCAAAGTCATCTATGAGGGTTGGAATAAACTTTTTTCAAACTCCAGTAAATGTTGATATTTTTTATCTCCTCCCATGAATCACAAATATTCTTAATGGTTTCAAAAATTGTGAATTCATTCCAGAAGGCTTGTAATTTATTTTGCCCCAATCCATTACAGCAATCACCATCTATGGCAATTATAGCTTCACAAAATATATTTCTTAAATAATGAGACTTGCAAGTTCAAATTACTCCTTGATTCATAAGCTGCAGAAAGGGTGCTGTGTTAGCAGGCATTCAAACATTAATCTTTTTTTACATCTCATCAGAGATCTTGGGTGACTAGGTATGTCATCAATGCATACTAATACTTTGAAAAGAATCTTTTATTTTATTTTCCTCTGAGCAGTAGGTCTCAACTGTGGGCTTAAAATATTCAGTAGACCATGCTATAAACAGGTATACTGTCATACAACCTTTGTTGTTTCATTTATAGATCACAGGCAGAGTAGATTTAGTATAATTCTTAAGGGCCTCATGACTTTCAGAATGGTAAATGAGCATCGCCTTCAACTTAAACCTCCCAGCTGCATTAGCCCCTAACAAGAGAGTCAGCCTGTCTTTCAAAGCTCTGAAGCCAGGCATCGACTTTTCCTTTCTAGCTATTAAAGTCCTAGATGACATCTTCTTCCAACAGAAGGCTATTTCATCTACATTGGTACTCTTTTGCTAATGTAGTAACCTTTGTCAATGATCTTAGCTAGATCTTCTGGATGACTGACTGCTGCTTTTCATCAGCACTTGTGGCTTCATTTTGCACTTTCAAGTTCTGGAGACGGCTTGTTTCCTTAAACCTCATGAATCAACTGCTAGCTTCAAACTTTCCTTGTGCAGTTTCCTCACCCCTCTCAGTCTACACAGAATTGAAAAGAGTTAGGACTTTGCTCTGAATTAGGCTTTGGCTCAAGAGAATGTTGTAGCTGCATTGATCTATCCAAATCGCTACAACTTTCTCCATATCAGAAATAAGACTGTTTAGATTTCTTCTCACCATGTTTATCACTTTTAATTTCCTTGAAAAACTTTTCCTTTATATTTACAACTTGGCCAACTATTTGCTAGAAGAGGGCTAACTTTTGGCCTGTCTCTGTTTTTGACATACTTCCTCATTAAGCTTAATCATTTCTGGTATTTTATTTAAAGTGAGAGTTGTTTGATTCTTCAACATTTAGAGCTCATTGTTGGCCTGATTCCAATATTGTGTGTCACGGGGAACAGGGAGGCCCAAGGAGAGGGAGAGAGACAGAGCAAAGGACAGTTGATGGAGCAGTCCAAACATACATATATATTCATTAAGTTTGCCCTCTTGTATGGTTGTGGTTTGTGGTACCCCCAAACAATTATAATACTAACATTAAAGGTCATTGCTCACAGATCACTACAAAAGATGTCTTTGTTTTGTGTTGCTATAAAAGAATATGTAAAGCTGAGTCATTTAAGAGGGAAAGAGTTTTATTCTGCTCACGGTTCTGCAGGCTGTACAAGAATCATGGCACCAGCATCTCTTTCTGGTGTGGACCTCAGGAAGCTTCCAATCATGGCAGAAAACAAAGGGAGAGCAGGTATGTCACATGGTGAGAGAGGGAGCAAGAGCGAAGGGGTGCCACACCTTTTTAGACAACCAGCCCTTATGTGAAACAATAGAGGGAGAACTCACTCACTAAGGCCTCAAGCCATTCATGAAGGATCTGTGCCCATGACCCAAACACCTCCTTCTAGGCCACATCTGCAACACTAGGGATCCAAGTTCAATGTGAGATTTGGAGGGAACGAATACCCAAGCTATATGAACAGATATCAAATTGAGAAATTTTGAAATATTGCAAGAATTATCAAAATATGACACAGAGACGTGAAGTGAGAATATGCTGTTGAAAAAATTGTGCTGATATACTAACTTGATGTTGAGTGGCCACAAATCTTCAATTTGTTAGAAGCGAAATATCTGCAATAAATAAGGTATGCTAATGCTAAATTATCAATCTCTGTCTCTCTCTGACTCTACACATACACACACATGTACACACACACATGCATATATGCTGTTAGTTCTGTTTCTTTAGAGAATCCTGTCTAATATTAATACATTGTGCTTATTATAATTTGGTGGGAAATTTTTTAAGTGTACCTAAAGGAAACCCAAAATTATCCTCCAAAAAGAAACACTCAAATCAATGTAATAATGGCATTATTCTGTCTACTAATTTCACTCTTTATTGAAGGATTTGCATAACAGATACTGAAGATCAACAGAAGTGTAGTGCTTTAGATAGAATGGAGACCATATGAGAACAATTTAAACATTTGATTAAGCCAGTTGGCTGTGAAGAGATATCCTTGATCAAATGAAGAATTGTGATTGTAGGGTAATGTGAATTGCATCACGACTGGGAAGTGATGCAATTCAGATTGTAATGGAAATGCTTCTCCCTAAACTGCCGTACAGCTTCCACAATGTGCAGGGCCATCTTGGTTGAATTATAACCAGAAAACAGTATGTGCCCAGCTTTGAAGCTATGAGAATGGAAAAAAAACATTAAAATTGAGAAAATGTTGTAAAGAAAGAACTGGTCCGATGTTTTGAATGTGGGAAGTAGAGGGTTGAGGATTCAAAGAATAATATTTAGCTTATGGGTCTGAAGAACACGGAGTTTGGAGTTGGAACTCATAAAAAAATGCAACTTGGTTTTGAGACTCCCTTACAATTTCCTGAAGGAACTATAATTGATTTTTTGAAATGAATGGAATGGTTTACATGTACTTGAGGCAGACCATAGTCCATTCTGCAATAATAAGTAGGTTGTCAGATTTATTATTGTTTATAAGTGAGAAAATATTACTAGGAACAAATGCTTGGATTTCTCAACTTTTTAATGTTGACATTTCAAGTTGTAAACCACAGTAAGCAAATATTAATTTTATACTTTCATAACCAAGTATCCATTTCCATGTTTTACAATTTTATTATGATAAGTGTTTTTCAGGTTTGGTTAATGGGAATCCACTGCTATGTTAACTTGAGGATTTATTAAGTTTGATTTTTAAAAGGGAAGTTTAAGTATACAAAGACATATAGTTAAAAATTGATGAGAATGATCATCAGCAAATACTTAGACCTCCATTGTGGATGGATTTACTATTTAAAATTAAAGTATACTTTGCTCTAAGTTATTGAGGCAGCATACAGATGTATGTAGGATTTCTTCCAGAGGCTTATTCAGAGGAATATAGTAACCCAGAATGTATTTATCCACTTTGCTTTCAGGAAATTCTGGCACTGACAATATTAAAAATTCTACTTCCCTGCTCTATAGCTATGGGAGCACTGTGTTAGCAGACACTAACATTGGCAATCATATTTCAATTAGACAGTAGATTGAACATGGCATTGTCAATTGTCACATTGTCTATGGCATTGTTCAGGACCCAAGGAAACTATCTTTAGTGTTATTTCTTTATTCTCTCCTGCTCTCACCAAAACATTCTTTGTGATTGTGGAGATGAAGCTGATGCAAAGGTTTGACTCGAAGCTGACTTCGTGATCCAGAACATCATACAGTGTTAGTTTAAGAGCATATACTGTGGACTCAAACTGATATTATGGTCTGCTGTTGACTATCTATGTTAACTTCTGTAAGTTACTTCATTTTATTATGTTTCTGTTTTCTTATCTCTATAATGAGTGAAACCGTAATACCTACCATGTAGGATTTTTCTACAGATTATATGAGCACCTTATTCTTAGAAAGAAAAGCCAGAGTGAAGATTTAAGGAGCTAACCCTTTATTTTGGTGTTTCTAGCCAGGGTGGTAAGAGAGAAAGGAAAAGGAAACTGAGGTAACAAAAGAGGTAAAATGATGTGATGTTTATCAACCTGGGCATGATTTCACAGCAAGCCACCTAGATACCAAAGACCTCTTGGCAAGCATGTTCTCTCTGTACCTGCCAATACCTGGAAGGGATGGAATAAGAAATAGCCAGGAAAAGGAGAAGGAAGAGGGAAATTATCTTCATGACTCAATCTCTTATTGGTCAAGGTTCATTCCCATGCAGAGATAGCTCTCTTGCAAATCCATGTGGTCATCCAGGCTCTGGTCTTTTCTCAAGAAACCTTGCAGAGAGGTTCATCAGAATCTGACAGTGAATAGAAGACCCAGTGCAGCAGGGCTCTGACAGCAAGAACAGGCCATCAGGGAAATCTGAAAATGTGCTCAAGGTTCTTAACACAATGAATTAATATTTGTAAAGCACTTAAAAAAGTCCCTGGTGATGGTAATAATATGGGTATTAACTGTTATTACTCTGAAACATTCTGAGGAGAATGTAAAACAAGAATGAGACTTGTAATTAGAGGATTCCTTTTGATAGTGATTCTAATGAAATTCTAATTGTTCCAAGGTTGTCTCCGTTGTCATAGGTTAAACTGACACATAATTACAACTCCATTTTACGGATTCCAAATACAAAGAAGGAGCTAGAAATGATCAACTTTTCCAGGTTTTTTTTTCCACAAAGACAAATAATAGAGCCATTAGAGTAATTTCAGATCAGGCTCCTCTCTAATTTGGATGATGGTCAATGCAAGGAGGAGTGCTGACTATAGTGGGGAGTAAAATAATTCAGCCAGTTTGGGAGTGAATGCCAGAGTAATAAATGGGAAACAGTATTTGCCTTTCTCTCTTTGAGTTTCCATTTAGCAGCATTTCTTTATAGCTCTAAGACTTGTGAATTGCCGGAATGCATTACTAAAAAAGACTAGAGTCATGGAATATGTCATATGAGGTCAAATAGCTATAACTTTTTGGGAGACAGCCATAGAAAGTTTCTAGTAAACGCAGTTCTGTCTGGCATCACAAAGATGAACAAGATCTCAGCACTGATGGTAAGGATCATCTGGTGAAAGCTATCGGGTGCTTCAAGGACAAGAAATAAGTAAAAACACAAATATAAAAACATAAAAATTATCTATGGCCATCCTTGACATCTCTCTTCTTTCTCATATCCATCCTACATTCTGGGTCTCAAGTAAAAAAATTCCTCAAGTTTTTCGCAAACTATTACATTACAGTATTTTCAAAGTCATCAGTATGTCAGATACCGACTTCTGTCAATATGCAACGCAATTCCAAACTTACTATGTAAATCTAAAAGCTGACATGAGAAACTTCATTTTCTATAATTTTAACTGCTTTTCCGGAAAAAGAAAAAAATGTTGTTTTAATACATTCTAATTAATATCACTAATATGGAACAGGACCAAATGTATTGGGCCTCTCTGTTTGCATGTTAAGTGGGATTCCCTCCTTGAAGAAATTTTTGCATTGTCAGGGGATTAAACAGGCAGCTGTCAGGCTGTTCTCATACAGACCATAGAATTTGCCCCTTCTTCGTGTCTGATGGAGATTTATGCCAGATGCTCCGAAGAAAGGACTGGATTTCAAAATTATACAGTTAGCATAGGGGGAGGGAGGGTTACAGAATAAAAAGTGATCACTTCAGCGTTCCAAAAGACTTGAAAGCCTAGAAACCTGTGTTGTTAACATTAATTGTCTAACACACATGACGGAGCTACCATCAAATTAAAGACTCAGAATTCTTGTTTGGTACGAATGGTTTTTCTCCTGGTCAAATTAATTGATTTTGAAACGCTTGCTACAAAAACATCAAATTTTGTTTGATTGCTTTGCTGAAATAAGCATAGATGCGATTACCAAGAAATGCTCACTGCTTAAAGTTTAATTTTTCTACTCTGAATGTGTAAATCCGGTGTATGTGCATGTGTCTGTGTGTGTGTGTGTGTGTGTGTGTGTGTGTTTTAAACATGGATAATGAATTCTGGAAAACTGGTGTGAAGAATTTTTCACTTTTCACTGTTGCTTTTTGCTTTTGAAATCTGAGATAATTACCCTATTTTTGTTTCTAGCAAGCAATAGTAAGTGAATAAGATTTGATCAAGGATGTATTTTTACTGTCTGAAATCTGTTACTTCATTATTCATATGTGGTTCAATTTAAAAAAAAAAAAGATCCTAAAAGTCTTAACATTTTTTATTTGGTAGTGATACTTTTTGGAACATTTTATTAACTTTATCCATTCTAAATCTATTTTTTCTAACACTATACAACTTTTTCTTCACATTACAAGATCCTAGCGTTGAAGGCAAAAATAAAGCTTAATGTTTACCACAGTAAAGGTCAAAAAATATGTATCTCTAAAGAACAAGTTCTTAAATATTGTAGAAATGTATTAATAAATTTACAGAGCACTAATAGAAGCATTGAAAAACAATGATTACATTGCTGAAAGGCTGGCAAACTTCTATTTACATTACAGAAGAGAACTGTTGGATTGCTACTTCTATACCATCTCTTCCGGCATATATTCATATTTTTATTTATATTGTTTATACGCCTTAGATTTACCACCACAAAACACTGTAAGTATATTTTTCAGCAAAAGACAGTTATTGAAATACATTTATAGCATGATTAACTCTTCAAGTTATTCTCAAATTTCATTGTAGTTTTATTTTTTGATTTTTCACTCTACAGAGAAATAAAGCACACACTTTTCAAATCTACTATTAGAAAATGATGCTAGAACAGGGGCAGTCCCAAGTATTGGATGTAAATACTAAATCATCTCCAACCAAAATCCACCTATCTATCTATCTATCTATAGGAATTTTGTCCCTTAAAATTAGACATGACCAAATGAGTTGCCTTGACCAATGAAATGTAAGCAGAAGCATTTAAGAACTGGGGAACAATTTACCTTATTTCTCTTCTGGGCAATTCAGGCTGGATTTCTGAACAAAGATAAGATGGGAAAAGGCCTTCCCCAATTTGTGATGGACACTTGGTATTAACAATAACTGCCCCTAAATCTTTTTTGTTTAAACCACTAAAATTTAGGGGTCTATTTATTACCAAAGCTTAATCTAGCCTATCCTGGTTGCCTCAATCTCTTTGTCTTTATCTCTATCTCTTTCTGTCTCTGCTTTTATCTTTCTCATTTTTTTTTTTTACCCAAATACTTAACAGACTGTAGTATTTAGGTTAAGAAAAACAAAAAAAAAGCGTTAAGTACTACAGTGTTGTCAACCTTCTTTTTGAAATTAACCATGTAAGATGGAACCAAAAGACCACGGCTAAGTAAATTGCAGTTAGAAAGAAAAGAGCTGATCCTTTTTTCTCTATATATGTTTTCCATTTTTTTTCCCTAAAGTACTGTATCTTGGAACTCTCTCCTCTCTAAACCAATCAGCACCTGATCAGTGCCGACCTTCTAATGCCTTTTACCAGTTTATTTATGTGGAGACAGACCATGAGAACCAGATCAAGGGAGTGGCACAAAAGGAATAAGAATCAGAAATAAACTGGTATAGAGAAAAACTGAAAATCTGAAATGACTTTAGTCAGTGTTGTTAGAGTGATATCAGTTCTACCAATAGGTAATAAAAAGGAATTAATAAATTATTACTAATTTGCTACCATATGTCAAAATTTACAGCCCAGTCTATGTATAAGATGATAAATTTTCTCTCTTCTCAGCATTGAAATTTCTCAGAAAAATTAAAAAAAAAATCATACCCTGAAAGCATAAAATCACCAAATATCAAGCGTAGAGGGAAGGAGTGAAAGGAATACTTCAAAATGCCTTCAGTATCAATTTAATAATCTTGGATAAATGCTATGCTAGTTCAATACTAAACATAATAGCTAGTTCAGTAATACATGGTTACTGCCTATTTTTGGTTATGTTTGTCTTAATTACCATTCCACTATTGAAAGATTAGATTACATTAATTTATGTTTGTTCAGAGTTACACTCAGAGAAAGAGATCTTGTATATCTTCATCAACTTTTCCAGGGCAAAATGCTTTTAATAGTGGTTGACTAAGAAAACCAATAACTGGGCCAGGCGTGGTGGCTCAAGCCTCTAATCCCAGCACGTTGGGAGGCTGAGGCTGGTGGATCACGAGGTCAGGAGATGGAGACTATCCTGGCTAACGCGGTGAAACCCCGTCTCTACTAAAAAATACAAAAAAATTAGCCGCTCATGGTAGCGGCGCCTGTGGTCCCAGCTACTCGGGAGGCTGAGGCAGGAGAATGGCGGGAACCTGGGAGGCGGAGCTTGCAGCGGGAGGAGATGGCGCCACTCACTCCAGCCTGGGCCACAGAGCGAGACTCCGTCTCAAAAAAAAAAAAAAAAAAAAAAGAAAAGAAAAAAAAGAAAAACGAAAAAGAAAAAGGAAAGGAAAACCAATCACTCACCTGAAAATTGTAAAATCGAATTTTAAAATTAACCTCAGGTACAGATACCTATTCAGATTTAAATGTTGTTTGATATTTTATGTCCACAAAGCAAATACTTAATGAGTCTTAAAATGCATCTCTGAAAAGCTTTAGAAAATAAAGCTTAACTTTGCAGTCTAAACCACTATTGAATTAATCTTATCTATTTGTTACATATTTTTCAAAGGATCAGAAAATAGGACTCAGGCCGGGTGCAGTGGCTCCCGCCTGTAATCGCAACACTTAGCAAGGCTGAGCTAGACGGATCACCTGAGGTCAGGAGCTGGAGACCAGCCTGGCCAACATGGTGATTAATTTTAAACTCCGTCTGTACTAAAAATAGCGTGGTGGTGGGCGCCTGTAATCCCAGCTGCTCCAGAAGCTGAGACGGGAGAATTGCTTGAACCCGGGAGGTTACCAGGAGCCGAGATTATGTCATTGCGCTCTAGCCTGGGCGACAAGAATGAAACTCTGTCTCAAGAAAAAAAAAAAAAAAAAAAAAAAAGAAGAGAAAAAGAAAGAAAGAAAATAGGTTCAATTCAAAACTACCCAGAGGCTTATTTAAAGAGTCTCAATAACTAGTAATATTTATCAAAGGGAAAAATAGGTTTTTTAATTATTAAATTTGAAGTATACTTTCTAGATCTTTTCAAAGTTAATTAAAAGGAACTAACTGGAGATAAATCCAAAAGAGCCTGTGCTCATTAAACAACAACAACAAACAGAATAAAACCAAACCCAGAGATGTTTTATATGTTCTGTACCTAGGAGAAGTCCATTTGCATTAAAAGTCAAATGTGTATTTATTTATTATACTGTGAATTGGGGATGGAGTTAGAGCTAAAATTTAAACTTTCTGTTCTCATATCTGGTCTGAGTTCAAACCTTTCTCAAACCTAATGGTTGATTGTCATCTTGTAAGATATAGAAAGGCTTGAGAATTTTTTGTAATGAGAGATGCCAAATCAATAATTGTAGTAGTTTAAATGGGTATGTGGAATGAAGTTACTGAAGAAGCCTTGCTAATTTATAATTCATCTAGGCCACCCCTAAAATTATTTGAATGGAACATATTTTGTGGGGGTGTATTCTGATGGGCACCCCAAGGATTGAAAACATATTTTGGTATAATTCCCATTATATTCCCATGGCATTCTCATGATATTAATTTTATATTATTCCCATTAATAGCATCAGTAGTGAGATGGTCAGTAGCAAACATGAATTTCAAATGCAAAAATGTTTGAAGGAATATATAATGTTCTCATGTTTCTTCAACAGTTGTTTTTGTTGTAGTTATTTTGTAATCCAAGTGACTCTAAAAACAACTAGGTGCCCCAAATAAACTTAAGAGTCCAAATGGATGATATAACGTAAAGATGTCTGTGGATTTTGCTGTAGAACTCTTTTGTTAGGTCATACACTGGTAATTGAGAACACTATGCAAATGGCAGAGAAAATACACCTTTAGTTTTCTTGTTTGAGTGAAAAGAGGTCTTCTCCTCACCCTCTCACCACTCTTGTCATACTTTTCTTTTGTTTAATTGGTCTTCATTTCTAGATCTACTAAATGACATAGCAATTTTAATTACTAGGTTCTGAAAATGTTTTCTGAAAAGAAATTTATATTATCTTCAGTGTTGTAGCAAATTGTAATCATTTGGAAACATCTGCTGCTTGCTGCAGGAGTGCTCAGAGTGTCAAGGTATACTACCCATTTAGACCTGAAGGTCACGGACTATAGGTCACGGAGCTCCTGTCATCAGGGAGTCACTTGTTTTTCTTTTGTTCTGCTCACATTTCGTTTTACCCCTTCTTGCTTTTTCTCTTTGAAAGGGTGGAGATATATTATAGGTCCAATTTGTATTGGCAAAAATGACTCATTTGAATTGGAACATTTATTTTTAAGTTATGTGTTCATTGTTTATTGTTTCTTTGTCTAATTTGATTTATTTCCAGACATTCTTTTTATGAGATTGTTACCCTCCTAGGTAAAATTGTTATTATGCATGTGTGCATTTCAGATTTGTAATGATTCAGCTTTATAAGATATAGAAATATCTCTTTGTGTTACTTACCCTGAATGATATAAAGGTCATAGAACTGATTGCAACTAAGAGGAATTTAATTTTTAAAAGTATGTATAACAATTTTAAAACAATTTAAATTATTTTAAATAGAAAATAATAAAAGTATTAGAAAATTATTTATCTGTCTCCCAGAAAACAGACTCTGAGAAGGAGTTGAGCATGTAGGGTATTTATTAAGAAGCAATTCTGGGAACAACATCTGTGGAAGGGAGACGATGGAAACAGAATTGGGCAGAGGAGGAAGTCAAGTAGAAATGCAGCCCTTACACATATTCAGCTGACCCCACAGGTTTTTCTGGAGCTTGACTTTCATATTTCAACATTTATCAGTCATTGAGTAATGTGGGTCACTTGGGAGTAGGAAGGTATCTTAGCCCATTTTGTGTTGCTATAAAGGAATACCTGAGGCTGAGAAATTTATAAAGAAAAATGTCTCACTTGGCTCATAATTCTGCAGGCTGTACAAGAAACAAGGCACTGGCATCTTCTTGGCATTTGGTGAGGGCTCTTGGGATAAGTGAAAACATGGAAGAGAAAGTCAAAGGGGAAGTGACCGTGTGTGAAGATGGACCAAATAGGAGGACAAACCTCACTTTGTAACTACCCATTGTCATGGGAACTAATTCATTCCCTCAAGAGCTAATCCTATCTTTTTTTTTTTTTTTTTTTTTTTTTTTTTGAGACGGAGCCTCGCTCTGTCTCCCAGGCTGGAGTGAGTGGCCGGATCTCAGCTCACTGCAAGCTCCGCCTCCCGGGTTCCCGCCATTCTCCTGCCTCAGCCTCCCGAGTAGCTGGGACCACAAGCGCCACCACCACGCCCGGCTAATTTTTTGTATTTTTAGTAGAGATGGGGTTTCACCGTGTTAGCCAGGATGATCTCGATCTCCTGACCTCGTGATCCGCCCGTCTCGGCCTCCCAAAGTGCTGGGATTACAGGCTTGAGCCACCGCGCCCTGCCAAGAGTTAATCCTATCTCACTAGAACCAGAACAAAAATCACTCACCACACAGTAAATAGAACCTTTCATTAAAAATCCACCACCATAACCCAAACACCCAGCACTAGGTGAAACACTACCATGAGTGATCAAATTTAAACATAAGATTTGGAAAGAACAAACATCCAAACCACAGCAGAAGGTCCCCTTGAGCAGCAGAGCTCTGCATCCGAGGCAATCAAGAAGAGCAGTATGAAGACCATGGCTACACCTTCAGCAGCTGGGGTAACAAGTCCGTTATTGAGGGCCTATCTGGGTACTCTATCACTGGATATGTACATATATGCTTCCTACAGTAGCAATGTATGCATGTATGTTTATGTTTCTGAGGGATGTGAATAAAGATGGCCCGATGCTATTTAAAATTTTTCCAAAACTTTATAATTTCTTTAATGTATATACTCAGAGCCTCTTTAATATTCTATGTTGGTACATTACTAAATAAAATGTATTATTTTGCCTTTTATACAGTTAGAAAAGTAGTAATGATCATGCGGGAAATGAAATCCCAATCTCAGCTTGGAAAAAAAAAAGTAAAATATTTTAAATGAAGAAGACAAACTATAACCTAAACCAGAGTTATACGTAAACAATTTCACGTAAGATTTATTTTATTCAGTTAAAATAATCTTGCCTATTAGGTAAGTATTAAACGACATTGTCACTGGCTAGTGCCATGGTCTAAATGTTTGTGTTCCCCCCACTCCACCAAATTCATATGTTAAAACTAATCAGCAATGCAATATTATTAGAAGATGTGGCCTTTGAGAGGTGATTAAATCATGAGGACAGAGCCCTCATGAATGAGATTACTGACCTCGTAATAAAAGAGGCATCAGAAAGCTGCTTCCCCCTTTCCGCCATGTAGGAACACAACCGGAAGGTGCCATTTATGACCTGGGAAGCACTCATCAGACCCTGACTCTCACAGAGCCTTGATACTGAACTTTCCCGTTTCCAAAAACTAAGTGGCTTCATTTTTGATTTTGTGATAGCAGATTGAATGGACTAATATTACGGAAAATATAAACAGAAGGCAATAATCACTGTTAAAAATCAATAAGATAATTAAAATTTTGATCTAATAACAAATACATGTGCTATTTCTATATTCCCAAAATTTTTGGCAGGAAAATATAGGGAGAGATTGAATGAGAAAAAAATAAAATGTTAATTTTATACTGATATTAGCCTTCGAGTCAAAATAATATTTAGAATAAGGGACTTACAGACATGGATCAAGTAATGGTGGGTGGAAAGAGGAAGAGAACACCAAGGTGCATTTCAAAATGTTTCATCTGAGTCATCCTTTCCCAACTCTGAGCTCCATGGGGGAGAGGTAATATCTTCGAAAGAACAAAAGAAGGATATGGAACAGAGTCTAGGGAAGATTTAAACATGAAAAGAGATCTAAAAGAGGAAAACTGTTGATGAAAGTAAGTGGTGAGGAAAATGGAGGAGCAAGGGAGAAATGGGAAAACACACCCGGCTGTCTTATGCAAATACAAATTCTTCTACTGGAAAACACTCTGGTAACTAATCCATCCTTTCACTTGTCCTATTCATGAATGGAAACATGAGCTATCTGGAAGGAGAGTATGATTTTTAAAAATGGTGAAACTTAGGTCTAAGTCCGCATATTAGATTTTTCTGTTCTTTTTTTTTTTTTTTTTTTTTGATATAACACAAATCTCTGCCTCTAAGTTCAATTTAGAAGTAAATCATAGGTTCAATAATGGAAATATCTGTACTTTGAACTGTCAAATAATTTTCACTGTTGACTTTAAACCTAAGTATAAAAACTATACCGTGAGACACAAATTTCATGCATAACATCATCATTAAATATGCTTATTTGACCATTGCTAAGTGTATGGTTTCTGGAGAGTGACATTACCTGGGATAGAATCAAAATTCTTGATATCCTCCTAAGTGGATTGTGATCCAGATATTTAACTTTAATTACATAAACTTCAGTTTCTTCCTCTATTTAATAGGCAATATAATCTTCTATCACATTGTTATTTTGATAATTAAATCAGAAAACAATTTTAAAGCATTTAGCGTATCTGGTTAATTCATTTTAGCAGATGCAATTATTACAGTAAATATTTTTAAATAGATTTAAATATCTAAAATGAAACATTTAAGAAATTTATTGATTCCAGCTCCTGCCAATATTATCTATTCATTCTCAATGCTGGTAGTAGAATGTTGCCCTCAAGACATATGCAATTTGTCATTGTGCTAACAATTCTAAAGGCAATTTCAATACTGCGATTTGGGGATACTGCCTCTCACGGCAGACTTTACGACTTCCCTAGAAAGAAAAAGCTACTTATGATTGTACCTCAATAACTTTAATTTTTAAGCAAAGACTCTCTGGAAAAACATGCAAAAAGCTCCAGTGGAAAAAAAAAATATGTATTCGCCATGGTAAGTTGTAGTTGGGATAAAAATAAAGACCCAGTGGATGGTGGAGGCTTCTTCCAGAGATATTGCAGCCTAAATAGAGCACCTAAGCCTAGAGGTCAGATGTAGGCCTCCAAAAAGGCCTTGGAATAACTCAATGATTTTTAGAGGTGATATTTCATGCTTCAGAATAATATATACTAACAAGGGCATAAAACATTTCAAATTTCACTCTAAATGTTGCTTTTTCTCCATGTAGGGGAACAGCACATACTTGAATTGGGTTGGGTTAATGTCACGCTTATGTCAAACATGTGTAAATTTTAAATCCACAGATATATGGAAACTACATTTTTTCTTTTATAAGAATTTTCAAGGGCAATGTTTTAATCTTTGCCAATATAACTTAAAAAAGAAAATACATATACCTATACAAATTGTACTCTTCTCAAGGCATGAATTTACCTATCTCCATTACATTGAATTAAAAGTTGTGATAATCAAATTAAATATGTGATAGTGCCATTAAATTTTGAGTTTCTTTATGAGGTTAGATCTTTCTTCTCTTGTTTAATTAAATCTTAATTATTACCTCTTGATTTTTTCATCCAATGTCTATTTCTTAAACGCCTGGTACATTTTTGGTGCCACTCTAGGCTCTAAGAGGTATTAACTAATGGAATGAATAAAACTTTATGGATACCTTTTTTTAAAGAGCATACAGTCCTACATAAGTACAAATTTATTTTGACATAGGCACATTTCTATTCAGGTAAAATATACACAACCTAAAATTTATCTTTTTGACAATTTTTAAGTGTGAATACACTCACATTGCTGTGCAACCATCACTGCCATACATCTCCAGAACTTTTGTTTTCATCTTTCTCAAATGAAACTATGTACTCATTGAATGCTGAAACTCCCCATTCCCACCTCTCCTCAGTCTCTGGCAACCACCATTCTACTTTCTATCTCTTGGATTTTCACTACTCTAAGGACTTCATGAAAGTGGAATAGTATAGTATCTGGTTTTATTTGTTTATTTATTTTTGCAACTGGCTTATTTCATATAGCATAACATCCTCAAAATTCATTTGTGTTGTAGCATTTGGCAAAATTCCTTTCCATTTTTCTTTTTATTTCTTTCTTTCTTTTTTTTTTTTTTTTTTTTTTGAGATGGAGTCCCGCTGTGTTGCCTGGGCTGGAGTAAAATGGTGTGATCTAGGCTCACTGCAACCTCTGCCTCCCAGGTTCAAGTGATTCTCCTGCCTCAGCCTCCCGAGTAGCTGGGATTATAGGCACCCGCCACCACGTGCAGCTAATTTTTGTATTTTCAGTAGAGAGGGGGTTTCACCAGGTTGAACAGGCCAGTCTCGAACTCCTGACCTCAGATGATCCACCCGCCTTGGCCTCTCAAAGAATTTCTTTCCATTTTAAGACTAAATAATATTTTACTGTGTGTATGACATGATGTGCCTTTTACATTCTCCTGGCTTCCTTTTTTTCAGAAAACTTTATATTTTAAATTCTCTGCCATCATTTTATTTAAAGAATAAACTGTTTTAGAAGAGTTTTAGATTTACAGGAAAGTTGCAATGATAGTACAGACAGGTTTTGTTGTCTGTTGTGGTTGTTGTTGTTTTGAGACAGAGTCTCGCTGTGTCTCCCAGGATGGAGTGCAGTGGCACGATCTTGGCTCACTGCAACCTCCCTTTCTTGGGTTCAAGCCATTCTCATGCCTTAGCCTCCTGAGTAGCTGGGATTACAGGCACGCCCCACCATGCCTAGGTAATATTTTTTTGTAATTTTTGTAGAGATGAGGTTTCACCATGTAGGCTAGGCTGGTCTCAAACTCCTGACCTCAAGCAATCCACCTTCCTCGGCCTCCCCAATTGCTGAGATTACAGGCATGAGCCACTGTGACTGGAATACAGAGAGTTTTTATACTCACCACAATCAGCTTTCTCTTTTGTCAACATCTTACATCAGCATGCTTCATTTGTTCATGGTTCAACTAATAAACTGATATTAATACATTATTATTAACTAAAGTCTAGATTTTATTTTGATTTCCTTAGTGTTTACCTAATTTTCTCTTTCTAGTCTAGGGTTCCATCTAGGATGCCACATTGCATTTATTTGTCATATCTCCTTTTAGCTCTTCTAGACTGTAACTCTTTCTCAGACTTTCCTTGTTTTTAGAGAACTTGGCAGTTTCTAAGTGTACTGGTCAGGTATGAGGTGATTTTCTGATATTTTTCTCATGATTAGACTGAGGTTTTGAATTTTTGGAGGAAAAGCGCAGAGGTAAAGTGCCATTTTTATCATACCATATCAAGGGCACGTATTGTCAACTTATCTCACTATTGATGATGTTAACTTTAATCACGGTCTTATGGCAGCATTTGCCAGGTATTTCCGCTGTAGAGTTATTTTCTTCTTCCTGCTGTACTGTTCATCTGAAAGTAAATCTTTAAGTATAGCCACATTTAATGGGTGGGAAGTGATGATCTACCTCACGGAGAGGAAATATCTATATAACTTATGTGGCGTTCTGTAAAGGAGTGTTATCTAGTGTTGCACATTTACTTATTTTTTTCAGTCTTTTGTTTATCTCAGTATTGGCCAAGCCATTTTTAAGAAAGGAAATTACATTGTTTAGTGGATGCTATGACTGGGACCTGTATTAAGTATAGCAGCCATTAATTTGTGTAATCCTAACCATAGCCATATTGGGATATATATATACACACACAGACATATATATTACTTCACATTATTGATGAATGAACCAAATTTCTGTTTTAGTAACTTCAATTCTGTAAGAAACATGTTGTGCATCTCCTATTTTGATACTGCACATTTTAAGCTACTGAATGACTCCAAGAAATGGATGTGAGTATGTGGAATAATTTTTGTTGTTGTTTTCAGTAACTCCTATGCTAAGCAATTTAAATATGAGCTTCATGGAATCCTTCGAAACAATTTGACAAGGTAGAAGTTATTGCAAATGTTAACCTCAGTAGCTACGCTAATCAGCACAATTTACATGTGACTGGTCCGTGATAAGAGCACAGGTCTATCAGACCCCAACCTCTGCATTATATGCCTTGAGCTTCCCCTGATTTCTATGCCTTATGAATCTATATCCTTTACAGCTCACTTAAATACTGAATTTACAGAAAAGAGGTTAAAACTGTAGACTCTGGATTTAAACAGCCTGGGTTCCTTAGTTAGCTTGCAGCATTGGGAAAATTGCTTACCCACTCAAAACTTCTGATTCTGTATCCATAAATTGGGAAGGCATAGATTGTGATAATAATAGTGAATATTATAAGGATTAAATAAAGTAATAGATAATTTTCTACAGGTTTTCTTTTGCATGCTGCCTGCCACATAGTAGGCACTCAGTTAATGTTAGCCACCATTTTCAATATCATTATTGTGTTCTTTACTTGTTCCATACTTGTTTATATTATTATATAGTCTGATGTTTTAGGCTGGTTTCCCCAGAAAATAAGAAAGATTCATGTGCAAGTGATTAGGGCTTGAGGCAGGCAGGACAGGAAAGAGAAGAAGCTAAGCAAGAGTGTAATCAGGTGAAGTGTAGCCTCAGCCTGATCCCATGGGCAGTTCTGGCATGTAAATTAGTCTGCCAGGATTGTCCCACCTAAAGGTGATGTAGCAGAGTCTTCATGCAGTGGACTCTGCACCAGTCAATCACTGGCTCCAGGCTGTGAATGGGAAGCTAAGGCTGCTGGTGATGGTGGAAATCTCTGGCACAACTAGTCTAGAAAGTTGCAGGAGTTCATGGACAATCCTCTGAAGCAGGTTGTTCTGGATGTGAGGCATCACCAGCAAAACTGAGCCATTACCAGCAAAATCACATAAAACCAGTAAGAGGCATTAGAAGGGATCTTGACAGGGCACCAATAGTTCCCAATATTGCCTTTTCTCCCCAACTACATAGTAAACTCCCTAGAGAGAAGGCATTCAGGAGAATTACAAATACTTCATAAACTGCAGATTAGGGCAATGAGTTTGCAAAAAAGAAAAAAAAAAGTAAGCAGTATCTGCCTGTTTAAAACCTTTTTCTTTAATAAAATAGCTTGATTTGTTATGGTTATCGTGTTTTTTACATGATTATTTTGTTTGAATTAATCTGCAGTAGAGATGAGTTTATTCTCTTCCTAGAAACTAAAATATTTATTAATATAATAATTAATATTATTGATAATATTAATGATAGCGATATTAATATTAATATTTATAATATTAACATTAATATTTATTATTATTTATTGTTAATAATAGTAGCAATTAATAATTAATTTATAATTTGTTCATGGGAATTTTTGAATGGACATTTCCAAACTGCTGCCTCTAATAAAATAACACAAAAGATTTTTAGTCTTAGCTCTCTAACTTACGATACACTCAACCCCTTTCCCTTTGTTTAGTATCTATCCTTTGTCCGCATCTACAGACACCATGAGTATTTTCGTGTGGGCTGACGCATGGGTTTTAATTACTTTCAAAACTGTCCAGCCAAGATTGAGAATGACCAGATTGCATTAAACATTAGCAGTTGGAAAATTTCAAATCTCCTAACTCCTGCAAAACAGAAGAACAGAGTTCCATTTCATCCTGAAATTGTTCTATTGGGAAATTTCAAAACAGTATATATTCACATTTTAAAAGGCCACTGTTACAAATAAAAAGATTGTTTCAGTGTACAGCAAAGCATTTACTCAAGATGACCCTGAAAATGCACGCAGTCCATCATGTTTCCTACTACCGCTAGAGTAGCAGTCCCCGGAAAGGAATTTTCCTTAAGCCATTTCAGTGCACTAACACATTAACTTGGGTATGCAAATAATGTAATTAAAAGTTTAACCAGGTAAATTAGTAAGCACCACGAAAGTGACATTTCAGTATGTATCAGAAATTAAGCACGCGTAACTAAATATGAATGTCTGACAGAGACTCAAGCTGGTATTATTTAGCTGGTATTGTTAAACTAGATCTAACAAAATTCCAGTCAGATGGAAAGGCAGCAAAATGCATGTCATAATATTTTCCTTTCTCTGGAATTAACATTATAATTTTCAGTAGCATATTTAACAAATGAAAGCAAGTGAAACAGTTTTAATTACTTGATTGGCTATTACAGGAACGGGAATGTTTTAATTAACTTCTAAATCTGTAATTTTCTTCTAATGTGTTCATCTGTTGCAATATCTCCTAAGAAATATCTGTCCTTATAAAAAATAAAACTCACAGAATTTTGAAATACAGATTTTTAAACACATTACATGTTACTTATAATAATCTTTTAAAAACTATATTGAGCTCTATGTTTACAAGCCAGCGATTAATAATAATGCCAAAGAAAAAAAATATATATATATACATATATAAATATTCTGTTTAAACGTAACCCTCCAAAATAGATGGCTCTTAATTATTTAAAAACATTATACTCTGTTTACTTTTACTATAACTCTACGAAGATTACATTTAAAAAATACCAGTCTTGTTTTCTCTGGCTACAAAAAGTTAAAAAAAAAAAAAAAAAGAAAAAGAAAAAAAGAGAGCTGCCATTATGTTTCTGCTGGCTTTTCTAAGTTTGCCAGATAAATGTCTCAATGGAAAGCTGTAACTGTGATTTATTGGGCTTGAAATATAGAACGTATCTTTTGTGTTGGAATTTTAAATATCTTATTAAGCAATGGTAAGGTCTATTCAGTGCTTAATCAAAACAAACCACAAAATAAGTATGTGTGTACTTAGCTTTCCCTCAGAAACCACCAGCTGATGGAGATGGAGAAAGGAAATATTTTTACATTCTCTAATTGTTTTACTTATCTTTCCAGCAGTGTTTCCATACATTCAGATGTGTATATATATGTTTATATTTACAACAGCAACTTATAGTAGCAGAGGCCTATATCACAACATATCTGACCAAATAGCCTATGATTGTCCTCAATAAAATGAAGACAGTGGGCCTCAATTATTTTTGAAAAAAATGCCTAAAAGAAGGTGGCATATGTTTAACTTACTTTTCACTAATGTTTTGCAACGAATTCTTCAAATTTTAATGGAAAAATGTTTCACTGCTTCCACAAAAATCCATTGAGGGTATCTTAGATGTTTGGAAAATATTGCTGCTTCTGGTATTTTCAAATGAAATCTAGCCACTTAAAAATATGCATTCCACTTCTAATCATTTTTCCCTTCTCTGTGGCAACAATGGTGTTAAACTATGTGAGGGGGAATGCATTTCAAAATGATGGTATTTAGACTAATTAATCTGTTGGAAGAAAAATGGGCAATCAAGAAAATATGACAGAAACATCATTATAACATTAAATACAATAAAGTAAGAACTTTTTGTAGCATACTGAAATATAGATGGGACTGAATAAAAATGGACATTCTGTTCAAAAAGGCCATGAGCAACACTGGAATGGTAAGTACAGAATTACAATCACCTTTATGTCAATTAAAGAGTTTAACTACAACTGGCTATTTAATTGGTCTGGCTATAACACCGCTGTTACCTCCCTCAGGATATGCAGAATTTGATAAATGGAAATTCAGAGCTTTTATTAAATTTTAATTGTATTTTATTAAGGCACAGATGAAAGACATTTTTGTGGTTTTATTATTATCATGATAATTTGCCAAGAGAAGCTCTTTAGTGGTTTAAAGACTAATTATTCAAAGATATATTAAGCTCTACGAAAAGAAAAATGGTTGCTCAGAGCGTCGGACATGCTGAGGAATAAAAGATAACATTTGATAAAACAACTCATGCTGATCCTTTAAAAAGAAAAACAGTTGGATTAAAAAATCTGCATTTTATGAAAAGCCAAAGGAATCAATGCAATTATAACAAAGACAAATAAATATTCATTCATTCATTTAGCAAAGTTTATTAACTGCCTGCTCTATGTACCAGTAACTTTTAATCACTGGGTATATAAAGTCAAATTACACATGCTTCTGCCCTTCAGGGGGTTAACTGGGAGGCAAAGAAACAGGAATCAACAATAATAGAGGGCACTGGCGTAAAATCTTAGAGTTCTGCAGAATTCCAAACAGAAAGACATCAAACAAAATCTGATGTGGGTGTGGGAGGCACATAGGGAAGTTTCTCAGAAACAGATATATTTAAACTGAATTTTGAGGCAGTAGGAGATAGTTGCATGTAAATGGGGCAAGGGCATCCCAGGTGCAATGTAATAAAGCAGTGAACTAGCAGGACTTGGGGTAGTAGAAAGGGCCAGACAACACAAGATCTTATTTGTGAAACTCAGAAGTTTGAAATTTTTTCTAAACTTTAGGAGGAGCTACTGGAATCGCTCCCTACTCCTGTCAACCGAGGTAAAGTTTTTATATTGTAAATGTACTCACTGTAGGATTCTTAGTATGCCAAGGACACAGTGAGATTTGCATTTTAGAAAGACTATTTTGGCAGCAGTATGGGGAATAAACCAACAACCACCTGTCTTTGCATCATTCATCTTCACGTACCAGATGTCTCAGCAACTTTTGTTGCTTACCAAATATCTATGTGTTCCCACACTTTTCCTAGCCCCCTTCAGTTAGGCAAGGCCATGTGACTAATTCTGGTCAATGGACTGTATCAAAGGATATAATATTTGGCAAGAATACCTCCAGCTTTCTTTCCTCCCTTGGATACAAACATAGAACCATGTGCTCTGTATGGTGCAGCCTCAATATGGGAAAGTCTTTGTTAGTCTGACTCCTTGAACGGGTGTGGGAAGCAGTGTGTACCTGACGCCTCCTCTGACCACCACCCACATAGTTGGGTGAGTTAACATGTGAGTTAAACAAAAGAATCACTTGCTCTTCTAATGTATTCCAACTTCGGGAAAAGAATTTTATTTTCTACCCTACTTTATCCAATCACTCCCATGATTATGTACTAGTTTTGTGTGATCCATCACCAGTAATTTCAATTTCAAGTATCTTCCTCTCTGACTCTTACCTCCTGTTTACCTGGCCAACTCCATATAATTTGTGAATTCATACTGCTTCTCAATTTCATTGAGAATACAATCTATTCATCTAACTTTTCACTATCTCTCACTCCCCTCACATCCTCACCTTCTTACCTCGCTACATCCTGTGGCCATCATGGTGATCGCTCCCTTGCAAATTCTGTTAACTCATTTGTCTCTGTTTTTGCTTTTTCATGCTCCCTTGGCAAAACCTCAAACCTCTGCAGTCTCTGCACCTGAACCTTTGCTAATGAGTGTACCTGGAACAAAACACCCTAGCATCCGGATCGCTCTCACTATTAACTTAGGACTTCAAAATCTATACATTTTCTTTGCCCATTGGTTCTCCTACTACTTTTAATTTGTATCTTAAACGTTCTTTTCTCAAATCACCAGCACAACATCACTAAACTCGCTAACCTTGGTTAAGAAACCTTTCTTTAAGAAAATTGATTAGCTCTCGGAAGAGACAAAACCGCCTAATTTGTCACCACAGGTAATACTTGCAAATGTTCCATATACTCTGTTTTCTCTGCTGTAACTCTAGGTAGGCTATCTGTAATCCTTTCTTAGGTTAAGTAAGAATCACTTTTGCATGTGATTAAAACCCTCCTTCCTGGCCGGGTGTGGTGGCTTACGCCTGTAATACCAGTACTTTGGGAGGCCAAAGCAGGCAGATCGCCTGAGGTCAGGAGTTCAAGACCATCCTGAACAACATAGTGAAACACCGTCTCTACCAAAAATACAAAACTTACCCATGCATGGTGGTGGTTGCCTGTTATCCCAGCTACTCTGGAGGCTGAGGCAGGAGAATGGCTTGAACCTGGGAGTCGGAGATTGCAGTGAGCCCAGATTACTCCACTGTACTCCAACCTGGGTGACTGAGCAGGACTCTATCTCAAAACAACAACAACAACAACAACAAAACAAAAATAAAGCAAACAAACAAAAACCCTCCTTGCTTATGAACATAGCTCCAGAAATTCTCCCAACTTTATGGAAAGACCAAATTTTCCCACTTTATTAAATCATTCTTGCTAAAAGGCAAAGATATATCAACTTTAAAAGTATTTTCTTGACTTACTGCTCCACCTCTGCCCCCTTTACAGCAAATCTTCTCCAAAATTTATCTCTGCTCTTTCTCTCCAATTTCCCTCCTTCCATTATTTCTTAATTCAGTCCAAACAGCTTTTACCTTATCATTCTCTAGACATTCTTCTTGCTTTCAGTGAGATTCATGTTGCTAAACAATTCTCAGGTTTTATATTATCTGACAATTGTCAATTCTCATGTTTATTTCCACAGCCTGAATTGATCTCCTAAACTCCAGATTTAAAAAATCAAACTGTCTTCTCAATGCTTTGTTTTCACACAGCATGTTAAAAAAAATTTCTTTTCTTTCCATCTCTACCATCATTTCTAGCTGGATTATTGGAAGAGTATCCTAATGTTTCTCCCTAATTCAGTACTTGGATCCTTTGGTTTATTCTCAAAGCTGATATCAGAATGCTCCTTTTTGAAATTCAAGTAAATCATGTCATTAGTCTTCAAAACCCTCCAGTGGCTTTCTCTCTGAGAAAGAGAGAAATTTTAAATTCTTAAAATGTCTTACAAAACACTGTGTCCTGGGTTGTCAAGGTTTCTCTGATTTCATGTCTTCCTTTTTTAAATTAATTTATTTTTTTGAGATGGATTCTTGCTCTGTTGCCCAGGCTAGAGTGCAATGGCATGATCTCAGCTCACTGCTACCTTCTTGCCTCCCAAGTTCCAGCGACTCTCCTGCCTCAGCCTCCCAAGTAGCTGGAATTACAGGTGACCACCACCACACTAAGCTAATTTTTGTATTTTGACTAGAGACAGGGTTTCACCATGTTTAGTCAGGCTGGTCTTGAACTCCTGACCTCAGGTGATCCGCACGTCTCAGCCTCCCAAAGTGCTGAGATTACAGGTGTGAATCAACCCACCCGGACCCTTTTTTCTTCTTCACTCATTCGGTTCTAGCAATGCTGGCCTCCTTGCTGTCCCCACAACATGCAAGTAAAATCTCTCTCTTCAGGGCTTTTCTCACTCTACCTTCTCCGTCTAGAATATTATTGCCTGAGATGTCTGCAGGTCTGATTTCTTCCCTTCCTTTGAATATCTGCTTAAATATGAACTTCTGCTCTGGTTTTAATGTCTGTGTTTCTCCAAAATTTGTGCTGAAACTTAATCCCCAATTTGAGAGTATTAAGATGTGGGGCACTTGGGGAAGTGATTCAGTCATGAGAACCCCATCCTTGTGAATGGGATTAACGCCCTTATAGAAAAGGCTTCAGAGAGCTTCCTGGAATTTCCATCTCTTCCACCACAGGAGGGTACAGTGTTCATTCCTTTTTGTTCTTGCTCCATGTGAGGACACATAAAACGTTCCACCCATTAGGAACAGGCCCATGTTCCTTCACATCTGCTGGCACCTTGATCTTGAACTTGCCATCCTCTAGAACTTCAAGAAATACATTGCTGTTCTTTACAGATTAGCCAGTAGTATAGTTTACCCAGTCTTTTGTTATAGCAGCAAGAATGAACTAAGATACCTTTTAAGTGAGGTCTCCTTAGAACTCTAAATAAACATCCTTATTCTTTCGGTAATCTCATCAGCTAGATATTATTATTACACGTTAGAGTTGAGGAAAATTTACAAGTTTATCATCTTCAAATTATAAAGACATAAAGGTTCACAGAATAATAGCTAGCTGTAGCTTTATTCTGTGACAGGGATTCTAAGCTCTTTACAGATTTTATATTAACTCATTTAATCATAGCAAGGACTCTATTATATACAGATATCAAATAAAATGTTCAGAATCACAAAGTCAGTAAGCTGTATACACATCCAAGACAGTTTTTTTAGTCAATACTGTTTCCATTGTACTTTGCAAACTCCTGGTATTACCACCCAATCATGCAAAAATCAGACATTATTTGTCATAAATAAGTGCTTAGAAATTGATTATACATATTTTTCCAGTTAAGCCTCTTGGATAGTCCTATTTTTTACTATAATTTTTTAAAATAATGAAATTAAAACCCAGAGTAATTATAAATTTTGAGTTGTTGGCATCCCTACACACTCTTTTACTATACTTTAGTCTATATTGTAAATTTTTATCATAACCCTGGTCTCCCCAACAGACAATCTGGTTTTTATCTCAATATAGCATCATTTCAAAACATAAAATATTTAAAACCAAATAAATACAAAGATCCTAAAGAAGGATTTGGTGAATCTCTAACTTCATTACAGGAATGGTTATGTAACATAAAATTTTCATAAACAGGTTTAAAGGTGTATATTTTAAAAATTTGTCTCTAATTTGCTAAAATTTTAAACATAATTTGGTTGCTAATATTATATTTTGTTTATAAGTTGTCTATTAAAATTTTTCTATGCCACTATCCATCACTTATAAACATATAATTTTGTAATACACACAGGGAATTTAATTATACTGCTCATTAGTGTGTGCAAACCTCATCTCTTGTTCTACTTTTTCTTTACTCTAGATTTCTACTTTCCTTGTTCTCATAAGGTTGAAACCCATTCTACTGTGTTTGACATGCCTTTAACTACTTATGTAATTTTAATAAAATATGTAGAGTCATTTGGATAAGTGTGTTTTAAATTTCTACATATGAAATTGGACTATAAAATATTTTGCTTTTCATATTTCCTTTTTATTCAATGCTGCTTTTAAGAGCTATCCATTTTTACATACACATTTAGTTGTTTCTAATTGCTGCATGGTATATGTGTGTGCACCTCATTTTACTCACCTGTTCTTCTGGTTACCTATGGCTTCTTGCCCTTGAATAAAGGCCACAGTGAAAATCTGCACGCTGGTTCTCGTACTACCCATGTAAGAATTTCTCTGTGGTACGCTCCCAGAACTTTCATCCCCGGGTCAAAGAGCATAACCTTACTTAATTTTAGTAAGTACTACCATTTACTCCCAGAATACTTGTGTCAATTTATATCTTTAACAATAAATATCATGTCTCTCACTTTAAAAATTTGTTCCCCACTTTTCTGTCATTTCCACATTTATATCATATATATGATATATAATTTTATATATATTATATATATATAATTTTTTTTGTTTTTGTTTTTGAGTTCTAGTCTCACTCTGTTTCCCAGACTGGAGTGCAGTGGTGCAATCATGGCTCACTGCAGCGTCTGCCTTCTGGGCTCCAGTGATTCTCCTGCCTCATCTTCCCTAGTAGCTGGGATTACAGGTGCGCAACACCATGCTCAGCTAAGTGTTTTCAGTAGAGATGGGGTTTCACCATTTTGGCTAGGCTGGTCTCCAATTCCTGGCCTCAAGTCATTGGCCTGCCTTGTCCTCCCAAAGTGCTAGGATTACAGGCGTGAGCTGCCGTGCCTGGTCAATATGTCCCATCCTATATTCTTATTATTGGCATTTGATAACTCAATAATGAAGATTTTGTTTAAATCAAAATGACTCTCCCATAACATTAGAATAATACAGAGTAAAAATAACTTTTAAATTAAATCCGCACTGTTATCTGTGGACTTTAATAGTTTTTCTTTGCCTTATTTATATATTTGTCTTAGATCCTATAATTGTGAACTTAAGGACAGGAGCTATGCCTCAGGTATTCCAATACTCATCTGTATATTCAGTTGTTTATTGAAAAATTTTGATTAAGCATTTTCTTTGTGTTAGTAGCTTTCTAGGTATTAAGAATACAAAAGTAAATAAGACACAGTGCTATCCTAGGCAGGTCAAGTGAAGAGTAGAGAAAAGCATGGAAACGAATGACTCAAATGCAAAATGAGATCAACCAGATTCAAGTCATGGTTTGAAGAACATCACTAATTTATTTTTCCAATAAACCTGACAAAAAGACCTTTTCCTCCTTTTTCTTCTTCTTCTCAATTTGATTTGATATGTACGTGAAATAAGGTGACAAGAAATAAGCTGTTCTTAATTCTGGAACATCAAGAAATAAGGGATTCAAAGAAGATAGAGGAAAAAATATTGTTAAATGTAGGGAAGGTCAATAGGTACACAAAGTAGAAAGAATAAATAAGTTATGCTATTTGATAGCACAAAAAGGTGACTACAGTCAATAATAATGTAATTGTATACTTTAAAATAAGTTAAAGTGTAATTAGGCCTGACGCGGTGACTGAAGCCTGTAATCCCAGCACTTTGGGAAGCTGAAGTGGATGGATCACAAGATCAGGAGATTGAGAACATCCTGGCCAACATGGTGAAACCCTGTCTCTACTAAAAATACAAAAATCAGCTGGGCTAGGTGGTGTGCGCCTGTAGTCTCAGCTACGCAGGAGGCTAAGCAGGAGAATCACTTGAACCCAGGAGGCAGAGGTTGCAGTGATCCGAGATCGTGCCACTGCACTCCAGCCCAGGCAACAGAGCAAGACTGTCTCAAACAAAAAAAAGAAAAAGAGAAAGAAAAAAGAATGTAATTAACTGTTTGTAACTCAAAGGATAAAAGCTTGAGGGGATGGATACCGCATTCTCCAAGATGTGCTTATTTCACATTGCATGCACTCCATAAATATGTACACCTACTTTGTATCCACAAAAATTAAAAAATAAAAATAAAACAAATTTTAAAAATATGTTCTGTTTTGTAATGTTTCTTAGAAAAACAAACATTTGAGGAGAGGCTTCAAAGGTAACTCACGTGGCGAATTCACCAGGTGAACGAGAGAGAGTGGGATATTCCTAATACACAGGATAATATCTGAAATGGTACAAAGGTTTGAAACAGCACATGTTATTTGGAGATTTTAAAATAGTTCATTAATTCTGGTGCACAAGCAGGGGCCCAGGGCCAGAGAGGCAAGTAAGCCTTCGGAGGAGGGTATCTCATGAGAAAACATTATAGTTCATTTTAAGGTCATGAGAATCCTCTGAAATTATTGTACTTTTCTTTTTTTAATTAGAAAATAATATATGATTACAATAGAAAATTTGAAATAAATGTAAACAAGATAGAACAAATTTATTCACAATATTTTATTCCTGAGATAACTGCTACTAACATTTCTTTCTGTATTACGAGTCCATCCTTACATTCATCTATCTATATTTTTAGTTCACTACTATTTTTTTAGTTTACTATATTTTAGTTTATACATTTTTAGTTTACTAAATAAGGATTGTAATGTTTTACAATCAACATTTTTACTTAATATATAGTATTATCCCAGTCATTATCATCCTATACCATATCATACATCACAAGAAAAATCTCATTTTATTTAAAAATTATACTTTAAAAATAAAATTATAAAACTCCTTGTCGATTAGTTTATTTATTTTGAAAGGGAAGTCACAATAAACTTGTTGTGCACCAGTTATTTCTGCAAAAACATGAATAATTTCTCTTTTCTGGCTACTGTTAATTACCTGATTTCCCACAAAGAATTAACCACTAAGCTTTGTTGTAGACATTGTAGATCTTTAGTCTTGCTCTCCTAGTTGCTATGACTATTTTATAAAGAATGCCAAAATTACACTAGTGCCAATGACATTTTCCCTATTCCCTCTGAAAAGCATTCTAGTTATGTTTATAACTCTTCCCTCAATATGTATTGAAATTGCACTTTTTTCAAGGTTAGGTTTCTAATCACCTCTTTGTTGCTACATGCAATGTCAAATTCTTAGTCTTCCTCATCCTTGACCTGTATTGCAGGGTTGATCTATCCCTTTTCTTCCAAACACTGTTTTGACTTTGCTGTTGGGATACCTACTCTTCTGATTTTCCTTATACTTTACTGTCTATGCCTTTTGAGTATTTTGGCTTGTTCCTAATCTCTTAGCTCTCAAACTTCCCAGAGCTTACTCCTTGGGTTTCCTACCACTCTATTTCTTTCTCTCTCTATCTATCTATTCATCCATCCATATATATACACATATATATTTCCTAGGTGTCTATGTATGTATTTCCTATATATTATATATAAATATATATTTCCTATACATTATATATAATATATATTTCTTATCTATTCATCCATATATATATATATATTTCCTAGATTTCATTTAGTCTCCTGATGTTATATATCAACTGTCTAGCTTATATAGGAGGTAAACTTCCAAATTTGTTTTCCTAGGTCAGCCTTCATCCGTGAACTTTAGCCTTGTACATCTATTTGTATATGATATAAATCTAATTATCTAATAGGTATCTTTAACATAACATGTACAAAATAAATTTTCTCATTTTACTCATCAAAATTGCTCCTTGCACAGTTGTCCCAATCTCAGTTGATGATGACTCCATCCTTTCCCTTGCACCTTCACAAGGTGAAGGACCTTGAGGAAAATACTTGGCTTTCACACTCCATGTGTAATTGGTCAGCAAATCTTCTTGGCTCCATACAGGGCCAGGTGTGGTGGCTCATCCCTGTAATCCCAGCACTTTGGGAGGCTGAGGCGGGTGGATCACTTGAGGTCAGGAGTTCAAGACCAGCCTGGCCAACATGGTGAAACTCTGTTTCTAAAAAAAAAAAAAAAAAAAAAGAATAATAAAATAAAATATAAACAGAATTGAAGTATTATTATTCCTTTGTCTGAACCTCTCCAATGGCCTCTATTTCATACAGAGTAAAATGCAGTGTATAGAATGCACTACAAATCCTTATGTAATCTGACCTCCTTTATATTTCTGACCTTATCTTCTACTATCCTTATCCTCACTCTTGGTACTCAAGCTATATCCTCACTTTTCTTGAACTCAGCCAGATAAAACCTTGCCTCGGGGGTCTGCCTTCTGCTAGATGTGTGTTTTACCTACAGGACTGAAGTGTCTGCTGAAATTGTGCATATATATATATATATATTTTTTGGGGGGGGTTACCTTCTCAGAGAAATAGCTTTCCTAACCATCCTATTTAAAATCACTGTCTCCTCTTTTTATGCTTTTTTTTTTTTGCTGTCTAATAATCCTACAATTTACGAATTTGTTGATTACTCTGTCTTTGTAGTTCAATGTAAGCTTCATGAAGGCAACAATGTTTTTCTCTTTGTTTGTTGTTATATCTCCAGTACTATAACATAACGTTATATAATGCTAGCATGTTTTTGCTGAATAAATAACTAAAGATTTGCATAAATTTTACATGTGGAATATTATAAATCATAATAAATATATATGCATATGCTAAAATAATGTGAATAGTCTGAAATGTAACTTTATAATTTCATTTGACTTATGCTGTGCCTGTATTAATGTTTCTGTAAAATGAACAATGGTAGATTCCTTATTTAAGTTACAATTCTATTATGCTTACAGTGATGGAATTCCAGAATTTTACAGCTGGGTTCAGCATTAGAGGTTATACTTGTTTTATTTAGATAGAAAACATCAGATTTTTTAAAAACTGACATTTGTTAAAAAGCATTTGTCATCAGTAACCATTTCTCACACTTTCCAAATATTGTAGTAAAAATGTGCCTTAACACGTTGGCCAGTAGTATACGTTCAGTGATGTAAAATGCAGTGGTCTGTTTTTTGTAAAGTTAAGCAGATATTTGCTTATCAGTTTGTACTGTCATTTAAAGTACACACACATGCACATACACATGCCTATAAAGCTAAACTCAAACTAATGCTATACTGTAAAGAATGAGAGCAAATATTAAGAAATTCATCATAGCCTTATTTAAGACAGGACAAGCAAGGCATCGTAGTGATGTCTGTAATCCCAGCTACTTAGGAGGCTGAGGTCAGAGGATTGCTTGAGTCCACGAGTTCAAGATTAGCCTGGGTAACATAGTGAGACCTCATCTCAATTAAAAAAAAAAAAAAAGAGAGAGAGAGTTCTCTAAAAAAAACCAAAGAGACAGAGAAAGAGAGAGGCAAAGAAAACACACCCATTCTAATGTGATTACAACCAAATTTACGTTATTTCAGATTGCAATATTCCTTGATATTCTACATTTTTAGTAATATTTATTTGCTTGGCATGGTTTTATTAAGATTGTTGGCAGGATTCTTCTTCCAAATATTTTTTTTTTTGAAATGAGCTTAATACATTTTTAAACATACTTTTCACTCATTTAGCAAAAAGTACTGAGCACCAACACTGAGTTATGAAATGTCATAACTTTGCAGGCTTAGCAATGAACAAAGTCCCTTTTCTCATCAAGCTCACATTCCAATGAACATAGATTTAGGCATATTCATTATTGTACTTTTGTTAAATGTCTGACCACTTTTATATTTTATAAGCCCTAGCTCCTGCACAATGACTGATGTGAAAGTCTGGCAAACTCACTTATGGGAGCCCTCTCAATAAATGTTCCTTCTGTGGTCTCCTTACCATTATAAATGTTGAAGTTGGGCAGAAACATTACATTTTTAAACTGTTTTTTGTTTTGTTTTGTTTTTTCTGAAAGAACTCTAGTGACTGGAAAATTTTAGCTTTTATTTGAGGACTTTGAAACAAAACAGAACACCATTTTACAAAACTTCATTTCTCTGTAGATTCTTTGGTAAAGAATAATCTTACCAGCCTCTTCACTTTTATTGAATTTATCACCACTGTGAACTCTGATGAATTAGAATCCCTGAGGTCCAACAGAAACCCTTCCCACATGTATCATATTTATACAGTTTCTCTCCTATGTGGGCTCTATGATGAGCTTGAAGGTTTGATCTCCAACTGAAGCCCTTTCCACACAGCTTACATTTGTATGTTTTCTCCCCAGTATGGACTCTGTGATGGGTTTGAAGACTTGAATTCTAACTGACACATTTCACATCTTGTTCATATTTACAGAGCCTCTCTTCTGTGCAGACCTTCTAAGGTCCAAGAATCTTATAAGATTCTTAATAATAATTTTTTAGTAATTTTGTGATCATATAATAAAGCAAAAATTCAATAACATTGTTGATTTTTTGGCAGTAGTGCTTTATATCAATCACATATATTGTTTTAAGACATCATGGAATTAAGAGGTGAAAAAGAAGAGAAACATCAAAGTTGTATACACAATTCAAAATACTTAAAATTATTATGTTAGAAATGTGCAAAGTTTTTCTTATCCTAAAGTGTTTTAGATACTTTTATTATTAAATAACATGAAATAAAATGTATATATATACACACACGTATAGATATACATACACACACACAAACATATGTATATAGTTAGTTCGTCACTTAGTACATATTTCTGCATCTGAAGACATAGTGATCTTTTTTCTTAGACTCTAAATCATCCAATCTTTTGTTAAGTAGGGAAGTGCAACTGTGTTTATGGTCCTAGTTTTCAGTCTTGACTGCGAAGCACAGGCTCCGGATCAAAGGTCTTAAAATATCACCATCCTAATGCCAGTAAGTGACAGAAATTCTTTTCAATGGCACTGTAGAAACCACTTCTGTTGAGTAAATTACATGCTACAGTAAAATATTTTTCAGAAAGCTTTAGATAACATTAGGCATGAGAATTCTGTCAGTTTGGCTTATTCATTCAGGAAAGTTCTGTAATATGGTTTTTCTAAGCCTCAGATTTTATCACTCTCAGATTTGTGGTAAAAAACCACTAGATTATAGTCAAGCAACAAATTATAAAATTGCGAGTCACAGCAATTATTAAGCAGCAAACACGCTAACATAAAGACGATAAAAAGAAAAAAATCAACCATTTAAAAGTGCAGAACTATCGGTGAATATGTTCTCTTCCCACCAGAGAAACCTTAATTTCTACAGTTTACTAGCTGTAATAAGAAAGTATAAGAAATACTGACCGTAAAAATAAATCAAAAAGTTTAAAGCAAAACAGGTGGGACCCAATTCAAAAAAGTTTAATGGAGACCTCATTCTACCGACAACATAATGAGAATACACAATATTAAGGTTTCTGCTTCACACAAAGGGTAACATAAGATGAAATGTCTTGTTAAGAATCTTAGGAATGGTTATATTCTAGTAGCTGGACTGTCAGCATGTTTCATTATGCAAGGAGACTGAGCCACTTTTTACTTCTCATAATGATTCCTTCGTAGCTCTAAGCTTCATGGCTCTACAGCTTCATAGCTCTGTGGGATCTGCATTGGAAGGGTAGGAATTTCAGCTCTTCCACAAATGACAATAGTCAAAGTGAGAAGGAATGGGAAAATGTCAAGTCAGTAAACAAATGTAAAAATCTCCTTGTCCTTCTTCCCAACAGCTGCCAGTCACAGGATATCCACCACAAGACACTCCTGAGAACAAAAGTTAGCCATCCCTTCGAGCTTGTCATCTTCATAGAGGATTCACAGCGGGCAGGATCACAAGACTGGCTACCTGGTAAAGACACGCTTGCGGGATGTATAACAATAAGAATGACATTAAACAAATGAACAAGGATGATAGGGCGCTTTCTTCGTTGAATGCTTGTTTAGCACACGATTCCAGTGACTGGGAGAACAATGGAGATTTTCAAGAGAATTAACAACCAGCTTGTATCAAACCCTCAGTTTTGACTAAGGCATGTGCCCTTCACTTTTCATTGTCAAAAACATCCAAGAGCTGCGTATTGTGCTCTGTAGATTAAGAAAAGGCCTTGCTCTTCTTCCTTTTCACAAATAGGATTACACTATTATTTATCATCTTGCTTTAAAACACACTTTTTTTGTTCTTGTTTTTACCCTCAAATGCTTGATTGACAATACCCTAGGAGATGTCATAGTTTTTGTAGGAATCACTTTAGCATCCTGAAACCACAGACATGTTGTGAAGACTCTCTCCCAGGTGTTTGAAATAGCTGTCAATGAACCAAAAGGATGGCTTCTTGTAGGGCTCACTTGTCCAACACTTTAACGCCAATTGATGTCTATTTGAAGAGCAGATAAGAAAGAAGACAAAATGGTGCAGGGGAAAAAGGAGGGAGAATCAGTTCATTAAGGGCCTCCATCTGAAAGCAGCATGTGCGGAATGTCAATTTAATAATAGAATTGACAGCTCTTCTCTGGTGTCATTCCGCCACAATGGCTTCTTTGACAATTTATAAAATGGACCCTTTGTAGATGTCAGTGAGTGGCACTGCATACATTTGTGAATGCCCTGCATAACTAACATTCTCCCTCAGGCCGCATTTCCAGGATCTGTCCCAAGAATCTTTTCAGACTGACCCAGGGAACTGGTATATGAAGACCTGGTGAACCAATCCTATTCCAAATACTGTATATAATATAAATGCATCATTGTCAGGCCATAAGTCAAAATGCCCAACCATTTTGAAAAATATTCTTTGGCTAAAAGATATTTTTGAACTTTGTTACTCAACAAACACTAATACAAAATGCATCGAATCGCTTATTAGCTTTGTGATGAGCCTAGCACAAGCTGATTTTATTATTCCAGGGCTAAATTTGGCCCTTCAATGCGTATATGGGTCATTCCCATGAATTGAGCCAATCAACACTGTGCAAACTCAGGGGAATTTTTAAAAAGCATGAATGGCACTGACAGCAGAAAATAAAGAACAGTGTAGAAAACAACAAAAAATTCTCAGCACTCCAGTTCTAGATTATATTACTAGATTATTCTTTTGTTGTTCAAACATTTTTTTTCTGGCCAATTGGAATTGTGTTAGTCAAGAAAAAAAGGTAAAAAAACAAAAACAAGATGCATTCCCAAATGTCAAAGGTAAAATTCCTATTTAAATTTGCCATTCACTCTACACATTGGAAAATTACTTATTTTGTTTTTATATTTTAGCACTGTTATCATAAATTATTATGGTTAAATGAGCAAATGCATACAAAGCATTTGAATACAGATGGCAAATATATACATTTTATTTATTACAGTCATCACAAAGACAGGATTTGATCAGATCAATGACAATTTTGTTTCCTATACTGAAACTAAAATTACAAAGTATATAAATTATATTTTCATTGAACATTATTTTTAGTGGCAGGTAACAGGAATATAAGCATATACATTTTTTCAAAGGAATATTAATTGACTCACTGATCATTTTGACCATGTTGGCCTTCTATGACAGTTTTATATCATCTCAAGTGGTCATAATGACAAAATGTAAATTGTATGTGTCAATAATGAATACAACTTAGAAAACACTGAACCAGTTTACTTTATATGTAAATTATTTTTTGCTGTCCTAACATCATATATCTACCTATTTATGTATTCACTTTATTTAGTAATATTCAACATTCAACATTTTATTATGTGTAGGATTTGCTTTAGTTTTGGATAAAAGAAGAGAGGAATAACATGATTCTACTGTTAATTTACACAGTTTTAGATATGGAAGATAACTTAAAGACCCATTCATCTAACTGTGCCATTTTACTTTTGAAGAAACTAAAGCCATGAAGTTAACTTACTTTCTGAATTTTGAAACGGAGTCTAGTTAATGATCACAATATGAAACACATTGATCAGAAATTATAAAAAATTAAAGATTCTTTTAAAATCCCAACAGAAACCCCTAATTAGACGGCTGTCAAACATCACTACTTTACATTGGTTGTTTGCCCTGAATATACGGACTACTGGTAAGCTAGAAACAACACTGAAGTACAGAAATCTTTCTTAAGGAAATATTCAAATGTAAATCAAATGTAACATATTTAATTAACCATTATTTACCCTATGCTCAATAATGATTCATGTTAACAATTAATCAAATTGATCAAAACAAAGTATTCCTTAAGGGTATGTAAAGAGTTAAGAGTATCTTAATTTGGCCAAAGTTCATAAATATTATATTTTATTATTTATTCATTTTTTATTATCTTCAGGATTTTAAATAAAATTGTTAACTTGAAATAGTTTTTCCTACAGATAATGTTACTAAAAATATCAGTTAACTAATAATATTGTGTAATAAAATATATTCATTCTCTATGTTGATTTTTCTATATGATGTGAGATAAGCACACGACTTAATTGTTTTACATGTGGCTATTCAGTTTTCCAAACACCATTTATTAAAGAAATTGTCCTTTCCTCATTGTCATTTCCTCACTGGCAACTTTTTTGAAGGTCTATTGACTATAAATCCATGAATTTATTTCTAGGTTTTCTAACCCATTCCATTGGTCTATTTGTTCCTTTTTCATGCCATTTTAATTACCATACCTTTGTAGTATATTTTGAGACTAGGCACTGTGATGTCTCCAGTTTTGTTCTTTTTACTTGAGATTACATTGTCTATCTCTGGGTTTTAGACAGTTCCACACATGGCTGGGCATGGCTGCTCACGCCTGTAATCCCAGTACTTTGGGAGGCTGAGGTGGGTGGATCACAAGATCAGGAGATTGAGAACATCCTGGCCAACATGGTGAAACCCTATCTCTACTAAAAATACAAAAATCAGCTGGGCTAGGTGGTGTGCGCCTGTAGTCTCAGCTACGCAGGAGGCTAAGCAGGAGAATCACTTGAACCCGGGAGGCAGAGGTTGCAGTGAGATGAGATCGTGCCACCGCACTCCAGCCTAGCGACAGAAAAAGAAAAAAAAGGACAGTTCCACACGTATCTTAGAATTGATTTTTTCCACGCCTGTGAAAAATGTTATTGGAATTTTGATAGGGATTGCACTGAACCTGTAAATTGCTTTGGGTGGTATGTACATTTCAATTATATATATAAAATATACCTATGTCTTATTTTTCAATTTTTAATTTTTGTGAGCATGTAATTAGTGTATATTTTATGGGGTACAAGAGATCTTTTGATACAGGCATAAACTGCATAATAATCACTTCAGAGTAAATGGGATATCTATCACCTCAAGTATTTACTCTGTGTTATTAACAATCTAGTCACACACTTTTAGTTATTTTAAAATATATAATTAAATTATTTTTGACTGTAGTCACTCTGTTGTGCTATCAAATTCTAGATCTTACTCATTCTTTCTGTTTTTTTATACCAATTAATCATCCCCACTTTCTTCCTACTCCCCACCCCTACCTTTCCTGGCCCCTAGTAACCATCTTTCTAAACTATATCTCGATGAATTCGCTTGTCTTAATTTTTACCTCCCACAAATAAGTGAGAACATTGCCAAGTTTGTCTCTCTGTGCCTGGTTTATTTCACTTAGCATAATGATCTCCAGTTCCATCCAGTTCTTGCAAATGACAGAATCTCATTCTATTTAATAGCCGAATAGAACTTCATTGTGTATCTGTACCACATTTCCTTTATCCATTCATCTGAGGATGGACACTTAGGTTGCTTCCAAATCTTGGCTATTGTGAATAGTGTAGCAATAAATATGGGAGTGCAGTTATCTCTTCAATATACTGATTTCCTTTCTTTTGGGCCTCTATCCAGCAGTGAGATGGCTTGACCATATGACAATGTCACTTTTAGTTTTTGAGGAACCTCCAAGCTGTTCTCCATAGTGGTTGTACTAATGTACATTCCTACCAGCTGTATATGTATATCCAGCATTTGTTAAGTGCCTGTCTTTTGGATAAAAGCCATTTCAACTGAGATGAGATGATATCTCACCGTGGTTTTGACTTGTGTTTCTCTGATGCTCAATGATATCCAATATCTTTCATATCCCTGTTTGCCATTTATGTGTCTTCTTTTGTCTGGTCAGATCTTTTGTCCATTTTGTACCAGATAATTAGATTTTTAGTTCTTTAGAGTCATTTGAGCTCCTTATCTATTCTGGTTATTAATCCTTTGTTAGATGGATAGTTTTCAAATATTTTCTCCTATTATGTAGGCTGGGTCCACACTTCGTTGATTGTTTGACTTTTTTAAAAAATGTCTTTGTAGAGGCTTTTTAACTTGCTGTAATCCTATTCATCCATTTTTGCTTTGATTGCCTCTGCTTGTGGGGTATTACCCAAGCAATCTTTGCCCAGACCAATGTATCTGAGAATTTTCCCAATGTTTTCAAGTAATAGTTTCAGAGTTTGATGTCTTAGATTTAATCCATTTTGATTTGATTTTTTTATATGGCATGAGATAGAGGTCTAGTTTCATTATTTTCAGGTGGATATTCAGTTTTCCCAGCACCATTTATTGAAGAGACTATCTTTCCCCAATGTATATTCTTGCCACCTTTGTCAAAAATGAGTTTACTGTAGATGTTTGAATTTGTTTCTGGGTTCTTTATTGTGTTCCATGAGTCTATATGTCTGTTTCTATGCCAGTACCATGCTGTTTTGGTAACTACAACACTGTATTAGACTTTGAAGTGAGGTAAGGTGATTCCTCCAGGTGTTTTTGTTGTTCTGTTTTTGTTTTTGGCTCAGGATTGCTTTGGCTATTCTGGGTCCTTTGTGGTTTCACATAAATTTTAGGATTGTTATTTCTATTTCTATGGAGAATATCATTGGCATTTAAATAAGGATTGCATTGAATCTGTAGATTGCCTTTTGTTGTATGGACACTTTAACAATATTGATTTTTCCAATTCATGAACAGGGAATATCTTTTCATTCTTTTGTGCTCGTCTCAATTTCTTGCATTAATGTTTTATAGTTTTCATTATGGAGATCTTTCACTTCTTTAGTTAATTCCTAGATATTTAATTTTATTTGTAGTTATTGTAAATAGGATTACTTTTTAAGATTTTCTTTTCAGATGGCTTGCTGTTGGCTTATAGAAATGCTAATAATTTTTGTATGTTGATTTTGTATCCTGCCATTTTACTGAATTTGTTTATCAGTTCTAACAGTTTTTTGGTGGGGTCTTTCGGTTTTTCCAAATATAAGATCCTATCTTCTGCAACCAAAGATAATTTGACTTACTCCTTTACAATTTGGATGCTCTCTATTTCTTTCTCTTGTCTGATTGCTTGAGTTAGAACTTCTGGTACTATGTTAAATAATAGTAGTGAATGTGGGTGTTCTTATCATCTTCCCAATCTTAGGGAAAGCTTTCCATTTTTCCCCATTCAGTATGATACTAGCTGTGGGTCTGTCATAGATGGTTTTTATTATGCTAAGATATGTTCCTTCTATGGGCAGTGTTTTGACGGTTTTTATCATGAATATATGTTGAATTTTTTCAAATGCTTTTTTCACATCCATTAAAATAATGATATGGTTTTTCCTTCATTCTGTTTATCTGATATATCACATTGGTTGATTTGCATATGTTGAATCATTCTTGCATTCCTGTGATAAATCCCACTTGGTCTTGTATTAGTTTGTTCTCACACTGTTATAAAGAAATACCTGAGACTGGGTAATTTATACAGAAAAGAGGTTTAATTGACTCACCATTTCACATGGCTTGGGAGGCCTCAGGAAACTTACAATCATGGCAGAAGGGGTACCAGGCACGTCTTACATGGTGGTAGGTGAGAAAGAGTATGTGAAGGACCAACTGTCAAACAGTTTTAAAACCATCAGACATCATGAGAACTCACTCACTATCATGAGAAAAGCATGGGGGAACCGCCTCCCAACTGTGATCCAATTACCTCCCACCTGGTTCCTCCCTTGATACATGGGGATTATGGGAATTACAATTCTAGATGAGATTTAGGTGGGAATACAGAGACAAACTATATTGATCACTATGAATGATCTTTTCAATGTGTTGCTGAATTTGGTTTGCTAGTACTTTGTTGAGGATTTTAGTATCAATAGTCTTCTGAGATATTGGCTTACAGTTTTATTTTTTGATGTACATTTGCTGGTTTTGGTATCAGGATAATACTGGCCTAGTATAATGAGTTTGAAAGTATTTCTTCCTTCTCTATTTTGTGGAATACTTTCAGTAGGATTAACATTCACTCTTATTTAAATGGTTGGTGGAATTCAGCAGTGAATCTATCAGGTCCTGGGCTTTTCTTTACTGGGAAACTTTTCATTGTGGTTTCCATTTTGTTACGTGTTATTGGCTGTTTACATTTTGGATTTTTTTGTGATTCAATCTTGGTAGATTGTATGTGTGTAGGAATTTATTATTTCTCCAGTTTTTCTAATTTATTGGCATTTAGTTGCTTGTAGTAGCCACTAATGATCCTTTGAATTCCTGCAGTATTGTCTGTAGTTCTCCTTTTTTTCTCTGAAAAAGCAAATCTCCTTTTTCTTCTCTCATTTTATTTATTTGACTCTTCTCTGTTTTTTTCTTAGTCTGGCTACAGTTTTGTCAATTTTGTTCATCTTTTGAAAAAACAAACTTTTCATTCCATTTATCTTTTGTATTGCTTTCTTTATTTCAATTTTATTTATTTATGCTCTAACCTTTATCATTTTTTTTCCTTCTGATTTTGAGTTTGGTTTGCTCTTGTTTTCTAATTCTTTAAGATGCATAGTTAAGTTGCTATTTGTAGTTTTTCTACTTTTTTGGTGTAGTTTGTTATAAGTATAAACTTTCCTCTTAGTACTGCTTTAGCTGTATCCCATAGGTTTTGCTATGTTGTGTCTCCAATATCATCTATATCAATGAAGTTTTCAATTTTTTTCTTCATTTCTTCATTTACATACTGGTCACATAAGAATATATCCCTTTTGTTGTTAATTTCTAGTTTCATTTCATTGTAGTCAGAAAAGATACTTGTTATGATTTCAGCTTTAATTTGAATGTTTTAAGACTTGTTTTGTGATCTAACATATGATCAATTCTTGAGAAGGATATATGTGTTGAGCAGAAGAATGTGCTCCAGTGTTGACTTCACATATATTTACAATTTTATATCATCTAGACTCCTTTATTATTAATGACCTACTTTGTCTCTTGTAACAGTTTTTTTGTCTTGAAATCTATTTTGTTTCATGTAAGTACAGCTCCTGCTCACGCTTAGTTTCCAGTTTCATGGAATATCTTTTTCCATCCTGTTATTTTCAGTCTATGTGTGTTTTTACGGGTGAAATGTTTTTTGTAAGCAACAGATTGTTACAACTTGTTTTTTAAATTCATTCAGCCACTCTGTCTTTTTATTGGAGTGTTTAGAAGGTTTACATTCAATATTAATAAGTACAATAATAAGTAATAAGTAAGAACTTACTCTTGCCATTTTGTTGTTTGTTTTCTGATGGTTTTGTTCTCTTGTTTTCCTTCTTTCCTTTCTTCCTGTCTTCCTCTTAGTGAAGGTGATTTTCTCTAGTACTAGAATTTAATTTCTTGCTTTTTGTTTTTTGTGTATCCGTTGTATGTTTTCTTTCATTTGGGGTTACCATGAGGCTTGCAAATACTATCAGATAACCCATTATTTTAAACTGATGATGACACTGAATCCATGAACAAACAATCAAAAAGAAAGCTAACAAAATCTCTACAGTTTAATTTTGTTCCCCCGCTATTAAACTTTTTATTGTTTTCATTTGTGTCCTATTGTTTTCTCTATGTCTTTGAAACATTGTAGCTATTATTTTTGATCGACTTATCTTTGAGTCTTTCTACTTAAGTGTAGTTTATACACTGTAATTACAGTGTTACAATATTCTAAGTCTGTGTCCTTCCTATTACCATTAGGTTTTGTACCTTCAAATGATTTCTTTTTGCTCATTGAAGTCCTTTTTTCTTTCTGATTGAAGTACTTTAGCATTTCTTATAGGACAGGTGTGGCGTTGAGGAAATCCCTCAGCTTCTGTTAGCTTTTGTTAGTCTGGGTAAGTCTTTATTTATTCTTCACGTTTGAAGGGTATTTTCTCTGGATGCACTATTCAAGAGTAAAAGGTTTTTCCTTCAACACTTTAAATATGTCATGCCACTCTCTCCTGGCCTGTAAGGTTTCCACTGAAAAGTCTGCTGTGAAATGTATTGGAGCTCCACGGTATGTTATTTGTTTCTTTTCTCTTGCTGCTTCTAGAATCTTTCCTTTATCCTTGACCTTTGAGAGTTTGATTATTCAGTGCCTTGGTGTAGTCTACTTTGGGTTAATTCTGCTTGGTTTTCTATAACCTTCTTGTACTTGGATATTGATATCTTCCTCTAGGTATGGAACTTCTAGGTTTAGAACTTCTCTGTTATTATCTTTTTGAATAAACTTTCTACCCATATTTCCTTCTACACCTCCTCTTTAAGGTCAATAACTCTTAGCTTAGTATCCCATTGGCATACTTAATTGTTTTTTATTCATTTTTCTTTTGTTTCCTCTGACTGTGTGCTTTCAAATAGCCTTTCTTCAAACTCACTAATTCATTCTTCTGCTTGATCAATTCTTCTTTTGAAGGTCTCTGATGCATGCTTCTGTACGCAAATTACCTTTTTCAGCTCCAGAAATTCTGCTCGATTTTTTAAAACTATCTCCATCTCTTTCTTAAGTTTACCTGATAGAATTCTGAATTCCTTCTTTGTGTTATCTTGAATTTATTTGAGTTTCCTCAACACAGCTATTTTACATTCTTTGCCTAAAAGGTCACATATCTGTTTCTCCAGGATTGGTCCCTGGTGTCTTATTTAGTTCATTTGGTGAGATCATGTTTTCCTGGATGATCTTGATGCTTGCGGATGGTTGGTCAGTGTCTGGGCATTGAAGAGGTAGGTATTTATTGTAGTCTTCACAGTCTGGGCTTGTTCGTATCCTTTCTTCTTAGGAGGACTTTACAGGTGTTTGAAGGGACTTGATTGTTGTGACCTGAACCACACACGCATTAAGGGGCACCCCAACGCCCAGGAACACTATGGTTCTTGCAGATTTGTTGAGGTACTACCTTGGTTCTTGGGTAAGATCTGACAGAATTCTCTGGTTTACCAGGCAGAAACTACTGTTCTCTTCCCTTACATTCTCCCCAACAGATGTAGTCTCTCTTTCTCTCTGTGCTGAGCTATCTGAAGCTGGGGGTGGGGTGACACAAGCCTGTGGCCACCACCAATGGGACTATGCTAGGTCAAACATGAAGCCAGCACAACACCGGGTCTCACTTAAGGCCCGCTCTAAGCAGTACCTGGATACCGCCTATATTTGTTCAAGGCCTTAGGGCTCTACAGTCAGCAGGTTGCAAAGCCAGCCAGACTTATTTTCTTCCTTTCATGGTGGCGTGTTCCCCCAAACCCTAGGCATGCTGCCCAGGAGCCAGGGCCTGGAGTGAAAAACCTTAGAAATCTGCCTGGTGCTCTATTCTACTGAAACTAAGTTGAAACTTAAACCATGAGGCAAAGTATTGCATATTTTTCCTCCTCTTTCCATAGGCGGAGGAGCCTATCCCCATAGCCACTTGCACTGCAGGCCCATGGGGAGTACTGCCAGGCTACTGGCAATGTTCACTTAAGGTTCAAGAGCTCCTTGGTCAGCTTTTGGTGAATGCTACCAGGCCTAGGACTCATTCTTCAGGGCAGTGGGCTTCCCTCTGGCCCTGGGCAGGTCCAGAAACACTGCCTAAAGATTACAGTTGTTGGCAAAGGTGTAGAAAGAAGGGGAAGTTTGTATACTATTGCTGGGAATGTTAATTAGTACAGCCATTATGGAAAATTGCCTAAGAGTCAAGGCCTGGAATCAGGGATCACAAGAACCTGCTTGGTGTTCTACCCCACTGTGGCTAAGCTTGTACGTACATTTTGGTTCTTATGAAGGTGTTTTTTTATGTAGATAATTGTTAAATTTGGTATTCTTGTAGGTGAGATAATTGGTGGAGGCTTCTATTCGGCCATCTTGCTCTACCCAAGTTTAACTCTGTTTTAACAATATGAACCCTTCTAATCTGCAACACAAACCATCTTTCCATTTATTTGTGTCTTCTTTAATTTCTTTCATCAATGTTTTATAGTTTTTAGTGTACAGATTTTTCACTTCATTGATTAAACTTACTCCTATTTTTTTATGGCATTGTAAATGAGATTGGTTTCTTGATTTATTTTTTGGATAGTTTGGTGTTAATGTATAAAAAGGCTTCTGTTTATTTCGTATGTTGATTTTGTATCCCACAACTCTACTCAATTTGTTTGTAAGTTCCAATAGTTTTTATTTTTTGGTGGAATCTTTCAAAATTTCCGTATATAAGACAATGTCATCTGCAAACAGGGAAACCTGAAACTATAAAACTACTAGAGAAGAAAACATAGAAGAAGAGCTGCTTGATATTAGTCTTGACAAAACGGTTTTGGATAAAAGCTTAAAAGCACAAGCAACAAAATCACTAATAAATAAATGGCATCTGCAAATCATACATCTTATAATAGGCTAATATACAATATATATAGGGAGCTCAAGCAACTCAATAGCAAGTAAACAACTGATTTAAAAATAGGCTAAGAAGTTGAATAAACAAGTCTGCAAAATAAGACGTACAAATAACCAATAGGTATACAGAAAAATGTTCAACACCATGAATCATCAGGGAAATGGAAATTAAAACCATAGTGAGACATCACCTCACATTTGTTATAATAGCTATTATCAAAACCAAGAAAGATTACAGTTGTTGGCAAAGGTGTAGAAAGAAGGGGAAGTTTGTATACTATTGGTGGGACTGTTAATTAGTACAGCCATTATGGAAAACAGAGCATCTTCAAAAAATTAAAATAGATCTATTGTATCATTCTCCAATCACACTTTTAAAATATATATATAAAGGTAATAAAATTAGTATGTCAAAGAGATATCTGCAGCATTATTCGTGGTAACTATATGGGATAAATCTAAGTGTTTATTAACAGATGAATGGGTAGAGAAAATGTGTGTGTGTGTGTGTGTGTGTGTGTGTGTGTGTATGCAATGACATATTACTCAACCTGAAAAAAAAAAAATCTGTCATTTGAAGCAACATGAAAGAACCTGAAGGACATTAGGCTAAGTGAAATAAGGCAGGCACAGAAACACAAATATTGCATGATCTCACTTATATGTGAAATCTAAAAATGTCAGACTCATGAAGCAGAGAATAGAATGGTAGTTGCCAAAGGCTAGGAGTGGGGTGGAGTGAGTGGGGATTGGTGAGATGTTGGTCACAGAGACAAAGTTCCAATTAGAATGAATAAGCTCTGGAGATTTATGGGACAGCTTGGTGACTATAGCTGATAGTAATGTATTGTGTACTTGAGAAGTACTAACAGATTAGATTTAAATGTTCTCACCATATAATAGTGATACCCATGTATGGTAACAAATATGTTTATTAGTTCAATCATTTCACAATATGTCCACATATCAAAACGTTACATTCTTTGATAAGAACTAATACATTATTTGTTACTTATCTATTGGAGGACTTAATATACTCATGAAAAGTACATTTGTAATATATCATATATGTATAATATGTGTAGTTACTTCATGGAAAACTGCTGAGATGGTACTCCCAAGCAGGCACTTTGGTTCTCATCCTAGCCACACAACTCTTAACCAAAGAGAATCACATAGAGTGCTTTGTAATAAAAGAGATCTGGGGCAGAGGACCATGCCTAATAACAAACTATAAGAATCATGCTAGGGTGATAGATTGTCATAGTACTAAATAAGATGAATGTTCCAATCCTCACTAGAATAGTGGGTTTTTTTTTTACCTTTTTTGAACAAACTTTGAACACACAATTTTTTTTTAGAAAGGCAGCTATATCACTGAATAAACCACATTTCTTTAGTCTTCATTTATATCAGAAAAACGTATTATCCCACCAATCAAGTGTCATTTTTGTTAATAATTCTGTGAGATTCAGTCGTTTAATTTATAGCTTCATTCTTTGTTCAGAGGTCAACTTTATTTGAGCTTATTCAAGTAAAATTATATCATATTAATTTTGTCCCTAATTAGGCCATCTCCATAAAATAAAGTCATGGCACAATGTGGGGAAATTATCAACATCTGCTTTTGAAAAACAGATTAATATTAAAAGTGAAGACTGAAGCAGGAAAAATTTTAGTCAAAAAAAGTTCAGCAGCACCGACCTTTTGATAATCAACTGTTCTTCTATTCAACTACAAGGGGAAAAAGGAATTGCCACAGTTTAGCGGTTAGATGTTAAGACTAAAAAATAAAACAAACGGCAATTTGAGAAAGCTATTTATAGCCACAAAGTAAATCACATAAAGATCTGACCACAAAAAAATTCCCAGAACAATTCTTAGATGTTATTTATTTATTACCCTCTATGTATTTTTCACAGGCACTGATAGCAATAATAGATTTAATTTCAGTGAAAGTTACCCAAATGTGTGTAAATAATATACGTATATCTATATTTATATCTATATCCACATATACATTTTAATCTATAACTCATGTCTATTATAGGGTAGCTTTCTGACATGTTTCTAAAAGATGGTTTGAGTTTCAAGATGTGGAAAATTCAAAAGGAACTACTCCAAAAATATGTCACACTTAGTCCTGTGTACTGACTTTTACTGCACGACTGACATTGTCACGGAAGAAGATGATTCATCCTATTGAATTAATTTATTTTAGAATGTTTTAATTTTAAAATATTAAATATTTTTCAAAATGTTTGTAGATCAATACAGAAGACTTTTATATAACAAACTCAACAGAATAATAAATATTAATATTTTACAACATTGCTTCGCATACTGTTACTTTAAATGGAAAATACTTTTAATACTGTGTATCAAGACCACTTTGTTGATGTCAATTTTATGGGAAATTCATAGATTAAAATTATTTTATTTTTAATTTTTGTGAGTACAAAGTAGGTATATATAGATATATGGGGTACGTGAGATGTCTTGATACAGGCATGCAATGTGAAATGAGCACATCATGGGCAAATGGGGTGTTCATCCCCTCAGGCATTTATCCTTTGAGTTACAAATAATCCAGTTGCACTTCTCTAAGATCTTTCTTCAGAAGGAACGTTTGGTTTATGGAATGAAGTGTGAAAATATTTGAAAAAGAATGTCCTGAATCCCAGTTAGTATTCTCTCCACTATTTTAAAGGCTTAATATTTGGAGACAATAGAATCTAGTTATGTATCCTATTAGGGGTGGTCATACTCACAGAAATTAAATTCAGATTATCTAATAGAATTTTTTTGTTTATGAAACTTGTATAAAGACTGTAACTTGTTCCACAATTACATTGGTGACAACAGTAAGACTGATAATTACACATTCCATCATTCGTACATTGCTTTGTTTATGTAATTTTACTAGGTTATGTTTAAATATTAAATAAATAATAAAATTAGAAGTGATTTAAAATGTTGGATGTGACATAAACATAGGTTACAAATATTTTAGTGCATAGAAATATGAATTTATCACTGTTTTATGTTAATGATTATGTTCTAGTAAATATTTCTTAGAATCTAATATTTATTAGAAACTAGTTGTTTTTTCTTTTTTTCTTTTTTTGAGACGGAGTCTCACTCTGTCACCCAGGCTGGAGTGCAATGGTGCGATCTCGGTTCACTGCAAGCTCTGCCTCCCGGGTTCCCGCCATTCTCCTGCCTCAGCCTCCTGAGTAGCTGGGACTACAGGTGCCCGCCACTACGCCCGGCTAATTTTTGTGTTTTTAGTAGAGACGAGGTTTCATCGTGTTAGCCAGGATGGTCTCGATCTCCTGACCTCATGATCCACACGCCTCGGCCTCCCAGAATGCTGCGATTACAGGAGTGAGCCACTGCGCCTAGCAGAAACTAGGTTTTTAAGAAAAAGAAACATCAACTTAAAAAAAAAATTGAGAAGGCGTGGAGTAGTGCTAGAAATCATGGGAAAGGCCACAGAACAAAGCTTGAAGGCTATTCACTCAACATCATTGAGAGACTGGTAATGGCACCACAGTCACTACCACTGTCTGAATAATGCCACTCACATTGCCGATCCTTCCAACTCGACTCCAGGGCTAAGCCTGATACTACCACTACCTTTGAAACTAGATGTAACTGCTGTCTTTGCTGCCTCTGTTTCTCAGCATCAAGAAGAATTCCATTGTTGACTCTGAGTCTCCTTTAATTTCAAGGTCTGGGATGAAGGGCTCTGACTGGCAAAAATCTAGATGATGTGCCTGAATCTTTATTGCAAGAGCATCTGAGAATGTCACTGTTGACACTTTGAAGTTCTACTGTGGGAGGCGAATTTCTCAATCCTAAGAAATGCTTCCAAAGCTGGGTGACCAACAAGTAACAGATGTCTACTATTGTTGTAAAACAAGAAATAATATTCTGTCGCTTTTATGGAATGAAAGTAATCTTGAAGAAATTATTAATGAACCCTTATCAGGTAAAATACTTAATCATATTCATATTAATTAACAGCACCCTGAATTATGTGATTCTACATGGCCGTAAAATCTCAAATGATTTATTAGCAGTCAGTGCTCAGTAGGATGCAGAGAAGTAATCCATATCTTTTGGCGATCACAAGGAATACAGGTCCTACATTGTATTAAATCACATCACACTAAAATTCTACAATTCACATGGGAAATAATTACTATATTTAGAGAAATAGAAGCTTGGAGTTTACATACTTGTGATGAAGAGGTACAGGTCCATGCCACACTGTCTACACAAGTTTCAAGGCTTTTAAAGATTTTTTAAATATTTTGCAGAATTCTTTCAATACTTTAGGCAGAATTCTTCCTGAAATGTTCACATACACTTATGTGAGCAACTGACTCTGGTTAGGTTCAATCTGTAACTGTGGAATAGTGTAGTCACATTTGTCTTCTGTAATGCTTGCACCATCAGTGTATTCTCTTTCAATTCCCAAAGATAAACCACATTAGGCATTTTCAACCCCTCCCCAAAATGGCAAGACACACTCACAAGACCGTGGCTCACAGAAGGTTAATGCAGAAACTCTAATTGTCATTCTTCTTTTCAGTATGTAAAAAAAGGTAGGTGACATCACTGTATCTAGATGTTTCCTAAATAGTGAGAGAAAAAACGAATCCATGTGAAGATTTCTTTTTTTTTTTTTTGACACGGAGTCTTGCTCTGTGCCCCAGGCTGGAGTGCAGTGGCGCAATCTCGGCTCACTGCAAGCTCCGCTCCCCCGGGTTCACGCCATTCTCCTGCCTCAGCCTCCCGAGTAGCTGGGACTACAGGCGCCGCCACCTCGCCCGGCTAATTTTCTTGTATTTTTAGTAGAGACGGGGTTTCACCGTGTTAGCCAGGATGGTCTCGATCTCCTGACCTCATGATCCGCCCGTCTCGGCCTCCCAAAGTGCTGGGATTACAGGCTTGAGCCACCGCGCCCGGCCGTGAAGATTTCTTTATGAAGACAGTTGTAAAACTTTTCATTGGATTTTAGAATATCAGAAAGTACATAGAGTAAAGGGGGCAGAGATCATTATTCATGTATTCATTCATCCAACAAACATTTATTGAGTGACTATGATGTGCCTTAGGCATTTGGTATACATAAGTAAACAACACAGATTCTCCTCCAAGAATAAAAGAAAACAGATTCCTCTCCAAAGAATAAAACAGAAAACTCCCCTTATGGAACTTAAACTATATTGGAGCAACGTGGGTAAAAAAGCATATAGTGATAACAGCTATGAATGAAGAGGAATAGGAAACAGGCAGTGGGGGTGCCAGGATGTGGGGGAGGGGGCAAAGTTGCAATTCTAAATAGGGTGTGTATTTAGTTTCATGGAAAAGGAATATTTGAACAAAAATTTAGAGGAGATAAGGCTATTCACCATCCTAGTGTCTGAGGAAAGAGCATTGTAGGCAGAGAGAATGGACTGGGAAAGGCAGGGCAATGCCTGTTGCTTTTAAGGTATGAAGGTCACCTGGCTGGACGTAGTGGGTGCTAAAGGGGAGGAGGGCAGGAGTAAGTGAGGTGAACTTTGAAGCCACAAGCTAGGATAGAACTTCCTGAAGTCCAAACTGACTCTGCTACTTGGTAGCTTTGGCATAATTTTAGTTCTTACCTATAAAATAAAACAAATATATGCGATGTTTTTTATATGTAATATTACACACAATAAGATTTCAACATGCTAGCTAGCTGACACTGATAGTGGCAAAAGAGCTGCTGGTAGAACTAGACCACTTTACAAGTCCTGTCAAAGGACTTCAGTGAACCCAACAAGTGCTGGCAGAAGAGGGCAAGTGTGTGTGAGTGGTTTAATATTATCATTTTATGTTTCCAAAATATTTATTTTGGAAATTTGGCTATAGAAAATTACAGCTTCAAAATATATTTGTGGCTGTTGGGAGCATGTTATAATATTATGAATCAGAGCAGGGGAGTAGGGAAAGAGTAAAATATCACCTATTGGTGTTTTGGAGGCAATAGGAACATGAGAATATTATAATGACAAGAAGGCATAACTGACAATAGATTGAGAAAATTAAGCTTTCTACAACATCTCATGTTAGCAAGAGTAAAATAAAACTATATGAGGTAAGGTATAAACAAATCAGTTGTACCACATTACATTTAAAGTTAGTGTGGCAATACATTAAATAGATACATGTTCATGAAATCTAGAACATGAAAAAATAACCAACCACACTTAACTCACATGTTGTGCAAGAAACTGTTTCAGTCCACCTTTAGGACATTCTTACGGTAGGGACAGAGATGCCAGCCTATACTAGTGCACTGATACTGGGTATTCAGATAAAACAGTTTTATTTTTCATTTTTTTTATTTTAGGTGTAATTGTAAGAGCTTTGGACACAGATTTAGATTAACAGGTTGTATGATCTTGGACAATTCAATATACAAATGTAGGTGCTTTAATTACTAATATCAACAGCATGATCATGAGGCTTGATTTTAATATATTTACATCTCGGAAATGACATTTTTAAAGTACATTTAAAATATTATATTATTATATTCTATAATCTATGCTTTGCTCAGTTAATTACCCATTAGAAGTAATTTAAATCTGTTTCAATGTCAAGTTCTTATAATAGTTCATTTTCATTAAACTCTTGATTAACTCTGAATGTATTATTCACTCGGTTATTTGTAAAAAGTCAGGCACCACCAATATTTAATGCCAACATTGTTTACACAGTCCTTCCTAGATACTCTGGCTTCGACATCCTTGGACACAGTCATCATTATCTCAATGTGGGAGATTACACCAGAAAAATCTCAAAAGACATTGTCAGTGCAGAAGTATAAACTGGTTCACTAAAACAGCCTTCTCAGATTGATTAGATTTCTCTCTCAACCATCCCTTACTTCAGAGGTGAGAAACCTTCAACTAGTCAATTTCATTGTTTCAGATTGTAAGGTAACACATTTTTCAGTGTGCATTAATTCATTGACATTCTAGTTTACAAATGAGAGTTTTATGAATTTAGTTACTATGAAATAATTCCCCAAATTATGGACACTTCAGATGAAATTTTTTAAAAAATAACTTTTTGGAACAAGAAAGGCAAGTGAGTCCATGGAGTAACTTGAACTCTAAATTGAGGCTATAGACCATGCCAAGGTATTTCCAGTATTAAAAAAATAATAATAAGTAATAGTTTTCTTAAACCTATACATATTAGCAAGGAGCAGTTAGTTGTGTCACATGTTTTGTGAATTTCATCAGTGTAAGGAGTAAGTGAGAGGAATATTAGTAATATTTCAATGTTCTGGAACAAATCCTTTCATGTGTTTGTATATGTTGCTGAAAATGTGACATGTAAAATATTTAAGTTCACTTCATTATTGTCTCAAAGCAGGATTGAAATGGATCAAGAATGACATGTAACCATTGAGTCAGTCAAATCAAGCATATGTGAAGATAGAAAATTCACCATAAACATGATACACAACATTAACTATAAATGTAACAGCAACTTCTCATATTAACTATGAATGTAACAGCAACTTCTCATTTATCAATGATTTTCAATATTATTCTCAAGTGTTATGCAAGTTTCATTTGTCAAAAAGTAAGATAGAAAAGCCAAATGACAGGTACATTTTCTTTATTAAAATCCTCACGTGAGAGGCAATGCTTTTCAAGAATTTCAAAACAGAAGTCCATTATATTACAGAAGGCATACTTACTTCAAATACAGTGACCAACAAAATATACTATTCCACACATCTTTCTATTACGTTATTGTGAATGATACTCAATTTTGGCACTTCTTTTTTTTTCCTTTGTTTTGTTTTTGAGACGGAGTCTCGCTCTGTCTCCCAGGCTGGAGTGAGTGGCGTGATCTCCTCCCACTGCAAGCTCCGCCTCCCAGGTTCCCGCCATTCTCCTGCCTCAGCCTCCCGAGTAGCTGGGACTACAGGCGCCGCCACCATGCCCAGCTAACTTTTCGTATTTTTAGTAGAGACGGGGTTTCTCCGTGTTAGCCAGGATGGTCTAGATCTCCTGACCACCCACCTCGAGGTGGGTGATCCACCCACCTCGGCCTCCCAAAGTGCTGGCATTACAGGTGTGAGCCACCGCGCCTGGCCCCAATTTTGGCACTTCTATAGAAGCAATATGTTTAATGTCAAAATCATTGTTTGTTTAAACAAATATATTCATCCAATTCCATGAAAAGAAATATTAATTGCCAAACAAAATGTTAGTCATCAAATGAATATAACATTTACTCAATCAAATCTTTCCATTCTCAGAGTCGACATGATATAAAAATCACTCATGGAATCACAACTTCATCATAGGATAGTATAAAAATTCAGGTAAAATAAGCAATTATAATAATAAACTCAGGTTGAACCAATGATAAGTGTTTATAATCTGCTTATAATTTTTATACATGTCTACTTCCCATATTATATTTCTGAATCAATGTCTGAATTCTGCTCAAAATAACAAGATACAACTTACAACATTAAAGAGTTTCAAACCAGTAGGATCTGAGATTTAAAAAAATAGAAAGCATATATTATTTTATTTTATTTATTTAATTTTTGTGATAGCAAACTACCACAAATATCATTGCTTAGAACAACACAAATTAATTACCTTGTAGTTTTGTAGTTCAGAGTCCGACACAGGTCTCCCTGTGCTAAACTCAAGATGTTCACAGGGCTGCCTTCTTTCTAGTCTCTAAAGGATAATACATTTCCTTATCTTTTTTAGCTTCTAAAGCCTACCCTCACTCATGTTTTGGCTCATAGGCCTCTTCTTCCATCTTAAAAGCCACAAACTTCACATCTTTCTGACCCTTCTTTAGTTGTTGAATCTCTATCTCTGACCCAGCAGGGAAGGGTCCTCTGCTTTTAAGAATTCAGTATTAGATTTGCTCAGGCAGAATAATTTGAGATGAGGTTCTCATCTTTGGGTCTTTACCTTAGTCGCATCAGCAAATTCCTTTTTGTCTTGTAAGGTACAGTATTTACAGATATCAGGGATTAAGATATAGACATCTTTGGAGGGCATACTACAGAGCAGAAATGTAGCACCAGATTAAGGCATATGGGCATCACAGGTCTGAGTGACGGTTGGTGGTATCATCACTCCAATTCTTGTCAACATTATTAATTGGATCTTTATTTCCATGCTTATTCAGAAGTTTAAAAATTGTCTGAATCAAAAATCTGGCATCTCCACAGGGTGGGAAAATAACCTTGCTTTTTTCCTGAGTTCCTCAGAAAGCCTGTAGAAGGTTTTAGTTTGTTCTCTAGAGCAAGCAATTTGGAGAACGTTATAAATGTTTTTGCCAGTTCTTGCAACTAAGAAAATTCAAAAAACATTATTTTGCACTAGAAAGAGCTTTCAGTGTGTATTTAAACCTTTTTTCTTTTGAAATAATTTAAAATTTGATATTGTATGTTAGGTGTATTGAAAGGAGCATTGGTATTTAGTAAAAAAAAAAAAAACTAGCATTTATATATAATGTGATATTAGCTTATTCATTTAATCTTTCTTATGCTTTGTTTTCTCACTTCCTTCCATTCTTACCACATCTCATCATGTATGTGTGAGGGTCAAATATACAGATGTTAGATTTGTAAGCAGTACAATGCTATACAAATTTTGGTTCTTAATAATAATTTGTTCTCTTAGCACCCACTGGATAATATATTATTATTTCCTTTTAATTAAAATAGTAAAGGCATGCACACATAAACACACAGGGGAAGGTGACTTGAGGTCGTTCATAAAATAGTTCTAGAACTTTCACTTTGGCTATCTTTACCTCTGGTGCTTTTCTTTATTTGGAGCCACTTCTTTAAAAATTCCAAATTCTCTCTTGAGATGGGGCTTAGGCCTGGACTAGAAAAGCTATTAAATTCATTACTAGAGCAGCCTATATTAAAGTCTTGAGGCCCTTGGGATTGACAATGAAAAGCCCTCATCCTACTTTTCCTTTGAAACAACTGTTTGAAAAGGAATGATCTCACAGCAAGTTACACTGAGAAAATGATTTGTAGTTGAAAAAGTGAACTTGCCTTTTGAGTTTGCTTTTAAGCAGGGAGGTAAGTAGGGAGAGGGGCCTAGAGAAATTTCCAGTTTCTTTGTGTTTTTTGCTTATTTATGCTCACATTGGTTAATATTTTAATTAGCAAAATAATTTCTGCTAAGGCTTTGTGCATAGAGAAAATACAGTTGGAATTTTGATAAATTATAAAAGAAATGACATGTGGCTGGGTTTTCACGGCACCTTTACTTTGAGGCTCAGAGCACCTGCTCCATTTCAGATCATATGATCCACCCCACAGAAGCACATAATACTTCCCAAAAGATTCCTCTGCCAGGGGGCTAGTGATAAATCCCTCCTCAGCCAGACAAGTTGACCTTTATTTTTTGTATTGCTGTGGGCATCTCACATGACATTCCCAAATAAGGCATTGTACTACAAGCCTGCTATGATTACTAGTAATGACTTAACTGCAAAGGAATTATTATAGTATGAATAACAGTGGTTTACACTGTGAATGTCCTAGCTACTCCAGGAATGCCAGAGCAACAAATATAAAGTGCTTCTCATTCGCCAGTTTGAAAGAGTAAAAGTCAGAAGATTACAACTGCTGCTAATCCATAAACACTGGTTGCCCATTCAACAGCAGGAAGCAAAACAAATGTAAAATAAGTGATGGCATTAGCCATTGTGCTGCGTGCAAAGGCAATTATATTAAAGGAATTAAAAAAAAGATTAAATTCAAATGCAAGGCATTTGGGAAGAAAAAGATTTTTGCCTTCAAACCTATTAAATAGGAAATGTATGAGCATTTTGACTTTGGCTTTTGGACTGATCACATTACCACTATTATGAGGCACATTCTTGTTCCACATACTCATATTTGGCATTAGGGATTAATGGTATAGAAGTACAAAATTAAACTTATATTCTTAGTTATATTGTTTTACCTCTGTTTATTTTCAAAAAGGATTTGTATTAGGTTGCAAAATTAAACATAACACAATTTTAAAAAGCATACCAAACTAATTAAAAGGAGCAAATATTAAATAACACTATTTGTTTTATGGCATGTGTGGTTAAAAATAGTTTACCCACACGATGTTCAACAAATATTCCAACTATATATGTACACCTCAAATAATCATTTATTTATTGAACTGATGTTTACCTTCTAGAATTGTAGCTTACAGTTAAAGACCATAGATGAGATATAACCTTTGTATAGCATTATAAATTAGGGCAGTGAATTTTGCAGGCATTCATTTCACAGGAAAAGGAAAAATAAGAAAAACGTCTCAATCTAGAAAATGAATTAATGCTTCTTAGTCTCTATAATTTAAAATTGATAATATCAAAAAGAGGGCTTTTCAAACTGTAACAGGTAAACTTTAGTTTATAATGGTGAATGAACACTGAATTTCATAAGTAAAAGGCAAACATACATTGTTTTGCCAGCTTATTTTTAAGCATTTTTAGGCTTAAAAAATAAAATGGATTTGGGGAACCTCTAAATTGTTTCATAAATCTATCTACTGGGGCATTCCTTTTTTATTTTTTATTTATTTTTATTCTTTTTTTAGACAGAGTCTTGCTCTGTCACCCAGGCTGGAGTGCAGTGGCGTGATCTCGGCTCACTGCAACTTCCGCCTTACTGGAGCATTCCTTTTACCCAGGTACCCTTTCCACTAGAAGTGATCCCAGTTAGATTTAATTGTTTTCTTTCATGATAACTTGTACTACTTGTCCAAACACCTATGCTACTTCTCATGATATCACACATCCAAACATTGCCATTGCAAAGTCTTGGCAAGTTAGATGAATAAAAGTAAGAAGGTATCTAGAAGGTTGTAGATGTCTTGCACCATTGCAGTAACCCACAGAGATTTATTGACAACTTGCCTACCAGACGGGCTGTGGGCTGGGAATTTTACTTCTTTAGGACTTAGAACAATGTTCCATACACCTCTCTTTCTATCTAGGTTTTTGTTATTGTTGTTTTAATTTTTCATATCATCTTTAACACTAACCTGCAATGATTCTGAATGGTTTTACTTTTTTTTTTTTTTTTTTTTTTGGAGATGGAGTCTTGCTCTGGCACCAGGCTGGAGTGCAGTGGCTTCATCTCGGCTCACTACAACTTCTGCCTCCCCGGTTCAGGCGATTCTCCTGCCTCAGCCTCCCAAGTAGCTGGGACTACAGGCGCCAGCCACCACGCCTGGCTAATTTTTGTATTTTTAGTAGAGATGGGGGTTCACCATGTTAGCCAGGATGGTCTCCATGTCTTGACCTCGTGATCTTCCTGCCTTGGCCTCCGAAAGTGCTGGGGTTACAGGCGTGAGCCGCCACACCCGGCCTCTATCTAGGTTTTAATACTCAGTTGCTCCCCTATAGGACAAGAAATAACTATTACTTAGGATCCTTGGATAATTGCCAGAAAGAAATTAATTCTGAGAATTGCCACTTTATAGATTCCCATAGTGTACAAAAGCCCAATTGTTTAAGCTGGAAGTTAGAGACTGGGCTCATATGAACAATACAATAGCAATCTAGATGACAATTACAGCTATCTATATAGTTATCATCTGAGGGATAAGGGTAGAAGGTGGAAGAATCTATCAAACCCCACTGTGATATGCTTAAAAGAGAATTAACATTCATATTAATATTAATAACCTTAGATCACTGAAATTAAGTACAGGCCATGCCACAAAACATAGCAATGAATTTCTTGTCTTAGTCACAATACATTTCCAAAGTATTTTCTCACTTTTTAAGCTAGGTCCGAGATTGATAACTTATGGACTACAGGCCAAATGTAGTGTGTTATCTATTTTTGTAGGCCCACAGACTACAAAGTAATTTTAAGTTGTTGAAAACAATCAAAAGTAAAATAATATTTCATGGCATGTGAAAATTATATGAAATTCAAATTTCAGTGTCCATAAATAGATATTCATTGGAGAACAGCCACGCTCATTTATTTATGTATTGTCCATGACTGCTTTCACTCTACAACGGCAGAGTTGAATCATTGCAACGGAGATCATATGGCCTGCAAAGCCTCAAATATTTACTCTCTAGTCCTTAACATAAAAAAAGTAAAAGCTTGCAGACCTCTAAATTGAATTATTTACTCTTTAGGGTCAGATACCATATTTTGTACATTTCTAACATCACCCAGATTGAAGAAAACATAAAAGGTGCTCAAGGATAATTCACTGTTGCTCACTCCCCATGCATGACTGCCAATTCAAAACAGGCATAAGCTTTACTGGCAAAAAGAATATTGTGACCCAGAGGGATTTTGCAGCATGTGAGCAGGGCTCCTGATGTTCAGGACAGAGTGGTTGCACATTGAGCACATGTTCCGTATAATTAATTATTCTACTTACTCTACCTTCATTCTACATACTTCATTCTACATATGGAGGCAGTTTAGCTTGAAAGAGAGATGATAATAAAAAAGAAACACACACACACGCAGCACAATAGAAAAAAAATAATAATACATACAAGAAAAGACAAAGAAATGGAAACAAGAGTAATTTCTAAAATAAAATGATTACCTACTGTGTGACAAACACATATTATAATCTATTAATTTTTTTCTTGGCCAGGCATGTTGGCTCACGCCTGTAATTCCAGTACTTTGGGAAGCTGGGATAGGAGGATCACTTGAGCGCAGGTGTTTGAGGCCAGTCTGGGCAACATGGTGAGACCTCATCTCTACAAAAAACAAATATGAAAATATTAGCCAAACAGAGTGCCGTTCACCTGTGTTCCTAGCTGCTTGGGAGGCTGAGGCAGGAAGATCACCTGAGCCCAGGAGATCAATGCTGCAGTGGGCTGTGTTCGCACCACTGCACTCCAGCCTGGGCAACAGAGGGAGAATTTGTCTCAAAAAATATATGTATGTTTTTTCTTGAATGTTCACAATAATCTTTTAAAGTTGCTTTATTACTGTTACCATTTTATTGATGAAGAAAGAGATTTATTTTGGTTAAGTGATTTCTACAAGGTCTTAATAGTTGGGAAAACTAGATTAGAATTCAAATTTGACTCTTCCTCAGTAGGTATCTCTTATGAACTGAAATGTGTCCTCCCTCACTTAAAATTTAGATGTTGAAGTTCTAACCTCCAATGCGTCAGAATGTGACTGTAGTTGGAAATAGAATCTTTAAAGAGACAATTCAGTTAAAATGAGGTCATTAAGATGGGTCTTAATCCAATTTAACTGGTGTTCTTAAAAGAAGAAGAATTTGGTTACAGCCACGTCCAGAGAAAAGTTGGTATGAAGACACAGGGAGAAGGTGCAAACCATGTGCAAACCAAGTGAAGCCTCAAAAGAAACCAATCCTGCCAACATTTGATATTAGACTTTTGTCTTCCAGAACTGTGGAAAAATCAATGCCTGCTGTTTAAGCCACACAATCTTAGATTCTTTATTATGGCAGACATAGCAAGTTAATATGTTATCTTAAATATTTTAAGAAAACTGTGATTTCCCTAAGACTGAATATCTGCAGTTAAGACTATTAATGAAAATAATTTGATGTACGATGAAGCGCTCATGTTCCAAACTTACCTTTAAATTTTTATCTATATATTTGAGGCCCTGCCACCTGAGAAGGATCACTCTAGGTATTCCGGATGTGTTGATGAACAAGTGAGACACAGTCTCTGACCTCACGAAGCTTGCATTCCAGGGAGACAGTCAAGAAATGTATAAACCAATAACTAGTATTTTTCGGGTTGAAATGGAAACTTTGTGGAGTGTGACTAGCTATGGTAGTTGTTAAGAACCCTGAAGACATTTAAGCTGAACCTATGTGGTAAGAAGCCATTTAAAATATTGAAAAAAAATCCAGAAGCAGTCCAGAGTTTCTAAGACTGGAATAATTTTGATATATATAAGTGACGGGAGAAAGACTATTTTGGTTAAAGCATAAAGAAGAAAAGAAGGAGTATTGGGAATTGAGGATGGAGGGGAAATCAGGATACAGGTCTCTCACTTTCAGGGGGAAAATTACAGGGGTGTTAAACTAAGGAACAAAATGTTATGACTTAAGCTTTTAAGTTTGTTTTGTCCACTCTTTAAGCCAGGTGAGCAATGATGGCTTAGGTTAGAGATTCAACTATAATGACTTTGGAGCATGAAAAGATTCTAGATGTGTGGTGGTGATAATGTCAATGAAAGTGATGATATGTTGCACATAACCTGCAGGGAAAATAAAGAAAGCAAGCATAATTCTTAAATGTTGAAATAAAGAGAGGACTGGGCGTGATGGCTCATGCCTGTAATCCCAGCACTTTGGGAGGCCGAGGTGAGTGGATCATTTGAGGTCAGGAGTTAGAGACCAGCCTGGCCAACATGGTGAAACCCTGTTTCTGCTAAAACTACAAAAATCAGCTGGGTGGGAGTGGCATGCCCCTGTAATCCCAGCTACTTGAGGGAGGCTGAGGCAGAACAATTTCTTGAGCCTGGGAGGTAGAGGTTGTGGTGAGTTGAGATCATGCTACTGCCCTCCAGTCTGGATGACAGAGTGAGACAGAGTGAGAATCTGTCACACACACACAAAAAAAAAAAGAGAGAGAGAGAAAGAGAATTAGCTTTGGCTTGTAGAGAGATGATTAAACATTCTGTTTGATATATATTTAAAGTTTTTATAGTAAATACACCTGCAGAGATACGAAGTGGTCGATCGGATGTACAAGTATGGAGGTCAAAAGAGAAGGTGGAGCTGGAGATAAGATGCAAGGTTGGTTCAAGCTGTCGGCCTGGAAAAGGTTACACAAAGAGAAATTGTAGCTTGGAAAGAAAAAAAGAGGGCTTAAAGGAAGCCTAGAGAAATCCAGCATTGAAAACCAGCAAAAATTCATGAAAAGAAGTGGCCAGTGAGTTTAAAAAGACATTCCAAAGAGTGTGGTGTTACAGCAGCTTAGACAGAGGGTCTACTGAGAAGGAAGGAATGGACAACAGAGTGGAGATCACTTGACATTTGAAGGAACAATTTCAGTGACATTGAGAGGTGCATTGACAACCATTTTGGATGGGTTGAGAAGAGGACTTAAGTACAAGAGTAGGTTCAACAAGTAGAAAATTCTTCTAAGGTGTTTCAATGAGAAAGAGAATAGAGAAAATGAACAGAAGCTGATGGCTGGTAAGCCCTGTGAGGCCATTTTTTAAAATATAGAAAGATATTAAAACATTTTTGTTGATTGTTTGCTTTACGGTTGGTAATAATTGAGAGGTAAGAAAATCTTAATGATGGAGAGAGAGAGGGTCTAATTGTAGAGGAAGGGCAATCAATAAATGAGAGTCAATGAGGTTCTTCAAACCACATGTGAAGAAGCTGGTCTTCGATAACAGCAGACATCTCTATGTAACAGGAGGAAAGACAAGACTATCTAGGTACAGATACAGATACATGAGTGAATTGGTTGTGGAAAGATAAGATCAATTCTTACGATAAATATTTTCAATAACATTTGATTATAATCTTCAGGGTAGAGTAAGGGGGTGTGGTATGTTTGGAAAGAGAGAAGCTGTATGGAAATGGTAATTTAAGAGCTTGGAGATATGTGCTGAAATCTGTATGTGTACTGAATGCCCAACTGAGATTGCAAATACAAATTTTAAGTGAGATCAGTTCACACAATCGAAGGATTTTTTCTTCGGTCATAGACAGCTGCTGAGACTGGTGGATAAATGGTTGGATTTAACCATAGTTGGGGTTTTGCCAGCAACTAGGTCAGTGGGTGAAGAGGACAAAAAAGACCAGGGCCTTAGAAAGACGTTGGCTATAGTGCTGCATAGTCACCAAGGAATCTAAGGAATCTTGGGTGCATGAGGAGGGCTGTGAGGACAGGGTGTGGAGGAAGGTAAAGGTAAAAATGGATTTGGAGAGGAAAAACATAGAGTCAATTATTGGAGACCTGTGAAAGATTGAAAGGTAGCTGGAATGGAATTACTTCAGTAAGTAAACAAGAAAGAATGTGGAAGTAAAGCAGGATGTTTAAAACGCAGATTTTGGGCTGAGTGTAGTGTCTCATACCTATAATCCCAGCACTCTGGGAGGTCAAGTGGGGATGATGGCTTGAGGCCAGGAGTTCAAGGTTAGCCTGGGCAACATAGCGAGGCCTTATCATTACTAAAAATAAAAACAAAAATTAGCTGGGTGTGGTGGCATGCCTATAGTCCCAGCTGCTCAGGAGGCTGAGACAGGAGGATCACTTGAGCCCAGGAGGTTGACGCTGCAGTGACCCTTATGGTGCCACCAAACTCCAGCCTGGGGAACAGAGCGAGACGCTGTCTCAAAAATATAAATAAATAAAATAAAAATAAAATGCAGATTTTTTGATGTGGGAATTAAAGAGATGAAGACAAGATCCAGGAGTTGAGCAGATCAAAGATTTTAGACGGAGCCATGTTGAATTTCCACCGACGATGACTGGAGTAGCAGTGAAGAAATCAGTGAACCAAGTACTAATGGCGATGATCAAGGAGAGTGTTACTATGCATTTTCACTTAAAATGCTAAAAAGTGAGGGATTCTTTATACTTTAATAAGGCACTGTCTTTGTCTTTTCTGGAAACTGTGGGCTAATAACTTAGCTTTCAGAGATAAATAACTTCTCTCTGTTTATCACACCATAGAACCGTTCACTTGAGCTATTAATGGGGCGTGACTGTGCATGTGGTATCAGAAGGCCTGAAAGAACATTGATAAAACCTGAGCAATATGAGCACATACACACATCTATGGATCATTCCAACTGCTCAGTGGATGTAACAATATTAGACTATTGTTCAGAAATAATCTAGTGTTTGCACGTTATTTGGAAAATGTTGTTTTCTAATTTATAACAGAAGTTCAAGCAGTGGAGTTTAAAAAATTAGAATCATTTCAGCCTAGAACATAAAGTTCTCCTAAAAGGACGTTTTAAAATAGTGTTCAGGAAGCAAAAAAATATCTATATAATGCAGTTAATTTAGTTTATCAAGGAAGTTGAGAAAGCAGATTAGAACACATCTTACTTTGACGTGTACGTTAAATCACTTATTAACGGTTTATTTTTTGGTCTAAATATGTGTAGCAGAATAATATGAAGGTAGGCCCAGATATAAAACTAGCAGTAATGTGAAAAACTGTCATGAAAGTTTAAATATGTAAAACTGGATTGTGTATACTGTTATATAACATTTTATCTATTAAAGGACTATAGAAAACTTGGATAGAACATATTTAGAAAAAAATCATTTCCTGATTGGCATAAGTATTGATTTGACTTACAATATATTGCTATATTGACAGGTGACTGATATTTTTAAACAACCAGCAAAGAAACTTACATATTCCCTTTATAAAGCTCAGCTTGTTTAAAATAGGAGCATATTCTTAAAGTCCCAATAAATGGAGCCTTTCTGTGTAACTGACCAGATTGTTCAATCATAAAATTGTAATATAAGCAGTAAGTTTGCCATCTATTGGTGAAACAAACACAGTGTAAGCATACCAGAAAAGTCGCACTCTAAAGGCAAGTTATATAAGCTTTTTTTGTTTGTTTGTTATGTAAGGTAACATTTCACCATATCAAAATATTCCAATTTATCCATGGAAAAATCAGTCTCATTGCTGCTATGACATATTCCAGTCATAGAAAGGATACTAGATCTGGAATCAGTATACTATGGTTCTTTTCACAGCTTTTAATGTGAGTGTAACCTTGTACAAGTTGTTTAATTATAATTAAAATTATAAAATTAATTATAATTTTATAATTCTATACATCCTTACTCTGTGGAATCATTAAATTTTATTAATCTGTGGCACAGGGTTTACTGATTGTCTAAGTTGGAAAACTTTTCTCTTTGGAGCAGAAACAAAAGTAGAAACAAAGAATGTATTTAAATTAAAGAAATTAAATCATTTATGTAAATGTGTTTTATATAAATACATAAAATAATCATTTTGGTTTTTTTCATGTTTAAGTGATAAAACAATTAAAATTTCTCTTTGAACAATATTGTAAATAAAAATGAATTACCATTTTCCTAATCCATTTGAAAACTAGTATTTTTAAGAAATGATATGTCTTGTGTTGAGGATTACAGGGAAGCCAACTGAAGGCATGTAAATGGTACAAGTTTTTACGACATGGTTAAGATGCTTTCATTATTCTGGGATTTACTCTTAAAACATAATCAGAAATATGTAATATGTATATCCAGTATTATTTGAAACATTGCATTTTTCTTAACAACTAAACATAACAGTAGGTGAATGGCTATTCTAAATTAGTTATAGCTCCAAAGAACATAGACAGAATATAGAAATTCAGGCAATATGGTCATAATATTTATGGTAACTTCATCAGTCATCACAGCTGATATCTTTGGTAGCAAGAAAAAAAAAAGTTTAAATGTCAGAGCTCCTAAATTAGAAACAAAAATAGGAAAGCTACATTAAAATAAAAGCAACCTGGCCGGGCGCGGTGGCTCAAGCCTGTAATCCCAGCACTTTGGGAGGCCGAGACGGGCGGATCACGAGGTCAGGAGATCGAGACCATCCTGGCTAACACAGTGAAACCCCGTCTCCACTAAAAATACAAAAAAAATTAGCCGGGCGTGGTGGCGGCGCCTGTAGTCCCAGCTACTCGGGAGGCTGAGGCAGGAGAATGGCGGGAACCCGGGAGGCGGAGCTTGCAGTGAGCTGAGATCCGGCCACTGCACTCCAGCCTGGGCGACAGAGCAAGACTCCGCCTCAAAAAAAAAAAAAAAAAAATAAAAAAAAAAAAAAATAAAATAAAAGCAACCTATAATTTCATATCTGAATATCTTTAACATAGGATAATATTATGCTAATGAATTTTAATTAGCAAGTTAACATTCATTAACCTTTTATTACACCTTTGTTGGGAAGTTATTGTAAATCCTACACAATTAAGGTCTGTACGGATCGCTCACTGTTCTGAAATATACATCTTTCTAGAAAGTAATAATATTCACTTTATTAAAGTGCAATAACACAAGGTAGATGAAAGTAAAACATGCAGAACCTTTTTCTTTAAAAAAGAATCAAATGTATTTCAAACAGAAAATAAAAAGACAAGGAAATGTGCCCATTGTAGAATTATTTTTCTACCTTTAGCAGTAAAATTTTTTGATTTTAATGTGAGTCGAAATGTTAGCTACTTAACAATGAGGATCATTATGATCCTCATTGTTTTCTTGGAGGACAAAAGGATGGAGTTTATGGGTGAAGGTGACAACATTTGCGAGACTCTTAAGTCTTCACACATGTTTCAGTCATCAAACTAAGCCTGAGGCATAAACAAGTGTAATCTTTGAATCTATGTATTTTATTCATTCTTTTATGTCAAAAATTATTTCACCACAAATTCTGAACAATTTACCATAAAACTAGAACTTCAGGTATGTGCTGGCGCTATCAGTTTGAGAGTCTGCTTTATAATGAGAAGAAAATAAGAGGTGAAAAGCAATACAACCTTAGCAACTAAAGTTTTCCCAAGACCCCACTATATTCTGTATAAGTGTCTAACCTCAGGATCTGAGGTCTGGAAATTCACTTAATTCTTCAGCAAGACTAATTTATTTGGCACCTATTTGCAATGTTAAATTGATTATTTTATTTTCCATTGAGCTCACTATGGATATTGTTTCAGCATATGGGAACATATGGAGTAATAGATAAATAAGTTGCAAAACAAAAACTATTTGCTTCAATGAATAGAAACAGATTTCCATTTACTTGCACAGTGTCAAATACAGATATGTAATTTGACTTTGAAATTATACTGCATCGATTACATAATCTTTAAAGTTTTTAAATTATTAGCACAATCAGAAGCTCTTGTTTCTTCTAGAGCCTAGCATGAAAATGTCTACTGAGACAACAAATGTGGAATCTTCCTCAAAATAGACTTTTTAAAAATCGTATTTTTGAAAACTCACCACAGGATCTTCAAATGTTTTTATTCATATCACTTAATAAATACACTGAGAAAATTATACCATGAAGCAAATTTGAAAGGAAGTATGCACAGATGTCATATGTCAAAATACTGTTCCATATATGGAAAAAAATGCTCTTAGTCTCTTTGTACCTGCATCAAACTATCAGAACAAACTATATAATTAACTATGTATCTTATTTGCTTTATTAAATATTTTCTCATCAGTTTCAGGTTTTTAAAAATGATACCTGAGATGCTTGAGAGGCATTTGCTCTTTAAATTCCCTGGTTTCCAGTGCTCTCTAATCTTTTGAATGAATTAATTTTGAGGCAAATTTATTATGCTGCTGTTTTCCTTCTGGTTTTTTAAAAGCCTTAGATAAGTAGTTTGGCTACCCTTTATAAAGTTATATAAACATGAACCACATTTTCCACTACTTTCAGGCAATCTGGGGAAGATTCTCCACCCTTGACTAACTCTTGCTTATATGCAGAGTCACAAGCTGATCTCTGTGTACATGCTTCTCCAGCTGCTGATTTGTTACCTGGGTTTGTGATTTATCTCAAGAAGCAGTTGAGGGTGGAGGAAGGAATGATCATAGTGTGTGTAAATATGAATTAATGCCAAGAGATGAAAAAGCAATGGGAATAAGAAAACTTGGAATATACTAGGGGAGATACCCACTGTTTTTCATTATTTCATGTCAAATGGAAATCTGACGGAATCTGAGAGCAATTTTATTAGGTTAATTTCCAAATACAATTTTGGAGTAAAGAAGTAGAAATTAGTAGAAAAGGAGTATAGTAAAGAGGACACACTAAATGTTAAGATTCCTAAAGTCAGGATTTAAGTTCATTAAAACCCTGACTGTAAAAGGCAAAGTTCATAAAAAAAGTAGAAATGTAGACTATGCAGCGTCTGTCTTTAATAAATAATAAAGAAAAAGAGTATATTATTCTAGCTGGGGAGTTTAACTTTGATTACTTGGAAGATCATGTAAAGATTCTTTTAATAATCAATTTGATATTTCCCAGAGAAACAGGAAGCACCAAGGCAGTAAACAACCAGGGTCTGTAAAGAATAAATTGGCACTTTGGGAGGCTGAGACGGGCGGATCACGAGGTCAGGAGATTGAGACCACCCTGGCTAACACAGTGAAACCCCCGTCTGTACTAAAAAATACAAAAAACTGGCCGGACATGGTAGCTCACGCCTGGAATCCCAGCACTTTGGGAGGCCGAGGCAGGTGGATCACCTGAGGTCAGGAGTTCGAGACCAGCCTGACCAACATGGAGAAACCCTGTCTCTACTAAAAATACAAAATTAGCTGGGCATGGTGGCACATGCCTATAATCCCAGCTACTAGGGAGGCTGAGGCAGGAGAATTGCTTGAACCTGGGAGGCGGAGGTTGTGGTGAGCCGAGATCGTGCCATTGCACTCCAGCCTGGGCAACAAGAGTGAAACTCTGCCTCAAAAAAAAAAAAAAAAAAAAAAAAAAAAAACTAGCCAGGCGTGGTGGCGGCGCCTGTAGTCCCAGCTACTCAGGAGGTTGAGGCAGGAGAATGGCGGGAACCCGGGAGGCAGAGCTTGCAGTGAGCTGAGATCGCACCACTTACTCCAGCCTGGGCGACAGAGTGAGACTCCGTCTCAAAAAAAAAAAAAAAAAGAATAAATTGGGCTCAAATAACTTTATTGTCTTTGTGATAGAATAGCAAGCTTCAAGATAATAATAATAATAAAAATCAGTGGCAATATTTTCAATTTCACAACAGATCTACTCTCTATCCAAAGGGGCATTCTAGTATAACTAAAGCCCAAAAATGAACCTGCGGGATACAAATGCCACATTCCATGGGCTCCAGTCTAGTAGCATTGCTATCATGAAGAATGAGATTACATCACATAAAATCTGTGAGTTTGTACTTAAATGTGATCAAAGGAACTGATTACCTTCCTGATGATTAGTGGGACATTTTAAGAATGTATAAAGTAATATTTACAACAGTTCACAACACCATAGTTAGGAGATAATGCCAGCAGCCAAAGAAGTTATGATGGAATTAATCAGTGAGAAATGACACTTACGTGTTAAAGTTCTGTTTGGGCTTTATTTATTCCAATTAAAATGGAAAAAAAAAAAGACAAAGGAATTTTTTTTTCTGTGAAAATGAAGTTTGCTGTAAGATTCTCTAGTGGTGCTAGACCTAGAACTGTATGGGACACAGAAATAGTTGAAATTTGAAATATTAATTTGATGGACTAAAAAGCATTTAGAAGCATACCTTTCACTTCCTGATCCTTAGAAACATTCAGTTATGTTATTAGGGTGAACATGGTCTTGAATACCTCTTTTTACAAGTTCAGGGTTCAAAATGTGATCACAGCCACTGTTTGAATTACCTTTTGTCATACACTTTTGTAAAAGAAAGGGAATAGACAGCAATTATTTCTAAAATTATTTGTATCTGTGAAGAGAGTATGGTTCCCTTTATCTCTGGAAGATCATCCAGGCTTACTAAAGAGTGAGCAGTAATCCTGAAGGTTTAATCTGAGTATCGTAATAATACTATTTAGAAATTCATAATTCCTTGAAACTTTCCTCTGCTAAATTTTGTATATGTGTTATAAATGTACTAATTTTTAATATATACAGAATCACAATTTTATTTTAATGGAGAAAGAAACATCCTAAGTATAACAGTGGTTCTCTGAATTTGTAATGTAGTGCCTCTACCACACTTAAGCCTTTAGTAAAAGAAATGAGATGTTCTAGTTGTAACAATCACTGGAGGAAAGAAGCTATTTTCATTTATTTCCTAGAGGGCAGGGATACTTAATGTTCTGTAATGCATAGGACAGTTCCTTTCAACAAAGCATTGTTCTTCCTTATATCTAACAGTGTCTGTGTTGCAAAAGACTAAAACAACGTCCTAACCAATGTTCATATTTAAAAATGTGCAAGTTTTTCCTTTTGCCTCATGACAGATATCAAATAAATGACAAGGACTACAAAGTTTCTAGAAGGCTAATCTTTCATGGCCAAGCCAGCTAAGTGACAGTAAATATAATAAATAACAACCACACAAAATTGCCTGATGTTTAAGAGATGCTGGACTTGAGCCTGGTAACCTTTCATACACTGCCTCCAGTGTTCTTTGAAGAGGAAGAAAAGAAATGGTTGAACAGTGTGTCTTAGAGCTGTTCTTATAGGCATGTATACTAATCCTCTTCAGAAAACACTTTGCATTGATTACGTAGAAAAATCTTCTTAGACGGAAGCCATACAAACTCTCAATACTGAAGAGAATATGGTAGAAAATAAAGACAAAATTGAAGCTTGTTATTCTATCACAAAGAGAATAAAGTTATTTGGGCCCAATTTATTCTTTACAGACCTTGGTTGTTTACTGCATTGGTGCTTCCTGTTTCTCTGGGAAATATCAAATTGATTATTAAAAGAATCTTTACATGATCTTCCAAGTAATCAAAATTAAGCTGTTCAACTAGAATAATATATTCTTTTTCTTTATTGTTTATTAAAGAGAGGTGCTGCACAGTCTACATTTCTACTTTTTAAAAATTACATATAGTATGATATGAGAGGATAGAAATGTAAAGATAGAATGTATAGTAAAGAGGAGAGCAGAATGAAAAGATTTGGAAAATTCACAACCTGGTCACATAAAGAGTGAAAAGGCATCTTTAAGAGAGTAAATTAAGGGTTTGGCCAAAAATCTGTTTGCTCGAAAAATTAGTACCCACATAATCCTGAAACACATTTCAGAGATCTTTGAGGCAAGCTAAGACCTTGAGGGCCAGGTTTCTAGAGAGGTACTTGCAGGATCTCAGCCATTGCTGCCCCCTTCTGCCTCCAGTGTCTGATCCCTGCATCCAGGCACAGTGCTCTTCTGCTGTCCCATCTTTGCCTTGAGCAGAGTAGAAGTAGTAAGCTTTGGCAACATTTATGCCGTGCTAACTCTGCAAGCCAACAGAGTTCCTGAGCTGTGGGGTATGGCTTCTTCCACCTAAATTTTAAAGGATGTTGCCTACAGCCTAGAGGTTCAGGCATAGACTTGCCATAAGGATGGAGCAACTGCAGAGAGTCCCTAGTAGGACAATGTCCAGCAGAAATGTGCGATTGAATCTGCCACAGAGAGCCTCCAGCAGGGCAATGCTTAGTGAATCCATGGGAGCAAGGCCACTTCATAGACTCCAGAACTGTTGAGCTGCCATCATGCAACACCAACTTTGGAGAGCTGAAGGCATGAGACTCCAACCTGTGAGAGCTGCTATGTGGGCCAAGCCAAGTAAAGCCATATGAGTAAGGCTCTCTGAGGCCCCAGTGAAACCAAGCGGTGGCACATAGAGTAAACAATTTTTCTAGAGTCTTACGATTTAATGTTGTGTGTCCTGTTTGGTTTTGGACTTACTTGGGCCATATTATTTCTTTCCTTTTGCTTATTCCTGCCTTTGGGAATGGGAATATTTATCCTATGCCTGTTCTACTTTGTATTTTGGAGGCAAATAACTTGTTTTGATTTCACAGTCTCATAGTTGGAAGGGAACTTGCCTTAGGATTAACCGTGCCTTGGTTACCACTGGTATCTGAGTTAGATGAGACTCTGGACTTTGGACTTTTAAGTTGATTCAGAATGAGTTAAGACTTTGGGGCTATTGGAATGGAATAAATGTATCTTGCTTGTGAGAACATGAGTTTTAGGGCAGTCATGCAATGCAATGGTTTGAGTGTGTACCTCAGAAAGCATGTGTTGGAAACTTAATCTCCAATGTAACAGTATTGGGTGGTGGGGCCTAATGGGAAGTGATTAAGCCATAAGGACTTTGTCTTCATGAATAAGTTAATGCCAATGTGAGTATGTGTATTATCACAGGGGTGGGTGCATTGTAAAAAGGAAAGTTTGGTCTCCTTTTCTCTTCTCTCTCTCTCATCCTCTCTCTCACTTTGACCCACTCTTATCCTTTTGCCTTCCATTGTGAGATGACACATTTTCTTTATAAATTATCCAGGCTTAGGTATTCTGTTATAGCAGCACAAAACAGACTAAGGCAAGCTCTAAATTTCATGTGGACTAGGACTTTATTCTGTAATTCCTTAACATTCCCACCAACATTTAGAAGACTTAAAAGCAGATTGTGAATATTTTATGAGTTACATGACTCCTAACTTGCTAGATTCTCAAAATAAAATTAGATAATCCATTATAAAGTTTCTATTTTTTAAATAAGCACATTATATTGTTTTTGTAACATTATGAAAGGCTTCGTTTTCGATGGGATTTAAACTTTCCTTGAAAGATAAGAGATACATATAAGATAATAAATGTACAAAATATAATAGAGAAATAAAAGACAAAATATTTAGGGACAATATTTATCATATTTGTTGTATATGAAAGTAAAGTGAAGATCCAACTGTTGAACAATCAATTATGCATGACACTGAGAACATCCTGGGCCACTAACAGTGTATTGTCTTGCAATGGTTTGTGTTGTATGAAAATATTTTAATGGGATGACATAGACTGTGTAGGAAAAAAAATCTTTTCTTTCTTCTCAACATTGGTTAGAGTCTTAGTAAACCCCTATGTATAGTATCATATTCTATTAATATAAGCAGATGTGGAATGTACAAAGAACAGCAAATAAAATGCTTCAAATAGAACATAACTGATGCTAAAAGCATATTTTTCCAGTGTGATGGTTTTATCAATGCAAAAGAGAGTAGGATGTTTCTCAAATACAAAATATTTTAAAATGGTAAGTTTGTAGCTGCTAAGTTCTAGTTAACTTCAAGAATCCAGAAAACCAGGCACATATTTAAAGTTTAGTAGGACAGTAATATCAACTAGTGTCTTTAGTTGGTGATTTTCTTTCTCCCTACTTTATGTCTCTCAACATCCATTATTATCTAGGGAAAATGAGGTTATGGTGTTTTGTTTTGTTTTGTTCTGTTTTTTTTTTCATGAAAGTAACATTCTGGATAGATTTTTTAAGGGAAAAATAATTAGATTTTATGTGTGTGTGTATGATATGTATGTATATATCACTTTTCCTTTGAGACAAAATAATTAGTAAGCAATTAGTAAGAACTAGTAAGGAACTAATCTATTCAGCTGTTGGCAAATTGATATGTGGTAAGGATTTCCTAGGACAGTCACAGGAGTGAGCTAAAAAAATGTCAAGGGAAAAAATTCAAAATATTAGGAAAAATTTATAATGTATATCAAGGTTAATAGATTGAAAAATATTCCCCCATTGATTTGTGCAGCAAAACTGCAGGCAATTTTAGCCTACAGGTGACATGGTAAATGCAATTTTTGTTGTTGAGCTTTTTGAGATTGTTATCTTACCACATTTAGAAAAAGGTATAAAATCCGTTTAAGCTCTTAGGATAATGTCTGGCATATTATAAGAGATGAATTTGTGTTGGTGATGTTGTCATCATCATCACTGTTGTTATACTTCATAATTGGTGGATTGCTAAGTAATCTGGCACATCTGAGAAATGGACCTGTTGTTGGACACTTGAACTCCACTTCTGAATAAGAAGATGGCAGTTAACACATATTTGGGAAGCCTGTTCTTATATTGATTACCACTGGGCAGAAAACAATCTCAAGGCAGAGTGATGTGTTCAGTCATAATCTGCCAAAGAGTAACCTGGATCTTGCTTTTAATTTTGGGGCCTGGGGAGGGGAATTCCAATTTAGCCTGGAAATTAGAGGCTACTGAAACTACCTATAGGTGATGGTTTTTATCCAACTGGTCACTCCTAGCCTGAATAGACATAGTAGGAGTTACTGAAAGTCAGAATCTCTGGAAAATGTTGAAGGTTCAAGCCAGGTGCCTGTAGTGATCTTGGTGTGGCTAATAAGCTTCTGATAATATTTATCATTTTGATTTTTCTGAAGTTAGGTAACAAGAAAGTAATCAAATAATCCACAAATATTTATTAAATGCCTATATAAGAATGTCTAGACATTTAAAATGTTTCAGATACTGTCTCCGTCCATAAAGTGTTTACCCTCATTCGATGAGAAAAATACTTTGAAAATATTTATTTTTAAAATATGTTACTAGTAACATTAAAGGTATAGCAGAGAAAGTAAAATCTCGTAAGACTTCAAAATGTTGCCTATATACTGTGTGCTATCATAATTGAAAACAGGTTTTAGAGTTTTGTAAGCACAGCTATGAAAATAATTTACCCACCTGAAGTGAGCATATCAGTCACAGAATTAAAGACTTAACGAGTTAAACTTATTTATTTATTTATTTATTTTTGTTGCTTGAGATTGTAGATATTTTAGCAAATAATAACATGTTTTAGAAAATGTAGAAATGGCTGGGCGCAGTGGCTCTCACCTGTAATCCCAGCACTTTGGGAGGCCAAGGCGGGAGAATCACGAGGTCAGGAGATGGAGACCATTCTGGCTAACATGGTGAAACCCCGTCTCTACTAAAAATACAAAAAAATTAGCCGGGCGTGGTGACGGGAGCCTGTAGTCCTCGTTACTGGGGAGGCTGAGGCAGGAGACTGGCCTGAACCCGGGAGGCGGAGCTTGCAGTGAGCCGAAATCGGGCCACTGCACTCCAGCCTGGGCGACAGAGCGAGACTCCGTCTCAAAATAAAATAAAATAAAATAAAATGTAGAAATGAATTCCAAATTTCTGCCCAGCAGCTCCGCAATGAGAATCTTCCTTATGTGTAGCCGGCTTTATTTATGCTAAATCAATGCTCCAATGTTTTTTAAAAAATTCCCAAACAGTTCAGAAAAACAGAGCAGTCCCTATCCCTTTGCCCCACCAGGTAATTCTAAATCATAACTTTCTGATTCTTTGAGATCTTATCCCTGTTTTCCAACTCATCCATTCAAACAACAAATGAGGAGAGGTGGAAAGGGAATGAGGGAAGATAAATAATAGGTGATAAATTTGGGGAGGAAAAGTAAGAAAAGAAAAGACCAATCAGGTAGGATGGAATGGAGGAACACTGTAAAAATTCAACCTGAAAGTAAACAAGTAAGCTTATAATACTCTAATATTAAGTTAAAAAATTCTATCCATAAACCTATTATGTACCCACAAAAATTAAAAATTTAAAAATTAAAAAAAAAATTCCTTTCGAGCTTCTCTAAACCTGGCAACTAAGAAAAAAAAAATCAATTACATATTAATGAAGTCTTTCTCCTCTCGTTCATTAGCATTTTAGGTCACTAAACTCTTTTCACTTATTAATTGGCATCAGTATGTTGATTTACTAAGGATCACAGAGTATATACTCTGTGGAAGCAAAACTGGATCTGACATTTGCTAGCTCAGCCTGCTGCTTTCACATATTTTTTGTTAGAAAAAAAAATCTGTCTCTCTTTGCTAGAGTAAAGACGAAGAACTATCAGAGAAAATATGCTATTATTTTACCAAATTCATCAACTATAGAAGTAGAAGCATTTCTTCAAATATCAGTAGCTGTTTGGAACTTTTGATTAATCAGTAACCCTACAAAAATAATATGAATATGAATAAAGATAATTTGGAAGACACCAATGAGTAGCAAATTATATTTATTATAAAATATAGCAATTTAAATACCGTCATATATGTAATGATATAAAAGTAAAATGTTAGAGTTTATGAATATAATAATAGTTATACTGAATTATTCTTAGCTAGAAAAATTTTAAATTGACTTAACACAAAAGAAAATGTGAATGTAGGATTTCGTAGGGTTAGTTTACATTTTGCTTTTTCCTAAAATATTATTCTATATAGGGTATAAAACTTGCTAGTACATACACACTCATGTACATGCATAGCATTTACATATCAGAAATGTATTATATATTATGTATATGTATATATCACAAATAAAGAATAAAATATTTCCTGTTAAAATGTATTTGGTAAAAATCTTTATAAAACGTGTTTTCATAATAACTAAAAGCATACTGAAACTGACCCTAATTTTATATATAAATTGTAATTCAAGAAAGACTTTTAAGTGCATTATATATACGTTTTAAGGTGAGTATGTAATGGAAATTTTCTGATCTTTGTCTGCCACCTAGTGGTGTACTCGACAGTGTCTTTTTTAAAAGGCTAGTGTAAAACTGACTAAATTGGAATTTACATATTGAAATTACAGACCCAGTCATTTAATGCTTATGAAGCTATGAGTAAACAGAAACAGAAATTCAGTGTATGTATTGTATGGTATTCATATATTACCTTGTCAATTACAAGGTTTTCCAAGGCTTGCTTTGCTATTTACAAAATGTAAAACTTCAAGATTAGAACGACCAGGATAGAGCTGTTGCCATAAGGCATAATCTTCAAAATCAGGTTCCAAAGGAGCTAACTGTCAAAAGTTACGTGAAGTTTTAAAAGTCTAACTAGCTACCATGTACTGTTGAAGTATTTGTAATTGTGTAGGAGTTTCTGAAGCACTTGTATGTACACTGGTTCATTTAACTATGTCACATAACAAATTAAAATGTATATGAAATATTTGTTGTCTTAATGCTAACTTTATAAATTAATTACCTATAAAAGCAAAAAGATATATTGAAGTTATTTGGGTAGAATAATTAGACAAACAAAAATAATTATCGGTTGTACATTCATGCTCTTCTGTGTGGTAGAGAGTCTATTTTCTTGAATGAAGGAGAGGAGAGGTGGTAAGTGAGAGCAGATATATGTAGGTTCAAAATAAATGACAAATAGAGAAAGCCATACATTTCTAAAATAAAACACTCAAAATGAAAAGTTCAGGTGTGTATTATTTAAAATGCTCATTATACTCAAGGACAATATTGTTAAGTTAATATCTTTCCTTTGAAATGTTTGTTCAGTAAAAAGAGCTTGTCATGAGCCTCCCGCTACCCCTTTCTTCGCCCACCTGCTGGGAGACGCATTTGCATTTGTGAGTGAAGGCTGGTGTATATTAAAAACTTACTGGGTCTTTACAATTCTCTGTAGCTAAGAGAAGTAACTTTTTCATATAGTGAGAATTGACTAATGCAAAGATTAAAATGTCCTGGGACCTGGACACAATTAATATTACATATTATAGAAGGGGAAGTGATTTATTATAAAAGGAACAAAAACATATGACTTCTTTGTCTTAAAATTAACATTAATAGAAAGGAAAGAATACCATTCTTTTCTTTGAGAAAGGTCAATTTACCTTTGAACCTGATTCTGTACTCTTATTCTGGGAAATGACTATTCTATAAGATTAGCATTCATAATTAATTTCTAACCCTGTTACATTGTTACAGGATCATTGGAGTGTCATTTTTCTGGTCAGGAACCTCTGTGGCTGGTGGCGCTCTTGCCCTAGTTTTGCTCGGACCTACTGGGCTTGTTTAACCTGCTCAGCCTGTCAGTCTTCACTCAGCTCACGCTACCAGCCTGGGTCCCATACCTGCCAAGGGTGAGTCAGGCATGGAACAGCAAAGGGTGTGTAAATGAACATGGGGTCTAGCCACTGAGCAGAGTCAGATGTGCCAGTTACCACAGCGGGACAGGCAGCTCCAGGTGCTGGCATGAGTGCTGGCTCTCTGTAAAGCTGTGGCTGAGCAAGACACACTGCAAGCAGCTTCCACATTGCACTGGGAAACATGGTTGCCCCTTGAAGCTTGGAGATGCCAGGAACTGCAGAGCTCCAAAGAGAGAGTCACAGTCCTGGCTCGAGAGGCTTCCAGGTCTGGGATTTCTGAAGGGCCACAGTTCTTCTTTACTCTTCAGCTGCAGTGTGTCGAGCAAGGAGCATGTTTCATCCCTGTTTGTGTTACAGCTCTTTCAGCCCCACCATTTGACAGGTCCAGAGTTTTTGTCCTACCACCATGAAGAATGAGATATGGAGACAAGTGGAGAGTATGAGCAAGATGAATAGGAGTTTTATTGAGTGACAGAACAGCTAAGTCTCCTGCAGGGGACAGCTCCTTTCCACAGCCATGCAGCCACAGTGTCCAGATGAGTGTTCAGCTCCTAGCAGAGAGGAGACCCTGGAGTGGGAAGCTCCTCCCTGCAGGAAGGTTGTCCCATCTTCCCAGCTTTCAGCAGAGAGGAGGTCACGGAGTGGATTGTTCCTCTCTGCAGCTGGTCGTTCTGATGTCTGTTCTGCTCTGACTGAGCCTTAGGGTTTTATGGGCCTCAGATGGGAGGAAGTGTGTGCTGATTGATTGGTCCATGGGTGGCCATGGGTGGACCAGAAAAGGCACCACATGTACTTACTCCAGTCTGCACGACTGGCAACCTGGCCACCAGCCTTTAGGCCCTCCCTGGCCTGAAGGTGGGGCTTCACTGGGGACCACCCCCTTCCACCCAGGAGCCTGTCTCCTGCCACCATCTATGGTGCCCAGGTTGCTCATGCAAAGGGACATCTGTATGCCAGCACAGGGCTGTTCTTAGTCCCCCTTGGCCTCCCTCCCATGCTTGTTGGTGCCCAAATTCCAGAGAGGCTCGAGGCAGCAGGGGCCTTGTGTCTCAGCATTGTACCAAGTGTGTGCATGCCTGGCCAGGCTGCAACAGTGCCCAGGCTTGGCCCACATTGCTCCAAGATTGGAGTAGATGCTGACAGTGAGGAGAAGCCAGACAGTGGGAGCAGGTACTTCCAAGCCTGCAAGGGCACGAGGGGTCTTCCTGAGACCCCAAGAGTGTAGGGATGCGGGGATGCACAGCCGTGGTTTGGGCGGCTGCAGCTTCACCTGGGAGGATGGGGTACCTGCCTGCTCTGTGGAGCATTAGTCCCGACCAATGCGTTCCTGCTGCAGCCAGCATGATGGCAGTGGCTGCTTCAAACTGCTTGCCACTGCTGTCAGTATGACAGCCTGAAAGAAAAGCACAATTTTTATAAAACTGTCTACAAGAAAGGATGCAACACTTATTTTTATAGGAGATAATCTATTAAAATTTTGTGTGGAAACTGGTGCTTATGAGAATACAAAAGTTAAAATGCAGATAAATTATTAGAATTATAAAATTATTAAATATTGTGCAATTGTTTTCCAAAGAGTATAATAAGACTATAATCACTAATAAGGTCAAAATGAGAAGAAAAGAAGTATGAATTTGCTGTGTTCCACTTTATACTTCAAGCATAGAGTCTTTTTGACATTAGGCTAGGCTCACTTCTGATGTAAGTAGGTATTTTATTCACAGATTTTAATTTATGTTGTAAAGGTATAGTATAATGTAGTCATTAGAAATAGAAATTAGTGCTATACAATATGCCGTATGTTTATTTGAAATTATAACTGCCAGGTGTCTAAAACATGGTAGTTATTTCCAAAAGTATTTTTCACAGTTTATTTTCAAATTTGCATTCCTCTTTTATTGTATGTACTTAGTTTAAAAAATGTCATTCTCACCCAAGGCTCTTATAAATGAAGCGTGGTACAAACTTATTTGTTTTTTCTGATTAAAAAATATGTTTTTGACATAAAAATACACATGTACAAAAACAAGAGAAAAATAATACTTAAAAATACATTCTTATTAGGCCTATGTGTATAATATATATTTCAATATATTTAAAACACATGTGTGTTTATATATGGTTTTATAACTAAGTTTGGAGTCTAAACTCTATCAAAATTAATTTTATATCATTATTTTTTGCTTCAATAATACTTTATTGAATGTAATATTTCATGCTATAGAGCTTTGTTCATACGCTTTTGGTAACCAACCATTATTGTGGAATATTCTCTATTAAAATCAATAAACAGCTCTGATTATTTTAGTCTATCCATTATAATTATTTTTAATACAAATGTCTAATATTTAAGTTAAATAACAAAGATATATTATAGATATTGATATGTATTTGTATATTGTCCTCCAGACACTTATTTAAAACTCTGAGAAGCAACTGTTAACTATATATCAAAGCCTTAATATTTTACATCCTCTTATTATATATTTCTAGTCCTTTAAATCTGGCCAAAGAAAAACTCCAAAATGTATACAATGCTTTAAGCCTGAAATTTCAGTGTCATTTATTACTTTGAAATATTAGAAACCATGTATATACTTTAAAATGTCATAATGCTTAAGTAAATTCTAGTAGTTTTGAGATATGTAGCTATTATTATAACAAAAAATCTATAATAATATGAATAATATAGATAATATAGCATTAAATGAAAATAATTACTTATAGTGTGTTAACATATTTTTAAGAAACAATACAAGGATATTAGAATATATACCAAAATAACCCTAGGCATCTTTGAGTGGTAGGAATTGGGGCCATCTTTTCTTTTTCCTGCCTTTCTTCTTATTTAAAAATAAACCTATGTTAATACATCAATAAACTATATAATTGTACTTTAAAACATTAATCGTGTATGTCTACCATTCCCCAAATTGGATCATTTGACTGCCAAATTATTTACTTAATAGCAAAATAAGATTCTAACCACTGACATTTATAATGGAAAAATCATAAATATGTTCTTCTGACAATTTCTCTTAAAATGTAAGAGAACTCGGCCGGGTGCAGTGGCTCACGTCTGTAATCCCAGCACTTTGGGAGGCCGAGGCGGGTGGATCATGAGGTAAGAAGATTGAGACCATCCTGGCTAACACAGTGAAACCCCGTCTCTACTAAACATACAAAAAACTAGCCGGGCGTGGTGGCGGCGCCTGTGGTCCCAGCTACTCGGGAGGCTGAGGCAGGAGAATGGCGGGAACCCGGGAGGCGGAGCTTGCAGTGAGCCAAGATGGCGCCGCTCACTCCAGCCTGGGCCACAGAGCGAGACTCCGTCTCAAAAAAAAAAAAAAAAAAAAAAGTAAGAGAACTCACATATGAACACACCCCAGAATATGTTTTTCTTCCTTTCTAGTTCATAAATGCTACATAGCTGTGATTGGCTACTGATATTTAAAAGGGGTAAATAGTCTTATCAGGTGCAGAGTAAGCAAGAAAAGCTACTTATAATTTGGAGCAGTACTTTCTAAACTAACCTAAGGAACTCTAAGGGAAACAGTTTTTATAAAGATTTATGGATTCTTAGTTGTGCCAAATAGCTGCCAAAAATGTGCAGTTTATACATATATAAGTAATGTAATTGCAAATTCAATGAAGGGACCAGTGTCAGAGTCATAGTAATATGAATACTGAAATGAATGAAAATTTTGAGAAAAATTAACATTGTTGCTTTCTTTTTCAGTAGGTAAAATATCTCATTCAATTCATTCAATTAATGAATGGCAGAATTACAGTTACTATTATTTAGATATCTTATTTATATTAAATATTACATTGTGATGAGGTTTTATAGTAAAAAATTATCAAAATATAGTGGACATATGTTTCTATAAAACAGTTTAAATCAAATCTTAAACAAATGAAGCCTCAAAATATAATTAAGTCTCATTAACCTCTCCAATGATAAATAATTTAAATGTTAAAAGCACATAGAAATCTTATTGTATAGTTGCTGTTTTTGAGATTTATTGTTGTTTGCTTTCTGCCTTCATGTCTTCTCTATTTTCTTCTCATAGTGGCTTGCAGCTAGCAGGAGATACTCCCTTGTAGTAATGTCATTTACCCCTGACTCTTGCTGTGCCTGTAGATTTTACAATCTAAGTCAATTCCACTCACAGTAGGGGCCATTGGCAAAGTACTTCAGTTCAGAACAGCAAATTGGTTAAACTCTCATTTTGGGTGTCCAAGGGATGCCCATGGGAGACTGACTTCCAAACATCCAAACAAAAGATTTCTAGTCTTAGTAAGACAAATATATACTTTATAAGCTTAGCTGAGATACAGTAACGCTTATAATCTGTAATCTCAAATATATTCACATCTTGCTTACCTGACCATTTTTACTGTTAATTATAATTCAAAAAATGTTTTACAAAAATGTAAAGTTCCTATTCTCAAAGAAGCTAAATTACAGGCATATCATAAAATATAGAGTGTCATATTGTAGACGTTTCAAACTTGTGGCATTGTCAACAGCATTCACGTAGTCAAATCAGATATAAACTGGCTTATTTCTAAACGAAGCTAAGAAGTAAACTTAATCTAAATTCTTGGATAAAAAGAACTTTTCAGATTTCAGCCAACTTCTTTCTCCTTCCTAATTTACTTATAAACAAAGAGTCTCCAGTAAAGACTCTAATAGAGACTGTCTGTTTACAAGTAAATTAATTTTATCAGCCTCTGAAGTCAGACTCCAATTTTAGGGAAAACGTGCAGGTGATTGCAGTGGACGTATATCAGCCTTTTTGGATAGCCCATTTGAACTGCTATCCTATGCTTGGGAAATGCCAAACTGAATGATGTCAGTGACATGCATATGCTTTTCCAGCATCACTTATGGGCAGAACACAGATGGCTGTCCTGGGCTCTGTCAAACACAGCAAGCATGTGCCTAGATTTGGAATTAGGAGATAGGGAAACAAAGGAGCTACCATTGAGTCTCAATAGAGACAGAAGCAGTTGTGGTTAATGCAGATTTCCGGGACAGTTGTGGCAGTAGTGTTGGTGGTGGATCCAGTATCTGGGGTTACCATTTAAGAACTTCAGCATTCAGCGATCATTAGCAGCAATAACTGTGATGATGTCTTGTGGCAGGACTGGGGTTCAGTTTCAAGTTTCAAGGTTCAGTTTCATGCTAGAGAACCCTCAGACCGGTTCTCCAGCCCTTTCCATGATTTTGGAACTATTCAATATCATTTTCATAAATTGCCTTTCTGCTTATAGAACTCATACTGATTTCTCTTGCCTGTGACTAACAACTCCAATAAGTTGTCTAAAGCAAAAAGACTGCGATTAAAGATAAAGGAATGCGTAGAAATGGCAACAGTGATTGGCCTTCAGGTAAGCTTGATGATTCAGTCTTATGGTTGTTGCCCATTTGTGAGGTGTGAGGCACTAGATAATGTAAAGAACCTCTGACTTCAGTCAAAAGATGATTGAATTGAGTCATACATAGGATTCAATTAAGGCGACTTTTGCAATAAACTTGTGTTTGGGGAGAAAATGCTTATACATAAATTGGCAAATATATAAACAATTGTGATGACTTCATTTCATTGCTTAAACACCAGTCTATTCACATAGTTCTCCTTTTACGTTCAAGTCAGAAACTGTGCTTTCATATTTTTCTTTATCTTCGGTTGTAGCTCCTCAGATAGAAAGTTTACTCCTATACTCTTTGACAAGTTATATAAAAAAATGAGTAAGTATATTAAAAACATTTAAAAGTGTTATCATTAAAATTTTAAAGAAATGATTTGACTAGATATAAATAAACTATAATCATGGGGAGAATAGAAAGTTGTACATCAGAAACCAATATTTTTTGACCATTGCTTTTACAGAACACTATTTCAAATAAGAGATAGCATAGTTTATGTAGAGCATGGGCCAGAAATGGAAATACTTAAATGACTTGCTAAAAATGATAATTGTATGAATTGTGCTGTGTATAAGACAAGAGGAAATGGTGATGGCAGTGACAAATTGGTTAATGCATAATTTTATTAAAGAATTTTAATTTAATTTTAAAACTCAGACATAATGAATACACACACACACACACACACACCACTGTGAGTACTAGAAAACTTATCTGTAGGCTTAATTTTATCTACAAAACAGATTTTCATATAATTTCTTATTTAGAGTTGGTTTCAGGACATATAATCCCTCCTCCTCTGTTTCTTTCTTTCTGAAGGTCTTTGTTGGTTTCTCAGTCCTATAACTCAAAGGACAATATATATACCTCTGTAACTCAATGAGTTAGAAGTCTATTTATCCACTGCCCATTGCAGACAAGTGTGTTATTCTGATTAGAAACTATTATTAAACACACACTACTAAATTTGATTGATAAATTTAGAAGGCTAGTGGGTGAATATTCCTTGATTCCTGTTACATTTAAGGCACAAGATTATCTGATAGTATAAAGACCTTTTCATTAATGCTTTAAGAAAATATATGATTTTTCTTTATTGTAGTACACAATTAAGGGTATCCATCACCCAAATAAAGTAAAAGATTGTATATTGTCATTAGGGAATAAGGTGAATTATTAATGTATTTTTCTCAGTTATCTATGTGTTAAACAAAGCTTATAATATGTTACAAGGTTACATCCATTTTGGATGTGTGGATAATTTCTTATTCACATAAAATAGGTCAGGAGAATGCAGAAAATATGCTGATGGCTGTGTTTTTAATGTTCATGTTACTGAATGTTAATAAAATTGTTTGATATGGAGGTCAAAAACATTTTTTTTTATTTCCAAAACTTTCTAGAGCTGTCTGCATTTTTCATTCGGAAAAAGAAACCGTGTATGGAAAATATTTAGCTGTTTGGGAAAAGCAATTGCTACATAATACACCAGTTACCATACAACTGTCATATAATACAATGAAGCGCTTACCAAAACATCATGGCTTCATTTTATTTGTTTGTTTTATGCACATAAATATTTTCCACATGAATAATGTAAAAATGTCTTCTGATTCAAAGTGAAATTCACAACGCCGTTTTTTTTCTTCTCCAAACAAATTTTAACATGTAAGTTTTACTTAGAAGTTCTTGCTGAAACATGAAAGTTAAGGTGAAGCCTATTAAGTCATTTGCTCAGGTAAGATACCTTATCACAATTCACAACACTACATCTACAATATTCTCTCCTAGGAATAATTTTTTTTCAAAGATTTTTGAACTTCAATACATTAGTGTAACATTAAAAGGAGTTAAAGGGTTCCAGTGTTTGGGAAGGCAACTGAGAAAACTGCGAGTTCTCAACACAAAAACTAAGAAACCACCTACAGGTGCTTTGAAAAGCTTTTTGTCCATTTTTTTTCAGAAGTAACTGCTGCCAACATATATGTTGAGATTTTTTTGAAATGGTTAACTCTTAGTAGAGTTACAAAGAGTTGATCACAACTCCCTATCGTTTCCCCAAACATCTACTGCCACCTATACTTGCATTTCAAAAGTGTTTGGGGATCATTTGTGAATCATATAATTTTCAGGACCAAGATCATAGGTTTGGTATCATGAGAACCATACTCTAGAAAATCAAAGTGCAACAAATGTGTCAATAACATATCTCAATGGTTTTAAGATCAACTTTTTGATTTTGTTAATTTCTGGCCCAATTTAGAAGTTAAACGATTCCTCATCCCTTGAAAAAATAGAAACGTTCTCATAAACACCTTTTATTATATTTTTGTCTTCTGTCAATTGTTTCTGTATCTTGTGAAATGAAACTAACCCAGCGGCCAAGGTGAATGAGAGAAGGGTGGTCACATCTGCTTTGTTCCCAGAGAGGGCAGCTTCAGAGAAACATCTTGTTTGCACCTCTGAGCTAAGATGGTTCCTATAACTGGAGCTCAAGTTCTGGTGGGATAACTTCTTCCACCAGCTGCCTGAAAGGCACAGCTAAAGAAGATTTCTGGTTTGAGCTTGGAAACTACCCAATCAAAACTTAACTGTTTTCAACCAATTAGGACTGAACAAGTTGGAATTCTTCATATGCATATGTGGACCTCATTGAGGGTTCAGGCAGGAACTTTCCCTATTCATTAAGCCAGACCTTCTGTTTGTTCTCTGGAGTTTGCTTCACATTTGTTTCAAAGGTGTCTCCCCAATTTGAATATTGTTTTTTGTTTTTGTTTTAAAAACAAAACTCTCTTTTGTTTTTCCTCTGAAGACTTCATTGACTTCTGTTAACAATATCAGGTATTTCTTTGATTGCAACATCATTGGGATCTAAAGAGTTTATGTAGAATATATTTCCATTCATTTGATAATATTGGATATGAATACTTCTAGGGGTAAAAAAAAGAGCTAGTGTTTTTTGTTTTGTTTTGTTTTTTGTTTTTTGTTTTTTTTTGGTTTTGTGTTGTTTTTATAGATTCAGGGACTACACGTGCAGGTTCGTTACATGGATATATTGTGTAATGGTGAAGTTTGGGCTTTCAGTGTGCTGGTCACCTGAACAGTGAACATTGTACCCAATAGGTTGTTTTTCACCTTCTCTCAGCCTCCCTCTCTTGGAATACCAAACATCTGTTATTTGTCTGCCCAGGGCTGTTTTTAAAATTTGTAGAAGAAATTGCTCACAGTTATCTTTAAAATGAACCTTTGGATTGTTTCACATTCAATTTGTATGGAAAATATCCTTGGCATCAAGAGGCATAATAAAGGTGATATTTGCAAATAAAAAACAAAAGTAGAATTTTTTTGAGCTACAGTAGAGTTCCAACATCAAAACTTTAATATATGTAGTCTCTGTTGTTCCTCTGCAAGGTACTTTTTTGGATTTGATGTGAGAATTTTAAACTCCTGCGTTTTTCCATATGTAAATAAACATTAAAACAAAATCATAATATCATCTCTTATTAAGCATTTACCTGCTTGTCTTTTAAGTACACAACTTATTCACACACATAAATTGATAATATATTAAATGAGAAATGTAATTAATATTGGCTCATTTTTCTTCTTTGAGAGTTTTGTGAATAAATGTTCATTAATCTAGTGGCAAATGCACCCTAAAGTTGTATAATTCTCACCCTTTCTGGATGACTTTAATAAGATGTAATCTATTTTTCGTTTTCTTTCCTCTCTTTGCTCCAGTTGCACTTCTATAGGTCCTAAATGTTTATTTATGTACATATTTGGTTATTCATATGTAAACATTTGTCAACTCAGTAAAACTCTTTGAAGGGTACTCATTACTTTAAAGAGAAAAAGGAACTCATTGCAGTGAAACTAAATGTAAAAACTATCAATACAAATTTTTAAAAATAGCAAATCAGAAGTTTGGTCCTTACTTAATTGATGGGATCCAAATATCATCTGAGAAAGACGTATTATTTTACTCTTTCAAAAGTCTTTAAGATGTGTTGTGCAATATATTTTGAAATATCTGTGTTTGTGTATATATACTTTTAAAATTATATGTTCTAAACATAAAAACTTAAGCAAAATATTATACTCGAAACAGCTACAGTATTGAGATTGATTTTTCTTATCTGAGTACAAAGTTCAATTTTTCTCTAAATAGGTGCATCCGCTTACAAAATCAATACAAATAGCAATTTAGTCTGTAATACTGAAGATAAAAGTTCTGAAAATTATGGGAACATCAATCATAAAGTAATACATCGTAAAATTGATAGCACAGTATATTCTACAGAATTGTGCAGTGTATTTTCATATATATAAGTGAGATACAGGATATTTTGGAAATAGGTAACATAGAATGGTAGAATTATTTTTTCTGAATTTTATCATATGTGTAATGGTTTTCTCATTTACTCTCCAGAAAGCCCCATCCCTTTTAAAGTTGGCACCCTCCTCCGAGTATATAACCTCTATTTCTTGTTTACTTTGTTCCAAGAGTACCCTCCCCATAATGGCCAATAGCTTCAGAAGAGAGGTAGCCTACTCTGAAATCACAGTCTCAGGCAAAACTGAAGATAAGGGAAAGCCACTCCTTCCTGCAAAGGGATAGAGTACAAGGCTCAAGTCTGGCTTTATCCAAAGATATCACTTGAATTTTAACTAGAAAGCTGTATGGCCTTTCCAGCTGATATGGTTTGGTTGTGTCCCCACCCAAAACTCATCTTGAATTGTAATAATCCCCATGTGTCAAGGGTGGGACGAGGTTGAGATAATTGATTCATGAAGGCAGTTTCCCCCATGCTGTTCTCATGATAGTGAGTGAGATTTCATGAGATTTGATGGTTTTATAAGGGGCTTCCTCCTTCACTTGACTCCCATTCTGTCTCTTGCTGATATGTGAAGGAATACTGTTTGCTTCTCCTTCCGCCATGATTGTAAGTTTCTTGAGGCCTCCCTAACCATGCAAAACTTCGAGTCAATTAAACTTCTTTTCTTTATAAATTGTCCAGCCTTGGGTATGTCTTTATTAGCAGCATGAGAACAGACTAATACACCAACCCAGTAATTGCTCTCTCCGTGGCCGAAGGTATAATGTGAAGACAAGTCCAAAGGGCCACTGGTTAAAGACCTGTGAGTTTAAGGCTCCCATAAGGCCTGATATGTAGCCAGTAGTAATTCTATTAAGGTTTGGGTTTTTTTTTTCCTTTGGTGGCGGGGGTTGGGGGGGGATTTTGTTGTTGTTGTTTTTGCTAGAAGGCAGGTTTTATTTGTTTTGTTTTGTTTTTTCCATCAGAAGCCCATGGGCAATTAATGGCCATCTTGAGTACATACAAAGTTCCAAAAACCATGATGGCTTCCTTGTCTTGCTCCACTTCTCAAGGAGAATGTGTCCAGTTTTTTCCCATTCACTATGAAGTTGACCGTGGGTTTGTAATAGATGACTCTTATTATTGTGAGGTATGTTCCCTTGCTGGTTAGTCTGTTGAGAGTTTTTATTATGAAGAGATGTTTGATTTTAATTCTGTTTATGTGGTGAATCATATTTATTGATTTACAAATGGTGAAAAAATCTTGCATTCCAGGAAAGAAGCCTGATTAATCATGGTCAGTTAAGTTTTGATGAGATATTGGATTTGGTTTGCTAGTATTTTGTTGAGGGCTTTTGCATCTATATTCATCAGAGACATTGGCTTGTAGCTTTCTTTTTTGGTTTGTGTCTTTGCTGGATTTGGTATAGTATTGGAAGTGCTAGCCATCCCATCAGAAAAGAGGAATAAAAGAGATCCAAATAGGAAAAAAGTCAAACTATCTCTCTTTGTGGATGACATAATTGATATAATTGTATACCTAGAAAACTTTAAGGACTCTACAAAAAGGCTCCTGGAACTGATACATGACTTTAGTAAAGTTTGTGCATATAAAATCAATGTACAAAAATTAGTAGCATTTTTATATGCCAGTAACACTCAAGCTGAAAACAAAATCAAGAGCAAAATCCCATTTATAACAGCCACAAAAAATTAAAACACACGAATATATATATATATAAAACCAAGGAGACCAACGATATCTACAAGGAGAAGTACGAAACACTACTAAAAGAAATTATAGATGACACAAACAAGTGGATAAACAGTCCTTTCCCATGAAGTGGAAAATTCAATATTGTCGGTCATACTGCCAAAAGAAACTTCCAGATTCAATGCTATTTCTATCAAACTACCAATGACATTTTGTATAGAGCTAAAGAAAACTATTCTAAAATTCATATGAAACTAAAAAAGAGCCCATATAGCCAATGCAACCCTAAGCAAAAAGAGAAAAACCAGAAGCATCACATTACCTGACTTCAAATTATACTATAAGGCAACAGTAACCAAAACAGCATGGTACTGGTACAAAAAGAGACACACATACCAAAGAAACTGAATAGAGAACCCACAAATAAAGCTACACACATACAGTCATCTGATCTTTGACAAAGCTGACAAAAATAAGCAATGGGAAAATAATTCCCTATTGTATTAATAGTGCTAGGATAACTGGCTAGCCATGTGCAGAAGAATGAAACTGGACCAATATCTTACACCATATAGAAATATTAACTCGCGATGGAGTAAAGATTTAAATGTAAGACCTCAAACTATAAGAGTCCTGAAGAAAACCTAGGAAATACTCTTCCTGACATTAGCGTTAGGAAATAATTTGTGATTAAGTCTTCAAACGGAATTGCAACAAAACAGAAATTGACAAGTGGAACCTAATTAAACTAATGAGCTTCTTCTGCACAGCAAAAGAAATCATCAACATAGTAAACAGACAACCTACAAAAGAAGAGAAAATATTTCAAACTACTCATCCAACAAAGGTCTAATATCCAGAAACCGTAAGAAACTTGAAAAATTAAACAAGCAAAAAACAAATAATTCCATTAAAAATGGGCATAGGACATGAAAAGATACTTTTCCAAAGCAGATATACATGCTACCAAAACAATGTATGAAAAATGATCCATATCACTCACATCACTAATCATCAGAGAAAGGCAATGCAAAACCACAGTGAGATACCATCTCATACTGGTCAGAACAGCTGTGATTAAAAGTCAAAAAACAACACATGCTGGCAGAGAAAAGGAAATGCTTATACACGTTTGGTGGGAAAGTAAATTAGTTCAACCACTGTGGAGAGCAGTTTGGAAATTCTCAATGAACAGGGAACTTAAAACAGAAATACTCTTTTACCTAGCAATACCATTATGGGGTATACATACAAAAAAAAAAAAATCATTTTTTCTTTTCCCCAAGATCGTGGATTGGAAGCAGTGTTACCATACCTCTCCCACTTGGAAAGAAAGAATAGTATGTAGAGATTCACACTGTGAATTTTTTACCAATAAACAATGCAGGAACTTAATAGGAAAATCAAAAGAATCCACAGACCCTTTGAAAGAAGGAGCGTGCTGAAGCCTACTCCATGAGAGCAGTGAAAAACCGTAAGTCCCTAGAGTGTGAGAGGCATAGAGACTTCTTCCAGAATACACATCCCCCCGGGAACCTGAAAATACACGCCATGAGAGAAGGCTTTAACCTCACCCAGAGCTGGAATTGATGTAGGGAGTGGTGAGAAATACAAAAGTAGAAGTAGCAGTGGGAAATGGCTTGCAGACATTCCCAGGCTCCAGCATGGGCCAAGGGAAGCCATTCCTGATTATATCTCACTGGCCGCCTGGCCTTATAGGCAGATGGGGAGGGACATGGCCTATAAGCCAAGGTTGCTATCTCTGCAGGGAAAGCTTATGGCCTGGGGCAGGTCTGAGTTCTCTATGCAGACTGCCTGGATCTTAACCTGGTGCTATTAGCAGAGCACTGAGGGAATGAGAGCTGCCTTGCCAACTGTATAGGAGTTGGGTGAGGCTTACTGCTGCCTGCTAATCCCTACTCCCTTTGCAAACTCTTCTGTGCAGCAGAGGCAGTTATATTCCTTTCTGGAATATTAACCTAGTGGCCTGAGAAGCATCCCCTGACTCTCACAGGGGCTGTGGCTTGCCCCTTTCAAGGAGATTTCAAAATGAAGACCCACCTAACTTTGCCCCCAGCTAGCTGTGCCCCCCCACCCTCCCTGGTAGCTTAACACAAAGAACATAAACTTTTAAGAGTTTTATAGTCCCACCAATCTCCTGAGAAACCAGAATACCTCCCTGGGGCAATTTAGGGCAAGCTCAAATCCCGCTGCTACTACCATAGCTGGTGCTTTTTTGCAAGAACCACCTCCTGGCTGGAGACTAACTGACACAGTCTATTGCAGCATCTCTAGGTAGAATAACTGATACAGTCTATTGCAGCATCTCTAGGTAGAATAACTGCTACAGTCTATTGCAGCATCTCTAGGTAGAATAACACTGCACCCAGGAAAGAGAAAATGGCTGCATAACCTCAGCTATGCTCACTGATTGCAACACCATGGCTAACCAGAGGTCCTGAGTTTGTGTGCATAACAAATGCACTATGATTATATAACTTACATTCAAGAAAGCCAGTACACTAAGCCTATCTACATTGAAGGAATCTCACAGTCTACGTCACTCCCCTGCCACCTCCATCAGAGTTGGTCTGGTATCCATTGGTGGGAATGTTGAACACAGGTCACATCACTGGATCCCATGAAGACATTTCCTAGCACCAACCTAGAGTGTGGCAGTGTTATTGGGTGGCTAGATCCAGAAGAGCTATAGCAATTACTGTAGTCTGGCTCTCAGGAATTCCTACTCCTAGGAAAAAGGGGAGAGCACTACATCGTGGGAACACCCCATGGGACAAAATAATCTAGACAGCAGGCCTTGAATCCCATATTTTTCTGCTGGTGGGAAGTGTGTTAAAGAGGAGACACAATTGCAGTGCTGGAGTCTGCATCTCTAACCCAACAGTCCAACAGCTGTCATGCTTATTAAGGGTCTTGAAGAAGGGGTTCTTGTTCTTTCCTTGTTTACCACTGTAGACACAGCTGAGGTTTCTCCCATAGGAACTCAGTGTAAATGCACCTATGGACAGCCTTACTGAAATAATTTGGGGTGATTGCATCCTCACAGGAGGAGCACTCCCCAGGATCAGGCTTGCAGAAGAGGGACAGTCACAGTTCTTTCAATTTGGAACATTAACATTCTTATAGATAAGAAGAGGTGCCTGTCTGACTGGAATAGCTGGAGCACTGGGACAGGAGTGAGGTTGGCAGGTGGATAAATTTTCTTCTAGTCTGGCAGGGGAGCTGAAATAGCTCTCACCCTTCACTCTGATGAAACCTCAGTACATCTAATTGAGAACTCCCCTAGCCACTTTCATCAAGGTGGGGACCTCTGCCAAACATTAGATATTGCATCTACCCACCTTCTTTAGCTACAAACAGTTCCTACCAAGGGGTACCTCTCTTACTCCCCTAAAGCTTGAATTATCAACTCAGTAAATCAAATACTGAGAAAAAAAATAAAATAAATAAATAAATAAATAAATAAAGTGCACACCATGAGGGGAGAATGAGATGACCTTCAAGAGATCCTTGCATTTCAACCCCACAGGAGACAGTGAACTTTTCCACAAACCAAGCACGTACTACTACTGCCAGCATCTATAAAAGCCAGCACACCAAGGCTCTCTCAAGGAACCTACATAAAAGTTTTACTTCTAAAAGCATCAAATTAGGTGATAATAAACTATAAACGTTAAAGTCACATCCTTAAGAGGGGGAAAAATATATATAAAAAAAAACAATCAAATTGAAAATAAATTAAAGAACAATTTGAATAAATGGCCTATCCAAATAAGAAGGAACCAGAAAAGTAATTCTGGTAAGACGACAAAACAGGGTTCTGAGACATCCCCAAAAGATCACACTAGCTCTCCAGCAACGGATCCAAAATAAGATGAAGTCTTTGAAATGCTATATAAAAAATTCAGAAGGTTGCTTATTAAGCTACTCAAGGAGATATCAGAGAAAGGTGAAAACCAACATAGAGAAATTTGAAAAAAAAAAAATTCAGGATATGAAAGAAAAATTTCACAGAGTGATAGAAACCATAAAGAAAAAAACAATCAGAACTTCTGGAAATGAAAGACACGTTTAGGGAAACACAAAATGCAGTGGAAAGTTTCAATAGACTAGAACAAGCAGTAAGAAAGAATTTCAGAGCTCAAAGACAAGGCTTTTGATTAATCAGACAAAGATTTGAAAATAAGAATAAAAAAAAATGAGGAAAGTCTCCAAGAAATGTGGGATTATTTAAAGCAACCAAACCTAAGAATAATTGGTGTTCCTGAGAGAGAAGAGAAGGCTAAAGTTTGGAAAATGTATTTGAGGAAAAAACTGAGGAAAACTTATCTGACCTTGCTAGAGATTTAGACATTCAAATACATGAAGCTCAAAGAATTCCTGAGAAATTTATGGCAAAAAGATCACCACCAAAGATCACCAAGGCACATAGTCATCAGGCTATCTAAAGTTAACACAAAGGAATGAATTCTAAGGGCTGTGAGGCAAAAGTGTCAGGAAACCCATTCAGAAAAACCTTTCAGACTAACAACAGACTTCTCAGTAAAAAACTTGCAAGCTAGAAGGGATTAGGATCCTATCTTTAGCCTACTTAAGGAGAATACTTTCCAGCCAAGAATTTTGTATCCAACAAAACTAAGCTTCCTAAATGGAAGAGACATAAAATCTTTCTCAGACAAACAAATGCTGAGGAAATTTGCCACTACCAAGCCAGCACTACAAGAAGTGCCAAGAAGAATTCTAAATCTTGAAACAGAAGCTCAATATGAATTAAAATATAAATTCTTGAAAGCACTAAACTTACAGGGCCTATAAAAGAATAACACAATGAAAAAAAAAGTATCTATGTAACAACTAATATGATGCATAGATCAGTATCTCACATCTCAATATTAACGTTAAATGTAAATCTCCTAAATGACCCACTTAAAAGATACAGAATTACAGAATGTATTAAAAAAATACAACAAACCAAATATCTGCTGTCTTCAAAGAGAACTACCTAACACACAAGGATTTATATAAACTCAAGGTACAGGAGTGGAAAAATATACTCCATGCAAATGGAAACCAAAAACAAACAGAAGTAGCTATTCTTATATGAGACAAAACAGACTTTAAAGCAACAACAGTAAAAGAAAAAAAATAGACAAAGAAAAACATTATATAATGATAAAAGGATCAGTTCAACAAGAAGACATTACAATTCTAAATTTATATGCACCTAATACTGGAGCTCCCAGATTTTTAAAATGATTACTGCTAGACCTAAGAAATGAGATACACAGCAACACAGTAGTAGTGGGGGGCTTAAGTATTCCACTGATAGCACTAAACAAATCATCAAGACAGAAAGTCAACAAAGAAACAATGAACTTAAACTATACCCTAGAACAAATGGACGTAATAGATAGTTACAAACCATTTATCTCAACAACTGCAAACTATAATTCTTCTCATCAGCACATGGAACATTCTCCAAGACAGACCGTATAATAGCCCACAAAACAAGTCTCAATAAATTTAAGAAAATTGAAATAATATTAAATATCTTGTACATCACAGTGGAATAAAACTAGAAATCAACTCCCAAAGAAACCCTCAAAACTATACAAATACATAAAAATTAAATAATCTGCTATTAAATGATTGTTGGGTTAACAATAAAATCAAGATGAAAGTTTAAAAATTATTTGAAATGAATGAGAATAGTGACAGAAGTTATCAAAACCTCTGGGATACAGAAAAAGAAATGCTAAGAGGAAAGTTCATAGTGTTAAATGCCTCCATCAAACAGCCTGAAAAAGCACAATTTGACAACCTTATGTCACACCTCAAGGAACTACAGAAATAAGAACAAACCCAAAGCCAGCAGAAGAAAAGAAATAACAAAGATTGGAGCAGAACTAAACAAAATTGAAACAAAACAAATACAAAAGTTAAATGAAACAAAAATATGGCTCTTTGAAAAGATAAATAACATTGATAGACCATTAGTGAGATTAACCAGGAAAAGAAGAGAGAAAACCCAAATAAGCTCAATTAGAAATGAAACACAGACATTACACTGATACCACAGAAATACAAAGAATTATTCAAGACTGCTATGAACACCTTTATATACACAAACTAGAAAATCAAGAGAAAATGGAAAGCATTCTGGAAACATAAAACCCCTGCTCTCTCCCAAATCTCATGTCTTTGAAATTCAAAATACAAGCCTGCCCTTCCAGCAGTTCCCCACAGTCTTAACTAATTCCAGCATTAACTCAAAAGTCCAAGTCCAAAGTCTCATTTGAGACAAGGCAAGTACCTTCTGCATATGAGCCTGTAAAATCAAAAGCAAGTTAGTTACTTCCTAGACACAATGTGGGTACAGGCATTGGGCAAATATAACCATTCCAAATAAAAGAACTGGCCTAAAGAGAGGGGCTGCAGTCCCCTTGCAAGTCCAAAATCCAATAGGGCAGTCATTAAACCTTAAAGCTCCAAAGTAATCTCCTTATACTCCATGCCTCACATCAAGGTCACACTGATGCAAGAGGTGGACTCCCATGGCTTTGGGCAGCTCTGCCCTTGTGGCTTGGCAGGGTACAGCCCCCCTCCCAACTGCTCTCATGAGCTGGCATTGAGTGTCTGTAGCTTTTCCTGGTGCACGGTGCAAGATGTAAGTGAATCTATCATTCTGGGGTCTGGAGGACAATGGCTGTCTTCTCACAACTCCACTAGGCAGCTCCCCAGTGGTGACTCTGTGTGGGAGCTCCAACCCACATTTCCTTTCTGCATTGCCCTAGCAAAGGTTCTCCATATGAGCTTTGCCCCTTCAGTAAACTTCTGCCTGAACATCCAGGAGTTTCCATACATCTTCTGAAATCTAGGTGGTGGTTCCCAAACCGCAATTCTTGTATTTTGCACACCTGCAGGACCAACAGCATGTGGAAGCTGCCAAGGTTGGGAGCTTCCATCCTCTAAAGCAATGTCCTGAGCTGCTCCTGGCCCCATTTATCCATGGCTGGGTAAAAGACGGGGACTGAATGAACTGAATGAACTGATGAGTGTGAATTTCATAATGACTTTTTGTTTGAAAAAAATCCTGCCTCCTTAATACTTTCCATATTTATGTAAACTTCTTTTGTTTGTTTTCTCTTAAGGTATAATACACAGCCAAACCACATCATTAAAGTTTAAACTTTTCATGAGCTACTCTGAAATTAGTTTATAGAAAGAGAAAGGAAGAGGAGCAAAGACTGGTTTCTGGCTACTGCAAAGTTTAAAATGGGAAGAACGGTCAACAATGGAGATCAAAATTGATATTCTGGAGGAAGATCCAATGCAGCAGAATAAAAACATGAAGAGTGTGATTTAATGAAAGACAAGACAGGGTAGGAAGGTAGACTCTAAGAAAGATACTCAAAACATAATTTCAAATAATGGTAAAAATATGAACAATCAAGTTGGAGAAGGGCATAGACTATGATGGAATGGTGGGTGACCTTTATTAGGGTGGTGGAAAAGTAATTGTGGTTTTTGCCATTACGTTTAATAGATAGGCCTAATACATAGGGTTTTCCTGCAAGACATAGCTAAAAAATGATTTTGGCAAAGATCTTGATAATTTGAAAGAGAAAGTCAAGTGAAGTTCTAGATAAAGAGTTCTCCAGGTCATGAAGTAATATGCATGAAAGCTGAAATGGGTACACACTTAAATTGTTGCAGGAATATGAGCCTGTCCAGTGTGGCCAGAGCGGAAGGAAATGTAGTCTAAGATGTGGAAAAGGACAGGTTAAGTGAGACTTTGTGTACTATGGCAAGGAATTGGTATTTATGAATGGTGCTTTTAAAAATTGGATAAAACAAGGAGTTAAGTAGTATAAGGAATCTTCCAAAAGTGTATAGAATTTAGAGAAATCCTTATGATATTTCCAACAGATTTGACCCTTAAGAATAATACTCAATTACTTAACATTACCATGTTTACTTCAAACATTACTAGAAGATTTAAAAATAGACAGGTAGGTATGTAGATAGGTAGATAGATATAAATGGGCAGATTTGAATTAATGGGAGGTATTTCAAAGGTTTTGAGAAAAATTGAATTTAAAAACAAAAAATTATTATGGGGATAAAGACTGTATAAAATGTAGAAGCTGATTTTAGTAGTTCAGACTAGGTATGGTGATAGCTTGTATTTGGTGGTAAAAAGTGTCATTTCTGACTGGATTTTACAGGTAGAACCCACAAAGAATAATGATAGATTAATTATGGAATTTGAAGAAATTGAAAGAGTTGGTGCTCGAGAAGAAAAAACGCTTTACATTATGTGATTTGTATCTGATATAGTTACCAATATATTTTCAGTTTTCTGATACCCATAACAGTAATTGCTTATAAAAAAAAGAACAATCATGTCTTTTACATTAAATAAAATATTGCAAGAAAATATTAGAGTTCTGCTTGTTACATTAGAACATTTAAAGGAAAAGAAATGAAGCGTCAAAGTTCTTGAAGACAATTTTCCAACTCTTTATGAATTCTACTTAAAGTAAATAAACAAAAAGCTAAGAAAACCAAAATTTGTCCATAAAGTCTAATCACTTCTTCGTAGAATCTAATTCTTATATGTGATTTTATGCTAACAGTGATTACAAAATAAAAATAATTTCTACGATTGCTGAAAAGAATTAGAGCAAGCTAATCATATAAAATATGTCTACAAAAAATACATAAGAAAATGTAAAGTTGGGTGACATTTTCTGTTAGCTATCATATATAGATACATGTTTCATTTATACATTTCATATATTTATACATAAATATATATTTCCATTTTTTAGCTCTCTGAGGTAAATAGGGTAAAATTAAGACACTGTGTTTTATTCTCAAAAATTTAAAGATCAAATCTGTTAGAAATACATGAAAGATCCCTCTTAATTTTATACACTTTTGGAAAATTACTCAAAGTTATTTAACTTATTTTATCCAATCTTCAAAAATGTGACTCATTAATATAACATGTTTTCCATTTAATCTATATATTAGAAACTAAAAACAAATTATAATGTTTGATCTTAGGTTAAATAATTGGAATATTATCCTGTAAATTTTCCAAGGGTCCTAAAATATGGAATTATAAAAAAGCATAAAATATTAAAGGATCTGTTTCGTTAATGATATGGAGGCTGAAGATCTATGAAAACATTGAATGTCCTCCAATATTAAATATGGTATGAATATCCAGATAAATAACTGTGGCAAAATGTTTATAAAACGCAAAACATTTGATGATTTTGATGAAAACACACGATCTCATGAAGGGGTGGCCTGCCCCTCCACACCTGTGGGCGTTTCTCATTAGTTAGAATGAGAGACTTGAGAAAAGAAATGAGACACAGAGACGAAGTATAGAGAAAGAAAAAGTGGGCCTAGGGGACCGGAGCTCAGCATACAGAGGACCGACACCGGCTGATCTCTGAGTTCCCTCAGAATTTATTGATCATTATCTTTACCATCTTAGAAAAAGGGAAGTAGCAGGATAATAGGATCATTGTAGGGAGAAGGTCAGTAGTAAGACATATGAATAAAGATCTCTGTGACATGAATAAGTTTAAGGAAAAGTGCTGTGCCTTGATATGCATATATAAACATCTCCATAAACCTTTTTAGTGCATAAAGAGCAGCATTGCGCTAGCAAGTCCCACCTTCAGCCCGAAGGCGGTTTTCTCCTTTTTCAGCAAACAGAACAGACAATCGGGTTTTACACCGAGATGTTCCAGGACAGGCAGGAGACAGATGCTTTTCTCTATCTCAACTGCCAAGAGGCTTTCTTTCCTCTTATACTAGTCCTCCTCAGCACAGACCCTTCACGGGTGTCAGACTGGTGGACGATCAGGTCTTTCCCTTCCCATGAGGCCATATTTCAGACTATCACATGGGGAGAAACCTTGGACAATATCTAGCTTTCCTAGGCAGAGGTCCCTGCAAACTTTGGCAGTGTACGTGTCCCTGGGTACTTGAGATTAAGAGAATGGTGATGACTTTTCACAAGCATACTGCGTTCAGGCACTTGTTTAACAAAGCACACCCTGCACAGCCCAAAATCCGTTAAACCTTGAGTCACCACAGCACATGTCTCTTGCAAGGACAAGATTGGGGGTAGGGTCACAGATTAATAGCATCTCAAATACAAAACAAAACGGAATCTCTTATGTCTACTTCTTCCTATATAGACACAGTAACAGTCTGATCTCTCTTTCTTTTCCCCACAATCTCATGATAATAATTTTCATAGTAGCTTATCTAACATAAACATAAATCTATGTTAGATATCCTCTCTCTATTTTTCTCTCTACTTCTCTTTTTTTCCAAATTGTTAGAGCTACCAATGTACTCCAGCACAATTTTAAGACTACTCCAAGAGGCATATCAATCATCTTCCATGTACATTTGGTAAGGCTGAGAACATTTGTGCTTCCTTATATGACAGCTAGATCCTCTTGTTTCCCCCAATTCTTCAAAGCTGCCAACCACAGTTGAAAAAACTAACTCAGAAATAAACACTATGCATTTAAGGGACAGAGAAACCTAAGGCTGTGAAGCATTAGGCAAGTTACTTGCTTTCTCTGAATGTTAATTTCCCATCAGAAAAACTGGCTTTATTATTCCTGGCTCACAGAATCATTGTGGGATGGAATGAGACCAGGGACCTGAGGCCAACACTGCGTAGTGGTCTAGAGCTTAGATGGGGAGTTTCCTGAATGGTCACTCTGTTACTATGTGACACTCAGACCCCAAACAAATGGACTTATGGGGCCAATTGTGCTTCAGGTGATACTGCTGTCTTCCATTCTATCACAATATTTTGATCCACATTGGGATAAATATATTTACCAGATGACTGACCCTCAAAGAAATCCACAGCTCTTTGGGGAAGAATCCTTTTGGTGTATTGATAGTAATGGTTATTGGTGTAACATGAGAAACAGGAGTTATCAAGGAAAAAACACATTTACTTGATGACTCAAGTCAAATTGAAATAGATTGTTTTGCCTTTTCTTCTATTTTGTTTTGTTTTATGGGCACACTGTTAAGTCCTTTAAACGAATCTGTTATACTAGTCTTTATTTACTAAGTGCGACATGAGTTTTGAACAGGCAATTTGTATGAGAATATTAAAAAGTCTGATGACATTCTGGTTTAGAAATTTATAACTTTTAAATTTTTGATGAAATACAAAACTTTTGGAATTGTGTGTTTGTTAAATAAGTAGAATGTAAGATGTGAAAACTGCATTTTGATATAGCCACAGTGAAAATTCCTAACTGTATAAATTTCAGGATTGTCCTACAGTGCTGGAAATTTTAAGTACAAGTAAGAATGACAGACTCTAATTAAGTGTATTTGTCTGTGCCATCTGGAAGCCTTTTACAGACCATTAATTGGTAGGATTATTACTATGTTCTCAGTTAATGGATTCTGTCAGATTCAAGCTCCAGATTTTTTTGTGTTTGAAGGGCTGTTTGTGGGTTTGAATTAAGTGCTTAGTTATTTCAATGATGTGTGTGACTATTACTAAATGGTACTTATTCATCTCTCTATGTCTTACTTTTTTAATGGATTGAAACTCAAAAATTTTACCGAGGCTTTTGCAATTTTGGATCAGCAGTAATGAAAAAGTACTTATTGTGTGCATAATTTCACAGAGTCTACAGAATACTACTTACCCTTTATTTAGGGCTACCTTAGGTTAAGTGAAATGTCTTCTCACCATAGCAGGTATTGGGGGGCAAAAACCCCACATCCCTTTAATTAAACATGTACGTCATTGTTGTAAATAATAAAAATAAATGTCTGGTGGTTTTTCTACAGTTCCTGGATGGATACTTATAAACCATTGGGATATTTCTGTTGCTAGGAACAAACCAAAGTTGAGTAGTGTAGGGTAGGCTTTTAAACCACATCTGAATTTACAATAAGGAGATAACTTAGGGCGTGGACTGATCATATCAGAAAAATCGACCATGCAGGTAGAAATGTGGGACTTCTGAGCCACATGATATTAGCCTGAACCTCCTGGCTTCTGGCAAGGAGAGAGCTGAAGATTGAGTTCAATCACATGGCTAATGATTTAATTGACCATGATTACATGATGAAATATATAAAAAAAAAAAACATCCAGAACTGAAGCTGAGCTGACCTCTCTGACTGGTGAACACATGAATACTCCAGGTGGGTGATACATCTGAATTCCGTGGGGAGAGCATATAGAAGCTCTGTGCTCAAGACCCTCCCAGACTTGCCCTATGTGTCTCTTCATTTGACTAGTTTTAATTTGCATTCTTCCTAAGAAAACATGAGTCATAACTGCCCTGAGTTTTGTGAGTCATTCTAGCAAATTATTATAACTAAGAAGGTCATAGGTATCCCCAAATTTCTAGCCAGTTGATGAGAAGTACAGGTGGAGATGGACTGGGACCCCCTAACATTGTGGCTGGCATCTGAAGTGAGATCAGTCTTATTGGGGGCTTGTGCTAACTTTTGGTGGTCATTGTCAGAACTGCATCACAATATTTCAGCCTTTCAACTTATTTCCACCTAGTATTCTCCATTTCACCCTAGCAGTGCTGCCTAAAAGCCTCTAAGAAGGCCAGATTTGAAACAGTGTAAAATTGTATTACTTGTCAGTCAAATAAACTGATTTTCCATGTTCTGCTCATCGGTACGGTGACCTTCATTACATAAGCCAAACGTAGACAGTTTTAATGTTGTGAAGAGGCAATATAACTCAGTGAAAACAGAATGAAACTTGGGTGTTAGGAATTGAGTATTCTCAAAATAACTCTATTGCTAACAAGAACTGTGGTCTTAGAAATAGTTGGCTAATCACTTAGAACCTGTTTATCCAGAAAAATAAGGCAGTTGTACCAAATAATCTATAATATTTTTATTTATCCAAAAAAAAAAAAGGCAATTGTACTAAATAGCCTATAACATCCCTGGTACCCCTTAGGCTGCAAGATTTTTTTGAATGTCAATGCCTCAGTTTCTTTGCCAGCAGAAGGGAGTCAATCTGACTGAATCTCATTCAACTATGACAAGAAATAACTGAGCCATTTCTCCCTATAGAAAAGAAACAGATTTTATCCTTTCTGAATATGTTATGATTCTCTTAAAATTTCCATATACATCTTATCAAAAAAAAAAAAAAGAAAAAGTAAGCCTACTAGTTTTAATAGAAAGCAGTTTTCCCTCAGCATCCATCAGTGGAGCAAAATATAATTTACAAAGAGAGAAACAAGAGACAGAAATTTTCTCTGTAGTTGATTTCTCCATGGATATAATGTTGAACATTAATATGGAATGGCAATCTTAGTTAAAATATGTTTACAAGAAGTGTTTACTGCTTGAATGTATGTGTTCAATTTTGTATCGTTTTGTTTTCTATTTCTCATCGCACTCTGGCTTTTTGAGGAAAATTACTCACATCAGTGCAGAGCCAAAGTATTAATACAAGTCAGGAGGTTCATCGCACATTAAGGCGCATGTAACCCTGAGCACTATCAGAAAGGAGCAACAAGTCTGGAATTTGGAGTAAAGCAGGGCCATATTTAAGTCCGAGCTGCAACACATACCAGCCATGTCGCCTTGAACAACTTAAACTTTTCTCAGCTTCAATTTTCTCTTTTAAAAATTCCTACTTTAAGGACTGTAAAATATTTAGTGTTTAGCACAGTGATGAGAACATAATACATGATTGATAAATGGTAACCATTTTCAACGTGATTATGAGATCCTGTTTTTTTTTTTTTTGTTGGCTTCAATTTCTTCTTTTTTTTCAAATGAGCCACTTGGACTAGGTAATCACTAAGGATAATTTCATTTTTAACATTCTGATTCTTAATTTTTTAAATTTAATTTTGACATTCTGTCACCACCTCACTCCATCACTATAATTTAGAGTCACACTATGCAATTATTTCATAAAATAATTATCTGTTATTTCATGCTATTATGAAATAAGTCTCTATTATTTCATGAAAAGCAAATAATTAACTCAAACTATTTATATTGTCTCTGACATTTCACAATAACTCTGATATAATAGTATAATAGGTTTTTGGAGTCTCTTCGACCTGTCATCTTTAGGACATATTGTCACATCTTTCAGAGGCATTTAAAACCATAGGTATATTATCTGATGGTAGAACAACGTTATTTTTAAATAAATTATCTTAACCCTTGCAGTTTGCCAAAGATTTGTCCAGGAACCCCTATGGAAACAGGAAATTTCCTTATAAGCACATGACTGGCACACCAGTTAAACAGACATTCTAACTTAAGTACTCACTTTTGGTAGGTGTACAACATTGTGTTAAATAAAATGTTTGTGAAAATTGAGTAGGACTTCATGATAGGTTTTACAAATAAATATAAATACAAAATTTACTTAGAGAGCATTTACATTTTTGCATTTCAAAAAGTAATGATTTATACTTTTCAATTTATATTCAAAATGTTCAGGGGTATAGGCCCCATAAAAATAATTAGAACTATAGTCTATGTTGCAGATATTGAATTTTGGATATTTTCATGCTTATTGTGAAGACAGTTATGTAAATTGGATGACTGAAGAACAAGAATAAAGTTTCCAATTAATAGCCAATTTAATTACACATTGCAAAGCTTTGGGGTCTGAGTTATTTGCTTTTGGTATTTTTATTTCCTTAAAATCTTTGCTCCTAACATGATTACTATGAAGTAAAAACAAAAATTCTTGTCTTTAAAATGGTTGAGGAGGGACAAAATGGGGCAAAAATCCTTTATGTAAACAGTTAATTCTGGATGAGTGGGAGAAAAAAACCCTACCATGAAAATTTCCTATTTGCTAACGAAAATTGTTAAATAAATATGTTACTTTTTAGAAAAAGTCAAAAGGGTGCCTAAGTACTCAAACTCTACATTTTTTGTGTGTGTAGCAATTTACCAGACTATCATCATCCTTACACTATACATTTGATTTTTATGGGCCTCAAATCTTCTTTGTATTGAACTTCTGTTGCATTGTAATCACAACAGAAGATTTATTATAATACAACTCTTTTGTTAAGTGGAGGACTGAGCCTGCGAACTGACTTTTGATAGCACATTTGTGGAATGGCAAACTATTATACAGATAAATGTTTTTTTGATAGTAGTTGCTAAAACCCATACCAGAGAAATTTCGTTTACCAATAAGAATTTAACGACCAATAAAAGCTGTATGGAAGAAGGAGAATCAATATACAAAATATAAGAAATTTCAGGAAAATGCTGCATATTTTGACCTATCACAAAATGCTATTATTTCAAATAAAAAAATGAAAATATGTGTAAGATTAGATTTACTTTTTAGCTTATGAGAAAAAAATCTTAGAAATGGGCCATATTTAAATTCACTTATAACTTACTGAGAATATATTATAATGTCATACATTCTAAAACAAGGTGTAACTGCTTCCAATTGACCTCTGTGTAGGTCTATTTCCTAGATGGATGGCTGAACAATTTCTCAACTGACATAGTGTAGAGCTTTCTTCTCCTTTATTTATTTATTTATTTATTTTGCATGAATTATCTAAGATGACTGATTAGATTTCCACTGCATATTTGCACAGTGTAGAAACAGACTGTGAATCTTCCCAGAAAGCAGGTCAAATTCAATTATATTTTTCATACCGGACTTTTCAGTCTCTGCTTTCTCAGGTACCAACAATTCATGCCAAATGTCCATATCTGGTCCTAACTTTCATCTGGCCCTGATGTTATTAAAAAGCCTTCTAATGGTATAATAAGCAATTTGAGTGGGTGAATCAAGGACAAAAACATTTTTCCAATATTCTCTGGTCAAAGATGTTGGGAGGGTTAATCTTGAAATTATTTTACTTGAAATTACATGCCTATGAATTTTGTCTTGCCTGTTTCCTATGTTTTATAATTTTATAAGGCTTACATGACTTTTGACGCATTGTGCCCTGATCAGCAAGTTTAACATCAACCATATTTTAATAAATATCTAGGATAATCAAAATATTTAAAACAAAGCTACTGCTTGGAAATAACTTTTAAGATTTATTGGAGGAACAGCTGCAGAATACATAGTCAAAAGATCTAGAAATCGAGTTGAATCTGTGTTATCTCGCTAAAGAGCTTGTGTTCGCTCACATGTGATATGATTTTAGGACGCTTCGCCTTTAATGAAGGTGAAGAAGGTGTTTTGCTGCTCTGGTTTTGGTTCTTATTTTATAATGGTCAAAGACTGAATGCATTACACAGGATAAATCAGTCCATTGGTGACAACAAAAGGAATTGAAAATACAACCTAATAATTAAGTCACCGGATTGGTAAATAATGTGGTATGTGATAATCTCACCCAAAAAATAAAATGTTAAATTCTTCTGGAAAGTTCTATCAACATTATTTGAAAGCGTAACTTTGAACTAACACCAAGATATACTGAAGTAATAATCATCATTTATCTCTATAGTATTTTTACATGACTAGGCCATTGTTTAGAACTCAAATAATCAAATTTGACTGCTAAAATTTTTGTTGCAAAATCTAATAACTGGAAGCTAATGTAAAGTAAATGTTATTCATATCTGTGGAGAACGGTTTTTAACTCCAATATTTAATAGAGTGTCAAAGCAAATTGTGACTACAAGTTGCAAATTTTATTTTCTATATACTATTTCAAGTGTGCTTTGTTTTTTCAGCAGACCAGCATAGATGGTAGAGGGGTAGCAGAATCTGAAAATAGAAAAGCAAATTAATTCAACTGTGGATTTTGTATGAGATACGATGATCTGCTTACAAAGTTTATAACTAATATCATGGGTTTGCTATTTCTTATGTCTAGAAAGCAATAATCTACTCTGCGTCACTGGTTTCTGAGAGATTTGATAATACAACATTTCACTATTCTTTTGTACATATAGTGTCACAGTGGTTGCAGAGTTAAATAATAAGCTTATAAACAGAAATTTTTATGCTTTATTTCTACCCAGAATTCATATAGTAGGATTCTTTACTATGAAAAATGTTTATTAATAAGAACAAGTTATACTAAAATACACTTGTTATACTAAATTTAGGTGGACTAGTCAGCATGCTTTAAATATACTACAGACTCCAATATGATACATATGTTATGTTAACTTTTTGAGGGGCATATTTGAGGGGTATATAAACAGAACAATTTTAAAACTGAAATCATACCTTTGGAATCCAAATTCAGAGCTTAGATAAAATAAAGCCTTGGTAATGCAAGACTAAAATGGCTCTTACTTTTATGGAGACTATTTGTGTTCCTATTAAGTTTTTACTCAGTGCTGTAGCTTTCATTTTTCTATTTCAGAATTTGACCACTTTCCATTTCACGTCTTATTACTTACCCCAAAACACCAAGAAGGGATAGTATTGTAAGAAAACTGTGTAGTTGTCTAAGTGTTACAACTGATGACCGCTGATAAAATTTATCTAATCTTTTATATGAATTGATTTTTGCAAACTTCTTAATGGTTCATTTTAGTTTATTTTTTTCTAGTATTTTGAGGAGAAAAGGACATTTAAAGGCAATTTAGTTTAACTCTCTGTTAAGACAATTATTATTGATGATAGGTCATTTGTGCAAAGAAAATCTGTTCTTAAAAAAATCAAATACTTCAAATGATTCTTATTCACCTTTTAAAATATGATTACTTTTTTCTTCATTTCACTGAAAAATACGAGCATTTTAATGGAGGTTATGGGCAGAAAAGAGAAGGAAGGAATAGTCCTTTCAGAAAATAAAGAACATCAAGGGACAATATACCTAGAGCTGGAACTGAAGCTAAAGGTCTGTTTAAGAAAAGGCATGCCAAATTATTGAATAGAGTATCAGAGAAGGAAGAGGGAGAGAAAAACTTTACATTTATCCAGCATTTTTCTGAGGGCTTGTTCTGGGCAATGTTCTCATTTTAAGATTCAACCTAATTCAAACTATTTAAAGATGAGAAGAAAACAAGAAACGAAAGGATATTTTTTTCTATACACTAATAAGCGACAGTCAAGTAGGTTGCCCTAAGTATTTTAGATACAGTCAATGTGATTTTATCAGTAATGATAACAGTGTGTGTGGAATAAGGGAACTAAATATACACAGTCTGATTCCTCTCGGCCCCATAAAATGTTCCTATACTTTAAATAGACTTTAACAGTATTTCCAAAGAAATGGAATCTATTGCTGCCAGTGGGGTTAATTAGTATAAAATGCTATTTATAAAATATTCACGAGCTGTAGGTAAAAAAACATTGTTTATCTAAACTGAGAAAATAGATGCTTGTTAATATTTTTGAACCAGTCATTTCTATTTTATTATATTTTTGAAAGTGAATTTCAGCAGTTTGGGGGGAGTGGTAAAATGCTGTCATGTTCATGTTCTCACTTCGATGTTGTGCTTTAAGGCTTATCTTCCTAAGTAGGTTTTAACACTTTACCCTGTTTTTCAATTAGTCAGATATCCTACACTTTAAGGATAAGTTTTATTACAGTTGCTAGTGAAAATACAAAAACTCAAATGATATTGATTGAATTCTAAATAATGAACTCTATTTGAAAGACCTGAATATGGGTCTAGCAGTAACAATCCACAGCTCAAAGCCCAACCCTAACCACACAATCATGATCAACTCTTTGAAGGTATGTTAGAAAAGTGGTAATTCAATCATGCTGATTTTCATTTAAACCACTGAGTCTCTCATAGGTTCAAGTAAAAGCTTCTGTGAAACTAATATGATGTCCACTCAATGGCTAGATAGTATAGCTGAGTACTCTGCCAGGTAAATTGTAGTTTGTTACACCTAAGATAAAAGTAACAGCTTTGTGTTCCACAGATTTCCGGTGCCTATGTTTGGTAGTTTGGTCTTCTGTAACACTTTTTTTTCTCTTTTTTTTTTTTTTTTTTTTCTGAGACGGAGTCTCGCTGTGTCACCCAGGCTGGGGTGCCATGGCACGATCCCGGCTCACTGCAACTTTCGCCACCTGGGTTTGAGCAATTCTCCTGTCTCAGCCTCCCAAGTAGCTGGGACTACAGGTGCACACTACCACACCCAGCTAATTTTTGTATTTTTAGTATAGATGGGGTTTAATGATATTGGTCAGGCTGGTCTCAAACTCTTGACCTCAGGTCATCCACCCGCCTTGGCCTCCCAAAGTGCTGGGATTACAGGCATGAGTCACTATGCCCGGCCTGTAACACTTCTTTAAAGAATGAAGATTCATTAACAAAGATAGCATTTGTACAGACAAATATTCAAAAGAATACAGAAAATTCCTGTAGAGCTTTCTGATTTTCCATTGTGGGGCCTAAATTGCTCAGGAACATTATTCATAGCAAATACAGAAAACAGAAAAAAAATCAACTAAAGGTATTTCTTTGAATTTTCCTTTGTCATTATTGAGTTTTCACAGAAATATTTGACAAAATACAGCCATATGTCTTAGTGTTTAGTGAATTCAACATGACGTTTGTATAAGAAAGAATCTATAACTTTGTTTTTAAGAAGAAATTACACCAAGTAGACTCCACATGGATCAGTCAAATTCAATAATTCTGAGGAAGGTCCTTTGGACCCTGTATGATAAAATGTTCATGCGTTTATTAAACACTTATGTCACACACTTCTATACCTATTAGTTTGGCCAGCTGTGTAAGTGTTTATCCTCTTGTACTAAATTCCTGAGAGAACAAGTGTGTTCTGTTGACATCCCTTAAACTCCTGCTGTCCCATAGGGGTTCAAAGCAATGAAGCAAGAAATTGAGTTGAGGAGGTGGAGAGGACTCTTGACAGTATCAGCAGCAAACTATTTTGTGCTAATCATGAGACATGGCCTTGGAGAATTCTGGGTCCTAACTATGTCTCTTTTGATGGCTCTGTTAACCTGCAGGAATTGGCCAATCAGATTGTGTTCACAAGAATCTACAATTATAAATTTAAAAGCAAAAGAAAAAAGTTGGACATTTAATTCTATGTTGTAAGTGCTGTATAACAAATAAACATTCTGACTCTTTCTTTTCCGATAAAGCAATTGACTGGAAATAAAGTAAACATAGTTGTGCTCAGAAGTCAAGTGTTATCTTGAAAAAATAACATCCTATAATAGAAAACCAAATACATGAATAGTAAGGAGCCTCCTATATAAACATGTAAGAATGCATGTACACCATTACAATGCCAAGGGACTTACTTATATTTATTTATCTTTATGCAATAATTTATTTATTCTATTTTTAAAAATAACTATGCTATAAATCATCTGGTAGATTCTGTAAGATACAATGGAGGGTAAAAAAAGATTCCTGACCACATGGAGATTACAGTCTAAGAAAGTAGTAAGACGTGAGGCTAAAAGCAATTAATGCTAAATACGCAGCTGAAAACAATGAAAGCAAAGGTCTGATTTGTGGAGTCAGTAAAGAGAATCAATACGATCTCTTTGATTTAAATCAAGAAGGCCTATAACTTTAAAGGTACATAATGGGGCATCTGTATTTTATTTCTTAGTAGTTTTAATTAAAAAAAAATTAAGCATATTTGTATCTGAAAACAGGTTGTCTATTTTATAAAGTAAAAGCACCATTAAATGCAAATGGGAACTGTATTTCAATGCTTAAATCTCTTCTGATGTCATATTTTCAAAGTAGACTCTTTTTAAAGAATAATTTACACTTGCCGGGTGCGGTGGCTCACACCTGTAATCCCAGCACTTTGAGAGGTGAAGGGGACTGGATCATGAGGTCAGGAGATGGAGACCATCCTGGCTAACACAATGAAACCCCATCTCTACTAAAAATACAAAAAATTAGCCAGGCGTGGTGGCAGGCACCTATAGTCCCAGCTACTCGGGAGGCTGAGGCAGAAGAATGGCATGAACCTGGGAGGTGGAGCTTGCAGTGAACCCAGATCATGCAACTGCACTCCAGCCTGGGTGACAGAGAGCAAGACTCCTGTCGAAAGAAAGAAAGAAAGAAAGAAAGAAAGAAAGAAAGAAAGAAAGAAAGAAAGAAAGAAAGAAAGAAAGAAAGAAAGAAAGAAAGAAAGAAAGAAAGAAAGAAAGAAAGAAAGAAAGAGAGAGAGAGAGAGAGAAAGAAAGAGAAAGAAAGAAAGAAAGAAAGAAAGGAGGGAGGGAGGGAGGGAGGGAGGGAAGGAAGGAAGGAACTGGTTTTCTAAAAAGTAAGAAAATCTGAATAAAGTATGGCTTTAGTTAGTACTACATCAATATTGGTTCACTACTTAAGAAAAAATATACTATATTAACATATATTAATAATAAAGTGATATATGTTTATGTTAACTCTGTAAAGTCTTTGTAATTTTTCTGTAAATTGAAAACTTTTTATACATAATGTTTATTTAAAAAGAGAAATGGGTTTAGCACGGGAACATGGTTTCACAAAAATAGAAGCACTATATATGTAAGAGATTGTAGTTGTCATGTGTCAAAATATTTAGAAATCAAATCTCATGAGCTTTGAGATAAAAGAGTTCCAGAGAGAGACTTCACGGTGAAGTCTGGAAACAGGAGAGGTGGCCATTTAATGGCTATGTGACCTTGTACAGACAACTAATTTCTCTGAGATGTGATATTATTTATAAGTATTAATCATGATGTCTTCCCTGATAAATTTAGAAAGTTCTATTTTTGAGGAAACATTTGGGAATGGTAAATGAGCATATACAATTTAAGGCAATACTGTTATTGTGGTTTTTTAAAATGTTGTTAATATTATTTAAAACTTTGATGGAAAATGTGGATATTTAACAACCAGATCTGAGAGAAAGGAAATTACAGTAAGAAAAATTGAACAAGTGTGAAGAAAGGGGAGTTTAAAGGACAATGATGAAGTCCATATTCATTATATTTAGGGTAAATTCTATATAGTCAGCTTCAACTTTATTCACTAACTTATGAAAATCTTACATGAGGTATTTAATATTTATGAAATTAATCGATGCGTATGTGATGAAATATGCATTTTTAAGGATCATCCTAGTTATTGCATGGAGAAGGACTGGAAAAGGAGCAAGACTGAAGGCAGAGGAACCAGTTTTGAGGCTGAGAGGCTGCAGCAGTCAACAACACAAGAGATGAATGGTGTTTTGTCTAAATTTGTGGCAGAGGGTTAAAAAACAGAATGGATTTATCAGAGATAGAATTGACGCAACTTGGTAATGCATCAGATTGGACAGTAAGAATGAAGCAGATGTCAAGAACAAATGTTAGGTGGGACCATTTACTGAAACAGAAAACAAAGGAGAAGTAAAGTTATGTTAGAAATACAGCATGTTTACTTTAGTTATGTTGGGTTTGAAATATTTATAGGACATTGATGTGGAACCACCTAATACATAGTTTTCTATATAGCTCTAAATATTAAGAGAATGCTACCAGCTGGGGATATATACACAAGATACTGTGAGCATGTAGGATAATTAATAGTTACATTTTGGGTTATGGAAGAGAGAATGAGAAGAGAGTAGGACTATGAGAAGAAAGAAAGTCGGAGACTGAGGTATAAAATCATCTCATAAAGAACCCTTAATTCCTGGTTAAAGTCCCATCTATTTAGCAACTGCAATATTGCCCCGATCAAAAAATTTAACCTTACTGGTGTTTACACAAAGATGCAACAAAACCTAGAATGCCCTAATCTGTTCCAAACAAAAATATTGTGTTCTTAACGTTGCCTTGTCATTCTGCTCTGTTGTCTTTGAATTCCACCATTCATCGGAGGAGCAATTCATTTAATTATTTACATTTTTATTGAGACATCAATCTGCTAGTGGAATCTTACTGAGGGCATTCCATACAGAATGTTGTGACTCTTCATAGGCCATGACATGCAGCTCCTTCAAACCACCTTGAACTCTGTAATACGTCTCTTAGCCTTAGTCAGTCATGCTTTGGGGTTCCCATTGTCTATCAATTCATGTATACTTGCCGTAAAACTCAGGACACACTTAAACTTTATCTTGCCTTTTAATGTTTCTTATTTTTTGGTGCATGTGTGTATTGTCTTCTTGTAGGCTGTAATAACTAGACTGCAGGGAAAACTCCCATTCTTCACTTCACCTAGCAAAGTACCTTGCCATTACCTATATGTTGATTCATTGATTAATTTTTTGACTAAGAAAAATAGTCTATATTTGTTGAAGAAAAAGGAGGAGGATGTGCAAGCTTGAGAGAATAGTTCATAAAAACAAGCTAGTTTAAGCTAGTTATATTTCATGCTTTCTGTGGTGAGTTAAATGGTAGTGATTTCTTGTGTTAATGATGAAGAGAAACAGGGTTTGTGATTACATGACAACAAAATGTGTTTTCTATTTTAAGTTCCTACCAATAAAATAGTTATAGAATTAAGCATTTTTAAATTGTGGGTTTTCTTTTGTCTTTCAATAGCCACAATATTTATAACATCTCTTGGGGGTATACTTTAAGAGGATTCTGTATGTCAGACTTCATTGAAGGATGTCTTTCCTTGCCATCAACAGATTTAAGGAGATGTCATCATCAATTTCCACCTTCAAATAGGTCACTTCATGGTCAATAAATGCAAACTCACTTTAACAAATTAAAAACTGTCATACAATAGTCTCCCTCTCTCCATCTATGGAAACCATTATGAGAGTTCGACCTCCAAAAAGCACCCCATTGATTCTGACTTGAATCAAGATATGGCTGGTCCCAGAAAGCCCTTTTCCCAATCTCAACAATAAATAATTATTTCTTTTGGAAATGTCTCCAAACTTCTCCCATGTAGCCAACCAAGGACTGCCAAATATACCTGAAAACTAGTTTGAAATATCTCTGTTACCAAGACACCAGGGATTTGGTCTAGGTCCTGCTGCTCGCCTCAAAGAAAACCAATCACCGAGACAAGGCTTATTGCCAAGGAAGAAGGCTGTCATTGGTTGCTGCAGCCAAGGAGATGGGAGATTAGTCTCAAATCCAACTCCCCGACCAACTAAAATTGGGGGTTTGTTTAGCAGAGAAGAAATGTAACCGTGTGTGAGAAAATGGAAACTCAGGAGGGGCAAGTAAGCAATCATGATGAATGAGGGGCCTGGAGTCTCAGTGTCTGGACACCATCATCTTGCGAATTTCAGTTCTTTGAGACTTTTTGAGAGACCTGGGGTTCTTTCCTTAGGAGGGAAATGAGATAAAACAAATGTAAATTTCAAGCTTTAAGACCAGAAAGGTCAATTTCTATGTTTAGTTTCAAAAAAACAAAAAACAAACCAAAAACCTGTCTATGGAACCATTAGGTCAGTTTCACCTCCAAACTCCCTTCCAAAAACCTCACCTTCAAAGAACAATTGCTTTGTTCATGGGCTTTATCAGTATTTCCTTTTAGTACTCTATAAAATGTACTATTTTCTAATATCTATGAATCCATGTAGTAGATGAATTCCCTTACCATACTTTTGAAATAAGCAATCTTTAATAATTTTGTCTTGAACTTAAGTTTTGTCTTGGACATAAGTGCATAATAAGAAATATAAGTGTCCTACATTGTATTTTTAATATATAGATATTGAATTATTTAAATTAACAGTATAAATAGTTGAGAAATTGTGATTCTTTTTAGATGTAATTTCAACAACCTTTTAGTTAGGATGCATCTTGTTATAGATTCATTGATGTGCATTCAATGTTCTTATTACATATTGGATCAGAATTAAGTTCATAGTTCTTTAATTCTTTGCGACACAGACAAAATATCACGGTGACATTTTCCATGTACTATATCCTGATGCACCTGAGCATAATCTCTGGAACACTTTCCGACTTTTGATGAGTCTTATTACAGCCTCAGATAATGGTTTTTCTTTGTGTCTAGATACAGGTTTCCAGGCTAAAGCTTTAATTTTGTAGCAACTGAAAGGTTAACACCTTCTATTAAACAATAGAAGAACGATATTGTGGTAATAAGAAATCATTGCACCTCTGCTGGGTAATTTCTAAATACAAGGAGCTTTACATGTCAGAGTTACCTTGTGCAGAAGTTAATATGAAAGAGTTGAACACACATTTATTCTCTTTGTTTCCTCTAGCTTTTCAATTGTATTCCAAATAGCAAACTGTTAACCTTTCAGGGCCTAGTCTATAATTTGCATTCTGGCTAACAGCTGATTTACTTTACTGAAAGTTTGCTGAGGTAAGGAGCAAAGGATCAAGAGTTTAATGGACATACACACAGAAAAAGCCCAATTCTATGCATTTAAATCTATCTTATATCAGAAGAACTTATGATAAGTTTATAGCAATAAAATGTCAAGGTGTTAGTACGAATTGACAGGTTTTCATGTGATTATATGACAGAATCACAGCCCAAAATGTCACCTTTGCTTGGAGAAGCAAGACCCAACTGTATGCTAGTATTGAAGAGACCCATCTCACATGCAATGACATCCATAGACTCAAAGGAAAGGGATGGAGAAAAATATACCACACAAATGGAAAATAGAAAAAAAAAAAAAAAAAAGCAGTGGTTGCTATTCTAATTTCAGACCAAACATACTTTAAACCAATAAAAATCAAAAAAGACAAAGAAGGGCATTACATAATAATTAAAGGGTTCAATTCAACAAGAAGATGTAACTGTCTTAAACATATATATGCACCCAACACAGAAGCACCCAGAATCATAAAGCAAGTTCTTAGAGACATTTGAAGAGGTGTAGATAATGACACAAAAACAGTGGGAGACTTCAGCATGCCACTGGCAGTATTAGAAAGATCTTTGATGCAGAAAATTAACAAAGATATCTTGGGCCTGAATTTGACATTGGACCAAATGGGCCTAATAGATATCTCCAGAACTCTCCTCCCCAAAACAGCAGAATATGCATTCTTCTCATCTGCACATGGCACATAATCTAAAATTGACCTCAACTGAGGGACTGGGATTAGGGCTTCTCATTACTGAGAAAAAAAAAAGAAGACCCTTTATGACCTTTACTGAAATAATCTAACTTAATGACTATATCAATTAATTCCTCAATAATATAGAGTAAATCAGTTATTAAAATCAGTAGTTAGAGTACATCATCCAACAGTCCTGATAAAACAAAAATTATTGAACTCCAACTCCAGAGTTTCTAATCAGTAAATTTTAGATGGGACCAATAGTTTTCAATTCTAAAAAGTTTCCACGTACATTAGTTTTCTAGGGATGCCACTACCAAATACCACAGACTGTGTGCCTTAAACAACAGAAATTTATTTTCTCAAATACTGGAGGCTGCAAGTCCAAGATCAAGGTTTCAGCAGTATCGGTTTCTTCTGAGCTCTCTCTCCTTTTCTTGCAGATGGTGTCCTTCTGGATGTTTTCACATGGTGTTTCTTCTGTGTGCACAAATATCTGGTGTCTCTCCTCTCCCCTTCTTATAAGGGTAACAGATATATTGGATTAGGAACCACCCTAATAGCTCCAGTTTAACCTAATCACCACTTTAAATGCTCTATCTCCAAATATTGTCACAATCTTTGAAGTTAGATCTTCAACATGAATTTCAAGGTGACATCATTCAGCCCATACCACCTGGCTATCCTGATGCTGCTCTCTGGGACCACATGTTGCAAACTATTGGCTTATGTCTTAAATAAATCCAAGCATTTGCTAAGAAGAACTTACAGTGATTGGGATAAGTAAGGGTTCAATATCAGTAAGGAGAATTCAGAAGATTAATTCTGGATATAGTGGCTCCTCTTTTTCAACATTGATCGAGAGTGACAATCTCACACAAGATGGATTAATAAAAAGAAGCTGAGTTGTAGTCAACTTGATCCTTTGTCCCTTGCCTTCCATGAACCCTGAATCAATAGAAGTATATCCATGTGAGGGATATTTAATGTTACTAGAAACTCTTAGCTCTAACAAGTAATTTGTAGGTGCACTGGTTCATATATTGTTTTCTGCTTTCTGTTTGTCTTGTGGCTTTCTATAGATTACTCTTAAATGTGTTCGCTGTGGGACATTAGATTTTCCAGACTTATGGTGGCATTGTTATGAATAAAAGTCCTTTGGACAAACAGATCCAAACTTGTATGTAAACACCCAGAGGAAAATCTAGGTTCTTTAGAAGACAAGCCAAAATTAGGAGAAAAAGAGGACAGAAAAAAATATTTTCACATATTCATTAGATAGATCAATCAGATTATTTAGATAGATAAATCATATTATCTAATAGATCAATCATAGATATTATCTATGATAATGATTATCTAGATATGATTGATCTAATAGGTCTAATTTTTCTGTAAAGTTGACTTTTTAACATCAAAATCATTTACAGTAATAAATTTGAAACCAAACTTTAGTTCAAAATAAATTTTCTTCAAGTTCATGCTCTAAAAATATTTATATTTGACCTTCAATCTTCTCATCTACCAAATGAGTTAATAATACTTATATTAGGAATTTGCCATAATGTTTAATGAAATACAGAATATTCAGTAATAGATACATAGGATGCATTCAAAATGGTGGTTATAATTATGAAGACTGCTATAGAGTATTAAATAGAGGTAGTCCATAGTGTACATACATCATATGATTTGGCAAACATCCCAGTAAAGAAAATATTTAGTGGAATTGGCTAAGTTATCAGCACTCTTTTCTCCTCCTACCTTCAGATAATCTTGACATCTCTTATGTTTTATTCTAGTTTGAATATGGCCACTCCTTCAATTCTTTCCCCAAAAAAATCTACTCTCAACAAAGCTTACCAGAGTAAGTTGATTCCTGGAGAAAATTGGAAAACCCTTTAAATGCCAACATGGGAGATTTGTCTAAAAATGCAAAATTACATGATAATTTATTGTATTTTGAGTAGCTATAAGAAGGCCATGCATACATGAATAAGGTCCTCTAAAGCTGACATAACAACGTATCTGAGACTGGATAGCCTAAACAACAGAAATTTGTTTTCTACAGTTCCAGAAACTAATAGCCCAAGAACAAGGCGCTATGAAGGTTGGTTTCTTATGAGGCCTCTCTGCCTGACTTGTAGAGAGCCTCTCACATGGCCCTTTCTTTGTGTGTGTTGGGGAAAACAGAGAGAGAAATCTCTTGTGTCTCTTTCTCTTCTTGTAAGAATACTGTCCTAGGGCCCCAAACTCAAGACCTCGTTTAACCTTAGTTTCCTCCCTAAAGTCCCTATCTCCAAACACAGTCACATTGGGGTTCAGAGTTTCAACATATAAATTTTGGGAAGACACAATTCAGTCCACAACATAAAGTAACTAATAATATGGTTAAGGTTTGCAAATCAACAACAACATTTCACAATGTGAATAGACAATGAATGCATATACGTTTTCATTTTTCACATCATCTTTTAACACTAACCTCCAATGATTCTGAATGGTTTTACTTTTGATCACACGGAGCCCATATAAAATTTTGTTTGCTGTGTATTTGCCTTTTTAAGTAAAATAAAAGTGTTTGACAAAGATTATGCGACATTCATAAAATCCCGTAAAATAAATGGAGAAAATTATTCTATGGTATTTTCTACTTTTTATGCTGTGATATATTTGGAGATATGTCTGGAGATTGAATAGGAAGATACGTACAGATAAACAACCCAATGTGATATTAGATATAAGAGTTTATGGTAAGAGTCAAGAACGTTTCTATTTTCCATGGAAACAGTCAACCATGAAATTAACATAAAACTTTTTCAGTAAAACAAATTGTTTTTTCAAAATCTCACTGAGTAGATTTATCTCACTGAGATAAATATCTCACTGAGTAGAAAGAAAAGGAGAAGCCTCATTGAAGGCATTGTTTCAATACATCATCAAACTGCTCTTATATATTGATAAGCATAGTGGTTCAAACAAATCCTTTTGGAAAAAGTATTGAATTTGGATGGTAAATACACATTTTGTAACTGAAACTATTTTAACAAATTTTAAATTATACTAAAAGAAATGGCAAACTATGGCAGTGGAAAGATACATAAATTTGTTTATTTCTCCAAATAAGTTATCCAAACTAGAAATCCACAAATGTAGATCAAAGCATTCTGGTTCTTAAAGAGTGACAAAATATTCATTTTTACGAATATTTTCAATCTTTTCTTGCAGCTTCTAATAAAAGTTATGCTTGACTCTTTGACAACATTTGATATGACAATATATGTTTGGTACATAGCACTCAACACTTTTCAGGGATTTGAAAATACAACAACATTAAATAATTTGCGATTGATTTTCTTCTCAACCTTGTGAAAAATAGTGTATGTAAGAAATAGAAGTAGGATTTGTCGATTTTCATTCACAAATGCATTCAGCCATGTTTTCAAGGCATGCCAGGAACATTAAATCCCCCAAGTCAAGAAATAAAATGAATCGAATGAATACAATTCAAATGAACTTCTAACTGAGACATTGAGTGGTGAAGGGAAAATTTATTATTTATTAAATTTTTCTCACATTAAAAGAAAAGAAAAAACTTTAACCTGGTTAAATACCAGACATTAGTTTGGATAAGAATTGTACACATTCCTCAAATCTGTTCCAGCACCGAGTCTGGATTGTGATTCAGAGAAAAAGTGTCTGCATTGCCTGTTTATTCCGATTCAGTCCAAATGTTTTAAAAAACTAAAGACAGAATTAAGTCAATATGACCTACTTTCACAAAAAAAAAAACTTCTGCAATTCCTGAAAAAGACTTAAGCCAATGATATATTTGGTAGCATTTTATGTTAGAAGAATCACTAGAACCTGGAAAAAATATTCTGTAAAAAGCTAACACTCTTAAAGTTAAAAAATAAATTTCACTCTTTTTGCTGGAATATCCATTTTGATGAGACCACATGTTTTATGAGCTTTCACTGGAATATCTCACTGAGTAGAAAGAAAAGGAGAAGCCTCATTGAAGGCATTGTTTCAATACATCATCAAACTCCTCTTATATATTGATAAGCATAGTGGTTCAAACAAATCCTTTTGGAAAAAGTATTGAATTTGGATGGTAAATACACATTTTGTAACTGAAATTAGTTTAACAAATTTTAAATTATACTAAAAGACATGGCAAGCTATGGCAGTGGAAAGAGACATAACCTGTCATTACCACAGAATAGAATTTCTTAATCCTCAAACTGAGAACAAGCTGACTCTAGAACATACAAGTCTACAAGTTTACTTTTTCTAATTAGGAAAATACAGGACAATAAAAATAGATAGTATAATAGTTTGGGGATTACAGAATAATTCTTACCTTGGTTTAGCATATTTATAACACAATTTACATCTGTAAAAGTGTAAAAGACATAACTGTGGGTTCTCTTTTATATTAAACTTCATAATAAATAAAAACTATAGGTTCTAGGTTATCTAATTATTAGGTGGCTAAGCAATTAGAGGTCTGTGTTAGTCCATTTTCATTCTGCTATGAAGAAAAATCTGAGACTGCGTACTTTATAAAGAAAAAGAAGTTGAATGGATGAGCAGTTTCACATGGCAGAAGGTGAAGTAGGAGCAAAAGCATGTCTTACACGGCAGCAGGCAAGACAGTATATGCAGGGGAACTGTCCTTTATAAAACCATCAGATCTTGTGATACTCACTCACTATCACGAGAACAACACGAAAAAACCTGCCCCCGTGATTCAATTAACTCCCACTGGATACCTCCCATGACACAAGGGGATTATGGGAGCTACAATTCAAGATGAGATTTGGATGGGGACACAGCCAAACTATATCAAGGTCCTTAACCAAAAACGTGACAATAAAATCTCAGATTTGGGATTTTAAATTTTAAAATTTAGTTTTCCAGATTGAATCATATATCATGTATTCATTCTAACAAACATTTATTAATTGCTGCTTTTTCAGATGGTATAGTTGACCTTATACAAAATGTCTGGAGTAAGGGTTACAAACATGAGTGCCCAAAGGAGTAATGTAAATGATCAAAGTTGGCCTGTGTGGAATGAGGCTCCCTGGAGTGTGAGCGTCCACCAAAAAAGGACAGGTTGTCTTCAGCTTCAGTATGGTTATGTGGGCACAGTTTTTCCAGATTTATCATTTTTTACAAGAGATTGGAAATCTGACATTGTAATTGCAGTCTTCTGATTTTTAAGTACCAATAACTAATTAAGTTTAAAAAATCATGGTTTTTTAAATAAATAAATAGCCAGACAAAATGTGTTTATGGACCTGATGCAGGCTGTTTGAAGTTTTTCCCACTGATACAGAGATTTATCAATACCTTTGAAGCCTGACATTTTATTCAGATTTTTGGCAATGAATAAATAGCCTCCAAGTCTGTCATTGGTTCTAAAGATAGATACCCGATTCTCTGTTGTCTGTTCAGATTCCATGATACTCAATCTTTCTATCAGTCCCTTGGAAAATGACATTGTCAGATCATCTTTAAGTTTGCCTGATGATACCTATTTGTAAAGGGAGAATGTTACACTGTTTAATACAGATCAGACCTGAAAATAAAAGTATTTTGAGAAAATAAAACAAGCTATTATTTGAGTAAAAATTACTTTATGTGCACACCATATATATATACACATTTTATATATATATACACACACTTTTAAAAATATATATATACACACACTTTTTAAAATATATATATACACATACTTATATATATATATATACACACACACACACACACACACACACACACGGTAAAATATTCATAGAGATTGAACCAATGGTCATTAATCAAACTTTATGTTAGTAGGAATTATCTGAAATAAATGTACTTTTTAATATGAGGTTTTCCTCCAAGAGACGCAGATTCTGTAGTAAAGAGGACCCAGGGCCTTTTAAAGAAGGCTTCATGTGGTTTCAGGCTCATGGTTATAAGGTTGATGTTATAAACACTAAGGTAGATTAAAACACTAATAAAGAATAAAACATCAATTTGATACAAAATTAGTATCATTTCCATGAAAGTAGTCAAGGTCCTACCCTTTACATTTTCTTTTTCAAATAAATGGTGGTTGACTATTGGATCATCCTCTTTAGTGTGAATATTCTATACAGTGGAAGAGTAAGTAAATATAGATGGTCCCTGACTTGTGATGGTTTAAATTATAAATTTTTTTTTCTTTTTTTTTTTTTTTTGAGACAGAGTCTTGCTCTGTTCCACAGGCTGGAGTGCAGTGGCACAATGCCAGCTCACTGAAACCTCTGCCTTCCAGGTTCAACCAATCTCTGCCTCAGCCTCCCAAGTAGCTGGCATTACAGGCACCTGCCACCACACCTGGCCAATTTTTGTATTTTTAGCAGAGATGGGGTTTTAGCATCTTGGCCAGGCCGGTCTTGAAGTCCTGACCTCATGATCCACCCGCCTCGGCCTCCCAAAGTACTGGGATTACAGGTGTGAACCACTGCACCCGGCCTAAAGTTACAATTTTTCAATTCTATGATGGTGCAAAAGTGTATTTACCTTTCTCGTGCAACTGATAAAGACATACTCAAGAATGGGTGGTTTATAAAGAGACAGAGGTTTAATGGACTCACAGTTCCACATATTGGGGGAGGTTTCATGATCATGGTGGAAAGCAAAAGACACTTCTTATGTGGTGGCAGACGAGAGAGAATGAGATGCAAGAGAAAGGGGTTTCCCCTTGTAAAACCATCAGATCTCATGAGACTTACTCACTATCACGAGAACAGTATGGGGGAAACCACTCCCATGATTCAATTATCTCCCACTGGGTTTCTCCCACAACACGTGGGAATTATGGGAACTACAATTCAAGATGATATTTGGGTGGGGACACAGCCAAACCATATCAAAAATCAATGCACATTTAGTAGAAACCTTCCTTCAAGTACTCATATAACCATTCTGTTTTTCACTTTCGGTGTTCAGTAAGTTACATGAGATATTCAACACTTTATAATAAAAAATAATTTTTTGTTAGGTGCTTTTGCCCAACTGCAGGCTAATGTAAGTTTTCTGAGCACATTTAAGGTAGGCTAAGCTAAGCTGTGATGTTTGGTAGGTTAGTCGTATTAAGCGCATTTTTGACACAGGGTGTTTTGATATTCTGAACTCACGGTTGATTTATAGACCCCATTGCAAGTCAAGGAGCCTCTGTACTATTTCACATTTGTGAACCAGATGGTTGTGCTCATTGGCTGACAAGTTTAAATAAACATAAAAATAACAATAAAAACAGTAAAAGCTAAAATTGAGAACAGTACCCCCAAACACAGAGTTATTATTGTTATTCTGCTTTTACAGAGAATGAAAGGGACTAGTCAAATATCGTCCAGTGAGGCAACTTGCCAAGCATCATAATATTTAGTAAGTGGTTTCTCCATGGAGAAAACAACCAGAAATCCCTGTCATTACAAAGGGAGAGAGGATCAGGTAGACATGGTCCTAAGCACCAACCTCCCATGTCACATTCAGTTGGCATTTCAAGCACAGGATGGCTAGGATACAACAGGCAATATTTTTACTTTTTGTGTCCATATACCTCCTTAATCATGAAACCATATATAATTTTTATGTGTGTGTGTGTGTGTGTGTGTGTGTGTGTGTGTATTTTAGTGATCCAACAATTTTTTCTCATCCCTCTGTCCCAAGCACGTAGCCATTCTAGAGTATTCTAACAGAGGCATAATCCTCTTCTGAGATAAGCCTTTGATATTTCTAATTGGTTAAAAGTGACTCTCACTCTTTGATATTTATCTGTCTCAGCTCTCACTGAGTAGAGATATTTAATAAGACGGCTAGTTAAATCCTGCCAGTCAATCTCTTTCTTCTTCTTATGCCTATACTAGCATCATGCTGGTCACAGATGACAGGACGCTTGCAGATCTTGATCTAGTCACAGTGTCAGAGGATTGGAAATAATATAATGTCCCTCTCAGAACAGAATAGGGAGGTAACATGATGTAATGTAAAGAGTAAAAGAGAAGATTTTTGGGGAGGTTGAATCCTAAATATATTAGTTTAGATCTTTGACCTAAGGTAAATTATTTAAGTTATCCTTTCTCAGTCTCCTCACCTAACATCCCTACCACACAGGGTCATTGTCAGTGTTCACTCAATAACTCTTTGCTATTGTAGTTATCATTAACAAAGAAACATGGCTCACGCCTGTAATCCCAGCACTTTGGGAGGCTGAGGCGGGTGGATCACGAAGTCAGAAGATCGAGACCATCCTGGCTAACATGGTGAAACCGTGTCTCTACTAAAGATACAAAAAATCAGCCGGAGGTGATGGCATGCGCCTGTAGTTGCAGCTACTCTGGAGGCTGAGGCAGGAGAGTCGCTTGAACCTGAGAGGTGGAGGTTGCAGTGAGCTGAGATCACATCACTGCACTCCAGCCTGGGTAAAAGAGCAAGACTCCATCTGGAAAAAAAAAAGAAACAAAATCTGAGAGTTGTTTTTTTTTTTTAAATGCATATGCCAGACTACAAAATGTAAATAGTGTGAAATTCCATATTCACAGCCATCATTTTATTCTCTTACCTGATTGTAGTGGTGCAGATGTAACATTTCTATATGATACAAATTAAAACAAAGGAGGAGTTATAACAAAAGGAGATCCAGGAGAATCACTAAAACTAATTTAAAGTTGATACTAAGCTCTGAGATAGAAAAAGAAGAAAGGGGGAAGGAGAAAAAAATAGAGCAACATCTTCCAAATATTGGTGAGTATTAAAATTGTTGAGGTGATAAACACATAATTTTGGCATCCTAGACCCAGATAATTTGATTCAGGAAGTCTGGGGTTAGGTCTAGAAACATACTCTTAAATTTCCCCTGTGATTTTGATACTTAGTTCACTTAGACCACCCCTACATAAACACTTAAGGAAGGATCACTGACTCTGAAAAGAAAACTAAAAAGGACTTTTTATCACTACCTTCACATTCACAAATAACATCTCACTGAGTAGTATTGTCATTGTTTTTTCCATTCTTTCTTATAACTAAAGGTGAAGAAATAAAATTAATATACTCGTTCGGGAATTTTATCTTAGCTATCAGAAATTAAAAAAAAAAATTAAAGAGTAAAAATACAGAAATCAAATACTGGATATCTACGGTTATGGATGTCCCAGTTTAGCAATCTTTTAAAACAAAGACTAAGTATTATCATTTTAGTTACAGATTAGGAGTTAAACTGTCCAGATCAATTTCAGGAAAGAGAACTAATAATTAATAGCTCTCTTATATGTTAGCATTATTTTTCTTCATCTAATCCTCACAACAACCTCTTAGGTAGCTCTCACTCACCATTATTTTTTACATGAGGATGTGATGCTTGGAAGCACCAATAACCTTGCGCAAGTTTACATTATTAGTCAACTATTATACCAACTTGCAAACTCAAGATCCCCAGCTAGAAATTCCTTCATTTTCTTTTAGATGGTCTCTCTCCAGACTGAAACTTTTCACAATAAATATATTACCATTCATCAATTTTTTTCCCCATAGCACAGCACCACAATTTCTCTCCAGCTGCTGTAGGTCATTTAACAGCACTAAAATCTTTAGTAATTTCCCACTTCTTAATTAATTTTGAATTAATTCAAAATTCCCTAACAGAGCACAGAAGATCTTATGCAACTTATTTCTAACCTATTTCTTCAGCCTCAACTTGATTTCTCCCCAGCCTTTTACTAAATAGATTTATCTTTCTTTGTAGAATGACAAGATGCCTTGATCAGAGTTCTCTGTCTGGAATACCCTTAAGAGTCTTATCTTCCGAGCTCATTCTGAGCCATTTTCTGAAGCCTGCCATAAATAGCTTTTCTCTGACACCAACAACAGAACTAATTTTTACTCTTTCGTAATCTCACACTATATTCTGTACATTTCTCCCTTTGTCATTCATTCAATTATTACATGACATTACCCATGATTGAAAAAAGCAACTTGAAGCAAGATCCTAGTTTTATTCAATTTTGTATCCCCAGTACCTAGTTCTTAGTAAGTGTTCATAAGCTCTATTGAGGTAAATTGAACTATTTTTATAAAATAGTCAGTGCTGTTGTTAGTTTTCTTTAGCAATACATTTCAATCCACCATGGATGTATCCCATAATTAAAATATGAACTTTAAAATTCACTACATATTTATAAGGATGATAATTATAACTTATTTTCATATTTTCATTAGCATGTCAAGGTATCTTCCTAATAAATAATTACAAAAAGTTTTTAAAATCCTCCTCATCAAGGATGAAGAGATTATCCACTATTAGCTAAAATATGACTTTGACTTGTATTTAAAATTAACAGCAGGTATATTGGCATAATTAATATCACAGTATTTAAAATACTTAAAATAGATATTATTTTCCATACCAAGAAATAGACTGCATCATGCATCTATAATTTTTTTCTCTAAATTATATTAAAATATGGCTTTGTGAATATCCATAAATTATAATAATTGTATATTACTAGCAAGATAGAGGACAGACAAAAGAGTCACAGCGATGGGTCTGCACATTTGTAGGATGAACTCCTTTGAGGCTCTGTGGGATGAATACAAAGACACCCTCAATACATTTGTATTTATTTTGTATAAACAAATCCAGAAACCAATTCGAAATGTATGCTCTAAGCTATTTTCTGTATATCTTGTATGCTTGTGCATTTTTCTGGAGACACGCATGGGTACTAAATAAAATTATTCAAAACCCTTAACTCTACACTTATTATATGAGGTTATAATGACCGAGGCTCACTTTTCACACACTTCAAGCCCTTTGTAGTATTCTATATCCATTAGAAGTATACTGCAATTCATGAGTAACACTAGAATTTTAACACATTCTTAGAATCTTAACACACTTAGTTTCATTAATTTTGTGTTTTTTCCTTTTTCTTTTGGATTCTAATTATGCTGGTAACTAGACCATTCTTTGACATACATATTTCTAAAACTTTTCTCCCTATTCTTTCTTCTATCTTTCAGTCTCAGTATAATAAGTTCAACTGATTTTATTCTAATTAGATTTTTTTTTCCTCTTTTGGTCCGTGTGAATTTAGTTGTCTACGTAACTCTGGAAAATTGCCTGAGAAAGGACTGCATCATTAGAAAAAACAGGCGGAATGGTTTACTGAAGGAATGCATTATTTCCAATCTCCTCCATTGTGTGTCAAACAACATCTTGACTGATGTTGCTGAATTACCTTTAACAAGACCATTTGCAGCTGCAATTTGAAAGTGATGTATTCCATGAAGTTCCTGATACTGCCAAGAGCAGAGGCTGGGTTTCTGTGGCCTTGATGATTGTTAGCCAAACACTTGAATTACTGGACTTCCCCAATGTGTCATTCTGTAAAATCTGAGGAAAGTAAAAACAATTGTAGAAGATAGCTACGTGTACTTTCAGGAAACACTGGACCTTGACAAACCATTTCAAAGACATCTCAAATTAATTAAAGCATCTTAGTTCAAACCTCAAAAATACTATATTCCTTTATGTGTTAGATTATAGGAAAAGCCTAAAAATCCTGACCTAACTCTAAAGTGGTAGAAAGTAAATCTTTAAATAGAAAACAAACAGTAAAAAATCTCAAAGCGCTATTTTGAATTTCATTTAAAAATATAATAGTATGCTTCAACAATAAGGTTTTTAAGCACTTCAGTCAAACAAATGGTAAAATACACTTCCCTTTTTACTTTTTCACTAAAAGTGGAACAATAACAGTAATTATAATTAGTTCTTTGCGTATGTGGACTACAGTGATGTCATTCATGGGTTAAGGATTTTAACTTTTCCTGCTGTGTTTATCCATTTCGCATGAACTATCCAGCACCTAAGCCAGAGATATTGGTTCCTTTTCCTTCATTATCGCTGGCCTTACAGGTATGTCTAGTCCCTGAGGAAAAATTCCTCTACAAGTCGAGATAGAAATGCTCTGTCTCACATCATAGAGTAGAAGCTTTATTGCTTTGCCCTCATTTTACCATAGCTATGAGATGTCCAAAGCTAAATTTTATTCTCCATTATTCTTTGCTCCTGGATTTTTAAAGATAATTTTCTTTGCTTCTTATATGATTCTTATATTTTTATCTAAATTTTAATTGTTTTATCTTTAAGCCATTCTGTGGAAACCATCTTAAGTCATTTTTGAAAACTTGGTTGTTACAAATAATTTAATAAATTTGCAGGAAAAAGAAGTAGGAGAGCCTGCCTATGTTATGCTACAAACGAGCTTTCGAATCGCTGTCTGCACAGAATATTTTCTCTAGTGACATTCAAAATTCCACTCTTGTTAAAAAAAGGTAACAAAAGCAAACTATCACAAGAACAGAAAACCAAACACCGCATGTTCTCACTCATGGGTGGGAACTGAACAATGAGATCACTTGGACTCAAGAAGGGGAACATCACACACCGGGGCCTATCATGGGGAGGGGGGAGGGGGGAGGGATTGCATTGGGAGTTATACCTGATGTAAATGACGAGTTGATGGGTGCAGCACACCACCATGGCACAAGTATAAATATGTAACAAACCTGCACGTTATGCACATGTACCCTACAACTTAAAGTATAATAATAATAAATAAATTTAAAAAAAAAAAAAAGATAACAAAGAAAAATAGCGTTCTTTCTTCAGCCATTCTCTGTATATGAGTTCATCAAATTCATCTCCCTCAGTGACTAACAGAACCAGGCAGCCAACGAAGTGTCTTTGATGAGATAGGCCGAAGTGCAAAACCCAGACCAAATTAAACCAAACCAAACCACAAATCATGGAATAGTGGCCCCTGAAAAGAGAGGAATACTGAAGAAGGAAGATGTACTCCTTCCTTTTTTTTTTCTAAGATTGTCGCCTCCCTTCCATTACTACATAGTAGTTTCTAGAAAGTACAGAAAGAATAACTTACTGAGATTTAAAAAAAAAAAAAGAAAGAAACCCTCGTACACTGTGGGATAAGTAGAAGGATAATCACAAACTACTGCCATATAGGAACTTCAGCCTTACATAATCATCTTGTCTTCATGAAGGAAGACTCAACGACTTTCAAACTCCATGTTACATTATGCCAAACTCTATTTCACACCAATAGGTTAATTTGTTAATAATTTTTATTGGTTGTCACACATCTTTAAAAATGTTCCTTGAGGACTCACATGCATGTTTATTTTACTATTCAAAAGGGCTGTGTATGGGAAAAGCTGTAAAATTTGGTCAGCTTAATGTATTACGAAACTTAAATCATTGATCCTAAATTTAAAAGGTATTTATTTCCTATCTTTTGGTTATAAATCTATATTATATTTTTACTCTTGGACTTAGAAAACTTTATTAATGTAATAAAGCTATGGTCTCATGTATATAAAAATGTTTTCTCCAAGTTGCTGTTGGCTGTAGCCTGCTTTTCTTTCTAAGTTCCTTTATCTCTGTAGTTTGGATCCAAAATTTAGAGGTAAAATCAGATTACTCGTTCAACTTCCATTTCCCTTGTACAGGGTCAAAAACTAATTATGTACTGGGCATTTCCTTGAGCTAAGCAATGTGAAGTACTAACTCAGGCCCCAGAGTACCATATCACGCAATGAAACACTCACTTTGCTTAATGCCCTAGTGAATTGAAGAATTAATACTTTTCTTAAGTGCCAAATATAATCCCATGTATTAGATCATGTTTTGGGGGAATGTAGTTCAATTTGAGAAAAACAACTTGGTATTGGCACATAAAATAAGTAGTTTATGAAAAATAGAAATAAAATATATCCCTAAGCAAAAAATTTATTTTTTCCAAGAGAAGTTTGTTGAATAATAGTGACAATTTATCAATTATAGTATGCTCTAGGGCTAGTTTCACACTTACTGTTAAGAAAAGTACTGGGCTCTTCCAAGATGGCTGAATAGGAACAGCTCCGGTCTGCCGCTCCCAGTGAGATCAATGCAGAAGATGGGTGATTTCTGCATTTCCAACTGAGGTACCTGGTTCCTCTCACTGGGACTGGTTGGACAGTGGGTGCAGCCCGTGAAGGGCAAGCAGAAGCAGGACGGGGCATCACCTCACCAGGGAAGCGCAAGGGGTCGGGGGATTTCCCTTTCCTAGCCAAGGGAAACTATACCTGGAGGAATGGTATACTTCTGCCCAAATACTCTGCTTTTCCCACAGTTTTAGCAACCAGCAGATCAGGAGATTCCCTCTGGTGCCTGGCTCAGTGAGTCCCATGCCCACAGAACCTTGCTCACTGCTAGTGCAGTAGTCTAGGATCAACCTGGGAGGCTGAAGCCTGGCAGGGGGAGGGGCATGAGCCATTGCTGAGTCTTGAGTAGGTAAACAAAGTGGTCGGGAAGTTCATACTGGGCAGAGCCCACCGCAGTTCAGCAAGGCCTACTGCCTCTCTAGACTCCACCTCCATGGGCAGGGCATAGCTGAACAAAAGGAAGCAGACAAATTCTCCAGACTTAAACGTCCCTGTCTGACAGCTCTGAAGAGAGTAGTGGTTCTCCCAGCATGACATTCAAGCTCTGAGAATGGACAGGCTACCTCCGGAAGTGGGTCCCTGACCCCTGTGTAGCTTGACTGGGGAACACCTCCCAGTAGGGGCAACAGACACCTCACACAGGTGGGTGCCCCTCTGAGACAAAGCTTCCAGAGGAAGGATCAGGCAACAATATTTTGCTGTTCTGCAATATTTGCTGTTCTTCAGTCTCTGCTGGTGCTACCCAGGCAAACAGGGTCTGGAGTGGACCTCCAGTAAACTCCAACAGACTTGCAGCTGAGGGACCTGACTGTTAGAAGGAAAACTAACAAACAGAAAGGAATAGCATCAACATCAACAAAAAGGACATCCACACCAAAACCCCATCTGTAGGTCACCAACATCAAAGACCAAAGGTAGATAAAACCACAAAGATGGGGAGAAACTGGAGCAGAAAAGTTGAAAATTTCAAAAACCAGAGTGCTTCTTCTCCTCCAAAGGATTGCATCTCCTTAATAGCAATGGAATAAAACTGGACGGAGAATAAGTTTGATGAGCTGACAGAAGTGGGCTTCAGGAGGTTGGTAATAACAAACTTCTCCGAGCTAAAGGAGCATGTTCTAACCCATTGCTAGGAAGCTAAAAACCTTGAAAAAAAAAAGCTTAGATGAATGACTAAATAGAATAAACAGTGTAGAGAAGACCTTAAATGACCTGATGGAGCTGAAAACCACAGCATGAGAACTTCGTGACACATGCACAAGCTTCAATAGCCAATTTGATCAAGTGGAAGAAAGGATATCAGTGATTGAAGAACAAATAAATGAAATAAATCAAGAAGACCGGTTTAGAGAAAAAAGAGTAAAAAGAAACAAAGCCTCCAAGAAATATGGGACTATGTGAAAAGACCAAATCTACATTTGATTGGTGTACCCAAAATTGACGAGGAGAATGTAACCAAGTTAGAAAACACTCTTCAGGATATTATCCAGGAGAACTTCCCCAACCTAGGAAAGCAGGCCAACATTCAAATTCAGGAAGTACAAAGAACACCAAGAAGATACTCCTTGAGAAAAGCAACCCCAAGACACATAATTGCTAGATTCGCTAAGGTTGAAATGAAGGAAAAAATGTTAAGGGCAGCCAGAGAGAAAGTTCAGGTTACCCACAAAGGGAAGCCCATCAGACTAATAGCAGATCTCTCAGCAGAAACCCTTCAAGCCAGAAGACAGTGAGGGCCAATATTCAACATTCTTAAAGAAAAGAATTTTCTACCCAGAATCCCATATACAGCCAAACTAAGCTTCATAAGTAAAGGAAAAATAAAACCTTTACAGAAAAGCAAGATCAAACAAATTCAAAAGTTAGCAGAAGTCAAGAAATAACTAAGATCAGAGCAGAACTGAAGGAGATCAAGACAGAAAAAAACTCTTAAAAAAAAATCAATGAATCCAGGAGCTTGTTTTTTGAGAAGATCAACAAAATAGATAGACTGCTAGAAAGCCTAATAAAGAAGAAAAGAGAGAAGAATGAAATAGACACAATAAAAAATGATAAAGGGGACATCACCACTGATCTCACAGAAATACAAAGTACCATCAGAGAATACTATAAACACCTTTACACAAATAAACTAGAAAATCTAGAAGAAATAGATAAATTCCTGGTCACAACCCCCCCCCCCCAAGACTAAACCAGGAAGAAATTGAATCTCTGAATAGACCAATAACAGATTCTGAAATTGAGGCAATATTTGATAGCCTACCAACCAACAAACGTCCAGGACCACATGGATTCACAGCCAAATTCTACTAGAGGTACAAAGAGGAGCTGATACCATTCCTTCTGAAGTTGTTCCAATAAATCGAAGAAGAGGGACCCCTCCCTAACTCATTTTATGAGGCCAGTATCATCCTGACACCCTGGCAGCGACAAAACAAAAAAAAAGAGAATTTTAGACCAATATCCCTGATGAACATTGATGCGAAAATCCTCAATAAAATAATGGCAAACCAAATCCAGCAGCACATCAAACAGTTTATCCACCATGATCAAATGGGGTTCACCCCTGGGATGCAAGGCTGGTTCGACATATGCAAATCAATAAATGTAATCCATCACATAAACAGAACCAAAGATAAAAACTGCATGATTATCTTGATAGATGCAGAAAACATCTTCAACAAAATTCAACAATCCTTCATGCTAAAAAATCTCAATAAACTAGGTATTGATGGAATGTATCTCAAAATCATGAGAGCTACTTATGACAAACCCACACCCAATATCATACTGAATGGGCAAAAACTGGAAGCAATCCCTTTGAAAACTGGTGCAAGACAAGGATGCCCTCTCTCACCACTCCTATTCAACATAGTGTTGTAAGTTCTGGCCAGGGTAATTAGGCAAGAAAAAGAAATAAAGGATATTCAATTAGGAAAAGAGGAAGTCAAATTGTCCCTGTTTGCAAATGACATGATTGTATACTTAGAAAACCCCCTTTTCTCAGCCCAAAATCTCCTTAAGTTGATAAGCAACTTCAGCAAAGTTTCAGGATAAAAAATCAATATGCAAAAATCACAAGCATTTTTGTACAACAATAACAGACCACCAGAGAGCCAAATCATGAGTGAACTCACATTCAATTGCTAAAATGAGAATAAAATACCTAGGAATCCAACTTACAAGGGATGTGAAGGACCTCTTCAAGGAGAACTACAAACCACTGCTCAACAAAATAAAAGAGGACACAAATGGAAGGACATTCCATGTTCGTGGATAGTAAGAATCAATATGGTGAAAATGGCCATACGGCCCAAGGTAATTTATAGATTCAACGTCATCCAGTCATCCACATCAAGTTACCACTGATTTTCTTCACAGAATTGGAAAAAACTACTTTAAAACTCATATGGAACCAAAAAAGAGCCCTCATAGCCAACACAGTCCTAAGCAAAAAGAACAAAGCTGGAGGCATCATGCTACCTGACTTCAAACTATACTACACAGCTACAATAACCAAAACAGCATGGTACTGGCACCAAAACAGATATGTAGACCAAGGGAACAGAACAGAGGCCTTAGAAATAACACTATACATCTACAACCATCTGATCTTTGACAAACTTGACAAATACAAGAAATGGGGAAAGGGTTCTTTATGTAATAAATGATGCTGGGAAAACTGGCTTGCCATGTGTAGAAAGCTGAAACTGGATCCCTTCCTTATACGTTATACAAAAATTAACTCAAGATGAATTAAAGACTTAAATGTAAGACCTCAAACCACAAAAAACCCTCAAAGAAAACCTAGGCAATAACATTCAGGACATAGGCATGGGCAAGAACTTCCTGACTAAAACACCAAAAGCAATGGCAACAAACACCAAAATAGACAAATGGTATCTAATTAAACTAAAGACCTTCTGCACAGCAGAAGAAACAACCATCAAATTGAACAGGCAACCTACAGAATGGGAAACAATTTTTGCAGTCGACCATCTGACAAAGGGCTAATATCCAGAATCTACAAAGAACTTAAAGAAATTTACAAGAAAAAAACAAACAACCCCATCAAACAGTGAGCAAAGAACAGACATTTCTCAAAAGAAAACATTTATGCAGCCAACAGACACATGAAAAAATGCTCATCATCACTGGTCATTAGAAAAATGCGAATCAAAAGCACAATGAGATGCCATCACATGCCAGTTAGAATGATAATCATTAAAAAGTCAGGAAATAACAGATGCTGGAGAGGATTTGGAAAAATAGGGACACTTTTACACTGTTGATGGCAGTGTAAATTAGTTCAACCATCGTGGAGGACAATATGGTGATTCCTCAAGGATCTAGAACTAGAAATACCATTTGACCCAGTGATCGTATTACTGGGTATATACCCAAAGGATTATAAATCCTGTTACTATAAGACACATGCACACGTATGTTTATTGCAGCACTATTCACAACAGCAAAGACTTGGAACCAACCTACATGTCCATCAGTGATAGACTGGATTAAGAAAATGTGGAACACATACACCATGGAATACTATGCAGCCATAAAAAAGGATTAGCTCATGTCCTTTGCAGGGACATGGATGAAGCTGGAAACCATCATTCTCAGCAAACTATCACAAAGACAGAAAACCAGACACGTTGTGTTCTCACTCATAGGTGGGAGGTGAACAACGAGAACACATGGACACAGGGCAGGAAATATCACACATCAGGGCCTGTCGGGGGGGGGCGCTGAGGGAAAGATAGTATTAGGAGAAATACATCATGTAAAGGACTAGTTGATGGATGCAGCAAACCAACATGGCACATGTATACCTATGTAACAAACCTGCATATTGTGCACATGTACCCTAGAATTTAAAGGATAATAGGGAAAAAAAGTTTTTACAAACTACAATTTAAAAAAGTGATATGCAATTTATTTTAAAGAGACAAATGAAGCACAGTTGATTATTACTTAAGTCCTCTCTGTTGCATACCAATATGTCAGATTGTAAGCATGGCTCCCCAGACTTCTTGAGGAACAAGTAATGAGTTCTGCTATGAAACCAGAAAGTGGAGACCTTGTACAATGTTAAGCAGATGATTTTATACGTTTTTGATGAAAACGGTATCAATCTACACCAATTCTGTAATTTCTTCACAATAGAAAATATCTTGCTAGCATGATCTCTATTTAAAAACATAAACAGGCTCAAGCTCAAATATGACATCATGAGTCACTCATCAACAAAACTTGCCCATCAATACAAAACAATTGGTAAGACTGATTTTTTAAACTGATTTCTATTAACTGCACAGACCTAACTGGAAATTAAAGGGTATACTCCAGATAATTGCTTTGTTCACAGAACCTTCGCTCTAATAAAGACATCTATCTTATTTTTTTCTCTAGTATTTCCTGTACTTCATATAAACCAAAATTATTATTAATCCTAAAGTATTATAGTTATAGTTTTCTATATATGCAACAGACATCCACCTGAAGCTTCAGTGGAAAATAACAAAAATTAAATTAATACCAACCCATATACTATCTGTCAAATAAGAATAATGAGCTAATGGTTAATTAAGAGTTTATTTTTTAAAAAGATGAGGGGAGTTTGGACTGTTAGAGGGGGAACCTTATCTTGAGTGACATCTAGTGGACTGCTGCAAAATGACATTTTTAATGGTTCCTTTATTTTTTAATAATTTCAACTTTTATTTTAGATTCAGAGGGTACACATTTTTTAAAGTTGAAGCTACTACAGATAGAGTAGCTGTAACACCTTAACACTTTGTATTTGTGCAAGTAAAATAATAATCTGCTCAAACTTTATGTAAGCCGTAAAATTATTCTCAAAGGGAAATTACAGATGACTCAGAAAAACTATAAATGGAAAAAAGAAACTCTTAAATTTTAAAAATTTCCTATATGTATAATTGCTTATGTTGTAATATACTATTATTGGAAAAATGTTTTTAATACTTTTGAGTGCCACTAATAGTTGAGATCTCTATTTTAAGTAAATAAAAATATATACTCTATATTTTTACTCTAAAACCTCAATCTTAGGGTCTTTAAATTTTCATTTTATTGCTAAATTAAGAAGCTAATTTATTTTACCAGAAACATTTATTCTTGCTGTATAATTTCATTTGTGATTATTTGAAATGCAAAGTTGTAGTCTTTTGTTAATAGAGGAACATTGAAACATTTTCTCATTGTTCCTTGACTATCCTTTTTCAGTAATATATAACATAAGAATATTATGTGTGATTTCCATTGCTTTATTTCTATTTAGCTCTTTGCCTTTGAGGCCACACTGATCTTGTATTGTTGTGTTTTTTCATCTCCATTCATAGTATATCTAGTGGTAAGAGATTTGGTGCTTGACCTTCATTTTGTTTCAGTATCACTTCATAAAATTTCCTCTCAATTCTGTTTTTTGTATGCCTTCTACAACCCTGTTCATCTCATCGGAATTTTCCTTTCTGTGTCGTTTAGTTCATGTACCTTCTGATGTATTCTAAACTGCCTTGCATTGTTCTTATCACCTTAATACTGTCTCTGTCTGTTTAAATGTTTGCCACTAATCCTAACACTCTCACAAGAGAGAACAAGTTGTGAACTTTAATTATTTTCCTTAATAAATCCTTTTCTCTCTATTCAAACACTGTTTACTCATTTGTCATATCCACTTTCCTGCTGTTCCTAAGGTGATAATTGAGTAATTAAAAAATTAATTTTAATACTTCACTTTAAGAATATTGATACTCGCTTAAGGGAATTTCCTTAACTAGTTTTATCACCATTTCTGAAATTAGCAAATTCAAGTTCTTTTAGGGTGACTGAGGAAATATAGCTTGTTGTCTATGCCCTGAAATGATTAATCTAATGATATCACAAGTGAAGCAACAACAAAGAAGATAATAAATAATCAAGTGCTAAATTTTGTAGTATTAACATAAGCGTTATGTTAAAAATTTAGAGAAGGTAGAGAACAAGAAGGAAAGAGTGGTATTAAGGAACTCATGGAAAGAGTGGAACTTACTTGCTATCATTTTAATGTTTGTATCCTCCTTAAATTTCTATGTTGAAATCCTAACCCCTAAGGTGATTGCATTAGGAAGCAGGGAGACTCTTGGAAAATGCCCAGACCATGAAGGTGAAATTCTCATGAATAGAATGAATTTCTTTATAAAGAGGCTCCAGAGGGCTTCCTTATCTCTTTCACCATGTTTCTACACAGCAAGAAAGTGCCCTTTTTAAATGAGAAAGTTGGCTCTCACTAGAAACCAAATGTGCAAGCACCTTGATCTTGGACTTCCTGGCCTTTACAACTACGAGAAATAAATTTCTGTTATACAAAGCTATCCAATTTACAGCGTTTTATTATAGCAGCTAGCAATCTAAATGGACAAAGTCTTTAAATCACTTGAAAATAGAAATAAAACATGTATAATTTATTTGTTTTTCATAGTTACCTATATTTTCTTATAAATAAATGCTTTCCCCCATAAATCCTACTTCTATTGTATTAATTTTATGTCTTTTAACATATAAATAAATAATAGATGAATAATAAACTTCTATTTAAGAATATGTTATAGTAAAAATAATTAAGAAAGAATGAAGCAAAGTTTATTGCCATTTTCTAGCATTCTAAGCATTTGATGTGATGTTAATATTCCTTGTCTTAGACTACATAAAACAATAATATAAATTTTAGATGTGTTGATAATTAGGTTCCCATTTTTAAAAGTTTGAATATCTGAATAGTGATTGGAGAGAAGGGAAGAAATCAGTGAACTTACAGAGAAAAGAGAGGAAACTAGTGAGCTCATAGAATTCAGGGCAAACATAAGACCAAGGGGAGAAGAAAATAGAATGTGCCTGAAGAAAGGTGTAGCAAACAACTTAATTAAACCCAGAAGCATATATGGGGAGTAAAAAACGAAAAAAAAAAAAAATAAAACAGGCAAACAAATAACATGAAAGTACTTGAAACGATGAAAATTTTAGCATCAGGAGAAAAAAAAATCATCTCATAAGTAGTAAATGTGGTCATTATTATTTTTACCAAGGGACCACTAACAGTTTTTAGAAGGTGGAATAACTTGATCAAAGTACTATTAAATGCCATAAAGCTGATCATGGTATATATTGGAGAAAATAAACCAATAGACTGGGAGATCATTAAACAAGCATCACAAAGGCCCAGGTCTGAAATCCTGGTGAGCCTTGTCTAAGATACAGAGTAGTCAGTTTAGAGAAGGAAGGATAGAAAACAGACATTTCAAGAAGAAGCTTAATAAAACTCTAAGACTACTTGCAATTCTATCAACATAGGTTTTTATTTGAAATCGCAAAATGACATTATCGCTGATTAATTAGTCAAGAGTTAATTAAACTGCTTCTGTGTAGCTCACAGGATCATTTAGAAATCTGGAAGTAGACTCAATCCAAAGCTTCCAGGAGCAATATCTAAAAAAATGGTGTTTGAAGAAATCATTGCTATTGGTGTTACTCTGTGAGCACTGGAGAACAGAGCTTGCTATGTTGCCTTTCTCCAGCAAAATGCGTACATTACAGTATTTTATTTCATAATGTGGATTTCCAAATTAAGGTTTCACGTGGACAAGTCTGACTGGCAAAGTCTTCCTCACATGCTTATAGGTTATTTGTAAAATAGACTGGGGAGGTGAGATGAGATTCATAAAGGTTGATCAAACATAGCAAGAATACTCAGAACAAGCTGTTCTTAGTATCTTCTTCTAGCGATAGTGAAGTATATCGTTTTGAACCAAACTTCTTACTGAGAACAACTAGAAAATATGGAGAAGATTCAACAAAAGTTATTGTTTGAGGGTCAGTTTACAGGATTACAACCTGAGCAGAAGTTTGACATATGTCGAAAGAAAAATCGGCCAGGCTTGGTGGCTCAGGCCTCTAATCCCAATACTTAGATCATCGGACGTCAGGAGTTTGAGACCAGCCTGGCCAATTTGGTGAAACCCTGTCTCTACCAAAAAATACAAAAATTCGTTGGGCATGATAGTGTGCATCTGTAATCCCAGTTACTCAGGAGGCTGAGATGGGAGAATCGCTTGAACCTAGAAGGCGGAGGTTGCAGTGAGCTGAGATCGTACCAGAGCACTCTAGCATGGGTGACAGAGTAAGACCCTATCTCAAAATGAATAAATAAATAAATAAAAAGAAAAAGGAAAGAAAAGGAAAATCAAAATTTGATATCTTCCTAAAAGGAAGAGAAGATTACATTTTACAGAGTCTTAATTTACCTCTGTAACTTTCAATCTACAGTATCTTCTGTTCATTGAAGTACACAGAAATATAAGTTAAAAACTAGATAAACTTTCAATAAAAATTAAGAGAAAACTTACATAATAGGAGAGGACCAGGAGTAGGGCAAGATATTTAAGTTATCTGAGACAGTATTTAAAATTAAATGTTCAAATAATTAAATAGCCAGATAGAGAATTGGGGGAAAAATGGAAACACTAGAAATATCAAACAAAGTCTAGAAATAAAAAGTACAGTAGCTGAAATTAAAACAGGATAAATGGCTTCAGTAGCAGATTAGATATAGTATAAAATATGTAAAAACAAAATAACAGAAGCATAATGAAACAAAGAAATATAGAACAAATAAAATAGTATATGCATCATACGGGTGAAAATATTTAACACATATGCAAATGGAGTCCTAGAAGGGAGGACTAGAAGAGAAGCAGTCAATATTTAAAGAAAAGACTGAGAATTATTATTTTTTTAACTAAATTGTTTTTTAAAATGTATGTGGGTACATAGGTGTGTATATTTATGGTGTACATGAGATGATTTGATACAGACAAGCAATGTGAAATAAACATATATGGAGAGTGAAGTATCCATCCCTCCCAAGCATATGCCCTTTGAGTTACAAACAATCCAATTACACTCCTTATTTTAGAATGTACAATTAAGCTATTATTGATTATATTCACCCTATTGTGCCATCAAATAGCAGGTCTTACTCGTTCTTTCTAGCTTTTTTTTTTTGGTACCCTTTAACCATCCCCACTTCCCCTCCCCCTCCAATTCCCTACTACTTTTCCCAGCCTCTGGTAACTGTTCTTCTACTCTCTATTAATATGTACATGAGTTCAATTGTTTTGATTTTTATATCTCACAAGTGAGTGAGAACATGTGTTTGTCTTTCTGTGCCTGGTTTACTTCACTTAATATCTCCAGTTCCATCCCTGTTGTGGCAAATGGCTGGATCTCATTCTTTTTTATGACTAAATAGTACTCCACTGTGTGCACATGTACTACATTCTCTTGATTCATTCATCTGTTGATGGACACGTAAGCTGCTTTCAAATCTTGGCTATTGTAAACAGCGTTGCAGCAAACAGCAGTGCAGTTATCTCTTTGATATACTGATTTCCTTTATTTGGGGTATATACTCAGCAGTGGGATTGCTGAATCATAAGGGAGCTTAATTTTTAGCGTTTTGAGGAACCTCCAAACTGTTCTCCCTAGTGGTTATACTAATTTATATTTACATCAACAATGTACAGGGGTTCCATTTTCTCCCACATCCTCGCCTGCATTTGTTATTGTCTGTCTTTTGGATATAAGCCATTTTAACAAGGGTGAGATTATTTGTGTTTGTGTTTCGTTGTGTTTGATTTACATTTCTCAGATGATCCAGTGATGTTGAGCACTTTTTCATATGCCTCTTTGCTATTTGTATGTCTTATTTTGAGAAATGTCAATTCAAATCTTTTGCCCATTTGTTAATTGGATAATTAGATTTTTTTACTCTAGAGTTGTTCGAGCTTCTTATATATTCTGGTTATTAATCCCTTGTCAGATATGTAGTTTGCAAATATCTTCTCCCATTCTGTGCATTGTCTCTTCACTTTGTTGAGTGTATCCTTTGCTACACAGTTGTTTTTTAACTTGATGTGATGCCCTTTGACCATTCTTGTTTTGGGTGACTGTGCTTGTTGGGAATTGCTCAAGAAGTCCTTGCCCAGACCAATGTGCTAGAGAGTTTCTTCAATGTTTTCTTGCAGAAGTTTCATAGTTTGAGGTCTTAGATTTAAGTCTTTAATCCATTTTGATTTGATTTTTGTAGATAGTGAGAGACTGGGGTCTAGTGTCATTCTTTTGTATACGGCTATCAGTTTTTTCAGCACCATTTATTGAAGAGCCTGTCTTTTCCCTAGTTTACGTTTTTGGCACCTTTGGCAAAAACGAGTTCACCGTAAGTGTGTGGATTTGTTTCTAGGTTCTCTGTTCTGTTCCAGAATGTGATTCTGCGAGGAGGTGCTAGCCAGGCTTCCTGAGTGGAGTAGGGGCTTGGAAATGTGAAACTTCTTGCATCAAGATTTCTTTCGGTCCTGGATAAATAATATTAAAGATATATGCTTCAAATATTCTTAACACTGGGATTTGTGCATGTGTTTTCTCAAAAAAGCTATAAACAGCGAAAATTTTGCTTTAAGCTTCCCTGTGTCCTCTCCCCCCTCTCCCTTCCCCCTCCCCTGAAACGAAAGAATGTTAAATGACCGTTTTTCTGTGACCAGCGGACCTTATCTATGCTCCTGATTCCAATTCCTTATAAACATACTTTGTGAAGTCCTGTAAGATCCTGTCTCCTTTGCCATGTCGCTGCAAAGTCATAAAGTAGATAAAACCTAAGTTGTAATTCCAGTTTTCCTCAAAATCTAAGACATGTCACAAAATAATTTACTGCCTTTGTTTCTTGCTCTAGCAACATCTTCCCGCCCCACGTATTTCCCGCCTTAAAGAGTTTAATAGGCGATGACCCAAACCAACAGTGGCTACCTGCTCAGGACCCCTTCCACGCTGTGGAAGCTTTGTACTGTCACTCTGCTCATTAAGCCTACAGATTTTTTTTCTCTTAGTCCCTATCTCCATCACTTGCCCCATGCAGCTGCCACACCAATTCTTTGGCATGGCTAAGGCAAGAACCTTTAGCCTTACAATTTGGCAAGCCAGCCAGGAGATCCAGGAAAGGCATCTAGATCGTCACACGGTGAGTAAAATTGGACCTCTTTCGCTTGCTATTCTGTCCTGTCCTTCCTTAGAATTAACAGGCTAAATACCAGGCCCTTAACGACCATTTAAAGGCGATTAGCATGGCCGCCTGACTAAAGATGCAGGTGTCAGGCTGTCTGGAAAAGGGCTAACAACCCCTGACCCTTCCGGGTTAGGAGCATTAGTTAGCCTGGACCCAGTTCTAACTCTTTCGCGTTCCACGGCAGTACCGAGGTACACTCCGAAGTGATCAGCGGATGTCTTAGTCTCCCGGAGATCCTGGTGGAGACCATGGCCCCATTGGAGGCTCCCCCTGCAGGGGTTGCTGAGCCTAAGGCAGCCACATAGTCTGACCCCTGCCTCCTAGGTCCTAATGTCCGCCAGTTAGACTTCTTTTCTCATATGATAAGCAAGATTCTTCCCGCTAGGCACGATCAAGATTCCCTATTCAGAACTCGTAAATTCTAGAGGTGGCAAGCAGAAAGAAGATCCTTGTTCATGGCGCCCTCCAAGGTTTAGGCAAGTGTGGCCATTTGATGGCTATTTTGAAGGGTCAGTTCCCCACCATAGTGTATGGTCCCCCACATCAGGACAATTTAAAGACAGTTCTGTGATTTCCACGTGGATAGTAGAAGCCTTAAGGCATTTCCTCCACTGCTCCCCAGATAGACTTTTCCCTTCCTTGGGCCCTCTCAAGTACAATCTGTGGTGCATGGGTACAGCTCGTAGCGCCGTTAAATTGTTATTTCAATCATTCAATCATTAGTATTGGAAGGAAGAAAATATAGTCAGTCAGGACACAGGATACTAGTACTGCCTTGAGATAGGGGCTTACTCCTTTAAAGGCAAGGGAGGACAAAAGGCTAGACTATAGCAGCTGTTCTCTCAGCTCTGGCCTAGAGGACATCCACCACCCCCTTTAAGCTTACTATACCTAATGTCGCTAATTCAGAGATTTCTCCTTAAAGGACAGTTTCATGGCCAGACCCACGTAAATTAGGCCTTACCGTGCAAGCATCAGTGGTGCCCCAGACCCAGGACTTGCCACCCTAGAATAGGTAGGATGCATTAGTTATGGGATCACAATAAATCCAATAGTCCTTGTGCCCCATTTAGTGGTCAATAGGCACACCGCAGGGGCAAGGGAAGTTTCCATCCTGCCGGTAAGCATGGTTAAATACGGTATATGGAGAGCTCAGGAAAAGCGGCCATGAGCTTTGAGCACAATTAGACCTGAGCCTTAGAGGATGCCCTAGGGAAAAACGAGTCCCAGGACGAACCAGGGGTGCCAGTATCCCTGCGTTTAAAATTCCAGATAAGCACCACACCTTCCAAACCGGACACTTCTTTAAAGATGTATCCTGAATAACTGGGACAAATTCGACCCTGAAACCTTAAAAAAAAAAAAAAAAAGCGACTAGTTTTCTTCCGTACCACTGCCTGGCCACAGTATTCCTTACAAAATAGAGAACCTTGCCCTCTAAGGGAAGTATTCATTACAACCCCCTTCTACAACTAGATCTTTTCTGTAAACAGAAAGGTAAATAAAGTCCCTAATGTACAGGCTTTCTTTACCCTTCGTAACAATACTGCCCTGTGCCAAGCCTGCAGGCTTTGCCCACATGACAGAGGACCACGACTGCCTCCACACTCAGGGCCTCTCCCCTCAGCCCCACTCTCCTCCCCTACTGACTCTCCTCCATCCGGCCCCACCAAAGTGTTAAAGGCACGCCGGAAAGAGAACATAAACTCTGCAAGTCAGGCACCCAAATTATGTTCCTTACGAGCAGTAGGAGGAGAATTTAAGCCCGTTCACGTGCATGCTCCCTTCTCTCTCTCAGATTTAAAACAAATAAAGACAGATTTAAAGAAATTCTCAGATGATCCTCTTAACTACATAGATGTCCTGCAAGGCTTAAGGCAGTCCTTTAATCTAACATAGAGAGATATCATGTTACTTCGTGATCAGACCTTAAGTCCTACTAAAAAAGCGGCTTTAGCAGCAGCCCAGCAATTTAAAGATCTGTAGTACCTTAGTCAGGTAAACAATCGAATGGCCCTAGAGGAAAAGGAAAAAATTCCCCAGAGGGCAACAGGCAGTCCCCACTGTAGACCCTCATTAGGATACTGACTCAGATCATAGAGATTAGAGCCGCAGGCATTTGCTAACTTGAATTTTAGAAAGGTTGAGAAAGACTAAGGAAAAGCGTATGAACTACTCAATGCTATCCCCAATTATGCAAGGAAAAAAAGAAAACCCCTCCACTTTTCTAGAAAGGCTAAAGGAGGCCCTAAGAAAGTACACCTCCCTAACTCCAGATTCTGTAAAAGGCCAACTTATTTTAAATAATAAATTTATCACCCAATCAGCAGGTGACATTAGGAGAAAAGTCTGCTTTAAGCCCAGAACAAAATTTGGAGACATTATTAAACCTGGCAACCTTGGTGTTCTATGACACGGACCAAGAAGAACAGGCCAAAAAGGAAAAGTGAGATAAGAGAAAGGCTGCAACCTTAGTTACGGCCCTCAGACGCGCACACCTTGGTGGCTCAGAGGGAACCAAGAGAGGAGCAGGCCAGCTGCCTAGTGAGACTTGTCATCAGTGTGATTTGCAAGGCCACTTTAAGAAAGATCGTCCAACCGGAAACAAACCGACCCTCTCCCATGTCCAACGTGCCAAGGCAATCACTAGAAGGCTCACTGTCCCAAAAGGCAAAGGCCCTCAGACAAAGGCCCTCTAGGCCAGAAGCACCCAACCAGATGATTCAGCAACAGGACTAAAGGTGCCCAAGGCAAGTGCCAGCTCTTGCCATCATCCTCACAGAGACCCAGGTAATTTGAACATTAAAGGCCAAGAAGTAGACTTCCCTGAAACACTAGCACTGCCTTCTCAGTTTTAATCTCCTGCCCCAAACGACTGTCCTCAAAGTCCGTTACTATCCGAGGAACCTTAAGACAGCCTGTAACCAGGTATTTCTCTTGCTTCCCCAGCTGCAATTAAGAGACTTTGCTCTTTTCACATGCCTTTCTTATCATGCCCGAAAGTCCCACACCCTTATTAAGAAAGAACATATTAGCCAAAGCGGAGGCTATTAGCTACATAAATATAAAGAACAAACTACCCATTTGTTGTCCGCTACTTAAAAAAAGAATCAACTCTGAAGTCTAGGCCTTAAAAGGACAATTTAGAAAGGCAAAGAATGCCCATCCAGTTCAAATCAGGCTAAAAGACCCTAGCACTTTTCCTTATCAAAGGTAATATCCCCTAAGGCCTGAAGCTCACAAAGGATTACAATATATTGTTAGACATTTAAAAGCTCAAGGTTTAGTTAAAAAAAAAAAATGTAGCAGACCTTGCAACACCCCAATCCTAAGAATACAAACAGTGAATAGTCAGTAGAGACTAGTGCAAGACCTCAGAATCATCAAAGAAGCAGTAATTCCTTTATATCCTGCTGTACCCAACCTCTATACACTGGTCTCTCAGACACCAAGAAAAGCAAAATAGTTAATGGTTCTAGACCTCAAAGATGCCTTCTCCTGCTTTCCCCTGCACTCTAACTCCCAGTTCATGTTGCTATTTCATTAACCAGTCAGAGGTCATTACTAAAAAGGTCAAAGAAATAAGAAAACGGATAGAAAGTTAAAAAAAGGAGCTTAAACACTCAAGACCCTAGAATATGTTAAACCAATAGATACCTTGGCTCCTCCCCTTTCTAGGCCCTGTGACAACCATCCTGCTATTACTCGCCTATGGCCTTGGATTTTTAACCTCCTTGTCAAATTTGTTTCCTCCAAGATCGAGGCCATCCAGGTATAAATAGTCTCACAAATGGAAACTCAAAAGGGCTCAACTCATGGCTTCTATGGAGGACCTCTGAATTGACCCGTTGGTCCTTCACTAGCCTAGAAAGTTCCCCTCTGAAAGACACCACAGCTGAAAGGCCCCTTCTTCGCCCCTAACCTGCAGGAAGTAGCCAGAACCACTGCCGCCCAGTTCCCAACAGCAGTTAAGGTGTTCTGTTTAGAAGCGGGACTGAGAGGAGGTGCTAGCTGGGCTCCCTGGGTCGAGTAGGGGCTCAGAAAGCTGTGAAACTCACTCATTTCCTGCATCAGGACTTCCTTCGGTCCTGGAGGAATACTATTGAAGATACATGCTTAAAATATTCCTAACACCAGGATTTGTGCATGTGTTTTCTTCCCCAAGGAAGCTATAAACAGCGAATATTTTGCTCTAAGCATCCCTGTGTCCTCTCTCCCTCTCTCCCTTCCCTCTCCCCTGAAACTAAAAACAATGTTAATTGCCCATTTCTCTGTGACCAGCGGACCTTATCTATGCTCCCTATTCGAATTCCTTGTAAACATACTTTGTAAAGTTCTGTAAGATCCTGTCTCCTTTGCCACGCTGCTGCAAAGTCATAAAGTAAATAAAGCCTAAGTTGCAATTCCAGTTTTCTTCAAAATCCAAGACATGTCACAAAATAATTTACTGCCTTTGTTTCTCATTGTAGTAACATCTTCCCGCCCCGGCTCGTATTTCTGCCTTGAAGGGTTTAAAAGGCAATCACCCAAAACAAACAGTGGCTACCCGCTCAGGACCCCGTCCACGCTGTAGAAGCTTTGTACTGTCACGTTGCTCAATAAAGCCTACAGATTTTTTTCTCTTAGTCCATGTCTCCATCACTCGCCACGGGCAGCCACCACACCAATTCTTTGGCGTGGCTAATGCAAGAATCTTTACCATTACAATTCTTCGAATTTTGTTCTTTTTGCTTAGGATATCTTTGATTATTCTGGGTCTTTTGAGGTTCCATATACTAAATTTGGAACTAATTTAGTTCCAAATACTAAAATGTATTATTTTTCTATTTTTCTAAAGAATGACATTGGTATTTTGATAGACATTTAGTTTTATGTGTGGCTATTGTAAATGGGATTACTTTCCTATTTCTTTTTCACGTTGTTCACTGTTAACATATATAAATGGTACTGATGTTTGTGTGCCGATTTTGCATCCATACACTTTACTGAATTTGTCTATCAATCCTTACAGTTTTTCTTGTGGAGTATTTAGGTTTTTCTAAATGTAAGATCATATCATCTGCAAGCAAGGATAATTTGACTTTTTTCTTTCCAATTTGGATGCCCTTTATTTCCTTCTCTTGTCTGATTGTCCTAGCTAGAACTTCTAGTAGTATGTCGAGTAATATTGATGGCAGTGGGCATCCTTGTCATGTTCCAGATCTTAGAGAAAAGGCTTTGAGTTTTTCCCCGTTCAGTATGGTACTACTGGTGGGTCTGCCATTTATGGCTTTCACTATGTTGAGGCATGTTCCTTCTATCCCCAGTTTCTTGAGGGTATTTTTCATGAAGTTATGTTGAATTTTATCAAATACTTTTTCATCATCAATTAAAATGATCATATGGTTTTTATCCTTTATTCTGTTGATACAGTGTATAGTTGATTTTGAGCTTTGCTTTTGCTTTTCTAGGTATTTTAGATGCATCACATGGTTTTTATCCTTCATTCTGTTGATATGATGTATCATGTTGATTGATTTGTGCATGTGTAATCACCCTTGCATCCCAGGGATAAATCCCACTTGGTCATGATGGATGCTCTTTCTAATACATTGTTTAATTTTGTTTGTTAGTACTTTGTTGGGGATTTCTGCATCAATATTCATCAGTGTTATTGCACTGCAGATTTATTTTATTCACGTGTCTTTGTCTGGTTTTAGTATCAGCGTAATACGGGCCTCATAAAATGAGTTTGGAAGTGTTCTCTCTATTTTTTGGAATAGTTTGAACGTATTAGTATTAGATATTTTTTAAACGTTTAGTAGAATTTAGCAATGAAGCCATCAGGTCCTGGGCTTTTCTTTACTGGAAGACTTTTTATCATAGCTTTGATCACATTACTTGTTACTGGTCTGTTCAGATTTTGGATTTTTTTTTTTTCCTTGATTCAGTCTTGGTAGATTGTATATATCTACGAATTTTTCCATTTCTTCTAGATTTTCCAATTTTTTGGCATATAGTTGCTCACAGTAGCCCGTAATGATCCTTGAATTTCTGCAGTAACATTTGTAATGTCTCCTTTTTCCTTTCTGATTTTGTTTATTTGCATCTTCTCACTTTTTTTCTTAGTCTGGCTAAAAGTTTGTCACTTTTGTTTAACTTCTCAAAAACCAATTTTTTGTCTCATTAATCTTTTGTATTTTCTTTTCATGTAAATTTCATTTCTTTCACCTCTGATCTTTATTATTTATTTTCTTCTGCTAATTTTGAGCTTGGTTTGTTCTTGCTTTTCTATATCTTTTAGATGCATCATTACATTGTTTATTTGAAATTTTTCCTCCTTTTATAGGTAAGCTCTTATACATATAAATTTTCCTCTTATTAGTGTTTTTGCTGTATCTCATACATTTTGGTATGTTATGTTTCCATTATCATTTTTCAATTTACTTCTTAATATTTTCATTGACCCACTGGATATTCAGGAGTATATTGTTTGATTTTCATGTATTTGTATATTATCCTAAATTCCTCTTTTAATGATTTCTAGTTTTGTTCCATTGTGGTCAGAGAAGATGCTGGATATTACTTCATTTCTTTTAATGTCTTAAGACTTATTTTGTGACCCAACATATAGTCTTCCTTGAGAATAATCTACATGCTGAGAAAAATAATGTGTATTCTGCAACTGTTGGATACATGTTCTGTAAATACCCATTAGATCTGTTTGGTCTATACTGCAGATGAAGTCTAACATTTCTTTGTTGATTCTTTCTGGAAGATCTGTCCAGTGGTGAAAGTGGGGTGCTGAAGTCTCCAGCTATTATTGTATTGGGACCTGTCTCTCTCTTTAGCTCTAATAATATTTCCTTTATATATCTGTGTGCTCCTGTCTTGGGTGCATATATATTTAAAATTGTTATATCTTTTTGCTGAATTGATACTTTACCAGTATATAGTGACCTTCTTCATCTCTTCTTGTTGTTTTTGTCTTGTACTCTATTTTGTCTAAATATAGTGATTCCTGATCTTTTTTGGTTTTCATTGGCATGGAATATCTTTTTCAATCCCTTCATTTTCAATCTATGTGTGTCTTTACAAGTGAAGTGTATTTCTTGTGGGCAACAGATCAATGAGTCTTGTTATTTTACCCATTCAGCCAGTCTATGTCTCTTGCTTGGAGAATCTAGTCCACTTACAATCAGTTATTAATGATAAGTAAAAGAGCTTACTCTTGCCATTTTGTTATTTGTTTTCTGGTTGTTTTGTGGTCTTCTCTTCCTTCTTTTTCTCTCTATCAAAGTACTCCCTTTAGCATTTCTTGTAGGACTGGTCTGGTATTGATGAAATCCCTCAGTTTGTCTGGGAATCAATTGTTTGTCTGGTAATCAATTGTTTGTCTGGGAAATCCTTTATTTCTCCTTCATATTTGAAAGATATGTTCACTGGATATACTATTCCAGGGTAAAAGTTTATTTCCTTCAGCACTTTAAATGTGTCATGCCACTCTCTCCTGGCCTGTAAGGTTTCCGCTGAAAAGTCTGCTGCCAGACACGTTGCAGCTCCATTATATGTTATTTGTTTCTTTTCTCTTGCTGCTTTTAGGGTCCTTTCTTTATCCTTCATCTTTGAGATTTTGATTATTAAATGCTTTGAGGTAGTCTTCTTGGGGTGAAATCTGCTTGTTGTTCTATAACCTTCTTGTACTTGGATATTGATATCCTTCTCTAGGCTTGGGAAGTTCTTTTTTTATCTTTTTGAATAAACTTTCTAAATCTATCTCTTTCTCTACCTATTCTTTAAGGTCGATAACTCTTAGATATGCCCATTTGCGGCTACTTTCTAAATCCTGTAGGCAAATTTAATTACTTTTTAGTCTTTTTCTTTTGTCTCCACTGACTGTGTGTTCTCAAATAGCCTGTCTTCAAGCTCAAGCTCACTCATTCTTTCTTTTGCTTGATCCATTCTGCAATTAAAGGACTCTGATACATTCTACAGCATGCCAATTTTCTTTTCAGCTCCAGAATTTCTGTTTATTTTTGAAAATTTATTTCCATATCTTTGTTAAGTTTGTCTTATAGAATTCTGAATTCCTTCTTTGTGTTATCTTGAATTTCCTTGAGTTTCCTCAATGCAGCTATTTTGAATTATCTGCCAGAAAGGTCACATATCTCTGTTTCTCCAGATCGGTCCCTGGTGTCTTATTTAGTTCATTTGTTGCTGTTATTTGTTCATCAATGGTGTTGATGTTAGTATATGTTCTTCAGTGTCTGAGCATTGAAGAGTTACGTGTTTATTGTAGACTTCTCTGTATGGCCTTATTTGTAGCCATCCTTCTTTTGAAGGCTTTCCAGATATTTGAAATGACTTAGGTGTTGTGATCTAAGCTATTTCTGCTTTAGAGGACACCCAAAGCCCGGTAATGCTGTGGTTCTTGCAGACTCATAGAGGTACCTTCTTGATGATCATGGACAAGACCCAGGAGAATTCTCTGGATTACCAGGAAGAGACTCTTGTTCACTTCTCTTACTTGCTCCCAAGCATTCAGTCTCTGTCTCTGTTCTACGTCACCTAAAGCTGGGGATGGAGTGACACAAGAACCCCTGTGGTCACCACTACTATTACTGCACTGGATCAGATCTGAAGCCAGTACAGCCCTGGGTCTCACCCACGGCCTGCTGTAACCACTCCCTGGCTACTGCCCGTGTTTGCTCAAGGCCCTGGGGCTCTACAATCAGCCCCAGGTGGCAAAGCCAACCAAGTCAATGTTCTTGCCTTTAAGACAGTGAGGTCCCCCCAGGCCCCAGGTTGGCCCAGAAGTATTGTTCAGGAGTCGGGGACTATAGTCAAAAACCTTAGAAGCCTACCTGGGGTTCTATTGTACTGCGACTGAACTGACACTCAAACCAGAAGATGCAGTTCTTCCTACTCTTCTCTCCCCTTTCCAAAGGCAAAGGAGACTTACCCCATATCCACTGCCATCCCTAGCCATGAGGAGTACTGTCAGACTATATCCATGTTCCCTTAAGGCCCAAAGCCTCTCTTATGTCAGGTTGTAGTGAATGTTGCCTGGCCTGGGACTCACCATTCAGGGTACTGGGCTTCCCTCTGGCCCACAGCAGGTGCAGAAATGCCATCCAAGTATCAAGTCTTGAAATTGAGAACCCCAAGAGTCTGCTTGGTGTGGTACCCTCCTATGGAAGTGTTGGTACCCAAAGTGCAATACAAAGTCCCTTTTACTTTTTCATCTGCTCTTCTGAAGCAGAAGGAATTTTGCCTATAGTCATCATGGCTGGTAATGTTCTGACTCTTATCTGAAGCCAGAAAGTCTCAGAAGCTCACCAAAGCCCTTAATGTAGTACCTGGGTATCACTGATGGTTATTTAGGGCCCAAAGTCTATTCAGGTTAGCAGGTGATAAATGCTAGCAAGACTGGGTCCATTCTTTCAAGGCAATGGGTTCCCTTCTGGCCCCGAGTGTGTCTAAAAATGTTGTCTGGGAGCTAGAGAGACTGAGAATTTTCTGAAATTGTCTAATGAATAGTTTTTAAAAGCTGATTTGATACTTAAAGTATTATAAAAGAAACCAACTACCAATACAGGATATTATATCCTTTAACATAGCTTTCTTTCCCCCCCACCTTTTTTTTTTTCTTTTTTTTTTGAGACTGAGTCCTACTCTGTCACCCAGGTTGGAGTGCAGTGGCTCTATCTCAGCTCACTACAACCTCTGCTGCCTGGGATCAAGCGATTCCCCTGCCTCAGCCTCCCAAGTAGCTGAGATTACAGGCACCTGCCATCGTGCAAAGCTAATTTTTGTGTGTGTGTGTGTGTATTTTTAGTAGAAATGAGGTTTCACCATCTTGGCCAGGCTGTTCTTGAACTCCTGACCTCGTGATCCACCTGCCTTGGCATCCCAAAATGCTAACATTACAGGCATGAGCCACTGCACCAGGCCTAAAATAGCTTTCATAAGTTAAGATAGTAAATATATTTAAAGAAAATAAGTTCAAAATATGAGAGAATTTTTCACCAGCTGATAGGCACTAAGGAATACTAAATGAAGTCTCCAGGCAAAAGGAAAATTATTGTATACAAAAAACAAAGTTTGTAGAAACAAATGAAAAGCAACTGAAAAGGTAAATAGAAGAGTAAATACAAATTGATATTAACTGACTATTAAGCCCTAAAGGATAATATTAATATTTCATGTTGTTTAAAATCTATAGAATAAGAAACCTCCAAACTATTTTCAAGAGTGGTACTTTTAAGAGTACCACTTTGTTTCGTCCATTAGTGTATAAGCGATACTGCGATACTGGTTCTCTGCATCGTAGTCAACATTTGATGTTATCCCTGTTTTCTACTTTTGTCATTCTGATAGGTATGCAGTAGTATCTCATCGTGGTTTACATTTTATTTCCCTAATGGTAACTGTTATTAAATATCTTTTCATGTATATTTTTGTTGCCACTTTTATAACTTCTCCACTAATATGTCTGTTTCTGTAATTTGTTGTTTTCTAATTGGCTTGTTTATTGTTGAGTTTTGATAATGCTTTAATAAAGTACAAGTCCTTTGCCAATTATGTGATTTTTGCATATTTTTGCCTAGTCTGTACCTTGTTGTTCTATCATCTTCGCAAGGGTTTTGCAGAAGAAAATTTTTAATTTAGATAGGGTTTAACTTAGATAGGGTTTAACTTAGATAGGGTCCAAATCCCCCCCCCCCCTTTTTTTTTAGACGGGGTCTTGCTCTGTCACACAGGCTGGAGTGCAGTGGTGCAATCTCAGCTCACTGCAAGCTCTGCCTCCCAGGTTCATGCTCTGCTGCCTCAGCCTCCCGAGTAGCTAAGACTATAAGTGCCTGCCACCACGCCCGGTTTTTGTATTTTTATTAGTGACGGTATTTCACCATGTTAGCCAGGACGGTTGATCTCCTGACCTCATGATTTGCCCACTTCAGCCTCCCAAAATGTTGGAATTACAGGCATAAGCCACCATGCCTGGCCTAATTTTCTTTTAAGAATCATTCTTTTGGTGTTAAGTTCAAGATTTCTTCACTAAGTCTTAGTTCCCAAAGATTTTCTTTAGAGTTTTCCTAAAAAGACATGTACTTTAACATTTTTAAATTTAAGTCTATGATGAATTTTCAGTTAATTTTTGTATAGCATGTGAGGTTGAAGTTAGGGCTCTTTTACAACTTACCATATGACATAGCAGTTGCATTTTTGCAACTTTTGGCATTATTTCAGTCAGCTTAGGCTGCCATAACAAAATATCAGGGACTTGGTGACTTAATCAAAAGTATTTATTTCTTACTGTTCTGAGGATTGTGAAGTCTACAATCAAGATGCCAGCCACTTCAGATCCCTGGTGGGGCTCTCTTCCTGGCTTACTGGCAACCAGCTTCTTCACATGGCACATGTACCTTCACATGGCACAAAGAGAGAAAGCAAGTGCTTTGTTGTCTGTTCTTATAAGAGAACTGATTCTATCATGAGGTATCCATTTTCATGGTATGATCTAAACATGATTATGTCTCACAGGTGCCACCTCCTAATATGAACTTTGAGAGGACACAAACATTCAGTCCATAATAAGTATTTTTTTCTGGGAAAATGAAAACTTATGTTTGCTGGAAAACTCACATACAAACGTTCATTGTAGTTTTATTATAAAAGCACCACACTGGAAACAATTCAAATGTCCTTCAGTGTGTGAATGATTAACCAACTCTGCTACATACATACTACAGAATACTAGTAATAGAAAGGGAAGGACTATTAATATATAAAATGACCTGATAAATCTCAAAGGCTTTGCACCAAGTGACGAAAGTCCATTTTAAAAAGTTACATACTGTGTAATTCCATTTATATAACATTCTTGAACTGACAAAATTATAGAGATGCTGAGAAAATTAGTGGTTGCCAGGAACTAAGGACCAAGGGATAGAGGCAAAGATTGATGTGGCTATCAAAAATAATCCTTGTGAAGATTGTACAGTTCTCTATCTTAACTCAGGCAGTTACATAGATTATACATGTAACAAATTTGTGTAGAACTAAATGTGCATATTCATGCAAGTCAATTTGAGAAAATACTAATAAAGTTGGTGTACTATACCAATGTCAGTTTTCTAATAGTAATATTTTACTATTGCTATGTTAGATGTTAGCACTGGGATAAACTGTGTAACGAGTACAGGAATCCTCCATGTATTATTTCTTAAAGTTGTGTGTAAATCAATAATTATTTCGAGATGAAATATTACACACACAGAATAAAAATACAGAAAAATATAGAAATAAAATATAGAAAGACAATAATTTAAAAAGAGAAAAGCAAACTGAGTGGAAAGATAGAAATGAAAGCAAAGTTTACAATAGTGACTGATCAAAAAATAACAACAACCAGAGCATAGCAGAAAGAATCAAAATTAGTAAAAGTTGCTTCTCTGATACACAATGGATTTATAAAATTTTGTTAAGACTGATCAAGAATTTAAAAAAATACAGAGTCAATATTAAGAATTAAAAACAGGAACATTACTACATATAGTCTAAATGTTAATAGTATAATAAAGAGACATAATGAGCAACTTGATGCCACACATTAGTGAAGAAGCATTCTTAGAAAAACTCAACTTATTCAAAAGACACAAGAAGATAATTAAAGAATCTGAATAGTCTTGGATCTAAGAGGAAATTGAAATGTCTAATAAAAAGCCTTTTAACAGGTAAAATGTTATGATCAACTGGCTTCACTGATAAATTTGACTAATTATAACATAAAACATAGATGGAGGGAAAAGATGGCTATGACTAGACACAGACAGGAAGTACTGCTCCAAAAAGAGAGAGCAAAAATTTGAATAAACCAATATAATTTGAATAGATCTTCAGAGAGGAATTGGCAAGAGGGGATGGAGACACAGCACGGACACTGAGGCTGAAGAGGGAGGAAGCCAGGAACCCTCTATGGGGTACCCAAACACTAGAGCTAGTTCCAAGGTCCAAATTCGTAAGGAAGGGGTGAATGAATGAACTGTGGGGCTTCCCATTCTTGCCAAGGATTTCTGGGAATCTAGCTAGACGTGACTGCATAACCCCAATGGACATTTGATCTGGCTGGAGGATCTTCCAGGAGAGCAGATAAAGACAGGGCTTCAACTGGTGTGGAGCCAGGGGCCTTTGAATCCAGAGACACCCATCCCCCAGGGCTCCTCATTTCCCTCTAAGAAACTCTAGCCCCAACTAATCGCTAGGCCAAGAGGAAGTGGGCCTAGTTCTTCCATGAGACTGAAGCACATTTGTTCTGCAGGCCCTCCTGCTCAGTGTTCTCTCCCAGGGTCCCTGTATGCCTCCCATCAGGAGTGTGTGGACAAGGCAGCCTCTGCTGCCTAGCGTGGGTGAACTCTTCTAGCTGAATACATTTTTGGTGGCCTGGAAAAATTTCAGATCCCACAGTTTACCTGGAACCTAACCTTGAGAATCTAGATGGTAGAACTGCATGCCAGTCCTGGTACCCCAGATCTGCAGCCATCACTCAAGCAGAGGATGAGACCACATTCTCAGAGTTCTGAGAGGAGTGAGATGCATAGGTCTGTCAGCTGGCACAGGAGTGGGGCATGCCTCCCTCCATACGGATGGTCTGGAAAGGATATGACCTATCTCTCTGCTGCAGCCTCTGCCTGAGGGAACCCTGTGGCCTTGAACACCTACCAAAAGGATTGTGGGAACATTGCTAGTGATTGGACGGACCTCACACAAAGTGCAGGAGTAGATCTATGAGGGGGTCACCTCTCTCTCCTCTGAACTTTCAGAACACAACTGCAAACACGAGGAAATACAAAGAAGCCATGTAGGTGAGTAAGAGCATATCAACCACCCATTACTCCTAAGTGCCATCTACTGGATTGCAGCCTAAGGTCCAACACTAAAAATATTTTGCTTATATAGCCCCCTGCGAAAACAAGGACAATAATTCAATCACAAATAAAAACCTTGTACAGAGCCTTGGCCAGCTGAAAACATTCAGAAGTGACTTTAACTGACTTTACTCAACTTACACTCCAGTTAAAGAAATAACACCCTTCCCAGGTGAGACAGAATAACCTCAAGAACTCTGGAAATTAAAAAACCCAGAGTGTCTTCTTACTTCCGAACAAGTTCACTAGGTCCCCAGCAATGATTCTTAAGCAGTCAGAAATAATGAAAATGACAGGCATAGAATTCTGTCTGGAATCTGGATGTAAAAGAAGTATATCAACATTCAGGAGAAGGTTGAAATGCAATCCAAGAAATCCAGTAAAATAATCCAAGAGCTGAATGATGAAACAGCCATTTTAAGAAGAATCAAACTAAGGGTGCAATGGTTCATGCTTGTAATCCCAGCACTTTAAGAGGCTGAGGTCAAAGGATCACCTGAGCCCAAGAGTTTGAGATCTTCCTGGGAAATATCGTGAGACTCCCTCTCTACAGAAAATTTTGTAAAAGCTAGATGGGTGTAGCGGCTTATGCCTGTGGTTCCAGCTACTCAGGAGACTAAGGTGGGTGAATCACTTGAGCCCAGGAAGTTGAGGCTGTAGTGAGCTCTTGTCATGCCACAGCACACCAGCGTGGGCAACAGAGAGAGAGATCCTGTATCAAACAAACAAGAACAAAACTGAACTTCTAGAGCCAAGATATCTACTATAAGCATTTCATTATACAATTGGAGGTATTAACAGCACAATATGCCAAACTGAGCAATAGCAATTAACAGCACAATATGCCAATATCCCAAAGAATCTCAGAGCTTAAAGACTAGACCTTCAGATAATATTAGACAATAATAAAGAAAACAGAATTTTAAAATGAAACAGAATATCTGAAAAATATGGGATCATGTACAAGAATCAAGTATAGGACTCATTGACATCCCTCAGAGAGGAGAGAGAATAAGCAGCTTGAAAAACATATTTGAGAACATCATCCAGGAAAATTTCCTTAATCTCACTAGAGAGAGTGACACGCAAATTCAAGAAATACAGAGGACCCCAACTAGATATTATACAAGACAACCATCCCCAAGACATCAGATTAGCCAGGGTCAATGCAAAATAAATAATCTTAAAGGCAGCTAAAGAGAAGACGAGTCAGGTCATGTATAGAGTGATGTCTATCAGGATAGAAGCAGACCACTCAGCAGAAACTTTACCTCTAATGTCTAGTAAGACATTAAAGGCCTATTTTCAGTGTTCTTAGAAAAAAGAAATTCGAACCAAGAATTTCATTTTCTGCGAAACCAAGCTTCGTAACTGAAGGATAAATAAAATCCTTCTTAGACAAGCAAACATGGAGGAAATTCATTGCAACTAGACCAGTTTTACCTAACACCTCTGCCTAGGATCTCTCCTTTAAGAAGTCCTTAAGGGAATGCTAAACATGGAATCAAAAGAATAACATCTGCAACCACAAAAACACTCACACACATACCCCACAGACACTATAAAGCAACTGCACAAGCCTCCATAACAATGAGCTAAAAACACAATCAAAATCTCATATATCAATACTAACTCTGAATTTAAACAGGCTAAATACCCCACTAACAAGACAGAGTGACAAACCTGATAAAAAGAGAAGACCCAGCAACCATTTGGTGTCTTCAAGAGACCCATCTCACATGTAACACCATCCACAGGCTCAAAGTAAAGTGATAGAGAAAGATTTACCACACCAATAGAAAGGAAAAAGTAGCAGCAGTCACTTTTCTTATATCAGATAAAACAAACTTTAAACCAGTAACAATTAAGATGAACAAAGAAAGACATTATATAATGACAAAGGATACAATCCAACATGAAGACTTAACTATCCTAAATATATATGCATCCAATAATGGAGCACCCAGATTCATAAAACAAGTTCATCTTGACCAGAAAAGACTTAAACAATCACACAATATACTGGGAGACTTCGGCACTCCACCTACAGTGTTAGACAAATCAGCGAGGCAAATGACTAATAAAAAAACTTTTAAATTTGACACTTACCCAATTGGACCTGATAGACATCTACAGATCACTTCATCCAACAATCACAGAATATACATTCTTCTCATCTGCACACAGAACATATTCTAATATAAACCACATGCTCAGTCATAAAGCAAGTCTCAATAAATTCAAATACATTGAAATCATACCAGGCACACTCTTGGACCACAGTTCAATGAAAACAGAAATCAATATCAAGAATATTTATCAAACTACTCAAAATCATGGAAATTAAACAACTTGCTCCTGAAAAACTTTTGGATGAACATTGAAATTGAGCAGAAATCAGAAAATTCTTTGAAATGAATAAAAATAGGAATACAACTTAACAAAATTTGGGGGATGCAGCTAAAGCAGTGTTAAGAGGAAAGTTTATAGCACTAAACACCTTCATCAAAAAGTTAGAAAGATCTCAAATTAACAATCTAACCTTGCATGTAAATGAACTAGGAAAAAAAAAAAAACAAAGCTAGCAGAAGAAAAGAAATAACAAAAATTAGAGATGATCTGAATGAATTTGAGATGCAAAAATACATACACAAGATCAATGAAACCAAGAAACATACTTTCTTCAAAAGGATAAACTAGATTAATATACTGCTAGCTAGATTAACAAAGAAAAAAAAGAGAGAGAAGATCCACTAAATACAATCAGAAATGGCAAAAGATGGCATTACAACTGATCCTACAGAAATACAGAAGTTCCTCAGAGACTACTCTGAACAACTCATTGCGCAAAAATTCAAGAATCTAGAGGGAATGGATGAATTCCTGGAAACACACAATATACCAAGATTGGATAAGGAAGACATTGAAACACTGAATACGCCAATATCAAGTTCTGAAATTGAATCAGCCATTAAAAATCACAGTAACCAAAAAAGGACCTGGACTATTTGGATTCACAGATGAATTCTACCTGACATACAAAGAAGACACGGTACCAATTCTACTGAAACTACTCCAAAAAATTGAGAAAGAATGGTTCCTACTCAACTCATTTTTTGAAGCCAACATCATCCTGACAACAAAGTCTGGCAGAGACACAATAAGAAAAGAAAACTTCAGGCCTATATCCCCAATGAACATAGACACAAAAATCCTCCACAAAATACTGGCAAACCAAATCCAGCAGCACATCAAAAGCTTAATAAAGCACCATCAAATAGGCTTTATTCCTGGGATGCAAGGCAAGTTCGACATACACAAATCAATAAATGTGACTCCCCACATGAAGAGAATGAAAAGCAAAAATCATATGATCATCTCAATAGACATAGAAAAACCTTTTGATAGAATCCACCATCTATTTATGATTATAAAAAAAAACCCTAAACAAACTAGGCATTTAGAAACATATCTTGAAATAATGAGTCATCTATAGCATACCCATAGCCACCATTATACTAAATGAGCAAAGTCTGGAAACATTCCCCTTGAAAACTGGAACAAGACAAGGATGCCCACTCTCACCATTCTGATTCAACATAGTACTGGAATTACTACCCAGAGAAATCAGGCAAAAGAAAGATATAAAAAGCATCCAATTAGGAAAGAAGAAGTCAAACTATCTCTCTTCATGACTGATACAATTTTATACCTAGAAGACCCAAGAGGGGTCTTTTCAGCAAAAGGCTCCTAGAACGTATAAACAACTATAGTAAAATTTCAGGATACAAAATCAATGTACATAACATCCAGGCTAAGAGTCAAATCAAGGACACAATCTTATTTACAATAGCCACAAAGAAAATGAAATACATAGGAACAGAGCTAACAAAGTAGGTGAAAGATCTCTACAAGGAGAACTATAAGCCACTGTTGAAAGAAATCAGAGATGAAGTGGACAAATGAAGAAAACATTTCATGTTCATGGATTGGATGAATCAATACCATTAAAATGGCCATACTACCCAGAGCAATGTATAGGTTCAATGCTATTTCTTTCAAACTACCAATGTCATTCTTCACAGAATGAGAAACACGCTATTCTAAAATTCATATGACTCCAAACAGAGCCCAAATAAGCAAAGCAATCGTAAGCAAAAGGAAACAACCTGGAGGCATCACAATACCCAACTGCAAACTATACTATAAAGCTACAGTAACCAAAACGGCATGATAGTGATACAAAAACAGACACATAGACCAATGAAAGAGAGAAAAAACCTCACAAAGCTCTACACCCATACCCATCCGATCTTCAATAAGACCTAAAAAAACAAACAATAGGGTGTTGCAGGAACTCAGGGACCCCGAACAGAGGGAGGGACTGGCTGAAGCCATGGCAGAAGAATGTAAATTGTGAAGATTTCATGGACATTTATTAGTTCCCCAAATTAACACTTTTAAAATTTGCTATGCCTGTCCTTACTGCAATCTCTGAATATAAATTGTGAAGATTTCATGGACACTTATCACTTCCCAATCAATATTCTTGTGATTCCCTATGCCTGTCTTTACTTTAATCTCTTAATCCCATCATCTTCGTAAGCTGTGGAGATGTGTTAACTTCACAAATTGTTTGTAGAGCATGTGTATTTGAACAATATAAAATCTGGGCACCTTGGAAAAAGAACAGGATAACAGCGATTTCAGGGAACAAGGGAGATAACCTTAAAGTCTGGCTGCCTGTGGGCCACACGGAACAAAGCCATATTTCTCTTCTTTCAAAAGCAAATAGGAGAAATATTGCTGAATTCTTTTTCTTAGCAAGGAACATCCCTGAGAAAGAGAATGCATTCCCAAGGGGAGGCCTCTGAAATAGCCGCTTTGGGAACGTCTGTCTTTTATGGTTGCAGATAAGGGATGAAATAAGCCCCGGTCTCCTGTAGTGCTCACAGGCCTATTAAGATGAGGAAATTCTCATCTAATAAATTTTGGTCAAACTGATTGTCTGCTCTCAAATCCTGTCTCCTGATAAGATGTCATCAGTGACAATGTGTGCCTGAAACTTCATTAGCAATTTTAACTTTGCCCCAGTCCTGTGATCTCACCCTGCCTCCATTTGCCTTGTGGTATTTTATTACCTTGTGAAGCATGTGATCTCTGTGACCCACATCCTATTTGTGCACCCCCCTCTTTGAAAATCACTAATAAAAACTTGCTGGTTTTGCGGCTTGGGGGACATCATGGAACCTACCGACATGTGATGTCTCCTATGGACACCCAGCTTTAAAATGTCTCTCTTTTGTACTCTTTCCCTTTATTTCTGAGACTGCCTGACACTTAGAGAAATAGAAAAGAACCTAAATATCGGGGGCTGGATTCCCCTGATATCTGGTGCCCATGTGGTCTTTCTTTTTTCCCAAGTACATGTGGGAACCCTATTCCCTTTGGCAGGTGCAGAGAAACATCAACGATTTGTTCCACAAATATGCGTGTTTGACTCCCTGATGACAAGTGAGTAGTTTCTGTATTGTCCAGTTTAACTATGGGTCACACGGAGTCTAAACATCATGCTTATCTCTGCTATATTGAACTCCCGTTAAAACAGGGCAGTGTTTGAGTGCCTATGTGAAATATGGTCACTCTATTCAGGACAGTGAAAGAATACTGTCCTTGGTTTCCTGGAAAAGGAACCTTAGATGTAGAACTATGGGATCGTGTTGGTGCAACATTCTGGGAACTGGTCTCCACAGGGAATTATGTTCCCGTCACTGTTTGGGGTGATTGGGCCTTGGTACATGCCATCCTGATGACATAACATTCCCATGACCCTCTATAGTTACCACAATTTTCTGAATCTGATAATCCTCCACCTCTTCCTCAACCTTCCTCTCCCACACAACCTTCATTATCTGATCGGCCTCACCCTTCCGCTACTCCTTCCCCACCTGATGATGTTGAGAATTCAATGTCTAACTCTGGTGACTGTGCATTATGGTCACCCCCTGATGATCTTATTTCTTTTCACAAAGATCCAGTACTTGTAGTTCCAGCAGCCCTGATTCACACAGCCCAGGACCATATATATGTTGATTCTTCTCTTTTCAAACCTCCGGAGTCACCTAATGGCTCGGGGACCAAACTACAATTTACTTATAATTCTTCAGGCGCTCCCCCGTCCACTTCAGCCCCGCACCCTCCTGTCATTTCGGTTCCTAAACCAGTCACTTTGCCATCAACTCAGCCTGCTTCTCTGTACCTTTCTTCACACATTAACACCAGTAATCACCAGTATACTTCTGCTCCTTCTGCTCCCCCAATGCCCCTTTCTCACACTCTTATTCCAGTCCGACCTTCTCACCCTCAGTTTCCCTTATCTACACATGGTTTTTTTGTCACTTCTATGCTGACTCCATCTCAGATGCCTACTCTTGAAACTTCAATGCAATGCTTACTACACCAAAACAAAGAAACAAGTGGATTAGATACATGGACTTATCTGATTGCGCTAGACCCACCTAACTTCCAAGGGGTACAAATGCCTCATTATGTACCTCTTAATCTTACCTTTTTAAAAGAATTTAAGGATGTTTGTAGTTAGTATGGTCCTACTTCTCCTTATGTTAAAATGGTATTACAAACTTTTTGTACGGACATCACTTTACTTCCTTTAGGCTGGGACCTTTTGGCAAAAGCTGTTCTGACCTCACCTCAGAATTTACAGTTTCGAACTTGGTGGTCAGAAGAGGCTTGTTTGCAGGCTCAGCTACATCGGACTGATGGCATTCTAGTTACTCAGGCTCAGTTCACAGTCTCTGATAGTTTCTCTGATACTTATGCTCAATTAGGCTTTCATGCGCTTACCACAAATCAAGTAACGAAGGTGTGTATGAGAGCTTAGGTTAAATTACGTGCCCCAGGCCAAGCTCCTGTTTGTTTTACTACTGTTAAATAAGGTCACTGATGTTTCTGTTATTTCCTCCAGTTTATGGCCTTCCTCCTGGCTTAACACATCCTGCTAACATGGCACTAGTAGGTGTTGGAAAAACCAATGATGTTTACGAGAGCACATTTATCTTGCCTTGCACTGGTCCTGATGGGCAAAAGCGTAAAATTCAGCCTTATATCACTCCAATCCCCATTAATCTTTGGGGTAGAGATTTACTGGCACAATGGGGGGATGAAATTAATATACCACATAACTCTTATAGTGCTTCCAGTCAGCATATTATGTAAAACATGGGGTTTGTTCCTGGGCTCGGCCTTGGTCCAAAGCATGAAGGCATTACTAAACCCCTCCCAATTACTATAAAATAAGACAGTAATGGTTTAGGTTATCCTTTTTAGTGACAACCGCTGCCACATCTCCTGATCCTACCCCCTTACAATGGAAATCTGACACACCCATTTGGATTCAGCAGTGGCTGCTTTCTAAAGAAAAACTGGAGGCTTTAACTCAATTGGTTTCTGAACAGTTACAACTTGGAAATGTGGAACCTTCTCTTTCCCCCTGGAATTCTCCTGTGTTTCTAGTAAAAAAGAAATCAGGCAAGTGGCGGATGGTAACTGATTTAAAGGCCATTAATGCTGAAATGAAACCTACTGGGGCTGTCCAACCCGGCATGCCTGCCCCTGATTTAATACCTAAAAATTGGCCTCTCATAGTTATTGATCTTAAAGATTGTTTTTTCATATTGCTTTACATGAATCGGATTGTGAAAAATTTGCCTTTACTGTACCGTCTATCAATAATCAGGAGCCTGCAGCTCGTTATCAATGGAAAGGACTTCCTCAGGGAATGCCGAAGAGCCCTACAGTCTGCCAGCTTTATATTGGACAAGTGCGTTCACCGGTTCGAGCCCAATTTCCTCAGGTCTATATTCTTCATTATATTGATGATATTTTAATCGCTGCCCTCACTAATAAAGAATTAATTGACTGTTATCAAATTTTGAGCTGCCATGTTAGAGAGGCTGGATTACACATCGCTCAGGATAAAATCCAACAGACCACTCCTGTTCTACACCTAGGAATGGTGGTCGACAAGCAATGTATTCAACCTCACAAAGTTCAAATTAAGAGAGATTCTTTGAAAACTTTAAATGACTTCCAAAACTCTTGGGTAACATTAATTATTTAAGACCAACTTTAGGCATTCTGACCTATGCGCTGTCTAACTTGTTTTCTGTGCTGCGGGGAGATCTCGATCTCCGCAGTACCGGGACTTCAACCCCTGAGGCTTGACTAGAACTGGAATTCATAGAGGAAAAAATCCAGACCAGCCAGTTATCTAGAGTACTGTCATTTCAGTCTTTTCAGCTTCTGGTTTTTGCTTCATTACACTCCCCTGCTGGACTAATAGTTCAACATAATGATTGAGTGGAGTGGTGTTTTCTTCCTCATTCTGTGTCAAAAACTTTGTCTGTTTATCTGGACCAAATACCCCATCTTAATTGGACAGGCTCAGTGTAGAATACTTCAAATTTCCTGATTTGGTCCGAATGTAATTGTAATTCCTTTAAATCGGCTCGAAGTTCAAGCCGCCTTTCAACATTCTGTACTGTGACAAATTCACTTGGCTGATTTCATTGGTGTTATTGACAATCATTATCCAAAGAATAAATTGTTTGATTTTATAAAAATGACGTTTTGGGTGGTCCCTCAATTAATCAAAGATCAGCCCATTCCTGAGGCCATTACAGTGCTCACTGATGGTTCCAGTAATGGCAATGCTGGTTATGTAGGTCCTACAGACAAGCTTATTTCTACCTCTTATACCTCTGCTCAAAAGGCAGAATTAATTGCTCTGATTACTGTCTTACAGGATTTCCCCAAACCTTTAAATATTGTCTCTGATTCCACTTAATGTGGGAAAGAGGATATGCTTGTGTTTCACCAGGAGATCATCAAAAGAAAACCACAGGGAAAAGACGTCCATGTCAGAGACCGCCCTCAGACATGGTGAGATCTGTGCCAACTCCTCAGAAGCAGGCACACCAAATCACAATGTGTCTCATTCAATCCTCCCTGATGGCAATGGAGACCCATCTAACTAATTCCACTTCTCCTGATTACCTTTCTTTTCTCCTTACGTACCTAAAAATCTCACCATTTCTATTAGCCTGAAAATAACATCCCTCTGCTGTCTTCCGCCTTCACTACTCAATCTCACTTACAACGGGTTTTATTTAATGATTCTCTTCCTTATGCTTCCTGTCCCACCAGTTTCCTCTCAAACCGATTTACCTGCTACACACAATTATTCTTGTTGGGCTTATGTGCCTTTTCCTCCACTTATTCAACCTCTCACCTGGATTGATGCTCCTGCAGAAATCTACACTAACGATAGTGTGTGGATGCCTGGAGCTACAGATGACCATTGCCCTGCTCAACTAGGAGAAGAAGGCACTGCATTTAATGTTACCATGTGTTATAAATACCCCCCTCTGTGCCTCGGATATGCACCTGGTTGTATCCATCTAGAAACTCAAGTCTGAGTTGCTTATCTTCTGGAGAGATCAGCTAGAGAGGAACCTGGACATTTGATCTCTGGCCTCTCCCTTTCTCCTTCAAAGCACATGAAAGGGGGAGTAATGGGAGATACCCCATACTTTCAATGTAAACATGCAGGAAAACCATGCCCTAAAAATTTTGAGGGTCCATCTAAAACTTTAATTTGGGAAGACTGTGTTAACTCACATGCAGTAATATTAAAAAATGACTCATATGGTTTAGTAATGGACTGGGCACCAAAGGGCTATTTAAAAAAACAATTGCTCCTCTGGTGGAAGGGAATGCCTGGAGGCTAGTTATTGTATTTCTTATCACGAGAAGGAGAATCGTCATTCTACTTTGCAGAGGAGGTACAGCTCATTCTTTTCTTTAAAATGGGAAGATAAGGGCATTACCCCCCTGCCGAGGCCTCGTATGATACTCCCCATTCTGAGCCCAGAACACCCTGAACTTTGGAAACTGGCTATTGCCATGTCTGGACCTCAAACATGGGAAGGTGAAACTATTCTGTCTGTTGTTCCCGCTACCGCCCCTGTCTCTTAGTATCAACGTAGATCCAGACATTCTGCTTTACTTACCTCCAACCTGACTGTTCACATACAGAGCTGTGTTAAGCCTCCTTACACGCTGCTAGTGGCAAATATCAAAATTTGGATGAACAATCAAACTGTCCAATGTGTTAATTGTCATTTATATACTTGTATTAACTCCCATTTTGACTCCAGGGAAAGTGTAATGTAGGTTTGAGCTCAAGAAGGAATCTGGATTCCGGTAAGTTTGCCCAGACCTTGGGAATCCTCCCCCTCAATACATTTAATTAATGAAGTGTTACAGGAATTCTAAAAAGATCTAAGAGATTTGTTTTCACTTTAATTGCTGTGATCTTGGGTCTAATTATAGTCACTGCAATGGCCACCACTGCCGGAATGGCATTACATCAATCTATTCAAACAGCTCACTTTGTTAATAATTGGCAAGCCAATTCCACGCGAATGTGGAATTCTCAACAAGGCATCAATCAAAACTTGGCTAATCAAATTAATGATTTAAGGCAGTCTGTTATTTGACTTGGAGATCAGGTACTGAGTCTTGAACATCACATGCAAATACAGTGTGATTGGAACACTTCAGATTTCTGTGTCACCCCGTATTCCTATAACAAGACTGATCATTCATGGGAAATGGTCAAAGGACACCCTCTGGGTAGGGAAGATAATTTATCATTGGACATAACTAAATTAAAGAAACAAATTTTTGAAACCTCTCAAGCTCACTTATCCATTGTGACTGGAGCTGAGGCGTTAGATCGGGTGGCAGAAAATCTTTATGGACTAAACTCCATGACTTGGATTAAGTCTATTGGGGGCTACATTGTAGTAAATTTTGGAATTATGTTTCTCTGTTTAATCAGCTTGTTTTTAGTGTGCCAGACCAGTAAAAGAATCCTGCGTCAAAATCGAGAGAATGAGCAAACCTTCATCGCCATGGCACATTTATATAAAAGGAAAGGGAGAGATGTTGCGGGAAGTCAGGGACCCTGAATGGAGAGACCAGATGAACATAAATTGTGAAGATTTCATGGACATTTATTAGTTCCCCAAATTAATACTTTTATAATTTGTTATGCCTGTCTTTACTGCAATCTCTGAACATAAATTGTGAAGATTTCATGGACACTAATCACTTCCCCAATCAATACTCTTGTGATTTCCTATGCCTGTCTTTAGTTTAATCTCTTAATCCCATCATCTTTGTAAGCTGAGGATGAATGTCACTTCAGGACCCTGTGATGATTGTGTTAACTGCACAGATTGTTTGTAGATCATGTGTATTTGAACAATATGAAATCTAGGCACCTTGAAAAAGAACAGGATAACAGCGATTTTCAGGGAACAAAGGAGATAACCTTAAAGTTTGGCTGCCTGTGGACCGGGTGGAACAGAGCCATATTTCTCTTCTTTCAAAAGCAAATAGGAGAAATATCACTGAGTTATTTTTCTCAGCAAGGAACATCCCTGAGAAAGGAACGTGTTCCTAAGGGGAGGCCTCTGAAAAGTCCGCTTTGGGAACATCTGTCTTTAATGGCTGCAGATAAGGGATGAAATAAGCCTCAGTCTCCTGTATCCCTCGCAGGTCTATTAGGATGAGGAAATTCTCACCTAATAAATTTTGGTCAAACTGGTTGTCTGCTCTCAAACCCTGTCTCTTGATAAGATGTTATCAATAACAATGTGTGCCTGAAACTTCATTAGCAATTTTAATTTCGCCCTGGTCCTGTGATCTCACCCTTCCTCCATTTGCCTTGTGATATTTTATTACCTTGTGAAACATGTGATCTCTGCGACCCACACCCTATTCGTACACTCCCTCCTCGTTTGAAAATCACTAATAAAAACTTGCTGGTTTTGTGGCTTAGGGGGCATCATGGAACCTGCTGACATGTGATGTCTCCCCGGACACCCAGCTTTAAAATTTCTCTTTTGCACTCTTTTGTTTTATTTCTCAGGCCAGCTGACACTTAGGGAAATAGAAAAAAACCCACATGAAATATCAGTGGCTGATTTCCCCTGACAATAGGGAAAGAACACTGTATTCTATAAATGGCACTGAGATAACTGGCTAGCCATATGCAGATCGAAACTGGATCCCTACCTTTCACCATATACAGAAATTAACTAAAGATGAATGTCAAATTTAGATGTAAGGTCACAAACGATATAAATCCTAGAAGAAAACCTAGGTAGTATCTTTCCTGACATTGGCCTTGGGAAAGAATTTTTGGCTAAATCCCCAAAGGCAATTGCAACAACACCAAAAATTTACAAGTGGGACTTAATTAAACTAAAGAGCCTCTGCACAGCAAAACTATTAACAAAATTAACAACCTATAGAACGCAAGAAAATATTTACAAACGTCATATCTGACCAGGCTTAATATCCAGAATCTATAAGGATCTTAAACAAATCAAGAAGCAAAAAACAATCTTATTAAAAATGGGGCCAGGTGCAGTGGCTCATGCCTGTAATCCCAGCACTTAGGGAGACTGAGGCAAGTGGATCACAAGATCAGGAGTCAAAGACCAGCCTGGCCAATATGGTAAAACACTGTCTCTACTAAAAATACAAAAATTAACTGGGCTTGGTGGTGGGCACCTGTAGTCCCAGCTACTTGGGAGACTGAGGCAGGAGAATTACTCGAACCTGGGAAGCGGAGGTTGCAGTGAGCCAAAATTGCACCACTGCACCCCAGCCTGGGTGACAGAGCAAAACTCCATCTCAAAAAACAAACGAACCAAACAAAACAAAATGAAACAAAAAATGGACAAAGGACATGAACAGACACTTCTCAAAAGAAGACATACAAGAAGCCAAGAAACATGAAAAAATGCCCAACATGACTAATCACCAGAGAAATGTAAATCAAAACCACAATGAAATACCATCTCATGCCAGTGACATGGTTAATCTTAGAAAGTCAAAAACCAACAGTTGCTGGATATGCTACAGAGAAAAGACAATGCTTACACAGTGCTGTTGGGAATGTACATTAGTCTAGCCACTGTAAAAAGCAGTGCAAAGATGTCTCAAACAATTTAGAAATACCATTAGACTGAGCAATCCCATTACTGGGTATGTACTCGAAGGAAAATAAATCATTATACCCCAAAAATACAAGCACTTGTGTTTTCATGGTAGTGCTGTTTACAATAGCAAAGATGTGGAATCAACCTAGGTGCCAATTAATGTTGGATTGGATAAAGAAAATGTGATACATATACACCATGAAATACTACACAGTCATGAAATATAAATTGTGTCGTTTTTCAGCAACATTGATCCAGTTAGAGGCCATTTTAAGCAAACTAATACAGGAACAGAAAACCAAATACCACATGTTCTCACTTATAAGTGGGAGCTAACCATTGAGCACACATGGACATAAACATAGGAATAAGACACTGACGACTCTTGGGGAGAGAGGGAGGTACAGGTCTGTGGGTTGAAAAATTACCTATTGGGTACTATGCTCACTACATGGGTTTTGGGATCTGCATCCCAAACCTGAACATCATACAATATACCCATATAACAAACCTGAACTTGAACACCCATATCTAAAATAAATTTCAAAATAAAAGAGAAAGTGTGGTACATATGCACACTAGAATATGATCCAGCCACAGAAAACAATGAGATCCTGCCATTTGCAACAACGTGGATGGAAGTGGATGGAAGTGGAGGACACTATGTTAAGTGAAATAAGCCAGGCACACAAAGGTAATCTTTGTATGTTATCACTCATATATGGAAGCTAAAAATTAAAACAATTGAACTCATGGAGATAGAGAGTAGAATGATGATTACCAGAAGCAGGAAAGGATAATGAGCTGAAGTGGAGAGAAGTAGGAATGGTTAATGGATGTATTCATCTGTTGTCACATTGCTGTAAGTTCCCAGTAAGTTCCTCATTTCCATCTGAGACTTCATTAGACTGGCCATCTCTGTCCATATCACTATCAGCAGTTTGGTCACAACTATTCATCAAGTTTCTAGGAAGTTCCAAACTTTTCTTCATCTTCCTGTCTTCTTCTGAGCCCTCCACACTCTTCCAATCTCTGCCTGTTACCAAGTTCCAAAGTCAATTCCATATTTTCAAGTATCTTTATAACAATACCCTGTCCTCAGTACCAATTTTCTATATTAGTCTATTCTTGCATTGCTATAAAGAAATGCAAGGTTTGTTTCATGCTTCATGTTTCCTCAGGCTGTGCAGAAATCATGATGGCTTCTGGGGAGGCCTCAGGAAATTTTCAATCATGGTGGAAGGCAAAGAAGTAGCATGCATGTCTTATGTGGCTGGAGAAGGAGGAAGAGTCAAGAGCAGGGAGGCGCTATACACTTTTAACCTATCAGATCTTATGAGAGCTCTATCATGAGAATAGTGCTAGGGGAATGGTGGTAAACCCTCAGAAACTGCCCCCATAATCCAATTACCTCCCTCCAGGCTTCACCTCCAGCATTGGGAATTACATTTAAACAGGAGATTTGGGTGGGGACACAGATTCAAACAGTACCAATGGCTATAAATAGAATAAAAAAGTAAGATCTAGTATTTAATAATACAGTAGGGTGACTATAGTCAACAATAATTTATTGTATCTTTAAAAATAACTAGAAGAGTGTAATTGGAATGATTGTAACACAAATAATAAATGCTGGAGGTGATGGGTATCCCATTTATCCTGATGTTATTCTGCACTGCATGCCTGTAACAAAATATCTCCTGTGCCCATAAATATATACACTTACTATGCAGCATAAAAATAAAAAAAGAAACAAAAATATACATCATTTTTCCAGGATATAAAAAATGTTGCATAATTTTCAACTTAATTCATGAGGCAAGTATAACCAATAACAGAACCTAATGAGGACATTACAAGTAAGAAAAAACATTGACCAATCTTTTTCATAATATGAAGTGAAAAATCCAAAAGACAATACTGAGGAGGTAAATCTAGAAATAGGTTTTAATAACATGTTTAAAAATGTAATTTTATTTTCTATTGCTATCCATAATGATGTGGGTTAGTCTCACAAACGTATTGTTGAGAAAAGGAGGACATGAAACTAAATAATACATACTGCATAGTTTGTGTATGATATAAACACAGAGAAAACCAATTTATGGATTTTAATGTCAGATTTTTTTAACCACTATGAAGAAGTAGAAAATAATGATTGAAAGAAATCCCAAAGGGACTTCTAGAAATATGGTGAATTTCATTACTGGCCTGGGGTAGTGGTTACATACCATAAATGTGAACAATGCTATGCTATATTATACTTTACTTGAAATACTTTTAAAATTAAATGAATATGAGTATTGTGTGCCTAGAAAACCTGGCAAGCATTTACTTCTATTGAAGAGAAAGTGAGTCAAATGTTGTACGACAGTGTGGCAGGGGTAGTGCATTAAGACAAATGTTTTTTGAGGAAAAAAGACAGTTCAGGAATATATTGAAGTGATGGATTTAAATAAGTCGTTCTTAAGATGATGTTCTACTATCCCCCCAAAAAATGTTCCTTAGGCTGTTGGAGATTGGCACCAAAATAAAAACTTAAACATGCTTTTTATAGGTGGCATGTAAAAAAGTATATAAATAAAAGTTGAGAAAGTATACTTTTGAGTCCTTCCTCTAGGGCAGAAAGGGAAAGCAAGTCAGCAAAGGAACCATTTCTTAAAATCAAATTGAAAGTAAAACAACTATAATTTATTACTCTCTTTTTTTCTTTTTTTGAGACGGAGTCTTGCTGTGTCTCCCAGGCTGGAGTGAGTGGCGCGATCTCGGCTGGGACCACAGGCGGCGCCACCTCGCCCGGCTAGTTTTTTGTATTTTTAGTAGAGACGGGGTTTCACCGCGTTAGCCAGGATGGTCTCGATCTCCTGACCTCGTGATCCGCCCATCTCGGCCTCCCAAAGTGCTGGGATTGCAGGCGTGACCCACCGCGCCTGGCAATTTATTACTCTTTACTTAAACTCTAAGTTGCTAACCAACTAATGAAATTTGGGTTGAAAGTTTCTCACTGGAATGTGGGCTATGTACATTGGAAGGTATCGAATGACATGAGTCCTGTGTTCTGTTTGCCCAGCAACTAGTCCTGGAAGTGAGTAGCATGACTTTTAGAGAAAAAATACAAAGTATTTGTGATCTCAAAAGACTTCTTGGAAGATTAAGGAATTATTTGAAAGGAATACTATTAAATAGATAAGAGGAATTCTCAGATCATGCAGATGATGTTCTGCTACATTTTGTTTGTAGGGCTGTAAGTGATAACAATCATACTGGTGAACATAGTTCATATTAAGAACAGTGGGAAATTAAGTTCGCAAAACATTATTAAAAACAGATGCTGGAATATTCTAGTTTTAGCAATTCTCTGTCTTTCCAGCCTCATGTATTATTTTAGTCAAAGTATCAATTACTTATTGAATGGTGGGCACAATGGAACCCACTTTTGCAAAAGTGTCATTTTTTTAATGTAAAGCAGAGTTATTAATTCTTTTTTATCACTTTCCTTCCTTATATCATGCTGGATATTACTTATTTTCTCACTAGACTCTCACAGATCTTATCTGTCTTCAGGGTACAGTGGGGAAAGATGGTGTGGAAGAAAATAAAAGAAAATAACAACCTTTCTTTATACGTTTCATGCTCCCAGGACTAAAATCTCCTCTCTGTAGAAAGTCTGCTTTCATGAAGGGGGATTAGAGCAAACCTTTCATCTTCCAGAGCTCCATGGGCTGCGTCCTCTGCTTTCAGGGTCTTAATGTTATTGGCATCTGCTGTGTTCTGGTCACTGGTTATATTTGTCCAAATATCCACCTAAAATCAGTAGTTTTTCAAGGGATTTGAAAAATTTCTTCTCAACTCTCTCCACCTATCAATTTTTTTTTTTTTTAAGATCACTTATCAAGATTATTTTAAAACTCAGTCTCATTTTTCTAAATATTATCTCTGGACCTCTAGCTGAAAGATCAGAGTACAAAAAGGCCTTCATGCTTGTCTTCACATTTTCTCCCAGCTTCTTCTTGAACATCCTCCTTGTGTGAATAGGACTGACGTTTATCTAAAATCATTGCAACAGACGGATGCTGAAAAGCTTTCTAAATTTAGGTATTTTTTGTTTGCTTATTTTATTTGGCAAAAAAAAAAAAAAAAAGAGAATAAACGGAAGGATCATCCTTATTTGCCAACACCCACAATAGCCATTTTGTTTCTCAAAAGTGGAGGTCTATTTAACCACGTTTTCTGTGGAGTGAATCTACAGCCCTGCTACCATTGCAAATGTCTGGTGTATACCACACTTAACTCCAAATCTGAGATCAAATATGTTAAAAGTTTAAACTGTAGCCCTCTAAATAAACAAGTTGAACTGATCCACACTGCAATGGCCTCTCTTTTTCTTGGAAAAGCAAAATGTGAATATAGACACCAAATGTAAGTCAGTTTTTAATCTCTGAGCTCATTCTCATGGTTTAATACATTCAGTAGTGATTCTGAGGGACAGCCATTAAACTGCTGATGATAACATTTTGCGGATAGGTGGAATGTAGTAGATAGTATTTCAACAACGATAATAAAAATATTACAATGAAATTAAATTCAGTAAAATGAAGATAAATTTTTTAATGTAAGTAGTATTTAATAGGATAAGTTTAAATCAATGCTCCCAAAGAGAAGAAAAGCAAATAATGGGAACCAGTAGATACCACAAGGCATGCTGCATAGCAGGCTCGGCATATTCGTTTTTCCTTTCTTTCATTTATTCACTCATTTAATGTATATAGCTAGGAAAGATCATTAAATTGAAGCTTGTTTCACCAAAATACCAGGGTTTGGTCTAGGTACTGCTGCTCCCTGCACAGAAAGTCAACGACTGTGAAGAGGAGTTTGCAGAAGAAAAAGACTTTGATCAGGTGCTGCAGCCCAGGAGATGAGAACTCAGTCTCAAATCCATCTCCCTGACTGACTAAAACTAGGGGTTTATATAGCACGGAAGAAATGTAACAATGTGTAATAAACAAGAGCTGGGAGATGGGGGGGGCAAAGCGGGGGATCTGGTGCTCTGATCTTGTGTAACTCAGTAGTTGCCCAATCATTCAGAGTTATTTTTCACCATTTTAAAGCATTTGGATTTTAAACTCAAAGCAATCTGGGAAAACAGAAAGGTATTAAGAATCATCACTGTTGGCCAGGCGTGGTGGCTCGCACCTGTAATCCCAGCACTTTGCGAGGCCGAGGCAGACGGACCACAAGGTCAGGAGATCGAGAACATCCCGGCTAACGTGGTGAAACTCAGTCTCTACTAAAAAACACAAAAAAATTAGCCAGGCATGGTGGCGGGCGCCTGTAGTCCCAGCTACTCGGGAGGCTGAGGCAGGAGAATGGCGTGAACCTGGGAGGCGGAGCTTGCAGTGAGCCGAGATCGCACCACTGCACTCCAGCCTGGGCAACAGAGCCAGACTCTGTCTCAAAAAAAAAAAAAAAAAAAATAGAATCATCACTGTTTCTGGTTTGAGTTACTGTAATCACTTACTAACATACTTCCTGTCAGGACAGAGTAATACATTTAAATACCCAATCCTGCAGATGCTGTGCTATTTGACAATATCCAATAGACCATCAGTCTAAAGACCCTGTGCATCCTCCTGTGAAAACATTGCACAGTAATTATCTTGTCACATGTCTTTCCTCACCATGAACCTCTTGAGGGAGATTATCTAACCAGCATATTAATAGCATCTACCTCCATGTCTGACACGTGGTAGTTGCTCCAACTTAATAATAAATTTAAAGATGATTAACATTTGACATAGAGAAATGGATTTAATGCCTTTAACATTTTTTTCCAAACTATAACTGCACAACTCAAATTGTCAGTAACCATAATTTGATCCCTGGATCAGCAGTATCAGCATTACCTGAGAACTTGCTAAGAAAAGCAAGTATTGGGTTGGGCACGGTGGCTCACACTGTAATCCCAGCACTTTGGGAGGCTGAGGCAGGTGGATCACGAGGTCAGGAGATCTAGACAATCCTGGCTAACAGGATGAAACACCGTGTCCACTAAAAGTACAAAAAAAACTAGCTGGGCTTGGTGGCAGGCGCCTGTAGTCCCAGCTACTGGGGAGGCTGAGGCAGGAGAATGGTGTGAACCTGGGAGGCGGAGCTTGCCGTGAGCCCAGATGCGCCACTGCACTCCAGCCTGGGAGACAGAGCAAGACTCCGTCTCAAAAAAAGAAAAAAAAAAAAAGAAAGGAAAAGAAAAGAAGGGAAAAGAAAAGCAAGTCCTTGGGCCTTATACTAGACCTACTGGTTCAGAAACTCTGGGGGAGTGCCCAGTGACCTGCGTTTTAGCAAGCCCTCCAAGTGCTTCTGATGCCTACTGAGGTTCCAGACCACTCTTTATACAATAGATGTCTCTGTAGGGAATGGGTTGGTTTTACAACATAATTGGGCCTCAGATATAAAACTCTAGCATATTACTGATAAGATAACTTGTTTTTCATTATTCTTCAGGGTATGGCTCTGGCTTACACTTCTGCTGGTGCTAATTGGGATGTTTTCTGGAGATTCAGTAAGAAATTTTTTTTAAATTTATGTTTTAAATTTATGTTTAAAATTTGCAAGTTGACTTAATTTATTTGCCCACTTCCATTATTCTTTGTAAGACATCAGGCTGAGTTCAACAACTGATAAAAATTCAAAAGCCAGGACCTTAGTGCAGTAATTTATCGACTTATCTATGCAAATGATGGAGAAATTTGTTATAGAACAGTTTTAGAGCTATTAATTAGCAACAAAATTCAGATAAGGAATGAGAAATGACAATTATGAACTCAGAAAGTACAAGAAAACCCAGTCTGCTTTATTGATTCAGGCATTTCTTGGACATCTGGATCGGTGAGTCAGGCATAACATAAATTATAACAATAATTTTATTTTTCCGTAACTGGTTATCAGTATTTATGGGTTTCAATTGCTGCCTCTGTTTGTTTTTTTATCACAAATTTGTTCTGGCTTCTTGTCCTCTCGATTGCTTTGTAAGCATTGTTTAAAAAGGTAAATGCATTAAGAGCAAATTGAAAGAACAGTGTCACATTGAATACTATGGTCAACATCCTGTTACTAATTCCTGTTTCATAATGATCAATTAGATAATTTTACACTGGAAAGCCTTTTCAAAATGTAATCAACAAACTATTTTATGTTTCTGTCGCTATTAAAAAATATAAATCAAACCAAAGCAAACAAGAACAGAAACAGAAGCCTTTATTCTCCATGTCAGTATATACTTATGTAAAATATATCAAACTACGGTGCTTTCAATTAGATTTTCTTTCTTGCTCAAGAATAAGGAATTATAAGATACAGTCACTCACAAATCATCTGGATAGACTCAAAGCATCTTGGAATGGAAAATATTATACATTTTTTCTTTGTTTCTTCTATATTTTCTTCATGAGTTATTCGAAATCTAGAGACATTAAGTGACTTTTCTGTGGATAGTTAATTTGTGACAGAGCTTTAAGTAGAAAACAAATGTATTTACTATAAGTTTAGTGCTGGCAAAGGGAATATTTATTAACTTGTATATATATATGTATATATATGCTTAATTTATATAAACATCTAGGTAACATTTAAGATACTGTAGATAACAGAGGAAACTTAGGAAGTCATTTTAAAATGTTGGATAGTTTGATAATTTTGGTAAGTATTTCTAAGATTTTAGTTCTATTTCCAATTTTCTATTGTTTTTAAATCTATATTAGAGGTAAAAGTTAAGAAAACCAAAAAGGAAGAAACAGCTCAGAATATGATGTTTCACTTCTGTTTGTAGTAACGAGAGTCAGTTTAGTAAATATGGTAACAGACTTTCAAAAAGGAAAATAGTGATCTACTCAAATGTTCTTTATATTTAGAAAGGTTATATTATTCCTTCAAAAAATATTTATAAAATCCTAAGAAGTTCCAAGTACTATTTGTGGTGGTGAAGATATAGAAGCCAATAAAACAGAGACAAATTCCTGCTCTAAGGAAGCTTGGAGTCTAGTGGAGGAAGTAGGATAACAGACAAAGGCATTGGAAGAATGCATAGTGTATAACACGGTAATAGATGGAAAAATTAACACATAAGAATAATAATAGGAAGCACAGAAATAATATAGGATATATTTGAAATAAAATGATCAAGATGATACTTGGAAAACACCTAAAAGAAATATGAGAGCAAGTAACATGTATTTCTGGGATAAACGCGTATTAGAAAGAAAAGCAAGTACAAAAGCTGTCAGGCAGGAGGAGGCCTGGAGTGTTCAAGGAGCAGAAAGGAGGCTAATGTATTAATAGAAAAAGAAATCAAATGGAAATTCTGAAGTTCCAATATATAATGACTGAAACAATAATGCACTAGAGAAATTAATGATAGATTTGAAGTGAAAAGTTTAAAAAATCAGCAAACTTGATTATATATCAACAAAAACCACGCAATCTAAAAAACAGTGTAAAATAAATAAAAAATAAACAGTGCCTCAAACAAATATGGGATACCATTAAGTACATCAATGTACATATAAAAGGATTACTAAAAAAAAAAGAAAAGAAACATGAAGAAGGCCAAATTAATAATGCTTGAAAACTCCAAATTTGCTGAGAAGCATGATGTAAATGTTATACTGTAAATATACTCAAAAAGCTCAACTAAATTAAGGTAGAGTAAACTCAAAGATTAATACTCAGAATATCACAGTACAATTGTTTTATGCCAAAGACAAAGAAAATTTTGAAAGGAACAAAAGTAAAATGACTCATTGTGTACAAGAGAACCACAGTAAGACTAACAACTAACTTCCCATGAAAAACAAAGGAGGCCAGAATGCAGTGAGCTAATACAATCAAAATGCTGATACAAACAACCAAAAAATCCATCAATAATCTCATGTTCATCAAATCCACATTTCAAAATTGAAAAGAAAATAAAGAAATTTCCAGATGAATAAGAACACGGGAAGTTGTTATTAATAACCAGTGCAGAGGAAGCCAGAGGGAGAAATGAGAGATTCAATCCATTGCTGCCTTTCACATATTCCCCTTCTTGAATTTTCTATTCCCCATTGATAAGGTAGACAGGAACACGTTAAAGGTGTAAAGTAGGCGTGGTTTCAGAAAGTTTTCCATATTCACCAGACTCTCAGAACTGGCCTAGAATATCCCCTAGGATTATTTGCTATCTAAACCACATCACTTTGCTCCTAGAAATGCTATTCCAGAGTAGAATCTCTGGACCAGTTTTCAGAATTCCACGGATGCCAGATATCACCAAAGATACAGTCAGTAGATCAAGAATAGATAGCCTCCTTAGATAAACTGACTGCTGACTATATTAAAAAAAAAAAAAAAAAAAAAAGACGGCAGGAAATTCTGTTTTGTTCTACAGTTCTACAGTTGAATCTGGAATGAAACCTCAGAAGATTTAAAACTGGATAAAATGCAGAAAATTAAAATGTTATTTGAGATTTGGCAAAAATGTTGGAACTTTACTTTTATGTTATTTCAAATTTTTTCTTCTATTAATATAAATATTGTTGAGAAGTTGACTGTAAAACAATTATATAGTCTTTCAAGTATTTTGAGAGTTGACCAGCTAAATACTAGATTTTCTTTGTCATGTCATATATTTTATATCATTATTTTTAGTAAAGCATTTTTTTGAAGACTAGAGTAATAGAAAAATTTAAAAAATTCTATATTTGTATTTCACTGCACCCTCTCAAAATGCTTTCATAGATGGTCAAATTAGCTGACATCTCCCACATGCAGGTCACAGAAAGTAAGGTGAAATTTCTGGAAACCACCTAGGTTTTATCTCAGCTTTATCCTAACTTAAATTTAGTTGTTAATTTGTTTGAGTGTGATGAGTTCTCATGGCGTTAGTTCTAGAAATGACTAGAGGTTTTTGGATCAGATTCCTACACTCTAATTACACTTTCGCCTTACAATCTTGTGAAAGTAATTTAACCTCTTTACGTAGTAGTCTTATAATAATTAGAATGGGTTATAACTATCAAGTTCATTGGATTAATACAAAATGTATAATGATACTATATACCTCAATAGTATATGATAAAGATTGAATGAAAGAACTATATATAAATAATCACCACAATGATGGTTTTATGTAATTATTTTTAGTAAGGAATTTTTTAAGACCTATTTCAACATGTCTAATGTCATGAGTGCCTTCAGTTGATGGACACTCAGTAATTGCTAGCTGTGATAACTAACAAATGTCTTGCTTGCTAAACAGTGAGTTTGCTTTTACACATTAGACATCTTTATTTTAATTATTGAACATATTCAAGTATTTTTCAGAAATATGACACTAGGTTTATGTTCTTCTCCATTTACACAACATAAATTGTACTAACAACATATTGGTACCTGAACTACATCTTAAATTTTCAGCAAAGGAAACTGTGGCCAAAGAGGGACAGTATCTCAACCTCATTAGAAGTTGTGTTTTGCTTTCATGCCGTGTCAAACTTCACACTTCAGCAATATCAAGGTTTTTACTTTTCCCTATAAATTATTGGTAATATTAATAACAACAAGATGATACTATTTAATATGAATTAAGAGTTTTCAGGGCACTTTCACATTTATGGTTTTATTTCATTTTTTACAGCAACTCTGTTGTATTATTAGTGCATTCTCACTCTGCTGTAAAGAAATACCTGAAACTGAGTAATTTATCAAGAAAAAGGTTTAGTTGGCTCATGGATCTGCAGGCTGCAAAGGAAGCGTAATGGCTTCTGCTTCTAGGGAGGCCGCAGGAAGCTTCCAATCATTGTGAGCGAGTCATCTCACATGGCAGGAGCAGGAGCAAGGAGTGGGGAGGTGTTACACGCTTTTAAAAGACCAGATGTCATGAGAACTCATTCACGAGCACAAGGGCAGTGCCAAGGGGATGCTGTTAAACCATTAATGAGAAATCTGCCTCCATGATCCAATGACCTCCCACCAGGCCCTACCTCCAATATTGGAGATTACAGTTTGACATGAGATTTGGGCAGGGACAGAGATCCAAGCCATGCCATCTACCATTCTCAGTATTCAAGTACTTTTAGTTTCTCAGTCGTTAGGGGAGTAGCCCAAATTTGAGCAGTTAATAGCCAGTGGCTCTAATCTGGAAGCCTCTATCTTCTGACTCCTTATCTGAGTTTCTTTCTACCCTGCCATATTACTTCTACTTTCCATGTGAAGGGAAATAGTTGGCATCACGTAAGGACAGGTACAATAGACTTCATATTCTGCATGGAAAGAAAGACGAAGAAGATGCATCTTAACAAAATTGCAAACTTTATTAGTCTTCTTCAAACAATACCTGTAGTTTCATACTGATATTCTCCGATTATCTTTGAATTGATGGAAGGATAGATACTAAGAATACATTAGATTAAATTGCTGGGGTCAATCTGGTAAAATGATAAGGTTGCTAATATTTATTTGAAAAAATATACACAGAAGTACGTATATATCTTTACTTTTGCATAAAAATGCATTGTATAGGCCGGGCGCGGTGGCTCAAGCCTGTAATCCCAGCACTTTGGGAGGCCGAGGCGGGTGGATCACGAGGTCAGGAGATCGAGACTATCCTGGCTAACATGGTGAAACCCCGTCTCTACTAAAAATACAAAAAACTAGCCGGGCGTGGTGGCGGGCGCCTGTAGTCTCAGCTACTTGGGAGGCTGAGGCGGGAGAATGGCGGGAACCCGGGAGGCGGAGCTTGCAGTGAGCCAAGATCACGCCACTGCACTCCAGCCTGGGAGACACAGCGAGACTCCGTCTCAAAAAAAAAAAAAAAAAAAAAAAAATGCATTGTATATACATAAGCATGTATGTATCTTTACTTTTACATAAATATATTGCCAGAAAGAATAAATTATACATATCTTTGGGTATTCATAAGGATTTTCCAACTTTTATTGATTTTACTATAGTTATAAGTAAAAGTTGGAACTGAAAATTTTCAATACATATTTTCTTTACAAAAATATGTTCAGAAATATTTACTTAGGTTAATGGATTACCTTAAACAAGGCAATGAGTGGATATATGTGTCAGTGTATGTATGTGTGTGCATGTGTGTACATAGCCACATATTTGCTAGAAACATGTGGATGAGAAATAAACAATTTAAGCTAATTGCGAGGGGGATATTTAAAGAAATACAGCATTATTAGTCCAAGGAGAGAGGCGACACGTGCGCACCAGCAATTACTCAGGGGACACAAAATTCTTGGAAGTAGACTAAGGCTAGCCTTAGAGGAGGTAGAAAAGAAAAATAAACAATCCAAGAAAAAAAAAAAGGAAAGGGTGGGGGGGAGATTTAACTTAAAGCAGTGAGTTCAAACTGACCTTTCCCATCCTGTAAGTATTGGAAGCAGATGGCTACTCCTGTAATTTAGTCCTTGACTGCTCTGATACAGAAGGTTTAGGGTTTTCCCCCTCCTATAGCTCTCTTTGCTACAGTTATAGTCTCTTTAAAACAGGTGTGCATTTGTGAATCATGTAAGATAACATTTTCTAATTTATATTTAAAAACTGGCAGTGAAAATGCAAACAGAAAAGGTACAATGAAATACAGTTCAAATTTAATCTGACATGACACATCAGCAACTCATTGACTGATCCAATCACAAATTAGCCTACTGAAATTTTTAATTACAATTACTTTTAATGAAACAACATCATTGGAGCTTGGATGCACTCCATCAATTAGAAAGGAATGGAAGAAATATAAATACTATGTAGGCTATGTAAATTTTTCATTTTTAACATGCTTATATGTTTGCATGAACCACAATGCGTGTATCTGTAAATTGACTTAAAATAGGACAGGGCTGTTCAATAAACCAATTATTTAAGCAGCAAAGCTTTAAAGATACTCAACAACAAAAACTCCACCAAGTAACCACTGAAAGAATAAACTGCATAATGAGAATTAAAAGTTTCAACAATACCCATTAGGGTATTCTACTGCACCATTGATTCCACTACTATCAATTGCTTTCAGTTAGCTGAACCTTTGAGTGCTTATTGGAAAGGACTAATAAACCACAATCAACTTTCTTTTTAACCTCACAAGGGTAGCTTGAATGAATTAAATGCTCTTCCCCGTTTTCCATTTCAGACACGTAAGTAGCAGGAAAATCTTAAACGTGGCCTTTTATAAGTCTTTTCTCCCGTAAATAAAAACAAGAAAAACATATGCATCTATTCCATGATGAAAATATCAGCATTTTTCACATGCTTTAGATCATTATTGTACCTATTAAACTTTACAGATGTGCTTCTCTTTGATTCAGGTTCAAAGAAGCAAAAGGATGAGACCACTAAACAAATTTGGTGCTGCCCATTAACTAATTCAGTTTGCCTCAATTTTATTGAGGTGACAATAGTACATTTTTAAAAAGTAGATAGGTATACATATAAATAGACAAACAAATAGATAAATGGCTTACATGTCCAATATCAATGCTCTCAGGTATTTGGCAATTGCAGAGCAAGATAGATTTAAACTGATAATTCCTTAGTGTTTGTGAAAGGATGTTGTGTTACCATGTCAAAGGACAGGACGTTTGTCTCTGTACTAAAGATACAATTAAAATTTGTTCATAAAATATAATAAATTACTAGACTTTAAATTACTAGAAGTGTATAGATACTATGATTATTACTGTTCACATTTTTACTCCTAATTTACTCTAAAATAATTGCATAACTTTCAAATATTAAACACAATGCTTAAAATGAACTTTCAGAAAATTCTGAAATTATTTAGAACAGAATTAATTAAACATTTTTATTTTGTCTTGAATGATTTAAGTTGTTAGAAGAATGTAGCTGCTAATAAAAATCCAGTTATTTTCTGCTGAAGATCAAGTGATGAAATTTTGTTAAATGTGAGGCTGAGATGTTCCAATTTACCTGAAAATCTTTCTATGAAAGGCAATTTTGAAGGACATTATTTTTATATTGTATAACATTATTTTTATATTGTATAACATAATTTTTATATTGTGTATATAATTATGAAACAAAAAGACTTATTAATTTTAAAACAGAAAAATACTGACTTATAGCCATCAATGTTTCAGCCAAAATCTCAGTTGTCAGCCTATAATATTTCTGTAAAAGAAGACATCAGATTTGTACATCATCGTTAAAATTTGGGCCCACTGATTTTTATTCAGAACTATCTGAGTTTAGAAATTTTATCTTTTCCTAAATATATACTTCATGAATTTACTGGAATCTTGAGATAAATTTGAGTGGCTCACTAACATGTCAGATTCTTATACATGAATACAAAATTTGCTTCCCTGGAGCCTAGAATGTGTTTGTTGCATAGAAAATTCCTGTTGACTGCTGTTGGCTTGGACTCTTTCTTTTCCTTCAACTTTTATTTTAAGTTCTGGGGTACATGTGCAGGATATGCAGGTTTGTTACATAGGTAAACGTGTGCCATGGCAATTTGCTGCAAAGATCATCCCATCACCTAGGTGTTAAGCCCAGCATCCGTTAGCTGTTCTTCCTGATGATCTCCCTTCCCCAACCCCCATGGACAGGCCGCAGTGTGTGTTGTTCCCTGCAATAAGTCCATGTGTTGTCACTGTTCAGCTCCCATTTATAAGTGAGAACATACAATGTTTGGTTTCCTGTTCCTACATAAGTTTGTTGAGGATGATGGCTTTCAGCTCCATCTACGTCCCTGCAAAGGACATGATCTCATACCTTTTTATGGCTGCATACTCTTCTATGGTGTATATGCACCACATTTTCTTTATCCAGTGTATCACTGATGGGCATTTGGGTTGATTTCATGTCTTTGCTATTATGAATAGTGCTGCAATGAACATACATGTGCCTGTATCTTCATAATAGAATGTTTTATATTCTTTTGGGTATATACCCAGTAATTAGATTGCTGGATCTAATGGTATTCCTGCCTCTGGATATTTGAGGAATCACCAGATTGTCTTCCACAGTGGTTGAACTAGTTTACACTTCCATCAACAGTGTAAAAGCATTCCTTTTTCTCTGCAGCTCACCAGCATCTGTTGTTTCTGGACTTTTTAATAATCAGAATAATCAGTGATCATTTTAGAATTTGGGGGGAGTGTGTCATTTGAAATTGTACATTGAAAATAATGTGTAACAAATTGCGATGAGATACAACCTAACAAATCATAACACAGGGTGATTCTCAGTTTGTGAAATCTTATAGGACACATTCAGTAGTGCGCTAGCGATTCTTAACAACTGGCTCCCCTGCCTATCTCTTCTCTCAGACAGCCTGCTTTGGTGCTAAAGGTCTTGACCTGCTGGTTATTTGTACAGCAATAAATATATAGCAGTTGAGAAGTATACCATCAAATGTAGATTTCAGCATGAATGCATATTTAATATGCCATCCATGCATGATTACTTGTGAGCTCAGCTCTCTTAAACTAATTATCTCAGAGAATTAAGATGAATTTTTGTAATAATTTCTGAAGTATAGTCACAAGAAACTGATATAATTTACCAAATATGTTAACAACTAACTCCAAAGAAAATTTTCAAGGACATTAAACACACAGGACATGGTTTACCACTGAGAATTTACTCATTGAAATTGAGAAACTTCATCCACTTTCCATAAATAAATATCACTGTGGTGACAGACAGAAAAGTAAATTTCTATCCATACTGAATAATAAGTCTTTAGGAAAACTGTCATTTGATAAAATGTCAAGCCGTTCATTTAAAATGAACATAGTCTATGAACTGGTAATTTTTGCAAAGTTGTCAACAATTTTTCAAAGATAATTTATCAGTTTTTGATTCTCTCTAAAGCGTCCTTGCTTTCCTCTGCTACACAGACCACTTCTGCCTGGAGGGAAAAATATTAAAATGGCTACAGCAACTTGAGCTTTTCATGGAATGGCCACTATAATGAATGAATGCTCACTGTTAGCCCCTCTGCCAGCGTACCTTCAGGGAGACTGAATCATAGTTGTGATAAAGCAATGATTCTACTTCACATTGTTTCAGGCCCTGCCCTGCAGATGTTCCCTTTTAATCTGTGGAGGCTGCTAACTCATGAACCACTGTAGCATAAGATAATTTTCTGAATCTGTGTTGAGGGAGGGGCAGACGCTAATAGTAACTAAGGGTGAATTTACTATCCGTAAATGAAAGGAAAATAGAATTGAATATTTAATCTACCCTCAAGTCCATTTGACTGAAAATTGCATTCGGAAAAGTTATTTAATCGTTGTGTGCATGTGTGCACTGCGTGTGTGTGTGTGTAGGCATTTTAGAAAACTACAAATTCTCAGAACAAATATCTCCTGACAATTATCTCTGCTCCGCCGCTTCTTTACCTTGGTTCCCCATCTTACACACAATAGACTCATGAACATTTTCCCGGACTATTACTTGGAATGGAAAATTAAAATCATAGATTTTCTCCCATATTATTACCAAGTCAGTAATACCTTTGGTCTCAAAAACTATCTCAGAGGAAGCGTCAGAAATATTAGTTCGGAAGCTAATGCCATCTTCAGCATGTGAATTTTTGAAGGCAAAGGGTCTTGATGCAATTTGCATCATCAAGCAAGGAGTGGTTGACTTTTCTCGATCTCTTCCTTGTGCCTAAACGTAAGTAAATTAACAAAGAATCAACACTATAAGTCATTCATGATGGTTTTATAAAAATATGTATTTTATATGAGTGAATTTGATATACCGCACACAATATGCAAACACAAAATTTACCCATAAATGTTTGAAATATATTTTTATCCATATCACAAGTATGTAACATCTATCAGCTATGAGACCAGGTATGGACCATAATGTTGCTCCAAAGACTCATCACACAATCTGGGACATGAGGATATGTGTAAAAGAGCAACAGATGCTACATGTGCTAGCAGAGGGTTTCTAGAAATGTTTGGGGGAGTCGGAAGTGGCGGTCAGAGATCTCAGAGATGAGATGGTATTAGAGCTGAGGTTTTAAAGGGTAGATCTCCAAGCTATCAAATAAAGGAAGAGTAGCATATTCATGCCACATTTAGAAACTGTAATTAGTTAACTGTCATTAAGGGTTAAGACTGACGGGGGACAATCTGGAAAGAAACGTTTCAATATGATCTGCATTTTGGACTTAATACTGGGTCACTGGAGAATGAGAGAGGGTTTTTAATGAGGAAGTTTATGTAATTAGTCATTTTTTAAAATAAATGTATTTTGACAACAGGAGAAATAAGAGTCTAAAGGTAGAAAAAGTAGATAGGAAGCTATTTTGATAGCCCAGAAGGGAGATGAAGTCCATGGAGGTAAAGAGTCTAGTGCAAGAAGTAAACATATTGAAGACTATGAAAGGAGGTATGAGACTATAGCAGATGTAAGCTTGCTTTCACTACCAAGGACAAATTGAAAACACTCAATACAAACACACACAGGCACACACAGAAGCACATACACATAAAATCAACGTGCCAAAGAGAAAATGAAAAAATTTGGAAATTTGGGCAACAAATTGGTCCTAGCTTCATTTTATCCTTTTTATTATAAGGCTTTTATTCTGAAAGTTCATTTAAACATACAACAAGTATTTATTATAAGTTATTTGTGTGCAAATGTCCATTCTAGGTGCTGAGATTTAGAAACTTAGAGACAAATTCCCTGCCAAAATGGAATTTGTATCCTAGTAGAATGTCATTGATATTGCTTCACTTCAAGCCTAAAAGATGAATCAATGGAGGAAATTTAATTTAGAAGACTTAGCTCTGTAATAAGAAATAGGATCTGCTTCTATGGGACTTTTTCCTAAGAGAGTAATGATTTCTTAGTAATTATAAATAAAAAGCACCCTGAAATTTATTGTTTTACAGAAAATACTTACAGAAGTAAAACTCTTAAAAATTAGACAAAATAAAAACAGAAATAATAATGCCATAGTATTATTGTATAACTCAAAATCATCTTTGAAAAGTTGACTTAGAAAAGATAATTATAATGGAAATTGGACTATATTTATTTTTTTCATAATTTGGGTTAACGGCCATCTAGAAAAAGAATCTGAAATTACTGGTTCTATCATAAATATTCTAATTAGGAACAATTAAATTCAATGATTAAATTACATTAAATTCTAATCTCCCCATACTACATAAATAAAATATGTATAAAACTATATAAATATGTAAATATGTTATTAGATATATTTATGTACACACATATAGATATATATCACTTCTGTTTCCTGATTCTAGAAGCTTTCTGTCAGATTTCTTGTTTCCAAGTACATCAAATACAAAAGCAAAAAAAAAAAAAAAAACAACATCATTTTTACAGACCTCAGGCCAGTGACCCAGGTGAAAAGAGAAATGAAACAAAGCTTTCTTGATGGAAGAATAAGAGCTTTCTCATCATTCTGGACCAAGCTGTGAGCCATGTATAAAAGGTAATTTATTTTCGGAGAAAAAAACAACGAAATTACTCACTGGTGAAAACACAATTGGAGACCTAGAATTTGGGGAGACAGACACCCAGATATGTGTTCTCTTGAATCATTACACACACAATGTCTAGATGCTAAGAAATTGCAAGGAAATTTTAAAAAGGGTATACAGAATTCCCAAAAATGCCCCTTATTTCTCAGTTGTTTTCACTAGTGAAATATATCTTTTTAAACCAGTTAAACCAGTTAGTGGATACTTTTATATGCCCTTGTAGTTAAGTGAGAGTTTTTTACCTCAAGCTGTCAATTAGTACTGCTCTAGACACACCAAGTGGCTGATATCTGTCACCCTGTTTGCTCTATTTACTATCTAAATGCTTAAATCTTGAATACTTAATGGATTTGTTCATAGTTCTTTACTCATCTCCTTGTCCTCTATTCAGCATGTTCCAAGAATGCTCCTGTTCTTCAAATATTATCTACGTGTCTGGCACTTCTGTTCCCTTATATCCAGTTGAGTTAGCTGCCAAATACCTAATCTAGAATTTACTCATGTCAAAATGGAGCAACCCTGCACTGACCTCCCAGGGGACCAGATGGTGCAGGCAAATGTCACAATAGCAGATGTCACAATTAGATGTCACAATAGAAGTATGCATAAAATACTTAAGTTAAAACAATATTGGAATGGTAGTGTGCGTATATTTTATATGTATTCATTTAATTAAATAAAACATTGTGTAATTGGTACACAAGGAAGTTTTTACAAAGCACAGATATACAATGGAGAATGAGGTCACACTTTTAAAGTAAAAAGGATCCTATTTATGTCCATCCAGCTTCTTCCTCAGTCTCTCCTGATTTTAATGTCCAAGTAAGTTTCCCCAAGTGAGTTTGAAAGTGAAACAGGAAGAATGAGCACAGACGTTCTGTGCGCCATTGAATAGATTTTCGGATTAGTTTTGGATGAATGCTTTTTAACGTGAATACTATATTTAGGTGCTCAGCACAAAAGGTCATTCCATAAGCACCCCCTAATAGAGTAATTTGTGTTACTTTTAGAGAATTCAGAATTCTGTCACCATCTCAAACGACTTAATGCTGCCTGGCAATTCTACTATTAGACAAAGGATAATTATACCCTTCTCATTACATCTTCAAGAGGCTCACCACAGCCATATTTTGTTCAATTTTATTTAAGGCCTGCAGAGTTTAAAAGTAACCATTCATTATAATTTTAGTTAACATTTATTTTAAAATCTTGCGGATATTTTTTATAATTCATACAATGCCGATAATAATAACTATAAGAAACAGGAATTAGCATCAGCTTTTTTATTTTTAAAAACATTTTGCTTTTAAGACTAACAAAGGAAAGACTAGTGACATGAGTTTTGAAATAAATTTTATAAGGATCAATCAAAGAAGAATAGTGTCAGCAAGAGTTTTCAAATGATAAATGAGAGCATTTGAGTTTGTTTCATAAAAGTAATTAACAGACTAATATGACATCACGTCATTTAAATCTTGTATCTGAGATTGCTTCCCGTGCGATTTTAAAGAGGCTGGAGTAAATAAAGAGGCAAAAACGTGAAGTGTTTTTTAAGTCAAATAAGAAAACTTTAAAAAGCAAGCTTCTTAAATCCTTAAAAAAAGGACTGCAGAATTTGTAAACTGTGATAAATCTACAATTCACACACAGTCATGGCATTTTCAAGTTTTACTGGTGATCTTCTTGACTGGGTTAATGAGCAGTAATAGACACAAGCAGGTTTTTGGATAGATGGTGTTTGTTATTCATGTGTGTGTTCTCCTCATTGTTTAACAAAGAACCTTACAGATAGTAGTCAATGAATTTCCATTTGATCAAATTTCGAATAAAAACTTTTTACCTATTGTTAATTGCTGATCAAATCACAGTTTTTTGTTTGTTTGTTTGTTTGTTTGTTTTCCCAACAAATTTACTGTCGTGGTATTGACCAGGGAACTCTTAACTCTTTTTTTGTTGTTGTTGACAGAGTCTCACTTTGTCATCCAGGCTAGAGTGCAGTGGCGGGATTCTCGGCTCACTGCAACCTCCTCCTCACGGGTTCAAGAGATTCTCCTGCCTCAGCCTCCTGAGTAGCTGGGACTACAAGCACCTGCCACCACGCCCGGCTGATTTTTTGTGTTTTTAGTAGAGGCGGGGTTTCACCACGTTAGCCAGGATGGTCAGGGTCTCCTGACCTCGTGATCCGCCCGCTTCGGCCTCCCAAAGTGCTAGGATTACAGGCGTGAGCCACGGTGCCCGGCCCAGTGAACTCTTAACTCTATAAATGTAAGGGCTTCACACTATTAGCGTGTGTGTGTGTGTGTGTGTGTACAATAATATATAAATAAACAAACATTTATTTGTTACATTTTACAAAGCTCAATCTAAAATGATATTCTTATGACACTTTATTTCAGAAAATTATTTTATGGAAATAAAGTGAGTTTAAATTAACATATATTATTCCTTATTATGTGAAAAAATTAAGGTTGATAACAATTTAGGTATGAACAACCAACCACTCACAGTGACAGACATGATTTACAATAATGATGGCCGCATTGAAATATAAACTTATATAATTATTTTAAGTGGTCAAGAAATTAATGCTTTACTTTCTAACAATCATCGTATCTACTTTTCCTACAGGTTTAGGCAATTCTAAGCGTTTGTTTTCCCTATCATAAACAATATGAATATTCATGCTAAAATGAGAACTATTAAATCAAAGCATGAATTATTTACTGTTGCCCAGAGATGCATTAACTTCACGGAATATTACTAATTCACAAAGGTTTTGAACATCTACCTGAAGTCAGTTAAACATTCATAATACATAATTCTAAAAATAACATTCCCCAAAGTGTGCAATTTTAAGTTGAAAAAGTCAATACAAATCTGTGATGAACAGTAAGAGAGCATCCGGATCAGAAAAATGCATTTCTTTTCTCTCTGCAGGTTAAGAATGAAATAGTGACTTCTAGACACACCTCTTGTCAAATAGAAACAAGGCACTTGCTCCTGAGTGTCCTCACCCCTATGGACTCTTCACAGCCACTGCAAAAGGCTGGGATAATGATGTTTCATGCTGACATTTTGGTGGCACCAGTGTCCCATCATGACATGGCGGGGAAACTCAATAGGGTAGGATTAGATAATTTTGCAAAAGATAATTAAGGGAATCTTTTCTTTTGGTTCCCAATTCATGAAGTTGTGACTGCGTCAGAAACCTTCCCTTACCTTTAGAGTTAGTGTGGTGCAGTGCAGAGAACACAAATGTGAAGCAGACTCATCTGTGTAATTGTGTGCAAATAAATGAATGTTTCCAAATTCTTGGTTTTCTGTGTTAAATAACGACATCCTAGGGATGATGGGTATATTAAATAAATTAATGCATGCTAATTACTTCTTATAGCTCCTAATGAGTTAATATGAATTTACAGAATTGGACTTTTGGGATCAAATTATCAGTCTGCCTCTTGTGCACTTTGGTAATTTAGAGGAAGCTATTTAATTTTTCTCAAGTCCATTTTCCTCAGTTGGGAAATGGAGATAATAGTATCACTCAATATGGTGTGTTGTTGTTTGGGTTAGGGAGTGAATTCGCATCCTAAATAGCATACCATAACATTCAATTTAGGTTAACTTTTATTTTATAATCAGTTATTTTCATTTCTATGATTCACTTGATGATAATAAAATTAAATGACCCTACTGGTTGCTATCATTTCAATTTTAGGGGAAAGATGAAGTTTTAATATTTGGAGAAGGAATACACAATGAATATCTAGCATGAATACTGACAAATTTACATCAAAATTATTTTAAAGTACTCATTATTCTGGGTTACTGAAGCCAAATATGTGTCTTGGTCTTCAAGAGGCAATGACAAAATATGAAAAATCTTTTAGAAGTTTATTATTTTTTAAATTGTTTTAGATACAGGGTCTCACTTTGTGGCTCAGACTGGAGTGAAGTGGTGCAATATAGCTCAATGCTTCCTTGAACTCCTGGGCCCGAAGCTGCCTCAGCCTCCCAAGTAGCTGGGACTACAAGTGTGTCCCAGCACATCCAGCTAATTTTTGTATTTTTCAAAGAGACAGGGTCTTTGCCATGTTGCTTCCAAAATGATCCTCTTGCCTTGGATTCCGAAAGTGCTGAGATTTACAGGTATGAGCCATAATGCCTAGCCTAGAATTTTTTACAAGACTTGTAAGAAGAGCATATGACAAATTGCATTGCTAATTCTTTGGCTAATCTCGGTTCTACTAAAGAAATAAAAGAGAAAGTTCACGTTAAGCACTTTTGTGGCAATCAGTCAACAGATCTGAATTCAGAGCTCCTCTTAATGAGGTATAAAATTCAATTTATTTATTCAATCATTATAAAGCTCCTTATTAGGTGACTATTGTGTTTGTCCAATACTTTTCTAAACTTTGAGCATGTAGCACTAAAATCATAGGCAAAAATCTATGCCCTTATAACATTTTTTTCTGGAAGAAAGCAATATTTAAGAAATACTTAAACATGGTATAGGATAGATGGATTTAAGTGATTAAGAGTAACAGATGGTTAGCAGGATATGACATAGCAGTGAGGTGCCGCAATTTTAGATGGAGATTCTGGGAAGGCCTCGCAGAGAAGGTGACATTTCAGTAGAGACCTGAAGGAGGTGAGCGAGTAGTTGTATGAATCTCTGAGAAAAGTTGTTCTAGGAAGAGAGAGCTGCAAGTGCCAAACCTTCAGTAAAGCATGTGTCTGATGTGTTTAGAATGATGAACATTCCAGAAGGATATGCTTCAGTCTGCAGCCTTTGTAGGAGTCCCTAAGCTACCAATCTTTGTTATCTGCCTACCTTAATTCATAGCTGGTGCCAGGAGGAGAGAGCTTCCGTCTGCAATTAGAGAATGGCTGCCAAGACCACATAGAGACACACATGGGTACACTTTCCATCACCAGCCCAGAGATTTCGGTTTGTTTTTAATTTCCCTATATGCACATACATGTCTTGTGACCAAAAACAGATGAAACATTTCGTTCCCTACCTTCTCAGGTTGTTTATAGGATCCTCCTTTACATATACAGAATGTTGTCTTTTTAAGGGAGGGAAACAGGAAAAATAAATAGAATAGCTGGTAAGTGGCAAGGGAGTGAGTTTTCTCAAAGGCTGTTTCAGCTTGGTATTTATGTAGTGATATAAGGATTATTTAATACAGTTTTATGCGGTATTATCATAAGAAGGAAAGGAGAGACGAACATTTTATCTTACCATAAAACAGCTCACAAAACTGCTCAGCAATAGAGAATTGTTATCTGTGCTAGGAGACTGCCGTATAGGTAAAATACCTGTTCCTCCTGATATTATAATAATTAGTATCCCATTTAATAGGTTTAAATTTTTCTACTCTTTATAAAATTTATTAAATAATCTCTATAAAACAGAAGCCTCAAATTATATTTAAATAAATAAAAAGCCCACATTGAAAAATAATGTTTGGTTAGAAGGCTGAAAATTAAAAACAACATGTTAAGAGTGGCTATCTTTGGGGTGGTGGCACTTGTAATGATTTTCTTCCTCTGTGCTTTTGTTTGTCAAATTTCTCCAAAATAAGTACAAAAAAAAAAAAGTAAGAACAAATAACTCAAAAACCTTTATGCCAGAAGTGTAAATGCTTAGGCACTGTTTAGATGTAAAAATAAATAAATAAATAAAGCCTTCTACATTATTCTGGTCCAGATGACACTCAGTTTGTGTTTTCTATGCATAGCATTTGAAAGATAGGACTTTTAACATAAAATAACGATAATTGTAATAGCAGCAATCTCGTGAGGTCTGCCGGATTCCAGCTGGGTTACTTGAAAAGTGAATGAAAGCGATGCCTGGCTTGTGCAATTTAACTGATCAGTTCAGGAACCATTGTTATCACTGCAACAACCAGATGTCACTGCAGACTGTGAGAAAATGTCAGAGAAAATGAAGCAGATCTAAGTAGTAGTAGAAATGAAATCTCACCCTTCAAGTATATTCTTTCCCACCCTGAAGATTGTCAATTTGAAGACTCTTTTGTTCATTTTCAGCATTTACTCTGACTGGAACTCGTAGTCTGAAAATATTTCCATTTATCTCGACCCGGTATCTCAGCTCCTCCACAGGCTCATTAGGCTTCGAGAGGTCTGACCAAAATACAGGTACTTCAGAGTCTGATAAAAAGAAGCATGAAACCTTCCCAGGTGCTGACGGTTTCACAGAAAGGGGAGGGCGGGGGAAGTGAAGAATGTTATTAAGTTGCAGCATAGAGTATGACATATCATTTTCTGGACAGATAGACAGAGTAATGCATGTGCTGATCTCAGCTCTGCAGGAATAAAATACGTTTCGTGCAATCTGGTTTTTACTGCCACTACAAACAAGCCTTCTAAGGACTTTTCATTAAAAGTGAAAGCCGACCATCTCTAAGTTTGAGTTTGAAATTTGAAAGTGCAATCCTCTAAGGTCAGACGCTTTATAATAGGGGAGTGGAATCTTCTCTCTGGGGCTAGTTTTCTGGTCACACAGGCTGGAGGGTATTGAACTTTTCACAGTGAAATACTGTGGCCTGGTAACAAAATTCTATTTCTTCAAATAAAAACAGCTTCACAAAATATCCTTATGGTAGGCCTGGCGCGGTGGTTCAGGCCTGTAATCCCAGCACTTTGGGAGGCCGAGGCGGGCGGATGATGGGGTCAGGAGATCAAGACCATCCTGGCTAACACGGTGAAACCCCGTCTCTACTGAAAATGCAAAAAACTAGCCGGGCGAGGTGGCGGCGCCTGTGGTCCCAGCTACTCGGGAGGGGGAGGCAGGAGAATGGCGGGAACCCGGGGGGCGGAGCTTGCAGTGAGCCAAGATGGCGCCACTCACTCCAGCCTGGGCCACAGAGCGAGACTCCGTCTCAAAAAAAAAAAAAAAATCCTTATGGTACACATTCTTCAAATTATAATTTTAGCACTAAAATGAATCAATAATGTATGCATGTATCATACTTGTTAAATTATTTTATTAATAACTGATATATTCAACTTTTAAAATATACTTTAGGCATAAACATAATTAAAATACCGGTGTGCATCATGTCTGTTAGCTTATCTTATTATGATAACTCTGATCAAACTTTGACAGTGGTAAAAATGTTATAAACCATAACTCTGAAGTGAAAACAAAATCTGAGGACCAATGAAATGGAAAATTAGTACAACGAATTGAGGCAATTATAAAGTTCATGGAAGGTGGAGATACAGAAACAGTAAAGAAAATGACTCATTTTTTTTCCCATGAAAACACTTTTTCACAATTTCATTGGAAATTGATTAATTGTAGATGCAATTTTTGTCAAAGCTATTATCTCACAGAATACCTCAGAGCAGTCGTTATAGAGAGAAAACCACTGGATGTCACGTCTCAGTTCAGTTATGCATGTTGTGGGTTCCTAGGCCAATCATCTAACATCTTGGCATCCTCATCCTCAAAATGGCGTAAGAACACCAGAGGTGCTGGTAGGACATTGCCTGCCATGATACGCACCCATGCAATTTGTAAACGACGTGTTAGAAATGTAAGTATGAATTATTGTATGTCAAGTACTCAGCCCATTGGAATGAATAAATGTGCGTTTTAGTTGTCGTGTGCCGAGCCAAAGAATGTGCAACTTGGCTCAATTGCAGATCTTGGTGTGCTTGTCCGTGGTGTGAGACCTCAAAGCTGTGAAGAAGCCGAGCGCATCTCCTAAGATTGGAAACGTATTCTCTTACTAGTGCCTTAATTCCCTACTGTAGGGCTTTAAAAAAAAAAAAAAAAAAAAAAAAAAGACAAGGATTTTCTAAAGCAACAAAGATAGATAAGTCTGGTTTTAGAATTAAGGGCGCTCACAGCTTAGCTTCAATAAAACAAAGAATCTGAGTTGGGAGGAAGAAATGATTTCTCTTTATAATTAGGAAACCTATTTCCCAGAAAGAAGGGCAAAATGGGAATGCATATTTCTCATTTCTCACTTTTTCCATCCTCCTTACCTCCTTTACTGTATAAATTAGCAGATTTGCATACATAAAATATATCTCAAAAAACTCAACGAAAGCATGATTTAAAAATATGCAGCTAATTATATGAGAATGTTCATCTCTTCTTCCTATAAGGCAAATGAATATTTATCAAGTTAAATTCCAAGATACTTATTATCTCACTTGCATTTTGAATATAATTACATTGGAAGGCAATTGTTCTGATGGGTGCAGGCAGAGATTAAAAGATTTGTATGCACTTTTTAAAAATGCAAAATAATCATAGTTGTTTTATCATTAACAGAGTAGCTCAACCCTTCCCTTCAGATGAAAAGTAAGTTAACATTGAAGCATAGTACTCTAAAATTATTACAGAAAATGAAGATGGTCAAATAAAAATGAGGTTGCAATTATTTTTAGGAAGTTCAATTTTTAAACACTAGGAAAAATGCCTGAAATATTTAAAGGGGCTATTTAACCTGGTGTTTTAAAATTCAGATTTATAAATAACCGTCCCTAAATTATTTCACTAATACAATCTAGATAAATAATATAAAATCAAACAAAATTTATAAAATAACAAATAGTCAATTGTCTTTAAATTAATAAAATGGTATAAAGACAAGATTTTATATAGCCATATTCATAAAACATTTATACCTTTTTTAACTGTATCTCTCATGACACTTATAATAAACAACAACAAAATTCAGTTATTCACATCTGTCATATTTCCCCATTTATCTCTGAGCTTCCAGAAACCATGGCTTATGTATTATATTTATTTCATTGATTCCAAGTTTCTTTCAAACTGGCCTTATAGCTACTTAGTATTCCATAAATATGCTAACTCCTAACAATAAAAAAAAATAGCATAGCATATTTTTAACACTGTAGCCAATTATATATAACATTGGATCTAATTACACTACAAAGCAAATACCTGGTCTACTAGGTATGCCTTGCTACATATACAATCTATCCTTTCATATCATAATTTTGTTCTTTGATATATCTACCTGTGTTAGCAAATTTTGTTAAGTGTTTTTCACGATTAAACATTGGATATAAACAATAGCTAAAGCTGCTCAACTGCAGGCAAGCAAACCCTACTTTCATATTTGACCAAAACTCTTTAATAATTGTGTTAAAAGGAAAACTTCAGTTGAATTAAATTTAAAGGAGTTTAATTGAGCAATGAACAATTCACTAATCGGGCAGCCTTCAGAATCACAGGAGATTCACAGAGACTCCAGTGCAGCCACATGGTGGAAGATAATTTGTAGACCAAAAAAAGGGAAACGATGCACAGAAATTGGAAGTGAGGTACCGAACTGTTGGATTGGTTACAGCTCAGCATATGCCTTATTTGAGCACAGCTTAAACACTCAACAGCGTATGAATGATTGAAGTATGGCCGCTGGGATTGGCCAAGACTTAGCTGTTGTTACAGGTGCATATTCCTAAATTCAGTTTCCAATCTTGTCTATTAAGCTAGGTTACAGTTCATCCACAAGGACTCAAACATAAAAGTATGGAGTCCTTCTCCAGCTGTATTTAGTTTGCTTTAACAATTGTAAGGAGTAAAGCTAACGTGTTGGGTGGTGAGATTTGATAGAAATTCATACAACATCTGCCACTGAAATAGTGAAACAAAGTCTCAAAAAGACACTAAGTTTTAACTTAGATTATCTCTGGAGAATTTTATGGCCAAATAGGAATAGAAATATATTGCTGTTTAGAAAAGAGTTATGCATTTTTATTAAAAATATTATATGTACATGTAGTTTGTTTGAACGAGGAAAAAAGAAAACAATCTTTTGGACTCTGGAGTCCTTTTATAAAATTTCTAATTAATTTTGATAAATTCCTTTGAATATGGCAAGGAGTTCCACTCAGGCTTCTCAGTTTAAGAGTTATACTTGTACTCAGTGGACTAGAAACTGCCCTCAGATAGTTATGCATAACACCTGCTAAAGTTAATAGATATTCCACATGAGTAGCAAATTTTTCTATAGAGTCATGTGAAATTAACTAATAATGAAATTTTGCTGGCACTCTCTTTGCTTTTCCCATTTGAAGACTCTTTATTACCTTGGATTGCCTTCTTATATAATTAATTATTTTTGATATGCATTCGTTATATTTCAGATGTGTCATCAATATTTCCCCTGATGCTATAAAATTAGGCAAAAAATATTTCTAAAGTCTTATCTCCTAATTTTTATTACAAATGTGGTAGCAGCATATTAATACACACGTAGTGTATAAATTTAAGAAAACTTGTTAATGGACAATATATTGTTTTTGCAAAATCCCTGTGGAATCTGAAAGGCAAGGGTATGTCCTTTTGAAAAGAAATATAGTTATCGGTTTAATAATGTAAGTACTAAAATTTTTAGAGACATTATTCTTAGTAAAAAAAAAAAAAAAAAAAAAAATGGGTAAACAGAAATGCAGGCATGGCTGCCCTGCTTGAATTTAGTCACCCTCACAGTACTGCTTTCCTTTTCTGTGCCCACACGCCCATATACATTGTTTGTCTCTCTTGGAAAAACCTTTCAATGCTTGTCTCTCTTGGAATACCCTTTCTTCAATTTCTTTTACACAGAATTTGTAGAGTTTAGGTCTTGACTCACATGCCTGGTGCAGTCTTTCCAAACCTACAGAGGTTACTCTTTCCATTAAATTGATTCCTCACTTATTACGTGTAGTTTACTTAGAACAAACTGAGATTATATCCGATGTCTGTGTCCCTTGTTTTGTTATTCAAATTGAAAGTTCCTTAAGCACAGGATGTGTTCTTACATTCAGGGTTTCTTCTTAGGTCCTTATCTAGTAAATAACGTTCAGGAGGTGTTTAGAAAAGAATCGTTCAGAGTGTTTTATTTATATTGATGCAAAATGAATTGGTATGAATATGAATTCTATATAAGGTACTAGTGTGATGCACTTAATCTGGCTAGCAATACCAAGCACTGTTTTCCTGTCTAAATATAATTTCTGTAAGATGAAGAATACTACCATACATACTCATATATCAATTTATTGAAAAACAAACTAGTTGCTGATATATATGTATACCAACTGCTGGTACATATGATGTCTAACAGTTGCTGATATATATGTATATATGTACATATAGAGTGAAAAAAGTCTATATATGTACATATATACACACATATATATACACACACATATACTGTTATTTCTGCTACTAAAGTCCAGTGTTTTCAAATGAAAAATTTCAAATATATATATTTTTTGAGATGAAATTTCACTCTTTTCATTCAAGCTGGAGTGCAATAGTGTGATCTTGGCTCACTGCAACTTCTGCCTGCTGGGTTCAAGCGATTTTTCTGCCTCAGCCTCTTGAGTAGCTGGGATTACAGGCACCCATGACCATGCCCAGCTAATTTTGTATTTGTAGTAGACACGGGGTTTCACCATGTTGGCCAGGCTGGTCTTGAACTCCTGACCTCAGGTAATCCATCTGTCTCGGCCTCCCAAAGTGCTGGGATTACAGGCATGAGCCACCACACCCGTCCAATATTACTTTTCTATATATCACTTCTTAGGGTCCGTATTTGTATCCTTTTATTTTATATTTATAAATATTTATTTTATATAATATACTATGTACTCAGCACATTAAAGGCTAGAAAGAACTTAGAGTTGTAATTATTTCTCCGGGGAATTTCAACTTTTATATGATAAAAATTAACATCTAAGAAAATGTTGTGATTATCTGAAGCACAAAGATAGTGAATAATTGTTCTTGGGTCTACAAATAGTTCAGGGAAATGATGCCATGTGCTCAGACAAAAATGAAGACATTCTAAAAAGGCATATTAGATTTCATATGTGAATGAGGGATCTGAATAGGGATATTCTAGGCAGATGTTGCATATCCTCTGAAGAGTGGATCATCGGAAGCAGGATATGAATCGGAGGGACATCAGCAGATTGGTGGTGGTTAAATCCACTTGAGTACACACATTACCAGAATGAATGTAATTAAAGATGATTAGAGAGTCAAGTACCAAAAGTTCTGGGACAATCACTCTCAACAAGCAAAGAAGGATTTAAGGAAGAAGAAAAAAAAAAAAAAAAAAAAAAAAAAACAAAGCTGAGAAAAAGCTAGCAGGGAACAGAAGCCCAGAAACTGACAGAGAATTTCAAAGAAATTCATCAGTGGATATTTCTCTAGCTTTCTCAATAGGTCTCTTTCGCTCTATACACTTTTCTTTGTGATGTCTTTAATCCACATCTCTTTAATCACCACATATTGTCCTCTTCACTTCAGGTCTCTTTTCCGACTCGTGAACCTGCATGATCAGCTACTTTCCAGATATCTTGTGCTTGTCTTCCAAAGATATCAAACTTGACTGAACTTGGCTGTGGCAGAGATAGCTAGCTATCTCTTGTTCCTTAGTAATAAAATACCCAAAATATTTCCGGGCTCAAAAGCAACAGGAATAAAATCTACGTTTTTCATTCCCACTGGCAAGTCATTGTAGCCTCCTAAGTATTGGCCAAGGGGGTGGAAGCAGCAATGTGCAGCTTCTCGTATGTGTACGTAAATAGCACAAGCAAGCCATCTTCTACTCTATCCTGTTTTCTGGCTGTCTGAAATACAGATACTGTAGTTGAATTTGGAGCTGACTAAGTGATACTAGATTATGAGATTGATCTGAGAGCCGAGGCCATGAAAACAGAGCAACAAGATCAAAGGAGTCTTAGCTCCTGACACTGTGATGGACTCTCCCAGCTATGGACATAGAATTGAACTTTAATGTGAGACAAGTCTGTGTCTTGGTTAAGTTACTATTATTTGGGGTCTCCTGTCACTATCCAGCAAAAAAATAATTCTAATTAATACAATATATTGAATTACATTTTTTAAACTTTGAATGGCACCACTAGTCATTCAGGTATGCAAAACAGAGCCTTTTCTTTTTCCCTCATTCCTCAAGAAACCGACACAGGTACTATCTCTACTGCCACTACCTTAGTTCATGCTCTTGTCATTTCTTGTCAAGATTATTTCAACACCTGCTACTTCCCATTTCTAGTTTTGCTCCCCCTCAATCCAATATCCAATATCTCTATTTTGCAGCAACAGTTATCTCTTTTATAAGGTAAAAAAATCTTGGCACTCCCTTGTCTAAAATCACCTAAGGGTAATATGCAAATTTCCATGTATAATCTCTATCAGCTTTTTCTTGATTGGCCACTTGCCTATGATTCTAATCTCATTGTTCATAGGTTTTCAACCTTCTCCCTGCACTCTAATCACTTCGAATCTTTTACAGAAACTAATTTGACTTTTCATCATTTCCTATGACCGTTTCATTTGTGTAAAACTCTGTTTCTCCTGTGCGTTATTTAGGACACTTGTACTTGCCGTTAAGTCTCTGTGCAACAATCTTTCTTCTGGATACTTTGGACGAAGACTGCACACCTTGTGTACTCCTCGGTGTCCCACCACATTCTGGGTAAAGTTCAGCCTGATCTCATTCTTCTGTGCATCTCATATCTTGAGAACCATCACAGTGTAGTTGATACTTTACTAAACAGTGCACAAAGTGAACTGTAAAGAGGGAAAAACTGAAGTTTGTCTTCCTAGAGACAGTTTTAAAGCCTGCTACTTTTATGATTTTTACGGTACCCCATACACAATCTCATTTTTTTTTTTCGCAATAACCCTTTGATTCAGATACTGCCATTATTCCTCTGTAGATACAAAACATAAGGCTCAAAGAAGCCATGATTTATTTAAGCTTATTAATTTGCATATGCAATAGGAAGTACCGTAGTTTTATTTCAGAAATCTAAAGACTAATAGATGTGATGAGTGGAAATTATTAAGAGTAATATGGAAAAAACTATTTGTTTAACCAAGTTAAACATCCATATCATTGTCTTCATTTACAGATTTTTTATAAAAATAAAACATTTAAAAAGAGCTGAGTGACATTTTAATCACTCTGCTTGTAAAATCATGCATGATTAGACTGAGAGTTAAAGAAATCCAAATAATCGTGTATATGTATGTACTTATCTCAGTCATTTTTAACTGCTTAGTCTAATCCTTATTCATTCTCCAGATTTGAAGAATACATGGCCTCTTAATTCAGCCTTGAACCTTTTCTTGGTGTCGAAAGCATTTAGGGTTGTATAAAGAGTATGAGTGTCAAGTGATGTAGAATATTTTTCTTGTGTGGCAAGAAATCTTTTTTGTTAAAATCTTACATTCACAGCTCCATACATGGATCTAGCCTTGGTGCTTGGGACTTGAGGGCATTCTGGTGTCAAGAGCCCTTCAAAATCCTTCTACTTAGCCTTTAATCTTTTCTCTAGATGGAGAGATTTGACTACTTCTAACTTAATAAGAATGTTGGATTTGGTTTACTTTATAGTTCTTCCAATTAGCTTTTGGAGTGTTTTTTTGGAGCCTTTAATCTTGCCTAAACTTGTGGGAAAGTAGAGAGGGGAAAAAAAGAACACTCTTACTTAACAAAATATATTACAATTAACTGTCAGTACACTTGACTTAAATCATCTCATAATTTGACTATGTGGAACTTAGTTTAATTATATGATAGATGTCATTGCTTCTAAATGAAAGGCATTTTTATTAAGAATTGGATAGAAATTGAAACTGAATTGAAGGAAAGTTCTATAATGAGACCAATGAAAATAAAATTGTAATAGTATCAAATTCACTATTTTCAATATTTCCAAAACTCCCCCCAAATTAATACTGATTTAGGGCTATTTCATTGTATATCTTAAGCCTACATGAAGATATATGTATGTGTACATATTTATGTCTTTTTTTTTTTTTTAAGAAGAGCTACAGTTTGCGTTTCTGTCTGTGATCAGTAAACCAGAGTTCTCTGCTGTTTTAAGTCAACTGAGTGACCTACACGTCACTAATGCTTTACCACTACTAACTCACATGGAACTTCATTGGTCTGGAAATGTCAAAGCAAATTTCACAATAGGTTAGAGAACTGAGTTAATACAGAAACGATTTATATAATTATATATTTGTCTCCAGGGACATCACAATACAGTTCAGAAATTATTTGTCCAGACTTTAAGAAGATAACTGCTTTATTTTTTTGAATTATGTTAACTTTTCCCTAAAATAGTTGTAATAGTAGTATATAAATTATACTCCAATTTGATAACCAGAATCCTTTAACCTACTAGAAGTAGCTCAAAAAAGTATCTAAATTAATAAGAATCCATAGGTTTAGGTACTTCAGCAACAGGAGTAATTGTATCTTCTGTAAACTCGCCTCTCTGGAAACATATAGAAAAAGCATATAGTTGTTTATGACAGGTGTTTTAAATCAATATTTAAATGCACCTTTTTTCAGAAGACATACATGGAAATACACAGCTTTCACAACGAATAATGAAGTAATTATCAGAAAAGTGCTAATGCTAGGGAGGCTTGAATGGGTTTTATACTTGTCTAGGCCCTGTTGGATCAAGCTCAGGACAGAAGCATGCATCCACAACTTGGCAAATAGTTGCCAGGCCTTAACCACTCAACTCCACCCTGAGGAGCTACCCCATCAATGAAAAGTGACCTGTTATTCTTGCCTATAGACCAGGTGAACAAGGATATTTGAAATCTGTCATAACCATGCATAGGGGAAATAAATCACTGGTAAACAATAGAAGTCTTAGTCCTGCCTCATGCGTAGTTGCAGAATCCAAATTAATACTGCAGCATGATGTAGGAGCCCAAGCCAATCGATTAGCATAAAACCGAATGGTTTACATCCTTAGAGCTCTTGAGGAGGAAAACTAATCATCTCTCTCTCCTTTTTTTGAGACGGAGTCTTGCTCTGTCGCCCAGGCTGGAGTGCAGTGGCGGGATCTCGGCTCACTGCAAGCTCCGCCTCCCGAGTTCAGGCCATTCTCCTGCCTCAGCCTCCCGAGTAGCTGGGACTACAGGCGCCCACCACCACACCCGGCTTTTTTTTTTTTTTTTTTTTTTTTTTTTTTAGTAGAGATGGGGTTTGACTTTGTTAGCCAGGATAGTCTCGATCTCCTGACCTTGTGATCTTCCTGCCTTGGCCTCCCAAAGTGCTGGGATTACAAGCGTGAGCCACCGTGCCCGGCCAAAATCATCTCTTTAAAATTTTTCACAACTCAGGGATCATAGCAGTCTGAGAGAAAACAAATCTCATTGAAAGAGAACTAGCAATATTACCTAAAAAAAGATGACCAAAAATTAAAATTAGAATTAAAAAATCAAAGGAAGGTGGTAAATAAAAATAGAAAAATTGACATTTGCTTTTAAATAATCAGAAATGATGGAACCATTTGAAAAACATCATAACATATATGTTTTAGATGACTAAATATATAAAATAGATGTGTCAACAAAATATAGAACATGAAATAAGAACAAGTACCTTTGAAAGACAGCTAAGCAAAATTGCAAATATATTTTAGAAACAAATGATTGGTTATTTTCAAAATCTTATGATTTAATTACAGTTAAAAAAGAAAATTGTGTCCTCAGTGGCTATATCATCCAGAATGACATACTGGGATATACATAGGTGTGGAAAATGTTAAAGAAGTTAAAGAATATAATGAACAAAAAAGAAAACATATCTACCACATTTTTATTAGAACTTCCAACTTCATATTAATCTATATGTCTTTCAGAATATTCAATAAGTCTTAAATAAATAGATGGATGAAATGGGCATATGCTTAAAAAGTTAGCGAACAGATATGATAAAACTCTATGCCTAACAATCAGTAGTATGATACTTTGTGATGAATTTATTTTTAATAGAGTTATTTTTAATCCATCTCATCACTTTTGATAACTTTTGGTCTTTATTTCCTGATATCTAAAATTGGCTTCATTTCTAATTTGCATCAAATTCTTAAATTCACTCATTAAATATTTCCCTTGGCTATATTTCCAATTTCATAGTCTAGCTTTTGACCTAGACATTACTTTTACTTTATAAGACACAATTATAAAAACATTTTAAAAGTCTATGAGAAGCTCTCAATAAAGAAATGTAGTATGATTTCACCACAGTATATATCTGATAAAAACATTTAATTCTACTTTGCTGGGGAAAGTTTCCAGCTAAAATCATTACATGAATGTTCTTACAAAATTTGCCTATAATTGGAAAAGCTAGATTGCAGCCAGGTATAGTATCATACCAACTTTCTCCTAAATCCCCAGAAGGCATGCTTATGCACCTACCACACAGAGAGTCGCAAACTCTAAATTCAATAGGGGACAAACAGGTCACATAAATGAATGAAGCTGGCTGGCTGTAAGATGAACTTACTATTGATTTTATTGTTAGAGAAACATGCTCGATATTTCCAAAGATGCATGTCCTTTTTGGTTCACCTTTTATTTCTCCATCATTAAAGAGAATTTTTTCCTATATAAAAATGTAAACGTTTGATGAGTTATCACAAATAACAATAGACACAAACCACTGTGTCAGGAAACAGAGAGAGTAGTAAGAATTCAGGGGAAGTGTATGTATCATAGGAAACAGGCAGCCACTATTTATCTACAGTGTTTTGGGAGAATTCCAGGCACAAAGCTGCCACTTATGCAAAACATTCAGAAACTTGACTGTAGGAGGGTTAATGTGGTCCATCAAAACGTGTTTACGGACTTTTGGTTTGCACATATTTTCTTGGATCCCCAGATAAATTTTTAATAGTCCTATTTCAATCATTCACCACAGAAAAATATTCAAGAACCCTTAGTGTATCCAATACTGACCTGCGTAACCTGGTTTTACATTGCTGAATTTCAATCTTGCATCTCAGTTTCATGGTTCCTGGGCCCTGACAGTTGCTGTTTAGACTATGCAATGACTTCCTTACTGTTCTGTCAGACTCATGGCTTCCCAAAGATGTCTACATCTTAAAACCCATTTATTCCTAGTGTTTCATTATTGGAATGCTAAGCATGTAGGATTTATTTATATCCTACTGCTCAGGGTCATCGTCAATGTCTAATTTCAAAATTCAAAATATTGCAACCTCAGGCATAAATGGGTTAATCCCTGGAGTCTGTGAATATGTTAAATAGGAAAAGATACTAAAGGTAGCGGATTAAGTCAAAGTTTCTAATCAACTGACCTTAAAAAATGGAGATTACCGTGGATTTTCAGGATCAAAGGTAATCACAGGATCCTTACATGTGGAAGAGAAGGAAAGAAGAGTTTGTATTAGAGTGATGAGGTGTAAGAAAGACTCATCTGGCCATTGCTCTCTCTAAGGGTGGAAGGGGGTCATGACACAGGAATGAAGGCAGTCTCTAGGAGCTAGAAAAGGCAAGAAGATGAATTCGTTCCTTGAGTCTCCAGAAAAAACCCAGCCCTGTTTGTACCTTGATTTTAGACTGGTGAGACTCTTTCAGAGTTCAGACATTCAGAACTATAAAATACTTTGTGTGGTTTTTAGATCAATATATTTGTAGTAATTTTTTACCATAGCTATAGGAAACAAATACACTCACAATTCCAGTATTCTGCTTACTGAGTGATCATATTAACCTTCCCGAGCTTATCACCTGTTAGATGGCATTATTGAAAACTGACCTATCCAACTAACATCCCTTTTTTATTTCCACATGTGGTCCTAAATTATCTGGGATAGTTTGGAGTCAGGATTAATTTGTATTTTAATCTGACTTTTACCATTTACCTACGGTGAGCTTTGGTTTTATAATCTATTAGATGCCAATCTCATAGACTTGCTGGAAAGATAAATTTAGATATTGAACGAAAAGCAAGTGCTTAATTCAGTATAGGACTCCTAGTGAGATACAGAAAATCTAGGTAATAGTGTTTTTATTATTTTATCCTTGTTACAACTTTAGACAGTTTTGTCAGGTGATGTAACCCTTAGTTAAAACTTTCCTGGCTCACTCTGAAATACAGTTGTGAATATTTGACCAACGCTTTATTTCATTTGCTGACATTCACATTCATCTTTTTCCTTCAGACTGATATCTACCTGTAGGCCATACCGTTTGAATTTGCATGTCACTGTCTTTACTCTGGTACTGGCATACCACAGTTGGGCTTTGTTCAGCCATCATAGTAATCTCACGTCTGACACATTAGCTCTTCTCTGTTGTTTAAGATTAGAGCATTAAAAGTCATCTGATTTGAATGTAGAAATTCATCCACTCAGAATGTACAAACAATTGTGATTTGTTTAAAAGAATACTGTCTTAGAAATAAGAAAAAAGAGAATAAATAGACTACAAAGCAGCACAACTACCTAATACAGTGAGATCTAGACATTTCACTAGCTTTATTGAAATATATTTAAAATGTCAGCTTATTAGCTGCTAACAAGGTGTATGAGTATAGATGAAGATCAAAAAGTCAGAAATTGCAGGGACATCAGCATTGACAGACATCCTCTAACGTTTTTGCTATGTACATAGCACATTTTAAAAAATGACCTTCCTTTTCCTTGAATTAGATACTCACACATTTTTACTACAAATATTGTAAATAATTAGATTTATTAATCAATGACTAATTTTTGCTCTTGATTTTCTTAAAAAACCCAATGTTCCATTATTTACATTTTATATTACTTTCAATAAAGAAAAACATGTTTAAAATCCAGTATGAGCAGGCTGTAGGGGGAATTTCTACTCTGACATTGTATAAGGTAAGCATGTTTTCTAGGGCTTCTGTATTTGTATAGTTCTCAAATAGTGCCTATAGAATCTCTAAGAGCAGCTGCATATATGTATATGTGTACACATATTTGTGTGTGGATATACACATATATACATGCATATATTTAAACAGATGATAGTCATCATGTTGAGTTACATAATCTGCCTAAGTAAGACTTTCTAGGGAGGCAAGACTTGCTCTCAATTCAATATTAGCAACAACTGGCACATAATTTATAAAACTATCTCCAAAAATAGAAATTTTTGGCACATGCACTATGAGAATAACTATAAAGCTGTCATTCTTTGTCATGTGAAAGGGTTAATTACACAGTGGATAATTACAAGTGCAGTAAAAGCTATAAAGTGACTTTATAGTTTGGCAACCTCCTTTGAAAAATAGGTAATTTGTAATGGATTTATGTATTATATTATTTTAAATATTTCTTTGACAATGTCTAAATATCTCAAGCATGCTATTTTTAAAGAAGTAATGTTTTCTAAATTTATTTACCTCATTCTCTGTCTTTATATGAATTGCATGTGGTAGCAGGCAATATTATAAATGATTCTTTTGAAGAACAAGTAATATATAATGCCTTTAGGTACAAGAAGACACAGAATATGCATGGGAGATGCTTAGTTAATTTCGGAGACACTGGCATTTCACAAGTCCCTTCTTTAATCATCACAAGATCACATTGCATTCTGTGGGACCATGATATTTCTTCCTTTAGAAATAAAGACCAAGAAGTAGAATTGGGCTCTAAGGATTTTTGTGTCTCTATCTCCTTCAGTTCTGCTCTGATCTTGATTATTTCTTGTCTTCTGCTAGCTTTGGGGTTTGTTTGCTCTTGGTTCCCCAGTTCTTTTAGTTGTGATGTTAGGGTGTCCATCCGAGATCTTTCTAGCTTTCTGATATGGACATTTAGTGATATAAATTTCCATCTTAACACTGTTTTAGTTGTGTATCAGAGATTCTGGTTTATTGTCTCTTTGTTCTCATTGGTTTCAAATAACTTCTTGATTTCTGCCTTCATTTCATTATTTACTCAGGAGTCATTCAATTTGCTCAATTTACATGTAGTTGTGTGCTTTTGAGTGATTTTCTTAATCTCGATTTCTAATTTGATTACACTGTGGGCTGAGAGACTTTTTTTCGTGATTTCAGTTCTTTTGCATTTTCTGAGGAATGGTTTACTTCCAATTATGTGATCAATTTTAGAGTAAGTGTCATGTGGTGCTGAGAAGACTATATATTCTGTTATTCTGGGATGAAGAGTTCTGTAGATATGTATCAGGTCAACTTGATCCAGTACTGAGTTCAGGTCTTGACAGTCCTTTTAAATTTTCTGTCTTGATGATCTGTCTTATATTGACAATGGGGCATTAAAGTCTTCCACTATTATTGTGTGGGAGTCTAAGTCTCTTTGTAGGTCTCTAAGAACTTGTATTATAAATCTGAGTGCTCCAGTATTGGGTGCCTATATATTCAGGAGCTGTTTTTTTGAAAAAATTAACAAAATATATAGACCACTAGCTAGACTAATAAGAAGAAAAGAGAGAAGAATCCGATCAACACAATAAAAAATGCTAAAGGAAATATCACCACTGACCTCACAGAAATACAAGCAACCATCAGAAAATACTATAAACACTTATATGCAAACAAACTAGAAAATCTAGAAGAAAAGGGTAAATTCATGGACACATACACCATCCCAAGACTGAACCAGGAAGAAGCTGAATCCCTGAAGAGACCAATAACAAGTTCTGAAATTGAGACAATAATAAATAGCCTACCAACCAAAAAAAAAAAAGCCCAGAACCAGATGGATTTACAGCTGAATTCTACCAGAAATAAAAAGGGGGAACTGGCAACCTTTATTCTGAAATGATTCCAAACAATCAAAAAGGAGAAATTCCTTTAGCATTTTATGAGGCCAGCATGATCTTGATACCAAAACCTGGCAGACATACAAAAACAAAAAGAAGAAAACTTCAGGCCAATATCCCTAATGAATATTAATGCAAAAATTTTCAATAAAATACTGGAAAACTGAATACAACAGCACATCAAAAAGCTTATCCACCACAATAAAGTTGACTTCATCTGCGGGATGCAAGGATGCTTCAATATACACAAATCAATAAACGTAATCCACCGCATAAACAGATTTAAAGACAAAAACCATGACTATCTCAATAGATGCAGGTAAGGCCTTTGATAAAATTTAACATCCCTTTATGTTAAGAACTCTCAATAAACTAGGTATTGAAGGAACATACTTAAAAATAATAAGAACCTTTTATGACAAACCCACAGCCAATATCATACTTGAATGGCCAAAAGCGGAAAGCATTCCCTTTGAAAACCAGCACGAAACAAGAATCACCTCTCTCAACACTCCTATTCAACATAGTATTGGATGTTCTGGCCAGGGCAATCAGTCAAGAGAAAGAAATAAAGGTTATTCAGATAGGAAGAGAGGAAGTCAAATTGTCTTTGTTTGCAGGTGACATGATCATATATCTAGAAAACCCCATCCTCTCATCTCAAAAGCTTCTTAAGCTGATAAGCCACTTCAACAAAGTCTCAGGATACAAAATCAATGTGCAAAAGTCACAAGCATTCTTACATACCAACAACAGGCAAGCAGAGAGCCAAGTTATGAATGAACTCTCATTCACAATTGCCACAAAGAGAACAAAATACCTAGGAATATAGCTAACAAGGGAAGTCAAGACCTCTTCAAGGAGAACTACAGACCACTGCTCAAGGAAATCAGAAAGGACACAAACAAATGGAAAAACATTCCATGATCATGGAAGGGAAGAATCAATCTCATGAAAATGGCCATACTGCCCAAAGTAATTTATAGATTCAATGCTATTCCTATTTATCTACCACTGACATTCTTCACAGATTTAGAAGACAGTATTTTAAAATCCATATGGAACCAGAAAGTAGCTTGTATAGCCAAGACAATCCTAAGCAAAAATAATGAAGCTGGAGGCATCACACTACCAGACTTCAAACTATACTACAAAGTTACAATAACCAAAACAGTATGATACTGTACCAAAAAAAAAAAAAAAAAGAAAAAAAGAAAAAAAAGAAAAGACACATAGACCAATGGAACAGAATAAAGAACACAGAAATAAGACCATCCATCTAAAACCATCTGATTTTTGAAAAACATAATGAAAACAAGCAATGAGGAAAAGATTACCTGTTTAATAAATGGTGTTGGGAGAACTGGCTAGCCATATGCAGAAAATGGAAACTGAACCCCTTCCTCACACCTTATACAAAAATTAACTCAAGATAGATTAAAGACTTAAATGGAAAACCCAAAACTATAAAAACTCTAGAAGAAAAACAAGGTAATACCATTCAGGACATAGGCACGGGCAAAGATTTCATGACAAAATTACCAAAAGCAATCTCCACAAAAGCAAAAATTGACAAATGGGATCTAATTAAGCTAATGAGCTTCTACACAGCAAAATAAATGATTATCAGAGAGAACAGGCAACTTAAAGAGTGAGAGAAAATTTCTGCAATCTATCCAACTGACAAATGTCTAATATCCTAATATCCAAATCTATAAGGATCTTAAATGAATTTATTTAAAAAAAATTAAAAAGTGGGCAAAGAATATGAACAGACACTTCTCAAAAGAAAACATTCATGTAGCCAACAAACACATGAAAAAAGCTCAACATCACTGATCTATCAAAACCACAATGAGATACCATCTCATGCCAGTCAGAATGAGGCGATTATTAAAAAGTGGAGAAGCAAAAGATGCTGGTGAGGTTGCAGAGAAATAGAAACACTTTTATACTGTTGGTGGGAATGTAAATCAGTTCAACCATTGTGGAAGACAATGTGGCAATTCTTCAAAAATCTAGGACCAGAAATATCATTTGACCTAGCAATCCCATTATTGGGTATATACCCAAAGGAATATAAATCATTCTATGACAAAGATACATGCATGTGTATATTCATTGCAGCATTATTCACAATAACAAAGAGGTGTAATCATCCCAAAGGCCCATCAATAATAAACTTGATAAAGAAAATGATGTACATATACAACATGGATGACTATGAAGCCATAAAAAGGAATATCATGTCATTTGCAGGGACATGGATAGAATTGGAAGCCATTATCCTCAGCAAACTAAAGAAGGAGCAGAAAACCAAACAACGCATGGTCTCATTTGTAAGTAGAAAGTGAACAATGAGAACAAATGGACACAGGCTGGGTAACAACACACACTGGGGCTTGTTGGAGAGTAGGGTAGGATGAGGGAGAGCATTAGAAAAGAATTTTAAAAAAAAGAAACTGGGCTCTGAAATGTAAAAATTACTGCTCCACAGACTTGAGATAAACACTATCTATCGATGATGCTAAATTAACTGTGTTTTAAAACCAAGATTGAGATACTGCTAACATTGAAAATAAAGCACACACTTTGGAGTTATATCGACTTCATTTAATCATGGCCTTATGCTTACTGAATAGGCAAATATATACAATCTACTTCACCTGTTAGAACCTGATTTCTCATCTATAAAATTACTATAATAATACATACAACCTCAAAAAAATGAGTACTAAAATGAGTTCAATAAAATAAAATGTTTACCCATGCAAAGTACTGCCTGAGATTTAGCACACACTAAAATAATTGACCCTTTTATTGATAATACAGAAATGTTGTATAATATATTTCTAAAACAATGCACATAATCCCAAAATCTGTAGTACTAAATACAAAATGTATTTTTCACAGGAAATGCTATCATGTTTTAGTCTTTAAAATGGTTTTAAAATGACTTTAAACTACAATTTGTGCTTATAAGCATAGTTCATAAAAAGTATAATGCACACAATTTATTTAACTCTGTCACATAAGCCTCCCTAAGTAAACAAGTGACATTTGAGTTGCTATTTTGCAGTTCTCTGTGAGGCACTATGTATGTGAGATTCAGTCAGGTTTTGGAAAACATTCTATCACACACTTTAAGACAGGAACCTCAGATCAAAGTAGATTTTTTTCTTACTCTTTGTCTTAATATTCTTTATATGTGGTTTTAGGATCAAACATGATATGTTAGAAAAAATGTATTTGATTTTAAATGTTTTATTTATGAAAAAAATACACTCAGCTATGCCACAAGCATTCTTGAATTATCTTGGTTAATTTATGACTTTAAAGTGTGGCATGAGTAGCAAATAACCAGATTTCATTAGAGCAAAAATATAATATTGGAAATGTGTTAGGACTAAGGTTAAAAATCTGGCTATAATTCAGATTACAGAGAATTTTGAGGGCTAAAGAGATGAGATTAGTTTGATGGCACTGTCACTAGAGAAATACTGCAGGAAAAAAAGGAATAGGCTAGAGAACACCATAGTGAAAAATACTTGAGGTACATTAATCCAGTTGTGGATGGTATGGATTCTGAATTCTTTTTTTTCCATTCATTCTATTACATAATTGTGAGTCTTAGAAATAGGTGCTACTCTCAGAAAATAGACTTGCTTCCTATCTTAAACCAAGACAAATGTTGTTTTTCTACCAAAAAATCCTTCTAGTGTGCATCGATGCATGTGAAAAGCATAGTGAGAAAAAAAGTCTTAATAATATTTTAAAAGTAAACGAACAGAAACTAATGCAAGGTATAGATGACTTTCATTTTGCTTGGGTATGATTGCAAATTGTCATTGTGGGCAATCATCCTAACAACCTCAGATAATTCAGATTCAAATAAAATACACCCAGTAAAGGTATCTACTCTGAATAACTTTGCATTTCCTTATCCATGCTTAGAGATTCAATTCTGATATCTGAAGTGGATAATAATTAGGCTGATTTTTCCATTGCTAATTTATATATGCATGAATGGTAGTATATACAAAATATACAATCGTTCGATTCAGGGTAACAAAAGGACTTGGCAAGTGAAGTCTCATGGTCAGATTACAGGAAGTCTGTTTCTGTAGGGGGGTTTCTAAGGGTTCTGTGCATTAAAAATCCATGAGTATCCATTTTCTACATAAAAATGCTTCAAACAGCTGCTAACTTTCTATCTGTAACTTTCCTTTTCCATGTTCTTTCAGTTTTCTGATTACATTAGGGGAAATACTTGATTGGGAGCCAGTGGTCTTTAACACCTGCTAATCTCTCTTTGAACAAGGAGAGTGTTTGCCAGGCCGGGCCATCTGCAGGCAACAGAGGGCTAGAGTGGCACCAGGGGGGCAGGATGCAGTGGATATTCAAATCCGCATATCCTGAATCTTTGAATCAAGAGGGTTTCCTTCATTGAACACTTGAGTGGGGTCTCCTAGCAGCTAAGGAAGCCCTGTAGATGTGTAGTTAAAGGACTCTATTATGCCCTAACACAGTGAGATTGTAGCTACTCCTCATTCCCATAGAATTGAGCCAGCTCCTTGTGCGCACTGCAGAGTATGTGCTTATTCTCCAGGAAGTGCATGGCTGCCCCTCCACTGTGGGAAGATGAGTGTGAAGGGTTGTAGTATGTTTCCTAGCAGGGGAAAGCAGCTTCTACATTGTTGAAAAGGATGTGGTGTTTAAAACAGCACCTGGACTGCCCTAACATCCATGCCTGTCGAGCCTGGCTTAAAATTTAATAAGGCCCTCTGGGAAAGAACATTCTACATATATTTTTAGTTCTTGCCAATTCTTAGCCCACAAATGAAATAATGAAAACCCCATAGCTGAGTTGGACTTTAGAAATAATAAGTTGTATCCGCTTGCTTTTCTCAAGGGTGAAATGTGGCCAAAGTTAAGCAATATTTAGTTGAAGTTCTCAATCTTCTGTTTCCCAGAACTTTTACCTTCACTTTGTTTTATAATTCAGTCAAAGACAGTCAGTGCCCAGGCATTGTATGCCAGACCCCACGCTAGAATTTCTGATATAACAGAGAATGAGATAGAAATAGTCCTTCATAAACTTAGAAGTTAAGGGCAGAAAATAAAAACAAATGGTAAGTGTTTGGATAAGAGAAGAAAGTGTTACTATGGAAACAAATAGTGTCAAAGGAGTGTGAGTAACTTAGATTAGCATCACAGTCATGGTTGTTTTGTTTATTAATTTATTAAAACAACAAAATTTTAAATTAAAATATACAGATATTTGTAAATTTTATTTATCAAAACATGCAGAGATTACTGAGATTACATGATTACTTAGACATTGTGTATCTCCTTGAAAGTACATCACAAAACTCCAACAAAATATTTTTCAACTGCCGATTTTTGTGATTAAGGGGGCATGGGTTCTTCAAAATGCATAAATAAATGCATTAATTCAAGATATTTTATTAGAGTAATTAAAATATATTTGCACCTTATGGAAATAAGTGTTTTTATTTTGTTTTTTTTTTTTAAAGAAATGTATTCTCTTTGGTGTTTATCTTTTTGTGAAACATGTTAATGTTAAGTAAGGAATTTGCTTACTGTGGATTATAAATGTAACACCAAATTCATGCCTTAAAGGAAGGCTGTATCATACATACTGTAGACGAAATAATATTAGGCTAAATTCAGATTTAATGCATTTTGACATTATTAATTTATTTTTGAGGACTAATTCTTAAATATACTAGGGAAGGATGAAGTCTCAAGACCTATTTGAATATCACATTAAAACTGAATAACCTTCTTAAAAAATGTATACACCGTTGCTTTTTCCACAGACTTCATGTCCCAATCAAGAGAGGTCTATAATCATATAGTTTAGAGTTTTGTCATTGACCCCACCTTATTTTTATTGAATAATCAGATTACAATATAGAAAAGGAAATTGAAAAAATTATGGATGCCACCATGCTATGAAAAATAACGTAAAGTATGTTTGGTAACCTGAGACAATAGACTCAAAATAATGAATATAAGACAGGGGAAAATATAATAAATGGTGTATATTTAAATTAAAATTATCAAAGGAATAAATAATGTTGGTCATATTTTTTTTTCTTTGCTATGGGCATACATATCTAAAGGTCTAATAGTAAGTATTGGTTCCATATTATGAAAGAGTATTGCTGAACTAGAGAGCATTAAGGGAAGGTGACAAGGGGGATAATGTCTGGACACAGTCACCTGAGCTACTATGTACTCACTCACAGATTTCTAACCTAGAAAGAGAAACTTAGGGACACACTTCTCTTCAAATGCTTCATCTGAGCTGAGGTAGGAATTAGCAGCTGTTGTTGTGTTTTTCCCATTGACAACAGGTTCTTAAAGGCAAGCTCAGTTTAATTATGTATTCCTAGCACGGTGTTCCATAAATATTGGTTGAGGAACAGAATATATTTTACAGGGAAGAAAACTACAAAATAAAGAAAAAATGTTGAAAGTATTAGTTGAAAGAGAATAGTGGGCTCACATCTTTGAAATTCCTCCAGTAGACACCGAATGATTATCTAACAAACCTGAAGAAGAAATTCTTTAATTGAGAACGAGATGAAGATAGACAAATTTTAAGTGCTTATTCTACTTGAATAGTTTATGGGTTCCTTATAAAGAGTACTCTCTGTCTTTCTTTCAGAGAATATTATGGGTTTGCAAAGAAAATTAGGATTTGTTTTTCTATCTAATAATGTATATATTAAGAAAATGGTACATCTATTTTCTATAAATGTATTAATGCACCAACACTGGTAACCATTTAAACTGTAAAATCTTATCTCTTGGTTCAAAGGAGCAAAATAAAATATTCTCTTGTTGGGATTTGCATTAGCAATCATCACAAATCCCTCAGACTGAATTTATATTAAAAAGCATACAATTCATACTTCATTTTCAGCGATGCATTCCCAGGAATCTTGGCTCTATGAAATTATAAGTAATCAACTCGACAAAGATAAAGATTGCTGAGTCAAAAACACGAAACTGGAAGATCAAACAGAGGAAATCATGCCAATGTTAAGGTAATTGTTTTTATTAATACGAATTAACAAAATAAAATTTATTTTAATTTTACATTGCATTTAAAGTTTTCTTCTGGTGTAAATATGTCAGACTATTTCGATTTGAATTTTCAAGCTGCAATACAAATACAATACAAGTACAATTTTATTGTGGGAATCAACAAAACTTGGCTAGTATCAGGCTGTTTGCAGACATGTTTTGTGTATCAGCTTCAATCCATGCAAATGTATGATTTCATTAAGAAGCATGATTTGGTCCCATAGTTTATCACAATTTGTGTGTCGCAATGGGACTATACTTGCAAACACTTCTAAGGAATGGTGTTGATAAATTAAGATGACAGAAGGACTTCATGGGATTAATTCTAAGGATAACAAAGCATACAGAAAAGAAATGAAGAAAAGTTTAAAGAGCCATGTTTTTGTAAAATCAGCACATTCCAAAGGCTGACAGTTAACTTAAATGATGATAGTGACTAGTTTATCTGCTGTTTTTGAATTTCATCTGTAAGCATACAAAGAAAAAAGTTAGTTTTTGTTTTTGTTGTGTTATGTTTTTACTTTAACAGTACCCAAAGAAGAAACAAAGTACATATATAATCTTATAAGAATAGCTAACGAATGAGATGACGAAGGATAATTCATTGTGCCACCATATCCCTCTTAGAACATCCTGGTTTTCTTTCAGTTTTAACTCCTGGACTTATTAATTGTGGACTTCATAAGGAGCATTTATATTATCTCTGCAACCTACACACCACAAAAGTTTATTAAAACGTTACTAATGTTTACTAAATATTGTCTGTAAAAAAATGTTTTGGTTGGCATTTCATTTCAGGATGTAAATCATAATGCATGATACACAGACCATCTTTCAAAACTCTCTCAACACCCTTAGTGTTATTCTCTTAGTTGTTAAATCAAATGACCCATAAAATTATTATGTGAAATTTATATAAACTCCAAACACTAAATGAATGAATTAAAAGAGAAGAACAATGAAAAAACATTTGTTGAGCATCTGTTATGTGCTTGGCAGTTGAGCAATCAAAAGAAATAAAAACATCAATTTTCTTTGATAAATACTTACTGCTTTAATACTCTTTTCATCTTAATTTTACTTCCCAATCGGAGAGAAATGTGTTAGCTAATGACTCAAATTTTTGTTCTACTTGATGAGGTTGAAAGTTCTAAGCTTCTTTTTAATTTTTTTTTTTTTTTTTTTTGAGGTGGGGGTTTCACTATGTTGCTTAGGCTGGTCTTGAACTCCTGGCTTCGAGTGATTCTTTCGCCTTTCCAAAGTGCTGGGATTACACAGCACTAAATTCCAAGGTTATTTAGGAGCCCTGTGTCAGGAACTGCAGTCAAAATTCAAATATTAGAACAATTACTCTCCTACCATCCCTGGCAAGCAGGGTTTTAGGTGCTTGGTGTCAGGAACTTGGGGCAAAGACACACACACACACACACATATATATATATATATATATGTGTGTCGTTACTTAACACATGATAAGTTGAGAAAACATGTTTTGAATTTCTAAAGCAGATTTCTATATTTCTATATCATTAAATAGGATAGGCAGATAAGTAATAAAAGCACAAAGACTCAAATACAGAAGACAATGCAATGACATATTCTGGAACTTTATGGCATTAAAATTTAAAAGATTGTATATTGTAAAAGGAAAAATGATAATTTAATAATAAAATTTAAAACCAGAAGAATAACGTGTAATTACCCTGGTAGATTATCTTCAGTTTAAAAGAGGAACGTGTAGAAAAGTAAACTTTATGACCATTTGCACCTTCTGATGATACAGCATGCATTTTTTAGTTGTCTCTTCAGCCATCTCTACCCGACTTTGATTATTGAAATATATTCTCTTCATGTCAAGGTTGTACTGTGAAATCACAGAGAAATAGCCAATACCCCTAATTCAATTTAGAAAAAGTATGGGCTAAATATCTGTCAAAACAAATTAAAATGACAAAACCATGGTCAGAGACAATATAAAAGGTCTGTTCACCCAAAACACAGAGAAATGGGCAGAAGTAGAAGTCATAGACCTGAATTCCAGGCTATGGGGCAAAAAAGGAAGCAAATGTGTTTCAGAAATGGCAAAGTGGAGAACCAGGCTCACTCTACATGACTAAAGCAATGGTATATTCTCTATTCTTGGGAAAGGGGGTTAAATACCCACAATGACTGCATAGGTCTGCATTTGGCATTGAGTTGTTGTTGCAGTTGGGGGTGCCACATGACCAGGACCGTGAGCAAGACAAGCACTGACCATCAAAATGGATCAATACTGCCTCCACAGAATGACAGCCCTGGATTACCAATATAATTGCAGAGTTTGAAATAAAAAACCTATTTTATCAGGTAGAGTAAAACATAATTTCAGACGTGAAAGGGAGGTCATGATATTATGGGTTTAGAGGAAAGTAGATTTAAGAAGAAAGAGAAGGAAGCAGAAAAATGAAGAGAAGCAGCTCTTAAGATGAGCCTGCAGCCTAAATTTCACAACATAACAGAAAAACTAAATTAATAAACAATAGCCAATAATTTCAATAAATGGGTTAATCCATTCCAATGAATTAAGTCCAATGAGCAATTTGAAAAGACATAAGATACACATTTTAAAGAACTCAAAGGAATAAAAGTAGAAATAGCCAAAAAGAAAGAATAACAATTTATGAAGCAGTGAGAAGCAGACACATTCAAGGTCTAAGAGAACTGAAAAGACCAAATAGGAGCATACAGATATAAATTTACACAAATTATATAGATATAGATATAAATATACACTCATTATATATATTGCTAATATGATGGGAAAAACAGGTGGTATGGACAAACCAGAATGTAGAATTAATGACAAAAAGATACATGAAAATTAGAACATAAAAATGAATTTGAGAAATGGGGAACCTATTGAGATGCTCCAACAGATGTCTAGCACAAGTTCCAGACAATCAAAGAACACACAGTTCAGAGACATTGTTTAAAAAAAAAAAAGATATGTCTGACGATTTTTAAGAGTTGAAGGAATATATAAATCCCTAAAAATAAAATAAATATCTAGTGCTGAAGAGGAAAGTAAAACACATCCAAATCAAGAAATTTTATACCTAAAATAAATAATTACAATGATAAAGCAAAAATAAAGATTACTCAGGAGATAAAACAGATGATCAACAGATAAATGGCATTGCACGATCTAACTTTTATCTGTAAAAATTTATTTCAGACATAAATTGAATTAATATCTTCAAAGAAATGAAGGAAAATAACTGTCAATGCTGAATTCTAAACCTAGCTAAACGATCAGTTAAAATAAGAACACAGTAGATAGAGATATTTTGGGGTAGAGAGACAATAATTTATATTGTATAGATTCTAATAAAAAAAAATTAAGATATAAACTTATCAGCATGAAAAGAAATAGCCTGAAGCTAAAATAAATAAGTCACAGAATATACAATCTAAGTTTCTCAGAACATGCTGGAAAATGGGAATAAAATAGAAAACATGTTAAACAAGACACAATGGACTCAACAATACAGCTAGATAATAAAATAATTCATAGAAGACTTAGCATTGAGATTCACCTCTTTTGAGGAAGGGTAATATTAAAGCACTAATTTACATTAGACTCAGGAAATTATGAAGGTAAGTATGGTTGATAAACTATTGAAGTAATTAATAACATAATGCTAATATAATTTCCAAATTAGCACAAGAAGAAATAATATGAGAAATTCAGAAAGAATTTCAAGAAAAAGATAAAATCATAATGAAGACTAAACATATTAGGCAATAGTAGACATGAGTTCAAATATATCAGTAATAGTCAAAATTATAAACAAATTTTAAGTCATTTGTTAAAATGCACAAATTAAATATTACCTTTAAAAACCTCAGGTATATGTTGCTTACAAAAGATATACCTTAAACAAATAAGCAATAAAAGGACACGGGAAGTATAAAAATGTAAAGATGAAAAATAGTTTCATCATGCTTTCTTATAACATTCTGAATTTTTAAACTTTATTTCATTGGGCTTAATATAAAAGCATCATTTACATATGTCATATAAATAGCTCATATATTTTATGACATGAATTTATGTCAGTCACCAGTTTTTCAGTGACCTGTTCCAACAATTAACCGCATCTTATTCTTACTAAACAAAATGAGCATTTATATCTGGGCATGTATGCATCATCAGTCCAATCACAATCAGCATTTCTGAACACTGTCATCATATCTTCCTCTACTTGTTTAATCATGGTTTCATTTAGTTTTTTAAGCTTATTTAGAGTGGCTACTTTAAAGTCTTTGTATTTCAAATGTGAATTCTGTTTGCTATCATCATTTTTGTTGCCTGCTTTTTAAAATCTATATGGGTCATATTTTCCTGTTTCTTTGAATGTCTAGTAATGTTTTTTGTTGGAAACTGGGCCATTTAGATCATATGGCTGGCTTTCATTATTCACAAATTCCATATTTGTGAATTTACCTACTTGCTAAAATTTGACACCCCCTCCTCCCCCACCCAAATCAATATTCACTGTGCCTTTGTGGTCTTTCATGGATAGGAGAAGGGACGTGACATATTTTAGCCACCCAATGCACATGTTCTCAACTGAGGTCAAACATGGCAATCTCGCATTATAAACAAGTGTCTTTTCACAGTCTGTCAAAGCCACTTTTTTTGTGCTATTTCACAGTTTTTTGTAGTTTTTCCCCAAGCATAGTGCTAAAGTTCTGTCTTTTGTCCCAAGTGCAAGGAGGCTCTATGGAGAAAATACATGTGTTAGATAAACTTTGTTGAGATGTGAGTAATAGTGCTGTTGGCCTTGAGTTTAATGCTAATGAATCAAGAATATATATTACATGAAGTTTCTTCAAACAGAACAAAAACATACAAATAACAAGGTTATGCATTGATTAGTTGACAAAAATTTGGCTCGCTAGAACCTATCTTTGTATTTTCCCCAAAAGCAAATAGTTTAGTATTTATTAATTCAGTGTTTGTGGTAACTTACAGAACATAACTGCCTATAGTAATAAGAATTAACTGTATATTGCCGCAACTCAGTGTATTGGTTTTCACCTTCCCACACATCCAGAGTTTGTTATTGTTACTTATTTGTCTACTTGAGTGACTGCCTGGATTATTTTGCTAACGACTCCTCCTACTGCCATACACACTCACCCCAACCTCAACGTTACTCTGCAGTGTGAAGCTTCTGATGCTGCTCACCAGAGGCCACAGCCTTGGGTTTGCACACAGTCACCTGGGATGATGGTGGTATGGTGGGATTCTCTTTCTCTGGCTGTCTCTTAACCACACTCAAATGTAAACTCCATTAATTGCTGGCTGATTAATCAATTGTTTTTAGCAATACCTTTAGACACAAAATAATTTAATGACTAATCCAGCTTATTTGAGGAGATAGCTCCTGAGTACAGTGTTTAAGATGTGTTGTGACCAGAAGAAGTTATTTCCAACCTCTTTCCCTGTTCCTCTTTAAAAACTAGCAGACCTGACCAGGCGCGGGGGCTCGCGCCTGTAATCTCAGCACTTTGGGAGGCTGAGGCAGGCGGATCACCCAAGGTCAGCAGTTGGAGACCAGCCTGGCAAACATGGTGAGCCTCCGTCTCTACTAAAAAATACAAACATTAGCTGGATGTGGTAGGGAGCACCTACCCAGCTACTCAGGAGGCTGAAGCAGGAGAATTGCTTGAACCCTGGAGGCAGAGGTGGTGAGCCGAGATCGCGCCACTGCACTCCAGCCTGGGCAACTCTTCTGTCTCAAAAACAACAACAAAACAAAACAACAAAAAACACCTAGCAGACTTACATCTGCAATCAGTTAATCTCCCAATTCCCTTTAGCACAACCTTCACTATTTTTGAGAGTACCTCTAGGCTTGCTTTTCTCCATGAACTATTCTAAATTATATCATTTCCTCTGGAGGCAGAATTAGGGCTCTCTTCTACAGTTTGCTTTGCCCCAAAATCTCTGAGCTACTGCCCTGGTAGTATCTGGGAGCAGGGATAATTATTCACTTCTTTCTGAATAGACACTCCCACTTCAGGAGTGTGTGCTTAGCAGATGGGCAGGGCAGCCGGCCCAAGTGTTTTCAGCTGGATTCTCTCGATGTGCCACTTCCTCCTGTAAAACTAAAATAAATCCTGGGGCCCCCACATCACTAAGCTAAAGGGGAAAGTCAGGCTGGGAACTGCTTAGGGCCAACCTGCCTCCCATTCTATTCAGTCATCCCTCTGCTCACTGTGATCAATGCATATCTGATTGCCTCCTTTGGAGAGGCTCATCAGAAACTCAAAAGAATGCAACCATTTGTCTCTTATCTACCTATGACTTACCTGGAAGCCCGTTCCCCACTTCAAGTTGTCCTGCCTTTGCTTCAAGTTGTCCCGCCTTTTTTGGACCAAATCAATGTTCATCTTACATATGTTGATTGATGTCTCATGTATCCCTAAAAGTATAAAACCAAACTGTGTTCTGACCACCTCGGGCACATGTTGTCAAGACCTTCTGAGGCTGTGTCATGAGCCTGCATCCTCAACATTGGCAAAATAAACGTTCTAAATTAACTGAGATGTGTCTCAGACATCCAGGCTTTACACACCCCAGGAGCCAAGGCAAGAGAAATTAGGGTCCCACTATTCTCAGCAGTGCTGTTCTCAAGATAGCTGGAGGTTGGGAAGGTGAAGGGACATCCTACCTCTAGGCCTCAGTTGTGCAGATGTTAACCTCAGAAGGAGGCAGCTAGGGGCAAATGGAAAATGCTGATGTTCTGTCAAAGCGGCATTGGGCATCATTGTCTGGGAATACACCCAGGGTTTGTTGTCTTGCCCTAAGGAGAACAAAGATGCAAACACACACACATACACACATACACACACACACACACACACAGGAAGTGGGTTCAAGAGCAGAAAGCTTAATAGGCAAAAGAAGAGGGAGCTTCCTTGTGCAGAGGAAGGGGATGCCCAAGTTGGTTTCAAATCTCGGGTGAGATTTGGTTGATTTTATAGAGGGGCTTGAGGAGGCGGTGTTTGATTTACATAGGGTGTACAGGATTGGTTTGATCAGGTGTGCCATTTACATAGCCTGCTAAGAGGCTGGCCATCCACCTTAATCTTTTATTATGCAAATGGGGCTTTTACCTGGCTGTTGCCATGACACCTGCACACATTGGGATGGGCAGGATAAGGGAAGAAGGAATCGCCATGTTGGCTATAGCTGGCTTCTGGCATAGCTGCCAGGATTCACCTATGCAAGGTTTTAGCTTGCTTATCTCTGCTTGCAGCTTGATTTTTCAGGCTACTTTTTGTTAGAAAAGAAATGGTTTGGGGGCTTCTTCTTATTAAAGGAAAATTCCACCAAGAACTCATTTATCCTCACTAACTGCCTAAATAACGTCTTATTAATACCTACATCATTTCCCTCCTCAGGAGAAGTACTTCTAACTGTTTTGGGGCATGTTGGACAACGACTCTTTCAGGCTACTTCCTGTTAAAAAGGGACATTGTTTGGGATGCTAGGGCTCCTCCTGGGGTTGAGCTAAGGGCCCTCAGAAGAATGGCGTGTTCATGCATGATTCTGTTTGCAGCATCATTTAGAGTTTGATTGCTTCTAGGCAAAAAGAGATAAATTTTACAAGAAGGTTTAGAATATAGGACTTGAACATGAGTATTAAGATTACTATTATTAGTGCGGGTACTGTAGGCCATAACTATGACAGTGAAGTTTGATACCAGTTAACTATTTTAATGGATTTTAAAACTAGCTTGCTTCCACCAGATTTTGCTGTATTTTACCAGAAGTGTTAACGTATAAATAATATTTTTATTTGAGAAAATACATGTATTCCCCACCCCCAGACTCACCATTAGAAGATAATTTTTGGTCTAGGCTACTTTTTTAAATTTGTAATTTGATTTGGAGAAATATTTTATTGGGTGGCTAAAGTAACTTTACTGTTAATCTTGGCAATTTCTTTTCTTCAATTATTCATCCTTTCATGACTTTCACAGACCATCTGACAACATTTTTAAACTTTCTAACTTCTCCTAAACATCCTTCCTCCAGTTGTTTCCTTTTAGGATAAGAATTTACCATACAAGATCCTTGCTTATACAAAATCTATATTCTTTATAAACTTCTTTTCATAGCTAGAGTGCACCATATTACCAATATCAATAAAATGATCTAGCAAGCTCAGTGACAGTAAATCTTTCATGCTTACATCTTTTCTGTAACTATTACCCCTGCTATAAGGATAATAATTAAGCAAAACAACCTTGGCTAAATCTTTCCTACAATTGTTAATCCTATTAAAAAGATGATAATTAGGCAGAATATTACAGCAATTAGAATTTTACAACCAGAATTCCACATTGAGGGTGTCACAGTGTATAGTTCTACTGCAAATCATAGACTGAGTATATCAATTCCTGCAAGGGTGGTGTTGTAGATAATTTCTATTTAAAATTTTACTTGCTAAGATATGGAATTTCCCTTTGGGGTTCTACAAAGTTACAAATGCAATCCCATGAATGATTAAAAATTTCCTTGTAAATATATGTTAAAACAAAGTTCCAATATTTGGTGGTGAATTTTGAGAGGAAACGTCTGCATGACGAAAAGTATTTGGTGAGGCAAAGGCAGGACTCAGTAAGATGAGTAGCCCTCACTCAGTTACTTATCTTTTATGATTTTCAGCTTAGGATCTTCTATTTCTTCACGTTGATACTTAGGACGTTCCTCTGGGCTGCCAGAGGTGCTCCCTTAGCTCTCCAGGCTTTGACTCAAGTGCGATGTATCCAAGAGTTGATTCCTGTAACTTTTATTGCCAAGGGCATTGAAAGAAGAACAGTGTAGGGCACTCCCCAGCTCAGGCTTAGGGAAGATGAGAGAAAGAGCAGTGTTTATACTATTACCACGTATCCTGGGTTAAATAAAGGTGGTTCTATTTCTTGGGTTTGGGCTTTTGCCAATTGTTGTGTTAATTCCTGCTGGAAGTGAACCAGAGAGGTAATATGCTTAATCAACTTAGAGGTTTCCTGATCTAATAAGAAATCATTGGTAATGAAGGCCATCTATACAGCATTTTGTAAGGTGTGTTTCTTACCCATAGTAAGGCCATGGGAAGAAAAGTGACCCAAGGAAGGTGAGTTTCCTGGGAGAGTTTTCTGAGGAGTCTCTTGATAATATCATTTGTTTTCTTTACCTTTCCTGAGGACTGGGGTCTCCAAGCACAATGGAGATGACAGTGTATGCCTAGTGCTTTTTGAGATTCCCTGTGTGACGTCTGATGAAATGAGGGGCCACTGTCACTTTGAAGGTACTTAGGTAGGCCAAAGTGGGGAGTTATTTTATTAACTAGTAATTTTATTATCTCAGAGGCCTTTTCCATACAGCATGGAAATCCCTCTACCCAGTTAGTGAAAGCATCTACCCATACCAGGAGGCATTGCATGCCCTTTGATTTTGGCATGTGGATGAAGTCTACCTGCTATTCTTCCACTGGATAGCTTTCTATCCTTTGGGTTTGAGGAGAAAAGAGCCATCTGTTTAGAGGATTATTTTTAAGACAGACCTTACAGGCATTTACAACCTGTTTGACTGTTTTTTAGTAAGTTTTCTTCTGAAAACAATCTCTGAGCACATTGATAAGTTTTATCCTTTCCCAAGTGAAAAGTCTGGTGAAGGATTTTAAGGATTTTCCATTGGCTGGAGGCTGACAAATGAAGTTTGCCAGCCTCTGACTGTAGCCATCCTGAAGGCTGGAAAGTACACCCTCAAGAAGTGGTCCATTTTATTTTTACAGGAGAGTGCCGAGGGTTAATTTCTTTTACAGAGCCTTCACGGATTAAAGGGGATTGAAGTGTGTTGATGCCTTGAGGCTTCCTTGCCACTTACTTAGCTGCCTGATCAGCTAACCTAAATCCTTCTGCTACTTTATCTGTTCCCTTTTGATGTCCCCCACAATGCATTGCTGCTATTTCTTGAGGAAGGAAAACTGAGGATAATAACCTGTTAATTTCTTGGTGATATTTTATAGGACATCCATTAGTGATAAGAAAATGTCTTTCCATTCAAATGGCAGCATGAGTGTGGAGAACTAAGAAAGCATTCTTGGAGTCAGTGTAAATGTTAGCTACCTATCACTTGCTTAATTTAAGTGTTGTTCCAGGGGTTATCAGTTCAGCTAATTGAGCGCTTGTGCCTAGAGAAGGAGACACACTTCCGGTGACATCAGTTAGAGTGAGTATTGCATATCCTGCCTTATGAATTTCTTGCTTTACTGGCTGTTTGTTAGCCAAAGGTTCCCCTTAGAGGACAGTGATCCTGCGCATTACATGGAGTGTAAACTGTTATTCCTTAGGGTCAACTTGGAGGCTTATCTGACGAGTATAGCCACTGTGGCAATAGCCTGGAGGCATCTGTAAATAATAGGTCCCCCCAGCTGCAACTAAGGCGTTGAGAAAAATATTGGATTAGAGTGGAGTTTTTGCTGAGATGGCCCTTATGATCAGGCTCTGGAAAGGTCTGGATTAGAAAAGAGAAGAGTGAGAGACTGGCTGTAGTGTTCCTTCCTTTAATTTTCAGAATTACACTAGGCTCCTGTCCTGTAATGACAGTTTGAGCTATTGGAGCCAGGGGTTTGAGCACTGGGACCCTCCTCCTGCTGGACCAGCTGTAAGACTGGTTCTGAACTCAGTGACCTCCATCTCAAGGGGGGCAGTTTGATCCCCAGTGGTCTCTGCCACAGGCTGGACAGGGTTGAAGTGGCTTCTTTTTGCTGCCTGGACACTTTATTTTAAAAGTCCCTGACTTGCCACACCCATAGCAATTAGGAGATGCATCTCAGGGATCCTGGACTTTGCAAGACTGCAAAGTAGCTATTAGAGCCTCTGTCTTTCTCCTGAGTTCCCTCTTTCTCTTGGGCCTCCTCCTCACCCTTATTATAAACTACCAAAGTGGCCACCTTCAGAAGGTTCTCCAAGGTGGTATCTGTTCCTATAGCCTGCTTCTGTAGTTTTTTTCTAATACTGGGAGCTGTCTGTGTAATAAAAATGGTCCTTTAGAATGAGCTGTCCCTCGACTGAATCAGGGGATGAGAAGGTGTATTTTATTAGTGCCTCTCAGCCTTTACATTTAGGCTGTGGAATTCTCATCTGACTTTTGTTTTCTTCCATGGACAGTTTAGAGTAATTAAGAGGTTTGGCCCTCTTTCTTCATAGGCCCTCTAATATGCACATTAAAAAGTGTTTCCTTTTCCATTCATCTGCAGAGCTATTGGGGTTCCAATCAGGGTTGTCAAGAGGAAATACTTCCTATTTGAAATGTTTTTCTATTATTTATTTGTCTTCCCTATCTCCTTTCTTCTTTTTCAGTTTATTATAGGAAACACATTTCTCATCTCCAAAATTCTCTGCTGCCTGTAGAGATGCCTGCTTTTCAGCTACAGTTACGGTTTGGCTTGGGAGAAGCATAACATCCCTCCATGTGAGGTTAAACACCTGAGTTAAATTTTGGAAAGCTTTTATATACTTGTAGGGATTGTCAGAAAATCGAACTAAGTCTTCCTTTATTTGCCTAAGGTCCTGTAATGAGAAGAGAACTTGAGGGATCCCTAAATATGGGGGATTCTCAGATGGTTCTCCCGAAAATTGCTTTTCTAATTCTTTATAGGACTGCCTGATATGACTACTAAGAGAGCTGGGTTGGTTTTACAATGCTTGCAAAGGTCACAACATTGTGCAAAAGAAAATGAGTCACTTTTCTCTTCAAAGTCCTCGGGTTAAAGAAGTTCCAGTGTTTCAGAATACACTCCAGATGGGTGCAAGGTGAAGTTGGCCTGTTACCAATCTAGAAAGTTAAGAGAGAAGAGGCTTCCCCTTAGTCTCCCTCCTTTCAGTGTGACCTAGGGCAGAAAGGAAGACAGTAGGAGTATCCCCCATACTGTTTTCCCTCCTGGGTCCTAACAAGGGACCCCAGCCCCTTGTTAGATGTGCCATCCATGGTTGTAGGCGTGACCCTCCAAGCAACAGAACTAGAGAAACCAGATGATGGGATTAGTCATGTGTACCCATGCAGCCCTAGTTCTCCTCTTGTGATTCCCCTTTGAATTCCTAGATTCATGTGATCTGTGTGCATCCCCAAAAGATGGATCAGGAGTGTGCTAGACTGAACTCTATATCCTACTATTATAGCCCATGCTAAAGCATTGACCCTTAGAGAATTGTTCTGGTTAACTTCTGGACTTTAAAGCCCCTTACTAATTAAGTACTGTTTTAATTTGGGGCAGAATGGGTGCCTTAAAAGAACGTAGGGACCTAATGACAGTTTTCCTGATGACAGGACAGTATCAGACTAAAATTTGGCTTTGGAAGAATTTTACTCCTAATTGTTGAAAGCAGAGTTTTCCTGTTCACAGAAGAGGCATACAGCCTGGTCTCTCTAGTATAGGGTCACAAAAAGGGAGGAGAATTGGGAAGCTAGAGTGTTTAGGCAAAGCACAGACTGAAACCCTGCCTCATGGAGAGGATTTCTATTCCACTAGGTGGTGGTGTTGGCTTAGAAATACCATGTGCTCAGCCAGGCACAGTGGTTCATGCTTGTAATGCCGAGGTGGGCAGCTCACTTGAGGTCAGGAGTTCAAGACCAGCCTGGTCAACATGGTGAAACCCCACCTCTACTCAAAATACAAAAATTAGCTAGGCATGGTGGCACATGCCTGTAGTCCCAGTTACTAGGGAGGCTGAGGCAGAGAACAGCTTGAACTTGGGAGGCAGAGGTTGCAGTGAGCCAAGATCATGCCACTGCACTCCAGCCTGGGTGACAGCATGAGGCTCTGTCTCAAAAAAAAAAAAAAAAAAAAAAAAAAAAAAAAAAAAAAAAAGAGAGAGAGAGAAAAAGAAATGCCATATGCTCACTAGAGGAAGGGTAGAAAGAGAAGTGATTATTGGGAGAGACTCCTAGAGAATCACAGAAAATAGATAGGATTCCCAGTTACTACAGCATTTGATATTTTTTCCTAACAGTACTATTTGCCTGAACTGTAACAATTCCCATACATTGCATACCCAGAGAGGATAGGAGGATAGGAGACATGGCAATCATGAATAGGAAAGGAAGACATTTTGTGACAGGATAGTTGGAAACTCTTTTACCAGCACCCAGTCAGGTGGTCAAAGGCTGGGGTTAGTCCAGAAGCCTTTGCATAACACCAGGGTGTAGAAATCTTTCATTGCTTTAGCACCTTTCCCAGCCCCACATACTGGCTAGGCCCTCCTTGAAAAGAAACTGTTTTGAAGCATGACCAACATGCCTAGTGACTCATAGGCATTGGGGGGTTCTCCATGTTCTCCCCAGCAAGCCTTACTTCTGATACTTTAAGAATGGGAGTTGCCTTTTCAGCATTTAAATGACTGTTGGATGCCTCTTACTGATTTGATTTAATTTTAAATGGAGACCAAGAGCCTCAAAATGAAAAGACACAGTTGAAAGCTAAGGTTCACTCCTACACTCACTGCTCCCTCTGATGATTATAACTTCCGTTCCAATTCAGATCCTGGACGAGCTCCCAAAATGAAGTGACATCACTGTCTTGGGAAATACCTGAGGGTTCATTCTCTCGCATTAAGGAGAACAAAGATGTGGACACACACACACAAAGACACAAACACACACACACACGAAGTGAGTTTAAGAGTGGAAAGTTTAACAGGCAAAAGAGGAGAGAGTTTCTCCATGCAGAGGAAGGAGATGCCCATGTGAGTTTTGGGTTTGGGGCAAGATATGGTTGATTGTGTAGAGGGGCTTGAGGAAGTTGTGTTTGATTTACATAAAGTTTAGTGGACTGGTTTGACCAGGTGTGACATTTATATAGCCCACAAAGAGGCCGTCCTTTCCAGCTTAATCTTTTCTTATGCAAATGGGGCTTTTACCTGGCCAGCACCATGGCACCTGCACACATGGTGACAAGGAAAAGGGAAGAAGGAATTGCCACGTTAGATATACCTGGCTTCTGGCATACCTGCCAGCATTCACCTATGCAAAATTCTGGCTTGCTTTTCTATGCTTGCAGCTTGATGTTTCAGGCTACTTTTTGTTAGAAAGGAAATGATCTGGTGGCTGCTTTTTATTAAAGGAAAATTCCACTGAGAACTCTTTTAAATGCCTAAATACTTTCTTTCTTTTGAGACAGAGTCTCATTATCTTGCCAGGCTGGAATGCAGTGGCACCAAGTCAGCTCACTGAAACCTCTGCCTCCAGAGTTCAAGTGATTCTTCTGCCTCAGCCTCCCAAGTAGATGGGACTACAGGTGCATGCCACCATGCCCAGCTAATTTTTGTATTTTCAGTAGAGATGGGGTTTCACCATGTTGGCCAGAATGGTCTTGATCTCTTGACCTAATGATATGCCTGCCTCAGCCTCCCAAAGTGCTGGGACTACAGGCATGAGCCACTGCACCTGGCCAATAATTTCTTATTAACTCCTATATAACTGTCCCTCTCAGGAAGATTATCCTCTGACAGGGATTTGGGTGGAGAGTGCACCTTGTTTTTTTGGCTGTAGCAGATGATGTGGAGTTTCTCTCTCAGTGACCTGGGAGGTTGGACATGTGCTGTGGGTTTTGGTTGAAATAGCACAGAGTTTTGCATTTCTTAACAACTGTTTGCATATTGTCTTGAATACTTTTTTTTCACTTGTCGTATGCCCTTAGGGCCATTTTCAGAAAGTTTAAGTGGTCACTATTTTTAGTAATATTTACTAATTTCACTGGGGCAGGTGTCATCAGAGCACCTAACACTCCCATGCTGGATGTGGAACTCCTTGTTTATGTTTTGTAATATTTTTAGCAATACCACATATTCACATGCAATGCACTCAAAATCTATAGTCAATTCTACTATTTCTGCTACTTGTGAAAGGATAAGTAGGTTGTGCATTATAAGACATCTGTGATGAACAATCATATGATAGAGATTAAACTATTCATAAACTACTAAAATGTATGCATGCAAGTTGCTAGGTGCCACTGCCCTAGATTATTATCTTTGCTGTAAATTCCAGTTGCATTCATTTGCTAGGGCTGGTGTAACAATGTACTACAGATGGGGTGGCTTCAACAACAGATATTTATTTTCTTACATTTCTGGTCACTGGAAGCCTAGGCATGGACAAACAGGGATGTAAGGGACAAACCTGCTCCAGGTCTGTCTCCTTGGCTTGTAGATGACTATCTTCTCTCTGAGTCTTCACATCATCTTCCTTCTGTATATGTTTGTGTCCAAATTTCTTTTTCCATAAGAATGTAAGTCATTAAATTAGGGCTCACCCTAATGGCCTTACTTAATTTAATTACCTCTTTAAAGAGCCTACCTCCAAAAAGGGTTACATTCTGAGGTTCTAGGGGTTAGGATTTCAGCATATAAACTTTGGAGAATAAGGTAGAGCCTATAAAACTAAGTAATAAGGTTATATTAAGCTGCTATTCAGTTTACTTTCAAATTTTTTTAAATTTGCAAATGAAGTATAGGAAAATATAGAAATATCAGACTTTCCAGTAGAACCAAGTTGGTAATAAAAGAATGTTGAGTAAAATTGCTAATAAAGTTTTAAAACCTCATGGGTATCTTTGCATTAAAAAATACTACTTGGCATATATTTTAAAGAAACGTTTGAAACGACATTAAAATATGTTTAAATATGATTAAATATGCTTAAATATGCTTAGATATGATTTAACCATTTTAAAATATTAAATCTCCAAATCTTGTAGCACTGATCAAAAGTGCAAGTCCCATAACCAAAACATGCTAGTACATTTTTAAATAACAGGATAAATTTTGATAGATCAATATATTTAAAACTGAAATTTTAAAGTATAATAACTTTTAATTTTAATATGGTTATTTATGGTCTAAGCACACTTAGCTAATAAAATAGTAAATCTGTCATAAATTTAAGTAATGATATATTTTTCATTGATAATCTTCAAGATCGTATTAATTTCTATTATTTCCCCTTTGCTTTCCTTGTTTTCAGTGTTAAATGAAAGTTAAAACATTCCTTGTCTGTATTTCCCAATACTCAGAAAGTATACGTATTCCTTTACTAAAAATCTCCTATGTAATTTTAAAAATACATAGATATTATTACTATATATTAAATATTTTCCCAACCTATTTATTAATACTTTCAAAAATATTCTCTACAACTACAAAACAAAGCATCATAGTGCTATCAGGCCAATCTTAATGCATTTTCTACTTGGACTGGCAAATTACTCTACTTTATTAAAGAAGGTAAATGAACAAACTTAGTCCATTTCCCAACTGCATTTTTTTAAATTTCCTGTTGCTATAATCTGAATATTTTTGTTCCCCCACAATTTATATGTTAAAACATAATTACCACTGTAGGAAGCAGGTCTCTTGAGAAGTGATTAGATCATGATGGCGGAGCCCTCATGAATGAGGTTAATGCCCTTACAAAAGAGGCCCCAGAGAGCTGCCTTATGCCTCCCACCATGTGAAAACATGGTCAGAAGGTCTCACCTTCAAACCAGAGAGCAGGTCCTCATCAGACACTGACTCTGCTGGAGCTTTCGTCTTAGGCCTCCTATCCTCCAGAACTGTGAGGAATAAATTTGTTTTGTTTAAAAGCCAACCAGTCTAAGGTATTTTTTTTTACAGCAGTCCTCCTTTAAGATATACTTTTATCTTTCCTTTTCATTTATTTGTACTTCCTCCAAATTCTTTAAACCTAAGCCAGTAAGTGTATTAACTTAAATGGACTCAATCAACATGATAAAGTTTGTATTGTAACTGAGTTCTGGACCAGTCATGGTGGTTCATGCCTATAATCCTAGCAGTCTTGGAGGCTAAAGTTGGAAGATTGCTTGAGGACAGGAGTTCAAGATTAACTTGGGAAATGTAGTGAGACCCCCATCTCTTAAAAAAAAAAAAAAAGAATTCTGGTATATAATTGCCACAACATAATTTACAATTAACCAGAAAGCAACTAATATTGATTTTGTTCACTATTACTGTAGGAGGCACCGGGGAAAAAGTGAGCATGAGAAAGTCTTTGCCCCACAATCCTCAAACCATGTCAGTAAGAATCATTCCTTGTGTCACCAAGAAGCTGCCATCTAATAAATGAGCTGATTTCAAGTTTTTCCAGTGATTTAGACATAATTATTGAGAAATCCATTGTAATGGTTAATTTTATGTGGTGACTTGATTGCGCCAAGTTACACTTAGATATCTGGTTAAACATTATTTTTGAATGTGTCTGGGAAGGTGTTTCTGGAAGAGAGTAGCATTTGAATTGGTGCTGAGTAAAGCAGATGGCCCTCCCCACTGTTGACAGGCATCATTCAATTCCTCAAGGTCCTGAATAGAACAAAAAGGTAAAGAAAGGTTGAATTCTTTCCTGTTTGAGCTGGAACATAGATCTCTTACCCTGGCATCCCTGGTTCTCAGACCTTCTGGCTCAAACTGGAATCTATACTATCATCCCTCCAGTTATTAGGCCTTACATCTAGAACACCGGCTTTCCAGGGTTTCTAGGTTGCAGACAGCAGATTGTGGGATATTTCAGCTTCTATAATTGCATGAGCCAATAGCTCATAATAAATCTATTTATATGTATTTTGTTTTTCGAGGAGAATCCTGGCTAATATAATCATATGTCTTCTTCTAGAACATAAAGAGTCTCCTAGACTTATACCCTTTCCAGTATTTTCCTAAGACTAAATTAAAAAAGTTTTGTAGGGACATGGATGCAGCTGGAAACCATCATTCTTAGCAAACTATCACAAGAACAGAAAACCAAACACCGCATGTTCTCACTCATAGGTGGGAACTGAACAATGAGATCACTTGGACTCAGGAAGGGGAACATCACACACCGGGGCCTATCATGGGGAGGGGGGAGGGGGAAGGATTGCATTGGGAGTTATACCTGATGTAAATGACGAGTTGATGGGTGCAGCACAGCAACATGGCACAAGTATACATATGTAACAAACCTGCACGTTATGCACATGTACCCTACAACTTAAAGTATAATAATAATAAATAAATTAAAAAAAAAAGTGCTGCATGAACTCTTTAGCTGTTAGTTAATATAAAGCAAATAAACAATTATGTTAATGTCATTAGAAAAAAAAAAGTTTTGGCCTAGCGCCACTCCAGAGATGTTCTAAAATTATATTTTCCTTTATTTTCATTAAAAACTCTGACAGGTCACTTCATAGTTTTTAATATCTCCATTCCCTTTTGTCCATTGTCAGTGGTGCCAGGAATCATTTTGTTGCAGTTATTTCTCTGACGGTAATGACTTCATTAACTAGTTTATCAGTTTCCTGTATCCTAGCCTCTTTAGATTAATAGGGTAGATCACGTGGTTTTAATACAGTGGACAATGTGTGTTCAGTTTTAAAAGCCTCATATTCTTCATTATTTTAGGTAATGAAATGTCTATGCTGTCTCAATAGATACCATGGAAACCAAACAATAGAATACAAACGCATTGATGCAAATCCATCTCCTTTCCTGAAAAAATAAATAAATTGAATGTTCTACTTATGGAGATCTGATCATAGAACCTGTAAGTGCTTATAGATTTATTAAAAATTAACCAATTAAAAAACTACATAAATCATCACTTGAGAGTACTTAAAAATGGTTTCCATAATCTTAGTCAATGTCTACTACAGCATTTAGTATAATGGACTTGGAGTTATATCAACTAGATTTAAAATCATATCTATGACACTTACTGTGTGAACTTGGAAAAGTATTTTGCCTCTCTAAGCTTTAGATTTTCCAGTTTTAAAATGGAAATAATAATATCCACTAGATTAATATAAATGTGCAGAGTGACACAGAGTGGGAGACAGAACGAGAGGACTTCCTGTATTTTTCACGTCATCCCTGAGCCTCCTTTTCTTTTTCAGGACCAGCTGCATAGTTTCCCTTTGATTTAGAAATGCCTTTATAAGGACAACTGCAATAACAACAGTAACGTACTATAAGCAATCAGATGTCACTGATGATAGGCTCTGTTCTAGATTTTTTTAAAAAAAATATTTACTGGTCACAGTAACCTTATGAAGTAGGAGATATAAATATTTCAAGTCTACAGAGGAAAAAATTGGAGCACAGAGAGGTCGTGTAACTTGTCTGAGGTCATACAGAAAGCAAGTGGAAGAGTTAAGACTTAATTCAGCTCTTCACAATCATGTACATTTCATTCAATACTGATATCCTTTCAGTATACATTACTTCTGCTAAATCTTGTGTGAATTCTGTTTGTGACATTTGCAACCAGTGTTCCTAATGTATATCTCACACAGTATTTAAAATGCCTTCCAAAAGTGGCAGGAATCATCATTACAGCAGTAATCCTACTAGCAGTGCCAATGATGATGATGATGATAATGACTAAAATTGAATTGTTTACTCTGTGACATGGTAATATATGTCAACATGGAAAATACTCTGAATTGCTTATAAGCAAGTTTTTATTATGCAAATTTAAAATGAAATTGAGTGATGAACTAACTACCTCTTTATAGCAACAAAAAGGAACAAAAAGAGACCCCAAATAACTCAATAAGCTGAATTCAAATATGAGCATATGTGTGAAATAATATGACTGAATTGTTTATGAAAAGCTGTCAACACATATTCAGTATAAGAATTGGATCAACTAAGTCTTAAATTTAAAACTGTTTCAACAAGCTTTTGCTTAGTCTATTTCTTCTTTATTTTTTCCTTAAATTACTGCAGATATTCTTATACTTAGGGAGAAATGTGCTATAAATTGTTGCCCTAAATGTGACAACACATTTGCAAGTTATTAATATGCTTATTAGAGAAACATTCTGTATTTTCTTTGAAAATCTCATAGTGCTTTTTTCTTGTTAAGAAAATCTTCAACCTTTTGCCTTAAGCATTGCTTTTTCTGGGTGATACAATCCCAAAGAGCATTGGTGATGAACAATTTTAATAGAGAGTTTAAAAATAATTTTTTAAAGGATATACTCCAATGGAAATAATTTATTTCTTAACAGATACTACTTTTCTCAATCTTCTTCGTTTTTTCTTCAAGATCAAGTTTGTAAATCTCACTTTGCTTTTGGTGCTCTCCATTTATGGCTATTAGAGTTTTGGGTTCATCCAATCATACTTAAAGATTGCCAGCTAAAAACTTCAAAAAATATTAACATATAGACATACAGAGGCACACATACAATAACACTATAAGGTTGGAGAAATCTAGGAGATAAAAATTTTAAATCACTCTTTTTCTTTGTTTTATTGTCATTCCTTTTTCAAATATTATATTATTAAAATTTCTGAAGCTATGAAAGTGGTTTATTTACAGATATATTAAGATATAAAACACTAATTATTATATGATCTACTTTTAAATATTATAATCAGGCAAGGGCAAATACCCTTTATGAATGGGAGAAAGAATGAACAGTGTACCATATACTTGTAAATTAAAATATATTTGCATTAATAGACAATACCATGGACATTCTTCATCAAATATCAATGAGAATTTTCTCCCTTTGCCTCGACTATTTCATTATTCTATCTTCCGCTTGTCAGCTAGATTGAATTTTGATGTTGTATGTATATATAAAATATTTTGTCTTATAGTATACTATCTCATATAATTTTTAAGTCTTTGAGGAACTGTCATAAATGATTACAAAATTAGACTAAAAAGTTTGAAAATATTTAGACCATCTGAAACAAAGACCTAAATGAGCATTCGAATAACTTTATATTCTTTACAGAGATAAAAATCTTCACCCAATATTTGAAACTTCCTCCATATTTTGTAATACTTCTGGATTTTATTAAAAATTTGAGTTTTAAATGTGTGGTAGCCTAGCCATTGAATAGTGGTATAAATTTCAAAACAAGATTGAATAGATATTTTTATCTGTCTCAATTCTTCAAGCATTATCAGTTAAAGTGCTCACAGACAGAAGACTGCAGCAGGATAACTAATAGTTACAGTGGAGAGATGTTTTTGGTAGAGTAGGAACCTGCATTTGGCTAAGACAGTTATCTGACAAAGTGGCAATAACATTAAATTTTATAATAGGGAATGGGGACGGTGAACTAGACTTTGTGGCTCATGAAATTTAGTCACACAAAAACTTACCCAAAATGCATGCCACTGAGTATTCATGTAATTAAGTTATTCTCTGTATCTCCTTATAGCATAACATAAAGACATCATGCAGCATTTAGTCACCTGGAAAAGTCTGTAATAACTAAATTTTGACTTGTTTTTACATATGCTACTTTGACAAGGAGAATTCAATAAATCAAATTATATAATTCTCATGTTCCTTGAAAGCATGTTAATAACAAGTCTTATGTTTAAGGAAAACTGAAAGCCTAGGGTAAAAAATTTCTACGCATGGACTCCAGTAGAACCAATATTTCAATAATCTAATTGAAAATAGTTCCATCTCATGTGGAGACCTGCAGCTATAGTATATAGGATCATAGTTATTCAGAGATATGAGAGGGAACTTCATTAAGGATAGTGTTCAAAGTAAAGGTGAAAAGAGACAGTAAAAATTAATGAAATATATGCATTTAAAAACTTAAATCCAGCCTGTTTTTTGAGAACTGATTACTTGTATACTTATAGTTTCAAGTCAAACTGCAGTAGAATTACTCTCGGTGTTTACATTTACTAAAGTTATATCAAGTATAAGAAGAAACTCTGATCCCTGAGTCATGATAATGAAAAATTTTTCAAGCAACAATTAAATATTCAGGAATCCTCCTGTTTGCAGAACTGCCTTAGGCCACATTTAGTTACAGAGGCTATGGAGGCAAATCAACAGTGAGCAATGCCCCATTTATTCTACATTGCTGGGTAATGAGGTATTCCAGCAAAGATAATTTTTCCAGTGAAGTTTTATACCCTCAAAAAATGTTTTTATGGAGCCAGTTTTTTCTACCAGCACTTATGTCTTCTGTCTTGTAGTTTTCTACCAGCATTTGTGTCTCTAATATTCAAATTCTCTTCTGCAAGTTTAAAAAGTCCATTTCTAACTCAAAAGTATATGGTTCTTCAAAATTTTTCTAGTGTTATATTTAACTTCTTCCTTTAACAGAGTAGTTTCCAGAGACTATGTAATTAAGTCTTACTGTCATTGATATGGTATGGATGTATGTCCCCTCCAAATCTCATGTTGAAATGTGATCCTCAGTGGTGGAGGTGAGGTCTGGTGGGACATGTTTGGGTCACAGGGGCAGATCCCACATGAATAGCTTAGTGTCCTCACCATGGTAATGACTGAGTTTCACATTCTGATAGTTCACACCATTGTTTAATAGAACCTGGTACTTCCTCCCCTCTCTCTTGCTCCCTTTCTCACCATGTGATTGATATGCCTGCTGTCCCTTCACATTATGTCATGAGTGGGAGCTTCCTGAAGCCCTCAAAAGAAGCAGATGCTGGCACTATGCCTCTTGTACATCCTGAAGAACCATGAGCCGCATACAACTCTTTTGTTTATAAATTACTGAGCCTCAGGTATTTTTTTTACAGCAACACAAAACAGACTAACACAGAAAATTGGTGCTGAATTGTGGGACATTGTTATAATTGAATTGAAAATGCAGCACCAGCTTTAGAATTGGGTAATGAGTAGAGGTTAGATGGAGTTTGAAGGGGTCAGAAGAAGATAGGAAGGTGAGGGTATGTTTGGAACTCCTTAAAGACTGGTTAAATGCTTTTAACCAAAATCTTCATAGAAATATGAACAGTGAACGCCAGGCTAACAAGGTTGCAGATGGAAATGAGGAATTTATTGGGAACTGGTACAAAGGTCTCCCTTCTTAACTCTTAGCAAAGACCTTCACTGCATTGTGTCCATGACCTAAGAATGTGTGGAAGACTGCCGAGGCGGGCGGATCACGAGGTCAGGAGATCAAGACTATCCTAGCTAATACAGTGAAACCTCATCTCTACTAAAAATACAAAAAATTAGCCAGGCGTGGTGGTGGGCACCTGTAGTCCCAGCTACTCGGGAGGCTGAGGCAGGAGAATGGCATGAACCTGGAAGGCAGAGCTTGCAGTGAGCCGAGATCGTGCCACTGCACTCCAGCCTGGGCGACAGTGCGAGACTCTGTCTCAAGAAAAAAAAAAAAAAAAAAAAGAGTGATGATCTAGGGTACCTGGAAGAAAAAAAATTCTAAGTAGCAAAGCATTCAAGATGTAGTGTGGCTGTTTCTAACAACTTATAATCAGATGTAGATGCAAAGAAATGACTTAACATTGGAACTGATATTTAAAAGGGAAGCAGAGTGTACGAGTTTGTAAAATTTGCAGTCTGGCCATGTGATAGAAAAGAAAAAAGCATTTTCAGGAAAGGAATATAAGAGGGCTGCAGAGCAACCACTTCCTATACTAATTAGCATGACTAAAATTGAGCCAAGTACTACTAACCAAGGCAATAGAGAAAATACTTTGAAGACATTTCAGGGATGTTTGAGGCAGCCCCTTCTACTACAGGCTCAGAGACTGAAAAGGAAAGAATCATTATGGGGGCCAAGACCAACACCCTGTTGCTACACACAGCTTCAGGACACTGTTCCCTGTATCAAGACCACCCCAACTCCAGCCTCAGCTCAAAGGGCCACAGACACAGCTCAGGCTTCCATTCTTAAGGTCACCATAACCCCTGGCTGCTTCCATGTGGTGTTAACCCTACAGGTGTGCAGAATGCACGAGTGAAGGGGGCTTCACAGCTTCTAGCTGGGTTTCACGGATGTATGGCAAAAGCCTGCTGCAGGGAGGAAGCCCTAACATAGAGCTTGTACTAAGGCAGTGCTGAGGGAAGACGTAAACTTGAAGCCCACACACAGAGTCCCTGCCAAGGCACTGCCTAGTGGAGCTGTGGGAAGTTGGCCACTGCCCTCCAGGCTCCAGGACAGTGGAGCAAATGGCAGCTTGTATCCTGAGCCTGGAAAAGCTAAAGGCAGTCAGCTCCAACCTTTGCAAGCAGCCATGGTGAATATACCCTGTAAAGTCACAGGGGCAGAGCTACCTAAGGTCTTGGGAGCCCACCCCTTACACCAATATGCCAAGGATGTGAGACATGGAGTCAAGGATTATTTTGGAGCTTTAAAGTTTAATGCATGTAAACACCTGCTGTGTTTTGGACTTGCATGTGACCTATTGCCCCTTTCTTTTGGCCGATTTCTGCCTTTTGGAATGGGAATGTTTACCCAATACTGGTACCACTACTGTATCTTGGAAGTAAATATATATATTTTTTAATCTTGTAGGTTCATAGGTGGAAGAAACATGCCTTGAGTCTCAAATGAGACAAATGAGACTTTGGTTTAATGCTGTAAGAAGTTAAGACTTTAGGGCTAGGCACAGTGGCTCACGCCTATAATCCCAGCACTTTGGGAAGCCAATGCGGGAGGATCACAAGGTCAGGAGTTTGAGAACAGCCTGACCAACATACTGAAACCTCATCTCTACTGAAAATACAGAAAGTAGCCAGGCTTGGTGGTGGACGCCTGTAATCCCAGCTACTTAGGAGGCTGAGGCAGGAGAATCACTTGAACTCAGGAGGTGGAGGTTACAGTAAGCCTAGATTATGCCATTGCACTCCAGCTTGGGTGACAGAGCGAGAGTCCATCTCAAAGAAAAATGAAAGACTTTGGGGGACTATGGGAAAGAGATAATTATATTTTGAAGTGTTAGGACATGAGATTTGCGGGGCCAGCGGTGGAATGTTATGATTCGGATGTCTGTTCTCTCCAAATCTCATATTGAAATGTAATCCCTAATGTTCAGGTGGGGCCTGGTGGGAGGTGCTTCAGTCATGGGTTAGAATCCTTCATGAATGGCTTGGTGCCCTCCCCATGGTAATGACTGAGTTCTCATTCTGTTAGGTCACATGAGAGCTGCTTGTTGAAAGGACCCTGGTAACCTCTTCCTCTCCCCCTTGCTGCCTCTCTTGCCATATGACATGCCTGCCCTTCGCCTTTCATCATGAGTGAAAGTTCCCTGAGTCCTTTACCATAAGCAGATGGTATTATGCTTATTGCACAGCCTGCAGAACTGGGAGCCAAATAAACCTTTTTTTTTTCTCCAACAAATGACACAGTCTCAGGGTTTTTTTTTTTTTTTTTTTTTTTTAATAGGAATGCAAAACAGACTAACAGTCATAATAGCTCTCAGTTCTCTATATTTAGGAAACAACCATATACAAAGAAAGAAGTTCTTATATTATCTCTAATTAAGATTTTTAAAAAGAGGATATTGAAGAGTCATCTGCCTGACCCTATAGCTATGCTTCAGGGTATTTTTTAGAAACCAACTCTCCATGTGAACTAAAACATACTAAGCTAGAGAGACCTTCTGCCTTTCTTAATCTAACCTCCTCCTTTTAGGATGAGGAAACTGAGCCCCAGATTGATAAATGTCTTGCCTAGCCAATGAGTGTCAGTGCCATCACCATGTGCTACATCACGGGTTGGCGAGTCATAGCCTCTAGGCCAAATTCAGTATTTGTTCTGTTATGTAAATAATGTCTTATTGCAACACAATCTTGTCCATTAGTTTATGTATTGTCTCTTACTATTGTCATGTTACTACTGCAGAGTTAATTGGTTGTAACAGAGACCAGAAACAGGAAGTTCTGGTCCTCAAAGCCTAAACTACTTACTATCTGTCGCTTTACAGAAAACATTTGCTGACATCTGCCTTAGATAAGCTGATTTTGATACTTCTCTCACTCTTTCCTAGTATATATTATCCATGTGCTAGATTTACCCACACACAAGTACAAGTAACATACAGGGACCTACAGAACTTGATAATGAGACTTATGTGCCAGTGCTTTGTCTAAATAACATCTGCTTCCAGAAGGCAAGCATCTGAAGACCCCACTACTTTTAGATCACACTACTTTTAAATTACACTATGTCATATTATTTAATTCCAAATTAATGGGATGGGAAAGATACAGAAAGAATGAATCTCCATTTAATCTTCTTTCTGCAGTGCTGGTTTATATCAGTTAGTCTACTGGAGAAAGACAATGTATGGGTTAGCTATTCATAAACCTAGACAAACTGCTATAAAAATAAGAAACCTCGGTAATATTTTTTGTTGATGGTATATATTTATGAGAGTAAATGTAAATCATGTCTTCTTTAAAACTGAAAACTCGTATGAATTCACTTATGATGACAAATTAAGAAATGTCTTACTCAATAAGGAAGTATCTTTTCCTTTCTTCCACTAAGGCACAAGCCATATATATAGAAGCTAGAGTAATGAGGAAACTCCTGTCGAAATTCAAAACATTTCAGGCAAGCTTTCTCATGCACAAAATACTGCTTTTAATTGGTTCTTAACTAAATTAATTAAGCTGGTATGACTCACTCTCCAGTCACAACTCAACTTGAAAAACACAAAGGAATATGGCTGGGATAACAAAAGCTAAGAGCCCTGAATTACTCCTGATTTTCATATTAACAAGGGAGTTCAGCCTAGAGAGAAAAGGTTAATTTGTTTTTTAATAGGCTTTTGAAAGACGTGATCAGGTCTGGTGTGATAATTTATGGTTAATCATATGTTTAGAGGCAAAAGGGATTAATCTTTTAATATTAGAGCCATTTTTTTCTGTAATATAAAACAAAGTTCTTTTCATAGCAACATTAAAAGTCAGATCAAACTTCCTTTGGAGCAAAGTTGGCAAATTGACAGCAAGGAAAGAGAAAATCTGTCTGAAAAGCAGCATAGTAAGAAGATCAGACCAGCAGAGTAACTCCCTGCAAAAGTCTCTTTCCCAATCTGTCTCCTTTTTTATTTTACCGTAAGTGATATAAACTAAAAATAAAATTCTACGACCCCTACCAACTGAACCAGCTCCCTCTTAGCCAAGGAGGCCAGAGTGAAACTTAAAAACTGAATTCCTGGCCATATCCTGAAGGGCATTCAGATTAGCCTCATTGCACCTCATCTCTTTTGGAGTATATACACAACAACTAACCAGCATTAAAGTTAAAATAGAGAACATAAGACAGACAAAATAGACTCTTTGTGGCTGTATTATTCTGTTCTCATGCCACTATAAAGAACTACCCAAGACTGGGTAAATTCTGAAGGAAAGAGGTTTAATTGACTCACAGTTCCACAATGCTGTGGAGGCCTCAGGAAACTTACAATCATGGTAGAAGGGGAAGCAAACACGTCCATCTTCACATTGTGGCAGGAGGGATAAGAATGTGAACCATGTGAACGGGAAAGCCCCTTACAAAACAATCAGATCTTGTGAGAAATTAGTCACTATCACAAGAACAGCATGGGGAAAACCACCTAATTGATTCAGTTACCTCCCATCAGGCCCTTCTCACCACATGTGGGGATTCATGGTGACATATGGGTGGAGACACAGCCAAACTATATCATTCTGCCCCTGGCTCCTCTCAAATCTCATGTCCACACATTTCAAAACACAATCATGCCTTTGCAACAATCCTCCAAAGTCTGAGCTAATTCCAGCATTAACCCAAATTCCAAGTCAAGTCTCATCTGAGACAAGGCAAGTCCCTTCTGCCTATGACCCTGTAAAATCAAAAGCAAGTCAGTAACTTCCTAGATAAAATAGAGGTACAGGCATTGGGTAAATACACCCATTTCAAATAGGAGAAATTGGTCAAAACAAATGGATTACAGACCCATACAAGTACAAAATCCAATAGAAGAGTCATTAAACCTTAAAGTTCCAAAATGATCTCCTTTGACTCCCTGTCTCAAACCCAGGTCACTCTGATGCAAGAAGTGGCCTCCCATGGCCTTGGGAAACTCTGCACCTGTGACTTTGCAGGGTACAGTCCCCCTCCCAGCTGCTTTCGCAGGCTGGTGTTGAGTGCCTACAGCTTTTCCAGGTGCACATTGTAAGCCGTCAGTGGATCTACCATTCTGGGATCTGGAGGACAGTAGCCCTCTTCTCACACTCCATGAAACAGTGCTCCAGTGGGGACTCTGTGTGGAGACCTCAACCCCACTTTTCCCTTCTGCACTGCACTAGCAGAGATTCTCCATGAGGGCTACATCCCTGCAGCAGACTTCTGCCTGGACAACCAGGCGTTTCCATACATCTTCTGAAACCTAGGCAGAGGTTTCTAAATCTCAATTCTTGACTTCTGTGCATGCACAGGCTCAAAATTACATGGAAGCCACCAAGGCTTGGGGATTGCATCCTATGAAGTAATGGCCTGAGCTGTACATTGGCCCCTTTTAGCCACAGTTGGATATGAAACAGCTGGGATGCAGGGGACTACGTCCTGAGGCTGCACAGATCAGGGGAATCCTTGGCTGGGCCCCAGAAACCATTTTTCCTTCCTAGAACTTCAGACCTGTGATGGGAGGAACTTCTGTGAAGGTCTCTGACATGCCCTGAAGACTTTTCCCCATTGTCTTGGTGATTAACATTTGACTTCTCATTACTAATTCAAATTTCTTGCAGCTGGCTTGAATTTCATCCCAGAAAATGGGTTTTTCTTTTCTACCACATTGTCAGGCTGAAAATTTTCCAAACCTTTATGCTGTGGTTTCTCTTGAATGTTTGGCCACTTAGAAAGTTCTTCCACTGGATACCCTAAATCATTCCTCTCAAATTCAAAGTTCCATAGATCTCTAGGGAAGAGGAAAAATGCTGCCAGTCTCTTTGCTAAAACATAGCAAGAGTCACGTTTTCTCCAGATTCCAGCAAGTTCCTCATCTCCTTCTGAGACACCTCAGCCTGGACTTCATTGTCCATATTACTATCAGCAATTTGGTCAAAGCCATTCAACGAGTCTCTAGGAAGTTCCATACTTCCCCACATCTTCCTGTATTCTACTGAGTCCTCCAGACTATTCCAACCTCTGCCTGTTACCCAGTTCCAAAATCACTTCCACATTTTCGGTATCTTTATAGCAGCACTTCACTGGTACCAGTTTACCATGTAGTCCATTCTTACACTGCTGTAAAGAACTGCCCGAGACTAGGTAAATTATAAAGGAAAAGGTTCAATTGACTCACAGTTCCTCAGGCCTGGGAAGGCCTCTGGAAACTTACAATCATGGCAGAAGGGGAAGCAAACACATTCTTCTTTACATAGTGGTAGGAAGGAGAAGAATGAGAGCCAGGCAAAAGGGAAAGCTCCTTATAAAACCATCAGATTTTGTAAGAACTTACTCATGATCACAAGAATAGCATGGTGGAAACTGCTTCCAGAATTCAATTACCTCCCACTGTGTTCCTCCCATCACACATGAAAATTATGGGAACTACAATTCAAGATGTTGGGTGGGAACACAATCAAACTATATTGGTGGCAATAAGATACCAAATTATAAATAAAACCTAAGGCCATTCAAGGCAAGGGGTAAGTAATGCCTCAAGGCCATAAATCTTGGTAAACAGGTTATTTGGCCCAGTAAATTGTGTCAGACTCTGACATACCATCCTTATCTTAACTTAAACATTTCTACTGACTCCCAGTTTTAGATAGAGCCTTACTTTTTTAACCAACTGCAAATTAAATAATTTCTAAATCCACCTATAACTTCTAATTCCCTGCTTCAAGATATCCCAACTTTTTAAGCCAAACAAATTTATGTCTTCTATGTATTGATTTATGTCTTTTCATGTAACTCCTGCCTTCCAGAAACATATAAAGCTAAACTGTAATCTGTCCACCTTGGGACCATTTATTCAAGGATTCTTAGGTTTGTGTTTTCCTCAGGCTGTGGTCACTCATATTGACTCAAAGTAAACCTCTTTAAGATATTTTACAGAACTCGTTTTTTTCCGTTAACAATAGTAACATATATTATTTCAACCAACTTATATGTTGGTGGCACTGCACACTGAACAACTGAGCAAGGGCTATGTTCTGTGCCTTCACAAATGAAATGAAAAAGAGATTTGTTCAGCTGTTGCCTTCAAAAATATAATGCTTAGAACAGCAGTTTACTAAACTCAATCAGTTATTTTAACATAAGGGAATCTTGCAGGAAAACTCTTACAAAGAGAGACATCAGTGTGGAAAAACAGCATACAATTTAAGTTGCCAAAACTACATTGAAGGCTTTCATGGGTTGACTTATCTTTCCCCTAGAACCATCAGAAAGAGCATCGCCCCTCCAACATCTGGATTTTAGATTTCTAGCCTCCAAATCCTCCTATAATGCGGCAATACATTTGTTTTGTTTTAAGTCATACAGTTTTATGGTACTGTACTTTGTCACTGTACTCTTGGGGAAAAAAGCTTATACAGGATATTAAGAGATACCAGGAGATACACAATTATCTTCTTCCATGGCATAGTGTTAGCACTTCAGGAAGAGTAAGAAAGGTAGATGGAAATAAACAATATCATATTGGTTGAGATCCCCACATTTTAGAATTTAGAAACCAATTTTATGTGGCTTAAGCAGTAGTATAATCTCAGAGATGAAAGATCATCTCATTTTGTCCATCCCTCATATTTACTAGACATGATGAGACCTCATTTTTTGGGCACCATTTCTGCCATACAGACAGGCATCTCTTATGAGTAGATTGGATCCATGAAATCTTAATGATAGTGCTGTGTCTTTTTTCTTGTCAACAGGGTTGGTACATGTACAAAAATAGTATACATACCTAATCATAAATGATGAAATTTAACAAGCTTCCAGATATAGAGTTGTGTTTTAGAGGAAAAATCTTCTAAGAAATTATTTATTGTTTATAGATACTTTATATGTGTGAAAGAATCTTTGAACTTACCCTGTCCAACTCCTTACTCAAAGTGAAAGGGCTTTTGATGCAGGGTGAATGTAACATTCTTAGGTAATCACAGCTCTAGCACTTTTCCCCTTAGTATTGCTGCGACCACTTGACTGTACCTATAGACTCAGCTCCATCCAAAGGTCTGAACTTGGTAATCTCCTAATTCTCACCCTCGTACACATCTGGGCTCAGCTTCATGTCCTGCCCTAGTTTTGATTGCATTACTTAGCTCCACAAAATTTACTTTATTTTCTACTCACTTGATTGTGTCTGAGTCTTCAAGTAAAACCAAATGAGTTAGATAAGAAATGCCAGCCAAAGCGTTTCCTTTTGATGCCCTGTTGTTTTTTCACATCTTGATCATCTTAATCACCAACCAGTCTCAAGTTACCTGCACCAGCATAAGAGGAAAAACAAATTATTTATTTGCAGTGTCAAATCAGTACCAGGTCTGTCCCAAACTTACTGCTTTCTTCTTTGTTCATCTCACTTTTCACTTCTTTTAAGAAAATTTACTAAAAATCTCCATTTTCTAAGATGCAATTTGGTATTTGTTTTCTTTTGCTGTGTCTTTGTGCTGAAAATTTCAGAGCTCCTCTTTCTATGTCCATATACTCACTGATTAAATGACAATTTAGACCATTATGTCAATAAAGAGAACAGCACAGATTTTATTCTAGAGGGGCTAATTGCTACCTTTATTTTGTTCCAAGGCCAGAGTCTACATACTTGTCAATTGCATTTGTAAACAGGACCCAGCTAAATGTCCATTATGACTTAGCGTAATTCTAGTAACTAATCTAGAAATAAAGAATGTATAAGGATCATCTTTTAGAGAAAATATACTGTTTATTTCAAATAAAAGAGAAGTTTTAGATAGAAGTACATGAAAGAGAGAGGAGGGAGATATTGACTAAGCTATTTGAATCTTCCAAATCAATACTGAATATCAACAGGTTGACAAGTAAGATGCCCAGAGCTTCCTTGAATCTATGTTTTCAGGGTGGGTAAATAGTTATATTTAAGTTTTTTTTAAATATAAAGTATTTTAAGTACACCATTATGAAAATATTTAATATATAGAGAGATATGTCCTAATTTTTAAGGCGCTTTAACATTGTGAACTTATCTGTCCCTTGCATCCAGTCTATATACCGTCAGATGAAAGAACTGTAGCTTCTAGAGAGTAAAAGCATTCCTAAAGTCACAAAGAAAGAGAATAGCAATTAATATTCAAATATAAGGCATATATCAATTTAATAAGCATTTATTTATACTTGTTTTATCCTTAACTTATGCTTGGAAGACGGTAAAACATTTTCTTGTTATATTGCTATGTTTTTGAGGTACATACTCTAAATAAATAGAATAAAAAGATAATCATCTTTTCGAGTCATTGTTAAATAATGTTTATTTCAAAACAGTCTCCCACAGCTTTGGTTTAGGCATTAGAATTTGTTAAAGCTCAAAATATACGGTTGAACGGCACTAAATGATCATGTGCAAACACCTCTTAACTATTTGCGTATTTATTTGGCATGTGGAATTGTAGCAACTTTACTAGATTAAGTTCGATTTCTATCTAAGTAACAGGAAACACAGATATTACTCTTTACATGAATTTAACTCAGAAACCGTACCTGGACTTTTCTGATGCATGTCACACTCACTTCATAAGTCGCACTCATAATTAGATTTTGTAACCCAAAATACAACATCCTGTTTTGTTTTATGTAAACAATGTCAATAACTGCAAGGAGACATACCATAATTTCTTGTCATTTATGTTAAAAAGAGTAACTTGCGGCCGGGTCTGGTGGCTCATGCCTGTAATCTCAGCACTTTGGGAGGCCAAGGTGGGCGGATCATGGAGTCAGGAGATGGAGACCATCCTCTAACAAGGTGAAACCCCGTCTCTAATAAAAATACAAAAAAAAAAAATAGCCAGGAGTGGTGGTGGGCGCCTGTAGTCCCAGCTACTCGGGAGGCTGAGGCAGGAGAATGGCGTGAACCCGGGAGGTGAAGTTTGCAGTGAGCTGAGATCTCGGCATTGCACTCCAGCCTGGGAGGCAGAGCCAGACTCTGTCTCAAAAAAAAAAAAAAAAAAAAAAAGAGTAACTTGCTTATTTGCAGGGATATAAGTAGAAGGAAGTTGCAGGTGCAGAATCTCATAAAATAAAATAAAGCACTTTGCTTTTAAAATCTAATTAAATATAGTAAAGTCATTCAGTAGGACTTTGTCAGTTGTCTTCATCAGGGAATTGAGGGGGAAAATATGTAAACTCTAGGTAATTCAGGTATTTGACAGAATTCTGTTACAATGAAGCCAGCATTCTTTGTTACTTGGTTCTCAATAACGTGCTTTTTGATCTTTGCACAAACCATCTACCTACAGATATCCAAGAGCTTTTATTAATCTGTCATTTGAAACATTCCTTGGATATTTATTTTTATTAATTCATCCATTCACTTCAATCTCGACTTCACTCACTCAGCCCTTCACTTCTTAATTCTATAGGATTCAGGCTCCATAAATGCTTAGAGCTTGTGATAACGTTCAGTACCACTCTCCAATCTGAGAGCGTGGTTTTGAAATTTTCAGTCTCCATGGACCTCTGGATAGAAATGAGACAGGCAAGGTCAATTACCAGCACTAGGCCAGGCTCATTGGGGAGTTACCCTTTACAGATTCACCATGACCCACCTTTGCTGGTTTCGATGCTAATTTTTTGTCAGTGCATCCAAGTGTAACCAGTCTTTGAGTTTCAGTGATCATATTTAAAAGAAATTGTTTTACAAGCCATAACCAACATAACATATGTATTTGTTTTCTCTGACATAGCAACCCAGGATTACAATTGGATAGAAGAACTTTGGCCACGGCTCAACATAGTCCACTCCAAGTATGCAAGCTTATTAAGATACATAAATGAAGATTAGGAGGATGCCTAGTGAATACTGTTATAGAAAAATGAGTAGACCACTTTTTGAGAATTTCTGTATCCTAACTGAAAACAACTTGCCTCTACTGTAGAGAAACTTGAGTTTAAAGGAAATAAATCAATTGTCAGGAATATAGCTTTCCTTGGAAGATACCAAGGACACTAATAAAGCTGTAACTCATCATACTTCAATAGCCCCTTTTTGTTACATGTAGCATTATATCTCTACTTTTTCTTTCAAAATACAGGTAATCCTTATTTTTTTTTAATCTTGGATAGATTTTTAGATTTTGATAGAAAAACCTTATTTATTTTATAGAGAAACTTTCTCTAAATTATACCATGAATTATTTCTTTACTTCTGTGGTTTCATAAACACCTAATTCTAAGTATTGCTTCATTTGTTTATTTGCTCATTTTCATTCGTTAATTTAAAAATAGCATAATGAGTCTTGCTAGAGTCAACCAAAGAGAGTAACATACCTTTATTTTTTTCTGAACTTTCATTTAATGATTTCCTTCAATAATTTTCTTGAGTAATTATTAGACCTACTTTTGTAACTCAAGTTTGAATTTTCATCCTGCCACAGTATACTCTGGCTTGGGTCAATTCCAATATTCCAAAGAATACCTAAGTTGATTCTAGGTTTGTGTCCTACAGTTTTGTGTCATGGAGGATGTGGTTTCTGGAAATCTGAGCTTTCGGTTGCCTGTCTTTGGCAGTAGGAAAAAAATGAATGCTTCAATAAGCCCTCAGAGTCTGTTTTAATATGAAATTATCTACCTGTTCTCATAATTATTATAGGTTTTTAGCAGTATATTTAGGGTTTATATATCTTAGTGTATCTTAACTTTTATATTAGAATTTTATTTGATTTTTTAAAATAGAAGATATCAGACAACTTTATATCGCCAGGTTACACTGAGTCCTTGTTAATGTAGGGCATAATTGGCCAGCTTGAACCACTGCTTTGACCAAGGATGTCTAAAAGTCAAATAGTGCTCTTTCTTGACCTTAATGTGGTTTCAAGAAAAATCATCTCCTTTTTCAGAAGTGTTGGAATGTGGTTGCTTTTTCTTTATATTCTGAAAGGTGAGTCATACTCTGCAAGATAAGGAAAAGACCCAGAAACATTGCTAAAGAGAAAATTAAGAATGGATTAAATATCAGATAAGTCACTTCAAGGTACAGTTTGGCTGTCACACTGCACAATATGAGATCTAGACTTAGGAGAGTCCATCAGTTTTAGACTTCTGACTTGCTTTCAAATTATGGGTTCCTAAAGAGGTTATTGTTATAATGAGATCAGTGGAGATACAACAGCAAATAGTTCGTTTGATTATAGTGAGATTATACTTAAAAACACCTAGTGTATAACACAATTGTATTCCATGGTGAGTGCAAGACATAATGCATAGGTGTGTTTTGTCTTTTTAAATGATCGCTAGTACACAAATGCACTCACTTTTTAACAAAGATATGTTAAGTAATAATTAGCACTATAAAAAGATTCCTGGCTATCCTCTAATAATAGGAATCTTAAGCACATAGAAATATAATTCAACTTAGAAAACCTTGATGTGCATATTTATGTTTTAGAAGTATGTAAATTTCATCAATATTATTTACAAATACATATAAAATTTGCTTGTCTGTGATATCCTTGGTCTACTTTTTCTTTGTGATTATACAAACCTCTGATTCTTACAAAACAATCAATAATTTCTTGTTTATTTTATATCTTTGGGGGGAAATGTTGGAATTTACAAATACAACTATCAAGAAGGTTTCAAATGATAAATGTTCAAAAAAAAGATGTATCACTTAAGCTTGCAAAATTCTTGTGAAATATTTTTGGCCCAATTAGTACTGGTTTAAAGGTTTGTGTATCTGTCAAAAAAAACAAAAACAAACAAACAAACAAAAACGAACAACAAAAAAAATCTACCTACTGAAACTGGCTCAAATAAGGTAGCTGGTTTCGGTGGCTCACGCCTGTAGTCCCAGCACTTTGGGAGGCCGAGGTGGGTGGATCACGAGATCAGAAGATCAGACCATCCTGGCTAACACGGTGAAACCCCATCTCTACTAAAAAATACAAAACATTAGCCGGGCGTGGTGGCGGCGCCTGTGGTCCCAGCTACTCCGGAAGCTGAGGCAGGAGAATGGCGGGAACCCGGGAGGCAGAGCTTGCAGTGAGCCGAGATCGCGCCACTGCACACCAGCCTGGGCAAGAGAGTGAAGCTCTGTCTCAAAAAATAAAATAAAAAATAAAAAAATAAAAACAGAAGACATAAGGAAGCCCCTTCTTTTGAAGCAGTCTCTGATTTGTCTTTGACACTCCTCAGTATCTGCCCACAAGAACAAAAAATGGCAGATTACTTGAATGTTTAAGAAAGAAATTGATGTTAACAGTCGAACAATGAATTCAGTGTGTATATTTCATTTTGTTTGGCATTGCCTTTAGACAGTGAATAGAGACGATGGCAGCTATATTTCACCATCCTTGAAACATCTTTTTAATCACTTTCAAAAAGTGACCCAGACTTCAGAAACAAAGCATCCATTCATTCACTCTCCAGTCAACATTGATAGAATGCCTACTCTTGTGCCTATACTGACCTGTCTATTGAAAATAAACTTGTGGTTTAAATCAGCAATGCTTAAAAAAAAAATTTAAACTGCTCAATAATATTGCCCCTATGATCAATTTTAGTATTTTTAGGAAATTGCTTAACTACTGGGCTTTCCAATTTCCAGTTTTAGAAACGCTCCAGTTAAAGATTTATAACGCCTGAAATCTATGAATAATACTTAATAATTCTAAATATTCAACATCCTTAGATAAAATATATAAATCACTTCTCTAACGAGGTAAGAAAAAATTGTCAGCATTTAATGGAACTTTAAAGTGCATTCTTAATGGGTTTTACTTGTATTCACCAAATGTAAGATAATTCAATTTGTGTCTAATTGTGACATTATTTTATAATTCCAAAATATTATAGGTTGAAATGTTGCCATTTAATTTACTACATCACAGGTTTATTCTGTTTAGTTTAGAATTCAGGTAAAGCTGATGTAAAAGAGTGAATAAGCAATTGTTTAACATTTACCCATTCAGTATGTGTTTATTACTCATATCCAATAGATTCAACAGAAGCAGAATTATTAGAAAGATATAGAAACCTTATAAAAGTTAATGAAATTGAAGCCAATGTAATTCGTGAGCATAAACTCGTTAAACAACCAAGGAGCATGTGCCATGGGGGTACACAGGAAGCATGAGTCCATGTTTGTGTTCAACCAAGGACGTGTTCACTTCAGACTCAGTCTGAAAAAGGTACTCTTTGTGCAAAAAGCTGGCAGGGGAGAATCTCTTCCTTTACATTAGCAAACACAGATCATAGAGGCAGTGGGCAAAAGAGGCACAGGATAGAGCAGTAGCATGATGAAACTGAAAACCAACTCTTCTTCCGTACATGTCACCAGTCATATAGTTTGCTGAGCCTATTAAAGGAAAGCAAGACCTCAGTATAGAGCTAATAATAGTCTATACCTCATATAAATGTTGAACAACTGTATAAACAAAGGTTGAGAATTTTTTGCAAATAATAAAGGAAGTATCCGTGCAGATTATTCTGAAAGAAGAAAGACAAATAAATTGCACAAAAGCATTTTCGTGGAACTTGGGTAACAAAGAACTGAGAAAGAAAATTTCCTAGACCCACAAAGCAAATAAGTAATTTTACCTAGTCTCTTAGTAAGTTAAGTTGAAATTAAATTCAAAATTTTACTGCTTGTTATTTATTAATTTTGAATGCAATGATTTTTATATCACTTATTACTGATCAGTTGCATAGCATTTTCACTCCAGAGGACAGTGCCATGATTTGTGTTTTATTCATAAGCATCTTTTCCATGTAACTCTGGATTCAATTTCACTGTAATCCTGGGTTGCTATGTCAGAGAAAGCAAATACATATGTTATATTGGTGTCATCAAAGAAACCAATCAAACTGAGGACAGACTAAATTATAATCTATGAGAACAGGTTAAATAGAGTCCATGTACTTGCCAAATATTATGCACCCATTAAAAATAACAAACAGGATCTATAAAAAGTAGTCTCAAAGAGTTAACTAAGAGATTCTTGCAGGTGAAAAAGCAAGGTACAGAAGAGTATTAATATGATTACAATTTTGTAAAGTTACTAATGGACCCCAAGTTCTTTGAATATATATATGTATGTATGCAAACATTTATAAAAATCTGTATAAAATTATGTAAGCATGAAGAAAATAGAGAAGAGTCCATACTTGGTGGTTAACAGGTTGCTAAGAGGAGTGGAGGTGCAGAGTGGTGCTGTTTTGAAGATAAGAAAAAAATGTAACAGAAAATCAAAGTCAAAAAGGAGGAAAAAAGAAGGAAAGCAGGAAAGCAGTTCCTTATAAAAAGGCATTGATTTGACAACATTGTTTATATATGTATGTATCATTGTATATTTGTTTATGTGTAATAAGAACTTTTGAATTTGCAAGGAAAATGATTCTGGTTCAGAGTGATGAAAATAATAAGTTGATACTCCACACAGAGCCTTTCTTCGTTCTTGAGGTTTGTGCTTCACTACAAAAAGAATTTCCATTCAATTGCTTTCATCTACCTTACAAGAGTAATGGCAAATTCAATTTGTAAATGTAATTTGGGGTTATTTCTAAAAATAAATTTCCTGGACAATATGATGATACTCCATAGGAAACAAACACAGAAAAATATTTAGAAATAAATTCCCTTAATATTTTCTAATTGTGATAGTTTCTGAATCCTAATTTAAAATTATACTAGTTTCAATGTCCAAATAAGAATATCAATAATTCTATTTAAAATCTGGCTGCACATGGTAACTTTTTTAAAAAATTGTTTTGGAATTTGGTAATAAAGAATATATATTTAGTTTCTGTTTACAGTTTTGTTAAGTAAAGAAAAGATTCACGATTTCATTTACAATGCAGAAAAATACTTTTTTAAAATAATGAATTATTGAAGAATAAGAATGCAGCTATTTTTTCCAAAGGTCTTTAGATATTTTTCTTTAACGTAATAAAGTAGATGAAGTATCTGTAATTCAAATATTATTTTATATGAATACAATTTTAAGAGCTTTAGCAGTTTTTTAAAAACTCCTGAGAACTCCTGTAATATCTTGAATGTGTAGCAAACATTTTTTCCACACTGAGAAAAATAAATTTTGGCCAAATTCAGAATTTTTAATGTCCAAATTAGTTGACTTCTATTGTGTTTGCAAACTTAGGTACTAGAAGAGTATTTTTTTTTTCTGAACCTAATATAGTCTAGAAAAAATTAGATACATAGAGTAACAACAAATAGTAAATTTCAAATATAGGCAAGTACATTGCAGAGTGCCCCAAAAAAGGAAATGAGAATAGTTGAATTGTCAATGGTAATTCACATTTTGACCAACCTTCATCCAGTATCTAAAAACAGTCTAACTTCTTAATCCTTGAAGATCTTAGTAGGAACTTAATGAGAGGTAACATTCTTTGAGTACTTTCTCTATGCCAGTTGCTGGTCTTGGTAATTTATGCATGAGCATATTTAACCCTTACAACGATTATGTGAAATATTCAAAAAATTTTATGAATTTCAGTATTAATATTGTATATAAAACACATTAAATATCAAAAATATTTATAATAAAAATACTTAATAATTTTTATATGAAGAAACTGAACAACTAAAAGATTAAGTATATTGTTAGGAAATCTGGGCTGGGCACGGTGACTCACGCCTGTAATCCCAGCACTTTGGGAGGCCGAAGCGGGCGGATCACCTGAGGTCAGGAGTTTAAGACCAGCCTGACCAACATGGTGAAACCCTGCCTCTACTAAAAATACAAAAATTAGCAGGACGTGGTGGTGGGCACCTGTAATCCCATATACTTGGGAGGCTGAGGCAGAATTGCTTGAACCCGGGAGGCGGAGGTTGCAGTGAGCCGAGATTGTGCCACAGCACTCCAGCCTGAGTGACAGAGTGAGACTCTGTCTCAAAACAGAAACAAAACAGCAACAGAAAGAAATCTGTCTAGATCATTCAGGCAGGATGTGTAGAGCTAAGAATCAAAACCAGAGAACTCATACCCTTAACCACTACAGCAGAGTTTCTCAACCTCAGCACTATTGATATTTTGGATCAAGTAATTTTTTTTACTGTAGAGGAAGTTACTGTGCATTGTTGGATGCTGTCCTTTGCCCATTAGATGCCACTAATTATGACAATCAATGGCTCTCAATATTGACAAATGTCCCCTGGGGACCAATCTCCCAGTTGAGAAGTATTAGATTAAGGAACAGATAATAAAAATTGTGGTTCTACTGGGAAAGAGAGAGGGAGGAAAATATGTTGGGTAACTGATATTCAGTATTCACCAGATGTCTTGTAATTATTTATTGTCTTTGTCCTCTATTTTAGTACATTTCTCAAGACTTTGTTTTGCTTCTTGCTTCTCTTACCTCTAGTAGCTGTTCTATACTGGGTTATCAATACATTGCTTTTGAATACATAGACCATCCATTGGAAAAGGGATTTTTTTTAGTGCTCTTTCAACTCTACCCAACAGTCAATTTATAACAATTGTCAAAACTTCCCTGTGAGACACAATTCCCTCAGGTTGAGAACTATTGTACTAGACACTGCCTCCTACTTGATAACCAGTCCATATATTTATATAAAGTTGAGTATTTAAAACTTTTATCAGATAAACTCTTTTGATTTCCTAGTGAGAGTATTATGACAAGATAAGAAGCAGTCCCTATTTTAATGGTATTGCTATCTCCTTTTTCTTCTTTTTTTCCCAAAATGTCACTGCATCTTTATGTCAAATCATACCTATCCTCAAATTCTGGATTCCAGACAGCATAAGTTCCTTGATGTTCTTTAAATGTGGCAAATTATTTTCATTTATCTCTTTTCAGAATGGCTATTCCCCTACCTTTATATATATATAATTTTTAGTATTAATCTCTCAGAGCTTACACCTTAATAACCGAAGGCTTGGCTAAAGTTCCTCTTACACTCCTATATATCCTGTTTGTATTTCTGACATAACATATATTGCACTTATTATATTCATGCCAAGTTGTTTTTTTAGTCACCCTAGCCTGTACATTTGTTGAGAGAAAAATATGTCATCCCTTATATTCCACTGCCTAGCACATAGTAGGCCTCTACTTACTGAATGGAAGAAGGCTGGAATAAAATTATTTTGACACTCAATGAAGGCCATTTATCGAATAATTTACTTCCCCAAGAAAATGTTTTAAAATATGCTTATGTTAGCATATATCACATGGCAGCTTAGAGCATGCATTTTGTTGATCCTATGTGACAACTGAAAACTCTAAATAAACTTAACATATGTGGAAATGCTATGTAGCATAAAAAAAGTTTTGAGTGTTTAAATATCAACTTTGACACTTGTAATTGCTCTGTGACTTTTGTCTACATAATCTGAAATCTTCAAATAGTATTTTCTTAATACAATAATACCCAGGGGATTGTCTTAGGTATTGAATGAAAAAATATGCACAAATATGTAATGATTTTCTTGTCTATGGGCAGGGAGATTGTATGTTTTGCTATATAAATCAGGATCTATTTCAGAATGACAAAGAAGAAACTACACTAAAGAAATTACCCAACTCACAAGAACCCAAATAAAAAGTAGATCATATTATCTGGGGCAAAATAGAGGTGCTATCCCAGGGAAATGACAATGTGACGCTTTGTGATTACAATTGGTCCAACAGGTCATGACACCATATGTAAAAAGTGTATTTATGCCTTGACTGCTTTTACCACAGCCTCACCATGTATAATTTTTAAGTTTTATAGGACTAAATTTGCCTGAAAAAAAATAAATGCTCAACTACAACTTCTGTCATTTTGAAGCTTGTTATATTTGGTAATAGTATACCCTGTTCTCCATAAACACTTAAAAAGTTTATTGACTCTACAAGTGTTTAGAATACTATATATCCATGAAGACTGCATTGGAAAGAAACAGGAGGCTTCTACCTTACCTCTGCTCGAATATGTGTTATGTTGAAAAGGATGTTATATGTTATGCTCACAAAATCTTGAATTTTCATGGTCAAATATTCTGTGATTAAACTGTTATATATGTTAAAAGTGAAGATAAATTACTTCATTATATACTGCATTAAATAGACACCTTGGTTTGTGCTGTACTAACTAAACAGTAACTAATCTTTAGAGAAACTACAGGTATAGTTAAAACCTACATCAATCTGAAGCTGCAAGGTCAACCTGGATTATCATAGCCTTCTATTTTAAATGAGATAATTTTCCAGTACAAGTATGATCAAAATGTATGATGTAACTTTTCAAAGATACACACTTTTATATGACTTTTAATGTTTGTAACCTCAAGTGACCATTGCTGCTCACTTTTATCTGTGTGCAATGTATGTATTCATTGATCCATCTAGGTATATGTTCAGGCACTATTGACTGAGGTGAGCTAGACTCTAACTTCAATGAACCTAGTATAGATAATAAACTTCATTTGCATTTTGTGTAAGTTTATTTTTACATTTCAAGCCTATAAAAACAAAGAGTTAATCTATATAATGCACAATCATGGAGCTTATATTCAGAATGTTTTCTTTTAATCCAAGAGTTTTGTTTATATATATAATATATATATATTAAATATGTTATATTACATATATTGTATTATATATAAAAGTATTGGTTGTATATTTAAAATTATTTCAGTGACTCAGATTTTAAAAGAAAATTTAAAAAATAGTTCTAAGCCTGTCTAAAGAGAGAACTTTTTGAGGCAGGCGGATCATGAGGTCAGGAGATCAAGACCATCCTGGCTAACACAGTGAAACCCTGTCTCTACTAAAAATACAAAAACATTAGCTCGGCATGGTGGTGGCAGGTGCCTGTAATCCCAGTTACATGGGAGGCTGAGGTAGGAGAATGGCATGAACTCGGGAGGCGGAGCTTGCAGTAAGCCGAGATCGCCACTGCATTCCAGTCTGGTCGACCAAGCAAGACTCTGTCTCAAACAAAACAAAACAACAACAACAACAACAAAAAACTTTGCCAAAAGTATATCAAATGGTTCTTGATTGATTCAAACTCCTTACAAACATATTCACAATTCTATTACCTAGAGGTCACGGATAAAAGTTGAAGGTCATGGGTATTTAAGAATGTTTACAAATATTCAATGGTATTAATTCCTTAATTCTTTGTAATCTTCATAGTAAGTCTATAATATATACTATGATATATCACTTATATACTATATATATATGAATAATAATATATACTATCATTATTTCCATTTACCAGTGAGAGAACTGAGGTCCAGCTAGGTTACATGACTGCCCGTGGTCACAGAGCTAAGAAGTAACTGAGATCAGAAACAAAGAAGACTGCTACAGGATTTGTTTTTAAGACCATACTATAATGATTGTATCTAGAGTATTCTGTCATTACTCATACTATCCTTTTAAGTCAATATAACTATTTTCTGCAAATTGTTTTATTGTAAAGGAAACTCATGATACAAGGACTTATTTTCTTTTTTTAAGCTTTATTTTAAGTTCAGGGTTACAAGTGTAGGTTTGTTACGTAGGTAAATCTGTCTCATGGGGATTTCTTGTACAGGTTATTTCATCATCCAAGTATTAAGCATAGCACCCATTCGTTGTGTTTTCCTGATTCTCTCCCTTCTTCCTCCTCAAAATAATAAGAGCAACATATGACAAACCCACAGCCAAGATCATACTGAATAGGCAAAAGTTTGAAGCATTCTCCTTAAAAACTGGCACAAGACATGGATGCCCTCTCTCACCATTCTTAGTTAACATGGTACTGGAAGTTCTGGCCAGGGCAATCAGGCCAGAGGAAAGAAAGGAAGGAAGGAAGGGCATTTAAATAGGAAGAGAGGATGTCAGACTATTCCTGTTTGCAGATGATACCACCTTATATCTAGAAAACCCCATTGTCTCAGCCCCAAAACTTCTTAAGCTGATAAACAACTTCAGAAAAGTCTCAGGATAAAAAAATCAATGTGCAAAAATTTCTAGCATTCCTATACATCAACAATAATCAAGCCTAGAGCCAAATCACGAAAGAACTCCCATTTAACAATTGCCATAAAAAGAATAAAACGCCTAGGATTGTAACTAACTAGGGAGGAAAAGATTTCTACAAAGAGAACTGCAAACTACTGCTCAAAGAAATCAGAGTGGACACAAAGAAATGGAAAAACATTCCATGCTTCTGGATAGGAAGAATCAGTATCGTGAAAATGTCCATACTGCCCAAAGCAATTTATGGATTACATGCTATTCCTATTAAACTACCATTGACATTCTTCACAGAACTAGAAACAACTATGGAACCAAAAGTCACATGGAACCAAAAATGAACCCGAATAGCCAAGGCAATCCTAAGCAAAAAGAACAAAGCTGGAGGCATCACATTATTTGACTTCAAACTGTACTACAGAGCTACAGCAACCAAAACAGCATGGTACTGGTACAAAAACAGACACATAGAACAAGGGAACAGAATAGAGAACCCAGAAATAACATTGTACACCTACAACTATCTGATCTTAAACAAACCTGACAAAAATGAGGACAATTTTCTACCTTGAATGCATGGGCAGAACCTCTCTTTATAAGTAACATCCTTGAAAGATATGATATTCTATGCCATTTCTCAAACAAAGTATAATTTTTGACTTGTGTACAACAGCATAGCTGACTACTATGTACTCAGTTAATAACAGGCATCAAAAGAGGGCATGACTTATATAATATTCTCTTATGCTATTTTGAAACAAATATGTCGTAAAGGTTAGCTGGTGAAAAAAAATAGTCTGAAGAGGAAAAAAGTAGTATAGACAAGTAAAGAAAGACAAGTATAATTTCTATTTTCCATGCCTTCATTTCTTGATTTACTATTGTAATACATTAGATTCAAACAAGTCAGCATAAAACAAGTATCACCCTATTTAAAAGACTTCAATTATACTTCAGTTAAAACTATGTTGAAGAGAACTGATAGTTGACTTTTGAATAAGAAAACAATTTGGAAAATACATAATTTTTGGAATTACATTACTCATCACCATAATCTAAACATATAAGAAATAAGAGTATCTTGATGTATGTGTGCCTTACTGAGAAAAGCAAAGTCTCCCCAGCTTCTCCGAGAGAGAGAGAGAGAGAGAGAGAGAAAGAGAGAGAGAAAGAGAGAGAGAGGGAGAAGAGATGTGTGTAATTCCTTTGTGTAAGAATTTATCACAACAGGATTGATTAGAGATTTTTTACTGTGTTTCAATTTTACATATTATTGTAGTAGATGTAATTTCTTATGCCATTAAGTCAGTTAAAGACACAAATATGTTTTAATATTGGAAAATCCTCTTTTGTACAAATAAAGCTGTCTTTACAATGTTCTGAAATCATTTCAGCTCTTGCTGTAATTAACAAAAGGATTTTAAATCTATTAAATTACATTAAAAAATATTAGTGAATGCTTCTATATAAATACTGAATATACTAATGCACTATTAAATATCTAAATTACATGTGCAAAAGAAAATGCAAAAATATTTCTCTTGTCTGTAAAACATTCTTGAAGTCTTTTAAATTTATGAAATATCTAACGTCAAATCTTATTTTATATACTTTGAAAGTTGTACAGGCAAAATAAATATTTTGTCTGTGCTAGACTGTTAGCTCTAAATCAGTCTCCATCTTCACATTATATTCGATGTTTATTTTTGAAACATAATAAATGTCTCTTGAAATGTGGCTTATTCCTTTGTATGGTCATATATCATGTAAAGCAAATCATGTATTTCAGAACAAAATATGTTAATAAAACATTTGTTATATCATTAGCTAAAGTAGCATTTTAAGGAAATATTAGTGTTGTTTATCAGTATCAAAGAAGTATTATCTTCATAAATTTTTTCTCATAAACATCTGATGCTTTTTCATGTTAAAAAAGTCTGAGGAAAATATATATCCTTATTTTACAAGCAAAATTAATTTGTATATTATCATTGCTGTCTCTCAGTTATACTCTGTTGTTTTGTAAATTTTTTGAACATTTTATTTTCATTTCTGAGAATTCATGAATGTTTCGTCATGGTGATAAATGAGACAAATTACAATATTCCCCTGTCTTCAGATATTTAAGACATTTCTAAACTTAACTCATTATGTTATAGACTATGCAAAGTTTTTAAAAATTACACACTAATAATTTTCTAAACCATATTTGTAATGTTTCCAAAAGATGTAATTTAAAAAACAAACCAAAACAAACAAGCAGAGCAGAAATAAACATTTTTGTAACTCAAAGACTCATTATCCATGTGGATATATTGTTGTATAAGATCACTTAATCATGTGAACAAAAATATCTTCATTCAAGCTACTGCCTTATATTCAATGCTGGAGTCATGAGCCTTTTATCTTCAGTTTATTTGACCTTCCTAGGATGCAACAGCAACTTCTGAGTTCCAAGTACATCTGCAATACCCTTTAAGATTCCCTAGAAGAGAATTCTGCCAAGTCAGTATTCACTTCACCAAAGGGAAAGGTTAACGATTTAAATTTAAAGAGGTAATACATATTTTCACAATTAACATTCTTGGGCATGTCCCAGCTAATGCAAAATGCTAATGCAAAATGTGGAATTAATTTCTGGAGAGACCCTGGAGAATGACACCAGTTTCATGAGGAAGTCAGCTAACAAATGAAAAGACCAGTATGTGAAATCTTTTCCTCAAGTTAGCACTGCAATGGCCTTTGATGATCACCTAAGGCTTGCTCATTCTGGGAAATAAAGACTAGAAACCAGGTTATTAGTACTGTGAGTGAGATAACTCATTTAAAAATAAGCAATGCAGGCCGGGCGCGGTGGCTCACGCCTGTAATCCCAGCACTTTGGGAGGCCGAGACGGGCGGATCACAGGTCAGGAGATGGAGACCTTCCTGACTAACATGGCGAAACCCTGTCTCTACTAAAAAATACAAAAACATAGCCGGGCGAGATGGTGGCGCCTGTAGTCTCCCAGTTACTCGCCAGGCTGAGGCAGGAGAATGGCGGGAACCTGGAGGCGGAGCTTGCAGTGAGCCGACATCATGCCACTCACTCCAGCCTGGGCGACAGAGCGAGACTCCATCTCAAAAAAAAAAAAAATAAAATAAGCAAAGCATAAGGTTATTATACCTTCTTGTTCTAAGCTTGGGATTCTCATAATGAATAATAGCAATCACTATTTCATTAATAGCATATTGATAAGCATCAGATATTGAAAAATTCCATTTAAAATGATATTTTATCTTTTATGGATATTTATTATATTTTTGAAAGTTGCTATTAGTTTTAGATAAGGAATAATGATGCTTATACAAATACACAGAAGAGCATTAAAGCGGATACTTCATGAATTGAAGTTATAAAAAGTTTCATCATTTCAAAATGTAATATAATATAGTCTCTGAACCTTATAAGTAACTATTTATGGAAAGTTACCAATTGTGAGAAGACACTGGTCAAAGCCTACCAGTTTTCTTATGATACATAGATTTGTCAATATGTATTTTTTTGCTAGTATAAGTAAAGGAAGTAAAATAAATTTTTGAGCTGCTTCATTACAGCTTGGGCAACAGAATGAGACCCCATCTCAAAAAGAATAAAAATCAAATATAAATATTTGTATTCTGGACAAATTTCAAAACCCCAAAATATTATTTTCAAAATAATATAGATATATACATCCCTTGTAAGTTTTATTCCTAAGTATTTTATTCTCTTTGTAGTAATTGTGAATGGGAATTCACTCATGATTTGACTCTCTGTCTGTTATTGGTGTAGAGGAATGCTTGTGATTTTTGCATATTGATTTTGTATCATGAGACTTTGTTGAAGTTGCTTATCAGCTTAAGGAGATTTTGGGCTGAGACGATGGGGTTTTCTAAACATACAATCATGTCATCTGCAAACAGAGACAATTTGACTTCCTTTCTTCCTATTTGAATATGCTTTATTTCTTTCTCTTGCCTGATTGCCCTGGCCAGAACTTCCAATACTACATTGAACAAGAGTGGTGAGAGAGGGCATCCTTGTCTTGTGCCAGTTTTCAAAGGGAGTGCTTCCAGTTTTTGCCCATTCAGTATGATATTGGCTGTGGGTTGGTCATAAATAGCTCTTATTATTTTCAGATATGTTCCATCAATACCTCGTTTATTGAGAGTTTTTAGCATGAAGCATTGTTGAACTTTATCGAAGGCATTTTCTGCATCTATTGAGATAATCATGTGGTTTTTGTCATTGGTTGTTTATGTGATGGATTACGTTTATTGATTTGCATTTGATGAACCAGCCTTGCATCCCAGGGATGAAGCCAACTTGATCATGGTGGATAAACTTTTTGATGTGCTGCTGTATTTGGTTTGCCAGTATTTTATTGAGGATTTTCACATCGATGTTCATCAAGAATATTGGCCTGAAATTTTCGTTTTCTGTTGTGTCTCTGCAAGGTTGAGTATCAGGATGATGCTGGCATCATAAAATGAGTTAGGGAGGATTCCCTCTTTTTCTATTGTTTGGAATAGTTTCAGAAGGAATGGTACCAGCTCCTCTCCTCTTTGTACCTCTGGTAGAATTCAACTGTGAATCCATCTGGTCCTGGGCTTTTTTGGTTGGTAGGCTATTAATTACTGCCTAAATTTCAGAGCTTGTTATTGGTCTATTCAGGGATTCAACTTCTTCATGGTTTAGTCTCTGGAAGGTGTATGTGTCCAGGAATTTATCCATTTCTTCTAGATTTTCTAGTTTATTTGCATAGAGGTATTCTCTGATGGTACTTTGTATTTCTGTGGGATCAGTGGTGACATCCCCATTATCATTTTTTATTGTGTCTATTTGATTCTTCTCTCTTTTCTTCTTTATTAGTCTGACTAGCTGTCTATCTATTTTGTTAATCTTTTCAAAAAAACAGCTCCTAGATTCATTGATTTGTTGAAGGGTTTTTTGTGTCTCTGTCTCTTCAGTTCTGGTCTGATCCTAGTTATTTCTTGTCTTCTGCTGGCTTTCAAATTTGTTTGCTCTTGCTTCTCTAGTTCTTTTAATTGTGATGTTAGGGTATCGATTTTAGATCTTTCCTGCTTTCTCCTGTGGGCATTTAGTGCTATACATTTGCCTCTAAACACTGCTTCAGCTGTGTCCCAGTGATTCTGGCACATTGTGTCTTTGTTCTCATTGGTTTCAAAGAACTTATTTATTTCTGCCTGCCTTAATTTCATTATTTACCCGGTAGCCATTCAAGAGCAGGTTGTTCAACTTCCATGCAGTTGTGTGGTTTTGACTGAGCGTCTTAATCCTGAGTTCTAATTTGATTGTGCTATGATCTGAGAGACTGCTCATTATGATTTCCCTTATTTTGCATTTGCTCAGAAGTGTTTTACTTCCAACTATGTGGTCTATTTTAGAATAAGTGTGATGTGGTACTGAGAAGCAAGTATATTCTGTTGATTTGGGGTGGAGAGTTCTGTAGATCCTATTAGGTCTGCTTGGTCCAGAGCTGAGTTCAAGTCCTGAATATCCTTTTTAATTTTCTGTCTCGTTGATCTGTCTAATATTGATAGGTGGTATTAAAGTTTCCCACTATTTATTTATTTTTTTTTTGAGACAGAATCTTCCTCTGTTGCCAGGCTGAAGTGCAGTGGCGCAATCTCAGCTTATTGCAACCTCGGCTTCCCAGGTTCAAGTTATTTCCCAGCATCAGCCTCCTGAGGCATTCACCTCCATGCTTGGCTAATTTTTTGTATTTTAGTAGAGACAGGATTTCACCATGTTGGCCAGGATGGTCTCGATCTCCTGACCTCATGATCTGGCTGCCTCAGGGTCCCAAAGTGCTGGAATTACAGGCATGAGCCACCACGACCAGCCCTAAAGTCTCCCACTATTATTGTGTGGGAGTCTAAGTCCCTTTGAAGATCTCTAAGGACTTGCTTTATGAATCTTGATGCTCCTGTATTGAGTGCATATATGTTTAGGATAGTTAGCTAGTTAGCTCTTCGTGTTGCATTGATCGCTTCATCATTATGTAATGCCCTTCTTTGTCTTTTTTTTTTTTTAATCTTTGTTGGTTTAAACTCCATTTTATTAGAGAATAGGATTGCAAGGATTGCAACCTCTGCTTTTTTTTTTTTGGCTTTCCATTAGCTTAGTAATCTCCCTCCATCCCTTTATTTTGAGCCTGTGTGTGTCTTTGCATGTGAGATGGGTCTCCTGAATACAGCACACTGATGGGTCTTGACTCTTTATCCAGTTTGCCAGCCTGTGTCTTTTAATTGGGGCATTTCACCCATTTACATTTAAGGTTAATATTGTTAGTGTGAATTTCATCCTGTCACTATGATGCCAGCTGGTTATATTGTCTGCTAGTTGATGCAGTTTCTTCATAGTGTTGATGGTCTTTACAATTTGGCATGTTTTTTCAATGTCTGGTACCAGTTTTTCCTTTCTATCTTTAGCACTTTCTTCAGGAGGTCTTGTAAGGCAGGCCTCGTGGTGACAAAATCTCTCTGTACTTGTTTGCCTGTAAATGATTTTATTTCTCCTTCGCTTATGAAACTTAGTTTGGCTGGTTATGAAATTCTGGGTTGAATTTTTTTTTTCCTTTAAGAATGTTGAATATTGGCCCCCACTCTCTTCTGGCTTGTAGGGTTTCTGCAGAGAGATCTGCTGTTAGTCTGATGGGCTTCCCTTTGTGGGTAACCTGACCTTTCTCTCTAGCTGACTTTAAGATGTTTATATTAAATTTCACTGTTAGATTTACTTCATCCCAGGAAATATATTTGGTTGGGGTTTAAAGGAACTAAAGCTTTATAACCAAATACTAATGAGATTTTACCACAAATATGTAATAGAAAGTGTGTCTTTTAAAAAATATTAATCTAAGCCACTAATTTGTCAAAGTCTGAGTTAGCTAATTAAATGGTTTAGCGTTTGAAAAATTTCTTTACCTATGTGATTTTCCCAAGGATGAATAAGTTCTATACTCTGAATAATGCCCATCTCACATAACCAGGCATTTGACTAGCTTTTCACTTAAATACTGATATACAGAATAAGCAATATCTGCTGAATCAACTGATAAGGTCTTGGTGGTTGAACTATGCATGAAAGGCCTGCAAAAGAAGAGTAGATTGATTAATGACAAAATCACTATAAATTATTTTCCTCTGAGGTCTCCATTATCCAATATTTTTATCTTTGTGAATTCTGTTTCTTGTGTATTTATTACATCTTATTTTCTTTCTTTTTTTTTCTGCAACCTTCATTTTAAGTTCAGGGGCACATGTACAGGATGTGCAGGTTTGTTACATAAGTAAACATGTGCTGTGGTGGTTTGCTGCAGTGTTTGGTTTTCTGCTCCTGCATTAGTTTCCTGAGAATAATGACTTCCAACCCCATTTATATCCCTGCAAAGGACATGATCTCATTTCTTTTTATGGCTGCATAGTATTCCATGGTACATCTTATTTTCTAACCAGAGTTCAGACGTAGGGTAAATGTGTAACTAACCTCAAACTGCTCTTCTGGCTCCTCTATGGCCACTCACTTGGTCATCTCTCTAATTCTGAACCATTTCTTAGAATTTCTAGGGTCCTGTTCTTCCAGGCTCCACTTAGTTTTGTGAGATCAAGCCACTGTTCTTGAAAACTCACCGTTTTCCACACTTAAAGTGTGAATTCCATTATCCTGGGTCATATTGGTCCCACAGTTAATTCCATCTTCTGAGACTGGAAAAAATATCCATGTCCTGTGGGAATTCCATGTATCTGCTTTTTGATTTTTACTATTTAGGCAATTTAGGGTCATCAACACACCATTTTCCTATATCTTTTTAAGTAAATGTGCCTTCGGAGAATATAATGAGCTCAAAATATTTCTTGAAAATATAGAACTTTCCCATAAGTAAATAAATTATTTTCTTATAAGATAGCTTCTTTCATCACAAGTGCAGTCAACCTTCAAACAACTGTGTAGTAGAATGTGCAGAAAAAAAGAGCTAGTCACCCCAGTTACAAATCCCCCATCATAAAGCTGCTGGGAAGATTGTACCTTTGCCTACTGTATTCTGTTTATTGGCATTAACATATCTATTTCTTGTGATTTTTAACCAAAATACATTGGCAGTGTGATTTTTAAAAAATCAGCTCTGTTAATATTTTTCTGGTTATTACTCAGTTTGACTATCAATAATCTGTTAATTTCAGCATAAAAATGTAGTTGTAATTAATAAGAACTGACTGTAAGTTCTGTCAGAATATTTTTGGAGAAAAAAACTCACAACTTTGTTTACCTCAGACCAATACTTTCCCAACTTTCTCTTTTAAAAGTTGAAAAACCCATACAAATACCCTAATTTCAGACCCAATCTGGAACAACGCTTACTGTGATTTGGAGACATTATAAATTAACTGTTATTTAAATGAGTTTTTAAAAGTATACCTATATAAATTTCTCAGTGAAGAAAAATGGTTAAGAAATCAGTATAATAAAAAATTATGGTAAGTGCTCAAAACATTCTCTTTTGTTTGGTTTTGCTTTGCTGCTATTAGTTTTTATTTCACATTTTCAAAACTTTCTACCTGAAAAATATTCTCTTTTAATAGATAATAAGCATAATTAAGATATGTATTGTGTTCTGGAACAACTGAAAATATAATGATAGTGTATATATGATATTGCTCTGTAGTTTTCTTTATTTGGTCGTATCATTTTTGAGCTTTGCTATCAGGATGATATTGACTTTATAGAATAAATTAGGGAGCATGTGCTTCTCCTCAATTTTGAAACATTTTCAGTAGAATTGGTACCACTTCTTTTTTGCATGTTTGATCAAATTCAGCTGTGAATCCACATGGTCCTGGGCTGTTTTTGTTTGTTTGTTTGTTTTTTGGTGAAATTTTTTATTACTGGTTCAATCCACCACTCATTTTTGGTCTGTTCTATTTCTTAACGGTTCAACATTGGGAGGCTTTTCAGGAAGCCTCATTTCAGGAAAATGAAAAAAATGAGGAAAACATTTCAGGAAAATGCTTTCAGGAATTTTTCCTTTTCTCTGTATTTTCTATTTTTGAGTGTATAGTTGTTCATAGTAGCCTCTGATGATCTTTTGTATTTCTGCAGTATCAGTTGTAATGTCTCATTTTTCATTTCTTACTATGTTTATTTGAATATTTTCTCCCCTCCTTGGCTAGTCTTGCTAGACCTAGCCAGAGGAGAATCTCTCATCCCATTTGTCGGAACTCTAATTTTTTGGCAAGCCTTGCCACCACAGGCTGAAGTGCTCTGGAGTTCTAGGTAAACTTGAAAGGCAGTCTAGGACACAAGCACTGTAATTCCTAGGCATCTCTTAGTGCTTGGTGGGGTTGAGAGCCAGAGGTCTAGGATGGCATGTGACCTAGGGAGACACCAGCCAGCATGGCTAAAGGAATGCTTGCACCATCCTTACCCCATCCCCAGGCAGGGTAGTTAGCAGCAAAGAAAGTTTCTTTTTTCCTCTGCTTAAGGGGTAGAGAGTGAAGAGTAAAGAGTATTCTGACTTGCATCTTGGATACCAACTGAGTCACAGTAGGATAGGGCACTAGGAAGGGTTGTGAGGTCCTAATTTCAAGCCCTGGCTCCAAGATGACATTTCTAGACACAGCCTTGCCCAAAAGGAAACCCACTACCTTGAAGGAAAAACCCAGTCACTGCAAGATTCATCATCTGCTGACTAATGAGCCATTGGGCCTTGAATAACCAGCAGCGATACCCAGGTAGTATGCTGTGGGGCTCATGCTCTGACACATGCTGATTACAAGTGTAACCATGCACATTCCCAGCTGTGATGGCTACAGTGAGGCTCCTTCCCTGAAGGATGAGTCCCAGGCCTGGCAACATTCCCCAGAGGCTGATGAAAAAGTCCTTGGGCTTTAAGAGAACATCAATATAGAGATCATATAGAGATCATATATAGATCATATGGCATATAGATCATATAGATCATATGCCAACATATGAACTATATGCCACTAAATTGGAAAATCTAGAGGAAATGGATGAATTCCTAGGCACATAAAACCTACCAATATTGAACTATGAAAAAATCCAGAACTGAACAGACCAATAATAAGTAGGGAGATCAAAGCCATAATAAAAAGTATTTCAGTAAAGAAAAGCCTGGGACATGATGACTTTACTGCTGAATTCTACCAAACATTTAAAGAAGATCTAATACCAATCCTATTCAAAGTATTCCAAAAAATAGAAGAGGAGGCAGTAATTCCAAACTCATTCTACAAGGCTAATATTACCATGATATGAAAACCAGACAAAGACACATCAAAAAAGAAAACTACAGGCCAATATGTCTGATGAATATTCATGCAAAAGTCCTCAAAAAAATAGTAGCAAACTGAATTCAACAATACATTAAAAAGATAATTCATTATGGCAAATGGGATTTATCCCTGCAATGCAAGGATGGTTCAATCTGTGCAAATTAATCAATATGATGTATCAATAGAATGAAGGACAAAAACTATATGATCATTTTAATTTATGGTGGAAACACATTTTACAAAGTTTAACATCCCTTTAAGATAAAATCCCTCACAAAACTGGGTATATGCTCACTTTCATTACTATTAATAAATGTACTACTAGAAGTCCTAGCTAGAGCAATCAGACAAGACAAGATATAAAGGCATCCAAATAGGAAAGGAAGAATTCAAATTATTCTTCTTTAGAGATGATATGATCCTATATTTGGGAAAACCTAAAGACTCCATCAAAGCACTATGAGAACTGATAAACAAATTTAGGAAAATTTCAGGATACAAAATAAATATACAAGAATCAGTAGCATATCTACATGCCAACAATGAGCACAAGAATGATGCTAGACGCCTATCTTTTGCCATATTTTTTAAAAAAGAAATCAGAATGGATTAAAGACTCAAATCTGAGTGTTTCAAACTACAAAACTACTACAAGAAATCATTGGAGAAACTCTTCAGCACATTGGTCTGGGCAAAAATTTCTTGAGTAATACCCCACAACCACAGGCAACCAAAGCAAAAATGGACAAATGGGATCACATCAAGTTAAAAAGCACCTGCATGACAAAGAAAACAATCATCAAAGTGAATAAACAACGTACAGAATAGTAGAGAATATTTTCAAACTTTCCATCTGACAAGGGATTCATAATTAAAATATATAATGAGCTAAAATAACTCAATAGAAAAAAGATTCTAACAATCCAATTAAGGATTTGAATAGACATTTCTAAAAAGTACATACAAATGACAAATAGGTATGTGAAAAGGTGCTTAACATCATCGATCATCAGAGAGGTGCAAATCAAAACTACAATGACATCATCTAACCCTAGTTAAAATGGCTTTTATCTAAAAGATAGGTGATAACAAATGCCAGACAGGATGTGGAAATATGGAACCCTCATACATTATTGGTAGGAATGTAAATTAGTGCAACTGCTATGAAGAACAGTTTGGAAGTTCCACAAGAAACTAAAAATGGAGCTACCATATGATCCAGTAATCTCACCGCTAGCTAGATACCGAAAGAAGGGAAGTCAGTATGTCAAAGAGATAACTGTACTCCCATGTTTGTTGCAGCACTATTCACAATAACCAAGATTTGGAAGCAGCCTAATTGTTAACTGACAGATGAATGGATAAAGAAAATATGGTACTTATACACAGTGGAGTAGTAGTTGGCCCTAAACAAGAATGAGATCCTGTTATTTGCAACAACATTGATGCAACTGTAGGTCATTATGCTAAGTGAAATAAGTCAGGCACAGAAAGACAAACATTATGTCTTCTTATTTGTGATATGTAAAAATCAAAACACATGAACACATGGAGATAGAGAACAGAAGGATGGTTACCAGATGCTGGGAAGGGTAGTGAGAAGTCATGGGAAGTGGGATGGTTAATGGGTACAAAAACAATAGTTTGAAAGAATAAATAATATGTAGTATTTGATATCACAATAGAATGATTATAGTCAAAATAATTTAATTTTACACTTTTAAGTAACTCAAAGCGTATAAGTTGATTGCTTCTAACAGAAAAGAAAGTGATTGAGTGGATGGATACCCTATTTTCTTTGATGTGATTATTGCACTTTGCATGCCTGTATGAAAATATGTCATGTAATCCATAAATATACACACCTCCTCTGTACCCACAAACATTAAAAATACAAACAATGTTTCTTTTATCTGATACAAGCATAGTTGCCCTGCTCATTTGTGGTTCCCAGGGTTGCTACAGACATGAAGTGTGCAATATCTTTTTATACCCCTTTACCTTCAGTGTATAAATGTTTTACCAGTAGGGTGAGTTTCTTCTAAACAGTGTACAGTTGGTTCATGTTCTTTGGCTCATTCTGCCAACAGACTTTTTAAGTGAAGCATTTAATCCATATGTGTTCAAGGTTAATATTGAAATGAGGCTTTTTTTTTTCCTGTCATAATGTTAACTACTATCTTGTCATTTTGTGGATTCTTTGTTCCTTTTTAAATCTGTCTGTCTTTGTGCTTTGATAAAATTCTGTCCTATTGCCATTTAATATCTTTCAGGGTCACCGTGAGTTGGTTGGAGATAAGCCTAAGTGAGGTGTGGATTTGCCACTGCTCACCAATTCCCTGCATGAAAAGAGAGGTAGCCCATGGCCCATGTCTCTAGCCCAGATGAGCCGGTGGGTGTGGGATCTGCTTTCTTCTCACTCTGCAGACCCAACAAGACTCACTCCCTCATTCTGACTGGAAGAGCAAGTTAGGACACTCAGTGAAGTCACATGCAGTGTGTCTTTTAGTTTGCAAAGCTGTTTCTGACTGTACAACTTGCTGCTTGGGCAAAACCACACCTTTCCAGCCAATCTCCTTCTGCTCTGGTCTACATCGGGAGAGTCCAGTTCCAGCGCTTATGACTAGAAAACACACCACATTTGCCTGTCACTTCCGGCTGTGGGGTCTCTTCCCCAGCAGACTCAGCACTCTAAATTCCATCTTGAAACTCTGCAATCCCCGTGGCTGTTGTAGCTGCTAGCTTGCATGGACCCAGCCAGCTTGTTATGAGCTAAAATTGAGAATGGCATCCTCCAACTGGGTCCCAAGTCTGGAGCAATGCTTGAAGCACTTCCCGGTGACATTCCATCTTATAGTCTCCCAGCCTCTCCCCAGGTTAGGTCCAGGACTTGAGAGGGACAGGGTGCTCACCAGTGGCTTGGGTGGAGAGTTCCCCAAGGGAAAGGTGGATCATTAAAGCACACTCTCCCCCTCTCTCCCACCTTGGGGTGTCACTCACAGACCTCAGCCAGGTCCCTCAATGCAGACTGCCTGTCCACCCTCTCTTCCCTAGTATCTGACATATTCTCTTGCTTTCTGTTAAATTCTCATGGTCCTTCTTGAATGAAAGTTCACAATTGAATCTCTGCACACTATTTTGCTTCTTCCAAGTGGCTGAAGTATATTGGAAAAGTCTCTAATTTGCCATCTTGAAATAGTACTACTTAACAGGAAATATTTCTGTCAGTAACAATTATATAGTTTCACATCAGTAATATCTTTCTCACAATTGATTTATCATAATTTCCAAAATGCTAATTAACTAAATGTTTTACTATCTTCCTGGAAATATAGAAATAGAACATTTATTTTTATTTTCAGTACTTATTACTTTTTAATACAACTTAATTATGTTTATATACTTTATTCTTTTATCCCTTTAAATAGATTTTGTTTTTTACAGTGGTGTTAAATTCACAGAAAGATTAAGCAGAAAATACAGAAAAATTTCATATACTCCCTCTCCCCACATGTGCACAGCTTCCACACTATAAACATCAAGCCCCTAGTGGTACATTTATTACAATTATGAGTCTATATTGACACATCATGATTCAAAATCCAGCTTGCATTAGTTGTTTCATTTTGTTTTTGTATATTCTATGGGTTTTGGAAAATGTAGACATTTATCCACCATTATAGTAACCTACAGAATAGTTTCACTGCCCTAAAAATCCTCTGTGTGGCCGGGCGCGGTGGCTCACGCCTGTAATCCCAGCACTTTGGGAGGCCGAGGTGGGCGGATCACAAGGTCAGGAGATCGAGACCATCCTGGCTAACACGGTGAAACCCCGTCTCTACTAATAAAATAAAAAATTAGCTGGGCGTGGTGGCGGACGCCTGTAGTCCCAGCTACTACTTGGGAGGCTGAGGCAGGAGGATGGTGTGAACCTGGGAGGCGGATCCTGCAGTGAGCCGAGATCGCGCCACTGCACTCCAGCCTGGGGGACAGAGTGAGACTCCATCTCAAAAAAAAAAAAAAAAAAAAAAAATCCTCTGCGCTCTGCCTATTCATCCCTTCCTCCATCCCCTCTATACCTGGGCAATCACTAATATTTTTACTTTTCCATAATTTTGCCTTTTCCAGAATGTCACATAGTTGAAATCATACACCACGTAGATTTTTCACACTGGCTTTTTTGAACGTTGTATAGTTGTAATCATACACTATATAGATTTTTCACACTGGTTTCTTTGACTTAGCAATATACATTTAAGTTTCCTCTGTGTCTTTTCATGGCTTAATAGTTTATTTCTTTTGGTGTTGAATAGTATTCCATCCTCTAGATGTATCACAGTGTGTTTATCCATTCACCTACTGAAGAATATCTTGGTTGCTTCCAGATTTTGGCAATTATGAATAAGGCTGCTATAAAAATGTATGTGCAGATTTTAGTGAGAATTTAAGTTTGCAGCCTGTTTAGGGAAACATCAGGAAGTACTATTGTTGGGTCATATGTGAAGTGCTATGATTAGTTTTGTGTGAAACTGCGAAATTTTCTTTCAAAGTGGCTATACCACTTTGTATTCCCACCAGCTATGAGAGTTCCTGTTGCTCCACCATCCTGGTCAGCATTTGGTTTTGTCAGTGTTCTGGATTTTGGCCATTCTAATAAGTATCTAATGGTATAACATTGAAGTTTTAATTTTCATTTCCCTAATGACATGTGATATGAAGCATCTTTCCATATGCTTCCATATGCTTATTAGCCATCTGTATGTGTATCTTCTTTGGTAAGGTGTCTTAAAATCTTTGATCCTTTTTTTTTTTTTTTTTTGAAACAGGGTCTTGCCATATTGTCTAGGCTGGCCTCAAACTCCTGGGCTCAAGTAGTTGGGACTATAGGTATGTGGTCCTGTGCCTGGTTCCAGTCCATTTTCTATTGGAATTTTTATTTTATTATTGATGAATTTTAAGAGTTCTTTGTGTATCTTGAATAGCAGTCCTCTATTGGCTGTGTTTTTGCAAATTTTTTTTTTCCAGTTTGCAGCTTGTCTTATTTTCTCGACAGTAACTTTTGTAACACAGAATTTTTGAATATTAATGAAGTCATGAAGTCTATCTCATCAATTTTTTCTTTCATAGGTTGTGCCTTTGGTGTTGTAACTAAAAAGTCATCCCCATCAGCAAAGTCATCTAGGTTTCCTGCTATGTTATTTTCTAAGAGTTTTAAAATTGTATTTTACATTTAGGTTTATGATCCATTTTGAAGAATGCTATGCATGGAATGCTTGTGTACCCCAAAATCATATTGAAACATAAATTTCCAATGTAATGGAATTTGAAGATGTGTACTTCAGAAAATGATTATCTCATGAGGATGAAGCCCTTATGATGGGATTAGTGCCCTTATAAGAAGGGAGTCTCTCTCTCTCTTTCTCTCCACCATGTGAGTATACAGTAAGTTCATATTATGTCAATGAACTTTAGCTTTCTTTTGAGATATAACAAAAAATTAGTAAACTTTGGCACCTGTTTACTCAAGAAGTTGTATTCAGCAGTAATTATTTAATGATGAAATAAATTCAGCAAAGTGCATTTGATAGCATATATAATATTTTAGAGGATCTAATTGTGAGTCCATCCACTCCTCATAAAGCTATTATCACTCTCCCTAAAATTTCTACATCCAAGGGATTCATAATATCTATAAACAATCAGAGAAATAAGTAAACACAGTGCAGCACTGTCAATTTAGATCTAAAAACCCATTTCCTATGGAAAAAAGTCTATAATCTCTATCAAATGATTAGTTTGCAAACCATTTCATATTACTTGAGAAAGAAAGCTTTAGGATTGTTGGCTATAACTATTTTGAAAACTCTATAACTTCTTTGAAAATTTTCTCAGCAGGAAACAGATTTATCCTTCCCGTCTTTGAAACTGAAAAGGCTAAAGTGTAAACGTATTTCTTTTGTAAAAGAAATTATTAAATATCCAAGTGAAAGCAATTCAAATCTCTAAGATAATTCCATTTCTTCCTTCTTCATTATCATTTTGCCTGTCAATTACTTTATTTACATGAAGCATTGTTTAAAACTTATTGTCATGAGAGAAAACATTTCTAAAAAGCAATAGAAAATTAGGAGGTACATAGACTGGTAAGAATGACTTGCTTCTGGGAGGGAGGCCGAGTGTCTGGGGTCTTCTCATTTTCAATTTAAAAATCTATGAATCTCTCATAATAATCTTACACAATACCTTTTGTGATTAGTTATTAATTTCTACTTTGTCCCAATATATAATTTTTGTGAAATGTTACAAATATGACCATGAACAGTTAGGCATAAGCTGTTCTAAATACTAGTATTACTTAATAAAATGTTATAAAAATACGTGAGTATATGGATATCATATCAAATATACAGATTTAAGAGATCTATTTGTAATGATGAAGAATCTGCTTATTTCTCTATGATCTATTTTTATTTACTGCACTTAAAATTTGCCCAATTCTTGACTGTAGACATTTAGGAAAACATTAACAAACTAAGAAACATTCAGAAATAGGAAACCAGAAAAATACAATATTTTGTAATTATGTCATATAAGAAATGGTTGAAGAAGTATGGAGTAAACCTACCAACTCTTCCCAAAAAGCAAAATAGGATCAATGGATAGAATTTAAAATGAGACACTTTTTCATATAACTTATAAATATTGAAGTTATATCTCTTCACTAAAACCTTGAAAAGCTGTAAATTACCCAATATTAAAAATGTTCAAGAACAAGATAAATGACTATTTATTAGAAATGGTACAGGATTAACTCACTGACTAAATATTGAATTCGGTGACCTCCAGAATACTTCAAAATTCTAAGCTGGAATTACTCGTATTATATATAGATACATTCTTAAGAATTTTTTGGAGCTCCAGTAATGTGTGTTATGCTGAAAAACAAGATTTAGACAAGTATTAATGGGCTATTAAATCATGCCCAAAGGTGTCTTCAAACCGCACATCTTTCAGACTTACATTTAATTAAAAATTAAAGGCCATTTTTGGTTATTGAACCTGCTCTTCCATCAGGAAAAGCTTAGTAAAAAGTAAAATTATTCACTTCTCTTGTTAAATGTTCAGCTTCAGTTAAACTTTTTTCATACCACTAACCACTTGCTCCCAAAGTTCTAATTCTAGAGACCCATTTTATTTGCATAATACTTTTTACTTTGTGAACTATTTATGGTAATACTTTTACATTTAGATAAGCTCAAAGGCCATTATAATTTTAAATGGATTTATAATCTATACATAGAAACACAGTTTTTTTTTATATCATCTTGTTAAGGTGATATTCAAAAGAGCAAATCTTTATTATGAATGGAGGAATTTGTATTTTTTTTGTAGTTTTTATTACAAACCTGACTTCCCAAAATGTGTTCATACACATACATACAATGATGTATACTTTGTAGTTAATGTAATATGCTCGTCGGAACTATTACCTATGTTTTATTTGCAAGAGAAGATTACAAAAATGTCTGTAATAATATTTTTAAGAGAAGAGCATCAAAAGGGAGAACGCTGAATCTAACAGTTCCAAGAGGATTGTATTGGAAATGTTGTAATTCGATTGTAAATTGCATGTATTAATCTTCTGGGAGCTCAACTGTTGATGGATTGAGGAATAGCGAGAGAAAAAAAGAATAAAAAATTAATGTAATTCAAAAAGAAAATTGTTAGTTCCACAATGATAGGCAGAATTCGCAATCTGAATTTGAGTACAGAAATATCTTTTGTGAAGGGATGAGGATGCCAGGTGTAGCAAAAATTTGGTCCTATAAACCTTAAAAGGCATCACTGAGATGGCTCTAGTTGAATGAGCTATGATTTGACATTCAAGAGGCAATCTACCAAGTAATAACCATGTGAATTTTGCCGAGACAATAACTTCACATGCTTGTGCTCCACCCCTGCTCCAACATAGAAGAATTTGGTAACTGTTACCAGCAAGTAGAACAAAAGCTTGAGATTTGCCAAGTTGTTAATTTTTAAAATCATAGAAAGTCCTGATATTTTAGCAAACCAGATTTTAAAAAGAAGAAAAACTGTTAAACTTTTAATGAAAAACTGTTAATGAAAATATTCTAAATAAATAAGAAACAGATAATATACTATGCAAGTATTTTTTAAAATTACCTTAGTATGCTCTATAAATGGTCTAAAATGAGGTTACATATTAGAATTGGAACAAAACACAGTTTCTATGCTCTCTGGCTTAAATTAATTTATGAACAACTTGGAAATGAAAGAAAAAGCAATAGTTAGCAGTAACTAAAAATTAATTGAATTTATTAAAATTTTGAGTATATAATTAAGAATATAAGACATGTCCCTTCCTTTCAGAAAATGCATATTTTTTTCTGGAAAGATAAACCCTATGGGGCCAAAAGAAATATCGTTCAGCTAGAAGCAATCTAGACAACATCTGTAATTAAAGGAGGAAAAAAAAGCTAATATTCCATGATATTTAGCTTAGAAATGAGTCATAATTGCTGTAAGATAAAGTGACTTTTTTTGTAATCAAATAAATGCTTTTTATTATCCTTATATCTTCACTACTTTTAGAGATATCTTTAGTCTTTTAGTTAAGATATAACTTTAGTCTTCTAGTTAAGAGATATATTTAGTTTTGGGGTTTTTTTATTGCTAATACACAAGGAAGAGAATTTCTTTCACATAAAGCAAAGAATAAAACTTTCACTACATACCAAACTCTTTTTGTTTTCAGACGATGACAGTGTAGGAGAAATGTAGTTAACAGTTATTCCTGTGAGTGCCAAATATTTTCTTTTTCATTGTGGTGAAATTTAGGTTATTCAAGTACTTTACATACATGTCACCAACGTAGTTTGACCAGTAGAGGGAACCATTATCTACATAGTCTAAATTTGAAAATGAAGTATTTTATGATCATGAAAGAAACTATCGCAGAATCTTACAGTCAATATATCAATTCCTTTTCTAAATATAAAATAAATAAACTACCTGTATGCGTTTAATGTGTTTTTAGTTTTCAAAACGAATTTAAAATCAAGCTCACTGTAACTTCTTTGGAGGCAATAGTAAAATGAGTATCTTTTATAAGGTGTCTGAAATTTTTAACCTTTCCCCAAATGTGTTAAATGTCAATAATACTAAAGTAAGTATATACACAGCTATTATACCAGCATATGTTTATCTTCACATTATTATTATAGCTATTTAGCTTCATTGTTTACCAAACTACATAAGTTCAAACTACATAAAATTAGGTGGCAGATTTATCTATGTATCTTCAATATTCTTATTTTGTAGTCAAATGAAAGGCCATGTTCTAGCTTCTAAAAAAATTGACTTTCTCACTGGATTTTTAAAAAGATAGATTTTTATATACTGTAAGAGTATAGTAAGAATTCTGTTTTGATAGAGTATAATTTATTTAATAAACAATTTTTTGTTTGTTACAGAAAAGTATTAGGAAATCTGTGTTTGCCCAGATGTTGACATTTAATAACACTGGTGTGATATTTACAGTTTGTATATTTATTAAAAAGATACTTAAAAATAATCACACACAAAGTCTCATACAATTATTCACATATTTTTGTGAATATATGAATAGCACAGCTTGACACACTCACCCTTCTTATTTTTAAACATGACTGAAAATAAGTTGGTGATTAAAAGTCTCCACACTCATATTCCAAATGCTCAATTTGCTTCCCATAAATATATATGAATTAACACCTGTATTAATCAAACAAAAATATGCTGTGACTATTTACCTTTAAATAGTGTTCACCAGAGATTGTAAATGATTCACTTTTTTCACAGTTTTCAATATCTTTACTATTTAACACAGTTCTTACAATCACAGTTGTGAGAGCTACACAAACATGGGCCTTGTTTGTATCAACCTTCACAGTTGACATTAGTAGTTCAGCGAATATATATTAACACTGACATACACCAAGCACTGAACTACTAGAGATAAACAGTTGATATAGCACCAGCCAGAACAAGCTCCCACAACTTCATCTTTAACACAGCTTAGGTAGTAAGAAATTAGCTAAATTGGTGTTCCTTGGTAAGGGAGATGTCCATACCCTTGCCACTCAAAGTGTGTTCCACTAACCTGCAGCACTGGCCTCTCCTGGGAGCTTGTTACAACTCTAAAGTCTCAGGCTCCATGCCAGAGCTACTGAACCTAAATCTGCATTTTAATAAGATCCCCCAGGTCCCGGGTACTTCAAAAACACATGACATTTTGGAAAGCACAGGAAAGCACGCACCACCTCTTTGCAAAGATTTCTCCAGGACACGGGATGCCTCTAATCTTCTAGTTTCTCTAGTAATAAATATTTGTAACTTCGAAATTGGGTAGTTTTAAAAAACTACAAGAAAGTTTTCTAGATCTTAGATGTTCTGTCAGTCCCAAGGAATTCTACTGTAAATCATGACTTGAGGGTGGGACATAGACCTGTTATGTAGTTTTACATGCTAGATTTAATCTTAAAACCACTGAGTTCATGTCCTTTACATGCTAGATTTAATCTTAAAACCACTGAGTTCATGAATGAAGCTGGAAACCATCATTCTCAGCAATCTAACACAGGAACAGAAAACCAAACACTGCATGTCCTCACTCATAAGTGGGAGTTGAACATTGAGAATGCATGGACACAGGCAGGGGAACATCACACACTGGGGCCTGTAGGGGAGGTGGGGAGCAAGGGCAAGGAGAGCATTAGTGTCAATACCTAATGCATGCAGATATTAAAACCTAGATAACGGGTTGATGGGTGCAGCAAACCACCTTGGCACATGTATACCTATGTAACAAACCTGTATGTTCTGCACATGTTTCCCAGAACTTAAAGTATAATTAAAAAAACAAAACAAAACAAAACAAAACACTGAGCAGCTATGTATTCGTTATTTTATCTTTTTCAATGGAAAAAAAAATTGATCAGAAATGTGTCTAAGACTACTCTCCACATATTTCTTTTCATGCTTTCCCTCTCATGTATCTCCAAAACTTTTCAGTTTAAGTAGTCACTGTAACATAAGCAGCGTTTACAATAGTGATGCAATACAAAGTTAAACTACACTGATAAGAAACTATAGTGATAAGAAACTTCATGTCACCCAGTACATAAACTTTGAGATAACAAAGCCGAGAATGAGTTAAATGTCACTGGCCGCTCCTTATGAACAGAGGAGGCAGTTCAGCCTGTGGAATACTGTGATTACTTGTTATCCACAAACCTGCACTCATAGCTCTGCTGACAGGGTAATCATCCTCATATGCAGCAATTTTTGGTGCTGTTTATACTTGGCCAAATTATATCTTCAATGTCCTGAGCAATCTCACCTTTATTATTACATGAAATGGACAGACATAAGAGCAAAAATCATGTAGAGCTAGCAAAGAAAACAGAAGCTTATCCCCCTGCACGGAGCTGGCTTTTTGTCACTTGCAAGGTGAGAGATAAACTCAAACACATCCCTCCTAAAGCATCATGTCTTACATGGAATAGAGTAGAGGGGAGATAGTAGAAAAAATGTAGTTGCGTGTGTGCGTGTGTGTGTGCACGAACACAACTATTGTTCTCTGTTTCCCTGTCTTTTCAGCATTAGCACAATCTCAGTGAATCAGTGTTGTGTCATTGAAGAGATGGAAGAATCTGCTACTTTATGACAGATGCAGAAACAAATTCAGTGAAGTGAGGCTAGGAAACCTGCTTACAGTTTAAACTTAGTTTACAACAGGACTCATATTCAAAATAAAGGTTCATAAAGTGCCCCTTTGTTCCACACTCACCTCCAAGACTTCTGATATAGTTTGGATGTGTGTCCCTGCTCAAATCTCATATTGACATGTAATCCCCAATGTTGGCCGGGTAGGAGGTGATTGAATCATGGAGGTGTGTTTCTCATGAATGATTTAGCACCATCCTAGTTGCTGCTGTCCTTGCGATGGTAAGTTCATTCTCATGGATCTGGTCATCTGAAATTGTGTAGCACCTCTCTCCTTGTTCTCTTGCTCCCGCTTTGGCCGTGTGATGTGCCTGCTCTCCTTTGCCTTCCATCATGAAGTCGAGCAGATGCCAGAATCCTGCTTCCTGTACAGCCTGCAGAACCATGAGCCACTTAAACCTCTTTTCTTTATAAATTACCCAGTGTCCGGTATTTCTTCATAGCAATGCGAGAGCGGACTAGCACAACTATATTTTTAAAATATGTAGATTTTATTTTTCCTTCAAGGCAGCCCTTTTAAACTGTCTTTGACATTGGGAGGATGGGGAAAATGCTCCATACATTAGGGACTATGGGCATGTAGACTAATTTGATTGATTAAGTAGTTATTAAGCATCTATGGTGTTTAATGGTGAGACACATGCATGAGAAAGCTCTTCACTGCTCCTCACACAGCTGATATGTATGCTCAGGCTAAGGGTTGTCACCAGGCTGCACAAACCGACCAATTCTCTCTGGTAGGAGGTTACAGTAGCCTGTCATCAAACCCTAGTGGGAGAATGTTCCTCTTTCTCCCTTATCCTTCACACTTATACCTATAGCACTGCACACACCCCTGGGAATTATACATTATCTGGGAACACAAATAGGTTTACCTGACTTAAATGTGGTTCCTTGGAAAATAACAGATCAAGGTCCCGTGCTGACATGAAAATTTGCTTGAATTTGAGAAGAAAAGATGAGGGAGCCATTTAAATTTTGAGCACAGTATTGCGTTGTTTAAATTCCATCATTAATCATCTGTTTTTATCAAATATGACAAGTTTATACACCCTATTTTGCCAGGCATTGTGTTTTGCAAAAATTAAAAAAAATGACCTCAGCAATTTAAGATGTATGTATTATTTGGAAAAACTTGTTATAAAACTGCAAATTAAAAATCCAATGTTTGGATCTTAGAGCTCGTTTATTTTTCCCCGTTGATAAAATGATCAGTAGCGTGCATCAGCTTCCCATTCAAATCTACACACGAATCCTATTGTTTTTGAAAGAACACAGTTATAATTCTGATCAAGAAAAATCATAATCCTCTTATTATATCATTTTCTTCTTTTGACAAACTCAAATAGAAAGAGGATGGGAAGAAGATTGGCATTATTAGGGATTTTTATCTCTTAAAGTGCTTTAGCACATGCTGAAGAAATTCCAATATCTCTAGCTAAAATTCTGTTGTTTTAAATCATTCAGATGTTCACATGGAAAATGAAGCACAGATCATTTTAACACTTACAGCAAAGGATGAGTATTTGGCTGTACAGGTGAAAGAAAAGATGGAATTAATAAAGAAAAAATGACAGAAAAGGGACTGCTGATGCACTGAACAAAATATATGTTAACTATCAACAGTGCACATGTACATAGCAATAGTATAGAATTTCATTTTTGATGCCACCATTATTGCCGGAGAAGTCCACTTTCTCATTTCTCACTTGAAATACTGCTTCAGCTCCCTGACTGGCCATCCTCCCACAAGACTCTCCCTAGTCAAACCCATCTGATGAATTGCTACAAAATGTTCTCCCTAAGAACATAATCTGCTGTGTAACTTCCTGGCTTTAAAATGCTGCTTCTCTGTTGCTTGTCTCTAGGATTAAATCCCACTTTAACCTAGGCTTTCACGTCATTTGCAATTTTGCTGCAGCTTTTGTTTCAAGCTCCATCTCTCCCTTCCCACTTCCTCAAGACCTGCTGCCTGCTTCCTGAAAGATATAACTGGGCTCCCAATATTTTGAGATTTCCCAAATGAGCGAGGCATCATTTAAACCCGTTGATGCTTTAGTCTCTACCTGGAATGTTCTTTCTCCCCTTTCTCACATAGCAAACTCCTCCTAGTTTTCTGTGCAAACCTCACTTGGAAGCAAATGAGTGAGAAAGGTAACATGGCCTCAACTCTTCAAGTCACACTTAACTTTGTGTTGTTTAATTTGCAACTGTTCTTATGTTTGCAATAGTGACTATAAAGTGGTATTACAATAATCTATCAGCTTTTTCTTCTATTTCTTACACCAAATTGGAGACAGAACATGACTTGCATACTTTTCTATTTCTAATTTTCATTACTGAACACAGTATTAGGCATCTGGTTGTTTCTCCATTAGTAATTGCTCAGGGGAAAGTGAATGAAAGACTCTTAATCATTGGAAAAGCACATTCATAAAATTAAACCATTCACTCTTTTCCAATTTATTAGCATAAAATTTTGTCGCTCAATTTATACTTCAAATTTTATTTAAAGGCATTACAACTAGCGTTTATTGGCTATTTCTCATGTATGGTATTTATTCTTTCTTTTGACCGAGAACAGTGTTATTAAAATGTCTTCTTTCCATTTAGAACCCTACTAGAGTATTAGTGGGATTTTTTCTGCTATTGAAAAATAAATAAAAATCACATTTGGCTCTTAGATCTCTATGCAACTTTCTACAGTATTTTGCACAATTATGATTAGTAGAACACTATTGAAACGATAAAATATCCTGTTATAGCTTTCAAAACTGGTATACTTGAAGTACGTTATAAAGTTATCATCTTGCACCAAGTACTTCAGAAATTGCAAATTAAATTGAAGATTATTGGTTTTAACCTCCTTCTTTTATGTGCTGTTATGGTTAATACATGATTTCAATGTACTTGGCGATGGCCTGTTGATTCAGCCTTGTAATAACAGGGAGTGTTAAAATTGTGGTTCTTTTAACATGATTATGGATTTCAGAAAACCAGAGAATCTATGTTGTTTTTGTTCTCTGGAAACTGTGATTCACCTATGTGACATAAATCCAGGTTAAAATTGCTTAGAAATTAACTGCATAAAACCAACCTAGACCCTATAGGATATTATGGCTACAAATAATCTGTAGCCAAGGAGCTACCACAGTGGGATCCAGTTTCTTTGGTAGACTACAGTGGGATACTGTATCCCACTCTAGTAGCTCTCTGGCTAGCATCACTCCCTTCAGATGTTTTTGGACAGACGTGACACCACTCCCACTTGTATAGTACAATGTTCAGTAGCAACATGAAAAGAGACATTCCTTTTTTGTTCTCAATGTTGAGGTGGGAAGAGTGTTTAATACTTTACCATTAGCTATGATGAGCCTTGTAGATTTTTGTAGCTGCCCACTTGTAGATAAGGAAGTCCTCTTTCTTTTTTTTTTAGTTTGCTTATAGCTTTTGTCATGAATTAGTGTTGCATTTTGTCAAATGATATTTTCTGTGTCTATTTACATCATCATACGATTTTTCTTTAGATGGTAGCAGATTATATTGATTTTTTATGTTAAGCCATTTTACAATCTGGAGAAAAAACCAACAGGTCATGTTGTATTATCCTTTTTTATGAATTGTTGGATTGGAGTTGCTAATATTTTGTTATGTTCATGAGGAATATTGGTCTGCAGTTTTATTTTATTACAATATATTTGTCTGGTTTTCTATCAGGCTTACAGTTACTTCATAAAAGCAGGTTAGGGAATGCTCCTTCTTCCCTTAGGTTCTGAAGAGCTTTGTTTGATATTGGTATTATGTCCTTGGTAAACTATTTACAGAATTCACCACTGAAACTATTTGTGTCAGGAATTTCTTTGTGGGATTTTTTTTTTTTAATTACAAAAATATCAGATAGAGAGCTACTAAAATTTTCCATTTCCTGATTTGAATTTGGCAAGCTGTGATCTTCAAAAAATATTCGTCTTTCACCTCAGTTTTCAATTTAATTGGCATAATGTTATGATCCTTTAAATGTCAGCAGTATCTGTAAAGATGTCCCCTCTTTCATCATGATATTCGTGCCTTGCATCTTTTTCTGTCTTTAATACTCAGTCTTCCTATGGATTTAACAATTTTATTAACCATATCAAAGACTTAAGTTTTTTTGGTAAGTCAAGTTGTGAGGAACAAAATTAACTAACTTTTGACTGCCAATTTAGCTATTGTTTATTTATTTTCTATTTCATTCATTTCTGCTATTATTTTTATTATTTTATTTTTCTTTTAATTTTAACTTGCTTTTCTTTATATATCTTCTTAAAATTGCAGCATATTGTTTATTTTGCATCTTTCACTTTTTCTAATATAAGCATTTAAAATATGTATTTTCTTGGAAACATTCTCTGGCACCCTGTTAATTTAGAAATACTGTGTTTACATAATCATTCATTTAGACATTTTTTAAAACACTTACTTGGATTTCTTCTATAAACCTATGATTTATTGGAAAATGAGTTGCTTAACTTCTAATACTTGAAGATTTTTCAGGTATCTTTTTGCCACTTATTTACAGTTTAATAGCACTATGATCAGAGAGTATAATCTATACAACTTTGACTCTTTTAAACTTATTGAGACTTGATTTATTGTTCATTCTCTGTGAATTTTCCATTTATAATTAAGAAGAATATGCTTCTTGCTGTTTGGGAATGTCATATTCTATAAATATCAATTAGTGTTGCTCCAGTTTCTATACTTTTCTTTTTCTACTTGTTTTATCAATTGCTGTAGAAAAGATGTTAAAAGTCTCAAGCTAGGTCTTGCATTTTCTTTTTGTACTTTTAGGTGTGTCCATTTTTGGTATACATGTTGGGAACTTTGTTGTTAGGGGCACACACATTTAAGATTATTGTTTTCTCGAGTAATTCATCTTTATGTAATATTAAATTTTCTTGTCCAACTTGGTTTCTGTTATCAATTTATTTCTGTCTAGAACTAACTTTTAACATTTCTTATGTTATAGGACTGTTATAGACACACTTCTAGATTTTGTAATTTTGAGATTGTCTGCTTCAGATTCGTTTTTAAGGAATACTTTCTTGGATATAGAATTCAGAATTAGCAGTTTTTTCTTTTCTTCAGCACATAAAAATGCTCATTCTTTATATTTTTCCTCCATTATTTCTTATGTCAATTCAGCCATTATTTTTATCATTGTTCCCCTGTACATATGACATCTCTTTCCTTTGGCTGCTTTCAAGATTTTCTTTTTATCATTAGCTTTCAATAGGTTGACTACAATGCACCATGGTGATGTCTGTTTTGTATTTATCCTGCTTGTGAATTACTTAATTCATTCGACTTCTAGATTATGTCTTTCATTAATTTTGTTTCACTCCTGGATATTATCTCTTCTAATATTTCTCCTGTACCCCTCTTTCTCACTTCTTTTGCTGAAACTCCAACCATATACTTGTTTTGCTATTGGATCGCAGATTTCAAAAAAACTTATTATTTGATATCATATTGTTTTTACATCTAGCATTGTTTATTGCTCTTTTATATAATTTTTATCTGCCTGATAAAATCCCAATCTGTTTATATGTTTTCTTATATTATTTTACTACTTAATGAATTTTAAAAGCTTGTCTGATAATTTTAGTACCTGTGTCATCTCTGAGTTTGGATATATTGTTTCCTCTCTTGAGATTAGGTCACATTTGCTTGCATCTTTCAGTGACTTGTACATTTTGATTGGCTGCAGAGCACCGTCTTATAAAAGGCTAGTAGTGAGTGAAGTAAATGATATTTATGCCTAGAAAACGCATCCTTCTACTGTCAGGCTATGATTATGGGACATGGAATCAATCAAATCTGTAAGGCTGGATCTTGACCGGTGTTTCATTTGGTTAGATTCGAATAACTGTCAGTTTTAAATTATTGATGGGCATAGGGGTTAAGTGCCTGGAGCAGTTATGGTGCCTCAAAGATGATGTTTTTCTTAAAACTCTCTGCGTCTCTCCTGGTTGTAGAGTCATACCAAGTACTTTGTGTAAAGTCTGAGTCATCTTTCGGGTTTCCTTTGCTCTTGCTGTCCACCCTCAGACTTTCGCATGCCTCACATGGCTAGGCTTCAGCAGAGGATGCTTTCAGCTCTCCTGCCTGCAGCCTCTCTCATGATCTCTAGGTGAACGCCCCTAGAAAAGAACTGGCAAGTACGTGCAGATTCCCCTTGAGTCTGAGACTAAGGGATGTTACATTATCTTAACAACTCATACTTGGTCTTTTAAAACTGTGTTGAATGTTTAGTTGTCTTTGTCTTACCTATGTCTATTCTTTCTCCTACTGATACTCCACCAAGGGTGAAATAAACTTTGTGTCTTTTCTTCTCTAGAAGGGATTTATCACAATTTTACAAATTTTGGTTTATTATATTTTTTGAATTATAAGCTCCCTGAAGATCTTTAATTACAACGTTATACGTTATCTAGCTGTTTCTCATGGTTAGGTAGGAACGATGTTCTTTTGTCACTTGCATCAACCTAAAAAGAAGCAGATGTCTCCTGGATTGCTTTTCATTCCCCACCATAAACAAATTTATTCCTATCTGTTCACACACAGGTTGCATAAACATAATATTGAATTTCAATGGGAAGAAACTTCTAATATAGTTTAGCATGAAAACCTGTTAAAATTGAACAAGAATAAGAAAATAAAGCTGAGTTTGGTTATGTTTGTAACCAATGCAACTGAAAGACAATAAATCTAAAAATCTGTCAAAGTCTGGGACCTCAAGATTTGTATTTAATCGAGCAAATATACATAATGGGTGCCTGTGGGATTTTGGTGTAAAGCTAAATTGCTTTCGACACTCTTGGTCCAGAATTAGACACTTTTTTCCCCAGTGGAAAAATGGGAAACAGTATCTTCCAGCAAGTCAGTCATCCATGATCAGCCAGAGGTTAGGTCAAAGCCATCACTTTTATTATTTCTGTGACAAAAGGAACAAGGCCTATGGAGACTTTTCAATAAAAGAAATCCATCTTAGTCCATTTTCTGTTGCATATAGGAGATAACTACAACTGGGTGATATATAAACATGGAATTTATTTCTCACAGTTTGGGAGGCTGAGAAGTCCAAGGGAGAGGGACCACATCTGGTGAGCGCCTTCTTGCCAGTGAGGACTCTAGGGAAACTTGAAGCAGCACAAGATATCAGATGGAAAGGGAGCTGAGCATGCTCACTCAGGTCCCTCTTCTTCAGCTTACAAAGCCACCATTCTCACTCCAAGAGAACCCATTCACCCATGAATCACTTAAATCCATTCATGAAAGCAGAGCCCTCATGCTACAGGGACCTCTTAAAGACCCCACCTCTCCATACTGCCACATTGGGGAATTACGTTTTTTTCTTTTTCTTTTTTTTTTTTTTTTTTTTGAGACAGAGTCTCGCTCTCACCCAGACTGGAGGGCAGTGGCCCCATCTCGGCTCACTGCAGGTTCGGCCTCCCGGGTTCCCGCCATTCTCCTGCCTCAGCCTCCCGAGTAGCTGGGACCACAGGCGCCGCCACCTCGCCCGGCTAATGTTTTTTGTATTTTTTTAAGTAGAGACGGGGTTTCACCGTGTTAGCCAGGGTGGTCTCGATCTCCTGACCTCGTGATCCGCCCTCCTCGGCCTCCCAAAGTGCTGGGATTACAGGCGTGAGCCACCGCGCCCGGCCAGATTAAGTTTTAACGTGAATTTTCGAGAAGACATTCCAACCGTAGTGCTATCTTTCTCTAGAAATCTAGGACAGAGGTTTGGGTAAAGGCAGAAGAAAATACATCTATGCTGTTTCCTATTCTAATGATTTCATATCAAATATGCTCTTCTGTTTTAGCAGCTTATATATCACGAGTACTATATTTAATCAGCCTTACAAAAGATAGGAAGGAAATTGAAATCTCCTTCAACTTTAAGATCTATGAGGCTTGCTCAGTAATTCAGAACCAGCTGGGGGAAATTAGAGACTGTGATCTGTAAGGAATATTGTGGGTAAGCGGAGCACAGTGGCTCACACCTGCAATAACAGCACTTTGGGAGGCCGAGGCAGGCAGATCACAAGGTCAAGAGATCAAAACCATCCTGGCCAACATGGTGAAACCCCGTCTCTATTAAAAACACAAAAATTAGCCGGGCGTGGTGGCGCTTGACTGGAGTCCCAGCTACTTGGGAGGATGGGGCAGGAGAATCACTTGAACCTGGGAGGCAGAGGTTGCAGTGAACTGAGATCATGCCACTGCTCTCCAGCCTGTTGACAGAGTGAGACACCATTTCAAAAAAAAGAAAAAAAAGAAATATTATGCTTGCGTAAATAGCATTTGGCTGTTATTCTCACCCCTCCTCAACACACACACACACACACACACACACACACACAGACACACACACACACTCATTTATCTATCTTTTGAACCTCCACATTGAGAGCCCAGAAACCACTAATTTCTGAATTTAAAATGATGTATTTATAGATATAACATTTTATCCCTTTTAAATTATCTTTTAAGAATAATTTCAATCAAAATCTTTCATTGAGTGGCCCCATGAGGAAATATTCTATGTGTTTTTTTCTTTAGTGAAAATGTAAGGATAAAATCCACGAAGAATACATGCATTGCAATCAACTTGTTTTTCCCTTCTTTGCTGCTTCAATGTTCAACAAATAAAGTAGTGTAGAAATATTTTAATTTAAAATAAAATCATGAAAGGTCTTCTATTAGTTTGCAAAACAGATTTGTTGCTTTCCAAGTAGTCTATTTGTCAAATTATTTTAAAAAGGTATTGCAGTGTCCTTGAAACCACCTTACAATCCTGTAGCCAGAAGCTTGTTTTTCTGCTGCAGTGCCTATTTGCTAAGATGCTTTAGAAACCAGAGGACTGGGGGAAGTTGTCTTCATTAGTAGTATTTTTCTTGTAATAAATTATTTTTAAAATTGCTTAAATTTTTAAAAATTGTTAAAACAATTTCTTATGACAGAACGGCCTTTACAATGATGATTTTCAAGTGGAACATTTGTGGCAAAGTGTACTGTCTTTTTTATTAGATGTAGTTTATAATGTACACATGTTTTTGCTCTATCCTTTGTTATCTGTTTTGTTATTACATTGATTTATATGATTTTACTACATTTTCTATATTCATATAATTAGGTAGATGAAAATCAACTCAAAGCCACCAGCTGGTGAAATTCTGTACAAAACGATCATTTAAATGTGTTGGTATTAAGACTGATAAGGTGTATTTATTGTTATTGTTTTTCATGTCAGCCTTACAGAATCTTAAGAGACAAGATACATTTTTTAAAGTATTTAGAGTTAGAGTTGGAGCTATCTGTATGTGTTTGCTTTCATCTTATCCGAGAGTTACTTGTGTGTTCCAAGGGTAGCCTGGCTTACAAGTAGAGTTGGGGTACTGAGAAGCAATAGAAGTAGCCAACTGTTTAGCAGTAGCCTCAAGTAGTGTTGAAATGATTAGTATATTACTAGTTGAAAATATCTTCATTAACAAAAAACAAATCATAACCTCTTCCAACAATCATGGCATAAATTTGGTCATATTTCTTTGTCTAAACTCTCCCTGCTTAGTAACATTAGACAAAGGACTGAGTTTTGGCTCATTGAATTTAACTGGCTAATCTTTATTGTACCCACTTAAAATAGTTTATGCTGCTTGAATAATTGCTCCACATATTTGAAATTATACTATTAAAGAAAATAAGAATTCATGAATGTGGCAATCAGTTTTTTCAAACCTAAGTGTATGTATCTCAGGAAGATTTTTGTACCTATGAAAATATAAAAATCATTCTCATTTTTTCACCAGGATAATCCTGGAAGTTTTCATTAGAGGAAATTATTGTCTATAGTATACATTTATCACACAGATGTTCATTTAAAATGGTAGATCTTTTTGGCTATATTTATATCAATTTATATTATTTAGTACCTAGACCAATATCACACATATATATACACACACACAGATATACACATTTATAAGTAAAAATAAACCAATAGAATGATTTATTATACTATGCAATTTATGTAAATCCAAATATAGAAATATGTATTAATGTTACTGTTCTAGATAAACAGACTGTATACAGTTTTGAAGAATATAGTTCTATTTGTAAAATAAAAAAGCAAATTTTAAAACTTACAATAAAATAGAGCTCTTAAATGACCAGGTAATGAAGAGATGCCCTAAAAAGTGTTGCTCTGCTATGAAAACCATGGATAGTAAAGTTCTCTGGAGACACTCCGAGATTTATTATTTGCCTTCTGCAGTGAAGAATTTATTTTTGTGTAGCTCAGCATTTATTTTTTGTGGAAGGAAAAATACATAGATTCATGAAGATAATATAAATTTAACCAAGAAGAAATGTTTATAATCAGGGTTAGTGAGTAGAAAACCAGCTGGGATGTTGACGCCATCCAGTTTTCAAGTCTAGCTGCAGAAGCAATAAGGAATGTCTGCTACTCAAAAGCAACAATTTGATTGCCCTTTAAGTCCAATCACATTAATATTAGCGTCAAGAGTATAGTCTATTCTCCTATCTTTGCATTTTCCCTAGGTCAAATGAACAACACAGATTCATGGCAATAACCTCCTGGCTGATTTTGGCCTAGAGACTCTCCCGTTCGTTACCTTCTTTAGTATTTTCATCCCGGGAAAACGAATTTCAATTCTGTTAAAGAAATTCTTGTTATTATGCTTCTTTGTCTCTCTGTTGTATTTTTTTTAATGTAAAAATTTTCCTTCTGTCTTCTCTGAACGTGTTTCAACAGACAACATCGCTTTTTATATTCTGCTGCTTTTAAGTAGGTGGTTTTTATGCTGTTACATTAAACATTAAAATACTATAATGTAAAATTTCTGAAATATATGGTGATATTTATGGTGAAATGTTATTAATACCTAAAACATTTTGATTAGTTATTTCCATTCACATTTAATCGAAATATTAAGATGGTCGAGAAATATGTTTTTCTAGAACTTCAAAATTGATTATCTCACATTTATACTTTGCTCTTAAGTTCCAGAAAATCAAAGTCAGAGCATTTGCACAGTAATGCCAGTCCCCAGTACTTTCTACATATCCTGCATCCTTGTCAGTTATTAAATCAGTGTGCTTCATTTTCCCAGCGCAGACTTATGCTACTGCTGAAGTGATGTGAACAGTTGAAGCAACTGCTTGAATTTTGCCTGAATTTCTCAAATAATCCAAGCAGAAATAGAAAGTTGTCTTGAAGCACTATTGTTATCTCTTCGCAAGTTGAGTCATCCCCAAGTCTGTCAATCAAATGTTCTGTCTGTTAGACGGTTCCACTCTCTTAACCACTATTGCTCAAAATGTCTAGACCTCATACATTTTCTTATTTTATTCTTGGAAACACTCTTTAAAAATATAGGCTTCACTTTAGATAAAGAATATATATATAACAGAAATGTACTCTGGCACACATGAATTTATTGCAAATAAAATAATTTATTAAACATTTCTATAGAAAAATTCCCAACCCTTTACACTAACCCAATTACATTTTCTCTACTACGTAAGTCATTATGAAAATAGGCATACTATACATGGCTATAAATTATCATGAATTTCTAAAGAAACATTAGGATGTACACACCGAAATATGTTAGTATCTTCAAAGTAGTCATTTTTAAAGATTGTGTTTTTATCCAAAAGTGGCTATAACTTTGCAGAAAAATTATTTTGAATATTTTTGGAGAATCAACTTGAATGTCTGCTATAGATTCATTCAAAATCTATAATTCTTTTTCTATAAAAGGTATAGTTAGTCATCAACAACCCTATGTCCCATATTCATTCCCATCAGGGATTTTTTTAATGTTAAAATTATAAATTTGAGCCTGGTTACCTGGAAGCTCCTTATGTTATCCATCCAAATTATGATCTCCTTCAAATGTGACCAATATCCTGATTTTTACTTTCAGAAACTACTTTGCCTTTTTATGATTATTATCATTCAAGTGCCCATCCTTAGATTACTGTTTAGCAATTTTAAATTTAGTAAATAATTTAGTAATTAAATTTAAAATAGTAAGTTACACTTAAATAAAATAAAAAAATTTTTTTGACATTTATTTCAAGTATCTCTTAAGCAACAGACATTTTTATCCCTTTATTAAAATTATTTTTCATTAATTATTAAGTCATTTAACATATAAAACTTTTCATAGTCTACAAGTTGCAGATTGCATGCTTCTCGTGTAGTGCAAAATGCTACATTGTTCTCCCTATTTCCTATAGACTGGCAGCAGGATCCAGACACTTCGTTAGAATCAAGTTTGATACCTTTGACAAGACCATGGGTGGTGATGTGCATACAATGTGATACCGTGTGCGCGCGCGCGCGCGTGTGTGTGTGTGTGTGTGTTTGTGTGTGTGTGTATTTCAGGAGGCATATCTCTCCAATTTGGGTCCTTTCTGGTGTTGGCATCTGTTGCTGTCTGATGCTTAAAAGCTTTGTTCTAATGGGAGTTGTAAAATGATGATATTCTATTATTTTATTTTCATTTACTGACTGTACTAATTTTATTTTAAAAATACATAATTTTTAATCTATTATTTAGTCACAGAGTAGTAAGAAAGGCAGGATAAATGCTTCGATGCTTTTATTTATCAGGAGGCCTTGCCAATTATAACAACTTCTTGCTTCTTTGAACCCAGGGAAAATAAGCTGGCCTAGCCTCTTACAGGATAAGAAACCACCTGGAGAGAGGGAGCCAGATGACTTCCAACATGCAAATGAGGTTATCTTGAATCATAAAACCTCCTTCTCCCACTGGCTACCAGCTGACTTCCAATGTACGAGTTTTCCCAGAAAAGACCAGCAGCAAGAAACCACCCAACAAATGGCAGGGAAACTGTATATACTGTTTATATATATATGAGATATCTATATCTATCTATCTATCTATCTATATATGATGCAACCTAACAGAAATCAACATATTTGAATGAGAAAACCCCAATGAAGTGGCAGACTCAAAAAATGATTAGCAACAAGAGAAAAATGTAAGCACACACATATATGTATTTATATGCACACACATATATATGCACAACATATATCTGTATATGTATTAAATATACACACATATATGTATGTATTAGTGAAAGATAACTTTTGTTCAAGAATCAAATTTGGAGCTAAAATTTAGAATTCTAAAATTCTAAACGAATGTGAATTTAGATAGTCTAGATTGTTTGAATTATAATCCAATACAAATGGAACTTCAGTATTCAGTTCAGAGGAGACAATATCGTACCTTACCTTTTGATAGTGAGAGGTTGATGAAACAATCAATCTTACTGATATCTCATATCTATAAAATGTATAATAAGTTGTGCTTCACTATAAGAAATCAGGTCTTCTTTAAAGGCACATTAATAGTTGCATTCCTAGAAAACAATAACTAATTTTTGTCTTTACTCAATGTTATCACAAAAAAAAATCCTTACATAGGTACTTAGTAACTTTTAGAAATATAGAGAAAGTTTGATCAGAAGCCATACCCTATCATAGAAATAGAAAAAATAATCTTTGTTATGAGAATTTGATTATTTATGAATTGATAACTAATAATATGATTACATTACCTCTCAAGAATAACCTGGAGATTAAACAAATTATCCTTACCAAAGTGAAACCAGAAACAATGAAGAAATGCTGTGTGTGAAACCTTGTAGATCAAAGGACACATCATGGGTACAAAGCAATTTCCTAGATTTTCTAGAAAATTATGCAGTGAGAAAATGTTTCATGTTATTTCTTAAGATAATGTGAGAACTCCTTCAATTTTATACTTCAATGATCTTAGACCCTTTCAAAATGCACAAGTTATTTCCTGTGCAGAAGCAGATCTATATTTGTTTGGTCTAATGATATGTGTGCAGCTGATTGCATTATATTCTTTTTATAAAGTTGATATTAAAGGGGGTAGTGAAAATTAAGGTATTCATCTTAAGTCTTTTTTAATACAAATTGGATTACACACAAGGAAAGTTTCTGATGCTACCATTTAAAATAACATTTATTTTATTTATTAAAAGCTCCACACTACTTTTTATCATTTTTCATTAGAAATATTTTTAACCTGAAATGTAACAGTACAATATTTAGCCTGATTTTAACAGATCAGATGTGCTAGTGTTCACCATTCAAAGCCGGCCATTAGCACATTGCCCTTTCTCAAATGGTGTTTGTAAAACGTTTTTTGAAATTGTCTTCAAGATGTTTTGGAAAATGGCAGCAGTGGTGGCAGCATTTTGGGGGGGATCTTCCGTAATCTACATACAAGCAGAAAGAGTGATTAGAGAGCTAAATTAAATGTTCAAAATTTATAACAAAACTAGATGGCAAAGTATTCCCAAGAACTGCAAATTATAAGGTGGCAGGATTTAACTGGCAATACATGGTAATTATGTGCTATATCCACCTGTGTGGAAGAAACCAGAAGGAAGCAATGGGAAGACTGATAGAAAAGAGAACATGGAACCCCCAAATAGCTAACTGTTGTGCACTAGAAGCCATCAGAGACCAACTGGCAATTAGCAGCGAAAGAGGCGGGGGAGTTGCTCCCTCTAATAATGGGTGACTGCATGGAGTCCATGGAAAGATGTGAAGAGGCTTGGACATTTGATAGCTTGTGAACTCTTGAAACTGACCAGCCAAGATGCCTTTCTATAAGATCACCACACAATCTGGAGTAGAACTAAATTAAGCAGGACAGAGATGAAGGAATAAGAAATAGCCAGTTGAAAACAGGTTAGAACTTATGCCACATAATTTCACAAAGTAAGCTGTCATCTTTTAAAACCTAAACAAAACTTTCCTAAAGTTGGGAAAGCTATCTCATCTAAGCCCTCTTCTAAGAGTTTATGAACATTAAAACCACATATATATAAGCAGCAGAAAAAAAATGTCAAATTTCACATGAAGTTGTTATAAGGTAAAAGGAATAAAGAGGAAAATTACTTCCCTACAGAAAATAAAAGCCCACCAGAAAGTCAGGCTCAACACAAAAGAACAGATCAAAACTCTATTGTACTATTTCAATATAGAGTAAAATATATTAAGAACAATGATGCAACCTAACAGAAATCAACATATTTGAATGAGAAAACCCCAATGAAGCGGCAGACTCAAAAAAAGATTAGCAACAAAAGAACAGTGTTTTGTATATGGAAACTAAGGTAGAATAGAAAAAGAGAATAAATACTACAGATAGTGCTCTATTAAAAATATAAGCTAAAAGGAAAATAAATTAAATATCAAAAATAGTGAGTTGGGAGATCAAGTCAGGCAAATTACTTGAGTCCAGGAGTTTAAGACCAGTCTGGCCAACGTGGCAAAACCCATCTCTACTAAAAATACAAAAATTAGCCCGGCATGGTGGTGTGCGCCTGCAGCCTTGGTGATAGAGCAAGACCCTGTCTCCAAGAGAGAAAGAAAGAGAGAAAGAGAGAAAGAGAGAGAGAGAGAGAGAGAGATAGAGAGAGAGAGAGAGAGAGGGAGAGAGGGAGAGAGGGAGAGAGGAAGGGAGGGAAATATAAAAACCTAGCCCAATTCATGGCTCATTTGGCAGCAACACTGAGACGCTTTACACCAATAGACCCTGAAGGGTCAGAAGGCCGTCTTATTCTCAATATTCATTTTATTACTCAATCTGCTCCTGGCATTAAATAAAACTCCAAAAATTACATTCCAGCCCTCAAACCCCACAACAGGACTTAATTAATCTCGCCTTCAAGGTATACAATAATAGAGTAGAGACAGCCGAGTAGCAACATATTTCTTAGTTACAATTTCTTGCCTCCACTGTGAGAGAAACCCCAGCCACATCTCCACATAAGAACTTCAAAACGCCTAAGCCACAGTCGTCAGGCATTCCTTCAGGATCTTATTCCTTCTCCTCCAGGATCTTACTTCAAGTGCCAGAAATCTGACCACTGGTCCAAGGAATGCCCACAGTCCGAGATTCCTCCTAAGCCATGTCCCATCTGTTCAGGACCCCACTGGGAATCGGACTGTCCAACTTGCCCAGCAGCCACTCCCAGAGCCCCTGGAACCCTGACCAAAGGCTCTCTAACTGACTCCTTCCCAGATCTTCTCGGCTTAGCGGCTGAAGACTGATGCTGCCTGATTGCCTTGGAAGCCTCCTGGACCATCACAGACACTTTGGGTAACTCTTACAGTAGAGGGTAAGCCCATTCTCTTCTTAATCAATATGGAGGCTACCAACTCCACATTACCTTCTTTTCAAAGGCCTGTTCCCTTTGCCTCCATAACTGTTGTGGGTATTGCTGGCCAGGCTTCTAAACCTCTTAAAACTCCCCCACTCTGGTGCCAACTTGGACAACATTCTTTCATGCACTCCTTTTTAGTTATCCCCCCCTGCCCAGTTCCCTTATTATGTTGAGACATTTTAACCAAATTATCTGCTTCCCTGACTATTCCTGGACTACAGCCACATCTCATTGCTGCCCTTCTTCCCAACCCAAAGCCTCTTTCGCATCTTCCTCTCATATCCCCCAACCTTAACCCACAAGTATGAGACACCTCTACTCCCTCCCTGACAACTGATCACACACACATTACTATCCCATTAAAACCTAATCACCCTCACCCCACTCAATGCCAATATCCCATCCCACAGCACGCTTTAAAAGGATTAAAGCCTATTATCACTCCCCTGCCACAGCATGGGCTTCTAAAACCTATAAACTCTCCTTACAATTCCCCCATTTTACCTGTCCAAAAACCGGACAAGTGTTACATGTTAGTTCAGAATCTGTGCCTAATCAACCAAATTGTTTTGCCTATCCACCCTGTGGTGACCAACCCATACACTCTTTTGTCTTCAATACCTTCCTCCACAACTCACTATTCCATTCTTGGTCTTAAAGATGCTTTTTTCACTATTCCCCTACACCCCTCATCCCAGCCTCTGTTTGCTTTTACCTGGACTGACCCTGACACCCATCAGTCCCAGCAGCTTACCTGGGCTGTGCTGCTGCAAGGCTTCAGGGACAGCCCTCATTACTTCAGCCAAGCTCTTTCTCATGATTTACTTTCTTTCCACCCCTCCGCTTCTCAGCTTATTCAATATATTGATGACCTTCTACTTTGTAGCCCCTCCTTTGAATCTTTTCAATAAGACACCCTCCTGCTCCTTCAACATTTACTCTCCAAAGGATATTGGGTATCTTCCTCTAAAGCTCAAATTTCTTCACCACCCATTACCTACCTCAGCATAATTCTTCAGGAAAACACACGTGGTCTCCCTGCCGTTCATGTCTGACTGATCTCTCGAACCCCAATCCCCTCTACAAACCAACAACTTCTTTCCTTCCTAGGCATGGTTGGATACTTTCGCCTTTGGATATCTGGTTTGCCACCCTAACAAAACCATTACATAAACTTACAAAAGGAAACCTAGCTGACCCCATAGATCCTAAATCCTTTCCCCACTTCTCTTTCCGTTCCTTGAAGACAGCTATAGAGACTGCCCCCACACTGGCTCTCCCTGACTCATCCCAACCCTTTTCATTACACATAGCCGAAATGCAGGGCTGTGCAGATGGAATTCTTACACAAGGACTAGGACCTCACCCTGTCCTTTTTGTCCAAACAACTTGACCTTGTTGTTTTAGGCTGACCGTCATGTCTCCGTGTGGCAGTTGCCGCTGCCCTAATACTTTTAGAGGACCTCAAAATCACAAACTATGCTCATCTCACTCGCTATAGCTCTCGTAACTTGCAAAATCTATTTTCTTCCTCACACCTGACACATATACTTTCTGCTCCCCAGCTCCTTCAGTTGTACTTTTTGTTGAATCTCCCACAATTACCATTGTTCCTGGCCCGGACTTCAATCTGGCCTCCCACGTTATTCTGGATACCACAACTGACCCCCATGATTGTATCTCTCTGATACACCTAACATTCACCCCATTTCCCCATATTTTCTTCTTTCCTGTTCCTCACCCTGATCACACTTGGTTTACTGATGGCAGTTCCACCAGGCCTAATCGTCACTCACCAGCAAAGGCAGGCTATGCTATAGTATCTTCCACATCTGTCATTGAGGCTACCACTCTGCCCCCCTGAACTACCTCTCAGCAAGGCGAACTCATTGCCTTAACTGGAGCCCTCACTCTTGCAAACAAACTACGCGTCAATATTTATACTGACTTTAAATATGCCTTCCATATCCTATACCACCATGCTGTTATATGGGCAGAAAGAGGTTTCCTCACTACACAAGGGTCCTCCATCATTAATGCCTCTTTAAGAAAAACTCTTCTCAAGGCCTCCTTACTTCCAACTGAAGCTGGAGTCATTCACTGCCAGGGCCATCAAAAGGCTTCAGATCCCATTGCTCTAGGCAATGCTTATGCTGATAAGGCAGCTAAATAAGCAGCTGGCTTTCCAACTTCTGTCCCTAATGGCCAGTTTTTCTGCTTCTCATCGGTCACTCCCACCTATTCACCTGCTGAGGCTTCCACCTATCAATCTCTTCTCACACAAGGCAAATGGTTATTAGACCAAGGAAATATCTCCTTCCAGCCTCACAGGCCCATTCTACTCTGTCATCATTTCATAACCTCTTCCACATAGGTTACAAGCCACTAGCCCGCCTCTTAGAACCTCTCATTTCCTTTCCATTGTGGAAATCTATCCTCAAGGAAATCACGTCTCAGTGTTCCACCTGCTATTCTACTACCCCTCAGGGATTGTTCAGACCCCCTTCCTTCCCTACACATCAAGCTGGGGGATTTGCCCCTGCCCAGGACTGGCAAATTGACTTTACTCACATGCTTCCAGTCAGGAAACTAAAATACCTCTTGGTATGGGTAGACACTTTCTCTGGATGGGTAGAGGCCTTCCCCACAGGGTCTGAGAAGGCCACTGCAGTCATTTCTTTCCTTCTGTCAGACGTAATTCCTCAGTTTGGCCTTCCCACCTCTATACAGTCCAATAACAGACTGGCCTTTATTAGCCAAATCACCAAGCAGTTTCTCAGGCTTTTGATTTTCAGTAAAACCTTCATACCCCCTACCATCCTCAATCTTCAGAAGAAGTTAAACAGACTAATGGTCTTTTAAAGACAAACCTCACCAAGCTCAGCTTCCAACCTGCAACTTAAAAAGGACTGGACAATACTTTTACCACTTGCCCTTCTCAGAATTTGGGCTTGTCCTCAGAATGCTACAGGGTACAGCCCATTTGAACTCCTGCATGAATGCTCCTTTTTATTAGGCCCCAGTCTCATTCCAGACACCAGACCAACTTGGACTGTGCCCCAAAACCTTGTCATTCCTACTATCTTCTGTCTAGTCATACTCCTATGAACTGTTATCAACTACTTATAAATACCCTGCTCTTGTTTACACTGCTGGTTTACACAGTTTCTCCAAGCCATCACAGCTGATATCTCCTGGTGCTATCCCCAAACTGTCACTCTTAACTCCCTCTTAAAGTAAATTAATAATATTTGCTGGCAGGGCACACTCCAATACTTTCACCCTGATGAATTTCTATTCTTTACTTTTATACTCATTCTTATTCTCGTTCCCATTCTTATGCCACCCTCTACCTCTCCCCAGCTATCTCCACCACACTATCAATCTCATTCACTCTCTCCTAGCTGTTTCTAAGCCTCCTTTAACAAAAAATTGCTGGCTTTGCATTTCTCTTTCCTCCAAAATTGCCGAGGCCTCAACTTATTCACTGCTAAAAAAAAGGGGACTGTATATTTTTTAATGAAGACTGTTAGTTTTACCTAAATCAATCTGGCATGGTGTATGACAACATAAAAAAATCTCAAGGATAGAGCCCAAAAACTCTCCAACCAAGCAAATAATTATGCTGAACTTCCTTGGGCACTCTCTAATTGGATGTCCTGGGTCCTCCCAATTCTTGTCCTTTAATACCTGTTTTTCTCCTTCTCTTATTGGGAAAATTGTGTCTTCCGTTGAGTTTCTCAATTTATCCAAAACCACATCCAGGCCATCACCAATCATTCTCTTCGACAAATGCCCCTTCTAACAACACCACAATATCACCCCTTACCACAAAATCTTCCTGCAACTTCATCTCTCCCACTGTAGTTTCCCATGTCACCCCTAATCCCACTAGTAGAAGCGCCCTGAGAAACACTGCCCATTATCTCTCCACACCACTCCCCAAAATTTTTCACTGCCCCAACACTTCAATACTATTTTATGTTGTTTTTCTTATTAATATAAGAAGGCAGGAATGTCAGGCCTCTGAGCCCAAGCTAAGCCATCGTATCCCCTGTGACCTGCAGGTCCAGATGGCCTGAAGCAAGTGAAGAATCACAAAAGAAGTGAAAATGGCCTGTTCCTGCCCTAACTGATGACATTCCACCATTGTGATTTGTTCCTGCCCCACCTAACTGAGCCATTAACCTTATGAAATTCCTTCTCCTGGCTCAGAACCTCTCCCCCTGAGCACCTTGTGATCCCTGCCCCTGCCTGTAAGAAAAAAATCCCCTTTGACTGTAATTTTCCACTACCCACCCAAATCCTATAAAATGGCCCCACCCCATCTCCCTTCACTGACTCTCTTTTCAGACTCAGCCCGCCTGCACCCAGGTGATTAAAAAGCTTTATTTCTCACCCAAAGCCTGTTTGGTGATCTCTTCACACGGACACATGTGAAAAAGAGTGCTTAAAACTTTCCTCTCAGCAAATTTTCACTATAAAATAGAATATTATTAGCTAGTCCTTGTGCTGTACGTTAGATCTCTGGATTTGTTCATCTTACATAGATGTAAGTTGGTGCCTTTTGATCTGCACCCTTTCATTTTCTACCTCTTCCCACCCCTGGTCACCACAGTTCTACTGTCTCCATGTATTTATTGTTCTGTTTTGTTTTCAGATTCCACATATAAGTGAGATCCTGCAGTAATTTTCTTTCTCTGTCTGACTTATTGCACTTAGCCTAATGTCCTCCCAGTTTATCTATGTTGTTGGGAATGGAAGTATCTCCTTTTTTAATGCTGAATAATGTTCCATTGTATATATATGTACCACAGTTCCTTTATACATTCACCTGTTGATAGGAACTTAGATTGTTTCCAGATTTGTTTTTTATTTTTATTTTAGAGACATAACTCACTCTGTCACCCAGGCTGGAATGCAATGATGTAGTCATAGCTCACAACAGCTTTGAACTCAAGGACTCAAGGTATCCTCCTGCCTCAGCTTCCCCAGTATTTAAAATCACAAGTGCACACCTCCACACCTAGCTATTTTTTATTATTGACTTTTTGTAAGGGTGGGGTCTCCCTGTGTTGCACAAGTTGGTCTTAAACTCCTGGCCTCAAGCATTCCTTCTGCCTCAGCCTCCCAAAGTGCTGGGATTTAAGCCATGAACGACTATGCCTGGCCCAACAGCTTGGCTATTGTGAGTAATGCTTCAGTGAATAAGGGAGTGCAGATACCGCTATGAGGCAGTGATTTTATTTTGTTTGGGTATATACCCAGGACAGGGATTGTTGAGTCACACAGTTGGTTTATTTTTTTTAATTTTTTGAGGAGCCACCATACTGTTTCACATAATGGTTGCGCCAGTTTATATTCCCACCAACAGTGTACAAGGGTGTATTTTTTTCTCTCTCTCTTTCTCTTAACAACAATTGTAATTTCTTGTCATTTTAAAAATAACCATACTAAAAGGAGTGGGATGATACCTTGATGTTTTGATTTGCATATACCTGACAATTAATAGTGTTGAGCACCTCATCGTATACCTACTGACCATTTTCTTAAGGCTAGTTCAGTGACCTGTTGGCCATTTTTTATGTTTTCTTTGGAGAAATATCTATTTAGATCCATGGCTCATTTTATTTATTTATTTTTATTTATTATTTGCTATCAAGTTATGAGAGTTCCTTATATATTTTGGATATTAACTCCTTATCAGATATATCATTTGCAAATATTATCTCCCAATCCATAGACTGCTTTTTCATTTTCTTGATTGTTTCCTTTGCTCCACAAAACTTTTTTAGTTTAATGTAGTCCTACTTGTTTATTTTTACTTTTTTTGCCTGAGCTTTGGTGTGATATCCAAAAACAGTCATGGCAAAGGCCAAAGCCTTTTCCTGTTTTCTCCTAGGAGATTTACGGTTTCATGGCCAGTATAAGAATCCAGGTTAGTTCCTTTGCATGTGGATATCTGGTTTTCCCAACAGTATTTATTGAAGGTACCATTTGTTATTTTCTGTATTGTGTCTTCTTGGTGGCCTTGTCAAAAATCAGTTGACTGTATATACTTGGTTTTTCTATTCTTTTCCATTAATCTGTTTGTTTTTATGCCAGTACCATACTGCATTGATTACTATAATTTTGCAGTGTAATTTGTAATTCATAATATAAAAATCAGGAAGTGTGAGGTTTCCAACTTTGTTTTTCTTCATCAAGATTGTTATAGCTATGTGGGGTCTTTCACAATCCATACTAATTTTAGAATTGTCTTTTCTATTTTTGTGAAGAATGCCATTGGAATTTTGTACTGTGTATCTTTTGACAATTTATTTTAGGTTTAGTTATTAATAGTTTTGTTTTTTAACTCTTACACATCATCATTAGAGTCCTAGAGTATTCCAAAAAATGGCACTTTTTACTTACACAATTGCGTTTTGTACTTTCATATGTTTAATGTTATTAGTTAGGAGCTTTTTGTTGCAGTATAAAGAACTTCCTCTAGCAATTTCTGCAAGGCAAGTTTAGTGGTGATATATTCCCTGAGTTTTTGTTATTTTTGGATAGTTTTTCTCACTCATTTCTGAAAGACAGCTTTGTTGGATAAGATATTCTTGGTGCAAGGTTTTTTCCTTCAGCACTTTGAATATCTTATCCCACTCTCTTCAGCTTTCTAAGCTGAGAATTCATGGACAGTTGTATTGGCATTTTAAATGGTTTGGTAATATCTACCCCTCCAAATCTCATGTTAAAATGTGACATCCAGTGTTGCAGGTCGGGTCTGATGGGAGATGTTTAGGTCATGGAGGAGGTAAATGGCTTGGTGTAATTTCCATGGTAATGAGTGAGTTCTCACTCAGTTCTCATGAAATCTGGTTGTTTAAAACGTCTGGCACCTCCTCCCCGCTCTTACCTACTCTCTCTCACCATATGACATCCCTGCTTCCCCTTCACCTTCCATCATGATTGTAAACTTCCTGAAGTCTTACAAGAAGCAGATGTTGGCACCATGCTTATGGTACAGTCTACAGAATCATGAGACAAAATAAACTTCATTTCTTTATAAATTACCCAGTCTTAGGTATTTCTTTATAGAAATAGATGTGGACTAACACAGAAAATTGGTACTGAGCAATGGGACATTGCTATAAAAATACTGAAATGTGGAAGTGGCTTTGGAACTGGGTAACAGGCAGAGGTTGGAAGTGTTGGAGATCTCAGAAGAAAGGAAGAAAAGGGAAAGTTGAAACTTCTTAGAGACTTACTAAGTGGTTGTGACCAAAATACTGGTAGAAATATGGGCAAAGACAGGCTAAGGTCTCAGATGGTCATGGGGAAGTTACTGGGAACTTCAGTTAAGCTCACCCATGCTAAACCTTAACGGAGAAGTTGGCTGCATTGTGTTCACATGCTAGGGATCTGTGGAAGGTTGACTTAAGAGTGATGAATTAGGGTATCTTGGCTGTAGCAAAGTGGTCAATATGTGACCTGGCTGTTTCTAATGCCTACAATCAGATATAGGAACAAAGGGATGACTTGAAGTTGGAATTTGTAATTAAAAAGGAGGAGGAATGAAAAATTCCTGGAAAATTTGCAGGATTGACGATACGGTAGAGAAGAAATTAATATTTTCAGGAAAGGAACACAGGTGGGCTACTGAGCAACAACTTGCTAGGGAGAGATTTACATGCCTAAAAGGGAGCCAAGTGCTAATATTCAAGACAATGAAGAAAAGGCTTTGAAGGCATTTCAGAGATCTTTGAGACAGCCTCTCTAATCACAGGTTCAGAGGCCTAGGAGGAAAATAGTATTCTGGAAACCAGACATATGGCCTTGCCACCTTGTTCAGCCTCAGCTCACTGTTCCCTGAATCCAGACCACTCTGGCTCCAACCTTGCCTCAAAGGACCACAGATATAGTTCAAGCTGCCACTCTGAAGGGCATAAGCTACCCTAAGTTCTGGTGGTTTCCATGTGATGTTAAGCCTGCAAGTGCATAGCATGTAAGACTTGCTTGGCAGTTCCAGCCAAGGAGGCTTGGCAGGTTCCAGCTAGATTTCAGAGGATGTATGCGAAAGCCTGGATGTCCAGGCAGGAGCCTGCTACAAGAACGGAACTATGGCAAAGTGCCTCTACTAGGGCAATGCTGAGGAGAAATGTGGAGTTAGAGCCGCCACACAGAGTCTCCACGAGGGCACTGCCTATTGGAGCTATGGTAACGGGGCTGCCACCCTCAAGAACTCAGAATGGTAGAGCCACTGGCAGCTTGCATCCTGAGCCTGGAAAAGCCAAAGGCACTCAACTCCAACCTATGTGAGCAGACTGGGGAGCTGCACTCTGCAAAGCCACAGAGGTAGAACTGCTTATGGCCTTGGAAGCCCGCTCATTGCACCAGTGTTTGCTAGATTCAGGACATAAAGTCAAAGGAGATTATTATGAAGCGTATATATTTTTAGGTATGTGAGATATTTTGATACAGGAATACAATGCATAGTAATCACAGGGTAAATGGGGTATGCATAATTTCAAAGATTTATCATTTCTTTGTGTTATAAATATGCTAATTATACTTTCATTTACTTTAAAAGGCACAATAAATTATAGTTGACTGTAGTCACCTATTGTGCTATGAAACACTAGATTTTGTTTATTCTATCTAACTATATTTTTGTACTCATTAACCATTCCCACTTGCCCCCTTGTCACTCTTTCCAGTCTCTGGCAACCATCATTCTACTCTCTATCTCCATGAGTTCAGTTGTTTTATTTCTGAACTCCCACAAAGGAGTAAGAACAGGTGATGTTCATCTTTCTGTACCTGACATATTTCACTTAACAATGCTCCAGTTCCATTCATGTTATTGCAGATGATGGGCTCTCATTCTTTTTTATGGCCAAGTAGTCCTCCATCATGTATATGTACCCTGTTTTATTTATCCATTTGTCTGTTAATAGATATTCAGTTTAATTCCAAATCTTGGCTATTGTGAATGATACTGCAGTAAACATAGGAGTGCAAATATCTCTTTAATATACTGATTTCCTTTCTTTTGGGTATATACTTAGCAGTGGGATTGCTGAGTAGTTCTGTTTTTAGTTTTTTGAGAAACCTCCGAACTGTTCTTCGTAGTGGCCGTATTAATTTACATTTCCAGCAACAGTGTGTGAGGATTCCCTTTTCTCCACATCCTCACCAGCATTTGTTATTACCTCCTTTTTGGAAAACAGCCATTTTTACTGGGATGAGATAATATCTCATTGTAGTTTTAATTTGTATTTCTCTGATGATCCTCGATGTTGAGGGCATTTTTATATACCTATTCTCTATTTGTATGTCCTCTTTTGAGAAGTATCTATTCAGGTCTTTTGCCCATTTTTAAAACAGATGGTTAGATTTTTTTTTTCTTACGGAGTTTTTTTGTGTTCCTTATATATTTTGGTTATTAATCACTTGTCAAATGGGTAGTTTACAAATATTTTCTCCCAGTTCATTGGTTGTCTCTTCACTTTGTTGATTGTTTCCTTTGCTGTGCAGAAGCATTTTAACTTGATGTTATCCCATTTGTCTGTTTTTGCTTTGGTTGCCTGTGCTTTATTGATAGGTGTCTTGTTTTCAGCTATTGTAAATAAGATTACTTTTTTGGTTTCTTTTTCAGATTGTTCACTGTTGGCATACAAAAATCAATACATTTTTGTATGCTGATTTTATATTCTGCAACATTATAGAATGTATTAGTTCTAATAGTGTTTTCATGGAGTTTTTAGCTTTTCCCTAAATATAAAATTATGTCATCTGCATAGATAATTTGACTTCTTCTTTTCCGATTTAGATGCCATTTATTTATTTCTGTTTTCTGATTGCTCTAGCTAGGGCTTCTGGTACTGTGTTGAATAACAAAGGTAAAAGTGGACATTCTTGTCTTGTTCCAGATCTTAGAGAAAAAGTATCTAGTTTTTCCCCATTCAGTATGATACTAGTTATGTGTCTGTCATACGTGGCTTTTATTGTGTGGTAGTATGCTCCTTTCTATACCTCAGGTTTTTTAAAGGTTTTTATATGAAGGGATGTTGAATTTTATCAAATGTGTTTCTTCCTAGTTCAGTCTTGGTGGCATATATGAATTTAAGAATTTATCCATTTCTTCTAGGTTGTCCAACTTATTGGCATATAGTTGTTCATAGTCTCCGATGAGCCTGCGAATTTCTGCAGCGTCAATTGTGATGTGTCTCTTTTTAAAATCTCAAATTTTCTTTATTTGAGTCTTCTCTATTTTTCTTAGTCTGATCGAAGTTTTATTGATTTTGTTCATTCAAAAAACCAACTTTTGATTTTACTAATATTTTATGGGTTTTTTTTTTTGGTTTTAATATCATTTATTTCTGCTCTGATCTTTATTATTTCTTTTCTACTAATTTTGGGATTGCTGTGGTCTTGCTTTGTATTTCTTTAAGATACATTGCTGGGTTGTTTATTTGATATTTTTCTGGTTTTTGATGTAGGCACATATTGTTATAAACTTTCCTGTTATTACTGCTTTCACCGTATCCCATAGGTTTTGGTATGTTGTGCATTCATTTTTATTTGTTTCAAGGTATTTTAAAATTTTAAATGTCCTTAACGTTTGTATTCACCCATCAGTTATCAAGGAGCATACTGTTTAAATTTTATGTGTTTATGTAGTTTCATGTGTTTGTATAGTTTCCAAACTATAGTTTGTATAGTTTCATGTGTTTGCATAATTTTCATGTGTTTGTGTAGTTTTATCCGACTCTACAAATAGTATAGCTGGATACCATTTGTATAGTTGGATAAAACTACACAAATATTCTTTTTTTAAAATTGTACTCAGAGAGGATACTTGATATAATTTCAACTTTTTTGAACTTTTAAAGACTGTGTTTTGTGTCCTAACATATGGTCTATCCTAGAGAATGGTCCATTCTTCTCCTTCGGGAGAAGAATGTGTATCCTGCAGTAATTGGAAAAAATGTTCTTTAAATATCTATTAGTTCAGTTTTGTCTACAATACAGATTAAGTTTGGTATTTCTTTGTCCGTTTTCTGTCTGGTAAATATGTCCAGTGCTGAAAGTGGGGTGATGATGTCTCCAGCTATTATTTTATTTGCCTCTTTCTCTCTCTTTAGTTCTAATAATATTCACATTATATATCTGAGTGTTTCAGTGTTGAGGTATATATATTTAGAATCGTTATATCCTGTTGCTGAACTGATTTCTTTATCATTATATAACGACCTCCTTTGTCTCTTTTTATAGTTTTTATCTTAAAATGTATTTTTAATCTCCTGACCTTGTGATCTGCCCGTCTCGGCCTCCCAAAGTGCTGGGATTACAGGCTTGAGCCACCGCGCCCGGCGTGAACCCGGGAGGCGGAGCTTGCAGTGAGCTGAGATCTGGCCACTGCACTCCAGCCTGGGCGACAGAGCGAGACTCCGTCTCAAAAAAAAAAAAAAAAAAAAATGTATTTTTAAGACAAAACTTAAAAAATTTTCTGTACAATTGTGTTCCAGAACACAAGTATGAATATTTGCTATACATAGTCTAGCTCTGGGGTGCAATTTATATAGACAATTATTGCTGAATTTTTAGGTCTAGGTTATTTATTGGAAATATGTGAGTTAAGTTTCCTGGTCAATTTTCTTGAGCCTACAGTCTATTCATACTATCATTATATTTCATATTTGCAATAATAATGAATATGAATATTGCAACACTAGAAATTAACTAATAACAACATAGAACACTTAACTGAATCCTTAATAGTTGATTCATACTGTTTTGGAAATTGTGAATTTTGGTGTCCTGAAAACAAAGAATAGAAACAGGAAGTAGACAAATCATTTTACAAAAATTTAGAAAAGAGCTTTCGAATACATATTTCAAGGGCTTTAGCAATTGCTGTTGTAACTTTCTTGTGTGTCTGAAAATATTCTTTAAAGCATAGTTTCTTTTATTAGGAAGTACAGAGTTACTACATCCTCTAACAGGGAGTGCAGCCTCATTGTATGAGGATGGGAGTTAATCCTAGAATTTCTCTTACCTACATTTTATGTGATCATTTCCTTTTGAGAGAGAGTGAGAGATTCTGAATGATTTTTCCATATTAATATTTCTCTACCAGCTTCAACAGGGTCAGCAATAGTGAGAGTGTGACTTGGAGTTCCTGAGGTTAAATAGCTTAAAGTTCTGAGTCATCCTGGTAAAATTCTTCCAGCTAGTTCACCTCCACAGACACTAAAAACCATGCTCACCATAGCTGCCTAATAGAGGTCATCAGGATTCATGCCATCAGATCCTTTATCTCTGCTTAGGTCGGTCACCAAGAAAACTCTATGTTCCCAGGGATCCCATCTTACCTAGACTTCTACTCTCTCAAGAGCTCAGTGAATTTTCTGGTTTTCTGCTCTCAAGCCCAAGAACTCTCCTCTTCCACACTCGGTGGAACTCACAGACCTTCAGCGAACCCTCCTGTTTAGTTCATTACCCCCTGAAGTCCTTTCAAATGTTGGCTGTTTTGTCTCCAATAAAGCCTAACAATTAGGCCTAGAGATAGATGAGGCCTTCTTGCATCTTATTTTTCAGACCATTATTTCGTCATCTTCTCTTCTAACATCAACTCCTTTGAAGCTCATGCCATGAGGCTGCACTCCCCGTTTCCCCTCTTTATAGTGATTAGCAACTGACTTCTAGAGAACTCCAGATCGTTTCTGCAAGAAATAATATGGAATTATTGTACAAGAGTTTTAAAATGATTTCATATACATGTTAGAGAATCTTGTTAATATCCTGGTTCCTCAGCTTTTAAACAACTTCACTTCTAGTTCATTTATCCTGGACCCAACTTCAGCCACTCATTCCCACAGTTATGCATTAGACTGCGTTCTGACTATTAACTGCAGACCTCTCCATTTTCTTAGATTCTCTTTGGGGTCTTTATAATTATTCCCTTACAGAAACTCTCAGATTATTTGCATCTCATACTCTATCATACTCCTTTTGAATCTTCAACCCTTGTTAAATTCAAATCCCTATCTACTCTGCAATGGTCTCCAAGTCATCTAATACACACAGTGATACTGACTAGCATCATTTCAAATTCATTAAATGTATCCCTGATAATTTGAAGATGATCTTTAGCTTCAGCTAAGAAGCCTAATACATTTCTCTAGTCAGTCATTCTCACTATTTGCCAGATGACCATTTTACTATTTTCTTTCTCTCTAAATGTGGGAAACCTTCTGCCAGTTCCTCATTCTCAGCTAATACATTTCTTTTTATATCACTGATAAAAAGAAGCAATAAGATGACTTTGCTTTTTGATGTCACTAAAAAGAGAAATTCTACATGCTTTCCCATGAAGCTACCAACCTGCAGAAAGGTGATTACGCACTCTTACTTTCCTCCTTCTGCAGTGTGTGCCCTTCCATCTGATGTGACCACTCTGCTGCAACGAAGCACATCCACTCTTCACTTAAGGACGTCAATTCTGAAAATTTTTACCCAATATAATCAATTTTCTTTTCTATTGTCTAAGTCATATCAGCAAGCACACATAGTATTATAATTCTAGTTTTCAAAAAAATTGTTTTACATCCCACTAAAATTATTATTTCCATCTCATCTCAGTTCATTCCTCACTTATAATAAAACCTCTTAATTTTTTTTTCTGTACTCAGTGTTTGTGATTCCTGACTTTCCATCCTATTATGAATCCACTTGTTTCCAACTATTAATACTTCATAGAAATTGCTCTTGTTCAAGTCTCCAATCATATCCATGTTGTCATATTCAATAGTAATTTTTCTCAGTACCCATTTTAAGCTATCAGTAGCATCTGAAATAATTGTTCGTCTTGAAATACTTTAGTCACTTGGCCTTTGAAGTTATTCTAGCTCTTAAGCCTCCTCCTAATTCACAGTCTACGTTGCTGCAAAGCTTTTATCCTTCTAACCTTTAAATGTTGTATTTACCCAGTAGTTAATTCACGGATTCTTATGCTCTCTACATACATTTACATTTTTAGTTTATCTAAATTACTTTTTGGCTTAAAATACTGTCTTTAAGCCAGAGATTCTCAAGCTTATATCTGTAACTCAATCCTGCCCTAATCCCTGTACATGAGACTCACATACCCAACTGCCTATTCAATAATTGAGATTTTAGAAACTTCAAAATTAACAGGGTTGGAGTTTTAAAATTTATTCTCATGTCTTGCTGCCAAAGTCTACTCATCCCTGAGTCTTTTCTGACTTAGTATATTGCTGCTGTGTTTTAAAACAAGCTCAGGACAAGAGGCTTGGTCATCATCCTTGACTTCTCTTTTTCTCTCACATAAGCACATGCAAATCCAGAATCTAATCACACCATTTTATCACCGCTCACACCATCATAGCCTAAGTAATTGTTATATGTTACTTATGTTATTGTAATAACTTCCTAATAGTTTTCCTACTTCCAATTTCACTCTTCCACCCTCTATTGTCCCATGGGCAGATGGAGTAAGCATCATTTAAATTTATTTATTTCATTTTACTTCCTTAAAATGTGTTGAATAATTGATAAATGAATATATAAATACATAAATTATCTTTGGGAATAAAGGGTGTAAAAGAGAAAAAAGGAGAGAAGAAAAAATGTGTACCCCAATAATTCTTTAACTAACTGAGGAATATTAGAAGATAATGGTAAAAGGATAATGTACTATAATGTGATTACATTAATAAAATTACATGGAATTGAATATTGTCCTGGTTTTGTACTACTTTTATTGTGTTATCTTTGGTTCATTATTTTTCTGTGAGTCTAAGTTTTTAAACTCTGGTAGGTAGGATTATAACATGGCCCTCATAGTGTACATGCACTGATGTGCACACGCTTTCTCCCTACTCAAACACTAATATAAACACTTCCATGAAGAGATTTTGCAGATGTAATGAATATCCCAAATCAGATGACTTTATACAAACATAACCTGATGAGCCTAACCAAATCAAGCGAGGCCTTAGAATGGACTCCTGATGATGACGATTGGAAACACAAAGGCAATTTTCTATGGCTGAATTCGAAGATGGAGGATGGCATGTGTCAATAAATGCAGGTGGCTTTTAGGAGCTGACAAAAACCCCCACCTAATAGCTAGCAAAGAGGTAGAGTTATCAGTTCTACAGTCACAAAATACTGAATAAAGACACAATCTCATGACTTTGCCTGAAGGCTCTGAATTCCAGAGGAAAATGCAACCTGACTTACACTTTGATATTAGCTTTGTTACACCCAGAGAAGAGAACTCAGTCCCACCGTGCCCAAGATTCTGACCTACAGAACTGTGGGCTGATAAAGATGCATTGTTTTAAGCCACTACATCGGTGGCTATTTCCTATGCAGCAATAGAAAATGACCACATTAATCTCTAAAATAGGGATTTTAATAACATCTTTTTTATGCAACCAAGGGAAGGTAGCACTTATTTTTTAAATAGAATTTGCATAGTACCTCTAAATTTGAAGAAAGAAACTTGTAGAGAGAGATATTGGTAAGACTTTCAGCTGGCACAATGAAAGATTATAGACTAGGAAATGAGAACAATAGCTGGCTCTAAGGATGTTAATATGCCTCATGGAGCTGGGGCTGAGTATGCAGAACTCCTGGAATATGAATACATATTCATCATCAAATTCTATTGCAGGATATGTTTTATTTTATTGAAAATGTTCTAATATACTTAGTGAATCTAATTTTTGCAATACCTTCTAGATTTTGTATAGAAAATGAGAAAAGCTACTATATTATTTGACTCTGACCATGTGGTAGGCACTATACTAAATACTTTACTTAAAATGTCATTTTTAATTTAAACAAAAGCAGATAATTAAAATTAATAATCGTCGTAGTCTGTTCTCACACTGCTATAAAGGACGACCTGAGACGGGGTAATTTATGAAGGAGAGAGGTTTAATTGACTCACAGTTCTGCAGGCTTAAATGGAAGCATGGCTCTGAGGCCTCAGGAAACGAACAATCATGGCGGAAGGTGAAGGGGAAGTAAGACACTTTTTATGTGGTGGCAGGAGTGAGACAGAATGAAGGGGAAGGTGCCATGCACTTTTAAACCATCAGATTTGTAAGAATTCACTCACTATCATGAGAGGAGCAAGAGGGAAATCTGCTCCCAGAATCTCATCACCTCCCACCTGGTCCCTCCTGAGACACGTGGGGATTCCAATTTGAGATGAGATTTGGGTGGGGACATAGAGCCAAACCACATCAACAATCAAGGCTGGATTTGTCTCATAAACATCACCATACCACCAAAAGATGCCAGAGATTCTAGTGCTCAAAGGAAAATGGTTTCTCAAATATAAAATATTTTTTAAGTATTGATGCACAAAATGGCGTTTTAATATTGAGTCATTAGAAATCATATCTTAGAATGAGTTCACAGTCAGTTCAGTTGCCATTATATATCATTTTGGCTTAAGATTTATTGTCAGAAATGTCTTTAAACTGTGGCTCTTTTCCATGCTCAAGAATACCCTGAAAATCAAGTTCAGAGTTTCCACCTGGTAGACATTTTATGCTCTCTGATAATTTTCTCAAGTTCATCCTCCATTCTCACATCTCCTTTTAACTAGGTCCAATCTATTTATTCAGTGTTTTAAGTTTATTATTATACACATTCATTTCTAGAAGTTCTAATTTTTATATATAAAATATGTGATATTTTATATTATAATCCCTTTTTATATTTAATCAGTGAAACATTTTAACTTTATTATTTCTCACAAGTTGAGAAATAGTTTTTATTATAAAACTTCTTGAGTTCGGAATTCTATTCTTTTTTATTTCTGCTGACATTTCAGAAGCATCATTTCATTGTTTAAGTTTTTTAATTGTTAGCTCATGTTCGATAGGAATTTTAAATTTTTCCTGTGGTTTTCCTATGCTCTATAGATGGTAATTGTTTTATAGGATGATTTTTTTTTTTTGGTCTGTTTTTCATTGGCATCTTAGGATCTTCACAGTTCCATAACTCACTGGTTAAATTCTTCACTTAGGAGACCAGTAACATGGGTGATATAACCTGGATTCAATGTCAGAATATGCAGAAAAGACTAGGGCTTTGATTTTTAATGGGTCTACTTTTTCCTTTATGAAAACATCTAGGCAGTTTCAAACTTCTTTATTACTTCCTTGGATAGACAGAATACAAATTAACCTCCTCTATGTGGACAAGACAAAACGTATTTCTTCTCCTGTGGGCATTGAAAGTTTATCTCCTTGCCCGTGAGGCTTTTGTCTGATGCAATATGTGTTTATGTAACAATAGTTTGCAGGATCCCTGCTCAGACCTTAAGCCTTCTTCCTTTTCATACCCATAAATATCTTTCTTTTGATTATGGCTATATATTATAATGGAAGACAATCCTCTTTCATCCATTCCATGCTTTCCCTGGAACCAGAAATCACTGTATAATTTAAGTTAAAAAAAAAAAAAAGGAAGAAGAAGAAGAAGAAAAGGTTGGGGAGTGTCTGAGCTATTGTATGAATGATCTTAGAAAAATAAATTTAATCTTTCTGAGCTTGAGCTTTCTCACCTGTAAAATAAAAATGCTGTTTTCCATTTAGAAGGGTTATGGGAAGATGAAGTGAGGATGTCTTATTTTCATTCTATTGTTTGAGGTTACAACCAGTTAAAGGTCCATTTTTAAACCCAGGAGGTGGCCGTCTCACAAAGATTTAGATAGGGCCTGGGTGTTCTTTCTTAGAAACCACTGGGACTCTGGATAGGCTGTGAAGAGAAACACAAGTACTGATGATACAGTATCATTACTTTACAGAGAACTTCCAAGTGGGAAACTACGTCTTCAGACATTTAGGAAACAAACTCAAGCAGAAAGTGATAATGTATTGGATCTTAATGACATGTGTTACAGGCTTGAAATCCTATACAATAAAACTGTCTTCTCCTACATCTATTAGGTTAAAGAACTGCATATTAATGTTTTACTGGAACCTGCACTACTGGTTCATGAATGCCAATTGTTAAATATTAGGAAATTTTGTGAACCAATTAGTAGAATGAAATTGACCAAAGAGGAAGTAGTCATACCACAGAAGTTAACAAATACCACAAATCAGGACACTGGTAGATTAATTAACTTGGAACTGCTTTACCAGCCAACACTGCATATAAAAAATGATAGTTATACAATTCCCTCCTATTTAATTATATTTCATTTGACTTTAGTTCCAATAAATTTTTCTTATTTTAACTATTTAAACTACAGTTATAATTAGGGAGAAGAGATTTATATATCAAACTGGAGCAATCTGAGGAGAGTCTGAAAACCTAGGATACACCGAAACCTTAGAATTACTGTAGATCTCATCTCACTAAACTAAATACTACTATGATTGGCTGAAATTTTGGCTTTCCCTACATGCAACAGGGCCCCATTATAAAAGCGTGTTGTTTGAGGAGGAGCTATGAAAGTTCTCAGACTAGGTTTGGAGATCTCACAAAAACCGATTGAACATGCCTATGAAAATGATTCTTATTATTAGATAAAATGAAATTCAAATATGTGGCAAATACAATTTCCTGAAATATTTGTTCAGAGGAAATTACTTATACCATTATAAAACACTCTCCCCCAATAATTTATTCTGGTGTATTTTCCATCAATATTTTGGTTTCCTGTTATAAATGTAGTTAAAATATCCAGTGCATCCTGCTATCTGATTTCCATCACACTAAAGGTATGTTTGACTAATGACTACTTATATAACTTCTTGTTTTACAATATCCTTTCTAATCCTAAATCACTCTCAAAGCCAGTAACAGGTTCTGATGTGTCATGTCACTCAGCATAAAGCTCCTCATGTATTTTTGATGCCACTCAGACTATGGCACGGAAACTCTCAACCTAAAAATCTTACTGTGAACTTTCCAAGGAAATAACTTCCGTAACAATGAGGGTTTTTTCCAATATTTTTTGACCTATACTTACTTTTGATGAATAACTCCCTAATAGCACCTAATACAACAACATGTAAACCACTCGTTGCACCCTTGGGGTTCTTTGAATTCTTCATATATTGTTATCTCCTTAATTTTGAGCAGATATTTATATTTAATCAGAATTATGTAACTGTATTTTCCATGTATTTACTTTGAGGTGCCCTAGTCACCCTAAATATACATTTCTGCTTTGCCTGACCAGTAAGCTAATCCTGAAGGGGCCATATGTTTTTAGTATTTTATATTTTATCTGGTCAAAGTGTCTAAAATGAAGATCAATACCTAGTGGGCAGGCAAAATATGTTGAAAGATTCTTCTTACTTGTTTGTCAAATATGTGTAATAGATATACTAAGTCTAGGAGACACCGTATGTAACTGGAAGAATCATCAATTTGCAGCTATGAAAATGGAACATTGCAGTATGGCTTTTTCTTTTTAGGAATCATTATGCTTTAAAGGAACCAATAAATTTATGCTGATATTTTAAATATTTTCAATAAATATGGCATGTCCAGTCCCACCAGGTTGGCCAAATTGCTCAAGTTCTCTTGTTAGTCTGGTCTTATAATTACAGTTAGTTTGGTGAAAGGAATTGTTGGTGCATATAGAGGTTCAAGAAATTGGGCCGGGGCTCTGTAACAGAAAATATGAGAGATTTCAGAAAGTCTGAACTTTGGAGCTGAGTTTATCAACAAGTGAGGCTAAGGTCCAGACTGATAAGAAGGTGGAATCATGGAGAGCTGAAAACAAATACCGGGACTTGGGGAAAGGATTCTAATATCCTGGAAAATAGGGTTTATGTACTAAACAGGATTGTCAGTTCAGAAAAGAAAATCATACTCTAAAAGAGAATCAAAGCAGAGTTAATTTAGCAGAGACGGTATCACATTCAGGCACTGGAAACCAGGGTAAGAGATCAAAGTAATGGCTGGCATAAGACTGTCGTGCTCTCTAGATGCTTTCCAAATATAGGGCTGTGAGAGTCTATAGATCAGAGTTAAATGATTTTATTTAGGAAAGAAAAGCAAAACAAAGGCAGACAATATAGAAAGATTACTAAAGTCTTGTTACACTGGTTGCAAATAAGATGATGCTACAAAAATTCTTTGGAAGGTGAAAGATACACAAATTTGATAGATATATGAAAAGTTCTTCACAGATATTTATCTCTATCTCTTCCTTATTCTGCTCCAAGTTCCACAATTTATTCAGAAGACAGAGACAGAATCAGTGAGTAAAACAGTATTAGCAGACTGGTCATTAGTATATTTTAGGCTTGAAAGCATTTGAAGCTTTTAGCATATCTAAATACATGTAACTATTAAACTATTAAAAGTGTTTCTGATCAAAACATACGCTTTCAGATATACACCAGTTCAGAAAGTCACTTTAAACTTCTTGAGAAACACACATTTTATAGACATCGCTAAATACTAAGCAGTACACCAGAAAGTTATTTCAATTAATCTACTCAAGTATATAAATGGTTCTACTAGTTAGACTTTCATAAGAAAAAGTGTCCATAAAATCTCAACAGACTTACATATATGTTTCTTAATATACACACCTTATTTGCTCAGCTTAAATTTAACTAATAGTTTTCTCGAGAAAAGTTTTAAAATAGGAATTATTCACAAATTGCAAAGAAGTGCTTCTAATCAGTAGATCATGTTGTGTAAAAATAGCTATACTGGGAAAAGTAACCTGAAATATCCCTTTTAATTCATGAAAGTTTTTAAAAGTACCGTACATGTGTAAGTTAGCTTCATTGTGTATTAAAGTGGGAATAACCTGTGAAAATACAGTGTTTATTAGGATAATAGTATTTCAATGTAAAAACATTTTTATCCCCCAAATTTAGATTTTTTTAAAAGTCACATAATTCAAAAATCAAAATAACCTGTCAGTGTATCTTTCATTTTTATTTCATATAAAAATAATTTATTCTCCAAAAAAGCAAATTATATGTTTGATATTTACATATAAAATATTTTGGTTGCCTTTTATAAAACCTATTAAGATATAAATATTTATACATATAACCTTCCATTAATATTAGTCTATTTAAATTGTAAGAAAAATATACAATTTTATCAGATAAGGTGGAAAATAGGGCTAATTATCTAAATAATATCCGTGCACCCCCCAAACACATTCTCTTTCAAGTGTTGTATTATTTTCTGAAAAATGGTCTGTTAGTTATTCCCACTCATTTAATCTACTTAGATTATTAGGGTAGACACTGGTTGCATTAAACAAACAAAAATCTATGGTCACATTACTGTTATTTTACTCAAAGAGCAAAAAAAAGAGAGAGAGAAAGCTTTGCAAAATGTTTTAAAAATCTCAATTGTTTAACATAGCATAGTAACAACCATATACACAAACAGGGAAATAACAAATATTCATCCAAGAAACTCATAAATATCTTTATCATTTCAAATAATGAAAAAAGGGCTATAATTTTAGACAAGTTAAGTATGACACATGCAAGACCATGATGTTTAAAATAACTGCCAACCTGATTATTATAAATAATCAAAGATAAATTGTATCATGCCAACATATTAAAAAATATTTTAAAGTATTGGTTAGGGTTATTAAATAAATAGTTAATTATAAATAATGACAGCTAATTAATATATTAACTAGTTGAATACAAAATAACCATAATACAGAGAAGTGACCAGTAGCATGAGACATGTACAGATAATCAGAAATTAAAATATTTGGATGTAAAGATATTAATATGCAATACCTACCACACTTCAACATAATTTAAACTAAGTCATTTGAATTAAGGCTTTATCAAAAAGACATATTCCTAATTCTAACCCCGGATACATCTTTATTCTTTTGAAATCAGGACAATGCTTAGGGATCTTGATTAAAGATAATAAAATTGCAAGAATAACTATCATGCCTGTGTTGACCTTCTAATCCCAAATGTGAGGAAATAACCTTTACCTAGAGGCTCCAACACTTTAAATGGAAAGTAAAATATTTCTAGATGGAGAAGGATTTTGTAGTGAGTGTGACTAAAGAACTAAACTGATGATGTTGAAAAAGAATAGAAGGAACTCTATGAAAAAATCTGTGCAGAAAGGAGATGAGCTGCTCATGAGCACTGATTAGTCTTGACATTTATATTACCATAACTGCGAATGTGTATAACTTAAGCATGTGTCAAAACTTTCCTGGACTCCTCTGCAGCAACCTCCTAAATCTTGCTTCCTCTGCAGTGCCCCAAATCTTCTGCTTCAGTTACAACTACTAACACTAATCATGACAATTAGCAGGTGACAAAATATGATTCTCCATTGTCCATTATTATTGGCCAGGAATTAGCACCATTAGTGCTGCTATTAAGCACTGATCTGTCAGTCTTTATTCCCAACCCATGCAAAGGATAACAAAACTGAACTCACTATAAAATGGAAAAACACTTATTTTTACTACTTAAACTTTCTAAATGTCATTCATGCTACACATACCGTGACAATATCTATTTCTTTTCTCTGATTCCTTTTCCTCTCTCTAAGAAGACTTGTTTTTAAATGTTTCACCAATATGTAAAATCGATCTTTGTTATCCTTTTTCCTATTACCTTCGTAGGTACTGACAGAATAGAATTTATCCCAGGTCACCTTTGTTTCAAATTACAAAACTCCCTTCTACACACCCATGCTTGTCAGGTTTTCTTCTTCATATGAAAAACTGAATATCAAACATGATCTGTTGTTATTAACTCAAATTTTATACATGACTAATTCGTTTAGTTGGGCAATTTACCTACTATACTTTGCAACTGAGTGTTATTATTTATGGTTTTATTTAATTTTTAAAGTAAAGAGCAATTAAGAGCAAGAGACATCTGTCAATTATTTTTTTCAAGCTAAAGAAAGCAAAGAAGAAAATGATTATGTTGTCATGGAAACTAGTAAAATATAACAAAAACATTCAAATTCTGTGAAGCCAAAACTCCAAAAATAGCGTCTTTAAAGGGGATAGTCGAACTATGTTTAGGAGAAGAGAACGAATATTCTCAAGACAAAAAATAAAATGTAAGGTATAAAAAAATACAATGAACACAAACTGGTAATATGCTTTTAATCTACAGAAAATTCTGATCTATAAAGAAAATAGAATATACATGTGAGGTTCAAGAATGAATATTTTGGAAAGTCCGTGATTCCAGATGTTTGACTCTTAAATACTCTAACATCACCATATTACAATACAATGATCTCTCTTGACAAAAGTGGTAAAGACTTTTACAAGATCTGAGGCATACTGATAAAAATTACTATTTATTTATTTATTTATTTATTTATTTATTTATTTATTTATTTTTGAGACAGAGTTTCGCTCTTATTGCCCAGGCTGGAGTGCAATGGTACGATCTCGGTTCACCGCAACCTCTGCCTCCCGGGTTCAAGCGATTCTCCTGCCTCAGCCTCCCGAGTAGTTGGGATTACAGGCGTGCGCCTCCACGCACAGCTAATTTTGTACTTTTAGTAGAGAAGGGGTTTTTCCATGTTGGTCAGGCTGACCTCGAACTCCTGACCTCAGGTGATCTGCCTGCCTCGGCCTTCCAAAGTGCTGGATTTACAGGCATGAGCCACTGCTCCTGGCCTCCTGTGATTTAAAACTGATACAAAATAAATGGTTTTAATTTCTGACATTTTAAAAATCATATTACTGGTCTAAATATTTCCACTCATTTTGAAATATATTACAATTATGTGAACTTGTTATCTAATTTAACATCAAAGACACAATCTAGAAGAAAAAGTATCTTGTTCTTTTTGTTTTTTCCTTCCTTGCTTTCAGCTAATGTTTCCAGAACATCTTAAGTTATATTTTATTAGATCTTAGAAATTATCTTCTTCCATTGTTTCACATATTCACATTTTATATATTGCATTAATTTATTATAATTATTTTGTTATATAATTTGTACTTTGGATATTTACTTTACAGAGAAACCTATACAGTTAAATAAAACAGAATACAATGTTATTCCAAAGGTTTTAAAACAAACTATATATCTGATTAATCTATTAGCTTCCTATACCAAAACCATAAGAGTAATCTTGAACAAAAGCAAAAGTCACAACACAAAGATAAACTGAACAAAGAATTCATTGGTCAATTATCTCATTTATTCTTTCTTTCTTTATTTTTGAGACAAGGTCTGGCTCTATCACCCAGGCTGGAGTGCAATGGCACAATTTTGGCTCACTGCAAACACTGCCTCCCAGACTCAAGCAATCCTCCTACCCCGGCCTCCCAAGTAGCTAGGATTACAGGTGCACACCACCACGCCAGGCTAATTTTTGTATTTTTAGTAGAGACTAGGTTTCACCATGTTGCCCAGGATGGTCTCGAACTCCTGGGTTCAAGCGGTCCACCAACCTTGACCTCTGAAAATGCTGGGATTACAGGTATGAGGCACCACACCCCGCTATCCGCTATTGTGTATTTATTCTGATTGTGTAAAATCTGAATTTTATTTTGTAAGATTTAAACTATGATCAATTAACGACAAAATTTCAACCAAATTAATAAATTCTTATTCTGACAGTCTTTAAACATGGCCTGTTTGTTTACTAACCCTCCCTTTTATTCATACTCTGATAACTCTGCTCTCTCTCTTTGCTGGAATTTAACAAACACACACTCTGTCTCTCTCATCTATCTCTGTATCTCTCTATTTGTCTACTATAAATGTATACATTAGGAGAAACTAAAAACCAACAATATTAAATGATATGCTCGAAGGTCACACAGCTCACCTTTTGATGAGTCATGTCTAGAGTTCAGGAATCTAATCTCCTATTTGGTGCCAAGTTACCCCTTAATTCCTAAGCACAGAGCAATTTCCCAGCAATTTTAAAATTATGAGCAGATGTTAAATGAGCAATGAACTATGAAATTGTATAAACATGAATAAAGTTTAGAGTGGTAATCAAATAAAACTTATAACAAGTGCATTTAGCGCATCCTTAATTGTATGCACAATCCATATTTTACTGCATGGTAATTGTGGATAAATAGTAAGCAAAGATCATAAAAGACTACCATTAGTCTTTTAAATGGACAATTGTATTGTTTTAATTCCTTAATTGTTTAAGACCTACATTATTATTTATTCTTGATTCTGGTAGCTGTGTTCAGTCAAGCTGTATTTAGAATGATTTCATGAAGTGCAAACACACACACCTTTGCCGGAGCATTTTGAAGATATGCTATAGATAATTGAAAAAAGCAATCTATTCAAAAGCAGCATGGGGGCAGGAACGGCTTCTGAAAAATCCAGGAGCATGGACTAAGTCTTCGGGGGGAGTTAGAACATGTTTCCAGCAGTGAACTATTTTCATCAAAAAAATAGTACAAAAAAGTTTCTAACTTTAAAGAAAAAGTTGCTTGTTGCTTCAAGTAACAGAGTGTTACCAACTGGGACTGCTGAGCTCAGGGTTAAGGTAAAAGTACAACGATAAGCAGGGGAAGAGCAAGGAATTAAACTTGAAAAATCCTGGAGCACAAAGGGGAAGCAAAGAGGGAGGCAGGTTGAATAACTGAATCACACTGGCTCCTTGCCAGTCAGCGCCAAAATACACGCCATGCCCATCTCACTCTTTGTTCTCCCTTAAATTTAGAATCAGGAAATCAACACATGACAAGTTAAGGGAGGACCACTGGCTACAAGTTGCTTTGTGATACTTTTACTAATTTTCACATAACACAAGAGGATACTATTTTCTTAGAAGAAACATCATTTCTTATCATTTGCTTGCTGAAATTTAACTAATTTGACTGCTTTTTGTTTAAGGAAAATTTTATCTTAAATGAACAGGCAACAACAAAATAAACTATAATCGTACAATTGTTACATAACTATTTTGAGATTCTTTGAAGGAAAAGATTATTTCAGGAGCTGTTGGCTCATGATTAGAAAAGTCAAAAAGGATACGTAGATGTTGAGGATTAAGGATGAAAATTTTAGAAAAATAATTTATCAAACTCACTATGGCAGAGCTTTTGTTTTTGTAGCCTATTAATGAGTCATGAAACCAATTTAATGGATCAAAACCAGCATTTAAGTGGTAACTGGAATAGAATAAAAAACCAACAGAAATAACTAGTGCATGATTTATGGTAAAGATAAATATTGTTTGAGGAAACATTTGCTTTTATTTCATGAATGTGTGGTGGGATGTGTGTGTGTATGTTCTGGCTCACAGCTATGGACTAAATGTGTCTCCCTCAAATTCAGGTGTTGAACCTCTAATCACCAGTGTAATAGTATTTGAAGGGGAGGCCTTTGGGAAGTAATTAGGTTTACATGAGGTCTTGAGGATAGAGTCCCCATGATGGAATTATAAGAGCTTTTATAAAAAAAGAGGAAAAAACACGAGTTGCTTCCTCTCTTTCTCTCTCTCTCTCTCTCTCTCTCTCTCTCTCTCTCTCTGGTCTCTCTCTCTCTCTCCCCCCCGCCACACCCCCTCCTCTCTCTCCCCCTCTCTCTCTTTCTGCATGCACAAAGGTAAGGCATGTGAGGACATAACCAGGAGAAGGACCCTCACCAGGAACACAACCATGTTGGGTGGTGCCTTGATCTTCAACTTCCAGCCTCCAGAACCAAGAGAAATTAGTTTGTTGTTTTAGCTACCCAGTCTGTAATAATATGTTATACCAGCCGAACTAAAACATTCACTATGCTAATTTATTATTTGAGTTAAAAAAAAATACATCTTTCAAGAAAGAGCGACTTTGAAAATCATTACCCTACCTCCCCCACCCCTGGTATAAATTGAAAGGGACAGATGCCTAGGAATGTACAAACAGTCCTTTGGGTGGTAAAGTCACAGGAACCCACCAAAACTTTACTTCTCAATCCCACTTTATTCTCACTGTGTAAAAGTCCTGTCTTCCTAACTTGATTTCTATTTTTAATGTTCTCTCACATGCACACAAAAAAGCACCACACTCAGTGAAGCTCACGTAAAAAGTATCCCACAATACATTATACTTACTCATGCTAATTAACTTCTTTTTAACAGCTTGCTTTTTTGGCTTATAATTATTTAAAATTGGTACATCTTTGTTCAGAATTAGGAATCTATAACAATGATGGCCAATTGCTATCCACTCACTTTTTCTGTTTTAAAAGTCAGTCCTCCTATGTTAATCTAAGTATATATACACCAAACACATATACACATGTATACATACCAACCACAGGAACAACAGGAAACCTTTGGAAAATCATTATTGTCAACAGGCTTCAGGACCATCCCCCTACCTATTTTCTATTCATGCATAAATGGGCAGAAAAGCAGCCTTCCATCTGGCTCATCCCACTGGGTTTCAAATATGCCATCTGGCCCATATTCCAGAATTCTATTCATCTCTTCCAACTACCTAATAAGACTACAAAAGAAACTCTGAGTCTACCTGATACCATAAGAAGTATTTATGGAAGAGTTATTCATTAAGGTCATGTTTTTATGCAATCCTTTTTCTAAATCATGGTTATGTTGTGATATCTCACTCCTGAATCATTTGACCCTGTGGAATGAGAATCACTACTTTTCAACACAGTGGAAAAGTGAGCTGCCTCACCTCTCCCTGTGATAAAAGAATGACCAATTCTAATGCTAGTGGAGGCGGGAAACTCCTATGTGAGTTTTAGGAGAAATAAATGGTATATATATCACATACTTACAGCCATACGTCTGTATAAAATGACTTATAATACAAAATTATCCTATAATAGCTATCAAAACTAGAATTTTTCTAAGGTTTTTAATATAAAATGTCCTACATGCAGTGAACAATGGATTTACAAAGGATGAGCTACTCAGTTTTGTTAACATTATCGGATTTTTAAAAAATCTTTTGCTGTCCCAGGTTAATAAATAAAAGGGCTAGTGGAAGTTAACAGTCCTTCTGTTAGGAGAGTTTTTTGTCCAAACAATGTATGGAGCAACAAATATGTTATACGAAGAAAGTGCTTGGTGTTAAAAGTCAGAGAGTGTAGCTCAGAGAGGCTTAAGTGATTCTGTGTGACTCAAGATTGATGCAAGTAATAATATGGGTTAAGGGGCAGGTGGAGGTAGCAAAGAGGGCAATAAGTTTGTTTAATGGAATGTCTTTCTCTTATATTACTGATGAAAGAGGAGGCTGTTATCTGCTGGTACACACTTAACTTTATATATTTCTTTGTTTTCTTGTTCACAGATTTACAGTTTCTTAGAATAAGTGCAATCACTAAAACTCTAATATCTTTATCAATGCGTTAAGTTCATTTTTTTTTCTAGGTGCTTAAGTACACTAATTCATTTTGAAGGACCCGTAAAATAACAACAGATTAAATGTGCGTATATTTCTCAAATTATTTCATGTTATGAGTTAAAAATTTGCATAGCTATCTGTCATCCGTGTATTTTTATTATGGTAAATTATATGTATTAAAAATTCCCGTCTTAACCATTTTATATGTACAGTTGAGTCACATTAAGTACATTAATATTGTTGTATATCCATCATCATTATCTATCCTAAGAACTTTTTTCATCTTTTCAGACTAAAACTCTATACCATACTCACTAAACAATAAACTGCCCATTGCCCCTCTCCTCAGCCCCTGGTATTGATCATTCTACTTTCTGTCTCTATGAATCTGACTGCTCTATATACCATATTTAAATAAAATAATGCAGTATTTGTCGTTTTGTGACCAATTTCACTTGGCATAATGCCATCAAAGTTCATCCATCTTGCATCACGTGTCGGAATTCCCTTATTTTTAAGGTTGAATAATATTCCAGTGTACATATATCCCATATTTTGTTTATCCATTTATTTTATTTATTTATTTATTTTAGATACGGAGTCTCCCTCTGTCACCCGGGCTGGAGTGCAGTGGTGCGATCTTGGCTCACTGCAAGCTCCACCTCCCGGGTTCACGCCTTTCTCCTTCCTCAGCCTCCCGAGTAGCTGGGACTACAGGCGCCACCACCACGCTCGGCTAATTTTTTTTTGTATTTTTAGTGGAGACGGAGTTTCACCATGTTAGCCAGGATGGTCTCGATCGCCTGGCCTTGTGATCCACCTGCCTCGGCCTCCCAAAGTGTTGGGATTACAGGCGTGAGCCACCGCACCCGGCCCCCTTTGTCTGTTAACAAACGTGGGTTGCTTTCACATTTTGATTATTGTGAATAATGTTATGAACATGGGTGTATAAATATTTGTACAAATCCTTACTTTACATTTTTAGGGTATACACCTAGAAGTATAATTGGCAGATCATATGGTAATTCTATTTTGAACAGTATTGAACAATAGTTAGAAATCTCGATCTCTACATTTGCTTATTGGTTCAATTCTGGTATACTTGTATAGAGGCTTCCGAATTGCTAACTGGTACCCACCACAATGGAAAAAGCTTTATTAATTTTAGTATTGTGTTTATATGTGCTTTCTTTTGCCTTGAAGCTTGTAGACTTCACTCATTTCCAGAGATACGTAGGTCATGATCTTATCCTCTATCCCCTTCAGTGAGGTTATTTCATATACTTATAATACACTTAGATCTTTTTACTACATTTTGCATTCCATCCTTGCATCCACAACCTCTAAGTTTTTGGTTTTAATTTATATACTTGAAGATTCAGTCTTTGTACTGTAAAGTTCCAAAACTTTTGAGAAATTCATAGTGTTATGCATTCAACACAACAATATCATACAGAATAATTTCACCGTTCTAAGACACACTGTTTGCTTCACTTGCCCAATCTTCCCCTCTTCCTCTGATCTACTGACAATCTGGGTTTTTTGTTTGTTTGTTTGTTTTTTGAGACAGAGTCTCGCTCTGTGGCCCAGGCTGGAGTGAGTGGCGCGATCTCAGCTCACTGCAAGCTCCGCCCCCCGGGTTCCCGCCATTCTCCTGCCTCAGCCTCCCGAGTAGCTGGGACTACAGGCGCCGCCACCTCGCCCGGCTAGTTTTTTTTTTGCATTTTTTAGTAGAGACGGGGTTTCACCGTGTTGGCCAGGATGGTCTCGATCTCCTGACCTTGTGATCCGCCCGTCTCGGCCTCCCAAAGTGCTGGGATTACAGGCTTGAGCCACCGCGCCCGGCCGTCAATCTGTTTTAACACCTCTACAGAGTTTCCTTTTCCAGAATATCATATAAGTGGCATATACTCTATATAGTTTTTTTAGACTCTTCTTTCACTTACCAATATGTACTTGTTAATTGAACTATGCCTTTCAGGACTGGATCTCTCAGTCCTTTCTATTGTTAAATAGTATTTCAGTGTTTGGATGTAGTATGGATAAACTATTCCCCTATTGAAGGACATCTTGGTTGCTTTTAGTTCTTGGAAACTGTGACTGAAACATCCACAGATATTTGCATGCAGGTTTTTTTTGGACATAAGTTTTCAAATCATGTGTATAAACATCTGTAAAAACGATGGCTAAATTATGCGGTAACACTAGGTTCAGCTTTGTAAGCAACTGCCATGCTGTCTTTCAAAATGGCTGCACCATTTTCTATTTCCACCAGCAATGAAGGAAAGTTTCTGTTTAGGTTTTGTTTTTAACTAGCAATTTGGCAATTTCAGAAATAACTGGATAAAGAAACAAAATTATATTCTGCATTAAACCTGCATTTGAAACCTCCTCAGTGATTCCTTTATATGACATAAATCAAGGACAAGGTTGTGGAGTGAAGAACTCACAGTACAGACTGAAAAACCACTGGTAAACTATATGATCTCAGGGTAGGAACTATCCTCTCTGTGCCTTAATTCTTTATCTGTGTAAAGAAATAATGTGGTACCTCTTTTCCAAGAATTTTGAAAATTTAGACGAAATCATGCTTGCTGAAGACAATCATGAAAGGGTTTTTGTTTGTTTGTTTGTTTTGTTTTTTCCACTAATACCATGGGCTGATTCCTCTTGACTTTTACTATTGCTCTGCATTTCACTGACTTCCTGTTACCTTTCACGATGGATTTTTCTCAAATAACTTTGATAATGTTTTAACTACAAACCTGACTCCACACTGTGAATTCTTGGCAAATGATCTTTCCTCTTACTTAGCACAGTAGATTTAAGAAAATTAATCACAGTTTTATGGTTTATAACCATATGATATGATATTTATAATCATGGTTTTAATATTATATCTATATATGGTTATATTTATATGTGTGTGTGTGTGTGTGTGTCTGTGTGTGTTTATGTCTGTAATACCACCAGCCTAGGTGTCATCTAGTAGAAACACCTGTAGCTCTTGTTCTTACACATATTCTTTCTCCACAACTGGAAAGAAGCTTAGCTCCCGATACACCCAGAAACTGAGTAACATTTGTCATCTCTCTGTTCTGTCCCTACCAACCTCACAAACACACCCACACACATACCGTCTCTCATTATTATCTGGAAACTATTCTTTGTGTTTCCAAGGCATCTGGGACTGGCACAAAGGAACTAAGAACATATCTGTTTCTTCTGTTTGTCCTTCATTCCCTAAGGAAGCTTGGAACGCCAGGATGGGTATGAAAGAGGAACCTAGAAATTCTATCCCCTATCCCACCCACCCTCCCCTACATTCTCTAGGAGGTGTGCCTCTGTAGTATCAGCAACTACTTTTCCTTTCTTCCCTGCACCCATGCCTGGCGAAGCTATCTCCAGAATTAGGAATCTCTACCCACAGCCTAGAGCTAGCTATCTCCAACTCATAAAAGAAATGTGTGCTAGACGCAGGGAGGGGAACAGCACACACTGGGGCTTATTACAGGGGACGGGGGAGGGAGAGCATCAGGATAAATAGCATACAAGGCTCAATACCTACATGATGGGTTGGTAGGTGCAGTAAACCAACACGGGACATGTTTACCTATGTAACAAACCTGCACATCCTGCACATGGATCCTGGAACTTCAAATAAAATTAAATTAAATTTTAAAAAACCCAAATGTGTAAAAAATTACTCTGTTATCTTTTATCCACTAAAATTTCCTGAGCACCTAAAATGTACCAGTAACAAATAATTGGCACATGTTACTGCAAAATACCTTTAATATCATCATCACTATTGGCATTATTATAATATCATCATAAATCCACAAATGTTTATTAAAACGCAACTACTGGAGAAACTGCAGTACAGTGCTAGGAAAAACTGTCCTTGTCCTACACTTAATGGAATTTATAGTCTATTGGAATAATAATAAAATTTTACACAGTAGATTTCAATTTAAAAATGCATTCAGTTACACCATCTATTTTCTCTTTATGACATGTTAAACTCTAAATTCCTGAATGTTTTACTTCTCTTGTTTTCCTATTTTATCATAAATATAATCCTCTGGTTTTACTCATCCAGCTGCTTCTACCATGATACCTATCATTTAATCACGTTATCACAGAGGTACTGCTTTCTGGAGCATCTGTCTGGGAAGGTTATTCGGGCTTTAAGCATGCTGCACTTACAATGGCCATTTAGTTATAAATATTCCCTGTATAAGCAGCTGTCCATAGTATACACAAGCTCAGGAGGGAAAGCCTGGCTGGAGATTTGAAATGAATGAGTTATGTTGTTGGTAGATGAGGCCATTGATAAAACCACCCAGGAAAAAGAAAAAAATATTAGATGAGAACATGGGAGAAAACCCTAAGGATTTACATCTAAGAAACAGATGGGATTGGTCAAAGGAGAAGCTTGCCTAGGAGACATGTTAGAATAGTCTGTGATGCATGAGAAATTAGGAGACTGTGCCCTGGATGGGAGCTTACAAGAACAGACAGTGGTCAAACATGATTAAGATCCCAGGCTAAACAATTTCAAAGTAGTTTCTGCAATTAGCGTGTTAATGGTGACCCATAACAGGTGACTTCAGGGAGTTGGAATTGATTTTGTGTTTCAAGAGTGAATGTGGTCAGGAAGTGAAGAAAGCCCGACTATATGAGCATTAGATTATTGACAGCATGAAGAGTACATTTTTATTTTATTTTTTTGTGTCCACACGTCTAAAAATCAAATATTCTCTTCTCTTTTTTAATCTCCTTCCCTTCCCTTCCCTTCCTTCCCTTTTCCCTTCGCCTTTCCCTTTCCCTTCCCCTTCCCCTTCCCCTTCCCCTTTCCCTCTCTCCTCTCTCCCCTCTCCCCCTCCCCTCTCCCCTCTCCCCTCTCCCCTCTCCCCTCCCCCTTCCCTCCCCTCCCCTCCTCTCCCCTCCCCTTCCCTTCCCTTCCCTTCTTCCCTTCTCTTCCCTTCTCCTCTTCTCTCTCTCTTTCCTATCTTTGGTACCCTGAGACTACTTACCAGTATTCTTCAGACACTAGAATGCTGGAGTGAGAATTTGACTGTCAGGAGAAAAAAAAAAAAGTTGAAATTATATAATTCTTTATAAATGATAACTTTTACTTCCCTGGTAATGGATTCAACATGTGGAAGGGGTTAGGTGTCTGCTTCACATTTCTGCTTCTCTGGTACTCAGCTAGAATCCATTTGGTAAATAACACTGCTCTTTGGGGGCACTGAATGCCAAGATTGGTGGCTGGTTCACTGAGTTATCTCTGAAGTGGCTCAAGAAAGAAAAAAAAAGTCTGATTTCTATGGAACATTCTTCTAAAAACAGATATATCAACCAAATGAAAAATTCCTCACCAAAGCATTTATAGAGCAAACTTCCTGGTACTGAAATTTTGGCATGGTAGACCAATCTAGGGAGATTTATACTTTTACTTTTACCCTAGAAAAACAGCATCATAAATTATTCCAAAACGATTCCTTCTCTATTTACAACACTACTTGGAATGCATTCTAAAACATGAGTTAAGTGATTATTTCACCCTTTTCTACATATCTGATGTAGCTTCCTGAATCTCTCCTAGTTTAATGAATTCTCCACATTATGTGAGTAAACTCATACAACAGTGCCTAACACAGAAGAAGCATGCGTGAAATATTAAGTATTTTGGGTGAGAGGCAAATCCTATGTCTTCCTTGAAGCTGAAATGCTCTGTGATTGCTTTTCAACCTCTTTGTGCATCTAGGATGCAGATACATAATCTAGATTTTAGCATAAGAAACACCCTCTATGGTTTTTTAATTGAAATACACTGACAGAAGGATATTTACACTGACAGAAGGACATTAAAGAAACAGGGACAACAGAACGTATATTCTGATGGCCAACAGTGGCCATGGGGCAAATGTGTGGATTTCTGGGGCAAAAAAGTAGCAGTGCCTTTAGGAGCAGTCTATGATGTCCATAGAAGTTGGATGATCCTGCGTTCAGTGGTAGAGACCTGTTCCTCCTCTGTGCCATGAATTTGGCTAAGTCCTGACTGCACCCTAGCATTCTTTTTCCTACTCTTTTTCTGTACTTCATTTTCAATGTTTTGGGTATTTTGTGATCTACTCACACTGTTTTTAAAAAAATTATTTTCTGCTTAAATCAGAATCAGACTCTTTAGCCTACAGCTAAAAACCCTGAAAGATACAATTGCTATATACATCAGAACTCAGAAACAGTCACCAAGGACCTTATCAAATTTGCCTGACTATAAATTATTAATGCCTCAAAACAATTCAAGTATGGTATACCAATGTGAAAATAATGTCTACTCTCCAGATCTTGCACTAAATGAGATATAAATGCTTGGTTATTTAAAACATCAGTTTGGTGACTGAGTCCATAGAAGGTCATGATTGATGTCCACCAATGGAGATGGTTTGTCTAGTTTGATACATAAATGCCCAAACTCAATGGGCCATTTTCTGGCTGATTTCTAGTGATGACCCCTGAAAGGCATGTTGATTTAAAAAACAAACAAACAAACAAACAAAAACAATAAAACTGCTTAATAATGTCCCAAGCAATATTTCCAGTCTCTGTACTTTAAGGACTGTTTTGAATGGATCTCCAGACGCTACCTATTTGTTTAGTTTCACAGCTTAATGATCAGGGCCCTTCCTGATGGACCACTGTCCTACCTCAATACCTTTGTTGCCAAAGCAGGAATTTTCTAGCTAATAAGGAAGTCCGCTGAAAATCTGTACCAGTTTCTTCCTGTTGAAGCTGGAAGACTGAGCTGCATATTTCTTTAAGAGGAAGGGTATGCTTCTGGGTTTGGCTCAAAATAAATCTTTGGTTTGGAAATATCATGAAGAACGTGTATCTTTTTCTTTGTTTCCATTGTTTACTTCCTTTATTTTTTAATTTAATTTTATTTAATTTCTGGGATACATATGCACAACATGCAGGTTTGTGACATAGGTATACATGTGGCATGGTGGTTTGCTGCACCCATCAACCTATCATCTAGGTCATCTAGGTTTTTGTTTGTTTGTTTGTTTGTTTGAGATGGAGTCTCGCTCTGTCACCCAGGCTGGAGTGCAGTGACTTGATCTCTGCTCACTGCGAGCTCCGCCTCCCAGGTTCATGCCATTCTCCTGCCTCAGCCTCCTGAGTAGCTGGGACTACAGGCGCCGCCACCACGCCTGGCTAATTTTTTTTTTAATTTTTTAAACATTTTTAAAATATTTTTTAGTAGAGATGAGGTTTCACCATGTTAGCTAGGATGGTCTCAATCCCCTGACCTCGTGATCTGCCTGCCTCAGCCTCCCAAAGTGCTGGGATTACAGGCTTTTGCCACCATGCCTGGCCTAGGTCATCTAGGTTTTAAGCCCCACATGCATTAGATATTTTCCGAATTCTCTGCCTCCCCTTGACGTATATCTTAATATGCTAAGCTGTACTCAGTATAGGAAGAATTTTCTCTTGATGGATTTATTATATAGGATAAAACATAGAAGTCATCTAGAAGCCTAAAATTTAAAAGTCCATATTGATACTCTGAGAGTGTCTTTGAGTAAGTGAAATTCATATATTTCTGCATGGGGAAGAGAAAGATCCCCTAGTCTCTATATGCAAATACAGTGGCTTTATTTTCTTAAGTTGGAAGTAGTATTAGCCAAGAAATGCCCTTAGTACCTACTTGCTACTATAAAGAGTAATTATATGAAGAAGAGAACCTCCAGCTGGTATGTAGATAAACAGATTGTTCAGAAAGTAAACTTATTTAATAACCTAGGAAAACAATTGAAAAAGTTCTCTTCCAGTGTTCAGCTGAAGTTACAAAGAATATTATGCTTTACCAATATTATTTAATTAGCAAGATAGACACATCATCAAATCCAATATCTTTCAGGTAAAACCAATGTAGGTTGACATATAACCTAGAAGTTTCACCTTCAGGGTTTGCATTAAACCAAACTTGTTTTATTTTTAGGAAAATCTCATCCACATTAATGGCTATTCTTTTCAGTTTGACACTCCTCAATTTTTAAAAGAGAAAGAGAAGTCTCCTGTAAGCTCAGCTGATGGTTTAAATATATGATTTTATTCTTTTTCAGAACAACATTAAGATCTGCTTTCCAGTATTTGTCAAAGAGCACAGTCAGTTCACTGCTATATAACACTCATTGAAACCCGACAGAGAATTTTTAGAGTAGTGAAACTACTGTGTGTAATACTATAATGGTGGATATGTGCCATTAAAAATTGGTGTCAACCCAAAGAATCTAAAACACCAAGAGTAATCCCCAATATAAACTATGGATTTTGGTGATAATGGCTTTGGTATGAATGTAAGTTCATCAATTGTAGCACATCTACCACTCTAATGGAGGAATGTTGATAATGGTGGAGGCTATGTATATATGGGGGCAGGAGGTGTATAGGACATCTCTCTACCTTCCAATAAATTTTGCTGTGAACCTAAAAATGCTTTAAAAAACAGTCTACTAAAAACAACAACAATTTGGCTGAAATGAATAATTTCTATAGAATATTGCCTAAGAGAAATCTAAACATTCCATTCATTTATCAATCAATTTACATTATTGCTTTCTATTTTTTAACAAAAGCTCTGGAACACTCTAAACAAACAAGGCCTTGTCTAAGCATTTACTATGTAATAAATAGAGATGAAAGTAGAATAATCTTAGTTAGAATGCAAAGGGAAAGCCCTGATTCTAGCCACCGAATCCCTGGAATCCCATAGATCTGGATAGCAGAGTTTGGAAAACATGACATTGCATACTGTAATCCAGATTGATGTGTTAAAATGTTCCATCGAAGATTATTGTATACCAGGGACATGCTGTTTTGAATTCTCACCACCTAGGATTTAACTTATTACATTGCGTATGCTGCATGGCATGGGTCATTGGCTAGATTTCTGACAGATACAACCCTCTAAAGCTCATCACTGTATTTATTATAATTACAATGTGAAGATGTTTGCTATACTTGCCATGCAACTCCTCTTTACTCACAGGGAAACTGTATTTCACATATCACAGCTAGGAATAAGTGTACCCAGGTGGATCAGTTTGTTTCCCTCTTTGGGACACTGAGACACACACATAATGTGTTCCTCATTTACAATGGTTTCTAACAAGCTCAAGGACAAATTTGCGGCTAAAATCTAGCAAGGATATAATTACTTCTGACCATACTTTTTGTGCTAATTGTTAATTTCATGTACTCTGCTTGTATCTTTAATTTTGTTTGTTATTCCTTTTTTAGACTCTAATTTGATCTTTAACCTGTTTCATTTCCTCAACCAAAAAAAAATAAAATGTTTGTATTATTATATTCTTATTTTTGGAACAAAAAAGATACAAGTTCAATAAAATAATATAAAAACTTACTCATTGTTCCTCATCCTTGTGAAGTCTTAAGTGTGTTTATTTCATACAGTGATATGGTTTGGCTGTGTCTCCATTCAAATCTCATCTTGAATTTCCACGTTTTGTGGGAGGGACCTGGTGGGAGGTCATTGAATCATGGGGGCAGGCGTTTCCTGTGCTGTTCTTGTGATAGTGAGTAAGTCTCACAAGATCTGATTCTTTTAAAAAGGGGAGTTTCCCTACACAAGTTCTTCTCTTGTCTGTCACTATGTGACAAGTGCCTTTCACCTTCCACTGTGATTCTGAGGCCTCCCCAGCCATGTAGAACTCTAAGTCCAATAAATCCCCCTTCCTTTGTAAATTGCCCAGTCTTGGTCTTTATCAGCAGTGTGAAAATGGACTAATACATATAGTAACTTCTGATGTTTTTCTTTTCTTTTCTGAATATGTATCTTCAACAAATTCACTTATTCCTAAACTGTCCTTACACATAAATGCACACACACACACTCACACCCCATATAAAGCACTATCAGGTTTGCAAATATTTGATGTGATCTTGAACAGCTCTTTGCGGACAGTCCTTTTTCCTCAAAGATAATTAAGATAGAACCATTTGTCTTCCACTTTTAATTCAAATACCTCCTAGGTTCCCAGTTTGGAGCAAAAACATGAAATTCAAAATGCTTTCAAAACCTTAATAACTTGGCAGAGCAAATAAATAATAAAGGCAGCCACTAGTGTCCTTGTACTTTATTAGAAGAATACTTAATGGCAGAGCTTTTTGAAAATGTTTTCAGAAGCTAGGCAGACACACCAAAGAGAGTTATTATACACATACAGATATAAGATATGTAAATTGAGTTGAACTTTGTTTGCATCTATAAACCTATCCTCAATGAAGTTAACCATGAATTTTATAAAGCTCTGCTATAGTAATTGGTATATCTAAAATAGTAATGTTCCTCCCAGGAATGGTCTGTTGGAAGCAACAATCTCAACATTGAGGAGAACAGAAATTTAACTTTATCATTTCCAACCATATTTCAAGGGCAATAGGGCAGTTTCTGTGCCATCAGTTGATTGACCAAATTAACAAACAATACTCAACTGTCCTTAAATAGTTAAATAATTTTATTAGAAGTATTCTTCTTAAAGTGTCAGGCTCAAAAAGCTATCTAGTTGAAAATAAATATTTCCCAATGTTAAAAAATTATCTGCTTAATAGTCAGAGAGCCCAGCAGATCCCCAGGGATAATTAGACAGAATCACACTATGGAAACTGGGAGGCACATCAAGCAGATAATTTTTAATACATTTTAAGCAGAGGCTCTCCACTTTTGGCCTGTAATTATTTCTCACACAATATGATCCTTCCCAGGGCAGAATTTTTGAATATAAACATAACTTTCAGTGGGAACCACTAATGAATGGGCAATGCTTAGTGCTATCTAGCACAAGGACATGCATAAATAATTATCTCAAAATGCAAAAACAGAATGAACTACTCTATTATTCAAGAGTCATGGTGCTCAATGCATTAGTATCCCCCAAACTAACCACATCAAGTAGACTTTTATTCTAGCTAAAACTTTCTAACCCACAAAAGGAATATAGATAAATTTATCCTTTTCAAGTTTGAGATATTTTATAATTTACTGTATAACTTTCAACAATATATTTGTAGTATTTCTATTAAAGTCAGCATTTTAATCAAACCAAATTTTCTAAAATATTGATTTATGCATTGAATATTTTCTGTAAATTAATCTAATGTTTTATTTATAGTAATTGTATTTATCTCTGATTTTCTTAAAACTCTGCCACAGGACAAACTCTGTAGATAGATTTCACAGACTCTAGATCCAACATAATATTTATAAAGCCCACTAGACAATAAATGATGACAAAGAAAGTTAATGATTTTTTATACTCCACCTGGAGCCAAGACCAAGATAGGAAATGAAGCACGTTATTGCTTTCTAGTTTTGTTTTTTGTTTTTTGTTTTTTTTTTTTCTGGCTTACTAAGTGAGAGAATAAAGGAATCCTGGCTTTGTTGGGGGAGTTGGGAGGAAGGGATGTGTGTGAATGTGTGCTCATTGACAATAGAGGCAGATTTCTGAGCTGACCTTTCACCTCCCCTTAAATGTGTAACTGGCATTAGCAGAGCACACATACATATTTACTCCAAATTTGGCAGACACTATCTTGGAAATGCTACTTGAGATGACTTCATCCCTCATGACCCCTGTGTTGTTTCTAGCTTTCACTTATTTTTTTTTTTACAGTCCCTCCAGTTTATCCATTTAAAAGAAGAAAAATATGTCTTATCATCATGTTTTATTTAGTACTTTTGGTGTTCTGAATTGGGAAAACCTGTTCGCAACAACTTGCTAGCATAATTCCAAAAATTATAAATTACATTTTTTGGGATTGCAGCAATTTCTCACATACGTTAGTCTTTTCCCTCTATAGAATACTTGATGAGGCAAAACATGAATTGTATCTATGTGCCCTCATGAATTAGACATGTACAGAGCTGCAATTATTCTACTTCCCAAAGAAGAGGTTGAGATAAACAATACTGAGGATTTTTAAGACTATCTTTTGTTGTATTGTATTGCTATGTCCAGCTATTTCCATCAGAATGGAGAATAAACTCTAATACTACTAATATGGTTTTGCTCTGTGTTCCCACCCAAATACTACCTCAAATTGTAATCCCCTCATGTCGAGGGAGAGATTTGTTGGGAGGTGATTGGACCATGTGGGCAGTTTCTCCCACACTGTTCTCGTGACAGTGAGTGAGTTCTCATTTCCTTGCTTCCTGGCACTCTCTAGCCTGCAGCCTTGTGAAGAAGGTGCTTGCTTCCTCTTTGCCTTCCGCCATGATTGTAAGTTTCCTGAGACTTCTCCAGCCATGTGGGACTGTGAGTCAATTAAACCTCTTTTGTTTATACATTACCCAGTCTTAGGTAGTATCTTTATACAGTGTGAGAATGGACTGATACAACTTCCTATTGTAGCCTTTTTTTACATTGTGAAGATAAATTCAAAAACTAGGGCCCAGTTGTTGGTAGATATTCAACCATCAGATCTGTTAGCAGCTCTGTGGAGAAAAACAAGGCAACTCAAAACAACTTAAAATGACAAGACTTTCTGTGAACTTCATCTCATAAGAATAGCGCCATTTTGACAAGATAAACGATTTATGATGCATAGTTTTATTTGGGTCTCTGGATTACAATAAAGGAAGACACCCTATATATATTATTGTAATTTTAAGGTAGAGTCAGTGAGAAAAAATTATTTTGGGAATATGGGACACATGAACATATTTCGATAACATTTTGTGTTGAAATTTTCATGTAAAAAAGCTCATGTACTGCTAAGTACAATGATGGACCTATTAAAGAATATAAATTTTAAAAAAATAAATCTTATTCTTCATTCCTTTCTAAAACTAACCTTATCACACAAAGCATGTGTCTTTATATATTTTGCTATGCCTCTCCATTCAATTTAATAATGAAATAAGAAAGACTATATTATCCACTCCAACATTTGCAAAACGTGGTTGGAGTTGTTTGCCATGAGAAATAATTGTTTTCCTAAGCATATTTAGTATTCTTTCAGTCCTTTACCTTCCTTGCCCCTAAATGTGGAATGAATGGTTCTATCTATAAACTTATAAAGAATAACCTAAGGAAGAATAACTTGGGCACCTTTCTCATCTTCTTCTTGGAAGTTTCCGGATATCATATGCTTACGTTTGCTGCTCTGCTCTATTGTTTTCTCATTTGAATGTCATGTGGCGCTGCCTGTTAACATCTACAAACTGATGGTTATATTTTGGAATTTACAAATTTTCAAACTGCCAAACTGCCCTTCAGACCAAATTGTTTTCCCATTTAGTGTTCATCAGAAATAAAGATTATATGTTGGCTTTCATCTTTAACTTTCATTTCATTTTTAAAATTTCTTCGAAGAGTACTAACTTATAAATCATCTCAGAGACACCAATAAAACACACATAAACTTTTGTTTATATAGCTTCTTATTGACTATAAGTTAATGCATAATGTCAAATTCATCTCTGAAAGAATTATATATAATGGAAGTGTAAAAGCAATTAACAGACATACTTAGGAGAAAAAGTTTGAAATATGCTGACATCTAGTATGCTTTGTCAAACCACACAAACTGTTCACTGGGCTTGTGCTGACTGATACATAGGTTGGGTTTTGATGAATTCAAAATTTCAGATATGCCTAAATATATTTTGTTTTCTTCATTACCCTTACATCACATCATTTCTTTTAATGCCTTTGACTTTGTTTCTCTTGAGATTCCAAACCACAGGCTCAGAAATGATATTAGGAGGACCTTATTCACTTGTTTTATTTTTCAGTAGAAACCAAAGTCTAGAAACACTGAACCGTTTATTCAGTATCACACACCTAGTCAGAAACAGAGAGAAAATTACAATTTAGTTATGAGAAGAAAATCAAACTCTTCAGGTGTTTAATTACATATGCAAGGGAGGCAGTTACTATTACATGAATAATATGATAAAGGCTTACATTTGTTGAACACTTACTCTATGCTAAACATGATTCTCAGCAATTTACGTACATTACTTCATTTTTGTTTTTGTTTTTCTTTCCAACATTTATTTTAGGTTCAAGGGGTACATGTGAAGGTTTGTTACATGGAGAAACTGTGCATTGCATGAGTTTGGTGTACAGATTTTTTTGTCACACAGATAGTAAACATAGTACCTGATAAGTATTTTTTTTTTTAATCCTCACTCTCCTCCCACCCTCCACCCTCAAGTAGGCCCCTTTGTCTATTGTTCCCTCCTTTGGGTACTCAATGTTATAAGTGAGAATACGCTGATACTTTGTTTTCTATCACAACGACTCTATAAGGAACACATATTATCTCACTCATTTGCTAGATGGCAAAAGTGAGACTAAAAAAGTTTATGTAATCTACCCTCATTGCATGGTGGGTAGTTGAGGCAAGAGGAATTTGAAACCTGGCTTGACTAACATAAAGCTTAATACTTTAATCCACTGTGAAGCTGTTCTCTCTCTTAAAGTGGAAATGGTCCTCAATTTTCATCCTGGAACTACATTTACTTTTTAAATTTCCAAACCCTCCATTCTATCTTATCCTTGTGAGAAACCATTTAAAATTATTTAAAAATATATATTAAAAATAAATAATATTCAAACATAGATATTCAGTAGTTATCTTTTGCTCATAACATATAAATATGGGTCCAGAATCATCTAACATAGGAAGGAGAACTTGAATGTCAATAACCAAATTAAAATTTTAATGACCACAACTTTGCATTGTGCCTTCTGCGCATTTTCACAAGACACTTGACAAAATAATACATATACACACCCACCTACAAGTATATATTTATTTACATGTGACACAAATAAGTTTACACGAAAAAATGAACTTAACTCTTACCACTTAATTTAGCTTTTACTCTTGTAGGCATTTTATGAATATAAATTTGTAATATAACGTCCACTTCATAAATTTAAGCACTAAGAAATAGATAAAACTATTCACATCATATCCATTTTACAGGGAATAGAACTGAGGCAAGTGAATGTCCAGATTCACACAGGTAGAAAAGTGGATTTGAAGCTAAGCAGTGGAGCTTCCGTGTTCATGCCACTGACGATTACTCTTTCTTGCCTCATGGTTTTGGGTCTCGCTCTTTCTTGCCTCATGGTTTTGGGTCTCGCTCTTTCTTGCCTCATGGTTTTGGGTCTCGCTCTTTCTTGCCTCATGGTTTTGGGTCTCGCTCTTTCTTGCCTCATGGTTTTGGGTCTCGCTCTTTCTTGCCTCATGGTTTTGGGTCTCGCTCTTTCTTGCCTCATGGTTTTGGGTCTCGTTATGCTTAAATAAAGCAAAGGAATTCTTTCAACACGTGAACACTACCTAATACAACCAGCTAAATACTATTGCATGAAACTCTATTGTAGCAAAAGACAAAAACCACCACAAACTGTATTAATTGTTGAACATTATTTGTTATGTACAAATTTCATATAAATAAAATGTTATAAATATAGTATTAGATTGTTTCTGTATCAGCACTGTCCAGTAGAACTTTCTGCGATGATAAAAGATTGGACCCAAGATGTCCAATAAAGTTGCCACAAGTAATTATTGAGCAATTAAATGTGGCTGCCTTGGTTAAGAAACGGATTTTAATTTTGTGTAATTTTAATACATTTACATTTAAATAAAATAGCTACCATATTAGACAACTCAGAACTAAAGAATGCCCTGAAGTCATGCTTTTGATCTTTTATGACCGTGACTAGAGTAAGAAATATATTTTACATCACAATGTCGTATGCCATGTGAATGCAATTGAATGTTTGGATGTGTATCTAATAAAATTATTTTTAAAAAATAATAGTAACAGACAGTTATTCTGATATTAGCTTTTCAATTCTATTGTATAATGAAAAATTTGACTCAAAAAAATTGATTCTATGTCATATCAACAGTTTGAAATCAGCTGTTTGACAAATCTAGCAAAGGGTATGTGTGTGTGAAGATGTCACTTCTACTCTCTTTGTACCCCCTTGTTTTATAAAGAGAACTGAATGTCACTGCCAAGAACAGACAAACGGCATTGAACATTTTACTGCTGTCCTTCTTCCAGTGGAGTTAAAGGAAATAAAGAGGGTCTTGAGTCTTGAGAGGAGAAACAGCCTCAGTGGTAGACTCACTTTCAATTTTCAGAAACGGCTGATGCTGATGCTTAAAGAGAGTCTTCAGGATGTCAGAAGACTTAAGGAGAGAATGTGGGGATAGGGAAAAAGAAACTTTCTCTTTTCAGGCTAGAAGTGTAAAAAGTGTGCTCAGGGATTCATGCATCTGAAAGACATCACAATGGATCCCAGCAAGTAAGCACAGAGAAGGATCTATGCTAGAAGGAAATCTAGGAAAAGAGACTGAGACAAGGAACAAAGTCAGTCTTCTCTACTCTGGGCTGTAGAAGAGGCTGGTTTATATTTCAAAACACTAATGTACACACACACACACACGTACCCGTCCTAGTGACTGGATAATCTGGTCTTAAAATAACAAAGGTACATATTAAAACTCTGTCACAATTAGCATATGACAAATCTAATGCTTATTGATGATGTCTGCTAAATAAGTTTATTTCAAAACAGTATATGAAAGTACTTACAAGTAGCATGTGTCAGGTTGACTTGTTATCTCATATCTGGGGGAAGGCTGTCAACCTCCCCTTTTAAGTTAATAACTCAGAGCTAGGTTTAACAGTAATATTATATTATAATAATTTGTCTTAATTGAGTTACTAACAAAATATATGCAATATGTTATTGAAACTGTTTTCTAATTTTACCTTTTTGACAAGGAGGCTTTTTTTTTTTTTTTTACTTTTCCATGTATATATATATACACACACACAAGTATATGTTTACACACATCTAATAGTAAGCCTATGTTGTATTAGTATTTCAATGCATATTCATTATATATGTGTGTGTATATATATATCCACACCTTTGAATGCCATTTATGCAATGTATTATTATCTTATTCCCATATCATCTCCTCTCCCTAGAGAAAAATATTCTAGGAAATCATCCCAGTTAAAACATAATCACTGGTGTGTTTATTACAAACATCTAATCTCAACAAAATTAACTATAGAAGTGTTTTGGCTTTGAAAGTGTGAATACTATAAACTTTACAAAAAATGTGATGCTCACTTCATAGCCCACATACTAAAATTGGAAACAGATAGATAATTAGTAAATGTGCAAAGACTCTATCTAAGGATAAGACCCAAATTCATTTGGACTCTTTTTTCTTCTGTATTCTCCTTGCATCTTTTTACATAAGCCTCAGATAAATTTTAATAAGAGCAAAAACTGAACAAATATTTTAAAACCAAAATATAATCATTAAAAATAAATAAAGGTTAAATGGGAGCAAATCCATTTATATCTGAATATGTGTAATAAAAACATCCACAATCTTGACATAAATTTGATAATCTCCTCTAACAATAAATACTGTAAAATACACTTACAACACTTTCTAAAAACTGTTTAGAAACTGGGATAGAGAGTCAGGCAATGCATTTAGAGCACAAGTTAAAATAACTCTTTAGAAACAGTAACTTTTTAGTAGAACTTAATAAGAAAATAAACAAGTACAAAAATACAAATTACTTTATATTGGTATTTTAATGAATATATATTTCCACATCTTTTAAAAAGTAAAATTGTTTGTAATATACATATGACTTTATTTCTGCCTTAATTAAAGCAATAATATATTACCATTGGAAAGAAATATATGTATATAATATATATAATCATTTATATATAAATCATTAATATATTTTTATATCATTTATATATAATCATTTATATCTCTTGTATATAAAATCACATATAATATATAAAATCATATATGTGATATATAAAATCTTTTATGTATAATCATTTATATATAATCAAGTTTTGTTAGATGCATAATATTATATCATTGAAAGATGAAATAATTTTTTAATTAATTTTTATTAATGAACTTACACATAATTTGCCGCAATTAACTAAATAATACTGAAATGAATATCATCTATGCACAAATTTATGTTCTTTAAATATAATTTAACGTAAAACATTTAAGAATTTTGTATTGTTTCCTTAGGATTAATTTCTATAAGTGAATTTGCTAGGTTAGTTAGTTTTTATACTTTCAATATTTTTTATACATATAATTATGTTCTTTTCATATACTTTGATGTCAATGTAGCACTAACAAAATAATGAATACTTTCTGCTAAGACATCAGAGAAGGCAAAAAAAGAAAGTCTAACATTTGAATTGCTTTCTCTTAAGGTAGTTATCAAATTTTGGTGCACATCGAAGTCACCTGGGAGGTTTATTTAAACAAAGACTGGTGGCCCCAACCTCAGAATTTCTAATTCAGCAGGTATTAAAAGGGGCTTGACAATTTGCATTTCTAGCAAGTTTCTTGGTGACATTGCTGCTACTTGTGTGAGGAACACACTTGGAGAAACACTGTCCTAGGGACCTGGCAGGTTTGTAGAAGTATCTCTCTGACAATTACAGTAGAGACTTCTGACAACAGAGAGCTGAACAGAACTTGAAACTGGAGGGCACTACCAGATAGCCTTACCGGATTTTACAAATTTTAAATGGGGAAATAATACCATAGTCACAGCAACTTTTCCATAAGACTAGCCATAGCTCAATTCATGAAGAGAGAATTACTTTAAAACTTAAACCTGAGAAGGATATTATAAGAAAGGAAAATTACAAACCCAAATCACTCATGAACATAGAAGTAAAAGTACAAATTATCAGTAAATTTAGAAGTACACTCAAATTTAACACTTTTTTTAAATGTTTGACAGTTATTTCTGAAACAATTAAACATCCACTTATTGCCAAAACGCATATCACACTACAACTAGAAGGGGGAATTTCTTAATCATCTAAAAAACAATAAAAATCATCAAAATTATGGAAGAAATTTTGAAAGATGCTTTTCTGTGATATGAAGGGATAAGGATGCCCATTACCACAATGTCTATTCAGCATTCCAAAGGCAGTTCTTCGGAATAAAATAAGTCATGAAAAAGAAATAAACCATATTAAAAGTTGAAAAGGAAAATAACTCTAACTTATGATGCATAGACAACTTCATTATTTACGTAAAAAAGTTTAAAAACTGAGAAAAAATATTTAATGTAATAAATGGCCTCAAACAAGCATTGTGAGTATAAAAGTAATTGTTTTAGCAACAGATATTTAAAAGAGATAATTTTATAAGATGTTTCACTTACAACAGCAAGAAAAAAATATGTCTAACCAAAGACGTCTGAGGCACCTACATAGCAAAATTATAAAACATTATTTAGAGAAATTAAAGAAAAACAAATAAAGAACTATGACATGTTCATCCACTGTAAGAGATAATACTGCAAATATACAAATTTAATGTAATCTCAACATAAATGTAAAATTTTGAAAAAGACAAATGGGTTTAAAACCATACTTGGACATAAAAGAAGACTAAAATTATTCAGGAAAATCTTTAAGAAGAACAAAATGTGAGGATTTCCTCTAGGTCAAAGTTAGTTTGTATATTTTTAATAATTTTTATGCATATTACTATATTGTTATGATATACTTTGGTATCAACACAGGCCTAACAAACTAATGAATAATATCTCCCATTAGATATCAAGACTTATTATAAATCACAGTAATTAAAATAATGAAATATTGACTCTAGGAAGACCAGAATGATAAAACAGAATAGAGAGGATAAAAACAAACCCATGGATATAAGTACAGTTTAATTATTACAAAGGTGTTAACGTAGAGTAGTGGGAAAAACATGATCTATTCTGTAAACAGAACTAGGTCAGCCGTCCACCTAGACTGGAAAATAAAAAGCCAAACTAGCTCCTAATCCACAAGTACACATGAATAAATTTATATTAAATGATAGATCTAAAATAAGGTAAAATAGTACTTAATAATATTAACATTTATTATAGTTAGATAACACTAAGATATCTTAAAATAGCATGTGTTTAAAAAGTACTCGTTAAGAAGAATACAGAACTTAAATTGTACATGCAATAGTATAAATTGGATTATTTTAAGTTGTAAACTTTCATTTTTCAAGACACATGCAATGTAATGAAAAGCCACAGAGTAGAAGAGCAACATATATAACCAAGAAGGTTATTCTATCCAGATACATAAAAATGTTATCATGTTAATGAAGAAAAGATAAACAACATAATTTTTAAATGGATTTTTAAACTTCAGTAAAGAAATTATTCAAAGGAAAAATTAACATGTAAACTTGTTTAACTTCATTACCAAGGAAATGCAATTTAAAGCCTCAATGAACTATTACTATACACGTTAAGATGTCTGAAAGCTTAACATTTGTCTGTACCAACTTTGGCCAAATATATAGTGCATAAGATTGTCTTATATACTGTAAGAACAAATGTAAATTGAAAAAGCCACTGTGCTTAGCAATGTGAAATGATCTCCTTAAGATAAATGCATGATTGCGCTGTGACCTACAAATTCTATTCTTACAGATATATACAACAGAGATGTGTCCTCAGGTGCACCAGAAGATATGGACAAGAATTTTTATAGTAGCTATATTGATAAAAGCCAAATCTGGAAATAATCTAAATGATAAACAACGATAGAATTCATCTATAAATTGTGATACATTTACCAAGTCATGCTGTACAATAATAAAAACAAATCACCTAGAGCCCAAGGTGATGGAAAAGTTCTAAGATTAGACTGTAGTGATGGTTATACAACTATAAATATACTAACATTTATCAAACTCTACACTGAAAACTAATGAATTTTATGATATTTTATTTAAAAGTTGAAATTAATAAAATAAACAAATTACGTATCTATAAAATTGTTTTAAACAAGTATTCTTCAGAAAAATATCAGTAAATTGGTGCTAGAGATAGAAATGATTAAAAGGTTATTAAAGTTTTTAAAAATGGATTTTAATGGTTTTTTTATAGTTCATCCAATTTAACAAAATCAATTTGTCAGTCAATACACAAAGGTTTTTTTAAATGGATGCTATTTTAATAATTTTCATGCTTCTTATTTTCAAAAGTATCTTGATTTGGACAATAAATTATGTGATCACATCAATCATAGGTCTTTATTTCCACAACTTTAAGAAACCCTTCTTTAATTTTTTTCATAAAAAGGTAGAACTCAAACAATATATTTTATTACTTGATATTAGTATGAAACACCACTATTTTTAAAAGTGTGTTCAGATATTTGTTCATATTTCTCAGACAGTACTGAAATATCAATGAAAGTTATATTAGCCTGATATTTACAGTAAGATAACTGAAACTCAGACTTTCTAAAATCCCAAAACGTGAGCGATGGTTGCACTCTACTGCCTCATCCACAATGGAGCAGGAAATTTGGATCTGTTATCCTGGATCTCACATTGGTATTAATAAAGTATGAGTATGAATTATGTTTTTTATAGAAATAAGGCCTTGCTACTGAGAACTTTTCCATAACAATGACCCTGTCTAGTTTGCCTTTCTTGTTCCTCTTTTTTATCTTGCTGCTCTTACTTAAATGTGTCCCAAGAAAATTCTATCATCTGCTCCAGGCAGCTTTAGGAGTTCCATTTTGGTTGTCTTTACATCATTTCAATTTGTTTTCAGCAACAGTTCAGAAGAGCGATTGGCCTCCACGGCTTTGTATTTTATAAGATTTTTGCCTTTTGAATTTTACTGGTATTGGGTTATATTTTTGCTTCCCTTCTTGCTTCTCCCAACATTAAAAATACCTTTTAATATGAAATCCTAAGTTAAAAAACATTACTTTATCTTGGATGTTAAGTGTGTGCACATAAGACTGTAAATTATCTTTGTGTCTACACGATTGACTCCCAAACTAAATAAATGTAGTATGCTTTGCTCTTTTATTACTATTCAACTTCCTATTGAAATTATAGTGTATTCATTCTTGCCTAAAATAATTTCAGATGTTGATTGTTCTAATATCTTTCAAAAAATGACAACTAAAATTATAATGTCTGAATGAGAAGTCATCATCTATTAAAAAGCCCTATGTACTCTGTGATTTCCATATGTGGATATGTTTTTAAATATGTAAAGTGCAGCAATTCCCAATTGATTCTTTGAAACATGCATCAATTTTTAGAAACGTGAGCATAACAAAACAAAGGATTTCTGTTTTGTAGTACATGGAGAATCTATATTTCTTCACCAGTGTTACAGAAGAAATTAAAGAGCTTCAAAAATCATTTGTTATTTGATTTAAGGTTGTTATTGGTATTATTTTTCAAATGTTAATAAGTTCCTTTCTGTACTTTTTGCTAATATATTAAATGATTTAAGTTTAAATTGTCTTCAACATATTCCCATTTTTTATTTTGTTCTTTGCTATATTTCAAAATGTGAGCAAACCATAATCCATTTATTAATTATGACAGTGAAAATTTGCCTTATTATTATATGACAAAATCGAGATTTCAAATTGATAGAAATTCTTCTCTCTTTAAATTCTTACAAAGAATACAAAACATTAACTTGTGTCAGAAAGAATCTGCTACTTAAAACAAGATTACGTGCCAGACACATTGACTCACACCTGTAGTCCCAGCACATTGGGAAGCCAAGGTGGGCGGATCACAAGGTCAGGAGATTGAGACTATCCTGGCCAACATGGTGAAACCTGTCTCTACTAAAAATACAAAAATTAGGTGGGCGTGGTGGTGCAGACTTGTAATCCTAGCTACTTGGGAATCTGAGGCAGGAGAATTTCTTGAACCAGGAGGTGGAAGTTGCAGTGAGCTGAGATCTCCCCACTGCACTCCAGCCTGCCAACAGAGTGAGATTATGTCTAAAAAAAAAAAAAAAAAAGAACTTTTACAGATGCTGGTGAGGCTGTGGAGAAATAGGAATGTGTGTACACTGTTGTTGGATGTGTAAATTAGTTCAACCATTGTGGAAGACAGTGTGGCGATTCCTCAAGATTCTAGAATCAGGAATACCATTTGACCCAGCAATGCCATTACCAAGTATGTACTCAAAGGATTGTAAATCATTCTACTATAAGGATATGCACACATATGTTTATTGAAGCACTATTTACAATAGCCATGACTTAGAATCAATCCAAATGCCTACCAGTGATAGACTGGATAAAGAAAATGTGGCATATATACACCATGGAATGCCATGCAGCCATAAAAAAGGAATGAAGCTGGAAGCCATTATTCTCAGCAAACTAACACAGGAACAGAAAACCAAACACCACATGTTCTCACTCACAAGTGGGAGTTGAACGATGAGAACACATGGACACAGGGAGGGAAACATCATACACCAGGGCCTGATGGGGGGTGGGGACTAAGGAGAGGGAGAGCATTAAGACAAATACCTAATGCATGCGGGGCTTGAAACCTAGATGAGGGGTTGACAGGTACAGCAAATCACCACGGTACATGTAAACCTATGTAACAAACCTGCACGTTCAGCACATGGATCCCAGAACTTAAAGTAAAATTCAAAAAAATAGAGAATATGCGTAATAAAGGAACTTTTATACTGTACAAATATCCATTTTTTTTTGTTTCCAATGCAGTTGACCTTGATATAAATGTTAACCTCAAAATCTATATCCTTCCTTATTGTGCGATCTGGCCAAATTTATTCAAGCATAGGTTTTTATAAAGAACTCTGTGCTTAGGTCATCTCTGTGGAAATATAAATCAAAATGAGATATTTACCTATTTAAGGTACTTTACGACTTGTGTGAAATGTGCAGTTTAGAGAGATGAGAAGAGTTAAAGAGTAGCTATTGGTTTCAAGTCATCTTCAGGGAGAAGAAATAGCTATGATATGCTTTGGCTTTGAGCGTGATTCTGAAAGTTTTATGATAATGCGCAGTCTACCAAGTTACCACATGTGACAGCTAATCAACTAGAAGAATAAAGGTGCCAAGGCAGACAGTTCCCATCAGGATGAATTCTTGTGTGCAGTGACCCACTAGCATCATATTTTGAAGCTTTCCTTATTATCATTTCATCTTTTATTTAATATTTCAACTCTATGGTTTCTGCCATGCCCTTGTTTTTACTACACATATTAATAAAAATGTATGCAACAACACATTTTAAAAAGTATCTCTGTCATGAAGGAAATCAAAAAGATATTATTACCTCTGTAACTCTAGGCATGGAGGACATTTTAAATATAAATCTAAAATAGAAAAAAAAAATAAAGTAAGTTCAATTTTAGATAAAAGGTTGATTTTGTATTATACAAAAAGTTTAGTCAAAGTTTGAAAATTCAACAGAAAATGGTAAAGTGTATAAATATGCATTTTTCCACAAAAAATGCAATTAGCATTTAATTTTTTTAAATCACTCTTACTGGTAATCAACACAATGCAAAGAAAATTAATTCAACACACTTATATGGCTTCTCAGATTGGCAGAGATTTAAATAAAGATAGAGATGTAGAAGGGGGCAGGAAGAAAAAGAGAGATTGAGAGAGTACTCTGGGTTGAATTGGAGAGGCACAGGAAAAAGATGTGGACTAGTAGTCCACATCTACAGACTTTTAAAGTATTCAGTATCAGGAAGAAAGCATGCGGTAATGTACAGAGATACTTAGCTTCATCACAGCCTTGCTTTTAAAACAAAATAAATACTCAAAAAGAATAAAGGTTCAAAAAAAGAATACTTAAATTAATTTTTCATGCCTGAGGAAAATGTGTGTTTAACTCATTTTGTGTAGTTACTATATTCTAGAAATGTTATATTAAAAACAATGCTTCAAAAATATGCAAGAAAATTACTCTTATTACATAATATTAATAAAATTAACAGAAATTTCAACTATATCTCTATATACATGGTATGATTCCATGGTTAATTTATGCATAACAAAATTTTGAATGTTTTTATGCTTTTTATGTATTTCTAAATGTCCAGTCTCTACAATTAATACATTACTTTTCTAATTAGAAAGGAATTTGAAAATAATAGCTTAATATTGTTGACATATCATTTACTGATAGCTTTATTTATCTTTTAACTACCTAACCCTTTTTTAGAATTACATTTTTTATCTTTGAAAAGGTATCTTGTGAAATAAACTCATAAAGATTATACAAATTATGTAATTTGGAAATACTTTCCTTTAATTCCTAAGTTAATTTGCAGAGAATTTATTAAAATTTAATTACATTATATCAACTCTATAATACTGTTGGCTCGCCTATAAAACACAGAGGCCAATTAAAATTTGGGAAGGCTGGTAGTCTTAATTTAATTAAACACATACTTTTGTGCACCCTGCTAAGCAGTGAAAGGATAATCAAAAGTTTAGTTCATTTAAACATAATTGAAGCAAATTTGATGGTAAGTGACTTTTTGAGCCCAAGCGTGAAGTTATAAGACCTTGTATCTTCCATCAAAGAGTTGTTCTGTGCTACCTGTATAAAATGATAACCATCATAGACTTTTTAAAATTATTTGACTAGCTTAAACAAAACATATGACTAAAAATTCCTAAATATCCTCTATTCACTGTTCTTTCAAAATTAAGAAGAGGAATATAATTCTGTTAAAAGTCATCTTGCAACTTTGAGGTATCTGTTTTCAGATTCATGCCTAACAAGCTATGAATGAATTCAAGGGAACCATCCTGGACAGCCAGAACTCAGTCATTCTGACAGCTATGTCACCTGACTGAACAGGCCCAGCTGAAATCAACAGAGGTTGCCCCAAATCAATCAAGCCACCTAGATAATCAGTAGACTCACAAGAAATAAAAATAAAAAAAAACATATTTAAGTCATTAAGTTCTAGTGTTTATTGTTACAGAGTAGTAGCTGATACACCTGTATCAAATAAAGCCTATATTTATAAATTATTAATTATAACATTTCTAAATTAAGATGAACAGATTATTTTTTCATTTTAAGCTCAATACAGTTTCAAGATGTCCTGTAACTTCCAGGCATTTGTTCTGAGATTCATCTTTTAATAAGCTTTTTAAATATTTAATAAACTATTTTAAATATCTTAACGTTAGACTCTGAGAAAATATATTTGGGGCTAAACAATGCAGCCATTTATACTTATAGGAGCTACATAACCATAAATATAGAAAAGGTTTTTAAAAAGAGATAAATTTTTTGCCTTATATGGAATAGAGTCATGTCTAAGTAATAATTTAGTGTACACAAATGAAATAAGGCCAAATCACGACATAATCCCAGTATATGTTCATCTCCCTGTGTGAAAGTAAGAGTACGGAAAGCACTGACATTCACTTTCAAGGCTCCATTTCCTCCCTGCCCTCAGTTCACTTTCACTTTCCTCAGCTCAAGAGGGTTTCACATGAAGCACTGGGTTCCAAACTACCATTTCTCAAACTGGGAGATAACGTGTCATTACTGTGATTTTCGTGATTTTTCTGACCCTGAAAGACTAGACTAATAGTAAAACAAGTAAACTATTTGGAGAGTAAACATTTTCTTTTGTTTTGAATAATGAAAATAAAAGCATAGTTAGGTATCTAACATATTATCCATTGATATCTTAAAACATCCTAAAAAAATACCTTAATAATACATTAACTACTTAATTATTAGACAAAAACTTATTAACCTTATTCATCCAGTGAAAAAAGATGAGCACAAATTAACTGTTGAATACGTTCTCAAATCTTTTAAAATTTTCATCAGGAAAAGCTCTTGATGGGCATATGTGGGGGATTCATATTTCCCAAGGCTGTCTTCTGGAAATGTGAGTATAGGAAAGTGATTTTGGGAAAGCAGATGAGGTAGACTACTGAACTGCGTAACTATGAGACCTGTGCTTCAGTAGAATGGTGGGGTGCCTATGTCTTTCAAAATAATCATTGCCTATCACAGTACTCAAGTCTCATAGTCTGATACATGATTGGTATGGTGAGTATTAGAGCAATTTATCTGGGTCAAAGTGTTTAGTGAAAACTCATTAAAATGCAAATCTATTACTTGAGAAAGGTAACACATTAAGTCACAGTACATATTAATAATTTAACATATATTGTGCTCTCCTGAGGTTCTCATAATTGATCTGTTGACACAGCTCTTAGAAGGCATATTCACTTGCATTTTTAATAATAGGCTTATCAAATCCAACATGATTTTATCTCAATTCTTGATCTCCACTCTCTGCATAGTTTCTTTGTTTGTTTGTTTGTTTGTTTTTTCTGGAGTATTTCCTCTCTTAGTGTTGCGTCAACCTAATAAATGATATTACCATCCACTCACCTTGTTTCTCAAGGAAACACCCTTGTTTTTCATCTTTCATTCACTTATTTTTTAATATTTCGCATCTAAGACAACAGCAAGTCCTTTGATCTATCTTCTTCTTACTCTTCTGTTGAAAAATTGTCTAATGGCTTCTCCTGCAATAATAATTCAATCTAAACTATTCGTTTTAACCCCTGTCTACCTCTCCTACCCATCTCTTAGCACGCCCCTCTTAGTTCACTCACTTTAGTCTCATTAACCTTTCTATCGCATACATCACAAAGTCTGTTCCTACTGGAGGCTTCTGTATCTGCTCTTTCTGTGCCAAGCAGGCTGTTCCTCAATAACTTCTTGTGGCTGTCACTTTCTTATCATTCATGCCTTTACCCTTGTCTCCCTGCTCTGAGGGTTCTTCCTGACCATTCTAGCTAATGTATCATTGTCTGAACAATTATTATTTTTCGTTTGTTTGCATACATAATTTATGTGTTACTCCATAAAATAGCTCCCATAATGTGTGAATATTGTTTATCTGTTGCTGTAACCCCAATGTGAACAATACCACCTTAATATGTCATAAATGACTCAAGAGGTTACCTAAAGCAGAATGCCAAGACATGTGAATACATTTAATTCTGTCACACAATCTAAAGAAACTTTCTTGACAGAATATATGCATGAATAACATTCAATATAAAATCATAATTCCAGTCAAATATGGGAATAAAAGAATCCCAAAACCTTTGAATAAAGCATAACCAGATCATTGCAGAATTTTCCCATAGAGTATATTTGTAAAATATTCAACATCTTTGGCATTTTTCTGAATAAAAACAAAGAAATGGTAAGATTTATAAATGTGCCCTATATGAAGGTTTTCAGCTGAATATATTTATGTTTTTAGGAAAAATGTTAACAATTATAACTGACAAATTTTAAAAGGCAGAAATTATGTTCATTAATTCTTCCCCCAGACGCACACAGATTGGAAAAATATGATTGTTATTTACTATTAGTTAAGTTATTCAACTCTGTATTCATTCTATAAATTATAAGTAACTATAAGTGAGTATTAAGTAACTATAAGTGAGGCTAACTATAAGTGAGGCTAAAGAGTGAATTTCATGTCAGGTTGCAAATATTTATATATGATATGATCTCTGTCCTTAAGGAAATGAGTCTAGGTATAACGAGAGACATGAAAATAAATGGCTAAAATGTGGTGGAGCTGTGTTCAGAGGTGACAAGTACATTCATATTGCTATAAAGGAACATGTGAGGCTGGTTAATTTATAAAGAAAAGAGGTTTTGTTTTAACTCAGTTCTGCATGCTGTGCAAGCAGCATGGCACCAGCATCTGCTTCTGGTGAAGCCTCAAGAAACTTACAATCATGGTGAAAGCAAAAGGAGACTCAGCATATCACATGGAGAGAGCAAGTAAGAAAGAAAGAGGTACCAGGTCGCTTTTTAAACAACCAGATCTCGTGTGAATTCATTACAATGGGGAGTGCACCAAGCCATTCATGAGGGATCCGTTCCCATGACTCAAACACCTCCCACAAGGCCCTTCCTCTAACACTGGAAATCACGTTTCAATATGAGTCTTGGAGAGGGCAAATTTCCAGACAATATTAATAGGCTAATATGAATCAATATGAGGAAATGTTTCCAATATTTGAAATGCTGTGGAGAGAGGAAGTCAAGAGAAGGGATCCAGGAAACTTCAGTGAAGAGATTATTTCTAAGCTGAGTCTTAAAAGTCTATTAGGTGGCCAGGCACGGTGGCTCACGCCTGTAATCCCAGCACTTTGGGAGGCCGAGGCGGGTGGATCACGAGGTCAGGAGTTCAAGACCAGCCTGGCCAAGATGGTGAAACCCCTTCTCTGTTAAAAATACAAAAATTAGTCGGGCGTGGTGGTGGGTGCCTGTAATCCTAGCTACTCAGGAAGCTGAGGCAGATAATTGTTTGAACCTGGGAGGTGGAGTTTGCAGTGAGCCAAGATTGAGCCACCACGCTCTAGCCTGGGTGAGACAGCGAGACTCTGTCTCAAAAAAAAAAAAAAAAGAAAAGAAAAAAATGGTGACTAGGTATTAACAAGGCAAAGGAAGAGAGAGTGGTTCTAAGTAGGGATCAATCTGGAAGGCAAAAGTACACAATAAAAAAAGATAAAAGATGAAGAAGAGAAAGCATGAAGGAATCTGACTATGCCTTATTTGCCTTGTTCACCTCTTTGTTTATTTATTGTCCATTTGTTTCTTCAACAGGCATTTGCACAGTTCATATGTACCATGCAAAATGCTTCATAGTGAAGAGCTTGCACTTTGTACTACATGTGAGAACAATAAATTTCATATGAGCTTGTATTTCAGGACATGTTACTTGGCATTTCTCTGCAGGAAAAAAAGGGAAGGATTTAAGACTGCAGGCATGAAGAGAGGCTGTTGTAATAATCCATAAAAACTTGATGATGGTCCACATTAGCGCAGTGGTAATAGAGAGGATGAGACAGATTTAAGAAATATTTAAAAAGCAGTGGGGTGGAGCAAGATGGCAGAATAGAAGGCTTAACTGATCACCCCTGCTGCCGGCAAAAAAAAATCAATTACCAATTTAACAACTATCTACACAAAATAGGACCTTCATAAGAACCAAAAATAAGGAGAGCACTCACAGTACCTCGTTTTAACTCCATAGCACAGGCACTGAAGAGGTAGGAAAAACAGTCTTGTATAGCTGATACCACCACTCTCCCATCCTGTAGCAGCAGCAGTACGATGCGGAGAGTGATTCTGTGAACTCGGGAGAGGGAGAGTACGACAGTTGTGAGATATTGAACTCAGTGTTAATCTGTGTCAGCAGAAGGCAAACCTGGACCAAATTCAACTGACACCAACCTATAAGGTAGCATTTAAAGCAGCCCTTGCCAAGGAGGAATCCTCAATTCCAGCAATCTGAACTTGAGTCCCCACAAACCTCACCACCATGGGGTAAAGTGCTCAAGGGCCCTTGGGCCCTAAGGGAACATCAGTGGTAGTCTGCTAGTACTGCCCATGGGCCTGTAATGATCATGGCCATAGAGTAAGACTCCTCTGCCTTTTGAAAGGGGAGAGAAGAGTGGAAATGAAGTTATCTGTAATTCTCTGTGTTAAGCAGAAATTCTGGATATGAAAAATGACACTAACTGCATCTTTCGATGTGAGTGCTAGCTCTGCCACAGTAGAGTGGAATACTAGGTAGACTTCTAAGAATTTTTTACTGCAGTCCTTAGCTCCTGAAGACATCTTTGGACCCACCCAAGTAAAGCGAAGGACATAGGCCTGGTTGTGTTTGCCCTCACTGATTGCAGATCCTGAGATCTTGAGCAAACATAGGCCGTAGCCAGGGAGTGGTTACAGGAGGGCTTGGGTGAGACCCAGTGCTGTGCTGACTAAATGTCTGACCTAGTGCAGTCCCTGTAGTGGTGACCATAGTCATGCTTACGTCACTCTACCCCAAGCTCCAGGTGGATTAGAACTGAAATAGAGACTCTGTTTGTTTGGGAGAAAATAGAGGACAAGAACAGGGTTCTCTGTCTCATCATCTAGAAAATTATTCTGGATATCGTTCAAGACTATCAAGCCCGTACCTCTACGAGTCTGCAAGAACCATACTGTTACTGGACTGGGTGGCCCCTAAAGCAGAGCTTAGATCACAACACCCAAGTTTTTTCAAATATCTGGAAAGCCTTCCCAAGAACAATAGGTACAAACAAACTCAGTCTACAAAGACTAATTTAAATGCCTAACTCCAACGCCCAGACGCAGACAAATATCTGGAAAGCCTTCCCAGGAACAATAGGTACAAACAAACTCAGTCTACAAAGACTAATTTAAATGCCTAACTCCAACGCCCAGACACAGACAAATATCTGGAAAGCCTTCCCAGGAACAATAGGTACAAACAAACTCAGTCTACAAAGACTAATTTAAATGCCTAACTCCAACGCCCAGACACAGACAAATATCTGGAAAGCCTTCCCAGGAACAATAGGTACAAACAAACTCAGTCTACAAAGACTAATTTAAATGCCTAACTCCAACGCCCAGACGCAGACAAATATCTGCAAGTACTAAGACCATCAGAGAAAACCTGATCTCACCAAATAAGGCAGCAGTAACCAAACCATGTGTCAGGCCACAAAACAAGTCGTAAACACTTGGAGAATTATTACAGTAGCAAGCATTTTCTCCGAACGCAATGGAATAAAACTAGAAATCAATAACAAAAACAATTTTGAAAACTATACAAATACATGGAAATTAAACAACATGCTGCTGATGACTAGTCAGTCAATGAAGAAATTAAGAAAACTGAAAAATTTCCAGAAACAAATGATAATGTAAACACAACATACTGAAACCTACAGAATACAGTCAAAGCAATACTAAGAAAGAAGGTTGTAAGTACCTACATCAAAACACAAGAAAAACTTTAGAAAACAACCTAATAATGCATCTTAAAGAACTAGAAAAGCAAGAGCAAAACAAAATCCAAAATTAGGAGAAGACAAGAAATAGTAAATATCAAAGCAGAAATAAATGAATTTAAAGTGAAGAAAATAATACAAAAGATAAGCAAAAGTTGGTTTATAAACAAGTTAAACAAAACTGACAAACCTTTAGCCAGACTAAGAAAAAAAGAGAGAAGACCTAAATAAATAAAATCATAGCAAATAAAGGGCGCATTACAACTGGCATAGCAGTATTTGAAAAGATTATTAGAGGCTACTATAAGCAACTACATGCCAACAAGTTGGAAAATCTAGAAGAAATCAATACATTCACAGACACATACACTCTACAAGATTAAAATATGAGGGAATTAAAAATTACAAATAGGCCAATGAAAGTAACAAGATCAAAACCATAACAAAGTCTCCCAGTAAAGAAAAACGCAGGACCCAATGGCTTCAATACTAGATTCTATGAGACATATTAAAAAGAATCAATACCAGTCCTACTCAAGTTATTTCAAAAAATACAGGAGGAGGAAATACTTTGACATTCATTCTATGAGGCCAGTGTTTCCCTGATACCAAAACCAAAGACAAATCAAAAAAAGAAAACTTCAAGCCAATATCTCTGATCAATATTGATGCAAAAATCCTCAACAAAATACTTGCAAGCTGAATTTAACAATAAATTGGAAAGATCATTCATCATAATCAAGTGAATTTGTCCCTGGGACGCAAGGATGGTTCAATATATGCAAATTAATCCATGTGATACATCATATCAACACAATGAAGGGCAAAAACATATGACCATTTCAACTGACGTTAAAAAAAAAATAAAGCATTTGATAAAATTAAACATCACTTCATGATAAAAAAAAAAAAACTTGAAAAAACTGGGTATAGAAGAAACACACCTCAACATAATAAAAGCCATAAATATCAGACCCACATGTAGCATGATACTGAATGAGGAGAAACTAGAATTCTTTCCTCTAATATCTGGAACAAGACAAGGATTCTCACTTTCACAGTTGTTATTCAACATAGTGCTGGATATCCTACCTAAAGCAATCAGACTAAAGGAAGAAATAAGAAGAATCCAAATTGGAAAGGAAGAGGTCAAATTATCCTTTTTTTTTTTTTTTTTTTTTTTTTTTTTTTTTTTGCAGAATATAGTACCTTACAATTTTAAAATTACCTAAAGACACCACCAGAAAACTACTAGAGCTAATAAACAAATTCAGTAAATTTGCAGGACACAAAATCAAAATGTAAAAAACAGTAGTATTTCTATGTGCCAACATCAAACAATCTTAACAAGAAAACAGATGTAATCCCATTTATAGTAGCCACAAATAAAATTAAATACCTAGGAATTGATTAACTTAAAGAAGTAGAAGATCTCTATTATGAAAACTGTAAAACATTGATGAAAGAAATTAAAAAGGACACTAAAAAAATGGAACAAAATATTCCATGTTCATGGATTGGAAGAAATAATATTGTTACAATGTGCATTCTACCCAAAGCAATCTAAAGATTCAATACAATCACTATCAAAATACCAATGACATTCTTCACAGATAGAAAAAAAAAAATTCCAAAATTTATGTGGAATCACAAAAGACCCAGAATAGCCAAAGCTATCTGAACAAAAAGAACAACACTGAAAGAATCACATTACCTGAATTCAAATTATACTACAGAGCTCTAGTGACCAAAACACCATGGTACTGGTATAAAAACAGGCACACGGACCAATGGAACAGAATAGGAAACTCAAAAACATATCCACACATCAACAGGGAACTCATTTTTGACAAATGTGCCAAGAACATGCATTAAGGAAAAGACAGTCTCCTCAATAAATGGTGCTGGGAAAATGGATACCCATATGCAGAAGGATGAAACTAGACCCCTATCTCTCACCATATACAATAATCAAATCAAAATGGACTAAAGACTTAAATCTAAAGCCTCAAATTATGAAACTACTACAAGAAATCATTGGGGAAAATCTCCAGGACATTGGTTGGGGCAAAAATTGATTGAGTAATACCTCACAAGCACAGGCAACTAAAGCAACAATAGACAAATGAGATTACATCAAGTTAAAAAACTTTTGCACAGCAAAGGATACAATCAACAAAGTGAAGAGATAACTCACAGAATGAGAATAACTATTTGCAAACTACCCATCTGACAAGGGATTAATATCTTGAATAATCTGATTTAAAATGGGCAAAGGATTTGAATAGACATAAAATAAGCCATATAAATGGCAAACAGGTATATGAACAGGTACTCAATATCACTGATCATCAGACAAATTCAAATCAAAATCACAATGAGATGTCATCTCACCCCAGTTAAAATGGTTTATATTCAAAAGATACGCAATAACAAATGCTGGCCAAAAGGTGGAGAAAAGGGAGCAATCATAAACTGTTGGTGGAATTTAAATTGGTACAATCACTACAGAGAACAGTTTGGAGGTTCCTCAATAAACTAAAAATAGAGCTACTATTTGATCCAGCAATCCTACTGCTGGGTATATACCTAGAAGAAAGGCAATCAGTACATTAAAGAGATACCTGCACTCCCATGTATGTTGCAGCACTGTTCACAACACACAAGATTTGGTAGCAGCAAGCTAAGTGTCCATTAACAGATGAATGGATGAAGAAAATGTGGTACTTATACACAATGGTGCACTATTCAGCCATAAAAAGAATGAATTCCTCTCACTTGCAGCAACAGAACTGGAAGTCTTTATGTTAAGTGAAATAAGCCAGGTGCAGAAAGAGACACATTACAAGTTCTCACTTGTTTGTGAGATCTAAAAATCATAACTATCGAACTCACGGAGGTAGAGTAGAATGAGGGTTACAAGTAGGGTAGTAGGGAATTGAATGAGAGGTGGGGATGGTTAATAGTACAAAAAATAGAAGGAATGAATAAAATCTAGTTTTTGATGGCACGGCAGGGTGGCTATGCTCAATAATAATTTAATTGTACAGTTTAAAATAATTAAGCATAATTTGAACACATTTGAACACAAAGGATCAATGCTTGAGGAGATGGATGTGCCATTTTCCATCATGTGATTATTATACATTGCATACCTGTATCAAAATATCTCAGGTACCTCATAAATATATACTATGTACTCACAAAAATTAAATTTTAAAAATTAAAAAAATTAAGGCAAAACATTCATAGATTTTACAAGAGAACTAATTGTCAATGGTATGAAGTGAGCAAGGAGAGGTTATTAAACCTTGTCTTTTATCAGCTCCTCGTAGCTGAAAGGCAGTTTCTATAAAATGGCATGACATGTCATGTCAAGGTAATTCAGCCACACCCCCGAAGGGGATGGGGAGAACTCTGCTTCTCTAGTCCTTCTTTCCATGTTGCTCTTTCACTGGTCTTACAGCCCCACAGAACTTCTCTCTCTAGAAAAGAACCCTCTGATGTGTTCACAGAACTTTTGGAAACATATCTACATTTAAATACATATATTTTGTACACATATGTGATTGAAGGTCACGAAAGAAGAGATTAAAAAATCCCACCCCAATCCTATTATAGTTGTTTGGTCTGCTCTTCTCTTCTTCTTCTTTTTTTTAAATCTCAAATTGTATTTTAGGTTCAGAGAGTACATGTGCAAGCTTGTTACATGGTTTTATGCTCACAACCTGTGTGACAGGATTATTCATATCCCAAACCTCAGTGTCACGCAATTTACCCATGCTCTTCTCTTAGTACCTGTATCATGAAATTAGTAGAGAGTGTAAGAGAATTCTGAATATCTTGCATCTTTGCAGATTGGATTTTGATGTACCTCCTGTGCCAAAGAAAAAAAACAGAAAGAGGCTATTCAATCTACCTTTTGCCTTTGGGCTAAATTTCAACTAAAGAATCAACGATAGCCTAGGTCTCTTATTTATAATCACCAAGACAGAAAACTGTATAACCATTGGGCTACAATATCAGTTTATTTAGAAGCATATTCTTAATACTTATGTAAGCAAACATGTTTTGAAAGTAGACATGATGTCTTAACATACTACTTGAAATTTAAAAAATAAAATTAATTTTTAAACCCAAAATTTTAGTTACATTTTGTTACTGTACACTATCTCACCAAATACTGTAATAATTAGATCAATTTTTGATTAATGAATTATTGGAATCCAAATATTTTTAAATTTATATATGATTGTATTTATGAGTTCAAAAATGTCTATTTTATCTACATAGTACTACTCTTACACACATAAATACATTTGTATTCCTAATGACAATGTATTTGTAACCATAGTTTGAAGAAATGAACATATTAGAAAAATTAAAATCACGTGTAATGAGTAAATGTTATATAAATATATAGATTTTCATTTTACTCTAACATTAAATATTACTCATTTTTTAAATTTAATAGTATTTTGGAGGGAACGTCTTATTTGAATATAACTGTTTCCTTTCTTTTTTTAGTTTTACTTTAAGTTCTAGGGTATATGTGCACAATGTGCAGGTTTGTTACATAGGTATACATGTGCCATGTTAGTTTGCTGTACCCATCAACTTGTCATTTACGTTAGGTATTTCTCCTAATACTATCTCTCCCCCTGCCCCCTACCCCTCAACAGGCTCTGGTGTGTGATGTTCTCTGCCCTGTGTCCAAGTGTTCTCATGGTTCAATTCCTGCCTATGAGTGAGAATATGTGGTGTTTGGTTTTCTGTCCTTGTGATAGTTTGCTTAGAATGATGGTTTCCAATTTCATCCATGTCCCTGAAAAGAGCATGAACTCATCCCTTTTTTATGGCTACATAGTATTCCATGGTGTATATGTACCACAATTTCTTAATTCAGTCTATCATTGATGGGCATTTGGGTTGGTTCCAAGTCTTTGCTATTGTGAATAGTGCTGCATAGCCAAGACAATCCTAAGCAAAAAGAACAAAGTTGGAGGCATCATGCTACCTGACTTCAAACTATACTACAAGGCTACAGTAACCAAAACAGCATGATACTGGTACCAAACAGATATATAGACCAATGGAACAGAACAGAGGCCTCAGAAATAACACCACACATCTATAACTGTTTCCTTTCTAAAGGACATTAGATTATACAAGTAGAAGATCTGGGGTGTCTCTCTAATACAATTCTGTACAGATCTTAAGTTACATAATTTCAAAAGATTTTCTGTTAGCCAACATGAGACTGTAAATGTTTAATATTTGAATATTATCACAAAATTTATGATTGATAGTTCCTACCAATTAAATACCAAATTGTTTTTCTTAAAATATGTTTAATCATATAATTGAGAGTACAACATAACCTTTAAGTAACAGAGCAATTGTAACACATTTTGGCACTTTTCTTTTTTTAATGCTTTATTAAGATTGTTAGCCCATTTTGCACTGCTGTAAAGGAAATACCTGAGACTAGAAAATTTATAAGGAAAAAATGTTTATTTGGCTCACAATTCTGCAGGTCATACAAGCATGACACTAGTATCTGGTCAGCTTTTGGTGAGGCTTCTTGTAGCTTCTACCATGGCAGATGACAAAGGGAGAACGTATGTGTCACATGGCAAGAGAGGCAGCAAGAGAAACAGGTGGAGGAGGAGCCAGGCTCTTTTAAACAATTAGTTCTCTTGCAAACGAACAGAGCAAAATCTCATTACCACGAGGAGTGCACCAAGCCATACATGAGAGATCTGCCCCCATGACACAAACACCTCCCAGCCAGGCCCCATGAATATTGGGGGTCACATTTCCACATGAGATTTGGAGGGTACAAATACCCAAACTATATCCAAAGTTAATTTATGTTATTCTTAAAGGGAAAAGAAAGTGACTAGAAGAGGCCGGTGCGGTGGCTCACGCCTGTAATCCCAGCACTTTGGGAGGCCAACGCGGGTGGATCACCCAAGGTCAGGAGTTTGAGACAAGCCAGGCCAAGATGGTGAAACCCCATCTCTACTAAAAATACAAAAATTAGCTGGGTGTGTTGGTGGGTGCCTCTAATCCCAGCTACTTGGGAGGCTGAGGCAGGAGAATCACTTGAACCCAGGAGGCAGAGGTTGCAGTGAGCTGAGATCGTGCCATTGCACTCCAGCCTAGGCGACAAAAGCGAGACTCTGTCTCAAAAAAAATAAAAATAAAAAGTAAATAACTAGAATAAATAGATCTAAAGTGAATTAAAATTGGAATTATGAAGATTGTGAGAACCCTAGGTTAGATCTGACTGATTTTTACTTCATTGTATTCAAAAATCCAATGCTATTATGAATTTTTAGACTAGAGTCCAGCAGGATTTAAAATATAGACTAGGTCATTTTAGTTTGAGCGCATATACGTATATATACACACATATATTCATATACACATGTTTATATATATTCTATCTGCACATTTTCAGAGTTTTAATAGAAATTTAGTCTTCAAAAGTGAATAAGCAAAAGTTGTGTTCTTCTCTGTTTATGTAATGCTTACATTTTTCCTCAACAGGGTTCTGCCAATGTATGTGCTTTTCACTGTGTAAGGGCAATGTTTAGATGCCTGGCGCTCTCTGTCCACGGAGTAAGAGGCTGAGGAATAGTAAAAGAACTGCCTGCTCTTCATTAGGACAAGTACCTAATGCATGCGGGGCTGAAAACCTAGATGATGGGTTCATAGGAGCAGGAAATCACCATGGCCCATGTATACCTATGTAACAAACCTGCACATTCTGCACATGTATCCCAGAACTTAAAGTAAAATAACATTTAAAAAAAAAGCAAACTGCCTACTCATATATATAAACAATCACTATCAGTCTACCAGAGTGTTTAAAATTTCATCTATTATTTAGGATATTATATCTCCTATTAATATGAATGCATTAACCAGAATGGATAATGCAAGAATTTATTAAGTGTTTTGTAAAGTATAAGATCTAAACAAATGCAAGCTAACAATAGTGCATAAGACATACTTTGACACGGATTATTTCTATCAGGTATCCACCCAGAAAACAGAAACTTAAGTGATAGAAAATTCAAAACAATTCTATTAGTCATCTTAAAAGGTGTTAAAAGAGAACAGCTGCTCATTTAAAGATAGGAAAACTATCTCTAATAAGAAAGTGTTATGCATATCATGAAAAAAACAATTTATAGTCTATTTTGATAAGTAGCTTGCCAATAAAAATTGTCATACATTTTTATAAGCTTTCTAATAGCATTTCAATGTATTATACTTTAATTGGGGGAGTTTTGGAAATTTATAAGTACTAAATTATATTATTAGTTTCTTCCGTGTTTTAATATAAATAAAATTCCAATATGCTAAAATTCATTTTATATAGGTATAGTTTTCATAATTAAAGGCATGGAGCAGTCATATGCTTTTAGTATGTCACAGATTACTATGCAATGAAGAACAATATAATCTCTTAGTCTTTTTGTGTAAAGTTCCATTGATAATACATTTCAGAACACTGTAATATAAAATGAACAAGAAAAAAATGCCATCATCATCTCTTGGGTATTGTACAATGCAAATTTTATCAGGTCCTTTCTAAGGCAAAACACAAACCTCTCACCTATTAAACATGATAAATTAACATAAAAGGTACACTGGAGTCCAAAGACAAAAATGGAAGCGATAGTATTACTCAGTGGGAAGTACAAACACAATGGAAGAACTTGAATTATTTTTGCTCTGTTGTTCCTGCACAATAAAAGAACCATGGCAGACATTGCAAATTCATCACACACATTCACTCTATTTGTACTTTCTTTCTGTTATAGAACATGTATTCTTTGATATATTAAATAGATGTGTTCCCTCAGAAATGATAAATTCCATATATTGAGTGCAGTTGTTTTATTAATATTTAATACAAATATTAATGTAATTTTTTTCAGGAAAGTTTTCCGAAATAACAAAATTGGAAACATATCTAAATCCCAAAAAACAAAAGGGTCAGAAACAACCATTGGAAGATAAGTGGCTCTTTACAATGAAAAGTCATGAGAAAAAATGGTTTTATACGTATAACTGTGGGCCCAAGGAGGGCAGGTGAGATGTCTCCCATCACAAAGAAATGCAGACCAATAAGGTCCAAAATTTCTATAAACCTAAACCTCAGATAAGTTTATGCTCTAATTTAATAATCCCATCTTAAAAGATCTCTGCAGAAGAGGCAATCATGTTTCTATTTTAAGTAGAATCCCAAACTACACATTGTGGTAAAAATTTCCGATATGGAACACAAAAATATGCTGGATAAAATGTTAACATTCATTTTAAAAAATGCGTAGAGTAATAAGAAAATAAGAATCCCCCAAATTAAAAGTAATATGCAATTCAACGGACATTAAGCAAGCACTAAATTGCTCTAGAAGCATCTGCTGACCTCTGGTCTGAGGTGGCCTGGAATTTTGGCTTAATGGTCTGTGCACTATAAACAGGGCAAAGTCTGGACAGGGGTTTGGATCAAAAGATCTTTATAAAGTTGGAACTCTGGGAAGGCTTTACCTTCAACTGAGTATGTCTCAAAAAATCCTAAAATACAGAAGGAGATGTTTGGGACACTTTCTTGAAAAAAATATATATATATAAATATGTCTCCTGGGATTTCTCTTTTCTTTTCTTTTCTTTTTTTTTTTTTTTTTTTTTTTTTTTTTTGAGACGGAGTCTCGCTCTGTCGCCCAGGCTGGAGTGAGTGGCGCCATCTTGGCTCACTGCAAGCTCCGCCCCCCGGGTTGCCGCCATTCTCCTGCCTCAGCCTCCCGCGTAGCTGGGACTACAGGCGCCGCCACCACGCCCGGCTAGTTTTTGTATTTTTAGTAGAGACGGGGTGTCACCATGTTAACCAGGATGAACTCGATCTCCTGACCTCGTGAGCTGCCCGCCTTGGCCTCCCAAAGTGCTGGGATTACAGGCGTGAGCCACCGCGCCTGGCCCTGGGATTTCTTAACTGCATTCTGCTTCCAGAGGTGCTTGACAGCAGAATTTCTGAAGTAGGGCTGAAATAACAGGCTGAAGATTGAGCTTGAAGTGGCCTTAGGCCCTTGCTATCTTTACCTGAGAGAAACAACAGAAGCAGGCTCAAAAACAAACAAAAACCCCCAAAACCCACAAAACTTTAAGTCAAGCCTTCAAATAATCTCCAAGATTTATTTTCTAAAATAGAATATTAACAAAAAATTAAGTTGACAAGAAAATACATATCCTGAGTGAGAGTTTCTGACACGAAAGAGACTATCAGAATGATCTACATACCTCTGAGTAAGAAGCAAATCTATAAACACACAGGTCACCTAGAAGTAAAAAACATATTAACTAAAATTAAAATAATGCAGACTGGTTTTACAACTATTTAGAGAAAACTGAAAACACAATTAGTAAGCTGAAAAAAAGTCAGTGAAATTTATTCCAAATTGAAACACAGATGTAAACATGTGAAAAACCGGTAGGAATAGGCCAGGTGCGGTGGCTCACGCCTGTAATCCCAGCACTTTGGGAGGCTGAGGTGGGCTTATCAGGAGGTCAGGAGTTTGAGACCAGCCTGGCCAATATGGTGAAAACCCGTCTCTACTACAAAAAATACAAAAATTAGCCGGGCATGGTGGCATGTGCTTGTAGTCCCAGCTACTCGGGAGGCTGAGGCAGGAGACTCTCTTGAGCTCGCGGCGGAGGTTGCAGTGAGCCAAGATCGAGCCACTGCACTCCAGCCTGGGTGACGGAGTGAGATTCTGTCTCAAAAAAAAAAAAGAAAAAAAAAAAAGAAAAGAAAAAGAAAAAAAAACAGTAGGAATAGGAATCATCTACTATGCATTTGTACAGAATACAAAAGAAGAGAGAAATGATGAGAAATAAACAATATGTGAAAAACAATGGCTATTTTCAGAACTGATGAAAACTATTATGCTATAGAATCAAAGATCCCAATTTATTGTAAACAGGAACAATTAGAAATCTATGCATAGACATTTGTAATAATAATATTGCAGAAAATAAAAGACAATAGCAAATTCTTAAAAGGAGCAGAATTCTGGGTGGGGGGAGAGACCATCTTAAAAGCAATCTTGAAAGGATTGCATTAGGTGGACAGATTATTTATAACAGCAACAATGTAAACTAAAAAATACCACTATGCTAAAAAAGAATAACTGCCATCCTAGGAAGCCACACTCTACACCTAAAAATTTTAATCACTATTATGAATATTGAGATATATTTTAGTGACACTGTTGGAAAATAAAGATAAACAATAATTTCTTGGACATCCTGACAAAGAGTCATTTACAAAAGGCAGAAAATTATAATAGAGTTTCATTAGACTTCTAAAACCAATACAGAAACTTTTTTAAATGATTTCAAAACCAGAAAGCATATCACAGACACTGTAGCCAGCCAAATTCTCCTTCAAGTAAAATGGCTATGAAAATGCAAGGACTTGAGAATAATTGTTCCCATAAGAACTTCTTGAGAAACTCTTAGAGAATGACCTTCAGACAAGAAAAAATGATTTGAGAAGCTTCAGCATAAGGTTTGTGGATAATCACTAAATATATTTAATTGTTGGATTTAGACTAAATAAGAGAGGTAAAGTGCCAGAATAGTCTATGTAAACATTACATAATTGGACAAGTGCATCACTCCTCTCTGAACTGTGGAAGGGAAAAAGCCACGAGACCTATAAAGTAACAACTTCTTTCTAACCCATATCAGAGCTGATATCACAGAACAACAATACAACCTGAAAGCTGAGGAGAGACCAACTGGAGATATATGTGACCACCACCAAGTACATAAGAATAAAAGAACCAATACTTCAATGAATTGCTAAAAGCTGAGTAAGTGTTCACATGGCAAAGTAGGATCTCTGGATGGGAAATTGAAGATGGTCTCCGTCTGTGGTTGCAGGTATGAAAGGGACAGTCACCACTGCAGGAAAGATGAACCAGTAAAACTGGGAAATAATGTAAACAAAGCTGTCTTTTCCAGTAGATGGTATTGACATTCACACTTCTCAAATGACCTGTGGTAAACGGCCAGAAGTTTTTGGAAAAACCATTTATGACCTTTTTTTTTTTTTGGTAAAATATAGTAATAATACAGTAATAACACACTAAGATGCTGTGACAATTCTATGTTTCTATGAAAATTTTGCTATGTCTATTCTGAATGTCTTCACATACTTCCTTGCAGATGAGTAGTGAACACTGGGTGGAACAGCCTTAGTCTACAAGTCACATTTTGAGTAGATCTGAAACTATACATTTAAAAAAAGTCCCTATCATTTATATTTTGTTTCATAGGATGTTAAGGGCTGGGCACAGTGACTCATACCTGTAATTCCAGTGCTTTCAGGGGATGAGGAGGGAGGTTTGCTTGAGGCCAGAAGTTCAAGACCCGCCTGGGCAAATTAGAGAGACTTGGTCTCTACAAAATTTACCTGGGTGTGGTGGCCTATTTCCAGTACTGCTAGCTACATAGGAGGCTGTGGCAGGAGGATAGCTTGAGCCCAGGAGTTTCAGACTGCAGTAGACTATGATCCCACCACTTCACTCAAGCCTGGGTGATGGAACAACATCGACTTAAAAAAAAAAAAAAAAGTGTTAAGCAAGGTATTTGTTATAAGGGCCCTAAATACGTGTCAACTCCATTTCTTTTTACCAAAAAAAAATTGAAAACAACTTAAAGTACTCATATCATATGCTCACAGATACTTTTAAGAAATAAATCCAACAAAGATATGCAAGGGCTCTATTGTAAGGAATTAAAGATTATATAAACATCTTATTGGGAAATTCAGTACTATGACAATATCTGCATTCCACAGATTGATTTGGGTTTTCAGCTTAATTTTAGTCAAATCCTAACTGGGTATTATTTGGAAGTTGGCAGGCTAATTCTGTATTTTAAGTGCTGGAACAAAGAGCCAAGTATAAGCAAATTTTTACATGAAAGAAGTACAAGGAGTGAGATGATCTATTATAAAATTTTATTAAATAAAACATTATTGTGTTTATGCTCAAGTACAAATAAATGGACTTATTTATGAAAGTAGGACAGAAATGGCATTGCAGATTATGCAGGAAAAGGTGAGGTATTATAATAGTTCTGGTTTTTATTGAAGAGTCAGCACTTAGCTTTAGTGTTGCTTTTTTATTCTTTGGTTATTTTAAATCCTTTTCCCCGTTTGTTTGTGGTTTTGCTTTGTTTTGCTTTCTTTTATGTTTTAGAGGGAAGGATGATTTCAACAGAATTACTATGCTTGGCCTAGATATGCCTTGCTGTATGTTTATCCAGCTTGCCTTGATTCCATAGCGTTATTGCTGAATATCTCCAACCAAAATTTTGAAAATTCTCAACCATAATGTCATCAAATATTGCTTCTGTTTTATTTTCTATCTCCTTCAAATACTTCAATTACAAGTATGATAAACCTATCATAGTTACCAAACCTATCATACTTATATCTTCTACGTCTCTTGTACATTTTTAATATATTCTTTCATTTAACCTATTCATAGTTCATTATGAGTATTTCTTCTGACCCATATTCCTATTTGCATTTTTCCCAGCTCTGACTAATGTATTAATCTCACCTTTCAGATTGTTAATTTCTGTTATGTATAATTTTCAGCTCTAGAATTACCATTTTCTTTCATGCTTTTGAAAGAAAGATATCTATCAAATTTCTCAAACTCATCTTGTATTTTCTTTACCATATTACCATAGTCTTATCTTTTTTTTTTTTTTTTTTTTTTTTTTTTTTTTTTGAGACGGATTCTCGCTCTGTTGCCCAGGCTGGAGTGCAGTGACGCAATCTCAGCTCCCTGCAAGCTCCGCCTCCCGGGTTCCCGCCATTCTCCTGCCTCAGCCTCTTGAGTAGCTGAGACTACAGGCGCCGCCACCACACCCGGCTAATTTTTTATATTTTTAGTAGAGACGGGGTTTCACCGTGGTCTCAATCTCCTGACCTTGTGATCCACCCACCTCGGCCTCCCAAAGTGCTGGAATTACGGGCATGAGCCACCATGCCCGGCCTCCATAGTCTTATCTTTTTAAATTCTGATCTGATTTTTTAAAGTCTAGATTCCCTTGGAGTCTGTCTCTAATATTACATTTGCTTGCTCAATAGGCATGATTATTTTTGATTAAGTGCTAGGCATTGTAGAAAAAATAGTAGAGATATTTTCAGCTCTGGAGGAAATGTTCTTCACAGAGCATTTGTATTTTCTTCTGCCAGGGGTCTAAGGCAAGAGCAATTCCAAGTCAATTTACTCATTCTACATTTGTGACAATTTGAAGCTGTGTTTCTCTCAGTAAGGGTTTGTTTATCTGAGTATCTTCTACTAAGCTATAATTCTTTGGGTGACCTCTGTAATACTAGTCAGGTCTATCAGGGCTCCCAGTCCCTGGTAGATCCTAAATTCCAACTTTTGTCCCCCTAGCCTTGTGAGTCTGTTCAAATTTCCTCTAAAATCCCAAGCCTGCTAAGTAAATTAGGGCCTCAAATACTTAGAAAAAAGTTTTGTTTAGTTTTTCCTCACAGATCTAGACTTGTATTACCTTGGTAGCTCTATATCTTACAACATATATTTTCAGCATATACTCTCCAGTTTTTCTATTTGTCCTCATCACGTGTGCTTGTTCAAGTACCTAATTCACTGTTATGGGAAAAAGAAATCGGATAACTTACCTTTGGATCTAAAAATTAGGCACTAATAACATTTATGACACCTGAAGTCTGTTCTTTATAACTATATTTTAAGGCATTAAGTGTGTGTGTAGGCTAAGAGCTATCCATATTTTTAGTATAAGTAAGTTTATTTTTGTTACTACATGGGAACCCAAACAATATTGCTGCTAATATAAATTGGTGATTGAGTTGAAAAATGGGCAAGTTCTACTAATTTTAACCATTGACATTGCTGTTCAATTCTACTGATTTGTTTCAACAGAAAAATGTGTGTTCCAACATCTTCTGCTGACCTCTTCATTTTCTGAAAAACCAATTTACCTGCAGATAGGAACAGAAAGGCAGGGTGTGCATACTGGTGAGAATTATGAAACAAAGATTAATGAACGGTGCTTGTCAAAGATTTGCTGAAGTCAAGTATTTTGCACAGGTTGCCTGATATAGCAGTCATGCATTCATTCAGTCTAGAGAGTTTAGGACATAAAAATGGAATCATGCCAGATGAGTGAGCTAACGAAATGTGAGTGCCTGAATGGTAGCAATGCACCCCACATACTTCAACTTAATAAAATCTGGCAATTCTCCCTTCTTAGACCTCGTTTTTCCCTCTGTTGATTGAATATGGATAACATTTCTAAAAGATAAAGGACAGGAGTAGGGATATGCAAACTATTTACATCCTTAATTTACTCTTAATTCTATTGGACTTTCCAAGCACGCTAGCCATGGTCCCAACAGGCAATTTAAGGTAAACTGATCTGTGTTTAAAAGAAGATTAACCATAGATAAATTTAAAATGGTAATATAAACTGTAGTCACAATTCACAGCACCAGTATAATAGATTTCTAACATCATTGGAAATTAGATTTATCATTGTGAGGACATTGGAAAGCAATATTTTGTTTTCCTTGTAGTAGTTTGTTCTCTATTTTACATACGTAGAGAGAATTGTATCCTAATTAACTTCTAACTTAAATACTGGGAGCTTAGTTTGGATGTCAAGTCCCTACATTAATTGATAACCAATTATTACTCAAATGTGCAGGCCCTGAGATATTTATAATATGTCCTGTGATACTGTTTCCTTTTATTAGTTGATATGATTTGTCTCTGTGTCCCCATACAAATCTCACTTCAAATTGTAATCACCATAATCACCACATGTCAAGGGCAGGAGAAAGTGGAGGTAATTAAATCATGGGGGTGTTTTCCCCCATGCTGTTCTTGTGATAGTGAGTTCTCAAGGGATCTGATGGTTTTATAAGCATCTGTCATTTCCCCAGCTTGCACTAACTCTGTCCTTCTGCCTTGTGAAGAAGGTGCCTGCTTCTCCTTTGCCTTCTGCCATGATTGTAAGTTTCCTGAGGCCTCCCCAGCAATGCAGAACTGAGGGTCAGCTAAACCTCTTTCCTTTATAAATGACCCAGTCTTAGATGTTTTTTCAAAGCAGTGTGAGAATGAAGTAACACAATAGTCAAAAAGAATAGCAAGAATATAAGGCAGTAACAAAAATCTTCCTTTACAGAGAAAGACACTTGTTTATCTAGAGAAAAAACTCAGTTTCAAGATAAAAATCTAGTTCTCTAGGTAAAAATTATCTCTGCTTTAAGGTTATTCTATTTAGAAATATTTACTCGCTATGTATAGAGAAACATTCCATTTCTGTTTAGATATTTTATTTAAATCAAAGTGAACGAGCATGTTCTTGAATAAAATTATGTAACTCATCATTCTGATAAATTAATAGTTTGTTTAAATGTCATATGTTTTAGACATTTAAATATTTAAAGTTAAATTTAAATCAAGTTAGAAGTATTTGTGAGGAGATGAGAATAATTGTCCCTGAGAACATTTTAAATCACTATTTATAGATTTTCAAAATCAAATTTTTTTGTCTTGTGCCATAAGTTGATGAAGCAATGACAAATTCAGTGGTTAGAAAAAAAGGCATAAAAAATAAAATTGAGAGAAAAAAATCTATGAAAACAATAATGGCACGGAGCTATTTCTAAGTTATGGCTGCAGGGAGATTAGAAAGCTGCACAAGAAGTTTTGGGACATTTTATTTTATTTTATTTTATTTTATTTTATTTTTGCACAATAAGAGATACCTTTTATCCTGGATTCCAAGAAATAAATATCTCCCTAATAATGATAATAAAATAATAATAATTTAATTTTCCCCGCTTTCTTAACCACTCATACACATGGCTTCAGCAAATAGAAAGTTGATCTAGAGAAGATGTTCCCACTGCCCACCTAGTGGGTGATAAAGACATGTTTTAATAGGTGAATGAAACAAAAGAATGGTGGTCACAAATAAATCTAAGATAGTTTCTTTACTATAGAACTTCTGAAACATGTAATAAATACATAAATGTAGAATATGAATCAACTTGGAAAGAGTATGGTATGTGAACAATATTTAATACTTTTTATGACCACAGTGTGATAAGAAGACTTATAAGATGGCTTCCCAAGATTCCGGGACCCTGGTATACACACACCTTCTTCCAGTTATTAAATGAAGTACTAATCTACGTACTGCTGTGAAGGACTTTTGCAGTTGCATTTAGGGTTCCAAATCTGTTGTTTTAAGGTTGGGGAAATAATCCAGAGACCCTGACTTAGTTAGGAGAGGCCTTTAAAACATGTTTAAAATGTGTTTTCTCCAGCTGTTTGCAAAAATGGAATTCAGGGATTTGAGGCACAAGTAGGAAGTAATGTGTCATTGTTTACGTGGATAGAAGTAGCCAAGTGGCAAGGAATGTGTGTGAGCTGTGGGTGCTGACAGTGGTCTCTGGCTGACAGCCAGAACATAAATAGAGCCCTCAGTCCTTCAACAACAAGAAACCAAATGTTGGCACAAATAATAAACTTGGAAACATTTTTCCCATCTAGAGCATCCAGATGAGAACTCAGACTGGAGAATGCTTTTATTCCAGTCTTATAACAATACCCTGAGCAGAGAATAAGAATGCAGTCATGCCGTGGTGAACTGACTTACTGAACTACGAGCTAATAAATGGGTGCTGTTTATTCAGCTGCTCTGTCAGTGATAGTGTATCACACAATAAGAAAAAATAACACCCAAACACAAAAATATACCTCACTTTTTAAAATTTGATGAACTTCCTAACTTCTGTCTTTCATTTTTTCCCAAAGCCCAGTATAATTACTATGTATAAAAATAATATGGACATGCAGTTTCAGAGAGCAATGCCTGATATTTTGTAAAACATCCTGCAAGACTGAAATCTATTTGCAAATTTATTATTTACTTTTTGACAGCTGTCTTTTCCAATCCTCTAAGGCCCTTCATTTCTGGATTCTTCTGTTTCCTTCCTTCTTGGCCAATTCTTGTCGAGCTCATTTCTTTTAGTTTATACCTTGTAAAGGTACTCAATAGTCAGGAACACACAACTAACCATGGCTCTTTCCAACCATATTTCCTTAGAGTTGCAACTCAGTAGGCACATGGTATGCCTCCCAATTTATTATTGAAGAAAATGTTAACCAAATGTTTTACCGAGCAGTAACAGGTTGTTTCAGCCTCCCAACTTACTATATTTGTTTCTTCTGTGCCCATCACCTAAGAGCTACCACAGAGACACATGTTAGAGATTTTGTTATGATAGTGCTCTAGTAAAAGCTGGCAGTTACTTTACTAAAGGACACTAATTGCCAGGACAAGCAAACCTCCACCTTTCAGAGGCTTAACACAATAGAAGTTTATTTTTTGCTCATCTAATTGTTTAGTGTAGGGTTACATTGATAGACATGAGAGAGAGTGGTGATAGAGGCAAACAGATTCTACACAATGATTCAGGAACCAACACTGCTGGCCATTATGCTATTTTCTTCAATTGGACACCAAGGTTTACCTGACTGTCAACATCTAGTTGATAGATGGGCAGAGAGCATGACAGGGTATGATAGTTTATTGGTAATATGCTTTGAATATCATCTCCAAAACTCATGTTAAAACTTAATTCCCAATGATGAGGGGATGGCCTTTAAGAGGTGATTGAAGTATGAGGGCTCTGCCTGCATGAATTTATTAATTCATTCATGGATTAAGGAGATAATGAATTAATGAGTTAATGGATTAATGGGTTACAATAGGAGAGGAACTGGTGTCTTTATATGAAGAAGAAGAGAGACCTGAGCTAGCACATTAGGATGCTGAACCCCTTTGTCACGTGATACTGTGAACCGCTTCAGGACTTTTCAGAGGGTTCTCATCTGTAAGAAGGTTCTCATGCAATGTCGCCCCTTGCCTTTGGACTTCTCAGCCTCCATAACTGTAAAACATAAATTCCATTTCTTATAAATTACTCAGTTTCAGGTGTTCTTTTATAAGCAACAGAAAATATACTACTACAATGTGGTGGGCTTGAAAGTGGTGTGATTTTGTATGCAGCATTCCTTCGACTTGGATTCAGTCACATGACCACCACCTGGATGGTGTAGGGATGCTGGACAATGTCACCCAGCTGTGGGTTAATTAAGAAGAGAAAACAATTTGAGGGATACAAAATATTTCTGTCTCAGTATACTTTCCCACCTGTTCAAATCTTTTTTGAGTTGTTAATTCTTTTAATTCTCTTAATTACCTTTATTTCCCTAAGAAAAACAAGTGTGTGTTATCTTAAAACATTTTTATAGAATTTACATGTAACATTGTGATTGTTTCTAAAATAATTCCTGAAAAGTATATACATATATAAATAATTTAAGTACCATATTGGTGACATACAAATGTTTAAAGCCTTCTCAGCATTACATAGTTAACAATATCTTCACATTGATTTCTTTAGTTTACTGATTTGTGTCTATCAACAAATTCTATCTTACCTCCTAAACCATAAACTCCAGAGTAGTTGAAGAAATATGAATGATATTCTAGTCTATTGAAGGTGAATAAAGTGATATACACACATGTCACATCAAAACCTTTTAGGTAAACAGTTGCTTTTAATATTTTATTATTAAAATTTTTGAAGATACACTGAAGTAGAAGAAATAGTACTATGAACTAACATCTATCTGTCACCTATTTTCAACAGTTATTGACTGCTATGGACTGAATGTTTGTGACTCACCTACCACCACCACATTCACATGTTGGAGCCTAATTTCTGCTGTGGTGGTATTTGGAGGTAGGGTCTTTGAGAGGTGATTAGGTCATAAAGCTCCCAAGAGGTCTCCTAGGTCATAGGAGCTCTCAAGAATAGGCTGGAGCTGTTAGAAAAGAGAACTCAGAGATCTCCTTTGTCATTTCCATGATGTGAGGATATAGTAAAAAGACAGCCATCTATAAGCCAAGGAGAAGGCCCTCAGCAGACACTCAATCTGACAGTGGCTTGATCTTGGACTTCCCAGCCTCTAGAACTCTGAGAAATAAATGTGTGTTGCTTTTAAACCACTCAGTCTATGGCATTTTGATATAGCAGTCCAAATAACCTGAGACATCAACTCATGGACAATTAAAGAAGTATGTTTTAAGTGAATGGTAGCACTTCATTTTTCCAAGGTATAACAATTTTTGTATAATATTTTGTTTAGTCAAGTGGGGATGTTCAATAATTACGAAAGTACTATTGTTGAATATACCTTTTATAATTTCATGATCTAATAATTAAATGTGCAAATCGTGAAATAACATCCACACACATTACCTACTAATACTGTATATAAGACACAGAAATGACTAAAGACTCTTTTTTTGCAAGTGTGTAATAGATGCCTTGAGCTATATTATTATTCTCAATGCTATTCGCTTTTCTTGAAAGTTCTAATGATCTTAAAAGCCAAATTTCATACATTATTATCTTTAAAAAATGCTTTTATCTAATATTTTTATAGACAATAAAAAGTAGAATCTGATGTTGTTTTAACTCTCAATGTTTCAGTTAGATAATAGTTAAATAAAACATAACAGAAATTGTCATAAATTCAATTGAGAGGCAAAAAGATTACAGTGATTCAGATAACTAACAAAGCACACATATTCAGGTGAGAGACTACAAAAAGTGACATTTAATATGGGCTTTAAATAATTGTTAAGTGTTTAATTATATGAGATGAGAAAATGTTCTAGTCAGAAATATACACACATGCATTCATGCATATACTTCTCTATAGATGGTCCTTAAACAAGATATAAGATTGGCCAGGTTTTTTTTTGGATCGAAAACTCTTCACACTTTGACTCTCTTGTGACCAGCATTGAACTGACAATTTTTTGAGTTTCATAAAGGTTTTAGAATATAGGTACCATGTATTTATTACATCTGTTAATCATGCAGCATGTTCAATTTAGTCACATGACACTGAAATAGCATTAAGCATCAGAAAGATAGTACAAAGCTACGTGATGAGCCAAAAGGTATTGGCAATATAGTTCAATATAGATAACACAGCAAATGACTCAGGAGATTCTATTCTAACCTGAAAAGAAGCCAGGATATGTGGTCAAACATTTGAACTTTAAAAAACACAGTTGTCTTATTTTTAAATTAAAAACTGCAAATGTATACAGACATGTTTACATTGACATGCTCCTTTATTCAATAACTAATCAATTCATGTCTATCATCTGGGAGAGGGTCTCATATGGATTAGAAAGAACCACTAAGTACTGTATTTCAAATTTTAAGAATAAAACTAAAGGTTATTTACTTGATCTCATAGCATGTAAAAATCAGAAAAGGAAATTGCTTTTGCTTTTTATGTCACTTAATGGTAACAGTGTTCATCAAGTCTTTCAACTGTAATCCCATCAAAAGTACTTCAGATATGTCTCTAAAAGTCTGTTTTTCTCTCTTTCTTCTCATTGTTACTGCTTAGTTCAAGCTCTCATATCTGTCACATGAAATATTATAAACAATCATCTAGCCACTTCAGTTATTACTCCTAAAATGGAAATAAGTCATCTATTTACCAGTATTAAAACTATTTTGGCACCCTGGGCATATGGAATAAATGGAGCCCTTGGGTGGGCGTAGTCTATAAAACATTTTGCCATATCTTAGACATGTTAGATTATTTTATAATCATAGAGCTTGGCTCGATTTACTCCTCATTGTATAAAATCAACTCTCCCCAGCTGAAGTCTGACTATCATTGAAGACCCAGCTCAAATATAACCTCCTTGTTATAGCATTCCTTGTAAGGCCCAGGCAATACTGATTTTCTTTTCTCTGTGCTACCTTAGAATTGTGTATAAATATACTCATATATATTAAGTACAAATGTATGTTATATCTGGGTGTATGTATATTCCAACAAAATCATTTTTATAGTGTATTATAATTATTTAGTGCATAGGTTTTCTTCTACCTTACTATACTAGGCTAAATAAATTTAAGTTTCATTACCATTTATCTTTTTATTCTTAACATCTATAATAGCATATTTCCTAAATGACAGTAACAAATGTTTGTTAAATAAATAAATACATCTGATGGAAATGATGGTGTAATAAAAATAAGGCTTTATACATAAACTGTATATTTCATATTTGCTTTTTTGTTTATTAATCAAGCATAATTTTATTTTCTATTGTTAAGTGTGGTAGCAAGAGAAAGGGTTAAGTTTTGTGAATTAAATTTGTTCATAGTCAATACATTTTCTCAACAAAGGATGGAATTTTGCCTGTTGAAGTAAAATATTTTCTCCTCTCCCATCAGTTCTGATTTATGCCCTCTTAGTATGCCAATATAAGTTCAAAGTTTAAATATATGTTCTATATTTTTACCCTTGAGACAACGCTTTTTAAAAAATCTATGTTTTTGTGAGAAAATCTCTACATAAGATCAAAATAAACTCAGAAATTGGTAAAATATAAAAATCACAATTTTTTTTCTAGGAAGTCTTTCAGACTTCCAAAACTTACATAATTAGAAACTTTTTATAGACTTTCCTATTTATATTATATAATACATTTGAACAGCATTTCTCTGGTTGTGAAGTTTGTGAGAGATACTTATTTAAAATTCATGGAACACTGTACGATTTAGTAAACTATTTCTGAATTTCATTATTATTAATACCAGTATTCTTCAGCAATGTTCTAGAAATGTAATTTAACCTCTGCCCAAGAAAAAACAATTTTTTCACTTTTTAGTCTAAAAATTTACATATGAAATCTGAGTCTATACTATATGGAGTAAGGTGGTGGATAATGGAGTGAAGAAAAAAGAAAAAATATCATTTATTTTTCTTACCTTCTACTCTTTTTTTCTAAACCAAATCCTTTTAAATATGAAGTTAGAAGACCAAAGTTAGGGGACAAAACAGTAAGATGAGATATTAGGAAAGAAAAATAAATAAATGAGAGACATGGTGTGAGAATTTATGGAGTCTATTCTGGAGTGGTTGTGTAACTTCAGAATCTTTTCAGAATGAAAAGAAATATTTCTAAAACTAGAGCTCTCTTTAACTTCATTATGCATGACTCAAACATTTCATTAGCTGTCTTTCCTTTTTGATTCCAAAAAGTGTTTGTGGTATACATTATAATCTGTTCAATGAATACAGAATTATATATGTATTATTCACCATTATAAATGATTATTTGCAGTGTTCTTCCCCAGATTTCTAAATGATAGCGATTTTTAAATTTTGAATACTAACAATATATAGAACACAAAAGTGTACCTGTAAGACTAAACAGATTTTACCTTCTACCAATTCTTCTCTCTACAATTAAATGCCATCAAATAACTAAGCTGACGAAACTTTCTAATGTCCTTTAGTTTTGGAAAGTGTTAAGAAAATAATATAATAACATTAAAATAAAACTTTGAAGAAAAGGCTATTGTTCAAAAATTTTAATGAAACATTTTCAGTTCTTATTCATGTGTGCACATATATTATCGTAAGTATAATCATATTGCCAACTTTTGTTGCTTAAGTTAGCATTATACTCCTGCATTTTCCATGCAGCCATACATGATGAATCATTTATTGTATGTATCATTTAAGTATTCTCAATTAAAATATATTTTAATTTTCAATTATTGCAGATAATGCCTCATAAATGTAGAAATTTGTTCTTGAAATAGTTTTTTAGGTTCCAAAATGAAGTTGAAGGAAAAATAACAATATACCTAGGAAGAGAACAGATTTCAAATATGTTTGGTTTTGAATGATTTATAAACAGTAATATGTATAGATCTTGATACTTTAAGGTTTTTAGAACTTACACATGGAAGTATATATTCATTTGGGAAAAGAAAGTGATTGAAAACCACAAAGAACTTTTTCTGCTATCCTGGGTAAGTTATTTAAGACTTCTAAAACATCCTGGTCTCCTTTGTATACAAAGATGATGATTCGACTTTTCAAAAAAATTTTTTTGAGGATTGAATAATTTTATATATATATATATAATTACCACTACACCCAGCTAAGTTTTGTATTTTTAGTAGAGACCGACTTTCACCATGTTGGGCAGGCTGGTCTCGAACTCCTGACCTCATGATTCACCCATCTCGGCTTCCAAAAGTGCTGGGATTACAGGCGTGAGTCACTGTGTCCAACCCCAGCATTTGTTATTGTTACTCCTTTTATTTTAGCTGCTGTAAGAGACATATAGTTGTGCAGAGGGGTTAACGTAGCAAACCTGAGATTGCTAACCTTAAAGCTCCCTGCTTGCAAGGCTGGCTCTTGGTTGGCATTTTGAAACATGGATTTTGAAAGGGTCTCCACTCTCTCTGATAAAAATGGCTTACCTGTACTTAAACTGTTTGTACAAAAATTTGGTTTATGTTGAGCATCTATGTTCAGTCTGGGAGTCTGGGATTTTGATATATGTTAGTCAGTGAGTGCCTACATGACCAGCCCCCAGTAAAAATCCTGAGAAATTAGTTTAATGAGCTTCCTTGATAGACAACATTTCATATTTGTTGTTACAACTTATTGCTGGAGAAAGTGTGTCCTGTGTGACAATACTTGGAGAGAAATGTTGGCAATTTCTGCCTGATTTCTACTGGAATTCTCTCTGTGCAGTTTTCCTTTATTAATGTTGCTTTGCATTATTTCACTATAACAAATAATGGCCATTGGTATTACAATATGCTAAGTCCTGTGAGTCCTCCTAGTGAATCAGCAACCTGGTGGTGCTTTTTTGGATCCCCTGACAAAGTAATAATATTTTACATTAGTCTCAATTTGCATTTTCCCACTGGCTAGTGATATTGAACAAATGTGCTCATTTGCTATGTGTGTGTTACCTCTGGTAAAATGTCTCTTCCTGTTTCATGTATTTGTTTATTTTCTAGTTAGGCTTTTTTTAACAGTTGAATTTTGAGAGTTGCTCATATAGTCTATATATGAGTTCTTTATCAGATATTTAGTTTACAGACATTTTCTTCCAGTGTATAATTTTTCTTTACATCCTCTTGATGGGGTATTCAAGAGACAAAATATTTTAATTTTGATGAAATTATATTTATTTTTTATTTATGGACTATGTTTTTTATGTTATATTTAAGAATACATCATCAAGTCCTATGTCCCAAGGATGCTTTTGTTTTCAAAGGAGTTATAGTTTTCACTTTTTGTGTTTAAATATCGAATCCATCTTAAGTTATTTTGTATAAGATATAAAGCTTAGAACAAGGTTTCTGGTTTGTGCATGTCTGATATTTCCATCTCCGATTGTTGAAAACATTATTTTTTTCCTCCACTTAATTATTTTTGTACCTTAAAAATACCCATTAGTTATGCTGTCATAGGGATAATTCTGGGTTCTCTATCCTGCTCTATTGGTCTATGAGTTTTTCTCTTCACCAACACCATGCGGCCTCGATTACTGTAGTTATATAATAAGTCTTCATATCAGGTAAAGTAATTTTTTTTCCATTTTCTTATTCTTTTATCAAAATTGTTTTAGATATTCTAGTTCCATTGCCTTGAAATATAACTTTAAGGATAATCCTGCCTATATCTGTAAGATAATCTTGCTGTGATATTGAAAAGAATTGGGTGAAATCTGTATAACAATTTAGGGAGAATTTTCATCTTTATTACGTTTATTCTTTCAATCCATGTACATAGTATATCTCTTCACTTTTTTGTATCTTCTTTTTTGTATCTTCTTTGATTTCTTATATTAGAATTTTGTAGTTTTCAGTAAAAAAAAGTCTTGTGCATGTTTTGTTATATTTACATCTAAATATTTCTCTTTTGGGGTATTTCTAAATAGTGTTGTATATTTAATTCTTTTGTATATGTATTTACCACTAGTATACAGAAATTATATTTTTAACATATTTAAGTTGTATTCTGAAAACTTGCTAGACTAGTTGTAGGACTTTTTTTTTTTTCTGTAGATATTTGTAGATATTTTGGTCTTTTTTTTTTTTTTAAACTAGTTCTAGGAATTTTTTTTTTTTTGAGACGGAGTCTCGCTCTGTTGCCCAGGCTCCGCCTCCAAGTTCACTGCATTCTCCTGCCTCAGCCAAGTAGCTGGGACTACAGGCACCCGCCACCAGGCCTGGCTAATTTTTTTTTTTTTTTTTTTTTTTTGGTATTTTCGGTAGAAACGGGATTTCACCATGTTTGCCAGGATGGTCTCAAAAAGCTAAGCAAAACCCAGACAATACAAGCCTAAAGAAATCTGCCAAAACACACGTAATCAAACTTCTGAATATTAAAGATAATAAGAAAAGTAAAAAGCAGTAAGCTTTGGACAGATTTCTTTAGGCTTGTATTGCTTGGGTTTTGCTCAGCTTTTTGAATCTGTTGGCTTGCATCTTTTGCAAAATTTGGAAAATTACGAGTCATTATTTCTTTGAAAACATTTTCAGCCACACTTCCTTTCTCCTCTCCTTATGGGTTGTGATCATATTAATTGCCCTATATTTTTAAATTGTCCCATAAGTTTTTGAGGTTCTGCTCATCTTCATTTCAGTTCATTTTCTTTTGTGGTTAAGGTTGGATGATTTCTACTGTTTTATCCTCATGTTCATTGATTCTTTCCTCTGTCCCCTCCATTCTGTTGTAAACCTACCCAGTGAGTTATTTTCTTTTTCTTAGTTGTTTTTTCTTACTATATTTTTAGTCACAAAGTTTATATTTGGCTTTGCATATTTACTTTTTCTTTACTCACATTTCCTATTTCATGGAAGACATGTTCTATTTCTTAAGTTAGTTTTAAGCTTGCTTGTAATTGCCTATTAAAACATTTGTTTGGTGTCTGCTTTACAATCCTCGTCAGATAATTCTGTCATATTTGTCATATAGTGTTGGTATCTACTGATTGCCTTTTTTCATTCAATCTAAAATTTTCCCACTTCTTTGTATTAAAAGACCCAGCAATCCCATTACTGGGTATATGCCCAAAGGATTATAAATCATTCTACTATAAAGACACTTGAACACATATGTTTATTGCAGCGCTATTTACAATAGCAAAGAGTTGGAACCAACCCAAATGCCCATCAATGATAGACAGAATAAAGAAAATGTGGCACATATACACCATGGAATACCGTGCAGCCATAAAAAAGAATGCGTTCATATCCTTTTCAGGGACGTGGTCGAAGCTGGAAACCATCATCCTTAGCAAACTAACACAGGAACAGAAAGCCAAACACCACATGTTCTCACTCATAAGTGGGAGTTGAACAATGAGAACACATGGACACAGGGAGAGGAACATCACACACTGGGGCCTGTCAGGGGGTGGGGGGCAAGGGGAGGCAGAGCATTAGGACAAATATCTAAAGCATGTGGGATTTAAAACCTAGATGACGAGTTGATAGGTGAAGCAAACCATGGCAAATATATACTTAAGTAACAAACCTGCATGTTCAGGACATGTTTCACTGAACTTAAAGTAAAATAAAATAAAACAAAAAGTGATTTTCAATGGAAAAAAATGACCATTTGTTTTATTATATTATAAGACTCTAGACCTTATTTATTTTTCTTTCTTTAGTTTAGCCAGTGTCTTCTGACATCACTTCAGAAGGGGACGTGGAGAAGTACTGTCTCATTACTGCCAAGCGGATGCATAGAAACCCAGATTTCCCTCTTGACCTCCAATGATACCTTTAGGAGTGAAGAAAGGGCTTCTCATTACTATTGAGTAGAGATGGAATTTCCAGTTCCTGGTCTGCCTCTGCTGAAACCAACCTAGCTGGGAGGGGCAAGGCTCTTGGTACCTTTCCCCACATGGCCTTCAGTGACACTGCTGGGAAAGGAAAGTTCAGCACTGTTGAGTGGTGGTCAAAGCCTTCTTTCTCTGTTAGGCCTCTACTGGTGCCACTCCGGTGGAAAGGTAAGGCACCTCATTTTCAGAGGGTAAGGGTGGAAGTGCAGGCTCCCCCTCTGGTGTGCATTCACACTACTGGTGGGAGTGGGGTAGATAAAACACTTTCTTTGTTATAACTTTAGCAGCAGTGTTAGGGTAATTCCTTATAGCCAGGTGGGATTGTTACCCTAAGTACTCCACTTGGTACTCCAAGTCTTTGAAGTATCTAGGTACGAGATACTCCAAGTCTTTGCTGCTGGATGTGGAACTGGTATTATGCTTTTAATCTGTGTGTTTGGTTGGACTAGCGGGGTTTTCTTTTGTCTAAAATATTTGTCTTGTTAGACACCTTTCTTTCACTGTCACTTCACTAATGAGAGCAAGCATTTGTTTGTTTATTTTCGTCTGCAATTGGCATTTCTGGTTTGCTAGCTTCTCTATCACTGAATCTGGGAAAATTAGGGAAAAAAAAACCCAGTAACTTGCCATGTTATTCTTCAGGTCTCAAGCCTCTTAACTAGTCTACCTCCTTTTCCTTATCTTTCAGAGCCTTATGTCTACTTTTTATATAATGGTCAGAGTTTTTAGTTCTATGTAGCTGGAGAAATATGGAAAAGTACTTCTGCTCCTTCTTTCCAGAAGCAGAAGTACCCACAGGGTTTCAGCGAAGAATAAATGAGATAGTTTTTTCAAAGAGCTAAACACTGACTTTTAGGGACATTTAATAATCATTAATATTCTACTCTGGTATATGGAAAAGTATTCTGAAAATTGATTAAAAGAGTGGTTACATAAAATGACGAATTAAGTTTTCTCATTGATAATGTACATTAAGTTTACATATTGGTTAATACTCTTATCAATAACTTGTATAGAGTTTGTTAGAAAAAGTGAAGATTTTTAGGATGAAATCTATCTACTAAATGACAGTAATATTTCTTCTACACAGCAGTTGCATAAGATTTAATTATTTTGAAATCTGGTACATCGTCCCAATTTATGCTCCTTAGACATAATTACTAAAAAGGAATTGCATCAACTGGTCTTACTGCCCTATTGCTTTCCCATCTCTCCTTGACATTTAAATGGATTTTCTGAGGATGAAAGAACATCATAAGAGAGAGAAAGAAAGTGGTAAGAGCATAAATGGAAAGAAGTCAAATCCTGAATTTTTTCTCCCATTTAGCAGCTTGAAACCTTAGAGAGTCTACAGTCTGCAGATACACTTGCTAGTTAAGCTGTTCCACATCAAGTTTTACTTATAATGGTGCAAAATAAAGAACTGGATAGTAAAGCATGCCCAATTTAACAGTCCTTATCCATTTCTCTCCTTACTGTGGAGACGTACAGATTAGTACTTCTATTATCTTTCAAAGACTTGGCACAAACATCCTTGTCTGAGAATTTGCAAATTTGTTGTTTCCTAGTTTTCCTACTGTTTTATCCTAACCCTACTGCCTACACACCACCTTCTCATTTTTATTTTTATGTTTTTTTCACTTCTATTATATTAAATGTTATGATTTCCAAAGCCTTTGCACAGAGCGCTGTGTTCTTAGAAGAAAGAGCACTATATAAGCCTAACAAGCAAAACGAAGATTGAAATCCAATAAAGGCGAATCTCTAGAAATTATTAGACTCCACTGACAAAGAAATTAAACCTTGCTATCCCATTTCCTTATCTTTTCACTGCTGTAGAATTACTGAAATCAATATATCTGAAATGAAGTGCAAACTGTCCATTCAGAAGAAAGGCACTGGCACAGAAATGAGTGGCTTCCAAACTTGCCAAGACTTCTTTTTCCTTGAAACAATGTGCATAGAGAGTTTTAGCAAGGTGGTTTTTTTTTTTTCAAGTTATCTGCACTGTTAAAGTGAATTCCAGTGCTTTTGACCCCAATATTAAAGAACTGAACATCTCATAACATAGTCAGGATATAATAAAATGTCATCCCATTTTCACATTTGAAACTCAGGAGCATCAGGATATAACTAATGTTTATAGATATGATAGATAAGCAAATAGCTTGAAATTTAACTAGGAGGCACTAGTACCTAATCTAGAAAGAGTGCAACAAACATTTAGATCAGCTTTGCAGAGGACATATGCCATCCAAGTGTGTTTCAGATAACAGGAAACACAGATATTTTGCTCTTTCGTATTTTTTCTATGCTAGCTAGTCATATATATATTCAAATAATGTATAGGTTAAGCATGGTGGCTTTCACCTGTAATCCCAACACTTTGTGAGGTAGAGGTGGGAAGATCACTAAGTCCAGGAATTCGAGGCCAGCCTGGACAACATAAGGAGACCCCATCTCTAGAATAAATACAAAGATTAGCCAGGCATGATGGCATACACCTGTGGTTCTACTTACTTGGGAGGCTTGAGCAGGAGGATGGTTTGAATCCAGCAGTTGGAGGTTGCAGTGAGTTATGATCATGCCACTATATTCCAGCCTGGGCAATGGAGTGAGACTCTGGCTTTAAAATTTGTGTGTGTGTGTGTGTATGTGTGTGGACAGTGAAGAAAAACCTAAGAGGTAAAAGAGTCCAAAAATAATACACTAAATAAACATCAGGTACTGGACAAGGCACTTGTACATACACCGTCTCATTTAATACCCCAATTTTCACTACCAGTGAGGAAGCAATACCTTATTCTAGACTTGCAAATCACAGTCCCCGATATGCCCCTAACTTCTTGGGAAATGCTCTGGCTACAGGCCTGAGGGGGTAATGAATTTTATTAGGTGACTTTTACTGTATTACTCTTTTTTATATTTGATTTGCTTGGAAGTTGGCCTCTAGTCCAAGATCAGTCAAAATGTATGTTGCCAGAATTAAAACTATATTTTAGGCAAAATAAATTCTTTCTTACAGGAACTTCAACTGAATCAATGGAAAGTATCCACCAATGAATACCTGTATCAATCAAGATTCAGTCAAAAGGCAGAAACCTCACCACTTAATTGGATAGAGAGAAATTAGTGTAGAGAATTTTTACCTAGGTGACTTAGAGGCAATAAGAGCATAACAAATTTATTATTCCTAAAATGAAATTTCTACCTCTCCTACAGCTGGAGAATATAAGGAAGAAGTTAAAATTATTGAGGTTTAGAGGCTTTGACAAGTGGCCTCCAAGGGAAAGGGTTTTTTTTGAGACTGGCTGTTAAGAAAGTGGTGCTGGTCAACTCATGCTAAAGTTTCTGACCTTGGAGGAGGAAACTTAATGGTCTGGGAGCCAGATCTTTAAGATGGGAGCTTGAGCCTCTGGTATTGGTGTCTTAGAATGGGACACAATCAGGGCTGGTATTGCATATGCTGAAAAAAGTCCCGAAAACTTCATTCATCATCTTGCTGCAAAGAGAAACTGCAGCCTGTTGGGTTAAAGATTGCTAGGGTAATGCTCACAGAACCAAGAAGTAGATAGAAAGCCACTAATAAGGAACAAGCTCCATCTTTCTGCTATAGCCTTCCTCTCTTTCTCTAACACCCTGTACAGACAGAGACCAACAGGGAGCCAGCTGTCAAAACAGATACACAGTTTTTAGAATTGCAGCTCCAGGATCAAAAAGTTTGGCTCTGAGAGACAAAACCTTATTAACTGTCACACTCTCTTTTGGGCACTTGGCTTTCACACATGCTCTTCTGTACATATTTGAACTTCCATAAAACAACAAAAATCTGTGTTTACCCTTAATAAGATGCTACTATCTTTCATTCAAGTGAAGATGTTCTTACACTCTGCTGAAAAAAATCATGTAAAATTCTAACCATCATTGTATCTGACTCTGGGAGAATGTCACATTTTCTCTCTCTGATCTATGTTAATTCACCCTCAAATTCAGTCACAGTCATGTCTACATATTCTATTCCCTGAATTATAAGTACTGTTACCTGGGAAGTAAAACTTTTACTGAATGACTAAAGTCACCTTCTATAAAATTTGAATAAAATAAGAAGTAGAGATGAAAGGGAAAAAAATTACAAACACACAACAAATAAGGAAGACAATGTATAAATATATAAAGCATAAATTATTTCTTAAACTGGTCTTGAGGGCATAGCTGATATTTATAACTTTTCTATCTTACATGATTTATTCCACTTTTCATTGCCCTTAAGACATAGGCTTTAGGCCATAGTTAATGTCTATAATTTCTTTTTTTTTCCAGAACTCCTTCCATGCTTTCATTGCCTTCAATTGCTCAGGTCATGTTCCTTTTCTTAGTATAGTACCTTCAATCCTTCAATATTGAAAGGCCTGAAGTGTGAGTGGTTACTCTTTTTTCAATTGCTGTATTTTCCTATTCATTTATATTGTAATACAGAGAAGACTATAAGATACCTCAAATAATTATCTGGGCTTCATACATATCCTTTCCTGTTCTCATTTTCTAGTAGCAACCAACCTTCCCCTTGGTAGTCTGAATCAGTTACCCCAGTGAGCAGAGTATCCCCTTTATTTAACTGTTGTTTCCATAGTATGGAGGGCAAAAAAAAGGCCACATGACATTCTCAAGTAGCAATTTAATGGAACTGCAGCCGTTTCTTAGGTGAGAACATACCTCTCTTGGAAGCAGCACTTCCAAAAAAGCAGAGATAAAAATGGAGCAGATGAGAAGCAGTAACTCTGTTATCGAGCCTGTTTTAATAATGAGAAGAGCCACTTCAACTTCTGCTACTTGGTTCTCTTATGCAGAAGGCTTCCTATCAGTTTTACTTCCAGGAACACCGTGATTAATTGGCCAATGCCAGAGCTCCGCACGAGTCAGACTGTTCTGATTGCTGTTTTGCCTTTGATGTCCATTACGGTAGCTATATCCACCTTACCTTTGACAGTTGAGTGCTGCCACTGGCCCTTGCCACCTCGAGATCCAATTACTCCCATTGTATTTAAATTTTGTAGTTGAGTGACTGCGCTTCCCACATTAGATCTGACATACAGAGAAGAGAAATTACAGGGCTCTTAAAAAATGCAGGTGATGCCCTCATCAATCTATTTCACAAAGCACTGGGCAAGGATATGTCTTCTGGACTTTCCTAGCTGGGATAAGTAGGTCTAAAGTGACTAATCCACTCTACCATCTCAGTCTCCCTAAGTCTTTGGATTCCTTCCTCTACATTAAACCAAAAGAGATCAGGCATTTTCAGCTTGCTCACAGTGGGCTATCTTTTCATTCATATTTCAGAGAACCAAGCAAATAAACTATTACAACCTTTTTAAACTCCCTGAGCTGCAACATTAAATGCAGAATTCCTGCTTAGTTGCCCAAAATCAATACATTCAGCCTGATACAACTATATGTTCTTTCTACCATTATCCCACACCCCTAACATCCACCTGTTTTCCAGATTTCTGCTTATATAAATTAGAAACTCAAGCAGTTCTTTTCAGGTGTAGTGCACCTCCTTATGGGTCACACTCTGACCCTCACCTCTAGGGGCCTGCTGGGACTTTAGTCAAGTTATAGGTCTAGAAGCAAACAGAGGTGTTGGGAGTGGGTCCTGAGGAGAACCAACATTGTCTTGCCTGGCAACTGCCTCAGGGGAGGCCATGACTGTTTCTTCAGGCAGCACAGAGTTTTTCTCCTTAGACAAAGGTAGAAATGCTGTAGGCAGCATTGATCAGGAAGGGGATGTTGCCACTATGGGAATGGGGAAGCTGCTTCTTCTGGCAAAAAAGGTACATCAGAGTTTACAAATGCATTGTCCCCAGCTTCATCAGGGTCCTCCCACAAGTTCCCATTCTAAGTTGTAGGGTCCCATTCTTTCCCAACCAGTGCCCTCATTTTAACAGTAGACACCTGGTGAGGCTGTGCATGAACCTTTCATTGTAGATCAGCCACTTGCGTGATAAGAGCTTGTGTTAGATTTTCCACAATTTCAGCTTTTTCTCTGCAGGACACAAGACTCTCACTCAGGGCAATCTTAGAACAATTGAGGCTCAGTATCTGCTTCTGAAGCTGGGCGTTAGAATACTTGAGTTCATCCTTTTGTTTCATCACTTTGTCCAGTGAACTTAGGAACAACCAACCAACTTCATTATGTTCCTTGGTTATCGGGGGAATCAGCCCCCAATATTTCAACATAGGTTCTTTTCTATTTTCCCTCAGTGTTGGCCAGTCTGAAAAATAAAGAGAAAGAGTACAAAAGGGAGAAATTTTATAGCTGGGCCTCCAGGGGTGACATCACATGTCAGCAGGTTCCGTGATGCCCCCTGAAACACAAAACCAGCAAGTTTTTATTAGGGATTTCAAACAGGGAGGAGTGTTAGAATAGGGAGTGGGTCACAGAGAGCACATGCTTCAAATGGCAATAAAAGATCACAAGGGCAGAGGGCAGAGCAAGGTCACAAGGTCAGGGCAAAATTAGAATTACTAATGAGGTTCCATGTCCTGCTGTGCACACATGTCATTGATAAACATCTTAACAGGAAACAGAGTTCAAGAGCAGGGAACCTGTCTGACTACAATTCGCCAGGCTGGAATTTCCTAGCAAGCCTGAGGGTGCCGCAGGAGACCAGGCCATATTTCATCCCTTATCTTCAACTGCATAAGGCAGACACCCCCAAAGGCAGAATGCATTCCCTTCCCAGGGTTATTCCTTACTGGGAAAAGAGTTCAGTAACGTTTTTCCTACTCATTTTCTGCAATAAGAAAAATATGACTCGGTTCTGCCCAGCCCTGTTCTTCTGCCATGGCTTCAGCCAGTCCCTCTGTTCAGCGTCCCTGACTTTCCGCAGCATCTCTCCCTTTCCTTTTATATAAATGTGCCATGGTGATGAAGGCTTGTTCATTCTCTTGATTTTGACGCAGGGTTCTTTGACTGTTTCGGCACACTAAAGACCAGCCTATTAAACAGAGAAACATAATTCCAAAATTTACTACAGTGGAGCCCCTAGTAGACTTAATCCAAGTTGTGGGGTTTATTCCAGAAAGATTTTCTGCCACCTGATCTAACGCCTCAGCTCCAGGCACAATGGATAAATGAGCTTGAGAAGCTTCCAAATTTGTTTATTTAATTTACTTATGTCCAATGATAAATTATCTTCCCTACCCAGAAGGTGTCTTTTTACCATTTCCCACTAATAATCAGTCTCATTATGGGAATAAAGGGTGATATAGAAATCAGAAGTGTTCCAATCGCACTGCATTTGCATGTGATGTTTGAGACTCACTATCCAATCTCCAAGCCAAATAACAGACTGTCTTATATCATTAATTTGATCAACCAATTTTTGATCAATGCCTTGTTGAGAATTCCACATTTGGGTGGAATTGGCTTACCAATCATTAACAAAATGAGCCGTTTGAATAGATTGATGTAACGCCACTCCGGCAGTGGTGGCCATTGCAGTGACTGTAATTAGGCCCATGATCACAGTGATTAAAGTGAAAACAAATCTCTTAGATCTTTTCAGAATTCACTGTAACACTTCATTAATTAAATGTATCAAGGGGGAGGATTCCCAAGGTCTGGGCAAACTTACCGGAATCCAGATTCCTTCTTGGGCTCGAACCAACATTACATTTTTCCTGGAGTCAAAATGGGAGTTAATATAAGTGTATAAATGACAATTAATGCACTGGACAGTTTGATTGTGTGTCCGAATTTTGGTATTTCCCACTAGCAGCATGTAAGGAGGCTTAACACAACTCTGTATGGGAACTGTCAGGTTGGAGGTAAGCAAAGCAGAATGTCTGGATCTACGTTGATACTGAGGGAGGGGGACGGTAGCGGGGACAACAGACAGAATAATTTCCCCTTCCCATACTCGCAGTCCAGACATGGCAATAGCCAATTTCCAAAGTTCTGGGTGTTCTGGGCTCAGAATGGGGAGTATCATATGACATCTCGGGAGGGGGAGGGTAATGCTTTTATCTTCCTATTTTAAGGGAAAGAATGAGTTAAACTTCCTACACATAGTAGACTGATGATTCTCATTCTCCCTATAAGAAATAAAATAAGTACCCTCCAGGCATTCCCTTCTGCCAGAGGAGCAATTATTTTTTAAATAGCCTTTTGGTGCCCAGTCCATTAATAAGCCATATGAGTCATTTTTTAATATTACTGCATTAACACAATCTGCCAAAATTAAAGTTTTAGATAAGCCTTCAAAATTTTTAGGGCATGGGTTTCCTGCAGGTTTATATTGAAAGTATGGGGTATCTCCCATTATTCCCTCTTTCATTTGTTTTAAAGGAGAAAGGGAGAGGCCTGAGACCAAATGTCGTGGTTCCTCTGTAGCTGATATCTCTGGAAGATAAGCAGCCCAGCCTTGGGTTTCTAGATGGATGTATAATCCAGCCTCTGTAATACGGTGGCTCAAAATTTGATAACAGTCAATTAATTCTTTATCAATGGGGGCAACAATTAAAATATCATCAATACAATGAAAAATATAGGCCTGGGGAAATTGGGCTCGAGCTGGTGAAAGCACTTGTCCAACATAAAGCTGGCAGACTGTAGGGCTCTTCAGCATTTCCTGAGGAAGTCCTTTCCATTGATAATGAGCTGCAGGTTCCTGATTATTGATAGATGGTACAGTAAAAGCAAATTTTTCACAATCCAATTTATGTAAAGCAATATGAAAAAAACAATCTTTAAGATCAATAACTATGAAAGGCCAATTTTTAGGTATTAAAGCAGGGGCAGGCGTGCTGGGTTGGATGACCCCCATAGGTTGAATTACAGCATTAACGGCCCTTAAATTGGTTACCGTCCACCACTTGCCTGATTTCTTTTTTACTAGAAACACAGGACAATTCCAGGGGGAAAGAGAAGGCTCCACATATCCAAGTTATAACTGTTAAGAAATCAAGTGAGATAAAGCCTCCAGTTTTTCTTTAGAAAGCAGCCGCTGCTCAATCCACACAGATGTGTCAGATTTCCATTGTAAAGGGATAGGATCAGGAGGCGTGGCAGGAGCCACCATTAAAAAGGATAACCTAAACCAGCCCTGTCTTCTTTTACGGTACTTGGGAGGGGTTTAGTAATCCCTTCATGTTTTGGACCAAGATCGTGTCCAGAAACAAACCCCATGTTTTCCAACATATGCTGACTGGGCGCACTATAGGAATTATGTGGAATATTAATTTCAGACCCCCCGATTGTGCCGGTAAATCTCTACTCTAAAGATTAATGGGGACTGGCGTGATATAAGGCTGAATTGTACCCTTTTGACCATCAGGCCAGTGCAAGGCAAGATAAATATGCTCTCGTAAACTTCATTGGCTTTTCCAACACTTGCTAGTCCCATGTTAGCAGGATGTTTAAGCCAGGAGGAAGGCCATAAACTAGAGAAAATAATAGAAACATCAGCCCCAGTATCTACTAGGTCTGCAAACTTTTTCCTTGAATGCACATGGTGCAGGTGGGCCATTGTTTAGAAATTACATTAATCCAATAAGTGGCCTTTTCACTCCCGGAGCCCATCCCAGGGCCATGTGCCTTACCTGCTTTGTTTAAAACAATATTAGGTAGGAAAAGCAATTGAGCAATTGACTCATTGGCTGGAATGGAAACAGGAACCTTGGCAGACACAATTAGTTTAATCTCGTCAACAGAATCAGAATTAATGAGACCAGTATGAATGGTGATTCCTTTAGCAGAGGTGGATGCCCTACCTAACACCAGTCCCACTGAATCTTGAGGTAAAAAGCCAGTGACCACTGTGGGGACAATTAAAGGCAAAGAGTTAGGTAGTAAATTTAGAGGAATAGTACTACAGAGATTGACTGCCCTGCCCCCTACTGTGGAGGTGGACAAGCATTATACTGAGACAAAAGAAGAAGCTGGGACCCATCTGGGTTGACTGTAGGTAAATTTATTTGTGCAGGGGTCTGTGTTGGGACCACCTGAAGCAGAAACACAACATTGGTCTGAGTCTGAAGCATCCCATTGATATTGGCTGAACTAGCTCAGTCGGTAGAGCATGATACTCTTAATCTCAGGGTTATGGGTTTGAGCCCCATGTCAGGCACCAGATATTGGGGGAACCGGCCCCCAATATTTCAATATAGGTTCTTTTCTATTTTCCCTAAGTTTTGGCTGGTCTGAGAAATAAAGAGAAAGAGTACAAAAGAGAGAAATTTTACAACTGGGCCTCCAGGGGTGACATCACATGTCGGCAGGTTCCATGGTGCCCCCTGAAACGCAAAACCAGCAAGTTTTTATTAGGGATTTCAAACAGGGAGGAGGGTACAAATAGGGCATGGGTCACAGAGATTACATGCTTCAAATGGCAATAAAAGATCACAAGGGCAGAGCAAGGTCACAAGGCCAGGGAGAAATTAGAATTACTAATGAGGTTCCATGTCCCACTGTGCACTCATTGTCATTGATAAACATCTTAACAAGAAACAGCGTTCAAGAGCAGAGAACCTGTCTGACTACAATTCGCCAGGCTTGAATTTCCTAATCCCAGCAAGCCTGAGGGCACTGTAGGAGACCAGGGCATATTTCATCCCTTATCTTCAACTGCATAAGGCAGACACCCCCAGAGCAGCCATCCATAGGTCCCCCCTGGGAATGCATTCCCTTCCCAGGGTTATTCCTTACTGGGAAAATAATTCGGCAATATTTTTCCTACCCATTTTCTGCAATAAGAAAAATACGACTCTGTTCTGCCTGACCCCACAGGCAGTCAGATCTTATGGTTATCTCCCTTGTTCCCTGAACATTGCTGTTATCCTGTTCTTTTTCAGGGTGCCCAGATTTCATATTGTTCAAACACACATGTTTTACAAACAATCTGTGCAGTTAACATAATCATCACAGGGTCCATCACAGGCAACATACATCCTCAGCTTATGAAGACGACGGGATTAAGAGATTAAAGTAAAGACAGGCATAGGAAATTATAAGAGTATTGATTAAGGAAGTGATAAATGTCCATGAAATCTTCACAATTTATGTTCAGAGATTGCAGTAAAGACAAGCATAAGAAATTATAAAAGTATTAATTTGGGGAACTAATAAATGTCCATAAAATCTTCACAATTTATGTTCTTCTGCTGTGGCTTCAGCCAGTCCCTCCGTTCAGCGTCCCTGACTTCCCACAACACTTGGTTCTCCACATATAGTCAAAGTATTATGTATAGAGTCACTAAACTCATGCCTCTCATGAGCAGTGAATCAGGAGTGTCAAATACATTTATCTTGCATAGCTCTCTAACCAGTTTATGCCAAGGACTATCAGCATTCTCCATACTATTAGAAGTAGAGTCGTGGCCGGGTGCGGTGGCTCAAGCCTGTAATCCCAGCACTTTGGGAGGCCGAGACGGGTGGATCACGAGGTCAGGAGATCGAGACCATCCTGGTGAACACAGTGAAACCCCGTCTCTACTAAAACTACAAAAAACTAGCCGGGCGAGGTGGCGGGCGCCTGTAGTCCCAGCTACTCGGGAGGCTGAGGCAGGAGAATGGCGTGAACCCGGGAGGCGGAGCTTGCAGTGAGCTGAGATCAGGCCACTGCACTCCAGCCTGGGCGACAGAGCGAGACTCCGTCTCAAAAAAAAAAAAAAAAAAAGAAGTAGAGTCCTTAGAATTTTGGAGTCTAATCATATTAATCAACCAACTCCAGAATCCCCAAAACCAATGGAAGAATTCCATCCTCAATATTCGGTTCATCTAGAACCACTTCTGGTACCAAAATCTGTATTAGGATTCTGTAGAGAAACAGAACTAATAGAATATAAATGTATACCAGAGTTTATTAAGAAGTATTAAACCACATGATCACAAAGTCCCACAATAGATCATCTGCTAGCTGAGGAGTAAGGAAGCCAGTCTGAGTCCCAAAGCTGAAGAACTTGGAGTCTGATGCTTGAGGGCAGGAAGCATCCAGCACAGGAGAAGGATGCAGACTGGGAGGATGTCAGTCTAGTCTTCCCACGTTTTTCTGCCTGCCTTATATTCTGGCCATGCTGGCAACGGATTAGATGCTGCCCATCCAGATTAAGGATGAGTCTACCTTTCCCAGCCCACTGATTTAAATGTTACTGTCCTTTGGCAATACCCTCACAGACACACCCAGGATCAATAGTTTGCATCCTTCAATCCAATCAAGTTGACATTCAGTATTAACCATCACAGACCCTGTCTCAATATTAAAAAAAAAAAATTTAAAAAGAGCAAGAGAGCGAGTGAAGTTTTTTGCAGAAGAGGGCAAGGGTTTCTCAAAAACTGTATATGACTTCACTATGATTCTTCTATTGTTCCTTGGTAATGGCTTCATATTACTCCCCATTTGTCACAGACACTTTGAACATTATTGGCTGCTCTTGTTCATAGGCAAAGTAGAAGAGCAGCTGGACTTCAGCCTAGAATTACTGCTGAGCCATCTTTTGCTCCAATTCTCACTAAAAACTAGTAGAATTACAGGTTATTTTGTTAAGGGTTTGAATAAGCACACTTAAGTAGGACATATGATGCTCCCAAATCCAAAAAGACCCTTCAAGCATTGTGTCTTGTCTGTGATAGCAGTAGTGCAAAGTATGGCAACTTGTCTTTCTGTCCAAAGATAATATTATGATATGCTCCATCCCTTTGTATTCTCTGATACTTCCCAGTGTTTGCAGGCCCTTAAATATTCTTGGGGTTTGCATACTATCTTCTGATTCACAAATGTCTTACTAAGGAGTCTAAAGTACCTGCCACTTCTTCTTCATTAAGTCTAATAAGCCATAAAGTTACTGGAAGAATGTGAGGGCATATGAAATATTAAAACTATTAAGATCCCTGCAGACTATATTATTGCAGTATGCAGGAAAGTAGATATAGTCCTGAGGCAAAATTTTTTGTTGATCCTATCAGGTAAAAGCAACAGCTTTTGATAGACTTTTCAAATTGATATGTAACCTGAACATGAATTACTCAGGTTAATAGTTACAAGTACCCAGGGATGTGTCACTTTACTCCAAAATATATACTGTTCCTGGAACAGCAGAGGCAACTTGAGTCCCTACTTCACAATAATTTTTATTCTCCCCCCCCCAAAAAAAAAATGAAAGAAAACATTTTATTCTCTAAGATTTACCCACCTTGTGCACAGGCAGAAGAGGCAAGTTAAATAGTGCTGTCATAGGATTGTTCACACATCTTTCAAGATTGTGATAGTCACGCTAATATTTGCAATACCCTAGGAATGTGTTACTGCTGCTGGTACAATCTTGGAAGAGAAGAAAGGTGTAGGGGCTTCCACTTCACCTCTTCTACCATAATATCTCTGTACCATCACTTGGAGGGCAAATGTGGGGATGTTGTTAGTTGCTGTTTATGAGTGTATCTAGTACATATTCGGGAATGGAGAGATAACCACAAGACAAGACTTCAAAGATATTGGGCTCAGTGTGATGTAAACTTAAGCCAAAGCCCTATTTAACACCTGAATCAAATAAAATATTCCCTTAGCTGTCAGATCATAAACAATCATGGAATTTTATATTGTCACGATTTGCCATCAATTCAGAGATAGTGTCTGGTAATTTCGCAAGGCTTAGATATTTGTTTTTCTAAAATGTGCAGTTACTCTAGTAAATGGCTGCAATTCCCTTTGGAATGTGCTTGTATGAAAGAGATACTTAGAGTATATACTTGTGCCAATGTTGCAGGGTCCTTCCTCAAAGGAATCCTAATTCTTCCTCAATCTGCATTCTTTGGGTCTATAAACGGCTTAGTCCTAGAAACTGGGTAAACAGCAATAATTCCTTATTGTGTTTTTTGTCCACTACACCTGGACTTATTTTTAATAACCTGACTATATATAGATAAGTAAATATGTAATAATCAGACTATATAGTCATTCTTAGAGACACCATGATCCATTGACTAACTACCAACAAAAATTCATATGGATCAAAACTTTCTAATTACCACTTTTTTTTTTAACCTAATGCACTTTTTAGTTAAAAAAAGAAGAAAAAAAAAGTGATTAAATCCTGCTACCGCTGCTACCTAACATCTGCTTTTCTGGAATCCAGTAATCCCCACTAAAATCAGAAAATTCATTTCCATTGTATAATCTTTACCATGATATCCATCCTACAAAGGACATTTAACACAAATTTGTTAAAGATACTGATGTTCAATTTACTAATTTATTTTTTGATATCTTTATAAACGGAGAGTTATCTGGGTCCTAGGAGGGCACATATTGGTAGGGTAGGTGTATATATTATATAGGAAATGTCCATTACAATACTCTGTACCCTTTAATTCTTTGAACGTCTTTCTTTAAATTATGCCAGGAAAGTTCTGGCATCTCAACATGAGTAAATGAAGATCACAAATGAGTGCAATCCTCCGTCAACCAGCCACGGAAACTATTACAGTCACTTGCAGGTGCCCAAATTATCCGATTAATCTGTACAGCACATCAGTAAAACTGACTTGGTGTTTTGTTCCATTTTTCTTCATCTACTGTCCTTAGACTATATCTTCATACATATTTCACATGTTGCCTCTGATAGAAATGAACAAAATCTTAAAATTATTTTGGTATATCAGCTGTTTTCTCCTGGGGCAGTTTTTGTACTCGCCTGTCTGAAGCATGCTGTAATATGTCCCTATTTATGAGCCTAGTGACAATAAGCTATTTTGGGGGTTATTCTTTTAAAAAATGGCATTTCTTTGCAATAAAACTGCTACAAATAATGTTATTATAGATTTTTCAAGCAAGGAAAGACTTATAATACTATTGAAGAGAAACTGCTTCTATTGGCAAGAAAAATTGAGTAACTTGAAAGTTCAAGGTCCTTGGTTTCATGTGGCTTCAAATAGACTTCTCCGTTCTAAGTTTTAGATGCTCAGTCTTTCACAGTCATTATCATAGCATTCCTGTGAAAGAATTGAAAGGCAATGAATCACCTCACATTGCAATTCTGGAACGGAAAGAAACTTTTTGTTTAGTTTTAGCTATATTTTTCCTGATTATGTTATGGCAATGGTTGAAGCTCTATATGTTTCCTGAGGGTGACTTAACCTCAGAAATTAAAGATGTATTTCATTTAATTTCTGTAAGCACTTAAGTGTACTCAGAGAATCTACATCACAGAACGTGAAGTTATCATTACTGCCAAATTGAAAATGCAGCAGCTATTTGGTCTGAGGAGGCATTTGCTTCAGTAAGCATTTCAAGATCAGACCTAATAACATGATGATAATGCATGTCAGGAAATACTAGCCTTTTATTACCTATTGTCAAAAGAATCTGCCACTGCATGGGAGACCAAAAACCTCACCAATACAATTCTCAAATAATGTCTGATTATTTCTTTGCTGCAACAAATTTCTTATCAGTCAAGAGACAGAAACCATATGAATGAAAAAAAGCATAATATAAGGATTTGATAAAGTAGGTGTAAAATTGTTCATTAGCTAACTGAAAAGATATAAAGAACAGTAAGTTCTTACAAAGGTTACAATTGTAGAAAGTAGCTACTACTTCTAGGAAGTTAAGAACAAAAGAAAGAAATTGTCGTGATTAAAGGTAGAAGGTTTGAAGCGAGGCCTCATGGAGCTAGTGCCCCTTCTATAAGGAGGTACTGCCAGCCACTAAGATACTCTTGTCTTTCAGTGAGAGCAATTAATCTGGTTGTTCAAGGGCTGGAAAATCTTCATGTTGGGTTCACTTGCTGCTAACAGAAGGAACACTGCTGGCCTCCTCAACAAGCATGTTATGATGACACAGGAATAGGAAGCAGAAAGAAAATAGAAAGCCAAACGGAAGGAGCAAGAAAATAAAGCGTTTCAAAGAGTTTAAGCCTAAGTAACACAAACTGTAACTAGAGATGGTTCATTGGAGCTGAGAGACAGTACGTTGAAAAGTGACATAGTAGCTGAAAAGAAAAATAAAATTGGAACACCCAAATCAATGGTAGAGGACTACAGAGAAGATAGTGAACTTTCTCTAACATTGATATTTTTTCTGGGTCACTTGCACATAGTTTGCTAATTTCATGGGCATATATATCCTTAGAAAAATCTGTGTACCCATACTTAAGAACATTTGAGGAAGTCTAATTCTTCTTAACTAAATAAAATATACTTAAACAATTCTTCAATTTAAAGATGACAAAACGACAAAAACTAAGTGAACTGCTCACAGGTAATTTGGCAAAAATAAAAGTTTAATAAAGTTCTACATATTTAACACTAGAAATGGCACATCCTCATTATTTTTAAAATTTTGTCAACTACTACAAATACATTCGTTTGGTAGTCTTGTAACTTTTGGCACAATAATTTAGCAGTGGTCACATTCTATTTTCTGATTAAATTATTCATACATGTAACAGTGTCACCTTTTGTTTTTTAATTTTATGTTTAACATATGGAATGGAGATTTTGAGACCAAAGCCTCATGACTAATTCAAAATAATGGTACTGGATTATTCCTTTTGGGAATTTGCATGTCCAATCCACTTAGAATTACATTTCACCTGAGGCAGGGATAACCCTCACTAGAAATTAATTGACTTTAGCTACAAAACTTTTACTTGTGAATTTGGTTTCTATAAGTGTGTCTGCCAATGACTGATTATCTCAGAGTCTGTTGGCAACTGAGCTTTCCAAATCACGAGGCAAGGAACCAAATCCCTGAAGAAGAAGTGATCAACCTGAGGCAGAATGTTATTCTCAACAACCTATCACTATTCCTGACAAGCAACCATAACTTCATTCTATTTGCAACAAAGTATTAATGAGGTAATAAAGTAGAATTTCAGATGATTTCATTTTTAATATTTAACTTTTTTTTGTTTTCTACAGTGAAATAATTACAGACTCCATATATATCATTATGCATTTAAACTTTTAAAAGCTAGAATGCATTTAATTGCATGGTGGCACTGAATAAGACATTTGATGTTAACATTGCTAAATAAATGTTTCTAGATAAAATTATGAAATAATAGTACAGTATCTTGTCACCATTCATAATGCTTTATGCCAATATGTCACTCTATTTTATCCCAAAATGCAACTCACTTATCATTTTTATTTTTGTTTTTTGTTTTGTTTTTTGAGATGGAGTTTTGCTCTTGTCACCCAGGCTGGAGTGCAATGACAGGGTCTTGGCTCACTGCAACCTCTGCCTTCTATGTTCAAGTGATTCTCCTGCCTCAGACTCCTGAGTGGCTGGGATCACAGGTGCCCGCCACCATGCCCAGCTAATTTTTGTATTTTTAAAAGAGACGGGTTTTCGCCATGTTGGCCTGTCTGGTCTCAAACTCCTGACCTCAGGTGATCCACCCACCTCGGCCTCCCAAAGTGCTGGGATTACAGGAATGAGCCACTGCGCTTGGCCCTCACTCATCATCTTTATAATAAAATTCGTGTCTAAGCAGTGCATTTACTTTACTCACCTATCACACATTCAGGTTCCATTTAAATTGTAACAAAAACTTTTCCATAAGTTAATGCATCATTTACTCTATTAATAGTCAGAGGGGTCAAACCCTCTTTTAAAATATGTTTATAAGAGAATGTAGTTATTTCTTCATAATTCCTTATTTTTTTGACTACCTACTTAAAAATAGCATTCCATATAACTGTAAATATTGTATATGTGTGTATAAAGTTACAAGCAATATAACTATATCGCAGAACCAAAAAACACTTTAAAAATAGTCATAAACATCATACTCCATATAGAATATAATAAAAAATTGAATAGTATTACAGTAAATAGTACAGGAAAGAATATTCTTAATGCTTAATGTAAGCCTAAGGCTACTCCATGTTTTATGTAGATAGAGATAATTTTAGCTTCTATTGATTAATTGTAATACTCTTATTTTTCCAATAAAATAAAACCTAATAATCTTAAATTTGTCACTGTAACCCATGTGCATTTACAGTGATAATTCTATATCTGAGTTTTTCAGATAGAAAATAATTATATTCTTCTAGATTATTCCTTACCTTATGATTCTGGAGAAATTAATGTTTCTGTAAGAACAACAGGCTAAATCACAGAGCAGCCAGAATTTTAATACAGAGAATCATGAAAAGAGAAAGCTAAGAAGAGCCCTCCTGGGGTTAGAACAAATCTCAAAGTCTGGCCTCAAAGACTACTACTGCAAAGGGATCAGAATTTAATTGGATCAGACTTTGGATCAATTTATTCCCTGAGCATCATGGAAAAGAATAGAGCATTTAAGCTAGCAGTTAGTAGAGGCTACCGGCTGGGTGCGAAGCAAATGGATGCAGCTACTTAAGAAAGATCATGGAAAAGACAGTCAAAGGAAACCAGGCTAAAATCATGGTCAACCCAGAATTATTGTGAATATGGCCAAAGCCGTGCCTTATGAAAAGTGACATCAAAGACTACATGCTATGGGGAAAATAAACTTTACTAAAATAGTCCAGGCAAAGAATTAAACAAGTAAATAAGCAAACAATAGTAACAAAAAATCCTGAAGAGGAAGGATGTGTCAGTATCCAGATTTACCATAATACATTATGTAAAATATTCAGCATTCAACTCAGTAACAAAAAATATGAGACAAACGAAAAATAGGAAAATGTGACCCATACAGACAGAGTAGTGAGGAAGTGGGAACCAGGTGATAGAAACTGCTTTTGAGAGGGCCTGAATGGCAATTTAGAAGAGAAAGACTTTGGCCAGGCCTGGTGGCTCACGCCTATAATCCCAGCACTTTGGGAGGCTGAGACAGTTGGATCACCTGAGGTCACTAGTTCGAGACCAGCCTGGCCAACACGGTGAAATCCCATCTCTACTAAACATACAAACAATTAGCCGGGCATGGTGCCTTGTGTCTGTAATCCCAGCTACTCACGAGGGAAGCTGAGGCAGGAGAATTGCTTGAACCCGGGAGGCAGAAGTTGCAGTGAGCAGAGATAGTGTCACTGCACTCCAACCTGGGCAAGTGAGACTCCATGAAAAAAACAAAACAAAACAAAAACAAACAAAAACAGACAAAGACATCAAAGCAGCTACTATAAATGTGTTCAGAAAACTAAAATAAATCATACTGAAAGAAATAGAGTTAGACAACAAAGAGTCATCAAATAGAGAACACCAATAAAAACATAAAAATTATTAAAAAGAATCAAATGGAAAGGCTGGTGTTGAAAAACACAATAACTAAAGTAAAAAATAAAAAAAGACTCACTAAAGGATCTCAACTGTAAACATGAATTGGTAGGAAAAAAAAAAAAAGCTTACCTTGAAGATTGATGTAGATTATGCAGCATAAGGAACAAAGAGAAAAGAAAAATGAACAATGTACTAAAGATCTTTGGGATGCCAGAAAAAGTAGTAACATATTTGCAATGAGAGTACAATAAGAGAAAGAAGAGAAATAAGAGAAGTAAGTAGAAAAAAACCGAAGAAATAATGTCTGAAATATATCCTATGATTCAAACATTTCACACCAGGTCCCTCCTAGAACATATGGAAATTTGGGGAGCGACAATTCAAGGTGACATCTTGGAGGTGACACAGCCAAACCATATCATAGTTCATCAAAATACAAAGTATGGAGCTACCTTATTAGTCAGTAATTCCACTCCCAGGTACATGCCCAAGAGAAATGAAAATATACATTCACAAAAAGTGTCTACACAAATGTTCGTAGCAGCCTGACTCATAAAAGCCAAATCATAAAACAATACAAGTATCCACAAACTAACGAATGGAGAAACAAAATGTGGTATATCCATACAATGTAATATTATTTGGCAATAAATAGGAATGAAGTTCAGGTACATTCTACAACATGACTGAATCTTAAACATATGAAAATGAAAAAAGCCAGAAATAAAAACAACGATATTGTATGATTTCATTTGTATGAAACTTTCAGAATAGACAATTCTTCAGAGGTTAAAATTAGATTATTGGTTGCCTATGGCAGGAGAAATTGTAGAAAATGGGAAAAATTGCTAATGTATAGTTTCTTTTCTTAGTAACAGTTACCCAATTCTATGCACTTACTCAAAGCCATTAAATTGTATAGATTAAATAGAGAAAATGTATTTGCGCTATATCTCAAACTGTTTAGAAATTTCATCTGCCCTTCTAATTATAGAATGATAAAAATATCACTTCAACTCTCCAAATAACATAAATAAACACATTTTCGAGAGTATAGTGTCAATGTATCAAAAATAGTTGGTGTTCTATGTGTTTGGTTTTAGACATTATGTTTCTTCAATAACTGAATTATCTTTCTGCATGAAACTAGAAAAAAAAAGATTCTTCCATGATTCTTTCTAGTTATTAGATTTATTTGCCGGGCTCTTTAACATATTTATATCATGTTAAGAAGATTTTAATATTTTGGTTCTGTTACCCCGAGTCTCTAGTATTTTGAAATATGTTAGAATTAAGGTTTAAATTTTCAGAGAGAGAGAGAGAGAGCGAGAGAGACAGAGACAGAGTTTCAAAACTTAGATTATCATTTTGGTAATACAATAAATATTCATTGAGAAACAAATGATAATTAATAATGTTTTAAATCTGTACAGTTTAAAATTATATTAACTCATATTGAATGTCTTTCAAAAGTAAGGCCATTATATATTAAGGTATTACATTGCATTTTGATTTTAGAGAAGCATACTTGCAATTCTGAATGTCTTCTAAGAGTAAATCTAATATTTTAATTCTTTAAAAGAATCTAGAAGGCAAAACTGATGTTGATAATTATTGCTTGAAAGTTTAGAAATTATTAAGAAAATTTGTTTTGTCAGAAAAAGAGAAAAGTGCTTTTGACCCTTCTCTTAAGGTTGGAAATAGTGTATTTAGTTATTTTACAAACATCCAAGTAGTGCACATGGGAAATGCCAACTGATAAGATGATATTTCTGAAGTATTACTTTTTTTCTAATTAAAAGAGAAATTACTTAATAAACTGGTTTACAGATGATTATAAAGCATCAGTAAAGACAATTATCTTCTCCCATTGAATATGAAGTTTAAAATTAAAGTTCATTTTAAATTCAAAGTCATTAAGGGAGATACATAGTAAAAATAATTTTATTCTGTAAAAAGGCAATAATCAGAAATAGAACTCCATAAATCAATTGCCTAACCAAAATTAATTCTTTTTGAATTATTTTAATTCCCTTAAAGGAAAATTAGAATAAGATTTAAATAAAACCAATATACTATATTTTCTACACTCATCAAAATAATTATCTAATAACAGTGACAGTTTGTAGAATTGAATGTAAATTTATATTAAATTTTAAAAAGAGGGGGTCTTTCAAATCTGTTTAATTAATCAAACCTTAGTGAACAATTGATTAGTCCATTATTAAAAGTAATGTATCCTGAAAATTTAAAAGGAGGTTTAGTGTATAAAATTTATATGAATCAGCCAAACAGAAACTACTTTACAAATGTCTCTCTAAAGTCAAAATTGTTCAAGGTCTAAATTTATGAAAAAATATTCATAACTGAGTAATTGAAAAAAAATCAAATGTAAAACGTATATACAAAATGTGTTATTTATGTATATCCAAAATGTAAAATGTATGTGTTAAAATGAATTAAAATAACATCTGTGAAGATTTTAAAATATAGGAAAATAGAGGTGAAATTTAACTCTCAAGTGTGGTACATTGGAATAAGATGTGTTTTGTATGTTATACATCCACATTCTAAACAATCTTTTTGTAAAAAATTAAATGTATTTTTTCTCAATGAAAAGTATTATTTTAATTATGTAATGTTAGTATTGCATGTCAATAATAGTTTCAATTATTGACATATTTGCCTATACTGCAGCATTTATGCAATTGTATTTATACATTCTTTTAGATAACTATTCTATGATATTAATCATATTGATGTCAGTGATAATAAATATAGGTCTCAAAATATTGATCCAGAGTGGATTACAAGTAACCTGCTTGAAACAAAGCTGGAGACTTAGTATTATCATTCAGTACTAAGATTTGCATTACTGTGACGGTATTATTTTTTTTAAAGAAAATGCATAAAACCAGCAGTTGAGTTGAAGATACGTGTCACATTCCCCTTTCTTTTTGTATCTTTCTCTGCTATTACAACATCTGTTTCAAAGAAAAAATACTACTTAAAAAATGAAAATGTGCTATTTTTCATTGTTGTGTAGATACTATCCTTTTTAGAGCAATACGTTTTGTTTTAAATAAAGGTGGAATTGTCCATTAAATAAAATAGATTCTGAAATCTAATTCCAGAATCCAATACATTATGCTACATTTTGTAAAAGTAAACAAACCTTTACTTTTTTAGTTATACATATTTATACATATCTATCTATCTATCTATCTATCTATCTATCTATCTATCTATCTATCTATCTAATCTATTTTTTGAGATAGGTTCTCACTCTGTCACCCAGGCTGGAGTACAATGTCACAATCATAGCACATTGCAGCCTCAATATCCCAAGCTCAAGTGATTCTCCAACCTCAGCTTCCTGAGTAGGTGGATCTATAGGTCTGCACCACCACAACCAGCTAATATTTTTGATGTGTTAGTAAAGACAATGTCTTGCTATGTCACCCAGTCTGGTCTTGAACTCCTGAACTCAAACGATGTATTTTCTTAAATTATAAGGAAAATACTAAATGCTGATATACATATATTTTACTGAATGTATAAAATCTATAGCTTTCATAAAAATCTCCAAGAGACCAAAAAAGGTAAAAACATTTTTCTCTATATGCAGTTAACATTTATTGAGTATATATGGTAAATTAAGTGCAGAAATGAGTATTTGCATGCTCTATTTAATTTAATATTGCTATGGTCAGAATGTGTTGCTCAAAATTCTGTGCTGAAATCCTTAATCTTCAAAGTGATAGTGTAGGAGGTGGGGCCTTTGGAAGATGATTAGATCATGAAAGAGGCACCCTCATTGTGGGGATTAGTGCCTTTATAAGAGTCTCCAAAGAGCCATCTTGCCTGTTGCCCTTTCTGTCACGTGAAGATACAGTTAAAAGGTGCCGCTTATGAACTGAGAAGTGGTCCTCACCGGACATCAATTCTGCTGGTACTTGATCATAGATTTCCCAGCCTCCACAACTAAAAGAAATAAATTTCTATTGTTTATAAGCCATCCGATACTATAGAATTTTGTTATAGCATCCTGAACAGGTTGAGACAAATATTGACAGATATTTTATTTTTCTTTTTCAACTCTTATTTTCATTTCAAGAGGTACATATGGAGGGTTGCCACATTAGTAAATTGTGTGTCTCTGAAGTTTGGTGTACAAATGATTCTGTCATCCAGGTAATAAGCAAAGTGCCCAAGTAGTTTCCAGCGTCTATTGTTCCCATCTTTATGTCTCTATGTACTCAGTGTTTAGCTCCCACCTACAGAGAGAACATGTGGTTTTCTGTTTCTGCATTCATTGTCTTAGGATAATGGCCTCCAGCTCCATCATGTTGTTTCAAATGACATAGTTTCATTCTTTTTTTTATGGTGTAGCACTCCATAGTATATATATACCACATCTTCTTTATCCAGTCCACCATTGATGGGCATCTAGGTTTCTTCCGTGTCTTTGCTATTGTGAATAGTACTGTCATAAACATACAAGTGCATGTGTCTTTTTGGTATAACAATTTATTTTCCTTTGGGTATCTACACAATAATGGGATTGCTGGGTCAAAAGGCAGTTCTAAGTTCTTTGAGAAATGTCCAACTGCTCTCTACATGGCTGAAATAATTGACATTCCCACCAACAGTGTCTAAACATTCCCTTTTCTCTACAACCTCACCACCATCTGTTATATTTTGCTTTCTAATAATTGCCATTCTGACAGGTGTGAAATGATATCTCACTATGGTTTTGATTTACATCAAATGAGTCATAATATTAAGCATTTTTTCATATATTTGTTGGCCACATATATGTTTTATTTTGAGAAGTCTCTCTCCATGTCATTTGCTCATTTTTTAGTGGGGTTATTTGTTTTATGCTTGTTGAGTTATTATAGATTCTGGATATTAGACCATTGTCAGATGCATAGTTTGTTAATATTTTTTCCCATTCTATAAGTTGTTTGATTACTGTGTTAACAATTTCTTTTGCTGTGCAGAAGCTCTTTAGTTTAAATTTACTTATCAATTTTTGTTTTTGTTGAAATTCTTTTGGGGACTTAGTCATAAACACTTTGTCAAGGCTGTTGTCTAGAATGGTATTTTCTAGATTTTCTTCTAGGATTTTTATAGTTTTAGGTTCTACATTTAAGTTTGTAATCCTTGGTGAAGATTCATAGAGGACAAATGCTTTGTGAATCCTTATATATATATGGATCCTTAGCTTTTTAAAATTTTTATTATTTTAATTTTAAATTTTATTTTAGAGACAGTGTATTACTGCATTTCTCAGGCTGAACTCAAACTCCTGGTTCAAGATATGTTACCCTGGCTGGACTCCTGGCCCAAGTGATCCTCCTGCCTCCGCCACCTGTTTAGCTGGAACAGGAGCACACTATCATGCCTGTCTTGACCCTTTACTTTTATCAAGCATTTAATTGGTGTTTCAATAAATAACTCTTTAATAAATTATGAAAGTATACGGAGCCTGTTTATATATCATAGAGTGTTTGTACATGGTTCTACAACTATCTCTAAGAAGCAAAGAAATGGCATCATCAATGCCACATCTTGTTGTCAAGAAAAATTCTCTACCATCAATCGTCATTTTAGAAATCATATTATAACCTATTATAATCTTTTTAGAGAAATGGAATCAGTACATTAAAAAGTGATTAAATATCAATATGACATCGGTTCTTCATTAACTTTTCTTTACACTTTTTCTCTATTAATTTTTCTACAAAGATATTCATATATTTTAAGTGTTGTAGGTTGATTAGTTTTAAGAAATGTGTACAACTGGGCAGTCGATATTCATACCAAGATAAAGAACATTTTCTTTTCCAAATTTCTCAGCAGCATATACTCTAATTTCTGTTATCATTGAGTGATATTGATGTCTAGAACTTCGTATAAATGAAAACATACCATATATACTAAATAAATGTTAATTGCATATAGAACAAAATATATTTACCTTTTTTGGTCTCTTGGAGATATTTTTGAAAGGTATAGATATTCAGTAAAAAAAAGTAAAGAGGCATTTATTATTTTCCTTATAATTTAAGAAAATACATATTCTGAAATTGTTTTATAAGGTCTAAGGCCAGTGCATAGACATCTTTATTATGTGGGAGACATGTGAACAAGAAATGTGTGTGTATAAACATTCTAAGCAAAACAATGTGTTTGGTCCTTTTAAGGGAGCAGCTGATTAAGATAAATACCTTCAGAAAAAGAAAATCACTGCTAAGGTGCATTGGATAATCAAAATCATACTTATTGTCAAACTTGGAGTGATTGGCATAGAAAGTATTTTGTTTCACTTAAAACATGGATTGGGTGTGGTGGCTCATGCCTATAATTCCAACACTTTGGGAGGCCAAGGAAGGAGGATTGTTTGAGTTCAGGAGTTCAAGGCCAGCCTAGGTGGCATAGCAACATATTGTCTCTACTGAAACATCAAAAATAGTAGCTGATTGTGGTGGTGCAGACCTCTAGTCCCAGCTACTCAGGAGGCTGAGGTTGAAGGATTGCTTGAGCCTGGGATATTGAGGCTGCAATAAGCTATGATTGTGCCACTGCACTCCAGCCTGGGTGACAGAGTGAGACCCTGTCTCAAAACATAGGCAAATAGAAAGATAGGTATATACATGTGTAACTAAAAAATTAAAGGTTTACTTTTTCAAAAAGTAGAATATATTGGATTCTGGAATTAGATTTCTTCCATTTTAGTAATTCTTGGCTCTCGGTCTTGAGTTTCTTTCTCAGTAAAATGGGACCAGTAGGAGAAACTACCTCAAGGTGATTTTTAAGGATTAAATTTGCTAATATTGTAAAACACTGTGAATGACATGTGGACATGCAGATGTAGGATGTATAAATGAATAGCAACTAAAATTTTACTGACTTTGGAACTATGTAAAAAAAAAATAGGCTGTAGAGATTTTTGAGAAACAGTGAAAAGAGTTAGGTAAAATTATTGAGACAGGAAAGAAAGTACATCACAAGTTAGTTCCAGATACTATTTTCACAGCCACAAAAATAGCTTCAATTAGCCATTAAAAGTAAAAGGAAAGTTTTAAAAAATCTCTTTGTATTTAAATCCCTGTGCTTGTACAAATGACTTCTGAACTACTAAAACAAACACTTTAAGAACAGCTCGCTAGATGCCCGATATGATTTGGCTCTTTGTCCCCACCAAAATCTTATGTGGAATTGTAATCCCCATGTATTGAAGGTGGGGCCTTTCGGGAGTTGATTGGATCATGAGGGTGGTTTCTAATGGTTTAGCACCATCTCCCTAATGGTGTCTCGGGATAGAGCTCTCATGAGATCTGATGGTTTACAAGTGTGTGGCACATACTTACAAAATTTCCTGTGTGTAAATTTCCTGAGGCCTCCCATTCGTGCTTCCTATTAAGACTGCGGAACTGTGAGTCAATTAAACCTCTTTTCTTCATAAATTACCCAAGTCTTAGGTAGTTTTTATGACATTGTGAAAACGGACTAACACGCTGTCTTTTATAAATGTCTAAATTATGAATTATGGAAGGGTAGAGGGAATTTACATATGCCCATTTCTAGGCCATGGTAAAGCTAGAAAGAGACAACAGAATAAAGGTTGAAATAAGAAAAAATAATTAAAAAGAAGAAAAACCAGCAAAAGTGCTTATAGAGATTCTCCATTGTTCATACACAAAGCTGAGTGGACCTAGAACTTGTTGTAGGCAGATCAGAGCACAAAATGTTTGCTGTCCATGAAACTTTGAGTCTCAACTGCACTCACTGCAATTAAATTCCCCTTTACACAGTTATTTTCTACACCCAGTAATTTCCTTTCTCTCTTTCTCTCCATTTTTCAACAAGTGTTTATTATGTATTTAATATATACCAGGCACTGTAGAAAAAACAAGTATACAAAAACGCATTGCATTCTGTCCCTGACCCAGGGTTGCCTATAGGCTAAAGGAAGAGAAGTTCGTGTAAGCAGAGTTGTAAAGATATAAATGCTGTATTAGTCAGGGTTCTCTAGACAGACAGAATAGGAAAGATACATATATAAAGGGGAGTTTATTAAGTATTATCTCACACTATCACATGGTCTCACAATAGGCTGTCTGCAAGCTGAGGAGCAAGGAGAGCCAGTCCGAGTCCCAAAGCTAAAGAACTTGGAGTTTGATGTTCAAGGGCAGGAAGCATCCAGCATGGGAGAAAGATGTAGGCTGGGAGGCTACGCCAATGTCGCCTTTTCATGTTTTTCTGCCTGCTTTATATTTGCTGGCAACTGATTAGATGGTGCCCACCAGATTAAAGGTGGATCTGCCTTCCCCAGCCCACTGACGCAAAGGTTAATCTACTTTGGCAACACCCTCATAGACACACCCAGGATCGATACTTTTCATCCTTCAATCCAATCAAATTGACACTCAGTGTTAACCATTACAAGTGCTATAGCAACGTCTGGAACAAATTTGCAAGGAAGCAGAGAAGTATAAACAGGTTAAGTGATCATCAAAACGCAGAATTAGAAATATATTGTTGCCATTTATCATCATTTGTTGCTTTTGTTGCACCTTTTTCTAGGTAGACATACTCTACACTGTGTGTGTGTGTGTGTGTGTGTGTGTGTGTGTGTTTATGTATGTAGACACATCTTGCCATCTTACCCAAGCTGATTTGAAACTCCTAGAGTCAAGCGACCCTCCTGACTCACCCTCTTGAAGTGCTGAGATTGCAGGCATGAGCCACTGCACCCAGCCTAACTTTTATTTCCATGGTTTTACCCTTTTATAGGAATATCTTCTATATTTTATCACCACTGGGATACTATTCCAGAAACTTTGTTCATTATTCTCTCTCTACGTATTTGCAAATTTTTCCTTTTATCATTAAATTATAACACATGTATATTAATCACTAAGAATTTTTCCTTTCTACATAAAATTATTTTCAGCATTGAATTAGAATTCTTTTGTACAATATACACAAAGACGTTAATCTACCTCCAATTAAAACATTGAATAGCGATATTACAAATATAAAAGTCACCTGAAGTAAAATATAATTTATGTAAGATGAGGCTCTAAACAGGCCAAATGTCTCAAATAGGATTTTTTAGATTAACACATTTGGATGCATCTCTCTAAATATGCATGAAAAAATTATTACTTCAGCTTCACTGTTGCAATAGCATTGGATACAAGAAAATATAAATTCAGGTATTTAGTAGTCCTGAACAAAAGTAGATAATAATATTTTTGCATTTGAATTATCCTGCTATATGCAGCTATAAATTATTCTATGCACACACACATACAGCCACAAATGTGAAAAAAAAATTAAAAACCTGAATAGAATAAATCACATTGAACTTGTTTCTTCTTACACATGTTTTCTATGTGAAGGCATTCTTCTGATATTTGGACTACTTATTCATGTTAGCTGCTTCTTACCTTGCCCATTTCAAAGTATGGATTAAAAATTCTTAACTGTGTCACATACATCATGAGGACTGATGATTCCAAGAAGCTTTCAGGATGAAATTTATCTCAAGTATAAAGCATCATTAATAATTAAAAAAACAGGAAATTAAACTTTAGCATAAATATCCTTGCATATGATGACACATCGTCTCCTGATGTACATAGTTGGCATTTCACATTCCTGACCATAAGGCAGACTTTTCAGTGGAGCACAATTCTATGCAGGTGCACAAATGATACACATAATGAAACGTACACATCCCATACCTAAACATATGGCATAGAACACAAATACAAGTCTCACATGCTCTTCACAAGTTCACCAGTAAGATAATTTAATATCATTAATGAATTATAATTAATGTGATAAGGCTTCTGGGTTTTTATAATAAAAAGAACAAGTTAAATTGATCATAAGTATTACACATGCATTTTTTGACACAGCTAATATTTTAATGTCTCAAAATTTTTTTAAGGGTTAATCTGAAGTAAATAACTATTTTGTAAAACCATGAAGTATCATATTCTGATATTATAAGATATTAGCTAGAATATTTAATTTAAAATTCAATATCCTCAGAAAAATATGCAATACTAATTTTGCTGATAAGAGAATTAGCTACATGTTTCAAATCAGGCCCACTTCCATGGTCACCTAAGATGAGAGTTTTTAATTATTGTCAGCATATAAGCTAACATGCAACACCACGTGCAGCTATTTTATGAGAAGCAAAATTAATTTTGATATGTTTAAATAATATGGTATTTCATTCAAAACATGTATTTCAAAACAATTCTCTGTGATGCTTTTGATTCAGAAGTTTAGAGATGATAACACTGATGAGAATGTGGATAGTAAAATATCAGAACTGGCAGCACACAACTCCAATTTAGAAAAGAAATTAGATTTCCTTGCAAAATAGACTAGGAGGGGAAGTGGAGACAAAGTGCAATAGAACACAAAGACAGTTCAAGCAACTATTTCGAGACTGGTAAGACGGAGTTGCATTTCTGCTTAACGAAGTGGATGATTTAGAAACTGACTCCTCAGGTTTTAAGCGGAAGCGGAAAAGAGACAAATGTAAAAGCGTTACCGGGCAACCAGCTTTGAGATGTAAAGTATTTATCCTCAATATTGCATACTACCCTTGCATTTCTCTATTTCTATAGCTCTAAAATATTTCATTGCTCTAAATATGAAGACTATTTCAATTTTAAAAATGTATACAGACATGTAATTAACAGCTATTCCCGTGCTAAGAATAAAGACAATATAACATTGGTAAGTTAAAGTGACTCTAGTGGAGGCACAGTGTAACTCACTCTCCCATTTGTAATCATGTATTAAATATTCACTGAGTTCCTATTAATTGCCATGCCTTTTTCTAGGCTGTGGGGATAATCTTTTTGAGTCTGGCATTCTAGAGGAGGATTGACAATAAAAAAAACAAACAAACAAACAAAAAAAAAACGTAAAAAAGTTACATATAAGAGACTGCTGGTATTAAAGAGAGAATAAAACAGGGAAGGGGCTAGTGAATGAAGGAAGCATGAAGGAGATGAGGGTGCAAGACTCATAGGTGTCTGGGAAAATTGTTTCCAGCTAGAGTTTGCCAGTAAAAATTTCTGGAAGTCATAGTGTCTCAACTACTTTAAGAACAGTAAGAGGTACTCTGGATGATAGCGAATGAGAGACGGAGCAGTAGGAGATGGATACAAAAGAAAAGGAATCAGATCAGAGAATCTCATAGGCCACTGGAAACCTTCACTTTCAGTCTGAGTGAAATAAGGGACACTGGATGCTTTTGAGCAAGAGGTTACATGGTTGAACTGAAAGAATCACAAAAGAGTGTGTGTGTGTGTTATTTTGTATACATTAAACAGAGTATAATGACTAAAATTATGCCTATTTCCTTGCTATTTTTAAAAGTACGAAATTACTTTCATTATGCTTTAGGTAAAATGGCCATATTTCATATAACACATATCTTATCTTCTTTATTTACTAATACGAGTTTTCATTGACAATCACAGTTGTACACGGATAGACAGGACGTATCTTACATTCTTAATTTGATCTTTTGTTTAAAACAATTTCTGTAGAACAATCTATTTACAAACTGGAATACAGGGCTATAGCAGAAGTCTCTAATCTCCCTGAATCCATTCGACCCTTGACTCATAGTAGTTAAATAAGTAGGTGTGCACTGTCACCCAAAATATAATTATATTCTATTTATATTATTTATATAATATACATTTAATTATTATATAATTTATAATTATAAAGTCCCCTTTACAGATATGTGAGTAATTTCTGGCCAATAATATATAAGTGGTCATGTTCTATCACTGTTCCTGTGATCCATTATAAAGACAGAAAGAGCTGGCATGTATGATTTGTCTATTTCCCTGCTCCTTTATTCTATTAAGTAACATCAACATTTCATAATTGCCCTCCAAGCGGAAATGTATAGCTGTACCTTTTGGAATACTTAAAAGTGTAATGACAGTACTGTGGTTAACAGCGTGTGCTGCCATGGTAACGTTCACCTATACAACAAACCTGCACATCCTGCACACATGCCCCGGAACTTAAAAGAAAATAAAAAGATAACACTTCTGCAGAAGAAAAGAGTGTGTGCTGTAATTCAGAATGCCATTTTTAAATCCCAGTGTTTCAACTTGATATGGCTTGGTTGTGTCCCCACCCAAATCTCATCTTGAATTAATGCATGTTGTGGGAGGGACCCAGTGGGAGGTAAATGAATCATGGGGGCAGATCTTTCCCATGCTGTTCTCATGATAGTGAGTAAGTCTCATGAGATCTGGTGGTTATTATAAAAGGGAGTTTCCCTGCACAAGCTGCCTTTGCTTGCTGCCATCCATATAAGGTGTGACTTACTCCTCCTTGCTTTCCACCATGATTGTGAGGCTTCCCCAGCCACGTGGAACTGTAAGTCCAATTAAACCTCTTTCTATTGTAAATTGCCTAGTCTTGGGTATGCCTTTATCAGCAGTGTGAAAACAGACAAATACAGTGAATTAGATCTGGTAGAGTGGGGTGCTGCTGAAAAGATACCCAAAAATGTGTAAGCGACTTCAGAAGGGGTAACAGGCAGAGATTAGAACAGTTTGGAGGGCTCAGAAGAAGGCAAGAAAATATGGGAAAGGTTGGAACTTCCTAGAGACTTGTTGCATGGCTTTGACCAAATCCTGATAGTGATATGGACAATAAAGCCCAGGCTGAGGTGGTCTCAGATGGAGATGAGGAACTCATTGGGAACTGGTGTAAAGGTAACTCTTTGTTATGTTTTAACAGAGACTGATGGCATTTTGCCCCTGCCCTAGAGATTTGTGAAACTTTGAACTTCAGAGAGATGATTTGAGGTATCTGGCAGAAAGAAATTTGTAGCAGCAAAGCATTCAAGAGGTGACTTGGGTGCTGTTAACGGCATTCAGTTTTATAGGAAAAGCAGAGAATAGAAGTACAGAAAATGTGCAGCCTGACAATGTGATAGAAAAGAAAAAATCCATTTCCTGAGAAGAAATTTGAGCTGGCTGCAGAAATTTGCATAAATAACCAGGAGTCAAATGTTAATCCTTAAGACAATGAAGAAAATGTCTCCAGGGCATGTCAGAGGTATTCACAGCAGCCTCTCTCATCATAGGCCCAGAGACCTAGGAGGAAATACTTTCATGGGCTGGGCCCAGGGTCCTTGTGCTGTGTGCAATCTAGGGACTAGGTTCCCTGGTTCCCAACCACTCCAGCCATGACTAAAAGGGGTCAAGGTGCAGCTTGAGCTGTTGCTTCAGAGGGTGGAAGTCCCAAGGCTTGGCAGCTTCCATATGGTGCTGAGCCTGTGGGTGCATGGAAGTCAAGAATTGGGGTTTGGGAGCCTCCACCTAGACTTCAGAAATTGTATGGAAAAGCCTGGATGCCCAGACAAAAGTTTGTTGCAGGGCATGTTGAGGTTTGTTGAGACCCTCATGGAGAACCTCTGCTAGGGCAGCGCACAAGAAAAATGTGGGGTGAGAACCCCCGCACAGTGTCCCTACTGGGGCACCACCTAGTGGAGTTGTAAGAAGAGGGCCATCATCCTCCAGATCCCAGAATGGTAGATCTAGCAAAAGTTTGCACTGTGCACCTGGAAAAGCCACAGACACTCAATGCCAGCCCATAAAAGCAGCCAGCAGGGGGGCTATATCCTGCAAAGCCATGGGATGGAGCTGCCCAATACCACTGGAACCCACCTCTTGCATCAGTGTCACTTGAACGTGAGACATGAAGTCAAAGGAGACCATTTTGGAGCTTTAAGATTTGACTGCCCTGCTGGATTTTGGACATGCGTGGGGCTGGTAGTCCCTTTGTTTTGGCCAGGGTCTTACATTTGGAATGGCTGTATTTATCCAATGCCTGTACCCTCATTGTATCTAGGAAGCAACTGACTTGCTTTTGATTTTACGGGCTCATAGGTGGAAGGGACTTGCCTTGTCTCAGGTGAGATTTTGACCTGTGGACTTTTGAGTTAATGCTGAAATGAGTTAAGACTTTGGGGGACTGTTGGGAAGACATGATTGCTTTTGAAATGTGAGGACATGAGACTTGAGAGGGACTGGGGCATGTCCCTATGATATGCTTTGGCTCTGTCCCCACCCAAATCTCATTTTGAATTCACACATGCGTGTTGTTGGGGGGACCTGGTAGGAGGTAATTGAATCATGGGGGCAGATCTTTCCCATGCTGTTCTCATGATAGTAAGTTTTGTATTTTTAGTAGAGACGGGGTTTCACCATGTTGACCAGGCTGGTCGCGAACTCCTGACCGCTGGTGATCCACCCGCCTCGGCCTCCCAAAGTGCTGGGATTACAGGCATGACCCACTGCACCCAGCCTAATTACTAACTTCTACTAAACCATACAATGACGTGAATGCAATGATTAACAATAAAAACATATTTACACTGAGGTACACAGCATTACAAAAGCAGCTATTATAACACTAAACATAAGTCTGCAAATCCCCTTTAGTGAATACAGAAACAAACTAAAATTGAAGAGTATATAACATGTCCTCTGAGAGTTAAACTCTAAAATCAACAGATCATGGATCTAACTGAGATAGCCAACATCACCTAAAGGAGATAGGATAAAAACGAACACAAAGAAATGCCATTCCCAGGTGAAAAGTAGGCCTCCAAGCACTATCTGGGAAGACAGTAAGCTTTCAGATGAAGTCAAGTGTTCAATCTTTGTGGCAATCTGTCTGTCAGCAGAGATGTGAACATCAGAGTCTGGGACCAGGAAACCTATTACGATGGGTGGTCTTCCTCTGATTTCCAGCTCAGCCAGCAACATTCTGTCAGTTGGCTTTGCATGAAGGTTACCTATGCTGGTCTGCAAACCACAGCTATTTTTTCTTCCCTTGGCACTTATATTTATCATTTAAACTAAGAAATTAGCATTTTGCTTTTTCAGATGAGTCTCTTGCCATCTTTTCTATTTTGGCATTCATCATTCTAATGAATTGTGAGACAAAGACAAGGTCAGGTTTTAAATCCAAAAGATGGAGGGCTGAGCCCTTGATCATGCCAGACCAAATTCCCCAAGTTTCTCCCTAACTACCTACTTTCATTTTGAAGACAGACACATTATTAAAAATAAGTCTCAATTATTGTTTTTTAACATTAATCTTTTATTGCCTGCATGTTTTTACAACCAAAAGACAAACAATATTTGTTCCAAGTTGATTTTCACAACAAATACAAGGAAAAAAAAGATAGTTTTTTTTTTTTTTTTTTGAGACGGAGTCTCACGCTGTTTCCCAGGCTGGAGTGCAGTGGCACGATCTCGGCTCACTGCAAGCTCCGCCTCCTGGGTTCACGTCATTCTCCTGCCTCAGCCTTTTAGTGAAGTGATTAAAATAGGTCAGCCATATCATACTGTAATTGTAACAGATATGTTAAATCAAAAAATATTAGCATAAGTTTCATATTTAGAAAATTTTCTGATATGATTTATTGCAGAAGAGGAAGATCATTGAGAGAAGATCAGTCAGAAGATAATTAAGAGTAATAAGGACCTGATCATTAGCAGAGAGGGGAAAAATGATTGTATTTAGGAACTCTTCGTGTGTGTTCAATATTGCAAGTACAAAAGCTGACTGGCAGATTAAGCAGAACATGAGTTTATTAAAAGAACATTAAGTAGTTCAAAGAACTACAGAGAAAGCTAGAGAACTATTCACAGGTTCCCAGCTGGGGTTCTGGTAACAATGCTACAAACCTGGCTACCAAATTAACTTGGTAAGAAAATGTAGCCAAACACAAGTCCAGCTGCTTGCCATCTGAGAAACTGAAAACATAAGAAACGAGGTGTGGTGGAAGGAAGGCAGCTTATTAATCAAAGGCTGGCACTTGAGGAATGGCTGGGCTCATGCTTCTAAAAAACCATTTCAAATTTTTGGGCTGAGCGAAGGGGTTTAAAGGGGAAACTTGGTGTGAGAAACATACAGGAGTGTTTCAGGCTGCGGAGACCGTGTGTCTTCTTCCGATGGCTAACTTGAGTAATTACACATCTGGAGGTCTGGTTGACATCATCTTGACCTCAGCATAGCGGTGGTCCCCTAATTGTTTGTGACTCCCCTTAAGCGAGAGGATTCCACACCTGAGCCTCCATGCCTGGTTTGTTTCAAAATTAGCCCTTGGAATTTCTAAGCATGCGCAGAGTCAGATAAGCATGCATGGCACAAGGGAGTGTCTGGTAGGAAATCAAGAGAAACAGAGTTTTAAAGTACATTTCAAGGCTGCATTCTGAGTTGAGGGGAAACAAAGTTTTAAGTTGTATTTTAAAGCTAGGCTACTGGATTACAAAACACAGCTCTCCCACTCTATCCACCAAGTGGTAGGTGGTAGACAGCAAGCATTATTGCCAGATTCAAGGGTAATGCCGCCACTACCTGTTTGCCAGGATCTTGACCTTATTTTTGTTTCATTTTGTTTTGTTTTGTCGGTTTGTTGTTGTTGTTAGGATCTTGACCTTCCAATTATTACCAAGCACCTCTGCCATCACTCATAAACAATACAACGAATTCTGTATGTGGTCTCCTAACTCAGTTTGCTTATTTTTTTAATCAGACTCTCAAGACTATTTATTTAATTGTTATAGACTAGGTCCTGAATACAAAGAAGATGAGAAAAGCTGGATATTTTTACTTCTATCTGAGAGAGGCAAGAAACAAAGGAGGGAAATTTCCCCCCAAATATAAACAATGTGTTAAAAATGGTAGATATTCCAGAAATGAATGATAAATTATACTATCAAGAGACATTTCAGAATTCAAATTGCTATATTGATTGGAAGTGGTTGGTATGTAGCAAAGGAGAAGGTACGGAGAAGGAGAGGGAGAATAAAAGATCAAAGATGACTTCAAGGTTTTATATTTTGATGTGTTTGTTAAAATTTCAGCTGTATTTTACACTTTGTGAACTATTTAGCAAATAAAAATTTAAACAGTACACTATTATATAAGTGACTTGAATTAACATATTTTAAAATTAATTAATGAATCATAAATATTCATTGGGCATATAAAAAGTACTTCCTGTGGAAAAAAATATACATTAGATTTTGGCCTTAAGAAGTAGGCCAGTTGTGATGTCTCAGGTCTGTAATCTCAGCACTTTCAAAGGCTGAGGCAGGAGTAATGCTTGAGGTCAGGAGTTCAAGACCTGTCTGGGCAACAGAGCAAGACTCCGTCTGTACAAAAATTTAAAAAAATTGCTAGGCATAATGATGCATACCTGTAATCCTAGCAACTTGGGAGGCTGAGACAGGCAGTTAGCTTGAGCCCAGGAGTACAATGTTGCAGTGAGCTAAGATCAGAATATTGCACTCTAACCTGGGTGACAGAATGAAACCCAGGCTCAAAAAAAAAAATAAATAAATAAATAAATAAAACCGTTTAGTTTTTTGAGAAATCTCCTCCATAGTGGTTGTACTAATTTACATTCCCACAACAGTGTACAAGTGTTCCCTTTTCTCACATCCTCACCAGCATCTGTTATTGCCACGTCTTTTGGATATAAGCCATTTTAACTGGGATGAGATGATACCTCATAGTTTTGATTTTCATTTCTCTGATGATCCGTGATATTGAGCACTTTTTCATATGCCTGTTTGGCATTTGTTTAAGAATGTAATTGGATTCTTTGTAACTCAAAGGATAAATGCTTGAGGGGATGGTTACCCCATCTTCCATGATGTGCTTATTTCACATTGCAAACCTGTATCAAGACATGTACCCCATAAACATACACACCTACTTTGTACCCCCAAAAACTTTAAATAATGAAATAAAATAAATACATAAGTAAAAATTTTAAAAATGAGAAACAAAAAGTTTAAAAAGTATAAAATAGAAGACAACAGGCATTTGAAAGCTATTAGTTTAGACTATGTGACCAGGTAGCATAATATGTGCTATTGACTTAGGTTGGCAGGCGAGCAGTAGCTGAAATCAAGAAGAAGATTCCTCAGTGGTGCTTTCTTTACCTGAGTTATGGAAGCATGCATGAGGTAAGTGTTTGTTTGTGTGCGCCAAGTACGTGCATTTTCATTTCCAATGTTCAATGTACTGAGGACAGAGGCCAAGTAATTCTTCAGTAAACACATATTTATGCAAGATTCATCATACACCAGGAATCATACAAGGCACAAATGATTCAGAGAAAAATAAAACAAGACCTCTATTCTACAAGAGCCCAAAACTTGATAAATGTTATGATAAAATTAAACTTTGATAGTAGGAAAGGAGATACAAAGGTAGTCATTATAAAACAGATGTTAAGGAGGAAATCTCTGGAAAATGTAATACCCAGAGGACACTTTTTATATTTATTTATTTGAGACATAGTTTCTCTCTGTCGCCCAGGCTGGAGTGTAGTGGTGAGATCTCGGCTCATTGCAACCTCTGCCTTCAGGGTTCAAGTGATTCTTCTGCCTCAGCCTATGAGTAGCTGGGATTAAGGCACCTGCCACCATGCTCTGCTAATTTTTTACATTTTTAGTAGAGACTGGGTTTCACCGTATTGGCCAGGCTGTTCTCAAACTCCTGACCTCAGGTGATCTGCCTGCCTCAGTCTCCCAAAGTTCTGGGATTACAAGGACGAGTCACAGTGCCCAGCCCCTGAAGGGCATTTTTTTAAAATGATGTAACCAAATGAGGAATTGGAGAAGTATCATTGGTTCATGACTTGCAGCTACAAATGACTTTATTTTAATTAGCATCACCACTTTTGAATGTTGTATATTTTTCAAAAAATAGAGAAGAATAGGTTTACCAACTTTGCTTTTTTTCTTTTTTTTTTTTGTTAAAGGCAACCACAGACATAGTTTTCTTCCCATAACCTTGTAAGGAAAATGCAAAAGTAAAAATTATAAACCACTAAACATAGATACAAATTATTATACAAGAATGGAGTATCATGTATATAAATTGAATTTAAATACTGGCCTGATCAGATAGTGTTCACTGAACCCAGGAATGTCTAATGTTGAAGAAGACAATAAAACATTTAGCATAATAACACACAACAATCTAGTTATCAAAGTAATACATCTCATGCTTATTATTTCATGATGCCTTTTAAAAATTATAGATCTCTGTTAGTTCCAAAATGAAACAGATTAACAAGACAATAGAACCGCTTTACATTGACGAATTTTTTAAGACCATCTTTTTCAACCTCATAAGTTGTATGATTAAAAAGCAATGATTGCTTTTTCACGGAACTCAGTTCAAGTGCTCAGGAATGGCACTGGACTGTGTCTTTGGGGTCTTGTTGCTACACTCCCCACTTGAGTATTTCTTGGATGTGCGAATGTGGTATCTCTTTTCCCCACAACCCCAGCCCTCTTGCTTATGACTGGATTCCACCATTAATTGTGGCAATAATGTGCCAATTATTCCTCACCCCTAACTGTCCTCATAACCATTTTAAGGGTCTTTCAAAAGCAATGCCTCTGGTATCTGTCAGAACTTTCCCATACTCCTTGGAAATACTTGTGTAAATCAATCTAGATCCAAACCTTCGATTACAAATAGATGAATTCAAAAGTACCACTCTACCAGGTAAATTATTTTACAGCATAGGACAGTGCAAGTGTATGACCTGAGAATCTGGAGATATTTGAAGGCTTGAGAATTACCTTTATCAGTTTTACAGGATAAAAACGGGCCAACAGCAGTTCAGGGCTGGGAATAAGATGTCATGAGTGATGGTGCTGGTGATTATCTGGGAGTTAGAGACAGAAGGGAAAAATGTCGCCCACTACGAGATGATGATAAGAGGAAAGTCACATGGCTGAGAGTTGACATCTTTAAGAAAACATCTTGCAAAGCTCGTGCTTCAAATATATTTCTAGGGCTACTAATACAGAAAACAAGCGTACCATTTATATTAAATTTAACTTAAATTATTAAATAATCAAATGCTAATAAAATATCTTGTAACCTTGGATAATCACATCAGCTGTTGGAAAGCAATAGTACCATTTTTAAGTCCGGTTTAAAAGAAACAAGAATACAAATATTAAAAATACAACACTGATCTAGACATGTTGAAATGCAGTAGGTTAGACATAAACAGAAGTAGAATACTGAAAAGACCAAATGCAAGTGAAATCTAGTTTCTTAGATTTTTTTTTTTTTTTTTAGTTTCTCATTTAACATTAAAAATTTCAGACACTTATTTAAAAATTAGTTAGTGCCATAAGGGTAACCTTGGTGTTATCTTCCAAGTAGGTTGAATTTAACTGCCGAATCCACTATCCTATTCTCAAAATACAGTGTGTATTTCTTCTCCGTAGATGGCTCACTTTATATTCTTCATTCACTTTGAAATAAAAGACTTCAAAAGGATTGAATTTGGTTAACCTGCAAATGTGAGTGACAGTGTCAAGGTGCAACTCAATAATTAATACAATTAACTAATCATTGAAACAGTGGAGGTATCCATTCGACATTAATAAACCACTTTCTTTTTAGGATCTGTTTATCTCTCTCAAAATACCAGTGGAAATGTGTGTATTTAAGTCACTTTTAACACACAATTTAAGTGATCATTAACTTAAAGGATAATGTATATAAATTTTCTCATAAAGTGAGGAAAAATTAAGTTGATTTTTAAAATAAGAGGACACAATTTCTGTCTGAGTTTTGCTCCAAGGGGCAAACTAATTCTCCCAATTTAGCTATTGTTATCTAGGTATTAGGAGGGTAACAATCTGATTTAATCGCATTAAGAAGTGAATAGGAGAGAGTTCTACCCACTATGCCTAGAGAAAATTCAATGGGAAATTTTAAACTGATGACTTTTCAGGGAATATGACATTGCAAAGTGGGGAAAAAAAAAAGTCAAATTATGATGAGACGTTTTTGAGCTAGGATACACTTTTTTGACTTTTAAATTTTCCTTAAGCCTCAGACTCTTTTTTCCTTATTACCCCAGCTCTGAGTAGGGCCTTTTTGTTCACATGTTCCTTATATATATGGGCTTGCTTATGGCAAAATATGATTTCAGAAAAATTTTCTGAAGCCACAGGAATTTAAGAGAATGAAGGATTTCCTTCTGCTATAAACAATTCATAGATAATTATTTGGGTTAATTTCTGATTTTTAAATAAAAAATGAAGGAAAATTTAATTTTATTAAAGATTGGCATTTTATACTGTTCATTTGAAAACAAATAGTTCATATCTTATTTAACTTGACAGTTACTCTGATGACTAAGTAAATGGAAATATTTCTTCTCTTGGTCCCATACTCTTTCACTTCATTATGTGATACTGATGACAAGGTTTTCACCTAGATTGCAGCTAGCAGGCTTGAACATCGCCTGCCAGAAGTGATTAATACCAATCAAACAGAGTTTGTTCAGTTGGAAAGACTGGCAGAAAACATTTATCATCTTCTAAAGGAATTAGAGTTCCAGATTGGCTCTGTGCTTGAGATAAACAGGATATAAATGCCTGTGCTCCAATGTTCACTTTGTTATCACAGTTACTGAGCCTATTTATCGAAGCAATGAAAGTAAGCGTGCCCACACTTTCCAATGGTCTTTGTGCTTAAATTGCAAACATAAAATCCTTCTGTAATAACTGAAGTTATAATGTCTGAATCTTACAATCATGGGACAAAACACCGCCCTCAAACTCTTCTGAGATCTCTCCCTAGATAATAAAGCATAAAAGGGGAGAAGTCAGACGTTACCAATCTCACATGTTGAGGAATGTGTTTACACTTTCCTATTGTTGCTTTTTATTGTCAAACCAGTACATTTTATGATTTTTAGTCATTTCCAGGGAAAGGCGCTCAGAGAGCTCCTGCCAGTATTAACCCCTGCCTCCTTTTCTAGGAGGTGAAACCGGGTAGCTGAGAAAGACCCAAAAAGGACAAAAATGGGACCAATGAGAAGAGCAATCATGTAACATTTGCTAATCTCTTTTTTAAATGGATGTATTGAAATATAATTTTTTTAGATCAAAATTTACTCACTAAAATTATAATTTAGATTTTTAGTATATTCAGAGTTATACAATTATCAGCACGGTCTAATTTTGTGTCCAAAAAAGAAACTTTGTACGTGTTATCCGTCACTACCCATTTTCTCTGGGTTCTCCTCCTCCACACTCCTAGGCAAATACTAGTCTACTTTCTCTCTCTGTAGATTTGCCTGTTCTGGACATGAATCCTGCATGTTCATTATCCTATAAAAACAGGATTATGAACATTATTAATTTTTTAGGGTCTTTCATGATTGACTTCTTTCACTGAGCACAAGTTTTCAGGTTTCCTCTACGTTGTAGATTGTATCAGTACTTCACTCCCACATTTACTAATCTCTTAAGGTTGCCTCTGTCTCTCCAGTGCTACCGCCCTTTCCCCTGACGACTGCAACTGGACTTTTCAACGCCAGTCACTTTCCCGTACCAGCTCCAAGTTCCTCAAAGTTCACACCTGGGGCTGGGTGCAGTGGCTCACACATGTAATCCCAACACTCTAGGAGGCCAAGATGGATCACTTGAGGCCAGTAATTCGAGACCAACCTGGCCAACACAGTGAAACTCCATCTTTACTAAAAATAGAAAGAATTAGCCAGGCATCGTGGCATGGACCTGTAATCCCAGCTACTCAGGAGGCTGAGGCTGGAGAATCTCTTGAGCCCAGGAGGCAGGGATTGCAGTGAGCCGAGATCATGCTACTGCACTCCAGCCTGGGGAGACAAAGCCAGACTCGGTCTTAAAAAAAATAAAAATAATAAAGTAAAAAATGTGCGCACCCCATCAACCTTCTCTGTGCACCTTCCAAGGCTAACGCTGGTTACTTACATGCTACCATTTTGTCACCACCCAGTCTTTGTTCTTAAAGCTCCCAAGATGGTGGCAGCAGCTCCCAAGATGGCGGCAAGCCTTTGTTCTCTGACCTGGGGTTCTTGGCCCCATGGATTCCAAGGAATGGAATCTTGGGCCATGCTGTGAGTGTTATAGCTCTATTAGAAGCAGCAGGTCTCGGAAGAGAACCGTGGACCGTGGAACCCAGCAACTAGTGTTCAGCTCGATTAGGACTAACCGGGCACTTAGCCATCCAGGAACAGTGGTGAGCCTTTAGCCGATTGGGAGCAGCAATGGGCGCCTCCCTGGATCAGGAGCACAGCGGACACCCTGCCAGATCCCGAGGGGTGGAAGTCAGTGGCGGCCTGCGATGGTGGCCTTCAGCAGGGGTGGACAGCCAGCCAAAGCTCAGCTCCAGCCCTAACAAACACGGACCAGAAAAGTGTGCCCTTGCAAGATTTAATAAAGTGAAAACAGAGATCCCATGCAACAGGAGGGGAACCAAAGTTGCCCACTCCCGGTTCCAATGCCTGAGGTTTATATCCCAATCATTGTCCCTCCTCTTGTGCGCTCAGGCAATATATGATTTGACTATTTCTTTACCTCCTGATTTTAGCTTAATTTGTATTTTTAGTGAGCCCTCTTTACTATCTGATTGGTCAGATGTGAGCTGAGTTACAAGTCCCGTGTTTAAAGGTGGGTGTAGTCACCTTCCCCATCTAAGCTTAGGAATTCCTAGTCAGCCTAGGAAATCCAGCTAGTCCTGTCTCTCAATTTCAGGGTCTAGGAATGATGCAGTTTATCTCCTCCTCTAATGTCTTTCCGGTCAGTTTCAGTGGAAACTCTGTCAGGCATTCCTTAAAACATTTCTTATTTATTTGCTTAATATTTATTGATTTGGCAAACACAGCTTCTGCTATAAGAAGCAGTGTGACATTGGCTGGACTCCCTAGAATCTTGGGAGCTCTAGAAAAGGATATGTCAGAGGGAAAAATGTATGCCTTCCACCACAAAAAAAAAGCATTAATTGCACCAATTAAACTGAAATGCACACCATTCTTACAAGCTTAAAGAATGGAGAAAAAAGATACTACAAAACTGAATGTGAACAAAGTATTTTAGAACTCATTTCTCCTTAAACAATACACAGTTAGATATGTGGGAATAAAAAGTAATAGGTGATACACATTACAATACTCAAAAGTGTGGAGATCAAAATATCCTAACCTCTATTACATTCAATAAAGGAATTATATTGTAAATATTTTCTATAACAGTTATGTTAGATCATTGTTTTTAAGAGTCTATATTGAAGCTAAAAATAAACAGAGAAATCAGCATTTCTGCTATAAGTACTCAAATTTCCTAAACGCAATTGTGTGGCTTCTCACTGATTAGGGAAACATCATGGAAAACAAAAGCACCTGAGGAGAGCACACAACGATTATCTCATGGTTTGTTGTTTCCTTTACTTAACAAACACTTACCCAGCATTCACCACACATGACCAGACCCCCCAGTAGCTCATTGACTCATGGGCTAGAAGGAGCGCAAAATCAATCCTCACAATACCTCACAAGAAATGTGTGTACCCAGTAAATGTTTTGCATCTCTAAGAGGCCCACATAGGGATTTGGAAGGACACTTGATCTGATTATTAGAGCACAACAGTTAAGACAATCTCATTTACACCAACAAAACAATGGGAACAAAGGCACAGGGGCATGGATGAGCAAGGCAAATTAGGAGGAAGAAAAATGCTTCAATTTGCCCACTGATGACAGATGATGAGAGGCAAAGAGTGACCAGAATTCATATCAGAAAGGGTCCTGTTTTGGCATCATAAACAGTTTGAACATTAACTAAAGCTATTGAAGCCATTGTCAAATCTCAGGAAGTTTTCTAGCAAGAGGTAATAGAAGTCACAACGTTAATTACAGAATCACAATGTTAATTACAGAAAATTTAAGTGAAGCTTGCAGGAAGAAGAAATAGAAGGCAAGTTACTGCCATTATCCAAGGGAGAAATTATGAGAGCCTTAAGGCATTGGAAGCAGAAATTTTGAATTTAGATTTCAATACAGAAGCCCAATCAACCAATATTTATACATGCTATTGTTTCTTTCTTTAAATTAGCTATTGCATAGATATGTTCAATGTGGTCACATCAAGTAATGTTGCTCTCTTGAAACGTCTGCTTTGGAAGACATGGTGGTTCCAATTTGAGGAAATATCCTCTCTCCTCTGGGAGAAGGGGTGGGCATGTACTGACATAAAGGGCAAGAAAAAAAATAGCAACTAATTAAGAAGTTCAAGCTAAATCTTATTTTATTCTTTGATTCTTTGGCATTAAAATATCAAAATCCCTAACAAATAATTTTATCTAAATAATTTGTTTTTGATTTGATAATTGTAACTTAAGAAAAAAAAAAAACAGACTGGAAGTAGCTAGAAAGTACCTATGTAATCCAATTCATCAATCCAGACATGTAAAATAATCTTAGAAACAAGGTTATGCCCTTCCAATGAGCTTGAAATTTCTGCTTGTGGCAAAAGCAATAAACAGTTTCTTACTAATAAAATTGGAGAAAAAAGACACGGGTAGGAGTCTGTGAAGGTGGAAGGTCAATGTTGGTACTTCAAGTACTTACTGAAAAGCATGTGTTGCCTCAAACTGTTTACTTGAGTCAGAACTTTTATTAACTACATTCTTTTCTTCTGGAAGATGGGATTCTACTATAAATTATTTGGATAGACCACAATCTCCAAATTAATTCACCAAGGCTTTCATCCTCCTACACTGAAGTGTATTTCTTAATACAGCTCAAAAGACATCAAGTACCTCGTCCAACCTATTCACCAGCTCTAAATGGGATTTGACATTACGAGGTCAGCATTGCTTTCCCTCATAGATGACTAACAAATTTACGGAGACATAAGTTCACTGTTCTCGTATGGATCACTGCGCAACAGACCACTGTTTTTTGATGGTAACATTTAGGTTTCAGTTATTAAATGAAAGCGGAAACTCAGGCTGTGACAAATTGCTTGGCACCTAAATAATGATCCAGAGAGAGAGTTAGAGGGAAGGTCAACCTGTCTTCAGGTTTCAAGAGGGGAACTTGGTCAATAATAATGGAATTACACCATTTCATGGAATTTTGTGAAAGTCAAATATTAGAAGAAATTAAAATATAATTTAGTCTTAACATCTCATTAATGTACATAAAATTCTTTGAAATTACAATGCATTTAAATTTTTCTGAACACTCCTGCAGAGCTAATATTTGTAGCGTAAGAGTAAATAATTATAAAATTACAGTTTGCTTTGTCATGTACTAACCTTTTAATTAAATTCAGCAACCTGAGAGCTTGGGAAACTAATTATCTTATTACTAGAGAAACCAAGTGGGTGAAGAGAAAAATCCATGTGAATCTCCAGTGAAAAGTTGATTCATAGTTTATTGGTTATGTTTACATGAAGTCCAAGGTTTAAATGAATAAATTAGTAATGTATTCCAACGTGCCAAATACAGGCAAGCTTTGACTTAGAGCACATGATTTAAGAATGGCTTCCTCAGAGGAAAAATTCAGTACTGCCATATCGTGTTACAAAGCACAATTTCAGCTTTTGCTTTCTGTTCAGAGAAAAAGCAAGTAGTTTGACTGATCAGGTGCTTTCTCTTGTTTATGCCTCCATCGTGTTAATTGTACGCCCTCTCTTCACTTAGACAACAAGTTTTCCATGTTTAACAACCAAAACCTTAACTCTTCTTCACCCCTCACTTCTACTTCATTGCTCTACCATCTTCGCAGCAGATGGAAAAAATGTGTTTTCTTTATCTTTAGCTACAAATCAGAAAGCATTTTTCCCACCAAAGCACGGATTCTCATAGAATCGGTGTTAAATGCTTGTTGGATAGAGGTGAAAAAGCATGAATGAATTCCCTTCTCCAATGCATAATTCATGTGTCAATTTAATAAAGATATATTGAGAACACAGTATATGCCAGTTACCAGGGATAAGAAAAGCAAGAAACAAAACAAAGCTTCCAGAAATGTCCTTCCTAGTAGAGGACAAAGACAAAGTAAATATAACACAGTTAATGGATACTGTAGATGGCTTAACTGACATCCATTCTTTCCTTTCGCTTCTAAATAGACCCTCAATTCTATTGAGCCATGGCTCTGGAAATATGACTTCATTATTCTAAGCCAGTAGCTCTAAACATGGGACTAATTTTGCCCTCCAGGACATATTTGGCAATGTCTGAAGACATTGTTCGTTGCTACAACTTGGGGGAATGCCACCTCGTGAGTTGAGGACAAGGATGTTGCTAAGTAGCCTACAATTCACAGAACAAGGAACTATCTGGTTCAAAATGTCAATATCGTTACTATTGAGAACCTGGCCTAAGTTGAGTAACCCTATTCCTTCCTGATTTAGGAATGAATCTATTTGTGAGATTATAGCTTCCTTCTGGCAACTGTCATTGGTCTAGTGGGTTCAATAAAGATAATTGTGGAAAGGCTTTCTCTTTCACCCTTTAGAATTGAATAAGGGGACATTTTGCTCCAATTATTTCTTGCAGTTAGCTTGGCTTATTTGGCATATAGAAAATAAAGCCAACACAATAAAGCGTGCAAAAAACACATTCTTTTGCAGAGAGGAAACCAGAACCTTGATAATGGCATACTTTGTGGCTGTGTGAAATAACCCATTGCTTCATTGTTAAAGTTAGTTTGTGTCAGGCTTTCTATTACTTGCAAAGAAAAGTCTCCTAAGCATAGATAACGTTAAGATATATTTATGTACTGGGATCTAGTGGAGTACAAAATAGAGTCAACTAGCAAAACAAAGAAAAGTCTGGAATGGCTTTTCCAAGGAAAAACTAAGTTGAGTCCCAGCCAGCCAGATGAAAGGGTGGGAGAGGAAAGATAGTTCAGATAAACTGAGCATCCTGTACAAAAGCCTGGCAAGAAGAGGACATGGCACACTGGAAGAACTACATGAACTTCAGTGTGATAGAACAGTGAATGTGTGGTTTGTGGGTGAGGGAGAGTGACAAGAGCATTATCCTCAAGAGTTGGCTCAGGACTAACTCAGAAGACCTTGTGCACCAAGCCAAAGAACTCAAACAGTTTACTGAGACCAGAGAGAACTATTGAAAGATTGTAAGAATTAGAGTGGTAGGATCATATTTATGTTTTTGAATAATCACTATAACTATGCTGTGAAGACTAGAATGGAGAGAGAGAAAATTAAAAAAAAAAAAATCAGGGCTGAGCACAGTGGCTCACTCCTGTAATCCCAGCACTTTGAGTTGCCAAAGTGGGCGGATCACGAGGTCAGGAGTTTGAGACCAGCCTGACCAACATGGTGAAACCCCGTCTCTACTAAAAATGCAAACATTAGCCAGATGTGGTGGCACACACCTGTAATCTCAGCTACTCCGGAGGCTGAGGCATGAGAATTGCTTGAACCCAAGTGGTGGAGGTTGCAGTGAGCCAAGATTGCAACATTGAACTCCAGCTTGGGCAACAGAGCAAGACTCCATCTCAAAAAATAAAAAATAAAAAAATAAGCCGAGCATGGTGGCTTTTGCCTGTAATCCCAGTACTTTGGGAGTCTGAGGCTGCCAGATGACTTGAGGCTAGGAGTTGGAGACCAGCCTGGCCAACGTGGTGAAACTCCATCCCTACTAAAATACAAAAATTAGATTACATGTGGTCCCAGCTGAGTTGTGAGGATGACTTCAGCCTGTGGTGGGCAGGGGTAGGTGGTGGGGGGTGGGGGAAGTGGGGAAAGGTTGGAGACCCTGTCTTAAAAAAAAAAAAAAAACAAAAGAATTGACCCTATTTGGGACTGTTACAGTCACTTAATAACAAGTACTGAAAGCTGGACCTAAGGTGATTCCAGATGCCAAAAAGAGTAGAGAGGAGGGCATAGAAAACACTAAGCAATATGAAAGAGGCTAGATTTGGCAGGCTTCACTGATTAACTGGAGGTAGAGATGGGAGATGGGAGAGAGGGAAAAAACAATGAAAATGAGAACCAGAACAATAACAACCAAAAAAACTTAATAAAAGTGGTCAATCCACCCACTGTGGAGTGCAAGAGAACCAAAATGTGAGAAAAGGTGATACATTAATCTATTGACCTACTGAGGTTGAGGTAAGAGAAACCACTGTCTGTAACTGGACCCCAGAGACTGGTAGAGAGAGGTAGGAAGAAGGAGCTGGGGGATGAGAAAGAACCATTATTATGTCTGAAAATCAGAAAGGTGTGCTTGAGAAAATAATCCCTCCACCCCAACATGTTCTTATGCTAATCCCAAGGATTTGTGAATGTCATGTGATAAAAGAAATTCTGCAAATTTGATTAAGTTGGGATCTTGAGATATAGGGATTATTCTGGATTATCTGGGTGGGTCAAATATAATCCCAAGAGTTCTTGTATGAGGGAAGCAAGAGGATCAAAGTCAGAGAGGAGATGTGACAACAGCAGCACAGTTTGTAATCATGGCCTTTGAAGGTGGAGGAAGGGGCTACAAGCCAAGACATGAAGATAGGCTCTTGAAGCAGAAAGAGACACCTGTGGAGGCTAAGTAAGTCCATCCTGGAGGCTAATCTCCCATAATACTTCTCATTAACCAAAATTCTAAGAATACCTCTGAGATTTTCAGTTTCTATTTTGTTCTTTATATGACAGCGCATGCTTACCATAAATCCCGCCCTTAGATCAAATTTTCACTTACTCCCCCTGAAGCATGTATACCCCTTCCCTATAGTGCACCATCCCTGGGTCTGAAGGGTAAGAGAGTGGAGAGCTGTCTGTCTTGTAGTAGCCCAAGACCATGCTTCTGTCCAGTAAATTTCCCAATAAAATCACCCTATAATGACAAACTGGATTCTTCCACCGCTTTTGAGTTCTTGGCTCTTTCTGCATTAAGAGGCCACTTTGCATGTAAGGCCTTTTTACGAAACAGCAAAGAAATGAATTTTTCTCAAAGAGCCTCCAGACTGAAGTGGAAGAAGAAACCCTGTTGACAACGTGATGTTAGGACTTCTGTACTGCAGAACGGTGAGATAATAAATTGGTGTTAAGTCACTGCCTGTGTGTAATTTGTTAGCCTATCAATGAAAATTAATACAGGTAGTAAATATGTAGATGAAATAGCCAAAAAGAAAATTTAGCATCTTAATGTGTATATTTATTTAACTACAACAAATTTAATCGCACTTTCAATTATCTTTGTGGAACAGCAGGGAAGACTATAGAAACACTTTGCCAGTGTACTCTCAGTTGATGCTTACACCAATTTCCTGAATTAGCACTGCTTTTCTTCATTGATGAAGAAACTGAAACAGGGAGGTTAAGGAGTTGACACAGTGTCACATGGTTGGTCAAAATGGATTCTTCAAGAAGAAAACAAAAAACTATTTGTCTTGTGATTTTTAGAGTATTGAGGGGAGGATAAGTTCACATGTTCCTTTCAGTTTATGGTCCAGGCCTTCAGCTAAGATATTATGTTACAACCATGTGATAAGAAGAATGCAGTAGTTGAGACAGTTCCAATGTACAGTCTAGGGTTTGCAAGCAGTAAGGGTAAATCCTACAGTGCTAGAGAACTTGTGTTCTTCCAAAGTTGCCTGTTTGTTTTTGTTTTGGTTTTGGTTGTTTATTGTTTTAGCTGTTGTAAGATCTCTTTCAAGTATTCTGTCATTTTATGATTTTCCTCCACTCATAGATGTTTTACTATGAATACAATGTTAATACATGAGTTTAATTTATAAATTATAGATGATTGATCAAATTTGCATTAATTATATGGTTTTTAAGTGAAATGACAGCTATTTCTGAATTTAGTTGCTGAGTTCTAACTTAAACAACTTTGTGTTGGATCCTAGTGTAATCAGGTTACTGCTGAATTTGGAATAATTACATTTATTTGTGTTGTAACACATGCAACCATCACCTAATGAAGCACGCTTATAAAATTGCTGCTAAAGGAAGAGCCCTAACCATAAAATGATGTGTTTCTTGTTTTGCACAGTTTACAGAATGTTTATATTATTCTGTCTTCTTCAATAAATTCTACAGATGAAATGCCTATCTCCAGGATTTCTGCATTTAAAATTCAAAGGATTTTTTGACTTTATAAAGTATCTTATATATTTTGTTCTTTAAAACAAATTTGTGTATATAATGGAATTTATGTGAATTATGTTCAAATGTAATAATGAACTAACAGAGTTTGAAAAACTTCAATAAAAGACTGAATAGTCACTGTTTCAGCTTTGTATGTCTTAATGGTCTCTGTCACAGCTGTTCATCTCAGCCAATGTAGCATGAAAGCAGCCAATTGCTGATACATAAACCAATGGGTGCAGATAGTAGATGGGTTCCAATAAAACTTTATTCACAAAAATGGGCTGTAGGAAACATTTGTTCTGCTGCCTATAGTGGGCCTACCTCTGTGTCTCAGAACCTCAGATAATAAGATTGAAATGACAGATGTTTTCAATTGGGAGAGGGACACAGGTAATGAAGGGAGCAGACATTTTTCGTTCCAATAGTTGCCTGGTTGTCTTCCTAGAGTCGTTTTTCTTTCTGAGTGCTTCATGTGGTTTAACTCCCTAATCCAGCAGGGGGCAAAGAAATGAATCAAGGTATTAAAAATAAATAGACGGGCATGGTGGCGGCGCCTGTTGTCCCAGCTACTCGGGAGGTTGAGGCAGGAGAATGGCGTGAACCTGGGGAGGAGGAGCTTTCAGTGAGAGGAGATCATGCCACTGCACTCCAGCCTGGGCAACACAGCGAGACTCCATCTCAAAAACAAATAAATAAATAAAATTAAATAAATAAAAATCATGGCAAAGTGAATATGTTTAAGAATTCTCCACTTTGGGAGGCCGAGATGGGTGGATCACGATGTCAGGAGATCCAGACCATGCTGGCTAACACTGTGAAACCCCGTCTCTACTAAAAATACAAAAAATATTAACAAGGCACGGTGACCGCGCCTGTGGTCCCAGCTACTCGGGAGGCTGAGGCAGGAGAATGGCGGGAACCCGGGAGGCGGAGCTTGCAGTGAGCCGAGATCGCACCACCGCACTCCAGCCTGGGCGACAGAGCGAGACTCCATCTCAAAAACAAACAAACAAACAAACAAACAAAAAAAAACCTCAATATCTGTAGACTTAAAAGAGTTTAGAAGCTCCAAATTTGGAATAAAGAGATCACCTTCTCTCTTCATTTTCCCTCAGTCTAGCCTGAATAATTTTGCTCTGCATTCCACCTCACAAATTAAATTTTTCTATTGCAATAACTAGGACCTCAGAACAATAACTAGGACCTCACCTTTCCTCTTAGGGAAAATGACTGACTACTACTGTGTGGGTGTTGCCCACTGACTCTTAAGGGATAAAAAAGACAGGGCCACATTCCGCTTTATTCATTACGACTAAAGTGCCAACTGTCCTGTTACACAGTCACTCTACAATTCAGTTCTCAGCTGAACAGAATTGCAAAAATGCTGATGGAGCTCTCCAGTATAAAATAGAAAGAAAGGGCAGAAAAGGTAAAGTAACAATGAGACCGTTATTGTAGTATATCATCACTCCAGTCCTCCCAGGCTACCATCTTAAACATAAAACATGTATGATTATTGAGGGCCTTAAAAAATCACTAGAAAGAGATGCAAAAATATGCATTCTCAGCACCATTACTTGCAAATGAGTTCAGAAAACAATTTTGCTTTCCATTTGTACTTTTTTTGTTTTACTACAAAGTTACTTCATTAGCAGTCTTTCTAAGCCAGATAGAGAAATATAATATCAAGTATAATTGTAAGCATAATCAACACTTACATATAATTAAAGAATAAATTTGTAAAGCTCTGGAAAGAAAATCTAATGTAGAATAAACCTACTGTTTAAAATGAAAGACGGGGGGGAAAAGAAAGATTAATAGATAATGTGCTCCCATGGAATGAGGGCTCTCATGCATTTAGCGTGAAATTGGTATTCTGCCATTAAAAAAAGAGAGACATTTTAGGGACCTTTTCAGATACAAGAGGAGGTACTCAAACACACACACACACACACACACATTTTTGAGGTGAGTGAAGGAAATGATAACTATAACAAAGAGTTATTGGATATCTTGCTATTCTCACCTGATTTTTAAAAAACATGCTAGTATTTATTAATGAGTATAATACAAAAATTTGAATAGAGGCAACTCTCATATGCTTACCATTATCACCTCACCGGACCGTTAGATCATATCTTTTCCATTTACCACAGCTTTATTAAATAACTTTCCATTAAATATTAATAAATTTTTGGAGAAAACTTTTTATTAAATGGTATTTTTATATAGTTAGAATGAAAAACTGTAAAAAATTATATACATTTATGTAGGAGAAAATATTTAAGGTACTGCCTAGTACATAGTGCTCAACAAGACTCAATTTTTTATGGACAGAAAGACTATTCCTAGGGACATTTGCTTGGGCTAGGAATCAGGACACTTTCTCTCTCTGCCATAGTAGAGACTTATTACAACTCACACATCTAAGATCTTAATTTTCTCTTCAAAACATGTGGTTTTCAATAGATGATGCTGCTAACAGACAATAGGCATTGCTGCATTTCTTTCTATTTCTCCTATAACTCCTCTACATATGAAAGGCAAACCCACTTTTACCCAACTCCCAGTACAAGTTGTAAGTGTCAGCTTCAGCTCCAGTCCAGCAGGTCAGTCAATGTATTTCTCCAGTGGAATTGAATTGCTTCTCAGGAGTTCCCTGGGTCATTCTTGGACTCTTTTCGTGATTTGAACCTAGATAAATGTAACCTGAAGATCTGAGAAAACCACCTTTCAACAGGGATGTGAAAGTTTGTTTAAAAATGGAATCAACATAGAAGAAGCAGGTTGCTAAGAGGGGAGAGAAGAGAGAAGAGACAGGAGACAAGGAAAGAGTCTGTTGACACTGGGTTGAGCTCATGTTTTCAGCGGAAGTCAGATATATCCTTGGATTGTTTGGTCATATTAGTTTTTTTTAGCCAAAGTCAGTTCAAATGCAGCGTGTTGGCTGGGCACAGTGGCTCACGCTTGTAATCCCAGCACTTTGGGAGGCTGAGGCAGGAGGATTGCTCGAATATAGGAGTTTGAGACCAGCTTGAGCAATATAATGAGACTCTATCTCTACAAAATATTTTTTAATAATAAAGACTGAAAAAAAAACAAAAACAAAATGCAGGGGTCATCTTTGCCTAAAAGAAAAAGACCCCTAAAAATTGAGTCCTAAAGGTCTACATTACTATAAAGTACAATAAAACTTATGATACTGTACAATAAATTCATGTGTAGAACTTTATATTCAAAGTGCCATTTTGTTATCGCTTATTAGCTAGGTAAGTATGATACCCAGCTTTCACGTTATATAAGCCTGTTTTCTTGTATGTAAAATAATAGACTCATATTGGTCTTCAAAGAAGACTTACTCTCTATCGAGTCTGACCCAGTCTACCTTTCAAATATAACTTTTGAGAATCCATTCTCTGAACTCTACTCATTATCCTTATTTTTTTTTAATGCTTCTCCAGTAGAATACTCATTATCCTTAAACATGTTATGCACATTCACTTTTCATTTCTTTGAACATGAGTTTTTCATTGTCCACAGTGGCCTGCTTACTTTTCTCTATCTGACAAAGGATTCTCCTAGACCTTGCTTAATTGTCAGTCTATGAAATTTCGGTTGACTGTTTCTGGAAATTTACTACATTGCCCTCGTATTAATCCCTGTATGCCTCTATTATGTCTCTCATTATTTTAAATTGCAATCATTTGGTAGTTTTATTTGCGTGATTGTGATTGTGGGAAGTGCTGGGAGGGAATAATTTTTTCTTGGAATCCTTGGTGCGTGCATACATATTTGTGTCCACACACGCACACCAGCACACACACACACACACAGGTACACAAATGATGTTTGGAAACGCTATTTAGGGAAATTTACCCATTGCAGAGGCATTAATGGGAAAGATACGAAATAGTAGAAAATAGGGAGGCAAGTAAGAAAATTACCCAGACTCACTGATTAAAATTCGAATCTTGTGGCTTTGACCTTGTATCTTCAGTGTCTAGTATATAGTTAGTATACAATAACTATAATTCTTTTGTTTGTGGTTTACAAAAAATAATTATTGAACGGACGGCTCAGCCCAGGGAAACTATGAAAGAAACTGAATATCTTTAACGATATTTTTTATTTACCTATTACTGTTTAACAAGCCACTCCAAGATTTAAAATAAAGTTTTTTGTTTTTTTTTTTTTTTTTTTTGAGACAGAGTCTCGCTTAGTTGCCCAGGCTGGAGTGCAATGGCTCGATCTCGGCTCACTGCAAGCTCCGCCTCCCGGGTTCACGCCATTCTCCTGCCTCAGCCTCCCGAGTAGCTGGGACTACAGGCGCCCGCCACCTCGCCCGGCTAATTTTTTGCATTTTTAGTAGAGACGAGGTTTCACCGTGTTAGCCAGGATGGTCTCGATCTCCTGACCTCGTGATCCGCCCGCCTCGGCCTCCCAAAGTGCTGGGATTACAGGCGTGAGCCACCGCGCCCGGCTAAAATAAAGTTTTAATTGGCTCAGAATTCTGTATGCCAGCAATTCAGATGACTGATTTTTCTGTAATCATCTGGATTTTGACTGGCAGGATAGTCGGTCTAAGGTGTTTCTGCTGGGATGGTTTGTCTGTTTTGTGTGATCATTTCTTTAAAGCAGATAGTGAAAGCTTCCCTAATCATGTACCACTTTCTAAGAGGGTAAGCTATAAGGCTTCTTCAGGCTTTGACTTATAATCCATTCACTTTTGCCACACTCTAGTATTCAAAGCCAAACACAACACACACCTAGACTGAAAGATGTGGAAATGCAAGTAAAATCAAAGGAACGTGCATACAAATTTGTAAAGACTCATTCTGCTTTGAGAATGACAACCAATGAATATACTAGTGAAAACACATTACTTTTAAAGAATACTGACGGAACCTCCATGTAAAATAGCCATAAAGAAAAGAAAATAAATTCCATTAGATGTAATAGCTAAAATAAGCAATAACAAAGAAAATAGTTTTTTAAAAAGATCGAAGTTTTACTGACATGAGAACTGTGCTAAGTCTTTAACTTACACCACTATACGTAACCCTCAAGACTATGTTTGGAGATAGGCACTATTATTAATTCCATTTCATAAATTTAAAAAGTAAGCGTTATTGTAGTAACTTGCTATTTATGTTTTTAGAATTGTTAATTTATAAGCTGAAGTATTAGATAATTGATCAAGGTCACTGCATACTTCAGCTATTTAGCATAAATTTCAAGGGTTCTACTAATAGGGGACTTCATTTATTTTGTGTCTTTAAGAGATGGAGAATCACTGTGTTGCACAGATGGGCCTCAAGGGATCCTTTTGCCTCTGCCTCCTGGGTAGCTGAGACTACAGGCACGCAACACTGCACCTGGTAATTTATTTTTGATATTTCTAATGTATTAATTTAATACTGATTACACTAAGATTAATAACACCTTACTTATTCTGCCTTGCATTTAATATCTATTTTATTTTTAAAAGTTTTTTCTTCATGTATCCAGATTTTCTTTAAGAAGCATTTAGTTTTTAGTATTGATCTCCATTGAGTTTTCAGTATCATATATCATAGTTATTTCCTTAACCACATAGGGTTAAAATGTAATTTATTCTGAGCTAGTCAGTGACGATGTACAAAAGCAAATCTTGTTTTTAAGCATACTTCTAAAACTTAGAAAAGGAAACCATTTGTAAAGAAATTGCATTGAAGAATAGTTGTTACAAAAATGTATTAGATAATAATGTAAAGTTAAAGTTTAATATTAATTTATTTAAGTAAATATGCACAAAAGCCATAGAACCATGGGATGATATAGCTTAGAACATTCTTAAGAGACAACAACAGTTAATTTAGAACAAGATAAAAAGTACCTAAACAACACACACAAACATACAGACAGCTTTCTTCACAATGATGTTGATCACATGGTCATTCATAATAGTAAAGAAGCAAGTGAAGTGAATTATGTTAGAGTCAGGATTCTTTTATTTAAAGAAGAATTTAAATAACAGGACAATTTCATGGGTTCTGATACAGAGAGAAAAATTAGTAGGTAATGCATGTGTCCTTCAAGATGGGCTCTCTGTTGTCCCTTAACACACTAAACCCCAAATCTTGCATTTTCTTAACACAACAAATATCAAATTTTTATTTATACTATAGATGTAATTGCAGGTCATCAAGGGGGCTTTTAGCTTTTGCATCAGAGACTCCGGCTAAGAGGCTTAACTAAAATCCATTCTTCCTCCAGGTCTGTACCACTGGGAAGGAGACATGATGATCACACAATGGCTTTTAAAACTGAAACCAGACTTGCATGGGGAATATAGGGAGACCCCGTCTCTACAAAAAGTTAAAACTATATACAGCTGGGTATGGTGGTGCACGCCTGTTGTCTCAGCTACTCGGGAGGCTGAGGTGGGAGAACTGCTTGGGCTCAGGATGTTGACGCTGCAGTGAGCTCATCAGGCTACTATACTCCGTGGAGTCTGAGACACAGAGCAAGACTCTGTCTCAGAAAAGAAAAAAAAGGAAAAGAAAAAACACAAATAAACAAACAAACAAAAATGCACCGGAAAGTAACACACATCCTGTACCTGACATATCATTGCCAAGTCACGGGTCACACCACTTCAAAACATGTAGGGTATTGCAAATTTACCATGTGCCCACAGTCCCATTAAGGAAACAGAAATATAATATTTAATGAACAACTTTATTAACTACTAAAAACATGCTTGCACAGATATACCCAATGGTAATGGCTTAAAAATGAAAATAGTGTACTGTGTATGAAAACAAAGCTAGAAGCTAGATGAAAATCTTCAAAAGTTATGGTAGTGGATAGACTTTAGATGATGTGTTTATCATCTATCTACTTGTCTGTATTATCTATAATAATTAATTTCATAATAGAGAAATTTGTAATAAACATGATGTGAATTTTTAGATTAAAAGACTTAACAATTTTTGTTATTACATCTTTTCCATTAAGTAGGTTTTCACTTCCCCATTAAACAGATTGTGCTTATCATGAAAAAAATAAATATATATTTTTTCCAAAACATATATGTCTAGAGAAATATCAGTCATTTTAAATATTTTTATTATTAATAATACATCAAAACCTGGAAAGTTTTACCATTTTTTTCTCTGACTGTATTTGTCCAGGACAAATGTCAAATTGATTAATGTCCTGAGCATCTGTTGTAATTTTTTGCATAACTCTGAAGAGCAGAACTGAGTAAACTGACAAATTAGGATTAAAACTTCACAAGAAGACCAATAGTACAAATTATACTGTAACCAGTATCATTGAGTGTCAATGTTTTAAGAGAAAAATAGTTACATGTTTTTGGAGTGAAGTCTAAAAAACTGTTTTATATAGTGATAGGTTGAAGACTATCCTTTAAAATAAAAATGTAATATAATATAAAGAGGTATAAAATAATAATGATGATAGCTCAACATGATCATTAGTCAAAGAATATGCCTCTGTAATGCAAACTAACAAAATGTTTACTAATGTATGTATTCAGATAAGATTTGTACCTGATTTCTAACTCTTTATTCAGGAACTTGCACATACTGATACAGTTCTTCAGAATCATGCAAATTTTATGAATTTGCTCAGAAGATTATGAAGCTTTGTATATGAATACAAAAATGGAAAAATCACAAATTTAATCCTGATAATTCAGATTATTTTTATGGATTAATTGACCTTCTTTCATTTTGGAAGGGAGTTTGGAGGCACTGCAATTTAGCAGATTATCTATTTGGTTTCTAGCATTATCTTATTGTGCAAAGGAAACCATAACAGGAAGACCAAAATGTAAGAGATGCAATAATATTATTATGGTAGAAATGGAGTAGGAGAAGTTGTCTTCCTGACCTCCTCCCTTCTTCTCTTTCTCTCTCTAATTCAATATAAGAGAGACTTGATAACGGGGAAACAAACTCTTGTGTTCATTCAATAATGTTAAATTTCCAAAGAATCTTGTCATATTTAAAACAATCCAATTAGAGTTTCTCTGTCTTTTTTGTTTTTTAACAATATATATCCATCTTTTAAGAATGAGAACTTTGAATTTTAAATAGGATGTTCTCATTATGTTAATGTTCTCATTATGTTAATACCTACGACCTTAGCTCTATGTTAGGTCTTATCAAAATTATATGACCCCATTGTTAGAAATTTTACATCCTAAATCACTGTGGAGAATGCTGCTGCTGTTTGCCTATCCATATATATTCTCTTCTTTCCTCCTAGTGTAAGCAGTGCTGCTATTTTGTCCATCTCTTGCAAGGCCATGAACTCAAAAATGGTGATGCTATTTCAAACCCCAGTAAAAAATTGTGGATGGTTCAATCCAAACATATTGGTCTTGTTTCTTTTGTCAGTAGGTGTTTTATAAATTGTCATGTGACCTAGTCTTGATCAATGAAGTCTTAGAGAAACTCTGCTGGTTAACTTTGTGGGACAGTTTTTTCACTCCAAGAGAGATGCACAGAAGCTTGTACCATCCTTCTTTCTTAAATAATGTTATGTCTGTATGTGATTCTGAAACTGCTCTAGCCATTTTTTTCAATATAGAGATACACTGTAAAACGAAGAAACCATGTCTTTGTTTCGTGTCATTGTAAATAACAGAAACAAAGCTTTAACAGATTTAAATTTTTACTTTTCTCACTCAACAAAAAGTGTGAAAGCTGGTGTTTTCTGGCTTCTGTATAGCAGCTCTAACAATATCAAAAAAAAAAAAGCTTCTCTAATTCTCCCTGTTAGCACAGAATGGCCGTACATCATGGCCTCAGCCAACATATCTATGGTCAAAACAGTCAAAAGAGGAAGAAGAAGGGAAGAGGAAGAAGAAGGGAAGAGGAAGTCAAAATGACTTCATGGAGAAACAAAACATTTTTCCACAGGAGCACTCTTTAAAGGAAAAGAGTCTGGGAAAGTGAAGTGTTTTCTTTCTAGCCTCTGTGGTAGAGGAAGGCAGTATGTGGTGTGTGAAAATGGAGTGAGCTATCTCCTGTATTTGCCACACTCCTTATGAAGGACATAAAAGAAAGATAGAAACACCTGGATTGTGGATGATGATGTTGATCCATTGAATACAATAACATAGAATTGAAGTTCCTGGACTTCTTATATGACAAAATAAAGGTTCTTACTATTTAAAATACCTGTAATTTGGAATGGAGTTGTGTAACACTTGAAAATATCTTTATTAATACAGCTACATAAACATTCAAAATGAACCATAAAGTCTTGTCAATAAAGGTCAAACTGATGGAATAACTAAGTTTTTCTTTTAAACTCAGAAAGAAGGAATAAAACAACACTGAGAAGTTTTATGTTTAAACTTATATATAATCTTTCTTATCCTTAACTTTTAGATAAACAGATTAGTTGTTGCACATAGTTTCTTACAGACTTTACTTAATGTCTCTCTTCATCATTAGAATTTAGTTCTTCTGAGAGCAGATATGTTTTCTGCTTTCTTCACTGCTGCGTACACAATGACTTTCATGCAGTACATATTAAACAAAGTCTCTTGGCAAACATAAGTACTTTCATCCACTTAGGTGGATTTTTGGTACATATGCTTAAAACAATTTAAGATTTATTATAATTATTACAGCTTTAATAACTGATTTCTCTTACTCTTAAGATAAGTGGTATGGAAAAAAGAGAAAAAAACTTATTGATAGGTGTTTAATAGTTGAAATTGAGATTTTGATGAAATTATTTTTTATTAAAATAAATTTTTAAATAATGCTTTTAATAAAATGAATTATTCTTTTGTTTTATATTTATCATTGATCTAAGAGAAAATGAGAGCTTTAGATTAATGTTCTCTTCATTCATAAAAGATAACAGGATCTTAATGTAGGACCTTTAATTCAAACTTTTTCTCTAATGGAATTCTTACTAACACTGAGAGAATAAATATACATATATAAAAATAGGACTTTAACCCACAATCTGCACCAACTTTCCAAGATACTAACCACCATATCTACAACAGACAACCTTGGAAGCTACGTTCTCAGATTGCTGTCTCTAATGACCATTCAGGAAGCCAAACAATAGTTTATCTAAGAGTCAACCCAGGATGGCTAGGACTTGATTAATAACTGACTGCTTTTCCGATTTTTTGTCCCCAATTTCAACAGATAATCAACCAGAGAAAGACAAATATGCACCACTAACTAATCACATAGAATACCTTTTTTCTAGTTAACCCATGTAAATTCCCCATGCCGAAAGCATCCAATCAGAACATACAAGATGCCCTCCCTTTTTTCCACTATAACGGTCTCCAGTTCCTCTGCCTGCCTTTGAGTCATTGCTAAAACACAAGTCATGATGGCTGACTTATTTTCTATCGCAGTAGTCTTTATTTTTCTCATTTGGTTGGTTCTTATTTTCAAAGCACATATTGTCAAGAATACATTAACGATTTTATCATAGAATGAAATTTGCATTAAGACAAATAGAGTACATGTTGGTTTTTCATAAAAGAAATTCAATAATTGTACAATAAAGATGATCATAAGGATATGATACACTGATCAGATGGACCACAAAGAGGTTTAGTTTAATTACAAATAATCCTTATAAGAACTTCTGACCTTTTTTAAGAAAATTTATCAATTACAAAAAAATCACTTTAATTTTTTTTCCTAAAACAATTTTTAAAATATAGATGCAACAAAGATAGATCAAGGGTCAATAACAATTATTCTGAAGCATTCTGAATCACTTTTCAAAAACTATTTACATAAAGTTTTAGCATATGAACAAATTTTTGAAATATCTTTGGTGAATTTGATTCCCAAACACAATGGAAGAAATCTAGATGCCAGATAATACTTTTTTTAACTAAAATGACTTAAGTAAATGTGTTAATCTATTCTCACACTGCTGAAAAAGCCATAACTGAGACTGGGTAATTTATAAAGAAAAAGAGGTTTAATGGACTCACAGTTCCACGTAGCTAGGGTGACCTCACAATCATGGTGGAAGGCAAAAGGCATGTCTAACCATGGTGGCAGGCAAGAAAAAATGAGAACCAAGTGAAAGGGAAAACCTCTTATAAAACCATCAGATCTCATGAGACTTATTCACTACCATGAGAACAGTATAAGGGAAACTGCCGCCATGATTCAATTATCTCCCATGGGGTTCTTCCCACAACACGTGGGAATTACAGGAGCTACAATTCCAGATGAGATTCGGGTGGGGACACAGCCAAACCATGTCAGTAATTAAATTAAAGAATTAAAGTTTTCTAAGCAGGTAATATGGACCATGTGTCAAATTATCAAATCTCAGAGTTAATCTCCTAATTGTTCTTCACATGTTTGAATATAATTATACAAAAAGTTATAACATCAAAATGATCATGTACTATTAAACATACTTTCCAGATCAGGATTCCTAGAAGACCTAAAATTATTTGTTTTTGCTAGTCTTAAGGTTGACATTTTCTTTTAGCATGTAAATTCCACATAAAAATATGTTCTATATTAAGGAAATACTGATTTCATTGATCATAAAATAATTACAAATACTGGTTATAAATTGTAATAAAATATATTAATTTATCTTCATAATTTTTGAAGAAAAAATATAATTTTCTAAAACTGAATACAATAATGGGGACTTTGTGTGTCCAAAGATATTTTTACCTATTTTTTCTTCTCTTTCATGTTTGTCTTAGACCTTAGACATTTCTTATTGCCTCTGCAAGTGCTTGGAGACAAAGATGTCACCAATCCCTGAGCCATGAAATAAGAATCCAAGACATAAAACTCAAATAAGAGCCTTTTAAGGCAGGATAATAAATCTGACAATCCTGAAGGAAATAATTCACAGACAAATACTTTGCACCAATTGAATGTATAAAAGTGTTCTATTCAAGAGACTCTCTTTGGATCATGAAAACATTTTGGTCAGATTCCTGAATATCTCTATAAGAGTTAAATTCCTTTAGCTTGTAACAATAGTATTTTAACTGCCTTCAAATAATTTGGAATGTTAATAAGAAAATTTAGCCTAGAGTAGATTTTGTGAACAATTACTATCCCAACATACATGATATATAGAGTGCAACACAGCAACATAGGAGCTTGCCAAGGCCCAGATTTTTAAAGAGTAATTTTGCTTCTCCTCTATTTTCTCAGGTGGTTCTCATAAGTGTATTCCCAACCTTTGTAAATAACTGAAATGGAATATTTGGCATAAGGCAGAAGGAGAAGAGTGAGTGAAAATAGAAAAAAGAACTATTTGATGACACAGTTTGGCTTGAGTTAATTTTCACCTTACCTGTTATACCCTTACATCTACAAGATATGTAACATACAACAGAAAATGTCAGTTTTCAGTGCCTTAGAAATGCAGCATTGCTCTATAGGAAAGACCTCAAGACAATAAATAACAAATATCCAGTTTATCTTTAAAGTTTACAAAAAATTTCAGTGGAAAAGTTAAGATCAATAAAATAAACATACACTGAGATAATACAGCAGACACTTGGTTTAGTATCATTTTCTTTACCCAAGAAGATAGCTTTTCTGATACACTGATTTCTCCAAAAAAAGTTCACATCTAAAATAGGAAATATATCACTGCTGTTTTTAAAGTTTGAACTTATGAGACTGTCTATAGATGAAATTTAGACAACCAATTTATTAAAAATAAGTATGTACTAAATATATTGTTAAACACTGGCATTTTATTATAAAAACTACACCTATGCTATTTGTCCTTTTGAGAAATGTCCATATTAGGATCTTCCTACTTAAATATCTAGTTCATTCCTCTCTAGGAACTCAGAGAACTATCGCTTAAGTTTTTCAAAATTACAAATAATAACTTAATGATAATATAAGGTTCTAATTCTTGAACTTTCTTTCAATAAATAGATGTATTTCTTTGCAAAAGCCAATTAATTTATTTTTGCTATTTGTATTGTTTTTTTCTACCTAAAATATTAGCAAGTTATTATCACATAAGGTATAAAATCGACATTTAGAAAGAAAACTTCCAACCAAAGAGCATATGTTTTCATTGAAAAATCTAGTATGAAAATCTAGTAATATTTTTTAAAAAAAACGAAGAAAAATAAAGAAAAGGAAAGACGGTTTGAAAAACAGCTAAGGTATTTCTCCAGAAGTGCTGGAAATGCCTAAGGAATTGGAAATTATGTTGGTAATGTAACGGTCTGTGTCACCTCATGAGCTGTCAAATCCTAGACTGCACAAGACTAATAGCTCTTTTATAAAGAGTTTCTTTTAGCACTGCTCCCCAAACTCAAAGGCGCAGAACACTAGCTATTTAAGGGCAAAATGATAAAGACTGACTTACTTAGGTTGATAAGCTTTCTCAGGAGTAGCATTTTTATTCCGAAACAAGTCACAGAACTCATTAGCAGAACCAATGGCGATGATAACAGACTATGAGTATCTTTAATTGTCCTTCTGTGTGTTATGCATTTAAAGGCCACATTTGAAACGAAAGCTCTGTCAGAGATTTAATGACAGGATTTGAGTTTTAAAGTGAGATAATCTCATACCTATAACAAGATCACTTCTGCATTAGACACATGACTTGGATCACCTTCAGAAATCTTTGTTGACCACATGAAAGGTAAACACTTTAAGCAACTTATTTTGCAAAATAATATTGGGGCTACTATCGTTTGATATTTAAAGACATTAACTTTATATTTCATGAAATATGAAATAAAATGCTACCTACAAACCTGGCACATACTTCAAATGACAATCTAGATTTTAAAGCATCAAAAGGTTCTAACTAAGCAGTATCATTATATATTGCAAAGATTTTGAAGGCTACAACCAAGATGGAAAAAAAAAATTCAGTGTCCTTTGAAGAGTAAATAAAATTTAAAGAAGCCTATTTAATATGATAATTTATTTTTATATTTAAAAACATATATAGGGCCGGGCGCGGGGGGTCACGCCTGTAATCCCAGCACTTTGGGAAGCCGAGGCGGGCGGATCACGAGGTCAGGAGATCCAGACCATCCTGGCTAACACGGTGAAACCCTGTCTCTACTAAAAACACAAAAAAATTAGCCGGGCGTGGTGGCGGCACCTGTAGTCCCAGCTACTCGGGAGGCTGAGGCAGGAGAATGGCGTGAACCCCGGAGGCAGAGCTTGCAGTGAGCCGAGATCGTGCCATTGCACTCCAGCCTGGGTGACAGAGGGTGACTCCATCTCAAAAAAAAAAAAGGAAAAAAATATATGTATGTAATGAAAACTATTTTTATTTTGTTTTTAACACAAACTCCAAAAAATTGGAGTTTAACCTTAAAAGTTTGAGAGCTTCCAGCAAGAAGAACATGCTCAATGGAAGCTAAACTGGGGCCTGGAGTACTGGATTCTAGCCAGAGTCCTATATATTGCCCCAGGTGTCTTAGATTGTTCAGGTTGGACTTGCATAGCTTTGCAGTCCTGTGGGTCTATCCCTTACTTGCAGAATATTATAGCTTATGTTATTATATCCCATTTGGGTTTTAACATAATCTATTGTCAAATAAAGAATATGAATTAATTTATAAAATCATTTTAGATACACACTTATTTAAAATATTCTTCAAGAATGTAGTGAATTAAATATCCCTAATATTTATTTACGTAATTATTCTAGATATTTTAAATTATGTATTATAGAATACTAAAATAACTGGAAAAATCAGTAAAAAGGCATTTGCAGTTTATCAACTGTGCATGAAGCAATGTGGTTAGATATGGGAGGACTACCAAGATTCAGAAAACTTTATAAACCAACCTTCTGCTATTCTTTCCTCTTTTTTTCTAATACATAAAAGGATTCTAAGAAGCCAAATCAACCAAGGTAAAACTTGATTATAGAAACCTGAATAAAAGGTCAGGACATTAAGACATCTATTGCTTGTTTTTTCTAGCATTGTTTTCTCCTTTCTTTTAACATCACTTCCACACATCTTTTGGGAAAATATTTTTGAGATTGAGAACCTCCGCCTCCCAGGTTCAAGCAACTCTCCTGCCTCAGTCTCCAGAGCAGCTGGGATTACAGGTGCCTGCCTTTGCACCTGGCTAATTTTATTACTTTTAGTAGAGATGGGGTTTCACTTTCTTGGCCAGTCTGGTCTTGAACTCCTGACCTCATGATCCACACGCCTCAGCCTCCCAAAGTTCTGGGATTACAGACATGAGCCACCATGCCCGGCTGAGCAAGAAGCATTCTTATTGAGAGTGATAACAAAACTGCACGACGACTTCCACCCATCCTCACTGCAGTGTTTAAAATGTTGAAGAACAGGCATAGTGGCTCACACCTATAATCCCAACACTTTAGGAGACCGAGGTGGGAGGATTTCTTGAGACCAGTCTGGACAACCAGGAGTTTGAGACCTGTCTGGACAACAAAACAAGACCCCATCTCCACAACAAAATTGTAAAAATTAGCCAGGCACAGTGGTGCACACCTGTAGTCCCAGCTACTGGTGATGTAACACCATGCCGATTTGACTGCTCTCCATTTGCAAAGCCAAAATAACAAAGACAAGATGCAGTTAAAATAAAGTAACTTTATTCCAGAGGTAGCAGTGGCGAAGTGGCCAGATTCTCATCTAAAGAAACAGCTTCAGCTCCCCTGGAGGAAAGCAAGGGCTTAAAAAGGCAGGTTTAGTATAAAAGGCATGCAGCGGGGTGGGCCAGGAGGTGCGGGTCTACATGACTTGCTCTGATGATGTATCTTGAGTTATTGCCTCATCTGGTAGCTGGATTGGTAACACTGAGGGCAAATCTGCATTGTAAATTAATCACCATATCGAGACAATTTCCCAGTGGGGAGAAATCCGGAGGTATTTAATATAAATGGTTAGTGGTTGGTATCTCCCAATACATATTGGGGGAAGTTAATGCTGGTTTTAAAAACTTGTGTAGGCCAGGCATGATGGCTCATGTCTGTAATCCCAGCACTTTGGGAGGCCGAGGTGCTCAGATCATGAGGTCAGGAGTTTGAGACCAGACTGGCCAACATGGTAAAACCCCATCTCTACTAAAATAATACAAAAATTACCTGGACATGGTGGCATGAACCTGTAATCCTAGCTACTCAGGAGGCTGAGGCAGGAGAATTGCTTGAACCCCGGAGGTGGAGGTTGCAGTAAGCCGAGATGGCGCCACCACAGTCCAGCCTGGGGGACGAAGCAAGACGCTGTCTCGGACTCTGACTTCACCACTAAGCGGTCTATGCATGTAAACAAATTGCACTTGTGTATTGTAAGCTACAATCTTTCTGAGTTTCTCTTCAAAGGATTTAGCCTGTTAACTTCCTTATCCTTTGTTCTCAAACTCAACTGTGTTGTTCTTCCTCGCCCGTAGTTACTGTAAACAGCCTAACCCCTTCCCTTCAGCTCTAACCAATAACTCACATCTGTTCCCTTGGTTACCTGTACCCATTGTGAAACTGCAAGTCTCACACCCTCCACCTCTGTACCTCCCCTTCCCCTCCCCTTCTGTATTTAGAAAAACACGTTCAAGTAGCCAATCAGGTCAGCTCTGATTGTGTGGTCCAACCCCAGCCCATGGAGGAGTGACACAGAGCTAGAGACTGCATTAAGGATAAAACCACCATGGTCTCCTTTGTTCTGCGTGCTCTTGCAATCTTGACTGACACGAGTGGCAGATTTCTGCAGCAGTAAATTGCCTTGCTGAGAGAATTAAACTTTTGCCTGAGTGCTGGTTTTACTTTGCGGCATGTGGCACCGAGCATTTATTCCTGGAGCATTTTATATCCAACACGTGTCATAAATTTAACCAAATTAAAAAAAAAATTAAGAGTGTTATGAAAAAAGAAAAGTGGTTTTGTGGGAACAAATGTAGTACTCAAATTAGGAAGGGCATAGCAAAAGAAATGATGCTGATTTATAAAATATCAATAGGAGTTAGAGAGTCATTGAAGGGAAAGCCATGCAAAAGACCAAGCATATATGAAGATTTAGGAGGAAAGAAGACCTTATTGGTCTGCAGAATCCAGATCTAGAATGAGGATTAGGGGAGAGAGGAATGATTTCAGCAGAGTTGCTATCATGAAAGACCTATACAGCATGCTTAGAAGGTAGCCTGAGGAATATTGGATGCATATTGAATACGCATCCAATTGATTGAATAATTAAATTGAATAATGTTAAAGAATATGTGTTTTTTTAGTTGCATTTTTAATCTGAAAGGATTTTTCAGGTATCAGAAGGAAATAACTAGAGCTATAGCTGTCAACTTAAAAATGACGAGGTTCCTAAATTTGGAAAGAAGACCTTTATTTCTCATAGACAGCTGCAGCCTGCAGGGTGACCATTATGACAAGTTGGGAAGCATAACCTCAGGCCAGAAGCCAGAAGCAGACACTTTGAGGGAGCAGTAAAGGGAACAGGAACTTACACTGACCATGGTGGCCAAATATACACATTCAGTAAGCTTTAGGAGTCATTAATATTTATGAACACAGAAACATGTACAAGGGCAATTGAGCTTCTTGCCTCTTTATGGGCCCCACGTACAAAAAATGGCTGTGTTAGCATAATCAAATGGTGTAGTTTTTGGCCCTCTGAAGTCAAAAGGTGAAGCAAAGGACACAAAACCCTTACTGAGCATTCTCCTGGACTGTCGAGAACAACTCCTTTGTGAGTGGTCCCTTGGAGCCTTCTGAAAGGACTGGTTTCAGCCCTAGCTTATCCAGCCTGCAGCCTACAAGCTACATGCAGCCCAGGAAGGCTTTGAATGTGGCCCAACACAAATTTGTAAATTTTCTTAAAACATTATGAGTTCTTTTTGCATTTTTTTTAAGTTCTTCAGCAATCATTACTCTTAGCATATTTTATGTGTGGCCCAAGACAACTCTTTTTATTGCAGTGTGGCCCAGGGAAGCCAAAAGATTAGACACACCTGATTTAGCACTTCCTAACTGTGGTTAGTGAGGGAAGGAGAATAACGAGGCGTGTCCAACCTCCTATCTTACCAGGGTGGAAACTCAGTTTTTAAGGTGTTACTCTAGGGTCCTCTTGGCCAAGAGTCAGTTTGGGGGGATAGAATTTTATTTTCAGCTTACATAGCAATAAACTTGGAGAAAAATAATAAAGGCTTGAATCAGAATAAAGACAGTGATGGCGAAAAATATTTGAGTATGTTCAAGAGAAATTAATCAGTTAAATAAGGAGAACTAAATGATTAGAAATAGGGTATGAAGAAGAAAAAAGTTAATTGTCTCCCACATTTTTTATTTGAGCAGATAGATGATGAAATTATAAAGGTATGAACACTGTGTTCAACTCACCACATTCTTTTTTGTGGGGCACATGAATACATGTCCCAGCCTTCCTTATGGTTAGGTTGTATACCATGTCACTAGCTTCTAGCCAGTCATGGGTGGAGGTGATAAAGCCACTTTCCGGCCTACTTCTTCTTAAAAACATTTCACAGAATCCACGAGCCATTCCCTCTCTCACAGGGCTGTATTGGAATACATCTGTTCTAAACGGTTCAGCTACAAGATCGGTAGCAGTCTGGTCCGCTGGCTCCACGCGAGAGAACTTCCCAAGAGCCATGCCTGGTCCTCACCGCATGGTAAGAAGAGGGATAAACCAAGCTAATTGTGGTTATGCACTGAAATGTCAAGAATGATCTTTTACTACAGCAGATTCAACCCTATCCTGATTCAGAGATAACTCATTAAATCAGCAAGAATTTTGGAGAAGAGCAGGTTTTGGAAAGAAATACGGAGTAGAGCAAACACTGCTGAGTTCAGCTTCAACATGTTGAGATTGTGATCCTATGCAATGTTAAAGTGAAGATAAAAGAATTCGGATATACACATGTGGACCCCAGAGAAGAAAGCTGGGCTGGAGATGCAAATTTAGAAGTCACTGGGTTATAAATTGTGGTTGATGCCATGAAAATAGATAACATGTTTCAATTTCATCATTTCATCCACTGTATGTCAGGTTCATACAAAGAATAGTTTTTAAAAGCATATCTACCTGTCATCTCAAAATATGCAAAAATGCTGTATCAAGTAATGTAAATGTAATATAATTTTACAATTTGTGTTTTTCACTCGCGTCCGTGTAAAGAGACCACCAAAGAGGCTTTTGTGTGAGCAACAAGGCTGTTTATTTCACCTGGGTGCAGGCGGGCTGAGTCCAAAAAGAGAGTCAGTGAAGGGAGATAGGGGTGGAGCCATTTTATAGGGTTTGGGTAGGTAAAGGAAAATTAGTCAAAGGGGGTTGTTTTTGGCGGGCAGGGGCGGGGGTCACAAGGTGCTCAATGGAGGAGCTTTGGAGCCAGGATGAGCCAGGAGAAGGAATTTCACAAGGTAATGTCATCACTTAAGGTAGGAAGAGGCCATTTTCACTTCTTTTGTGATTCTTCACGCCATATGGATGTATACATTGAGGTCAAAGGGGATATGATGGCTTAGCTTGGGCTCAGAGGCCTGACAGTGTTATATCTTGACTCCCTGGGATAAAACAATATATTTGGGAGTCTATGTTTTAGTAAATTAGAAAAAACATATATTAAACAATTTTTTCTAAAGGTACCTTCTAAGTAGTGTTGAGGCTCAGAAACCAATAGCTTAAAATATGATGTTTTGGCTGGATTGAAGAAGCCAAAAGGTCTCTCTCCGACCTTCCTCCCCACCCCCATGCAACTTCTTCCCAAAGAATGAACTGCCTAAGATGCAGGACCACCAAGGAAAACAACAGTTTTCTTCTCCTCCCTGTAAGATAAAAATGTAATCAAAATTGAACAGACCCTTTCTCAAGGTAAAGATTGTTTCCAAAGATCATTTAAATTGCAAACAGAATTATTTCCAAGTTCATCTCTGTGCCTGGATCCATTCATTCACTGGTAGTAATCATTTATTCCTCCTCAGGAGAATTCCTCTTTTCCTTCTTCTCACAACCTGTTTTACAAGGATCCAAGCTCCCATTCTCTTTGTAACCTTGAGACAGTATGTAAGTTTCTGTAGCTTATTAAGAAGTTGGGTATTCATTCTGAAGGCTCCTGTGTATACATGTTAAATAAATTTGCATGCCTTTCCTCCGATTAATCCATCTACCTCATGTCAATAATTTTTAGCGAACCTCCAGGGGGCCAAGAGCAATTGCTGCCACAGTTGCTACTAGGATTTTTACCATCCTCACCTCCTCCACAAAAAGAGTCTCTAAAGATAGCAAATGAGCACTTCTTGCTCTTTCTTAACCAGAGTGGACCCGTGAACCCTGAGAAGTCAATCTTGCTAACTTTCCTAGATCAAAACACATTAGTGAAGTGATCCAAAGGCATAAAAAAAGTTACATTCATTTCAGCAGATGTTTTGATGCAAAGCTCCAGTAGTTAATGATGCCCAGACAGCTGATTTTTTTTTTTTAGTTTTTCTTTGTTTTTGTCATAGTTTTTCAGTCTTCTAGTTGATTTTCTGAGCAAATAGTTAGCTTTTCAATAAAGTAATCCATTCTCACTATACACAAGAAAGCTGCCTGAAGCCAAAGAACACTAACTGCTGAATATGCCAAAGAGAATAAACAAATGGAGTTAAAAGTAAAAATAATCCTTGTGATTTGGTAGAGGGTCATTTGTGAAAACAAAAATCCTGGCTTTAAAAGTGAATTTGAATATGTTAGGCTTTCAGTTAAGTGTTTTATAATAAATGTAAACAATTGCTTCAAATTTTTCTAAATTTTGCAATAACAGAAAATTGTAAAATATTCTAAAAGAGAGTGATAAATGCAAGATTTTAATCAATTTTATTTAGGAAAATCCTTTGAAACTTTGTCTGTTCCAAGCATTTAGTACCTAATTTAAATATAAACTTCTCTTTCAGTGAATCATATATAAAGAAACTAGAGAAAATGACTTGGGCAGAATAGTGAAATGGACCATAAATAAAGCTTTTACCAAACATAAAAACTAATGGTTCCAAATATTAAAACTGTCTTTGAGAGTTTACAGAAGTAAAATTTGAACAAAGCAAGATTGTGAAATGCTTTATTTTATATAGGAGGAGTCAAATGCAAAAATGTCTTCTTCGAAGGCACACCACCACCAAAAAAAACAAAATTCAGAGTCAGATAGGTAATATAATTGAAGTATAAGTAAGGTGTATCTTAAAAGAAAAATGTTGCGATCTCATTTTACATATATATATATATATACACACACACGCATACACACATATATATGTATATATATACACGTGTATATATACGCATGCATATATGTATATATACGTATATATATGTCTCTGTGTGTGTGTGTATATATATACTTTTCTTAATAAGAAATGGACTGACTATGCTGCTAGATTTAAAGCTCCTTGAGAGCAAGAGCTGTACTCTCGTTGTCAGTTAACAAATCATTACCAAACTTTGGGTAGTACTGTCAGAGGTGTTTGAACAAGAATGACTCCATCTTGAATAGGGACTAGGTAAAATAAGGGTGAAGCCTACGGGGCTGAATTCCCAGGAGGTTAGGCATTATAAGTCACAGGATGAGATAGGAGGTCGGTACAAGATGCAAGTCGAAAAGACCTTGTTGACAAAGCTGTTTGCAGTAAAGAAGTTGGCCAAACCCCACCAAATCCAAGATGACTATGAAAGTGAACTTTGGTGGTCCTCACTGCTCATAATACGGTAATTATAATACATTAGCATGCTAAAAGACACTCCCACCAGTGCCATGACAGTTTATAAATGGCATGGCAATGTCAGGAAGATACCCTATATGGTCTAAAAAGGGGAGGAATCCTCAGTTACGGGAACAGCCCACCCCTTTCCTGGAAAACTCATGAATAACCCACCCCTTGTTTAGCATATAATCAAGAAGTAACTATAAGTATCCTTATTTGACCTGTCTATGCTACTGCTCTGCCTATGGAGTAACCATTCTTTAATCTTTTACTTTCTTAATAAACTTGCTTTCACTTTATGGATTTGTTCCAAATTATTTCTTGTGTGAGATTCAAGAACCCTCTTTTGGGATCTAGATCAGGGTCCCTTTCCAGTAACAATGCTGTGGTACACACTTTGAGGCTTTAAGGAAATTAGAGAGATAGGTGCAAAATAAGTATGATATGGTCTGTCCACAAACTAAAGTCAGTCACAGAACAACTCATTACATTAAATGTGATAAATGTCATTGTCAAGCAAGGACCACAGAAGTAACAGTACAGCCCTTTCTGCATGATGAACAAAGGAAGACCTTATGGAATAGAAGACATTTAAGACATTTAAGGCGTGATTTAAGAGTTCCATAGAAGCGAGTGTTTTCTAGTGTGTTTGGTAGTAGAGTCATCGATGAATCTTTTGTGTGGTTAAACTTAAGCATTTATTAAATGGAGTATGTGGAGTAGATGAAGATATAAATACAACTTTTTTTTTTTTTTTTTTTTTTTTTTTTGATACAGACTCTCACTGTGTTACCTAGGCTGGAATGCACTGGCACAATCATGGTTCACTGTAGCCTCAACCTCCTGGGCTCAACTGATCCTCCCATTTCAGTCTCTGGAAAAGCTTGGACCATAGGCATGAGCCATCATGCCTAGCTAGTTTTTAAACATTATTTGGAGAGATGGAATCTTGCTTTTTTGCCCAGGCTGGTCTTGAATTCCTGGGCTCAAATTGTCCTCCTGCCTCGGCCGCCTTAAGTGCTGAGATTATAGGTGTGAGCCACTATATCCGGCCACCATAAGTGCAAAACCTTGTGGATAGATTATAAAAGACTTTTCAAAATGTTCTAAGTAATCTGAATTCCTATAGACAACATGAAGTCATGAAAGGTTTTATGCAAGAAAGTGAAAGGATTAATTGGTTTAAATGATAACTTCGGCTATAGTACAGAAGACATTGGTAGAAAGAGGAGTTGAGAACTCACAAGGGGTCTAGTGTAATAGCCCTCAGTAGAAATGATACATGAGCAATATAGTGTTTATAAAGAGGAAAGTTTTTTTGTAATGTACTAATCAATTTAAGATTAAGAGATATTAAAATGACTTCAAAGCTTCTGGCAAACATAACTCTTTATATGGATAAAAACTAATGAACATTTAAAAAAGTGAAAACTTGAAAAATAGACATTGAGGATTTATTTGTGTATGTTGACACTGGGTCACTTTGTTGACAGGAAACACCTTTGCAAAAATTATGACAGTGAGAGAAGTCTGACCTAGCGAACTCCATCTTGCCTCCAGCCTCACAAGCTGTCTTTGCTCATTCCTGGGCATAGGACAAACCAACTATGGGAGGAATTCAGCTTATAGTTAACTTTCAAACAAAGATAATCAGTGTTTTATCCCAAAGCTAACCCCCTCCTTGCTCAGGTACCAAAATTGCCTTTGCAAAACTAACAAATTAGCCACAAAACTAGAATTATGGTTCAAGAGTCACATCATTGGAGGTCACAAGATTCATAACCTAGCCAATTGCTCCTAAAGATAACATCACTATCATAAAACATAAGACTAGTGCTTGAGGTATTTTTCAGATCTTGCATTATGATGGAATAGCTGGTGCCACCTGGGCTAGTCACCCATACCAAGAAACTGACTCCACTGCTCCCATGACCACCACCCAGGAACTCAGCTAAAGAAGATAGATTTAACTTCCTGTAATTTCATCCCCAACCCAACCCAACTCAACCAATCAGCATTCCCCATTTCCTAGCCCCTTGCCCACCAAACTGTCCTCGAAAACCTTTAGCCTCTGAATTCTTGGGGAGGTGGATCTGAGAGACATCTCCCATACTGTTGCTTGGCTGACCCTGCAACTATTAAACTCTTTCTCTGCTACAACTCTTGCTATTTTCAAGGTTTGGCTTTTCTGATCAGTGGGTAAGAACCCAGTTTGGTGATTCCAGATACACTTGTGGAGATGTCTGGCCAGTGGATGAATTGTGACACCAGAAAGTCAAAAACTTTTGGTGTTATTTACGTAAACATTGTAGTCACTAGTATATAGGAGATCGTTAAAATTATAAAAGTAGATTTGAGCTCCAGGAAATTGCATTTAGAATTATATTAGAAGTGTGTTAAGGACAGAATACATTGTTTAAAGGTAGAGGAAAAGAAGAAGAGGTCTGAGAAGGCATAGCCAGATTACTTAGATGAAAACCAGGAGAGTGGGATCTCAAAGGCTAAGGGAAAAGCAAGCCCCTAGAGCAAGGAGATGGCTGGCAATAGACAAACATAATCAGTTTCACCTTTTTTTCTTATTCCATCCTACACATTTCATTTACACCTAGGTGGCTCATCTTTTATGTGGCCAGATGATTTCTGTTTATCCCCAATCTAGATACTGATGCTTCTATTAGGAATATAAAAAGTTTTTGAGATGTAGCATCTTTTGAATTTATATATTTGTCCTCTTTTTAAAAAAAAATTCTGAATTTCGTAAGTTAGGGAGATATCACTTTAACTGACTTAGGGATGATCTATTTTTTTGAGAATAAATTTTCATTTCTTATCCATTTTTTAAGTACACCAGATGAATAATTCAAAAAGGAGAATATCAACACTCTCACATCCTAGTAAAGACTGACCAAGATGCCTTAGAATTTCCCTCACCTGGACCAAACTTAAGACAGCCTTTTTCCTGCCTCTAAGCCCCAGACCGCCCTTTCTTCAGAGCATTTAGAAAACTTGTGATGGCAAAGTCTTTCTCTGCCTCTTAGAGATGTAAATCTTGTTAAGAGCTTCTGGCCAATTTCACAACCCAGAATTGTCTTTCTCAAAGACCTGGGAGCCATCTCTTTAAAATGTAATCATAAAAAGATAGTGCCCCATCACTCTCTGTGAGAAGGTAGGAGCCTAAGTTTGTTGGGTGCTTTGCTCCCAGTTGTAAAACTACCTCTTGTCAAGAATATAGGAAAAAGGTTACTTTTCCTTTCGCCAAGGCCAATTAGCATCCACAGATGACCTCCAATCCCTGCTACCCACAGCCAGCATCTTAAAAACTCTCCTGCCCTTGATTCAAAGAAGTTGAGCTTAGACTGAGTCTGTACTCTCTATTCTATTGAAATGTCCTTGAATATAGTCTTTCTTGTCTATTTAACTCTCTCTGAAGTAATTGTTGCTTTGAAAGTACTTAATGCATAAAATTTACAACAAGGAATAGTCCAATACTTACAATTACAGATTCAATGGACTTATCTTTACATTTTCCCTTTGCTCAATGCTGAAGTGTGTATTTTTAATAAAGTTAGAAATACATTTTTTGGTATTCCTAGACTGTGGCAAAAATCAGAATGTTTGCTATAACTTCTTTTTTTTTAGCTTTTCTAAAAATATATATACTATAGGAAACAATATGTGCGATCTATAATTCCACTGGCAAAGTGAAAATTATATATATATATGCAATTTATTTACCATAACTCATTAAAGACATCAGTTAATTGTCTCAGTGAAGTGTATTGAAGCACAGTAAAATATATACACATCAGACCGGGCTTGATGGCTCACACCTGTAATCCCAGCACTTTGAGAGGCCAAGGTGAGTGGATCACCTGAGGTCAGGAGTTCGAGGTCGACCTGGCCAACATGGCAAAACCCCTTCTCTACTAAAAAATACAAAAAAAAATTAGCTGGACGTGGTGGCACATGCCTGTAATCCCAGCTACCCCGGAGACTGAGGCAAGAGAATCACTTGAACCCAGGAGGTGGAGATTGCAGTGAGCCGAGATTGTGCCACTGCACTCCAGCCTGGGCAACATAGTAGGACTTCATCTCAAAAAAATATATATATAGATAGATAGATAGATATAGATATATATGAACTCCACAAAATTATTCCCATTTCAGTGAACTAGTTTCATTTACAAAGACAAATGTAACATCACATGTTAAGTTCTATGAACCTACTAATTTACTTTCAAATATTTAAGAGAGACAAATTTATCCAAACAAGTTGTGTATGTCTATAATTAGGGGTGGCATAACAAAAGACTTTCCTAGTGTGGCAAGAAAAGGAATACTGAAAACAAGCAAATGACTAGAAGTTTAGAGTTTGTATAAAATGGTTCCTTGTTGACTTTTTCCTGATGATCATTTAGCATCATTTCTGAAAATACATTTGCTAAATTATAGCCAGTACTTGAAAAGAAATTTGGTTGGTCAAACAATCATTGAACTATAAGCATTCTTGACATGTTATTTAACACAACACTCTTTCTCTGGGTATAATTGTTACAGCTACACCATTTCAAATAGATAAATGCTTATGACATGATTGAATGCCTCCAAAAAATGGTACCAAATAATCTGCATATTAAAACGGAGGCAAAGTTTTAATAGTTTTCAAACCAATACATCCGGAGTTCATGTAACTCAAATGTAGTAGCAGCCCTCCCACAGCCTCTGGTTTCACCCATGTACATTCTGAAGACAGACTGAGAATCTTTCATTATCCCTCAATTGGTTGTACACACAATTCATTAACAGTATTTTCATACTGTGGCTGAATTTGTCAGTTTCCTAGTCAATATCCTCCTCCACTCCCTTCTTTCTAAGCTTAGGAAAGATACAGTTTTGATTGGGGAGCAATCCCATATAGCCCTACCTATACAGGTTGCTCACTGTAACTGCCTGAAACGTCTGTCTGTGGGATTTTCCCTACACTGGCAGCATGTCAGTTTCCACAGTGCAGGGAAAGCTCAAGGTTCCACAGGGAAATACTCCTTAGATTCAGTTGTTAATCAGTGGTGAATAAAGACTCCAGTTTCTTTGCCATTTTGTTAGGAAAACTTTGATAGATGTTCTCCTCTGTCTCCCATAGATCTCTAGTGGGATTGAGTTTTAGTTGTCCAAAGTGATAAATTGTTTGATAATTCCCCTTCATTGATATCCTCCCCTTCTTTGTCTCCTTTTCAGTCCCCTACCACCATTTCCAGAAGTCAGCTCAGAAATAAACTACTTGTGTTCGAATCCTTTTCTGAGAATTTGTTGCCTGTTTGCCCAGCCTCTTTTTAAATCAGGAATGGTCTGGTAATCTTAGTTCTGGCCAATGAGGCATAGGCAAAAGTACGATAGGTAAAAAGGAAGGAAAGTAGTAGGGAAAGTGTCTGTTCCACTTACTCCCCTCTGTTCTCTGCCCCGATCAAGTGCTTCTTGCATTAAATATAGAGACATCAGGAGCAGCAGCAGTCACTGTAATCAAGCATGATCATAAAACATCCTCAAAATGGGGAAGAGAGCACAGGGGCTAATCTGGGACTTCGAGTAACTGACTGAAGTCAGTAGAACTTTTTGTTTTGTGAGAAAAAAAAATATAAAATACTTATTTGAAACCAAATATATATATTTTTGCTATTGCATGCACTACTAAGATATGCATATAATTATGGGAAGTTTTATAGTAAAAGAAAGAAGGTTTTGCATTGTTCAATACAGAGAAAAGCTTCACAGAAATTTTTATTTAATAATTAATTTAAACCTGTTGTATAATTCTCCTTAGCTGTTTCACAAACTTTTCTTCCTCCACATTATATTTAAAAATATATTCCATTATGGTGGAGAATTCACTTTCTACACTGAAATTGTGTCTTTGATACAAAAACAAGACTCTAGCATTTAGTTCCAAACAAATTTTTGATTTTGTAAAAGTATACTACTAATAAACTCTCTTGATTAAATTTCCACGTAAGCTCACAGTTTCAGAAAAGTCAACTAAATGATTTCTCCACAAAAGTTCACCAATTCAAAATCAAAATGGTCATAGGCAACTTGTTTTCCTTGGTTTAAAGCTAAAAGCCCCACTTTGCCACATTTAGTAATACTCACATAAACAAACAAAGGAATGAGTTAATAAAACAAGGAAGCTGTGCCTGAAAGTATGAAAGAAAAATTCACATTAAAAATTGGTACCTAAGAGAGTCCACCTCATGTGAGTCTCAGATATATTTACTCCATGTAATGTGTTTCCCCCATCTGGAAAAAATTCTCCAGGATTCTTCTTGGGAGTGTTAGCTGCTGATCTTTCACTGATATTGTCTATTCTAGGAATTATCCTTAGCAGAAGAGTACTGCATTTACCAAAGTTGCCATCCTACCCAGGGAAAGCCCAAAATCATGACTGGTTGGTGAGGGAATAAACATCCAGACCGTTAACCTCAACCTGGGTCATTATGAAGGATCATCTCAGCTCCAGAGCTCCCTGTAGAGACCAGCTGAGATGTCCGCTGAAACCACATCATATATAAACCTCCTCCTCTGCCCAACATTGCTACTCTTCCTCTCCTCCAGGTGTTGTCTATCTAGAGAACTCCCCAATAAATTTCTTCCATGAATTTCTCCATCTCAGAGTTTGCTTCCCACAGAACTCATTTAAACCAATAACTTTCTAAGGGAGGAAAATAATGTTTTCCCCTTATTGAAACAAGCAACTTAACTGATGAGCAATGAGTAGATTACTTACTATAACATGTACTCAGATTACTAGAGGGTCAAAAGTGGAGCTGGTCTCAGCATAAGTTTTCAAGGTATAGAGCTTTTTATAGTGACATAAGAAAGCTGACTTGTTGTGATGAATTGGGGAAGAATTTTTGGTCCACCTCTACTGTATGATGTGATCCAGGTGTGATGACTTACCCTAGGATTCAAATAAATAATGGAGCTGATTTAAGATGCAGCTGGCATAAGCATGGGGTTGTACGGATAATAATACAATCAATTTGGCATTCTGGGAATACTGAGAGGTTTCGGGACTGTGGAAAGGAGGCAATAATTTCATTAATTTATTTACATATTGATTAAGAATTTAATAAATCTTTGTCAAGAACTTTCTAGATGTTTGGCACTGTGCTAGACATGCTGCCAGCACAATTGGGAAGAAAAGATGCTGTTCCTGGTATTCTCAGCTGAGGTATAGACTGATAAAGAGAGACTTTTAATACGGGGTGACAAGTGCAGTAACATAGAAACAGAACATCTCTAGGCAAGGGTAGAGATGGAATAATACAGGCGTAGGAAACAGCAAATGCAAGGCCCAGACTTCAAAAAGAGGATAACATGGTATGCTCAGTGACCTAAAAGTATTTAAGCATGTCTTGGAGGATGGAATTGGAAGGGAGAGACGATGAAAGAAGGGGTAAGCAGGAGCCACATTGTGAAATATCTTGTAGGTAGGGGTAGTGTTAAGAGTTTAGACTTTATTCTGAAGGTTATAGGGAAAATGGACAGATTTTAAATAGGAAGTGATAAGATCAGATTTGCCTTTTAGAAATATCAGTGTGAAACTCTTATAGAACTTGGCCCAGAAGACACAATCTGTGGCAGTTTATGTTGCCAGCAAACTTGATAACATCAGGACTGCCTAAAGCTTGATCTCACATGGCCCTGTGGAGATTTAATAATACAGTTCTGACACTTTTTATTTATAGGATGCAAATACATAAAGAACATTAAAAAAAAACCTCTAACCAATAAAACACATATAACACCATGAAAATTACGGGTGGTAGTCACCGTAGCTTCTAAAATATGCTGATGTTATAACTTGTGACATAATTACATTTGGCCACTTAGAACATGCAACTATTCTTTGACTAGATTTTCAACAAGCAGTTCTGCTCAGAGAATAGGCTATAAATGACTGAGCAATGAATCTTATCCTCATTTCTACCAGTATTTTCAAATATTTTTGTTCAACAATTTCAAAGACACATAACCTTGGGTAATATTGTTAGTACAATACAGTAATGTTTTTAAAAATGTTCTAGAAAATGCCGTTTTTATTGAAAACTATATATATTTGTCTAGAGCTTCCTTTCCAGAGCTTTAGTGTAAGTTTAGAATCTTATATATACTGGAAAAAAAGTATTGTTAATCCTGAAAAAGTGTTCATTTAACCCTAGGCAGTAGGAAATCTTACAACGTCTGGTATCAGGAGTAATCAGCAATGTCTTACCTACTGCTGAATGTCGCAGGACACAATTCAGACTTATCTTGTGAAGATCGTGTAGTAATAGTCTTATCCCAAACATTTAGTTTTCAGATCTCCAGTCTCCTTGAATCTCACTCTCCTGATTGGTTGCTTTTAATAAGAAATCTTTTCTGCCTCGGTCTGTACTGATAATGCCAAGCAAGAAGATGAAGCCTGGGCAAGCAAGAGATACGAGGAAATGTTTGCTCTATAAATCTAAAATATAAATCAAATAATGAAAACTTCCCAAAAGCAGAACCCTACCAAACATCATTTTGTCAAAGTATTATTATTGAGCTACAGAAATTAAAGTTGATTTAAAAAACCCTGAGAAAAGAGGGGGTTTTTTGGTATGAGTAAAACAGTATATATTTATTTATCTATATAGTAAATAATATTTGCATAATACATATATATTCAGTAGGCACTCATAAAAAGTGTGCTGATAATATCATTAATGCAAAATGATATAATAAAATAATCTGTATTGGGAAAATACAAGTATTTCCCAGGTTAATAAAATTTGGAGCTATTTAATTTAAATTAATGTTGAATAAACACATACATGGTTTTCCAATTTTTGAAACAAAAATATAAATAATATAAATTTTCATTGGATTTCCTGAGCTTATTATTCCTGTTTGAATAATGATGAAATAATCAAAACTTACTAAAAATTGGAATATTTTTATAATATCACCCTGATACTGCACTGGTTTCATATCATTATTTTCAAGTTCTATTAGCCATGCATTCAGGTTTTTATTGTAGGCCCTTTCCTCATTTATTGTACACACTCCTGTGGAGTAATAACATTCATTTTGGCTTTGCCTTCAACTCAGTGTTCTCTATGGTATTTATTCTATATATCATACATTATAAATCCATACCTCTGACCCAACTGATTATCTTGCACTTTAGACTGACTTGACTCCTGCCCATATGCGTGCATTTCGTTACTACCCAGGCATCCCAAAATGAATATTCAAAACTCAAATAATTTTTTTTTCCCAAATCTTTCCCTACATCTGTAACCTTCCTTTACTCAAGGAAACAACCTCTGATTTATCTGATATATGTTGATACAGGGATTTTTTTAAATGTCTTTGTTTTTATTCCTAAATAATATGTGTAACAAATATTATTCATCCTGCATTCCATTCTTAAAACCATAACTAGATTTATAGATACTTTCATTTCCGCTTTCTATGTTATTTGGATTTTCACTAGGATGTATTATTATATATGTCATTTAAAAAGCCCATTAGAAAAATGTACCATGCATAGCTGTGATATCCCTAACCTAACTGTTATTAATCTACTTCATCATTTGCTGTGCATTCTGGAATTAAGATGAAATAATCACATGGGTACTCAAATATTGCCCCTTATATTTTTCCTCAGTGAACCTCATTCAAGACATATGTAAAGTACCAGCAAATAAACAAATATTTAGCAGGCTATTGGTCTCTTCTCGAAAAAGGAAAAGTGGTATGCAGAACAAAGTTAACAATGAAACAACTTACTAAGAAATTAATGAATCACATTTACTGCAAATTTACTATGTAGCAAGCACTGATTTAAGCCCATTATACATATTTAATTCTCCAATAACTTAATTGCTAAATATATTGATTATTCCCATTTTATAGACATGAGAAAGGAAATAAATATGGGGAAGAGAAACTAATGGAAGTGGTTAAAAATGAAGCAGATGGAGAAAGCAAATTGGAGCTTAGTTCAGCTACAGGGTCAAGATTACAAAACAATAAACTGGATTCTTCCCTAAGTGTAATTTTTTTCTTGCAAATGGCACCTACTCTAATCTCTCATGCCACTGTTAATCATACCTCAGGTTCTTACCTTAGAAATAGTGCTGAGCACTGAGAAAGAGGGATATCCAATAGGGAATAAATATCTCTTTTTGAGATAGAGAGGAGATAGGTGGTTTAGATTACTTGGCAATTTTTATAGAGCTCATCATTAAAGAATTATTTTCAGCTCATGTCAAAATGCCTCATACTTCTAAAGTAGAAATGATGGGTATAATCTCAGATTCCATGCCCTCCTCTTTCCTCTCTCTTAATAAATAACCTAACCCTTTTTATTGTACCTCCTAAATTGACCTAAAATCTATTCTGTTCTCCCCGTCCTCACACTATCCTATTTTTCTCCCACGTTACCCTTCTTCCTAGTTGGCTCTGTATCTTTGTGCTTGTCTCTTTCTAAATCATTTCCTAAATGTCCATAGGTGTATGCTTTCCAAAATGCACACCAGATCATGCTATTTTTTTGTAAACACACTTGATGACATTTTCATTTCTGAATGAATAGTATATTTTTGTATATTCTAGTCTCTGCCTTGCTGTCCACATTCCTCTTCTCCCACTTTCTAATTCACACTTCGTAATCCAACTGTGTCAAACTTCACAGGTTGTTCAATGTACCTTGTACTCTCTTGCCTATGGGCTTTTGCTTATTTATTTATATTGAAATAATTTCAGACTTACAGAATAGTTGTCAAAGTAGTACATATTTCCTTCATGTAGTTCACTCAGCTTGCCATAATGCTAACCACTTGCATAATCATTACACAATCACTAAAACTGTGAAATTAACACTGGTGCAACACTATTCTTTATTTTTTACATTACTATGAATTCATAGATGTTTATTTTATTCTATGGGTGATAATCAGTATTGTTTTATTATGTGTAGTTCAAATTCTTGGGCAGTTATTGATTGAGCTTTGGCCACTGGCAACTTACAAATTGGTTCCTTTGTCTTTTCTACATAACGCCTCCTATTTTTAATTCTCCTTTTCTTTCTGACACTCATAAAATGTTGTAGGCTTATGTGCACTTCTTCTGTCCCAGAATCAATAATTTCTCCAATCTGATCATGTTTATTTCATTGAGGGTTTTTGGAAACTAAGATCTGAGTGCTAGGTATGCTCTTTGTTACAATAATATTGCTTCCAGACTCTCTCATTAGATAGACATGCAAAATATATGTGTTGAAACCTATTATCCATATAAAGTAGTTTCAAAATTGTAACCGATACCCTGTGAGTAAAAAGTTTACTAAGTAGAGTGTAATGTTTATGTACAGTTCTTGTCTTAGCCTTATAATATCCAGTCAAATTACAATTTTCTAAAGATAGGCTAGTAATTTTCTTTCGTATTTCTTTCACTGTTATTCAGGTAACACAATTAGGCTCATCTGTTAAAGTCTGTATTCAATTTAGGATATACCCACATCTTGTTTTCATTTTTATTTACATACAGTAAGAAATATGCTTTGTGGTGCAAAGTTCTATTGATTTTGATAAATACATAGAGTTGTGTATCTATCAACATTGCTGCAAATAAAAACATCTCCATCACTTCCAAAATTGTCTGAATTATTCCTTTTCAGCCAATTTGTCCCGAACCATCCCTAATGTTTACAAAACACTGGCCTATCTTTCATCTTTAGAATTTTATATTTTCCAGAATATCATATAAATACAATCATACAATATATAATCCTCTGGTTCTGGTCAAAGCTTTCAAAATACACTTAAGATTCATCCATGTTGTTACATGAATTAATAGCATTTTCCATTTTATTGCAGCGTGGTATTAATTTGGTGAGTGTACCACAGTTTATCCACTCACCTATTGACGACATCTGGGTTGCTTACAGTTTGGGTGATTATGAATAAATTTGTTATAACTATTAATGCACAGGTGTTTATGTTAATATACATCGTCATTTTTCTTAAATAAATAGCTAGAAGTGGCACTGCAGGATACTATGGTATCTGTTTAACTTCCTAAGAAATAGCCTGTTATTCATAATGGCCATACGTTTAGCATTTGCATCAGTGAGGTATGACAGCAATAGTTGCTCCACATCCTCTCCAGAACTTGATAGTGTCAATATGTTTTCATTTTAACCATTGATTATGTGAAAAGTCATACTTCAGTGTGATTTGATTTGCATTCTCTAATGATTAATGCTGGTAAGCTTCTTATCCTGTTTATTTGTTATCCATATACTTTCTTTGGTGAAGTTCCTATTTAATATTTAAATCTTTTGCCCCATTTTTCAATGGATTATATGGTTTATTTTTTGTATTGCTGAGTTTTCAGAATTATTTGTAAATCCTGGAAACATAAACTTCGTCAGAAATGTGATTTGCAAGTATTTTCTCCCAGTATTTGGCTTGTCTTTTTATTCTCTTAAAAGTATCTTTCTCAAGGAAAAATAACTAAATTTTAATGAAATTTAATTTTTTATTGTATGGATCATATTTGGTATCAATATTAAGAAAGAAAAATGAAATAACACTTTTTTCTATCATAAATATTTATCTTTTGTTTCATTTTAGAACATTTATAGTTTTTCAAATTATATGTAAGTCTCTGTTTCATTTTGAACTTTTTAATATAAATTTTGATATACTGGTTATGGTTTATTTTTTGTTTTGTTTTGCATATGTGAATATGTTTTAGTGTATTTGCTAAAAGTTTATCATTGTTTCAGTGCCATTCCTTGAAAAGACTATTCTTTCTACTCCAAATAAAGAGAGGCATCCTTTCTATGTGATTCCTCATGTATTTCTCTCATTATTATACTTATTTCACTCTATTGTTACTACCAGTTCCCTGGTCCCTATCTCTATCTAGTTTGTAAAATTCATGGAGGCAGGAACCTGTTGTCGGTGACTGTCAGCAGAATCCACTCCCATGAAAAATTCTCAATATCTTTCCAGTTTCTGTTTCACTTTCTAGATCTGGCAGGAGGGTGTGCACAAAGACAGCTACCAGAGTGTGAGTCTGGTGAATCCTAGCATCCATGTTGAGCCCATTTCCTAAGCCCACTCCCTCAGAAAAGCTCTCCGTGGTAAATACATATTTTTTGTGTGTTTTCTTCACACCACAGCTGAGGGACCCCGAACACAGCTCAATCTGGGCTTTTATACCTGGGAGGCCTCTTGCTTAGCTAAAATATTGAAGGACTTCATTTTCTAGAAAAGACAAGAACAAAGCCTGAAATGCCTCGGACAGTTCCTCCATATCTCAGGAGGCTGTAGCCTTAGCACATTCTATAGTTATCCTAAGTACTACAATTGACAGAGGAAAAGAGCTGGGCTGACCAAGGTCTTCCAGAAGCATTCAATAATCACTTTTGTGAAGGCTTTCTAATGTTGATTTCACAAACAGTTTAAACAATAAAAGTTACAACTTCAACCTAGAACCCAAGAAATCACAAATGTTAAGGTAAATGCAGCTTGCCGCCAAAGAGGAGATTCATGCTCCAGAAATATGAAGAAACTCGTGGGTATTAGACAATAGATTATAAAAATCAATGGAGGCTGGAACATATAATTTTCCCACTATACCCTTCCTTCACAGTAACATTTATTATAGAATGTAATTGAAGGCCAGGTGCAGTGGCTCAAGTCTGTAGTCCCAGTACTTTGGGAGGTGAGGCAGGCAGATCACCTGAGGTCAGGAGTTCAAGGCCAGCCTGATCAACATGGAGAAACCCCATCTCTACTAGAAATACAAAATTAGCTAGGTGTGGCGCATGTCTATAATCCCAGCTACTCGGGAGGCTGAGGCAGAAGAATCGCTTGAACCTGACAGGCGGAGGTTGTGGCAAGCCGAGATTGCGCCATTGCACTCCAGCCTGGGCAACAAGAGCAAAACTCCATCTCAAAAGAAAAAAACATGTGTCTGAAAATTTTCAGAGATGGGAAAGGACAGTGGAAAGAGAAGGAAGGGTAATCTAAATATACACTCTTGTTTCGGGAACGTAATTAATACTACCAGGAAATTTTAAGTGGGTTGTAAAATTATTGTCACTGCTCTCAGCAGAGAGCCCTTTGCTAAAGCCTAACATAAATCCTAAATAAACTCTATGTTTTATGTTTCCCCCAACTTCTTATAAATATTTTAAAATATTCAGGTAGAAGAAGAGATGTTTAGGAAAAACACAGATGGACTTCAAATGAAGGGAAGACACAGATCCTCCTGTGTAGATAATAATTGTAGAGACAGTTAGCAACCCTAGGCTGACAGGCTAAAAACAGCTTACCTGGCCCAAGATGAACAGACAATAGGCAGCTTCCCAACATGCTAAAGTATATTTCCTTAGGGGATATATTTAATTACTGTACTAGTAAAATCAATGGATATTCAAGTTATTTCTCCAGAGAATTCAACATTTATTCAACATTTACACAATAAGAATTGAGAAATCCTTCACTGCCTGATGCTCTGAGCCACAGTTAATTGCAGTTGAACCTTATTAATTTTTAATATATATTTTAATTATAATCATGAAAATGTACCTCCACTTTTTAACGTTTCAATGCTAAACTCATAAAGTTGCAGCCTATTTCTAGCAGTGTATTGTAGCTACATTCTCATTTGACTACAAATAACCAATAAATGCAAACCTTAAACTTAAATTCGTCCTCTTTTTGCAGTATATCACATCCCAGAAAGATTATCCACAGGATTGAGGCTGTAAAGTAGAAAAAAAAAAAAAAAAAGAAAGAAAGAAAGAAAAGAGAAAAAGAAAAAGAGAGGAAAAAGAGAAAGCAGAGAAAAAAAGATAAGTAGTTTATATGTAAGTTTAAGACTTGGCACTTGGCACTTTCCAATAATATCCACTTGTCTAAAATAACATGGAAAGCATGTACTTGTAATCTTTGGTTACCTGGCAAACTGAAACTATTATAGATTTCTATAGAATCAGAATTGTCAGAGTATAAACATTTTAATGCTGTAAAATAGCCCTTAACTGGATTGGTAAGTACAAACAGCTTGAATAAATGTTGTTGTTCTTATCTCTATCTGTATCTTTTTTTTTTTTTTTTTTTTTTTTTTTTTGAGACGGAGTCTCGCTCTGTCGCCCAGGCTGGAGTGCAGTGGCCGGATCTCAGCTCACTGCAAGCTCCGCCTCCTGGGTCTACACCATTCTCCTGCCTCAGCCTCCCGAGTAGCTGGGACTACAGGCGCCCGCCACCTCACCTGGCTAGTTTTTTGTATTTTTTTTTTTTTTTGGTAGAGACGGGGTTTCACCGTATTAGCCAGGCTGGTCTCGATCTCCTGACCTTGTGATCCGCCCGTCTCGGCCTCCCAAAGTGCTGGGATTACAGGCTTGAGCCACCGCGCCCGGCCTCTACCTGTATCTTTTTGTGCAGTCTTTCTCTTTGCATCTATACACACAGCTGCATACAGGCAGCAGTACATCATAGTGGTTCAGAGAAAGGGATTTAGAGTTAGACTGCCTAGTCAGATGCCTTACTGTACTTAAGAGGTTTGTGGCTTTGAGGAGTTTCCAAGATTTCGTCAAGACTCAGTTTGTTCATTCAATGACTAGAGGGTAATACTAGCATGTCCCTGTAAGGGATTGTTCTCAAAATTAAATAAAATAATTTATGTAAACAATAGACATAGTGGTTAATACATAGTGAATACTTAAACATTAGCTGCAATAATAATAATCATATATATCATTGGAAGTCAGACTTGCACTATTTGAAACTTCTCAGCAAGCATGAAACAAATCATCACTTTTATCTGTAAGAGAATAATTTCTATTCTTACTAATTGAGTGAGGACATAAAGATGCCCTTTCTTTTGTAATGGGTTCACCTCCTCTGGAAAATCCAAATAGAGTCTTCATTAGTGTATATTTATTTCTGTTTCCCACCCCAAAATGCTCATGCTTAAGTGTTACCATAGAGCAAAATCAATGGACACCAATGCCCAATGGTGACCTAAAGGGAAAAGCTTTGAATCACTTAATTCCTGGTTGTATTGGTCTCTGCTACTGATGGGAGACTTGTGTTATGAGTCAAGGACATTTATTATGAGGCAAGAACAAACTTTGTAAACTGACAGACTTTTATTTGAACATTGAGTCTGCACTTACGCCAACTATTACCTGCATAAATCTGAAAAAAAAGTAATCATTCTCTGTGTAAGTGTTTTTCTTCTGCAAAGCTAAGTTAATAAAATCTAACTCACAGGGTTATTGTAAGGAGACATGATTAATAAGAACTGGGCCTGGTTCATAATAGGACCTTAATAAATGGCAGCTATTATCATTTTCATTCTGTTTTAATAAGAAATTAATATAAACCAAGAAAAATTAGTGAGGATTATGTTTTGCCATCTTAATTTATTTAGAATGCATACAACTGTCATTTAAAAGAAAAGCATTTAGAAATCCCTTAAAAATTACTTGTGGAATTTCTTAAAAATATAGCTAAATAGGTTACATATTTTTTTCGAATGGTTAATTATGGGAAATAGAAATACACGTAAGGTTTTCGGCCTGTCTTCAGTTATCATTGTTAAAAATGCTTCAGTCTCTTTTAATGACCTCAACTCCAAACCGCAAAAGTCTTATATTTGACTTAGTACAGGATCAATTCAAAATGATTTTTAAAATTGTGAAATATTTTAGGCTTACAAAAGAAGAGCAGTTATAAAATAAATGCTCTTTACTGAGCAGCTAAGCTTAACTGATAAAGTGTTACACATTCAAAGGAGGCCCTGGACATTTCTCACAGGTGCCATTGCCTTCCCTGTTCTCCTCCCTACCACCAACACATGCCCTCTAAATTACTGCCATCTTGAATTTTAGGTAGCAGCCATGGCATTTAACCCCAAATTATAGTGACTTTATTGACTCATAAGAAATGCTCATTTTTATTTCTGCAATTAAGCTTTCAAAAAGGTATAATGATTATAAACCTGAGAAATGTTCCTGCACTGCTTTCTGGGTTTTAATTTCTCATTTATAAAGCAAATAACAGCATGAATCCCTACCTTTGCTAACAGCACCACGGCATTAGAAGGCATCAAGGTCAATTCTGAATCATTGAGATAAATGTGTATGCCTATCCGTTTAAAAAAATGAAATGGCATGCTAAATAATCTAATCAAATGCAAAAGAAACATTATATACAAGGCACCATGGAAAGACTGTAAACACCAAAATGAGCAAGACTTGATCCCTGTGTTATATTTTGGCATAGATTGTGAAATAACTATTCCCATCCTTTCGTTAAATACATTATATAAAGGTCTTGGTTTATATTCATGTATAGATGTTTTAAATGTTTTCCACTCTGAGCAAATTAGTAGTGACCTTGCATAGATCTATACCAACTCTTGAAAGCTTAATGTCTTTTCTAACCTTCAAAGAATATTCTCAGGGTGTTTAAAAATAATTGTTAAAATATGCTTTTTAAAGTGGAAAAGCTTTTAAATTCTCTCTAGGAAAAAGAGTGAAAATGTCCTTTCTGATAAAAAACATTTTTTTCTACATACAGGGCAAAATATTCTGTCATAATTAAACAGGAACAATTAATGTATTTTAGATTGTTTTAATGCTTTGGTTTTATTCAAATGACATCATGTTCAGAGAATGCAGGTATAATGGGGACTATCAAGACATGCACATAGAATGTGGTTAGTTGTCTCTGAGTGGCTTGAAACCTTTTGCAACCAAAAGCTATGAGACTCAAGAAAAAACAAAAACATTCTGAATAAAGTGAAGTAAAACTGTTCATTGCTGTTCAGAAATGTCTCCTGAAACCAGACAGACCGTTTTCATACCATGGAGCATCTGCCCAGTTGTATCAGGGAATATAATAAAACTAGAATAGTAAAGAAGATAAGCAAAATGTCAAGGAAACCCATATTGGGGAACACGATATTTTACCTTCTACATCTCAGTGGTAAATGGAAGACCATTTTTATCTTTTATTAACTCATAACATACTCTTTTGTGGATACGAGTACAGTATTGTAACTCCTCAATCCATTCTATCTTTATCAGTTTCTGAACATAAACACAACTCGGAGATTCATGAGATTCATAAAGTAAATAAGAGATAAATGATAGTTCCAGAGTCAAAGATTTTGTACCAGTGTGCACCTGACAGACATGGCTCATTTCACATGAGATATCTAAAGTGCTTGAGATAAGAAGCAGAACTAGTTCTATCCTATTTTACTAATTTATAAATATATTTTATCAATGATTTTCAATAAGGGTAAAGGGGTTCATCATAATCACCTTGGAAAGTTATTTCTTCAAAATCTCAATTCTGAGATTATACATTAGAGATTCGGGTTTAATGTCTGGAGTAGGGTGTGGGCACACATGCTTGGGTAAAGAACTATGCTTGGGTGTAATTGGGACTTGTTTGTGTGTCCACCAACATCCTAATAAACCACTTTTCAGCCCATTGCCTGACTTCAGTTATAGCTCTAAGTCCTCAAATACTGTTGCACCTGACCTTACGACCTTTATTCACTGGACTGGACCTAAGAGATGCAGTTTGAGTTTTTCCCCAGAAAAGTGATTTAAGGATTATATGTAAAAAAAGGTAAACAAAACATTGGGAACAGTGTAGTATGTGGCTTCTATTTCCTTCTTATGTGGACTAAAGAAGCGCATAAAATCAGTGTGTAGAGAAGAATGGAATAGGTACATGAGGGTAACTACAGATGGAAGACAGCAGCAATTTTTAACTTTTCAGTTACATTGCTATTGAAGGACCCAGGTGATTTTCTGTCCTAGGCTTCCATGATGTGTCTCTGTTTCATAATGGATTTATGCTTTCTGCTTAAGATATTTCAAGTTAGTTTTTTCTATATCCAACCAAAAGTCTCAATTTAAACATGTAACTTGCCCCGATCTTTGAAATAATGGATATGTAACATGATGGGCAACTTATGGTTAGGGTTATTCTCTGAATATTAAAAAAAACTAGTCATTTCTTGCAGCATCTAAGTAGGGACCACTTGCTTACCTTCTCCTTCATGTTTGAATTATTAGCCTTAAGCTGGTAACTCATTTTAAGACTTGGATGAGAATAATTTGTCGCCATAGAATAAACAGTAATAAAATACACATCAAGTTAAATTTTCCTACTGTGTTAGGCTATTCTTGCATTGCTATAAAGAAATACTGGAGGCTCAGTAATTTATGAAGAAAAGAGGTTTAACTGGTTCATAGTTTGATAAGCTGTACAGGAAGCAGGGCACTAGTGTCCACTTAGCTTCTGAGGATACCTCAGGGAGCTTTTACTTATGGAGGAAGGCAAAGCAGGGACAGGGGACAGGTAGAAGGCACATCCCATGGCCAGAGAGAGACAGTATGAGGTGGTGGGGGTGGGGTGAAAGATGCCACACACTTTTAAATGACCAGATCTTATGTGAACTCAGAGCAAGAACTCACTTATCACCACACGGATAGCACTAAGCCATTCATGAGGGATCTAGCCCAATCATCCAAACACCTCCCATGAAGCCTCACCAATAGTTGTGGGGATTACATTTCAACATGAGATTTGCATGGGGACAAATATGCAAGATATACTACTAGCCAAGATAGAAATTTTCCTTATGATATTCTCTGAAAGGTGGCCAGCTTTTGAACACTTCTAGCGATTGAGATCTCTTAAGTCTATGAAGCAGTCCACTGCATGATTATTAGATAGTGGGGATATTTGAATTTTTCTTTTATATTAAATAAAATATTTCTTCTGAAAAACTTTACAGAGTTTTTATTAGCAGGGTCCTGTTTTCAGAAGTGTTGCAAAAAAAACAAAACAAAAAAACCCAAGGGATCGAAATAGTTATTATGAGCAATGTGAGATGAATGGTCCGATCGTTGGTGGGATATAAAACTAAGTGGTGAAGTGCTATGAATTAAAATGAAAGTGAAAACAATAGAGTGACCACGACATTGAGGACTGTGTTCCAACTGTTCTTCTCCTTGTTCTGGTCTTCATTTGGCATTGCTACTGGATAATAAATGTAACTTTCTGAGTTTCTGCATCTTAAAACAAACTATCTGAAGAAAAATCTGTAAGAGTTCTTTTTGACTCTGATATCCTATGGGTAAATAAAAATGTGTATGACAAATACCTAATATAGACACTGTACTAATCAATAACGCATGCACTGCTTATGAACAGCAAGCAGAGAAGAGCACTTCAGTGCACTACTTCATCACCTGCTGAGCCTTGACCCCTCTGTTCTTCCTGTGACCCAGGATGCACAGCTAACAGAGAGTTTCAGCACGCCATCTGTCGCTTCACATCAACATCTGTAGTTTGAGAACTGTGTTATGCCTAAAGATCCATCAACTGATGTATCAGTCCTTCCATTCTTAAAGTCATACGGTTTTAAAAGCAATGCCTTTGCCTTTATCTACAGTTTACTTTTGATACATCATAGCTCAGTGGTTGGCAACAAATTAGAAAAGTAAGTGAACAGTAAATCACTGATACTGACTGTGACTTTTACCACTCAAGTGAAGGTGACCACTCAGTTCGACCTGAGAGATTGTGAAGTAGAAAAAGCCCATTGAGTGTTTCATTAGCACCACTCCATCCTTCTCTGTGTGGTTCTCTGCCTATTCTTCCATATCCTTTCTCCCTTATCCGGTCTATTGTACCAGTACCCTTCAATGCTGTACTGTTCTACCATTCTGGCCTACCCTTCCACATTCAAGGCTCTTCCTCCTTCGTTCAAACTCCTCTGCCCTGTTTCTCACATCATTTTATCCCCGCTAAGCAGCCAGAAAGTGACCAAAATAATTCTTTTGGACTAGGCTATCAATGACTAATAAAGAATTTAGGCCTGTAGTGGCAGCTCGCGCATGTAATCCTAGCATTTTGGGAAGCTTAGGTAGGCGGATCACTTGAGGTCAGGCGTTTTGGACCAGCATGACCAACATGGTGTATACAAATACATGGTGAAACACATGGCGTATTTGTACTAAAAAAAAAAAAAAAAATTAGCTGGGCATGGTGGTGCCTGTAATCCCAGCTACTGGGGAGGCTGAGGAAGGAGAATCGCTTGAACCCAGGAGGCGGAGGTTGCAGCAAGCCAAGGTCATGCCACTGCACTGCAGTCTTGGCAACAGATCAAGACACTGTCAAAAAAAAATGTTATCTCAGTCAAAAGAGGTAAAAACTAAGCAAATATCTAAAATAAAGTGCATCGAGTGCTATAATTAATATGTAAAAAATATACTTTGAAAGCATAACGGGAAAATTTGACTCAACAAGGATAGAAGAGATACAAGGAAATATCTCAGGAGTCTATAAGGAAGGAAACTGTTTTTCTCTTCCTCCATGACAGTAAGAATGAGTCAAGAGACAAGGTAGAATGTGTGTGAGTAAGAAAAAAGAGTATATGCAAAGCACTGAGGCGAGGAAGACAACACTGGGTAACTTAGTGTTACTTAGTGGTAAATAAGTGGTAACTTAGTGGTAAATAAGTAAATAAGTGGTAACTTAGTGGTAAATACAATGGAAGAATAACAAGAGAAAAAGCCAAGAGTAATTATCTTTATCAATCATCTTATGTAGCCACATTAAGACATTTGAACACTATAATAATTTGCATATGAGTAAGGAGAGATGATTAGACTGATTTACATGTTTGCAACATCAATCTGACAATAGTGTAGAAAATGAGTAGGAAGCAAGGAGGAAGGAAGCAAACTACAGACAGAGAAAATATTTGAAAATCCACTGAAATGACTTATGCCAAAACTCACCAATGGAAATAAGAATAGAAAGAAGGAAACAAATTTCCCAGCTGTTTCTTACTATAAGAATTGACAGGTGTAATGATCCTGGGGGTGATGGTGGAGAGGCAAGGTCAGAGAGCCAAGTTTTGAGAGAAAATAATTGGAGATGACACAGAAGGATCTGACTTGGACAAGTTGGATAGTTGGTGGATACTGTGGTTTGAATATTTCCAGATTTCATGTGTTGGAAACTTATGGACCTTGAGAGTTTGTTCGGAGGTTGTAGCAGGGGAGCACAGCTGTTTATACACCCTTGACCAAAGAAGGTCCTCCTTTACCAAGGAAGGTCATCCTCTATCAGGAAAGGTCATCCTCTTTAACTGAGCACACAGCTTCTGGAGGAATGAACATGGAGCAGTGAGTGAGGAAAGGGACACCTGCCTAGCCAGCCACATTAGCCAATTCAGTCATGATGATCGATGAGGTGACGATATCATAGCCAGGGCACCCTCACATCCATTGGTAATGGAATCCCCAACATGGTCTTTAAAATGTGATTTGATCATGAGGGTTCTGCCCTCATAAATGGATTAATTTATTCATGGATGCCTGCATTAATGGATCAATCAGTTAATTTGGAAGTGAAACTGGTTCCTTGCAATAAAAGACTAAGAACAAAAAGCCAGAGAATGAAAGAAGAAAGAAGATAACATGCTGTAGTAATCAAAGAAAGAGATTAGTTCAAGGAGAATATAGGCAAAAACTTTAATTCTTATAAACAGGTAGGATGATGTTTGAAGTGAAAATACAAACAGGAAGAATATTGGTGACTTAAATGAAAAAGCTAATTTCAATAGATTTTAGAAGCTCAAATGTAACAAGAGACAATTGAGTAGAGTAATAAATTTCATTGCACTGAAAACCGAATGGGAGTAAGTAAATGGAAATACAAGTACAGACAAGTACATAGCTGCTTATATTTATACCTTCAATCTTAAAGTACAGTTTAGTACCGAAAAAGGAGTTAAACATTTTTCTGTTAATAAATAAATAGACAAATATAAACAATTAAGATTGTTTGGTAATAACTTAGTTAAAAAAAATCACTTACCTGCTGTAAGGAGAACAGACTATGAGATGGAAAACGTCCATAGGAGGACAGGGGGTATTCATTGTCTTTTGCTACATAACAATATTAAACTTAGTGGACTAATTACATGTATTTATTATTTCATAGTTTGTGTAAAAATTGAAAAAAGAAACAATTTCCCCCAGATATTTCATGCTACAGGAATTGACGGGTGTAATGATCCTGGGGTGAGAGTGGGGAGGCAGTGTCAGAAAGTCAAGTAGTCCTGAGAGAAATCAATTGAGGATGACATGATTTATGTGAGGCAGGTACCAGAGTGTAGCATAACTGGGTCCTCTGCATAAAAGTTCTTACAAGGCCACAGTCAAGGTTCTGCACTAGGCTTTGGTACCACTGAGTCTCCACTTGGAAAGGATCTGCTTTCAAGCTCATGTGGTTATGGGCAGCACTTAATTTTTTGTGGAATTTTGGACTGAGGGTCTCAATATCTTACTGGCTATTGGCTGTAGTCCATCCTTAGTACCCTTCCATATAGGCCTTTCCGACATACCTGAAAGTATTGTATGTTAGAATCACCTGATTTGTATGCACATACTCCCTCTATATGGAGAGGCCTGTTTGCATGTTTATGTGAGAAATAGAAGGGAAAATAATCTGTTATAGACTCATTGTGCCTCTTAGTTTGAGAGGAGCTTAGAAGACTTATGGAAAGGACACAAGAAACTTACCAACTTGAACTAACTAAGCATCATCACATATTTTTAATGACTATTATAGAGTCAAGACTTACTGAAGACTTTAAAGGGTGGAGCTTTTTCTCTACTGCAAAAAGAAAGTCAGTATATTTCTGGGAAAATTTTCAGCCTGAAATAAATAGGAAGGATAAAAATTAACACGATATATAAAAATGTTTCAGTGATGTATGTATCATCTGGGACTTACTTTTAATATTGAGGGGGAAAAGGGAGATTTTCAGATGCCCTAGCAGTCCATGTTTCAGAAAATGGGATGGTAGGAGACGTTAAAATCTCCGTTTATTACCTCAGAACACACTGAATTGAGCATAATATTTCATCTTAACAGGAAAATTGTGTGTCAAAGCAATATATCTTACATTATTAGATAATTGTAGGACAAAATATGGGTAAAGGAGATTGCCATCATATTGATAACTTCATAGGACTACAGTCCAAAACCATAGGACTACATGACAGGGGTGCAGAAAATTAAGAAAATATTTTAACACAGAGCATCAATTTTTATACCACCCATAAAAATTTCTATTTCTCTATACATATTCATTCAAAATGAATCTATATGTAGGTATACACACACACATATATAAGTGTGTATATATATGTGTAAATATATGTATACATATAAGAAAGAGAGTGTGTGTATATATATACACACTTAAGAATACTTAGGAGAAATAAGGAAGTAGAAATATTACTTTGATTATTCAAACCAGAATAATCTATATTTCCATACCCTACCTACTCGAATACCCATATGTGTGTGAAGCATTACTATTCAGCAGCTCATCTGTGTCTTCCTATTTACCTATAATTGCATTAACACACTCTGGTGAATATACATAGCAAATTTATAAATAATCAGGAAAAAAGGTAAGCTTTACAAAATATAATGAATAGTTTTATTTTTATTTTCTTTATTAGAAAAAAAGAAGAAGCTGCTGGCTCAGTTCTTGCCATATTAGAAGATAAAAGATAAGAATCTGATTAGTCACATACCTAGCTAGTTTGCAGTTCTTAGTCAAATTGTTTAAAGAATTTTGGTGGATTACAAAATCAAAGAGCTTCTATAGTTTCCTAGGTAGTGTGGAATGAAATTACTTTCCTGCAAAAGTGATTCTAATCTTTAATTGCATCCAAATTAATAAAGAGTTTAGTCAAATCTGGCAAAGCCACATGACTTATTTCAGGTGCTAAGTAACCTTATGGTGAATAACAATAGCTAAACAGCAGATAAGTATTTATTATAAGGGGAAATTGACTTGTTACAACATCAAATGGACAATCACTCTGTAAATGATTCCCAAACAGATAAACCTAAAGTGGTATATCAAAGAGAGGTAATACAGAGTATTTATTGTGTCAATTCACCATCTCAATCAATTTCTACTAAGCACCTGACAAAAGACTAATTTAAGCATCTCATTTGGGTTACACATTCCATATTTTAAAAACCCAGTTTAAGAAACAACAATCATAGCCTTTATAATAAAAGGTAAGCATTAGCAAATATAATTGTCTTTTTTGCTAGATAAAAATGTGACTATATCACAATGCAAGATTGATTTAGTAAGGGATAAAATGTATCAATAGTAATACCCAAAACAATGGAAAATATTTATATACACAAAAAGAATATCACTCATTTATATATAATATGTTCACATATGTGTATATATTAGTATATATATTAATATGTATATATTAATACAGTAGACCAATATTAATATCATTAATATATCAATATTAATATCATTAACATTATACTTTATATATTATGTTATGTTATGTATAATATTACATTGTAAAATGAGTGATTTTCTTTTATATAGTTTTATATATTTTATATTTTGTATATCATAAAATAATACATATGAAATATATAATACATTTTACATATTTATATACTGTATACAATTTTATTATATATAAAATTAGTGATACTCTTTTAGCATATATAAATTGGAGAGTATATTATTTAAATAGATAAATGCATATATATTTAATAAATAAATAATATATATTAATATTTCAGTATATTAATTACTATAATAATATATGTTTGTAATATATAATTCATAATATTCTTCTGACTATTTCTAACTCATCAATTGCTAGTTTCAACATACATCATTGAAGATCATTGAAGGCAAATCTCTGTAATATAAAGGGAATTTAATTCACATTAACACTGGATTTTTGCAGAAATGGTAAATGGAATGTGATCAAATAAATAAACAATATCAAATAAAAGGAGGTACCGTACCTAAACAGATTACCTGAGAGTTGTATGCAGCGAGGAATAAGTATGATTATTCACTTCAATATATTTTTAATGTAACTCACTTTGTAAATGACAAAATCACATATTTCAGTAAATATTTCCTTTATGTGCTAGTATAATTCTTTACAGAAGAGAAGAACTCTGAAGAAAATTTAAAATTCTTAATATCTTTGAGAATAGGTGCAAATGGATTTCTTTCCAATCAACAAACACTTCAGTATTAATGCATTGCTACATTGTCGGCAATTTGAGTATCATCATTGTTACCATGTAACGCTTGTAGGGCTCTTTAATGTCCACTACCAACATTTGTGGGGGAAGAGAAAATGGCATAGAAACTCTGCCAAATATGTCCACAGAAGCAACTGTGGAAATAGAAGAGATATTCTCCCAGTTGCCCACAACTTCCACTCTTTTACAGTCACTTGGTGATGTGCTCTTGCTCAAGGAAGAAAAAGAGCTGTGAAACAAGGTTTCTTACTGCTCCTTACTATTTAAAAAGGAAGTTAGCACAATAAAGAATATGACTGTGTCTCTGAATGTTGGTGAATCTGACATTAATGTCTTCTCTTATGCTTCTAGCTGGAGCATAAAGGTTAATGATAGAAAGATGACAAATATCAATGTTATAATGTATTAGTTCTCTAAATAATTAGCAAACCCAATTTGGATCATAATTCTTAAGTTCATTTAAGGTTTGATCATGACCTTTCGGTCTTACTAGTGCCGTTCTCATTTCTCAGAATAGTAGCAGTCACCAAGACAAAGAGAGTTTGAATTCTGGTAAAAACACTCCCATCTACAGGAAGTCAGATTTTGCTGAAGACAAGTCAAAAGGTAAAAAAAACTCTTAAGGATAAAGTTACTTAACTCTTACCACAAATTATCTGCCTTTCTTACTTAATCCTTAAAACTAGTAGTTAAACTTTGTCTCCAAATTTCAATTGAAATTTTCATGAACAGATCCTAAATAATCTCACTTCCTTAAATATTTTGAAAATTTTAAATTTCATTTTTATAATAGATTACATTAATTTACTGTAGCCCCACTTTAAATGTATACATCATCAAATTAGAGTATCAACTTTACAAAAAAACTCAAGAATTTCTTAAGAATTTGACATCGAAGTTTTTTTGATATACAACTTCCATTTCCTGAAATAAAGAAAAATCTTCTAGATTTTTGTTGTTGCTGTTGTTGAAGACAACATGGTGGACTAGAACTCCCCATCAATTATTCCCTCACAGAAACATCAATTTGAACAACTATCTGTGTCCCAAAATATCTTAAGAGCTTGGTTATAGCATGAAATATCATAGTACTTGGTTATAGCATGAAAATAAGGAAAGACACATTGAAGATGGCAGGAGGGATAATTTTACATTAATTGCATCACCCCTTTCTCACTGCAACACAACAAGGAGACAGATGCTGTTCACTTGGGAGAAAAAGAGGAAAGTGAGCCTAAGGCTTCAAGTTGGTTCACAACACCAAGCCCACCATAGTAGAACCCAACACCAGGGAGACCTGCATGACCCTGAAAGCAGGCTGGTAGCGTGGACTGAGCCACAAGGCCTGCTTTCACATTAGGTAGGGAGCTGTAGCCCCAGTGAAATAAATATTCCTGCTGATATCACTGTCACTGACTTCAGTGGCCTTGGGCTGCACCCACAGCAATAGGCAGGTCTCAGCAGCTGTGGACTGCAGCAGAGTGCTGCACTGGCCTCAGTGACTGTGGGCTTTCAGCAGTGAAAGGTGCTTTGGGTGCAGTGCTAGATTTGATAGATACAGAATTCCATCTTGGTGCTAAACCAACAGTGATGGTTTTACACTTAATGAAAACCCTAGCAGAGCAATGGCACTGTTTTCAGTGGTCACAGGCTTAGGGGCTATGACATAGTCCTTCCCAGAATCTTTGTACAGGCTTACCATTGAATGGGGTTTTCAGATAATGACAGATTGTGAAGACTCTATTAAATACCTACTTTGAATCTTCAGTGTGCAGACAATGATGCATGACCACAAAGATTGAGAGTAATCAAGGAAATATGATGTTAACAACTGCACAAAATAAAGTACCAATGATTAACCCAAAGAGAAAAAGATATATAAACTGCCCAACAAGCCATTCAAAATAATGGTTTTAAGAAAGATCATCAAACTTCAAAACACACACACGTGCGTGCACACACACGCACACACACCTGCACAGAAAAAAATCAATAGGATGGGGAAAACAATAAGTAAAAGAACGAGAAATTTAACAGAGATTAATATAACAAAATCAAACAGAAATCTTGGAGCTGAAAAAAATACAATGAACTAAATGAGAAATGCAATAAAGAGCATCAGTAGCAGAATGAGTCAAGCAGAGGAAAGAATTTATAAATTTAACAGTAGGTTATTAGAAAATATATAGTCAGAGGAGAAAAAAAGATCAAAAAGGAATGAAGAGAGTTTGTAGGATTCATGGGTTGGCAACAAACGAGCAACAATTGTAGTCACTGGAGTTCAAAAGGGAATGCAGAAAAACAAAGGCATATAATGTTTATTTTAAAAAGCAAATCAGAAAACTTTAAATCTGTAGAAAGATATAAATATCTAGGTACATGAAGGTCAAAGGTCAGCAATGAGATGAAATTCAAATAAGACTACTTCAAGATGTATTTTAATCAAACATTCTGCTTTTTTTTTCTTTTTCTTTCTTTCTTTCTTTCTTTCTTTCTTTTTTTTTTTTTTTTGAGACAGAGCCTGGCTCTGTTGCCCAGCCTGGAGTGCAGTGGCACAATTTCAGCCCACTGCAGCCTCTGCCTCCCAGGGTCAAGTGATTCTCCTACTTCAGCACCCTAAGCAGCTTGGATTACAGGAACATGCCCCCACGCCAAGCTCATTTTTGTATTTTTGGTAGAGGTGGGTTTCACCATGTTGACCAGGTTGATCACCAATTCCTGGCCTCAAGTGATCCACCTGCCTTGGCCCCCAGAGTGCTGGGATTACAGACTTGAGCCATTGCTCCTGGCCAGAATCAAATTTTCAAAGAAGGAGACAAAAAGAATATTCTGAAAGCAGCAAGTGAGAAGAGGTAAATAACATACAAGGGAGGTTCAATACACCTAGCAGCAGAATTTTGAGCAAGAACCTTAGGACCAAGAGGGAGTGGGGTGATATATACTTAAAATGCTGAAGGAAAAAATAATGCCAATCAAGAATACTGTGCCCAGCAAAGCTATCCTTCAGGTAAAAAACAGAGATAAATTTTCCCAGACAATCAAAAGTTGGTGGAGTTCACAACCACCTGATTTCTCTTACAGGAAATGCTAAAGGGAGTTCTTTAAGCTCAGTGAAAATAATGCTACGAGTAACACAAGCACTTTTGGAAGCATAGAATTTACAAAAAAAATAAGTACACAGTCAAATTTTGAATATTACTGTAATGATGATGTGTAAATCACATATCTTTAGCATGAAGGTTAAAAGAAAAAAACTACTAAAAGTAGTAAATACAATAGTTTGTTAAGGGATATAAAATATAAATAGATGTAAATAGTGACATCAAAAATTCAAAATGAGAGGGGAATGGAGTGACTACATTATTTTGTAATAAAAGCTAAGTTATTTATGTTTAAAATAATGGTTACAGCTGTAAGATTTTTTTTGTAAACCTTATGGTCTTATGGTAACCACAAAACAAAAACCTATAATAGATACACAAAAAAATAGAAAACAAGGAATCAAGCATACTGTTAAGAAAATCACTTAACCACAAGGAAAGAAACGTGCACATTGAAAACTGTTCAGGATAGCTCATATGTTAGGCCACAAAATAAGTCCTAACAAATTTTAAAATATTGAATTTATATCAAATATCTGACCACAACACCATAAAACTAGATATCAACAACAGAACAATAAATTTTTAAAATGCATAAATTTTAAAAATTTACAAATATGTGAAAATTAAACAACATGTTCCTGAATAACTAATGGGTCAACGAAGACATTAAATAGATATTTTAAAATTTTGGGGGGACAAAAATGGAAAAAAAAATCCAAATTCAATGAGACACAGTAAATGCAATTCTAAGAGCGATGTTTAGAGCAATAGACACTTATAGCAAGAAAAGACAAAGATTTCAAATAAACAACCTAATATTGCAACTGAAGGATCTATGGAAATAAACAGACTAAGCCCCAAATTAATAGAAGGAATGAAATAGTACAGCTTATACTACAAATAAAAGAGTAAAAAAATTAAAAAAAAACAATAAAAAGATCAACAAAATGAAGAGTAAGTTTTTTGAAAAGTCAAAACCAATAAATCTTTAGACAGACTAAGAAAAAGACAGAGAAAAATCAAATAAATAAAATAAGTGATGACAAAGGAGACAGACAACTGACACCACAGGAATAAGAAGGATCATAAGAGACTAGTATGAGGCTGAGTGTGGTGGATCACACCTGTAATCCCAGCACTTCTAGAGGCTGAGAGAGGCAGATTACTTGAGGTCAGGAGTTCAAGACCAGCCTGGCCAATATGGTGAAACCCCATCTCTACTAAAATCAGAAAACAATTAGCTGGAAGTGCTGGTGCACTGTTGTGGGAAGTCAGGAATCCCGAACGGAGGAACTGGCTGAAGCTGTGGCAGAAGAACATAAATTGTGAAGATTTCATGGACATTTATCAGTTCCCAAAATTAATACTTTTATGATTTCTTATGCCTGTCTTTACTGCAATCTCTGAACGTAATCTGTGAAGATTTCATGGACATTTATCACTTCCCCAGTCAATACTCTTATAATTTATTATGCCTATCTTTACTTTAATCTCTTAATCCCATCATCTTCATAAGCTGAGGATGTATGTCACCTCAGGACCCTGTGATGATTGCATTAACTGTATAAATTGTTTGTAAAACATGTGTGTTTGAACAATATGAAATCAGTGCACCCTGAAAAAAAACAGAATAACAGTGATTTTCAGGGAACAAGGAAAGATAACCATAAGGTCTGACTGCCTGTGGTGTTGGGCAGAATAGAGCCGTATTTTTCTTCTTGCAGAAAGTGTTGGCAGCAAACCTCTCTTAATCCTGTCATCTTCATAAGCTGAGGATGTATGTCATCTCAGGACCCTGTGAAGATTGTGTTAATTGTACAAATTGTAAAACATGTGTGTTTGAACAATATGAAATCAGTGCACCCTGAAAAAGAACAGAATAACAGTTGTTTTCAGGGAATGAGGAAAGATAACCATAAGGTCTGACTGCCTGCAATGTCGGGCAGAATAAAGCCATATTTTTCTTCCCACAGAAAGCCTATAGATGGATATGTGAATAGGGGAAATATCACTACATCTTTTCCCAGCAAGGAATATTAATAATTGATACCCTGGGGAAGGAATGCATTCCTGGGGGGAGGTCTGTGAATGGCCGCTCTGGGAGTGTCTGTCTTATGCGGTTGAGATAAGGACTGAAATACACCCTGGTCTCCTGCAGTACCCTCAGACTTACTGGGATTGGGAAATTCCAGCCTAGTGAATTCTAGTCAGACTGGTTGTCTGCTCTCAAACCCTGTTTCCTGTTTAGATCTTTATCAAGATGATGTGTGCACAGCAGGACACGAACTCTCAACAGTAATTCTAATTTTGCCCTTGCCTTGTGATATTTTATTGTCCTTTTTTATTGTCCTTTGAAACATGTGATCTTTGTGACTTACTCCCTGTTCGTATACCCCTCCCCTTTCAAAATCCCTAATAAAAACTTGCTGGTTTTGTGGCTCAGGGTCACCATCATGGTCCCACCAATATATGATGTCAACTCTGGAGGCCCAGCTGTAAAATTCCTCTCTTTGTGCTCTTTCTCTTTATTTCTCAGACTGGTTGACACTTAGGGAAAATAGAATAGAACCTATGTTGAAATATTGGGGGTTGGTTCCCCCAACAGTGCCTGCCTGTACTCCCAGCTACTCTGGAGGCTGAGGTGGGAAAATCACCTGACCTTGGGAGGTGGAGGTTGCAGTGAGCAAGATTACAGCACTGTACTCCAGCCTGAGAGACAGAGCAAGATTGTGTCTTAGAAATTAATTAATTAATTATTATAAACAATTATATGCCAACCAATTGGATAACTTAGGAAAGAAAAACAAAAACAAGATAAATCTCTGGACACATACAACCTACCAAGATTATATAATGAAGAAATAGAAAATCTGAGAAGACCAATAACAAATAAGGAGATGCAATCAGTAATAAAGTCTCCCACCAAAAACAAGCAAACAAACAAAAAACCCAATCTAATGGCATAACTGCTAAACATTTAACTACTAAACCTTTAATAAAGAACTAAAACCAATTCTTCTCAAACTCTTTCAAAATGTTGAAGAGGAGACAATATTTCCAAACTCATTTTATAAGGCCATCATTACTCTAATACCAAAACCAGTCAAAGGTACAACACAAAGAGAAAACTACAGGCTGATATCTCTGAATATATATGCAAAATTTTCAACAAAATACCAGCAAACCAAATTCAACAGCACATAAAAAATTCATTTACCATGATAAAGGGGAATTCATCTTACTGGTGCAAAGATGGTATGACATAAAGAAATCAATATATGTGATACATAATATTAACATGATGAAGAAAAAAATCACTGGATCTCTCTAATAGGTGCAGAAAAAGAATAGAAAATGTTCAACATTGCTTCATGATAAAAACCATCAACAAATTTGGTGTAGAAGAAATGTAAACAAAAACCATGTGTGACAAACTGACAGGTAACATCGTAATGAAGACAAGTTGAAACTTTTCTTCTAAGATCTGGTAAAAGACAAAGATGCCCACTCTAACCACTGTTATTAAACATAGTACTGGAAGTCCTAGCTAGAGCACTTAAGCAAGAGAGAGAAATAAAAGGCATCCACACTGGAAAAAAAGAAGTTAAAATGTGCCTGTTTGCAAATAACATGATCATATATTCATAGAAAACCCTCAAGAATCCATCAAAAAATGTTAAAGCCAATAAAGAAAGTAAACTTGTACAATAGTAAACAAAATCAACATTCAAAAATCAGTAGCCCATTTTTTTTTTTTTTTTGAGACAGAGTCTTGCTCTATTGCCAGGCTGGAGTGCAGTGGTGTGATCTCGGCTCACTACAACCTCTGCCTCCCGGGTTCAAGTGACTCTCCTGCTTCAGCCTCCCAAGTAGCTGGGACTACAGCTGTGAGCCACCACACCTGGTCAATCAGTAGCACTTTTATACATTAACAGTGAACTATCTGAAGAATAAATTTTTAAAAAATCCAGTGTACAATAGCTACAAAAAAGATAAAATGCTTTGGAATAAATTTAACCAATGAAGTGAGAGATGTGTACACTGAAAATTATAAACCATTGATGAAATAATCTGAAGAATACACAAATAAATAGAAAGATTTCTCATGGTTATGGATTGGAAATGTTAATATTGCTAAAATGTCTATACTAATCAAAGCAATCTATAGGTTCAAAATGCCAATGACATTCTTTACAGAAACAAACAAAAAAAATAAATTCTAAAATTCATATGGAAACACTGAAGACCCTTAACAGCCAAAGCAATCTTGTGCAAAAAGAACAAAGCTGGCAACATCGCACTACTAACTTCAAAATACACTACAAAGCTTGAGTAACCAAAACAGCATGGAACAGACATAAAAACAAACACATAGACAAATGGAAGAGAATAAAGTGCTCAGAAATAAATTCATACATTCACAGCCAACTGCATCTTGGCAAAAATGCCAAAAACAGGCAATTAGAAAATGACAGTCTCTTCATAGACAAATGAGATTGCATAAAATTAAACAGCTTTTGCACAGCAAAGGAAAAAATCCAGAGTGAAGAGACCAAACACAAAACAAGAGAAAATAATTGAAAGTATATATCTGATAAGGGTTAATAAGCAATCTATACAAGGAACTCAAACAACTATAGCAAGAAAACGGATAACCTGACTTTAAAATTGGCACATACCTGGATGGACACTTCTGAGAAAAAGACATGCAAATGACTGACAAGTGTATAAAATAGTGCTCAACATTACACTTAATCATCAGGATGTATGCAAATCAATATGTTGAAGAGATATCTGCACTTGCATGCTTATTACAACTTTATTCATGATAGGCACAATATGGAATCATCTTTTGCCTATCAATGAAATGATGGATAAAGAAAATGTGATTTATATACACAATGAAATATTATTCATCCATACAAAGAGAAATAAATCCTGTCATTAGCCACAAATGGGTAAACGTAGAGAACATTATATTTAGTGAAAAATGCAAGGCACAGAAACACAAATACCACATGATCTCATTCATATATGGAATCTAAAAAAAATGGATCTCAAAATAGTAGAAAACAGAATGATGGTTACTAGAATCTATGAGTAGTTAGAGGCTAGAAGGAGTTGGAGAGATGTTCGTCAAAGAATACACATTCACAGTTTTATAGGAGAAAGAAGTTTAAGAGACTTATTGCATAACATGGTGACTATAGTTAATGACAATATATTATATTCTTGAAAAATGCTAATAGTGAGGGGGTGGCACCAAGATGGCTGAATAGAAACAGCTCCAGCCTCCAGCTCCTAGCATGAGCAACACAGAAGATGGGTGATTTCTGCATTTCCAACTGCGGTACTGGGTTCATCTCACTGGGGCATGTCGTACACTGGGTGCAGGACAGTGGGTGCAGCCCAACGAGTGAGAGCCAAAGCAGGGCGAAGCATTGCCTCATGTGGGAAGTGCAAGGGGGAAGAGAATTCCTTTTCCTAGTCAAGGGAAACTGTGACACAAAACAACTTGAAAATTGGGTCACTCTGACCCTAATATTGCGCTTCACCAAGGGTCTTAGCAAATGGCACACCAGATTATATCCCGTGTCTGACTCAGAGGGTCCTATGCCCACAGAGCCTCCATCGTAGCCAGCACAGCAGTCTGAGATTTAACTCCAAGGCAGCAGCGAGGCTTGGGGAGGGGTGCCTGTCATTGCTGAGGCTTAAGTAGGTAAACAAAGCAGTGGGGAAGCTCGAACTGGGTGGAGCCTACCGCAGCTCAAGGAGGCCTGCCTGCCTCTGTAGACTCCACCTGTGGGGACACAGCATAGCCAAACTAAAGGCAGCAGAAACCTCTGCAGATGTAAATGTTCCTGTCTGACAGCTTTGAAGAGACTACTGGTTCTTCCAGCACAGGGTTTGAGATCTGAGAACAGACAGACTGTCTGCTCAAGTGGGTCCTTGACCCTGAGTAGCCTAACTGGGAGACATCCCCCACTAGGGGCAGACTGACACCTCACACCTCACATGGCCAGGTACACCTCTGAGACGAAGCTTCCAGAAGAACGATCAGAGAGCAACATTTGCTGTTCAGCAATATTCACTCTTCTGCAGCCTCTGCTGCTGATACCCAGGCAAACAGGGTCTGGAGTGGACCTCAAGCAAACTCCAACAGACCTGAAGCTGAGGGTCCTGACTGGTAGAAGGAAAACTCACAAACAGAAATGACATCCACACCAAAACTCCATCTGTACGTCACCATCATCAAAGACCAAAAGTAGATAAAACCACAAAGATGGGGAAAAAGCAGTGCAGAAAAGCTGAAAATTTTAAAAACCAGAGTGCCTCTCCCCCTTCAAAGGAATGCAGCTCCTTACCAGCAATGGAACAAAGCTGGATGGAGAATGACTTTGACGACTTGAGAGAAGAAATCTTCAGATGATCAAACTTCTCCAAGATAAAGAAGGAAGCATGAACCCAGCACAAAGAAACTAAAAACCTTGAAAAAAGATTTGACGAATGGCTAACTAGAATAATCAATGTAGAGAAGTCCTTAAACGACCTGATAGAGCTGAAAACCATAACATGAGAACTACGTGACAGATGCACAAGCTTCATTAACTGACTCGATCAACTGGAAGAAAGGGTATCAGTGATTGAAGATCAAATAATGAAATGAAGCAAGAAGAGAAGTTTAGAGAAAAAAGAGTAAAAAGAAACAAAGTCTCCAAGAAATATGGGACTATGTGAAAAAACCAAATCTACATCTGATTGTTGTACCTGAAAGTGACGGGGAGAATGGAATCAAGTTGGGAAACACTCTGCAGGATATTATCCAGGAGAACTTCCCCAACCTAGCAAGGCAGGACAACATTCAAATTCAGGAAATACAGAGAACGCCACAAAGATACTCCTCAAGAAGAGCAACTCCAAGACACATAATTGTCAGATTCCCCAAAGTTGAAATGAAGGAATAAAAGTTAAGGGTAGCCAGAGAGAAAGGTCGGGTTACCTACAAAGAGAAGTCCATCAGACTAACAGCAGATGTCTCAGCAGAAACTCTCCAAGCCAGAAGAGAGTCGGGGCCAATATTCAACATTCTTAAAGAAAAGAATTTTCAACCCAGAATTTTATATCCAGCCAAACTAAGTTTCATAAGTGAAAGAGACATAAAATCCTTTACAGACAAGCAAATGCTAAAAGATTTTGTCACCACGAGGCCTGCCCTACAAGACCTCCTGAAGGAAGCACTAAACATGGAAAGGAACAATTGGTACCAGCCACTGCAAAAACATGCCAAAATGTAAAGACCATCAATGCTAGAAAGAAACTGCACCAACTAACTAGCAAATAACCAGCTAACATCATAATGATAGGATCAAGTTCACACATAACAATATTAACCTTAAATGTAAATGGGCTAAATGCTCCAATTAAAAGACACAGACTGGCAAATTGGATAAAGAGTCAAGACCCATCAGTGTGCTGTATTCAGGAGACCCATCTCCCATGCAGAGACACACATAGGCTCCAAATAAAGGGATAGAGGAAGATCTACCAAGCAAGCAGAAAACAAAAAAAGGCACAGTTGCAATCCTAGTCTTTGATAAAACAGAATTTAAAACAACAAAGATGAAAAAGACAAGGCCATTACATAATGGTAAAGGGATCAAATCAACAAGAAAAGCTAACTATCCTAAATATATATGCACCCAATACAGGAGCACCCAGATTCATAAAGCAAGTCCTTACCAACATACAAAGAGACTTAGACTCCCATACAATAATAATGGGAGACTTTAACACCCTACTGTCAACATTAGACAGATCAATGAGACAGAAAGTTAACAAGGATATCCAGGAATTGAACACAACTCTGTATCAAGCAGACCTAATAGACATCTACAGAACTCTCCATCCCAAATCAACAAGTATACATTCTTCTCAGCACAACATCACACTTATTCCAAAACTGACCACATAGTTGGAAGTAAAGCACTCCTCAGCAAATGAAAAAGAACACAAATTATGACAAAGTGTCTCTCAGACCACAGTGCAATCAAATTAGAACTGAGGATTAAGAAACTCAATCAAAACCGCTCAACTACATAGAAACTGAACAACCTGCTCTTGATTGACTACTGGGTACATAACAAAATGAAGGCAGAAATAAATATGTTCTTTGAAACCAATGAGAACAAAGATACAACACACCAGAATCTCTGGGACACATTTAAAGCAGTGTGTAGAGGGAAATTTGTAGCACTAAATGCCCACAAGAGAAAGCAGGAAAGGTCTAAAATTGACACCCTAACATCACAATTAAAAGAACTAAAGAAGCAAGAGCAAACACATTCAAAAGCTAGCAGAAGGCAAGAAATAACTAAGATCAGAGCAGAACTGAAGGAGATAGAGACATAAAAAACCCTTCAAAAAATCAATGAATCCAGGAGCTGGTTTTTGAAAAGATCAACAAAATTGATAGACCGCTAGCAAGACTAATAAAGAAGAAAAGAGAGAAGAATCAAATAGACACAACAAAAATGATAAAGGGGATATCACTATCAACCCCACAGAAATACAAACTACCATCAGAAAATAGTATAAACACCTCTACACAAAAAAAATCTAGAAAACCTAGAAAAAATGGATAACTTCCTGGATACATACACTCTTCCAAGACTAAACCAGGGAGAAGTTGAATCCCTGAATAGACCAATAACAGGTTCTGAAATTGAGGCAATAATTAATAGCCTACCAACCAAAACAAGGGATTCTACCAGAGGTACAAGGAGGAGCTGGTACCATTCCTTCTGAAACTATTCCAGTCAATAGAAAAAGAGGGAATCCTCCCTAACTCATTTTATAAGGCCAACATCATCCTGGTACCAAAACGTGAGAGAGACACAACAAAAAAGGAATTTTAGACCAATATCCCTGATGAACATTGATGCAAAAATCCTCAATGAAATACTGGCAAACCGAATCCAGCAGCACATCAAAAAGATTATTCACCATGATCAAGTGGGCTTCATCCCTGGGATGCAAGGCTGGCTCAACATATGCAAATCAATAAACATAATCCAGTATATAAACAGAACCAAAGACAAAAACCACATGATTATTTCAATAGATGCAGAAAAGGCCTTTGACAAAATTCAACAGCCCTTCATGCTAAAAACTCTCACTAAATTCAGTATGGAAGGAACGTATCTCAAAATAATAAGAGCTATTTATGACAAACCCACAGCCAATATTATACTGAATGGGCAAAAACTGGAAGCATTCCCCTTGAAAACTGGCATGAGACAGGGATGCCCTCTCTCACCACTCCTATTCAACATAGTGTTGGAAGTTCTGGCCAGGGCAATTAGGCAAGAGAAAAAAAAAAAAGGGTATTCAATTAGGAAAAGAGGAAGACAAATTGTCCCTGTGTACAGATGACATGGTTGTATATTTAGAAAACCCCATCATCTCAGCCCAAAATCTCCTTAAGCTGATAAGCAAATTCAGCAAAGTCTCAGGACACAAAATCAATGTGCAAAAATCACAAGCATTCCTAGACACCAAGAACAGACAGAGAGCCAAATCACGAATGAACTCCCATTCACAATTGCATCAAATAGAATAAAATACCTAGGAATCCAACTTACAAGGGATCTGAAGGACCTCTTCGAGGCGAACTATAAACCACTGCTCAATGAAATAAAAGAGGACACAAACAAATGGAATAACATTCCATGCTCATGGATAGGAAGAATCAATATCGTGAAAATGGCCATACTACCCAAGGTAATTTATAGATTCAATGCCATCCCCATGAAGCTACCAATGACTGTCTTCACAGAATTGGAAGAAACTACTTTAAAGTTCATATGGAATCCTAAAAGAGCCCACATTGCCGAGACAATCCTAAGCCAAAAGAACAAAGCTGGAAGCATCACACTATCTGACTTCAAATTATACTACAAGGCTACAGTAACCAAAACAGCATTGTACTGGTACCAAAACAGAGATATAGACCAATGGAACAGAACAAAGCCCTCATGAATAATACCACACATCTACAACCACCTGATCTTTGACAAACAAAAACAAGAAATGGGCAAAGGATTCCCTATTTAATAAATGGTGCTGGGAAAACTGGCTAGCCATATGTAGAAAGCTGACACTGGATCCCTTCCTTACACCTTATACAAAAATTAATTCAAGATGGATTAGAGACTTAAATGTTAGACCTAAACCCATAAAAACCCTAGAAGAAAACCTAGGCAATACCATTCAGGGCATAGGCATGGGCAAGGACTTCATATCTAAAACACCAAAAGCAATGGCAACAAAAGCCAAAATTGACAAATGGAATCTAATTAAACTATAGAGCTTCTGCACAACAAAAGAAACTACCATCAGAGTGAACAGGCAACCTATAGAATGGGAGAAAATTTTTGCAATCTACTCATCTGACAAAGGGCTAATATCCAGAACCTACAAAGAACTCAAACAAATTTACAAGAAAAAACAAACAACCCCACCAAAAAGTGTGTGAAGGATATGAACAGACACCTCTGAAAAGAAGACATTTATGCAGCCAACAGACACATGAAAAAATGCTCATTATCACTAGCCATCAGAGAAATGCAAATCAAAACCACAATGAGATACCATCTCACACCAGTTAGAATGGCGATCATTAACAAGTCAGGAAACAACAAGTGCTGGAGAGGATGTGGAGAAATCGGAACACTTTTACACTGTTGGTGGGACTGCAAACTAGTTCAACCATTGTGGAAGACAGTGTGGCAATTCCTCAAGGATCTAGAACTAGAAATACCATTTGACCCAGCCATCCCATTACTGGGTATATACCCAAAGGATTATAAATCATGCTACTATAAAGACACATGCACACGCATGTTTATTGCAGCACTACTCACAATAGCAAAGCCTTGGAACCAACCCACATGTTCATCAATGACAGACTGGATTAAGAAAATGTGGCACATATACACCATGGAACACTATGCAGCCATAAAAAAAGATGAGTTCATGTCCTTTGTAGGGACATGGATACAGCTGGAAACCATCGTTCTCAACAAACTATCACAAGAACAGAAAACCAAACACCGCATGTTCTCACTCATAGGTGGGTGACTGAATAATTGAGAACATTGTTCTCATTGAACAATAAGAACACTCGGACACAAGAAGGGGAACATCACACACCAGGGCCTGTCATGGGGTTGGGGGAGGGAGGAGGGATAGCATTAGGAGATATATGTAATCTAAATGATGGGTTAATGGGTGCAGCACACCAACATGGAAAATGTCTACATATGTAACAAACCTGCACGTTGTGCGCATGTACCATAGAACATAAAGTATAATAAAAAAAGAAAAAAAAATGCTAAAAGTGTGGATGTGAATTATTCTCACCAAAAAAATGATAACTATATAAAGTAATTAATTAGCTATGTTTAACCAGTCTACAATGTACATATACTTTAAAACATGATGTTGTATACAATACATACACATAAATTTATATGTCAATTAAAAAAATGAATTTGGAAAAAAAAGAAAAAACGTTTACTCTTATGTGTTTAACATTGAGAAAATATTTGCTGCCTATAATCCTAGTACTTTGTGAGGCTGAGGCAGGTGGCCAGTTTGAGCTTAGGAGTTCAAGACCAGCCTCGGCAGCATAGCAAAATCTTGTCTCCAAAAAAATTACAAAAATTATCCAGGCATGGTCCCAACAACTCAGGAGGCTGAGGTGGGAGGATTGCTTGAACCCAGGAGGCTAAGTCTGAAGTGAGCTATGATCACACCACTGCACTCCAGCCTGGGTGACAGAGTGCGATCCAGTCTCAGAAAAATTAAAAAAATAAATATAAAGAAAAAGACCTGCTTATGTGAGAAATTATGACATCATAAAAATGTAGATTTATGTTTATCTTTTCAATTAGAGCATTTTAAAAGTATTTTTGAAAAGAAATACAAAATAGCCACCATGCAATGCTTGAATGCTTTTCATTCATGAATGTATTGATGCGGACAATAGCAGTTGCAGGTGATCAAAGTGTAAATAAAATTCGAAAACTGTCACTAATTTTTTTTCCTTACAATTATCACAGTTTTTCCATTGTCCTAAAACACTCAGGGCCTTCAATAAACCTTCATTTCTATTTCAAATTACATTTAAAAATATCTTAAAAGTTTCTATACTACAAGTCACTTCATGAACATAATTAATCTCACATATATTGATTAAATTGACTATTTTAAGCAGAAGGAATCTCACCTATGAGATTAAAGATATTCAACATAGTTTGAGAGTTCAAGGCATCTTTGAGGGACACTTTTGAAATTGTATAATTATCCCCTATTTAAAAATGGACTCTGATTTTAAGGAGGTAAGTGTCACTGAAGGGAAATATTTAGACTTGAAGTAATTAAGATAAAAATAATTAAATCAAAAATATGTGCTAGTATTAAAATGTGTTCATACCAAGGAATTCAAAGAAATCTTCAGAAAAAGAAAAATTAACCCTAAATCTAAGATTAGATGGGAATTAGGGAAGCAAAGTGAAGTAGGGATGCGTTTGAAGTTGGGGATAATTTAAGAAAACATAATTATGTACTTAAAATAAAAACATATTGCGACTTAACAGAAAGATAGTCTCATTATTCTTTTTAATCAATTAGAAAGCACTCAAGACCCAAGAAAAGGGGGATCCAAATTCTTCCTGTTCTTTGTGCAGCAAGAATATGTGTGTGTTCTTCATCAGAGAGAGTTACCAGGACCTTCGAAAATGTAAACTTTTAAAGATCTAAACATTAATGGTTTCATTTTCTAATTAGAATTATCTTTTGGTCCATTCTCAGATTTTGCTCTTGAAAATCTAGCAGCTGGAACAGGGCAAATATAAGGAATTTCATGTAAAAATAGAAGTTATCAGATTAAGAGAAAAGAGACAGGACTTCTTCTTTTTTTTTTTTTTTTAACATAACTTTTGTTTTCATCAAGTGAATACTGAGAGAACAGTATTTTCTTGTTGACCTAAAAAATATGACACAAGATATAATGGCATGATTTTATAGACCCTGAGAGGCAGATGTTTTTATAGAAAACTAAAATCAGGAAAGCAAAAAACAAAAATATTGCAAAAGAGTCTATCTTCTCTCCAGTGTATCCTTTAGCACTTACCCGTTTATTCTTAGAAACAAAAATGGATTCCCTGTGCCTTCTTTCCCAATTAACCTTAGCATTAAAATTGTTGAACAAAAAAAGCTCTTTAACAAGGCTAGAAATAAGAACATGCATGCTATTCTTTTTAAAATGTAACTCCTAAGGCGGTTAACAAAATACGAAGAGCAAAATCCATAAAGGTCACTTCTCTTTCAGCTGTGGCATTTTCTCACTGAGGCTTCCGAGTTCTCAGAACTTTCTTCCATTTTAGTTTTCTGCCTTTTCAAGCAGGTCACAGCTTTAGGCCTGAGAGGAAAGAAATACGGTACATCTAATTCATTGTGAGTCTAGTTGTATTTCACCTCCTTCACATTCTGCCTTTTGTCAGACTCCATCTAAAATCAAATCACTATTGGCCAAGGCCATGTACACACAAAAATGGCAGAGTTAGATGTGTCCAAATGAGATCATTATTCTGCTTAGCCCTAATGGTTTACATGGCTGTATGAAACACCAGCCATATGGTAGAGGAAATGTCTGCATGAGCTTACAGGAATTGTACCCATCAAATCTATTGCTCTTCATTCTACCATTAGTACTTAAAAGCAGATCAAGTCCTTTTGGACACAGCTTTCCCATGAAGAAAAAAAAACAAAGAAAATGTTTAACTAAACATTTAAATATTTAAAACATTTTTAAAACGTCCTCATTCAATATTAAACACTTGTGGAAGAGAACACGTATAGGAGTAAAGGCATATTTTATTACATCATTTTAGATTAATGTTCCTCATGTAAACCATTTCTGGACCTGCTCTGGGACAGGTGGGAGCTTACTGCTCTGCGAGGCGAGGCGAGTCCCAGGCCTGTCTGGCAGCATTCACCACAGGCTGCTGGAAGAGCCCTTGGGCTTTAAGTGAACATCAGTGGTGGCCTCGTAGAACCCCCGTTGGCTGGTGGTGATGGTGACCACAGAGAGAGGCTCCTCTGCCTATGAAAAGGGAAGGGAAGAGCAGGGAGGACCTTGTATTGTCGTATGAGTGCTACTTTTAGCCATGACAGAATAATAGAATAGAACATCAGGTAAACTGCTAGGTTTTTAAATCAAAGCCCTGGTTTTCAGAGAGCATCTCTGGACATCTGTAGGAACTTGGGAGAACTCGCTGCCGTGAAGGCAAGGGCCTTGGGCAAGGCCCAGTGCTGTGCTGTCTTCAGGTGTGAACCAGTGCAATCCCAGTTGTGGTGGTCACAGGGGTACTTACATCACGACACCCCCAGCTCCAGGTGGTTCACCAGGGAGAGAGGGACTTCATTTGCTTGGTAGAAAGTTGGGGAGGAGAACGAAAGTCTTCCTGGTAATCCAGAGATGTCTGGATCTTATCCAAATCCACCAAGACGAAACCTTTACAAGTCTGCAAAAACCACAGTGTTATTGGGATTGGGGCTGAAACCTCTAATAATACATGAAAAACATTGCCAAGGAGGACAAGCCCAGACAGGGAAGACTATAATGAATACTTAGGTATTTTTTATAGTATTATTGTTCAATGTCCAGACAAGACAAACATCTACAAGCATCAACACCATCCAGGAAAATATGACCTAATCAAATGAACTAAATAAGGCACCAGGGACCAATCCTGGAGAAATAGATATATGACCTTTTAGACAGGTAATTCAAGATTGCTGTTTGGAGGAAACACAAAGAAATTCAGGACAACACAGAGAAGGAATTTTGGGGTTGAAAAATGTAAATGACAGGCTGAAGAAAGCACTACTCTCTTAATAGCAGAACTGATCAAGCAGAAGGAAGAATTAGTGAGCTTGAAGACAGACGATTGAAAATGCAGTCAGTGGAGACAAAAGAAAAAAGAACGAAAAACAATGAACCATGCCTATAAGCTCTAGAAAATAGCCTCAAAAAGGCAAATCTAAGAGCTTTTGGCCTTAGGAGGAGGCAGAGAAAGAGACTGGGTAGAAAGTTTTTTCAAAATAATAGTATCACAGAATTTCCCAAACCCAGAGAAGATACAAACATTCAAATACAAGAAGATATCAACATTCAAGTACAATAATGTTACAGAACATCAAGCAGGTTTATCCAAAGAATTCTGCTTCTAGGTATTTAATAACCAAACTACCAAAGGTCAAGGAAACAGAAAGGATCCCAGGCCAGGCGCAGTGGCTCATGCCTGAAATCCCAGCACTTTGGGTGGCCTAGGTGGATGGATCACTTGAGGCCAGAAGTTCAAGACCAGTCTGGCCATTGTGGTGAAACACCGTCTCTACTAAAAGTACAAAAAATTAGCAGGGCATGGTGACACACACCTGTAATCCCAGCCACTCCGGAGACGGAGGCATGAGAATCACTTGCACTAGGGAAGATGGAGGTTGCAGTGAGCCAAGATCACTCCGCTGCACTCCAGCCTGGGTGATAGAGTGATATTCTGTCTCAAAAATAAATAAAAAATAAAAATAAGCCCTAAAAGCAGGAAGACAAAAGAAACAGATACTATACAATGGGGTTTCAACACATCTGGCAACAGACTATCAGTACATCTTACAGGACAGGAGACAGTAGCATGCCATATTTAAAGCGCCGAAAGAAAAACTGCTTTTACCCCAGAATAGTGTATCTGGTGAAAATATCCTTCAAGCATGAAAAAGAAATAAAGACCTTTCCAGACAAACAAAAAGATCTTTGTTTTCTACATCTTGTAGGACACCAAAACTATCCTACAAGAAATGCTAAAAGGAGTTTTTCTTTACTTTTCTTTTACTTTTTCTTTCTTTCTTTTTCTTTTTTTTTTTGAGATGGAGTTTCATTGTTGTTGCCCAGGCTGGAGTGCAATGGCACGATCTCGACTCACTGCAACCTTCACCTTCCAGGTTCTAGCACTTCTCCTGCCTCAGCCTCCTGAGTAGCTGGGATTATAGGCATGCACCACCACACTCAGCTAATTTTTTGTATTTTTGGTAGAAATGGGGTATCTCCATGTTGGTCAGGCTGGTCTCGAACTCCCGACCTCAGGTGATCCACCCGCCTCGGCCTCCCAAAGTGTTGGGTTTACAGGCATAAGCCACCGCACTTGGCCGAGTTTTTCAATCTGAAAGGAGAGGATGTCAATGAGTAATAAGAAATAATCTGCAGGTACAAAACTCACTGGTAATAGCAAGCACACAGGATATTATAACACTGTAATGGTGGTATATAAAATACTATTATCTTAAGTAGAAAGACTTAAGATAATACTAATAATTGTCTAATTATTACTAATTTTACTAGTTATTACTAAGAGTAATAACTACAACAACATTTCAAGGACTAGATAGTACAGTAACACATAAACAACAAAAGTTACAAAGTGAAGTGACAAAGATAAAGTGTAGAGTTATTGTTAGTTTTCTTTCGGCCTGTTTCTATATGGAATCAGTGTTAGATTGTCATCAGTTTAATATAATGGGCTATAAGACACTATTTGCAAGCCTCGTGGTAATCTCAAACCAAAAATCTTACAATAGATACACAAAAAATAAAAAGCAAGAAATTAAAGCATACCACTAAATATATATATATGTGTGTGTGTGTATATATATAAACACACACATATATATAAAACCTTCACTAAAAGGAGGACAGAAAAAAAGGAAAGAAAGAAGAGTGCAAAGCAATCAGAAAACAAATAACAGGACAGGAGTAAGTCTCTACTTATCAGTAGTAACACTGAATGTAAATGGACTAAACTCTCCAATCAAAAGACATAGAGTGGCTGAGTGGATGAAAAAACAAGATGCAATGATCTTTGGCTTCTAAGAAACACACTTCACCTGCAAGGACAGACATAGACTGAAAATAAAGAGATGGAAAAAGATATTCCATACCAATGGAAACCAAAAAAGAGCAGGAGTAGCTATACTTATATCAGACAAAACGGTTTTCAAGGCAAAAATTGTAAGAAGAGCCAAAGAAGGTCATTACATACTGATAAAGGGGTCAATTTAGCAAAAGGATATAATGCTTTTAAATATATATCCACCCAAAACTGGAACACTCAGGTATAAAAAGCAAGTATTATTAGAACTAAACAGAGAGATAAACCTCAATACCATAATAGCTGGAGACTTAAACACTCTACTTTCAGCGTTGGACAGCTCTCTCAGACAGAAACTCAACAAAGAAACATCAGATTTAATCTGAACCATAGAACAAATGGATCTAATAGATACCTACACAACATTTTACCCAACAGCAGCAGAGTACACATTTTCTCTTCAGTACATAAATCATTCTGAAGGATAAAGTATATGTTAGTCACAAAACAAATCTTAATAATTTCAAAAAAAAATGAAAACCTACCAACCATTTTATCTGACCACAATGGAATAAAAGTAGAAATAAACAACAAGAGGAATTTTGAAAACTATACAAACATATGAAAATTAAAGAATATGTTCCTGAAAGACCAATGGGTCAATGAAGAAATTAAGAAGGAAATTGAAAAATTCTATGACACAAATGATAATGGAGACACAACATACCAAAACCTATGGGATACAGCAAAGACAGTACTAAGAGGGAAATTTGTAGCTATACATGCCTACATCAAAATAGAAGAAAAGCTTCTTTTTACAAAACAGTAATCCCATTCACAACAGACACAAAATTAAATACCTAGAAATTAACCAAAGAAGTGAAATATATCTACAATGAAAACTATAAAATATCAACATAAGAAATTGAAGAAGGCATCAAAAGATGAAAACATATTTTATGTTCATGGATTGGAAGAATGAATATCGTTAAAATGTCCATACTACCCAAAGCACAATGCAATCCCTATCAAAATACCAATAACATTCTTCTCAGAAATAGAAAAAAAAACAAGTCTAAAATTTTTATGGAACCACATAAGACTCAGGAAAGGCAAAGCTGTCCTGATTGAAAAGAATAAAACTGAAAGAATTATTATCTATCTTCAAATTATCTTATAGAGCTATAGTACCCCAAATAGCATGGTACTGGCATAAAAACAAACACATAGACCAATGGTACAGAATAGAGAACCTAGAAACAAATCCACATGCCTACAGAGAAGTTATTTTTGACAAAGGTGACAAGAACATACATTAGGGAAAAGACAGTCTCTTCAAAAATAGTACTAGGAAAACTGGATATCTATGTGCAGAAGCATGACACTATATCCTTATCTCTTTCCATAAACAAAAATCAAATAAAAATGGATTAGACTGAAACATGAGAGCTCAAACTATGAAATTATTTTGGGAAAACTTTCCATAGCATTAATCTAGGCAAAAATTTATTGAGCAATATCCACAAGCTCAAGCAACTGAAGCAAAAATGGACAAATGGGATCACATCAAGTAAAGAAGTTTTCTCACAACAAAAGATACAATCAGCAAAGTGAAGACCCAACCCACAGAATGGGAGAAATATTTGCAAACTACCCATCTGATAAGGAATTCATAACCAGAATATATAAGAAGCTCAAACAACTCAATAGGAATACATTTAATAATCGAATTTTAAAATGGGCGAAGCATTTGAATAGATATTTCTCAAAAGAAGAAATACAAATGACAAACAGGCATATCCAGGTGCTGAATATCATTGGTCATCAGAGAAATGTAAATGAAAACTACAATGAAATATCATCGCAGCCCAGTTAAAATGGTTTTTATCAAAATGTCAAGCTTTAACCAACGCTGATAAGGATGTGGAGAAAAGGAAGCCCTTGTGCACTGTTGATAGGAATGCAAATTAGTAGAACCAGTATGGAGAACAGTTTGGAGGTTTCTCAATTAACTAAAACTAGAGCTATCATAGGAGCCAGCAATCCCACTACAGGGTCTATACCCAAAACAAAGGAAATCAGTATATTGAAGAGAGATCTGCACTCCCATGTTTATTGCAGCACTGTTTACAATAGCTAAGATCTGGAAGAAACCTAGGTGTCCATCAACAATTGAATAGATAAATAAAATGTGATATATATACACAGTGGAGAACTATTCAGCTATTTAAAAAAAAAAAAACTGAAATTCTGTCATTTGCAACACGGATGGAAATGGAGGTCATTATATTAAGTGAAATAACCCAGGGACAGAAAAATCAAAAATCTTATGTTCTCAGTTATCTGTGGGATCTAAAAATCAAAACAATTGAACTCATGCAGATAGAGAATAGAAGGATTGTTACCAGAGGATGGGAAGGGTAGTGGGGTGGGATGGAGGAGGTGGGAATAGTTAATAGATACAAAAAAATAGAATGGATTTGGTATCACAACAGGGGGATTATAGTCCATAATGATTTAATTAGACATTTTAAAATAACTAAAAGATTACAACTGGATCATTTGTGACACAAAAGATAAATGCTTGAAGAAATCGATTCTCAATTTTCTTTGATGCACTGCGTGACTGTATCCCATAAATATATACATCTACTGTGTACCAAAAAATTAAATTGTTTTTCAAAAAGAAATAAACTGAAACTTTTATAAACATATTTAGAATGATGTATACCTATTAAATTATCTTTTAGGTAATTCTCGTCTTCTATGTTTTACGGCAAAGACGTTATTTTCTCTTTTTTATTTTTTCCAGTGTCAGATGCATTGATTTTCAGTGAAAATGTGTGCCAAAAGTTCAGTTCTGCTGTGTTTGAAAGCCTCTTTATGGCCCAAATAATACATCTGTACTACTTTTATTATAAAGATAAAACGTGACACATCCAGCTGGGTAAATCTTCTGTCTATTTCCGGGTGCCCTCTGGGGGTAAGTTGGTTCACAGCTGGGGTACACAGGTTTCTCAAACTGCTGCTTGCACCGGGAGTATATAACTCCCAAAAGGCTGAACTTAAAACATTACTCTCTCTGCCTGTGCTGGTTCTTTCTGCTGTTGATCCTTACCAAGTGTCAGCCCTAGCCATTAGCTACTCTTCTTTTCTTTGTTTATATTTTCCATAGGGGTTGCTAACAATGCACCTCCCTCCTCCTAAGAAAACAACAACAACAACAACAAAAACCTGCTACACTAATAGTACCACTAACAAGTCGACAGAAGAGAGAAATAGAGTATGTTCAAATGATAGTCCGGACCATTGAGAAGCTTGTTTTAGCAGCAGACTCTTTCAGTGTTCCTGGACTAATAATTTTGGATTTTGTTTTTAAGATGGATCATTATCAAAGGCACCATTCACTGAACAAGAAACAGAGGCTAGGTCCTAGGAGTCATTATGTGGCAAAGTGTGTTTGTTTATTTGTTTGTTTGTTTACCATGTATGCAGTAAAGGAGCCTCAAACTAGAGCCATAACTGCAGCTCATTAAGAAAAGGAAAGCAACTGAAGCTTGATTTCTGCCCCTCAGACTACCTTTTGCTACACTTTTGCATCCTGTATGTTAAAAAACAGAGTGAAAAGAGCTTAAGCCAGAGATTCATTTGAATTGGGAAAAAGATCATAATTCAGTAAAGGGTAGAACTTAATCATCTGGTAAACTGTAACCTATAAAAGGATAGCCAGTAACCCCATAGGTTTGTGCACTTTTCATATCAGGGTCCAGAATTAGGTGAATCCTATTTCCAACACACACTTCACATTCTCTGTCTCTTTGGTCTCTCTCTCTCTCTCTCTCTCTCTCTCTCTCTCTCTCTTTCTCTCTCTCTCTCTCTCTCTCTCTCTCTGCTTAATGCATCTTTGCTTCTTTCTACATAAAAACTAATTTGTTCTTATGGTCCCTTATTTCCTCCACCTGGTAGAACAAACATGGCCAACAACATTTCCTGAGTATAAAAACTGCCTCAACTAAAAAGGATTCTAAGGATCCTATTTCTGATTTCTAGTTTATATAAAAATGAAAAAATACTGTGATTGGTTCAAGTTGGTTTAGGTGCCCACTCCAGGTGAATCAGTAATAGCCAGAAGAAAATGACAGACTCAAATAGTGCTAAAACTGGTGGCAGTTGGAGAGGGGAATATAGAGAAGTTCTCAAACTCATAAAGAAGTGCTGTATTCTAATGAAGGGTAGGGAAGACTGACTAGCATAAAAATTTGTGCAAAAGCATGTGCACTGTAACTTTAAGCTTTCTGACTTCAGTTATATATTCTTAAACCACAGTCCTTACAATAAAAAAAAATCAAATTGTATTTTTAATGGAGAAATAGTAATTATATATATTTATGGGGTTTATATATTTTAATATTTTTTATGTTTACAATGTGGAATAATTAAATCATGCTAATTGACTTGTCTAACATCTCACTTGCTTATCATTCTTTTGCACTGAAAATATTTAAGTTATGTGCCAGGAAAAAAAAATAGAGGACAAGTTTAAAAGGCACAAGAAAATATTTGTACAACTGGACAACAATAGATTTTTATACAAATTCCTGTGTCCTTCATTTATTTGCACGACTCAACTCCAATGTATCTTATTTATCTGCATATTTTTGCAGGATGTACTAATATAGTATAACTGAAAATCAAGTAAAAATTTAGCAACATAGTTCATACTGAGTGGGATATTTAAACAAATTAATAAATTACAAATAACTTGATAAATATATAGCAAATTGTAACAATGTATAAAACTTTAACCTAAATTTATCACTTAAACACTATGTAAAATACCTATGGAAGGTTTTTTCTCAGATAAAAAATTTAGAGTTTGGGGAAAGATAAGATGAATATGTAAATTTATAGATTTTAACATAATAAGCATTTGCTAATTACTTTCAAAGAGGGATTTACGGGCGAGATTATATCGTGTTCACAGTTGTATGAATAACTAACTCAAAATATAGGCAGGAGGAAAATAATGATTCCAAGGGAAATAAAATCTTACTTTCCAGAATGTCAAATAGGAAATTTATTGTTCAAAACTTTCCATTACTTGGGCTATTTACTACAGAGAGTATTAAATAACATAAGATGAAAGTGACAAAACCGATTTTTTGATATGCACACCATTTATAAGAAATATCTTCTGATAAAATGATGTGAAATCTGAAACATCTCGAAAATGAACTACCCTATTTCAAGTAGCTTAGAGCAAAAATGAGACATCTGCCGGGAAGTCAGCAAAAGAAAGACTGACAAGATCAACAGAAGTGGAGTGCCAGCAAGTTGTAATATATTATGACATGATCTACGTGCTATTTTTTTTTCTTTTTTTAAATGAAAGATTGAAGATGATTTAACATAGAAAGGTATTTCCGGCAGGAAAGCAGGAAGGAAATTTCCTGATGGTCTCAACTTTGAAAGCCATCAGAGTGGGAGACTGCATATCTACAGTGATAGCTCTAAAAAAAAAAAAAGAAAAAAATGACTTTTTTTTTTTTTTAATCAAAGGCTACATGATTTGAGAATTCAGAATGGCAGATATGACACAGAGAAGGGAGTCTTGCAGATACTATTAGATGTGGGGGTGTGCTAACGATAAAAATTAAACTGAATTTTAGAATATCCCATTCTCTTCAAGATCCTTTGAGTGTTTAGTACTAACTGTACATTTCAAGTTCTCAGATACTTCACTGTGATCAGACATTAGATTCCAAAGCAGTAACTACAGTCAAGTCACACAGAGCAGAATGGGGAACGTGTACTATAAACTCCCCAAATTTCCCAGGTCTTAAAAGGATTCCAGAGTACTAGAATAAAGAAAAAGTAAATAAATACAATGGAAACTATGGCCAAATTGTTTTCCAGATTTGTTCTTTGTGAAAGGATACTACCACTTATGATATAACTGCTATTTCTACTTTAAACATTCAGCCATAACCACTGCACGTTGATTATCACTGAAATCTCACTTCGTCTCCAAACTTGGCATCTTATTTTAAGCCCATAATCCCAGTGAAATTGATTCCACATAACTGGCTTCTCCTCACTCTTCCATTTTATGTTTAGACATAGAGAAGATCTGAGCTCTCTAATGCTGATAGTCTAGTTTTATTGATAAGACTGTCTGTTAATATTCTGGGTTTGGAGATTCCAAGCCCTTTCTATACATATTAGCTGATATAGATCGTGTCCATGTTACATGCTTACCTTTTCCCCAAAAGGCCATCTTTTACAGCTCTCATTGTGCTTATATAACCCAGTTGACAGCAAGTTGGATCATGATAGTCCTAAAATCTTAGCACGCTTTGTAGCAAAAGGGTGTACATTTAAACTAATGATGTCTTTGGTCTTTCAGACTTTCTCAAGCAATATATGCTTATTCTTTCAAACGCTGATACATTATTTAAAACAAGAGCAACCAACATGGCACATGTATACATATGTAACAAACCCGCACATTGTGCACATGTACCCTAGAATTTAAAGCATAATAAAACGTAAAATAAAATAAAACAAGAGCAAGGAGTCATAGCTTCTCCATCTTTAGTCTTTTGTCCTAAGAGGTAGGACTATTCAACATTCTCCACAGCACTGTATACTGATTTAATTTATACTGGTTGACTACGGATATGCTGTGTATCTTAAGAGTAGAAAAGAACTGATGAATATTTTGTTCTCATAAGATTCACAGTAAAATTTCAGCATAAATTAAAATAATTCCTAATACGAGCACAAAATATACCAAAAAATAAAAGGAATTATAGTCCTCAGATATCTTACAGTTTTCCCACATCTTATGGTCTGGTAAAGGATGTCTGCAGTGAAAGATGAAAGAATATTGCATAAAACCTTATGATTTAAAAACTCAGCTAATCTAAGCAATAGTTGAATAGCCAAACAATATTGAATAGAAGATATATAAGTTTGGGTTCCCCACAATCACATTCTGAGGCCAAAATATGTATTCAAAAGCAAGTTTCTTTGGGAGATGATCCTAGAAGCTGGGTGAGGTTTTAAAAGCACGATGCTGGCCGGGCGTGGTGGCTCATGCCTATAATCCCAGCACCTTGGGTGGCCGAGGCGGGCAGATCACCTGAGGTTGGGAGTTCGAGATCAGCCTGAGTAACATGGAGAAACCCTGTCTCTCCTAAAAATACAAAATTAGCCAGATGTGGTGGTGCATATCTCTAATCATAAGCTACTTGGGGGGCTGAGGCAGGAGAATCGCTTGAACCCAGGAGCCAGAGGTTGCAGTGAGCTGAGATTGCGCCATCACATTCTAGCCTGGGCAACAAGAGCGAAACTTCGTCTCAAAAAACAAATAAAATAAAATAAAATAAATAATAAAAGCATGATACAAAGGAACAAGGAAAGCCAATAATGATGTGTTACTGGGCTAGTAAACTTTATGGACAAAAAGGAATAAATACTATGGGGGTTGCTATGAGAGTCTGTGCAGAAAACACTTTAAATTTTCCCCCTGTGGTGTGGAAAAAAGAATTTATTTACTATTTCTGTATGGATAAGTTTAGCTTTTAGATTGGTGGTCAGCAGAATTTTTCTGTGAAGGACCAGATAGTAAATATTTTAGACTTGCCATAGGATGCCATAGGCTGTCTGTCACAATAGCACAACCCTTGTAACATGAAGGCATCTATAGATGATATGTTAGCAAATAACTCTGGCTGTGTTTCAATAAAACCTTATTTACAAAAACAGGTGGTAAGCTCAAGTTGGCCTGAGAGTCACAGTTTGCCACCTCCTACTCTAGACCACCAAGTTCTCTGCTCAGCACAGCTGAAGATGATTATGCAACTAGAGAATGTGGTTAGGTAGAAAGAGGCAGGAAGCCGCGGCCTTTAATGAAAATGTCTATAAGTGGTAAATAGAAAAGAAAATATTAAATTTGATTTCAGTAAAGGAGGTTATTTAAAAGAAAAGTAAAAACTATGTTGCATTTTCTTAAATCAAAGAGCATATAAAGTATTATGCTAGAAGGATCTCAAAATTATTATTATTTTACATTATAAATCTCCTGAATTAGAAAGAAAGCTAGAATTCAGATCTATTTGACCCCTAATGATGCTTAATTAAATTAATAATGTTTGATATGTTTAATCACGTAAATACTCTGTAGGAGAAGAATGTTTACAAAAACAAAACAAAACAGCTATTGCCCACTTATGTGTTCTCCCTCTACACTATACCTAATTGGAAAGATTGCATGCTATAGTTAGTTCCTTGCAAGTAACAAGTATTCAATTCCTGTCGGTTGGCTTTTTGTTTGTTTTTGTGTCTTTTTTTTTTTTTTTTTTTTTTTGAGACGGAATCTCGCTCTGTCGCCCAGGCTGGAGCGCAGTGGCGCGATCTCGGCTCACTGCAAGCTCCCCCTCCCGGGTTCACGCCATTCTCCTGCCTCAGCCTCCCGAGTAGCTGGGACTACAGGCGCCCACAACCGCGCCCGGCTAATTTTTTTTTGTATTTTTAGTAGAGACGGGGTTTCACCGTGGTCTCGATCTCCTGACCTTGTGATCCGCCCGCCTCGGCCTCCCAAAGTGCTGGGATTACAGGCGTGAGCCACCGCGCCCGGCCTGTTTTTGTGTCTTAATCAGATCAGATTTAAATTAAAGATAGAGAAAAGAAGCTTGAGATCCAATGACATTGACTTATGTACCCTAAAATTTAAGCATCCATGACTATACAAAAGGTTGAAGGTAAAAAACAATGATTCAAGAAATAAAATTATCACTTTAGAAACATTAGCTAAATAAATCATTGATGATTTGATGTTTTAAACTTAGTATTTATATTACAGACTTTTCCTAAAATATCATTTAAGAACATGGAGGCACACATATATTCTAGGTCAGTCAAATAAAGTGCAGTCGTAGTAATTTGGGGAAATTTCAAGACACATAGATCAGTGGGTATTTTCATTTTATGACTTTTTAATTTAATGTTCAGTTAGACTGTACCTGAAGAGCTTTGATTTATAACTATATATTTACTGGACATAATTTAAAAATAAATAAAAGATCAACCAAAAAATGTTTGTAAGGTAATAGCATTTCTTCTGTAGTTTTGTGAGACTGTAATCAAGTTCACTTGTAAGCAATGAGATTATTGCCTCATAAAATAGCCCAGTAGTGTTATGGTATTTTCCCAACTGTGGTGCTCCAAGACCTGTTAAAAATGTGTGCAATAACTATGAACATAAACATATAAATGTATTGAATTTTTCTTTTTTCTGCATCAAGTTATAGGAGTAACAACACAAGAAAAAGGTTAAAAACTGACCAAACAAAATGAATTAGGCCAACCACAAAATATAGCCTAAGGTGATAAATTATAATATTTTCAAGAGTAGATATATTAATAGACACAAACATCTGTGCTCACAATATACTTACAAAGTAACAGTTCAAAAGCTTAATTATGAATTTGATAGGGAACGGAGATGTTAGCATAATCAGAAGGTTATGCAAGTCTGTTATGAAAGTCAGATAATTACACTAGGTTTTGAAGAACTTGTCTTTGTATGTTTCTATCTTTAACTTTAATTTGTCTGTGGATGGAGAAATCAAGAGAGATGTGAAGGAGGCGGTGCGTGTGATAGGCTTTCTAAGATGAACTCAAATTAGAGCATTGTGAATGGCGATGCAGATTTCTACTTAGAATGTATTCGTTGTATTTAGGGGCTGAAGATATCACAAGAATTTATTTGGTTTGCTTTGTGTGTGTGTATTTTTTTTTTTTTTTTCTCTTTGAGCCGGAGTCTCGCTGTGTCGCCCAGGCTGGAGTCAGTAGCGCGATCTCGGCTCACTGCAAGCTCCGCCCCCGGGTTCCCGCCATTCTCCTACCTCAGCCTCCCGAGTAGCTGGGACCGCAGGAGCCGCCACCTCGCCCGGCTAATTTTTTCGTGTTTTTAGTAGAGACGGGGTTTCGCCGTGTTAGCCAGGATGGTCTCGATCTCCTGACCTCGTGACCCGCTCACCTCAGCCTCCCAAAGTGCTGGGATTACAGGCGTGAGCCCCCGCGCCCGGCTGTGTATTTTTTTTTTTTTTAAATAATAAACTTTATTTTAGATTCAGGGGATAAACGTGCAGACTTGTTACACGGATATGCTGTGTGATGCTGAGGTTTGGGCTACGGATGATTTCATCACCCAGGTAGTGAGCATAGTTACCAGTAGTTTTTCAAACCTTCCCTCTCTCCCTTTCCCCTCCCCGTCGGTAGTCCCCAGTGTCTGTTGTCGCCATCTTTATGTCCAGGTGTATCCAATGTTTAGCTCCCGCTTATAAGTGATAACATGTGGTATTTGATTATTTATTCCTGTGTTATTTTACTTAGAATAATGGCCCCCAGTTTGCTTTGTTTATTGCCTATTGATTTTGTGGGGGTTTTTGTTTGTTTGTGAGTTTGTTTTCTTAGAGAAAAATAATACCATGTCAGATAAAAATAGATTGCTGTACCTGTAACTTGCCATGTTATTTGCGTTTATCATAAAAATGTAGAGAAGAGAAAGGTAAAGCTCTTCTCTTCCCAATGTGTCTAAATGTGGTAGCCTCAATTCAATTCTAAAATGACTCTTCATACACCCTCCCCCTTGACTGGAGTATGACCATTGAATAAGATTTGATATCACTCCCCTGATTAGCTTACTAATCAGTTAGCTTTATGAGAATCAAAAGAAAAATTACCTTGGTAGGCGTGACCTAATCAGGTGAGCTCTTAAAGGAAGAGAATGCATCAGAGAAATTATCCTCCTGGCATGAAGGGAGAAGTAAACCATCATGTTTTGAGTAGGCCTATGAGCCAGAGGCCCCTAGAAGCTGAGACTGACCTGTAGCTGAAGAACCAACTGGCAAAACAGAGATCTCTGTAACTATAACTTCAAAAAATCTGTCAACTACCCGAAATATTTTGAAAGAGAACCCCAAACTCCAGATGAAAATGCCGTATGGCTATCATGCTCATTTCAGCCTTATAAAACCCTGAACAGATAGCCAAGTGAACCCACTCTCATACTCCTGACTCAGGAAACTGGTTAAATAAATGCCATTATTATTCCCAATCTACAGATGATAAATTGGGGCTAAGAGAGATATAAATAAGTAGCCCAAAGTTACACCATTGGTAACTGTCTGTGCTGGGATTTGAACCAAGGGAATCAGACTCTACTCTGCCTTATTTTCTTCAGTGTAATAGTATCTTTGGTAGGACCTTGCTTTGTTTGCCTCCATACAATCTCCTGAAATCAGTGGCGCAGGTGCTTATAATTATTTCGTCAACTGATTCGTTCATGGTTTTGTGAGGGCATGATTTATATCTTTTTATATTTAATACTTGAGTAGTAAACCTAAACTAATATTCTTTTTCAGCTTTGTGTGTGTGTGTGTGTATGCATGCTACAGTTTGGGTAACTTTTATTGCAAGATTTACAAAACTCACTTTGGTAGTGGGAAGTTTGAAAAGCCTAATATGCTGTTACAATATTCAGTGAGATTTTGTTTGTCATTGCTTTATACATTGCTGGAATTGCCATTTAGCTCTTTCTTGTTGTTAGTTCTAATAACAGATCTAAACTTTCCTATTTGCTCATTCATTATATAAAAGTTTTCTTTTAAATTTTTGAAGATGTGTCTAATAGTTCTTTTAAACTTAATGCTTTTGCTGAATTTTTAATTTTTGTTGTTTCCTAGTCTGCTTTTATTGGCTTATTCTTACACCTGGTAATGAGGCACATTTTCCTGCTTCTCAGCATACTTAGTAAAATTTTATTCTTTACTGTATGCTGCAAATTATGGACTCAATATTGTTGAGACTGAATTGTGTTTTCTTTAGTTAATACAGTATTTAGTTTTGTTCTGAACACGTTACTTTAGTAAAGAAGCAACTTTTTTTTTTTGAGTTCTTTCATTTTAGCTGTGTTACAGTGGATCTAGAGTTGCCATCTGGGGATCAGATCAGGCCTACCAAAATGTTTCTTTCTAGGTTCTTTCCTGAATGCCTAGTGATTTCAATGAGGTTTATTCAGTAGGACAGGTCAGAAATCATACTTTTTCTAGTGCTGTATGAGGTTCAGTAACTTCAGATCACAGAAACCTAGCAGTTATTTTTTTTCCCAGTAGTTGTACTTTGTCAGCACAAGGCCTTGAGCTTTGAACGCACCCTTCAGTTTTTAGCAAAAAATTTTACAGTATCATGAAGATTTCTGGAGCTCCTTCTCTGCACAGTTCTTATCTATGAGGTGTTCTGCCCTCCATTTCCATCCACAGAGTTAGACTGACTATGAACTCTAATTTCCATCTTGTCAGCTCAATGAGACCTCTATTCACTGCAGTCCCTTTCCTTTGCTACAGTTAAGAAAGTGCATCTAAGACAAAGCTTAACTCTCTACTTCTGCCTCTCAAGAGCCACAGTCCTTCCTGATGTGCAACTCTAAAAATTATTTTACGCATTTTGTTCAGTTTTAAAGTTATTTTCAGGGGTAGAGCTAGTCTAAGACCAGCTGCTCCATTATGACCAGAGATGACAGTCCCCATTTTAAAATCGATATTATCTTAATTTTCATTTGAAACATTTCATCATATTCTACCATCTTCCACTGAAACATCAGTCACCTCTGTCACCATCCTCCTTATCTATTAACCAAATATTCAGTTCCCTGTCTGCTTAGCCCTGTACTCACTGATGGAAGGAAGTATTACTGTTTTTTCAAGAAATGTTTCTCCTACTGATTTGGCTGCAATTGGAAGCTATGTTCACTTTGTTCAAATGTTAATTTTTTGGTGTGTATCTCTTAGAGACATTTTATTAAGGAAAACTTTGACTTCTAAAACACTTTGTATTTTCATATACTCACACAGCATATACATCTTTTATGTTGCATATTCTGTAGAGATTAATCTTTTGACATTTAGTTTCAGATTCTGATGACCTAGGAGATACTTAGTTTTTGAGCTCAATGTTATATATATATGTTCACACATATATATTCACACACATATACCCACACATAAGGACACACATATTTGAGTTAAAATATTAATGAAAACTGGACATTAAAATGAAACAGATTATTGAAACAGATATTGAAACAAATTGAAAAAGAGAAATAGATTAGACAAACCTAAGTTTTAAAAACAAACACAGTTAGTGGTACTTTTACTAAAAATTAAACCACTGTCAAAAGTTTCAGTGAAATTCATTTGTGATATGTTAAAATACTTTTAAAAGACATATTATTGGACAGTGTAGCACACCCAATATGCTCCCACTGCATTTGACAGCAGAAACTTTCCAGACTAATGTCACATATTTTTTACAGATATCTTAGAGGTTGACTATCAACCACTCTAAGGGACACAACCAAACAGACATCACATTAACGGAAGTTTTGTGGTAGGACCAGGAAGTAGGTGCATTTCAATGACAAGGACAGTACTAATGAAGCCTTTCACATCAAACTTGAGTATTAACTAGCCATTAAAAATAAAAGTAAAAATTATCCTTAATTGTAGTCCTTATATTTATTTGCTAAAAATCCTTGAAAATGAAAGTCATAACATACCCTTGTTAAAATATCAGTAGTTTGACGAAAATTTTTTTGTAGCATTCTGGCCAGGTTTTTATAGGGAGTTGGCACTCATTGTGTGCTTGTTTCTTTATAAATGCTTTCAAAAAACATCTCATTCACAGAAAACTGTTGAAGAGTAATTGGGGGTGAAATCTCACTGAGTTATTATGTTCAAACAGCAGATACTGGAATAGAGACAATTGCCTCAATTATATTTGGCATATTTATTTTATTTAGTAATATATTTTTATGCATAATTCTTCTCTATTATTTACAGATAGCCATCTAAAGTAAAAGCCAAAAGTGTAATTTCAAAGAATATTTGACCAACCTAATGATACAGGTGCATTTTAGAGGTTAAAAACCAAGTTAAACTATAGAGAACATGCCATGCTTTGAAATTATAAAAAAGGTATTTTATAGTAAGTTTCAGGATTATTAATAAAAGTAAGATTTGTGAGTAACCATCATTAATATTCATCATAGTGTCATATAAAAGAGAAGGCAATGATTTTCAAAATTTAGCACCATTTCCTAACTTTTCACCTTTTAAACGATAGACATCGTTGTAACAACAAAAGAAACAATGAAAAAGTATATGGCTATTCATAATGTGCATACTATGGATATATATGTATGTATATGTATTTATATAAATAAGTATATATACATAAGCACACATGCACACATATTCATGATATCTGAACTTCTCGCAGAGGTTGGTGTTCATAATTATATTGGGTATGTTGACTCAACACTGCAGAAGCTGAATATTTCATGCTTATGAAAATGCCTAATGCAAACTGCACATGTTCTGTGTTATTAATGAGTGTGTAAAATAAGGGATTGGAAAATGTAAAACATTCCCATAAAGTATGCAGGGGCAGGTGGTTTATTTGTCCATGGAATAAATCTTTAATTTGTGCTCTGAAATATAATTTTGCAAAACAGTGTTCCTTCTTACTATCAAAAGAAAATACACTAAAAATATCTCTCCTTATCTCTTTAAAAATAATTTCCTTATGTACTGTAAAAAAAATACATTTAGAAAATATTCAGTTATATTGTGCCAAAAAAATTCTGATATATACACCATGATCACCGTAATAATCTTATTACTGAATGTGTACTTTAGGTTACTTTTTCCCCAAAATTTGAGGAGAAGTAAGAAGTCAAGAGAAGAGGAGAAAATACAGTCATACAGTCATAGCTTATGTACCACATCACAAACGGGAATAGAAGAGGAAGAGAGAGACAGAGAGAGATAGGAAGAAAGAGAGAGAGAGAGGCAGGAATGTGTGTGGGGGCTGGGGAGTTAGATGTGGAAAAGCCACAAACCTGTAGGTTAAGAAACCTGAGTAGTTATGACTTCTGCAGAAGGATGAGAGTTTGCATTTTTGAAATGTGAACAGACAACATTAATTAAGTCCAACATAAAAAGGGTGTCTCAGAAGGTGAGAAAGATATACCTATGTAGAGTCTAAGAGCAGAACAGGCAAAACACAGAAAGGAAGATATAAGTAACAGCGTTAACATTTGTGGAAATAAATAGCAGGGACTCATTCATGGTTTAGATCCGGAAACACAATTTTCAAGCGAGGTCTTCAATCTTGCAGGAAGATTGTAAAGAAACCCCCACGTTTGCATTGTAGGAATATGGGGATTAAGCCACACCATCGTTGAAGTTAACAGAATCCCACTGGCATGAAACCCAGACTTTCAGACATACGGTGCTCAACCATTGGTCTGGACCGCGGGACCTTCAACCGCTATGAGGTGAGTCAGAAGTAATTTGTTACAGTTATAAAAATAAAAATAATACAGAAAACATCAATAGAAATAGTTGTGAGTTAATTGGTATAAAAATGTCAGCCTATCTTACTGATAGTCTAATATGCTGTCAGAGTAGGAGAAATAGAGTTGGTTATCACTACCAGAAATGGCCATGGGAAGTGACATACAGGTGAAGCCTTTCTGAGATGTCAACGGGCAGCAGAAAAAAAGACCAACATTCTCTGCTTTAAAGAACAGAAGTAAGAAGCTAAAGAAGTTATATAAGCCTCTGGTAAACAACTATGGCTGCAAACAATCAGTCATCAACAGTTTTTTTTTTTTTTTTTTTTTTTCCCCTAAACAGTTACTCTGGACAAGGTGCTATAGTTATGCAACAAAGTGAGGAACATATTCTCTACTCCCAAGGAATTTATAATCTATTAAAAAATTAGGAACCCAAGGAGATATGATCAAATTTGATTTGTTCCTTGTTTTTTGTTTTTTTTTTTTTTTTGAGACAAAGTCTGGCTGTGTCACCCAGGCTGGAGTGCAGTGGCACGATCTCGGCTCACTGCAACCTCCACCTTCCTGGGTTCACACCGTTCTCCTGCCTCAGCCTCCCGAGTAGCTGGGACTACAGGCGCCGCCATCACGCCCGGCTAATTTTTTTTTTTTGCATTTTTAGTAGAGACGGGGTTTCACCGTGTTCGCCAGGATGGTCTCCATCTCCTGACCTCGTGATCCGCCCACCTCCGCCTCCCAAAGTGCTGGGATTACAGGCGTGAGCCACCGTGCCCGGCCCGATTTGTTCCTTGATGTCTTCTGATGTTCTTATAGCATCCTAGGGATTTTTGCAGACCTGGGCATCTTGCTAATTATCAGTAACATGATAAGAAGAAAAGCAAGTGATTTGAATTCTGAAGATAAAAATAAAGTACAATGAATTCAACCAATTCACTCTTCTGAAAGTGTAGATAAAAAGGCAGGCAGAATGGCCAAATGTCCCTAGACACATGACTTCAAAACTTTTGTTTCCTCATTTCAGAATGGTAGTAAAATTATTTACTTCGCCATGCTAATCTGAAGACTAGAGATAAGCTGGCAAAATTCCTACTATTTTTAAAATTTTTAATTTTTATGGGTACATAGTAGGTGCATATATTTATGAGTTACATGAGATATTTTGATACAGACATATAATACATAATAATCACAGCAGGGTTGATGGGGTATCAGTTGCCTCAAACATTATCATTTCTTTGTGTTAAGAACATCCATTATGCTTCTTACATTATTTTTAAATGTATAATAAATTATGGTTGACTATAGCCTCCCTGTTATGCTATCAAATAGTAGATCCTATTTTTTCTAACTATTTTTTGTACTTATTGACCATCCTCACATCCCCGACTCCTCAATACCAAGTCAGCCTCTGGTAACCATCATCCTACTCTCTATTTCCATGAGCTGAACTGTTTAAAGTTTTAGTTCCCACACATGAATGAAAACGTGCAAAATGTGTTTTTCTGTGCCTTGCTTACTGCGCTTAACATAATGGTCTCCAGTTCCATCCATGTTGTGGAAATGACTGAATTTCATTGTTTTAATGGCTGAAAAGTACTCCATTGTGTATATGTACCACATTTTCTTTATCCATTCATCTGTTAATGGACGCTTAGATTGCTTCCAGATCTTAGCTATTGTAAACAATGCTGCAATAAACATGTAAGTGCAGATATCTCTTGGATATGCTGATTTCTTTTCTTTTGGATATATACCAAGGAGTGGAATTTCTGGCTCATATGGTAGATCTATTTTTAGTTTATTGGGGAACCTCCATACTATTCTCCATAGTGGCTATACTAATGTACATTCCCACCAGTAGTGTACGAGAGTTCCCCTTTCTCTACATCCTCACTAGCATTCATTTTTGCCTGTGTTTTGGATAAAGGTCACTTTAACTAGGGTGAGATAATACCCCGTTGTAGTTTTGTTTTGCATTTCTCTGATGATCAGTGATATTGTATGTCTTCTTTGCTTTTGAGGAATGTGTATTTAAATCTTTTGCCCATTTTAAATCAGATTATTAGATTTTGTCTTATTGAGTAGTTTAAGCTCCTTACATATTCAGGTTATTTATCCCTTGTCAGATGGGTAGTTTGCAAATATTTTCTCCTATTATCTGGGTTGTCTCTTCACTTTGTTGATTGTTTCCTTTCTGTGCAGAAGCTTTTTAGCCTGATGTGATGTGATTGTCCATTTTTGCTTTTGTTGCCTTTGCTTCTAGGGTATAATCAAGAAATCTTCACCAAGACCGATGTCCTGCAGAGTTTCCTCGATGTCCTCTTTCAGTAGTTTCAAAATTTGAGGTTTTAGATTTCAGCCCTTTTTCCATTTTTATTTGATTTTTAATGGAGTGAGAGATACGGTTCTAGTTTCATGCTTTTGTATATAAACATCCAGATCCCCAGAACAATTTATTGAAGAAACTGTCCTTTCCCCAATGTTATTCTTGGCATCTTTGTCAGAAAGGAGTTCACTGGAGATGTATGGATTTATTCATGGGCTCTCTCTTTTGTGCCATTGGTCCAGGTGTCTGGTTTTATGCCATTACTATGCTGTTTGGGTAACTATAGCTCTGTAGTACAATTTGAAGTCAGGTAATGTGATGTCTCCGGTTTTGTTTTGTTTTTTTTTCCTGCTCAAGATGGCTTGGATTATTCTATCTCTTTTGGGGTTGCATATAAATCTTGGATTTTTTTTTTTTTTTTCTGTGAAGAATGTCTCTGCTATTTTGATAGGGAATGCACTGGATCTATAGATTGCTTTGGGTAGGATGGGCATTTTAACAATATTGAGTATTCCAATCCATGTGCATGGACTATTTTTCCTCTGTGTGTGTCTTCTCCAATTTATTTCATCAGGGTTTTGTAGTTTTCTTTGTAATTCGTTACTTCATTGATTTCTAGGTATTTTGTATTATTTGTAGCTTTTAATTGTAATTAATTTCTTGATTTCGTTTCCAGGTTATTTGCTGTGGGCATATAGAAATGCTACCAATTTTTGTATGTTGATTTTGTATCCTGCAAATTTACTGAATTTGTTTATGAGGTCTCTTAGTGTTTTGGTTGGGTCCTTAGGTTTTTCCAAATATAAGATTATATTATCTGTGAACAAAAAATTATTTGTCATCATCCCTTCCAATTTGGATGCCCTTTATTTCTTTCACTTGGATTGTTCTAGCTAGAACTTCCAATACCATGTGAATAATGGTGGTGAAAGTGGCATCCTTGTCATGTTTCAGATCTTAGAGGCTAGGTATACAGCTTTTCTTCATTCAGTATTATAGTAGTGGTGGGTCTGTCATGTATGGGTTTTATTGTGTTGAGGATGTTGCTTCTATTCCCAGTTTATTGAGGGTTTTTATCATGAAAGGATGTTGAATTTTATTCCATGCTTTTCCAGTATCAATTGAAACAATCATATGGTTTTTGTCCTTCATTTTGTTACTATAATGCATCACAGATTGATTTGCATATGTTGAACTATTCTTGCATTCTGTGATAAATTCCACTTAGTCATGATGAATTCCTTGTGGAATTCAGTTTGCTAGTCGTTTTTGGAGGATTCTTGCAACAATATTCATTGGAAATATTGGCCTTGAATTTACTTGTTTGGTTGGCTTTTGAGGTGTGTGTTTTTGGTATCAGGATAATACTGGCCTTGTAGAATGAGTTTAACAGTATTTGCTTCTCTTCTATTCTTTGGAATAGTTATCAAGTAGGCTTGGTATTAGTTCTTTAAATGTTTTGTAAAATTCAGCAGTGAAGCCGTTGGGTCCTGGATTTTTCTTTACTAAGAGACTTTTTATTACAATATCAACTTTGTTACTTGTTACTGGTCTAGTGAAATTTTGGTTCAATCTTGGTAGCTTGTATGTGTCTAAGAATTTATCAATTTCTTCTAGGTTTTTCCATTTCTTTATTATTATTATTATACTTTAAGTTCTGGGGTACATGTGCAGAACGTGTAGGTTTGTTACATAGGTATACATGTGCCATGGTGGTTTGCTGCACCCATCAACCCATCATCTGCATTAGGTATTTCTCCTAATGCTGTCCATCCCCTAGTCCCCCATCTCCCGACAGGCCCCGATGTATGATGTTCCCCTCCCTGTGTCCATGTGTTCTCGTTGTTCAACTCCTACTTATGAGTGAGAACATGTGGTGTTTGGTTTTCTGTTCTTGTGCTAGTTCGGTGAGAATGATGGTTTCCAGGTTCATGCCTGTCTCTGCAAAGAACATGAACTCATCTTTTCTTGTGACTGCATAGTATTCCATGGTGTATATGTGCCACATTTCCATTATCCAGTCTATCATTGAAGGACATTTGGGTTTGTTTCAAGTCTTTGCTATGTCTTAGTCTGAGTAAAAGTCTGTTGATTCTATCATTTAAAAAATTTAGCTTTTCCTTTTGCCAGGCTTTTTTTTTTTTTTTTTTTTTTTTCAATTTTACTTATTTTTGCTCTGATCTTTATGATTTCTTTTACAAATTCTCAGTTTTGGCAAATAGGAAACCCTTTACTAAGCAAATACATACTTTTATGTAAATAGGTGCATATAAGATTAAGAACACACAGTGCAAGAAATGGTAGCTATGTCCTCCATTTTGAAGGTATTGATGTTATACAGTGAGAAACTGAAAAAAATTTTTTTTCTACACCCAGGCAATTATTGGTTCATTAGAAAACATTCTTAATTAACTAGATATTTTTCCACTTACTCTACTAACTAATGCAGCCCACTCGGTCTTCTCTTTCTTATCTTCCTGTTGTCCTTGCTTCCCAATTAAATGCCCATTTTCCCCTAGGATAAGCGCTTCGAAATAGAAGAAGAATCATGAATGCTGTTTTGATAAACACACAATAAATTTCTCCCTCCCACAGATATCTATTGATTCTATTTGAACTTGTTATTACTTTCAGGATAAATTTTCTGAGTGTCATCTCTATCATGGGAACTAGATATGTAATATCCATCAAAAGTTTATGAGATTATGCAATTCTGATGGAATTGTTTAAGTAAAAGGACAAAAATTTCAAAATTAGAAGATTAAACTATATATAAATTTAGATTATCTATTTAATATGTTTATAAGACTGAGCACTAGGCATTCATTGTTAAGTTAATGGCTTAGTTTTATTTATTTTTATACATGATTTCTATTTGGAAAGTCACAGCTTAAAAATAATGCTTTTATATGACTTGAAATAAGATGTTTTGCTGTGTTTTTATAGCTAACTTAGCATAGATCCTTCTAGTTACTATTGACGTTTATGAAATAAGGATATATTAATCAAGCAAACTTTCTAAGACTATGATTTTGTAAATAACTACTATTTAATGGATAATTCAACAGCAGAAGACAACCAAAGTATAGTGGGATAAAAGAGAGATTTTTAAATTTAAATTGCTCTCTACATTTCTCATTATTTTTGAGTCTTAATTTTGGTTTGTTTAACAGAAATGCAAGGACAGGTAAAAATACAATGAAGAATTCCTGTAAATAGAAATGTGTTTTACCTACTTCACAAAATTTTAAAACTAAAAAGGAACAACTTATTTCTTGTACTATGGAATGAATTATAGCTCAGAATGGTAAAGCAACATGCTCAAAATTGTAATCTTTTAATTGCTTTAGAAAGATTAAAACCAGAGGGTTTTTTTTTTAACTGTTAGTACCAAGATCTTTCCAACAATTACCAAAAGACTCTTACACTCCAAAAATAATTTATATAGGATGATAATACAAATTCCTTATTATTTATATATTTTTAAAAATCAGCGATTCTATAGACAGTGTTCACACCAGTTTAAATTTTGTTCACAATAAGATTATATAAGCAAGATACTGTTCTTTGGATTTGATAGAATTAAAGTTTATTTGTTATTTATGATGGATTATTATATTAATTTTTCAATACCTGCATATCTAAGTTTCAAAGAAAAATTTAGGCAATCTGACACATGGACAAACAGTAAAATCTATAAATGAGTTATATATATTACACTATCTATAGAATATATAGTATTTTATATAGAAGGAAAAACTCATTAATATGTTTTATAATAGATAGATTATATATATTATCCATTATAGATCATATATAACATAGATTGTATATAGAAGAAAATAATTCATTTATAAATTTTACTGTTTAAAATACTATATGCAAATATAGTATTTTATATGTATATCCTTGTAATTTATGGTTGTTTAGTTTGAGAGAAATTGATTTGTACTCATCATTAATTCATCATTAACACACTATTCACATAAGACAAAGTGTGTTTGCTAGAGGTGACTGATCAGTCTCCCACAGAAGAGTATTATAAGGGTTATAAGCTTCTTATGAGCTTTTCAAAAGAGACTTTCTTCTCATAAGTTCAGAGTGCTTTATCGATATTAGCTCATTAATCTTCACAGCATCCTTGTGAAGAAGACAACAGGTGTTATCACTGCTCTACACATGGAGCAACACATAATAGAAAGGTCAACTGCCTTGTTCAGGTTTATAGTAAGACAATTATGAAACCAAGCACATCTGTGGATGTACATATACCTGAACCAAACTGCTGTGCTCTGAACTTCCCCAACTTTTTTGATAAGAATCTTGAGAGGCTTTTATTAAAATGCATGTGCGTCTTTGGTAAACACATTGCAAGAACATGAAGCAATAATGGGAGGGAGTCCATATAATAAAAGATTTAAAATATATAAACATCAAGTAAATTATGTGGTCTTGTGGATGATTCAGACAAACTAGAAAAACAATGCATTTTTAAAATGATGAAAAATTTCAACAGTGATTGACAAATCATATTTAGCAACTATTGGTGGATTTTTCTGAGTGATAAATTTATTGTGGCGATATTAAAAGATAAGTCTCCTTTATGAGCCACATTCTGAAACATATATGGATGAATTGACAATGTTGTTTGGGATTTGCTAAAAAGTTTTGTCCAAAAGGTGACAGCGTGATATGTTAAATGCTATCTTGTTTCATCCTGAGTTGATAATTGTTGAAGCTGAGTGATGTGTGCAAATGAATTTATTATAGTAACCCTTATATATTTTTATATATTTGAAATGTTATATCTTAAAAAGTTTTTATTAATGTGGAAAAATTCTCCTGATGAGGCTTTGATTTAGTAGGTTGGTTGCTGGGCCCAAGAGTATTTTTAATATACCCCCGTATGAGTCTTATGATAAGGAAATTCTTGGAACTACTGCCCCTACTGACTCATTCTTGAGTTCTGTAGAGACTAACATAAAAAGCCAAATAGTTTAACATCTGGAATTTATTTATGTGCAATTTTTATGTGTAGAATTTTAGACAATACCCAGTTGTTGGTACAAAATAATTTTAAGTTCCCTTTTAAAAGCAAATGACTCTGATCCAATATTTTAAAAATAACATAATAAAATAAATTATGTGTTCTTAGTAAAAATGTACTCTTGAATTGAGTAGGCAGTGCAGATATACCAGTAGATTTTACTGAAAATTGAAAAAACAATGTTCATTTTTCACTATAAAATGTTCGCACCCACCAACACACACTGGGGCCTATCTGAGGGTGAAGGGAGGGAGGAGGGAAAGGATCAGGAAAAATAACTACTGGATACTAGACTCAATACCTGGGTAATGAAATAATCTGTACAATAAACCACAGTAAAGCCCCTGACACACGTTTACCTGTGTAACAAACCTGCACATCTACCCCTGAAATTAAAAGTTCAGATTAGTTTTCTACTTCAAATCAAGATAGCTCTGTTTTGACATAGAATGGTGTCAAAACATATCTTTCTAGACAAAGATGCAGGCTGTAACAGGGTCTTGACAAAAGTTTTCATAATTACTTAAGCAATAGAAAAATTGTGTAAAAGTAGATTTCTGTCTTCTCCTTTCCAATGAATCATATAACTGCTTATGCACATTTGGCATCAGAAATAAAAAATGAAATGTGCTTTTGGAAAAGAACTAGTCACTCATGTTTATAAAAGAGCAACACTATCATGTTGTTGATTGAATGCAGTTTAACTTAGTTTTTCAGGAAATCTTAAGCATTACGCTGACATTAACAGATTGAATTATTATTTAACTGATGCTCGTTTGGTGGTAAAATTAGGCCACAGGAGGAATAAAGATAAAAAGAATTGTAAGATATGATACAGCCTTTAAATTTGCATTCTAGGATTATTAGAGAAAACTTCCAAACCAAAAATCCTTATTATTATTAAATTTCCTCTGGAAATTTTATGACGTAACATTTTGACTTTAATTCTTTTTAGGATGCTTTTAATTTGAATGCAGGTTTAAAATACCACATTTGATTAGAAAAAAATGATTATTAAGATTTAAAATTCTTGTATTAATAGGAGGCTACTGTGAACCAATAATCAACATCTATTTCTAGTCTGTCCAAACTTAACTAGGAAAAATAATATTTCCTGAACTTATAGAACATTACGCCTAGGCTTCCTGAGCACTTATAAATACTAACTGTAAAATCTACATTTACTTAAATAAAGTCTTATTTATTGTCTCCTATCAGTGGAGACACCCTTATACATCCTCCACTTAAAAATGTAAAAAAAAAAAAAATTAAAAAAAAATGTATTTCTCCATACTAATACATATTAATAATTATTTCAATTATTTAATTGTGCATTTACATAGCAGCTGGGTTCTGTTCAGATTCAGAGATGTTCACTTCCAAAATTTCCTACCCATCCGCTTAATTCTTAATTTCCATTTCATATTTTTGAATTAATGAGAGCTCTGCTTGGTGGTTAAAGTAGGCAGTAGAAGAAGGAGTGCTGAGAAAGTTCCATCAACATGAAAATCTTTTACACTGTAACTAAAATGTGTTTTCAAAATTAAACTTGCCTAATTAAGTCTGCAAAAACCAATTTTTTTTTACCAATTGATGATTGTTTAAGACTCCACCTTTCTACTATTTCTGTTCTTTGACAACACAAATTTCTGAACATATAAAGGTTATCTTACTTAAATTTATAAATCTGCATTTCTTAGAACTGAACTGAAGTGATATAGAGGTGGGTAAATGAGGGGAACTATCATGGAGCTGGAACTTTCATAAGTGTCATATGTAAATAATACAGAAAAAATTTTGACTAGAGTGATTTCACCAATTTTAAAAAATATTTTATTCAGAAATAATAGAATAACTTGCAATATTTGTTTGTGTCTTAACCTGCTTGGGCTGCCTTAACAAAATATCATGGACTGGGTGGCTTAAACAACAGAGATGTATTTTCTCACCGCCTGGAGGCGGGAGGTCTGAGATCATGGTGGAGATCTAGTGGGGGCTCTCTCCCTGGCTTACAGGTGGCTGCTTTCTCACTGGGTCCTCACATAGCCTTTTCTGGATGCATCTTTTTCTCTTTTTACAAAACCATGAATTCTATTTGATTAAAAACTCTACTCTCATAAACTAATGTAACTGTAATTACCTACTAACTGTCTCATTGGGGGTTAGGGCTTCTACCCATGAATTCTGGGAGAACACAGTTCAGTCCATAGCATTTTCCTACTCTCTATTCTAGCATTGATTTCAACCCAATCTAATATCAATCTTTCCTTGTGGTGGTCTATCATAACATTGTATAGTTAGTGGTATTAGATTTCCAAATGTGAAGTCAGAAAGACCTGGTTGTGCATCCCAACTCTACTATTTAATAGCTGTGGGATTGTAAGTAAGTTAAATTTTGTAAAGCTCAGTTTTCTCATCTCTAAGTTGGGAATAATGATGTATGGTGTAGATTAAATTAGTTATTACAGGTAATGCATCCAGTGCAGTGCTTACTACTTTCTAAGCACTTGTATGCTTTTATTAATTTGCTGCATTGCTCCATTTTCTAAGTGTAAGTAAATTATACACAGGTGCTCATTCACTCTACAAATCTTTATTGATCATCCACTCTGGTAATTCATTTTTTATTGTCCTTTTTAAGAATGCAGCTGTGAGCAAGAGAAAGAAGTTTTCTATTGTCATGGGTTTGTGTGTGTGTGCGTGGAAGGAAACCTATAGTAAGCACATGAGACCATTACCCAGTAAAGGTAGCTTGGTAGAAAATTCTGTATAATGATGGAATAAGGTGATAACTTTAGGTTGTTAAAGGATTTCTTTCTAAAATATGAGTACTAAGAATTTACCAAAAAAAAAAAGAATAAACCAATTTTGCAAGAGTAATATGCACCATTCAAAACAAAGTAGATGGAGAAAAAGCTTGGTAAATTTAAGTACTAAAAGACAAAAATCAGTGTGGCTAGAACAAATTAGGAGGAGCAAAGTGGATGAATTAGAAGAAAGATTCTAGGCATGAGCAAGTAAGGCTTCAGGAGCTGGTGTAAGGGTGCCAACTTCTATGAGGGATGCTAAAGCTTTTAAAGGTTTCAAGAAAAGGAGTGGTGTTTTGGGATGTATGTTTTAAAGGAACCACTCTGACTCCTGTGATAAATGGATTACAGAAAAAGAAAGGAAGCAGAAAGAGCTGCTGAGAGGATGCTGCAATGTCCAAAAATATTGATGCTTATCAAAGGACAGCCTCTTCTCATCTACTCCAGCCAGGGCTCAGCAGTGCTATGAGAATTTTGGGGGAAAACAAATATGCCTTGTGAAGATTATTGTGCTTAGTGTCTTGCACAAAACAGATTATTTAAATCACTTTCTGCTACTCTGATGAAAAATAAACAGGTTCTCAATCAGAGTATATTCTGCCTACAGTTTACGTTCAAATGTGCCTATTGACACACTAGGTGACAAATAACCTCTTTTTGTTGTTGTTGACACTTGGAAGAGCTGTTCTTTTTTCTCCTTACCTTCTCCTCTTCCTCCTTCTTTCTTCATATGATCATAGAAAAAATAATAAAATAACCAAACTTTATATACCTCAAAATTAAGACATCTTAGTTTTGGTCTAGTTGCAAAATGATACAAATGTATATAATAGGACAATATTATTGAGCTATGGACAACATAGCCCGATGGTCAGATTGAATTATATGAATAATTTAAGACTTTAGGTACAGATGTTGTGGCTGGAATTTACTATAATGTGAAGAAGATAATTATATTAGCTTGCTTGGGTGGCCATAACAAAACTACCATAGACTGGAAGCCTTAAACAACAGAAATTAATTTTCTCACAGTTCTGGAGGCTTGAAGTCAAAGATCAAGGTCCAGTAGGGTCAGTTTCTGGTGAGGACTATCATCCAGGCTTGTAGATGGCCACCTTCTATTTGTGCTATCACATGATGTTTTTGCTGTGTATGTGTGCAGGAGCATGCTCGGGTGTCTCTTTTTCTTTTTATAAGGACACAAGTTTTATTAGTTTGGGGTCCCACACTTATGACCTCATTTAACCCTTATCACCTCCTTGCAGTCTCTATGTTCACATAGTCCCTTTCACATTTGAGGTTAGGATGACAACATATGAGTTCTGGGGAGCAAAATTCAGTTCATATCAGTCTCCCCTGGCTCCCCAAAAGTCATGCCTTTAGCCCATGCCAAATACATTCTTTCAATCCTAATAGCTCCAAAAGCCTTAATCCATTCCAGCATCAACTCTAAAGTCAATAGTTCAGCCTCATCTAAATCATTGTATTTCCTCTCCAGCTGTGAACCTGTGAAATCAAACAAGTTATATGCCTTAAAATATGATGGTGAGACAGGCATAAAATAGGCATTCCATTTCATAAAAGAGAAATGGAAAAGAAGAAAGCAGTGAGGGGTCTCAAGAAGGTACAAAACCTAGAAAGAAAAAATTCAGTAGATCTTAAAGCTCAAAAATAGTTATCTTTCATTTGATGCTCTGCCCTCCACTCCCACCACGGTGGTAGTATCACACACATGATACTGCAGGATGCTGCTTCAATGCCTTCTTTGGGGCCCTACCATGTGAAATTAAGGAGAATGGAGTCTTGTTCCCTGGACCGGTGGAGGGAGTGACAGCCTTGATGATCTCTGAATCACCTTTGAAATTGTTCTTCCATTTTCATGAAGAGCAAAGCATGTTTGCATATGGATAGCGCTAGTCATAATTTCTCATTTTGTAAAATTCTTGAAGTCCAACAGTCTTCTTTCATTCCCTCTCTTTTATTCTATTTTCTTTAGTCCCAGCAGGCAGTGTTTCTGACGGTATAATCTCATCTCTATTCCTGGCTTCTGCTGAGGTGGCTTATTAAATTTGCAATTTATAACCAAACTAATTTCCTTTACCAAATGGTTGTTCAGCCCATACCCTTAGTTTCTCTTCAGAACAAAGCTTATTAATATTTTGCAATATAGATGTTTGATAATTTTCCAAGTCTTCAAGTTCTGGTTCCTTTTTACTTAACAAGTCCTTCTTTACTTCATGTCTTTTCTCATCACAATCCATGTTTTCCTCTTACATGTTACTATAAGCAGTCAAGAGGAATCAAGATACTCCTTCAATACTTTGCTTTAGAATTGTCCTCAGTTAAATATCCCATTTCATTACTCACAAATTTTACTTTCCACAAAACATTAAACACAATTTAGCTTAGCTCTCTGACATTTTATAACAGTATTGCCTTTCCTCCAGTTTTCAACAAGCTGCTTTTCATTTCCATCTGAAACCTCACTAGAAAGGTCTTTAACATTCCTGTTTCTACCAACATTCTGTTCATAATTATTTGTGTATTCTCTAAGAAAATAGTGACTTTCTTTCTAGATCGTCTCTTTTCTTTTGAGTCTTCACTGGCAACAACCTTAATGTCTACATTTCTACCGTGTACCACAAAACTCTTTCAGCCTTTTTTCATTGCCCAGTTCCACAGCCACTTTCACCTTTTTAGTTATTTATTGGAGTAGCACTCCATTTCTCATTGCCAAAACAGAAACAGAACCAACAAGATGCTTGTATATAGAGAGAAAGAGATGTATCGTAAGGAATTGGCTCACACAATTATGGAGGCTGAAGAGTTCCAAGATCTATAGTTGGCAAGCTAGAGATGGAGAAGAGGTGATATTGTAGTTCCAGTCCAAATTCAAAAGCTTGAGAATCAGAGGAACCAATAGTACACATTCCAGTTTGGCAGCCTTCAGGCTTAATGCCCAAGAAAAGCCAATGTTTCCGTTTTAGTCCAAAGGCAGAAAAGACTAATGTCCCAGCTCAAACTGTCAGCTAGGATTTTCCTCTTGCATACAGGAGAGTCAGCCTTTTTGTTTTATTCAGAGCTTTAGCTGGTTGAATGAGAGCCAAGCACATTAGGAAGGGCAGTCTGTTGAATTCAATTTACCATGTCAAATATTAATCTCATCCCCAAATACCCTACCTAACAAACACACCCAGAATAATGTTTCACCAGATATCTGGGCATCTTGTGGCCCAGTAAAGTTTCAACATACAATTAACCATCACAATAATGATCCACAGCTTTAAAAACTTTTACTTAGGTTTTGTCACAGACAAGCATTTGCTTTGTATCTGATAGTGCTGACACTGGAGGAAATCAAAGGTGGATGCATTTTAATTACCTTTGCAGATTTATTTTATGCTAAGAAAGAGAAAAGAGCAAAAGATGTTCCTAAGAAACTTTAGCTTCAGTAACATATATATGCTTACAAATGTTACTACTTGATTCTCTGTAATATTAAAAAAAGAGAGAGCTATGATAATTTTTACTACTTGATTCTCTGTTATATTAAAAAAAGTGAAAGCTATGACCTTCACAAACTGAAAGTTAATTAAAATCATTTGGTCCATCCCTCCGTTTTATGTAAAACAGATCTTCATATAAATAATTTTAGATATGTAGGTCTTTCTTTTTTTTCTTAAGGTTTACAGAAAACTCAGCAGAAATGATGAAATACCCACTCTAAAACAAGAACAAACAAAATGAATAAGTCACAACTCTGCCTTTGAAAAGTTGACAATGAAAGAACTAAAAACCTCCACAAATAATTTCAATATAATATACTTAAAAACCTATTTCAACTTTTACAAACATCATCTTTGCCTTCTGTTTTCTTCTATAACCCATGACAAACAGGCCTTTAATTCCCCTCTCATATATTCATTTTTCCAAGTCCACTAATGCATTCCCTCTTCAAAAGTTCAGAAATAACATTTTATGTGCTTCAAAAAATGGAGAGTTTTCAGTTTTTATTTTTTGGGATTCTCTGCTGTATATGATTTTGTGTTTACTCAATCTGTCTTTAAACTTGTGATTTCCTTTATATCTCCTTCAGTGCATATTCTTGAGGGGTTTTTTTTTGGTATGCAAATTCTGAAGATTTTCTTCCTGCTTTATTTTTGAGCTATTTCCTGTCTTATTTTTGAGCTATTACCCGTTTTATTTTTGAGCTATTACCCATCCTCTGGCTCAGAATGGACCCGAGCTTATTTGACTCTATGATATATTTCTAGGTAAACCGGTTCACTAAGACCTGCATACTGATGTCTACAAAATCGTTATCTCTTGTATCTTTTCAAATAAAATAGTCAACATAATATTATTAGTGATTAAAATAAGAATTTTGTTTAAAGTATTAAAGTATTTAAAGTATTTATTCTTAACTCAATGGCATATTATAAACTATAAGAATTACTAGCATTAGGTGTACGATTTTAATTTTCATTTTACTTTTTCAAGAGACAGGGTCATAGATTGAATTTGCTGTATATCTCACTTAGTAGACTACACACAACTTGATAAAAATTAATGTTGAGTCTAATCCTACGATAGAAGAATGTTAGAAAAATATGCTTTCTTAGATATAAACCTCTCATCTTTGTAAATTACACGTTCTTGGGACCATAATAGTGCCAAATTATAGTCAGCCTTCTTGCATCCTTGAAGGAGTAATTTACTTCAAGTGAACAAAAATTTTCTTTCAAAATAGAACTCTACTTTCATGACTGTAACTTAGCCTGATATTAGCTAGTGAAAGAGCAGTATCAATGACATTCTCTTTGGGCAAATCCTGAGTGTTTGTTTAATAGATAATGACAATATATATTTTTAATAAGTTAAGGAGTATTTTTAAAGCCCTCAAGAGAATATGAAGAAATCAGAAATTTGGTAATTATTGTGTGTGTTTCTTTACATGCACATTATTCCATAACAGAAGAGAATAAACCATTTAGAAAGTCCGAGTGGATTTTTTATTTTTTTTACATTGCTCACTTAATTTATTCACTATTTTTTCAAACATTATTAGATACGTGTCATTGGACAGAATCAGAGATCAACACCGAATACTGGGATAAAGGGACAGAGGACCAAGACTGGAAAAGCTGAGAGAGGCTTCACATGGGCAGTCTGTAGGCAAAATCTTATCTACAGATGTGACTGTTTGGTCTGCTTAGTTCATCACAATTTCCACCTCTTTTATTGTTTTTTGCCCCTGTATGGACCATGCACCATTGTGTTTACAATCTCTAATCATGTGTGTTCAGCCTTGTGGCTGGGCTGCAGGGAAAATGGGGAGAGAGAAATAAACTCCCATGAAATATCTACCAGTCAAATAGTAATATGAGAGAATATGATAAATTTGGATTTGAATAAAATATGTCTCTTTATCCAATGACTTATCTAGTGAGTAAAACTGAGAAAGAAGGTATGGATTTTTTAATTGGTATATTTGAAATGATGAAAATGAACTAAATCATCTAGGTGTAGGTGTTTGTGGTTTTGTTTTGTCTTTTTAATCCACAATTTTAATTTAAATGATATTTAAATCAGAATGTGTAATGTGGATGAAAGTTACGTTAATGTGATTGAGGCATTCATGGCAACATGTAGCATTCCAGACTCTATGTGTAGACTGTGGATGGCACAGGAAGAGAAAAGAGTCAAGCACAAAGTTTTAATCCTACATTACAGTGCCAAAGGAATACAGAAAACAGCAACAAGATTAGGTGAGAGGCTGTGGGATAAAGAAAGCAAGCAGAGGGATTTGTACTTAGAAAACACAGGTATTCATACGTCTGTGTAGGAAGGGAAGGATGGATTGTTTGGGGGTTGGAGGGAATTCACCCTGGATAGCCTTTGTTTTCTCTGTGATACGGAGAACAAGATGTTTGTTAGACTGAAATAGGTATAAATGGGTAAACAATCTGAATAGAACTATGAAAGAACACATGAAAAGAGGCCAAGAGCAAATGATCCAGGACAAGCAAAAACAAATTGCTGTGCTGTCCTGAGGGACTAGCTATTGTTACAAACTATACAATTTTTACGTGTCATCATGAACCCTTAGCATCCCTTATATACCCTTAGCATATATTCTGCTGATCATATATTTTATCATTGGTGAAGCAGTAATGATTATCATGGCTTTGGAATAAAAAAACCTTTGCCCTAGGGTATTTCATGTATCTTGGGGTGATGTATTAATGCAGAATATATAATTTCACTCAGATCAAATCATAATATATTTTGAAATGTTCTAAGATCAATTTTAGATCATTTTAATCAGCAGTTAATCTTTGGAATTTATAACTAAAATAGGATAAATTCAAATTATAGTCATATATTGGCTTATCCTTGTGATGACTTTTGAACTATTTCCTTTGACAGTTGAGATAGATCCACCTTGAAAAAATACTATATAAAGGTTTGGATTTAAATGAAGAGAGTGTACTTTATCTGGTATGAGTTTTATGGTCAATAGCTTCTTGGTCTTTAACTGATACACAATCCAAGAGTTTCGCTTTTTTAAAGATGATAAGTTTCAAAAAATAGTAAATGTAATATATCTTTCTATCCATAATGGTGACCATTCTAGGATCATTACTTAAACTCCTGCGAATATCTACTCTTATACTGGTTAATAAATTTTAATTATACACGGCAAGGTTAAAAATCATTATACATGTTGCAATTCTTCTTCACAGTTATGAAAATGAGCTTAACTTCATATGCATGATGCTACTGCAGATCTATTATTAGATCTATTATTTGTAGAATATGTACTTTGAAGTACTTTTCCCAGATCCATATATGCATGCTCTGAGCGGCTTTATTCTCTTCCCTGCTTCTAATACGGGTCTAAAGGACATATTGGCAAAAGGCCTACATTATGATAAGGAGAATTTTTTTTTAATTCAAAGCTAACTGGCCCTTGTATAGATCTATGGCCTTGGCTACATGAGAACACTCTTTAGCCAGCTGAGCATACTGCTTCAGGCTACAATTATTTATGTCTTTCTTGCAGAAAATTCCTCAATTTCCATTTTAAATGTTCTAAATTTCATAAGGTTATTTTAAAAGGTTTTCTGCCTTATTCCTCTCACAGACTTTCAACCAGAAGAGCTAAAATTATGCAACCTCCACTTTTAGCCTAATCTCCAAGCAGCCAGATTCTGGGATAAATCAAGAAAACAATTATTGCTTATCAGTCAGTCACCCACTAGGTGAGCCATGTCTACAAATCATACTTGAGTTTTCTGCCAGGCACCAGTCTCATAGAGATGACTAATTACCCTGAACTTCAATCGTATCAGAGGCTAATACAGGCCTGGCCATATGCCCAACCCCATAATTACTAGCATAACCAAAGAAAGTAAAATGGGAAATTAAATAACTAAAAGTAAAATTTTGTCAAAATTTTAAGGCAGAGGTCTGAAGTTATGGGATGATGGGTTATTAATCACAAGAAAGGTGAGTATAAGTGAAATAAGAATGACAAAATAGTGCAAAGGATCCTAAGAAACTGTTATGAATAATTGTACGCAAGTAAATTAGATAGCCTACAAGTAATGCATAAATTCCTTGACGTATACAACCTTCGAAGGCTGAATTATAAAGAAATGTAAATTTTTAACCAACCAAAAATGATTAAGGACATTGCATCAATAATAAAAGGTCTCTCTTCAAAGAAAACCCCATGACCTGATGTCTTCAATGTTGAGTTCCATCACACATTTAAAGAAGAGCGAATGTCAACTCTTTTCAAAGTCTTCCAAAAATCTGAAGAGGAGGGAATATTTCCAAACTTATTTTACAAGGCCAGCCATCACTCTGATACCAAAGCCAGATAATGACACTACAAAAAATAAATAAATGAAGGAAAACTACAGGTCAAGTCAATAGTCCTGATTAACAAAAATAACACATATGCAAAAATTCTCAACAAAATATTAGCAAATTGAGTTCAGTAGTACATTAAAAATATCATTCAATGTAATCAACTAAGATTCATCCAAAGAATGCAAAGATGTTTCAACATACATAAATCAATAAATCACATTAACATAATTAAAGACAAAATCCATATGGTCATTTCAATATATGTAGAAAGAGTATTGGACAATGTTTAACTTTTTTATGATAAAAACTTTCAGCAAATAAGGTAAAGATGGATTGTACTACAACACAATAAAAACATTATATGTCAAACCCGCAGCTGATATCACACTCAACGGAATAAAGCTGGAAACTTTTTCTCTAAGATTCACAATAAGACAAAAATGCCCATTCTCAGCACTTCTATTCAATGTCATACTGGAGGTCCTATTCAGAGTAATTTGAACAAAGAGAGAAATAAAAAAGTATCCAAATTAGAAATAAATAAGTTAAATTGTCTCTGTTTGCAGATAACATTATTTTATAATATAGAAAACCCTGAAAACTTCACCAGAAAACTGCTAGAACTAATATAGAATTCCAATAAAGTTGAAGAATACAAAATTGGCATGCAAAAATCCGTAGTATTTCTATACATAAGAGCAAACTACCTGAAAAGGAAATTTAAAAAAAAAATCATTTATAAAGCTACAAAAAATGAAATACTTAGAAAAAGTTTAATGAAGGAGATGAAATATCTGTACACTGAAAACCATAAAACACTGATGAAATAATTTGATGACACACATCAATGAAAAGATAGCCCATAATTATGGACTGGAAGAATTAACATTGTTAAAATGCCCATGCTATTCAAGGCAATCTACAGAATCATTGCAGTTCCTATGAAAATACCAATGACATTCTTCACAAAAATAGAAAAAAATCCTAAAATTCATATGAAATCAGAAAAAAAAAACCAAATAGTCAAAGCAATCATAATTAAAAAAAGCTGATGACCACATACTACCTAACTTCAAAATATACTACAAAGCTACAGGAAGCCAAACAATATTGTACTGGCACAGACACATAAACCACAGACATATAAACATAAGCAGACACATAAACTAATGGAAGAGAGCACAGAATTCAGGAATATGTCCATACATTTACAGCTGACTGATTTTCAACAAATATTCTAAAAACGTTCAATGGAGAAATAATAATCTCTTCAACTAATGGTGGTCAGAAAATTGAATATATACATGCAGAAGAATTAAATTATACCTTATGCTCATGCACTATATAAACATCACCTTAAAATGGATGAAATAGGTGAAAGATTTAAATGTAAGACCAAAACATGAAAATACTATAAGCAAACATAGAAGAAAAACTCCATGGCATTGGTCTGGACAATGAGTTTTTCAATATGACCCCAAAAGCACAAGCAACAAAAGCAAACATAGACAAATAAGATTATACCAAACTAAAGAGCTTCTTTACAGAAAGGAGACAGTCAACATAATGAAGAGACAACATACAGAATGGGAGAAAATATATACAAACTATACATCTGATAAGGTGTTAATATACAAATTATATAAGAAACTCAAAACACTCAATTGCAAGAAAATAACCCGAATTTTAAAACGGACAAAATACATTAATAGACACCTTTCAAAGGAAGACATGCAAATGATCAAGAGGCATATGAAAAAATGCTTAACATCACTAATCATTAGGGAAATGCAAATTAAAACCGTAATGAGATATCACTTCACTCCTTTAAGAATGGCTATTACAGAAAAGACAAAAGATAAGTGTTAGTAAGGATATAGAGAAAAAAGAACACTCTTACACTGTTGGTGGAAAAATAAATTAGCACAAACATTATGAAAAACACCATAGAGGTTCCTCAAAAAAATTATAAAGAGAACTACCACATGATCCAACAATTCCACTGGTAGGCATATTCAAAGAAAATGAAATCAATATGTCAACAGGCATCTTCCCTTTCATGTTTGTTGCATCATTATGTACAAGAGTCAAGATATGAAATCAATCTAAGTGTTCATCAATGGATGAATGGCTTTAAGAATGTGGTACATATACACAATAAACTATTCAATAATTAAAAAGAAAATACTGTCATTTGCAATATGGAGCCATTATGTTAAGTGAAATAAGCCAGGGACAGAAAGCCATCTGCTGCGTGCTCTCACTCATATGAAGAATCTAAGAAAGTTGGTTTCGTGGAAAGTTAGAAGTAAAATGGTTTTCACCAGGGTCTGGAGTAGTTGGGGAGCTGTTTGTTAAAGGATACAAAATTTCAGTTAAATAAGAGGAATATGTTCAAGAGATCCATTGTACACATGTTGACTATATCTGATAGTGCATTGTATTTCTGAACAAAACGCTAAGAGAATGGATGCAAAGTATTCTCACTATGAAAATAACTATGTGAGGTAACGTATATGTAAATTTGCTAGATTTAGTCACTCCTTAATGTATATATGCTTTAAAACAATATGCTGTACATGATAAGTACATGAAGTTTTAAGTTTCAATTAAAAAAAGAATGATGGAAAAAAGAGAAGATCAGAGAATATGGAAGAGAATAGCAGCTCAGAAAAATGTTTCTCAAGGAATTTATGATGAAGGTGCCCTCAATGGATGAATAATAATTCAGCACTTAAAGTTTTCACATTATCTAAGTTTTCTCTTGATTATCCTTATGTTTTCTAAAAGATGCACGTTAATAAATTTAGAATGAGGATATTTTGGCAGAATTTTACCTTGATACTTAATCCACAAATACAATGTGTTACATTTTCACTCTTTTCATTAATTAAATTAATCATATCACTATAAATATATATTGCAAAACTTATAAACAAATAGTGGGAAGCTTACATTTTCTCTTCAGCAGTATGTCCTATAGGTTGTGAGACAGATATTTTCATTCTTCTATTCTTTTGTTTAGTATCTATTATGAGCCTAGTACTAGGTACAAGTGTGTAGTATTAAATGACACTCAATGACTACCCTCATGGAAATTATAGTCTGAACAGTTAATAAGCACTCCCACCTCACGTTAAGGATGAAAAAACAAACAAACAAACTTAAACAAAAGAAAGAATTGATGTTTTTAAGTTGTAATGTGTTTCATAAAGGCAGTAAATTTTAGGGGGAAAGAGCAGATTAAGAGACAAGAATCAGAAAACTTTCCGAATAAACTTGCAGGAATTTTCTAAATGAAGACTTCAGGGCAGAGTGGAAAGTGTATTCCTGGCAGAGGAAACCAAGCATTGATACAATGACCTGAAGTGGAAAATAACTTGGTACATTAAAAGAAGTTAAAAAAAAAAATCAGGATGGTTATAATATAGAAGATATTGGAAACAGTGAGCGATGTTGGAACCTTCTAGGTTATGCTAGTAGATTTGGGAAGAATTCAAAGAGCAAAAATAAGAAGGATGACACAGTGTAATCTACTTTCTATGTAACTACAAAAGAGTTGGGTAATTCATCAATTGGAATCCATGCATGTTGGAAATAACATCTTGATTCAAAAAAAATCCCAGAAATCAACAAATAGTATAATATCCTACTAAAAATTGTTGAATACTAAAAAGAATCAAAAATTTGGAAACACCACATTTAGATAATATATTTTTAGATATACACAAATGTAGAAAACTATTTCAGGCTGGGCGTGGTGGCTCAAGCCTGTAATCCCAGCACTTTGGGAGGCCGAGACGGGTGGATCACGAGGTCAGGAGATTGAGACCATCCTGGCTAACACGGTGAAACCCTGTCTCTACTAAAAAATACAAAAAACTAGCTGGGTGAGGTGGCAGGCACCTGTAGTCCCAGCTACTTGGGAGGCTGAGGCAGGAGAATGGCGTGAACCCGGGAGGCAGAGCTTGCAGTGAGCTGAGATCCGGCCACTGCACTCCAGCCTGGGCGACAGAGCGAGACTCCGTCTCAAAAAAAAAAAAAAAGAAAATTATTTCAAGTATCAAAGTAAAGTTTCACTCAATATACAGGGTAATGAAGTGAGGGAAGGCAAGATGTGGGATGAGGTGGAGCCCACGTGTAGATGCATCAATTTTGGTAACATTCTACTGCTTAATTTTGGTGTCAGCTCACAGTATTTATTTTATTATTTTGCCTTCTAAGTTCTAAACTAATATGGTTTATTTTAGTATGGCATACACTATGTTAAAAACCAACCCAAATGTCCATCAATGACAGACTGGATTAAGAAAATGTGGAACATATACACCATGGAATACTATGCAGCCATATAAAAGGATGAGTTCATGTCCTTTGTAGGGACATGGATGCAGCTGGAAACCATCATTCTCAGCAAACTATCACGAGAACAGAAAACCAAACACTGCATGTTCTCACTCATAGGTGGGAATTGAACAATGAGAACACTTGGAGACAGGAAGGGGAACATCACACACCGGGGCCTGTCGTGGGGTGTGGGGAGGGGGAGAGATAGCATTAGGAGATACACCTAATGTAAATGACGAGTTAATGGGTACAGCACACCAACATGGCACATGTATACATATGTAACAAACCTGCACGTTGTGCACATGTACCCTAGAACTTAAAGTATAATAAAAATAAATATATAAATAAAAAAATAGAATGGGTTGGTGTGTGGGGGCTGCGGGGAGGAATAAAGTAGAGGCTAAGAAACCGGATAGGAGGACGATGAACTTCTTAAATTGACGGAGTTAAGTGAAGAAGAGAAATGTGTAAAAGATGGCTCCTAAGATTCTGGCTCCATCAATAGGAGGAAAGGTATGGCCTGTTTCTGAGATAAAGAAGATTAAAAGAGGGCTGGGGAAGACAGAGTATTCATAAACATTTTGATCTTGAAATTCCAGAGAGTAATCTTAGAAGTAGCACTGGGGCTTAGAAATCTGTCATTCAGAAAGAAGTCTGGCATGAAGATACCCAGTTTGAATTCATTCATGTATAGAATGTGTTTGAAGCCATAGGAATGGATACGAGAGGAAGACGGGAAGAGGAAGGAGGAAGAAAAGATGAAGAAAAACACTCCAGTTTTAGAAATATTTTGAGGAGGTGAATTTTGTAAAAGAGACTACAGGGTGATCTGAAATGTAAGAAAGAATTATCTAAGAGGGTATAGTGTCATGCATTCCAAGAAAAAAATACTATATTAAGAAGAAAAAAATGGTTACTTACATTGAACGTTCTTGATAAATCTAATTATGTGACAGAGTTTCTATGCAGTTTTGTTAACTCTGAAATAATCCAAGACTTCAAAAGGTTCAGCTTTGTTGGTGCAAAGGGAATGGATTCCAAATTGGAGTGAGTTAAAGAATAAATGGAAATAGGGTTATGGAGGGTATTAAAGAGTCTAGAGAGACAAGATGGTAACTGAAATCATTTTATTTTCCTTTTAGTTTGATGTAGTTCTTTCTTAAGATCAAAGATGCTAAATATGTAATGCTGATTGAAATCCTGAATATAAGAAAAAATAGATTGAGGATGCCAATGAGATATAAGTAATGGTTGCAGGTTTGTTTTATTTATTTATTTTTATTTATTTTATTTATTTATTTATTGAGACAGAGTCTTGTTCTGTCAGCCAAGCTGGAGTGCAGAGGCCTGATCTCGGCTTACAGCAACCTCTGCCTGCCAGGTTCAAGCGATTCTCCTGCCTCAGCCTCCCAAGTAGCTGGGATTCCAGGCATGCACCACCAGGCCCAGCTAATTTTTGTGTTTTTAGTAGAGACAGGGTTTCATGATGTTGGTCAGGCTGGTTGTTGCAGTGTTTTGAGAAGGTAACATCGGTTGGGATATACATTTTATTGACCTTTAAAATAAAGAAGAGAAGTTTCTCCATAGAGAAACTCTTTAGTAGAATTAAACTAAAAAAGAATTAGGGTTTATGTGAATATGACTGTTTTTTTTGTTTGTTTGTTTGTTTGTTTTTTGAGATGGAGTCTGGCTCTGTCACCCAGGCTGGAGTGAGTGGCGCGATCTCAGCTACACTGCAAGCTGAGCCTCCCAGGTTCACGCCATTCTCCTGCCTCAGCCTCCCAAGTAGCTGGGACTACAGGCGCCCACCACCACGCCCGGCTAATTTTTTGTATTTTTAGTAGAGATGGGGTTTCACCGTGTTAACCAGGATGGTCCCAATCTCCTGACCTTGTGATCCGCCCGCCTCAGCCTCACAAAGTGCTGGGATTACAGGCGTGAGCCACTGTGTCGGGTCAAATTTGTAGTCTTGAAAGCAGATTTTTTTCAGTTTTGGAATACTGTCTTTTCAATGAAGAAAAAAGTAAGCTAGATTGTTGAGAGTGAGGGAGGAAACGGAGAGTAGAAAAAGTGAATCAGTAGGGTAGGCACTGTTGGTTAGAGTGAAAGAATAAGCTAAATATAAATCCTCTTGTAACACTGCTGCGTGACCTGAAGTAATTTTAGAGCTCTGTGATAACTTCTACTTATCGGGCTTTAACTTTTCTCCAGAAATCTTAAATAAGAAATAATCACTCATCACCCTACAGTATGCACTTCTTCCTCCTCTATTATGTTGATATTATCATTATGATCACCCAATTCACCCAAGTTCCAAATCCTAGAAATATTGACATCTTCATTTATTGACAATTAGTTGCCAAGTATAAATTGTATCTCAATGAAGTGTATGTCTCTTACCCATCTTTTTGCTTACGCAGCTACCAATCTAAAACAGCCCATTATAACTTCTTATCTAGACTAATCTTCCAAATTTCATTTAATCCATATTAGATGCGTATTGTTGGAACCGAACTGTCGATTCCCTCCTGGGCAGGGGTCGCCGCGAAGGATCACCGACACGAGACTCACAGCAGAGAGTTATTTATTACTAGCGCGCTAGGGTCCCAAGCTCTAAGTTGGCCCTGGGACCCCGACTGCTTGTTACAGGCTGTTTATATAGGCAAACACAAGTTCAAACACAGCTTATGGCGCAAAATTCAAACAAAGCTTAAGGCGCAAAATGATTGGGTCTGTCTATGGCCTGAGCAAGGTGTCTTATGCTAATTGGTTAGAGCAGGACCTTATGAGGTTTTTTCCTGGAGTTGTTGATTCCGGGAACTTCGAGGCAGGGTGGGACCCCCAGAATTGGCAGGGTGGGACCCCATGAGGTTGTTTCCCGGAATTGGCAGGGTGGGACCCTATCCAGAGCCACCTGGTGTTAATTTTTTCTATATGAGGCCTAGTTTCTAAGTTTTATGAGGCCTAGTTTCATTCCCTCCTCTTTTTGTGTCAGAGGCTCAATCTTGAGCCTCTTCTTCAGTCCTGAGGGTCTGGTATTGTTGGGTCAGAACCATAGCATGTACTATGTTTAATCTATTTTTCATAAGGGTGAGTAAGCGGTTGAGTATGCATGGCCCGAAAGTCAGGATGAGCGTGAGCAGGATGAGGGGTCCTAAGATGGTGGAGATTAGGGTGCTAAGCCAAGGGGATTGGTTGTACCAATTTTCAAACCAATTTTGCTGAGATTCTCTCTCTTTTTTTCTCTTGTCTAATCTTTCTCTTAGTTTTGCCATAGAATCTTTAACTACTCCTGAATGATCTGCATAAAAACAACATTGCTCCTTCAGGGCTGCACAGAGCCCGCCCTCTTTCAGAAAGACAATTTCTAGTCCTCGTCGGTTTTGTAATACAACTTCAGACAGAGAAGTCAAGGACTCTTCAAGTTTTGAGATAGATTGTTCTATGGCTCTAAGGTCTTCATCTATGGCTACTCTAAGTTGTTGCAGATGATGGTTACCATGCACTAGGGCTGCTGTCCCGGTCCCAACTCCAGCCGCTACTCCAATTCCTAACATAACGGCGAGGGTGAGGGAGATAGGTTCTCTCTTTGATCTAGTATGAGTTTTTTGCTCATACCGGAGATCAAAGGAGTCTCCAGAGTGATAGTATACTCGGGGAACAACTTGTACCAACACGCAATAGTGGGTGCCACTGCTAAAAACGGCTGTGGATACACAGGGGGTGAGCCCAGTGTTGCAAGCCCACCAGTCCGTCTCGGAGGGGACCAAATAGTGATTGGAGCTGGGTACTGTCAAGGTTACATTACAAAGATGCTGATGACTAGGGGGCACTTGGCCTATGCAGGTTCCCGACCCAGAAACTTCAGCCAGGGTTAGTTTTCTTTGTTGTTCCCATGCACATCCAGTAGGATTGGCGGAGTTAGTGAAATTATTAGTGGAGGCAATGCCTTCATAGTAAGGGGGGCCTGTTGCCAGACATAGCCAGCAAGAGGAGGTAAATTCTGGCTTTGTCTGGTTTAAAGCGAAATAGGAGCCCTTTATGAGATTTAGGAGCCTGTCACCTATTCCCAGGTCAAGGGGCCCGCGGGTGACGTTTTGGGCTGAGGGTGTGTATTTAGAGGAGGTGGAGATTAAAGGCGGGGAAGTGCTTTTAGGAGCTCTTGGTTGGGGCTCTCTTGGTGCAGGAACCAGGGGCTTCCTTGTTTCTGATAAAACTTGGTTTGGTCCTACTGCGACAGGGGCTGTGATAGGGTTGACTATTAATTTGATTTGGATAGGGATTCCATACAGTGGCTTTTGGTATAAATATAGGCCCCATATTAACCCGGATATCCAACGGTTATCAGATTTTGCTGCATCTTCAAACTTGATGCGGACCAGATTGCAAGTTTTTGAATATCGGGTTCTGGTGCAGCGCTGGACAAAGGACATGGTTATGTACCAGGGTTTTGTGGCCCATTTCCATTCTCCATCATTAGTAGTTATACAGGACCAACTAGCGCAAAACAGGGCATCTATTTCTCCACAAGTTTTTCTCATTTCTCCTGTCCTGAATCCGGGACAGGCATAGAACCCGTTCCGGCTTACGGACACCCTTCTAGCCTGTTTTCTCCATTCTCCCCCTTCCATGTCATCTATCCTTGCTATTTTGTCTAGGTTGAAATAGAGGTCAGGGAACCAAGTCCCCATAGGAGCAATTTTTGAGGTTTTATCTAAGACCTCATGAGTACTAAAATCAATTACCTGCCAGGTCAGGTTATATGGCCGGTGGGGGTTATTACTGTCAGCGACGCAGGGAAGGAGGGCTAGTAATAAGCAAGGGGCTAGATACGAGAGAGTCTTATCTTGAGCGGGTCCTCGGAGCGTCGGAGTCTCCATGTCTTAGGTGGAGTTGGTCCGGGCGTCTCTGGAGCAGCCTTGGCGTGGGATGCGTGGATCCAAGTGGAGATTCTGTCAACCTTTATGGCTGTGGGCGTGGTCAGGAGAACAATGTAGGGTCCTTTCCACCGAGGCTCTAGTCCTTGAGTGCGATGCCGTCTAACGTAGACAGAGTCTCCCACCTGGAAGGGGTGACTGGTCTGTGGATGTCCTGGTTGGTACAGTTCTGCCAAGGGGGCCCAGATTTGGGCCTGTACTGCTTGGAGTCCTTTTAGCCGGGCCTGTAGGTCAGTCTTAGGATCGGAGGGGGAGAAGGAATTAAGCAAAGTTGACAAAGGGGGAGGTCCTCCGTAGAGGATTTCATATGGAGTGAGCCCGAAACGGTTAGGCGTATTTTGGGCCCTCAACAGAGCTAAGGATAGGAGGCGTCTCCAATCTTTTAAACCAGTCCCTAAGGTCAATTTAGTAAGGGTCTCTTTTATTGTTCTATTCATTCTTTCTACCTGTCCTGAGCTCTGGGGTCTATAGGCACAATGTAATTTCCAATTAATCCCCAATATCCTGGCGAGCCCCTGACTTACCTGAGAAACGAAGGCCGGCCCGTTATCTGACCCAATTACCTTGGGAAGTCCGAATCTAGGAAAGATTTCTTCCAAAATTTTCTTGGCTACTATGTGTGCCGTTTCTTGCCGGGTGGGGTAGGCTTCTACCCATCCTGAAAAGGTATCTACAAACACCAGTAAGTACTTATATCCAGCATAGTGAGGTTTTACTTCAGTGAAGTCTATTTCCCAATAGACTCCTGGGCGGTTACCACGAGTTCGTTTCCCTTCTGGCACTCGGGTAGCCCCAGCGTTTACCTGCTGACAGACCTTACAGGCAGATGTCACTTGTTCTACGAGGGTACTTGCCTTTGGGATTAGAAAGTCAGTTTTTTCAATCAGTAATTTTAGCTTTCGATTACTCAAGTGTGTCCAGGCATGCATCTGCTGGATCATTGCCAGGGCCTCCTTTTGGGGAAGGACTATTTTTCCTCCTTTTTCCCAGTTTTTAGTGTCTTTGTTTTCTATAGCCCCTATGGCCTTTGCTTCTTCCTGGTCTTCTGGGGTATAAGTATGTTCAATAGTTATGTGGCTGGTTTCGTCAGGTTCTGTGGCTAGGGTCAGTACTTCCGCCATGGCGGCTTGCCTGGCTACTTGGTCAGCCTGTCTGTTTCCTACTGCGACTGGATCCTGTCCTTTCTGATGCCCGGGGCAGTGAATTATAGCCACTTCTTGAGGAAGAAAAAGGGCTTTTAATAAGGCTATTATTTCAACTTTGTTCTTGATTTCCTTTCCTTCTGAGGTTAGGAGACCTCTTCTTTCATAGATACTTCCATGAGTATGAGCCGTTGCAAAAGCATACCGGCTATCAGTATAAATGTTAGCTTTCTTTCCCTTGGACAGCTCTAGGGCCTTGGTTAGTGCTATTAACTCAGCCTTCTGTGCAGACGTGCCAGGAGGTAGTGATTGTGCCCAAATGGTGTTGTGGCCATCTACTACCGCCGCTCCCGCCCTCCGGGTACCTGAGTCAAGGTAACTGCTGCCGTCTGTATACCAGGTGTGATCCGCGTCTGGGAGTTCTTGGTCTTTAAGGTCTTCCCGTGTTCCATGGGTCTCAGCCAGTACTTGCCGGCAATCGTGTGGGCTTGGTTGGTCTTCTGGTACTGGCAGCAGCGTAGCAGGGTTTAGGGTGACTGGAGGGCCAAACCGGATGCGGTCCGTGTCCAGTAGGAGGGCCTGGTAGTGGGTTAGGCGTGCGTTGGTTATCCATCGGTCCGGGGGCTGCCGCACTATGGCCTCTAGAGCATGTGGGGTAATAACAGTCAGTGGCTGCCCAAGGGTTAACTTAGCAGAGTCCTTGACCAGCATAGCGGTGGCTGCCATGATACGGAGACACGGGGGCCAGCCGGCCGCCACAGGGTCCAGCTTTTTAGACAGGTATGCTACCGGTCTTTTCCAAGGCCTTAATTTTTGGGTCAAGACCCCTTTGGCAATCCCTTGCCTCTCATCCAGGAAGAGGGTAAAGGGCTTTGAGGTGTCCGGTAACCCAAGGGCCGGGGCAGACAAGAGTGCTTGTTTTAGTGCCTCAAAAGCCAATTGATGCTCTGTCTGCCAGGTGAAAGGGGTGCTCTCCTTGGTGAGTGCATAAAGGGGGGCGGCCAGTTCAGCAAAACCGGGTATCCACAAGCGACAGAACCCAGCAGTTCCCAAGAATTCACGTACCTCCCTGGGATTTCGTGGTGGTGGAAGGCGAGCCACTGTCTCTATGCGCCCAGGGGTGAGCCACCTTTTCCCTTCACTCAGGATATACCCCAGATATGTTACCTTGGTCTGACAGAGCTGTGCCTTCTTGGCGGATGCCCGGTATCCTTTTTCACCCAGTGCCTGGAGTAGATGCCTGGTACCTTGTATACAGATTTCCTTTGTAGGAGCAGCCAAGAGGAGGTCATCCACATACTGGAGTAGAGTCACTTCTGGATTTTGGGTCCGGAAGTCGGTCAGGTCTCGATGAAGAGCCTCATCGAAGAGAGTGGGAGAGTTCTTGAATCCTTGGGGAAGCCGGGTCCAGGTCAATTGGCCCGAAATTCCTTTCTCAGGATCCTTCCACTCAAAGGCAAAGAGTTCTTGGCTTTGGGGGGCCAGAGGTAAACAGAAGAAAGCATCTTTTAAATCTAATACTGTATACCAGTTATAGCCTGGTTTTAAGGTGCTGAGTAAGTTGTAAGGATTGGGGACCGTGGGATGGATGTCCATGGTTCTTTTGTTGATTTCTCTCAAGTCTTGGACAGGCCTGTAATCCTGAGTACCAGGCTTTTTTACTGGCAGAAGAGGAGTGTTCCAGGGCGAGCGACAAGGTCGCAACACTCCGAGTTCTAAAAATTTGTTAATGTGCTGCCGAATTCCTATATGAGCCTCTCGGCTCATGGGATATTGCTTGATAGACACGGGCACCACTGTGGGCTTTAAATCAATTATGATTGGGGCTTGATACTTAGCTAGCCCGAGTCCTCCCATTTCCGCCCAAGCTTGGGGAAAGTCTTGCAACCAAACATCGGGGAGGCTAGTGATGACTGGAGCGTCGAAAAGCCGATGCTCATCTTGCAGAGACACAGTTAAAATTTGGATGGGCTGACCGTCCCGATCTAATACTTGGGCCCCAGTCTCGGAGAAGTGGATTTGGGCTCCGAGCTTGGTCAGAAGATCTCGCCCTAGGAGGGGGTATGGGCATTCAGGTACCACCAAGAAGGAATGTGTCACCATTCCTTGTCCAAGATTAACTGTCCGGTGGTTAGTCCACTTGTGCAATTTTCTCCCTGTTGCCCCCTGGACCCAGGATGTGCGGGAAGACAGGGGCCCGTCTGCCTTTGTCAAAACTGAATGTTGGGCCCCTGTGTCCACCAAGAAGGTGGTGGGATGCCCCCCTACAGAGAGAGTTAGCCGGTGCTCAGGGGGGGCTCCAGAGCCTTGACACCCCTATTCGCTATCTTCACCTAGGGTGAGGACAGCGGCAGGTTTCTTTTGGTCTTTAGGACGCTTGGGGCAATCGTTAATCCAATGTCCCCATTCTTTGCAGTAGGCACACTGGTCTTTTTCCACTTTTGGCCGCCTCCGCTTCTCTCCCTCTCTCCCTGGTCCTTTCTCTCTCACAACTGCCGCCAGGATTTTTGTTAAATGCTTATCCCTCACTCGGTCCCTATGATCCTCTCGCTCCATCTGTTCCTTCGCTAACCTGGCTTCCTTTTCCTCAGGGGTTTCTCTCTTATTATATACTTTTTCTGCCTCCCTAAGCAATTCCTGTAATCCATAGGTTTGGATTCCATCTAGCCTTTGGAGTTTTCCTTTTATATCTAATGCAGCTTGGTCTATGAATGCCATAGCTACGGTAGCCTTATGTTCTAGGGCCTCTGGATTGAATGGGGTATACATTCGGAACCCTTCCAGAAGCCTTTCCATGAAGGCTGCCGGGCTCTCGTCCCTTTCCTGAGTTATAGTCCTTACCTTGGCCAAATTTGTGGGGCGCTTTCCTGCCCCTTTGAGACCCGCCAACAGAGCCTGGCGATAGATTCGGAGACTCTCCCTACCTGGTGCCGTTTCATAGTCCCAGTCTGGGCGGGTGAGGGGAAATCCCTCGTCTATTTCATTGGGAAGTTGGGTTGGGAGGCCTCCTGGTCCTGGCACATTTTTCCGGGCCTCCAGGAGGACTCGCTGCCTTTCTTCAGTGGTTAGGAGGACCTGCAAGAGTTGCTGGCAATCATCCCAAGTGGGCTGGTGAGTGAGGAGAATGGATTCTATCAACGAGGTTAGGGCCTGGGGGTCTTGGGAAAAGGAAGGGTTATGGGTTTTCCAGTTGTAGAGGTCAGAGGCAGAGAAGGGCCAGTACTGGACCGTGCGATTGACAGTACGGAGGGGAAAAAGGGAGGATTGCCAAGTGGAAGGGCCATCTGGGTCCTCAGTCCGCCGCAAGCGGAGACGTGGAGGTGTTGGCGGCGGCGTCCGAGGGGTGAGCTTCGGCGGGGCTGGAGAAGGAGACGGGGTGGAGGGAGGGGCCGAGGGAGAAGTTGGAGAAAGGGTAGGGGTCGAGGCGGTAGAGGAAAGAGCTGGGGACAAGACAGGGGGCAAGGGTGAAGCGTAAGGTGGAGGTCCCAGAAGGGGGTTCTGAGGTGGAGGAGGCAGGGGGTCAAGAAGGAGGAGATCCCTCTGGGGTTCATCTGGGAGGACTGGCTTAGGCGGGTCCGGATTCCGATTCTTTGGGGCTTCTAAGGCAAGGAGGGTAGATTGGGATGGGGAAGGGGAATGGAGGAAGGGTTTCACCCAAGAGGGAGGATTTCGGACCAGATCCTGCCAAATAATTATGTAGGCCACCTGGTCCTGGTGTCCGAGTGGCCCAGGATCCATCACTTTTGCTTTAACCTGCAAGATAATTGAGAGGTTAAATGTTCCGTCCCGGGGCCACTCCCCATGGAGGGCTGGCCATTCGGACGAGCAGAATGTTTTCCATCGTCCCTTACGGACTTCTACAGAGAGGTGGTGGGCTCGAGCCCAGACATCAGGGAAGTGAGTCAGGGTTAGAGACAAAGGAGTCGTCAACGTCTGTCCCATTTCGTCCATGTATAACAAGGACAAAACGAAAGTAACAAAAACAAAGACCAGACAAGTAAGGAGAAGCCGCGCGGCCAGAGAGTGGCGCCACAAGATCACAAAATATTCAGACGGCAGGGGCGACCTGCCTACAGATTTGAGGAGGCTGACTGAGTCGTCAGCCTTCTCCCAGACTACCGCCAGGGCGTCCCCCGGGGCGTAAGTGGGAAGGTGCCAGACACGTCTGTCCCCCTTCCCCACTTAATTCAGAAGGAGTACTCCCCAGAGTTCAGAGTTAGCCGGCAAGACAGACATAACAAAACGAAAGTACCTGGTGGGTCCGTTCAGTCAGCAGTCCGTGGCCCGGGCCAGATGGGTCTCCGCCGGATGGGTCGGGGGTCCTCGGACGACCCCACTTCCCGGCCAACGCACCAAATGTTGGAACCGAACTGTCGATTCCCTCCTGGGTAGGGGTCGCCACGAAGGATCACCGACACGAGATTCACAGCAGAGAGTTATTTATTACTAGCGCGCTAGGGTCCCAAGCTCTAAGTTGGCCCTGGGACCCCGACTGCTTGTTATAGGCTGTTTATATAGGCAAACACAAGTTCAAACACAGCTTATGACGCGAAATTCAAACAAAGCTTAAGGCGCAAAATGATTGGGTCTAGCTATGGCCTGAGCAAGGTGTCTTATGCTAATTGGTTAGAGCAGGACCTTATGAGGTTTTTTCCTGGAGTTGTTGATTCCGGGAACTTCGAGGCAGGGTGGGACCCCCAGAATTGGCAGGGTGGGACCCCGTGAGGTTGTTTCCCAGAATTAGCAGGGTGGGACCCTATCAGGGTGGGTCCTTATCGAGGCAGGGTGGGACCCTATCCAGAGCCACCTGGTGTTAATTTTTTCTATATGAGGCCTAGTTTCTAAGTTTTATGAGGCCTAGTTTCAGTATCTCTATTATTCTCTCTAAAATGCAGGCTGAATTAGTTTGTTTCCTTAAAAGTCTTCGAACACTCTCATGGTCTTCTCCACAACTTGTAATTTTTCTATCACACATACCTGGATTTTAGTGATATGACTTAACTTTTTTTCTCATCTCATCTTACACTTTTTCACTATGTATGCTTCCTAAGTCTTCTAAATTAATGTATTTATTTTACCTATTTTCATCTACATTTTTATAAAGCCATTGATTGTTAAGCTGTGAGTCTTAAAACTGTAATACTCCTACCTTTTAAGCCAATTTTATTTACATATACTTTAAGCCAGTCTCAAAGATTATCTTCATTATCATGTATTTTCTCATCTGCCAAGACTGCTAAGACGTGTTTTTCCTTCTTTGCCTCACTTTCCAGTTTTCTATAGTCTTTATTGGTGCCTTATTTGTGTTATTGTCATATTCTGCTTCACAGAAACAGATGACATGGATTCAAATGTATGCTTTACATTTTTAAACTGTTTCATCATGAGCAAATAACTTAGGACTTTGAGCTTAAGTTTCTTCGTTTGAGGAAAAAACACAGGGATATTACATTATTTTGAAGATGAAAAAATACATGAAAACAATAAAATATTAGATCCCAACCCTCTTTTATCATTCATTTTTACCACTCTATTATTTAAAATCATGTTTTTCATAAAATATGCATTCTATTAATGCTTATCAAAGTAAATTGAACATGTCAAAACTTGTCTTGAATAACTCTTTAATCTCTGAAACTGCTAATGAAGAATTAACATATATAGCATTAGTCATGAGCTCCTTGGAAATTATTTATAGGGATTTTTCCATTCACAATAACCCACTAAAGTCTAGAAAATAAAGTGATGGGTTTGTGTTTGTGTTGTTTTTTTTTTTTTTTTTCATTTTTTTGAGATAGAAAATGGAGGCACTGTCCACAAAGAAGAGGCCAAGTTGTAGTGTCACCAAGAGTCTACAGAAAGTGAAATGGAAGAAATAAAAGGAAGGGGAGGGGATATGAAACCAATTTTTGCTTTAAAACTTTTGTTTGGGCTGATTCTGAAAAGGAAAAAAAAAATCACGGAAAAAAATACAATGCTCAGGATCTAAAATTACAAAACGAACACAAGGTTTTATTAGGTCCCATTTTTTCCCTTTGAGAGTCACAATTGAGAGATCAGCCTTCTAAGTAATAAAATATGTATATATTGAAAACAGAAACCACCCATAAGATGTGATAATCAACTCCTATTTCTTAATTTTCACAAACATTTGAAATACATTAAAATATTTCCTAACTAGCAATTACAAACTAAAAAACCTTTTTAAAATAAATCACATAGGCATTTTCATGTCAGTAGGAGCCTCTTGATGGCAACAAAGCTTTGTAATTCATAGGTGCCTGTTTTTATCCCACATTTTAGCATGGTTATCAGAAATGTTTCTAATTCTGTGTTAAGTACAAAAACTATTATATAATCAGTTTGTTACCTGAAGGGTGGATTACGGCTTTGCATTTTTGTGAAGTTTTAAACTCATGCTTCAAATGAAATATACATGCTTGATGGAAATAATACTCAGTTGCATTTGTTGTTTACCATTTCAGAAAATTGCAGAAACCACAGTGTTTTAAATCTGCCATGGAATGTGAAGGCACCTTGCCAGAGATTCAAGATGCTGTAAATGTAGGAGCAGGAAGAATGATGTGTCTAAAAATCCTGGACAGATTCCTGAGTATCTCATGACTGATAGGGTCAGTAGGCGGCTCTGAAACTCTACAAGCTACTGCAGGAAGTGTTCAATTTAGATGCAGGGAACCTCAAAGGTTTGGAAATCAGATATTGGAATGTGGGATGAATTTTTCCCCATAATATAATATTACAAGTAGTAGTAAATTTCTTATACTTTCCACTCCAGAGCTCAATGAAACCATATGTATGTATGTGTGTGTGTACATACACACACTTAGATGACAGAGATAGATAGATAGATAGATACACAGATACATAGATAGATAAATTTAGATAGATCAGCGACTAGCCTAGGATCAGCAGCTTTACATTATTCAAAATTCCTGCCAGGGATCCTCTGTTTTTGGTGAGGAAAGCATATAAAGAAGCCAGGTACTAGGTGCCCACTAAGTTTGGCATTTTAAAAAATCACAGAATTCTTTGTATGATCAAGTCTTTATACCCAATTACATAATTAACCTGTATAGGCATACTTGAAATGGTACCTCAGCTTAAGGAAGAGCAAACAGAGAAAATATCAACTTCTCTTTAAGAAGATCTTCATTAACAATAAAGAAGACCATAATGATGTCTGTCCATGAGCTTGATTGCTGGATCTCTTTAGCATTCAATAGTTTCCACTAGCCTTTCCTCCTGATGGAGTGGGACAGATATCTCTGTGAATTTCTGCATTTTCCAAATTTCACCCACATCTTGATCACCTTAATCTTTACTTCCTCCTTTTGCATCTTATTTACTAAATCTTCCCTTATTCCCAGATGCTTTCTCAGGATTCAGAGATTGATGCTATTCTTTTCTTTCATCATCTGCATCATCTTGGGGGAATTTTACTACTTTTAAGTAGTTTCACATTGCTGTATACATGAATATATATGTATGCTTCTAGATGATCACATTTGAGGCCAAGCAGTTACGAAACCTCAGACTCATAAAGTTGTAATTTTACACACGGGCATTTTGCACTCCCAGTTTCATATTCTCTGTTCCAGGTAGGCATATAGTTTTACTCTTTACTATTTGAACACAATTATTTAGCCTCCCTCACATTCCTTGTCATAATCTCCATAAGGGCGGGAATTTTGTACTCTCTGCCTTCAAGTCTCCAGTGTCTAACAGTATCTGATATTAGTGATTATTTAAAGAAGAAATATACACAAGGAAATATTTTAAAAAGATATTCATCCTATAAATTAGAGATAGAACCCAAGGCTATGAAATTGTTAATAGGTAAAACATGTGTTCCATTTCTGATAAATTTGGATTTTGATTAAAATCAACAAGAAAAAAATAAGAAATTATAAAATTAAAAATATGTACTTTAAATTGCTATTCTTGGCTTGCATATGGCTAAAAAAGACTGTAAAGAGTATTCTGGTCATTAAAAATTGTAAAATCACGAGTTAAAAAAAAAGAATGAAAAATGTTACATTACCCATATAGCTTCAAAAGGCACAGCTCACATCCTTCCTGTTCAGGTATTCTTATCTGACCAGATTGTGCTCCAATACTTTACTCTTCTTAATAGGCTCACTGTTAACCTGTTTTGGGATCAGAGAATAGGCAATGGGAATAAATAGCAAGTCTTCAGCTTTGTAATGTTGCCCAAAAGACCTTAATCAACAACCATTGATTTTAAATCTAGGAGGAGGTCAGCCACAGTCATGTGCATTAATATTTATTAAAAGTTGTAGGTAAAATATAATAAAAATTAGATTTTCTATTTATCCACATTCAGATGGCAAGGAAATTAGGCTGTAGAAGCACCAGTAATTGATTCCAGCTATTTTCTTAACTTTAGCTTGGCAGGCTTCTGGTGCTGACTTGTGAGTGCATTCTGAGGTGATATTTACACAAATCAGACCTGAGAACAGGAGGACTCCAATATTTTTTTCATAAAATCTGAGTCAAGGGACAAGCACTTGTCTACAAAACAGTAGGAAAGCAAACTAAACTTCCTGTAATCTGTGTTTCTTCTTCTTCTTCTTCTTCCATAGGGAATGTTGAACTCACAGAAGACTAGTAAGGGTTAAAAGAGGCAAGGAGATGTGACTCCACACATTTCAAAATCTTATATACCTCAAAAATGTAGAAGCCAACTGACAGCAAGCCAGTCAAAATCAACAAACGGTGATTTTATCTATTGAATTGAATGTTTACAAAATGATGTAGAAAGGAAAGAGGAAAGAAAAGAAGATTCAGTTTTTATATTTCAATTATTCTCTCCCATACTTTTAACATCTCGATACTGATGAAGCTGATTATTGCTGGGGTAGGGAGGTAGAAGGTATAGGGCAAACAATGATATACAGAGAACTATAAGAATATCATTTCCTAAATAATCTCATAATGATGTTCCAAGGCCATTGAGGCCACACTGAAGCAACCTGCAAGGTCATGTATTAAAAAGTTCCGATCATTTCTATATTTTAGAGACTAGGCAGACATTCAAACTTCATCTCTGTCATCTGTATCTTTTGTCCACAGAGGTCACTTCAGGGGTCTATTCTCCCACAAAGCACAAAACAGTGGATACCTAGAGTACATAGTAGCACAGGAAAGTACAACAGAAAGGAGACAGCGTTTGTGTTGGGATAAAGTAGACTCACAATACCGTGTAGTTTCCCTTAATATTAACTTACATTTACATAGTAACTCATTCTTTTTCAAAGCATTTTCACATGTCATTAGAAATGCATAACAGTTATCTCCAAGTTGTATTTGCTAACAGATGTCATATTCATTATGCTAGTCGCCTTAACACATTGACAATCATATTTCAAGCAATCATTATCAGAGAGTATTCAGTGACCTTAAAGGAAATTGCAGATTAAAAAAAGAAAGGATTTCAGGGCTGGGATAGAATAGGAATGGGTAACCTAGATTACCCTTAAGGTAACTTGAGAAATAGTAGACAGCAAATCCAGCTATAGTACATGACAAATATGTACAGATCAAGATCATCACCAATCAAAAGGGGTGCAGATTGAACATTTAAACCCAGATCTCTAGATAGATCAGCGTCAGTCATGTGTCTTTAAATAAGGGTGTTTATAACATTGACTAGCTAATTCACCACACCCATTTATTCTTTTACCTAGGTGCACAGACAGTAATCCTTGAAATATTACGAGGTTGTATTGACTGTGAAGCACAAATACTATTTTTTGTAGTGTTATGTGAACAAGAAATAAATTTCTAACATGTTTCAGCCACTATGCACTTTTCATCCATCTTCAAGAGTAGCTGAAATAAGCTCAGCTTCTATCACAGCCCAACTGCATAAAGTCATCTAAAAGTCATTCAGTTCAATCAGTGTGTCTCAGGCTCTGTAGGCCCGTTTCTAGAGAATGACTGGAAAATTATGTGATTTATTGTTTGTTTATTTTTGCCACTGTTGGCTTCATTTCAATGGCTTCTGTCCCCTTAAATCTCTTGAAATTAAGAGAAGAGTTTACCTTCCCCAGTTTAATTTCTAGTGTGCTCTAGGACAAGGTTTACACATAACTCTTAATCTCTGGCGTTTGCTGCTACTGGATACTTTGTACAACGGTTTTTACCCAATTTAGATCTGAGGCCTGGACCCAACCAAGCATTGGCCCTTTCACTGTTGAGCGCCCCAACCGTTTTTGCCCCACAAAGATGTTGTAGATTATGCTTCTAATAAGTCAGAACAAAAATGTGATTCTTCATTGGTGAGTCGCTATGCAGTAGGATAGTGATAGCCACAATTTAGTACTCAGAATTGTGAAAGCTGAAGTCCAACCCCTGCGGAGACAGAAAAAGGAGGAATTAATAATGTGTCAGTACTCAGGTCAAAACACCTGGAATTTAGAAGTTAAGAAAGAAAAATATACTGACAATAACATGGCATAAACACCATTGCATATGAAAATATTATTTATAACATTATGAACACATTTTTTTATATATATATATTTTTCTTTTGAGACGGAGTCTCAGTCTGTCACCCAGGCTGGAGTGAGTGGCGCGATCTCGGCTCACTGCAAGCTCCGCCTCCCGGGTTCCCGCCATTCTCCTGCCTCAGCCTCCCGAGGAGCTGGGACCACAGGCGCCGCCACCGTGCCGGGGTAATTTTTGGTGTTTTTGGTAGAGACGGGGTTTCACCGTGTTAGCCTGGATGGTCTCGATTTCCTGACCTCGTGACCTGCCCACCTCGGCCTCCCAAAGTGCTGGGATTACAGGCATGAGTCACCGAGCCTGTCTTATTCACAATATTTTAAAATCATAGTATGTGTATATGTTTTTCTGTTTCTTTGTTTATTTATTACGAGAAGTTAGTAGTTTAGAACTAAACACCGTGCTAAGACTACTTCGAGACTTTGTAATGGGTAATGTAAGTCTGTGAAAGCCTTGGTCATAAATTAGTAAATAATTGAGAGGAACTGATTTCACAGATTCGGAGAACAGATTCTGTAGGTGAAAAGGGCTTGGAAAAATAGGCTGACAATAATTTGGGCTAAAAAGCCATTCAAGAAATGAATGTCTGTTTAAACAACCAAATCCGAGGTCCATAGTGTCACAGTTATCATCTACAGCAAGTGAGTTGGATGAGCTGGAAGAAGAAAAATTCTATTTTAAAACTAAATACATTTATCAACATTTATGTTTAAGTTTATTGTGTACTGCCAGGCACTTTGGATATCTTCACTGCATTGTACAGATTCATGAAGCAAAGTGCTCTTCGTTGACTTTTTAAATACTAACTTAAGGGTTCATGCCAAGTTCTCTCTTATCACTCTTTTCTCATTCAATAACCCTCCAGGGAAGAAGATTGCAAGACTTCAGACTTCATTTCAAATAACACATAGACAACTCTCATCTTCACATTTATTTTCATTTAAATACCAGTTTCACAAGGTTTTAATTTTCCTGACTCTGCTTAGCACATTTAAATGCAGATATAAAGTAATGAAATTACCATAGTCCCAATCTGTGTTATTAACATACAATATTTATTGAGACTCATTAAAAGAGTTGCATTTCTATAGTGACCTTGTTCTTTTATGTTTCCTTATTCTAAATTATTATTTTCAATAATTTCCCTTTATTGTTACTGCCTCAGAATTTAAACAGAAAACCAATATTTGGTTTAATATTTAGAAATATATTTATTTAAAATAATTGCATATAAATACGTATTTTAAATATATTTTAAATATATTTAAAAGTATATGTAATACTCATGTGAAAGCATACCAAATGTGAAATGTATTTGTTAACACTAGCTCCTAAGTGTTATGTTTTAATATATTTTCAATTACACTTTTGAAATTGCCATTGGAAAAAAAATGCAATGAATCGAAAATGCTCAACTAAAACGATTATAGCAAACTGGCCAAAAATGTTGTACAACACTTCAGCAAAAAATTGAACTTCTGCATGCAAACTATGATAGTCTGTATTTCAAGTTATTAATGAATGCACTGATATGCTCACAGAAAACATTAAATAATTGATATTGAACAAAGACATTTTAGCAAAACTGGAAAGCAGAAATTTCTAAATTAGGCCACAGTCATTAAAGCTAATACACAGCACTGTATAATTATTGCTTATCAGTGTTATGATCTATTACCTTCAATATCTCCCCAACAAAAGACGGACTTCTGTACTATATTCTCTCTCTCTCTCTCTGTGTGTGTGTGTGTGTGTGTGTGTGTGTGTATAAACAAAATAAATACATTCTAATGGAATATATTTTTTTAAAAATATGGAAGACTGTAAACTTCATCATACACAAATTCACTTTTCAATAAAAAGAAAATGGCATTTCTGTGTTCCCGTAGGTTTTCCTAGATCTTTTCCTGTACACATATACATAGATCATATGAACTCTTACATGTTTGTATGTATGCACACATTATTTAGTGTAATCATGCTATATGTCTTGTTCTGTGATGCAGTCTATTTTTACCTAGCAATACATTACACATAAAATTATCTATACATATTCTTTTGAGGGTTTTATTATTCCATATTTCTTTATCCAATAATTTACTCATTCTTTCATTAATTGCTATGTGGTTTATTCCTGTGTTTCAATATGCCCATCATGCTGCAATGAATGTTGTTAAAGGTATTTTCTGCAATTCTATGAGTATTTTTGTAAGACAAAGTTACTCAATGTATTGATGGATTGAGTAATATACACTTTTGTTTTGCTCTTTATCTTACATCCTAATCACTGAAACTTACAACCTTCTTTGAACTTTGACTATGTACGTCCTCCAGGTATTATTTTTTTTCCATACAAACAATAGGAAAATGTGCTATATATGTATTGTTTTTGAAATTCTCACTGGGCTTCAGTTTCTCAACCCTAAAAGGAGTGACTAAAATGGCCACCTAAACATTCCTTTCACTACTGGTATCTTAGCCACCTAGACACAAAAATTACATTCTGGTAAGGGAAATGATTTAAGTAACTGTCAGTGAAGTATAATATCTTGGTGGTCAAGGAAGATTTACTTTAAAAAATGTATAGCAATCATATATTCAAATGGAAAGCCAATGTAAATTTGTGATCTTAAAAATAATTTTCCAGCTCTGTAACTAAATGTGGTCTACCAGCAGTGGTGCCTCACTGAAGCCTGCCAGCCAAAGACCACCTCCATTTTCATGTCTAATACTTTCTTCAAGGAAACCAGAAACACTTAAGGTATAACAATATCAGCAACAATGACAATAATAAAAAAATATCTAGTTGGGAGAACTTGAAGTGAAGCAGGCTCAGAAATGCTGCCCTTGTCTCCTTTGGAGAATAAATTCTACTAGAGGCCACTTGGTAGGATGCACTGATTAGGGAAGGAAATTGCACTTGAGGATAAACTCAGGCCCTGAGGGGTTCCTCAAAGTGTTGTTAGAAATTTGCACAAAGATACAAGATGAGCAGTTGCAAAGAAGACAGTGAACTTGAGGACAAAGAAATTAGTTTAGGAACTGGGTGCATCCATAAAGTTCTCTTCCAGCATTACTTACATTCTTGAGGTTTTGGTTTAGATTAGATGAAAATCTATATAAAGAATGTAATTTAAAATGTCTTTACTTCATTTGTGACAATACTTTCTTTTTCATTAATAAAGTATGGCACATCAATATGGCACATCAATACCTGCAGCATATGGATGCTGTGAATGACAGTAATGGGCAATCTAGAAAAGATAGCCTGCCCTATAAAAAGCCCCAGGAAATGCATTTTGGAAGCCCTTTTAGAAGTCGCAGAGGTGTATCTCTTGTGAAGTTCGGCTCATGAGTTGAAGAGGACAAAGTAAAACATTGCCTAAGGAAGAATAGAGAACAAATGGAAGACAGAGCAACAATGTCAACAGATCTGATTTGGGAATGGTCACCTAGTTTCTCAATTATACTAGAAATTGGCTTTAATAGGGGGTGTTCTAAATGATGCTCTGTGTCAAAAGATATTTGTAATTAAGTTTTCGTGTAGCTATATATACATAAAATGTATTGAAATAGAATTATGAACACTTACATACCCATTATCCTATGAGTCTGGCACTGTTATATATAGAAGTTCTTGTTTCTTGAACCTTATATTTTAAAGGGGGGAAGGGAATACCTAAAAATGGTAAACCAATGGGCGCTCAAGGTAATTTCAGAAAATGGTAAGCAACTGTGAGGAAAATAAACGGGACAAGGTGAGAGAAAAAGATGCAAGCAGTGGAACAAGGTTGCTTAGACTGGAGTATGGAAAAAAAAATTTGAAGAGAGTGAAATTTGAGTGGAGACATGAAAAGAGAGAAGAACCATAGAAAGACCAAAAAAGGATTTCTTCAGGGAGAGGAAACAAATACTCCAAGTGCCTTAAACTGGACCTGATTTAGCCTGTTCAAAAAGACAAGAGGAAATAACTGTGGCTCTAGGGCAATAAAAAATAGAGATATAAAATGAGGGCAGAGCAGTTGGACAGTTAATTAATCATGCAGAGGAGTGGTTTTTGAACTTGAGCAAAACTGGAGAGTGTTACAGAAACAGATTGTACTTTTAACAAGTTCCTAGATGATACTGATGCTTCTAATCTGGATGTTCACCTGTTGAACAATGTTGTGGGGCTTTAAACACAAAGCAAACTTTGGAATTTATTTTATTGTTTCTGAGTGTAATTGAAAGTAATAGGTGATTTGAACAAGTAGAATCTGAATAAAGAATGGATTGGAAGAAGGGAGTAGAGTTTGAAAGCAAAGTGTACTCTCATCCTATTTTACCTTTTGTGTATTTGTTTTTTATTTTATTTTCAGTATAAATATATTTATTTTTCATGGGATTATTTTTAAATTTTAGACTCAGGGGATACATGCTGCATGTTTATTGCGTGGGTATGTTGTATGATGCTGTGGTTTGGGTTTCTCATGATCCTGTTGCCCAAGTAGTGAACATAGATAGTGCCTGATAGTTTTGGATCTCCATTGTGTCTCCTGTAAAAAGCATATTGTTAGATACTGTTTATTTTTTTAAAAAAACAAGTTTAACAACTTCTGTCTTCTGATTGAATTATTTCATCAGAACAATATGGATGCCCTGGTATCATTGATATGATTGGATTTATGTCTCTGCTGTCATAGTTTTTCATCTATATATTCCATTACTAATTTTTTCCTCTGTTTCGTCTTTACTAATTTATTTTTATGAAGTATATATTTTCCTACTATGACATTTTAACTCATTTAATAATTTTAACTATTTTTAGTTACTTTCTTGGGGGTTGCTTTAGGACTTAGAAATCATATTATATTAAATTAGGTGACAGAGACTGTTATAGAAAATAATGCTTCAAAATATGAGCAGTTTAACACAATATTTTTTAAAATCATATATGACTCAATATGGATGTTTGCCTGTCACCTTTTAAGACAGTGATTCAGAGACTTAGTTTCTTCCGTCTCTTGACTCCTCCATCTCTTGAACTTCACAATCATTTGTTTTTAGCCAGTGGGTGAACAAAGATAGGTTACGGAAGTCATTTGCTTCTAAGCCAGCTGGGACAGAAGTAACATTGTTCGTTTCAACACATCTCCCATTGGCAAGAGATTGTCTCATCACTCCCCTCTGTGCTGATGCCAGGAGTTTCAAAATGTAACACCTAGCTGGGTAGCTAATGCAACAACTGTACACAGTGGAAAGGAAGCCTAAATATTTGGTGGACTGCAAGTTGTTTCTGTCATATAAGACATATTTTAGGAGATGATTTTAATACTCTTGGCTAGAGAATTTAATGACTTAAGCTAACAGTGTAGTAGAAGAGGTAGAGGAAAGGATAGATTTATAATATTATAAAGATAAAATGAATAGATCTGATAAAGAAATGTGAGGTATACTATAGATGGTAACATTATTTACTGATATGCAAAAAAAAATTTAAAATAAACAAATGAAAAGGTGGGTTGAGGAGTAAAGAATAAATTAATTTTTGACCCATTAATTTTGAGGTGATTTTTAGATGTCCAAATGAAAATATAAAGCATATATATTAATACTTTTATATATAAACATAGAAAGTATTAAAATACGTATCTAGAGATCAGTAAAGGTCTGGATATATTCACTTAGAAGATATTGGCATGGAGCTAATATTTAAAGCCACAGACAAGATTTTCTAGGGAAAATGAGCAGATAAAAAAAAGAGAAGTCAGCCTGATACCCAGGAGCTTACTGATATTTTGGAGGACAAAAAAGAAGGTAGGCCAGGCATGGTGGCTCACGCCTGTAATCCCAAAATTTTGGGAGGCTGAGGCGAGTGGATCATTTGAGGTCAGGAGTTTGAGACCAGCCTGGCCAACATGGTGAAACCAAGTCTCTACTAAAAATACAAAAATTAGCCAGGAATGGTGGTGTGTGGCTGTAATCCCAGCTACTCAGGAGACTGAGGCAGGAGAATTGCTTGAACTCAGGAGACAGAGGTTGCTGTGAGCCGAGATCGGGTCGCTGCACTCCAGCCTAGGCAACAGAGTGAGACGCCGTCTCAAAAAAAAAAAAAGAAAAAAAACAAACAAGTAAAGACGTTCAAAGAAGCTAAAAAGGAGCTGCCTTTATTGGAAAGGTAAGACTTTAAACATGTGCTGTCATGGAACCCAAGAGAAGGTATTGTTTCAAGAAGGAAAGAATAGTCCATTGTGCTCAATGTTTCTGACATTTCAAATAAGATAAAGAAATCTTACCAAGGTCATTTGACAAGAACATTGTTATCTCCTACCGTTTTCCTTGATCCAGATGTTGTGATTGTTTTAATGAATAGTATATGGAGGAAGTAATGCTATATGACTTCCAAGGATAAGTCACAATAGGAAATACGCTTTCTTCCTTGTTCTCTTTCTCAAGACTCTTACTTTTGAAACTCATCAGCATTATGTGAGGAATGCAAAACTATCCCATATGCTAAAACCACATGAAGAAGAGCATGTGAAGAGAAACAAGGTTCCCAGCTGATAGTCGTTATCGATTGCTAGATATGTAAGTGAACAAGCCTTCAGATGATTCTAGTCCATGAAGGAGTGACAAACCATCCCTGCATTACTTTTTCCAAAATCATGACCCTCAGGATCTGTGAACATAATTTGTTATGATTTGAATACGTCTTCTCCGAAATTATGTGTTGAAATTTAATAACCAATGTGATAGTTTTAAGAAGTATGACTTTAGGAGAAGGTAATGCATCCCCCTTTTTGTTCTTCTACTTTCTGGCACATAAAGACACAGTAACAAGGTTCCATTTGGGAAGCAGAAAGGGTTAGCATTCACCAGACACAGAAACTGCCAGTGACTTGATCTGGACTTCCTCCCCAGCTTCCACAGCTTTTTACATACTTACAAATCCAGTCTCATGCATTTTGTTACAGCAGCACAGATGGACTAAAATGTAGCTGTTTTCCTCCATTTCATTTTGGGTTACTATATTATGCAGCCATAGCAACCAGAATATAAACCTCAGATTCAAGGACTAACCAAGAGGTAATAAATGTGGCTAGGAAAAGGGGATAAAAAGATGTTGGTAAGTATGGGTAGGAGGTAAAGGATGAAGGCTTTTGAATATCTTTGTAAGGACTTTGAAATTTACTCTGAGTAAGATGGGAGCTTTTGCAGGATTCTGAGCAGAGAAGTAACATGATTTGACTTATATCAATATATATATTTGCTTTTTCTTGAAATCACAAATTCTTCACATTTTTTGTGTTCTTCATTAAAAGCAAACACAACTCTGTTGCAGTTACTTCTTGCTTGGTCTTAAACTTCTACCTCCATTTTCTTGGAAATGTAACGTTAGGTTAATAGCAAAGTAATCATAAAATACGGTAGACAACTCTAGATTCTTTTCAGTTTTATTTTCTTCTTTAGAGAAAGTTATTTACAAAAAACTATTAAGGAAGACATTCACCTAGATGACATTCCTAATATTTATCTCTGCTTCCTAATTATGCCAAAGAATAATTGTTTTTGAGTAGAGAATACTTTGGCTGTATTGCAGATTCTCATCTAAATTAAATGCTCAAAAAGGGGAAAAAATCTTTTGTAATCTCATAAGACTGTTAAACTGCAGCTCAAATGTTTGGCTTCAACTCTGCTTGGTTGAGGCAAGAGAATCACTTGAACCCGGGAGGCGGAGGTTGCAGTGAGCCGAGATCGCGCCACTGCACTCCAGTCTGGGGAACAGAGTTGGACTCCATCTCAAAAAAAAAACAAAAAACAAAAAACAAAAAAACCTGAAAGTATCAGGAGCATGCTACTCAGAAATATCATTTAGAAATATTTATAGTTTGTGATATAGTTATTTTCAGGGTGATATCTTTATTTCTTCTGACAAATAGTACATAATTATATTAGCAGTGTTGCTAAAGACTTTTTGCTACCAGGCATATTATTTTTCAGAGATGAGAAAATTTAAGATTGCCATAACTGCAAATATTGAGTGCAATAATATTCTCTAGATTACTGGTGTTTTAGTTCTCTATGAAACTTGTAAAATGAAAGATAGGAGTCCCACTCTAATTAAACGGTGAGGAACCGCATTAGCAATCCCATAGAACGCATACTTCTCATAATGTATAAATATATGTTCAATGAAGGGCGAAGATTTCAACACGGTATAGTGTTCCTATGATATCTGAAAGTATTTAGGTTTGCAAGAATTAAATCACATGCTTAATAGAATTTGAATTCCAGTCAACCATTTTTTCCTCTTGACAACAAATTTTATGATATCATGAAATTAAAACATTCCCTAAAATATGTTAGATAAATAAGTACATTTTGTAAGCACATGAGCGTGTTTATTATTTAAATACACATCTATATTTCTAAATGGCAGAATTATTTTCAATGCCACAAATTATTTGGATGTTTATTTAGTAAGGCTATCAATGTTGCTTCAAATTATTTTAATTCCCTCAGAATACAAAGTACATAATTATTTTCACAATGCATTTTCATTCGATATGTATGTCAAATCGTAGAGTCATTCCTAGATGAAATAGATTTTTCACAGCTACAGGTTTAATTAACGCAGTTCAGAAAATGAATCCAAAACTTACTGTTTCCATCTCTAAACTGCACCATGAAAACACTAGAAATTGAGTCTGACTCATGTTTACCACTTGTTACCAATGAGCTTTGATTGTTAGAGTTGTTATATCAAACCAATATTACGGCAAACATCAGATAATATGTATAACTCAGGTCTTCTCATCAGATAAAAGGCACCACGGTCAGAAATAAATTCAATTATTTATTTCTCCTGTAGGCATAGATAATTTTATTGTCTAATATATATACTTTTCCTTTGTGGTTTCATGTGACTCTAGAAACTGCCAGGTGAAACCTGTGTTCTGATATTTTTTTGCTAATGCTCATTATTGAAATTCACCATTGGGTAAGCTGTTCTGAGGTAATTACATTCTCTATGTATCAGGACTACAGATTCTAAATGAAATAATCCCTTGCAGTCAACTCTATTTCTTAACACGGGCAAAGTTAATTTCAGCAATGACCTTGAAGAATAGGAAAAATTATTTTATTACAATATATTGATTTATCTAAAAAAAATGGCACTGGACTAGCTGAGAGAGATTTGAACCATTTAAAGATGTGACTAAGGATTTTTATAAAGGTTAAAGAGTTGAGTCATAATCGAATGCAACAAGAATAATATAGAGGACTTCCTCTATGGTCAGACGTGAGAGAATTTACTTTTCTGCCTTTCACAGTTTATGAAGAAACTAAACTTATTGATGTAAAGTTACTAAAAACAACTTTTTCTATACAGTGGTTATCTACCTGATTTTATGAAAACAACTGTTCTGTCTTCTTTTCCTCCAAACAGGTTTTACTGAATTTTACTTTTTATCTATATAGTTTGGATTGTTTTCCAATCAGTGATACCTTTCTTTTCCTTTATTGTAAACAGTAATTCTTGAGAGAGAGAGATACTCTTAAGTCAAATAGAACTAACAGAATGTGATATACATCTTTTCATTTCCCAGTTAAATCTAGTTCTTTTTATTTTTAGGTCATGTAACGATTACCTTGAAATATGTATACTTGATGCACATTTTAATATGTGTAAAATGTACATTGTGTGTGTGCATAGTTACATTCCAGTACTCTGTCATGCTTTATAAAATGATACAGATATTATACAACTGTGCATGACATATTATCTGATGATATGAGCAGCAGATGAGGGAAAGCATGGTGCCACCATAAGAAGGATAAAAATAATTTCTATGAGAAATGAGAAAGAAACGAATTCAAGAGAAACAAAACAGTAAGAGGTAAAAATTTTACTTAGTTGCTGTGCTCAGTGAGGAATTGATTTTTTACTCTAGGACTGCATTCCCAGAATGATTACTTTCTCTTGCATTAAGTATATATTTAACACATTTCCTTTAAATTGTTGATTTTCCTTATCCAGCTCCATTCCTGAAAAGTCACAGATGATAATAATAATAGTGTAGCTCCGTGAATCCACTGAGTGTAATTTGATTAGTTCCAAACAGAACCTTTATTCATTATCTCCTATTTTATGTTAGGAGACATAACATGTGTATTGAAGGTTTTACCCCCTGACTGTTTTAGCTATCTAACACATGATGTTCAGAATCTTGAGACTGCGAGGATAGGGTCTTTTACCATGGATAAATTTATATTGAAGAATAAAGAACAGGAGATATGAAAAATATCAGGAAGAAAGCAAAGGAAAATAGAGGTGATGAGGAGGAAAAGATTGCTGTACCTCTTTGTTGAAAGTAGCTATTAGGTAGACAATTGGTGAGAAAAAGAAGAGAGAGTACTTTAGGTGTGGATTTACTATAACTGTTAATTGGCAATAGAAAGACAGAAGGAAAATGTATGAGAAGAGAGAAGACAAGAGAAAGGAGAATGATAATGGAGTAGGATGTTTTGCACCATCATGACTGCTTTGGAGAAAGGGGCTGCAAAGGCAGGAAAATAATTTAGTTCAAAAAGAATGGAGGATTATTTTTTAATTTTAATTTTAAGTTTTGGGGATACAAGTAGTTTTTGATTACATGAATAAGTTCTTTAGTGGTGATTTGAGAGAATTTGGTGCACCTACCATTCAAACAGTATACACTATACCCAAGATGTAGTGTTTATTTATTTATTTGTTTATTTATTTATTTTTATCTCTTATGACCCTCTCTCCCTTCCCTCCGAGTCCCCAACGTCCATAATATTATTCTTATGCTTTTGCATTCTCATAGCCTAGCTCCAATTAAGAGGTGAGAACATACCAGATGCTTAGTTTCCCATTCCTGAGTTATTTCACTTAGAATAATGGTCTCCATCCAAGTTGTTGCAAAAGACATTATTCCATTCCTTTCCATGGCTGAGTAGTATTCTATGGTATATATGTACCACATCTTCTTCATTCAGTCATTGGTGGATGAGCACTTACGTTGATTCCATATATTTGTAATTGCAAATTGTACTGCTATTAACGTATGTGTGCATGAATCTTTTTCATATAACGACTTCTTTCTTTGGGTGGATATCCAGTAGTGGGATTGTTGGATAAAATGGTAGCTCTACTTTTCGTTCTTTAAGGAATCTCCATAATGTTTTCAATAGTGGTTGTACTAAGTTACATTCCCAACAACAGTGTAAAAGTGCTCCCTTTTCACCACATCCGCACCATCATCAATTGTTTTTGACTTTTTAATTATGGTCAGAATGAAGGATTCTTGAAGAGGAGAAGCGAAGAGAACAAAGTTCTTTTCAATTAAGGAAGCATTACAGTTATTGCAAAAAAAAAATAGTTTCCTTAGAACTGCTCTTTGCTTAAAGTAGTAATCAGAATGAGTATGTCCATCCATAATAACAAAAATATTTAGTTCTCTTATAGATTATAAACTCCTTGAGGGCAAGAACCTGAATTAACCTTTCAATTGGCTTAGGGTGCACTTATATTCACATTGTAAGAGTTTGGGTAGCATGAGATATTTGTTATAACCTAGGTTTTGTAACTTAATTTGTAGTAGAAGAAGAGGTCTGACGGCTGTAAATAAAGAATAAATATACATAAAAGACTTCTTTATTAAAACAAGAGAGCACTGTTTATGTCTCCATGTAGCTTATTGAATGCATTTTGTCACTTTCATATTGTATCTTTTGTACAATCTTGATTGTGAAAATGCCTATCCATCAGTCTGCGTGAAATAGTAATGTGCAACCCAATTCTGCCCACCGTTCATTGAAAATGCAAAAGGAACAACTGTGGTGTTTTCATTTAAGATGAACTTAAATTTGGTCATGCTTACAAGCAGAATAAAGCACTCTACTTTAAAATCTAGAAGTTTGGGGGAAAACTGCATTTATTCAAGTGGTAGATATACAGTTATTTGTGTAAAAACCTTGGTATATGTGGTTAAACAACTGTAATAACCATAAGACTCTGCAAGCTGCTGAACGGTAGTCATTTGTACAGGTCACAGGCCAATGGGTATTAAAAAAACTTCAAGCAGGAAAAAACCACACCATGGCATCCAGGAAGAAAACTGACATGACTAATAATCAGGTTTAAACCGTGAAAAGCAGTACGGAAGCATGACTGAGCATGAGGACAATATGTTTTGACCCGTACATGTTGAGAGAGTGGGTGGAGGTGGCGGGGAGGGATAGAGAGATTGTTTATTGCGTCTAGAATCCTACAATCCAAGCAAGAAGGGACTCTTGCTTTCAATAAGCCTATTTCCTCTCAGTGCAGAAAAGCCTTCTACACAAATATCCAATATTGATAGTTCCATTATTGGAGAGCTTTTCTGACTTTAACTTAAAAGCCATGCCTGCGTAAGTCTTCACTTTAGTTATGTCTTCCAATGGTTCATTAATAAAATGACTTTCTTGTCCAAATAGCAGAAATGTATAATTTTGATAAGAGTATTCATGTTTCACTAATCCATCTCTTTCCCCAGCAAATTACACATAATATTATATTACATTGTTTTCCATAGGATTTAGTATGCTTTATTTTTATTTGTTTTTTCTTATGATAGAATTCCTTCTAGGAACCATTCTTGTTTTTAGGCTTTAAATTTTTACTTCTAGAGAAGGTTTAGGTATTGCTCTTCAAGTGAATATTATTCTGAGCACATTGTCCATTGGTGGAATCACTTTCTAACATCATGTTAGCAAACAGCTTAATGAAAAAGCAGCATAGTTTTCAGTTTTTCACTGTGGGCTTTTGGTAGTTTTAATTTGAATTTACAGAATATCAGATTCTTAAATTCAAGTTTAAGTACAAAGGTACATAACCTTTGTATTTTCTGCACTCTATTATATAGACATAATAATCATATCTCTTTTCCCATTGCTGGATTTGTTGCTAAGACTACTATAGCAAAAGACAGATTAACAAGAGACAGTTATACACATTTATTTAAGATAAGTTTTGCACAACATGAGAGACTTCAGATATAAAAACCCAAAGAAACAGAGAAACTTGTGATTTTTATGGACAGTTGTACTGGGCGACAAAAGGGTATGATTGAATGGTAACATACTGGGAGAAACTTAGCAAGGCCTGTTCAGGTTCTTCTTGGCATCTTTTGTGTCTTCCTTCCTTTCCTCCAAGTATAGGAGCACCCGTTTGGGAATGAGGGTCCTATGACCTACTTTAGAGGCTGGTCAGATAACTTTTTTATGGCTTGCTTTGGCGAGAATGCCGAAAAAATATCTGAGAGACCTTCCTGTTTTTACTGTTTTCTCAAATGCCCAGGTGCTGTATGTTGGGATACCGTGTCCTGAATCCCATCAATATATTTACATATGTGTATACATTTATCTATATTTGTTTTATTCTTTAATGTTCACACCAATAATTATCTGTGCATATATTGATATATTCATGTATATTATCCATTTGACTGTTTCATAAAATGAAATGACAATTTAAAAAACCTTTCAGGAAAATAATAAATTTGTAAGCATAATGTATGCCTGTATGGTATCCACAAAATATTTGAATAGTGTGTTTATACTTTTGTAACAAAGAAAAGAAACTTTGTTTAACATGTGAGTCAGAGAAACTCTGATAAACTAGGGAAAATAGATATTCAAAAGACAGTTGGCCTAGATTAATTATTTTGTACCATTCTGTTAAAAGGTTGCCTTGAAGGACTTCACTTAATCATCATGTCACTTACTGCTGTGTGACCTTGGACAAGTTTCTTAACCTCTTCTCATCTCAGTCTTGGCTCTCAAATTAGGGAGCTATGTTTGAGAAACTCACTGTCTTCCACTATCCCCAAAGCGTGTGCAGTTTACAGTCTGAAAATTCTTACGTGAAAAACTTATCAAATGGTAATATATTTAATATATACTTAGCGTTCCACAAACACATATAAATGCCTATTTAGTAATCATAAAACATTTCCATGATAAATATTATATTTATCTTTCTAAAATTTTATTACAAAAGACATGGTCAGAAAAATATAAATATGATTCAAGATGCAATAAAAAGAAGAGATGAATGAAGAAAACATTAGCAAACCTTGGCTTATAAAATGTTTAGATATCTTCATCTTAACCTCAGCATGTATTTTAAAATGACAACACTTTAATAAAAGAAAACTGAAAACTTTAAAAAGATATATAATTTATATTTATTTAATATAATACCTGGATTACATTTATGTTATACTGCCTCTAAATTACATCTAACATATTGATGACCAATAGATGCTCAATAATTTCTTGAAAAAATTATGTACATTATACTGGAACTTTTACTTGTACCTGTGCTACCAATTAGAAAGCAATATAGTATGGTGGTTAATAGTATGGATTTGAGGGCCACATTAACTAGGTCCAGTTCCAGTCTCTGATCCTTCTAATTGTGAGATACTGGATAAGTAAAATGAGCTTTCTGTGACTGTTTCTTCACACAAGTTTTGTGAGGGTAAATGTGTTGTATATACAAAGTACATAGAACAATACCTGGCACATATCAATACTAGACAACTTCTAGCTTCATATCATGATTAGTTGTTATTACTTTTTTAAAACTTTTAAAATTATGTGACTACAGAGGAAACTAGAATTGTTCGTGTCCAGTAAAGTTCTATATTTAGGTTATGACTTTCACAAGTTACACTGAAGTTTTTAGCTTTGTTTTGTTTTAACATAGATTGCTTAGACAAAAGGAAATTTTATTTAACTAAACATATATCATTAAAATATGCCTATTACTTCCTTTCACAATAAGAGAATGAGAAGAAGAAAAGTACATCTCTTAAGACTTTCTTTACAATAATAAATGGAGGCTTTATAACAAGAGGTAAGCCCTCTATGTTCCAGATCTGAAATTAAGACATTTTGTGCACTCATCTCACAAATATTCATGATGCACCAATATACTGACACTGAGCCTCATGTTCTCAGCCATACCTATATAAATATGAAACTGGCCCTACCCTCATGGAGTTTACTGTCTATGGATGAGAAAAGATTTATCACAAGCATGTATATCCTGTAATGAAAAGAAGCTTCATGATAAAATATTTTGGAATTTGAGACTTTCACATTCAACAGGGAAGCAGTGGGGAGAGGTCTGAAGGAAAGCGTCATACATAAGACAGCTGGCATTTTCAGTTGGGAAATAAAAGATGGATGAGATAAAGAGAGATGAACATTCCAGGCAGGAGGAATAATCTAAGGAGAAGCAGAGAAAAAGATAAGTGAAGGCCAGAGAAATTCGATGGCTTGTGATTCTCTTGAGTGACGTTAAAGTAAATTAGCAAATAAATTATCTTGGATAATACAAATATTTAAACGTAACTACAACTAATGAATTTCTATTTTTTCTTTTATGCAGAATATTAACTTATAGTATACTGTAATAGAATTAAAGTCCTAATTAAAACATGAGGAAGAAAACATGAAACATTTAAGTTAGACCTTTCCCAGTTTACAGTAAATTGTTATCTTTTGAGTTAATGGGCTTTCACAAAAAATACATTTTCAGCAGGAATAAAGAAAAGTTCTATATTATAGGTTAAACACAAGAGAAGATTTCAAATACGTTCAGAAATCATTTTCCGCCTATGCAGTACAGTGCAGTGCAGTGCAGTATTTTATAGCAGTACAGAATGACTTGTAGAAAATTAACAATTAATTTTATCCATTTTGTTTCACGCTTGAAACCTTTTGTTACTAACAGTGAAAAAGTAAGAATCCATGTAAGCACAATTGTGTGTTTTGAATTCAAAGGTATTTTTTTAAGTTATTCTCTTAGTGTCCAGTAATCTAATAAAACAGCATCCGAAACACAATATGAGTGAAGCATTTCTAAATATTGGGGAAGGAAGGAGGGAGGGAGAGAAGAAAGGTAGGGAGAGAGGGAGCAGAGTAGGAAAGAAGAACTAAGCAAAGGAGGCGGGTAGGAAGTGGGAGAGAGAAAGGAAGAAGAAAAGGAGAAAGAGGAAGAGAGAGGGTGAGGAAGCAAGCAGTGGAGACAAGGCAAAGAGACGAGGGGAGACAGTTTTCAGAGCAATCATTTTGCATTTTTATATATGGAACAAAAATGTTCTTCTTGAATGATTATTTGCTCCAGTGATTTTAATAAGCATTTCAAAGAAAACTGGTAGCATTTTTCTCTCACTAAAATTCAACGCCACTGAGAAAAACATGTTTTTCCCATGGAAATGAGCAATTTCAGGACCCTTCTAAAGAGCATATGGTCACCACTAATCTAGCGGCTTAATCCTCTCCTTTGGGCCTCTTATTCTATTTCAGGTTATCTATCCTTTGCCTCCAGGCAGGACTACAAGTAAGCCGTGTAAGACAGATGGGCTTCTAACCTAGTCAAGATTTCTAGGGAAGTCATTTCCACAGCCTCTCAACATTAATCAAAATAAGCAGCCCCAGAATTTAGGAGAAGCAAAATATCTCAAGTAGGCAAAAGTTTTTGGTACACTTTTTTTGTGTGTGTGCGACGTCTGACAAACAATAATTCTTTTACTTTTCTAATAAGACCTGTGTTTGAAACATTTTAAAATATACGGTAGCTGATTTGATGACGAGCAACCTACTAAATCTGTTTTAACATGCATTTATTCTTTCTTGCTGTAAATGTGAAACTCTAGTTGGTAAACAAACACAAACGAAATGGTTTGCATAGTATATAAGGCTCGTTACCAATAGGAAACCTAAGCTTTTTGTTTTAGAGATTGTCCTTTTCTTTATAATCTTTAGAGCCTTCACGTCACTGTGGTGACTTTTCTTTCAATCAATTCAAACCTCAAAACATTTGAGCATTTTGTTTCTAAGCAAAAAAGTAGCATTTTACAAAAAGAAAGTTCATCTTCCACAAAATAGAATTTAAGCGAGATATAGAAAAACCCAAACTGCTACCTGACTCTTATGACTTTACATAATTTTTTCTTCATCTTGTCATCTGTTTTTACACAAATTTAATACTTTTTTTTAAATCATAATTTTCTGTCAACCTTGAAAACCTCTTCCTGTGTTCCAAATACCCATTGCAAGGCTTTGCTGGCATATACCTTCCACATCACATGTTATCCCAATTCCTTACATAATGGTCAAATCTAAAGCATCCATAAAAGTCTCACTAAAAATGACTTAAGCAAAATAATGTCTTCCTCCATCCATAGTGATAACAGTAAGGTAGGCTTTTATCAAACTGACGCAGGGCATGAGAGCCCCGAAACTGGGGCTTAGCCTGGGAGGGTTCTTGGCTTTGCCCAGGAATGAATTCAAGGGCAAGCTGGTAGTGTTAAACAGCAACGTTTATTGGAACGCCAGTGTATAGCAGCAACAGAACTACTTCTCCTTGAAGAGCAGGGCTACCCCTTAGGCAGTGTGCCCAGAGTAGCAGCTCAAAGGCAGTTCTGCAGTCACATTTATACCCACTTGTAATTACATGCAAATTAAGGGTTGATTATGCAGAAATTTCTAGGAAACCGGTGATAACTTTTGGGTTGCTGGGTTGTTAGCCGTGGAAAGGAGCAGTATCTTCCAGGTGTTGCCATGGTAATGATAAACTGACACAGTAAGCTGGTGGGCGTGTCTCATGGAAAACTGCTTCTGCACAGGCCCTGTTTTAGCTGGACCTCAATTTGGTCTAATGTCCAAGCCCTGCTTCCAAAATTGAGTCCAGCCTCTTACCTCAAAACTCTGTAACTATTTTACTACCTATTTTTAATGTAGTTCAAGACACAAGAGATGTATAACATGTATTAACACATTTGTTCCAAAAGACATCCAAGGAAATATTATTATCCCTAATTCAATGATGAAAAAAGAAAACCTTAAGATGAATAGGAATAATAATGCTTACTGGGATTTTATTATATTTGAGGTCTTTTTCTAAGCACAGTTTTCTTTCTGTTATACTAAGCTGTTATCCAATTAAATAATAGGTTAAAGATGAACAAATATTTTCAAACTAGTGTTGGATTTTTATGTCATGTTAAAAAATTCTCTTTAATTTTAGGACACATAACAGATCATGATGAAAATATATTTTTTTTTCTCAGAGTGAAATTGTCTTCTCTGAAAGATTGACAGTGCGGAGTAGTGATTCGTATTTAGAACTACTTACTGAATTATTAAGATAATATGTAATATTAAAACTTGTAAACAATGAAAGCAGAAAGCTGATCAGGCTGTGACAACATCATGTTTTAACATAGCTATTAAAGATTCTCGTGAACTCTGGATCTAACTGTATTACTAAGTTATCTCTGATTAATAGCACATATACATATTTGTATGTATATACACACACAGTTAAACACACTTACATATATAATCACACCCACACATACACATACACATGTGTGCACATACAGTACTCAATTACCCATGTCTGGGTACCTGACCAATCAATCTGATGGTTTTTTTTGTTTTGTTTTGTTTTTAAGTCGTACATTCATTGTGGTGGATGTGATTATGCTAATAGATCTCACAATACCTAGACTCCAGGTTAATTTCAGAATAATATTAGTTACGTCACTATATTTTAGTAAATTCTTATCAATTATATTTATTAATGCTTTCAGTCTTGGTAAAAACTCAACCTATTTGTGATGCAATAAACACAAACTAAATACTCCTATGGAAGGAAAAGGTCTATCATTTGTTCTTGACTTTACATAAAAGTTGATGTGTACAGCATTCTAAATCATATTCCCTTTTTCAATTTTCAACTAAAGATGCAATCTGAAATTCACTAAAATACAGACAGATAACTACAGCAACGAAAACCTGACAGTCACCCAGCCACACTGGAATTTTTAACTATATGTTAAAGGTTCATATTCTTGCTGCTCTGAAATTTTCTACAGATTTGCAAATAAATGGCATTTTAGGTAGAAAAAAATGTTCTGATGTCAGTTTAACTTGTATGTTTTGAAGACGTACAGGAATTGTTCGTGTCCTACCTTGTTCAGATAGATTTTAGTAGGTTATCTTCAAAGAACCATTACTACCTTCATAAAGAAAACAAATCGATTTACAAAATACATGTGCAGCATTAGTTCGAGATTAGAAACTTACATAAGTAAAATGTTTTGTAATTTTAAAGTAAGTTTTTTTCTGCAAACACTTCCTGATACTTAAATGGTGTATGTAACCTGATTTGGCCTCATCACTAATTGCCTTCTTAATAAATTATATTAATAAAATATATAGACATCTACTTCAATTTGATTGGGAGACATTTTTAAAGTGATTTGATATAGACACTTTCCTCCTCCAAAATATTTCCGCAATACCAAAGAGGAACAATTTCCTTTATCCAAGCTTTGATTAAGCAATGTAGACTAGCCTTATATTGAAGAAGAACTTTTCTCTCTTGTTTGTGTTTGGCAAGAATTCTATATTAAATATAAATACCATACTCTAGGGGTGGATGGGTTTCAGCTGAGTATGAAGCATTTTCTTTCCTGGAAACTGTTTTGGGATCCTTTAAGATAAAAGATCTATATAGAAGTTATTATTATTGCTTTACCTGTCTTGGTTCCTTGATTCCTATACTGACTATTTCCCAAAGGTAATTTTCATTAAACCATACACTGTTACACTGCTAGACCTTCACCTCTTTGTGTTCATTTCAGTCAGTACTCTCAGACTCACATATGTATAGGGAAAGAGCAATCTTTCTTTGATTGATTTAGGGAAGCAAGTAGAATATTTTGTGACCTGACTTTTTTTTTCCCTGCAAGTCTTCTCTTTCAAGTCCCTCAATCTGATATAAAGGACGTGGTAGTCTCTAATCACACTCTAATCTCTATTGGTCTAAATCCAAATAATTTCCTTCTACACCCTGCTCGGTTGAGACTTAAATCCCTTATTATTCAATGATCCTATTTTTAAACTCTGCTTGGGAAGGCAGTGGTGACTTTTGATGCTAATCCTATTCAGTCCACTGACTCTATCCCCTTCAGGGAAATGGCCAAGGATTTTTAAGGGGGTAAATATACAGCCAGCTGCCTAACAAGAAAGAGAGGAAAGCTAAGTTAGAATTTTCAAAACTATAGAGGTATTTAAAAATGGAGCCTTTATATTAAAACCTAAGCATATTTATTCTGATGAGGTATCTATTAATTCCATTGGAAATAGCTAGTTAAATCCTTTAGTCACAGTTTTCACTGCCTAGGATTGAAGGATAAGCATTTGGTTTCATATTCAAGGCAATAGCACCAGCAAATCCTCTCACACCCTTCAAATGAAAATTGAAGCCGACCATATTTCATGTTCAAAGTATAAATAAACGTATCAATTAATATGATAATAATCCTTAGGTTGTTTCTTTTTGACTTTCTGTTTGGAAGTTAAAAATGGCCAAAAAATAAAAGCATGTAGCAGAGGAAGCTCTGGGCTGGGAGACAGGACATCCGACTTCTACATTTGACATTTCCATGTTGGTCAGACAAGTGTATAAACTTTGAAGTTTGGATTTTAAACCAATTTTTAATTAAAATGGAGTTCAGATGAATGATTATGATGCCATTTTAGCTTTAAAAGCCTATTAAATTTATCATAAGATAATGCCATTCTGGACCTAACACAGGTAATGTAGTAATGAAAGGACACAAAGATAGATGTGTACCCGCCCCCCACCCGCTACACCCTTGTTCTGCTCTCTAATCTTTGCACATACCAGAGATTTCGTAAGTTCTGTGAGTACCTGGTTTTCTGCACGTACCAGAGATTTTGTTTTGCACATACCAGAGATTTTGTAAGTTCTGAGGCAAGGTCACAAGACGTGTTTAAGTAAGATAAACTCTTGCTGCCATAAACCTGCTCTCCCGCCTCAAAGTTTGAACCAAAATATCAGAAATGGCAGGAACCAATCATAGTTACCCAAATCGCCTTGTTCAAACACTAGCCAATCATATATCTGATTTGTATAATAACTCTATGCCCACTTTTCTTAGACTATATAACATTGTTCGGAGCTGAGTGGGGGAGCTCTCCTGCCCGTCTCGTTTCACGAGCGAGGGAGAGTTCCAGGTTCGAACCTGTAATAAAGATCCTTGCTGCTTAGCTTTGACTCTGGACTCTGGTGGTCTTCTTCGGGGAATAAACGGTCTGGGCATAACAGTAACAATCCCTTTTGATAATACAATCCACTCACTTATCCCTTCTTGCCATGAGAACAGAAATAATGTTGGTCCTTTATTTTCTCTTCCTTGCTCTTGTGCCTGCTGGACCTTCCTGTTTCATATCTATTTTCATTCGCATTGTTTAAGGGCAAAGTCTTAGTAAACTTTTCTCTAACTTTCTCTCTCCGGGGAGAAAGAAATGTTGCTATTCTGTGCTGCTTCTGAGATTTACACTTAACTTTGCCATAGCACTAATCACACTGTCTTGTAATTGTGTATTGATTTGCAAATTCATCTTCTGTATTACAGTATGAGCTTTATAAGGGCAGTATTCATGGTTTATTAATAATATTAATATGTGAATCATAAAGGTAAATATGTGAATCATTAATAATAACATTAATATGTGAAACAAAAAGTCCCCAAAAGTATTTGAGATTGCCAGCGTGGAGTTAAGTCTGCATTTTCTGACTTCTGGTGCTGGCTAAAATGCAGGAAACCCACTATAATCCATTTCCCTCCACTGATTGCAACAAAAAGTCTGGATAGAACACAAAAAGTAACTGCACAAGGACTCTGAAAAGTAAACAATAGCAGACAGATTGAAAAATCAAAACCTAAGGAATGACTGGAAGGGTAGTCAGGTTACTCTCTTTGTTTTCTTTCTTTATTACTCGGCTTTTACTAGATGAATTGCAGAATTGCACAGTGAAAAGACAGCAAAATCTCTTGGGGAAAACCCCTCTGTCTGGCCAGAAGGGTAGAAAAGAGGAATTTTTAGATCCCAGGGATGTGAGAGAAATCCTTTTTTGTTTTTCGTTTTAGTTTTTTTCTGTCTCGCCTGCTTTGAGGCCAGGCCCAATCACAAAGCTGCGCTGCTATGGTGCTGGCAGTGGCATGGGCTCCTAAAACCCTAGAGAGAAAACCTTTATCATTAGCCATAGACACTGGAAAGACAAAAGTCTAAAGTGTATGGGAGGAATTCCCACTATTTTTTTCTCTCTCTTTTTATTTGACATCTTGCCCCAAAGATAGACTGAGTCGTGTGGAATTGTATGACAGCACAGGGCCTAAAATGCTGAGAGAAGCTATTTTTTCCCTCCACAGGATCTGGGAAATTAGGCACCTCAGAAGTGGAAATTGTGGAGAAAATATGGACAAGGACAGCACTAGAGAAACAGACCCTGAATCCTGTGTATAAACAAGCATATGAACATGGGCTCACTCTCAGGGTCAGCACACATAGAGCACAGCAAATAAGGCAGAGCAGAATATTTGAGAATTGAACTGTACTATGAACTACCAACCAAATTGTTCCCAGATGAACTCCTGAGTGGCTCAAGAACAGGCAATGCACAAATCTCAGAGCAATGTCCAAAGGTGCCCTGACATCGTAGTTAGTGCCCACAGAAGGTGAGATAGAAGCTTCAGTCTTAACCTATCCATGTCAATTGCCTTCTAAAATAGCAATCACAATATTACAACCAACATTCTCCACAGGATTTGGTCAGGGCCCAGAATTTCAGGACATAAGATTCAAAATGTCCTGAGTAGAATCCAAAATAATAACATGAGAAGCTGATAAATAATGAGGAAAAAATCAATTAGATATTAACTTCAAGATTGCCTTGATGATGGGTTTATCACACAAAGACTCTGTAGAAGCCTTTAATACAGAGTCGATGAGGTAAAGATAAATACTCTTAAAAGAAATGAAAAGTAGTTTTATAGAAGATAAATCAGAATAATGGAAAACATCTAAATGAAAATTTAGAAAGTAAATACATTACATCTGAAATTTTAAAAATACTAGATGGCCTCAGTAGCAGAATAGAGATGACAAAATTAGTATACCTGAAGATAGATTAGTAGAAATTATGCAATCTTAAACAGAAAATAAAAGATTGAAATATAACAAATTGGCCTCTCCAACTCTTATTCAAAATGATGCTGGAAGTCCTAGACTGTGCAGCAAGGAAATAAAAGGAAATCAACACAGTAGCGGATGGAAAAGAGGGAATAAAACTGTCTCTTTTTGCAACATAAACATCTATATGGTAATTTTCATATGGAATCAACAAAAAGTCTCCTATAACTGATAGGTGAGTTTAGCAAGATGGCAGTATACAAGGTCGGTTCTAAAAAATCTATTGTGTTTCTAAATAATAACACTGAACATTTGGAAATCGAAATTTAAAAACAGTATTGTTTACAAGAGCACACACAAAAAAAGTACTTAGATGTAAACCTTACATGATATGGCCTGGAGTGGAAAGCCATAAGACACTGATGAACAAAATCAAACAAAACATAAATAAATCAAGAGATACAATAAGTTTATGATTGGAAGTCTCAGGAGTATTATATGTTACACCCCCAATTTGCCTATATATTAGTGTAATCTAAGTCCTATTCCCAGTATACTTTTTCTGTTGATATCAAAAAGATTCCAAAATATATATCAGAAAAACAGTCAAAGGATTCACACTGTCTGATTTCAAGACTTACTATTACCTACAGTAACCAGGACAGAGTGGTTTTCTCAAAAGAATAGGCATATAGATCAATGGAATAGAATGGAGAGTTCATACATAGACCCAACAGGCAAGAGCAATTCTTGTTTGAGAAAGGTGAAATGGTAACTTAATGGTAAAAGGACAGTCTTTTCAACAAATGTGCTTGGAACAATTGGATCTCCATGTACAATAAATTGAACCTCCACCCGTATCTCATGCTTTATGCAAAAATTAACTTAAAATATACCATAGACCTAAATTGAAAACCTAAAACTTTTAAGGGTAAACATAGGAGAAAATATTTCTGACCATGTTCTAAGCAAAATAGTCTTAGATGTCACACAAAAAGCATGACTCATTCCCCCAAAATTGATAAATTAGAAATTTATCAATAAATTGATATTTATTGCTATCAAACCAAGTATCAAAAAATTAAGTAACACAATAGCAATAACAAAACTGACAACACAAATTTGGGTGAAGATGCAGAGCAACTCAAACTTTCATGCATTCTTAGTGGGAATGCCAAATAGTACGGCCTCTTTAGGAAGGAGTTCACTAGTTTCTTATGAAGCTGAACATATACTGATTATATGACTCAGTAATTTTGGCTGTGGATATACACCCTAGAGAAATGATAAGCTGCCAGTGAATGTTTACATTGGCTTTATTCTTACTTGCCCAAAATTGGGTACAACTTAGTCTTTCTTCAACTGGTGAAAAAATGAACACTTTATGGCACATTCATGTGATAAAACACTACTCAACAATAAAAAAGAATAAATTATTATTATACACGACATGTATAAACCACAAATACATAGTGAAATTGTGCTAGACGAAATTGACTGCAAACCATATGAGTCTGTTTTTATGCCATTCTAGAAAAAGGTAGAACTAAAAGAATGCACAGTTCTATGGTTACCAGAGTTAAGAGTAGGGAGACTGATCAACTACAAAGAAACCACACAAGAAAATGTCTTCAGTTGATGGTGCCGTTCTGTATTTTTATTATGGTTGTGATTATGTAACACAATGCACTTATCAGAATTTATAAAACTACACAAAATCTCTACATTTTACAGTAGGTAAATTTTAAAATTGCATCTTCTTAACAGCAGTACCTGCTTTTTCATAAGTTTTCTAGCTCCATCTTCTTTTCCATTTATTCATTGAAAAAGCAATTATTAGTGGCTACCAGTTGCCATTCGGTGGAATTAGAGATAAACATTAAAAAACAAGATGAAAATATGTTTGCTTTCATGGAGCTTACTTTCTACTCAGAGGAAATAGGAGTTACGAAGCAAAATGTATAATGTCATCTGATGATACAGGTTAAGGAGAAAAATTAAGTAAGGGAAGGGATTAACAGTGTGGTTATATTATTACAGAAGATGGTCAGGGAGGACAGAGAAAACTTCACTGAGAACATAATATTGTAATTAATATTGGATCTTCATGTACTCTGTATCAGTTGCCTCTGTTTTCCTTTTTTTTTTAGACGGAGTCTCATTCTGTCGCCAGAATGGAGTGCAGTGATGCAATGTCAGCTCACTCCAACCTCTGCCTGCTGGGTTCAAGTGATTCTTCTGCCTCAGCCTCCTGAGTAGCTGGGATTACAGGCGCCCACCACCACCCTGGCTAATTTTTGTACTTTTAGTAGAGACAGGTTTTCACCAAGTTGGCCAAGGTGGTCTCAATCTCCTGACCTCATGATTCGTCTGCTCTTTAGACAACTGAGATACGGGAGAAAAAAATATATGTGTGTGTGTGTGTTTATACGCATATACATAAACATATATATACATATATGTTTGTGTGTGTATATACATATATTTGTGTGTGTATGTATATATGCATATATGTTTGTGTGTGTATATATAAACACATATATATACACATATACATACACATATGTGTGTGTATATATAGGGAGAACCTACTCCTGATGTTTAACGTGGGTTCTTTTCTATTTCCCAAGTGTCTCAGCTGGTTTGAGAAATACAGGGAAAGGGCACGAGAGAGAGAAATGTAAAGCTGGGCGTCCGGGAGAGACATCACATGTCGGCAGGATCCATGATGTTCCCCCAGCCGTAAAACCAGCAAGTTTTTATTAGCGATTTTCAAAAGGGGAGGGAGTGCACGAATAGGGTGTGGATCACAGAGATCACATCCTTCACAAGGTAATAAAATATCACAAAGCAAATGGAGGCAGGGCGAGATCACAGGACCACAGGATGAGGTGAAATTAAAATTGCTAATGAAGTTTCGGGCACGCATTGTCATTGATAACATCTTATCAGGAAACAGGGTTACAGAGCAGACAACCTGTCTGACCAAAATTTATTAGGCAGGAATTTTCCTCCTCCTAATAAGCCTGGGAGCGCTACAGGAGACCGGGGCTTGTTTCATCCCTTCCGCTTCTACTCTAAAAGGTGGCACGCCTTAAAGGGGCTGTCTATAAGCCTACATTAAGGGCGCATTCTCTTTTTCAGGGATGTTCTTGCTGAGAAAAAGAATTCAACGATATTTCTCCTATTTGCTTTTGAAAGAGGAGAAATAGAGCTCTGTTCCGTCCGGCTCACTGGCGGCCAGTTCAAAGTTACCTCTCTTGTTTCCTAAACATTGCTGTTATCCTGTTCTTAAGATGCCCAGATTTCATATTGTTGAAACACACACGCTCTACAAACAATTTGTGCAGTTGACACAATCACAGGGTCCTGAGGCGACATTCATCCTCCTCAGCTTACAAAGAAGATGACGGGATTAAGAGATTAAAGTAAAGACAGGCATAGGAAATCACAAGGGTATTGATTGGGGAAGTGATAAGTGTCCATGAAATCTTCACAATTTATGTTCAAAGATTGCAGTAAATACAGGCATAAAAAATTATAAAAGTATTAATTTGGGGAACTAACAAATGTCCCTGAAATCTTCACAATTTATGTTCTTCTGCCGCGGCTTCAGCCGGTCCCTCCGTTCGGGGTCCCTGACTTTCTGCATATATATATATATATATATATATACACACACACACACACACACATACACACACACACATCATGATAATAATGTAGAAAAAAACAAGAAATGGTAGAAGATGCAATATCTAATGTTTAAATATGGTACTTTTACTACATTTTTAAGAAATCAGATTAAAAATAAGTTTGAAATTCATAGCCATACTTTGTGCTAAATGGCTTTCAAAAGTCTCAGATAGTTACATCTCCTGTTATTAGGAAGCAGTGGTGTAGAAAGAAACAAGGTGCTTCAGTAAAATATATGGACACTTTGACTGCTGATATGACATTTACAAGACTAGAAAACAATGTGATATTTGTATATTGTTGTATGAAAATCCTGGCAGTTGGCACTAATATTATCAGGTAGTCCTACTAAATACCTATGAATAAGAAAAAGCATAAATTCAAAATTCAAAATAAGAATCAAGTCTTATTTTGAAGAAGCAAAAGTCCTCTTTAATGTGCTACTGAAAAAACTAAATATCAAGGTTCAAAGGCATTAGAAACATGAACCTCAACCAGAAGCCCAATATAAATACATGGGAATTAATCATTAATTTTTTTAATGGATGCAATTTGATGTTGTCAATTTTAAGCAGTTATTTATTTTAGCTATAGATACTTGCTATTTTATAATAGCATAATAATTTCTGTTATAAATAAAGTATGTTAATAAATGTCACTAAATGTATTAGAAGTTCATACATTCTATTGACATGTTAAAAATGGTCTTTGCATTTGAGTTTCAGAGTATTAAATCCTTTTACTTTGAATATTGTAGTATAACGGTAACCTGGGCAAGATAATTCTCTATAAACTGTATTTGTTATTTGCAATCTTTTAAACAATAAAGTCATTAAGAGTATACATATAAATTTATGCTTTTAAGATTAAAATATAAAATTTAATTTACCCTCTTCTCAAAAAAACAAAAACAGAGGTTTCTCTTTACATAAAGTTGGTATTGCACTGGGTCCTGTATCTTAATAGTCAGGTAATAGGCACTTTAAGTGTCTTGAGGATGCTTCTGGCTCTATCATTTCTATTCTGTCTGAACGTTGCGTTGTTTTAATTTTCACCTTTTTCTACTGAGATTAAATTTAATCTTTTATTATTAGTGCCTATATGTGCATGAACGGAGGCCCATAAACTCCTGGCTCTTCTGTTTCAGATATATATGTCTCCCTTACTTCGTTTAATTTTAAAATATCATATGTATTTCACTGAGTCATGCATCAATGGGAATATTAAGTTATTTAAAAGGGCAATATAATCATACAAATCTCACCTTCACCCATTATTTTTTGATCACACAACCCTTTCTTCTTTAAATGTCCATAGCTTTCTTTCCTATAAATTTGAGTCATAACATATATGTGCATTATTAATCTCTGTGTGTTAACATGTTAAGTTCCCAGACAAGTACTAAATTATTTAAGAACAGAAGCAGCATCTTATGTTTCCTTACACATTACCCAAAAAATGTGCTAATCAATTTATTTAAAAAGACATGGCAGCATAATGAACATATCCATATGCACAGATTTCATTTACCTCAATGCAATAATCATTTATTGAGCACAAATTCTGTTATTCACATTTATACTTATAAATATTTTCTTTATTCATTTTCTGGGATATTATAACCAATTAATGGAAAGAACACTTAAGACAACACATTCCTCTATGTTTACATCAGGATGTATTTTTGTAATTGAGTGTGTATATTAATTCTATTACAACAGATGACAAGTATACAACAAATAATTCAACAAGTTGAATTTTTACCTCCCATTACTCTCAACTCACATTCTTAAGAGATATATAAACTTCAGGTTATGAACATACACCAGTTAAATTTTCTGTATATATGTCCAACATCTTTTTAATGTCATTTGCTTTATTACAATCTACACTCACTTGTTATTGTGGCCATTACTCTGCTGCTGCTTAATGAAGGTCTTGTTCTTATTAATTTTTATGATATCCTTCATCGAGAGAATTAATTTTCAAACACACACAAAAGCACACTTAAGGATTCTATACTAGTACCGGTACTTGTATCCTTTAACAAATTTGAATCATTTACCAAAAATATTGTATAGTAATACCAGAAATCTAATGAGTGATAATATAATTTTTACTATGCTAACGGAAAATAAAGGATAGTTGTTAGAGAACTGAATTTTGTATACAGATCTCAGTTTAAATCCCATTTTAATTATTAATTACCTATAACAGTAGGTAAGTCATACTCTGGCTGAGCTCCTTCATCTGTGAAATTAGTGTGTTGAGTGGGAAAAAGATAGATTACTTAAAATGAGTTTGAAGATGACTACCTAATTATTTGTGAGAAAATAAACACGGATACCAAACGCCTTAGACCAAAATAAATCCCTTGTGCTTAAAGATTTAAATCTAAATGCAAAACCATAAACTAAAATTATTTTACTTTGGTTATTATATATATATGTTTTAGAGTTGAGGAAATCCTTTATACCCATGACAGAGAACCCAAAAGCTACACAGAAAAAAATGTATTTGATAAATGTGACCACACAACTTGTAAAAAAATCCTTTAACAAAATGTATGCAATTTTCAAGGGCAAACAATAAATTAAATTAAATATACAGAAAATAAAATGAGCAATAAGCATCTAATGTCCTTAATATGTCAAATGCTCTTAAAATCAATAATCAAAATTTTAAACTATAAAAAATGAGCACAATATTAATAACAGATAAAGACAGCAAGAAGTGAAAGCAATCTATTAAAATATACTTAAGTATGTTTTAAAAACAAATAAGATGTTTAAAAGATGCTTCTCTGTCTTTTAAATATAAATCATTTGACAAAACTTTTGCCCACTAAAAGCATCTGGAAATTAGAGATAAAAGTATTTTAGAATCATAACTTAATTCATAAAGACGAATAAGAGGAGGGGGAGGAAGTAAGAAAGAGAAAGGAAACAGAAAAGTAGAATCGTAAGAATGTAAGCTGATACTCTCATTACCCAGGGAAGCATATATTGCCCTAGGGAAGCTAGAGGATTAGTTTTGACTTTATCCAGGTAGATGAACGGGCCATAAATCTGTAAAGGATGGGAAGTAGAAATGTGACCAACCCTTGAAGAGCTTACAAGTAAGTAGATGGCTTGATGAGAAAAAGCAAAAACAACAACAACAGTACCCACAGAGGCAGGGAAATACCAAAGAACCTTGTATCCTTTCGTTGAGAATTTGACATGTAGCTCTGCCAGTGACACCCACAGACAGGGCATAAAACTTTACAATCACTTTCAAGGTCTAGAAATCCTCAAGTTAAGAAATCAGTGTAAAATTTTGTTCTAGCAGGTGTTATAGTTAATTTTATGAGTCATCTTGGCTAAGTCATGAAACCAAGATATTTGGTCAAACTTCACAATGTGTCCATAAAGGTATTTTTTAAATGGAATTAATATGTAAAATAGTGGACTTTGAGTAAAGTCAGTTGCCCTCCATAATGTAGATAGGTCTCACCTAATTAGCTGAAAGCCTTAAGAAAAAAGGCCAATCTGCCTCAAAGAAGAGGGAATTCTTCCTAGAGACTGCTTTAGACTTGAACTGCAACTCTTACGCCCTGGCCTGTGCTGGAGCCTGCTAGCCAACCCTGCAGATTATGTACTTTCCAGCCTCCACAATCATATTAGTCAATTCCTTAAAATAAATTTATCTATATATACATGTCCTATTGGTTCTGTTTCTCAGGGTAACTTGACTAATACAACAGGTGATATATTTGGAAATAATGGGAAAAAACATGCAAAACCACTCTTAAGTGATTATCCAAGCCATGGACCCTCAGAAAAAAACAAAAAGCCACACAACAATGACAAAAATTTTCTCTAGAACATTCTGCTCACACTTCCAAAACAAAAAAACCCATGCTAATAAGAAAAAAAGGTGCTTTTAAATATGAATAACATCAGTAACATGGTAATATACTCTATGTAACATTATCGTAATCTGAAATAGAACATAATAAGTATATTTAGTATTATTACAGTCATAAAAAACATACTTCAATGATTAAGAGGAAGAAAAACTACCAGGAAGCTTTGAGAAAGACACAAATAGAACAATTACAAATAAAAATATATGGGTAGCACAATTTAACAAAATTAAATTTATGTTTGTAATATATAAATTGTAAATAGTCCAAAGAGAATTGGGTAACTGGGTCATTGCTCTAATTAGCTAGAGTGCAACAGAAAAAGATGGAAAATACCACAGAATAGTGAAAAGACATAAAGACATTGGGGCTAAAACGAGATAATCTAACAAAACACTTAATTTCTGAAGGAAAGTATGAAAAAGAGGCCAAATGTGAAGATAACACAATGGCACACACATTTCTTATTACATCATGTATTCTTTGTCACACCACAGTGAAACTACATAATAATAAAACATACAAAATGCTGTTGAAACCACTGGAGAAAAAGACCACTTATTTGACAAAAAAAAAAAAAAAAAAAAAAAAATCTTCAATTTACTAAGTGAAAAAACATACAAATCTAGGTGTCTATACTCTGAGAAACCCACTAAAAACTGAGGTTGAAATGGAGTTTCAAATGATAACAGCATAATAGTTACTGTTTCTGGATCCTGGCCTGCTATTCAACAGGTATATACCAGAAAAATTGTATCAGCTGTTAGAATACTGAAATAATTCCATTTAACAGTTGGAAATCTGCTGATGTTCCAAACCTTGTGATGGCCTTTATCTGAATAACAGAATGGGACAGGAGAAAAAGATTAATTATATAAACTGTTAAGCATTTAGTTAAAAATGAATCCATAACTGACTGAATAAAACAGGAATATTATAACAACAAATATTTAGATTATAAAAAGAAGATGGAATTAAAACACTGGTCAGAAGTAACATGTAAGATAGAAGAAAATTTACTTTAACATCGTTATAAGATCCTTGTATTTTTGACTTAATTTTAGAGATTCTAAGTTTATTCTTTGCTAAATCAAGTATACCAGTTAGAAAGTAATAAAAATTGACCACCAAAACCCACATCTTAATAAGTGGTAAAGAGTAATCAAACAGACCTAATTATCTGACTCCAGAAAAGTTAAGGAATCAATAACAATAATAGTGATAATGCTAAATCATTCTATGGGAACTTACCTTAAAATGTACGTTAAAAATATTCAGAACTCAACCATGAAATCTCTACACATCAATGCCTATGTAATGCAAATAAAGAATACATAGAAAGCCATGGTGGGGATGGTCCAGAAATAATATTGGCCTAGAACCAAATCGTTTCTAAATATAAATAAAATAGGGCTTGTAAAAAGCAAGTACAAATAATGTTGGAAAGAGCATAAGTCAATGATTTTTGGACAAAATATAATTATGCATAACTTACTTAAAAAGCTATAGGAAAATCTCAGCAGCCCTGTGCCATTAAGAAACCCGAGTCGTTAGTTACAATTCTTCATTCTTTCTACAATAAACATTTCAAAAATATCTAAATCCAGCCATTTTTCGAAGAAGTATCTTAAAGTCTTTTAGAAAAAGATATTTGTATTATTCAAACTTAGACATTAGAAAGCAAAAGGAAATATGCCCAACTAATTCTTGCTTTGATATGAAAACTAGATAAGGACATTTTAAGAAAAATTGTAGGTGAGTTTCACATAAAAATACAAGTGTAAAAGTTTTGTACGACTATAATTTAAACAAATAAAATATTAGCAAATCATCACTAAGTCAAAATTATTTGAGGAATACTTGATTTTACATTCAAAATATTTAAGAGACAAAGAGTACCATCAACTCATTAGAGAAGGACATCTCTTTCTATTTTATGATAGTCAACGTTTCTTCTTGATTAAAGAAAAATATTTTATAAAAGTAATTGAAGTAGGCTAAATAATGGTGCTAAAGATATTTGCACTGTAATTTCTGGAATCTATGAATTATACCTTTTATGGAAGAAAGAATTTGCAGAAGTGATTAAATCACACATTTCGAGATGGGAAGATTATCTGGATCATCAAGTGTATATTAAACGTACAGAAGTATCCTTATAAGAGGGAAGCAAAGGGCTTTATTACTATAAAAGAGAAAGTGATATGATGATGAAAGTAGCAACTGAAATGTGTTTTGGCGAAGGAAGCAGAGGTTACAAGCCAAAAAATACAGGTAGCCACAAAAAGCTAAAAGAAAGCAAGGAAATGGATTCTCCTACCAGAGCTTCCAAGAGAAACCAGTCTGCCATTACTTTGGCTTCAGATGGGGAAACTGATTTAGGACTTCTATTTTTTTTTTTGGAGTTTTAAGACAATCAATGTATATTCTTTAAAACCCTAAAATTTGTGGTATTCTGTTACCACATCAATAAGTAAGTAATACAGAAATATGTGAGTGCTTTGTGTAGAATCTTGTGAGCATTACAGGCCAGATAACAAAGGATGAACTGATCAGTGAACGTTCTAGGACAGGTGAAGAACCTTCAGATCTTCATCTTCTCCAGATAGCTCTTCACTTCGTTTATAAAAATTATGGGAGATGCATATTTATCAATAATAAAGGTTTATTGCAAGCATATAAAACTTTTTAGATGAAAATAAAACAGGACATTTATGTCTTTGGGTAAGAAAAAATAAATAGCTTTATAAAGGAAAAGAGAAAATTCTGAAAAATGATCATTTTGCCTCAAAAGTGCTATCACCAAGAAAGACTATTTCTGGGTAGAGGAATAGTATCCAATACACACAAACACATACACACACATGTATATACATATATTTACTATATGTGATATATTTTCAATTAGTAAGGAAGAGAAAATGATGTGGGGAAAAAAGAAATATGATCAGGCCCCTAAAAAAACCAGTGTATCCAAATGACCAATAAAATTTGAAAGATCCTCAATCTGACAGTGAATTAAGCAAATGTGTAATAAAACAATAATAATTATGTGCAATTCAGTCTCACTAGTTTGGCACAATTTGTATAAAAAGAGTTGGTGAAGATGTAGACACACTCAAATTCTGGAAGGATATAAATTGATACAAAAACTTTAAAGAAGAATGAGCAATACTAGTATAATTACTCTGTGGCCTGGCAATTGTTTTTTGACTATCTCATTTATAAGTGAAAAATAAGAAACAACCTAAATAGAATTACTCCTTAGTATGGAAATGAATAAACCATTCTAATGAGAATAAGTATTGTAATAGTACCAAAACTTTCATATGAATGAACTATATCAAAAAGTATTAACATGACTAGGTTTCAAAAACCTAATGTTAAGTCAAAAAAATTACAAAAGTAAGCATACAGTATGATTACATTTATAATTTTTTTGTAGAATATATGAAATATTGTTACAGATACATTTGTTTGTGGTAAAAGTAAAGCATGAGTGTGAATACATAACCCTATTAAATCATTCATTATTCTTTGACATTTATTTATTGAGTACCTAAAATATGCCATTTTCATCCTAGGGACTGAGGATTCAAAGAGAACAGCAATCACTGCCATAATGTTGCTTACATACTAGTGGAGAATGAAGACAAAAAGATAACCGTAAGAAATATAATATGTTAAACAGAAAAAAAATTCTTCAGGATAATGTTTACCTGAAGTGGAGAAAAGAAAGGAGAAAATATGGGGTGAGAATTAAGCTGCATATAGAAATTCTATTTTTCAAAGGACATAAATTAAAAAACAAACAAACAAACAAAAAAACTAGAGACCTGAAACAGCAATGGTCAACTATTAAAATCCTTTCAAGCTTATCAATACCTACATGTAATTTATATCATTTTTTGTATATTTAAAATATTTCATAGTTTGAAAAATGTAAAACAAAAAGTGGTGCTCAAACTCTTTAGAACAATCATTATTACTTAAATTAATTATTTTTTTAATATCTAGTGTTGTAAGCAATCCTTCCTCAAGTAATCTGCACTAGAGAAATAATACAATGACAAATAAACTTCTGTGAATAAGGATGTTCACTTTTGCATTACGCATAATAGCAAAAACTGGAAATAACCTAAATCAAAAAGTGATTATTTAAATAAATTATGCCTCACAAAAACAATAGCATATTATGTCACTGTAGAATGAGATAGATCTTTAAGTACCAGCATGGAAGTCTGCCTGTGATTTATTGCTGAGTGAAAAAAAGTAAGTACCAGAACCATATGAATAGTGTGAAGCAATATTTGGCTTAAAAAAACTACCTATTTATGTATTCATAGAAAATGTCTAGAAGGATAGACACAAAACTATTTATAGTGGCTACCTCTGAAACCTGGAATTAGAATGGGTTTTAATGTGAATTTGTTTATTCTACCTTATACAGCTTTATAGTGTTGAATTTCACTACTAATATTATTTAAAGAATAATGATGTTAGAATGAGCCGTGCTAGGTGGATAAGTTATACATGTGGGAAATTGATCACTGACCTTTCACTCTCTACTCCTGTTATTACTCATCATACTAATTTAGCAAAACTCCACCTCTAGTTAAATACAACTCCCTGCTTATTCTATGTCTGTATCAATATAGCTGAACATGCTTGGAGAAAAACAGCCAACCATGGTGCTGGGCTCACTTTAAATTCATAATCACTAAACTTCCAGTGTGCCTTTCAGTGGTGCTAAACAATCAAACTACATTTTCCTAAATCCAACGAATACCCCATGCTCTTGGAAAGCTATTTTTTTCCCTTTTTCTCTCCAGACTTCTAGCTCTGTCTCCCAGTATCACTCCCAGCTGATAACCTTCTTTCCTATTTCACTGAGCAGGAAAAGAGCAATCAGGAAAGAATTTCCACCAGCGGCAGCCAATCTACCTGCTCCATGCTCCTTCCCTATTATTATGCGTGAATTATGTTCTGAGATCAATCCTTCCCATATGCGTTTCACCCTGTTCTTTTTAATCCACAAAAAAAGCATAACTTCAGTAATTCTTTTCTCATTCTGATACATAGTTATTTATTAATCTCTACTGAATTACCTCCAACAGCATATCAATTATCTGTAATTCTCCCTATTTTAAAAAAAAATTAAATTAAAATACAAACTTCTTGGCTCCATATGTCTTTTTGACAATATTCCATTCCCCTGCTCTATTTTTACAGCAAAAACTTTCAACGTTTAATTCCCTTTATTGGTTCTCTAATTTTCTTTCTTCCATTTTCTCTGGAATTCATCGTGTTCTGCCTGTTGCCTGTACCACTTCATTTAAGATTATTCTTAGGAAAGTCAGCTACCAATGACCAGTTCTCAGTTCTCCTATGACTTGGCCTATCTTCACGTACTCTTGTCTTTGCTTCCAGATCACTCTTTTAGTTTTCTCCTACCTCCTTGGCTATTTTGTTTTCTTCTTGAGCACTTCTTTATTCTCTCATCTTGCCATTGGAGGGCTTATGGATTAATCATTTCTCCTCTTTAATTCTCTGTCTTCACTCGCTTGGTAATTTTATTCAATCTCATTTCCTTAAGACCTGCTCCATGCTGGCAACTCGCATACATGAATCACTACTTCAGACTACTCTTCTGAACTCCATATTGAGTTCCAGTTATCAATTCAATATTTCCATTCAGAAGTCTCATAGTCATCTCTCATGGTCCTTCCACCTTCTCCAGTCTTTGTTTTTGGTGCGTGTTTTTATTTTGTCTAAATGGAAACTAGATCTTTCTAAGTGATTAAGCTAAAGTCTTTTTGCTATACCCCACAGCCAGTTCTGTCAGAAAATACTATTGTCTCTATTTTCAAACATGCTCAGAAACTGACCATTTACATTAACTCTACCATGAACACCCTGGTTCCCACCATTGTTACTGCTTATCTGGATTACTGAAATGGATTCCAACTTATCTTTCTAGTCCTCTTTTCTCCCCTACTGCCTATTCCCAGCAATGTTCAAACTGTTTTCTTATATAAGTCAGATAACGTTATTTCTCTGCCCAGAACCCTCCAATGACTTCCCATCTCGTTTACAGTAAAAGCCAAGTTTTTTTTTTTTTTTCTTTTTTTTCCCCAATACCCTACAGGGCCCTACATGATCTATTTTCCTTTTTATTAGTTTTCTGACCTCTTCCCCAACTACTCTTCCCCTTACTCAGTTCATACCTGCTGCTTATTGAGAACACTAGACAAATTTCCTCCTGTGTGACTTTGTCCTTTCTTATTTTCTGTCTGAAATATTCTTTCACTACAGAGACACATAAATGCTTGTTTTCTTATCTATTCCAGCACTTTGCTCAAATTCTACCTTCTAATTGACAACTTCCCCAGCAATCCTACTTAACATCGTAACCCTTCCCCCTACCCTGCTACTGCCTTGTCCTCTTTTCTGCCTTCTCCTTTTCCAAAGCACTTATCAGTATCAGAAATATTAGAGTTACTGGCTTACTTCTTTATTGACTATAGTATGCAAAAAAAAAAAAAACCCACGTCATAATATAATGACTTGATTTTATTTCCCATTCTATGCTTCAGCATTTAGGACACACTTGGCAATAGTAGATTTTTATTAAATATTTCTTGAATTAATGGATGAATTGATCCAGTTCTATCAGACCTGAGACAAATTTTTTCAAGTCATTAAAGGGCATACAAAGCAAGTAATTCACTATTTTTTTAGACAACCAATCTGGAGAAAAATATAAACCCAATCACAGATACCTGAATATGTAATAAAATAATCTTAGTTATTAAAATATTCTATTTTCTTATTAATATCAATAGTTTAAATTCCAAAGCATTAATTTGCTCAATGATAAGCAGACTTATTTTATCATTAGGACTTCGTGTTCTGCTGAGGATCTAATATTTATCTTTAGGTCATTTAATGATAGTTATAACATTAATTTATACAATGACGTAAAACTAGATGTATTACAAACGTGTTATTTAATTTTATGTTGGTCCTTGGTATGAGCATAAAAACTCTTTATATGAACATTGAGAAAATCCCCTACCTATGCAGTAAATATCCATATTAGCATCAGATAGTAATATTTCAAGTTAAAAAAATAGGAATTATCTTTTTTTTTTTTTAGTGGTCTTGGTATGTGATCCTGTAGAAAAATAAAGTGGTAAGCTTGGTGAAAACATTGTAAAGCTCTTCAGGATATAGACTCCTATCCAAAAGACACAAAACAAATTATTATAATATGAGAATAAAGATATTCAGTATTAATCTATTTAACAGAATTTAATTCACAATTTCCTCAAATCATTTGAACCCGGAACGTTTTTACTTTCACAAAAAGAAATTGATATACCATGGACTTAAAAGTCTATTGAACATACATAGATATACTATTGATTTGTTTGGTACATTGAGTATTTTGTATTCCATATAAAATTCAAGAAATAGATGGATGAGAAAATTATTTTAGAGCAGAATGTGTCATCAATATCATATTTAGGGAGTCCTAATTTTTGTAATATTTAGCATTTTATCACAGAGACTGTGAATTTGTCAATATGTTATTTAATAAGGATATGGACAGGAAACAGGGAAATCCTGGGTAGAAGAGGGCACTTCCCTTGCAGAGGCCCCACCCTCAAGCCTGGAAACCCAGGCCAAAATGCCTAAATGAGAACAGGCATTCCTTTTTTCATGCCCCGAAGTTGCCTTTTGTCCCGCCACGCCCCTTTATCCTGTACCCATATAAACCCCAAACTCTTGGCTCGTGCGCCTGCCCATCTGTGTGCTCCTGGTCCTGGTCCCGGTCCCGTAAGGGGTTTGAGCGCACACAGTGGCCTAACAGAGGAGTCATACCCTTGTCGCACGACATGCAAGTGGTGTCAGGGAATTCTTGTTTTCAGTAACACATATAACAGTTTCTGAATAACTTTCTTAAAGTAAAAGAAAGTTAATATATCATTTCTGAGTGGATGTGCATCAAGTCAGATTTAAGCTCACATATATGTGCAGACAAAGAATATACCAAAATTTACCACGAGAAGTCTATCTAGGAGCTGGTACTGAATCGTTTTCTAGACCTCTTTTTTCACAAGCAAATAAACTATATATAATCAAATGTAATACATTTATTAATTGTACTGAAGGTAGAATTGATGACCAATTTTTTAAGTACTCAGCAAGAATCAGAAATTTGAAAAAAGAGCTACTCAAATCTTGGCTAAAAAACTGTGTTTAGCCGGGCGCGGTGGCTCACGCCTGTAATCCCAACACTTTGGGAGGCTGAGACGGGCGGATCACCTGAGGTCGGGAGTTTGAGACCAGCCTGACCAACATGGAGAAACCCCGTCTCTACTAAAACTACAAAATTCGCAGGGCGTGGTGGCGCGTGTCAGTCATCCCAGCTACTCGGGAGGCTGAGGCGGGAGAATCGCTTGAACCTGGGAGGCGGAGGTTGCAGCGAGCCGAGATCGGGTCACTGCACTCCAGCCTGGGCCGCAAGAACGAAACTCCACCTCAAGAAACCAAAAAACAAAAACAAAACAAAACAAAAACTGTGTTTAACATGGAAAACAAGTTTTCCCAGTCATATATATTCAAGTGAATATTGTTTTCTCACAATAGTACCCCAGGATGACCGCGGACTCGTTCAAATTTCACACTGATCACGCTCGGTAGTGAAGGTCTTTCGTTTTGTGAAGATAATTTGGTAGTAAAAGTTTAGAGATTACAAACAATGGAATTTACTTGCTCTCACAACTCTAAGCCATTTTAAAGGCAATTCCCCCAAAAAGGATGTAAAAATGTGGCTTGAGTAACAGTATTTTAACAGAGCTACTCTCCCACAGTGAAGAAGCTAACGCCTAATTGGATGTTTAAATTATGTTGTAGTCCTCAACCAAACATATCATGAGTTTGGAATTGTGTTTCTTACATACATGTACAACCTCTATCTACATTCACAGGCACTTCTCTTCTTAAAACTAAAAGATGTTGTTGTAAACCTCCAAGGACTTTAAATGATTCCTTGTTACCACTCAGATATCACAGAAAGAGTCTAGCGCGGTTTACAGCAGAATTTCCCAGCAGGGGCATCTGCAAAATAAATCACAGGGAGTTCAAGGTTTCTCTATCATATTTTACAAATATTCCATTTTCATTTTGATATAATCTACAAGATTTAACATATCTAGATCTTCTGAATGATTGCTCATACAGCCAAAAACCAACTGACAAAGAAGTTCATTGCTTGAGTTTGTTAAAAATCACACTGATGCCTTATTGAACTATTATAACTTGCAGATTAACCAATAAAAGAAAAGTGGTGACTCCATATAGAAAAAAAATCCATTCTTGCCTAGAAAGAACAAATAATATCACTACATGGTTTACTAGAAGCCATGTAGTAGTTTAAATCAGTGTGACAGATGTCGAGCTAAAAAGAACATGCTCAGAGAAGCCAAGTTTTTATGCATGCTTCAAGCACTGGTTAAGTTTAAGCAAAACATATTCATCATATCACATTTATGTTGATTATAGGCATGTAAGTGTTTTTATACAAATGTGCACTTGTGTGGATCCTAGAACCATATAAGAGCTGTAAGCTTGAGAAATGTTCAACTAGGTTTATGCTTGCACATATTTAATAGTGTACATAAAATTAATCAGAAATAAAAATAATTTGTCCAAGTGGGAACTCCTGAGAATATTTTTCTTTTATTTATTTATTTTAAAACTTGCACACGTTTATAGGGTACATGAGAAGTTGTGCTACCTGTATGTGATGCTTTTTTCTGTTAAAATGGGCCTCTATATTACCTTAATTAAGGAACTATGTCATGTGCTATTAACAGAACTGTCCAATGAGGCAATCACTAACACCATGTCTAAAGGGCACTGAAATATGGCTAGGCAGAATCAAGATGTGCTGTAAATAGAAACTACAATCAGGTTTCAAAGACTGAATTGAAAAAAAGTACGATTTGTTTCATTAATAATTTGGGTATTGACTCTGTTGAAATGATAATATTTTGGGAATAAAATATATTTTCAAAATTAATTTACTATTATTTTTTACTTTTTTATTTTTATTTTTTTATTATACTTTCAGTTCTAGAGTGCATGTGCACAACGTGCAGGTTTGTTACATACGTACAAAATGTGGCTTCTAGAAAACCTGTGTGGCTTGTGTTACATTTCAGCTGGGCAGCATTGCTTACCGTTATCTCCAGCCTCTGTGTCAAATGTGCACCTTACTCCAGTTACAGCAAACTCCCTGCTAATTCTTCATTACTAACTTCATTACCTAATATCTTAATGAAAACTGATTTTGTCCAAGTTAGAAATTTTCAGAGCTCCTCTGACCCTTATGCATGTCTATAATTCAGCACCTGTCGCAACTGTCACTCTTTCTACATGCTTCTTCCCTGTTGAGATGTTGAAGATAAGGTATTGTTTTCGTTAGCTTTTCATTCACAGGCTTTAGCACACAGCAAATGTTCGGTAGACATTTGCTGAGTGAATTATTATGATTTTAAATGAGCAAATATTTACAGATGAAAGTGTGTACTTTATATTGACATATAACTCTGATGTCAACAGGGTTATCTTTGCCCTTCAGATCCCTGAAAGGTAGGCTAAATCTGAAAAAGTTTACAACACTCTTTATTAGAGATATCAATTCTCATGTTGCCTGAATTTTTGATATTCTGCTTTGTATTATCCCACTTAACACTGCCTCTCATTTCTATTTTGTCTATACATGGAATTTATTCCATTTCCTAAATTTCCAAAACACACACACACACACACACACACACACAATCACACAAAGCACTTGTGTTTGTAATAGATCTTGTTTGGGTCTTACATCAATGAAATGAGCTTAGAATACAAGAATAAAACAGCTTTAAAAGAAAAATCAGAAATAACCACTTAAACATCTTTGTAGGTATTCCAACACTGGAAATATATATATATATATATATATATATATATATATATATATATATATATATATATATAGTTTTGTTTTTAATTTTTCCCCACATAGAGTCCCAATCATGTATCTTTTTTTTCTTTTTCGCTCCTCGTATCCCTTCTCTCTAAAACTATTTTCTTCTTCCTTTCACTCTTAAACATCCAGGTATCTTCTTTGACTTTTTTAGACATGCATTCATGTTTCCTGACCTTACTTTCAAGTTCAGCTCAGATGTGTCATAACTATCAAGAGAATGCAAAGAATAGAAAGATCTTTTATGTATCTCTAATTATCATTTATTGGATGCACATACTCCTGTTTCAGAATAGGAAGTTTTGTACTCTACAACACATAGAACATGGGGTGGTTAATATTATTCTTTTGTTGTTGTTGAATTTAAAACACTGAAATGAATTCAGCATTTGTAAAAACAGTTGTCTAGAAAGAATACTGTAAATTTTTATATTCTTTTCCTGGATTCTAAAACTAATTGCTATATTAATGTTTTATAGGATAAACGTGAACTATCCCAGTTTTAGATTTTGTATCAGTCTGCAAAGTATTTAAAGTTTTTACCAACTGGCAAATGCACTACTAAATAGTAAGCAAATTCTGGTAAGTGAATCAGGAACAGGGTATAACAGTAGCTATTTTCATAAAGTAATTGGCATAAAAATTTCTAGAACCTCAAAACATAAATAAGTTTTCAGGTTCAACATAAAATAATTAAGAGTTTAAAAGAACAAATAAATAGCTTGATTACCTCCACTTAGAATTAATGATATATTTAGGACAGATAAATATAATATTTATTCAGAGGAAATTAAACATCTGTTATTCTATTGCAAAGTAATTGCTGTCAAGGAAAATATATATGTGTGTATATATTTAAAGCAATTTTTAATTTTACTCCGTTCTGTTGAGCATCAGAATTAACTCAATTTTATTTTTATTATTTATTTTTGAGATACAGGATCCCACTCTGTCACCCTGGATGGAGTGCAGTGGCATGAACATGACTCACTAAAGCCTCAACTTCCTTAGCTAAAGTGATCCTCCCACTTCAGCCTCCTAAGTAGCTGGGACTACAGGCACACACCACCATACCTGACTAATTTTTAAAATATTTTGTAGAGAAATGGTCTTGCTCTGTGGCCCAGGCTAGCTCAAACTCCTAGGTTCAAGAAGCCCTCCTGCCTCAGCCTCCCAAAGTGCTAGAATTACAGGCATGAGCCACTGCACCTGGTCTAATCTAATTTTATTTTAAAGTGTGTATTTCACTAATGCTATCCAACTGTAATGTGGGGCTTCATTAAGTCAAGAGCAGTAACCAAGATGCTTCAAATGGAAAAAAAAGTATTTCTGATATATTTAGAGGGTACAGTCAACATAGCATTAAAATGAATTGGATGTGGAACTTGAAGGATGAATCATCAAAAGGTGAGTCTCACCTTTTGAGGTGCATACAAATAAAAGATACATTTATAGATACGGAAGGCAGGAAACATTTTTCTCTTTGAGTATCTCTCTTTTACCTGAAAATTAGAAAACGAAGTCATGTGTTTTGAGACATGGAGGATCTGGTGGAACAGGGTGTCTTAGTCAGCTCAGTCTGCTATAACAGAAGATCATAGCCTGGGAGGCTGAAACAAAAGAAATTTATATCTCACAGTTCTGGAGGGTGGGAGTGCAAGATCAAGGTGTTAATTTGGTTACTGTGAGAACCATCTTCCTGACTTGCCAATGGCTGCCTTTTTACTGTGTCCTTACATGGCAGAGATACAGAAAGAGCTCGGATCTCTTACTCTTCTTATAAGGACACTGATCCTTGGGGGCGCCCATGCCATGGCTTCGTCTAAACTGAATTACCACTCAAAGTGTCCACTTCTGATATTATCATATTGGGGATTAGGGCTTCAACGCATACACTTCTGGGGAAAGCAAGTGTTCAGTCCATAACATGGAGTAAATGTTTAGAACAACAATTGTTAGGAACTTTGGAGAAAGCTCAGCCTAGAGACTTTTGGAATGACCACAAAATGGTGCGAAGTATCCACTTGAGGTTGCAGGCCATAGTTTCTCAGTGGCAGCAATAAGCACATTCTTGAGGTCTTTTCCAGAAGTGTTCATGGGACAAAGATATTTGACCTGAATAGATTTTTAGAATAGGTATGACAAAACGAGTAAGTGGAAAGTAATTGAGAGTTGAAAATGGTAAGACTTGAAGAAATGCATACTGTCTTAATATCAATATTTATTTATTTACCCTGACAGAAAATACAAGTTTTCTGGATTAGAAAAATTCCAATTATTTACTCATGTGACAATCTTAGCTCTGATACCTCATGCCCGAGTTCCTCAAGCAGCAACAGAGTGAGGATCAGACAGGGCCTCGTATACATGGTTTGTACCAGAGGAGATCATCTCTGTAATTATGAACCATGGAATCTACGGACGGCAGCTAGCATGTTTACCTCACTTGAGGGTAATCTTTATTCTGGAATGTAAAAGGCATCCTCTCTGAGGAAAGGAGGTAAGGTTCTTGGGTAGGTTTCATTTTGAATGTAAATAAATGGCTCTAGGAGAATTGTCTCTAAATCTCTCTAGAGGTTTCTTTTCACTCTCAAGATTTGTTTTCCATTCAAACATTTTTTAGTCAAGGGGCCAGTAACCATCAGAGCCCTGATGATAAAGAAACATGACAATATTGATGAGGCATTGTTTACTGACCACATGGTATTAATGCAGGTCCTATGGTAATATGAATGGTACAGTTTATGGATCAGATTTTTCACACAAAGTACACGTGTCTTAGTCCATTTTGTCTTGCCATAAAGATATATGGGGCTGGGTAGCTTATCAAGAAAAAAGATTGGTTTGTTTCACAACTATGAAGGCTGGAAAGTTCAAAATTAGGCTTTTGAATCTGGTAAGGGCCTCAGGCTGTTTCCATTCACGATAGAAGGTGAAGGAGACCCCACTTGCGTAGAGCTCACATGGGGAGAGAAGTAAGAGAATTGGGGAGAGCTGTCAGGCTCTTACTAACAACCAGCTGTAGTGGGAACTTACAGAGCAAGAACTCACTCACATTAATCTATTCATGAGGGATCTGCCCTCAGGACCCAAACACCTCCCAACAGGCCCTACTTCCAGCACTGGGGATCAAATTTCAACATGCGGTGTGGAGAGAACAAACATCCAAACCATAGCAGCAGGTGAATGTCACCTGAATTGAGGAGGGTGAGCACTAACAAAATTAGAAACTGGGTGGGCTAGTCCTACAGATTATTTAATATCTCAGAGGTTCAGAAATAATTTTTAAAGCCTTTAAAGAATATGTTGCCATGCTCAAGTATAAAGAAAGTAGCATATTCAGAGTACATGAAAAGAAGAAATTTTGTAAGCAAGCAAGAAATGATCATTGAAAGCCCAAAGAACTTACATCCGTCCCCTATCCTCACTACCTTTTAATGGATTTCATTGGAAAATACACAGCTTTCTTTAAAAAAAAAAAAAAATCAAATAAAGTGGGCTCTTGGGAAAAGCCTAGTTTGAGTTAAAGCAAAGAGGAACTGAATGTGTTCTATGATGCAGCTGAGTAAATATTGTTTACCATGAAATCAGCATTCTGGAGACTACAAGTGAAAGAACAGACAAGAAAAGATCTGTAGGACAAGAAGTGAAGGTAGAGAACATTCCAAACAATCTCATAATGAGTTTTAAGAAGAATCAATAAGTTAAAGAGTTTATTTTTTAAGTGGTTGAGGTTATAGGAATCTTAGAACAAGACTCTTAAAAAATTATCTTCTGACCTAAGCATAGAACTTGAGTTAATGTTTGTTAAGCAGTTATTTGCAATCTTATAATAATTTCTTCAACGTTCAAATTCATTTGTGAGCAAGTACTCAGAAGAGATAAAAGAATGGTAGACATCCGTGTTGAAGACGCTGTGCAAAGCATCTCTACACACAGCGGATCTGTGACGGTGGGCAGTGAGGAGGGTTCTGAGAGAAAAATCCTAGAAGCTGGGGTCCGGATTAGGAGGAGCAGGGAGACCTCTCTCAGGTCAGGTTTGTCTCACAGTCTTGGACAGATATTTAACTAAAAATCAAAGAAACTGGAGAAACCGCTACTATTTTACTATTTTTCCTCCTTTGTATTTCATTCTCCTTGAGTTTCACTTGCTCTTTCTTCTCCCTTATTTTTTGCTTCCTACTTATCACTCCTCATCCTTCATCCTGTCTTTTTCTTTCTCCCTTCATCACCTTTTTTTTTTTTTTTTTTTGGAGATGGAGTCTTGCTGTGTTGCCCAGGCTCCAACATAGTGGTGAGAAATAGGCTCCCTGCAAGCTCCGCCTCCCGGGTTCCCGCCATTCTCCTGCCTCAGCCTCCCGAGTAGCTGGGACCACAGGCGCCGCCACCACACCTGGCTAATTTTTTTGTATTTTGAGCAGAGACGGGGTTTCACAATGTTAGCCAGGATGGTCTCCATCTTCTGACCTCGTGATCTGCCCACCTTGGCCTCCCAAAGTGCTGGGATTACAGGCGTGAACCACCGCGCCAGGCCTCTTTTTTATTTGTTTATTTTTTTTCTCTTTAACTTTTTTCATTTTCTTCTTTCTCTTTTCTGGAACATTGCTGACCACCTCCCATAAAAAAGGAAGAGTTGTGTTCGACCTTTTCAGCCTGTTCTGGTCCAAGGGGTAATATGCTTCTCAGAGGTTCTCTACGGGCTCTATTTAAAAATCTATATTTCCAATAACTGCTGATTGGCCATAATTCATGTGACCCTATTCTGAGATATTGGTCAGTAGGAGGAAGAAGACTGAAGTGTTATGAGTGGGCTCATAATTTATTACTGAGTCCCAGTTTAAGAGAATGATAGTACAAGTAGCAGTGTTAGAACCTTGATAATTAAATTTATAAGGCAAATTCCTCTAGATTACTCATCTGTATCAATTCTTCTTTTGGCAAATGGGTTTCTGATACTAATGTACAACCTTGAATCACATTTCTTTTAATTAAGATCCTTACCCCTACTTTCATCCATATTGCAGAACAGGCAGCTGCGTGCTTATTCAATTTACTCAGAACATGGCCCGTCTAAACAATGCTGTGATAATCATTGAAATGTGAAATAACACAAAATGTACATTGGCATGCGATAAAACATCTGATACTCTTCCCCAAAAATCTTGTTGAAAACTTAAATGTTTAAGGTTTTTTGTCTTTGATAAAGTAGAAATTTTTTTTATGTTTACTTGAGAAAAAGAGAAAAATACCCCAAAAGGAATTGACTGAAAACAGTAAAACTCATCCAATTTAGGGTTTTAAGTGTGGATTACTAAATTTTGGATATGTTTTATTTGATATTTTTAGTACTTCCTATTTAAGTTAATCAAGTAACATGATCGCCCCAAATTTTCATTGTAAAAACTGGGCATATGAAATTAGAAGAAAAAAAATGAGTTTCAGAAACTATTTTAACTTTTGCTTAGTGTCATTTTAGTTCAAGTTTTGGGCAGAGATTCAGGCCAGTTCTTATTTTATCCAAACTAGTGCATCCCGAATCATAATGCTAGCAACCAGCTGTGTTGATTCACTTGCATTTGGTACATGTTTTATTGGGTTGCAGAGGAAAAGAATTTAATTTTATTATGTGCTCAAACAAGGGTACTTTTTAAGTCAAAAACAACACAGGACCATCTCTTATTTTTGCCACACTTCTTATGACAGTAATGAATGATCACGTTATTTGCATCTTTTACGCTAGTCCACAACTAATTTGAAATAAACTTTTTTCCTTGCTAGAATATAAAATAGAAGCCTTTAATCTGTTTTATTATTTAATAATTTAAAATATCAAATTAATAGTCTCTTCCTTAAGTTATTGGTTAGAAGAATATGTTAAAAGATGCCCAAAATGACATTATATCCTATTATAAAGTCATCTGTCCTGTTATTTTGATTTACATGCAGTCAAGAAAAGATAATGAAAATGTGGAGCTTGACAATATATGAGTTCAATATATAAACACACACACACACGTACAGGTACACCCACATCATTGAGTATTAGTTAAGTATCAGTCAATTTGTTTCCACATTATTGAAAAGAGATATCACTTTCAAATTGACTTTATACATAAATTCAGCTGACTTTGATTCATTTGTAAATAAAATGTAAAGTAGAGTGAGCTAAATAACTGGCAATATCCCAGAATATTTTACCTCACCATGTTAATTTAAGATACAATTTTGAATGTGTTTGACCATGGAAAATTACCTGCTCGATTAGGTGCTCCATATACACATCATATTTGAGACTAACTCCAATTAAATTCTAATTAAATGCAATAAAATTATACTGTGTTCTTCAGATACCCCAAGATTGAAAATTAGGTAAACTGCTTCTAAAAATAAATGTATATAGGTGAGGGTTTCCATGATATAATCTAAATAAACTGGAAAGCTTATTAAGTTAGATTCTATACTTTGTAGTACTTCAAAATTTCCTATATTATGTTCATAACAAAAGTTATTTTAATTACCTTGATATATAGGACTAGTCTGCATAGGAACAAGTCGGTTCCTCCAGAATTGTTTTATGTAAATACATTTCTGAAACCTCAGCTAATACATATTATATTCTCATTTTATTTTTATGATAACAAAAGCATGCATACCTGTTTGATAAGCAAATGATACCTATTATATAATACATAATTCAGCATTTTAATATCAAAATAAGAATCTTTACATGATGCAATTAGGACTCAGAATCTAAGAATGTAAAATAATAAAAGCAGCGTATCTTGTTACTGAGCAGGCTCAAACTGTAAAATTATTCATTTCTTGTCAAATTACTAACATATTAAATAAACCACTATTAAGAAAACAGTTTTTTCCATGCGTAGAAATAATTCTAAATACTTTTCTCTTCACATTTTTCAAGTCTCAGTCCTAGGAATCCGTGGTCAGTGAAGGGCAATTCCAGTAGGTGGAGTAATAGTAAAGCAAATACTCTGTCTGACGCTAACTCTGCTTCTGTTAGCATTTTGGGCAAAAATTAGCATAAATCAGATGAGGTTAATATAGAATAGAAGCAAAAAGCATAAGTATAGATAAACACATTGCTTTGCACGGTAAATGTATTGCTGTAGAACAAAAACATATTCCCTTTAGTCTTCAATTTTCTCTGTATTTTTCTTGTGCACTTTAAAGAAGTTTCCTGGAGAAGTTGCATTTAATACAAAAGTCTGAGAGACTAGCTCATTATCAGCAGCACCAAATTTGACAGAGAGCTCCTATGTAATGTGTTGGGGGAAATCAGAAAGGACAGGCTCAGGCAAATTCAACGTTGGTATTAGGGTCGTTTGAGACTTCAGAGAGAGGCTTTTCTAATAAGGTCATGGCCTTGCCAACCCACACTTCTTTAGCCTGGTCGGAGCCTTCACTGTCCTGTGCGGAAGCATGACAGAGAGATCTTCGCCAAGGAGAGGGGAGACAGAGACACACACACACGCACCCAAAGGATGGATGTTCTCTATACATCTAATTCTGTTCCTCCTAGGAAGCATATTGAGCTTCACCAGAAGTTTATTTACCAAGCAAATATAGATAAATATAAAAATGTTCATTTATTTTATATCTATTTTCAAAACTGAAGAAGAATGTACATTTTTATACTTGTCTGCCATCTTCCATGATTCAGAGCAGAAGTCTCCCCACCCACACCTAAACTCTGGTCATGAAATCTTACACAGAGCTCCACTTGAACAAGGAAATATGTGTCTGGTGCCAAAAGGAGGGCCCGGGATCACTCCTGGAACGGACGGCAATTTACAAGGTCTCCTGTGTGCTTTTTAGTTCTTGTAGGTAAATGTAGAGACTAATCCTCAGCATGCCAGAATATTCTGGTTTAGAATCGTAAAGATCTAATGGCCAGCTTGTTTTTATGTTTTTTTCTTCAGCCTGTGAAGCGGAGTATGTTAGTTAATGCCTTGAAATCTAAATTACATACACTCCTGTAGTCACACCCAGAAACATAAAGCACCTTCAATCTTTTTATATCTTCAAAGTATTACAAATAAATAATTGAGGTCGATTAAAAAAACATGCATTTCATTAGTCTAGTTGTTGCTTCTTTGTGTTATGTCTGACATTGTCCATTATCCAGATAAATAAATGTAGGCATTATTTTACCAAATATGCACAAATGGGAAAACATTATTATAAACCATGGATCCCATATTCTATAATAATCATTTGTTATCAAATATTTTCCTTTAAGATGGTTTAACAACATTATAATTCTGTATCATCATAGAAATAAAAAAGATGATGAAATAGTTAACTAGTATTCTACTGAAATTACTCAAAAATAAACTGCAAATACTTAAATTCATCTTCTCACTTTTATTCTCTTTATCTCCCTGTATGTATCTTCACTAATTTAGGGGAAATATATAGGATGTGGCTTGTACACTTCTATAGTCTGTCTGAATTTACCTCACTGAGACTCATTAGACAAATGAGCATAAAATTCCAAAAATCCAAAAGCACCTCATAATGGGCATTTACATTAGCATAATTGAATAGCACAGAAGTTAAAAAAAATGCTTTAAGATCTAAACAAAAGTAAGCCTTTAATCAAGACACTCTTGATTCTTTTTATAAATGTTAAACAGAGAGAAAAATCAGTGCTTTCATGTAAATATTTTCCACATCATAATCAACTCAAATTTTGCTAATTTCTCTTGTCTGTGTAATTCCATATCCCTCACAAGCACATAACCATTTTTGAACAGCAGATCTGTGGAATCCCTGAAGACACATTGACATTTTTTCCTCATTTTGAGGGGATAAAAAATTTATGAGTTACTACCAGGAGGATAAAAGTATCTTATCTGGGAATAGTCAATCAATTAAGTGAAATAAATTTTATTGGAATATATTGTGTTGGTGGGAACATTCCCTCTCTCTGATTTCAAATGAAGGTACTTGTGTTAGAATATTACCCCTTATGACTCTCACCAGCTTTTATTTCTGTATTTACTGAATACCTGACTGGTTGATAACAAGACACTGTCATTCACTGATGGGTTCATATTTCTTGAATTTGTAGAATTAAAGCATTGAAAGTTTTCAATTACAGAATATTTGCTTTTTTTTTCCTACCTCAACCAGAAGAGGCAGCTATCTTGAAAACTCAAGTTGCTTTGCAGACACAGTCTTTTCCTCAGATATATGGGTTGTTCCAAGATATTCCCAAGTACAGAAAATGGGGATAATGTAGGAATAGGAAAGAATAATACCCAAACCTTTTTAAACAGAAATCTAAAGTGACCTATACTTTTTTATGTTTATACATTTGTATCCATCTGACTGACTCTTGTGTCTTATTTCTCGATTAGCCTTCAATTTAGGAAGGAAGGAAATAAGTGCTATGAATCAACTGACTCAATTCCTAGATAGTTTGAAGACATTCTGTTAACAGCTCTGCTCTTAAGTATGGCATCAACTTCGAAATACTTCACTTGAAATAACTCAGTTTGGTTTACTAAAAATGAGAACATTGCATCAGAGAAAATTTACTATTATCTCTCCTAACTAGTAGTGTCTTCTAAAATTATCTTTAACCAGAAGATAGTTGTAAAATAACAGTACAATCAGCTGATATGACAATATTTTCCTTGATAAAGCAGCCACTTAAATGTTAAGGCCTTCTTATCAGGCCAATGTAACATTAACAGGTTGAATCTTTTCTAATACATTTCGGTTACTAGATTATGAAATGAATTTTTGATTATATATTTCAGTTTAGGCTATGCAAATGGAAGAATTCATTTTGTCAAAAGATAGCATACTGTGGCTTCCTGCATATGAGGCTTTAATTTACTAAAAAGCTTCAATGAAAGCATTGATAAAACAATATTATTTAAGATTATATAAAGTAGTGATAAATTAGGATGACACTCTCAGCACAATTAGAAGTATAATTTTACAAATAATTAGGTCAAACTTCTGTAATGTCTTTCACTTCAAACTGATATGCTATATTATCTTACAATCTCCTCTAGAGAAAAATGGGTAGTTCTGAAAAATTTTACAATCTCTACTTAAAGACAGTACCAGTAGTCTTGAATTTTAAGTAAAAATTAAAACTGGCAAAAAATTTGGCCTTATGGCCCTATTAATATATGAAGTCACAAAACTCAAGAGAATTAGCTCAACAGGAAGGAAAAAAAAGAAAAAAAAACCCTGCACATCTATATTGGAGACTATTGTTCAAGGATAGAAAGCAGATTTTTTCCCTTACAAATGTAAAAGATTAATGTGTTTGTGGATAGGAAAGAAATTCTAGAGCCTCTCTTCCTAATCTCTCTGACATACAGGCACACACTTGTACAATTTTAAAGGCATAGCATGGTTTAAAGTAGAATATTATATATGGCACCTTGTGACTTGAAAATGATATTTCCAGTAGGAATGTAATACTAGCACAAAGAAAGTACATTTTGGAGAAGGAAAAAAAATCATTATGTAGTAAGATCCATCTTATCTAGATGGCAAAAGAGGTCATGTCAGTCATGAAGGACAATTCCAAACTATAGCAGCTGAGCAAAATTCCATTATAAATCATCTCAATATAACATCTCAATATACATAGAATCAATTTTACGAAGTCATCAAATCGTGACCTCATTTTGATAGTGATATATAAAGTAACTGTAGACCTGGCTTCGCTACTAACTAGTACAATCATGGATTGATGCTTCCCCTTTTTGAGTATTATTGTCCTCATCTGTAAAATATGAGGATTAGAATAGGTGATCTCTAAAGGTCCCTGTGGAGTGAACATTCTGTGTTTGTTTTCCTGAAAACACAGAGAGAATGCACTCAAAATGTTATTCTTATTTCTCAATCAGCACTCTTGAATGTGATTATGTTGTATTTTAAATGAAGAATAAACAAACTATAGGTTTAGTTAAGCTACATACATCAATTATCGAGAAATACGAGTGAATTCTCCACCTGCTCAGAAAAGAAAGTCGCTTATGAAAATATTTATTTAAAAGGTAATGCTTTTTGATGTTGTGAAGCCTTCTAATTCAAATCTATATGACTTACTAGTTCTCAACATATATACATTACATAATAAACGTATGGGCATAAAATAACCTCAAATCATTAAGTGGTTTAAGTTATAAAAGTAACTTGTATGCTTATAAAATAGTCTTCTGCTGGATTTATCAATGTCAACACTATTGACATATTGGGCTGGATAATTCTTTGGTGTAGAGAAGTGTCCTGAGTATTGTAGGATGATTGGCAACATCCTTGGCCTCTAGATGTTACTATCAACCCCTCCCAATAAGTTGTGGCTATCAAACCTGTCTCCAGGGAAGCAAATATCTTCTAGGAAGTAAATGGTCCCTGATTGAGACCCACTGGTCCCCTGAAATGTTGTCTATGTACACATGCTATCAGGAAAGTGTTCCTTAAAATGCTGTCATCCTAATGGATATAGAAAGTAGAATAATAGACATTGCCAACTTTAAAAGGTGGGTAGGTGGCAGGGGAGAGACCAGAAATTACTTAATGGATACAGTGTACACTATTTGGGTGGTGGCTACATTAAAGCCCAAGCTTCACATATACACAATATATCCATGTAACAAAACTGCCCTTGTACCCCCTAAATCTATTATTTAAAATAAAGTTTTTTTAAGAAGTTCTCATCCTAATTTTCCAGCATATATTCTTCAACCAGTTGTAAATGTTTATTACATTTTGTGTGGAATTCTAGCAGCATACCAGTAAAAAAGGAAGATTATTTCATCTTGATTTTCCTAAAACTTTGAATAAAATTACAGTGAAGCCATATAAAAACCCAAATAGGGCTTCTGCTGAAGAACTGAATTCAACAAAGTAGTTCCCTTTACACAAAATCTCCTTATTACTGGACAAGCAGTCTTACGTTCCTGTGTGCTGTATAACTAAGATGCAGCTGATTGAATTCTATGCCCTTCTTCATGACCTCTGCACTCAAAATATTTTATTATGCTAAAGAAAATCATCCTTTTTACCACTGGTTTTGAGCCAGCAAGTTCTTTGGTTCCTAATGAAAATGCTTTATTTACTAAGAGTTTTGTTTTGTTTTGCCTTCCTTGTGAATCTATGACATTCTCATTATTATTCATTTGCATATATTGAAGCTTATTTCATATATATTAATATTTTAAAAGTAAGCATGATTACAGCTACCATGCATCTATGCCCTGGAGAATTCTATTGAGGCAAAGTCATAACTGGTATTAAACCTAGAGAGAATTATGCGTGTCCATAGAGAGAATGTTATTCACTCAGAGCATGGCCACATGGTGACTTCAATCAGGTTTACTTTTCAAGTGTTAAATGGACTGAGTGACTCTAAAGGTTTTTGGATCCTGTCCAAAACTGGAGTTGTGTAGTTTCTGTTGTAAGTTCAGGTTCTGTGGTTAAATTGGAAGAATCTTTAATATGAGGAAAATAAGTCCAATTCCTAAAAGAAAATGTATTACACAAAATAAGATTATAGTTTATTTATATGCTAATTAGTAAAGCATGTTGCAAATCCAAAGAATGCCATGGAGTTTTTTTTCTTCTAAGCATAAAGAATACAACCAATGCTACTTATGCACTAATAAGGTTTATTTTTCTAATAGTAATGATCCTTTTTCTTTCATTCCGTACTCATCTACTGAAAAGCATCTCAAATAGTGCATTTTCTTATCAAATGTATAATTTCTAAAACTTACTTGCCACATTCATTCTTGTTAAAAAAACAAATAGCAAGAATGTTTAAAACTATAATTGCTATAAATCTAAATGCAACTTAAAAGAGTGAACTGAAATGTTCCCCTGCAGATTTAACTGTTATTCTCCTCACTGTCCAATTACATAGTGAGTTGCAATTACAACTGACCATTTATCCCAGCTACTATATATATTAAAATTCCACATACATTTCATAATCTGTTTTCTATTTGTCATTCGAGTATGTAACTTTTACCAAGTATTCTAAAAGTAAGGCAAAGTTAATGTTTAATGTTTTTTTGTTTTGCTTTAACCCAGGGGGAAAAAAGGTTTATTTTTAAAGACTACTTCTGAGTTCATATAATTTAAGGTATACAAAGAAAAGGGTTAATCAGATATTTGCAATAATGAGTTAATGTAGATCAATAATAAAGAGAATTCAAGTTTGAATCCTGACATTATCTAGTTATAAGGAGAATTGTTCACTTTTTTTCTATCAATATTTATAGAAAAGGTAGCAGTATTACAATGGGCTACCAGCTCAGAATCAGACTGCCTGCATTTTCTTCTCTCTTTTATTTCCTTGCCTTAAATCATGGGGATTTAATTAAACACTCTGTCCCTCAGTCTCTCTAGCTTCTTTATTCTTATTTTTGTCTAACATGTATGTGTGTCATTTAAATTAAATCACACAGTACATGTATGTTATTTTGAACAGATAAGCATAGTAAGCACTCAATAAGCATTAGCCCTATTACTATGTAATTCCCACTTTTGCAGAAAATTATGAAAATATCAATTCATCTTCAAACACCAAAATCTCATCTTAAATTAACACGTGTTGTGGGAGGGACCTGGTGGGAGGTAATTGAATCACGGGGGCAGGTCTTTCCTGTGCTGTTCTTGTGATAGTGAATAAGTCTCACAAGATCTGATGGTTTTAAAAAGGCGAGTTAACGTCTCAAGCTCTCTTCTCTTGCCTGCCGCCATGTGAAAGGTGGCTTTCCCCTTCTGCCATGCTTGTGAGGCCTCCCCGACCACGTGGAACTGTGAGTCCGTCAAACCTCTACTTTTGTAAATTGCCCCGTGTTGGGAATGTCTTTCTTTATGAGCAGCATGAAAACGGGCTAACACAGACAACAAAATATATTATGTAAGGCCAATCATGCAAATTATTGTGCATTTTGTCATAAAATAAAAATTTATTTGTATATTTCAACACAAATTTAATATTTAATGAATACTTTTCTTCTACAAAGAGTAATAGATTCTCAAAATGAAAATCAATTATTGTAACTTAGTTTTTATTTCTAGTTGTTTATAAATCATGAAAATAAATGTTTATCTTAAAGCCAGTTCTGAATAAAGAATAGCAGAATATGCTAACCAAAGTATATCATTTGGCATAAGGATTACTTTGAGCTGAAGAGAATTGAAAAGAAGCTGATACAAAAAATTCTTTCCCCCCAACCCTGTTTGCAAGGCATAAATTTATAAAGGTGTCCCTTCTCCCCTTTATACTGGGAAGGACAAAAGTTGGTCAGCAAAGACAACCTTAGACCCTTATTATCCTGAAGACTTATTTGTCCAGAGGAATCTATGTAACAAACTTTATTATCCTTTGTCTACCATTAGTTCCCCTTGTATTTGCCTTGCCGCAATTTGTTGCCCCTAAAGACTTAAGGTCCTTTGCCTTTGTCTTGTCACATCTCTGAAATTGAATTGTCTTTTGTTGAAGATGATATGTAAGCTGATGTTCTAAGTCTTTGAGAATTGCTTATTGCCTGGGTATCTCCTATATATATAAGAAATTAATGTCAATAAAACTCTTGGTTTTTTTTTCTTGTTAATCTGTCCTTTGTTATAGGGGTCCCAGATAAAAATTCAGAACGGTAGAGGACAGTTTATTTTTTTCTCCTACATATACATAGGTATAATCTCTTTACCTTACTTTCAACTATAATATACACTAAAAATTGTTGGCATCTCTTGCATTGTTTCTGCTTGTCTGGAAAAATTTATGTATTTTGTAATTTAATCTTCAAAATGACCTCATAATTTAGATATTACTATCCTAATTTATGGTATGAAAAAACAGAACCCACAAGTTCTAGGAGGAAAACTGTGATTCAAAATCAAATCCATGTGATTCTTACCATATTATGGCTTGAGTGAAATACAGCCTTAAGTTTCAAGGAGCCCTCTTACTTGAATGCATGTATTTGCTTGAAGACTTGATCCAGGGAAAGAAGATAGAGAAAGATAAATACAACTTAAAACAAAAGAAGATAAGTATCCCCAATTTTCATGGCACATAGAAGCAAAGTAAAATTAGCCTGGGGTGGCTTTCTGACTTTTTCCACCTATTTTTAACTCACCACTCCAATTTATCAGTCTCTAAAATATTCCTTTCTGAAATAAAGATGTGGGGGGAATGAAATCTTTGAAAGTAGCTGAGACATGTGCCAGGGGCTGTGCTAGGAATGATATCATTAACTACATGTTATAAAAAGAAAACCTTGGGGGAGATAGGGAGACTGAGGCTTACAGAGATGAAGAAATTTACCCAAAGGCTTGGCAAGTCGGGTTGACATTTGAAAGTGATTCTGTCTAACACTAAAACCCAAACTTTGGAAGTGGAAATTTGTTCTTTTCAGTAAACTAATTTAAGGATTTTCTGGCCCTGTGCACGTAGATCCTTATTTTAAAACAAAAATGGTCAATAAAAATAATTGTATTTATTCTCTGTAACTCTCAGTCACATCCCTTCATTAACCAGCAGTGGAATTAGATACATTGATTTTTGAGTTAAACTCTGATATCCTGAATGAAAATTAATATGTAATAAATATTTTTACACTATTTGAACCGTAACTTTATGCTATTTAATTCAACTTCAAAATACTAATACATAGGAGTATTAAATACCATTTGCCATGATGGTTTACAATTTCTAATGCAAAAAAGAAAATTATGAATCATTGCTTTCCTTAGTGCAGTCCTTCAAAAATATCAAAGATATTTCAAAAGATGAAGTGTTACTTTTTTAAAAGATAAGCTAAAATATTATCAATGAGACAAATTCACAGTAAGAACAGCTTACAATGGGAGGCTGAGGATTAAAATTTCTCTCATTATAAAGGATTCTCAGTAGGAAGCTGGGTTATTTCTGAGCTTAGTACAATACAGATGAAGCCTGACATGAACCTATAAGCAGTAGCAAAAATGACTTTGGATAAGGTTTAACTTTACAGTAATTTGCAACTACCAGATCAATATTTCAAGGAAGGCATTGAATTCTACTTAACCTACTTCTTGTTTCTGAAAAATATCTAAATATGTAAGAGTTTAAAAACGTAGAATACAATTACATATACATTTATAACTATTGTCCCCACTGTAGGTATCTTCCAAATAATTGCTTTATATTATAGTCATGTATTGTAATGACTGTAATATTCTTTTTCTTTTTTTAAAATTTATTTATTATTATACTTTAAGTTGTAGGGTACATGTGCATAACGTGCAGGTTTGTTACATATGTATACTTGTGCCATGTTGGTGTGCTGCACCCATCAACTCGTCATTTACATCAGGTATAACTCCCAATGCAATCCCTCCCCACTTCCCCCTCCCCATGATAGGCCCCTGTGTGTGATGTTCCCCTTCCTGAGTCCAAGTGATCTCATTGTTCAGTTCCCACCTATGAGTGAGAACATGCGGTGTTTGGTTTTCTGTTCTTGTGATAGTTTGCTAAGAATGATGGTTTCCAGCTGCATCCATGTCCCTACAAAGGACACAAACTCATCCTTTTTGATGTCTGCATAGTATTCCATGGTGTATATGTGCCACATTTTCTTAATCCAATCTGTCACTGATGGACATTTGGGTTGATTCCAAGTCTTTGCTATTGTGAATAGTGCCGCAATAAACATACGTGTGCATGTGTCTTTATAGCAGCATAATTTATAATCCTTTGGGTATATACCCAGTAATGGGATGGCTGGGACACGAGAAATACGTGACAAATAATATTCTTTTTCTTAATTAAGTTGGTTCTCTATTGTGTTTGTGGCTCATCTCTTCAGTAGGTGTCAAAAAAAAAAAATCCAAGAAAGCAGTCATAGATTTATAGTCTACACCATAGACTATAAATGAATGCTGAATAAATGAATGAATGCATGAACCAGTCCTAGATTTTTAAGACAATGTTTTGAAATGGAGATGTTATTTTCAAGGTGAAATTTGAACTACAAATCTGTGAATAATTTGATTTGATCACTTAAATATTTATTTCTGTAACATTAATCTTACCTGTTTCCCCAAAGTAGGAGAAGTAATAATTAAGTTAGAACTAATAAGCCAGAAGCGCCTCCTGCGGGCTCACAGGAAAAGCAGTAATCTTTCTTTACATTTTGTTACTCCTATCTTGCTTGCAGTGTAAAATGGCCTAGCACCTGCTCACACTTGAGAGAGAGTTCATTAATATTTAATTTAGATGACTAAAAAGGGGAAACATTATTCTTATGCAAAATTATCTTTTTCTCCAAAACGATTTCCTTGTTTTACAAAAATGCCACAAAAATTCCACACAGATTTTCTTTTATCTAGCACCAATAAGACACATATTTTTTAAAAAACAAGTTTTATGTACTTTTTCAGCTTTGTTTTCAGCTTTGTTCAGATGTGATTGACAAAAAAAAATTATTATTATTTAAGGTGTACAATACAGTATTTTGATATATCTTGTATAATGATTCCCAAAATCAAAGTAATTAACGTCTACATCACTTGACATAGATAGATTTTTGCTGGAGTGGGGGGGAGTTTTTTTTTTGTTTTTTGTTTTTTCTTATTTTTTGGCTGAGAACACTTAATATCTATCTACTCTTTTAATACATTTGAAATATATAAAACATACAGGATGCTTCATGAATTCACATGTCATTTTTGCAAAAGGGCCATACTAATCTTTGTATCATTCCAATTTTAATATATGTACAGTTGAAGTGAGCAATAGTCCTCTTTTTTTTGTGAGAGGAAATCCTCCTTCTTTAGAAAATCTGCTTTTTTTGTAATATTGAGATTTCAATAATATTGACTGAAACTTATTGCCTATGAAAATCTTTTAAACGGAATCTTAGAATTGATGAGATATAAACTTGGTGAGGCCATCATCTCTATGAAACATTATAATAAATATTAAAATTAAAGAGACATTCGATGAAAAGAAGAGCCTAGTAGCAGCAATAAAGATGACATCATAGACAAACAGATCCGCAGCAAAGCTGTCAACACCAATAATGGGAGCCAGAAGACAGTGGAGTGATTTCTTCAGAATGACAGAAAACACAGCTATCAACCTAGATTCACTGGCACAACAAAACTCTCTACTAATACTGAAAGTAAAATAATGATAGTTTGCAATGAACTAGGCTTGATTTTACACTAATATTTCTTACCCAAAGAAATTTCTAAATTATATATTTCAGGGAGAAAAAAAAATCCCGAATGGTCTGTGTTGCAAGAAATAACAGTGAAAAAAAAATTGTATGGTAAAGAAGTGCAAATACAGGGGTTTGAGGTGAACATGAAAATGCCATCTACAAATCTGGAGGCCAGAGCAGATTCTTCCCCAGCAGCCCTTAGAAGGAAACAGCTTGCTGACACCTGGTTTCAGACTTCTAAGTTCTGATTGTGAGATAAGAGATTTATGTTGCTTAAGCCATGAAAAAAGAAAAAAAGGTATGAAAATCAAAATAAGTCATTTTATACAATGATAACATAAAAATAATGTAAAATATGTTTGGCTAAAAAGAAGGAACTAAAATCGTGAAATCTAGTCTGTTTATGAAACAGACTAGGGTTGATCTGGTTGAAAGGGTTCTAAGGTCTTTTAATCATTCATATGATGATTGAGGTCAACATTAAAGAGTGAATTGAAAATAAGAGCCAGAACTCAAAACTTTCATAGTTTACAAAGTAAAAATCAATGAAAAATAGTGGAAAAAAAGAACCATTTCAGTTGATACATAAAAGGAAAGAAAGGAGGAAATCAGATCATAAAAAAGTAGGAAAAGTATAAAACCCTAAATAAAATAGAGGTACGTCAAAATGTATCAAGCATCAAAAGGACTAGTCAATTAAACAAAACATAGATTGTGGAAAATCAAACATTTCACAATGTGCTATTTACGAGCAGTATACAGAAAACATAAAGACCATAAAAAATGTTTAAATGCAGATTAGAACAAGAAACTCGAGTGGATATATTAATATCAGAAAAGAAGACTTTAGGACAAATACATATAAAGGAAGGTGAGGTGCGAGTCACTACATAATGATAAATGTTCAGTTAAATGGAACCCTATGGCAGTTCTATATTTGTTTACAGCTATTAAAATAGCAGTGTTAGCAGAGGTAAAGCCAGGTGTTCTAAAATTTAAATAGTAATGTCTAAGTAGTTTATTTTCCTCTTATTTATCCAAAGTAGAACAGCAAACTCTCTAATGCTGGTGAGAGAATTTTGCACCTCAATTCCTCAGGGATTAGATTTCTTCTACATCATTTGTTGGTCACACTTAGGTGTAGTTTTCATCATCATGGTCCAAGAAGGTAGAATTTCGTGTCCTATGCTGTAAACTAGAAGGGACAATAACGAAGACAAAAGGTCTCTGCCAAGTATCTTTCCACAACTTTGAAAAGATGCCATATTACACTGCTTAGATTCCATTAGCCATATCTTAGTGATAACATCATGTATAGGTGCAAAGGAGGCTGGCAATGGTCATCTGTGCAGCTCCTATAATATTGAAGTAGAGACAGTCTGGGTGGCGGGGAGGACAGCCAGCAGCCTCTGCTTCAATAATCTCAAAATATAGAAATCAAAATTGATAGAACTGCAAGGAAAAACTGAAAACCACTACCATAGTGAAAGATTTTAACTTTCCTCTCTCAAACACTGAGAAGTTAAAACCACAAAAATATTGGTATATATATAATACTATATACACAGTATTATACTGCATACTATATATACAGTATTATATATATATAATTATCTAGCATGGTGGTTATATATATTTGTATATAATAATTATCATGCTAGATTAACAGATATATATAATCTATACATGTAGTACTCTGAAACTATTGAAAAATGTGTTTCCTCAAGAATAAAGTGCACTCACAAAGTTGGTCAAATACTAGGTTATGAATGAGATAGATATTAACAAAATTTCAAAAAGTCTGTGTCAATTAGATCATGAATAAAATTTAAATGAATTACATAGTAATTACATTTATTAATAATGTAAATGCATATGCTTAGAAATTGTCTTCTAAATATTAATATTTAATAGATCAAAAGGTCCATAGAAATTTTTAAATAAGTATATATGTATAAATGCATATACTCAGAAATTGTGTTTTCTAAATATTAATATTTAATAGATCAAAAATAAATAGAAATTTTTAAATAAGTATATGTGTGTGTGCGTATTTTAGGCCTTGATAAACAAAGTGAAAACAGTTCTTCTGCTATTAAAAGAAATTGAAATTCTTAGAAATTCAGTGACATCACAACTAAAAATAAATGAAGCTCAAATATTCCTGAAAAAAAAATCGACTGAATCAGTTCTTTTAAATATTCCAAAAAGTGAATCCTTGGACCAAAATGTTTTCTGAATAAATTATAACCTTTAAAAGAGATCATTTAAGTCGTACCTAAATTTTACTAAAGAATTAAAATGAAGGAATATGATGCAAGTCATTATGTGAAGTTGGTGTAACCTTGTTATCAACACCAGAAAAGGATATAATGAGAAAGGTAAACAAAAGATCAATTCTCCTTCTACATATAGATGCAAAAATTCAAAACAAAATTTTAGTTAACTGAATCCAGCAGCACATGAAAATGTACTACATCATGTCTACGCTTGGTTTATTACAGAATTGCAAGGGTGCTTTCTAACTAATTTTTTTTTTTTAAAGTTAGTACATTATCATATTAAGAGGCCAAAGGAGTAATTAATTTAATAAATGCAGGTTTATTTAGTTCTTAATTCAATTTTTAAAAATAGAGACAGGGCCTCACTCTGCCACCCAGGCTGGAGTGCAGTGGCACTATTATTGCCACTGCATAGCTCACTGCAGCCTCCAAACACTGGTCTCAAGTGACCCTCCTGCCCCAGTCTCCCAAATAACTAGGATTACAGGAATCCACCACTCTGCCTGAGTTAATTTTTGAAATTATTTGTAGACATATCCAATACAGTAAGACATGAGAAATAAATAAAATTTATACAGATTAAAATAAAAGAAATAAAATCACCACTATGCAGGAATTATATGGTTGCAAACAAAATCTAAAATAATATTCATTAAAATTATTGGCATAAAAACAGATATTAAGAAAGCTGCTGAATGTAATATTAATGTAAAAATATTAATTGTACTTCAGGAGAGCTAAAATAATACTTGGAAAATGTTTTCTAAAGAAAAATATTGGACATCGTTCACCATGGTAGTTACAATATGTCATCTCTGGATAACCTAATTATAGTAATATATGATTGCAAAAAATTAAAATTGATTGTAAGACATTTAAGAAGACACAAATAAAAATATATAGTGTTTGTGGATTGAAAGGGTCTATGCAGTCATGTCTCTCCAAATTTACTATAGATTCAATTAAATTACTCAAACATTTTCAGCAGATGTTTGTAAAACTTTTTGGAATTGCAAGGCACAGGATTAGCCAAGAGACTCGTGAGGAAGAGAAGCAATTTTAAAGGATCTTCTTTAATCAATTATCAAGATGTTTTAAAAGACTAAAATATTTAAATTAATATTGTGTTAGATTAGGAATAGACAAAACAGCTCCAAAATAAATCCATAACTCCCTGAATTAAAGGTCATTTAACATATTATAGAAGAATCACTGCAGTCATTAATAAATGGTGAAAAAAAGAGACTGTTTAATGAGTGACACTGAGACAACTGATTAGGCATTAAAAAGAAAAAAGCAAAAGAAAAAAAAAAGAAAAGAAAATTGGGTCCCTAACTCACAAGTTCCACAGCAATCTACTTCAAATAATAACAATAATAATAAAACCTTTAAAAGATGAGATAAAATAATTTCTTATTGGTTTTGGGGTAGAAATAATATCTCACAACAATAAGTATTTACTAATTGAACCATATTAAAATTTAAACATATGTTCACCAAAAATCTCTTTGAAGTGTGAAAAAGGAAAACATAAATTTGGAAAAGATATTTGTAGCACATATAAGGTATTATTAAGGTATTATTATTACTCAGTATATTTTTCAATGTACAAAACATTACGTTTTATAGAATATCTCTAAAAAAGAACCAAACAAGAAAACCAAATGAATAAATGCTGACACTGCATTACTAATTAGGTATATGCAAAGCAAGAGTATAATGAAGAGTTTATATTCATAAGACTGCCAATACTTAACAATTCCACACATGATGGAAATAGAAAACTATGTACACTGCTAGTGGGATAAATTGACATAATTACATAAGAAACAAATGTCACTATTTTGTAAAGTCATACACGTAAATTCTTAAGCTAGCAAATGCACTTATGGGATTAGACAAATCGATGCAAATGTGCACTAGAGAACATGTACCAGAATATTTACAGCAGCATCATTTGTATTGGCAAAAAATTGGAAACAGCCCCAAAGTATTAGAAAACATAAATAAATATAATGCATTGTAAGATATCGGCATTAAATAAAAAAAGTCATAGCAATAACATGGATGAATGGATGAACTTAAGAATATTGAATAATTAAATATAAAATAAAAGCATCAAAACTACATAAAGCATGAAAACACTTTTAAAAGCTCAAAATAAGTAAAATTAATAATACATTGTATAAGAATGCATACATATAGTAATTACATGTGTAAAGCATACAAATAAAATTCTGAATTTAAAAAACTTCAGATTAGTTTCAATTACAATGAGAGACATGACAATGAAATGGGAAATCAGTAATGATAGTGGTTTTATTAATATCTATTTTTATTATGTTTTGTAATTCATAAATTTATTACATATATTCTTGTTTCAAATAATGCATAATTGTTCTAGGATGAGCAAATGCAAAATACTGCTGATACCAATTACAGCTACTTGTATTTTTTTTGTAAAAATGACAGAGCGTAATTACCAAGGTATAGTTACAAAATCATAACTGAAAATATTTTAATGATTTTTCTTTACTCTGCCATCAATAATTAATGATAGTTCATCTACTTTGTGTGAATTAAAATAAAGACTTTAGTTAAAATTAATAATACACTTACATAAAAGAAAAAAAGGGAATGCATGAGGGCCTTGAAATTAAATTTTAGATTCAAATTATATTTCCTAAGTTAATATCCCATGTCATTTGATCGAAGTCTGACTATCAAGTTAGAAGCAAGAAGAATGCTTCTTTCCAAACAAAAATTTCCTAAGTGTCAGCAAAATGTCCAAACCATCTATTTCACATTGATGTGCTTTTTAAAACTTTCCTCTTCAAATCAAGGGCATTTCTTTGTTCCAGATTTAAGGAGCAGATGAAATATATTCTAATAGATTCATATCATAAATCTCTAGTGTCTAAGTAGACCTGAAGAAACATCTATCTGTCCTGATCAGTATCTCCAGAGGCTATTATATTCCCATTTTAAAAAAAATGTCATCTGTGTGGAGCCCATCTCAGTCTCCAGCTTGTCAGTTCAAGAATATTAGAATACTTCTTCAGTTTTGCTCATTAAGATGTGTATCTTTTCTGCTTCATGAAAAGCATTAATATTCAAAAAATCCAGGGAAAATGCCATACGGCAAGTGCTTAAGCTAGAGACTACTACTATGCCAAACATTTGGAGCTCCCCAATTACTACTGGACCCTATTTTTGTCTGGCAACTGTTGTGTTATAAAACAAGTGCCATTTTGAGGCTCAAGTCAGCAGCGTCAATCTAACTGCTAGTTCAGGATGACTTTGTAGCCCTCAAGGATTGCAAGATGTGGATGATTGCTCCTTAGAGGAATAACTGTTGACAGGGCTGGTGAAACAACTCATGAATGATGAACTGAGAAAGCATCCAACTGTTCATGCAGACCTGTAAATGTGCCATACCACAACCTCAGAAAGGATTACAGCAATTTCCCCACGTCTTATTATTTGCCTCTGACCAAGAATGACAGAGATGCACAGACATCACTAGGTATATCCTGGGTATATAGCACACATTCTGATCCCTTAACTTCTTTGTGTTAAGCAAAGGTATCAAACTCTTAAAACTATTACATATTGAGCACACATCTATTCCCTTTGTTGTAAAATTAATGACTAAAGACAACTCTAGCAAAGTGAAAAATGAAGGACAGTCTCACCAAGACTTCACCAATGCACTTCAGCTTCTATCCCCAAGGCTAGTAGCATGTACAATGACTTTTATTAGAACCAACCAATCGAAGGCAACATTTTAAATAAATCTGATACTTTATGAATTTATGTAAATATAAGCACACAGTAGGGATGTTTTGAGTAGCTTTAGTTGTGGAAAAACATTTACTTATCCGTCTAAGAAGAATATATACTGTGAAAAAAGAATAACTTATTTCTCTGCTGTTAGTGCTCTCATTCTGGTAGCAATAGCTATAGTATTTACAAAAGGGACAATACTTATTTATGGTTTTATAAAAAACCATGTCAGCAATTGAAAAAGTGGGTTAGTATACGTACAAGAAATAGGGTGATATACTATTTGACACAGAGATGCCATTCTGTGATGTGTCTGATACAAACACCACTTTACACTGCTCATATCTGCTCAAGTATCACAATATACACTTCAAAGTAGCAGTTTAAAATTTAGCAGTTGAATAATGCAATCAATATATAAGCATGATTTTATTTTCCTTACCACCCTACATATTGTGTCATCCATCTCGTTTATTTTGTATTTGCTGGTGACCTCCTTGTTAGCCTTTAACGAGCTACGTTATCACAGCCTGTATCCCTCATTGCCTTCTACTTCTCGTGTACTTTCTCTTCTCTGCTTCCCAGGAAAGATACTCTGCAGCCCTTGCATTTACCAGCTGCTTTGTTCCTTTATGTCCCTTTGTTCCTCGCTAAATTCATTTGACATCTTCTTTATTACAAAATTTCAAATAAAGAGTCAATTCTACATGTGAACAATATTTGAACTGTCAAAAGACCTAAGTTGTACAAAGAAAACCATTGTCTAGTGAAGAGATTTTGTTTGTATAATAATTTATCTAATAATAAATCTTTATAATATCAGTATTTCGCTATGAGAACCTCTCTGCGAAGAAGGAAAAAATAGTCTGTGATATCTAAATATGTTTCTTGTCATCTGATCCATTAAACTTATGCTTTGTATCTAAATGCAATTTTTTGATTGTTGTTTCCACTTATTTATTTTAAATAATTTTTCAGCCCCTCCCATTAATTCAGTCTCTAAATAAAATAAAATGGCCATGTTTTCTAATCAGAAATAATTAATTTAGCATGTAAATGAAGACCTAGTCTCCAGGACAATGAGGTAACAAAACAAGAATTACACTGTTGCTGCTCCGGAGGGAGTAATTGAAATGATCTGCTTTCATTCTGTTGTTATTATTTACTGTAGTTTAAAACTAAGGGGAAGGACAATTTTGCTCTGTTGCTCTATTTGTTGCTTGATGGTGGTTTTGATGAATATAATTAATTTTTATCCTAAGTTGTTATAAAACTTTTTTCAGCAGCTGTTATATGAGAATGCAAGTTTAGTTATATTTACAGTACACTTAAAAAAAGTAACATATAACTTAAAAGTATGGAACATTGAGAAACTTCTCATAGAGATTATTTTTACTTATTTTCAAAAGGAGCCATAATCCTTATATATTACTTAATCCATTGTGTGAAAAATAAATATGTGAAGCAAATAACTGTCTGATTCACATGCCAATTTGAGAGGAAATAGTGGATCATACACATTTAAAAATCAAAGGTCCTGGTAGAGATCGAAAACGTCATTTCCTAAAGAAAATACGTCTTAAATGTTAGCTTCTAGGTTACCTTTTAAGAAATTTCCTCTCATCCCTGATATCCTATTTTGACATGACCTTCTAAGGAAACAGATGGTTCATGCCAAGTAAATTTATTAGAAAGTCATTTACAGTGAAAATATAAAGACCTCAATAGCTTTATATGTGGATCATGCTCTAACATCTCCCCTTAGAAATCCATGTTAGTCAACATTTGGTAAATATGTATTTGCCAATAGATTATGATTTGTGATATATTTAAGAATTAAAAGTGACGAGTCTTTGCTCAGTCTTTGTTCATGTATTCAGTTGGTTAACTCATAGTACCCATTTATACAAATAATGCATTTATCAAAAATGCTTTCCTCTATAACTTTCTAAGCTTGGTATTGTTTATGCTTCTAGGAGACATGAAGTGCTAAATTAAATAACTTATATTACCTCTAGTATTCTTATATCTCTTACAATAACAATGACCCTTGAATGCATGCAATAAAAATAAATTTAAGTATGTTCATTTTATTTTGGTTTAGCAATTGAGAAATTTTGTAAAATTACTTAGTACACATAATAAACATAACACTGAAAACATAAATAAACTGGGATCATCTCTTTGCCTGTGACAATTTAGTGGATCTTAATAACACTAATTTATTATTATCACAACCCTTTTATCTGTAAAAGGAACAGAGTTTAGTTAAAGAAAACTCCTTTATTGTTTGAATGCAGGAAAATACATATCCCTTTAAAGCTGACAAAGTGTGCCTAAAATGAGCATGAATATTGGAGACAGAGAAACATTTTATTAAATCTTGAATTTGCTAATTACATAAATTGTACCTGTGGGTCAAAATGAGTCATAACATCATCCTACTCTAAAAAAAGTAGTCAAAATAGGTAGTATAGACTATCGGGAATTATATGAAAAAAGTTATATAAAAACACAGACAGTATCTAGTTATCTCAACAAATATAAGCAAATGTTTCTGCTTCCTTTATCAAAACTGCAGGTAAACATTAGACTATTTTCCCCATTTTTTTTCTCAAAAAGTTTTGCTAAATATACATAACCAAATTTACTAAGATATAATTTTTATGTATACAATTAAGTAGTATTAAGTATATTCACATTATTGTGCAACTATGACCCCATCAATCTCAAAACTTTTACATCATTCCAAATTGTAATTCTTCCCATTAAACAGTAATTTATCTCCCTACAATCCCTGGTAAACACTATGCTATTTCATATTGTAGAATGTATTCGAATTTACTTATTTTAAAAAAGCTGAATAATATTCCATTGTATGTCCATACCACCTCTTGTTTATCCATTCATTTTTGCATAGATATTTCAGTTGTTTCCATCTTTTCAGTATTATGAAAAATGCTGCTATAAACATGGGTATACAAACAGTTGTTGGAGACCTTACTTTAAATTATTTCTGATGTTTACCTAGAAGTGAAATTGCGGAATCATATGTAATTCCACGTTTAATCCTTGGAAGAAACACCATATGATTTTTCACAGCAGTTTCACCACTTTAAATTCCCATCAAACATGTGCAAACATTCCAGTATTTCTACATCCTTGCCAACATATTTTCTGTTTGTATAGTAGCCATTCCAATCGGTATGAAGTAGTATCTCATTATGCTTTTGTTTGGCATTTCCCTAATAACTCGTGACATTAATTAGTGATGTAGGTCTTTATGTGTTTATTGGCCATTCATATATCTTCTTTGGATAAATCTATATTTAAGTATTTGGCCTATTTTTAATTAGATTGTTTATTTTATTTTTGGTTGTTGAGTTTTAGGAGTTCTTTATATAGTCTAGATATTAATCTGTTTTCAAATTTATTATACACAAATGTTTTCTTTTTTGTGAGTTGCCTTTTCACTGTTATTATTATTATGGGTTTTGTGCCTGATGATACAAAAGCTTTTCATTTTGATGAAGTCTATTTTATTCTTGTCTCTTCTTTGTTGCCTGTGCTTTTGATCCCATATCCAATAAATCATTGCCAAATCCAACATCATGAAGATTTTACCTTATATATTCTTCTAATGGTTTTGGAGTTAAATCTCTTATGTTTAGATTTTTGTTCCATTTTGAGTTACTTTTTTAGATAGTGTAAGGCAAGTGTTCAACTTCATTATTTTCTGTGTGGGTATCCAGTTTCCCCAGAACCATTTGTTGACAACACTATGTTTTCTCCATTGAATTGTCTTGTCATTGTCAAAGATCATTTGACCATGTATGTAAGAGTTTATTTCTGGGCTCTCTATTCTATTCTGTTGGTCTATGTTTATCTTTATGCAAATACTACATTGCTTTGATTTTGCAGATTTAAACTAAGTTTTAGAATTAGGGCATGAGAGTCTTCCAAATGTTTTTTGTTGTTGTTGTTGTTGTTGTTGTTTTTATTCCTAAGATTGTATTTGATTATTTAAATGTATATGAGATTCCATATGAATTTTAGGATAGTGTTTTTTCTATTTCAGCAAAAACACATTTGGACTTTGAAAGGGATTGCACTGGATTTGTAGATCACTTTGGGTAGCATTGGCATCTTAACAATATTGCTTCTTTCAGTCTATGAACACAGGATATCTTTCCATGTATCCATGGTTTAAAAAATTCTCTCAGCAGTATTTTGTAGTTCACAATATATCAATCGTTTACCTTTTTATCTAAGTTCATCCCTGAGTTTTATTCTTTTTGATGCTATTGTAAATGTAATTGTTTTCTTAATCTCCTTTATGAATTGTTTATAGTTAATGTATAAAAATACAACTGACTTTTATGTGTTCACTTAATATCCTGCTACTTTGCTGAATTTATGTGTTAGTTTCAGCAGGTTTTTATGTGAAATTTTTCGGGTTTTATATATACATATATATACACGATTACATCACCTGCCAGCATATATAATTTTATTTCTTCCTGTCCAATTTGGATGTCTTGCATTTCTTTTTCTTGCTTAATTGGTCTGGCAAGAACTTCCAATGCTAGATTATATAGACACAAAGAAAGCGGGCATTCTTGTATTATTCTTGGTCATAGAGGAAAAGTATTCAGTCCTTCACCGTGGTATATGTTATTAGCTGTGGGTTTTTCTCATATAGAACATTTATTATGTTAAGAAAGTTTCTTTCTATTTCTAGTTTGTTGAGTTTTTATTACAAACATGTGTCAGATTTTGCTAGATGCTTTTTATGCATCAACTGAGATGATCACATGTTTTGGTTTATTTTCTCTTGTTCTGCTAATGTGGAATATTATGCTGATTGATTTTTGTTTGTTGAATTATCCTTGCATTCCAGGGATAAATCCCACTTGGTCGTGATGTAGAATTATTTTAACATTCTGCTGAATTTGGTTTGTTGATATTTTGCTAAAGATGTCTCCATCAATATTTATAGGATATATTGGTCTGTGGTTGTTCTTGTTTGTTTGTTTATTTGGTGTCCTCATCTGGCTTTGGTACCAGTGTAATTTCATAGAATGGATTAGAAAGTATTCCCTACTCTTCAGTTTTTTTAGAAGGGTATGAGAAGGGTTGTTGTTAAATATCTCAAGAACAATTAACAACAACCCTTCTCATACCCTTCTAAAAAAAGTGAAGAGTCTTGAGATATTTCATAAAATTCACTGAAGCTATCTGATTTAGGGCTCTTTCTAAGGAAAGTTCTGATTACTGATTCAATCTAGTTACTAATTGTAAGTCTATTCCTATTTTCTATTTCTTTATATATACTTTTATGAATAGTTTGTTTAGCTAATAAACAAAGTAAGCTATGAATCCAGGCAAACCAAAATTTGCTTCTAGAAAATTTACCTTCTGCTTTATGTACTTTTGTATTAGAATCACAGCAAGGGAATATATTTTTATGTGACTACTCTGTGACAGGGACTGTTAAAAATGTTGTATGCATTATTTCATTTGAGTCATCATGTTTATTATTATTCTTCTATATTATATATGTATCCTATATGCTCTTCTACATTTATCACACACTTGCTATGTGTCTTCAAAGACATATAATTCTTTGAAACCTCATCATTTTAAATTAGAAATGTGTTTTGACCATATTTGATTATTTTACAGATTTAATGACACAGTATATTTCAAAACCTCTAGCACAATCTCTAATAAGTAGTAATATTACTTAACAAATTTGATTATAGTTATTTCCTCTTGTTTTCTTTATATCTTAAAAGACAAAACAAGAATTAAAATATCTAAAACCTAAAAAGTAAATAAGTAGTGAGTAACAGCTTTATTTTCCTTTCATTTCAATAGTCAACTTCCTACATATATCTAATAAGTATTTCTAAAATGAAAGGAATAAAAATTCACTTAAACATAAGAACTACATTTTAAATATTTCACATTTTTTATCCCTCAATTTTTTATAGACATTAGAGTACATGCATTTTTTTAAATTATTTTTTAGAGATGGAGTCTTTCTATGTTGCCCAGTCTGAACTTGAACTTGTGAACTCAAGCAATCATCCTGCCTTAACCTTCCAAGTAGCTGGGAATAAAAACATCCACCACCACGTCTGGCAGCACATGCTCTTTTTTCTTTTAAAGGTTTTATGTTTCTTGAATAGCTACATATATCAATTAATCCTTATTTTAAATGGTTCCTTCATGAGAGGAAACTTTAAAAAATAGCATTTAAAATATTTTACTGAAGTTCATTTAGAAATACTCAATTATATGAATTCTGTGGAAAGTCTTTTATCATGATGACACTCATGGCTTAATTTTTTTCTAACATAAAATAAATTCAGAAGCTAAATAATAATTTGATTTTAGCTATTTGGTCTTTTAATGCATGCTCTACTTGGAGGTTAAACTGAAATTTTAGAATAGTGGACAGTTCATGAGAGTGATTTTTTCCTTCAGAGTAAAAGGGAACAAATTGTATTGAAAAGAAATGAAAAAAAGTCAGTCATGGTCTAAAAATGTCACAAAGATTAAATAGAAATAAGTTATAAAAGTAAAGGGAGTAAAGAGATAAAGAGATAAGTTTGCAATATATAAAGTAATGTTATTACTTAAAAATGGTGGACATATAGGTTACCTTAAGAGACTTACCTTAGATTATTAGATGAATGTAATATTTTTAAATGCTAGTGACAAGAACAAAGCAGGCACACAGGACACTGGAAATTATTCAAGACAGTGAATTGCATTTGCTGTCTCAACATATGCTTAAATTGTGCAGACCAATGCCTTCATTATCTCCCTTGACTGCAATTTTATTTTCTGTCTTTGTGCTTAAGAGACTCCTATACCCCTGTGTTCAAAATATGAGCTAGTCAGATACGTCCCAACCACCAATGCAAATGAGACCACAGTATGATTGATTAATTTTACAGATCATATGAGTATCTCATTCTTGTAAACCTCATCAAGTTCTCTCACTAAAACATTTGGCCCTCACAACTGCATCCATGTTGCTACAAAGGCCATGTTTTCGTTCCTTTTCAGGACTGCATAGTATTCCAAGATGTATATGTGCCATATTTTTTCTATGAAATTCATTGTCCATGGCAACAGGGCATTTAAAATAAGGGAGAGGGTAAATTTAAAGTCCTGAGTAGCAGAATGTTGGCTTTAGTGTTTTGCTAATTGTTTATTATAAACACATCTATATCTCTTGTAAATGGTTATGCATATCTGCTATAAAATAATTTATAAAGTTTATATGTCATAAAATAATTTATTTCAAGTCTGTAGGACCAAAATTATTAAGTAGCAAGTGTATTAACATTTTTGATAGTGAAACTCTGATGTCAGTCATCCCACATCCGATGCCCTTACTGACATTTGCAAAGTGCCAGGATCTGATGTATTTCTTCCACTCAACTACAGTCTAATTTCCATCTTTGGCTAGACTTTGATTCTCCAATTTGTGTGTTTTAAGTTATTTTAGACTTTTCCTGATCTTCACACTGCACGTTTATTTTTCTTTTGATTTTTATTTTAGGTTCAGGATGTATTTGTGCAGGATTGTTACATGGATGAATTGCATGTTACTGAGATTTGTTGTATACATGATCCCATCACCCAGGTAGTGGGTATAGTACCAAATAGTTTTTCAACCCTTGCCCTCCTTTCATCCTCCTCCATCTAGTAGTCCCCAGTGTCTGTTCTCATCTTTGCATCCATGTGTACTCAGTATTTTGTTCCCACTTGTAAGTGAGAACATGTAGTACGTGGTTTTCTGTTCCTGCCGTAATTTGCTTAGATGATAGTCTCCAGTTGCATCCGTGTTGTTACAAAAGACATGATTTTCTTCTCTTTTATGGTTGCATAGTATTCTGTGATGTAGCTATACCACGTTTTCTTTATCTAGTCCACCACTGATGGCATCTAGGTTGATTCCATGTCTTTGCTATTGTGAATAATGCAGCAATTAGCATATGAGTGCATGTATCTTTTGGTATGATAATTTATTTTTCTTTGGGTATGTGACCACTAGTGAGATTGCTGGTTCTGTTTTTAGATCTTTGATAAATCTCCAAACTGCATTCCCAGTAGCTGAACTAATTTACTTCTCACTAACGGTGGATATGTATTCCATTTTCTCCACAACCTCTCCAACATCTATTATTTTTTGACTTTTCAATAAGTGCCTTTCTGACTAGTACAGTACACATTTTAGATTTGCATGATATATTTCATACCTGTTCATCAAAAATGTGTTTACTAAGGTTCAAAAAAGTTACTTGATTTGTATATTACACAAGCAGTATTCAGAGAGTCGTTATATATTCTAAGTAGGAAGCAAAGGCTAAAATAATGCTCTGTCATCCATTCTTCCTGCTCCTCTTCAAAAGCCTTCACACAATGGTAAACCTGTAACAAGAGAAGTAAAATATTTTCTATACTTATCTTAAATTGAGTATTTGAGGGCTCCCAAGAAATATGTGCATGCATTTAGAGTTTGCACCCTCACTTCACCTGCATTTGGTTAGTGGCTATGACCACAGACACATCCTCAGAATAATCCTTCTTGACATTCTGAAAATCATATGCAGATAAGAAAGATTATAAATTCAACCACCTTTATCTTATAATGTCATGACAACACACACATTTAATAAATAGCCTCAAAATAAATGGCTAAATTTCATTCCCCCACAGTCCTGTGTGAAAGAATAAGGAATTAATTCCTCTAGGAGGAAGTTAAACCTCCAAGGCACATTTCAAAGCCACTTTCAATGATCAAAATTTGTAGGATTCCTTCAGTTATGAATAAATAACAATATCCTCCCATTTCCAAAGTCAAATCTTGATGTTTTCATTTTTCTTTTTATTTATTTTCTTTTTATTTATTTTTTATTATTATTATACTTTAAGTTCTAGGGTACATGTGCATAACGTGCAGGTTTGTTACATATGTATACTTGTGCCATGTGGCTGTGCTGCACCCATCAACTCGTCAGCACCCATCAACTCGTCATTTACATCAGGTATAACTCCCAATGCAATCCCTCCCCCCTCCCCCCTCCCCATAATAGGCCCCGGTGTGTGATGTTCCCCTTCCTGAGTCCAAGTGATCTCATTGTTCAGTTCCCACCTATGAGTGAGAACATGTGGTGTTTGGTTTTCTGTTCTTTGATAGTTTGCTGAGAATGATGGTTTCCAGCTGCATCCATGTCCCTACAAAGGACACAAACTCATCCTTTTTTATGACTGCATAGTATTCCATGGTGTATATGTGCCACATTTTCTTAATCCAGTCTGTCACTGATGGACATTTGGGTTGATTCCAAGTCTTTGCTATTGTGAATAGTGCCGCAATAAACGTATGTGTGCATGTGTCTTTATAGCAGCATAATTTATAATCCTTTGGGTATATACCCAGTAATGGGATGGTTGGGTCATATGGTACATCTAGTTCTAGATCCTTGAGGAATCGCCATACTGTTTTCCATAATGGTTGAACTAGTTTACAATCCCACCAACAGTGTAAAAGTGTTCCTATTTCTCCACATCCTCTCCAGCACCTGTTGTTTCCTGACTTTTTAATGATTGCCATTCTAACTGGTGTGAGATGGTATCTCATTGTGGTTTTGATTTGCATTTCTCTGATGGCCAGTGATGATGAGCATTTTTTCATGTGTCTGTTGGCTGTATGAATGTCTTCTTTTGAGAAATGTCTGTTCATATCCTTTGCCCACTTTTTGATGGGGTTGTTTGTTTTTTTCTTGTAAATTTGTTTGAGTTCTTTGTAGGTTCTGGATATTAGCCCTTTGTCAGATGAGTAGATTGCAAAAATTTTCTCCCATTCTGTAGGTTGCCTGTTCACTCTGATGGTTCTCCCACGCCACCCTTCCAAAAAGATGGAAATACTGAATCAATGAAATGTGTAAAATTTTAAAACTCAGAACTTTGCTGCACACTTTGTTTTCCTTTGTGAAATATTTATTCCATACATGAAAGTTTTCTTGTGAGATTCGAATATATTGAAACAATTATTTACGCACGGAATACCTACTAACAATAAATTACCATCCATGAACGCTTCCTATTCTTAGTGACACTACTTGTAATATCTAGAATTATTGTATCAGTAAATCCTAATACAGCTCTCTTATGCCAGGCTTATAGAGAATACAATTTTTAGCTCCTCTACCAACATAATTAATTGGTTTATATTTATCTAAAAATAAGAGTCTTCTTGTCATAAGACAGTGAATTTCAGCTTGTGTTATGTGGTATCTAAATACCTAGTAGGGACTTGAATTATTGTCCTCCTATGGTAGACCGTGAAAGCTAAACATATACCTCTTCACTCAATTTTACTTCTATTAAAGATCCTAAAAGGCAAATAAAAAATCTAATTATAACCGTAATACAAATGGTCATTATCTTTTCACATATTATTCTATATGTGAAGTTTCTAGAAGTCCCAGACTCATTGGTTCTCAGAATATAGTGTGCATTAAAATCACTATAGGAGCTTGTGAAAAGATAAATGTAGGCCCCTCTCTCCAGAGATCAAATCAGCAGGCCAATGATAAGGCCCAGGACACTTCGTGGTCGAAGAGATTTGTTGGATGATTCTGGTGTGGAGACTCTGAGACTCAGCAATTCTGGGATATAAAACTCAAGTTCAGTATTCATAGAAACCTGGGAAGGCCGGGCGCGGTGGCTCAAGCCTGTAATCCCAGCACTTTGGGAGGCCGAGACGGGCGGATCACGAGGTCAGGAGATCGAGACCATCCTGGCTAACACGGTGAAACCCCGTCTCTACTAAAAAATACAAAAAACTAGCCGGGCAAGGTGGCGGGCGCCTGTAGTCCCAGCTACTCGGGAGGCTGAGGCAGGAGAATGGTCTAAACCCGGGAGGCGGAGCTTGCAGTGAGCTGAGATCCGGCCACAGCACCCCAGCCTGGGTGACAGAGCAAGACTCTGTCTCAAAAAAAAAAAAAAAAAGAAACCTGGGAAAAATTATTTAGAGATAATACTTTGATCTTTGTTTCATTGTAGTTCAGTCTTGCACAATATTTTGTATAAAAAACAATTAAAGATAATTGATCATGATCCTTAAGTTGAACTCAGTAAAAATATAGATATTTCAAACAAGTGTTATGTAAAAGGTTGGCTTGCAAAAACCGAGTGGGTTATGCATCTGAATAATATGGATGTTTTGAAGTAAAGACGAAGAGGAGGAGGAAAAGGAAGAAGCAGCCACAGAAGAATCATCAGTAGATGTGAACCTAGTCATGGAAATCTCCACTAAGGATAATGACGTAAAATAGATGTCAAAATTAAACAAAAGCAACAACTAAAAAAGGGACAGGCCGGGCATGGCGGCTCACGCCCGTAATCTCAGCACTTTGAGAGACCGAGGCTGGTGGATCACAAGGTCAGGAGATCGAGACCATCCGGGCTAACATGGTGAAACCCCGTCTCTACTAAAAGTACAACAAATTAGCCGGGCGAGGTGGCGGCGCCTGTAGTCCCAGCTACTCGGGAGGCTGAGGCAGGAGAATGGCGTGAACCCGGGAGGCGGAGCTTGCAGTGAGCCGAGATCGCGCCACTGCACTCCAGCCTGGGCGACAGAGCGAGACTCCGTCTCAAAAAAAAAAAAAAAAAAAAAAAATTATGTACATTGTGCCTAATCACATTGTTTTCAAGTATAAACTGAGCAACACATTCATGGAAAAGACTGGGCACTAGTAAAATGTCTTGTGGCAAGATGATAATATATTCTTAGTGGGTATAGTTTAGAAGATCAGAACAGAGCAATACACAATTACAAGCCACAAAAAAAGTGAGAAGCTTCATGGTGGTTCTGACCAATTATTTGTGTTCTTGTAAAGTCAAGTACAATGTAAAGAGTGATCACAATGATAATTAATGTGTCCAATTTTGGTTGTTCTTTGTATTTGAGATGTTTTGCTGTTTCTTCTGATTTTCTGGTTTCTTCTCTATATTGTAATATATTAGTAGAAAAAAATACTGTTTTTTATTATGAAATTTTGCTGCTGTATCATACCATCTTTAGCTACTTTGCATACTGCTTTAATACATCAGTGAGGTGAGTTAGGTAGACATCTACCCAGATATGTGCTTGATAAATTGACTCCAAACATGGATGCCATCATCAGGGGGACTGGGCTTAAAATTGGATGTCACCAACGGATACATATTCTCTGCCCTTAGTAAGCTGTGATGTAATTTTGGACATTGGCACCTACGATATTATTTCCTTAGCAAAATCTTCTCACCTGCATTTCTTGACCATTCTCAAATCTCAGCTTGGTATGAGAATTCATACTTGGTAGTGAATCCTTAACAATGCCCAGTAAAAAGCTAATTTCATTTTAAACTTTTTGTAATTTGTCAGTTCCATTCTCTGAGTCTTGTCATTTTCTGATTACCAAAGAACATAAAATAAGTTACTTAGAAAACACTATATTGAGCCGTAAATTTTCAGTATTATTTTGTCCTCAGACTCAAATTATTCATATTTAAATTGATGGGTAATATTTATTATATTTATTGTCAAATTATGGTCAAACTTGCCTTCAATAATTTTAGCAAAGTTTTATTAAGTGCATTCTAGTTGTCAGAAATGGTTTCTGCATTGTGGATATGTAACAATGTACAAATAACCCTGATAGATAAAGACAAAGCTTATGTTCAAGAGAATATTTTAAAAAAGACAATAAATAAACAAATATATGATATATCAGGTGTATATGAGAGATGAACAGATAAATAACACATGGTAATGTGGCTGTGCATTGTGTTATATAGGGCAGCGAGGAAAGGCTTCTATGAGAAGATGGTTTCAGAGCAGGCAAAGATCTTGCTCTACTTAGTGATGATCATGTCTCTTACTGTATTTTGAGTGATATACTTTTCCAGGATAGTCCCCTTAGATTGCTCATCAGTGCTGTTTAGGTTTAAAACAAAGAGGAAGCCGTAAATAAAGAAAAATTACCCAAAGAAACAAACAATCCACATGCATGATTGTTTGACCATCCCATTTGACCGAAGAATTTCAAGTCAGTTACACGGGTATTGTGAAACTGAAACTCACTCTCCTGAATGGTTGGTCATAGCGCAGGTCCATTTTTTCTCATAGGTACAATTGAACCAGCAGTTGGAAATTTCAGTGACTATGCATTGCTTTCTAAGCTGTTAACTTTATTAAGGGAGACCAGATACAGTTCTGTCATAGCAAGGCTTCAAATTACAACTCTCTATCCCTCAAGAACATTAATATCACAGACTCTGAGATCCGTACTGGCCCCTATTCCCCTGTGGGCCATACAGCTTCAACTGCATTTTACTGCCACAGCTAGAAATCCCTTTAAGTGCCTGAAGATTTCTCTTTCTCCTCTCCTTTTCTCTTTTTTTCAGTTATGTCTTCTCTTTGATACATATTTTAATTTTAATGCTATATGTGTGAAGTTTTAAGTATGAAACTTGGTAGGCATTGGGGCATGTTCTAGATTCTACTCAGTATCCCATCAGAAGTCTCCTTCATTGGAAGTTAAAGAGTTTGCAAAGTGTTTTCCGTGTGCGAAATCCCAACCTTAAAACAATTCATAAGAATAACAAAGCATATATAATATATTTGATGTATTTTAAATATTCGTTTCAACCATTTAATTTATAGTGACAAATAATACCTTACTAGTTGGAAAGTACCTCAGTTGGTACCCAACATGTAAGACAACAGTCAAGTGTGTATTGCTGCTGAAAACGAAAAAAGTAAGCCTAAGGATCAAAGTTTGGACAGGCCGATGTTCATATTTGGCCTTCCCCCTTCCCTGTTAAATGTAAGAATCTTGATTGGAGTGATATAACATACTAGTTTACTATCTATCAAGGACACATTGGGTCATTGAAAATACACTTCAAATGGCTAAACAAAACAAAGTCTTTGTATGACTTTCAGACAGTCTGAAAGCCCACTGTGTAGGCTTCAGACAAAGACCTCAAGAGATTTAAGTTATGCTGCAAGTTACACAACCCTCAGCTACAAACATTTATACATCATGGTTATAAAATCCTCTCCCACTAAAGATCTTATGGAGCCTGCAGAAATACCTCCTTAAAAAATATAAGAAACATATTGATTTATAAATTTTTTTTTCACTGGCTAGGTAGCAAGAAAAGTTTTCTTTTGAAGGGAATAAACAGACTCACTTTTAAGGATAAAGAAACACTGTAAGTTCTTCTAAAATTCCCTATCAAACTGACATTAACATGATCAGAACCAAGAATGTGCACTAAGTTCAAATGGAGAGTTATTTACTATTAAATCCAACAAATTTCACACCACAGTAGTTCCTCAGTATCTAAGGGGTATTGATTCCAGGAACCTCCAACCAAAAAGATACCAAAATCCATAGATGCTACAGTCCCTTATATAAAATGGCATCATATTGAATATAACCTGCAAAAATCCTCCCATATATGTACTTTAAATGATCTCTAGAAACTCATGATACCGAATACAATGTAAATGCTACGTAAATAATTGTTATACTATATTGTTTCTTATTTGTATTATTTTTATGGTTTTTAATTTTATTTTTGAAGTATTTTTGATCCACAGTTGGTTGAATCTGAGGATTCCCAACCAGTGGATACAGAGGGTCGATTTTACATGTTTGTTATATTTTCTAAGGTAAGTGGAAATCTTTTTTAAATTATATCACCAATTTTATAGATATTTCATTAAAATGTGTTAAAATACATTCTATAAGTTCTTGAAATAGATCTAGTTACTGTGCTGCTTTAATTCTTTTTTTAACCATCTGTAACTTTAGGAGTTTAGTATTTAGTTAGTTTAGTGTTTTAGGAGTTTCTTTGTGTGAATATAATTATTATTTTTTACACCTATAAGAAAAATTTCAGTTGAGTAGCTTATCTCTCCACCCTTACCCCTTTTAGAATTAATGTCTGCATTGCAAAAGAAACATTTCCTTAAGATTTTTTGTGACACTATGAATTAAATAAAGAAAGCCATAAGGAAATCTATCTCCACCGAAGTTAATGGGACATAAGTTCATCGTTGAGATTATTGTGCTTATATCTTATCCTTACTTATTTAGCTAGAATTTCCAGTTTCTACACACTTTCATTTCAGGTCAAACAGAACCTCAAAAATGTTTGTGGCCCAATTCACACTTTGATAAATTCAAGCTAATTCCCAATTATAGAATCTCACTCTCCTAAACTTCTTGGCATTTAATTTATCTAGAATAAGAAGATAAGCACAAACTGAGTGTCAACAATTTGTTATTATATTGACCTCATTTTGCTTGCCAGAAGAAGGAGCGGATGAGAAATGTACCCCTTTGGAATGGGCTCAGAGAATAAGGATATTCATGTTCCTTTTAAAGCTTATTTTAAAATCCCCTCTATATCAGAGATTCTTACCAATCAAATGGATAAAATGTTCTACTCCATAAATGAAAAATCAGTACTCTTGCCATCCAGCTCAGTGCATGTTTTACGGGCTCTTAAAAGTGTCCAAGATGGCAGAGATGTAGGTTTTTAAGGGATTTCTACTCACTGGGACTGACCTGACTGCTCTGATTTACAGTGTATATTTCCAGCAGTGAAAAATAAGTAAAAAACAAAACAAAACAAAAACTTACAGTCTCTGTATGGCACCATGTCTTTAAGAGACCATTCTGAAGGCAAGCTACTCTCCTAAGTATTAATATCTTTTATATTAAAAGTTGAAGTTAGTTTTCTTTCCTAAAACAGACCTTATTCTGGCAATGATGTGCTTCATCTGCCTCTAAATGCTTTTGTCAGCAATTCTACTAAAGAATTTACCAGATACCTCATATGCTATCCTGTTCTCTTATATAATTTTGACTTTACTCAGATAGCTTTTCCAATGGCAAAACTGAAGCAACACCCTTATCCCCTTTGGACTCTCTAATATTGTCTACTTTATCATCTAAAGTTAATGTAATTGTGTGTTCTCACACTTCTAAGTAAAACATACCCAAGACTGGGTAATTTAAAAAGAAAAGAGGTTTAATTGACTCACAGTTCATCATGGCTGGGGAGGCCTCAGGAAACTTACGTTGGAAGGGGAAGTAAACACATCCTTCTTTATATGGCTGAAGCAAGGAGAAGCACCAAGCAAAAGAAGGAAAAGCCCCTTATAAAACCATCAGATCTTGTGAGAACTCACTATCACAAGAACAGTAGGATAGGAGTAACTGCCCCATGATTCAATTACTCTCTCATGACACAGGATTATGGGAGCTATAATTCAAGATGAGATTTGGGTGGGGACACAGCCAACACCATGTCAGTTAATTTTATTGAATTGTGTAATGACACAAATTTATAGATTGTGATTTGAATCAAATGACAATTAACAATGCAGTTTTTCCTATAGATAAAATGAATAGGTCCCAGAACCAATGTTTGGGGTTGGTGGTGACTTGAGGTTTATACTCAAATTTATACCTCCATAATATTTTTAATGTTTCCAAGCACCTCGGATTCTACAGATTTTTAGATTTTTATTGTCCAAGAGATAAACACTTTCTACTAGTGGACTCAACAATAGCTCCAATGGTTAGGGATCTAAGAGCTGGTCACCACATGCTATGTGCAACACTGAACAATAGGGAGACAAAGATATTTCAGTGTTTGTTGGTGATATGGTTTGGCTGTATCCCCACCCAAATCTCATCTTGAATTTTAGTTCTCATAAGTGGAGATAATTAAACCATGGGGGCAGTTCTCCCATCCTGTTATCATCATAGTAATTTGTTCCCATGATATCTGATGGTTTTATAAGGGGCTTTCCCCTTCACTGGAGTCTCATTCTTCTTCTCCTTGCTGCCACCATGTCAAGAAAGGCATGTTTACTTCCCCTTCTGCCATGCTTGTAAGTTTCCTGAGGCCTCCCAGCCATGCTGAACTGTGAGCCAATTGAACCTCTTTCCTTTATAAATTACCCAGTCTCAGGTATATCTTTATTAGCAGCATGAGAATGAACTAATACAGACGGAGTATTTTGTAGTAATGAAACAGTAATAAAGAACAGTAAGATAACTACCATTAGATAGAAACCTAGAAAAGTACAGTTGGAACCCAGGTGACTGGGATGCTGTCTTTTCTGTACAATGTTATAGTTAGATTACAAGGATTATTTTGAAAAGATTTGGTTCACACTCTCAGTGAAAAAGCAGAAATAACCTTATAGACCTGATTCAGAAAGTTGCTACATCTGCCACAATCAGTAAGGTAAGGAAATCAAGAAGCAGCATTTGAGATGATTATATTCAGGAACATAGGATTCTTAACTTCAATTTAGATAAACAGAAACTACTATCATTCCTGCAAAAGCTGTTGGTGCAACAACAATGTCAACTGCTGAATCCGTGAGGGTAATCAATCAAGGAACACATGAACGTCCACTTTGCATGCTGACAGTAGAAAACCCAGCATCTCCATGACTGACATGAACAGCATGTCAGGAGAACAAGTAGAAAGGCGTTTCCAACTCAATTTTACCTTTAAACTTCACACAAGATTGGCATTTCACACAAGTGCTACAAATAAACAAGCAAACAATATATATATGAAATATGTATTTATATATAAAAGTATATATAAATATATACATGTATTTATGTATAAAAGTATATATAAAATATATATTGTTTATTTGCTTGTTTGTTTACAAGCTACTTAATGGTATTTTTATTGCAGTTTTGTTATAGCAAGAAAGGGCAAGGCAGCTCTAAACATGACCGTGTGTGTTTGTGTGTGTGTGTGTTTGTGTGTGTGTGTGTGTGTAATTAATAGCACAGCTTTTATGTCACAGAGCCATAGGCTTGTATCTTGTCTCTGCTAATGTATAGTTTGATATTTGACTACAGTAAACTATTTTACTATAGTAAACTATACTGTAATAAACTATACTATAGTTTGATACTTCATTATAAATGTGTGTGTATATACACACACATATATAATATTGCACACACACACACACACATTTCTTTCAGCTCTAAAAGTTGAGGATTCCAACATCAAGGTGCTGGCAGATTTGGTGTCTGACGAGAGCCCATTTCATAGTTCATAGACGAAACCTTCCAGCTACATCCTCACTTAGTGAATTTATAAGGGCACTAACTCCATGTATATGAAAGTTCCACCTTTGGGTCACCTGATCATCTCAGATGACCTAATCACCTCCCAAATGCCCCATCTAATAACATCATCACAAGCACATTGGCGATAAGTTTTTAACATATCAATTTTTGGTGGGACACAAACATATAATTATATTCATATAAATGTTTATTAGCAGTAAAAATATATTAATACTTTTATATAACCAATACTATATCATTATGCCTGCTATTTTCCTTCCCAGGGTCTAGGAGATTATTAAATATTGAACCACAACTAAAATTGGGTCGTTTGATAGAGAAAAATAAAGGCAAAATAAAAAGGACATTTTCACCTTCTACTTTCTGTGAAAAGAGGCTTAGGCATCTATAGTTTGGGCTGTTAGGAAAAGATCAGCAAAACATGTTAAATGCTTTACTCAGTGGAAACGCTAGTACTCAGGAAAAGGTAAACACACATATTTACATTTAATGTATCTTATGACACCCTAATATTTTCTAATGAGAATCAGACTTCTTAGCCGCAATATGTGTGCTGAGAAAAAGCTGTAAGAACAGGAAAGTATTGGCTGTCAAGTGATGAAATGAGAATTCTATGCTATGTATAACATTCCCTAAGGATGCTACCTATCCCAGTCTGGATAGAACTATTCTAAACAAAACCTATTTCACCAAATAAGATTAACATCCTGTGACCTATTGTGACCACATTAAACAAGTTTTGAATATTAAACAGTTCCTTCCCAAATTGCCTGTGTATCATAATCAGATATGACTTTGTCACTCCCCAGGCCTACTGAATAGAATGCAAGAGACTGGCATTTGTATTCTGAGGAGTAAAAATGAGATTCAGATGATCAGTTAGTATTGACTTGTGTTACATGACAGTGATGAGTGAAGAGTCAGATTTGAAGCTAGTCCTGGATGTGCTTGCTCCAAGAAAACTGTGTGGTCGTAAGTAGGTTATTAAAATTATTCAGACTACGTTGGTAAAATTAGGTAGCATGGGTAAATATTCACCAAAGGCATACTTTGCCTTTCTCATAATAAATTATTGAATTATAACAAGTCTGCTATAGCACTAGTATACCAAAAATGAATTTTTAGGGTTGCCATAGAGATAACATCATCCATATTTATTTGGTTAGTACGTTTTCTTGTTTTTTGTTTGTTTTTTTTTTAAGCCATCTTATTTTCTTCAGAATTCATATGTGTGAACTTGTGTTTGTGTTCCTAAATGTAACAATAATACCTACTCTAAAATATGCCATCTATGTAAGATCACTGAGTTTAGGGGAGAAATTATAAGACAGGTGCCAAAAGATTAATTTAGATGTGTGTCAGCCTTATGTTGCTCACTTAACAGTTACAGATAATGTTACAGAATTAGACCTTGCTTGAACTTTAGTTTTATTTTATTTCTTTGCTACAGCAAAGTACAAATGCCAAAAGCATCATTTGGGAAGCACAGCAGGGATCAGGGAGAGTGGGCGACTGCATTGTCTTTCTTCTCTCATACTGAAAAACTTATTTTGAAATGCTGATGGAAAATTCAAATTGTAGTGTGCCAAAAAACAAAAAACCAAAAACAAAACAAAACTGTATTTTCACAAAACTCTTTCTTTGTCTCTGTATTTCACAGGGAAGAATCATTTTGTTATGAAACTAATAATTAAAGCTAAATTCCCTAGCTGACTAGAGGGTAACATTGTGGATTTTTTTTTTTTTTTTTTTTTTTGTATCTGGAAAATAAAATGGCAGCTTTTATAGTATTGTGGACATAGGAACTGAGAAGCTTGTATACATTAAAATACAATAACAACTATATAATATTTATTATAAAAGGCAATATGACCTTTTTTGGTTTTATTTGAATTAATCATTTTTATATGCTTGTGATGTTTACCTAGATAGAATGTCAACTTATTGGCAGAACATTAAAATCTATGTAGAAAATATGACATATGTTAATTATTTTTCTGTTGAAGACAAATAATGGTTAGACTTCTAATAATTAAATTAAAAAGCTCCCCAGAAGTTTGGTTAGTTGTTTATCTCTGCCCATATTTTACAACTAAAAATGCAAATTACTCACAACAGCTGTAAGTAAAATGTGGGCTTCAAATAGTCACATGGAATTTGAGGAATTGAAGAATGCTTAAAGAGCTTGTGAAGTCAGTTTATTAAACAGGTAAGTAACTTCTTCAAAGGGACGCAATAGATGTTATAAAAGCTGAATGTGGAGTGTCACTTCCAGGTTTATTTCAATTCAGTGTCAGTTCCTGGATGATTTCCATTACTCTTGGCCTATTATTAAAGAATAAAGAAGAGGAGACAGATGTTGGGAAACAAAGAGCAATAAATACAACCAAAGAAAATAATTCAGATGAAAATATACATCAAAGGCTGAACTGGCTTTCACCATGTGGGAATTAGACAAAATGGCCAGACTTCCCTTCTCCTGAAAAGGGATGGAAAAGGCTCATGTGAATCGTGTCAATAACATTGTCATCACCACCCAATGGATCTCCGCTTTCCTCAATTTTTTTTTCTGGTCTACAATTTTAGTTCTGACTCTTCTGTTCTCTCTTCAACTCACTGCAATTTGGCTTTAGCCTCCCATTTCACAGAAATTTCTTGCATTAACTTTTTCATGATCTTGATGCCTTTAAAATGAATGACAAATTTTATCCTTACCTTATCTGACACCTTAACTGTGGATATATATTGCTGCTACCTTCTTCTGGCAATATTATTTCCTTCAGTATTTGCTTTTCATTTGCCTCCAATAAGTATGGCCTTTCTTCTGTCTCCTTTGTTGACTACTCTCCTGTCCCTAGGACTTCACATAATGCAGTGCATCAAAGTTTATTCCTAATCTATTTTTGCTTTCCCGGTACTCTGTCTTTAGGAGACCCAATACATTCCATGGTTTCAGTTTTAATCTCTACATAAAACATAGAAAGATGGTACATCATACCAAACCACTCCTCTGTGTATGAGAAATCTAATATCTAACCTTCATTTGTGATATACATATAGATGTCTCCAAGGCCCTTTGATGTTCACTGTCCAAAAGTAAACTTACGATCTTCTTCCTTGGACATAAATTGCAAAATGACATTCAGCTGGTATGTCCCTAGCATTATTCAAAAGAAACTGTATCCAACACAAATGCAATTCCTATAAGCTCCATGAAAGTTTCATTTCAGAAAATAATTCTCTCTATCAAATTCCCTTTAACAAATCTCTATTCCAAACCACCACCAATCTTATATTGGTTTCTCAAAAAGCCTTGTCTGCAAAAAAGATATAATCCCCTGTGTTGTAAGTATAATATTGTATAACATCATGTGTAAATATCACTTATAATTAATTAATGGGTAACTCATTATTTGTTTAACGGATCCTGAATTTATAGCAATGAAATATAGAAGATTAGGCCCCAGTCTCATGCAATTTATAGTCTAATGGGAAGGAAATTATTAGTAGTTCTGTGTGCAGCTAAGATGATGTGACATAGCAATTAAACTTTACGTAGAAAATTAATCAGATAAATGTATACGGGTTGTCATGAAACTGAGTTCTTCTCTAGCTTGAATGTGGAAACAGCTCTTTAAGGAGGCAATGTTTCTGGCATGACTAGAAGGATGAAAAGATCCGGGAAAGCAAAGACCAGAGATAACAACTGAAGCTAAGATGTAGAAGTTCAAATGGCCTAGTGGAGCAGAACACAGCTGAGTGTGCATGCTCAGAAAAAAACAAAATACAAGAGTGCACAGAAAGTGGTCAGGAGAGAGTTCGTGTGGCGGAGGGCAGTAAACTAAATAAAATGTGGGGCGTTGAAAGAAGCAATAACTCGTGTAAGGTCTGTATCTGTGGAAAGTTTGTGTGTTATTCTAAGTATAATGAGAAGCCATTGAAAGTGAGGAGTTTATGAAGGTCAATGATGTGACTTGATTTACCTATAGAAATGCTTATTCTAGTCAGGGAAAGAATGTCTGTCTTTCTCTGATGTCAAAAGCTATAAGATGTAAAGTAGTTAAAGGTCATGACCTCCACCTTATGAAGAAGTCAAGCTACAGTAAAAATTAAACCACTAGTCGGGGAGAAGAAAAATGAAAGACAGTTTTGGTTCTTCATTAGTTTTCTTTAGAAGAGTAACAAATTGCCTCAAATCTTAACAAGTTAAAAAACACGTTTATTCTTCAGAGTTCCTCTGCATCAAGAATCTGACAAATTTATCTTGGACCTCTTCTTCAGGGTGTCTCACAGGCTGCAAGCAAGTTGTTGGCTGAGTTTTGGCCATCTCAAATCTCAACTGGGTAAAGATTTGCTTCCAATATCACATCGTTAATGGCAGGATTCCATTCGTCACAGGTCATTGAACTGAAGACCTCAATTACTTGCTGGCTATTGGCCACAGGCTGCCCTTGGTTTATTGCCACATGGGCTTCTTCTCCAGCAAGGCACCTTGCTTTATCAAAACACACATGCTGAGAAGGCAATAGAGAGAATCTAGTAGCAAGACAGAGTCTTTTAAAACCTTATCATGGAAAATGACATTCCACAACTTTTGCTATATTCTGTTTATTAGAAAAGAGGCAGGAATATCAGGAGGTAGGGATTGTTGGAGGTGATATTAAACGACTATCAAAGTGTACCCTCTGGCCTCTAATGATTTTTTTATTTCCCTCCCAAATGTGAAATAACTCCTCTCAAGATTCCCAGAAGTCTCATCCCATTTTAACATCAACCTGAAGTACAGAATCCTCATCATTAAAATCAGCTCTCACTCTTTGTTCAGTGTCTCTCGACCTGTGACCTGTGACTATTCAGACTAGCCCCAAGACACCTATTTATGCCATATGGAGAAAAGCCTCACCTAGTAAAGCCTTCCCAAATTCCTGAACCTCAAGTGTGCAGAATTTAATACAATGGTTGCTATTTAAGTAGCTAGATTTTGTGGCATTTTGTGATATAGGATTAGAAAAACAATTTCCTAGGAGTTCCAGTTCCTAGAACACAGAAGTGCGGGACCACAAAATATACTTCACAATAGGAAAAGTGGCGAAAGTCTTGAAGCAAAGTATTCTTATCTTTCATGATCAGATGTCTACAGCACTTCCTCTGGGGAGTAGATTTTGAAGGCCAGACAGCACACTGGGCAGGTGCAATCACTGACGTTGCTCACAGAAGGCTTCTCAATATGGGGCACACAGGTAAAGCCATTCAGAGGCTGAAAAGAGAGGAAATCTGTCAACCACTACTATGAAATACATTATTTCTGTACACATCAAGGTAGTGCAAGAAACATTGCTTTTTCATTTCCCATTCTCCCCAACCTTCTCATGCAGAGTGGGTAACAACTAAATAATATTAAGCAGCTCATTGTTTCTGAAGTCAATCACAGGGCCCTGGATGTTACTGAAGCTCCTATGGCATTTCATTGTTTAGGAGAAGCATCAGATGCCTCGAGGTCTAAAGTTGGGTGAATGGGTTCAACATGGTTATGTCTTAGAAAGGCCACATACCTAGTCTACCAAGTCTGTACACACAAATAGTCAGCTTTTTCTTATGAAGCTTTGCCTGAGCAAGAACTAGCTGTTTGGTTTTGGTTTTGCATTTTTTCTTCAGAAAAAAAAATATCCTTGGACTAACTGTTGTGTAAAATTTGCTTTAGTTAAGTAAAGAAAATGTAAAGATAGGAGCAGTAGGATTATTAGTCTGGTACTAGGGAAATGTAACCATGTTCATTGTGGTGGCAGAGACTTTTATGGTAAGATTTTGAATCATAGGGAAGGTCTTTAACATAAATATTTTCTATGTTAAGGGCTTAGTCTTGACACCATCTTCCCCACAATACACACAGACACTCTCTCTCTCTCTCTCTCTCTCTCTCTCTCTCTCTGTTTCTCTCTCTCTCACTCTGTCTCTCTCCATACTCACTCTCTAGCTGCTATGGTATTATTATCTTAAACATCTTTCTGTTGATAAAGCCCAGATTTTTCTTTCTAGTTTCTACCTATTGAATAACACAATATTCATATTTCTACCTGCTTATATCTTCTCTTGGATTCCCAATTTACATCTCAAACTTTACATATCTAAAACAAAATGTTTCAGTTTTCTTCCTCCTAACTCAAATCCTTTCTCACTGATTCCCAACTTCCTATGAGATGCCTCCATTTACTCACCCAGCTGCAAAGATAAAAACATTGAAATTATATTGACCCCTCTCTTTTTCTAACATCACACGTCCATCCATCAGACAATCATGTTCACTATGATTTCAAAAATGTATGCTTTCTATTCCTAACAAATTAGGTTAATAATTTGTCACATGTAGATGTTGTCTCTGGTGTCCTTTCCTGCTTTAGCTGCATGGCTGATATTCATTCCCAATCAAACCACTTCAATAAGGCTCGTCGTCATCATGATCATAAGCATTGTTTGAATGCAGATGCATTGCCAAAGATACTTTCTAGTCATTTCTAAAGTTATTGATAATTGTTAATTGCAGCCTCCTTTCTAATGCTGTGATACTATTTATCCATTCCCTCTAGAATTAGATATCTTTATGCCTTCGCCCATTACTTTTCTTACTCCAGAGGTAAATGTGGAAGAGCCCTTAAATACCAATTTTGTCAACAATCATAAGAATTGTATACTAGGTTGGACTGAGCAGCTAGCGCAGAATGTCCTATTAGACCTATGATTTACTCATATGAGCAATATTAATATATTTGAAATTCTTTATGTCCTTGCTCAGAGCTTTCATTTAGTTCCCACATATTTCCCTTTATGTCAGGTCCCCCACTTGTACCCCCTCCACTATGGGCATGTTGCACCTGAGCTTGAGGTTTCTTGAAAAGTCTTTTGGTAATAACAGAAGGCAAGTATAGTTCAATACATTGTCAGGGGAATTGGTGCTATATTTTATTAACAATATTCTCAGACTGGGAAGGTTTGCCTGCTTTGAAGAGAAATATGAAAGGTAATGTGATGAACTGACTTCCTACTGTCGAGTTTACAAAGCTCCTTTTGTTTGTAACTTATTGTTACTTTCAGTCTTTATGTTTCAAAGGGTTTAGATTGCTCCTTAGAGTTTGGAATTTATCTGTTCAGAACATTACAATGTCATAAAAAAAGAGGGAAAATATCCCCAAGTTCAAACTTCTATTTTCTATAATAAAGGCACAAAAATCCCACAGAACTCATTCTTCACGGTAGAATTGTGTGCTCCACAAGCTGAGACTAAGGACAAAGAAGTGCACACATCGCCTCTCCCTCCGTTCCCAGCAGTTTTCATTTTCAAGCAACCACTACAAAGTTCTTTTTCTAGTTACCAGAATGAATACAGAAGAGATTTAATGCTCTGGGGTATTTCTGTATAAAAAAGAAATCTTATCACCTGAATAACTAATGCAGACTTTAATGTGATATTCAACTTTATGATTCTAGTATAGACAGAAAGAAAACAGATAAATTACACTTGAATACATACCAAAATACATTCAACACTTCAACCTATAAAGTAATTTTTCAAATGAAAACAAAAACGGTATATGCCTTTTCATATGTCAGGGGTGCCTGATTTATGACAATGTCTATGTTTATTCACACCAAAATAACACCAACAAAAAATATCCCACAAAATGTACCACCACCAACATGTGTCATGTGCTAGAGCTACAGTTCCTGACTTTTATCTATATCTTTATATAATTATACTGATCTCTAATTAGAAAACAATTATAAAGCATCAGTTTCTGTCATTCAGGTATCTAAAGTACTTGAAAACTTTTGAATGCACATAGTCCATGTGAGCACTTAACTAATACCAGAGTACTTTATGGAATAATTATTACTAGTAAATTCCCTTTGATTAAGAATACCCATCTTTTCAAAGGACTTTCTGTAATAATTATTTCAAAAAAAAAAAGAAAAGAAACTTTCTTTAACTGCATTTTAAAAGCAGCTATTTACTTTTATTATTTTATACGTGTTCAAATTGTTAAAATCTAACAGCTCTAAAAAAAAGAAAAAAATCTAAACATGAGTATGTAAAAGAGCCACTATGTACAGTCACCTCATTTAAAGCTTCCTATCATATACTTAAATCATGATTTCTCAATTGCAAAAGGTAAAATAATACATAGATACACATTTTAACTTCCCTGTATTTGTCAATGACAGCAGTAGTGTTGTGGAAAGAATCTTATTTGAGAAACTGAGTTTGAAGTCTGTTTTGCAGCTTACTGCTTAATGATACTAGGCAATCTAGTTGGCCAGTTGCAGTCTCAGTTGCAGTACACAAACAATTTCTTTTAAAAATATGCTATGGGAAGGAAGAGATTTAAACGTGTGTCTCTGTATTTCAATTGTTATGACAGAACTAACATGTACAAACACCGTTTTTTAGTTATTGTTTTACTTGAAGTTCTGGGATACATGTGCAGAATGTGCAGGTTTGTTACATAGGTATACATGTGCCATGGTGGTTTGCTGCACCCATCAGCCAGTCATCTACGTTAAGTATTTTTCCTAATGTTATCCCTCCCCTAATGCCCCTGCCCCCCGGGTAGGCCCCAGTGTGTGATGATCCCCTCCCTGTGTCCATGTGTTCTCATTGTTCAGCTCTCGCTTATGAGTGAGAACATGTGGTGTTTGGTTTTCTGCTCCTGTGTTAGTTTGCTGAGAATGATGGTGCTCAGCTAAATCCATGTCCCTGCAAAGGACATGAACTCATCCTTTCTTGTGGCAGGATAGTATTCCATGGTGTGTATGTGCCACATTTTCTTAATCCAGTCTATCATTGATGAGCATTCGGTTGGTTCCAAGTCCTTGCTATTGTGAATAGTGCTGCAATAAACACACGTGTGCATGTGTCTTTAGAGTAGAATGATTTATAATCCTTTGGATATATACCCAGTAATTGGATTGCTGGGTCAAAATTTTCTACAAGTTTGAGGTACTGAATTAGTCAGTGTTCTCTAGAGGGACAGAATTAATAGGATAGATGTATATATAAAGGGGAGTTTATTAAGGAATATTAATTCACACTACCACAAGGCGGGGTCCCACAGTAGACCATCTGCAAGCTGAGGACAAGAAAGCCAGTCCAAATCCCAAAACAGAAGAACTTGGAGTCCGATGTTCAAGGGTAAGAAACATCCAGAACAGGAGAAAGATGTAGGCTTGGAGGCTAAGCCAGTCTAGTCTTTTCACGTGTTTCTGCCTGCTTTTATTCTGGCCACGCTGGCAGCTTATTAGATGGTGCCCACACACATTAAGGTTGGGTCGGGCCAGGCGCGGTGGCTCAAGCCTGTAATCCCAGCACTTTGGGAGGCCGAGTCGGGTGGATCACGAGGTCAGGAGATCGAGACCATCCTGGCTAACACGGTGAAACCCCGTCTCTACTAAAAAAAAAAATACAAAAAACTAGCCGGGCGAGGTGGCAGGCGCCTGTAGTCCCAGCTACTCGGGAGGCTGAGGCAGGAGAATGCCGTGAACCCGGGAGGCGGAGCTTGCAGTGAGCTGAGATCCGGCCACTGAGACTCCGTCTCAAAAAAAAAAAAAAAAAAAGAATTTAAAAAAAAAAGGGTGGGTCTGCCTTTCCCAGCCCACTGACTGAAATGTTAATCTTCTTTGGCAACACCCTCACAGACACACCCAGGAACAATACTTTGCATCATTTAATCCAATCACATTGACGCTCAATATTAACCACCACAGGTAACCAAAGATGGTATGGGTTGTCTCAAGAAGCAGTCAGGGGACATACCCACCTTAAGCTGATACTGAGGATCCCTTGGCAGAAATCTGGGAGAGGAGACCCAAGCATTGAAAGCTACACAGGACTATAATTTCTACTAACCCTAAGATTTATGACTTTCTGGTTTCTAATCGTCCTCAAATACCACTTCCATCAGAACACTTCCTTTTGCAAAAGCTCATTACTTTAAACCATATTGAATCAAGTTCCTTTGAATGATTGATATAGCTCATGATCTCTATTTAAATGTATTATCTCTCAAAAATGCTTTCTCCTCTAGCTGGAACAGACTTCTTCCCCAAATACACCGTAGTGATGTCTACCTACCTCCGTTCTTTGTTGTTGTTGTTGTTTATTTCTTTTCACTTTAAATGCCTTCTTACTATTTTGTTTTGGCTAATCCCTGCATTCTTAAAGAACTGCTTTTGTGTTTTAAATGCTGTATTAGTCTGTTCTCAGGCTGCTAATAAAGACATACCTGAGACTGGGTAATTGATAAAGAAAAAAAGGTTTAATGGCCTCACAGTTCCACATGGCCAGGGAGGCCTCACAATCATGGCAAAAGGCAAAGGAAGAGCAAAGTCATGTCTTACGTGAGACAGCCATGTGCAGGGGAGCTGCTCTTTGTAAAACCATCAGATCTAGTGAGACTTATTCACTATCATGAGAACAGCATGGCAAAGGCCTGACCCCATGGTTCAATTACCTGTCACTGGATCTCTCCCATGTCACATGGGAATTATGGGAGCTACAATTCAAAATTTGGGTGAGGTCACAGCCAAACCATATCAAATATCTCCTATTTACCCATTAGTGAGGGAAGATTCTTACCCTAGCGTTATGGGAATGGCTGAACACAATAGCCAACTTGGACAGAGGATACTAACAGCAGTTTACTAGTCACATATACTTCCAACCTGGGGAAGGAGATCACACACCAGGCAGGGACACACAGGGGCTGTACTCAGAAACAGGGTGAACAACCAGAAGCTGAAAAATGCCAGCACTGTAGTATCAAGAGGGTGAGATGTGTCCTGGTTCCCATAGAAGAATGTTTCCATGGGCTGGCAGGGAACTGAACCTGCTACTTTGGAATAAGCAAGAAATTTACCTCGTCTATTTGATAAGGAAGTTTGTTTGGCTAAGGTACCTATATCTATGCAGGAGCAGGCTGGAGAAAAGAACTTGCCCTTTGAGACCCTCCAGGTATCAAGACAGTACATAACACTGGACCTCTATTTTAGGCCTTATACCACAAGTATCTCTTGTCTTCCCAATAAATCCTTTTGATCAAATGAGATAAAGAACATGGATATAATTTTTCAATTACTAAACTAACTTGTTTAGTAATTTAAACAAGTTACAAGTTACTAGACAGGGAATTACTTACTTAATTTCCCTTTTATAGCTTTCATTTATGTCCCCCACCAAATTAACAGCAAAAATGTAAAACATTCTTTACATGTGCATCCTTATTACTAATATGCTATTTTTGTTGTGTTATCTAGATTTTACATCTCTTATACTGTTATGTATAAAAGCCGTACTTTTGCTTTGCATTCTCTACTGTACAGCATTGAGAAGCTAGCAGTCATTTGACTAATTTCATCATTGTAAGGGAAAGAAAAACTAACTAATAAATTTTAAAATACCTATTGCATTGTAATAAACTTGTTCATTCATCTTCACTTAACAGAATAGATGCATTTCAACAAATCTAATTATAATATGGTTTTCCTTTCCTAGTGCCTGCTGTTATGATTGCAGATTTCTTTCCATGTAAAACTAGGTTGTAACAGACTTGGTTAAACATCTCTAATGTGAAAGTGATTAAAGTAATAGTCACATGAAATGTTGAAAAAGGAAGAATTATTAAACAAACTTATGGACATTTAAAAAGCTAAATTAAAACAACTGCAAATCAACAAGGATTTATCACCAACAAACAGCATCAAAATTGACTGACTTGCTTTTTAGCAGGTATGATGGTATTATTGATTTGGAAAATATCATATAGTAAATTTTAATTTTGGTGAGGTCTTTTACACAACTTTCTTAATATCCTTGAGGATCAGGAATAAATTTATAACTGGTAGAGGAGTACATAGACCATATTGATTGATGTCAACTTGACTAGACACCTGATAGTTTGATGAAAGATTCTGTCTTTGGTCCTGGTCTGTATAAAAAAAAAGTTTAATGACTAGAATCAGACACAGAAGGTATAATCATCACATTTTTAATGACATATAGTTGGGAGAGATGATAAATGAAAGTATCAAATGCAAATCTATCTCAGTAGTCTAGAAATCTTAGTCCAACAAAACAAGATTAAATTTAAAAGGAATATTACAAATACATTTAGTTTAAGTTGAATTTAAATTTAGTTAAGTAATCAGTTGTGAAAATACAGTATGGGCATACCTGGAAAAAGATACATATTTAGCCACAAGGTTAATATGAAAATTCAGTGCTATAAAGTTAATGTGATCAAAATTGGTGAAGCGTAGGGCCTGGACCAATGGAGCAAGATGACGAGGCACATGGCTGCGTGAAGCTGCTCTGGCCACTTTTAGAGGCTTCTCCTCTGTTCTGAATGTCCAGAGACGACTATGCTGTATGAACAATCTGACTAGGTAAAAGATCTTATGTGGTTTAAAGTGAGAGAAGTTAGAAGAAAGGACAAACACAGTATATATATTTTTTGAATAAAATGTTAGGCTGGATTTTTGAAATAGAAGTTCAAGGTTTTATTTATGTGTTTTTTATGTTACACATCATTATAAGTGAAAGAGTGGGAAATCGTTATCAGTTATAAGAGATCATAGGGGAAAAATATACACATATTCTGGTACATATATCAAAAGAGACAAAAATGTCTATGAACCCAAAGTTTACCAATATTCATTTACCAAGTTTTCAAGTCCTCTTCCCCGGATCACCAGACTAAGAAAACAAAAGTATATTCCTGAAGTCAAAAACCACTCAGAGGTCACCCACAAACACACCTTCCCCTGGATAGCTAACAAAAAGGTAATAGAAAGAAGCTGCAAGAAAGGAAAGATAAGAGATAAGATAATAATAGTGTGTTTCAAAGCTGTGAACTTCAAAAAGAGAAAGGTTGAAGGGGAGAAAGGAAAGCAAAGAGAGGGTTGATATGAATAGGAGGAGGGCCAGAGCAAAAAGAACTTATTAAAATGACTTTAGGTTCACTGCCTCTTCTTTTTTTTTTAATTTTTCTTTTAAGCTTGGCCTAATTTAAAATGCAACTCTGGTGAAGGAGATTTTCCAATTTGCATATTTACTTTAAGATATTCCAAAGTGTCAGGCAAATTGGGTTTTTATTTATATTTAGCAAACTAATCATTTGCCCTGAGAAACAGAAAGCTCTGATGCTCTGAGACTTCTTTTACAACAATTAAAAAGGTTGATCTTTGCTCAGAATCTCTTGAGCTATTGAAAAACTAAAAATTGACAGAAAAATAATTTTGTTATGCCAAAGAGCCTGACAGGTGGGCAAAGTATTTGAGGGGAATTGCAGTGGCTTTCAATTATCTACCCTTAGACACTTATCTGTTCCTCACGGTGTCCTACCTAATGAATAACTCTTCTGCAGATGGCGAAAACACGGGATTCTTAATTGCCACCAGGCTAAAATTAACAACAATTATGAGCAATGCTAGGGGAAGGACCTGGCAGAAAATAGTTCATCTATTAAAAAAAGGAAGAGGAATATTTAAGAATCACTTCAGCATTATGAAACTTTATAAAATTCTATTGTTCTAAGAGCATTAATACAAGTTGTTATAGTAACTGTTAACAACTGTGTCTAGGGAACATACTAATCCAATAACAATAGTTGTTATTTTCACTGGATTAATATGTTTCCTAAACATAATTTGCCATTTATATTTGTCAGTTGATCCTCAAAACTACTTTGGAAGCAAATGTAATATTACTTACCTGTATCTCAACATTAACATCTGTATTATAAGTCAAGAAAAAAAAAGTCAAGGGCAGTTACAAGATGGCTGAACAGGAACAGCTCCACGCTACAGCTCCCAGTGTAAGCAACACAGAAGACAAGAGATTTCTGTATTTCCAACTGAGGTACTGGATTTATCTCACTGGGGTGTGTCGGACAGTGGGTGCGGGACAGTGGGTGCAGTGAGAGCCAAAGCAGGGCGAGGCATCACCTCACCCGGGAAGCACAAGGGGTAAGGGAATTCCCTTTCCTAGCCAAGGGAAACTGACACACAGCACCTGGAAATTTGGGTCACTCCCACCCTAATACTGCACTTTTTCAAAGGTCTTAGCAAAGGGCACACCAGGAGATTATATCCCACACCTGGATCGGAGGGTCCCATGCCCACGGAGCCTCCCTCATTGCTAGCACAGCAGTCTGAGATCTAACTGCAAGGTGGTAGCGAGGCTGGGAGAGGGGTGTCCATCATTGCTGAGGCTTTAGTAGGTAAACAAAATGGCCGGGAAGCTCGAACTGGGTGGAGCCCACCACAGTTCAAGGAAGCCTGCCTGCCTCTATAGACTCCACCTGTGGGGACAGGGCATAGCCAAACAAAAGGCAGCAGAAACCTCTGCAGATTTAAATGTCCCTGTCTGACAGCTTCGAAGAGAGTAGTGGTTCTCCCAGCACGGAATTTGAGATCTGAGAAGAGACAGACTGCCTCCTCAAGTGGGTCCCTGACCCCTGAGTAGCTTAACTGGGAGGCACCCCCTAGTAGGGGCAGACTGACACCTCACATGGCCAGGTACCCCTCTGAGATGAAGCTTCCAGAGGAATGATCAGGAAGTAACATTTGCTGTTCAGCAATATTCACTCTTCTGCAGCCACTGCTGCTGATACCCAGGCAAACAGGGTCCAGAGTGGACCTCCAGCAAACTGCAACAGACTTGCAGCTGAGGGTCCTGACTGTTAGAAGAAAACTAAGAAACAGAAAGAACATCCATACCAAACCCCATCTGTACATCACCATCATCAAAGACCAAAGGTAGATAAAAACCACAAAGATGGGGAAAAAACAAAGCAGAAAAGCTGACAATTCTAAAAATCAGAGTGCCTCTTCCCCTCCAAAGGAACACAGCTCCTCGCCAGCAACGGAACAAAGCTGGATGGAGAATGACTTTGACGAGTTGAGAGAAGAAGGTTTCAGACGATCAAACTTCTCCAAGCTAAAGGAGGAAGTTCGGACCCACACAAAGAAGCTAAAACTTTGAAAAAAGATTAGACGAAAGGCTAACTAGAATAAACAATGTAGAGAAGTCCTTAAATGACCTGATGGAGCTGAAAACTATGGCACGAGAACTACTTGATGAATGCACAAGCTTCAGTAAACTATTCAATCAACTGGAAGAAAGGGTATCAGTGATTGAAGATCAAATGAATGAAATGAAGCAAGAAGAGAAGTTTAGAGAAGAAAGAGCAAAAAGAAATTAACAAACCCTCCAAGAAATATGGGACTATGTGAAAAGACCAAATCTATGTCTGACTGGTGTACCTGAAAGTGACAGGGAAAATGCAACCAACTTGGAAAATACTCTGCAGTAGATTATCCAGGAGAACTTCCCCAACCTAGCAAGGCAGGCCAACATTCAAATTCAGGAAATACAGAGAACACCACAAAGACAATCCTTGAGAAGAGCGACTCAAAGACACATAATTGTCAGATTCACCAAAGTTGAAATGAAGGAAAAAATGTTAAGGGCAACCAGAGAGAAAGGTCAGGTTACCCACAAAGGAAAACCCACCCGACTAACAGCGGATCTCTCAGCAGAAACTCTACATCCAGAAGGGAGTGGGGGCCAATTTTCAACATGTTTAAAGAAAATAATTTTCAACCCACAATTACATATCCAGACAAACTAAGTGTAATGAGTGAAGGAGAAATAAAATCCTTTACAGACGAGCAAATGTTGAGAGATTTTGTCACCACAAGGCCTGCCCTACAAGACCTCCTGAAGGAAGCATTAAACATGGAAAAGAAAAACTGATACCAGCCACTGCAAAAACATGCCAAAATGTAAAGACCATAGATGTTAGTAAGAAACTGCATCAACTAACTAACAAAATAACTAGCTAACATCATAATGACAGGATCAAATTCACACATAACAATATTAACCTTAAATGTAAATAGGCTAAATGCTCCAATTAAAAGATACAGATTGGCAAATTGGATAAAGAGTCAAGACCCATCAGTGTGCTGTATTCAGGAGACCCATCTCACAGGCAGAGACACACATAGGCTCCAAATAAAGGGATGGAGGAAGATCTACCAAGCAAATGGAAAACAAAAAAAGGCAGTGGTTGCAATCCTAGTCTCTGATAAAACAGAGTTTAAACCAACAAAGATCAAAGGAGACAAAGAAGGCCATTACATAATGGCAAAGGGATCAATTCAGCAAGAAGAGCTAACTATCCTAAATATATATGTACCCAATACAGGAGCACCAAGATACATAAAGCAAGTCGTTACAGACTTACAAAGAGACTTAGACTTCCCTACAATAATAATGGGAGACTTTAACAACCCATTGTCAACATTAGACAGATCAACGAGACAGAAAGTTAACAAGGATATTCAAGAATTGAACTCATCTCTGCACCAAGTAGACCTAATAGACATCTACAGAACTCTCCATCCCAAATCAACAGATTCTTCTCAGCACAACATCACACTTATTCCAAAATTGACCACGTAGTTGGAAGTAAAGCACTCCTCAGCAAATGTAAAAGAACAGAAATTATAACAAATTTTCTCTCAGACCACAGTGCAATCAAACTAGAACTCAGGATTAAGAAACTCACTCAAAACCACTTAACTACATGGAAACTGAACAACCTTCTCCTGAATAACTACTGGGTACATAACAAAATGAAGGCAGAAATAAAGATGTTCTTTGAAACCAATGAGAACAAAGATACAACATACCAGAATCTCTGGGACACATTTAAAGCAGTGTGTAGAGGGATTTTTATAGCACTAAATGCCCAAGAAAGCAGGAAAGATCTAAGATTGACACCCTAACATCACAATTAAAAGAACTAGAGAAGGAAGAGCGAACACATTCAAAAGCTAGCAGAAGGCAAGAAATAACTAAGATCAGAGCAGAACTGAAGGAGATAGAGACACAAAAAACCCTTCAAAGAATCAATGAATCCAGGAGCTGTTTTTTTAAAAGATCTACAAAATTGATAGACCACTAGCAAGACTAATAAAGAAGAAAAAAGAGAAGAATCAAATAGATGCAATAAAAAATGATAAAGGGGATATCACCACCGACCCCACAGAAACACAAACTACCATTAGAGAATACTATAAACACCTCTACAGAAATAAACTAGAAAACCTAGAAGAAATGGATAAATTCCTGGACACATACACTCTCTCAAGACTAAACCAGGAAAAAATTGAATCCCCGACTAGACCAATAACAGGCTCTGAAACTGAGGCAATAATTAATAGCCCACCAATCAAAAGAAGTCCAGGACCAGACAGATTCACAGCTAAATTCTACCAGAGGTACAAGGAGGAGCTGGTACCACTCCTTCTGAAACTATTCCAATCAATAGAAGAAGAGGAAATCCTCCCTAACTCATTTTATGAGGCCAGCATCATTCTAATACTAAAGCCGGGCAGAGACACAACAAAAAAAGAGAATTTTAGACCAATATCCCTGATGAACATTGATGCAAAAATCCTCAATAAAATACTGGCAAACCAAATCCAGCAGCACATCCAAAAGCTTATCCATTATGATCAAGTAGGCTTCATCCCTGGGATGCAAGGCTGGTTCAACATATGCAAATCAATAAATGTAATCCAGCATATAAACAGAACCAGAGACAAAAACCACATGATTATCTCAATAGATTCAGAAAAGGCCTTTAACAAAATTCAATAGACCTTCATGCTAAAAACTCTCAGTAAATTTGGTATTGATGGAATGTATCTCAAAATAATAAGAGCTATTTATGACAAACCCATAGCCAATATCATACTGAATGGGCAAAAACTGGAAGCATTTCCTTTGAAAACTGGCACAAGACAGGGATACCCTCTCTCACCACTCCTATTCAACATAGTGTTGGAAGTGCTGGCCAAGGCAATCAGGCAGGATAAAGAAATAAAGGATGTTCAATTAGGAAAAGAGGAAGTCAGATTCTCCCTGTTCGCAGATGACATGATTGTATATTTAGAAAACCCCATCTTCTCAGCCCAAAATCTCCTTAAGCTGATAAACAACTTCAGCAAAGTCTCAGGATACAAAATCAATGTGCAAAAATCACAAGCATTCGTATACACCAATAACAGACAAACAGAGAGCCAAATCATGAGTGAACTCCCATTCACAATTTCTTCAAAGAGAATAAAATACCTAGGAATTCAACTTACAAGGGATGTGAAGGACCTCATCAAGGAGAACTACAAACCACTGCTCAACGAAAAACCAAACACTGCATGTTCTCACTCATAGGTGGGAATTGAACAATAGGAACACTTGGACACAGGAAGGGGAATATCACACACTGGGGCCTGTCGTGGTGTAGGGGGAGAGGGGAGGGATAGCATTAGGAGATATACCTATCTCCTAATAGGTATATGACGAGTTAATGGGTGCAGCACACCAACATGGCACATGTATACATATGTAACAAACCTTCATGTTGTGCACATGTACCCTAGAACTTAAAGTATAATAATAATAATAAATAAATACATAAATAATAAATATATAGTTTATCTAGTTTTTCTCTTAATAACCACAATGTTATGTATCTCCAATATCTCATTTCTTTAGATATTAAATTCCATATACTTAACAACCAAAAAATTATAAGAAAAGTTTATCTTCAACACCTCTTCTGTTTGAATACTAAATAAATGATTGGCTCTGTCAATAATAAAAAAAAAAGAAAGAAAGAAAAAAAGGTCAACATTAGCAATTTAAACTGTACAGACCTTCCTCTTCCAGGATTATAGTTCATAGTTTGACAAATGCTGCCATTGTTTCTCATATGACCTTGCATTTTTGAAGGAAATATAAATGCAAAGAAATGCTCAAAAGCAGTGATAGAGCCCATTATAATGGTTGCCCACATGTCATATCCCTGTTATTTTATCATAAGCCACTTTTTATAAATAATCTAAAAGTTGGGATAGTAATATACGATTGATAGAACAGAAAATTTGAAAAGTAGAGATTAATTGAGTAAACAGAGAAATCTTTTACAAAATTGATTTTCAGATACTAGTCTAGATTTCAAATAATTTCTGTATTTTTGTTGCTGTATTTTGCGATTAAATACTGACCAGTTTAGAATTTTGCATATTGCCTGTTTCTAATCTCATTTCTTTATTATAACTTGATGAGAAAAGGGAAGCAGGAGCCCACACAGTCTTTCAACTGTATTTCTCTGTTTAACTTCTGTGTCAGTACTCCAAGTTCTAAGTCATATACACAGATACAGTCAAAGAATCTAATAATGTTTCAAATAGAAAGTGAAAGTGAAGATTCTCCATTCTAAATCTCTCTTTGTATTTGTGAATTAAGCAAGGTTTATGAGATTAAAAACTTGGTTCAAGGTTTCTGGTGGAAAAGCAGGGAATTGAATCGATGTCAAAGCAAATCAGAATACAGTACATACTGGGATCCTTGAGATGATTTAAGTTCCACCCGAAAGCATCGCTGAGCACAAAGAAGGACAAATATAAACCTAGATGTGTCTTCATGGACCACTTTCATCCTGAGGTTCTCTAGGCAAAATTCTTCCTTAACGTATTTCTTTACCAATTATGGAGTCATATCACAACATTGACCCAGAGGTAAGTGGCTCAAATGTCAGAAAAATACTCACAATTTTCATCACCAAATTCTCATTACTGTGGGAATTATCAAATATTAAATATCTATCAAAAGAACTGAGTGTGAAAATATTCTACCAGCTAGACCCATTTCTATGACAACCTGTCTAAGAGTAAGTAGAATGACACACCTAGAGAGTTCTTGTTGTATTTTGTTTTGACTATGTTTACATGGAACCTTCTAAGTTACTTTAACCTTTGCAGTTCTTCAGGTAAATGTAAACTGTGTAAATTTTGCAATATTGAAAATCTCATAGAATAAAAATAAAAGACTAATTAATTTTTTTTTCATCCTGCAGTCATGTTTCCTCATGACCTCTCTTCATGTTATCTACTGGTTATTTCTGGAAAGCTGTTGCTGTAAAATCACAGAAATTGAAATTTAATAATTCTTGTCTAAGCCTTTTTGGGCATTTCAGGGCAAATAAACAAGAAACTATTACGTGTTCTAAGAGCCTCCAATGTAAGCCCTCTCTACGAGCTGCTGAGTACAGGACTGCATGAATAGGATAAGAAATTAGAAGCTCTTAGATATTTTCTCCCAGTAAGCGACAACATGCTTTCTTATCCTCCACAGTATTTATATTATTGTACAAATATTAACTGGCTCTTAAGATAAGGGAGGATATTTATTTTATTATGAGAGAAGTGGAGTTTTCATTGTTTTTATTGGTTTTCCTATTGTTTTGTTTTGGTTTTGCTCCTCATATTGTCCAAGGAATTTAAATAAAGCTACTTGGGAAATTATTTATTAAAAGATAGCTAAGTGACATGATGCTTTAGCAAAAATCATTGTAGGGCTTTTAAAATTTTAATTACATCTTCAAGCATGTGGATACAATTCAATTACTGTGCTTGGTGTCATCTATATCCTTACTTACCAGGAGTTGAAAGAAAGAGTACTTGTGATAGTCTTCTGTAGTTTAATGTTGCAGGTTGTACTCATGATTCATTTTGGCTAATGTCAGCATGCCCAAATAAAAAACTTTACCCTAAAATACAAATAAAGTTTTCTGGAGCTTACCTTTTTGTTCTATACTTTCCATTATCTTAGATAACTTGTCTATTCCACCACAATGGAGAAATGTTTTCTTTCCTACTTGGCATTAGATGCGTACATTTTACTTTGTAAGACATTTATCAACAATCAGTTCTTAGGAACTGAATCTCTCACTCACCTGAAACAGTGGAATGCTGTCTTGATGGAAAACAGAGAAGGTCAGAGTCACAACAATGGTTACTTGGGCGGACAGAAAAGCTAACACTCATACTCAATTTCTGATTTTTTGGAAAGGAATTATTGGACCTTCTTTAGTACATTTCACTTATTCTGTTGCCCCTCAGGTCTTTCCTTTTTTTGCTTTTAATATTAGATTCGGGGAGATTCAATTGACTGTTGTGCCCTGCTGCCTAATCAGTCATAAAAAAGCACCAAAGTCAAGAAAAATATTTTAAGAGATGTCAGTTCCATAAAAGTCAAGAGTGATAAAGAGATTTATTGCCTCCATCCTCACTGCTGACCTGATTCTATTGGAGTCGGAAATCAAGAAAATCCGATTGTTTGTGTGTGGGTATGAAAGCAAGCAAGCAAGCAAGCAAGCAAGCATGAGAAATAGATTTAGTTTGCAGGGAAAAGGGAATAATATTTATAAGTTGTCAAAAATCCCTAGAAGTTGATATTTTACTATGCTACCTGAATTTCTGGAAACCTTTTTTCCCCTGGCACAGAAGAAAACAAGATAAAATAAAAGGTCAAATATTCTCTTGCTACATTTATTTGTTCCTTAAATCATGTTCTTTATTTGATCAATATTTATTATCTTCATTGTATGCTTGAAGTTGTACTAGCCTCTAGAGTTAGAGTAGTGAACCAATCTGATTTCATTCTATTTGTACACATTAAGGGAAAAGACTCACATTAATCAGTCATTTCATAGAAAGTAAAGTGAAAGGAATTGGAATAGAGAAAGCATGAGAGAAGCCGCTCAAGTTGTAGAGCTGCCAACTTCAGTGATTTCTGTAATTATTGAGTACCATTTAGGTCAGATTTGAACCAGAAAGGAACGGGAATCCAAATTGAATCCCTGGGTGGTGCAAACGTCATCTAAGATATTGATATAGAGATATCTGAGATGGAAGGGAATTTAGAGGTCATATTACAGTCCTTCATCTTATAGATGACCAAAAAAAAAAAGAGAGAGAGAGAGAGAGATTGATTTGTACACACATATCACTACTGCTAGAGTGAAAAAAATAAAAATCCAGCTTCCCATTTTCCCATGTTGTCTTCATTTCATAGTAAATCCTGCCAAAATGTGTAATGGACCCTTACATAAGCAACTTCTCTCAAAAGCTGTTCTTGCTGTAAGAATGAAAAGAATGAGAGCTATAGACTGCATACTGCAAGGTATGTGTTAGTTCAGACTCAGATTGAGTTAGTTAACTCAAATATTGCTACTTATATATATCGCAAAACTTTATATATATCAATGTCAAACATTTTAGCCTTATTCACTGCCATAATCACAATCACACTAAATGATGCAAATATTCAAAAATTGATTAATTCACCAAGGAGGAATTTCCTGCCTATTTCAAGTTACCAAGTCTGTACTGTGAATGCCCTCTCACATTATTTAAACTCTCAAGATAGACTAGTACACACAATCCACAGTGCCTGAACATTATAATCATGTTTCCTTATTTAATATTTTTCTGGGAGAGGGGCAGAAAAGAGGAGAATAAAAATTACAGAGATTTATCATCAAAAACATACATGCTCAAGCATTATAGGCCTGCTTAAACCAAGATAACACTAGTATGTCAGAATAATCAATCATCGTCACTTACCCTCTGAGTTCAATTAACCACCTTTAATAATAAACATATTTTAGTTTACTTTTGAGCACTTTATAAACATAAGTATAAAGGTATAGTGAAAAACAGGTAACAGGTTTTGTAGAAACTTTAATAAGATTTTAAACATAGCAAACCATGGTTTCAAGTTCCTACTTTTTCTGATTTTGAAGGTATATACTCAAAATGCACAACATCCTTTGAATGCATCTAACCATTCCGCAACTCATATGCATTAACCTGGAACATGACAATCTTGTAAATACTGATTCCAAGTTTTAAACATATCTCAAATAGTTCTGCTTTGTCATTGCTCTTGTTTTTCTCTTTTTCTTGCCTTTATCAAAATACAGGACCTTTGAATATTTTGACAGCTTTTAATTTTTAAAAGAGAAAATGTTGATCGACTATGCTTCATAATTGTAAAACATTTTAATTTTTAGATTTATGATCACTAATTAGACTTAACAAAGCCAATGAATTATTTTCCATTTCAATTTCGTCAATTTCCTTTCAATCATCGTTGCATTTACATCAGCTTCAGTTTTTGTTAACTTGCAAAACATATGTATGTTCTGATAAACAGATATCCAAAAAAATATGTATATATATATATATTGTCACATGTCCTTTAAGCTAAAAAGCACACATCAGGTCTTTATTCAAAAACCTGTCTGATGAAGTACTTTCTGTTGAATGAAACACTGCATGAGAAAAACATATTTTTTTGTGTGCTTAGAAATTACTGTTAACTAATTTATCATGGAGTCTGAAAAAAAATCATGTAATTTGTGGTCGTCTGAAGGTACATAGTCTGAGATTTCAATTTCAACTTCACCATCATCATTAGACTCTTGAGTGCTACTGTCTTACTCAGCATTCAGCTCATTTGTCTAATAATCTTTAAATGTATTCTTTTGTCAATGTTCTACTCAGTGCCATTATAGGTAGAAATTTTTTTTAAAAAACCATTTTCAATGAAAACTTAAAACACACAAATAAACAAGCAAATATGCTAAAAAGAAAGTGGCACCAGACTTCTCTTAGACCTTTTCAAAGAATATTAAAATATTTTGGGCTATGTAATAAAAATTTGAAGACTAATTCCAAGTTGATCATTTATTTCACTCTTGTGTCATCCTACGAGGGAATACTCTCAGTATTACCTTTCTTTATTATTTTCATCTTTATTAGAATAACTCACAAAAATGAATGAGTAATGATGTAATCCAAGATACTGAAATGGCAAAATAATTCAAGATATACGAAAAGTGGATCATCAAGTTTCCATAATGTATCTTTTATTTATAAAAGGGTCCAAACAACAACAGGGCAACAGAAAGATGAAATGCGTTTTAGTATTTTAAAAATGTACTTCTCTTTGTTAATTGGGAAGTGTTTTAAAAAGAATGTCATGAAATATTAATCCTTCCAAACAGATAATATTTCTTAAAAATAAAGCCCAAAAGTTTGAGTTCAAAGGAGCCCAAAAGTACTCCCAGGGATATAGTTATATTATTCATAATGAAATTTGAATGCATTCTTTATAGGTACTCTTTAGGGCAGTAATAAGCATGTTTATCAAAAAGTGTGTCATTCAAATCAGCTTCCAATAGATGTTTGAAACCCTGAACTTAATGCCAGCTTTTTAATTATTGCATTCTTGGTTTGTGACCTTTACTTTCTTAGCCTTTTCTAGTTAAATAGGTTTATGGAAATATTTTTGTTAATATATCTGGCTAAAATCACATGGTTTTAAAAATATAGTTAGAATACATTTTCATTGTTTTCTTTCCAAGTTTTATTTTAGGTTCAGGAGGTATATGTGCAGGTAAATTTCATGTCACAAGGGTTTGTTGTACAGATTATTTAATCACTCAGGTAATAAGCATAGTACCTGATAGGTAGATTTGCAATCCTTATCCCTCTGTCACCCTCCACCTTCAAGAAGGCCTCAGTGTTTATTGTTCCTTCATCGTGTCCATGTGTACTCAATGTTTAGCTCTCACTTGTAAGTAAAAACATGGTATTTGGTTTTCTGTTCTTGCATTAATTCCTTTAAGATTATGGTCTCCAGTTCAATCTCTGTTTTTTCTTTATATAGCTATGTAGTATTCCATGGTGTATATGTACCACGTTTTCTTTATTCAATTACTGTTAATGGGCATCTAGTTTGAGTCTATGTCTTTCCTATGGTGAATAGTGCTATGATGAACATACAAGTGTGTATGTCTTTAAAGCAGAATGATTTATATTCCTTTGAGTATATCCCTAGTAATGGAATTGCTGGTATAAATGATAGTTCTATTTCTCAGAAATCTCCGAATTGCTTTTCACAGTGGCTAAACTAATTTACATTCCCATCAGCAGTGCATAAACATTCATTTTTCTCCACAACCTTGCCAGCTTCTGCTATTTTTGGACTTTTTGATAGTGGCCATTCTGACTCATGTGAGATGATATTTTATTGTGCTTTTGATTTGCATTTCCCTAATCATAAGTGATATTGAGCATTTTTTCATGTGCTTGCTGACCACATGTATGGCTTCTTTCGAGAAATTTCTGCTCATGTTCTCTGCCCATTTTGCAATGAGATTGTTTTTTGCTTGTTGATCTGAGTTTCTTGTAGAGTTTTGATATTAGACCCTTGTAGGATGCATAGTTTGCAAACATTGTCCCATATTGGAGGTTGTCAGTTCACTCTGCTGAAAGTTTCTTTTGCTGTGGAGAAACTCTTCAGTCTAATTAGTCCCCATCAGTTCATTTTTGTTTTTGTTGCAATTGCTTTTGGAGCCTTTATTGTGAAGTCTTTGCTGGGCGGATGTCCAAAATGCTATTTTCAAGATTTTCTTCTAGGGTTTTTATAGTTTTAGGTTTACATTTAAGTCCTTCACTCATTTTAAGTTTATTTTTGTATATGGTGAAAGGTGGGGTCTGGTTTCAATCTTCTGCATATGGCTAACCAGTTATCCCAGCAGCATTTGTTGAATAGAGAGTGCTTTCCCCATTGCTTGTTTTTGTCAGCTTTGTTGAACATCAGATGGTTATAGGTGAGCAGCTTTATTTCTGAGTACTTGAAACTCTTCCATTGGCCTATGTGTCTGTTTTTGTATCAGTACCATGCTGTTTATTTTAGTTACTGCACCTTTGAGGTGTAGTTTGAAGTCGAGTACTGTGATGCCTCCAGTTTTGTTCTTTTTGCTTAGGATTGCTGTTGCTATTCAGGCTCTTTTTTCATCCAAATGCATTTTAGAATATTTTTTTCTAATTCTATGGAAAACATTCTTGAGAGTTTGATACGAATAGCATTAAATATGTACATTGCTTTGGGCAGCATGACCATTTTAACAATATTGATTTTATCCATGAGCATAGAATGTTTTTCCATTTGTCTGTGTCATCTCTGATTTTTTGCAGCAGCATTTTTAAATTCTTGTTGTTGAGACCTTTCACCTCCCTCGTTAGTGATATTCCCAGGTATTTTATTCTTTATGTGGCTATTGTGAATGGAACCACACTGTTGATTTGGCTGTCAGGCTGGACATTCTCAGTCAATAGAAATGCTACTAATTTTTGTATGTTGATTTTCTATTGTGAAACATTGCTGAAGTTGTTTATCAGATACAGGAGCTTTTGGGACAGGACTATGGGGTTTTCCAGGAATAAAATTACATCCACTGCAAAGAGAGATAGTTTGACTTCCTCTCTTCTTATTTAGATCCATTGTATTTCTTTCTCTCTACTGACTGCTCTGGTTAGGACTTCCACTGCTATATTGAATAGGAGGGGTGAGAGTGGGCATGAATGTCTTCTTCTGGTTTTCAAGAGAAATGATTCCAGCTTTTTCCTATTCAGTTAGATGTTGGTTGTGGGTTCATCATAGATGGTTCTTATTATGTTGAGGTATGTTCTTTCAATGCCTAATTTGTTGAGGGTTTTTAACGTGAAGAGATATTTGATTTTATCCAAAACCTTTTCTTTGTCTATTAAGATTGTGTTGTTTTGGCTAGGTGCGGTGGCTTATGTTTGTAATCCCAGCACTTTGGGAGGCCACGGCGGGAGAATCATGAGGTCAGGAGATCGAGACCATCCTGGCTAACATGGTAAAACCCTGTCTCTATTAAAACTACAAAAAAATTAGCCGAGTGTGGTGACAGGTGCCTGTAGTCCCAGCTACTGAGACGTTGGGCAGCATGACCATTTTAACAATATTGATTTTATCCATGAGCATAGAATGGAGTCTGAGGCAGGAGAATGGCGTGAACCTGGGAGGCGGAGCTTGCAGTGAGCCAAGATCACACCACTGCTCTCCAGCCTGGGCAACAGAGTGAGACTCCGTCTCAAAAAAAAAAAAAAAAAAAAAGATCGTGTTGTTTTTGTTGTCACTTCTGTTTACCTGAGGAAACACGTGTTGATTTGTGTATGTTGAACAAAACTTGCATCCCATGAATAAATGCTACTTGATCATGGTGAATTCGCTTTTTTAATAAATATGCCGCTAGATTCAGCTTGCTAGTATTTTGTTGAGGATTTTTGCATCAATGTCCATCAAGAATATTGGCCTGAAGTTTTATTTTTTGTTGTGTCTCTGCCAGATTTTGGCACCATAAGAATGATGTAGGCCTCATAGAATGAGATAGGAAAAAGTTCCTCCTCTTCAGATTTTTTTTTTTAATTGTACTTTAAGTTCTGGGATACATATGCAGAACGTGCAGGTTTGTTACATAGGTATACACGTGCCATGGTGGTTTGCTCCATCAACCCGTCATCTACATTAGGTATTTCTCCTAAAGCTATCCCTTCCCTAACCCCTGGTCCTGCACAGGCCCCGATGTGTGGTGTTCCCCTCCCTGTGTCCAGGTGATCTCATTCTTTAACTCCCACTCATGAATGGCAACATGTGGTGTTTGGTTTTCTGTTCCTGTGTTAGTTTGCTGAGAGCGATAGTTTCCAGCTTCATCCATGTCCCTGCAAAGGACATGAACTCATCCTTTTTATGGCTGAATAGTATTCCATGGTGTGTATGTGTGGCATTTTCTTTATTCAGTCTATCATTGATGGGCATTTGGGTTGGTTCCAAGTCTTTGCTATTGTGAATAGCGCTGCAATAAACATACATGTGCATGTGTCTTTATAGTAGAATGATTTATAATCCTTTGGGTATATACCCAGTAATGAGATGGCTGGGTCAAATGGTATTTCTGGTTCTAGATCCTTGAGGAATTGCCACACTGTCTTCCACAATGGTTGAACTAATTTACACTCCCATCAACAGTGTAAAAACATTCCTATTTCTTCACATCCTTCCCAACATCTGTTGTTTCCTGACTTTTGAATGATTGCCATTCTAACTGGCATGAGATGGTATCTTACTGTGGTTTTGATTTGCGTTTCTCCAATGACCTGTGATGATGAGCTTTTTTAATATATGTTTGTTGGCTGCATAATGGGAGAACATTTTTGCAGTCTATCTATCTGACAAAGGGCTAATATCCAGCATCTACGAGGAACTTAAAACAAATTTACAAGAGAAAAACAAACAACCCCATCAAAACGTGGGCGAATGGGTATGAACAGACACTCCTCTTCAACTTTTTTTTTTTTTTTTGGAATAGTTTCATTAGGATTGGTATCAGCTCTTCCTTATGTCTGGTATGATTTAACTGTGAATCTGTTTGCTCCAGGACTTTTTCTGGTTGTTAGCCTTTTCATTACTGATTCAATTTCAGAACTCATTATTGATGTGTTTGGGAATTCAATTCCTTTCTGGTTCAATCTTCGGAGGTTGTTTCCAGGAATTTATTCATTTCTTCTAGGTTTTTTAGTTTGTGTGGATAGAGGTGTCCATAATAGTGTCTGACGGTTATATGTATTTCTGTGTGGTCAGCAGTAATATCTCCTTTCTCATTTCATATTGTGTTTATTGCGATCTTATCAATCTTATTCTTTCAAATAAAAAACATTTGGTTTTGTTGATCTTTTGTATGGTTTATTGCATCTTGACTTCATTCAGTTCAGCTCTGATTTTAGTTATCTCTTTTCTTCTGTTATCTTTGGGCTTGGTTTTCACTTTCCTCTGGTGAGATGTTAGGTTGTTAATTTGAAATCTTTCCAGCTTTTTGATGTAGATGTTTAGCACCATAAACTTTACCCCTAACACTTTTTTTTTTTTTTTAATTTATTTATTATTGTTATACTTTAAGTTGTAGGGTACATGTGCATAACGTGCAGGTTTGTTACATATGTATACTTGTGCCATGTTGCTGTGCTGCACCCATCAACTCGTCATTTACATCAGGTATAACTCCCAATGCAATCCCTCCCCCCTCCCCCCTCCCCATGATAGGCCCCGGTGTGTGATGTTCCCTAACACTCTTTTAGCTGTGTTCTAGAGATTCTGGTATGTTCTATTGCTGTTTCCATGGGTTTAAAAGACATTCTTGATTTTGCTTTAATTCATTACTTGCCCCAAAATCATTCAGGAGCAGGTTGTTTCATTTCTATATAATTGTATTATTTTGAAATATCTTCTTGGTATTGATTTCTATTTTTATTGCATGGTGGTCTGATAATGTGGTTGGCTTGATTTTGGTTTTTAAAATTTGTTGAGAATTGCTTTATGACTGAGCAATTTTAGATAACGTGCTGTGTGCAGCGGGAAAGAATGTATAGTCTATTTTGATTGGGCGAAGTGTTCTATAGATGTCTGTTAAGTCCATTTAGTCAAGCATTGAGTTTACGTCCCAAATATCTGTGTTATAATTCTACCTCAATAATATGTCCAATAATGTCAGTGGGGCATTGAAGTCACCCACTATTATTGTGTGATTATCTAAGTCTCTTCATAGGCCTCTAAAAACTTGCTTTATAAACCTTGTGCTCCAGTATTGGATGCCTATATATTTAGAATAGCTAAGTCTCTTTTTTTTTTTTAATTGAACCCATTATCATTACATAATGCCCTTCTTTGTCTTTTTTGATCATTGTTGGTTTAAAGTCTGTTTAATCTGAAATTAGAATAGCAACCGCTCCTCTTTTTTGTTTTTCATTTGCTTGGTAGATTTTTTGCTATCCCTTTACTTCTAGTCTACGGGTGTAATTGCATGTGAGATGAGTTTCTTGAAGACATCATACTCTTGAGTCTTGCTTTTTTATCCCATTTGCCACTCTGTGCATTTTAAGTGGGGCATTTAGCCTGTTTATGTTTTAGATTAAAGTTCATATGTGTAGATTTGATCCCATGATTGTATTGTTAGCTGGTTGTTATGCAGACTTTTTTGTGCCTTTGCTGTCAGTGTCAATCGTTTACTTACTTAAGTGTGTTTTTGTGGTGACCAGTAGTGGTCTTTCATTTCCACATTTATCACTCCCATAAGGACCTCTAGGAAGGCAGGTCTAGTGGCAACAAATTCCCTTAGCATTTGCTTGTCTGAAAAGGATCTCATTTCTCCTTTGTTTAGGAAGGTTAGTTTGGTTGAATTTTAATTTTTGGTTGAAATTTCTTTTTTTTTTTTTTTAATAATGTTAAATGTAGGCCCCTAGTCTTTTCTGACTTGTAGGGTTTCTACAAAAAGATATGCTGTTAGCTGAATAGTATTCCCTTTGTAGATGACCTGACTTTTCTCTCTAGCTATCTTTAATATATTCTCTTTCATATCGACCTTGGACATTCTGATGACTATGTGTCTTTGGGATGATCATCTTGTATAGTATCTCACAGGAGTTCTCTGTATTTTCTAAATTTGAATGTCAATTTCTCAAGGAAGGTTGGGGAAATCTGCATGGATTATATTCTCAGATATTATTCCAAAGTTGCTTTCCCTCCCTCTCCTTCAGGGACACCAGTGAGTTATAGGTTTGTTTTCTTTACATTATCCCATATTTCTCAGAAGTTTTGGTTGTTTTATTTTTTTTTTCTTTATTTTTTATCTGACAGTAATTTTGGAGAACCAGTCTTTGGGCTCTGAGATTCTTTCCTCAGGTTGGAGGATTCTGCTGTTAATATTTACAATTATGTTGTGAAATTCTTGCAGTGAGTTTTTCACCTCTATCTCCTCAAATTGATTCTTTCTTTAATCTTTCAGCTCTTGTGCTATTTTACTGGATTCCTTAGGTTGTTTGAATTGGGTTTTGATTTCTCCTGAATATTGATGATCTTTGTTCCAATCCAGATTCTGAATTTTATGTCTGTTATTTCAGCCATTTCAATCTGGTTAAAAGCCATTGCTGGGAAACTAGTGTGGTTGTTTGGCGGTAAGAAGATAATCTGGCTTTCTGAGTTGCCAGAGTTCTCATGCTGGTCATTCCTCATCTATCTGTGCTGATGTTCCTTTAATCTTTGAAGTTTCTGTCCTTTGTGGTTTTTTGCTTTTATATTCTTTGATGTCCTTCAGGGTTTGACTGTTGTATAAGGTGAATTCATTCAACTGGCTTCATTTCTGGAAGTTTTCAGGGAGCCAAGGCTTAGCTAAGCACTCCCGGATTGCATGCTCTAACCCTGGGGGCCTGGTACCAAGCCCAAGATTTTGTTCTCTGGCCCCTGAAATTAAGTACATGTTGTGCTGGATGGGGACAAATTGTTTGCAGTCTACTGACAACAACACTCCAATTAGGCGTGTAGGCCAAAGCCTTTAACTGAGGTAGTGGCATTGGGGTCCACACTTGTGTACACATACTAGCAGCAGTGGCAGCATGATGGGGTGCATGCACATTGGCAGTGGCAGGGCACTTTTAGGGGCAAGGGGGTAGTTTCCACGTGTGTGTGTGCACCAGAAGAGGTCAGGTGGCAGTGTCTGCCAGTTCTGTTTGTGGCAGGAGCATGTGTGCTGGTGGAGGAAGGGTGGTGAGGTCCACCCATGCATAAACACTAGCAAAGCAGTGTGGGCTGTCAGTGAGTACGTGATAGCAAAGAGGTGGGTGGAGGCTGTAGTGCGAATTGGTTGTGAGTCAGTGGGTGCACATAGGTTGGGGACCATCTGCAGAAGCTCTTGAAGGGTTTGGTGTCATCTTTCGGTGACGGAGCTATGGTGGTGGCCACTGGGAAGCATCTTGATTGGGCATCTGGGGCTGCACTGCAAGCACATGTGTCCAGGGAGGGACACTGGGAGAGAGCAGCAGACAGGGCTACTCGCAGATCTGACTGTCTGCATCTCAGGGCCAGACTGCTCCGCTCTCTCCAGGTCTGACAGTAAACAAGGGCCAAAGACACCTAGAGGAGCATAGCAAGCCTTGGGGGATAGGTGCCCTGTCCATGCTCCACTGCAGCTCATCCCACACCAAACCATCTGGGCTTGGCACAGGCTAGGATCCTGTCCCTGCTACCTCTCTAAACAGCTCTCTCTGCCACCTCAAATGTCCTTGGGGATCATTGAGTCTCATGCAGTTAGGATTCTGGAAGTAGGATTTTGGAGGTGCGTGGCAAGAGGCAGCCACTCCTCTTTAACTCACTTTTTGCCCAGGAGTCACTGGGAGCCACAAATGAGTCCTGTTCCTCAGCAGCCCCTTGCAGGGTTCCCAGCTTCCTTCTCCTTCAGCCCAGGGTCTGCATTCTCCCCCCATCCACTCTCAATGCCCTCCCTTCCAAAGATCTGCTCAGAGTGTGCCAGTCTTCCTGATTTTCTGGTCTCTCGATGGAAGATGCTCTTCCTGGCTGTATGCAGTTGGCTAGCTTGGCTTTAAAACACATTTTCAAATATTGTGGACTTTATCGTAATTCAGTTTCCTTTAATAGTTTCAGATTAAAGTTACAGGAAAACCTGGCTTTTACTTAAATTTTACTGGTGTTGTGTATATCTTGCAAAGTGAAAATTTGAAGTGCCTGACCAAAGAACCAATATTTGGCTGCAGGATTCTGGTGGGTTCCACACCATTGGGAGAAAAATCTGTTTTTCGAGGAAGTCAAACTTTGAGAAATAACCATCAAATCTGCCTGAGAGAGCAAGGCCATGACATCACTTTAGCTAAAGATAACTAGAATTTATTGATAGGGGTTTAGAAGCCTGCACTAGAGTGATTGTGTCAGAGTCAGGGGCCATTAGGCAGCAGAGGATTGGTATTATGTTAATATTCCAGAATACGAACCATAGTTCACAAAAACACCTAATAGCGGTCACTGCTCTTGCTTTAAATAGACTGTGATTAATGTAATTGCGAGTGAAAAAGTTGCTGTTTGCTTCATGGTATATATATATTTTTTACACCAAAAAAATTCCAAGTTTTGAATAAAGACTTAAAGAGTACTCTTTGTCATGCATAGGCTTACACAGGGGTGGCATAATGATGTCTAACTAGATGGAGAAACGAGTAGGTAATTAACAATAGTTGTAAAAGACCATTGTACATTTAAAGGAACTTTGCCTTACATTGACCAACTGGACAATTTCTGGATACTCATAGGACTTACTCCTTACCTATTTAGATTGAACAATACTGGTACAATGTTTAGGTATAGTAAACTATATTAGGTTGTGAAAAATACCTTATCCAGGTTTTTTTTGTTTTGTTTTTTTTAATATGCCACATACAAGTCAGGTCACCATATGTCCTTGTTTGCCTAGGATAATCCTAGTTTATGGTTATTTTTTATGGGATAGTTTTTATTATTGCCTTTTTTATTCTCAGTGTTCAGGTTTCCAAGATAAATTATGTGATGGCTCTACCTACAAGAATCTAAAAGGCTTCATCTTTTATCCCTAATTTTAAGTAACTAATTTTGACTCACAGTGAATGACTTCGAATGGAAATGAAAAAACTCAGACCCTGCAGTCCATGCCACCAGTGAAACTTTCTATTAATGAAGAATACTGGATTGGAAGATCCAGCAAGTGAAGACTTGTGAATCATTGAAAGACCAGAGTTAAATCTGATTTCTCTATTCATTCTTCTATAGTATGTAGATGTAGTTCAGTGTTGGGTGTGTAGAAACTCAACAAGTACTAGTGGATAGATCAGATAAATTCTTAATTCAGCAGGCAGACAAGAGAATAACCAATCAATATTATTAGTTTACTACATCTCTGTGGTGATTTTGGAGAAGGTCTTTCTGAAACACACACAGCCATACAGAAATAGGTTACTGACACCTCATTTTGAATAAAATTTTCTTTTCCGTGAATACAGAAAAGGATGAATATACTTGTCTCTGATGTTCTTTGAGGCAAACTATGCCTTAAAGGCATTGACAATTGATTCAAAACAAGAAAAAGAAGGAAAAGGGAAACTAGTGTAAAAATTCATTTATATTGAAAAAAACTGTTTTTTTAACAACCATTTTGAATGTAGAACATGTTCTAAAAATGAAACTTCAGATTTAATTAACACTACTTTTCTTCAAAAAACTTTATGTTTCTCTAATTACATTGGCTTTAGTGTTAAACAGACTTCTTTCAGGGCTTGTCAAGCATTTATTTGTAAATTTATACCTGAATTAAAAAAATATGATGCAGCACTGCCAAAATGTATCATTAAATATGTGAATTCTAAACTAGGACACTGTGATATCCTGGTGTGATGGAAGCAGCAGCCACAGTGCAGGGGAAGCACAGGGGCTTTGGTGAGATCTGGTTTGCTACTCACACCTCACCCTGAGAAGAAAATAGGACAAACCCCAACAGAAACATAAAATATTTAAGACTTAAATCAGCAATAAACAAAAACAAGACATTTAAGACAAAACCAGAATTGTCAGAGAAATCAGAATACTTGATGATGATTAGTTATTAAAAGAGTTTATTAAAAGTAAGGAGCGGTCACTCTGAATGACCTTGAGTGGTAGTCAGCCTCTTCTTTCCCAGTCCTGCTCTCCCTCATGTAGTCGCCACCATCCACCCTGCAGCCTAAGTGAAAGGCTGGAGTCAACTTTTATTCTTCTACCAGCATTCTTACTCATATCCTCACAGCCTTGCCCGAGATGAACCAAAGCTTCACACTCATGCCACCCTCCTGCTAATGCATGCTACTGTAACAACAGGAGTTGACCATTTTGCTGGTAATCCTATCATTTATGTCTGAAAGTTGCCAGTTAACAGTGTGTTCTTCTTTTGGGTTAGAATCTACTTTGTTGTATTTTTTTCCTCAGTGAATAGAATGTTCAGGAACCCAATAGACAGATGCTAACAGATGCAATTCCTAGGTCATATCATGTATTACAGACATGCTTCTCTAAAGGTGGACATATTCAATCAGATAAACAGTACTAGGATCCTGAAGATAGATGGCAGGATGATCTTGCTGTCACTTAAAAGCCCAGATTTAATAGGGGTTGGCGTTCCAAGAAAACATGTTCAGGGCCTTGAGATTACTCTCCTGAGACTAAGATTATGGGTCAGAGTAAAATCCAATTAAAACTTGCTTTTTTTTATACAAAGGTAATGTCTTCTTAATTTTTTTAAGGAGGTAGGCACATAAAAATGAGTAATGGAATCTGCCCTGCTTCCTGCCTTGTTTACTCAGCATCCCATTATTGCCATGAGCACCATAAATTAACCCACAAAAGTTCCCATTGGTTAAATTAGTCTGCCTTAGATTCCCTTGTCTGCAGTCAGAGATTCCTAGTAGATATACCACGGATTCTCCCACAGGCTCCCATTGCATTCCTTGGTCTCAGAGCATGCCTTATGGTGCCAGGCAACACGCATTGAAAAGAATATATTTCATTTCAAATAAAAATAGCACAAAAAGATGGTGATAGACTCATCTTCTAATTTATTCTTATAATTTTTTGTGTGATTAATGCAACTAGTAGCTAAAACTGTTGCTTGGTCACAAACAAAAATGCCAGAAAATTATTTTGCTGGATAGTAGAAAGCTACTGACTTTTATACCAGATTATTATTACCGCAATTACACAGCTGACATGCAGAATCCTTGAAGATATGTGACCCTTGGGATAGCAAACAAGAAGTTTGAAATAAATGAAACTCAAATACCAGAATCACGTTGATGGTCAGCACTGTTCCTCTTGGCAAGAAAGCAGTTTCTTCTTTTCCAAGAAACAATTTGCATGACACTTGCTGGAGATGTTACTTTCCTCCAGGTCACACATTAATTGACTACCTGGGTGCTCAGAGTAAAGACAGAGTAACACCAAGTGCTTATTTAAAAAAAAAAGAAAGAAAGAAAGAAAAATTCAAGAAAGCACAATGTAATCACAACATGAGTGCCTTGATAATAATTAATACCTGGGAGCTAGCTTGTAACCCAAATCAATAATGGTTATTTTTTCCCACCTCAAATCTATAAAATTCCAGACATGATCCTTTCTCCACACCCTTAGCCATAAGAGCTAAAAGCAAAGTCTGTGTCAAATTCTTGATTCCGTATCTATTGCAGACACAATGCAAGAGATAAAACCTAATGAGTTTCTACAAACACAACCAATTTGTTAGCATTGACTGGTCACTTCAGTGAAAGAGCCAGTCAATTTAATCAAATTGGCCTAACTGGCCTTAAGCTGAAGTGACAAATGGATGCGGTCAAAATAATCAAACTAAGTAAATAGACTGGGTGTGTTCACTTCAATACCCTTATAATGGTCCCGAATCTTAACTTTCTTGTTCATAAGCACTAGTCTCTGCTGCGTAGAAAAAAAAACCAAAACATTAATATTGAGAAACACAAAGCAAAATGCCCGCTCACCCCAGTGGTTATAAACAATCATCTGAAAGAGCAAAATATGTAGGCAAATGGAATATACCTTTCCCCTCAGCTCTTGACTGAGGGCATGCCCAGGAGACCTACACCAGGTTTTCTCATCATTGGCATGTGAAGAATGCAGAAGAGACACTGCCCCTAGCCACAGTATAATTGGTTATATACATACAGTATAAACATACGTTTACTGGACAGTGGACACAGGAATACTGAATTAGAAAACATACCCAAGTGACTCTAGCAGGAGTCTAAGAAGAATAGATGGCGGAGAGGGCTTTCTAAAGCCCCAAACAATCATGGTAATTCACTTCCAACTGTTGCCCTGCTGGCATTCTTCCTAAGCAGACAGGGGAGAGCTGCTGCATCTCTCAGATAACAAGGTAATTAATGTTAAAAAGGAAGACCATATTGAGGAGGGTCAGCTGTAGCTTCAGAATTATAAAAAGGTAAAATTATAAAGCCTATTTCCATGTGCCTCCAACTTTTCTTTTTTTCCTAAGGCTTATTTTTAAAAGATTAAAAAAAGGCAGGGATAGAGACACAAATAAACAAAAGCTATTATGGGAAAATGAAATTCCTTTCCTCTTAGCCTCTTTCCATTACTGATCTTCTCTGAAGCCTCAGTAACATTTTATAAACCAAACTTTCAAAATTAGCTTCATCTACTTAAAAAAATAATAATAGCATAGAATTTGTTCATAAACACCTTGAGGGGAGATGCCATTCTTTCACTGAGGTAAGGATCCTCTCCCATCTTCCTGTCCAGTACTCTGCTTCAGGGGCATCAATCATCACTATTTATATTATTAAACAGTTATTAATAAATAAGTAATATTAATGAATGATACATAAAATAATGATAAATAAAATATTAATTACTATTTTAAAATATAAATAAATAATATTGATAAATAAATAAATTACTTAAACTCTATGGATAGAGGGTACAATAATTGTAACACTATGTTTGGAAAACTTTGCTATCAGATATGGCGATGGATGTCGAGAGCTATATGGGAAGATTATATGAGGTGTAAACACGTTCAAAGGAAAGACTACAGGTAATTAAATATCATTTTCAAAGCCATGACATTGATTTCATAATAAATGGCAATAGTATCTCTGTGTTTAACTAAATATCAAACAAAAGACAATATGTAGCCTCATGTAAGAGCTAAAAGAAAAAATAAATGAGACCTTGAAAATACAAATTAGGCTTACATCTAGAGGCTGTAATAGTAAAAATGGCAATGATACCTAGCGCTTATTGATAGCTTACCCTTAGTTCTTTAACCTGTGTCAACACATTTAAATTCTGTACAAACTCTAAGGGGCAAATATAAATTTTTATCTGTCTTGTTTTAAGACTAGAAAACTAAAGCAGAGGGAAATTGAGTAATGTGAAAAGATAACACAGCTAATAAGTGGAGACACCAGGATTTGAGCCCAGAAAATCTAGGTCCAATGTTAATACTCTTAATAACAGTAGCCCTTATAATAAAATATCTAGATGTCTGTATAAATGAAATAGTATTCTAAATAGTTGAGTTTTTAATATAATGTTGGATAAGCAGGATAACCACTCAAGGAACTCTAAGATTTTAGTAGGAAAAAATAATTGTAGTAAGTACTATATAACTTCTATGTTGCATTCTAAAACAATGTTTGTTCAAGTATTTGAAAAAATATATTGTTGATGTTATATACCTATATGACACAGATACCCATAGACACACATTCAAATTCCTTAATGGTAACAATAAATCCAGAAACAACAACTATTACATCAGTTTTTTGTGTGTTTTTTTTTTTTTTTTTTTGAGTGTATGCATTTAGAAATTTTCAATCATAAAATAAAATTGATCAGTTCAGATTTGGGGAAAATGATCTTAAGTGAAATTATTCTATGATAAGCATTATAAGCTTCCAGGGACAGAGTATACAACACTAGCTACACTATATCACTTATCACTAACTACAATCTTGTGTCCGTAGTCATGAGCAGACAATTTCAATGGCTTTCATTAAAAACCTAGTTGATAGAGAACAAATCAGGATTTGAAAACTTTGGATTTCAAACTCAAATGCAGTTAACTAAAATCTATGACGTTGACTCTTTCCTAAAATATTCCTTAACACATGTTAAATGATTATGACAGGAGCAACTAGAGCCTCTAGTCATCCTTCCAACCTTTTGGCCCTCCTGCAAACACAAGCACACACAGACTACCACCAACATTATTACAGCAAAGGAGCAAAGGGAAATAAAAGAAACCATTCACAGAGTGTCTCTGAATATTTTAGATTTTTAAAAGGCTAATTGCACCATTTTGAGTCCTATAACTTTAAAAAAACAGCTTACAATCCCTGAAATTGAAGTGTGCCATAAACACAGAAAAAAGATGATGGTCGTGATTCCCAAGCTGTAGAAAGTCCCTACAGAGCATTTTCACCCAGGAGAAGGTCTGCCTCATTAACCTTTAGGTGATGGCAACTGAGTGAGACAGCAGAAAAAAGGGGGTTGGAACAGCTCAAGGAAAGATGACAATGAGTCAGAAGTAAGATGGGTTGTGACAGGGCCTATCTCTAAAGGAAAGAAAAAGCATGGAAATAGGCGACACAAATGGGAAGTGACAGGAAGAAACTGTTTGGGACTGTAAATGAGCACAGTGAGAAAAGATGTGGAACATGCATTGGAGTGAAACCACTGAATTATGGGATTATGCCCCCAGAACTCTTAACGGAGCAGTATTGTCTCCCAGCCAGTGGAGCAGGGCTAGATTTATCACACATCCTACTGCCTTCCTCATCATGTTCTCACAGAAGCAGCAAAGTCAATTCCAACCAGAAAATTAACCAACTCTTTTCCCTTTCTCGCCTCTTCTTTGCTTCTTAAATTAGTGAGAAAATGTAAGTTTTTCCCTCGGTGGTTGTGACCTCACAGACTGGTGACCCATTAAGAAATCCTGGGGAGAACACTTCATTCTGTGTTGTCTTCTTTCCATCAGGGCTGATGTCCCTTTGGAAGCGTTAAATGGACCCTCTCTTGTTCAGGCCCCAGTACATTTACCTGTAATTCTTACAATAAAAAGATCTTTTTAGAAAGAAGAACTCTGGGATGTAAGTGTCTCCATTTAGTGCCTGTGTTGGAACCTCAGGTGTTTCTTGTTTGTATTTTCCCTGTAGGCACTGTTAACAGGCTTCGTGTGGCAGACGGCCCCCTGACTCTGAAATCTAGGTCGCAGGCTGATGGCTCCTTGCACAGCATCCACTCTGTTTCTAGGGCCGGCCCCTCTCTACTTTGAATTAAAGATACTTAACACATCCCTAAACACTGTGAAATGTTACAGAGTTATGCAATTGAGTTCAACAGGAGCACATTGGCTCACACCTCTTGAATGTTGGACAGCAAGAGCTATGGCCATTCTGCGCTTTACCCCATGCAGTCTTGCTTTTAAATGAGAAAGCAAATAAACACTTAACCTGCTGTGTATTCAATGTCTCTCTGCTTGTAATACTTGCTTGATAACAGATGCTTAAAGATGAAGAACAATAACAGGAAGTAGGGTAAAGCTTTTGAGACAGAAAAGCTTTATTTAATGCAAATTTTTTATAGAATGCACACACATGCACACACACAAACGTGTGTGTATGCATAATTATAAGCCAGAGACTGAAAGCAAACAAAACTCAGAGAGCTTGTAACACCTTAAAGTACTGCTGTCTGTAGGGTAAAATGGCTGCTTTGTGACAAAGCACAGGTGACTGGTGTTTTCTCCTGCAAAACCTGAGGCTGGAGGTGCTCCAAAATCAGCAGCATGCGAATTCTTTCAAGCAAGTGCCCCAAACCATCCCAAGATGGGACCAGTTGGGATTCCAAAGAAACACTAAATACCAGGGTGATCAGTTCAAAGCATTTATTCGGAAAACTGAGGTGCAGAGTGGGCTGCAGCAGTCCTCCAGAGGACAAGGAGAGAAAAAGGATGCTTCACAGAGCTACGTCTGCAGCAAACGGTCAAGGGATGGAATTTATAGGAAGGTTTCAGGAATTTGCTCAGAGCCAGGGCCAGTTCCTTAGTGGTAAACCTCCATATTTTTATCAGTGCCTGGGAATGTTCAAAAGCTCTATTTGAGTTCAAGCCTGCTGAGAAAAACGTGCCTCTGGCTGGGTCACAGAATAGCTAAGGCATTCTGTGATTTTGTCAGGACATGGAAAGAAAGCAGGGGTACCTGGGGGACACTGCAGTATGACAATGACGGGGTGTAACAAAAAGGGCTCTTTAATATGCCCTTTAAGCTGCTGAGCTAGATGAAACTCTGCCTGTCTAGAAGAAGGAGTTATTTGCAGGGTTGGGAAATCAACGTGTTCATTATTTAGAGAAAAGTATGGGGATCAAGACAGCATGAATATTGGTTGAAAGCCCATCACTTCTTTACCCACCATATACTAGACGGGTCATGACAAAAATTGCTAAAATGAAATAATATACAGAAGATGGAGCTCAATCTTCTGTTACTTACCTCGTACTCTCATCTTTCCCAAAAGAGAAGGAAGAAAGATGTTCTGGGACTTGGTGGGGCGCATAAAGCGACACTCCAAAGTATGGCACTTTGACATGCTGAGAACTTTGCACTAAAGAAGTAGCCAGAGAACCAAGGTCTGTCTGAGCTTCTGTCCCCTTCCTTCCCCTTCCCCACCATTGCTCATTTTCTCCCTCTCCCAGAGCACAGGATGGTGCTTTCTCTGACGTTTCTTTATCTGACTAAGGGAAGCTCCTCCAGAAAGAATGCAATTTTAGTGAAACTCCTCCCTGGAATCTATATGAACCATAAAAGGTTAATCTGTATCACAGGAAGGGAGATTGAAGTTCTCAATACACTTGCGATGTGCTCATCACACCAGGACAAACTTTTAACCTATTCTTCTGAGTACTGTAACCTAAGAGACTTAATCTACATAATAAGACAATCTTCATTAGCAATGCAGGTCCTCTCCTCACCCTCCCGTAGCTGTTGCCACCACCCTCCAGGAGAGTTAAAGCACTGATTTTTTTTTTCCCCTGCAACTTAAAATGCTACTTAGGCTTCAATCATCTGATGCTTCTTAAAGTCTCATACTTTGTGGAACTGTGGTGCATAAACATGTAATAAATATGTATGTCTAGTCTCCTGTTGGTCTGTCTTCTGTCAAGTTTATTCCAGATAGCAAACCTTTTAGGGCAGAAGCAAATAGCCCTTCACCTCTGCAGATGCAGTGTCTATACCCCTCGTGGGAGAAGAAGTCTTGGGACAGAGATGAGAAAGCATTGACTTCCTTCAGATTTCACTGCAAGATATGTCCCACCCTGGCATTAATTCCACAATCTTCTTGTTTGTCAAATGTAAAAGAAAACATTGGTTCCATATGAAATTTAAAGCAGTTTTTTCCAATTCTGTGAAGAAACTCATTGGTAGCTTGATGGGGATGGCATTGAATCTATAAATTACCTTGGGCAGTATGGCCATTTTCACGATATTGATTCTTCCTATCCAGGAGCATGGTATGTTCTTCCATTTGTTTGTGTCCTCTTTGATTTCACTGAGCAGTGGTTTGTAGTTCTCCTTGAAGAGGTCCTTTACATCCCTTGTAAGTTGGATTCCTAGGTATTTTATTCTCTTTGAAGCAATTGTGAATGGAAGTTCATTCCTGATTTGGCTCTCTGTTTGTCTGTTACTGATGTATAAGAATGCTTGTGATTTTTGCACAATAATTTTGTATCCTGAGACTTTGCTGAAGTTGCTTATCAGCTTAAGGAGATTTTGGGCTGAGACAATGGGGTTTTCTAAATATACAATCATGTCATCTGCAAACAGGGACAGTTTGACTTCTTCTTTTCCTAACTGAATACCCTTGATTTCTTTCTCTTGCCTAATTGCCCTAGCCAGAACTTCCAGCACTATGTTGAATAGGAGTGGTGAGAGAGGGCATCCCTGTCTTGTGCCAGTTTTCAAAGGGAATTTTTCCAGTTTTTGCCCATTCAGTATGATATTGGCTGTGGGTTTGTCATAAATAGCTCTTATTATTTTGAGGTACGTTCCATCAATACCGAATTTATTGAGCGTTTTTAGCATGAAGGGCTGTTGAATTTTGTCAAAAGCCTTTTCTGCATCTATTGAGATAATCATGTGGTTCTTGTCTTTGGTTCTGTTTATATGCTGGATTATGTTTATTGATTTGCGAATGTTGAACCAGCCTTGCATCCCAGGGATGAAGCCCACTTGATCATGGTGGATAAGCTTTTTGATGTGTTGCTGAATCCAGTTTGCCAGTATTTTATTGAGGATTTTTGCATCGATGTTCATCAGGGATATTGGTCTAAAATTCTCTTTTTTTGTTGTGTCTCTGCCCGGCTTTGGTATCAGGATGATGTTGGCCTCATAAAATGAGTTAGGGAGGATTCCCTCTTTTTCTATTGATTGGAATAGTTTCAGAAGGAATGGTACCAACTCCTCCTTGTACCTCTGGTAGAATTCAGCTGTGAATCCATCTGGTCCTGGACTTTTTTTTGGTTGGTAGGCTATTAATTATTGCCTCAATTTCAGAGCCTACTATTGGTCTATTCAGGGATTCAACTTCTTCCTGGTTTAGTCTTGGAAGAGTGTAAGTGTCCAGGAAATTATCCATTTCTTCTAGATTTTCCAGTTTATTTGCGTAGAGGTGTTTATAGTATTCTCTGATGGTAGTTTGTATTTCTGTGGGGTCGGTGGTGATATCCCCTTTATCATTTTTAATTGCGTCGATTTGATTCTTCTCTCTTTTCTTCTTTATTAGTCTTGCTAGTGGCCTGTCAATTTTGTTGATCTTTTCAAAAAACCAACTCCTGGATTCATTGATTTTTTGGAGAGTTTTTAAAGTTCATATGGAACCAAAAAAGAGCCCGCATCTCCAAGACAATCCTAAGTCAAAAGAACAAAGCTGGAGGCATCACGCTACCTGACTTCAAACTATACTACAAGGCTACAGTAACCAAAACAGCATGGTACTGGTACCAAAACAGAGATATAGACCAATGGAACAGAACAGAGTCCTCAGAAATAATACCACACATCTACAGCCATCTGATCTTTGACAAACCTGAGAGAAACAAGAAATGGGGAAAGGATTCCCTATTTAATAAATGGTGCTGGGAAAATTGGCTAGCCATAAGTAGAAAGCTGAAACTGGATCCTTTCCTTACTCCTTATACGAAAATTAATTCAAGATGGATTAGAGACTTAAATGTTAGACCTAATACCATAAAAATCCTAGAGGAAAACCTAGGTAGTACCATTCAGGACATAGGCATGGGCAAAGACTTCATGTCTAAAACACCAAAAGCAACGGCAGCAAAAGCCAAAATTGACAAAAGGGATCTCATTAAACTAAAGAGCTTCTGCACAGCAAAAGAAACTACCATCAGAGTGAACAGGCAACCTACAGAATGGGAGAAAATTTTTGCAATCTACTCATCTGACAAAGGGCTCATATCCAGAACCTACAAAGAACTCAAACAAATTTACAAGAAAAAAACAAACAACCCCATCAAAAAGTGGGCAAAGGATATGAACAGACATTTCTCAAAAGAAGACATTCATACAGCCAACAGACACATGAAAAAATGCTCATCATCACTGGCCATCAGAGAAATGCAAATCAAAACCACAATGAGATACCATCTCACACCAGTTAGAATGGCGATCATTAAAAAGTCAGGAAACAACAGGTGCTGGAGAGGATGTGGAGAAATAGGAACACTTTTACACTGTTGGTGGGATTGTAAACTAGTTCAACCATTATGGAAAACAGTATGGCGATTCCTCAAGGATCTAGAACTAGATGTACCATACGACCCAGCCATCCCATTACTGGGTATATACCCAAAGGATTATAAATTATGCTGCTATAAAGACACATGCACACGTATGTTTATTGCGGCACTATTCACAATAGCAAAGATTTGGAATCAACCCAAAAGTCCATCAGTGACAGATTGGATTAAGAAAATGTGGCACATATACACCATGGAATACTATGCAGCCATCAAAAAGGATGAGTTTGTGTCCTTTGTAGGGACATGGATGCAGCTGGAAACCATCATTCTCAGCAAACTATCACAAGAACAGAAAACCAAACACCGCATGTTCTCACTCATAGGTGGGAACTGAACAATGAGATCACTTGGACTCAGGAAGGGGAACATCACACACAGGGGCCTATCATGGGGAGGGGGGAGGGGGGAGGGATTGCATTGGGAGTTATACCTGATGTAAATGACGAGTTGATGGGTGCAGCACACCAACATGGCACAAGTATACATATGTAACAAACCTGCACGTTATGCACATGTACCCTACAACTTAAAGTATAATAATAATAAATAAATTAAAAAAAAAAAACCACATGAGTAAACAAGCTATTTAGATAAAAAAAAAAAAAAAAAAAGAAAACATTGGGAAGCCTATGAGAACTTTCACAGGCAGGAGCAGGAAGGTGGAATGAGGTGACAGGGAAGATTCCATTGCCTAAGCTCATAGTTTAGTGGCTAAGAGACCATGAGGTGGAAGTGATGCAGAGAATACCAGGTAGCACTCATACTCCTCTCTGGCACTGTCCACAGCAGGACCCCACAGGCCCACAGCTCATAAGTGACTGCAGCAGGGATACTGCTGGCTGCAAATGTTCCTTGGGAAAGATCAGAGAAGAATCAGAGGCGACAGTGTTTTCAAATAGGAAAATATATATATATATATTTATTTATTTCATCCTTATTCCATATTAGGTTGATTAACTGTGGTCTAGTGTGGAGAATCAAATTTCCTGAAGACAAAATATTGGCCTAATTACTGAGTGTTTTTATAAAGATGCTAGCACAGTTGGCTTAGTTTGAATGTAAAAAAAAAAGATATAATTTCCAGTGACAAATAAGACATTGAGCCAGGAGAAAACAATTATGGAAAATAAGTATTCAAAAAATTGTTGAAAATAAATTACTTAAAAAGACTGCAGGCCTTATGGCTTCAGATTCTTACATAAAAAAATGATTCTTACCAAAAACCCCACAAAAATCAGAAAAGAGATGGTTTATGTTCTTAAAAATGCTTTAAAGCAAATCATACACAAGTTTTAAAATGTAATCGTAAGATAAACAAAATGCAAAATAATGAAATGGTTTCTTATTTAATAGTTAAAATCCTGAATGGCAAAATATGGTTCAATATCAACAAATTAGTTATATTCATTACTTTAAAAAATAAAAATTTTTGACAATTTCTTTAAAAAATAAGTCTCATAAGAATTAATAAATCAACCACCAAAAGTAGAAAATTAGAAGATGAACAAAATCATTGTGGTTTTATTTCACAAAAATTCTTAGCAAATAATAGATATGCATACCTTTCAGGGTAGGCAAAAAATGGGGAAATAGTAATCAAATTTAAATCAAGAAAGAAACAGTATATAGGTATATAATCTTTGTTGGTTGGTTGGTTGGTTTCCTGAGACAGAGTCTCACTCTGTCACCCAGGTGGGAGAGCAGTGGCACGATCTCGGCTCACTACAGCCTTCGCCTCCCGGGTTCAAGCAATTCTGTTTCCTCAGCCTCCCAAGTACCTGGAATTACCATCACACACCACCACGCCCAGCTAATTTTTGTATTTTTAGTAGAGATGGGGTTTCACCATGTTGGCTAGGCTGGTCTCAAACTCCTGACATCAAGTGATTCGCCTGCCTCGGTCTCCCAGAGTGCTGGGATTACAGGTGTGAACCACCATGCCCAGTTCTAATCTTTTATCTGAAACATTTGAAGTCAGTAAGTTTCTGTGTATATCATATATTATGTAACATCTCCATCAATACTCTGTGATTTTGTACATTAGCGTTTCTCAACATTTATACCAGTGTAAATAATATTATCAGTGTTAACATGAGTTCAAGTTTAGCTACCAAATGTGACCTGGTGGCAAACTTAAGGGGAAAGAATGCATTGTTTTTCATAGTTTGCCATTATAGAATTGGGAAAAACAATGGGGTTATTTGCTTGTGCTCTAAATTCACACATGAATCAAAGAACTTCATTGATAATAAATATTGTGTGTCCAGTAGAGGCAATCTGACTGAGAAGTCAGTGAGCACATACCTGAGAAGGTCTATGTTGTACTCACTTGCAGAGCACTCTGCAGCCACTGGTGCTGTGCAGAAATTCATATGTACTAAAAAGATGATTAAATTTAGAAAACAACAGAAAGAGATTTACCAATAATGTTCAAATATAATTTACCAATAGTGTTCAAATATAATTTCAAGTAATGTAAAAGTTTGAATGATTGTTAAAGAAACCACTGGGACCCCTTGATTTTAGAAGGGGCCTTGGAATGGTTACCATAGGTTGGAGACGGTTACCATAGGGCTGAGAGGCTTGAACAATGATCAGAATGATATGACTATTAGACATATTTTGTAGTAGCTTACTGATCTTGGTATACCTAGGACTGGAATAGATTGGAAATTGACTAAAAATCCAACTTGATATATATAAAACCACACACACACACACACAAAATAAAAAAATAAAAAAATAAAAAATAAATAAAGAAGCAAAGACGGGTTTTCAGCATGTTGGCCAGGATGGTCTCGGTCTCTTGACCTCGTGATCCCTCTGCCTTGGCCTCCCAAAATGCTGGGATTACAGGCATGAGCCACTGCCCTTGCCAGGGGTCCCTTTTTAAAGGGGGCTTTGTCACCTTGAGAAAGGACCTTGTGACAATGCTACAAGTACATATTTCCAGATACCTTCCTTATAGGACCTGAAATCATTTACCTTGCAACTGTACTGACAAAAAGAAATGAGGTTATTAGATACTGAGTCTGAAGCGATGGTAGTTTCTGAGCACCCAGAGCATGCTGTGCTTTGGACGTCAGGTAATAAATGGAGTTTTGCTTTGCATCTATGTCTGCTTTGCCATTGCTATAATGCAAAGTTGAAACAGATAGGCTCAGCAACTAATAGAATTAAACACTTAGCTTTGTTTATTCAAATTATCATCATGTTTCTATTTAGTAATTTTTCAAATAGAATATTTCAAGTTCCTATTTAAGAAGCAAACCTTGGTTTTTATGGAGTTAAATCTTCATGTATAAAGAGTTACTCATCATTATATTATCATATAATTGATCAAAACACTGTTAAGTTTTATTTATGAGACACAGCAAATATTTTCAACCACAAAAATATATATGAGGAATACTGCTTAGAACTAAAAAAAAAAAAAAAAAATTTATTTAAAGAAAAGTTTCCTAACTCATGTGCTACAAAAGACTTATGCTTTTAATTTGATAATCATAAACTTTTTATTGTAATAAAAATCCCCATTACCAATTTGAAAATTATCTCACGTTAGAGTAGAAAATAGAATGTCATATAGATAAATAATCGAGTTCATTTTAGATAAATAATCTTGAAATCATGAGTATATTTTACATATAATATGAAGATGACAAATATAGCCTAATAGTTAATATTGAGTCAAATACCTAAATGTAAAGAGTCAAATAACTACATTTAAATCCACTTTCACCACTTTTTACCTGAGTGACCTTAGTCTAGCTTATTAACTTCTCTGTGCCTTTATCAATTTTCTTCAGTTTCTCTAATATAAATTGAAATTTTTAAAATACATGTTCTCTAAAGCCCTTCATGCAATCTAAAAATGAAGAACATGTTTCATTAAAGAATTATAGATCTCTGACATAATATGTATGCAAACTACCAAAAATATGGTAATAATAATGATAGTAACAATAATATATTTTATAACAATAATAAAATTATAGCTTAGGTAAATAATAAAGGTATAATTTAATTATGACTTTATGATTTAGGTATTCTTATTCTCTCATTTTTAGATATGAGAAAATTGAGGCATAAACTGATTTAGTAATTTGCTCATGATCATATAGTTAGTAATGGGTGGGGCCAGAAATCCAACCCCACAATTTGACTCCAGCAACCATGTTCTTAACTGCTATGTTACGTATAGGTAAAGACTAAGGGCTAAGGAAAAATATTGACATGAGTCCTTTGCTGCTATACTGAATTGTCCTGATTAGCATATTAGGAAGGAGGTACTTATATAACAAGCTAGCAGAAAAAGGATAAGGAGGAAGAATTTCACACAAAAGTGAGAATATCCAAGAACTCTGTACCAGCCCAACTTCTAGCTGCCCTGGTTGTGATGACCTTGTCTCACATTACCTAGATTGAAATACAAAAAGCCAGAGACAAATGTAGTAAATGGTAATAAGAAATGTAGTGATATGTGTATTATTTAACTCTATTGTAAGGGGAGATCTGAGAAGAACCTCGGCTATAGGCAACTGATAAATGTTCAGACTTGGGCTGTAAACAGAAGGCATTGCAATGAGACTGACTGTTCGTGCCCCATATGTTATGCCTATTGACTTTTACAGCCTGCATACAAAAATAGAGTTTGTATAAATCCGTGTTTTTCCACCTTTTTTTTTTTTTTTTTTCTGATAGGTATCACTACTTGGAGGAACCTCTAATGTAGACTATAAAATGGTGGAACTATTTCTTCTTATGATCAGATGACATTTGGCCAAGAAACATGATTGTAGAAATGGTTATTTATTTATTTTTTTCTACATGAATTTTACTACTGTCATGGAGATTTGAGTCCACCGAAAGACCGTAGTGACAAAATAAAATTGTAGATTGTTTTGTTGCTATTGTGGGTTTTGTGATAGATAGAGTGTAGTCCTGAATATGGAATTCCTTGTGGTTTCAAGATAAAGCTAGTTTAAGCTGATCCAATGCCAATATAGTAATACATGCAACTGAGAATTCAGAAATGTCTAGATACTGGTTTCCACGTAGGTCATCAGAATTGCTTACCTCTGTAACTTTCTCTCTCTCTTTATGTATTGTAGTTTCCTCTGTGTTGCTTCATTCTTAAGAAAACTCCTCACATGGTGCACAAATCAACATCTGATGCTCTCGACAGTGTAAAAAGAAAATGCCTCTCTTCTCACTGAGCATTTTATTTGTGGGAAAAAAATACACAACTCAGAGTAGCTCTGCTTATGTAACTGTTTCATCTCAAGACCTGGACTAAATAATTGATTAAAAGATGGTGAGTGGAATAATATGATTTTGCAAACTTGAGTTACGTGTCCATATCTGGTACTAGGCCAACCACAGTCAGAAATGCTGACTGAAAATAAAAGACAGTGTTTCCTTCAAGAAACCCTAGACTCACATAGGTACTTGTAATGTACAATTCTGCTTTCTATTCTTTCTTTTCCAATTTTCTTTTTTCTTATTGCTTTTCCAATGTTTCCATGCTTACTACTCATTTCCAAGGTTAGAGCTTTTAGATATATGAATAAAAATAATAGATTACATGAATAATACCTTGAACCCCTTCACTTGTAGGCATTAGAGAAAATCGACTATATAAACATTCCATTTAATGAAAAGCACTTTAATATTTCTTTGAGATGACTTACTTAATAAATTAGAGCATTGTAAAAATTCCAACAAATAAACATTAGAAGTTGGCTGAAAAGAAGTAATTTTCTAAAGAAACTTTCTAAAACGTTTCAGTAGCTACGCTTTCCTAACAAAGCTTCTTGCAAGACTTGAAGGAGGTTGTAGCAGCTGACTTTTGCCACTGGTAGCTCTATACAATTTTTTCATTGTGGAGAATGATATTCAGACTAGAAATAGAGTCATCCGCTCCCTGTTATCTACAGTCCCATATTTGCTTTCCATCATACTTCCCAGACACCTTTCAATTCACAAGTACTGAGTTTTGTATGTAAAATTCACCTTTAAAATATCTGAAAATTTGCTTCCTTCCAATTTCTCCCATTCTCTAAGATTTTATAGGAAGAAAATAAAAACTGTTGTATCTAAATATAATTCAGCACTTGATATGAATAACCTTTTAATGTAATTATATACTGTCCAAAGAGTTTGTCTCTCACATTATACTTCTATTTTCTAATATTAAGGTTATTTCTGATCATGAACAGTTACATGTCATAAATTGATAAAGATATAGACAGACAACAGATTTTCATATTATCATCTGGAGATAATACCTGATAATATCATACTGAGTTTTTTCTCCTTATGTGCATGTAATTTAAAAAGTTAAAACTACATTGATAAACTTACTATCTTGCTTTTTCAACAGATGTTAAGCATTTTTTCATATAATTAAAAGCCTTCATTTTAATGATTTTGTTGCAATATAAGAATATAAAATAATTGTTTTGTTTATTCCTTTACTACTGAGCATTTGGGTTATTTTTACCATAATGTCTGTATGTACAATATAGGGTGTGTACATGTGTGAGATTTCTCTACATACTTTAGCACTGCATTGTTGCAGTTAAAAAATGTTAATTTTATTGGTAACAATCAAATTTTATTATCTTAATTTTCATTTCTTTAATTATTAGTGAGATTGAATATTTTTAAATGTTCATTAGCCAATGCAACTGAATAATTAATGATTCTGCAAGCTACAAAGAAACGTTTATAGAAGTATTAGCTGAATTCTGATTATATGCTTTTTATGCAAAAGCACTTATGTAGATCAACACTTTTATTTAAGGTTTGTATTCTGTATAATATCATTTTCTTACAGCTGTGCTTTATATAATATCTGCATCTTCAAAAACCTTTTATTATGCCCTTTCATCTAATTGAATTCGATTTATTATTGAAAATACTGAGAGTCTTATGGACAATGTCAATTTTTTATTTATGACAATGTATTTTATTTAACACTTATTGAGTCCTGACTTAAATAAAAGATCTTATGTGAGATGCAGTGAGATAAACAAATGAATGTGACTCATTCCCTACTTTCAAGTAGTTGACCATCTAGTAGGTAGAAAGACACACGTGCGGACAAGGATAATCAAGGCTGTGAAGGGAATATGAAATTAGCCAACCACAAAATTTCAAATGGGACATAAAATTTACTTTGTCCTTTCATTTATTTTACCTTGTTGCTGTCTTTGATGCTAATGAATCCTATCGGGCCACCTGTGGAGAAATGAGTAGGTTGATGAAAAGATTGAATTTGAAATGATGTCAAAGTTATTTCAAAAAAGGTAGGTGAATATCTAAAAAAAAAAAGAGAGACTGACTCATTTGTTACCATAAGAATAGACATATGAATAGAATTCACAATTACAATGGCATTTGAATTTACTCTATTATGTGCTTTTAGGTTAATTTATAGATTTGTTAAATGAACTGGGATTGTTCTGCCAGCCTCCACTTCTCCACAGAGCAGTAGATTCGGGATGCTTTCACCCTGCAGGTGTTACAATTAATTAAACCAGTGTTTCTATTTGCAAGTATTATGACTGTGATAGCTAATGGTGATTATCTCCATAATATTGTTAGGCTTTCACTTTCCAGCTTAGGGGTATCACTTTCATTCTAAAGTGTTGATTGTTTCTTATCTAACTTTGAAAATAAGATTAGATGCTCTTAAACGAATGTTTCCTATATTGTCTAACTATGGAAATTTATATGGTAATTTAAAATCTGATAAGCTATGAGTGACATAGGACTGCATAGTAATGCAATCATAAGCATTGATACATTGGGCAGAATTCAATTCACTCTGCTTTTACAAGGAAAATAATTCCCACCACATGCTGAAGAGTGAGAAGGGGCGTTGAAGAGACTATTCGTCCTTTAACAGAATTATCTTTATTTTATCCACTTTCTGCACATGTCTGGAAAAATTTACTTTAGAATTTTAACAAGATTAGTGAAGAAAATTAAAAAATATATTCCTTTGGTTAGCATTTTGGGGTGTTTATTCAAGTATTTTTTGAATTCAGACTTTATAAAACAAGGCACTCTGCAAGGCACAGAAATGGATCAAATGTGGTTCCTGAAATTGAATAGAAGTCAGATCATTTGCATTCTATTTATATCGTATAATCTGGGCACAGATTTGCTACTTACTAGCAATGTGACCATGTAAGTTGGTTACTCAAAGCCCCCGTTTTGCCAAAAGTAAAAAGAAAATAGTAATTTCTACCTATCAAGGTTGTTGTATGGTTTATATTACATAACATACAAGCGCAACTTCTGACATAGCAAACAAACAAACAAACAAAAAACAACAATACCAAAAAACCTTGGTTCCTGTTGTCAGCTGCTTCTGACATGGTTCACAATGATCTCATCTCCTGGTATTCATACTCTTGTATTGTTCCCTCACATTGAATGTGAACTGGATCAAGTGACATATGTTTAAAGATAAAATATAATAAAAATAATGAGATGCCACTACAATGATAAGGTTAGAAGGGCTATAATTTATCTCTTGCTAGAATTTTCTTTCTTACTGGCACTGTGCCTCTCCTTTGCCTCCTTCACTTGCTTATTTTGATAATGTTGGCAAGATCCACATGTCAGGGAATAGAGACTCTCTGTCCACAAGTTTATGAGGAACAAAATCCTACCAACAACTGCTGAGTGAACTTGGAAGTGGCTCTTGCTCCACTTGGACCTTGAGATAACTGTGCCTCCTGCCAACATCTAACCACATCCTGTGAGAGGCCTCAGCCAGCACCTTGATTTCAGTCTTCTAAGGAACTCCAAAGCAAAGAACCCAGTAAAGCTATGTCCTAATTCCTGACCCACAGAAATTGTGAGATAATACATGTGTAGAATTTTAAGCTTCTATGTTTAAAAGTCATTTGTTATCCAGCAGTAGATAAAGAATACAGTTGATCTCCCATATTTCTTCTCTGAACCTGCATTTGCTGACCTGTAAAAGACAACAAATAATTCAAGTCCTACTGACCTCAAAGGATCTTGTTAAAGTTTTGCGAAAGTTTCTCATATAAATTGGGTCATTCCTGTCCTACTCAGCAGAAACCAAGTCAAGAGGCCAGGGCAAAAAGCATTCAGGACACAAAACATTGCTCCAAAATTATAATTCTCTGCAAGCCTGGCAACTGACACTGCCTGATACAACCTAAAACTACTTTTATGTGGTGGCTACTGAAATGACCTGCTGCAACTCTAAGACTAGTTTGCCCACTGCTGTCACTCACTAACCGGAACTTGCCAGTTCCTCAAGACCTTACTAGTGCCAATGAAATTTTTTCAAAGAGAAATACATAACATTTATCCTTTTAATAAAATCTCTCATCTTCTCTCTGTTCTTTGGACATATAGAAGACCAACTGGTCTATGTGTATGCCCAGAATTGCAATTCTTTTCTTCCAAATAAAACATTTTAATTTCAGAAGTTTGCCTCTATATTTTATTTGGTTATGACAGTTTATATACGATAATGTGTACAGGAGAACTTAGCAAACTTTCAAGCACTCTATAAATATAAGCCCATATTAAGGAATATAACACAAGTAATGGTTCATGAGGCAAGTAATAACCACTTGCTGAGCATCTAGGATGTTGCAGGCACTTCCAGGATAGTTTCAAAACACATCTAATTGACACTGTCCGTCTATAAAATAGGCATCATTATGCCCCTCCTATAATTGAGGAAACTGAAGTTCAGCAAAGATTGATGACATTCACAAAGGCTAGAGTGAGATGGTTTGTAATACATTATCCAGGTATGATTCAAATGTCTATGCTGTTTACTTTATAAAACCGAACCATTTTTCCTTCTGTTCTAACAAAACGAAAAGTTTCCAAAAATTAAATGTCTTACAATGGGTACTGTTAGTGCTCCACCAATATCTCCTTAACTGAGTGCACAAACTCTCCACTAATCCTCTGAAGGAATCTTCTATCCGAAGGAGGCAGTGTGAAGTCAATGGCTGACCGATATATACTATAGTGTGGGTGTTTCAAGTTGAGATGATCTCTGTGGTGCACCCATCCTCCATAGTCTTCTGTAGGGTAAGGCAGAAGCTCATCTCTAAATAAAAAAATATCTTGTCTTTGCCTGCTTTTATTTCCCTGCTCTAGCCTTCTTCCATTACTCTACATTCCCTGAGAACATTTCTCCCTCAACGAATCTCTTTCACCCACATCTTCGCCTTAGCATCTGCCTAGAGGGAATCTGACTTAAGACAATCCTCTAGCTCCCTTATGTTCTACTTTCTCCTTTATACATTTCATCCCCAAAACCTATGGGTACTTACACAGCAATATGGTTATTCAAACCTTCAGGTTATTGAGCTTAATGGAAGCAACAGCCAAGATACAGGAGTAGTAGGTCAAAATTTGGCTTATAGTTTTGCTGATAGTCCCCTCAGAAGTTTTCTTTCATGAGTCTAAGACAAAAAAATCTTTGTATACTATATAAATATTCACTGTATTACCAGTTTTTGTATATAATTATTGTTTATGGTTTTTATTGACACACTAGTTGTACATATGTTGGGCATATAGGAGATGTTTTGATTCATGCATATGATGTGTAAGGATCAAATCAGGGTAATTAAGATATCCATCACCGCAAACATGTATCTTTACTTTGTGTTGACAGCATTGATGTCTTATCTTCTGGCTATTTTGAAATGTACAATAAATTATTATTTACTATAATCTCCCCTCCTGTACTATCAAATACAATGGAATATTATTCAGCCATATAAATGAAACCTTGTCGTTTGCAGTAACATGGATAGAATTGAGGATCATTATGTTGAAATAAGCCAGGCACAGAAAAATTGATATCACATGTTCTCACTCATAGATGGGAGTTAAAAATGTGGATGTTATGGAAGTAGGGAGTAAAATGGTGATTACCAGAGAGGGGAGTGGAGAGGTGGGAATAAAGAGAAATTGGTTAACAGATGTAAAAATACAGTTAATACAAGGAATAAGTAACTAAAAGTTTTCTTTAAAATGATTATTTTATGTATTAAGTAGTACAATTATGGACAATTTGAATACAGAAAAATTATTTGAAAAATATAAATGCATTTTAATTCCAGTATCCGAAAATATTTAAGTGGAATTTTAAAGAATTTTTTAAAATCCTAGTAATAATATAGTTTACTAGTCCAGAATATTAATTATTGATAGAAATTCTTGGTATTTCACGAGTTATTTCCCTTTTCATGGAAAACATCTTATAAATTTATCTCTCACTCTTCTGAATAGGACTACTATTAGAGTGGGAGTATTCTAGTCTTTTCATGAAGTGCCTTTTCCGAAGCAGTGATGTTAAATATCTGTTTCCTTTATTTTTTAATATTCTTATGAACTTCCCAACACAGATTCCTCAGAATGCATGCATACGATCATTCGCCACTGATGGCTAAACATAGATACAAACTCAATACTCATTATCCTCACATTTAATCCTATTCATTGAAATAATTGATCACTCTACTATGTTTTACTGTATACTTCTATTACTACCATGAATAGGACGTAATCATCAGTTATTACTGTAATACTCATAGCACCTCCAGAAAATTTTAGTGTTATAGAATCCAGATGCCATATAATTGGAAGTTAAGAATTTTTTTGCAAGGGGCTGAAGTTTGTACCCACTACTTTAATGGTCTTTTTCTTCCCTATACAGCTTTCCTTTAAACACAAACTGACAAAGAAACCTCTTCCTCAAGAATGTTGAAATGTTATATAGCTAGAAAATATTTAGCATATTTTCAGTAAATATTAAAAAGCTCAGTTCTTTGTCACTTACAGTGTTTAATATCATGCAGGTGGCAGTAAGCAGAGATCATCTCCTATCTCTCTTTCTTTGCCCTTGGTCACTGACCCCTAAGATTCCTCTCCAAACGTATCTCAAGCAGATGCAAATCTTTGGCACTCGGTCTGTGATCAAAATGCTTTATTTGACAGACAGGTCCATTAAGTTATATTTTAACCAGGTGATATAAAATAATGAAAAGGAAGCATAAAACTTCCTCGTGGAGGACAATTCAGTCATTCTCAGGTAAGCAAAGTCTCATTTCAGACTACACCAGCTAGCTAGCTAACTAACAGAACTAATGAAAGGTAGTTCTAAGTGATACCTTTACATGGGTATGGTTCTGTTTATTCTGGGGGTGTTTCCTAGGATATTTTGATAATATACATTAAAAATATATCAAAATAAATGTTTCACACAATCTGATAAAAATTTACTTGTCTGCCTTTCAATATTTTGCTTCGTATATCAGAGCAAAGTTTATTTTAGATGCATGAGTTATCAGCACAATGCTTCATTCTGCCCAGAACTAAGTCCAACTGGCTATCAGTTACCCACTATAAAATACTATCTCTCATTCCAAACAATTTGGAAGTTTATACACTCAGAAACTCTATTGAGTTTCTAAATTACTATTAAATTTGTAAATATATATATATATATATATATTTTTTTTTTTTTTTTTTTTTGAGATGGAGTCTCACTCTGTTGCCCAGGCTAGAGTGCAGTGGGGTGATCTCGGTTCACTGCAAGCTCCACCTCCTGGGTTCACGCCATTCTCCTGCCTCAGCTTCCCAAGTAGCTGGGACTACAGGTGCCCGCCACCACACCCGGCTAATTTTTTGTATTTTTAGTAGAGACGGGATTTCACCATGTTAGCCAGGATGGTCTTGATCTCCTGACCTCGTGATCCGCCCATCTCGGCCTCCCAAGGTGCTGGGATTACAGGCGTGAGCCACCGCGCCCTGCAAGTTATTCTTCTTTTTAATGACATATAGTTTCTAGTTACAAAAAGAAGCACTAAATAAGAATGATCTCCAGTAACTCAATCATATTTTGGTTCATACCAATTACAAAGAAAGAATTCTATGATTTAGGTATTAAGCATTCTAATAAGAAATTCACACAATCTGCCTATACCAAATTTAGGTTTCATCCATCTTCACCTGGTTCAAATGAGAATGTCTTAGTTATAAGTCTCTAGTTATTATAAAATGTGACTGCTTTGTTTACACTAGCCATCTAATTAGGAAAGATGATATTTTTGCTATTTCCATTTTTTACAACAATATTGCCATACACATTTATGTATAGGTTTTGTGAGTTCAAACATTACTTTAAAGACTGTATATGAAGTTTATGATTCAAATGGTATGTGTCACAGGGAGATTGTATTCCTACAAAATTTGTATGTTCTTAAGTTCTAATCCTCAGTACCTCAGAATGAGATGGTATGTGGAGATAAAGTGTTTAAAGAAATAATTAAGGTCATATAAGTTATTTTGGGTGGACCCTAATCCAATATGACTAGTGTCCTTAAAAGAAGAAATTACAACACAGAACACAGAGGAAATATGATGTGAAGACACTAGGAGAAGACAGTCATCTGCAAGCCAAAGAGAAGCTTCAAATGCAGCCAACCCTGTGGGAACCTTGATGTGGGAAAAATGTGTGAAAATAAATTTCAGTTATTCAAGCTACTCAGTCTGTGATACTTTGAATATAGTACATATAGCTTCAAAACTTCTAAATAATGACAAATTTCTTCCAAGTTAGTTTTACCAATTTATGTTTTGCTCATTCGGCAACACCTATGTTTAGCTTCCATCTTTTCTATCAATGCATTGTATTACAAAATTTAAGTAGCTATTTTCTTTTGCTTTGCCTGATTATTACTAAGGTTGATCTCCATTTATATTTGTTAGAATGCATACACTAAGGTCTATAAATTCCTCAGTAATATATTTTACTGATTTTTTTTCCATTTCAGTTGTCTTTTTCTTATCAATTATTTAAAGAATTTCTATGTGTCTTTTCAATATTACTGTTATTTGTGAATTGCAAATATTTTCTGCAGTTCATGGCTTGCTTTTTTTTTTTTTTTTTTTTTTTCTTGAGACGGAGTCTCGCTCTTCCGCCCACGTTGGAGTGCGGTGGCCGGATCTCAGCTCACTGCAAGCTCCGCCTCCCGAGTTCACGCCATTCTCCTGCCTCAGCCTCCCAAGTAGCTGGGACCACAGGCGCCGCCACCATGCCCGGCTAGTTTTTTGTATTTTTTAGTAGAGACGGGGTTTCACCGTGTTAGCCAGGATGGTCTGGATCTCCTGACCTCGTGATCCACCGGTCTCGGCCTCCCAAAGTGCTGGGATTACAGGCTTGAGCCACCGCGCCGTGGTTCAGTGGTAGAATTCTCGCCTGACATGGCTTGCTTTTTATGCTACTTACTGTTGAGTTTTAATTAAATTGTGTTTATTCACCTAAGGGAGAATGTGATGCAGAAATACCATGAAGTTATTTAAAATATATTCCTTTAATTTGTACTAATTTATGAGATACATGTAAAATTGTATATATATTATATATAAAATATATATATTATATATATTACATATAAAATATATATAATATATATTACATATAAAATATATAATATATATTATATATAAAATAATTATAATATATATTATATATAAAATATATATATATTATACATATATATAATTGTGTGTGTATATATATAATGTATAAGGATCAAGTCAAGTCATTTATGGTGTCCATTACCTAAATACAATACATTTTTGTTAAGTAGAGTCACCCTACTCTGCTATCAAACATGGAATTTACTTTTTTAAATCTTACTATGTGTTTGTACCCTTTAACCAATGTCTATTCATCATTCACTCTCCTCCTCCACTCACTCTTCCTAGGAAGTTTCTATGTTTTCAATGTCTACCTCCATGTGATCCCACTTTTAGATACTACATATGAATGAGAACATGTTATATTCGTGTTTTTTGTGCTGAGCTTATTTTACTTAAGAAAATGGCCTCTAATTGCATCCGTAGTGATGCAAATGACATTATTTTATGCCTTCTTATGGGTAAATAGTATTCCATCATGTTACGTATATCACATATTCTTCATTCATTCATCACTGATAGACACTTGTTGATTCTATATCTTTGCTATTGTGAATAGTGCTGCAATAAACATGGGGGTAAAGGCATTACTTTGATATATTGATTTCCGTTCCTTTGTATTAATACCCAGTAGCAGGATTGCTGGATGATGTGGTAGTTCTATGTTAACTTTTTGAAGAATTCTCTATACTGTTTTCCATAGTGGCTGGACATAGTGGGAGTATACTCCCACCAACAGTGTGTGAGAAGAATTCCCTTATCTCCTTGTCCTCGCTAGCATCTGTTATTTGTTGTTGTTTGTATAATAGCTATTCTAACTTGGGTAAGAAAATATCTCATTGTGGTTTTGATTTGTATTTCCTTGATGATTACTAATGATGAGCATTTTTCCATGTATCTGTTGGCAATCTGTGTGTCTTCTTTTGATAAATATTAACTCATATTTTTTTCTCACTTTTAAAATGGGATTGGTTGAATATTTTCACTGTTGAGTTATTTGAATATTTTGTATATTCTGGATATTAGTCCCTGTTGGATGAATACTTTGAAAATATGTTTAAGGCAACTGACAGAATGGGAGAAAATTTTTGCAGTCTATCCACTTGACAAGGTCTAATATCCAGAATCTACAAATAATTTAAACAAATTTGCAAGAAAAAAACAAACGACCACATCAAAAAGTGGGCAGAGGATATAACCAGGCACTTCTCAAAAGAGGACATTTATGAGGCCAACAAACATATGAAAAAAGTCTCAACATCACTGATCATTAGAGAAATGCAAATCAAAACCATAATGAGAGACCACCTCATGCCAGTCAGAATAGAGATTACTAAAAAGTCAAGAAGCAATAGATGCTGGCAAGGCTGTGGAGAAATAGGAATGCTTTTACACTGTTGGTGGGGATGTAAATTAGTTCACCCATTGTGGAAGACAGTGTAGCCATCTAGGATCTTCCAGGATCTAGAACAAGAAATACCATTTGACCCAGCAATCCCATTCCTGGGTATGTACCAAAAGGAATATAGATCATTCTACTATAAAGACACATGCACACGTATGTTTATTGCCACACTGTTTACAATAGCAAAGACATGGAACCAACCCAAATGCCCGTCAATGATAGAATGGATAAAGTAAATGTGGAACATATACACCATGAAATACTATGCAGCCATAAAAAGGAATGAGATCATGTCCTTTGCAGGGATATAGATGAATCTGGAAGCCATCATCCTCAGCAAACTAACATGGGAACAGAAAACCAAACACTGCAAATTCTCACTCATAAGTGGGAGTTGAATGATGAGAACACATGGACACAGGGAGGGGAACAACACACACTGGGGCTTGTTGGGGCATGGGGAGTGAGGGGAGGCAACCTATGTGACGGGTCAATAGGTGAAGCAAACCACTGTGGCACACTATGGAACAAAACTGCACGTTCTACACATGTATCCTGGGAAAGTAAAAGAAGACAGAAGACGGGAGGGGAGGGGAGGGGAGGGGAGGGGAGGGGAGGAGAGGAGAGGAGAGGAGAGGAGAGGAGAGAAGAGAAGAGGATTTTTTTCCCATTTAATAAGTTGTTTCTTTACTCTGTTTATTGATCTCTTGCTGTGCAGAAGATTTTTAGTTTACTATATTCCTATTTGCTTAATTTTTCTTCTGTTGCCTATGGTTTTGAGGTCTTACCCTTAAATCTTTGCCTAGACCAGTGTCCTGAAGTGTTTCCCCTATGTTTTCTTTGAGTAGTTTTAGAGTTTCCTGTCTTACATTTAAGTCTTTTATTCATATTGATTTGATTTTTGTATTTGAGGCAAGGGATCAATTTATTCTTCTGCATATGAAGACCCAATTTTTCCTACACCATTTATTCCATTTATTGAAGAGGATTTTTTTTCTCCAATGTATATTTTTGGTGCCTTTGTTGAAAACCATGTAGCTGCAAATACATGGATTTATTTCTGAGTTCTTTATTCTGTTCCACTCGTCTGTGCATCTGTTTTCATATCAATAACAGGCACTTTTGTTAATATAACCTTGTAGTATATTTTGAAGTGAGGTAGTGTGATGCCTCCAGCTCATATCTTTTTACTTAGGATTGCTTTGACTATTTGGCCTCTTTTTTGGTTCCGTACAAATTTTAGAATTGCTTTTTCCTGTCAAAAATTACATTGGCATTTTGATAGAGATTACCCTGAATCTTTAGATCACACTTGGTAGTATGGTCATTCTAACAATGTTCATTCCTCTCCCCTTCCTTGTTTTAGGTGTTCCTTGTCATTTCTCTGTTGAATTCCAGTGTTGACTCTTAGGTAATCTATTAAAAATTTGATTATCTACTCACTATTTTGTTTTTGTGTGGAGGAGGTAGTTAGTTTTTAGTGGTTGCCAACACATTAATATGCATCCATAACGAAGTCCAAAATTATCTTTCCTTCTTGTGTCTATACTACAATACTAAAACATATATTACTTTTGCCCTCTATTTTAGTTGTTCTGTTTTCTTTCTTTTTACCCAAAATTATTACAATTGTTTTATGCACCATTTCCTCAGAAAACCAACTGGCTAAATTATGGTAAATTGACATCAAGACCTTTCCATTTTGGAAAGGGTAGATATTATTCTGACATAAATGGACATGCAATCTAGGTAAGGGTTTTGCCTTTACTGCCTACAAGGCCTCAATAAACATCATTTTCCAAGGGCTTACAGAAGGTTTCTTTCAATGGTATGTAATCCCATATATTAACAAAGTAACTAGAGACCTAATTTAGAGCAAAGGAGATCCTAGAGAAGGTCCCTAAACACAGGGTCCACTGGTTATGTCACCTACTGCACTTCCCAGAAGCTCCTGGTCAAACTGAGCAGTAAAATGACCTGCTGAGAGCATAGCTGAGGAGCCAAGATGCAGGCAATACTCTGGAGGAGGCGATACTCTTCTCCAGCATGTTGTATACTCATTGATGAAAAGTCCTTTAGGTGCTATTGGACTTCCGATAGGAGGAAGAATGAGTCTTGAATCCAAGAAGCAGAAACAGGGCTTGCCTTACTTATCATCACTCCTGATGTTTTCTTATGGTGCTTCATGCTTCATGTGTGCACACTGTGTTCAGGTGTTAGAGGTCTTAGTCTCTCAAAGTAAGTACAATTTTTCTGGGAACATAGGAAATGAACCAATAAAATATAGCTACTGATGCCATCGAAGCCCTTTATGTTTCTTGCTTCCAGAGGCCTGGAGACAAGAAAAGGGTCATTATTTTTGCAGAATGATTGCAGGGAGTAGGATGGCTGCTACACAATGGAAGCAGTATGTGTGAGAAACTTTTGGTGCCTTCCTCCCACACTGTAACATTATATCACCAAGTGAAATAACAGTTAATTTTATGTGTAAATTAGACCGGGCTAAGGGATGCCCACATATCTGCTAAAACATTACTTCTGGTTGCGTCTGTAAGGGTGAGATTAGCACATAATTGGTACTTTGAGTAAAGAAGGTCTACTCTCAGGAATGTGTGTGAGCAACATCTAATCCATTGAAGGACTGAGGAACAAAAAGGCAGAGGACAGACAAATTCTGTCTCTCTTGCCTCTTGAGCTAGGACAACCACCTTTTCCTGCTCTCAGATATTGGAGCTCCTTGTTGTTTTGGTCTTGAGACATGAAATAAATTATACTAATGGTTTTTCTGCTTTTCCAGCTTACAGATGGCAGGTGGCGGAACTTCCCAGCCTCCGTAACTATGTGAGCCAATTCCCGTAAGTCTTTTACGCTCTCAGTCTGTCTCTCTCAGACACGTGCGTGTGCACCTGTGTATGTGTGTATGTATCAAGAAGCCACTGAAACAGACAGAGCAGGCAGAGGTGGTAGGTGAATGTAAGGGAGAATCTGGAATGAACAGTGGCAAAGGAAAACAAAATCAATTGCAGCATGACAGTTAACTGCAGTAGTGAAGGCTATAATCTGTTCCACTGCCCGGTCTCTTTTGAGCTTCTTTTCAAGATCAGCAGTCCACTAGAATCCTTTCCTAAAATACATCAGCCTGAAGGGTGGACTGTAACAGAGGTGTGCCACGCAGATACTCCTTTATGTGAGGACTTGTTGCCCAGCTTTAAAAAGTGTAATCAGGAGACCGTCATGCTCAGCTTCTTCAAATTTGGCCTCAGCTACGGAACACAGCCAAGGGCATGTGCTTCCGCAGGCAGCATATAGCCAAACCAGGGGATGAAAACCAGGTAACTCTAACAGAAAACATTTGCTCCAAATCTCCCCACCAGTGTGAATGAGTGTGATTTGGTCTGTATTGCCATTTGACACCTTTCTCTGGCTAATTGTGCTGCTTCTTCCTTCCTTTTATGGGATTTAACTCTAGTAAATACCTCGCACCCCAAACTGCATGGAAACATTCAAATGTGGCAGAACCTGTACTTGCTTCTTGTTCTCAGATAATCAAGGACAGTTTTGGAGTGGCCGGTTTTCACTTGTATCCTATACGGTGGGCAAAGTCATTCAGCAAATACACTAACATTGTTCAGTTTGGAAATAATTGAAATACTCTGTAGAATGTGTTTATTTTCCTTTAAGATTGTACAAGAAATATCACATTTACGTATTAGCCTAATATAATTCCCTACACTTTCATTGCTGGTAGACTGAATAGCCCTCTGAACTTATACCCCCAACACAGACATTCCTGGGTATTTATATTCAATAGCTTGTTTACATTTGACAGTCACAGCCTAATTTAGTGGTATTTTAAAAACACTCCAATAACGTTAACTGAGAAGGGGACAGGTAAGACAAATAAGATAATCAGACTAATATGCTAAGGTAAATAATTTTAAGAGACTATTTATTTATTTATTTATTTTTACCATGACAACATTCACCCTTTGCCCCACCAAAACTAAAATAAAAACTAACGAAATGTAATGCCTATGATTTTAGTCATTCTTCTTTGAGGCTATGATTTAGTATCTTGATTCCTTGTATAGAAGGACTAACCTAGGAATTAACTCATAATACAGCTGATGGTACACCAGAGCATAAGTTAGGAAGAACTGCTAGAAACGTTTCAGAGCCCCAAGCAAATCACACAGATAGAGGAGCTTGTCTTCGGCCTTCTTTTATCAAAACGAAAATAATTTCACTTGTCAGTTACTCCATATATCCTCAAAAGATGCTTGTCAGTGTTTATTAGCATAGCTCATGCAGCTCCATAAATAACAACGTTCTTTTGGTACTCTTTTTGCTTGCTCCATATGGCTCATGCAGGGGAATTTTTGCCTGGAAATTGTCTTATTTCCTAGTGTTTTTTATACAGAAATTGTTTATGTGTAATTCATCAGCTTTATGACCCTTTTTTCTTGAGTTTACAAAGTGAAAGCATGCTCAGTGTTCAGTCACACACAGAGCAGACTCATTACAGGATTGTCAATGAGCAATTTACCAAGCAGAAAGTAAAATTAGCTTTACTGAAAAGTTGACTGTGGTGTGCTACTCTCAGTGGAAGTAGCAAGTAAAATTTTACCCACAACTGGTTACATAGGAGTAATTAAAACCATTAATCTTTTTATTGATCTTTGACTCTGTTGCCTACTATATTTAGCAGATAAGATTCATGAGCTACTGGAGTGTGTCCATTGTCACAGATCTCCATCGATAGGTATCCCCTGAAGAGGGCTCCAGGGTAAAAGGGCATTTATCTGATTTATGCTTATTAGGTGGTTCATTCAGACCTGAAACAAATAGTTGTTATGCTTTAATAAGAAGCAAGATTTGCAAACTGCAAATCCAATAAAAATTGTAACTTCTTTTATACTACAGAAAAGTACCACCTACTAAAGCCTTTTGAGTCACATATGTTCCATTTATTTTTGTATTTGAAGAGACTATAGTTCTCCTTGATAACATCCTAAAATGCTATAGGGCAATGTATAATTTCATACTTAGGTGCTCTTTTATAAAAGTAAATGTTTGACCTCATAGTCCATAATTATGTATCTGAAGTGGTAATAATCCATCACAAAAGCCTGGCTTGGTTCACAGATCACTGATACAGTTAGTTTTAACAGATGCTAGATGTCATTATAATCTTTTTTATCCATTTGGCTGTCATAAAAGCTGGACTTATGTGTCCAACTTGGGCTATAATTTCAACAAGACTTTGAACAATTAGTACTCTAGATGAGTAGATCATCAGTCAGTGATTTTGACCAATTAGGAAACTGTTAGAATTAGGCATGTTGTAGGTGTTCTAAATATTTGTTGAAGAAAGTTAAGTATAAGATTAGCAGATATTTAACACTGGTGCAATGGGTAGAATAACTCAATAAAAGCCTGAGGACTTGGTATCCTGACAGCTGAGGTCTTACAAACTTAAGGGTCAGAATCTATGCCTAGTAAATACCGTCTACAAATTTCCACACTCACATGAAGCTGATCGGTGTCAACATGTAAATACAAGTTTACTAATTTTGTATTTGTTGCAATTTTACTGATCAAAAATGCAGAAATATACCATAATATGTGCAGTTGAAAATTGTCATTTGAGATTCTCAATAACCTTTCCATTTTGCGGGGAGTGACTTAGTATGTTACTGAGTTCATGAGAGTCTAGAACACCCTTGTTTTATCTAAATAAACTGTTGGAAGAGGAGCAAGCAGGCCTATCACAAAAGAAGCAACTTGAGTGACTAAATCTTATGAAAGTGAGCAAAACCAAACAGAACTGTTCAAGGGGGATTGAAGGCGTGGCTAAGCTTACAGTGATATAGTACAGTGGACATCTAATAGCCAGGTCACCAGTGGGGACAGCCTAGCAGCTGGCTCTATGACCCTGGCTTGCTCTCCACGACCTAGGCTCATTTGACTCGTTTGATTGTTCTTAATTTTCCAATCCAGGTTCTCGAGATTTCTAGTCAATTAAGCTGGCCATCCAATAGCTTTCCAATGATTTATTTTCTTCTGAATTTAACCAGAGCACATTTTTGTTGTTTTATTTTATTTTTCCATTTCTTGGTTTCAGTCAATAATCATGACTGAGGTACATTGGTTCTAGTTGTACATAGAAATATAAGACAAATACGTGTTTTTGTATTTTTATATACACACTATTATACATTATATATGTAATATATAATCTGAATTATATATCATATTATATATCTGAATTATATAAAATTATATTATGTATAATCTGAATTATATATGTAATCTGAATTATAATCTGAATCTGTATTTATATATTATATACAATATATTATATAAGCATAATATATAATATACTATATATCTATATAAATCTATCAAGTAAAAAGTTATTTTATTTTATTATATATAAGTATTATATATTATATATAATAAAATAATAAAATAAAATAACTCTTTTTGCTTGATAGATTCTCCTGGCTAATGAATATGAGTCTTCCATAGAATTTCATCCTTATTCCTCTGTATGCAGATACCACTGTTTTTTTTCCAGTTTGGGATTTAGACTTCGAATCTCTAAAATTAGAAATCCAGATACAAATTTGCTTTTGTTACACCAGTACTGTTCTACTTTCTAAGCCCACTTTCACTTCTTAATTATCTTTCACCCAGATGATTGAATGGATTCATTCAATCATTCAGCAGGCATCTATTAAGTACCAATTACATGCCACCAGGCATTCATTAATTAATAAAACATATATGGATTCTGCTTTTTGCAAGCAAACTCTTTAATATGAGAAGTAGAAAATAACTAAACCAAGTAATATGCATGTATCTGTCTGTGTGTGTGACATGTGTTATGAAGAAAACACATTGAATACAGAGATGAAGAATAATTGAATAATGGAGAGAATTAATAGTAAGGAAAGACCTCTCAAAGTGTGTGACATACAGGAAAAGACACAGAAGTATATAAAGGAATTAGCCATGAATAGAATAGAGATGACTATGTGTACCTGTGTTGGAGTGAATAAGGGGCTGAGAGAGAAATTGAATATATCACAATATCTGTACTGTAGAGTGTTTGGCATATGTTAACAGTCAGCAGTAAGCCCGTGTTACTGAATTTTGTGGGTTTAGGGAAAATTGATGGGGAATGACATTGGAGAAATTAGCAGGAATTTAATGTAAGAATTTAATGTTCATAGTAAAGTTATTAACTTTTCCTGGGAACAGTGAGAATAAGTTGAAGGATTTAAGTTTAATAAATGACAAAATGTGATGTGTTTTTATTCAGCTGGCTAATATTTGGAGAATAAACGGATATTAAAATTGGAATTAAGAAAAGCAACGTATTAGTGTGTTCTCACACTGCTATAAAGAAGTGTGAGACTGCTAATTTACAAAGAAAAGAGGTTTAATTGACTCACAACTCTGCAGGCTGTACAGGAAGCATAGTGACTGCGGAGGCCTCACGAGGCTTCCAATCATGGCAGAGGCAAAAGGGGAAGGAAGCATCTCATATGGCAGGAGCAAGAGCAAGAGGGAGCAAGCGGGGAGGTGCTGCACATTTTGAACAACCACAACTAATGAGAACTCACCCACTATCACAGGAATAGCACCAAGGTCGTGGTGCTAAACCATTCGTGAGAAATCCACTCCCATGATCCAGCCACCTCCCCCCAGGCCTCACCTCCAACACTGGGGACTACAATTCAACATGAGATTTGGTGGGGACACAGATCCAAACCATAACAAGAAATAAAAATGAAAGTGATGATGTGGTGAGATTAAGGTGGTGGCTTAGGTGAGAGATGGCAAGAAGGCTCAGTATATTTTGAGATAGAAAACACAAGACTTAATAGTCTGGCAGTTTGGACGTAAAGGAAGTAAGAAAAAAATCAAGAGTGATTTCATATCACAAATATACAGTGATCTTAAGAGCTTTGACTAAACTGCATTTCTACTTTTTGATATTTCTCATAAACTTATCTATCTGTCTATCTATCTATCTATATCTATCTACCTATCTATCAATTGACGTGATTGATGGATCAAAAGTGCAGAAAACTTCTAAAGACAAAGTATTATAGATGTCCAAAAATCTTAGTGCAAAATACAAACAAGTTTGAATAGCATATAATGTTAAAAGAATAGTGGGGATTGAAATAACAGATACAATTTAAGGAGGCAAAATTTAAAAAAAAAACACATAAACAAACACATGATTTTTCTTTTTGCCTTTTTTTCCCAAAAGAAATCTGACTATCTCCTGAAGGCCTTACTCTCCCTGTAGCCCTGTCAAGACATGGCTATATTTTCACCCCATAGCCCTGCTCCTCTGGACGTAGACGTGAGGTAGCTGTCCATGGTGTCCCTTTATAGACTTTTAGAACATTTTTTCCTTTGTCTCTAACAACAACAATAAATCTAAGTTTAAATTTTATGTGATGTTATAACTACCATATAATTATTTTTATTCTACCTACTTTTAGGTCATTTTTTCTTATTTCTCCATTATTTTTGCTTAATTATAATTATCTCTCATAAGTATTGGTGATTTCGATACAAATGTAGACAGTCCTTTTGTACACTGGTCTGTTCGTTTCATTAACTCTTCTCCAGTAGTCTTTTCCTCTACTATATTTCAACCACTAACTCCAAAGGGAATTAATAATCTTTATCTTTACAAATCACTGAAATCTTTCCATAATACATAATCTCATTTTTTTTTCTCTCTTTTGACATGGAGTCTCTGTCACCAGGCTGGAGTACTGTGGCACTATCTTGGCTCACTGCAACCTCCACCTTCTGGGTTCAAGCGATTCTCCTGCCTCAGCCTTCTGAGTAGCTGGGACTACAGGTGTGCATCACCATGTCCAGTTGATTTTTGTATTTTTAGTAGAGATGGGGTTTCACCATGTTGGCCAGGCTGGTCTCAAGCTTCTGACCTCAAGTGACGTGCCCATCTCGGCCTCCCCAAGTGCTGGGACTACAGGTGTGAGACACCATTCCCAGCCTTTTTACTCTTTATTTTAGGTTCTGGGATACGTGTGCAGGTTTGTTATATAGGTAAATTGTGTGTCATGGGGTGTGGTGTACAGATTATTTCATCACCCAGGTAATAAGCCTACTACCCAATAGGCAGTTTTTGGATCCTCTCCCTCCCCCTACTCTCCACCTTCAGGTAGGCCCCAGTGTCTGTCATTCCCTTTTTTTTTTTTTTTGTCCATGTGTTCTCAGTGTTTAGTTTCCACTTATAAATGAGGTTATGCAGTGCCTGGTTTTCTGTTCCTGCATTAGTTTGCTTAGGATAATTGCCTCCATCTCCATCCATGTTGCTGCAAAGGACATAATTTTGTTCTTTTTTATGGCGATGCAGTATTCCATGGTGTATATGTATCACATTTTCTCTAAACAGTCTACTATTGACGGGGATGTAAGTTGATTCCACATCTTTTCCATTATGAATAGTGCTGTGTAAAATCACAATTTCATACATTCTCTCTCTGAGTACTAATAATAGTATTGTATAAATGTTAATTTCCTAATCTGACAGTCATTTTATGATTGCATAAGGTAATATTCTTATTTGTAGGAAATAAAGTATTTGGACTATATGGAGCTTAATTTTGGTAGTGTACTATCCAATGGTTGAAGGATTTTATTTGTATATATTTCTAACTTATTCTGAGGTTTAAGGTTGTTTCAAAATAAAGAGAAATTTAAAAACTGTATAAAATGTCATAAGCAGTGTCACAGTGTTTCCATAGCTGAAGTTTTACATATAAAGAGTTCACAATCAAAACTCACCAAAATCACAATGCAACAAATTGCTATGAATAAACTTGAGATTGCTAGAGAAAAAAAAAATGTATAATTTGACAACTAACTCACAATGAAGAAATATTTTGATGATAGGAACTTTATGATACACTTTCAATTTAAGTCTAGATCCAATTCCCACAAATAATGCATTGCACAAATATTAATATTTGAGTTTCCTGTGCAGCCTTGAAATTGTCATAAGGCGTGGCCCTGATGACTTCTCCACCCTTCTCTTTAATACTGCCCTTGGACCCTCCTGCACATTAGCAAGTGATATATTTTACAAACAACACCCAAACACATTTTATGACCTCTTTTGAAAGAGTTTTGAAAGTTTGGTAACTGATAAAACAGGGATTAGAGGAAAGGGCATTCCAGGTGAGCATGTAGGACTGAGGAGAATAATGGCTACCTTTGTTTAAAGTTGGGGCTTCCCAAGCCATCCAATAGGACAAGTACTTCAGGTAACTCTGCTGCCTCTTCTGGTGCAGTGCTGTAGTTCTGGAAACAGTTTCAAGAAGTCTGAAAATCTCAAATTAGCAAAGTAGACATCAACAGGAAAATCTGACCCATTTTGGCTCTCTGGGGAGTTGAAGCAGGTAAGACTCTACCTTGGGTTTAGGTAGGTCCAATCGCCATCAGGAGTTTTTGGCATAGATCCAGCCTTGTCCCTGCCCAGCTCAACAGATCAGTGCTCTCAGTTCAGACCTATAGATGCCAGTCCTGGCCAAAGAGGGGTGAACAGGCCCCTTTCACTGGTAGGTCTTGAAGTGGGAATGTTGGCCAGGTCATGAGTATAGCTTGCTTTGTAGCTTTTAAATTTTTAGACATTTCGTTTGGGTATATACCTGAGAGTGAGATTTCTGGATTGTATAGTAGTTCTAGTTTTCTTAGCATTATTGAAATACTGAATTACAGTTTTTCACCCCATTTCAAGAAATGTAACAAATCTTCTCTAATTGTTTTGAAGTGAACCATCTCCTTAGCCAAACAAAAGTCTAGATTACATTTTTTGTCTGTCTGTCCCATAGAAGTAGAGAGTAGAATGGTGTTTACCAGAGGCTTGGGTGGTTCTGGGGAGGACAGAAGGGGCAATGTTGGTCAAAGGACACATAATTACAGTTAGATAGGAAGAATATTTTTAAAATGTGTCCAGAATAGGCAAATATATAGAGGCAAAAAGTAGATACATGAATGATGACTGGGGCTGGATGGGGTTGGGAGGAGTGGAGAAATGGAAAATGTCTATTCATTTTTATTCAGCTTCTTTTCTGTATATTCTAAAATTGATTGTGGTGTTGTGATGATCACACAGTTCTGTGAACATACTAAGAGCCACTGGATTGTACACTTTAAACAGGTGAATTCCATATGTAAACTAAATAACAATAAAGTTGTTTTTAAAATTAAAAATTAGAAAAATTAAATATGATATTTAACCTCTTTTGGACTCTTGTCCAGTCCTGAACGGTTAGGAGTGGTTCTGCTCATCTTAGGATTCACTCACTTTTCCTGCCCCAGCAACTTCAACCTGCCTGTTCCCTCATGCATCCAAGTTCATTCCTGCTCCAGGGACTCTCATTTGCTGACCTCTGCGTGTAAAGCTCTTTCTCTGGCACTTTTTGACTCAGGTCTCCACACCATTCAGGTCTCTGCTTAATTTCACCTTCGCAGAGTTCGTTACCAGTCATCCTATGTAAAATAGCACACCTGTCCTGTCCGCTTTGATCTCTTTTTGCGTTCTCTACTTTCAGGGTCCATAGCACTTAAAATGTTCTGAACCTTAAGTTTTTTCTAAATATTTTCTTAAGAGATGGGGTTTTGCTCTGTCACCAAGACTGGAGTGCAAGGGGCACAATCGTACTTGAAGCCTTGAATTTTTAAAAAATCTGCTTCTTATTTACATTCTATCTCTGTGTCAGAATGTAAATGCCCTAAAGACCTGAATTTTGTACTTTTTTATTCTTTGGCCCCAACACTTAAAATAGAGTACTACAGGGCAATAAATACCAGATAGATAAGTGAACGAGCTACAGTGAGTGTGAATTAATGCAATATGACTTTTTAAAGAAAAAATAAGTTACAAATGATTTGAATATGAAACGATTTAATACTTGAATATTTCAGTTTATAATAGCTGAAATAAGTTAATGTTATATGAGAACTAAAATGTGTGTAAAATACTGAAAAGATTATGATTATATAATTATTTTTTTTAAAGATTCAAATAAAAGTAAAAGCACAAGTATATAGAACAGCCCATACAGCACTTTTTAGAACTTTTTAAAAAAACAAGCTTAGGCCAGGCGCGGTGGCTCAAGCCTGTAATCCCAGCACTTTGGGAGGCCGAGACGGGCGGATCACGAGATCAGGAGATCGAGACCATCCTGGCTAACACGGTGAAACCCCGTCTCTACTAAAAAACATACAAAAAACTAGCCGGGCGAGGTGGCGAGGCCTGTAGTCCCAGCTACTCGGGAGGCTGAGACAGGAGAATGGCGTGAACCCAGGAGGCGGAGCTTGCAGTGAGCTGAGATCGCGCCACTCACTCCAGCCTGGGTGACAGATGGAGACTCCGTCTCAACAAAAAACAAAAACAAAAACAAGCAACTTCAAGGAAAAGAAACAGTTGATGAAGCTTTGTACTAACAAAACTAATTCTTTTTCTCTTCTTAATAAACTCATAACTGAGGTGTACCATAGTAAATCTATCACTTTTATCAGGTTATATAACTAGTCATAAGGTTATCCTCAGAGTTATTAATTGATCATTGTCAGATTTAATATGGAACAGTGCCTTGATGACCGAATAAAAAATCTCAGTAAATTTTAACATTATCTGAGCCTAGTAAATAAGTAACTATAAGCACATGGTACAATTATATTTAATATCTTAAAAACTTTTAAAAAGTGACAAGAAGGCTAACCCAACAATATTGTGAATAGGTTGAATGATAAAGAAAAAATATATTTTCTATGTATAGTAACAAAAAATGTATACCAAGAAATATTTTTATGTAAGTAAAGATATGACCTAGCTTCTAAGTAGCAGTCCTTTGACCTTAGACAAATCATTTAGCTTTTCTGAGTTTAGCATGAAGAATTTTGGTGAAATAATCAGTAAATACAATAAAAGTTACATATTGAAGTTCTGTGACTTCCTTAAAACCGGAAAAAGTTTAGAGTTGATTAACATTGTTAGTAAAGATAGTAGAGTGAACATAGAAGAGGGATATTACACTCGCTTAAATACTACTTTCATGAGGTTGAATTAGGAAAATGCATAATTTTCTTACAAGTACATGGGCCTAAATATTTCACTCCTTATCAAGGCCATGATTTTCAAATACTGGCAAGAGAAGTTTTAGGAAGATTCATTTTTCATGGAAGAAAGATGTTCATAACTAGCTTACTTTCAAGGAGTTTTTAAGTGTAACAGCACAGTGAATTAAATTGTAGTACAGTTACCACCCCCCCCCCCATATTCTTGTCTCTGAATTCAACCAATCGCGGATCACACAGAGTAGGGAAAAGTAATAAAAAATAATACAAATAAAAAACAATATAACAACTATTTATATAGCATTTGCATTGTTTTAGGAATTTTTGTTTGTTTGTTTTTTGAGACAGAGTCTCGCTCTGTGCCCCAGGCTGGAGTGCAGTGGCGCGATCTCGGCTCACTGCAAGCTCCGCCTCCCGGGTTCCCGCCATTCTCCTGCCTCAGCCTCCGGAGGAGCTGGGACTACAGGCTCCCGCCACCTCGCCCGGCTAATTTTTTGTATTTTTAGTAGAGACGGGGTTTCACCGTGTTCGCCAGGATGGTCTCGATCTCCTGACCTCGTGATTAAGTAATCTAGAGATGATTTAATGGATGAGAGTACCTGTTGCAGGTTATATGAAAATACTGTGCCATTTTATGCAAGAGACTTGGGCATCTGTGGACTCTGTTATTTGTGGAGATCCTGGAAACAATACCCCACGGATACCAAGGGACAAGTGTACTTCAATTATATCTTATAGTTGTTGAAGTAACAGGATAACCAGTAATGACTGTGGCAGGCAGAATTATAAAAATTTTCCTTCAAGATTCCCATTTTCTTGTTATTCAATCAACACTAATCTAGATATTGCCAGAAAGGGACTTTGCAGGTAAATGAAGTGATTAATCAACAGTCAACAATAGGGAAGAGCCTCCTGGATTATCCAGATGGGCCCAGTCTAATCACCTGAGCCTTAACAGCAGAGAAATTTCACAGGTGGAGTCAGAGAGATATAGCAGGAGAGAGAGGCGGAGAAGGGATAGGTGAGAAGGGGAGGACTCGACTGGCCCTAACTGACTTGAAGATGGAAGAACAGAGCTGTAAGTTAAGGAACAGGGGCAGCTTCTAGGAGGTAGAAGTGACCCCTGACTGACAGCCAAAGGCAAATGGGAACTTCAGTCTTAAAGCTGCATGGAACTGAATCCTACCAACCCCTCGAAAAAAGCCTAGAAGGAGAATCATCTCCAGAACCTCCAGAAAGAAACACAGCCCTGCAGAACACTTAATTTTGGTTTTGTGAAACCCAGCATAGAGAAACCAGTTGAACTTACCAAACTTTTGATGCATAAAACATGAGATAACAAATTTGTATTATAAGCCACTAAATGTGTGGTAATCTGTTTTGCAGCAATAGAATACAATAGCAGAAATCAGAACTGTCCACTCAGTCATCCTGTAGATTGCAATTATGTTTCAATGATATATTCTTAGAAGTGGAAAAATATGAAATGATTCTTGGTGCTGGAAGAACTTGACACCCTTTTCGTTTTTCTCTAAGGAGAAAAAGACTTTCCTTAGCATAATATATTAAGCTGCTTTATATACATACAAACCCACACATATACATTCAGGAGTACAATCTATATTATACTAAACATAGTAACGGTAACACATGTTTAAAAGAGAGAGAGAAAGAGAGAGAGAGCTATTGACTATACATCAGACAGTAAGCCTAAGCAGCACTTGTTTTTATTCTACGCTAATTAGCAGGTTTTCAAACAATGGGAAATTGTATCCATAATTTGCAGTCTGACACCTGTCTGCCAGGGCACAACTTTTTAAAAAGGCAGGTGCTTTTTAATGCCTCCAAACATCATTGTCTGACAAAAATGCTCCTGCACTGCATTAGAGGATGCGCTTTTTATGTAAACATTAGAGTTGTCAGAGAGTGGGCATCGACTGGTAATTGCTCACTTCTCGTCTGATATTTTCTGTCTTGTTAAGAGACTGAGATTTAATTTCTGTAAGGCCAAATTGGTCTTGGTGCAAAACTGAATTATCCTACTAATCATAATGTTGCTGCAATGCCTTAATAATCAGTTTTGCCTCTCTAACCTTGAACAACTGAATTCTCATTTCATTAATTTTTTTTCCTTCTTATTACTAAAAATATTTATTCTGGTTGTAACGGTAATCTAATTTACCAATTTAAATGATTTGCATCAAAGTTATTTTTTCACGTATCTTATCCTGACTCGTAAATTTAAATCCCTTCTGAGGTCAGGTTTTGTGTGTTATCTTTTTATAGTCCCCAGTACACGTTCTTTCACCAAGTTGCCATTGAATGTAAAATAGTTGTTTGATTATGTATCTCAGTAACTCCTGAAAATTTCCATGGATTTTTCCACTAATTAGTTGGGTGGAATCCTATCCATGTTATATTTCTCTCTTCAAGTAACCTTGGACATCCATGAAATAGATGAGTTGTATTTTGTTGTATTAAGAAAGTTAATTAAGACAAATAAACATTCTAACATTAAGCATGTGGACTGGGAATTCCTGGTTACTCCTACTCACTCGACCCGTATGTAAAACGTGAGGAAACTCACAATTTCAGAATTCTAGTAATTGGTTTCACTGATGTTCCTAAACTCCACTGAATGTTCCCTTGTAAATTACATAGGAAACTACTACCTATTTCCATCTGAAGCACCCAGTCTCCCGGTACTTGTCCTGTGAGTAGCTACTGTTACTGACTTTCAAAATCCACGGACCATGCTGCTATCATGAGTTGCTTACCTAAATTCCTTCAATTCATAGGCCTTAGAAAACAAACTGGTGATAACTTATTAGGAACTGTGAAGAAGACTTTAACAGGTTTCACCGAAATCTTTTTTCCTTCCCTGCCTGTGGCCTCTCTTCCCTTTTAACGTCACTTTCATCTGTAGTAGGCGTTGTAATTGGTATCCGCATTACAGAACAATTGAAATCACAGGCTCTAAGTCAGGCATGAATTCTAATTCCAGCTCCACCCCTTACTAGCTGTATAATCTTGTACTCTTTGCTCAGTCATGCTAAGATTTCTATTTTGTGCATTTGCTTAAAAAAATGCATTGTTTTTATATCACTTTGATTTCAAATACTATAAAACCTGTAAAGAAAAAAGTTAGAGAAAGGAGAAATCCAGTGGCTGTTCCTAAGCCTGCCGTTGCAGGAGCTACAGACAACTCTCATGTGTTGCTCTGCGCAGCTGGTTGGTGCTCCCGTGGCAAAGGACAAGCTCCTATGGTGGAATCCCATGATGGAGTTCTATGTCATTGAATTTCATTCTGTGCAGTCATGCAACAAAGGATAAATGTCAAAACCCATATCACAATGGATATATTTTTAGTTTTTCTATTATATTTAGTTATCATATGTAATTTTTTAATTGTAGCTGCTTTTGCTGGTAGTGATATGAGGGCTATCTTAGTTTATTCAGGATGCTATAGCAAAATACCTTAGACTGGGTAGTTTCTAAATAACAGAAAATTATTTACCACAGCTCTGCAGGTTGAGAAGTTCAAGATCAAGGCAGGAGCAGATTCAGTGTTCTGGGAAGGGTCCATATTCTGATCTATAGATGGCATTTTCTTGCGGTGGACTCACATGATGGAAGGGGTGAACAAATTTCCTGGGCATCTTTTATACAATCGTTAATGTCATTTATGAGGGCCCCACCCTCAATCTAATTACCTGCCAAAGGCCTCACTTCTTAACACCATCACCTTGGAGGGTAGGGTTTTAACATAGTGATTTTGAAGAAGCACACTCATTTAGATAAGAGCACGTAGCAGTCATTGATTAATTCACTTATTCAACCATGAAACCCTGAGCATGCATAGCCTATTTCATTTCACTTCCTGACATGCTATACTAGGCATGTTTTGTCAAAGGTAAGTCAGCACTTAGGGGAGAAAACAGATTATCGAATCACCATTGTACAATATGTGAAAGCATTTTCTGTTGCAATATGTAAAAAAGGCACATAAAAGTATTCGAGACTCAAAGAGGGAAAAGTATTCCTCCCAAAGAATCAAGGGTTACAACCAAGGAGTTCACAAAAGAAATGTCTGTTACATTAACCTTATCTCTGATACTGATACTTTTAGCATTCAGATAGATCTGCTTTTTAAAAAAGAGGTATCCCAATATTTTACACTGAAAATATTTGATGATAGTCTCTTAGTGAAAACTCTAATATGAACTCTATAATAGATACTTTCACATTGAAATTCACAACCACTGGTCCCTGTAACAGGAAGATTATTAAAGTAGCATGTATTGATCAAATTTAAAATGCCGGAAGGACAACTTTATGCCTACACTGTATGGATTTACCCCTAAATAGTAAACCTTGACCAAAAGTTAATCCATTTGTGATTAGCTTATTTGAAAAATAATTTCTAAAAATTTTATTGGAGTAATATTTTTATATCATCCATCTTATGGATAATTTGCTGAAATCTTACAAATTAATTGAACTCTGCAGGCCCTTAGTCCAATATCCAAGTTGAAAAATCCATATTTAGGGTTTTTATTTATTTGTGCAGTATTCCTAAAGTCCATCATGTCTGTTGTTCAAATGTTCTTTGCTTCTGTAACATCTCATTCACACATAGTGTTGTGTTTTCCACCCTCATAACTGTCTACAGGCTGATTTTGTGTAAGCCCCACCTAAATCCTTCAAGCCAAACACTGACGAGAATTTATTATATTATTATAATGTTATTTCTTTGCTCTTCCCTTCCTAGCTAGGGTATTAACTATACTACAAGGGGGTTACTAATATTATCAAAAGCTGCTCCTAATACAACCCTGGTAATTACTTTCATCAGCTAGCATGAAAGCATGTGGTTCACTCTTGATTCATTATTGTTTTAACTTGAATTCAACCTCATTTAATATGAAAACTTAAAAATTGAAAATAACCAGAGTCAATTTCTGATGATCTCTTTAAGATACCAGAACAATTCAATATTAGAGCTTTTTTTTTTTTTTTTGAGTGGAGATTTACTCTTTTTGACCAGGCTGGAGTGCAACCTCTGCCTCCCGAGTTCAAGTGATTCTCCTGCCTCAACTTCCCAGGTAGCTGGGATTACAGGTGCGTACCGCCACACTCGGCTCATTTTGTATTTTTAGTAGAGACGAAGTTTCACCATGTTGGCCAGGTTGGTCTCGAATTCCTGACCTCAAGTTATCCACCTGCCTCACCCTCCCAAAGTGCTGGGATTATAGGCTTGAGACATTGTGCCTGGACTTAGAGTAATTTTTTTTATAATGAGTGTATTAGTCCATTTTCATATTGCTGTAAAGAACTGCCTGAGACTGGGTAATTTATAAAGGAAAGAGGTTTAATTGACTCATAGTTCAGAATGGCTGGCAAGGCCTCAAGAAACTTACAATCACGGTGGAAGGGGAAGAGGAAGCAAGGCACCTTCTTCACAAAGCGACAGGAAGGAGGGAGAAGTGCTGAGTGAACGGGGAAGAGCCCCTTATATATAAAACCATCAGATCTTGTGAGAACTCACTATCATGAGAACAGCATGGGGAAAATGCCCTCATGATTCAATTACCTCTATCTGGCCTCTGCCTTGACATGTGGGGATTATGGAGTTTATGATTCAAGATGAGATTTGGGTGGGGACACAAAGCCTAACCGTATCAGTGTGTAAGCCAAAAGAATTTGTGCATTTGAAAACTTGTTGGAAAAAGTGCCAAATAGCACTGACCAAATTCTCATAAAAAAGTAAGAAGTTATTAAATCACTTGTTAATAATTAAACATAGGATCTATCTTCCAGTTCTCTTTATTTCTGCTTCAGAATCATGTTCTCTGATAAATGGTGTTTCTCTTTCTCTAATAAATACAACTATTCACTGCTCACTTATCAGCTACCAGCTGCCACTCCACAGTAGGGCACCTCAGCAGTCCTCTTTATATGAGGTACCTATGCTGAGTTGATGGTACGAAGAAAGGACACTCAACAGTGGTGGGGCTACTATGATTATCTCCTGAGATAGGAAATTGAACAGAGAGAAAGCCAGTCTCTTAAATGAATGGAGTGTATTCCAGACATAAAAACTAAGGAATGAGTGGAGCTTGGCGGGGGAGGGTGGGGGGTTAGGTATGCAGAGAACTACAGAGGCAGTAGACCTTGTGAGCCCAGAGAGTAGGAAATAGGAAGGATTTCTAGTAGGAGACACTGTGGAATATTAAGTACAGTATTCTATCCCACCAAAATACGATTGACATTTCAAATTTTGTTATTATGTATTCCAGTTCTTTCCTTCTCAAATTTAGAATTTCAATGTATAAGTCATGTAAAGATCCACTTTTAAAATTATTATGAAATATGAACTAAATCTTGCCATACACTTTCTGAATATGCCTCATTACCTCAGGTAATATATAGGAAACTGTGAGTTCAAATACATAATAGGAGGGACAACTTATTACCTTCAAGTATATTTTTTGAAGATAATATGCATTCAATTTTAAAAGTCTTTTAAGTTTATTCAGATAAGAAAATTACAAGCTATATTTTGAGAAATCCAATATTGTGAAAAGTGGCTTTAAATATTCTGTATTTAGGGAATAAATTTATTTTTGATAAAATGTTATGAGACACTCAAGTGTGCATATTACCAAATTTTAGCTGATTTTACAGCACTAATACATTGTCACAGACTGGTTTACTCTTTGTAGAGTCTTCATCAGAATGAAAGCTTTTCTTTCTCTTTCTGGAATTAAGTTTGAAATTGTGTAAATGTGTCATTTTTTTTCTTTGCCTTAACGTATCTGCATATTTACTCATAAAATTGTACTAGCAGGCATACTGCCATAGATCATACACCTCATCTATAATTAAATATGCAAGTGCCAAGATCAATCATTACATTTCCATCATCACATGAGAGTCAAGTATGCATGAATAACTGAATAGATAACAGGTAAAATAATGATATTATCTTTTATATAATTTTTTAAATTAATTAATTTTGCACATTTCTTCTATTTCTGTGAAGATTCCAAAAGTATATAATTCTTATATAAATTGTGCTTTATTCCTTTTTGTATTTTCCTATTTTGAAAAGGAATTTTAAAAATCATTATGCATTACTTATGATTCAGTTTGTAACTGTATTTGCTCTACTTTCATTCAGTCTTCTAAGTGGGAGTTTTAACTTTCAATAACTGAAAGTTTAAAAGTACTTAAAGTGGCACTATGACTTTTTAGAAATGTGTTATTTCCAAAAACTTAAATGAGCTAGAATTTTTGGAAACTGTAAAATAATACAAGTTAGATAACTATGTGGATAGGAGTGTATCATTTATAATTTGGCATTTATAATATGTAATTTTAGATTGTTTTAACCTTCAAAACAACATTTTCTCTCACTGATTCACAGTAAAAGTAGTTGTAGAATTACAGAAAACAATAACAAATTCATTAATTGGCCTTTTATTTTGAGACAAAAATAAAATGGTCTAAAACATTGCAATAAATAAAAACATAATCATCAAAAGATCAAGAATATAGATGTTAGAAAACTCCTAGAAATGAGATATTCCAATAAAATTTTGACTGTGCAGGAGGAGTAGAAAATATTGAATAGAATAAATTACAGATTAATGTGCTTTCAGATGTGAGTATGAACAAGAAGGAGCTATATTTTCTCCTGAACTCCCGAAGGCTTAAAACTCAGCAATGTAAGGAATGTTGGATAGCAGAAAAGCCATGACTGAGGATTGGGAATCAGAATTATTTAAATGTCTAATTATAAGAAGAATGATTTTCCATGCCCTGACAGCTTTATGGCATCTTTCTGCCAGACAAGAGATCAGAAGTTTCCAGAAAGGATTAATTTAATGACAATGGCAAAATTATCATGTTATTCACGTTGGGCATAAACTGTACTCCAGTCTCTGCATAATTTCCTTAAATACAAAACCCACAAGTTAATACAACTCTTCTCTCTGACAATTAACATTCATAAGAAGACTGGTGAAAATAAAATTATTATGTAAGAAATTAATTTCAAAATGCAGTAAAAGAGAAGGAAGATAAAGGCAATGAAATTTCTTAGAAAGTGAGTTAAATAGAGAGAAAATACAAAGAGTGAAGTTAGGAGTTTCTTTATCTGACAAACAGAAATTCCAGAAATTCCATTGGCTATCCCAATTTCAGGCCTTCGTACTTTCATTGAACCATACCACTGACCTTCCTGGATCTCCAACTTCCAGATGGCATATTGTGGAATTCCTCAGTCCCCATAATCATGTAAGCTGATTCCTGATAATAAATTTCTCTCTCTCACTCTCTTTCCTTGTTTCTTCATATGTACAGACCTAGCATACACACACACACGTAAATGTGTGTGTGTATACGTGTGTGTGTGTGTATATATGTGTGCGTGTATATATATACACAGATCTAGACTACATATATGCATATATGCACTATATATGTCTATATATTTAGGTATATATTTAGCATATATATCTATGTGTATATATAGATATATATAGCATGATCTAAAACATTGCAATAAATAAAAACATAATAATCATGAGATCAAGAAAAGAGGTGTTAGAAAACTACTGGAAATGAGGCCTTCCAATAAAATTTTGATTGTGCAGGGATCAAAATAGCAAATAGATAAACATGCTAGATATGATATATATATATATATAACTAGATAAATATATATTTGAGATATATATATATCTCTAGCTATACATGTGTTTGTTTTAATGTTTAAAATAGTTTTAATTAATGATAACAATTCCATGAAAAAAGAGGATAAAGAATGGGATGACAAAAAGTATTTGGTCTTAATAAGGCAATGCAAGATAGATTCTTTATCAAAGACCATTTAATTTTTAAATATCAACAAACCAAAACCATAAAGTGGAATACAGAAAAATAGCTTTTTATAAGTATGATTTAATTAAAGCTGTTTACAGCTATTCTCTCCCACAGTAGTGAAGCAAGAATTTAAAAAAACATAAGAGATGAGAAACACAGGCACACGCAATACACAGAGTTAACGTAGCTGGCATGCAAAGTCTGTGCAACTTGAAGTTTCACTGCAACAGGAATGAGACCAGACGTGGGTGGCCTTTGTTTTTCCTATTAGGAACAAAGGGGAAGAAAAAAAGACTGCAAAGGAAACAAACACAAATTCCTGTAATTGCCCATTGCCCGGGGTGACAGCACTATACAAAACAGTTCTAAGTTAATTCTCAGAGATGACCAGAGATTGTTCAGTGTTTACACAAAAGTGCATAGTACTTTTGTGTTTTTTTACAAAATAAAATAAATATCATTTGCCATCATACACCTTTTCGGTTTTTTTAGAGAAGAATAATTTTTGCAGCAGGACACAAAAATTAAAAAATGTATAAGATGAAAAAGATATAGTAAGATAAGATTAATATGTTATTGAAGATATTGATGGCTGTTATATATGGATGTTAAGATAATAATTCAGATTATTTTTCAAGCTAATCCTGAGGGAAAAAATCTGTTTACAATTTAAATATTAGTGTTCTGTAAAAAGTATTATTAACAAATCCACTATCACGAATATCAATTTCCTATGTGGTCTTCTATATACAGAGACAATAAAATAGTAAGTACATGCAAAAAAAAAAATACATGTGCAAAAACATGTCCAAAGTCCTTTAGAATCTGGACTTCATATAAGATATTTGTTTTCCTTCCCTAACCCATCTTCTGCTACTGTTTTGTGTTTTATCACCCTACCAACACTGAACACTATTCCTTAAAACTCTGCGTAAAGCCAGTGAGAAATTATTTTATTGTACATTCAAGATATATAATATATACATTCTAGATATATATATATATGCTAGAAATATATGCTATATTTATATTTATGCTAGGGATGTGTGTGTGTGTGTATGGAGAGAGAATGAGAAAATGAGTCATGCACTGTAAAACAATGTTTCAATCAAGGACAGACTGCATATATGATGGTGGTCCCATAAGATTATATGAAACTTAAAAATTCCTACTGCTTAGTGACATTGTAGCCATTATAATATCATAGCTCAATGTATTAGTCACATGTTGGTGGTGAGGCTGGCGTAAACAAACCTACTGTGCTGCCAGTCATCTAAAAGCATAGCATGTACAGTTATGTACAGTGCATAATACTTGATAATAAAAGACTATGCTATTGGTTTATGTATTTACTGTACTGTATTTTTATCTTTACTTTAGAGTACATAGCTACTTCAAAAAAGCCTCAGGCACTTTCTTCAAAACGCATTCCAGAAGGCGTTATTATCATAGGAGATGATAGCTACATGTGTGTTATTGTCTCTGAAGATCTTCTAGTGGGACAAGATGTGGAGGTGGAAGACGGTAATATTGATGATCCTGACGCTGTGTGGGCCTAGACTACTGTGTGTGTTTTTAGCAAAAAAGTAAAATATATGTATATATTTTTAAAATAGTAAAGAACTCATAGAATAAGAATGTAAAGAAAGAAGATATTTTTGTACAGCTGTACAATGTTTTTGTGTCTGAACTGTTGTTACAAAAGAGTCACAAAATTTAAAAAATTAAAAAATGTATTAGATCAAAAAGACATCGTAAGATAAGGTTAATATATTATTAAAGAAAAAGCATTAATAAATTTAGTATAGCCTGAGTGTACAGCGTTTTTAAAGTCTACAGTAGTTATATAGTAATGTTCTAGGCCTCCACATTCACTCATTGCTCACTGGCACATCCAGAGAAACTTCCAGTCCTGCAAGTTCCATTCATGGTAAGGGTCCTAAATAGGTGCACCATTTTGAAAATTTTTATACCGTATTTTTACCGTATATTTTCTATGTTTAGACACACAGATACTTAGCATTGTGTTACATTTGCCTATAATATTCACTACAGTGATGTGCTGTACAAGATTGCAGCGTAGAAGCAATAGGCTATACCCTGTAGACGAGGAGTGCAGGCTATACTACCTAGGTTTGTGTTCGCAAAACAGTGAAATTCTTTATGACCCACTTCTCAGAGTGTATGCCCATCATTAAGTGACACATGACTGTATCTACTCCATTAAGAACAAAATGCACCCCTTACATAATGAAAGATGTCTAATGTAACTTACCTGTGACCACATAGCTGGTCTATCACCATGGCGAATATCAGTATACCGGGGACTCAGTGTTGGTTTTTGCTGCTTCTGGCAAATTGCGAACACAAGGACAGCCTTGGTGAGTGGAAGTCCATTTGACCGGGTCCATGCATAACAAAGATCCTTGCCATCATAATCACTTTGTGAGTCCAACAGGCAATGACAAAAGTGTCTAGTGAAAGAGTTTGACTGCTATGCACAAAATGGATCATTCTATCAATTTCATTTAAGAAATTCCCCTTGGGTGAGGTTATTCTTTTGTGAATATTCACACGAGACAAAAATATCTTTATTTTTTCCCCTTTCAGAAAGGTTATCCTCATACTTCTTCATAAATTTTCTTACCGCCAATTTCCCAATAATGTTTCTTCCAAGTCCCTGGCCATCCACCCAAATTATTGGCCATAGCTTATGAATCAGTGTCTAATTGCATGTCTGGCCATTTCTATTTCCAGGCAAAGTGAACAACCAGGTGCAATGTTTGAGGTTCTGATTATTGAGAGGATTTTTATTTACCACTGTCCTTCAGAAATATCCCAGAGAGGGCTTTTGTGCTGCAGCTGTCTACTTTGTGGTGCCTGCATGTCATGCGGAATCATCTGTTCAGCAAGCCCCAGTCTTCTCTGCTTCTATTGACTAATTGATTTCCCCTGAAGTCTTCAGAAGAAACCAGCCCTGCAACATTTTGATTTTATTCTGATAAGACGGACCTTGGATTTCTAACCTCTACGAATATAAGAATACATTGTGTGTGAACTCCTGAGAAACTCCCCAAGAGGCCGTGGGTACAGGCTAAGAGGGAGGGCAATATAGGAGGAATGAAGACCATGGGCATTTGGACCACATGATGTAACTTACTTGTACTTCCAGGGCCTGCTTGAGCCCAGGTCATGTATGTACCACTTTTGTTTGATGATGGTGTGCTTCTGTGCATGTTTAGCTAAGTAGGTTGTCAGATAATACACAGTTCACGATGGGTAGTAACTTGATGACCCATGGTTAAGTACTCAGGCTCTATTAAGGCCAAAGAGGAGACCAAAAGCAGCTTCTCAAAAGTATAGTAATCTGAAGAAGACTGCAGGGTATTAATCCAGAATCCTAGGGATCTTCACTTCTACTCACATATGGAAGCTACCAAAGGCCCCGAGTAGCACCTCAATATGCCACTGATGCTTCAAGTGCTGTTGGATCTGCTGGGGCATATAGCCCAAACAGCAGAGCAGTTTGCACAGGAGTCTGGACCTGTGGCAGAGCCTTTTCACGTTCTGTCCCTGACTCAAAACCAGTAGCTTTTTGGGTCACTTGGTAAATGGGCCAGAGAAGCATAGCTAAATGGGAATTATGTTACTTCCAAAATCCAAAGAGGCCTTCCAGGCATTGTTCCTCTTTTTTGGTTGTAGCAAGGGCCAGATGCAATAACTTATCTTTCACCTTAGAAGAGATATCACAACATGCTCCACATCACTGGGCCCATAGAAATTTAATTAGGTAGACTACTCCTAAATTTTACTCACATATATTTCTTAGTTTTTGGTATACAATTGTCCTAGAGTAGTCGCTACTTTTTATTCACTGTATCCAATCAGCATAATGTCATCAGTGTAATATACCGGTGTGAGTTCTTGTGGAAGGAAAGGCAATAAAAATCCTTGCAAACTAAGTGACAACGTAAGGCTGGAGAATCGATACAGCCCTGAGGTGGAACAGTGAAGGTATATTGCTGCCCTTGCCAGCTGAAAGCAAGCTGCCTCTGGTGGGCATTACTGACAGTGATAGAGAAAAAGGAATTTGCCGGATTAATAGCTGTATACCAGCTACCACAGGATTTGCTCAAGAAATGAAACTACATCTGGCACAGTGACTGCAACTGTAGCCACCTTCTGCATACACTCACAACAATCCACCGTCATTTCCAAAGCTCTCTCTGTCTTCTGTGGAGGCTAAACAAGCAAACTGAATGGGGATACAGTGGGAATCACCACTCCCGCATCCTTCAAACTTCTCACGGTAGCACTAATCTCTGTAATCCCTCCAGAATGTATTACTGCTTTCGATTTACTATTTCCCTAGCGAGAGGCAGTTCTAGTGGCTTTCACTTCATTTTCACCATAACACCCTCACTCCACCAGTCAGGGAACCAACGTAAGAATTTCGCAAGCTGCTGAATATATCTATTCTGATTATGCATTATAGAACTGGAGAAACAACCATCAGATGGTTTCAGGAACCCACTGGACACCCGTGCGATTGACCTGAGCTAAGACTCCCTTGATAACATGACATTCATAAGCCCCTGTCTTGACTAATGGGCCACAAATGGCTCCTAGAATCTCCTAAAATCAATGTCAATTTAGAGTCAATATCCAGTAGTCCTCCAAAGGCTTGATTCTTCCTTTTCTCCAGTGCATAGCTACCCTGATAAAAAGCCATAGGTCTTTTGGGGAAAGCTAGGAGAAAGATTAACAGTAAACATTTTTGGGAGTGTACTCTGGTTCTTTCTCAAGGTGACCCAGCTTTCCCTCGTTTAAGGAGTTCTGCTGTGGTGGCAACTGCCAGTGCTAGTGCTGTGGCCACAAACTGAAGAATGCTAACAAATTCTAGGAACTGCAATAGGGAAGCCACAGATCTCCCCCTGAAGTCTTCAGAAGAAGCCAGCCCTGCAATGCTTTGATTTTATTCCCATAAGACTGAGTTTTTATTTCTGACCTCTAGAAATAAAAGAGAATACATTTTTGGGTGAAGCCACCTATTTTATAGTAATCCGTTTTTATGGCAATAGAATAATAATATAGAGCATAAGGAAACTTTTACAAGTGGTGGAAATTATCTATATCATGATTGTGGTGGCGGAAATATGACTCTATAGGCATATCAAACCTCATTGAACTATTGACTTATATGTAAATCATATAAAGTAACTTTAAAAATAATGTTTTAAGTTCATTCCATTCCTATTCTTTCACCTAACTTTACTGCTCACACCCTAAATTTCCCATCTTTATTTCCTCTTACTAATATTTTCGCATTCTCCCAAATGCAAATGAATCCACAAAGTTTGCCAAGATGACCACAGTTTCTCTGATGCTTTAGTAGAACTCAAATTGTACCTCTCACATACTTCCTACCTTTTCTGACTGCAGTATAGAGACTTGTAATATTTCATCTTCCCTGGTAGACTGCAGGCTTCTTCAGACCTACCATCAGGAAGTTTTGCATTCTGAAAACAATCCAGCATAGATCTTTCCAAATAATCTATATTCCATAAAACTGTGCTTATAAAATACATTAATTCATTGATGTCTTTATTTAATTAGCAAACATGCCTGAGTCACTACTATATACCTGGTTCTGTACTGGATACTAGGCATTAACCTGTCTTTTCTGGTTACCACAAAGTTCTTCTTTTTCTTCCTCTCTCCTCTACCGGTAGAGATTCAGCACATTTACTGTGCTAAGAGTTCCTATTTGTCCATAAAACAGAGCAAGATAAACACAGTACCGACATCTCCTAAGGCGATTAAATAGCACTCCAACAGCCTTGTGTATCTGGGCTCCATTTGCTCTCTCAGGTAGAGAGATCCATATAGTTTGGATGACCTGTGATGTCAGTGTGTTACTGCCTACAGGCTTGATTCCTGCTTTGTTAAACAGCGTGAGGAGCCAGCTATTCCATTTCTTCCTCTCAACTGTAAAGGCTCTACTTTATGCTGCCAATTATGTAATAGATTCTGCGGTGGTGGCGACTGCTGATATGTATTTTACCATGTATATCCAGGCTTTGTGTCATGCAATCACGTTAGATAACAATCTAGCAGTTCTGCAAAAGATAGGCAAATAATCTGGTCTGGATGAAAGACTTTATATTTTATGTTAAATTTTAAACTATGGGCTAGGTAAGTTTCTAGGGGAAACAAGATACTCTCAGTGTACACTAATAGGATTGCATTTGGATGCTGTTATGTACAATTTTCACCTCACAGAATTCCTATGAACCAATTTTATTTTTACATAGTTTTGAACTAAACCATTTTGTTCACTGGTCTCATGAAAGTTTGATATCTGATTTATCTACTATTTCTCTTATGTTTACAGAAGTGGTACTAAAAAATGGAAAGCAGTGTTTCACGTTTTCATTCTCTTACAGAGAAACCCCTAAAATGTCACCTATATGAAGCTGTAAATGGTACTAATTTCTCTTCTTGCAGATTAAGAGAGATGTAGCTTTTTAAAAAACAAACATTTCATCAATCCCTGAAGGATTTTAGCTGTGCCCCTTTGACAAAGATTGGCTTTTATCTTTTTAGCTTTCTATCAACGTTTCCAAAGTTTCTTAATTCTGGAAAAATACTAGTCATTCACATGGTGATGCTGTTTTATTAAAATTATGTTTCAAATTAACATCTGTCTTATCACTTCAGGCTTTTACCCACAACATTTTCTTAAGATATTTTTCAAAAATAATACCAATTTAAGAGATTTTGCAATGAATACCTGTGCACTATTAACTTTACTAAGCTTGTTATTTTATTTCTGTTTTTTCATACCTATCAATTCCTTTGCATATCTGTGGATCCACCTGATTTTGAACACATTTCAAGTACACTGTAGACACTAATGTATTTTTATCTAATTACTTTAGAACACACAGCATTACTAGATTTCAATATTTAGATATAACATTTACATACAAGGAAACGCACGAATTTTACGTGTACCTTTGCACCTCTCTCAGTCCCTTTTTCCACCAACTCTGATATTTTTCTACCTTTTTTTTCTTTATTTTAGAGATAGGGTCTTGCTCTGTTGCCCAGGCTGGAGTGCAGTGGTGTGATCATAGCTCACTGCAGCTGCAAACTCCTGGGCTTAAGCAATCCTCCCACTTCAGCCTCCTGAGTGGCTGCAATTACATGTACCTGCCACCATACCCAGCTAATTTTAAAATATGGTTTTGGAGATGGGGGTCTCACCATGTTGCCCAGGCTAGTCTTTAACTCTGGTCCTTTAATAATCCTCCTGCCTCAGCCTCCCAAATTCTGGGATTATAGGCATGCGCCACCATGCCTGGCCAATGTAAATGGATGCTCAGAAAACCTATTTTCACTCAGCCCATTTGGAGTAGTTGAACATTTTGCTCATTATCATAACTTTTTTTACTCTATATTTAGTTGCTACTTATCTATATTTTGGGGCCAAGAAATTAAGTGAAATTTGATACCAAAACTGCAAAAATGAATGATCTAGAATGGTGGAACAAAGACCTTTGAAATCTGCTTTTTCATAAAAACAATAATAATCCTATCAAAAAATGTCTAAATTAATGTTTTTAGAACACTGAGAATTGCTATATGTTTGAAACCATCTGAAAGTTATGTATTTAAAGAAACAAACAAAGACAGCTGAATTTCAGTAAAAAGAGTGAGTGTTTTATATTTTAACTTTCCCTAATCCCATTCTGCTCTCCCCAGCTCGTCAGTGGCTTTGAAAACCAATACCCTCACAACTATGGTAGCTGTGAAACCAACATTATAGTAACTACTGGAGGATGAATAAAAGATTTGAAGCTCTACAGTCCCCCCCAAGGAATTGTCACTATTTGACCTGACTGGTAGATTACTGAAAAGTTCTGTTATTTGAGCTGACTCCAGGAGCTCATTCTGTGGAAACAGCCCTATCCTCATGGAATTTGGGGCAAACAACCAGGGCCAGTTGTTAACATTGATGCTGCCTGAGATGGCACTACCAGTTGATGCTAATATACTCCAACATGCACATGGAGTTCCTAGGCAAACACTGGGAGATATATTGACTAATGGCATTTCATAAAATCTCTGTTTAATTATTAGCCAAATAACAAAATTAACCAAGCAGAGATTCTGGTGGCCTCAAATGACATGGGATACGGACTTCACAGAAATAATGCAGAAAAGTCACTAAAGAAATAAACAGAATTGACAACACAAGAAGCAGCAAAGCCCAACATATCTTGGGTGGCAGTGGTGTTTGATTTTCCAAGTTGATACATTATTTAAAAAATTAAAAATCAAAATTTTGTGTTTTGCTGTGTTTGTAAGTTAAGATGCTAATTGTAATTCCTATAGCAGACATTAATAATATGATGCTAAAATATTCAATACAAAAAGAACTAAAATTGTATACTAGAAAATATCTTTTCAACACAAAAGAGGCAATAATAAAAAAAAGAAGAGCAAAATACTTAAGACATATACAGTAAATAGCAAATAGCAGACTTAAATCTTACCTTACCAGTAACTCAGTAATTGCATTCTGTAAATGGACTGACCACTCCAATTCATTTTTTTTTTCTTTTTTGAGACAGAGTCTTGCTATTGCTGCCCAGGCATGGTCTCAGCTCACTGTAACCTCCACCTCCCAGGTTCAAGAGATTCTCTTGCCTCAGCCTCCCAAGTAGCTGGGATTACAGGCATGTGCCACCTTACCCAGCTAATTTTTGTATGTTTAGTAGAGATGGGGTTTCACCATGTTGGCTAGGCTGGTCTCGAATGCCAGACCTCAGGTGATCCACCTGCCTCGGCCTCCCAAAGTGCTGGAATTATAGGCGTGAGCCACTGTACTTGGCCTCCAATTCTAAGGTATAGATGACCAAGTCAACTTAAAAAGCAGTCCAATATATTACTATTATTACAAAAGATAGAGTTGAAATTCAGTGACACAATCAATTGAATGAAAGAGACGTAAAAAGATATACTATGTAAACAGTACTCAAAATAGAGCTGGAGTGGCTATACCATAACCATGCAAAGTAGACTTAAAAATGTCTTCTAGACACAAAAAGGATATTTTGAAGTAAAAAAGGGTCAATACATCCTGAAGGTGTAAATATTATAAACACATATGTACAAAATAATGCTCCTCGAAAATGTGAAATAAAAGTGATCCAGTTGAATGTAGAAATAGATAATTCAATAATTGTTGGACAGAAGTCTTTTATATAGATAGAGAAAAGTCTCTTCCAGCTTCTGTTGATCTCTAAGGGCCTTTAATTTAAAATGCTCATTTTACCAAGGATTCATGTTTTAAGGTGAAGTTTTCTGGGCTCCTTCAAAGTGCAAGTTTACACCTTGAAAAAAATGACAAAACATCATTGAAAAAATTAACGAAGGCCGAAATAAGAAGCAAAACAGTCCCAGTTCATGGGTTAGGTAACTTAATATTTTAAAGAAAGCAATATTCCTCATATTAGTATAGAAATTCAGTGTATTCCCTTTCAAAATCCTGTGAAAAGTTGTTGCATAAACTAGCAACCTGATCCTAAAAATAATACAAAAATACAAGGGAATCTGAATAATTACAACAATCTTGAAAAAGAAAAATGTTGAAGAACTCACACTTCCCGATTTTAACAAAAATGCTATCATGACTTTAAAATCAAGCAAAAATAAAACAAGTGTTTTTTAGAACCTAAATTTCTTGCTCTTTTTTATTCCTAATCCATCACATTTCCTATACTAATACAAATAGTATATAACTATAAGTTTTTCCAGACATACATGAATGTACATTTTTAGAATTGCATATGAATATTTAGAAAAAATGTTTAGTTTACCTAAAGTGTGACTGAAAAAAGATCTGCCCACTTATCTCACACTCTTTCTTCTATGTTGACTAACCACAATCACTAAATATTCCCAATTACATTTAATATCAGACCCTGGAAGACAGATAAATGTGATTCAATGCCATATAACTCTTTAAAATATTCCGCTGAATACTTAAAGGTAATAATGTCTTACAATCACATGCAATTTTAGCATTTGCAAATACCATTATGTCAGTTGACATAAAATGTATTTATTAATAAAATGATGACATGTTAACATATATTAAGCCAATACCTAATCATTATCTGTCTTATAGACAGTAATCTTCTTGGCTTTTTTCAAGAATAAACTTTGTTGTCCGTATAATTATTTGAAGTTTATAAGCAAGGAACTGCAAAGACTGGCATTTCTGTATTAATTAAGTCTAACATTAATGAAGACTGACAGACAATTAGAATTCTGGAGCTCCCAGAGCTATTGATATTGTCTAGCCAATGCTCTCATTTTCAGTGACTAAGGTCACTCAGACATTTTCAGTCCAATATTCTGTTCTTTGCATAATGAACACACACACACACACTCTCTCTCTCTCTCTCTTAATGATTAACAAGGCAAGCATCATGCATAAATGAAGCAGTCTTTTTCACAAAGGTTCCACTGATATCCCTCACTCACTCTCTCTCTCGCAACTTCAGTTTTATATGATTTACTCTTCTCTTTTTTTGACAGCGATTTTAAATTTTAAGTTCAATTAATGCTGAAAGGCATTATATATTATTTAAGAAAGATGAGTGTTGAATGTATTCTGCAGATACTAGGCCTTTGAAAATTCTGCTTAGTGGTTAATTCTAGGCAATATTTTTTTGGATACAACTGTATTTCCTAACCTTTCCCACCATATACAGTCAACAATATATTGTTTTTGTTTTGTTGCCATTAATTATTATTTGATAATTCATACTGAATCAAGCTTTTATATCTTATAAGGTTTTAAACCTTTCAATGAAATTAGACATTGTGACTAACAGACTAACTTGGGAGCATTTCCCACCTTCCAGTAAAATTAATCATTGCTTCTAGGAGCAAATCAAAATTTTTCTGAATTCAATTTGACCATGAAGATTTTACAACTCACTAAAACTAATGTGCTAATGGCAAAGAATCTCTCTGTCAGCCACTACTGTAAACTTGCATTTGTCATCTTTTGAACCATGAATATAAACATACTAATAAAATAATATTACTAAGAAACTAACATGTTTTGTCAGTGTTTCTCACGTCAGTGTTAGTTTAGCAGATTCTGTGTCATTTTTACCTGGGGGTAGCTAAATTAGGAATATGTATATGTCTTTTGAAGTTAAAGATAAAAGGTTATCATTTCTTCTAAAAGTACAAAGGAGAGGTTCATTTATAAGATACCAGTTATATGGTTTGGCTGTGTTCCCAGCCTCATCTTGAATTGTAGTTCCCACAATCCCCACATGTTGTAGTAAGGACCTGGTGGGAAGTAATGGAACTGTGGGGGTGGGTTTTTTCCACGTTATTCATGTGATAGTTAATAAGTCTCACGAGAGCTGATGGTTTTACAAAGGGCAGTTTTCCTGCATGCACTCTTGCCTGCTACCATGTAAGTAAGACGTGCCTTTGCCCTGCTTTGCCTTCCACCACGATTGTGAGCCCTCCCTAGCCACGTGGAACTGTGAGTCAATAACACCTCTTTCCTTTATAAACAACCCAGTCTTGGGTATGTCTTTATCAGCAGCGCAAGAACAGACTAATACAGCAGTAGAGCTGAGAATGACATAGGGCCTCAAGGCATTTTGTTGGGGGAAAAAAACCGATAGACAAACATACTCAGTAACTGGTACATTATTTTTTCTCGCATTCTTTTTAAACTCCCTCACCTGCTAAGTATTATACTTTTTTTTTTCTGAACTAACTATCAATATTTAATTTTTATTCAGTCATGTAATACAATCTGACCCCAGAGTGGAAGGGTAGGGGAGTTGGATAGAAGACATAAGATATACAGGTTCTCCAGAGAAACAGAATCATATGGAGACAGAGAGAAAGAGAGAAAGAGACATTGATTATACAGATTGACTGACATGATTATGGAGGGTGAGAAGTCTCAATATTCTCCAGTCAACAAGCTGGAGACTGGGGAGAATCATTGTATAGTTTCAGGCTAAGTCTGAAAGCTGACAGTTAGGAAAGCTAGTAGTGTACGTGCCAGTCTGAAAGCTGGCAGGATTGAGACCCAAGAAGACCCAATGTTTCAGTTCAAGTGCAAAGGCTAGAAAAGACCAATGTCCTAGCTTAGACAGTTAGTCAGGAGGTCTTTCTTCCTTAGCCTTTTTGTTCTATGCAGGTCTACAAATGATTGGAACAGTTCCATCCACATTAGGGAGGATAATATCCTTTACTCAGTCTAACAGTTCAAACATTAATCTCATTCAGAAACTCTCACAGACACACCCCAAATAATGTTTAGCCAAATGTCCAGGCATCCCATGACCTAGTCAAATTGACACATAAAATTAATCGTTACATACAGGAAATAGGAGTTAATAATTAAAACCTTCAACCACAACATTTTTTATGTGAAATAGGCAAACACATTTTACTTTTACTCAGTGAAAGGCCATCTTTATGCATCTATGCCTACATGTTTCACAAAGACCTCACACCACACTACTGTAGCTGTTACATATATACATATGACTGTATTATGTATTAATTTGTGAATCCCTTAAAAGCAGAGCTGGTATTATTCCTGAGTAGCCAGCACAGAGTCTTGATTCATGTTGCACATTCAATAAGTGTTTCTTGAGTGTGTTTGTGGATGAACAATACCATCTGCAATTTAACTTAATAATTCTCATTAAATATTATTTTAGAGGTGTTGCAGCACTTTTACATGGTTTATCTCACTTGAGAATTATGATCTTTAAAGAAACCAAAATATTTCACTCCAAAATATACTTTTTCTGACATATTTCAAGATGACTATTCAGAAAGGATGGAAATGTAAGAGTAGCTGAAAAGCTGTCTTTTGTGGGGGAGATTTTCCTCGGTAAAGAAAAATGTGCATTGATGCAGCCAGGCTTTCTCTGAGGCTGTCTCTTGTCCTGATCTAGGAAAGATTAACTGAGAGTCTGATAGCTCTAATGGCTGAAGGAAATATTTACCATCTATTCTCTCCAAGGACTGCTATCTGTAAGGTTTCATCTACATAACAAGACCTCTTTTTCTAGCCAGGTCTCCTGTGCTCTCTCTCTCATAACTTGTTTCACCACTATAACTTTTTTTGACAAACTTTAAGCCCCCATTTTTTCTGTAACCTCAAAATGGTATAAATGTACCAACCATCTTGGCTTTTCTTGAGATCTTCATAAGACTCCTACGCACATTAATAAATTTGCATGCTATTTTAGCTATGAATCTGTCTTTTGTCAGTTGATTTTCAGCTACAACCCCAATTCCATAAATGAAAAAGTAAAGCTCAGAGATAGTATTGACATATAGCCAGAAATGATCAGATAAAGCACCTGAAATCAGAGCTTCTGGACCCAAATCTGTATAGCCCAGCAAGTGCAAGGAAATTATTATAAAATGGTGGAAGTAAAAAATAGTATGAACTCAACACCTTTTAGAGGCCAATATAATGTAGATACTTTTAATTACTAAAAAAGTGAGAAATTTTCTTTATATTGAATATATGTTACCTTGTTTAGCAGTTTTAATAATCCTATGAGATAAAGATTATTATCACTGCTTTAGTGGTGAGGAAACTGAAGTGTTCAGAAGCTCTGTAACTGACATAGTACTGTATAGTTAGTAGCCATTAGAGCCAGAATTTCCACCAAAAGTCTAAACAATTCTTAAGGCCTGTGCTATTAACCACTATATAACATAATATATATCATTATCATTTTTTGAAATTTAATGTATTTTTTTGAAATATAATATCATTATCATTTTTTTAAACACCCCATAAGGTATCTGCAATTACATTTTATGGCTAAAGAAATGGAATCTTAGAAAGTTTAACTTACTTGTTCAGGCTGCACAGATAATTAACAGAGTACAGATTTTAAATCAAGTCCAAAATCAGCTCTACTTTTCCACGGACCCTAGTCTTCACTTTATTTTAGCCCCTTATTCTATAAGACATGCATATTAACTGTGTTAGTAAATAGACACTTTAACAAATAGAAGTACAGAAACACAGTTATTGAATTATCTGGATTTACTTCTAATTTGAAGGTATTAAAGAAATAAAAAATGTTCTGCAGATTGCATATATCAACCCAACAAAAGATGTGATACATCCAACTTCTTTCAACCTGAAAGATATAAAAGTAACACTTAAGGTAATTATACAAGGAAGTTCCAGTATGGTAAATCAAGAAAGGGATCTGTACAACAACATATAGAGATGTCATCTACCATTTTCAGCAAATGTTCCCACCAATTCCTCAAGGAAGATATTATTATAATCACATTGACCTGTTACTTGTATCTATTATTAGAGAAATAGGCAGATTAATATAGTTCCATGAAAGTGACATATATCAAAGAGGCCCTTAAATGCCAACGGAACTGTGAAACCCAGTAAGGAGGCAGACATATCCAGTTTATCGGTATAGGGTGATTTATTAGGAGAATCTATAGACAGAGCCTCAAGACAGGTAGATCTCCACACTGCAACCCCAGAGACCCAGGGCTTATCTCTTAGGGAAAAGTATACGTGATGTGGAACAAATGTGTAGGTGGCTATGAGAATCACAGGCTATGATTTCTGCAACAGCATCAAAGGTTGTTTGCAGAAAAAACAGTAAGTTTTTCAACGTAAAGAATAGTACATTAAGTAGACATTGTGGAGACACTCCTGGACTTGAGGCTACTCACTGGATTAGCAATTAAAATAAAGTCACTCATCCTCACACTTTCCTTGTCTAATCAAGCTCTTACATTGTCGTGTGTCCACTTCTTCCACGATGGTCCTTCAGCCTTTAGAGGGGGCTGTCTGGTGCCAGGCATTGTACAAATGTAGTTTTCAGTTGTAAGGAAAGACCACAAAAGCAATATAAACAACAAGTGAGACCTATGACAAGAACAATACTAAGAACTAATAGCACATTTTTGCCACTGTGGACCCCCAGAACTAACCCAAGAAGAAAACCATTGAGAGAAGGAAAAAATAGGGTCAGATATCATGATTACTTGTCTATGCATGTCTTGTAGGGTTGAATAATTACATCACCTCCTGTCACACCAACTAATGCACAGTTCCGCTGTTAAAGAGCTGCAATGAGTGTTTGTAAATGTTGTCAGTCACTTCCTCTCTGGCATAGGTGATACGCACCAAGGCAGACCAGAGATGTTAGAAAAAAGCAACAAACTTCAAACTCAGCAGGCATCCTTTTGTCACCTCTTGGCACAATGTTGAACCCACTGTAGGAAGAGATTCATTTCTCCATTTGTAGGGCAGAGCATTGACAGAAACCAAAGACTATGTATAGGACACAAATGTACTTGTAAGAGAATTATTTCCCAAAAATCCATCAAGCAGAATGATTGTTGTACCTTTATCTCTATCAGTTTGGACATAGGCAGTTCAAGGATTGTGAGCTAAGGGGCATATACCAAACATGTTGTCCAAAGGGCAAGGGTGCCAATATTATGTTTAAGATTGCAGAGGCAGTAAAGGACTATGTCAAATAGCCAACCAGAGTACCTTATAAAAGGGTCAATTTTCCAGTGTATTTGTATGTTGAATGTCCTGGTCCAGACTCCAACAGGATCAACACAGACCATTAGAGCTGGCTGGGGAATTTCTTATTCTCTGGCAAAAAATTATCCATTCAATATGGGGGAAGTTGTCAGCACAAACCCCAGAGTGTCCCCTTCCCTGGCTCAGAGTCCTCAGGAGTCCTAAATAATATTTGCCACTGACCGTTTTGAAAATTAATTTATTTGATTATTAATCATCACAATTAATTAATTTTCAGAGACAAGGTCTCACACTATCAAGTCTGGAGTACAGTGGTGTGGTCATAGCTCACTACAGACTTGCAACCCTGGGCTCAAGGGATGCTCCTACCTTAGCCTTCCAAGTAGTGGGCTGCAAGTGCATGTGCCAACTAATTTCTTTTCTAAAAAAATTTTGTAGAGATGGGATCTTGCTGTGTTTCTCAGGCTGGTCATATACTCCTGACCTCAAGCAATCCTTCCACCTGGGCCTCTTAAATTCCTGGGATCACAAGCATGAACCACTACTCCCAGCCCCATTGACCTTTTGTCAACTCCAGTAGAACTACATCTGGTCAGAATTTCTTCACAACTGTGGTTAATAGACCCTCCTCGTTGGAGGTCTTGAGAAGTTGGTATGGTGTCAGCTTCATATTTGTTCCAACAGAATTAAGATTTCTAATGGCATGAGGCAAAACCTTCACATACCCATGCAGAGTACTGGATTGTATAAGAGCTCACAGCTATGCCAACAAACTGTCATTTTTTCTTTACATTAACCCTGTTGATTGGAGATTATATGGTAAGTTAAACCTTAAGTCTATGCCTTTTTATGTGCCCAGTCTTGGACTTTATATTCAGTGAAATGTGGGCCTTGGTCACTATCAGTGCATTGAGGGAATTCATAAATGACACTGAGTTGTTCCAAAACTTTAATGGTACCCGTTTGGTTTGCCCTCTCACAAGAGAAGACCTACAACAATCCCATGGCAGTGACTGCACACGTTAGTGCTTACTTTTGTCCCAAGCTTACTGGTGGGGTTCCAAGGTAGTCTTCTTAACAATCTCTCGCAGAGGCAGCTTTCTTATGAAAATGTGTAATATGACGCAGACAGGAATAAATTAAACAGTTCATCACTGCCATAATTACACCTGCACAGCAGACAGGCAATCCTACTCCCTTGGTTATTTGCCAGCCCACTCATACACAGCTATGCCCCCTGTGTTTATGCACCCAATCAGCTAGCTCAGATTACTGTAGGAGAGCCAGCATTAATTTTTGTTAGGGTGTCAGCCTCCATGTTACTAGAAGGTGACCTGACCTGTGTGCTGAAACATAGTACACAGTTAGGCTGATGATGTGTTCTTGTAGCCTTTCCCAAATGTCCTTCTACATAGAAGCTCACCATAAGGTTTTTGTTTGTTTGTTTGTTTGTTTTTTGTTTTTTTTTTTTTTAATATGCCAGTCATTCTGAGTCCATTGGGAAAGCCAAGTTTTAAATACTGTTCAACAGCCAGGTGTGGTGGCTCACACCTGTAATCCCAGCACTTTGGGAGGCTGAGGTGGTGGATCACGAAGTCAAGAGATTAAGACCATCCTGGTCAACATGGTGAAACTCTGTCTCTATTAAAATACAAAAATTAGCTGGGAGGAGTGGCACACACCTGTAGTCCCAGCTACCCAGGAGGCTTGTGACAGGAGAATCGCTTGAATCCAGGAGGCGGTGGTTGCAGTGAGCCAAGATCGCATCACTGTACTCCAGCCTGGTGACAGAGAGAAACTCTATCTCAAAAAATAATAATAATTAAAAAAAGATTCTGCTCAACTACCTATACAGAGGATGATAGTCTACGGGCTTGTGGGTACAGCCAACCATCCAACTTGGTGTTCTGCCCGTTGACTACTTTTCTGCATTCCCATATCAAACCAGATGGTGTCTATCTGTGGGTGGACAGCTATGGCTATGCACAGGTTACCTTGGCTTGAGCCATCTGAATACCAAGCATTTTCAGGAATCGGGGCCTTGCCTTCACGTACCACTGGAGGTATCTTCTATGGGGACTCCACAATACAGGCAACACTGGTCTCAAAGTGTCCTGGCCCTAAGATAGCATGCAGTTTATTTCCCAAAGGACTTGTGGAGAGGCCACTATGCTGTTGCTGTTATCCATGCCATTTTTGTAAAGCGGAGGTCAGGGCCAAAGCTGAGGCTGACCTAGAAAACAGCCCCTCTCTCCAGCCCTTGGTAGAGAGGCCTGTTCTTACTGTTACCAGCTGAGCAGCAGTTATGGGTTCACCTTACTGCAAGGCCCCTCGAACCTGTTGTTCAACTGTGGAAAAGCAGGGTTTAGCACCCTTCCACAGTTGTGGCTAGCATCCTCAGGGAACTACGTTCCCAGGTTGAACTTGCCAGTGGGCTCAGTGGGTCCCCTCAGGGCTCATGGTCACATCTAAAGACATTGCTATCCCAGGAAGGGGAAATATCTAAGGCTTATGCCTAGGCCACTACTATTTTAGCTGTCTCAAATGCTTCCTCTTATTCTTTGTCCCAGCATCAATGAGACTCCTTCTTTACTAGTTGGGATAAGAGATATAAAGATTGAGCTACACACGTAACAAAAGCCCATCCGTATCCCAAAAGGTCCAAGAAAATTTGTAACTGCATAACTATCGTAAGCATGGAAAATTGTATATTGTTTCAACTACCATGCCTGGAATAAGGCATGTTTTACCCAACCAAGTGACCCCTATAAACTTTACAGTTGATCCTGAACCTCGTATCTTCTCCAGGTTGATGGCCCATCCTCTGGATTGATGCACAAAGCATCAAGGTGTTGCTATAGCAATGACAAGTTTTCAAGAGTTACAAAAATATCATGAATGTAATTGTATTAGTCCGTTTTCATGCTTCCGATAAAGACATACCCAAGACTGGGTAATTTATAAAGAAAAAGAGGTTTAATGGACTCACAGTTCCACGTGGCTGGGGAGGCCTCACAATCATGGTGAAAGGTGAAAGGCACATGTTACACGGCTGCAAGCAAGAGAGAATGAAAGCCAAGGGAAAGAGGAAAACCCTTATAAAACCATCAGATCTTGTGAGACTTATTCACTACCATGAGAGCAGTATGGGAAAAAAAAAAAAAACACCCCCATGATTCAATTATCTTTTCCTGGTTCCCTTTCACAACATATGGGAATTATGGGAGCTACAATTCAAGATGAGATTTGGGTGGGGGAAACAGTCAAACCATATCATTCCACTCCTGGCTCCTCCCAAATCTTAAATCCTCACATTTCAAAACCAATCATGCCTTCTCAACAGTTCCCCAAAAATCTTAAGTCATTTCAGCATTAATTTAAAAGTCCAAAGTCCAAAGTATCATCTGAGACAAGTCAAGTCCTTTCACCTATGAGCCTGTAAAATGAAAAGCAAGATAGTTACTTACTAGATACAATGGGTACAGACATTGGATAAATATAGCCATTCCACACGGGAGAAATTGGCCAAGGGCTATAGGTCCCATGCAAGTCCAAAATACAGCAGGGAAGTCAAATCGTAAAGCTGCAAAATGATTTCCTTTGACTCCATGTCTCATATCTAATGGGCACTGATTCAAGAGGTGGACTCCCATGGCCTTGGGCAGCTCCATCCCTGTGGCTTTGTAGGGTACAGCTCCCTTCCCGGCTGCTTTCACAGGCTGGCATTGAGTATCTGCAGCTTTTCCATGTGCATGGTGCAAGCCTTTGGTGGATCTACCATTCTGGGATCTGGAGGATGGTGGCCCTCTTCTCACAGCTCCACCAGGCAGTGCCCCAGTGGGAACTCCGTGTGGGGGCTCCAACCCCACATTTTCCTTCCACGCTGCCTTGGCAGAGGTTCTCCTTGAGGGCCCCAACCCTGCAGCAAACTTCTGCCTGATAGCCAGGCATTTCCCTACACCTTCTGAAATCTAGGTGGAGGTTTCCAAACCTCAATTCTTAACTTCTGTGCACCCACAGACTCAACACCACATGGAAACTGCCAAGGCTTGCACCCTCTGAAGCCATGGCCTGAGCTGTACCTTGGCCTCTCTTAGCCATGGCTAGAGCAGCTGGGATGCAGGTCACCAAGTCCCTAGGCTGCACACAGCAGAGAGACCCTGGGCCTGGCTCACAAAACCATTTTTTTCCCTCCTAGGCCTCCAGGCCTGTGATGAGAGGGGCTGCTGCAAAGGTCTCTGGCATTCACTGAAAACATTTTTCCAATTGTCTTGGTAATTAACATTTGGTTCCTCATTACTTATGCAAATTTATTCAGCTGGCTTGAATTTCTCTCAGAAAATGGGTTTTTCTTTTCTACTGCATCCTTAGGCTGCAAAATTTTCAAACTTTCATGCTCTGCTTCTTTCTTAAAACTGAATGCTTTAAACATCACCTAAGTCACCTCTTGAATCATTTGCTGCTTAGAAATTTCTTCTGCCAGATACCCTAAATTATCTCCCTCAAGTACATAGTTCTGCAAATTTCTAGGGCAGGGGCAAAATGCCACCAGTCTCTTTGCTAAAACATAACAAGAGTCACCTTTACTACAGTTCTCAACAAGTTCCTCATCTCCATCTGAGACCACCTCAGCCTGGATTTCATTGCCCATATCACTATTGGGCTTTTGGTCAAAACCATTCAACAAGTCTCTAGAAAGTTCCAAACTTTACCACATTGTCCTGTCTTCTTCTGAGCCCTCCAAACTGTTCAAACCTCTACTGTTACCTAGTTCCAAAGTTGCTTCCACATTTTTGGGTATGTTTAGAGCAGTGTCCCACTCTACTGGTACCAATTTTCTGTATTAGTTCGTTTTCACACGGCTGATAAAGACGTACCTGAGACTGGGTAATTTATAAAGAAAAAGAAGTTTGGCCAGTAGTGGTAACTCGTTCCTGTAATGCTAGTACTTTGGGAGGCCAAGGTGAGCAGATTACCAGAGGTCAGGAGTTCAACACCAGCCTAACCAACATGATGAAACCCCATCTCTATTAAAAATACAAAAAAAAAAAAAAAAAAGTAACCAGACATGTGGTGGGTGCCTGTAATCCCAGCTCAGTCTATAAGGCTATGATTACCCTGCACGTTCTAAAACTGTGCAAATATTGTCTCAAAGTTGCATAAGTGGTTATATTAATCATTTTTTTCAGCTTCATTTCCTGCTAGGAAAACGCCATCCTCATCAGTGTCCCATAGCCACACCATCCATGTGGCTAAACTTTCTGTAGGCAGCCGTTTACAAGTTTTTGCATTGTCCAGTAATTCTCCTGATGAGCACTTCCAGACAGTGAAGATTTCCTGAAAGGTTGTTTTTTACTGCCTGGCTACATGTGTTGGGATTTTGCTTTCTGCTGCATGTGTGGTCTTGCTCTCAAAAGAGAAGGATAATTATCTCCTCCTTCAAGATCTGTGTCTTCATCTGATTCAGTAGGTGGTTCCCAAGGCTTTCAGATATTTGCATCCCAATCCACTTTGGCAAGGACAGCCCTCATTTTCAGCCAGTGCAGATTCCTCTCTCCCAGCTGTGAATAGTGGCTGGCTAGGGTTTCTAGCTGTGTTTCCTGAGTTTCAAGTTTATCAGCCAGATAAGACACTAACGGTCAGGCCTCTGAGCCCAAGCTAAGTCATATCCCCTGTGACCTGAATGTATACGTGCATGTGGCCTGAAGAAACTGAAGAACAACAAAAGAAGTGAAAATAGCCAGTTCCTGCCTTAACTGATGACATTTCACCATTGTGATTTGTTCCTGCCCCCACCCTAACTGATCAACTGACCTTGTGACATTCCTTCTTCTGGACAATAACTCTCAGGAGCTCCCCACGGAGCCCCTTGTGACCCCCGCCCCTGCCTGCAAGAGAAAACCCCCTTTGACTATAATTTTCCGCTACCTACCCAAATCCTATAAAACTGCCCCACCTCTATCTCCCTTTGCTGACTCCTTTTTTGGACTCAGTCCTCCTGCACCAAAGTGATTAAAAAGCTTTATTGCTCACACAAAGCCTGTTTGGTGGTCTCTTCACACCGATGCGTGTAACACTAACACAGGCGTGGAAGTCTTCATATCAGTTTCTAACTGTAATTCTTCTAACTTTTGTACATTCACTCATCTCAGCCACTACATGTGCTTCTGATGCTTACAAAACCCTAATAATGACCACCGCCTTGTTGCCACCACTTGGCAACTCTTTTCACCACAGCTTTTTACTAATAAATGTTCTAGACCCTCTGGCATTTTCAGGGCATCTCTGTATTCATGTGGTTGACAGACTTCTAGCAAATGGGCAACACAGCAACATATAGATGAGGAGGGTCCCTTGGGATTTCCCTCATGGATGTTTCTTTCTCCTTGCACAACTTTGATTTCCTGACTCCTCCTAGTTTGATCGCTATTTGTTCGTTAAAGGGCCATACACTCAGAGGCCCCCAAATGCCAAAGGAACCGTGAAACCAAAGAAGGAGGCAGACAAATTCTGTCTGTGGGTGTAGGATGACTTGTTAGGGGAGTTTACAGACAGAAATGTGGTCTTTAGAAGCTTCAAATCAGGTAGATCTCTGTACCACAACCCCCTAGTCCAAGGGCATATGTCTTAGAGAAAAATATGTGTGCTCTGGAAGGAATTTGTAGATGACTATGAGTGTCACAGCCTATGATTTCTGCAACAGCCTCATGGGTTCCTTTGGGTGAAACTTAGAGTGAATAGGTCTTCCTACATAAACAGTAATACATCAGCTAGGCATTTTGGAGGCATTGCCAGACTTGAGGTTAGTCTGTGGATTAGCATTTAAAATAAAGTCACTCTTGTAACCGCAGATATGTTGATAGAGAAACAAAACACAGGCTGTGTACAATGGCTCACGCCTGTAATCCCAGTACTTTGGGAGACTGAAGCAGGTGGATCATGAGGCCAGGAGATCGAGACCATCCTGGCTAACACAATGAAATCCCGTCTCTACTAAAAATACAAAAAAATTAGCCTGGCGTGGTGGTGGGCACCTGTAGTGCCAGCTACTTGGGAGGCTGAGGCAGGAAAATAGCGTGAACCCAGGAGGCAGAGCTTGTAGTGAGCCGAGATTGCACCAGTGTACTCCAGCCTGGGCGATAGAAAAAGAAAACACAGACACAGGCACTAGAACTTAGAGAAATCTTGGTAAGATTTATTCTGAGCCAAGTTTGAGGGCTTAAAATCAAAACACAGACTCGATATAAACCAAAACTGTGTCCCAAAATACATTACATGTGGTAGGGTACATAAGCATTTTCCAACAGGGAGATACGTGTGGCACAGAAAGTGGGAGAAACAGGTCATAAAGCAACAGTTACCTTCTTGTGATTTTTGATTGGTGCTCAGTGACTTTATACAGAAGATTCTGTAAATATGTGATTGAGTGTTAGAGAAAACGTTTAGTTCTCTTAGTGACTACTGGAAGGTCTGGAGGAAGTTGACTGATTCTATCCTGTCTTTTTTCTACATCTGATAAAGAGGTTTATGACCAATATGTCTCCATGAAATATCTTAAAAACCCCAATTACACAGGCAAGAGGTCAGCTTTGGTATGTAGACCTAGGGTTTATTTGTGCCTGACTGTAGCCATGGTGGGCTATTGTTAATAATTTCCTTTGAATTTTCCTTTTGCTGACAGATAGATAAACATAGAAATATTGGTATGTGTAGTTTGAATGCACTTGAGACAGCTATTTGGCAATCTTTGTAGGCTTCATTCTGTAGGATTGTTTCACTTCCTCAGCTATCCCTTTCCCATGTTATTATAATAACGCTGACTTAGAGAACTCCCTTACATATGCCAAAGAACCATTTTGATAGAATAGAACAAAATGGACATTTAAATTCAAGAATTTGGTTTGCCATGTAACCTTATACAGTAAACTGTTTTATGAGTTCACATTCGTTGTAAGGTGCTAAATAAATTAAATTGATCGACAACTTTAGAGATTTTACACTGCTAAGAAATAAACCATGACATTTTGCATAATAGCCTAAGATATATAAAAATATTCTAGTTTTGGAAGAAAAACTCTAAATTCAGTTTGAACACACTGATTCTGAGGATGTCCAAATTGAGATGCTTAAAAAGCAGTTCAAAGTGAAAGATAACTGAGTGGATAAATGCAGTGTGGGCCAGAAACAAAGCTTTGAAAGTCAAAGTTACTTCAAAGTAATCATTCGAGTTTTAAGAAAATATGCAATTTCATCAAGGAATAAAAAGAAATAAATGATGGCAGAATCCAGAACACTGGAGTGTCCCTATCATTATCGTTGGAAGAAAGAGAACAGGGACAAAGGTGCATTCCCAAGGGAGGAAGAGGAAGTCTCACAAATGCCATAGAAGACTCAGACAAGGAGATTTTAGAAAGGAACATTGGCCAACATTGGAGTACACTGAAGAAAAGCTAGAAGAAAAATTGACATGTGGAATAAACTGATTTGGTTATTAGGGAATTTTTGGTACCACATAAATCAAGCAAGAAGTTAAACAGAAAATGGCTGATAAGGGTCCTGTTATTGGTATTGGTTTTCAAATTTTATTTATTTTTTATTTTTATCTTTTGAGATTGAGACCTGCTCTGTAACCCAGGTTAGAGTTCAGTGGTGCAAACACAGCTTACTGCAACTTTGACCTCCTGGGCTCAAGTGATCCTCCCGCCTCAGCCCCCCAGGTAGTTGGGACTACAGGTGTGAGCCACCACGCCTGGCTATTTTCGTATATATTTTTTTCGTCATGTTTCCCAAGCTGGTCTTGAACTCCTGAGCTCAACCAATCCATCTGCCTCAGCCTCCTAAAGTGCTGGGATTACAAGCATCAGCCACCGCACCCAGATTTCAAACTTCCATGCGTATATTTTCATCACTTTAAAACACACATTTTGCCTCAGTCTGGAATGTAGAATGGAATTCTGCATTTATAAAAACTCCCAGTTATAACACTGTGATTAATTCAGGAATAACACTTACATAGCAAGACTGTAAAGTGCTTAAATTAATTTAGTAACCAGTAAATAAGAAGAGTTAGGACAGAATTCAAGAGATTTGAGAGATTGGAAAGGGTAGGATACTTTGAGGTCCATTGAAGTAGGTCATGGTAAGAGGAATTAAAAATTATGTCAGGATGCACTTGTAGTAAATCTTCCTCTTTAGTGGAGAAACTGTATACAATTCTTACGTATTTTCACAGACCCAAGTTCAAACAAATTAAGCAAAAATGTAGGTAACAGTATTGTACTAGTTAACAGTAGGTTATTCTTGTTCCATGTTGATAGAGATGGATCATGGTAGATGATTAGCTTTGACAAGCACTTTGATTTGGTAGGCAGGATCAGGGAAGCATTTGAGCTTCTAGAGATGCAAACACACTATGTTTATATATACACATTTCACCCAAAGCTTAGATTTTTAGCTTTTTTCTACCTTTGAAGAGGTTCTTCATTTTTCCTTTTATATAAAGGTACCTAGTTTCCAGAACAATAGGACAAAAAGGATGAAAACAAAGTAGAAATAATTTATATTACTTATATAATAATGTAATCTTAATATTTGAATAAGATTTTCAGGACTTTTATTTCCCACCAGTCACACCAATATACAGTAACAGATCTTAATTAGCAATTTGTTCGAAACCATGCTGTGTTTCGTAATGTACTGTTCCCACAGTTGGAGGTATCCTTGAGTAGAGAATAAATCTCTAAAAAGAGAAGAACATTCTTTTCTAGTTCTGACAAAGAAAAACAAAAAACAGTGACAGATTTACATTCAAGACAATGTTCAAACAGGTGACATGTAAGCAGGTTCAAAGCTGACATAAGATTAAACACGATTTTTTGTATTTTTACTTATTTTTAGGCACCTGGAGCCAAAAAATAACATTTGAAGAATTAAGGTTATATAAATTGCTTCTCAGATGGGGAAAAAATCCACATGAAAAAGTTGACAAAGCCAACATCTATAAATATTGATTGTCTGAATATGTTTCCTGTATTAACTTTGGGTAAAGTAGGAAAATGAGCACAAGTTTTTCAAGAATCAATCCTGGAAATGAGACATGTGCATCAGAACTATAAACTGGAAAATAACTACATACATTGACAGGAATGTGGATTAATTTCTGTTAGCTACAGTACGGATGGGACCAGGGAAAAGGAGAACAGAAAGGCCAGCCTTATAGTTGAATTATCGAGAGAAATCAGAGATTGTGGACTTGTGGAAAAAGAAGGAAAGAGTAGGCCAGGCACAAACGTGGAAATGACAACTATTTGGCATTAGAATCAGTAGCTTTCTAAAGCAGTTTTTCTGGGAGCCACAGGGCAAGGACAGTCACCACAAGCTGAAAGCTGGCAAGCAGCATACAATCTCCTAGAGGCTGATTTGCATACGACAGCCCTCCCACTAATAAATAGAGGGAAGAGGGTTTTAACAAATACTCAATACAAACATGCAAAGAACACGAAGATGCTCTACCTAAAAATACATGTCACCAACAAACATGTGAAGGATGCATTTGTGATAGACATCAATTATTAATCATATGCCATGTGAAAGCAGCTCCACATGCAATATATTGATTAAACCCTCTATAAAACTTCAAGCAGCTAGAAAGATCTCAAACTGACATCCTAATATCTCAAGTAAAAGAAATAGAGAACCAAGAGCATACAAAACTCAAAACTAGGAGAAGACAAGAAATAACCAAGATAATAGAGGAACTAAAGGAGAAGAGACACAAAAATCCCTTCAACAAATCAATGAATCCACAAGCTGATTTCTAAAAAAATTAATAAAATAGGTAGGCCACTAGCTAGACTAATAAAGAAGAAAGGAGAGAAGAATCAAATACACACAAAAAATTACAAAGGGGATATCACTACTGACACCACAAAAATACAAACAACCATCAAGGATACTATAAACGCCTCTAGGCAAATACACTGAAAAGTCTAGAAGAAATGAATAAATTCCTGTATACATACACCCTCCCAAGACTGCACCAGGAATAAGTTTAATCGCTGAACAGACTAATAACAACTTCTGAAATAGAGGCAGTAATAAATAGCCTACCAACCAATAAAAGCCCAAGAACAGATGCTTTTACAGCTGAATTCTACCAGAAGTACGAAGAGGAGCTGGTACCATTTCTTCTTTAACTGTTCCAAACAATTGAAAAGGAGGGACTTCTCCATAACTCATTTTATGATGCCAGCATCATCCTGATACCAAAATCTGGCAGAGATAAAATAAAAAAAGAAAATTTCACACCAATATCCCTGATGAACATTGATGCAAAACTCATCAATAATATACTGGCAAACCCAACCCAGCAGCACATCAAAAAGCTTATCCACCACAATCAAGTCAGCTTCATTCCTGGGATTCAAGGGCGGTTCAATATATGCAAATCAGTAAACATAATTTATCACATGAACAGAACTAAGGACAAAAACCACATGATTATCTCAATAGATGCAGAAAAGTCTCTTGATAAAATTCAACATCCCCTGATGATTAAAACCTCTCAGTAAACTATGTACTGATGGAGCATAACTTAAAAGGTTAAGAGCCATTTATGACAAACCAACAGCCAATATCATACTAAATGGGCAAAATCTGGAAGCATTCCCCTTGAAAACTGGCACAAGACAAGGAAGTCCTCTCTCCCCACTCCTATTCAACATAGTATTGGAAGTTCTGGCCAAGGTAATCAGGTAAGAGAAAGAAATATAGGGTATTGAAAATAGGAAGAGAGGAAGTCAAACTGTCTCTGTTTGCAGATAACATGATCCTATATCTAGAAAACCCCAGTCCAAAAGCTTATTAAGCTGATAATCAACTTCAGCGAAGTCTCAGGATACAAAAATCAATGAGCAAGAATCACAAGCATTTCTATACACTAACAACAGTCAAGCAGAGAACCAAATCATGAATGAACTCCCGTTCACAATTGCTACAAAGAGAATAAAATACCTAAGAATACAGCTAACAACTGAAGTGAAGGACCTCTTCAAGGAGAATTACAAACTACAAGGAAATAACAGTCCATGCTCATGGATAGGAATAATCAAGACCGAGAAAATGGCCATACTTCCCAAAGTAATTTATAGATTTACAGCTGTTCCTCTTAAACTATCATTGACATTCATCACATAAATAGAAAAAAAAAAAACTACTTTAAAATTTATATGGAACCAAAAAAGAGCCCATCTAGCCAAGACAATACTAAGCAAAAAGAACAAAGCTGGAGGCATCACACTACCTGACTTCAAACTATACTACAAGTCTGCAATAACCAAAATAGCATGGTACTGGCACAAAAACAGACACATAGACCAATGGAACAGCATAGAGATCTGAGAAGATCACACATCTACAACTACCTGGTCTTCGACAAACCTGAGAAAAACAAGCAATGGGGAAAGGATCCCCTATTTATTAAATGGTACTGGAAAAACTGGCTAACCATATGCAGAAAATTGAAACTGGACCACTTCCTTACACCTTATGCAAATATCAAATCAAGATGGATTAAAGACTTAAATGTAAAACCCAAAACTATAAAAATCTTAGAAGAAAATCTAGGCAAATTCAGGACATGGGCACAGGCAAAGATTTAATGATGAAAGCGTAAAAAGCAATTGCAACAAGAGCCCAAGTGGACAAATGGAATCTAATTAAACTAAAGAGCTTCTGCACAGCAAAAGAAACTATCATCAGAGTTAACACACAACCTACAGAATGGGAGAAAATGTTTGCAATCTATCCACCTGACTAAGGCCTAATATCCAGAATCTCCAAGGAACTTAAACTAATTTACAAGGAAAAAAAAAATTTTAAAATGGGCAAAGCACATGAACAGACACTTCTCAAAAGAAGACATTTATGTGGCTGACAAACATGGAAACAAAAAGTTCAACATTACTGATCATTAGAGAAATGCAAATCAAAACCACACTGAGATACCATCTAATGCCAGTCAGAATGGTGATTATTAAAGTGTCAAGAAAAAACAGATGCTGGTGAGGTTGTGGAGAAATAGGAATTCTTTTACACTATTGGTAGGAATGCAAATTAATTCAAACATTATGGAAGACAGTGTGGTTATTCCTCCAAATCCTAGAACCAGAAATACCATTTGACCCAATAATCCTGTTACTGGGGATATACGCAAAGCAATATAAATCATTCTGTTATACAGATACATATACATGTATGTTCATTACAGCACTATTCACAATAGAAAAGAGATAGAATCAACCCAAATGCCCATCAATGATAGAGTGGATCAAGAAAATGTGGTACATATACACTATGGAATACTATGCAGCCATAAAAAGGAACAAGGTCATGTCTTTGCAGGGACGTGGGTGGAGCTGGAAGCCATTGTCCTTGGCAAACTAATGCACAATAGAAAACCAAATACCGCATGTTCTCATTTATAAGTGGAAGCTGAACAATGAGGACAACTGACACAGGGAGGTGAACAACACACACTGGGGCCTGTCCGGGGGCCAGGGAAAGGAGATCATCAGGATAAATAGCTGATGCATGTAGGACTTAATAGCTAGGTGATGGGTTGATAGGTGCAGCAAACCACCATATCACACGTTTGCATAACAAACCTGCACATCCTGCACATGTATCCCGGAACTTAACATTAAATTAAATTAAATTTTTTAAAAATTCCAGAAAAACTTCAAGCAAGACACCAGAATTTTTCCTATTTCACAGATGAAGAAACTGAGTCTAAGTGAGATTAACTTGCATAAGGACAGGCTTACAGAATTTAGAAAATTTGGGATTTGAATGTAAAACTTTGACTCTCAAATGCTACATTTAACACTTACTCTGTCACTAGCAACAAACAATTTGCAAAATTAAGCAATAAGGTGACTGCTGCTTTAAAAACTGACAGTGATTAAAATGGATGTTGCTATCAGTTGTTAGCAGAGGTATAAACAGGAACTCTTAGTGCTTCTGGGAAAAAAAAACTTACTATAAGGTTTATAAGTAATATTTTTTAAATAATTACAAATTGTAAAACAAGCCCTTTGAGTCATCAATCCACTTCTAAGAATATACTTAAAAATAAGAATCAATGAATTTAAAGGTATCACTAAAAGATTACTCATAACAGCATTCTTTACAATCACAAATAAACAAACTGAAGGTCTCAAAACAAGATATTGATAAAACAAATTATGATATATCCAGAAGAACATTACATGAGATTGCAAGATACATGGAACCTAATAAATGGGAGGAGGGGAGTTTTAAGGTAATACAAGGCCAATATATTTATATCTTCAAATTTTTAAGAAACAAAAACAGAAAAGCAGAAACACACTTATGCAGTGTATTTAAGATACATGCAGTTTAAGAAAGAATTATTGTAGCCCTATCTTTATTTTAAATTGTGTAGAAGCATAATTCATATTGATGAGGAAATTTAAGTCTATTTTCCTTTCAGAGAAACCAAGCGGGTAGGAGAAGATAAACCTAGAATTCTAGGCTCTCCTTTCTAAAGCTTGGATCCGACAGTTAAATCCAGGCAGTATTAAAGACGGGGCTGTGAAACACTATGTTTTTAAAGAATACTTTTCCAATGGTTAATGCGTGTGAATCACTGTTGTAAGTACTCTAGAAATACTAACTCTCTTAGTCTAATGTTTCTAACAAACATATGAGATAGGAAATCTCCAACATACCTTTATGCAGTTGTAAAGTAGCAAGCACAAGGAGGATAAACAACTAGTCCAAGGTCACAGCTTACACAAGGTAGAGCCAGGTTTTCAACTGAAAACCGTTGGACACCAGAGCTAAGTTTAACCACTATGTTAAGACGCCTCTATATTCTTTTTCCTTCTTCTACATTTTCCGTGGTCTCCATGGCCTCATACCATCATTACTCTTTTTTATATCCCAAAACTCCTGAATTTTGTTGATTTGTATTTTTATCATTTATCACTAAAATGTATAACAATTGTTTTCATTTCGTATTCTCTTACCTACTGTGAAAATTGTGTGACTTAATTGACATTTACAAAGATTTGAAAGCTCGCTAGTTTTGCCAAGTTGTCCCATTCATCTCTTTCTAAAGTTCTCCCCTAAATTGGCATATTAGGGTCATGTTTTCTTAAGTCATATATTTCTCTATTGAACTCAAGGTTTAATAAGAGTTTAGTTTGATCTAAAATTCTTGAAATACACATTACTTCCCTGATGATTTTGAAACAATGCTTCTTCACTTTCTGATTTTCATGTTATCATAGTCTGATTCTGAACCCAGCCTTATTTTTTCCAACTTATAGATATATTGAATTTTCCTTCTAGAGGCATAGAGTTTTTTTTCTTGATGTACACTTAAGCTAATTGACCCACATCAATTTATTTCTAAACATCAGTTATGACTTTAGTGTGTATATTCAAGGTGTTATTTATATATGTTTTTGAATTTTCTCCTTAAAAAACCTTTTTGTTTATTTCTGATTCCATTTATCCTATTTCATTTGCTTTGCTTTCTTTAAAATGCACAGCAATAATGCATATATTGATCTTTTTCATTCAAACTTAGTTATTTTCTTTCAAAACCTTTTTTATTCATTTTCTTTTATATTTCACTTTGCTCAATTGTCTTAAGTTTTCCTTCTATGTCACTATTTTTATAAGTGTATTTTTTAATCTATTGCCATTGAAACACTTATTTTTATACTGATATTATTTTTGTCCTTTATGTGTATACTGAAGTCTGCCACATAAATTTTTATTTCTGTCCACCGTCCTACTTTTCCCTGAGTCTTTAGATATCAATATGCAATCTTACTTCTTAGAGATAATTTGTTTTCCATTTATTTGATATAATATACACTATAAATTTCACTTAACTACAAATTTCACTTATATTATGCTATAATCTCTTTAGCAGGTTTCCAGTATGGTTCACAAAATATCTTTCATGTGTTAAGCCCATTTTCACATTTTCAATGTATTTGACTAGGACCCATTATATTTCACTTTGTATTTTTTATTTAAACCTGAACACTTTTTCCTAGGTAAGCTTGTTGCAAAAGTTTGGTGTGTAGTTTAAAGACGAAAGTAGAATAGTGAGTTAGGGTAATAAACAGATTAAGTAATAGGCAATTTAAATTTTAATCTGTTGTCATTGTCTCATGAGCATCTATCTCCCCTATGGTATGATGCAACTCTGAGATAGCCAGAAGTGTCAAAGTGGGTCCACATCCAATTTTGGGACCTTTTCATTTACAAAAAGACATACATACTGTTTTAGTTCATTCTCATGTGGCTGTAGAGAACTGACCAAGACTGGGTAATTTAAAGAAAAGAGGTTTAACTGACTCATGGTTCTACAAGGCTGGGGAGGCCTCAGGAAACTTACAATTATGGTAGAAGGGGAAGCAAGGACCTTCTTCATATGGCCGCAGGAGAGAGAAGTGCAAGCAGGGGAAATGCCAGACATTTATAAAACCATCCTATCTCATGAGAACTCACTCACTGTCACCAAAACAGCATGGGGAACTTGCCCCCATGTTCCAATCACCTCCCACCAGGACCCTCCCTCAACACATGGGGATTATGGAGATTACAATTCAAGATGACATTTGTGTGGAAACATATCACACGCACACACACACACATACACTCAGACTAGGTTGAGGGCTGATCTGAATTCTTTTTATCTACATTCCAAATATTTCAGGGTAGATCTCACCATCACATAGGAGCCAGAATTTTACACATTATCATCAGAACTTCTTTGAAGTTGGGGGAATCTTGGCCATGTTTGCCTCTGTGCCCTTTCCATTTTGGGTTGCTCTAGACTTTTAAACTCCTCTCATTAAATTTGGCAGACAATGCTAGTTAACTATCTAATATCTATTTTTCTTTGTCTTCTTTACTAACAGAAGATAGTTTGATTTAGGACTGCCATGTGCCATAAGGGATGGGTGAAAATATCAGCGAAGTCTTGAAATAAAGTAAAAAAAAAAAAAAAAAAATATATATATATATATATTCTACTGGATGTGATCCAGGAATGATACTTGATATGGTTTGGCTGCGTCACCACCCAAATCTCATATCGAATTGTAGCTCCCAAAATTCTCATGTGTTGTGGGAGGGGCCTGGTGGGAGGTAATCCTGGGGGTGGGTCTTTCCCATGCTGTTCTAGTGATAGTAAATAAGTTTCATGAGATCTGATGGTTTTATAAAGGAGAGTTCCCCTGCACATGGTCTCTTGCCTGTCACCATGTAAGATGTGACTTAGCTGCTCCTTCACCTTCTGCCATGATTGTGAGGTCCCCTCTCAACCATGTGGAACTGTGAATCCGTTAAACCTCTTTTTCTTTATACATTGCCCAGTCTTTCGTATGTCTTTATTAGCAGTGTGAAAGCAAACTAAGACAGTAAATTAGTGCCAGGTAGTGGGGTTCTGCTGTAAAGATACCTGAAAATGTGGAAGTGACTTTGGAGTTTGGTGACAGGCAGAGATTGGAACAGTTTGGAGGACTCAGAAGAGAACAGAAAGATATAGGAAAATTTGAAACTTCCTGGAGACTTGTTGAATGATTTTAACCAAAATACTGATAGTGATATGGACAATGAAGTCCAGGTTGGGGTGGTCTCAGATGGGGATAAGTAACTTGTTGGGAACTGGAATAAAGGTGACCCTTTCTATGTTTTTAGCAAAGAGACTGATGACATGTTGCCCCTACCCTAGAGATTTATAGAACTTTGAGCTGGAGAGAGATAATTTAAGGTATCTAAGAAGAAATTTCTAAGCAGTAAAGCATTCAAGAGGTAACTTGGGCACTGCCAAAAGCATTCAGTTTTATGTTTTCACAAAGACACATTTTAGAATTGGAACTTATGTTTAAAAGGGAAGCAGAGCATAAGAGCTCAAAAAATATGCAGCCTGGTAATGCAGTAGAAAAGAAAAACCCATTTTCTAAGAACAAATTCAAACAGGGTGTAGAAATTTGAATAAGTAATGAGGAGCCAAATGTTAATCACCAAAACAATGGGGAAAATATCTCCAGGACATGTCAGAGACCTTCACAGCAGCCCTTCCCATCACAGGCCTGGAAGCCTAGGAGGAAAAAAATGGTTTCTTGGGCTGGGCCCAGGGCCCCCCTGGTCTGTGCAGCCTAGGGACTTGGTGCCTTTCATTCCAGGTGCTCCAGCTATGGCTAAAAGAAGCTGAGTTACAGCTCAGGCCACAGTTTCAGAAGGTGCAAGCCTCAAGCCTTGGTGGCTTACATGTGGTATTGGGCCTGTGGGTGCACAGAAGTCAAGAATTGAGGTATGGAAACCTCCACCTGGATTTCAGAGGGTGTGTAGAAATGCTTGGATGTCTAGGCAGAGGTGTGCTGCAGGGGAAGAAACCTCATGGAGAACCTCTGCTAGGGCAGAGCAGAAGGGAACTGTGCAGTGGGAGCTCCCACACAGAGTCTGGGGCCACTGCCTAGTAAAGCTGTGTGAAGAGGACGACTGTCCTCCAGACCCCAGAATAGTATATCCACTGATAGCTTGCACTGTGTGCCTGGAAAAGCTGCAGACACTAAACACCAGCCTATGAAAGCAGTCAGGGAAAGGGCTTTACCCTGCAAAGCCACAGGGGCAGAGCTGGCCAGGACCATGGGAACCCAACTCCTGCATCACTGTGACCTGGATGTAAGACAAGGAGTCAAAGGAGATGATTTTGCAGCTTTCCGCCCTGCTGGATTTTGGACTTGCGTGAGGCCTTTAACCCTTTTGTTTTGGCCAATTTCTCCCATTTGGAAGAGATGTATTTACCCAAAGCTTGTACCCCTATTGTACCTCGACAGTAACAACTTGCTTTTGATTTTACAGGCTCATAGGTAGAAGGGACTGGCCCTGAGTCAGATGAGACACTGGACTGTGGGCTTTTGAATCAATGTTGAAATGAGTTAAGACTTTGAGGGACTGTCAGGAAGGCATGATTGGTTTTGAAATGTGAGGATATGAGATTTACAAGAGGCCAGGGGAGGAATAATATGGTTAGGCTGTTTCCCCACCCAAATCTCATCTTAAATTGTAGCTCCCATAATCCCTACATGTCATGGGTATGATCTGGTGGGAGGTAATTGAATCCTAGTGGTTGGCCTTTATCATGCTGTTCTAGTGATATTGATTAAGTCTCATGAGATTCAATGGTTTTATGAAGGGGAGTTCCCCTGCACATGCTTTCTTGCCTGCCACCACGTAAGATATGACATAGCTTCTCGTTTGCTTTCTACTATGACTGTGAGGCCTCTCCAACTACGTGTAACTGTGAGTCCATTAAACCTCTTTTTCTTTACAAATTACCTAGTCTCAGGTATGTTTTTATTAGCAGCATAAAAACAGACTAATGCAATATTATTTTTCCAAAATAACTAAAATATTGAGCAGGCCAGTGCCATAGCTCCTTACCCTTCAACATGTATTTGCCAGCAGGGAGAGCAGCCATTGTGTGGGCATGACTACATCACAGGAAAAACAGAGAATGAATGCCTGGGTTCCTGTGTCTTTTAATGACTGTGCTTGCTCCGGACTTGCTTTCTTCATTGTTATAGTGGTTACAGGAGAAAAATAAGTCTTGCTTTATTAAGTGTCAGAAGTTGAATATCTGATATGTGGAAATCATAAAAATTCAAATGATGTGGGAAACTCACAAATTTTAAAAAAGAGGAAAGAAAAGAAAAGGAAAGCATTTCACTTACTAGCTTTTACTTCCAAAATTTCTGAAATTCAGTCTTACTCATTGTGTTGGGTGACTGTTTCATTCCTAAACAAATAACTATGCATAGGAGATAGGAGTTGGGGGAACCAGACTTTCATTCTTACTTATGAAACCAAGAGGTAATCAGTTTTACTTGGGAAATAGATAATATAAATGAAAAACAAAGACAAAAAAAGAAAAAGCAGAGTATCATTACAAGGAACAAAGTAACTATATATTTAGAAAGGCAAAATGACTCCCCAGGGTGAGTATACGTGTGTGTGTGGGCGCGCGCGCCTATGTGCTGTCTGTGTGTGTGTGATATAATTAAGTAATTTTACCTAACTTCAGCTGACAAATATTGGCAGCAGCAAGGATGTTTGCAATCCATAGTTTCTCCTCTAGCCTGTCACACGACAGAGTAGCTTTTGCTGTGATGGGATGTCTGCATAATTTCCAGCTTCTGCTTTAACACAACTACTGTCAATCAAGGTTCAGGAGGTTACTATAAGCAGCTTTTACACTGTGATCTAACCTACTTGTTTAAAATAAGTTGGTTTTACTTTTTGGTCTGTGGCATATAGTTTAGAAAAATCTAGTTCCTTATTGCATCCGGCCAAAGTCTGCCATACTCATCTATCTGTTCACCTATTGAGGTTGGAAGTACAGGTGCCTCCCCATTCTGGCTAAAATAAAGTTTGTTTTTTTAAGTGTGTGTGTGTGTTTTAAATTGTTATTTTTACTTTCTGTTGCTTTTATTGTTACTGGTTCCAGTTAAGAAATGACAAGATGATTTCCCCACCATCTTACACCAAAGGACATCACATACTACCTATATTCATAAAATTATATACATTGCTATTGAATTTATATTCCAAATTTCAGATTGATTTATACTTAATATAAAAGTATAACTTTCTAAAATACAATGTTTTACTATACCAAATCTGTCCTCAAACTATCAAAAGCAAGTTTGTTAAAAGATAAAATCCAGTATTCTTACCTTGGAATGCATGTATTTATCTAAGTTAATTAAACTACATAGTGTCTCCAATTGTACTCTGTGCTTCTTCAAGTTTATGCATGTGTCCAGGCTGTTTATTTTAATCTAAAATATCATTTTGGTCAATCAACAAAGTGTCAATATTTATACCTGATATCATGGAAAATTCTCATCCATTTACTCAACAGCCAAATATTATCATTTTGAATTTTTGTGCCATTTACCATACTCTTTTCTATAATTTATGTATTTAAATAATGTCATTTTTTATGTTGAAGTGTCTTACCTTCTCTACAAGATATTTATGTCTATAGGGAAAGCATCTTTTTATTTCTCATGAATGTTTGCATGATAGCTTCTGTTCTAGCAGGTCTTCAGCAATTACTTGTTGAGTTACATTTTCCAAATTAAATTTTTTACAAGCATTGTTTTAAACAACTTCCATTTTTGTAGCAGAAAAAGAGAAAAAACAACAATGCTGTTACGCCAAGTATCAATTTAAATTTCCTCACTGTAATTACCCTGAGGTTACAGAGCCTAAATAAAATTTACCTAGAACAATAAAGAATTAATGTTACTAATTTACAAGAAAAAAACAAACAACCCCATCAAAAAGTGGGCAAAGGACATGAATAGACATTTCTCAAAAGAAGACATTCATACAGCCAACAGACACATGAAAAAATGCTCATCATCACTGGCCATCAGAGAAATGCAAATCAAAACCACAATGAGATACCATCTCACACCAGTTAGAATGGCAATCATTAAAAAGTCAGGAAACAACAGGTGCTGGAGAGGATGTGGAGAAATAGGAACACTTTTACACTGTTGGTGGGATTGTAAACTAGTTCAACCATTATGGAAAACAGTATGGCGATTCCTCAAGGATCTAGAACTAGATGTACCATATGACCCAGCCATCCCATTACTGGGTATATACCCAAAGGATTATAAATTATGCTGCTATAAAGACACATGCACACGTATGTTTATTGCAGCACTATTCACAATAGCAAAGACTTGGAATCAACCCAAATGTCCATCAGTGACAGATTGGATTAAGAAAATGTGGCACATATACACCATGGAATACTATGCAGCCATAAAAAAGGATGAGTTTGAGTCCTTTGTAGGGACTTGGATGCAGCTGGAATCCATCATTCTTAGCAAACTATCACAAGAACAGAAAACCAAACACCGCATGTTCTCACTCATAGGTGGGAACTGAACAATGAGATCACTCGGACTCAGGAAGGGGAACATCACACACCGGGGCCTATCATGGGGAGGGGGGAGGGGGGAGGGATTGCATTGGGAGTTATACCTGATGTAAATGACGAGTTGATGGGTGCAGCACAGCAACATGGCACAAGTATACATATGTAACAAACCTGCACGTTATGCACATGTACCCTACAACTTAAAGTATAATAATAATAAATAAATAAATAAATTTAAAAAAAAAAAAAAAAAAAAAGAATTAATGTTACTGACATGCACTTAAGAAAGTAAGTAGATGATGATAGAAAATATAATTTTTTAAATGGAAAGAAAAACCTCTATGACTTCTGTTTGATTCTCTGTCCTAGTGACCTGGAACTTAGTCAGGAGTGAGTGATCAGAGCCTTGAAAACACAAAGATGCAGCATATATGCCTCCATGAGAGAAATAATTTTTGAGCTAATGTCTTCAAAATTCAAAATTCTTCCAGATCTCTTTTCCCAGTGATTTTTCAGCGTTCTATACATTGTCTAAAAATACAGACATGAAATGTCCACCGTTGTATGAATCTGGTGTCAAAACTGAACTTACACTCCGTCTCAAAAAAAAAAAAAAAAACTGAACTTACTCTGTTTCATTTGACAGATGGTTTATCCTTTTCGATTTTCTACCTACCTTCTATTTTCAGACGAATGGCCTAGATATCTAATGCCATATAGAAAACTCCACAACGTAGTGGTATAAAACGTGTGTTGCTCACAAATCTGTTGTCTGGGCTGGTGTCTGAGAGGCCCAGCTAGTTTCTGCTCCACTCTGTCACCCAGGGCAGCTTGAGGCCGATGGTCCAGAATCATCTGAAATCTCATTTACTCACACACTAGTACCTGGATGGAGAAGACTTGTTTGGACACTGGAATGGCTAGGAGTCCTTGGGCAACTCTCTTTATTTCTACATGGGTATCCCAGCATAGCAGCTTCCAAGTAGATGGCATTGTTAAATGAATCCCCAGACTCTAAAGCATGTTTTCCAGGAGATAGAGAGAATACCAAGAGTAATTTGATATGACTCAGCCTTGAAATTCACACTGTATGTGTTCATTCACATTCTGTGGGTTGGAGCAGTCACAAGCCCCTTCCTAAATTCAAAAAGAGAAAACGTAGATCTAATTTCTCTCTGAAAGGAAATGCATTATTTGACTGAAAATATTGCTGTGGTCATTGCTGAAAAATCCAATCTGTCTCAGTACACTTACTTTTTCTCAGAAATTTGCTCAAATATATAGTTACTTATAGTAGCAAAACATTCCATAATTACTGATTATCCTTTAACAACAATTATTTATAAACAATGTTTATAAATAAATAAAACAATTAAATGTTTTATTTATTTATGTTTTATTATTTTTAAGTACAAAAAAAGCAAAAGATTCTATAATATATACCTATCGGATTGGCTCTCAAAATGTCGATAATATAGTCATCATGTTTTCTTTAGGGGTTTTATTTCCTTTCTTTCTCTCTCACTTTCACTCTTTCATCTCTTCAACCTGTCCAACAAAACGTTATAGAAGACGCTTCTGGTTTCGTCTCCCCAGTAGGATTATCCCCTCCTCTTTAATCCACCCCAAATTTATTTTCTGAATATGAAGTGATGTAAAACAGTTGTATTTTTACACATGGACAAAATTCATCTCAGCACAATTAATCATATAATCTATCCTATCACTGATATTTTTACTCCGCTTCATTGAGATATAACTTACATCACAATAAAGTTCATCAATTTTGTATGTGCAATTTGCAAGTGTTGACAAATGCATTTGGTTATGTAATTACAAGAATAGTTATAATACAGACCATGTAAATAACCCCCAAAAGTTCCCTATGCCGTTTTTAGTCATTCCTCTCTTCAGCCTCGTCCCTGAGAAAGCAGTGACTGGTGTTCTGTTTGCGGTTTTCTGTCTTTTAGAATTGCACATAAATAAAATAATAAAGTGGGCATCAGATAGGTCTGCTTCTTATACTTAACATAAATCGGCTGATACCCACTTATGTATTTTGTTTCTCTGTACCAGTAGTTCATTCCTTTTTTAAATTGAGTTATTATTGAGTAGTTTTGATTGTATGGCTACATATACATATATAAATAATATTTTTAAGCATTGCATATTATATATTTTTTTCAAGCATTTACCCATTGAACATTTGTGTTATATCCCATTGTTAACTATTATGAATAAAGCTAATGTTATGAATTGATATGGGTTGGCTGTGTCACCACCCAAATCTCAACTTGAATGATATCTCCTAGAATTCCCACACGTTGTTGGAGGGACCCCAGGGGAGGTAACTGAATCATGGAGGCCTGTATTTCCTGTGGTATTCTTGTGATTGTGAACAAGTCTCACAAGATCTGATGGGTTTATCAGGGGTTTCTACTTTTGCATCCTCCTCATTTTCTTTTCTCATTGCCACGTAAGAAGTGCCTCTTGCCTCCTGCCATGATTCTGAGGCCTCCCCAGCCGTCTGTAAGTGTAAGTGCAGTTAAACCTCTTTTTCTCCCAAGTCTAAGGTTTGTCTTTATTAGCAGCATGAAAATGGAGTAATACGGTAAACTGGTACCAGCAGAGTTGGGCGCTGCTGAAAAGATACCTGAAAATGTGGAAGCGACTTGGGAATTGGGTAACAGGCAGAGTTTGGAACAGTTTCCGGAGCTCAGAAGACGGAAAAATGTGGGAAAGTTGGAAACTTATTTCAGCCTTGTTGAATGGATTTTCTCAAAATGCTGATAGTGATATGGGCAATTTGTTATTGCCAACAAATGGGCAATAAACTCAAAATGCTGATAGTGATATGGGCTGAGTTGGTCTCAGATAGAGATGAGGAACTTTTTGAGAACTGGAGCAGTGGTAATTCTTGTTACATTTTATCAAAGAGACTGGCAACATTTTGCCCCTACCCTAGAGATTTGTGGAACTTTGAACTTCAGAAAGATGATTTAGCAGAAGATGATCTGGCAGAAGAAATTTCTAAGCAACCAAGCAAACAGAAGGTGACTTAGGTACTGTTAAAGGCATTCAGTTTTATAAGGGAAGCAGAGCATAAAAGTTTGGAAAATTTACATCCTGACTATGCAATAGAAAAGAAAAACCCATTTTCTGGGGAGAAATTCAAGCCGGGTGCAGAAATTTACATAAGTAGAAAGGAGCCTATTGTTAATCCCCAAGACCAAGAGCACAATATCTCCAGGCCATGTCAGAGACCTTCATAGCAGCCCCTCCCATTACAGGCCTGAAGGCCCAGTAGGACAAAATGGTTTCACGGTCCAGATCCCAGAGTCCCTGTGTTGTGTGCAGCCTAGGGACTTGGTGACTTGTGTCCCAGCTGCTCCAGTTGTGGCTGAAAGGAGCAAATGTACAGCTTGGGCTGTGGTTTTAGAGAGGGGAAAGCCTTGGCAGCTTTCATGTGGTATTGAACCTGTGGGTGCACAGAAGTCAAGAACTTAAGTTTGGGAACCTCCACCTAGATTTCAGAAGATGGATGGAAACACCTGGGTGCCCAGTCAAGAGGTTGCTGCAGGGTGAGTCCCTCATGGAGAACCTCTGCTTGGGTAGTGCAGAAGGGGAATGTGGGGTCAGAGCCCCCACACAGAGTCTTTACTGAGGCACTGCCAAGTGGAGCTGTGAGAAGACGGCCACCATCCTCAGAACCCAGAATAGTAGATCCACTCACAGCTTGCACCATGAGCCTGGAAAAGCCACAGACACTCAACACCACATTGGGAAGCAGCCAGGAAGGAAGTTGTACCCTGCAAAGCCACAGGGGTGGAGCTGCCCAAGACCATGGGAACCCACCCCTTACATCAGCGTAACCCAGATGTGAGACCTGGATTCAAAGGAGATAATTATGGAGCTTTAAAATTTGACCACCCCACTGGATTTTGGACTTGCATAGGCCCTGCAACCCCTATGTTTGGCCAATTTCTCCCATTTGAAGTGGCTGTATTTACCCAATATCTATACCCCCATTGTATCTAGAAAGTAACTAGCTTGCTTTTAATTTTACAGATCCATAGGCAGAAGGGACTTGTATTGTCTCAGGTGAAACTTTAGACTGTTTATTTTTGGGTTAATCCTGAAATGAGTTAAGACTTTGGAAGACCATTGAGAAGGCATGATTTATTTTGAAATGTGAGGATAAGAGATTTGGAGGAGACAGAGATGGAATTATATGGTTTGGTTGTGTTCTCATCCAAATCTCAACTTGAATTGTGTCTCTCAGAATTCCCATGTGTTGTAGGAGGGACCCAGGGGGAGGTATTTGAATCATGTGGGCTGGTTTTTCCTGTGCTATTCTTGTGATACCGAATAAGTCTCACAAGATCTGATGGGTTTATCAGGGGTTTCCACTTTTGCTTCCTCCTCATTTTTTCTTGCCACCACCATGTAATGATTCACCTCCCATCATGATTCTGAGGCCTCCTCAGCCATGTGGAAGGGTAAGTCCAATTAAAGCTCTTTCTCTTCCCAGTCTTGGGTATGTCTTCATTAGCAGCATGAAAATGGACTAATACAGTAAATATTCATAAATGTTTGTGTAGATATATATTTTAATTGAGAGGGTAGAGTTTTGCCTTGGGTTTCCTGCGTCCTACCACAAGTTCATGCTTAATTTTATAAGAAATTGCCAAATCATTTCCTAAAGTGGCCCACCAGCAATAGGTGAGTGTTCCAGTTTGTTTATATTCTCAACATTATATTTTCTGTTTTGGGGTGGGATATTATCTGGTGGATGTATAATACTATTTCATTGTAATTTCATTTTGTATTTTTCTCCAGATCGGTGATTTTGAGCACATTTTTATGTGCTTATTTACTTTTTGTATATCTTCTCTAGAGAAGAGTATGTTCATCTTTTGTCAATTTTTAGTATGGTTTGTCTTTTTATTACTGAGAAGTAAGAAGAAAGAACTTTATCAAAGTTTTGCAAGTAGTTTCCCCAAATTGTAGCACTTGTTATTTCTTTTACAGTTTCTTTCAAGCAGCAAAAGATTTTAATATAATGAAGCCCTTACATAAAAAAAAAAAAGCATTAGCTCCCATCCTTCTTAGCTAATCAAAGTTATCTTTCCCCCAAATTCCTCCTCCCTCTCCTGAGTTATAAATAAATACTCAACTCTTCCTTCAAAATGTATCCAATATCCTCTGACTACTTGCTATCTGATATATAGTTTGGATATTTGTCTCTTCCACGTTTCATGTTGAAATGTGATTCCCAATGTTGGAGGTGAGGCCTAGCGGGAGGTGTTTGGGTCATGGATGTAGATTCCCCATGAATGGCTTGGTGCCTTCCCTATTGTAATGAATTTATGTGAGATCTCATTGTTAAAAAAAGTCTGGGACCTCCCTCTCTCTTTCTTGCTTCCTCGCTCACCATGTACCACACCTGCTCCCCCTTCACCTTCTGCCGTGAGCAGAAACTTCCTGAAGCCCACACTAGAAGTGGAGGCCATCACTATGCTTATTATAGTCTACAGGACAATGGGTCACAAATGCAAAAATAAAATTCTTTTCTTTGTATTAAAATTACCCAGCCTCAGGTACTCCTTTATAGAAACTCAAAATCGACTAATACACTATCTCGTCTTTGATTACTTTGGTAAATCAATATCATGTTTGAGCAGAGTGATGGTAATAATCTTTTCATCAGTGTCCTTGCTTCTGTTTTTCCCTGTTCACAGTCTATTCTTACTACTGAATCTAGGGTGATTCTGTTAAAACATGTTAGAGTATACCTTTCACCTGCTCAAAATATTCTATGATTTTAATTTTACTTATAAAAAGGTCAAGTATTGAAAATATCCTGAAAGATTCTGAAAATTAATCCCTCTCTCATTCCATTACTCCTCTGTTCTTATTTCCATTTCCTCTTCATTCTTCTCCCAAGTAACTCATCAATTTTCTTCATGCATACTGGGATACTCCTACTTTTGAGGTTTTTGCATTGCTGTTCCCTCAGCTTGAAATAATCTCTCCGCAGAACACCGCACACTTCACTCTTTCTTCTCCTTTGTGTCTTTGCCAAAATATTATTTTCTCAGTAAAGCCCTTAAGAACCACCTATTACAAATTGAATCCCTACACTTCTACAAACTTTTCGGTTTTATTTTTTCTGTGATTTTATTGTAATCTGATAACATATGTATTTTTACTTTATCTTTTATGCATTTCACCTCCAATAAAAGAATATTATGAAATCACGGTTTATTTTCCTTTTTATTTACAATTGTATCAGTGCTAAAAGCATTTCTGACATATACGTAGCATGACATAAACACTTGTTAAATTAGTGAATTAATGCACCTTCCTTAAGAAATACAGAAAATAGTTTGAAAGGACAGTTCATCCATTCAACAAATATTTATTGAACATCTTCTAAATTTTTAGGAATTCAGAATCCCTGCTTTTAAATGGAAATCTCAGTTTATGCTACATCCCTATACTCTACCATACTCTATTAAATGTAAATACATTAGCACTTTATGGAATTTTTAACAATTTCAACAAAGAACAGAGTAATACTGAGGATTAATAAGTTTGCTCTCAGACTTAAGCAAAGACAACCTCTGTAAAGGATTTTGTTTTTTGACAAAAAGGGGATAAAATTGACTTAAGCAAATATAAGTGGTTGAAGAAAACTAGTATTCTGAAGACAAAATTATCTTGATGAGTAGTAAGCAAACAGAATTTGATGAGGGGACATTTCTCCATCTGTGTTTTGGGTGGAGCTAGCTTTGGCTTAGGGTAAAAGCAACAAAATTGTAGAGAACTCAAATACTTTTACTTCTGAAATCTTGAAATTCCTCAGCAGATGTGGAGGACCCTGTCATTAAAGGAAAAACAGTGATACTAATTGTCCTTGCTGCTCCAAACCCTTGAAATACTTCAGTGACACAACATTTTTCTAAGGGCAAAGTATAAAATCCTTAATAGGACTCAGAGAAGAATGCATTATCCAGCCACTGCTTACTGTTCCGAATTCATCTCTTCATCCTTCTTGTAATCAGTGCACTCTTAGTGAAAACAGTAAACCCAAATCTCCATTATCTTCTTTATGCTTTATCCCTGTCCTTCAATATGCTGTACAATCTACCTGGAATGTTCGCCTGCTTCTTAATCCTCTCTTCACCTGGAGAACTCCTACTCACTCTCTTGTTCTCTGTCTCGATGTCACAGTACCTTGTTTTCTCAAGATGCTGTGTGATTATCATTTCATACTAAACTTAACCTGAATATACACCTTAGTATTGTAAACTGGGGTTGCTTGTTTACATTTTCTCTTTCATTGGCCTCCTGAAAGCAGAAACTGGATTTTGTTCACTTGACATATCCAGTGTCAAGTACTGAGTGTAGCAAAAGGCTGCTGCTCCATAAATGTGTGTTAAACAAGTTAAGTGAATGGATCTTTCCCTTCTGCTTTCTCCTCTTTGTTACCACGAGAGTTTTTATATATACATATATAGGCATATGTAAAAGAAACTAATATATACATGTTTATGTATATATGTTTATATACACACACACATACATACACATATACATAAAAGTTGAGCTTAGTACTAGACACTAGGTGCGCTAAGTGAACAGGCTCTGAGGGCCTCTGGGCTCTTCCTCTTTCCAGCCAGAGAGTGATAGCAGTTTTCTAATGGTGCTAATCTCTGGTAAACCATCCACGTTTGCTTTCTCACCTGGATAACTAACACTTAAAAAATTCCGGGTGATTTCTGTTTTTATGAGTGGACCCTGTCCATAGTTTCTTTTACATAGTTTACTCATATTCCACAATACAGGGCATTGCTTATAGTTTTCAGTGAATAAACATTTAATGCTGATTATGTAAGAAATGGTGACATGAGATAGATATGTAAGATAAAAGACCAAGTAGTTCTGCTCTGGCATCCTTTCTGTTTTTCAGAACAAGCCTCAGCCCTAACATTTGTTGCTTCCTTTGTGTTGATTGTGTTTACCTGGTTAACACCTACTGATTTATTCTAATACCAGTTCAAGCACTTCCTCCTCAGACCATGTCACACACACAAGGGAGGCTTTTTATTTTCATCCTTTACACTATTTTATATATGTCCATTACATTAATTAGAACTGGTAATTATGTATTAACTTTTGAGAATATTTGGCTAACATCTGTTTCCTTCCCTAGAGTATATATTCTGTAAAAGAAGGGTAGTGTCCTATTTACTCAATACTGTACCTCCAGATCACAGGACTGACTTGATATCTAGCAATTATAAATTCTTGAATGAATAAAGAAAAAAGTGAAGAAACACGAAGGATTCGCAGAATGCAAGATTTTTAAGAAAACTAGACACTAGGGTGAAAGTAAAGGAAATGATATGTCTAAATTGGATTGAAAGGCAGGATTAAATTTTACATATTCATGTGTATGTATAATTCAATCAGTAGTGAGAAGTATTGAAGTGTTTTAACTGTGGGAATTAGTGAAATTCTATTTGCATTTCAACAAAATCAGTGATAATAGTTTCAATTATTCATTGTTGAGAATCTCATAGGAACACAAAGACTATGATTTGGAGTCAAAATAAATTTCCACTTGCTTCTCAATTTAATCATCAAGAGAAAATAAATCACTTTTTACTGTTTATTTGTAAATTTATTACTCTATTCATTTTATGCTATATTGTTGACTTCACCTCAGCACCCCCACCTCCACACTATAATACATTAAACTGATGTCCTTAAGGAATTAACTGAAATGATTATCAGAGTCCCTTTTCTGAGGTACATAAAACAGTAGTTGGCCATTTTCTTAAATGTGTGTCATTTGGATTGTTTTCAAAGGAATGTTACCATCTTTCATTTCTGTAGTTGTTTTATTGTTCACAGAGGTTAGAACATAGAGAAAATGAGCATCTTAATTTCCTTAGTAACTTTGGACTTAGGATCTTGAACCATAATATAACCTGTGTGTCTCTTCAGAAATAATAAAAGGAAAGATTTACAACATGTTTAACTTTAAAAAGGGAATAAACTAGCATTCCATATGCTACTCTACACCAATTAAATTAAGGTGTCTAAGATATTCAATTGTTAGTCTAAAGATTTTGAAAACAATAGGTTGTTACTACATTGTTCCAATGGCAAGCAGGGCCAGCTACATAATTTCTAGGTAGACCCAGTGCCAAATGAAAATGTGACACTCTCTGTTCAAAGATCAGAAAAAAAACCTTTTCTCACATGGTATTTATTTTCTTTCTTGCATGGTAAATGTATGCTATTTAATGTTGAACTGTCCTGGGCACAGGGATACTCAGTTTGTACAGACCATCACAGGCATGCCCTGCAAATCCACACTTGGGGCAAGCACATCCTGATCTAAATTTCCCTATACCTCTGCTGAGTGCTTTGGGCTACAGTGGTCTTTGGGTATGAATGGAGAAGAGGGTCACTAAGAACTTATTCTGGGTGGGAAATTGGTGAGAGGCAGAACCACACGTGAGCAGACGCTTCCAGCACATGCTCTGTTGTCCCATCAGATCTCGCTTACAAAACCAACTCAAAGATACAATTTTTAAGCACTTCAAGATGGCCACTGGAGAGCATCAAGCCCCAGGTATGAGGTCCCACTGGGAGTTCAGGGTCCTGTGTCGCTCCACTGGTTATTTACATGTTAAGTCAGGCATCATGGTAAGTGTAAGATTACAGCCTCAACCAACAAGTCATTCTATGTAAGAAACAGGACTGCCTAAGATCATCAGTATAAGCCAGCCATGAGCTGTATACATTTGGATTTAAATGACTTCCTCTTTACACATTTGAAAAAGTGTGACCGATTCAAGTTTATAGATTTGTCCAAGTGTGATTATTCCTTCAGTTTGCTAGTAATGGATTTGACCACCAATGGTAGCATGCTACAAGATTATTCCTAGTGGCATTTCAGTGGCTTCACCTCCAAAGCTCCAGATCAATTTGTACAATAAATTGGGAAAGTGCGCTTATTTTTACCATGCCCTCCCTAACATGCTTACACTTCCCTGGAGCATCCAAAGACTGCTTTACTAGAAAGTTTTTCAGTTCTACTCAATAAATTACCTTGTTTCAAAACTGTCTGTTTCTCCTCTATACACCCTCATTTTTTTAAAAAATGAATTTCTAATTCAGTTCCTATCTACTGTCACCTAACTCACTAAATGGAATTTATATCTCAATTTTATTTCAATAATTGACTTCTGAGAACACTAAGAGAAGCTCAGAATCTTACAAATTGTGACAATGGTGACTCTAAGATCCCTGTAATAAAGATTAATTATGCCATTGACAGATGCTAATAATGCTCTACAAATAATATTAAAGGGAAAAATCCAACTATATATTCCCAGTGACAAAAAATTACGTAATATAAGGGCAATTTAGTTTAGTGGTTAGATTTATATCCTAAATATGTGTCTTCCTCTAAATAGCCATGTGACCTTTGGCCTGAATTTTCTTTTTTGTAAAATGTGATGAGAGTTTCAAAGATGTATTCAAAATTGTCTTTTATTGGAAACACGGCATTTTGTTTCTGTCTCCGGGAAGGCAAAAGTTATTTGGGAGAAGTAGAGAATCACATAGTGGGAATACTCCAACACCTTAACGCCAAGACCACACGTAGGTGAAAGAAGGACAAACACGAATGAGGAGTGTTTCTAGAAATGGGAAACGTGATTTTTGGTACAAGGCCATGGTGGGAACTTCTTAGCGTAGGGTTCATGGTTAGACTTAAAACATGACCCAAATTCCAAGCAAAGTACTGTGTTTATGTCAAATTATTTTATGATTCTACCAGATTAGCAGAAAAAAACAGTAATCAAAATGTGATTTTAAATGCCAATAACTTGTAGGTTTCCTACAGGCCATAGAAGGAACTTCAGGGTTGTATGAGGCAATACGTATGTTATTCAGTGCTTAGGAGCAGAAGATAGCCTGAAGTAGGTGAGTGAATAATTCATATCAAGAAGTACAAGGTTGATGGGTTTATATTTTCATGGGAACAAATCTAGTTTTGAAAAGTTACTTTTTTAAGCAAATAAGTATGTAATGTTAGAGTATATGGTAAAAAAACAATTGGAGTCATTAGATCCTAAATCCTCCTGTCACGGAGCCATCCGAGTTTGTGGACTGTTGACTATCTGAGAATACAGTCCCTAAAGCTTCTCTGATCTCTGGCAGGATATTGGAATGTGTTCCATTCTTTGGCAAAATTGCCCAATACACAAAACTTACCTTAGGAATTTTCCAATTCTTTTTTGATCCCCCAATATATTGAACAAATTTTCACTTCTTGATATTCTTTTAATTCGGAATTAAAAAGACAAATTTCTGAAACATAACTTAGTAGAATGCTTTTAAATTTTAAAGTAAATAGTTGCAGTATTCCAAGGATATGATATTTTCCAGAAATACTTCATTAGTTTAAAAGTGCCTAGATTACATTATTATTGTATACTAACTCCCATCTATACTACAATGTATTTCTAAAATGTCCCATATGTTCGTATCATATGTGTCCTCTATCTGTATAAGGATTTTGATCAGTAAAGACAAAATGAATGAATGTTTTGGTAGAATGTGCAAGGCATGTGTTTTTAGGACTCTCAGTAAGGTACCCATTCTAGTCATTGTTTGGGCCAGTCTTCAGAAGGTGATTTTGCCGGGTGCAGTGACTCATAGCTGTAATCCCAGCGTTTTGGGAGGCTGAGGTGGATCACTTGAGGCTTAGAGTTCGAGACTAGCCTGCCAATATAGTGAAATCCCGTCTCTATTAAAAGTACAAAAAGGTACTGGGGCATGGGCACGCATGCCTGTAATGCCAGTTACTGAGGAGGCTGGGGCATGAGAATCGCTTGAACCCAGGTGGCTGAGGGGCAACAAAATGAAACTCGGTCTCAGAAAAAAAAAGGTGATTTTTCTATATATTCTAGCGCAGTAAACTATTTGTTTATTAGTCAGACCTTTTCTAATCAACGTAGCAAAATATCAAACTTCAGATAATAAACAGTAGTTGAAAGATAGCTCATTCATTTGTAATTTTTTTGTTTGCTTAAATCATAAGATGTATAATTATAATTTTTTTTAAAAGCACTGAATTTCCCCATTCCTCCGTTCAGCATAGGAATACTTAAATTTGAAGAAAACAACAATTCTTGGAAGAATAATTTAATTATATTACAGAACTAAGTTATGAAGGTATCGGCACAAAATACTGCGTTCAGGTTCTTGCTAAAGTTCATGAGGTGGACTGATGACAACATAGGTGTTCAATAGTTTTTGTATTATTTTTCCTAAACTTAAGCCTAACCCTCACCTAAGCCTATAGTTATGTGTTGATTAAATTACATGTAACACAGAGCAGTCTAACTGGTATTTGAAATGAAACTGAGAAACTGCTTTTCTCCTTTAATCTTTTCTCTGTGCATTTCTATGTTTTCTAGGTTTCAAAATACTAGAGGATAAAAATTCTTAAATTTTACAAAACAGATAAAGTATGGTTTGAAATTTTTAAAAAACTGTACAGTTCCTTGAACCTCTTAGTTTAAATGTGTAAACTGTTACATATTAGCATTATCCTGGAATTATCTTATCATGAAGGGCCTTCATAGGCATCAAAACCCAATTATTAATAACACTTAGACTTAATATCCTTTATTGAATTGTATGAACCAGAATTTCTAGTGTGCCTTCAATTCTATACATTATTTGACCAAAGTAAGTATTGCCATTATGAAAACAGAGTTGATTTACCTACGAAGCATGGGTTCCATATTTGTACATAGTTGAAAAACTGCTAACAGTGGGCATTTGGGGTAATTTAAAAAAAAAAAAAAGGACACGTGGATGCATGTTTTACTTCAAATGTCACTATTTTCTTTCAGCTGTGCTGAATCTGATCTTCGATACAGTGTCGAATTTCCTAACTTGTAATGCAGGGCATTTTTTAATATTAAATGAAAAAATGTGAATTAAAAACAAAATAAAATGTTATTTAATAAAACAAACCAGATACAAAATCTTGCCTTGTATTTACAGATAAATTTTAATGGAATATTTCATGGTCTAACACAAATATGAGACCCAATGACACTAAGTCTTGTACAGCCTTTGGCTTACCCTGTATAACAAAATCTGTTATTTAAAGTAGACTATAAAATACTTTATGGTAAGTGAACTTCCAAAGACACAAAGAAAATCCTCCATAAATTTAAAAGCTTATCTGAAATCCTTATTGGCAGAAGCTTAGGTTGGATATATGATTAATTGCATTATCTTAGGTAGCTGAAATATATAATACTGGTTAGAGTGTGAAGGTTAAAAAAAATAGGTTTAGGTATTTTTGCTTCTGTTCCTACTCAACATTAGTAAACACACGTAAGTGAATGTAAAATTACCTTTACAGAGTTTCAAAATTTTGGCAATCTCAAGCAAATTTCCCTAAGTCAGCAACATTTTTTTTTAACCCTTAGTCATCGTATTACAAGGTTCATATATTCCAAGGAATATTGATTAAATGTTGTACAAATTAGATAACATTTATTTTACTGATGCTTAATTTTTAAAACCTCCATTTAGAAATTTACAAGTAAAATGGGCGTCATCGAGGAAAACTAAAATGGATGGATAATGTATGCAGTTGAATAAAAGGTATTCAAAATAATGTTTTTGGAGTAAAGAATGTTTTGTACCATCATTTTAATGACCTGTCCCTGGAAAAAAGAAAGTTCCATCTTTCAATGTCTGTTTTCAAGGTTAAGAAATGTACTAAATGAATAGACAATTCAGTAATGTCCAACAGATAACTAAAATTCAAATTTTATTTTTCCATATTTATCGGACAATTTTTTTTCTGACAAGACTATACTGAAAAATGAAGTGCAAATGGGAACCCTGTAAAAATGTTTATAAGAGTTGTACATGACATATTTTAAACGCCGCTAAGTACACATTGAATACTTTGTAAGTATATAGGCATATCAACATGCAAGTGTCATGTACCTAATATTACAATATGCATTTTGTTTTTTGAAAATGTTAATGACAAGAGTAGATTCAGTAACTATGTTTCTCCATTTTCTGTGCTTATATGGTTAATTTTGTTGGATCTTCTTTATAGCACAGAATTTATTTTTTATGCTGTCATAAATATACCCTTCCAAAAGTTATGAATTTCATGTCATAAATAGCACATTTTATTTTTGAAGCTGCATTACTGGGAACACCTGCGTTTCTGGATACCATTTTCAGAGATAAGTCTTTAAATTATTTTTAGCATGGCAGACTTGTTCTAATGTTGTTTGTGTTGAAATGTTTATGATAAAAATGGAGCTTTCTTGAGGGAGTATTTTTTGGTTGAATGAAAAGCTAAACAACAAATTCACGAATATTGATGTGAATGCAATATGAAGAAAACAGGTCAGTAATCTCAAATTCATAAATCCTTGGGTTATGACTTGACTGCATCATAGAATCTACAATAAGTACAGTAGGTACAGTTAAATAAATTTGAAAAAAGATTAAAATTGTATACATTTATAAGGAGAAAGAGTACTAGCTTTGAAAAATTTCTAGATTTTTGTTCTTTCTATTTATGAGATTTATTCAATACATTAAAAACACAGAGAAAAGCAAAAAGGATAGAGATATAACAATTCAGTTTACATTTCATAGTTTTTTTTAACCAATTGGTGACCACTGCCTTCAAACATCAATATTTTATTGCGTATGATTTTCACTATCAGTAAATATAAAGAGAAAAGTGTCTACTAGTATCATGTACACGAAAAAGCATCTGAAGAAATAAAGCATTTGAGGTTTGACAGTACTGTTTGTAAGTGTAATGTTGCATTTCATACCGCACTTAAAAGTCCATGTAGTCACTGCTGCTTTGACCCTGGATGTGGAAAAGTGCTTAAGTGCTGAGCCCTGGTAGGTTTTTGTTTTGCCCCTGCAATCTTCAAATATCTTTTAACTTTTCTTCTTTCGAAATATACAGTATGTTTCGTAGGGGAAAATAGTGTTTTTTTTTTTTTGTTTTTTTTTGTTTTTTGTTTTTTACATCTCTTTCACATTTGGGCCCATTCTCTCCAAAATAATCATACATTTCTTGATATATATATATATATGTGTGTTTGTGTATATATATGTATCAAGATATATATATCAAGATATATATATATCACTTCTTGATATATATATGCATACAAAATATGTGAAGATCAACCAAATATTATTGATAACATAACCACATAACATAGAAACATCTTACTTTAAGCATATTTTAGAGATTCACCATTGTAATTTGAGATATTCATGTTTTTATTTTTTCCTACAGAAGAGTCTGTCATTTCTGTTAGGATAATTAAATTACATCATTGCAAAATTCTTAATATGTCTATGCAGACAAAATGAAGTGGGCATTTGTGGCAATACTGTGCATTATATGAGGATTATTTATTAATAAGGAGAAATTTTTAAAATACTTAAATTGGTCTCATACAGATAATACTACTTGGTAAAATAATTCATATACATGATTTTTACTTAAAACACACCATGAATTTATAAGAAATTGTTACATTTTAAAAATTAAATATCAGATTGGATCGCAAAGTGTTGCCATTTTAATTATTTTTAAAAATCAATACAATTATATTAACATTGAAATATTTAATAGGCATGAGAAGGACTATTCTTATAAAGTTATAATATTTTGCCTTTAGGAAAAGCTAATGATAGAAAAGGAAAAACAAATGCAGATTCATACACCACAGAATACACTGAAGAACTTGGCTTTTGAGATTTCCCAGGGGGTGGGGAGTGCACTGTTATAATAGTTCCGTAAGAATGCTTCCTGGGATATCTGGTAAATAATTATTTCCTCTATTTATATTGAAGTATCATAGCCCATGTTAAAAGTGAGAGGTAGAAGGATTATTGTAAGTATGCATGGCAGAGAACTTACCAGCTATGTCCAATAACTATTGCATTCAGTATTAATAATCTCAATACATAAAAATGCTGATGATTTTAGAACCCATTCTTATATGTTGTCCCCTTTAACTCTCTTTATTATCTTGCTACTTTCAATCCATTGCCTTTGGAAGGGTATGAGTGCAAAGGGCTTGTTCAGGGGTAGAATAGAGAAAGGGAAAAAATGAATAGAAAAAAAAAGATATTTAAAAATTCCCATTAAGATACAGTGACTAACTATTAAAAGTACCTTATGTTCTTTCATTAACTACATTTGTACTTATAATAAAAGTACTACAATCTATGAAAACATGCACATATTTCAAACAAAACTGAAGAATTCCCAATTCAATGAGATATGAATCGAAATTTAAAACTCAGGTTATTTCTTTCTCTGCAATAACACTAAAAACTAATCCAAATAAAAATGTTACTGTGTCACATTAATAAGAAAAACTTAACTTGTCCTTGAATTAGTTGTATTTTAATGAATGCTTTAGTGTGTGAGAGGTGAAGATTAGCAACCTCTTGGATCTCGTTGAAGAATTCTTTAAAATCCCTTTGCATTAAGTATCCAGCAATAGAACTGCAGATATTGCACTGAGTATATTTCAATATTGCCAGTGTATATTTCAAAACAAATTCTATTATCTACACTAAGATTTCCTCTTTCCCAATATTCAAAATGCATATTATAATTACATGGGTTTCCAACATCCATACACAGCAAGTACAAGATACTTACATGTACGTACACTGTAGTTACCTATATTTTGCATAGTTTTTAGTGTGTACTTTGTGCCACTTAATAAAAAGCATTACTCAACAGTAATTCTCATTAGGTGTTTCATTTATTCGGCTGTGATTACTGGTTATTTTTTGTTTTGTATTGTTTTATCAGAAATTAGCATTTGCAAAGGGAAATAATATTGGGCAATTTGAGCGACTCTAAGTAATTGGCAATATCATGGGAAAGTTGCGGTAAAACATGAGGTTTTGCGTTTTCTCCACAATTAAAAAGCATAATGTAAAATTTCATATTTGTTGTCCACTAAATTATCTTGATGTCCAAAGAAAAACAAAAAGCATTTGAAATGTTCCCCTTGGTAACACTTTGCAATAAGTGGCACTAAATTACACGATAACTGCTATGTTACATGGAAGAACCATCACTGTCAAACAGCTGCTATACATGTGCCTATATGGAATCTCAATGCTGTTACAATCATGAGTACATAATTACAAATGAGCTTGTACTTTTGATTGAGATATTTATATTTTTACAAAGAAATAAAAATAAATGAGGTGTTAGTTTCTTTGCCATATTTGGGAAAGTTAGTTTTCTTTCTCTATTTGTTATTTTAATTGTGGGGTTTCAATGAAAGATTAAGTATCTTGAATCAATATGAGATCATCCAGTTTCTAGATTAAACTCCAATATCAGGTTCCTTAAACTGCTTCTTGGATTCTCTGGTAAAAGAAAACAAGTTGAAATTTCTCTCTCTTTTCTATTTTTCTTTCTCTCTTATACACACACATATACACACACACGAACATGCACACCATCAATACTCTGCTCATGCGCTCTGTCACAAACATTTCTTTTTCCTCCTAATTTTGATAATAATCCTATCTAGAACACGCAAAAATTGAAGAAAAAAAAAGAAAGAAAGAAAAATGCTGCTTAGACTTGATTTTGATGGAGGACAACCAATTTACACTGTAAACAGTACACTGGCAGAGAATAGCTACTTTTGGTAAAGAATAATGCTCCATATTCTACTAAGGGTGTGTGTGTGTGCACATTGCTTCCATTGAGTTCCCTACCTACTGTGCTCACTTAGAAGAGACAGAAATTGACTCTACGTGCACACAATGTGCACGTTCCAGACAATGCAATTGACATCATTCTCATTTCGAAATACTATGTCATTATTTTCTGACTTGTTGGAATAGAAATGGGCAGAATTTTTACAATTTATTTTTTGTTTGGTTGAAAATTAAATAATTTTTAAAGGTATGAAAATATAACTTCATTGCTATTATTTTCTCCAGTTCAGAACATATCTAATTTAAATCAAACTATATTTAACAGGCAAACATTTGATTAGATCCCACAAATTATAATATACCAGTGTTTATAACTAGTATAGTAATCTAGTTGTTTTAGCTAACTGGATTTATAAGAGTTCTAATGAGATTTTATATTACTCTGAAGGGTTAAAAGTCAAAAATCTTGAAATGCAACCAATTTTGAATTTCTAATTTTACAGTGCTATAAATAATGACTGAGTTATTTAGGCAACAATTTAGTTGTTGGAGCCAAGTAGAATATAGATGAAATGAAGAAGGATGTAAATACAGCATCGATGAAGAGTGGCAATTTCGTAAGTGCATCCTGAAATTAGGCTTTAAATAGTAATTGATGATGCAGTTTGTACAACTTACTTCTGTAATAAGAACCTTTCCATTTTGTACTAACAGGATGAATTTTGCTTTGTGGAGTCTTTCTAAAGATTATGCATTGAAAGATATGAACAGTTTATAAACCTAGTCTAGTTTCAATGTGTCTAGTAGCACCTACCTGATTCTCTCAAACTACCATAGTATATTAACATATTATTGCATTTTTCCACAGATGGTATGGAGTGAACTGTAAAAACAAGCATGCAATCACATCAATGCAGACTTATTTCCTTAAAATGTCATACTGTATATGATTTATTATGTTAACACTCAACCACATCATATTATTTATGTTCTGTATATTCTGAAAAAGTGCTGTTTGACTGACATCGTCCTTTTTCTTTTATAAGAAATCAACAAGATAAATGCTTCAACAATCAAAAAAAAACCTTGAAAATTCTAACATTTTCCTTAAAAGATTTATACTTTACTGATAAATACTCTAAGATACAGCACCCTTGTCTTTCATTTGATATTAATACATGATGTTGCACTCAACCATTCTTATTCCCCAAAAATATATTCCACAATACTATTTTTAAAACCATAGGCCATCATGCGTCAGACATCACAAGTATAGCTACCATATTGTCATATTTGTTTTCTTCTTAAAGGTGCAATGCTTGTAAATTGGATTTTTTTGAAATCTAACTGGAGTTTTATTCTTTAGCATATAATAAATTTAATGAGAACTAATCTAACAATATTTTATTTTACTAGAAGAAATAATAAGACTTTAGATTGACTGTGTCATATTTAAGAATACAGCATTTCTTAATGGTTAAATACACCAAAATTTTAAAATAATCCAGAGAAAGAGACTTTCACTTTGGAGTTAAAAGCATGGCAGAAATTCTCTATCACTCATTGTTTCATCAGTTTGTACCTCACAAAATGCATAGACAGGAATTTAATATAAAGAATTAGTTCATTTATACAGAAAACATATCTTAAACACTTCTTTTTGGCAAACCAACATAGGTAAGCAGCTCTGGAACTGCAAAATGAAAATTTGTAAAGTTTTAGCAAACTAAAATTTATTTTTAGGTTATTATTCAACTGTGGTTGTAATTTAAAACCTGAGGCTGTGCACTGGTTGTTAGCTTAAAATTACCTTTCCTTATAACATTGTGCTTCCATTGTATAACAAAAAAAATTAACAAGAACTAGAAAAATTTGTTGTTGAACAGTGCTAGGACATACAGACAAAAATACTAATACATGTTATCTACTTATAATATTGGTTTAAGTAATATCTAAAGGGATATAATGGACGTTAGAAAATGCTTACTTATGACTGAATTACATACAGCCAAAAAAGTTAAATATGTATCAAATAATGTTTAATTGGATTTATTATATGCACTATATACAGATACTAAAATGTCTCAAAATTGTGCCCTATGGATACTTCAATATTGTTTAGGCAGGTGAATCTTTATGAAGCAAATAAATTATAGAATCAAATTAGAGAAATGAATGAAATCTTTGTGATTCCAAAAGCAGTAAATCATTTGGAATAATTTATTGGTAAATGAAGCTACAATATCCTAATAGTAAGATCTATATAATTATAGAAGATATCATGTCATGATTGCAATTCGTACACATGGCTCCTGTATCAAATACTATATTTCAACAGCAAATCGATACAGCTTTACCAGTATAATCTCCAACATTCCAAAAACTACACTATAGTGGTTTTTTTTTTAATTTTATGTTTTCTAGGACATATGTTTCCAAAACATGTTGTCTTTGAAGACAGACATGTAGAAAACAGTAATTGTAAACCTCTAACCTTCAATTAATCATAAGTACATTAGGTCCTTCTCTAATCCTGTTACTTGTGAAAGCCGTCCAATGGTAAACTAATAAGGTCTATGACTTAAAGGGGAAGAAATGGGGGGGAAAAACTCTGCACACATTTTTTAATGTATAAAAACCACTCAGTATCATGATCCAAGGAGATGATTAACATTGTTAAGGCTGTATATTCAAGCACTGTATGTTAAAAGAGCAATGGTGTGAAATTTAGGCAGTAAGAAATGTCCTGCATTATGGATGGTACAGTAATTAAAGAATGATGCTTTCAACAGCTGATTGTTGGTATGCACTGGCTACTGATAGCAGTACAGTATGGGAGTTAATAAGGGTAGCAGACGATGGTAGAAATGAATTCTGAAAGATGATAGCCAGTTTTCTCCAGCAGTCAGCCTGGTAGTAAAACTCAGAATCTTGGCCTGCATCTTAAATGAAATACTCTTTTTTCTCTTCAGCATTGACTTGGCTGCCTTCAGCATTGATAATGGCTGTATCAGCGTCTGGTGCATCTTCAGCTCCTTTAGCTTCATTTGTTAAATACGTTCCTGTATATATTGGAAGAAAAATATATTAGCTCTGTGAGACTGGTAAAATACTCAGCATTAAAGCGACATTATCTCGGAAGAAACTTTTGCCAGATTTTTGAGACCTAATATGCTACCCAATTGACTCTTCTAAAGTTGCACTGTTTCCTTTCAGTTTTCAGGTATCCTGCAGGTGAAGTTACGGCTTGATTTACTACAGGCAAGGGCCAAACTGAAATGGGTAATAAGTAATTGTGACTTCTTTAATGATGGATAAAATCAATGTGAACCTTATAGCTGTAGCAATCAGGGTCTTTTGTTAGGATCTTTTTTTTTTTTTTTTTTTTTTTTTTTTTGAGACGGAGTCTCGCTCTGTCGCCCAGACTGGAGTGAGTGGCGTGATCTCGGCTCACTGCAAGCTCCGCCTCCCGGGTTCCCGCCATTCTCCTGTCTCAGCCTTCCGAGTAGCTGGGACTACATTTTGTTAAGATCTTAAAAATGGTCATGTTAAACTAGTCACCGTTGATTTTGGTAAACTTCTTTAAAAGTAGGTTATATTAATAAAGTGGTACCTGGCCCATTGCACAATATATATTTTCCTCACTAAATATGGCTACACAGATGTTCACAAATTGACAAACAGAAACATCAACTAAATAGTTATAGTTGGATTTCAGTTCTAGACATAAATTACAAACTTTCTTCTCTTTTTTTCTATTTTTCTGAGCCAGTGGCTTACTCTATGACATCTAGCCGTTGGCTAAACACTATTTTGTTAAGCCAATTCAACTTTAAATTTAAGTAAAATAATGAAGAATTCACTGAAATAATTTAGCATTTATCTCTATCTCCCTATTGTACACACATGTACAGAAACATATATGCACTGATGTCATATTTTATAATGAAGTTAGTCTAGAATATTTTGCCAACGTTGAATACTCTGACTGAATATAACCTACCTTTATGCCTCGCCAGGTATCGACCAAGCAGAAAGATAGAACACAGCGTGACAAATACAACTACAGCCACTATTCCTCCTATGAGAGCATGGTCAGGGCCATTCTGGCCAGCCAAAGCATTAGGATCTGGAAAAGAGAGGAAAATATTGTTCCAGTTCATGTGTTATTTAGTCATAGAATACATAACTGCATTAGAATGAATGATTTTTGAAAATTAACACAATTTTTATTAAATAATACATTAATGTGTGTTACACCAATCATCCTGTGAACAAATATTATAATATACAAGGTATCTGGGGATATAATATTTGATACATCAATCACTATTGCCTTTGAGCTTACATTTTAAGGAAAAGATTGGATAAGCAAATATACATACATGATTTTGTATAGTTATAGGCCATTCCTTCCTCCTCACCTCCATCTGAAAATATGTGTGTGTATGCCTGTATATTTCTTTGGTGTGACTAACACAACTATATTGTTATTTAGTTAAAATAATGTCATGAGAAAGCCTAAGGCCAAAAATGATATTTGAGATTTATCATTATATAAATATTATTTAAAGCTATGGAAATTGACTAATTCACCCATGGGTGTCTAGATGGGGAAAAGAAGAGGTCTGAGAACTGACCACTGGGAACTTCCATATTTAAAATTCAGGAAGAGGAAGAACTTCCAGTTTTGCAGACTGAAAAGGAGAGAACAGTCAGATAGGAAGTGATATTGGAGAAAACACTGTAGTTGATCAAAGGGAGGAATGTATTTTGGCAGGAAAGCAGGGGTTGGGACTCTGTTAAATGCTGTTGATAGAAAGGGGAATATTAATACTCAGCATCAAGATTTAAATGCCGGTGGAACTTGTGATTCTACAGGAAGTGATTGGAAAGAGACAAATTAATAATATACTTTTATATTCTGCCTTCAATAGGATTTCCCAGGCAAGAGATCAGCCCAGAAAAGGATGGCCAGTTTTCAAGAAGAAATGAAAAGGCCAAAAGAATATCCAGACATTTGGGCACTCAAAAATTTGGAAAATTAGCTCTTCATAGAAATCACATAATAAGGGATAAAACTGAGTAAAGACCTGGGCAATAAAATCCACTAAGACTCAGCCCTGTGACAAAGATCAGATTGAGTGTACTTCCTGCTTTCCCAGGTTCATTGTTGCAGATAGCCTCCGGGTAGCTATTTATAATTTACAGATGGATTTAAGAGAGAGTGAAAGTAAGGAAATAAATTAGGCTTGGCAAGAATGCCTTCAAAAACTAGGGCTGGATTATAGGAACATTAATCTGACAAATAGATTGTGAGTCTTCTGTATTTTTAATGTAACTCTGTGTCAAAGGATCATATGTCTAGACAGAAAGAAAAAATAGTCTGACTGTTTGAAACTTCAAACAACCTCTAGACACCTGAACTTGCTAAATGCAAAAAGTGGACTATAAAAGCTGTGTATCCTAATGGAGGACATACTCCCCAACATCTACTTCAAATAGAGTCATGGACTATGACTAACTAGGTTGAACTCAACAGAAGGTAGAATTTGGGAAAGCAAAAAAGAATGAATAGAGGAGAATCCGGGTTCTTCAGGGAACAACAACCCTTTCCAAGACAGAGGGGCCTTGTCACGCCAGCCTGGCATGTTTTTATAATTGCTACAGATCCCTGATTACCCTGTGTATACCATTCTTCCTTTAATTCCTAATGGGAGTATATATTATCAAGGAGTGCTTCTCCTCTATCATGTGTACTGTGTATGGGATGGAGAGGAGCATTAATAACTTGTCTTCTTTTCAGCAGATATGATGAAGAGAATTGTGCATATCTGAAGATCTTGAGCTTTGAGTGGGACACCTTGGTTTGATGGAACTTTCGTTTGTTTCTTTAGATGGGATGTGGTAGTGGTGTGTGTAAAGGACACGAGGTGAAAAAATATTTGGTGATCAGAATGGTATATTGGGGCCGAGATTTCTAGCTGATAAACATTTTCTTTGCTTTCAGTTATTAGAACTAGGCGTTTTCCAGTCTCTCTTACAGTTGATTAAACAAAGTGATTTGTATTCTAGACAACTAAATGAAGGCTCAGCCAATAAAAAATCCTCACACACGTAAGCTCCTCCTGGGTGACCTCAGGAGATGAAAGTTGAAGATAAGAGAGTCAAAGAAGTCAGTAAAGCTATTTGTCACTAAATCTCTGGAAAAAAAAAAAAAAGCCCAATTAACAATACACACTATGTTTTGTTTTGTTTTATATTTTGCCCAGACTGGAGTTCAGTGAGTGGCATGATCTCAGCTCACTGCAACCTCCACCTCCCAGGTACAAGTGATTCTACTGCCTCAGCTTTCCAAGTAGCTGGGATTACAGGTGCCCACTACCATAGCTAATTAGCCTCAGCTAATTTTTGTATTTGTTTTTAGTAGAGACAGGGTTTCACCATGTTGGTCAGGCTAGTCTCGAACTCCTGACCTCAAGAAATCCACCCACCTTGGCCTCCCAAAGTGCTGGGATTACAGGTGTGAGCCACTGCATCCAGCCTAATGATACACCTTTGAAATGCTTATTGCGAGGGTATGGGAGGCAGGGAAGCTTTACTTCAAAAACATTAATCATTAAAATTAAAGTTATGACAGTTAATTTTAGCTCTCTAATATCTATTTCTTGTATTTCCCTACATTTCTATCATTGCCCATGAATCTCCAAAAATGAGGAAAAAATAAACCTGTCATATTTCTGAATTCACTATTCATATTACTTGCGATATACTTTGGAATCAGTTTAAAAATCCACCTCTTGCTCAAGTTTTCATATACGGTCATAAATCATATCCATTATATTTGCTGAGTACCTTTCAGAAATGGGTACTCTTTTAGAGAACTTAGAAATCATTTTTGTTCATGTATCTCTGCACCTGTCTTTTTTGCTGAAGGTGAATTCTAAAAAGTATTTCTGGATCAATGGTATAAATATTTTGTAAAGGCTTTTGATAAATATTGTCAATGTACATTGCCGAAAAATTGTGCAAATTCACCCCCCTCTCCCATCAACAGTACCTGAGGGATTCTTTTCTCCATATTGTATTACATCAAAATACAATTTTAAAAAATTTTGCCATTCTAATGTGGAAAAGTAACATCCAGATTTAAATGTTTTGGATTAATGAAATTACAGGTTAACATAATAATGTCTAAACATTTTCTGCTATTTTAATTCATTAATTTTGAAATGCCTGTCTATGCAATTTGTCCATTTTTCTATTTAAATTTTGTTTTAACAGCTCTCTTTACATAAAGATTCACATTTTTTAGCAAGTTCTCTATTTTTCATTTTTGGTATTTTCAGCTAGATTAGTCTTACAACTTTATGTAATCAAATCCATTAAATTATTATGTATGACACATGGCTTGAGGGTCATGGAATAAAATACTTTTGCAATAAGATTATATGCATATAAATCTATATGGTCATCTAACCCTTTTGTTATACTTTAATCCTTCTAAAATGTATTTTGGTCTATGACTTGAGGCTAAAGTGTTAAAATACAACTTTGTTTTTGTTTCTACAGCCAGCTGTCCTCCAAACAATTTCTTTCATCAATAATTTTATTTTTTAAAATAAATTGTCTATCAATTTTATATATAAAATATGTCTATATATTTTATAGGTTTCTAAAATAATTGTCTATATATTTTTATGTTTCTGCACATTCTAGTCTATATGAGTGATCTGTATGCCCAATCTTACACCAGTATTATGGTTTTAAAAATCAGTTGAAGGACTTCTAAAAGACACCCCCTATCAAGTTCAGAAAAATTTTGGAAGAATCAAAATATAACAGATTATTTATTGGGATTTATAAACTTATAAATATATTTTGTTTTATATAGTGTATTATCCAGAATCAGCATGATTCTTTAACGATTCATACGTTCAGTGTCTTTTAGTAAGTTGTGTAGTTTTCTGATATTGGATCATATGTTTGCATTAATGTTATTTTCTGTTCTTAAAATTTTCAATCATTGAAAATATTTAAATATCAAGATAAATTAGTAATTATATTAATAATTAATATCAATAATTAATTATCAATAATAAATTAATATCAATAAAGTTAATAAATTAATATTAATTATTAATGATAAATTAATAATAATTATTATAATATTAGTCATTATATATGATTATATTATAATAAAACAAATAATAATCATCATAATAATTGATAATATTGTTAAAATTAATAATATATTAATAAAATATTCAAAGCTATTATTATTATTATTATTATTGTTGTTATTAAGACAGCCTTGCTCTGTAGCCCAGGCTGGGGTGCAGTGGTGCGATCTCGGCTCACTGCAACCTCCACCTCCTGGGTTCAAGTGATTCTCCTTCCTCAGCCTCCCGAGCAGCTGGGACTACAGACATGCACCACCACACCCAGCTAACTTCTGTATTTTCAGTAGAGATGGGGTTTCACCATATTGGTCAGGCTGGTCTTGAACTCCTGACCTCGTGATCTGCCTGCCTCAGTCTCCAAAAGTGCTGGGATTACAGGCGTGAGTCACCGCGCCCGGCCGTTATTATTTTTTAATTAAATTGTACACCTTCTGTATTAGTCTGTTGTCATGCTACCAATAAAGCCGTACCCGCAGACTGGGTAATTTATAAGGAAAAAGAGGTTTAAGGTACTCAGAGTTCCTGTCTCGAACATAAATAAATAAATAAATAATCTTTACACATCCTTGAATTTTCTTTTCTCATTTTTAATCTTAGTATTGGGATGACTTGAACAAAGACTCCGATATTGTGGTATTTCCTGCTCATTCTTAATGCTGTAGATCAATTCAGGTACAGCTGTCTTTGCAACTGAAATATGAATTATATGACATCTGTACCTAGTGAGTGGAATGGAGGTAGTGTCTTAGGATACAGGTCACTATTAGGGAAAGGTTTCATTGATTTATTTAATATTGTTTGCCTATAATCTTCATTCTTACAGTAGAATCTCAGATTATGTATGTAGGCCATTTTCCCTTTCCTGGTTTTTTTTTTTTTTTTTTTTTTTTTGACATTAAAACGATTTGACCTGTGAAAATTTGTTGTAGATCAATTTAAATTTCTCATGTTCGTTATTGTATCAGTTTGTTTCAGATACATTCAGAGATAGATGAACATAACTTTTGAAGAAATTAATTTATAACATATATTTATTTGATCCTATTCATTCCTATAATCTGTGAAGGAAATACTTCAACTTTCACCTTTCGTTTCATTGACAAAGTAAATCAACATATTTTCATAGGATTTTAAGGTTTTAAAGATAATATGGATATCAAAAAAGTTACTTTATATGTCTACAAGTGTATTTTTTTAAAAGTAATATTTTTGACTATGCTTTTTTTTATCCCCATAACTGTTAGAACTAAGAGTCTCTCCTTAAGTTTTTATTCTTAGCAACTAAAACAAATGTTTGGGATTGAGGATAAATATCACCTGAATGATGCAGGAAGAATATATAATTTAAAAGCTAAATTTCAACAGGAATTTCTCATATTTCCTCTCACATCTACCTCCTATTTCACAGCAATAAAAAGACAAAGTAAAACCTTCTGAAATTTCTTAACAGAGAGTTGTGTCTGTGTTATTATTCAGATAAATTCATCATGTGTCATTAAAGATCATTTTTCATTCTCAAGCATTAGCCCATGATTTGTTGGCATTAGCCTGTTAACATTGGAGTAAATTTCAGGAGATCTGATAATACATTAGTAATCTCTTTTATCTGACAGTGCAAAAAACACAAAAGATATTGTAAACATAAAACTTTCTGAATTTAACAACTTTCATTTAGAGTTATTTGATGCTTAGTAAAGGACTCCAAAGAGAAAATTATGTCAAATTATAATACCTAAGGTCAGTAATTTTAAATCTTTACAAGAGTGAAAAATAACACTAATTTATAATTTCATTTAAAATCTTAATATGGAGAAATCCTAAATTATGTAATTCTATCTCTGAAATTATTGCTGGGTTTTTTAAATCAAGGGTCTAGTCTATCATGTTTTCTGTTCTTAAAATACAAAGTACAAACTCTAATATAAAGAATTTCTTTATAGACAAGAGTATGTAGAAAATATAAATGCAAATAGCTCTTCATTCTAGTGTTAGAATTTTTTTTTTTTTTTTTTTTTTTTTTGAGATGGAATCTTGCTCTGTCACCCAGGCCGAAGTGCAGTGGCATGATCTCAGCTCACTGCAACCTCCACCTCCTAGGTTCAAGCAATTCTCCTGCCTCAGCCTCCCGAGTAGCTGAGATTACAGGCTTGCGTCACCATGCCAGGCTACTTTTGGTATTTTTAGTGGAGACAGGGTTTCACCATATTGACCAGGCTGGTCTTGAACTCCTGACCTCAGGTGGTCCACCAGCCTCAGCCTCCCAAAGTGCTAGGTGTGAGCCACTGTGTCTGGCCATGTAAATTTTTTTTTTTATAAAAAGTACTTTATTAAGTTATTATATTTTATTTTCAGTTATAAATATAATGGCAGTAAATAACTAAAATTTAAATTATTTTATTCTAAATATTTTAAAATTAAGTTCCAAGGACATTTTTATACAAAGAAAGTGATTATTATTCAATTGTTATTATATATTAAAATAAATACATTTTCAAAGTCAAATTTTGATTAACAGAAAACTCAGTGGAAATGTTTCAAGTGGAAGACACTGCTTGCAAAATCTGGATTTACAAATTGTTTACACCAAATCTTTAACCATTTATTGCTATCTGTGTGACATAGGTCAAGTTTTATATTTAGCCTTCTCATCTTTAGAATGTGAATACTTATTTCCCTGCATTGTCAGTGACTAAATGTATCAGTACTCTTAAATGGCTTAGAAGAATGTCTGACACAAAGGAAGCACTATCCAACTGTTAGTTTTATGAGGGAAGGAAAAAGAGAGAGTTGGAAAGTATAAGCTGCCATGTAGAGAAATACAGGTTTCCTTTTTCAGCCTTTTAAAAGACTCATTCAGGACTTTTAATTTACTCCATGTGGTAACTGTGAACCCTTCTAAGTGTCTGTTTGAAAGATTAGGGAAAATATTAATACAGAAAGATTTGCATAACATGAGATTAGATGAAAAAGAATCTGGTGGCAGTCTGGTGGGTGAAGATTAAATAAGAGAATAATTTGTTGAGTATTTAATCTGTGTCAGGCTCTATGTAATACATTGCAATTTTATTCAATGTATGTAAAGTGTGTACTCAGAAAAATCAGTTATTATTAATAAAGGATTGATAAACCATGAAACAGCTTGCTTAAACTAGTTTTGAAAGAATCTTGGAAAAACTTTAAAATTAACTATGAAAGTCAGTTTTTAGTATGGCTAAGATGACTCCTATTTTGGGAACAAGAGCTGGTTGAGGTCATTTATAGCATTTGATTTTTCCAAATAGTCTGTATTCTTTTTTCTTCTATCATGATGGAGAGTCCAATGCCCATCCATGCTAAATAATCTCCTGTTATTTATGCTTCTTCATCCTGTAAGACATACTTCTTTCCCTCTGTGCATGCAAATTCCAAACGGTGATCAGTCTCTCTATGTCAATTCTCCTTGAATTATTTAATCCAGGAGTTTACCCCTCCAGATTAATTCACTTGCTTAAGTTTTATCTTCCCCCAAAGATGTAAGTTTTCTTGAAGACAAACGTTGTGTCTTACACTTGTAATATAGCTGCAACAGCACTTTTACACAGTTCTAAGAGCTAAGCAAATTGAGTGAATGAATACTATTAAATTCTTATGCTAAATTGCAAACAGATTTTTTTTTATATGCCAATTTGCTGTGCTGAGCAATGGATCACTGCCCCTTCATAATACCAAATTATAATAAAACTGGTACTATCTAAATATTTTAGAAATGAGTGTTAAGTATAAATGACTCATCCAGGTATGTACTTAATTACTACTTTTTATAATTTGATTCTAACATCAAATTAGAATTTTTTTCAACATACTTAAGGGCCCACTTTCCCCTATTTTAAAAGAATAACTATTCAGAAAGAGGGGCGCTATGGTACAACATTAGAAACAGTTATACATAATTTGTGGGAAAAAATAAACTGTTCTTTGACAGTATATGGCATTAGCAAAGTCCTTGGAGAGAAATGCATCACTGCACTCACTCAAGGGCCATCTATTATCTCCTAATTTTATGTACAATTACTGTTTCTGACAAAAGCACTTAAGAATACTATCTAAGAGATAGAAAACACGAAAATGCACAGTTCTTCGCATCTGTGCAGTGATTTACACATGGTTTTAACTATACATAGTATGTGTAGAAACTTTATGAGTTTTAAATTAAGGCTACATCATACAACAGAATTTCAATGGTGGGTTAAAGCAAATCCAAGCAAACACAAAACTTAATCTTTCCTCTCAAAATGTATTTAGTTTAACATAATTTTATTTTCCCATGATGCTAATAGAAAACAAATGGCCCCGCATGTTTGTATCTGTGAGAGTACATAAGTTTCCTATCCACAGCGTTTTGGGCCATACTAATTATAAAATCACCATTTTCTTTGTTTTAGTTTGATTTGTTTTTAGTGTTCCAAGGCTGTTTAGCTTAGAGATACAATCAATTTACAAAATGCTTCAGTGAGTGCAGTGTGATTGCCAGGAGTGCAGACGGAAGGTGTGGCCACTCTGCGCACTAATTTCATGCATTGGACTGCAGCTTCCCTCCTTGGAAGATTGTCCCCTTTAGTGATCAGATCTGCTCATCCTTTCTTCATTCTTTACAGACATCCTAATTATTTCACAATCAATTTTATTAATTTATATTTATACATAATCAATAATGTGCTGGGCACAAATAAAATATGTCCTTGAAAAAGATACCCTGTTCTTGAGAACAAAGATTAAATGGAAAATGTATCCGGAAATGGTATTTCTATTTTGGGAAAAAGTAGGTTCTAGCATAGTTCTCTTCCTTGCGGTGATCTTTTTTGCTGGGGAATGCCGGCTAGTATTTCCTCGACTATTTCAAGTGAAGAGATTTTGTAGCTCTGAAGAATCTGAACAACTCCAGAAAGGACCCTCAACCAGCAGAGCAGTGCGGCTGTTAGAACTAAGGGCCCTTCACAAAATGCTTCACCTCCTTTCTCACTGGCATTCATAAAGCGAGAGAACTTTCCATGAGGAGATTACCTGTGTGACAACAGGGGGAAAGTGAAAGGAAATAATGTTTTTTAAGGCTATCTAGGTGATGAAAGGGAAAATAAAATACGTTTTTGGATTGCCCTGGATTACCATGGGGCCATTTGCTGCTGGGAAAAGTCAGCTAAGATATCCACTGGGCACATAACGCAGAGTCTAATTTGCCTTCATAAAATAGTAGCCTCTTTTTAAGCTCAGAGATCTCGAATAGTATTTCACTCTGGTTTCCACGTGACCAGTGTAGAGCTTCAGTTTCTCCGTCTATAAATGAGAAAATGTACCTGCTCTGCTTTTCTCAAAACAGTCATTGTTTAAAAAACAGTTTATAACGAATCTGCTATGGTCTGAATGTTTATGTCCCTCCAAAATTCATATGTTGAAATCTTAATCACCAGTGTGATGATATTAGGAGGTGGAGACTTTGGAAGGTGACTAGGTCATGGGAGTTCTTCCCTCATTAATGGAATTAGTGCCCTAAAATGAAAAAAATTAGCCAGGCCTGGTGGCATGTTCCTGTAATCTCAGCTACTCAGGAGGATGAGGCAGGACAATCTCTGGAACTCAGGAGGCAGAGGTTGCAGTGAGCTGAGATCGCACCACTGCACTCCAGCCTGGGCGACACAGCAAGAATCCACCAAAAAAAAAAAAAAAAGAGGGGGTTGCCCAGAGAGTTGCACTGCTTTGCCCTTTCACCATGGGAGTACACAGAGAATACACTATCTATGAACCAAAAAGCAGGCCCTCATCAGACATTGAATCTGCCTGCACCTTGATCTCGGATTTCCCAGCATCCAGAACTGTGAGAAATAAATTTCTGTTGTTTATAACCTACCCAATTAGTGGTATTTTGTTATAGCAGACCAAATGGACTAAGACAGAACATATGCATATGTCATATCTAAAAGGTGTTCAATGAATATGCAAATAAAACAATGAGTTTCATAATGTTAGACGTCGTACAACAAGCCTGCATTTTGTAGTTTGGGGTTGCTTTTATCAGAAAAAATATATATACTAAAATTCATTTCACAGTGACTTTTATTTTATGTGAGCTATATAAATTGCTGTTTTTTATTCTGTTGCTTCATGTCTTTCTCTCTTGGAGCTGTTCTGCCTTCAATGTCAACAATACCAAACTCTTCACACATCACTGTTCTCTGCCTACACACATAAAATAAATAAATAAGAACAACCATTAGGAAGAAAAATAAATGACTTCAATATGACATTGCCATATATCTATTTTGGCAATGTATTCTATGAAAATCTAAAAAGATAAATTAAGGTATGTTTAAGCAGAATGGAAGTTAAATATATTGTATGCAATTATTTTTGCCTAAGAGTAAGACATAGGTTTAAACACATTTCTTCTTAAGCTGAACTAAAAAAAAAAAAAGGACACATGACTTGATTATAATTAAATTAAGCATGCTTTTCAGAGGAAACAACAAAAATAGTGTAGATTAATTTTTTTAAATACTTAGTATAATAAAGAGTAAATATTTGTCAATAAGATCGTTTATAGACTCCTCGTTATTCTAAAATTTCAGGCTGTATTAATTGATTGTGATATTTATCCATGTGCAGAAATATATCTGATGGAAAAATAAACACTTAAATGGAAAAGAAACATCACTTGTTAGAAACATATTAATTTTTTATGAGCTAATACACTAGACACACAATACCATTGCTACTAAAATATATTTTTAAACAAGTCAGTTCTAAAATGTATATGATAACACTAGTCACTAGAGTCAAATAAGTATATTATGTATTTTTTGAATTGATTATTCTGGTGATAATTATCAATTATATTAACTATGTTTATGAGTTTTAAAAACCACTATAAATGATAATTGAACCAGTTCCTCAGTTACAATAATGAATATATGTCTTTTCTATATATCATTAAAAAGAGATCATTACATACCAGTGAAGGCTTGTGCTTGCTTTAAATATTAAAATATTAAGCTTAAATAGATGTTTTCCGATTACTTTTTCATCTACTAAGTTATGTTCAAATAGAAAGTAACTCAATCACTCCCATCTTATCATTACTGGTCCTTTAGACACCAGCTATGTGACCAATATGTTACTTTCTTAACTTCCCTCTACTTTAGTTTTCACATCTATTAAACAGGATCATACATTCTAGTGCACATCTGATCAGATAATATATACAAAAGTTTTAGTACTTGTCCCCAAAAATATAATAACAATAGTTAATATTTATTACAATCATTCTTATTACTTTATTAAATTTATTAAATAAGTACAAACTCATTTGAACCACAAATCGATCTTGCAACATAGTTACTATTTTCTTACCAAATTTAAATTTTTAGTAAATATTTATTGTTATGTTGTTGTCCAGGCTCCTAACTGCAAAACTGAACCTGACCCAAGCTGAATTAGACCAGCATAAGAGAGTTTTCATAAGAGAAAGTTAGTATCAAGAAGATAGACCATGATTACTGTGTGTTAAAAAGCAATTGTTTGGCTTATGGATGCCTGAGCACATATTTTTGTGAACAACTTTCCCAAATTGTAGAGAGGATTCCTTTCCTGAGATTCTTTGTTCTCTGTGCTGTGTTCTCTTTTGAAACTATTCCACAAGGACATTGGAAGAAAACAGTCAAAGACCAAGCATCACTGGGTTTCTTCGGCATCTCCCAATCCAGAACCTATTTTCCAAAATGACCAAAAGTATACATGGTGGATAAGTTCTTGGCAAGTGTACACGCAAAAAAAAAAATGCATTTAGACCCAAAAGATAATGTAGAAACTATGTTTAGAGTTCAAATGTTTGACTTCAAGGAAAATCCAGTCTCTTAATGTAATTGATAGGATATAATTAAAAATGTACTAAGATATTTCAAATATTATATTACAGAAACCAACTTAGAATGTCACTTAATTTTGGATCTGTTAAATACATTAATTTACTCTGCTATAGGAAGAATTTTGGAAGAAGGTTTTATCAAATTTATTGATTTCTTATAACATGAATTCAGAAGAAAATACTGGTATAAAACTTCAGTGTAGTTAACCCTTGGAGATTTGGCTATTTATATAAGCTATTTATTTAATATCTATCAAGAGCTGCTATGACCTTATCATCAAGAATGTAGTGATCAGATAGTTATGGATCTAGACACTGATATGACAGAAATAGTTACGTGCATGTTTGTGAGTATAAAATACACTTTATTGTTCCAAAAAGAAAGAAAGTTTGTAAGAAACATACTATGCTTAAATTACAACAATGCTTTCTATTTAAGTGTACAGAAAATTTGCATACTCTATGAATTAATAGATTTTGATTTTTTAAATGTGAGAAATAAGTATGCAAAATGCAGCTAACTAAGCCTATAACAAATTCTTCAGAGGAAACTTACTTAAATATTAATGAGTGGCAAATATGCTTATAAAATAATTCTGCCCTTACAAGTTAATATGAAGTATAATTATATGTAAAAATTTGTACTACATCATTGTTAAAAAGCACTGGGCCTAAATTCTTGTTATGCATAAAATATAATTATTCATTTTAACAATTATTGCACAGAACCTTATAGGCCAAGCATACAAATGAAAAGACTTAACTGAAAGCTCAAAGATGCATTCACTACAGTTATTTCAACTGTGCTGAAGAATAATTTAAATGGCAACCTTAAAATATCTGTATTTTATATTCCACACTATATGTCATAGTAATACAAGTAAAATTTTAAAACTTTTCAAAGCAGTACCTAATACCTAAAGAATGTCCCAGAATTTTAATGATAGAACCCTATAGCTTTCCTCTACTTAAGCAATACAAATACAATTTACAGGTACAGACTGGGTCTTTCATAGATATCATTAAATACATAACCTAAAATAAATCATATTTTAATTACAGTTGAAAACTTCATGTAGTTATAAACATTCTTCCAAATTAGTGTAATTGTTTGTTTATGTTTCTGTAACAAATTGTGCTTATTTCATTCTCTTCTTTTTTCCTCCTGCCTTCACATAAATCCCTTTTTTCCTTTTTTCTAGAATTTGTCGTTCACCAAGAGTTCAAACTGTCTGACAAAGTAACACAAGAAAATAACAAATAACAAAGTTGTTTCTTTAAAGTCACTGATATGATTTAGATCTGTTTCCCCACCAAATATCATGTCAAATTGTAGTTCTCAGTGTTGGAGGTAGGGCATGATAGGAGGTGACGGGATTGTGGGAGCAGTTTCTCATGAATGGTTTAGCACTATCCCCTTGGTGCTGTTTTAATGATAGTGAGTGAGTGAGTTCTCCTGAGATCTGATTGTTTCAGTGTGTAGCACCTCCCTCGACTCTCTCTTCCTCCTGCTCCTGCCATGTGAAGTTCTGGCTCTCCCCTTCAGCTTCCACCATAATTGTAAGTTACCTGGGCTTTCTCCCCTGCAGAAGCCCAGCAGATGCCAGCATCGTGATTCCTGTACAGTCTGTGGAACTGTGAGACAATTTTCTTTATAAATTACCCAGTCTCAGGTATTTGTAGCAATGCTAGCCTGTGGGTGCACAGAGTGCAAGATTTGAAGCTTGGGAGCTTTCACCTAGATTCTAGAGGATGTATGGAAAAGCCTGGATGTCCAGGCGGACGCCTGCTTCAGGGGCCGACTCATAATGAAGAACCTCTACTAGGGCAGTGCAAAGCGGGAAATGACAGAGTCCCCACTGGGGCACTGCCTAGTGGAGCTCAGGGAATAGAGTCGTTGTCCTGCAGACCCCAGAATGATAGATCCACTGTCAGTTTGTACGGGGTGCCTGGAAAAGCTTCAGGCACTCAACGCCAGCCCATAAGAGCAGCCACAGGGACTGAACTTTCCAAAGTCACTGGAATGGAGCTGCTCAAGGCCTTAGCAGCCCACCCCTCAAACCATGTCTGCCCTGAGTGTGAGGCATGGAGTCAAAGGAGATTATTTTGAAGCTTTAAGACTTAATGACTGCCCTGCTTGGTTTCCAGATTGCCTGGGGCCTGTAGTCCCTTTCTGTTGGCTGATTTCTCCCTTTTGGAATGGGAGTATTTACCCAACACCTGCACCCCTATTGTATCTTGGGAGTAACAGACTTGTGTTTGATTTTATAGGCTCATAGGCGGAAGAGACTTGCCTGGTCCCAGATGAGACTTTGAACTTTGGAGTTAGTGGTGGAATAAGTTATAAGTTTGGGGGACTTCTGGAAAAGCATGATTGTGTTTTGCAATGTGAGAGGGACATGAGATTTGAAGGGTCAGGCACAGAATTATGTGCTTTGGATCTGTGTCCCCACCACATTTCATGTTGGATTGTAACCCCCAGAATTAAAGATGGGGCATGATGGGAGATGATTAGATCATGGGAGCAGTTTCTCACGAATGATTTAGCACCATCCCTTTGGTGCTGTTCTTGTGATAGTGAGTGAGTTCTCATGAGATCTGGTGTTTAAAAGTGTGTAGCACCTACCCTCACCTTCCTCCTTCCCCCTTTGCCTTCTGCTACGATTGTAAGTTTTCTGATGCCTGCCCCCCACCCCAGAAGCTGAGCGGATGCCAGCATCACATTTCTTGTACAGTCCACAGAACTGTGAGCGAACTAAGCCTCTTTTCATTATAAATTACCCAGTCTTAGGTATTTCTGTATAGCAAAGTGAGAATGGACTAATCCAGTCACATTGTAAGGCAACGGCTCAGTTAGAATCAGAAGCGTTAATATCTGGTTCTCTGTTTTGTTCACTGAATCATGACTGTTTTTAACTTTGCATATGGAAGAAATTTTAATTACTATATTACGTGAAAGGTTTTTGTTGTTATAAATACAAAATAGGAAAAAATAAGGGTACAACAATTCTTTACTAAAGAAGAATTTCATAATTTACCATTTTTTTTTTTTTGGAAAAGACTTGCCATAAAGATGAGACATTGATTATGAATCCTAGTTTTAAATGTCTTTTATAGTTAGAGGCCTTGTTTTATTTTCTGTAAAATGTTGCCCTTGTTGACCACCTATCTTATACAATTTCTTGTGAAAATGAGATGCGCTCTTACGTAGAACATTCTTAATAGGGCATCCAGCAGAGTAGATGTTCAATATGTACTTTCCTTGTTTGTACAATGTAAACTCATTTGAGATAACAGTGCTATGTCAATGGAAACAGAGAAGTAACCAAGCTTAAGAACATTGTTAATGGAAATATGGGAGATAACCACAGGATAGCTGTAGTATATATCATATTGGCTTAGTGTAATAAATAAATTATTGATAGGATTATTTTATGCTTTTTAATCAGCATTTAAATTTTAAAAGGATTTAATTTAATAGCCTTTTAATTTAATTTAGCAAAATAAAATTATGTGCAAGTTTATTAGGACAACAGTAATAGCCATTAATATCATTTTGATCAAGCAATAAAATTGTTGAAGTCATTTCAGAGTATGTATATGATTCAACTGAATATTTCTCACTAGTTATACATCCTATGTTAATAGCAATCTATTATTATTCTTTGGTAATAAACTTAATTCATATTTTTCTCTTATAAAACATCAACAATATATCAGAAAATGCTATATTTTCTGTGAGCACTTTCAAGAGGCTGTATACACACACACACACACACCCCCATATATACACGTACAAATCTTTAAACAAATACATACATATTCCTTTTTCTAACTTTGAAAATAAAATAACATAATCATAATGCACATTTTTGAATGTTAGAAAAACTTTAACATTTAGTCGATGTCTTCCATTACAGCCGTCCTCCAGAGATAAATAAGCTCTATCTACCTTAATAGTTGTATGACTTTAATGTTTTTTATACATATTAATACTGGTCATCGTTGATACATGCATTAGCATTATGTAAAAACATCATAGTTGAAGAGTTAGAATACAGTTTTGCTAACTCGCATTTTCCTAAATGTAACATTTTGAAAAGTGATCTTTGTGATATCTTCCTTTTCCTATCACTAATCCAAAGAAACTCCATGTATATTAACTTCTGCTAAGCTTAATTGTAGAATTTGTCTAAGATCCCAGGTTTGGGACTAGAAATGTGAGAGTGTTTCACCTCAATGTGCCTTTGTTGGTGTTTTGGTTAATTTTACTTTGTGAGATATTGGCCATAAAATTTATATTCTACTTTACTCACATATAACTCACAGGAGGGAGCCATTCTGGAGTAGCATGAATGAAAAATAGTATAAACAATATTTTGGACAGAGCGAGAGCCTCTTATTCCTCTTACACAGGTTAACTAAGCTTTTACTTTACCTCACTTTCTTGAGATAAAAAGTGACTTGTAGCTCTACTCTAATCTAGGTAGTGATAGATGTAAATTCTACCCAGAGGGTCATGACTACATCAGTTTGCAACTGACAAACTCATTTCCTGACTTCTCCGGAGACATTAATAAGGCCTTGAATCAAAGGTCCAGTGTAATTACCATGTGTATTTCAGATTAAATAAATATGATAAAAGCTTCCATCTGCCTCTTGATCAAACATGTGGGGAGATGTTGATTTCCAGTGGCATATTGCAATATGTCTATTGTAACTGTCCCCGATGCCTTCCTGTAAATTACTTCCATTTGGGATTACTTGACTTAAACAGGCAGAAATATTACTCACTTCTTAAGTGCTGCCCAGTGGGAGTTTGTGAGAAGTAGTCTAATCTTATACTTGTTAAGAAAGACATTAAGAAATAATAGAGCTATGTTTATTTTACTAAACGACAATCGTGCTCAAACTATTTGAAGAAGCGAACTTAATTTCATAGCAGCCTAGAACTTGCTCTTGATGATCGAAGATTACATCTAAAGGGATTGCAAATTACAATACTAGATAAATGTTTGCTTGTATTTTAGAATACTCAAATTTCAATAAATGAATGGATTCTGGACATTTAATTCAGCAAATATCAACAGCATTCCAAGAACATTGAGAACTAAACAAATTTTTTGTCAAAAATTTAACAGATGTCATGTCAGTTACTGTATGTATGTATGTGCATTCAGTAAGAATGCACAGCCCAGTTCTATTGTTCATGCTGATAACGTCCCCAGGGATAGTTTAGGACTCAGGATTTCTCATCTTGGTCCTACTGACATTTCTTGAGCTTAGTGATTTTTTACTGTGTGGTGCTGCCCTGTTCCTTATAGGATGTTTAACAACATCCTTGGCCTCTACCCACTAGACACCAGTACTCCAGCCCTCAAGTGATTACAATAAATATTGTCCCCAGACATTGTCAGATGTCTCTTGGGGGCCAAATCTCTGACTATCCAGAAGCAATCATCTAGGCAAATATGCTTAAAAGGGGCAGAGTCTATGGAGAATGAGAAGAATAATATGGTAGATTATCAACTTTTAAGATCCAAATCACTTAATGTGTGTAAAATGACATATATAGATACTACATGTTTTTAAAATGAACGATTACAATTAAACTACTACTAAAATTTAGAAAAAAATGTTTACAAAAGGCACATGTAAACAAAATATTCAAACTGGAAGCATGAAAGAAGCTAAATGAAAAAATAAAAACATCATTTAGTTTAACTAGGTATATAAAATACAGCATGTTATGGTGTCAAACTGGCTTCTTACTAATTTTAATTTAGTAGTCCTTAAATTTTTATTGAACTGCTCTGAATTTTTATTGAACAGCTCAATTTTTCTTTGCATCAAACTGGACTTTGGGTAAGAAAATGAGACTAGAAAGAACGTCATAATGATTAAAAATGAGACAAGACTAAGATTTTCTGTTAGAATCTGACATTGTCACTTTCAAGTTGTGACACAGGACAAAAAAGAGCCTGCTGTCCCTGAGACTTCTTAAATGTAAAATGAGGATGAGAATAGCATTTATCATACAGGGTTACTGTGAGGATTTAATAGACTGGCCTATATAAAGGGCTTAACACAGTGACCAGAACATTGGAAGAACTGTGTTTGTATTAGTGTTGTTATTGTTTTAATTATTATTATTATTGTTATTAGGGAGAAAATGCAAAATAAATGTCTTGAGCTAGACAACAAATAACTTGGAGAAAAGAATTTCACTTAGACATAACAAAAAAGAAAGTCTAAGAAAATATTTATTTTCTCATAGATGGGTGGAAACAGCTAAAAACAAGTTCTGCTGAAACAATGGGAGAAGGGCAGTTTAAATGAACATCCGCTCATGTGGTTCAATTTCACAGCACATGGTAACATATCTCAGGGCAGTCGAGAATTAGATCCTGAGTGCATTTATCAACTCTTTTCAATAACTGAGTCCCTGGGAAGTGGAACAGAACCAATGTAATGGCTACCTTTACCAAAGAGGAATAAAAGGGATGATCCTAGAGATTATAGGCCCATCTAATTACCTTCAAGTTCCAGGAAGACTGATAGAACAAATCAGCCAATCAATTTAAATCACCAAGAAAAGCACAGAAGCTCATTAGCTATTTTGCCCCCTCCCAATAATGACAGTTCCTATGGTAATAGGTACATTTGCTATACCCATATATTTGCTTACATTACCTTAATGCAATGATAGAAAGAATCCAACAGGGGTTAAAAGAGTGCAGACATATAAAGAGGAGAGCAAAGAACAATTTTCACATTGCTGTTCTACCTTCCAGATTCTCCTTCTAAATGTTTATTCTAAGACTGATTTTCAAACAGCTGTCACTAGAGGCAGAAAGGCATGATGGAATCTTGTATAGCTGCAGATTGAATCTCACCTATGCAACCTACTAACGGTATATTCCTAGGAAAATCATTTAACAAATCTGGATTTATGTTCCCTTACATGTAAAAGAAAAATAGTGACATCTATTTCATGAGCTTTGAAAAAGAAAAATGCAGAGGTATTTGGCAATTAAATATGTTAATTGAATTAACTTATATAAAGGGGTCACCCATCTTGGTCTACTTTCTTACTCTAGATCAGGAAAAATAAATGGAATGGAATGTAGAATTATAAGTAATTTGTTACTGAGAAGATGGTTTGGAGAACCAGACTGCTGTCCCTGGGCATGCTTGTGAGGGGAAGTAGGTGCAAGAACCGTAATTGAAGTCAGGCTATGGTAAAGTAGGACACGTTTCAAAGGAGGTAGCAAACATGAGGATTGATTGGAGTTTAGAGGGCAAGATCTGAAAAAGCCAGGTTAAGATATCCTCTGACTCAGATGACTAAGGGTCACTGACTCAGCAAGAGCTTCAGAGACAAGCAGAAAAATATATATGTCCTTGGGCATGGATTCTCTCCAATAACTTCAAGAGGCAAACAAAGCTCTTTATTTTCTGAGTTTCAGGCTCACTTGATTGTCTTCATTCTCTAAAAATCTCTGGTAGCTAACTTGGTGGATTTAACACACATTAAGAAGTTGAGAAAACAATGTAGGTTGTTGTTTTTTGTTGTTGTTTTCTAAAACTAATTTTTTTTTTTTTTTTTTTTTTTTGTATCAACAAGAGGGAAAGAAAGCTGGAGACCATCATTCTCAGCAAACTAACACAGGAACAGAAAATCAAACACCGCATGTTCTCACTCATAAGTGGGAGTTGAACAATGAGAACACATGGACACAGGAGGGGAACATCACACACCAGGGACTATCGGAGGGTGAGGGGCAAGGGGAGGGAGAGCATTAGGACAAACACCTAATGCATGCAGGGCTTAAAACCTAGATGATGGGTTGATGAGTGCAGTAAACCATCATGGCACATGTGTACCTATGTAACAAATCTGCATGTTCTGCCCATGTATTTCAGAACTCAGAGTAAAATACAAATTAAAATTTAAAAATCCACAACCTAACAGAACTCTTAGTCCTAAGTTATTATTTTCTAATAGTTTTTGGTAGTATATGTCTGGTACATGGTATATTTTACTTCAGTTTTTGCCTAAACGTATATCAGTAAAGAATGCAATTTCTTAAATATTAAAAATAAATAAGTAAAATAAATGTTTAAGAACTTTACAATAATTGCTTGTTCATTTAAAAACTAGCCTTTCATGTGTGCTCATATGTTATAGATGTCTTTTCACAGAATATAATGAAAATACAGCTCTTTTAATGCCTTATTCAATATGTTTTTGGTAACTTACTTTTTCCCAAGAAAATGTGTCCATAATTCTACTTCCATTCTCCTTTCATTATCGTTTAGTGCTTGCCCCCCACCCCCTTAAAGTCACTGCTGTCATCTCTGAAGTGTTAAAGGGCACATGTGGATGAACCGTTATTCTTTCTTCCCATTACATATATGTAACAACCAATGTGTAACGGAGGCTATAATAAATATTGCCAACATTTCTTCTTATGCTTATTTTGTGTTAAGTGTTGGCATTAAAGTAACACATTTGTGCTTAACAAAAGTAGCAAGTATGGGGGCAAGGAGGTGATTTCAGTGAAACTAACACTTGGTAGAAAAAAATAGAAACCATTAAGTATTTATTTAATTATACCACAAATGCATAAGCAATACATTAGCAAGATAGCAACTGTATACTCAACTTAAAATCAGTGTATTGAATGTATAACAAATATAAAATACATAAGTTAGACAGGTGTTGATGAAAAATTAAAAGCTAAAAGCAAAGAGACAAGTTAACAGCATTAATAGAAATAGAATATGTAATGGACAATAAAAGCACCAGAACTAAGATTTTGGCAGAGAATAAAATAAGAAGACTGAGGCTAAAAAGAACTAAATATTGAAGACAGTGATCAAATAAAAAGTGTTAAGCTTTAAAAGAAAAAAAAAAAAGGATGCTAAAAATAACAAACAGGCACATATCACCATCACCATCTGTTCTATTTCCAGGGAACCAGTTCACATATATCACATAAAGTGACTTCTTCAATTTGCATAGCAGCCTTTGAAGGTGGATACTTTTTAATTCTCATTTTACAGTTGAGGAGACAGAGGCACTAGGAGACTGAGTAACTTGCCTATGGTCACAAAACTAGTAAGGGAATTTATAAATTGGATCTAGTTGATGGAGGAAGAATTTGACATCAACTTTAGCCATGCCAAATTTGGAGTCCTGGAGGTCATTCACGTAGACATGTGGTAATTGAGTCCAACATCTTGGAGAGCGAGCTAGTCTAGAAAAAAAATGATTTTCCATTTTCATGATATTTGGAATGAAGGGAGAGACTCTAGAGAGAAAAGCAGAAGAGATTTAGCAGGGGGAGTAGGAAGGTCAACTTTAGTAAGAAACCCAGGAAGATGCCTAGGACACAACTTAGAAGAATGGAACAAAATACAAGTTCTTGCAAAAGTTATTAAATTATACTGAATGGTTAAAGGCATTAACTGCAAAAGGACCAGTAGATTCTGCAGAGAACCTAGGATGAGAAGTAAGGATGCAAAGTTTGTTACAAGGACGTTAAACTGATGTGTGACAAACAAGTTCTTCAGTGGGCATAGACTTAATATATTAAGGTTTTTAAGGTCATGACACAGATTAGATCTGTTATGAATCAATGTTTGTGTTCCTCTAAATTCACATATTGAATCCCTAACCTCCAAAGCGATGGTATTGGAAGGTGAGATTGCTGAGAGGTAGTTAGGTTGCGATGAGATCATGAAGGTGGAGCACCATTGATGGAATTTATGCTTTTATAAACAGACATGAGAGTTTTCTCTCTCTGCCATGTGAGAATAGGGTCAAAAGAAAATGGCCTTCTGCAAGCCAGAAGATGGCCCTCAGCAAGAATTGAATCTGCCAGCACCTTGATCTTAAACTTTTCAGCCTCTGAAACTGTGAGAAATAAATGTCTGTTGTTTAAGTCACAGGTATATGATATTGTATTAAAGCAACTTGAGCTGCTAACACAGAATGGCAAGTTAGGAAGATTGCTGGGTTGAGTTAGACATTTGGGAATGGGAGAAATCAGAAGATAATTTGGGACTAACAGCAAAGAAGCTAGTCATTCGGAAGAGCTGGAAATCATGAGCTACAAAGGGGATTATTAAAAGGTCGGAATTTGAGAGAAACCTTAATGGGATGCCACCAGAAGCAGAGAGCCTGAGCCTAATGTTAGAAAAAATATTTTTCAAGCACTGTGCAAAGTATACTACATATGCGTTCTTATTTAAAATATTTGTGTGAGGTCGTTTTTTAAACCTTTATTTGGGAGGTGAAAAATGTGATCTCAGAACTAATAAATGAAGGTGAGAACACAAACAAATATACAAGGAATTACCATGAGATGATGAACAGAAGCAGTAGAACAAACATCTAAGTCAGACGACAAAGATCAAGAAATATTCCTTGGATTTTAAGCTAAATTTTGAAAAGGAGAAATAGCATACTGGAAGTAGAAAATGGAGAATGAAAGCGATTAATATCTGAGAGAGTTGCGTGTGAAAAGTCTCAGGTTCAAGAGAAATTATGACCTATGGGGAGTTCAGGGAGCTCAGAATACAACACAAAATGTGGTTCTGGTATGACAGAAAATGGACAGAGACCATGTTGCAAATGATTTTGTATGCCATGCTAAAGATTTTATTGTCTGGATTTTACTCCATGACAATACAAATAATTACAATTGCAATCTAAAGACTATTCTGTCTATAACACAAAGACTACATGTAGAAGGAAATAAACTTGGAGGCAGGGAGGCCATTTTGGAGGTTTCTGAAGTCATCTAGGTGAGAGATAAAGAAAGCATGCAATAAAACAACAGAAGTAGGGGTGGAGAGAAGGTAAAAGATTGGTCAAATATTAAAGAACAAAGATGGAGAAAGTTAGTATCTGATTAATAACGATAGAGTGAAACGTGTTACTATTCATTCAGAAACAATACAGGACATGGAATCAGCTTGGGGCAGAATAAATGAGTTTGATTTAGGACATATTGAGTGTGAACATCTCTTTATATAGAATAGTGTAGATTTCCATTGGGCAACTGAAAACACAAAGCTGCAGCTGAATGCTAGAGAATTAAAAGTTTACCTCGCTTTCTTGAAGATAGAGGGTTAAAAGTAATCAGTACACGGATGCTGTCTTAATCCATTCAGTTTGTTACAACAAAATGCCATATATTTGGTGGCTTATAAATAGCATTCATTTATTTTTCACGGTTCTGTGAGCTTCAAAGTCCAAGGTCAAGGTGCTGACAGAGTTAGTGTGTGGTGAACACTCACTTCCTAATTCACAGATGGACTTTTTTCCCTCTATTCTCATATCGTGGAAGGTAAGAACTTATGTGTAACCCTTTATGCGAGCACTAATTCCATTATGAGGACACCACCTTCTCGACCAAATCACTTCCCAAAGGCTTCACCTTCTAATACCATCACAGGAAATGAGGTTTCCACACATAAATCTTTATGGGAACACAAAATATCATATTCTCAGTCCATATCAGAACCTCCCTGAAATGACTAAATTAGATGAAACTCACGAGGATGTAGTCAAATGAGAAGAAGAACTTGGCAGAAATGGGCCCATCTTGGAATCAGAAGGGGTTGGGGCAGATAGTAAGTAAGTAGTAAGCCTGGTGATTTTAATTATTTTTAATCTCTGTAAACGGAAATAATACAATTCCAGAAAGTGAAATCATGTTTCGAAGGTTGAGATTCCCTAGTATTGCACCTAGAATAGTGCTATATACAGAGCGGGTGCTGGAGCTGTCGTGGGTTCAAAGGAAATGTAGACTGGTAAATTTTGTGTTTATTTCAAGGCTGATTTAAGTATAAATTTTTTTTAAAACACTTGAAAAATTAAAGGATTTGTTATATATAAAAATATATATACTTAGCATCAGTACACAAATGTATACAATTATATATAATTAATATATGTACTATATACAGTATATAAATATATATAATTAATGTGTCTATATATCCACTTCTTTATGGACTTCTGATCCACTTCAAGTATCTATATATATTTATAGATACTTGAAATGAAGTATATATATTTATATATATTTGATATGAAGTGGATCAGAAGCCCATAAGGAAGACTAAAAGAGAGGCCAGAAAAATTGGAAGGAGAAAACTAAAACAGTGTTCTTTCACAGAACACGAGTGTAGAACAATTCAAGACTATTTAAGGGTGTTACTGAATTAAAACAATACTCCCCACACCTATGTATGCATACCCATCTAATGTGCAGAGGACGCTGGGGGAAAAAATGTCTTCCTGGATCATCAACTGATCAATTCAACAATTGAGAGGAAATAATGGTTTCTTACATATAAAATTTCAATCAAAATCAAGTATTCAAAGAAGTTTTTCTCTTACAACAGCATTTTTTAACCTACATCTGAACAGGAACAGTAATGCGATGCATGTGTACATATTTACATTATTAGAAAAGTTTGTCAAGTATTGTAAGATAAAGACCATGAAATTTAGAACCACAGATGTCTTCGGTGACTGGGATGAGTGAGGTGGTCCTGTGGAGCAGTATGTAGCTCTGTCTTTGACCACTGAATTCAGGAGTGACAGAAGATGATTATGTTCGTACAGCAACTGAGAGAGAAAATAAATTATCCAAAGGTTTACATGGCAGCATGAGGTGGGGAAAGAAGGAGTCAGAAGAGGAAATTTGGGGGAAGGTTTTGATTGTTAAATGAAAGATAGGAAAAAGGAAAAGAGGTTGATAAAGAAAGGTTGCTATAGAGTGATCTTAAAATACAAAGGAAATCAAGAAATCTCTTATCTAAGAACTTCAACATTTTCAGGAAAATAAGAAAAGTAATCTGTAGAGAATGAGAAAGGCAGTGTTGGTTTTAAAGGGATTTTGAAAAAAATCATCTATTTCACACAAAATTGAGGTAGCTATGCAAATAGTTTACCGAATATTTGAGGAGGTTTAATTCCTGTTAGAATTCTGTCAAATTATAAGTTCTAAACATAAAATTGATTGTCTATGAGCTTCATTTCAAAGTGTAGCTCTAAAACAGGAATTGATTATAATACCATTTTTGGTCATATCTGAATTATCTAATAATAAATCTGTATTAAGTATGATTACAAGTATAGAGTTAAGCCAATTCCATCTTACGCTTTTACTATAAGGATATTTATATAATTCATTGACTTTAATTTCTTCAAAACTATTAATATATGTTATAAGTACATATGACACATCTGAAATGCATTAAAAAGTTTTCTTTTAGCTAGTGCTCTCTGATACATTTTATTAAAGAAACTGGTAAAACACAAAAGAACCTTTTATCCTTTAAATGCCTAGTTTATATTTTATAGCATTGTTTACTAAATGCTCAATGTCTATTCTAGCCATAACACAGATGTCCTTTGAAACACCAGCTTTTTGTAAACTTTATGTACCTGTTTGATAACTGGCATACAAATTACTAGATGTTTTATTCAGAAAAACAAGGCAGTTTATATCTCAGATTGAATGAAAGAAATTTGAGCTTTCTTGGTATAGTATAGTGTATTTAAACCATACTGTGATGAGTCTATATGTTGCTCATTTAATTGGTGTATTAAATCAGTGTCCATCCCTAAATTATAAATTGAGTAAGAAAAGTAATGGAAAAATTATTATTTATTGACATATAGAGGAGAAAAAAATATCTAGGTTAATATTGTTTCAATTAATTTACTCTTGATCAGCCAACAGCCTCCCCACTCAGGTTTCAACTATCATTACAGTTTTCTTCCTTTCTCATTTAATAAATTGTCCCCAAATAGTTTTCTGTTACAATTTAGGGTATTTAATTATTTTTCTGGTTTCAATCATGGGTATCTTTTCAAGTTGTTTTTCTTATAATTTTTATTCAGTGTTCCCTAGAGGGCATTTACACCAATACTCTAATTCTTGTTTTGTTGACTGTCTCACTGGTTGAATATATTTTTAAAAATTTGAAATCCAAGGCACTAGTTTCTTCATGTAATTCCCAGCAATATAATTGCCTTTCATTCCAAAAATGAAATATCTATTAGCTATTCTTTTGGAAAGTATCTCTGTAGAGGGATAAATAAGCGAATGACTAAAATTTTACTCTGTAAAGATGAAAATAAACCTATATAGTTCTATTAATTGACATTATTCATTCCATTTGTCCATCTTTAATTTTAATGGAAAAGGATCAGTATAGTATGTTAGCATATAAACAAGGTTTGAAACATCGGGTTGAAACTATTGATTGAAGTTTTAAAACACCAGAAAAACAAGCACAAAAACTAAGAACAGGGCAAATACAGATTATAATCTTGCTTTCTTGAAAGGCCAGATGATCACATTCAGGCTCACATGGTTCATATTTTAATGTTTATAATTTGAAGTTTTAATTTTCAGTAATGACATAACTTGTTTTGGGGTTCTAATTTAGTTGATATCAAGAAATAACTCTGGTTATCAATTTTCATCTTGGTCACTTGCTATCTGTAATTAAACCCATCCAGGGTATTTTGGCAAGTACATGAATGCCTCGTGGGAATCATGTATTTGGCATTCTAAATCTACATTTCCTATTACTTATGTAATTTAATCCATGCTATTGAACCTTCCTAAGTCTGTTTACTCATCTTTAGAATGATACAAATACCAATAATGTAAGGGGAGCCCACCCTAAGAAATACTTTATAAATTACAAGGTCAAAGAACATCCAAATCTACCTAAACTATACTTGCTTACTTTCTAAATTTTAATTAGAATTCCTAAACAGACTAACACAGAGAGAAGAAACTGTTTCAAACAAATTACTCTTATTGAGTAACTTGCCAGATGAAAGTAACTGGCATTTGAAATTTATAAACACTAGTTTTAAAAATAAATTATCCCCTTGTGTATTACATTATAAGTTAGTATACATTCTAGGCCTTTCTTTATTTATCAATTCATTTAAGAACATTTGCTATGTACAAGACCCTGTGCTAGATTCATAGCTGAAGAAAACATGGTCTCAACCCTGATAGCGTTTACCTCATATGAGCAATTTTATCAACTGCAGACAATGTAATAAAATTGCTTACAAAGCAAGAGCCCAGTCACTGAACTCTTGCTCACCTGTGTGGGTAAATCTGAAAATCAGTAAACCAATTTAGCATTCATATTTAATAACCACATTCTGTGATATGGACATATATCCTAAGGAACAGTAAATATGAAATTATTTGGCAGAAAAGTATAGTAAATCATAAATATTACAATATGAAATAGAGTTTACACTGAATTACAGGTCTATAAATATCCTTAAGAGTCCCAGGTGTTTCTTTGGGAAAAAGAAAAAAAAAATAGAAATTTGTCATTTTTGTTAGTGTTTCTGAGATTTCAACAGTGACATTGTTTCTTTCTTTATAATATAAAAATCATACAAATCTTCTCTATTGCCTTAAAACAGCAACTCGAATACAAATAAATATTACTATAACTCACAGGGTAGGTATTCTATGTCTCTAGATTTCATTACAATGTGGCCTTAATTTTGCTTTTATCTCCCATTAGTATAATAAAAATATTCTCTTAAAAGTCTTCAGGAATTTTCTAGTCAAATCAAGTGGTCTTTTTCAAGCTTCATGCATTGAACCTCTCTATACTAATTTCCTTTAAAAAAAAAAAAAAAAAAAGATTCCCCCTCCTTAACCTACACATGTCTGACTTATTTGAAATCACTTTTAATCATCCAGATTAAACTGTTTGTCTTTGTTTCTCCTCTGCTTGCTTTCTGAAAGCACCTGTTCCTCAACGACCCCATGCCAAACTGCTTCTCTTTTAGTACTCATCCCGTTGACAATTTTATCCCTGACTGTGGATTCCATCTTGATAACTCACATAACAATTTTGATGACTCAGATAACAATTTACCTCTCCAAAGTTCAAATACTAGTCTTAAATATCAGGAGAAGGCTGGGCATTTTCCCCTGAGATGTTCCCTGACCTGTAAATATCCAAGTCAGAGTAGTGAATACTGCTGTAATGTAGGAGCCAGAAATTTAAAGTCCTGTTATTAGCTGAGGGATTGTGAGTAAGTCACTTATCTTCTTAGCTTTTATGTACTCCGATACATTGAGACAAAGATCTTTCCTCAATATTATTATCCTAGACCCAGGAAAAGATGTGAAAATACTCAAAAAATGCAAATAACTGTTTAAATATGTAGTCCCAAATCCTATTATTTTCTAACCCAAACTCTCTCCTACTTCTCACCTTTTTCCCCGAGAACCATTCCTTTTCTTTTGTTCCCCACAAATAATGATCTATTAAATCCTGCTAATCATTCATGTACTATCAACTTTCTCTTTTTCTCTGATATGTCCCCAGTCTAAGACAGATTCTCATTAACTTTGACTTGAGTAATCATCTCCTAAATTGCCTCTCAGCCTCCAGCCTCTCTCCATTCTCTTTCGTTCACAGGCTAACCCAATTTTAATCTTAAAGGACAATTATGATCATGTCACTCCTGTGTCTGAAAATGTTCAATAGCTTTCAATTGCCCAGGAAGGTGAGTGTCACTTCTCAGCCTGGCATTTAAGGCCCATCACAAGAATGTTCCAAACTATGCTCTCCAGGCTTATTTCCCTCACTTGAAAGCACAGCTTTTCTTTTCCAATCAAACTAGAGTCGGGAGATTTCACTTTATGGCTCTTTTCTCACGCTTTTCACCATGGCACTTACAATTCATTGTATCCCTATCCAGCCATATCTAGTCCAATTGTACTTATAATTAGTTTATTAATCCCTTTTTTATGTCCCACTTGAAAATCATGCTATAAAAGGGCAGTCATTAATGTACTGGGACATTTTACTAGGTACTGTAAGTGCATAATTTAATCCAAAGTAAACCAGGTATTAAAACCTCATTTTACAGATGTGAATATTGAGGATTAAGAAAGTTATGTAATTTGCTCACTCATCTAGAAAATAAAAGTGAAGATTGTAATCCAGCCATGTCCAGCTTCAAAGATGATGGCCTTTCCTTTAAAGCAGTTGTTCTCAATCTGTTTAACAGATGTGAAAGTAACAAGAGTTAATTTAGGTGCACAAAAGGGATAGAAAGAAGTGAAATATACAGGTTGTAAAATCCACTACTCTGGCTTCAAAGAAGATTTTTTCTAAAAGAGAGGAGTGTAAAAGAAGAAAATATATTTTGGGGAAACATTTTTGAAAAAACATTTTTGAAACTCTATCATATGACCTATTTGTTTTGCAAACACTTTTTTATGGTTCTTGGTATGTTAAAATACTATTTTACAGCAACCGTTGGTCATTTTTATTTATTAGAATGGAAGCATTGAAAATAATTAATAGCCCCTTAACCCATTTTTGTGTTTTCATTTCCTGGAAACCCAAATACTTGTTAAGTGTATAAATGAATTTACCTTTGCAATAGGAATTGCAATTTCTTTGCCCAAAGAATAGTGAAATGAGAATTTTCTTAAATAAGTTAGAAGGGAGAACGTGTATCCTGGATCTTTTGAACCTCTGTGAAGTAATGTGACGATATACATACTTACTGAGTTGCTTTGGGATGTTCCTGAGAACACAGGTAAGTTTTCATTTATTTGTATGTTTCTAAAGCCCAGCCAAATATTTAGTTCGTGGAGAATCTCCCATTGGTGTTTATGGATTTAACTACACATATTGTTATAAAGAGCAATACTTTTAAAATTGAAAAGTTATTGAAACCATATAGTAAAAACTATTATTAAACATTTTTCAAAAGTTACATTTCTATTCTACATTTAATATGATAAAATTGTTCAAAAATAACTTTTATCCTCCAGTATTCCCATAAACATGATGAGTCATTTCAATAGGCTATGCCTCATAGAACATTTTAAATAAACTTGAGAATCAATTATAAGGAAATGGATGTTTTGCTGCTGGTAGCACAGTCAAAAAGAGAAGCATCGTTTCTGTGACAATGGTGATCTAATTAAGAGCATCTGTGCATTGAAAAGGTGTGTCCTAAAATGATTTATGATAAAATATACAGAAAGAATAAAATTTTTTTAAAAAGCTATTATCTCCTCTCTACTGAGGCTGTGAGGGTTTTCCCTAGTTTGGTTTATATGGAATCATAATGGGAAAATACTTTTGCCTTCTGATATATGGCATGCAATGTTGATAATATGTATGCTTTAAATTTAACGGAAAGAGATATATACTGAGTTATCCAAGAAAATCTAAGAGCATAAACTAATGCTTTGGAAAGAATAGTGAAATATGAAATTTTGGGGAATGAGGTAAGGAATCCACATCAAACAATTAAGTTAAAAGTTTTTAAATAGCACACTTAAAAATACATGATGATGAATCCTGTTACTAGAATTATTAATTCATTCATTTTTCAGAGCAAAAATAATTTTATTCTTCCTTCTGAATTGTCTTTTTTTCTTGAATATTATAAATCTAATATCCTTTTGAAAATAATCTGTCAAAGTCAACTTTCTCCTCTTGAAAGGTATTCTCACTGTTTACAGGCTGTAATACAAGGTTCTTGCCTAACCAAGTTAACCATAAGAATGCATATACTTGAATCAATATATTTTATTTTGAAATCTTAATTTTTATGTCTACACCAATTCATGAGGTATTCAGTATTTTCCTGGAACTGGGGATAAAGTAATCATCTCACAGTCTAGTGGCAGATCTGGTAGACCAAGACCAATCACAGCAACACGGAGTGGTTATGTGCTATAATTCTTCTCTCATATCAAGTACGATGAGCACATACAACATGAGAATGAAAGACGTGTTTCAGGGGATCTGAAAAGTTCATGAGGTTTTGAAGGATGAATAGGCATAAGATGGCAAGGTAAAGAAGACATACCCAATCGTAGCATTTAATAAAGCATAGTATGACCAATACATTGAGAACAAATGATATCTGTTAGAGAGCGATATTAGCTGGAGTTGTAAAATACCTTAATTTCTATAGTGCTTTCTTGCTTAAACATGGTTTCATCTACCAATGCTACAACAACAACAACGTGTGTGTATGTGTATTTATAATAAAAAAACTAAAATGACTATTATGCATATTTTTAAAGGTATCAGTTTTTACTCAAATTGTAGAAACAGGTCATCATTTATGGTTTTGACAAAAGCAAGGTTATAATGATAAAGAAACAAAATAATTGAATATTACAAACAAGTTTAAACTTTTGTGTCAATGCTAATGCTATCTGTCAAGTTTTTTAGACATTGATCCATTGTCAAGAAGTCCTCCAAAGTTTGAGTCATTACCAAATAAGTTTGAAAGAGAAGATGAGAGAGAAAGAGAGAGAATGCACTATTAAACTATTAAAAAGGCTAATGGTGGGAGACATGAAAACTGAATTAAATGAGAACAAGGAATAACTGAGGCTTATAGTTATTTTAAATCATGTTATTATTGAATCACCTAGGTGACATTTACTAAAGAACCATCTGTAGTTCAGAAAATGAGAACATTCTCTAAGCGTATGCTTGTGTGTATGTGTATTTATAATTTAAAAGCTAAAATGACAATTATGTGTATTTGCAAAGGTGCATGCTCTCAAAATGAATCCAATATATTTCATAAAAAATATATTTTGCAGAATTAAGGTATACAACATTATATTATAAGGTGCATATAGACAGTAAAAATGCATGTAGATAGTACTGTGAGCAAATGAACACTTTGATTATTTCAGTTACCCTTTTTTGGTGTGTGGCAAGAGCAGCTAAAATCTACTCATTTGGCATGAATCCCATATACAGTACAGTTATATTGCCTATAGTTCTCATGTTGTGCATTCGATCTCTACATTTGCTCATCCTATATATCCGCTACTTTTATCTTTTGACTTATAGCTTTCCATTTCTTTCCCTATCCCCTGCCACTGGTAACTGCTGTTTTGTTCTCTATCTTTGTATAGTTGAATATTTTTTAACACTCCACATAGAAGTGAGATCATTCTGTGGTACATATACGCAATCAAATATTATTTACCCCTCAAAAAGAACAGGATCTTGCCATTTGCTGCAACATGGATGAGCCTGGAGGATAATATACTTACAGAAAGAATAATAGAATATTTTTAAATGAGAATTTTTTTACAGTGAGTAGCACATCATCTATTTGAAACTACATATTAAGCTAAATGGGATCTTTATTGATCCAATAGAGATATTTTTCACAGACTTTTTGTAGATATAGGAAATGATGAGATAATTTATTAAAAAATTATTATTAGAGACTACTTAAGCCATGTCTACACTAATGATTTTCTATCTTAAGCTAAGGTACATCACTGATATAGGACAGAAGGAAATATATTGCTCTGGGAAGCAACATAATTAAATAGCATTAAAGGGTTTGAAAGGGAAATTGAAGTGGATGGATAAAAAAAAGCAGTTCGGGCCAGGTGCGGTGACTCACGCCTGTAATCCCAGCACTTTGGGAGGCCAAGGCAGGCAAATCACTTGAGGTCAGTAGTTCGAGACCAGCCTGGCCAAGATGACAAAACCCTGTCTCTACTAAAAATACAAAAATTAGCCGGACGTGGTGGCGGACGCCTGTAATTCCAGCTACTTAGGAGGCAGAGGCATGAGAATTCCTTAAACCTGGGAGGCGGAGGTTGCAGTGAGCCGAGATCACATCACTGCACTCCAGCCTGTGTGACCTAGGTGAAAGAGTAAGAATCTGTCTCAAAAGAAAAAAGTAGTTTTTAAGGGTACACATAACATTTTTTCCTAAGCCAATTGCAATTTAACACACCAAAGAAATCCCTTTCCTTCCTTCCTTCCTTCCTTCCTTCCTTCTTTTTTTTGTTTTTGTTGTTGTTTTTGTTCTTGTTTTTCAGAGACAGGGTCGCCCAGGCTGGAGTGCACTGGCACAGTCTCGGCTCACTGCAGCCTCTGCTACTGGGTTTCAGAGACTTTCCTACCTCAGCTTTCCAAGTAACTTAGACTACAAGTGCACGCTACCACGCCCGGCTAATTTTTGCATTTTTTGTAGAGGCCGGTTCCCTCAAGTTTCCCAGTCTGGTTTCCAATTCCTGGCTCCAGCGATCTGCGGGTCTTGGCCTCCCAAAATGCTGGATTACAAGCATGTGCCATCATGACCAGCCAAGAAATACTCTTCTTCCTAACAGTACTTGCCAAATTACTTTATGACCGACTAAAAATGTTTTACAATTTTTCTTCAGAAGTCAAACAATTTTGAGCTATTGTGTAAATAATCAGCAAAACATGTCTAGGAGTATAGGACTAACACCTATTTGACCAAATCATAGAACTCTTGAGGACTCAAAGGGATATATTTTCTAGATCATCCCATACTTATGTTATTGTAACATATTGTCTCATACTTAGGTAGTGGAAAAAAATATATATATACACATATGTATATACATTTTTTCCAGTTTGTCCAGAGTAGTATGAACCCATATTAGCTTGATGGCACAGAAATGGGCCCGTAGGACACTTTAAAGCAATAAGCACAATTGTTTGATATACAGTAGTTAGAAAATGATTATTGTATTCCTCTCTTGGATTGATTTTCTTCTTTTGAAACAAATAAAATTTAGTTTTTCTATCTAAATATTCTCAAAGTTCAGATTTTTAAAAAATATCAGCGGAAGTTTTAAAATAATTCCTTTGTTGAATTTAAAGTTGTTTTAAACCCCTCACTGAATCCTTAGTAATTTCTTTTTTCTTTGTTATAAAAAAGAACAGTTTTGGAAACTGGACTATTTTATCTTGATTATATTGCAGCGACATATTAATCATCATTAAATATGAATAAAACATGATTTCCCTAGGTGTTAACATTATCATAAAATGCCAGAGACTGAATTCAGGAGGTTAAGATTTTAGAAATTACTTTCAGAGGCAACGAAAGGGTCAACTTAAGTTTTCCACCTCCCCGCACCTTTGAAACTTCTGCAGAGGAGGATAATGTGTTGGCCTGTGATTAACAAAATTTGTGCTAGCTTTCATGCCTAAAGGAAAAAAGAGGTGGCAGTTAAACAAGTGGTAGGGCATTACTATCATTTAATTACATTTTCCTCCTATTTCATCATAATTTTTCCTTACCTGTCATTAACCTCTAACTCAAAATAATCTCAGCAAAATAACAAAACATGCAGCACAATTTTCTCTTATTCTCTTATCTAGAAAACTTCTAAAAGATAGATTCGTATGCAGAAGTAATTATAAGAGTTTATCATATGCAAGATGTTTATTAGTAATTAAATATAAAAAAATATAGGTAGATGTTTGCATATATTCGCAGGTAGTAGCTATATAACATGTTTTATATGTTACTATTTCCCTTTTTTTACTTCTTTCACCCTAATATACATACATTTCCATTTACATACTTTACCACTCTAGTATTAGAATGTAGTAAAAAAAAAAGTGTATCAAAAGACTGACATGAGTTAATTACATGACAGTAAAATTTCAAGAAGCTTGTAAATGATTTTTTCATTTCAAGAGTAAAATCATTAACTTTTTTCCTTTTTTAAACAAAACTCACATTTTATTTAGATAAAATGAAATAAACTATACAAAATTGATTTTCTTCACCAAAAATAACAGCAATATTTTCCATAGTTTTCTAGATAAACCACAACACTTATTTTTGTAGGTTTTCCAGGTTTTGCTTATAAATCCAGATGAGGCAGTAGATAAGAGTCATGGAAAAAGACAAAGAAAACAGACAAATCAGTTGTCAGTATCCATGGCCTCTGATTCTGTCTTAAACATGAAACAGAAGCGTTCAACATATACCTGCTAAAAAGTTTAGGAAGATGTAGGCTCCACAAAGGAATGTAGACAGCAACAACGAGAGGTGGAACAATGGCAGGATCTTCCATTCAAACTTTAAATGTCGTTTGTTCCTTTAAGTTAGAGAAGGACAAAATCGACACTGAAAACCTTGTTTGGCGAGTTCACAAGCTTTTCTCAGGTAATTTCTCGTAACTGTCCAGTAGAGATTTTTAACATACTTAAAACTCCTGTTAGTCAAAGGTCAATCGTGGGCTTCACTATATCATTTTATAAAACATATTCCTTCCTCCCACACCTCTTCAAAAACATATTTCTTCAAAGAATTCACAACACCCAACATGTAGAGATCCACAGTGATAATAAATGCTATGTCTAAAATGACTTAACTAAAACAATTCCAGAGTGCCGTCAGCAGAGGACGCGCAGAAGGAAACATGGCACTTTCAATGTTCTCTTCTGGAAGAACAGGTAGATCTTCAAAGCCTGAGAGTTCAAACGGGGGCCATTTAAACAGGAAGATTATCAATGGCTAATGCATTCAATGGAGTCCTATAGGCAATGATATTTAGTGATTAAGTGGCCTACATACACCTTATGGCTTTTCATCCAAATATCAAATATAAGAAAGCCTATTTGTAAAAGTCTCTTAGGTATTTTCCAAGGTTTCGGAATTATCTGTGGGAAGCTCTAACTTACTTGTATAGAGCTTAATATATGTGTTCACCATTAAATCCAGGTCGTGTTTTACATCAAAATTTATGTTAAGCAAAGCCAAGTTACTCGACCTTTGGTCTGTCAAAGTGTTCCTCAAATATGCTTTAAAAGCGTTCGTCCATTTTCATACCACTCATGCTCAACCTTCATCACAGGAAGAATACACAGGACCTTCAGCAATGCATGCACATTAGGAAAAAACTTGATGTCAGGCAGGTGGAGGGCTTCATAGATGGTGGGTGGAAGCTCTACATCTTTCCCCCTGTGTTTCCATTTGATTCTCCAACAATGAAGCTCGGCTGAGTGTGTGTCATGATTGGGTAAGTCACTTCCATAGACGTCAGCATGGTGTTGCTCCAATATATTGAATTTGAGTTGTCCGCATGACTGAGGGTACCAGAGATAAGCATTTAAGAGCTTTGAGGTGCTGTTCTGAGAAAATATCTTTAAATTCCTGAATAATGTGCTCCACTGTTGGGACACTTAAGGTTTCTTTATAGTAACTCTCAGAGGTTAGCTGATATTCCAAGTTACCCTGGTGAGTGCTGTGGAATTTTCCAGGGCGTTTCATTCGAATATCAAGTTTGGTTGCCAAATTCGTGGCTTCCTCAAACCAAAATTCATGATAAACTTCAATATTTTCCGTCACGTCGTTGAGTGAATGCGGTACTACAGTCAAGCTACCAGCTGCAAACAAGACATCAGAGGTTTGCCCCTGGAGTTTTTTCCCAAAGCCTCTTGTCAAAGATAGGACATTTTTAAGAACAACAATAGTAACAATGAAATCATTCCATGCCTGGAATCAGTTTTAAAATGGATCAGTTTCTTTACATGTTGAGACAACTAATAGATATATAATAAATGGTGTATTTTTCACATTATCTGTAATTTTTCTATTTTCTAATAAATAGTTTTTATAACTTATATTTTCAGAGAAGTGTATTTGTTTCATATAGATTTTCAAATAACTATGCCTAGAGTTATAAAATGCATTTTCTTTCTATTCTTTTAATTCCATCCTTATTGGCAATTAATTTCTTGATTATTTGTGCATGTTAATAATTTATTTTTCTTAGTGATTCTAAAGCTATTGATTATTTTACTGACTTTATAAATTCTAAAGTCTGTTTTACAATTTGTTGATTTCTAATTTTATCTTTATTATGTTCCATTTAATTTAAAAATTTTCATTATTTTTTCTTAATATTTGTTTCTTTCTCTCAATATTTATTTACACCAGTGAAGATGTTTGACACGTAAATTTTCTTTTAAATAAAGTTTTAAACAGAGCTTATATATTTGTTAGGTTAGCTGCTTTCCAGTTATTTTTTAATGGAAGATTTTTTATATTTGTCTCAAGAGCTTATTCCTAAATATTCATTATATTGCCATTAAAATTTTTTCTTCTATTATCATTATAGGATTATTAAATTAGTGCCAGAGAAAATACTGTGTATAACTCTATTACATTTTCTTTTACTGATTGTTATTTCTTTACTACTCAACAGATAATGATTGATTTAAAAAAAAAAGTTTACCCCTACATAGGAAAAAAGTTAGATTTTTTATTTGAAGAGCAGAATTGTATGTATATCTATCAGATCTAGTTTATTTTTGTTATTATTCAGTTTACTTAGATGAATATTATTTGACCTGTCCAGGATTTTAGTTCCCTATATGATTTTCCAAAATGTAATATTACATATGTGGTTTCAAATAACTATCTTTGTATTTCATACTATCAACATGAAATATTATTTCATCATTGCTATTTACTTTAATTTAAATTAAAGTATTAAAAGATTAAATGGAGCAGAGTTAATGTTGGACTTTCCAGGTAGTCCTAGAAGGAACAGCAAATTTCACCAAGACAGTCAACAAGTAACAAAGGCATCATTTAGGGTATTACCTCAACACAAAATATTGGAAATTGTGTTGTGTTACCCCCAAAATAGTCACATGACATAATGCATTTGTTGAGATAGATTTAGCCATTTCTCAATGTATATATACTTCAAAACATCATGTTGTATATACACAGTTTTAAATAAATTTAAATATATATTATTTTATTTGTCAATTAAAAAATAATTTTTAAAACTTCAAGAATATACACATGAAATCCAATTAGAAATTAGTTTCACAATCCTTATGTGACTATAAAAACAAATAGTTTTTAACAGCCCATGGGAGAGAAAGAGGGCTTTATGTTTTGAGAAGGAAGTATCAGTTTATGTCATTAGATATTTACATTGTCAACTAGTTCATATGATAAAAACTGGCAAAGTACAGTAAAACCTACAAGATATGTTATATAACTATTGTTTCAAGTTTTAACAAAATACTATTTCATTACTTAATTTAAAAGTATTCTATCTGAAGCACAGGGTGCTGGCACTCCAAAAATAAGTGACCTTCTTCCTAAAAAACATAGTAAAAAAACAAATGAAATAACTTTGCCAAAGCCTTCCAAACAGACTTTCCTCCCTTACAATTCTGAAATAATTGAGGATCAGGTTCCAGAGAAACAAATATTTTTTACAATTCATGTAAATAGGTCATGTCATCATTGCAGGTATGTGTGTACCATTTTGCTTTTGATTGTTCAAATAATGGAAAGAATATATATATATCTCTCTATAATATATATATATTCATATATATATTTATATATTTTTTTTCTTATACACACACACTATAACACCAGTTCTGGATTTATTAAACCATTAAGGTTTAATCTCTTTAGCCTTCAGTATGCAATAAATACCATTTTGTGTTTATTTTCAGTGAGAACCATACTACCAAATACCCTGTATTGTAATAATAATTTTATTTTCTCATGGAAAAAGAGCACATTTGGGGAAAAGAAAGAACATTTTACATCAAATGCATTGAGAAGATACTTATTAACTTAACATTTATAGATGATAATCCATATAATTGAAAACTGGAAAAAAAATGATCAAAAGTAATCACATTTTAAAAGCGTATTTCTCAAAAATTTGAGAGAAGGTAACTTTATTAATGAAATTATGTAAAATTCACCTGGGTCAAATACATAACCAAATAGTTTTTGAACTAGAAAAAAGCATTCAATAGTTCATTTTGCCTTTTAATTAGCAAAGATCAAGATTCCAAATTAAAATTTAGCCCTCTAAATTATCTTTGGTGACTAGATTTTCTGCTATCCTTTAAATTGCCACTTCAGTTTGCATAAATTACATATTGCCTTCCTCTATATCACCTCAGCGTTGAATTATGCATCATAAATGTTTGGTGTTTTGTTTATGCAAATAAAATAAAATGCAAATAAAATATTTTGGTAAGAGTTCAAATTTCATTTTTCCAAATGACATAATACAGTAGAATGATTCTAAACTGACTTATAATTTTTCACATTTTTCAGTCAGATGGTTATATATTCAATGTGCTATCTAGATGACCAAAAGATTTGGTGTCCTTTTTTTCTTTTGTTTGGTTATGTAACTGCTAAAGACATCAGCCAGTGTATTTTAGGCTACAGACACGAAGGAATAAACAGGCTGCATGTCTCTTTTATTCCCAGTCTAAAAAGTAAGATTTTCCTTGACTAGAAAAGATATTAATTTTTACATTTTGCAATACTATCCTTTACAATAACCCTCAACTTTGGAAAACAAAATTGATTTTCACATCTCAAATTAACTTACACTTGATATTTGAGAATGCTGTGGTTAGCTGGAATTTCATGACATGATGAATCTAGAACTCCCAAATTAAGAACTGGCTAGCCATGTTAGGAAAATTAGCTTTCAAATTCTAAGCTATAATTAAAATTTTCCTCTTAGCTCTATTTTGACCTATTTGAGATTAATTTGCAAATGTTCAATAGAAAGAAGAATAAGACATTGCTCATCTGAAATTTAAGACAAAAATACCATCTTTATAGTTTGTTATTAAAACACCATGGCCTTTCATTATTTTTTTCCCAAACTTACCGAACAGGACATTAAAATTGAAAGTCATAGAGAAGCCAGAACCTCTGTAGTAATTTAAACATTTCCTTGGTCTTGATAGCATTGCACTCTTTAAGGTGTGTGAGCTGGAGAGGTCCAATCACCAGCCACAACAGTTTAATTATCTGCCAAATCCTCTTTTATTTGCCCTTTCAAGAAAGTCCCCATGTCTTTGAAATGGCATTTGCTTAGTAAAAGATTAGTGTGAATTAGGCAAAAAGAGGTAAACGTGGTACCTCACAGGCTATTGCAACAGAACAATCTGGCAAGTTCCTCCATCCTCAGGTGAAATTCTATATTTACTTATTTACCTTGGCTGCTGGAAAGTTCAGTTTATACGTTTCATGACAATCAGTGCACAGATTATTAGAACATGCTAAGAGCAACCTACTGACATTTTCCCCAGTGTCATACTGTTTCTTCTCTTCTTTTCGTTGTCCAAGTATATCTTCACTGGCTGTTGCTTTTTATCACCATTATTGTTATGATCATTTGTACCATATGTATTTTGACAAACCTTATCAAATCTGCTTTGAATAGAGGCACACTTTACATAAACATGATGAAACTGCTGGAATCTGGAATATAGTAAAGACCATCCTGCTCCTGGGCAGTTACCAGGACATACGAATTTCGGGAGAATGGAGACCGCGGTAAAGAGATAATGGTGGGGGGATGGGGGGTGGGAGAAAAGTCAATAGGTTTGTTTATTTATATATTTATTTATTTTGAGACGGAGTCTCATCTGTCAACCAGGCTGGAGTGCAATGGTGTGATCTTGGCTCACTGCAACTTCCACTTACCGGGTTCAAGCAATTCTCTTGCCTCAGCCTCCCGAGTAGCAGGGATTGCAGGCATCCGTCACCATGCCCAGCTGTTTTTTGTATTTTAAGTAGAGATGGGGTTTCACTATGTTGACCAGGCTGGTCTTGAACTCCTGACCTCAGGTGATCTGCCTGCCTCGGCCTCCCAAAGTGCTGGGATTACAGGTGTGCGCCACCACGCCCAGCCAATATACTTAAATTAGTAAGACCTGCTGCTCTAGAAAGATGCCATGAAAGGAATTTCTGGAGCAGAATGGTCCCCAAAACACCCACTTATGTTTCTAAGGAGGTCAAAGTAGTTCCCAGGCAAGGGTACCTGAACCTCTAGAGAGTCCTCACTTGTTACATCTGGCAGCTTATTCCTAATAGAGAAAAGAAAAATTAAGACTAAAGGTAAACCTGCCTTAGAGGTTTGAAAGTCTCATCTTATTTTCATTTATTACCCTCTAGCATAGAGATAAATCAAACCCTTCAACAGGTTGAGTGCTACTCCACATGTTCAGCAGGTCACACACAGCTTATCTGTTGGTGGAGAAGGGATTGCCCATGTAATATCAAGACATATATACTTCTAAACTCCTAATACTCACTGTCGAGATTCCTGCCACCATGCTGAATATTCTGTCATTAAGGATGAAACCTTTCTGTTAAAGCTCTGGTCTACATTTCAAGAGAGCAACATCCCGTAGTAATTCCTTAAAAATATGGTCATTTCCCCAAAAATATACCGCTTTTAAAAATTAGTAAAAATTGGGTAGTAAAATAATTCCTGGTCCTATGTTTGTTGCAGCACTGTTTACAATAGCTAAGATTTGGAAGCAACCTCAATGTCTATCGATAGATGAATGGATTAAAAAATGTGGTACATATACACAATGGAGTACTATTCAGCCATAAAAACTAATGAGATCCAGTCATTTGCAACAACATGGATGGAACTGGAGATCATTATGTTAAGTGAAATAAACCAGGCACAGAAAGATAAACATTGCATGTTCTCACTTATTTGTTTAATCTAAAAATCAAAACAATTGGGCTCATGGAGTCTATAGAGAGTAGGAGGACGGTTACCAGAGGCTGGGAAGGGTCCTCGGGGGTTGAGGGGAAGTGGGGGTAGTTAATGGGTACAAAACATTGTTAGAAAGAATAAGACCTACCATTTGACAGCATAAAGACCTACTATTTGACAGCACAATAGTGTGACTATAATCAATAGTAACTGTATAATTTAAAATAAAGAGTGTAATTGGATTGTTTGTAACTCAAAGAATAAACGTTTGAGGAGATGGATACTCCATTCCCCATGATATGCTTATTTCACATTGTATGCCTGTATCAAAATATCTCATACATACACCACATAAATACATACACCTATTATATACTCACTTTTTTTTTTTTTTTTTTTTTTTTTTGAGACAGAGTCTCACTGTTGTCACTCGGGCTGAAGTGCAATGGTGTGATCTTGGCTCACTGCAATCTCTGCCTCCTCGGTTCCAGCAATTCTCTTGCTTCAGCCTCCCAAGTAGCTGAGATTACAGGTGCCTGCCACCACACTCAGCTAATTTTTGTGTTATTAGTAGGGATGAGGTTTCATCATGTTGGCCAGACTGGTCTTGAACTCCTGACCTCAGGTGATCTACTCGCCTCGGCCTCCCAAAGTGTTAGGATTACAGGCGTGAGCCACCATGCCCAGCCACAAAATTATTTAAAAAATAAAAATAAATAAAATAATTCCTGGAGATTGCATGATTTTTTACTGAACTTAACATTAGGTGCTGAACTAAGCATTAATCATAATGTATTCAAAGCTGAGCCACAAGTAGAAAACCAGTTATAACTGCCTCCAGAGTCTTATACCTACAAGTACAGCAGGTACTCTCCTGAGTGTGATGCTGGGGAAAACAGTAACAATAGATGGAGCAAGAGATGACTCCTGCTTTTTCTGGGAATTAATAAGAGAGAGGGAAAAGAATGTTCCTGCACAGTAAAGCATGTGGCCTCGACATGAGAGGGGCGTTAGGGAGAAACTGAAAGGCCTTCCGCAGATGAAGAGCCAGGAAATCTGGTGTATATAGCACGGTCAGTAAGAGCAATTCCTGTATGGCACAGAATGCCCAGGTAGGAAGTTACCACTGAACTTCAGTCCAAAGGTGGTCACAAGACATTGATAGGTTTTGCTTTGATTTGCATTTTATGCATTCCACACGCTGCCGTGGAGAGTAGGAGAGAAGAAATAAAAATGGAATCAGGAAGAAAAGTTAAGTGGCTTGGCAGAAATAGCCAGCAGCAGGCATAATTTTTCTTCTATATTTATCATCATTTTGCTAAGCATTGGATTAGATCCAACCTATGAATAGGACAAAATTAACGTAAAGACTAAAAGCCCGGGAAATGTTAAATATTTAATTCTTGATGAGGCGTAACATTCATCCTGTCATGCTATTTCTCTGCACACAGCATAGAGTCAGAGTTTGGGGCCCTCACTGTGAGCTGAAGCACCCCACGGCACCACAGTAACCTCACAAGAGTGACACAGGATCTTTCAAAATTTTGACGAAGACATAGAGACATGTGTTGAACCTCACATGAGCTACTATCTCGTGATAGTTCAGTGTTTTAACATTAGATTGCACCAAATCCCTTCCAATGATGCCATCACTTCATAAATCTCAGATTCTGGTGTTTGCGGTGACAATACACAAGTACCACAGAGATAACAATGTGTAACTCTTATGCTATTGTAACTGGAATGTTATTTATTTTGGCATTAAAAAATAAACATACAAGGAAACTCTTTTTTTTTCGTTTCGTTTTGTTTTGTTTTTAACAAGATCATTTTCCTCCATCAATCCCCCATGCAGCAACCACTATCTTCCTTTCTCAGTGGTGGAGTTATTAAAGAATTTCGATACTCCTTATCTTTCTTAATAGAGAAGAGGATCCATGGTCTGCATCTGGCCCAGACTTAATTTATTTGGAGCCATTGGCTCCAAGTACATATGAAAGTATATGTAACCTTTAAAAAAGTCTTATTGTGATAGTACCAATTCCCTTTTAAAATCTGGTAATCTGGCAACACTGGGTCCATAATTTTTCGACATAGTAAGAATCAGCAGAAAATGCTTTGGGCCACCCCCTTCTGAAGTAACCTTTGCTCTCCATTTTGGCACAGTTTCCACTGATTTACTTGATCCCAGTAGTCACTTGAGTTTGCCTCTGACTTAGTGTGACAAAGACTTTAATGTAGGGATGAATTCTTAAAGGTATGAGGTTTTACTGTGACTATTGTCTATGCCATGGATCCGTGAGTGATGCAGACAGTGGATAGATTTCTACAGTTATGAATACTGGTAATACTCATAGACACACTTTTTGAGATTATTCCATATATAATAGGCATTATTCTAAACACTTTACATTTATTAATTATGCTCACAGCAATATTATCATAGTCACAGCAATTCTATGAGGTAAGCTTTCTTAATTTTTATTTATAGACATGTCAAGAAGTTTGAATAGTCAGATTTTACCCTGCTTGCAAGCTAAGCTGATCTTCCACTGTTTCATAGATGCTGGCAGAAGACATGGGGGTCTCGGATTAGAGACAAAGGGATTTATTACTCTGTTGCAACTAGCAGGATCATCAGTTTGAATTGGTTCCCCTTAGGCCCCAAGTCCCATGGGAAAAATGGGGAGTGGGCCAGGTGGTTGCAGGTACACGCAGTCAGTTTTCTTCACAGCTTAAGAACCCTGGGAGTTAGAAATCCTAGCATTTATAATGGACAGCAAGAAAACCTGCCACTCATTTGCCAGTTTCCCTAGAGTAAAACATCATCTTTATTAAACTGAGCAGTCAACCCAGTCTCTGCTGAGGAGAAGAATACAATCTCTGTTTTCTACGGTTGTTCATTAAATACACATTCTTGAAGAGGATGGGGAAATTCCCGTCCACAATGGGCTATAATGGAGAGGAGTGATAAACAGCAAATAATACATAGCATTGCTTTAAGCCTATTATTTTCAAATAACTTTTTAGTTTACTTACACTGGATAATTTTACAACACGATACATTCCATCACAAATCCTAACTAGAGGGCCAGTTATAGGTTATAGATAGGGGTCAGAACGAGGTATCCATAAAATTTCATGGAAACCAAAACTGTGAGATAAAATTTAAAACCATTGAAACACAATTTAAAATTATACTATTTATGAACCTATTTTGAACCAATAGTTTTAAAAACTTTCTGTTTCAAAGAGCTATAAATATCATAGACTCTATGAGTCAAACTTAGACCTGCGTATCAGAATCTCTAGGGGTGGCATAAAAATTAAAGTTGGGGAACTAATTTTAGAAAGCTTCCCAGGTAAGCCTGAGGTACAGACTGGAAGAGAGACGAAAAAGTCACACAGTTCTGAAGGATAATCTCTAAGTTGGTGAGTGAGACGTTTCACAACAACTGGACTTGATTCCAGGTGACCTGTATATGACCCTAGGGTGGCACAATAGAATTAGAAAGCATAAAATTAAGAAAGCATAAAATTGGATGTCTGTCTGCTCAGGGAATATACTATACTAACATATATGGCACTGTCAAAATGGCATCAATGAAAGGGGAACTCAAAGCATAATAATCTTGCATGTTAATTCAGAACTGTAACAAAGAGTAACATTGATCCTGTGGGTACAAAGGAGTCCTCATTTGCACAGTACAAGATCTGAAAGGGTATCGACAGTTCACCAGGCAAATGCGGGGTTGATAACATATAACCCTTCTATTTACATATCTTCTTACTTTGAATCTGTGTTCCTATAATTAATAACTAATAATCCCAGGACTTTGACATCATGAAGGAAGGGCCCTGGATTGAATTAGTAACTTAAGCTCCATCAATATTTTATATTCATCCTCTCCTTGGTGGCTCACGCTGTCATCCACTCATCTGTTCCCAATCCACTGATGAATCTTCCAACTTTCTTGACCAATTTTGCTATCAGGTTCATAATTTTATCCTCCATACCAAGTCCCAAAATGACCCTGGGAAATTCCAATATCCAAATAAAAGAGACATCTATACGTCTACAATTATACAGCAATGGCCTCCAAATTCATAGCTCCAGACTTGTGTATTTTTCTCTTTAATATTAAATTTTAGCTATGATTTGATCATTTAAAAATCTTTCTTAACCTCACAGCAGTTTGGCTAACCACTCATCTGACCACCCTCTGGATCACCTAGTTTCCTACTGCAGAAGTTTTAATTCTTATATTCCTTTATCTGGCAACAAATTCTTGGTTTACGGTGCACTTCTTTCATGTTCTGCTCAATTTTTTAAATTAGTCTGTGTTTGGCCAGCCCATCATCCCCCTTTACAGATGAAAGACAATCACCCTCTAGCAGCCTTAGTTTCTTCCTTTCATTGTACTTGCCTAATCATAATCCTATATCTTCTCAATCAAAGCATGCATATCCATTTAAAATATGGACTACTGAGTACTGTAAAAATAATTTAAAAATTGTAAATTTGCACTGCTACAAGTTCATGGTCTCTAACCTCAGTTAAAAACTACAATTTCTGCTCATTGTATATTCTCCTGGCATGAACCCAAGCTTGCCTTGGATCAATTATATGTACTACTATTTGATCTGAGTTGCAAATCCATATATCCAACTCTTCATTCAATATTAAATTTTCACTTGGAGATATCAACTACCCAATAACTCAACGTGTTCAAAACAAATTCATAATTCTATCACCAGTGTCTCCTATCTCACTGAATGGCAACACCCACCATTAAGTTTGGTTGGCTGGAAGCTTGTGATATCTTCTCATTCTTTCATCCATATAGTCAAACAATTCACAAAACCTGTGAATTTTGCATGCTAATATTAATTATTCTACCTTTCTGTCTATAATTCTGGCATTGTAGTCTAAATCATTATCATCATTCACCAGAATTGTTTCAATAGCTCCCTAAACTTTCTCCCACCATCCCCTCTGGTACATTTCTTATACATTTGCTCCCCTGCAGCCAGAATTCTATTTTTCTATTTTATTAAAAACCAATTAGTATCTTTCCTCTCTCTCTTTCCCTCTTCCTTAATCACTCCTAGGATAAAAACTCAAATTCTTAAATAAATTGTTTAAAGTTCTGCAGGATCTAATTCAACTACCACATATTTTCATATCATTTTTGTGACAGTCTGCATTTTAACCTCACTGGCACTCTTTCAGGGTTTTTGAGCAGTCTAAGCTTTTTTTTTTTTTTTTTTTTTTTTAATTTTTGTTCCACTCGGGAACTTTGCATTTGCTATTTCCTATCTGTGAAAGACTCCTTCCTCTTCCCGATCCCTCCATTCCCCAACTTCACATCTTACACCAGCCTCTCATATCTAGCAAATGTCACTTCCCTAGGAAGGTCCTTCATGATGACCTTGTACAGCAGATCAGAGAACTCTGTATATCTTTTAAAGATTACTAATCTTCTCAGTGTCCCATAAAAACATTGACTGTATCCATCTTGCCCTTTCCCCACAGTTTACAATAATGCCTAATAGAAATAGATGATAATTATTCAAGGAATGAATGAGAAAATCTTTTTCAAGAAACATGGTAAGTTCCTCCTAAGCCCTCTTTTTCATTTGCACAGCTATTATTTCAAAACTTCATCACTTTTTTAAAGATGCTCTCCATGCTAATTTTCTATCCATTTTAGAAAACAATCTCCTCTTAAAAATACAGGTCATCAAGTAAAAGCTCTGTTAATTTCCCACTTTCCCTGAACATCCTTCCCCCTTTTCTGGCAAACTGGTGTCTAAATGTATCTTCTCGCCTCAGACTCGTTAAACACAGAGTGATGCCCTGTGTTCAAGGCTAATGCATGAATTTTAAAATATGAATTCCATGACATCTTGAAACATTCTGTCAGCTTATCTTTTTTTAAACAATATATTCAACATCTTTTTTCTCCTTAGCATTTTCATAGCATTTAAAAATGCTTAATTTATGCCATCCTTCAAAAGTGTTAATTGAATTTATGTTGTCCTCTGTTTTATACCTCTCATTTCGTTCTCAGACAACATTCCTAAAATAATAGAGTGCAGTGACTTTCTCCATATTTTATGTCCCATCCACTTTTAAAGTCCTGCAGTCTGACTTATCTAATCACTTCATTAAAACTGATTTTTCTAAATTAATCACCACTCCCTGTATAAAAATTAGATCTTTCTTTCTTTCTTTCTCTTTCTTTCTTTCTTTCTTTCTTTCTTTCTTTCTTTCTTTCTTTCTTTCTTTCTTTCTTTCTTTCTTTCTTTCTTTCTCTCTCTCTCTCTCTCTTTCTTTCTTTCTCTCTCTCTTTCTTTCTTTCTTTCTTTCTCTTTCTTTCTTTCTTCCTGCCTTCACTTTTCTTTCTTTTCTTCCTTTTCTTCTTTTTCTTTTCTTTTCTTTTCCTTTCTCTCTCTCTCTCTCTCTCTCTCTCAACAAGATCTAGCTGGGTTGCACAGGCTGGGGTGCAGTGGCACTACCGGGCTCACTGCAAGCTTCACCTCCCAGGTTCAAGTGATTCTCATGCCTTGGCCTACCAAGTGGCTGGGACCAGAGGCGCGCACCACCATGCCTGAAAATTTTTGGTAGTTTTAATAAAGATGGGGGTTTCACCATGTTGACCAGGCTGGTCTCAAACTCCTGAACTCAAGTGACCACCTCCCTCGGTCTCCCAAAGTGATGGGATTACAAGTGTGAGCCACTATGCCTGGCAAAATTAAATAAGTATTTTTCAGGTTCTCACACTTGCCCTCTCTGAAACATTTGGTGCTGAGTCTTGCTGTAATTTCTAAGAATTTCCCTCCCTAGAATCAATCCTACTTGTTAATTAGATATCTTCACTTGGCTATTGCAAAGCTTTTTATAATCCTACATGTTTAAACGGAAGATTTTTTTTTTAATAAAACCCTTACCCCTTATATTTCCTACTTTGATAAATTGCGCCAAACACCCAGAGACGAAAGCTAAAATCCTAGCAGCCATTCTTTGATATCTCCCATTCTTTAAACTGAAATTTCTTACTTAATCGGTTATAAAATCTGTCAATATTACTTTCCCAAATAATTTCTTATAACAACTGTCTTCTTACCAAGCCTTTGGCCATTGCCTTTCTTTAAGCTCTCATGTTAATTATCTAGATCTCTCCAATGGCTTCTTGTCATTCCTTTCTTCCTCTATCTTCCATCCATCATACTATATCACAGTGATCTTCAAAAGCCTAAGTAACGTTTTATTATTTTACTTAAATTGTTTCTCATCACTTCCTGAACAAGCTCTAAACTTTTGAGTGTGACCTACTATATTTCATATAATTTACTTCTTTCTATCCATAGAATAATATTGAATATTGAATCAAGTGTATAGATGAATATATATTTATTTTCACTACTGCTTACATTTTATGATTTACTCTAGGCAAACTAAATTTGTAGTGCTCTCTTTATATATTTTTGCTGTCCTCTCCTTTTCCTTTGCATATCCAATTCCTATTTGTGTTTGAAGATATGTATCTTGCAAATAAAAATAGTATTTAAGGAGCGAGGAAAACCATATTATTCCTGAGGTTTCCAGAGAGGATAAAATTATAACTACCAGAAATGTCATAAAACTGTCGAAATTTAGAAAATTAACTACAGAAAAAAATAAAGTATCAGTCATGGAGTTGTTATAGCACAGCATGAAAACAGTTTTTCAAAATAGAAATGAAAAAAATATACATGCAATGTCCAAAATCTATATATCTATGCTTCTCTACTCCCACCCTCCACCCCACTACCCAAGCATTTTAATTTTACCAACACTGTCTATGTCTGGTGGGATTACTCTACTAAAAATCCTCTCTTAAATACTCTCTTCCCCCACCTCTCCTTCTAAGTCACATGGTTTTTCTCAATGAAAATCTTTTGGTGGATCATCCATGTTGCTTATCATACTAAATGTTCAATGCAAAATAAAAGTTCAAAAAAAATTATAGAATGAATTGATGATAAATAACACATTTGTTCTTCTCAGAGCCTAATTTCACTGAATGTATTGATAGAGTAAATTTTCTCCTGAACAAAACGAATACAGACCATGGAATTCGGTGACTCTTCTAAAGTTCTGTCCCTATAAAGACTCTGCTCCAAAGCCAGCTTGCATTTCTAGATGGCATGTTCATTTCATCTTCTAACAGCAGGTTAGAAATGCATGAAATTTAAAGAACTGAAAATGAATTGTGTAGGGAATGCGAAAACATATTTTCTCTGTTTTATACAATTATAACACAATTACACAAGTACGCCAATGAAATCTAAAATTCATCAAACATAGTGGGATAAAAAAATTCACTTCACTAAATTTTAAGATAGGTTGTTTCCAAAAAGATAAATTATTTTATTTATTTGACATTGTCTTATAATAGTGATGTTTCATTTTCCCAGTTAAAGAAATCATTGATTTGTGGCCAGCAGCAGTTCAAGGAAAAGTTTTAAAATAAAACAGTGATGAGATTACTACATATTGGTAGTAATGTGCAATATGCTAACCGCTCCCACATCCATAATTATGTTCCTCAGCTTATAGATTATGAACAAATAATCAAGGGCACGGTATTAAAGTTCATGGTTCTAATAAAATTAAGTTATAGTTATGCAAATAATACACAGGGCTTTTATTCTGCAGGCTTAAATTTGACCATTGCTCGGGCAATTACGTTTGTGTTGCTTTTTTGGTGTGTCTCATAGATGAAACTTTAGATGTGATTCCCTTTTGTTTTTGAACACCTAAACCTTCAGATATAATTTAAACAAAACACTTTCATTTTAAAGCCAAACTGCACGGAGAGATGAAAGTGACAGCCTTGACCTTGAATAGATTTTAGTGAAGTAGTTTATGGAAGACAAAGCAATTACAGCTCCACACTGACCTATGTATCACTTAGCACTTCTGATAATGAGATGAGGCTTTCAGGGCCAGAATGGGGATAGAAGAGAAAGTCACTAGACTGGTGAGAATGATGAAGAAGTGTAAGAACAGGATTTTCAAAGGCATTAAAATAGGGATTGTTTATCTTGTTTTAAGACTTGGTCAAAGAATCACTAAAACTAGATGTTTAGGAAAAGCCATTAAAATAACTAATCTCAATAACTGTCTTCTCAGATTAAAAATACGTTTCCAAAAAGGTTGGAGTGGGGATGTATAGAAAATAATGTATAATATACATCTGCTGAATTTGATGAAGAAGAATTATAAAGTTTCTCAGAATATTTCAGAACAATAAAGTTTTCACTAAATCAAATCTGTTATCTATGTATTCTTAAAATAATATTAGTAACACCTCTGCATATTTATAAGTGCTTCCACAAAAATATATGTATTGTTTCTCTTAATTTGATTTTCAAAATTTACTGTTGTATTTTGAAGAAGGATTTACAGAACAGTAAATTGGATTGTGTGTACATGAATTTTAGTTCCAATTTTGCAAGTAGGTGGCATGCGCCTGTAGTCCCAGCTACTCGGGATGCTAAGGCAGGAGAATCACTTGAACTTGGGAGCAGAGGATGCAGTGAGCTGAGGTCACGCCACTGCACTCCAGCCTGGTGACACAGTGAGACTCCGTCTCAAAAAAAAAATAAAAAGTAAATGAATAAATGGAAGCTTTTAACTTGGCAAGGCCTTTCAGGCTTTAATAAGTAATGATTCTTAGTGGCATTGTTTGAAAGTAAATTGAAATAATATAAATCCTCAAATTTTGACCCCTCTGTTTTGTTTTACAGTATTAGTGAACAAAATCTTATATTTTATTTTAAAGTCTTCCTTTCTTCCATTTCCTCTTTCTGAGTCTTTTAACTTGAGCTGTGCATACAATTAGAATATATCAACTGAAGACTTTCTATATAGAAAAAGAACACCTATCATTAATCATTATGGAAGAAAGAATGATCCAATAAAATATTATTTTAGGCTTCTTATAGAAATAAATACTGTATGGTCATAAGTAAATGTCTTATTTTCTCTGGGATTCGATTTCCTCACTTAGAATATGATGCAGAAAGTAGGTTATACGGCTTTGAAGGTTGCTTCTTTCATTCTGTTATACTATTTTAAAATTTCCAAATAAATTTAAAGTTATTCAGGGGTATTATGACAAATAAACTTAGCATATGATGAATATATCATCATATCTTGAGTGTCACTTAAGAATAAAGTTTTATATTGAATGACTTCATATTATGTAAAAAATCATTTATACTGTTTTTCCACCATAATTTTAACGCAAACCTCTCACTTTAATTGTAAATCAATACTAATGTGACTTTTAAAAAGAGAACATTCCAAAATCTGTATATTGTGTCACATATTAAATAATACATTATTGAAATATTAAGATGTTACAGAAATATGGAATTTTGGTTAAAATACTCCATTAAGTAAACAGGCAAAGTACTATTTTACCACAATGTTCATTACTCTCATAAATGTCTTAGACCTTAAAACACTATAATAGCTGTTGTCTGTGTAGCCATATCTCATTTTATTGTGCTTCACTTTGTTGTGCTCTGCAGATAATGAGATTTTTTTTTCTTTTTTTTTTTTATGAATCGAAGGTTTGTGGCAACCCTGCATTGACCTAGTCAGCTGGCACCATTTTTCCAACACCATGTGCTCATTTAATGTCTGTGTCACATTTTGGGGACTTTGGCAATATTTCAGGCTTTCATCATTATTATAGCTGTTACAGTGATATGTGATCAATAATCTTTGATGTTCCCATTGTAATTGTTTTGGGACTCCACAAATCATGCTCATATAAAAAGGTAAACATAATTGATGAATGCGTCTGTTCTGACTAATTTACTGACCAGGTGTTGTCCCCACCTCTCCCTCTCCTTGGGGCTCCCTAATTACTGAGACATTGACATTAGGCCAATTAAGAATCCTACAATGATCTCTAAGTGTTCAAATGAAAGGAGGTGGCACACATTTCTAGCTTTGAATCAGAAGCTAGAAATGATGAAGCTTAGAGGAAGGCATATTGAAAGCCATGAGAGGCTGAAAGCTACACCTCTTGTGCCAGTCAACTTGTGAACGCAAACATAAAGTTCTTGAAGAAGACGAAAAGTGCTGCTCCAGTGGACATGTAAATTATAAGAGAGCAAAACAGCCTTATTGCTGATATAGAGAAAGTTTAAGTGGTCTTAAGACCAAATCTGCCACAGCATTCTCTTAAACCAAAGCCTAATCCAGACCAAGGCCCTAACTCTCTTCAATTCTGTGAAGGATGAAAGAGGTGAAGGAGCTGCAGAAAAAGTCTGAAGCTAATGGATGTGGGTTCATAAGGCTTAACGAAATAAGTCATCTTCAGAACATAAAAGTGCAAGGCGAAGCAAGAAGTGCTGATGGAGGAGCTACAGCATGTTATCCAGAAGATCTACCTAAGATCACTAATGAAGGCGGCTGCACAAAACAACAGCATTTAAATGTAGATGAAACAGTCCTCTATTGGAAGAAGATGCTATTTATAACTTTTACAGCTAGAGAATAGAAGTCAATGACTGACTTCAAAGTTTCTAAGAACAAATTGGCTTGCTTGTTATGGGCTAATGCAGCTGGTGATTTTAAGTTGAAGCCAATGTTCGCTTACCATTTGGAAAATCCTAACGCCTTTAATAAATATGTTATATCTAATCGGTGTTCCATCACTGTTATAACAAAGCCTGGGTGTCAGCACATCTATTTACACCACGTTTTATTGAATATTTTAAACTCACTTTTGAGACTGAGACCTACCGCTCAGAAAAAGAAAAAAAAAAAAAGATTCCTTGTAAGATATTACTGCTCATTGACAATGTGTTTAGTTACCCAAGAGCTCTAAAGGAGATGTATAAGGGGATTAATGATGTTTTCATGCCTGCTAACACAACATCCATTCTGTAGCACATAGATCAAGGAATAATTTTAACCTTCACATTTTGTTATTTAAGAGGTACATTTTGTAAAGCTATTGCTGCCAAGATAGTGATTCTTCTGATGAATCTGGGCAAAATAAATTAAAAACCTGCTGGAAAGGATTCACCATTCTAGGTGTCATTACGATCATTTGTGCTTCCTGGGAGGATGTCAAAACATCAACACTGGCAGGAGTTTGGAAGAAGCTTATTCCAATCTTCATAGATGACTTTGAGACATTCAAGACTTCAGCGGTGGAAGTAAGTGTAGATGTGGTAAAAATAGCAAGATAACTCTAAGTAGAGCCTAAAGATGTGAGTGAATCACTGTAATCTCATCATCAAACTTAATGGATGCGGAGTTGATTCTTATGGTGGAGCAAAGAAAATGATTTTTTTTTTTTTTTTTTTTTTTTTGAGATGGAGTCTCGCCCTGTCGCCCAGGCTGGAGTGAGTGGCGCCATCTTGGCTCACTGCAAGCTCCGCCCCCCGGGTTCCCGCCATTCTCCTGCCTCAGCCTCCCGAGTAGCTGGGACTACAGGCACCGCCACCTCGCCCGGCTAATTTTTTGTATATTTAGTAGAGACGGGGTTTCACCGTGTTAGCCAGGATGGTCTCCATCTTCTGACCTCGTGATCCGCCCGTCTCAGCCTCCCAAAGTGCTGGGATTACAGGCGTGAGCCACCGCGCCCAGCCAGAAAATGATTTCTGAAGCTGAAATCTACTCCTGGTGAAGATACAGTGATCAATGTTTCTCTTTTGTTTTGATTTTCGGTTTGTTTTGGATTTTTTGCAGAATAAAGGTCTCGCTATGTTGCCCAGAGTGGTCTTGAACTCCTGGCCTCAAGCCATCCTCACACCTTGGCCTCTAGAAGTCCTGGGATTATAGACATAAGTCACTGTGTCTGGCTCTGTTAAGCCTGCTGAAATAATCACAAAAGATTTAGAATATTACATAAATTTAGATGATAAAGCAGTGGAAAGTTATCAGAGGATTGACTTTAATTTTGAAAGAAGTTCTACTGTGGATAAAATTTCATCAAACAGAAATCGCACAGAAATTTTCAGGAAAATAATAATCCATCAATCCAACAACAACAAACCTTATTGTTGTTTTATTTTAAGAAATTGCCATACCACTCTAACCTTCAGCAATCACCCACTGAGCAGTCAGCAGCCATCAACATCAAAGCAAGATGCTCCAGCAGCAAAGAAGTTACAACTCGCTGAAGACTCAGATGATCATTATCATTTTTTAGTAATAAAGCATCTTTAAATTAAGGTAACTAACATTGTTTTTATAGACATGATGCTATTGCACACTGAATAGACTATGGGATAGTAAACTTTTATATGCACTAGGAAACAAACAAAAATGTGTGTGACTCATGATATTGTAACATGTGCTTTATTGCAGTGATCTGGAACTGAACCCACGATATCTCCAAAGTATGCCTGTACTTTAAATATACACAGGAAAACTTAAACTTATCTGTATTTTAATGTTTCACTATAGTTTTATACCTAACGAATGCCAAAAAATATTGTACAATTAGTATTCTTATAAATTTAGAAAACTAAAATGACTCCATATATTAGTATTTTCATATTCAGAGAAAGGTCATTAAAACTTACTAAAAACTTGGGAAACATAGAATTACAATTATTGACATATTAAGATGATCATGATATAAATGATAAAAAACATGCAAAATAAAAATGTTTCACATTTTTTGTATAAGCAATATGCATGCATATAAAATAAAATATGAGAATATTTGCAAAATGTAACAGATTATTTCAATAGTGCAGGATAAGGAAGAGTCTCTATTTTGTTTAGTATTTTAAAAGCTAATTTTTCTGCAATGAACAATTATTTAAAATGAAAAAATACACTAAGTAATAAGCTAAAACTTTTTGAAATTTAACTAATGTAGCTTTTCTGCCTAATCTTGAATATATTTAGGTAATATCCCAAATGTTTCATAGTTATTTAATTTACTGAAAAACTTTAGTGTATTTCAATCAATTGGGTTTAGTCATGATTGTTTTAAGTCAAATAGGCGACTTCATAAGTCAATTAGGTGACTTCATAAGTCAATATATCAAAGATGAATGGTAAATTGTATAAAACAATGATAGCAAATGATAAATATATTTTAACATGAAAATTGTATCAATTGATATTAATAAGTCCAAATTACTTAAGCTAAATCGATATCCTGAATAAATTTTTATAGTAATAGCTTCTCATATTTAGAATATCAGCCATATTATGATAATGACTGAAAATTGTAGTCCTTACTTGTTTTGATGCTTGTGATAATTTTAGAGTTGGAGCAGCCAAATCTTAAACTATAACTTGCATATCATGCAGTTGGGATCCAAACTAGATTATTTCTGATACTAAAGACCATTCTCTTAACTTATTATTGTAATGACTGTGTTAATATTTGGCAAGGTAGATTACTTATAAAATGGCTTACTTTTGTTTAAAAATTGTTTTTTATTTATTCAATAACTGATCTGATTAAATTGATTAAGAATTACAATTAAAATTACAACTCTGTTTTATCCTACTATAGAAGAGGCAAAACTTTATCTCTGCCTTCTTAGTCTTCAATTGGGCATGAGAATTAAGTTGACATAAAACAAACTAAACAGAACAAAAGAATAAAGATTTTATTTTACATGTATTTGGAAGTCCTCACAGAAAATGAGGAGTCAAAGAAGTGGCAAAAAACCCAAGTGATTATACAGCAGGTTTAATAAAGGATGGCAATAGTGCAAAAATAATTAAAATGTTTGGGAGGGGATAAGGAAGATAAGAGTTATTTTAACAAGGTGTGTTTGTACAGATTTTTCTTAGCCTTAACTCCAGGTGACAATGTTTCTTTTATCCTGCTACAGGGGTTGACATCTTTCCCACCAGGGTTTATCTCCCATCTCTGGTGATAGATTGTTCCTTTTCTCCTGTGATAGGGAGAAAGGGGGAGACCAGTGTCCTTCCTCTACCTGCTGGTTCTCAAGTGCCTTTAGTTCAAAATAATCCTTATGGCAAAATGGCATTTTTGAGGGGTGACATATTGCGCCACACCTAATAACTACTCACTTGAAATCAAGAGAGATATTCTTAAGCTTTAGTTTTCTAAGAAGGCTCGCGTAGCTTAAAGGGTGGTCTATCTGCGATGGATTTCAGCCTTCACCTGGCAGTTGCCAGATAATCTCATTGACATTCACAAAAGAACAAAGTCATTTTTATCCTCTATTGTTTGAATGAGTAATTTTAAGAAAATTGTGAATAATTATTATAAAAGCTAACCCTTATTATTTATTGTGAACCAGCCATTGTTTTAAGCAAGTGAATGCATGAATATATTTAATTTTAGAAATTATATTATAAGGTTAGTGTCTACTAACAAAGCAGCCTTATCAAGTTCCATAATGGGTCCTCTATCCTCTTAACTCTGTCTTTTCCCAGCGCAGCCTGCAATAGGCAATCACATACAGATGTGCCTAAATTTATGATGGCATTATGTCCAGATAATCCCATTGTAAGTCAAAAATGTATTCAATACACCTAACCTACTGAACATTACAGCTTAGCCTAGCCTACCTGAAACATTTTCAGAACACTTACATTAGCCTACAGTTAGGCAAAATCATCTAACCCAAAGCTTATCTTATAATAAAGTATCTAGTATCTCATGTAATTTATTAAACACTGACTGAAAGTGAAAAACAAAATGGTTGTATTGTACCAAAAGTACGGATTCTACTGACTGTGTATCACTTTTGCACCATCATGAAGGCAAAAAAGTCTTAAATGAAACCATCGTAAGTTAGGGACCATCTGTATTAAAGTGAATCGTTAAGTGTTTTTAAGTGTTTCCATTTACCACCGTTTCTAACTCCATTATTAGTTTTCTCTCTGTTATTTTTTATTTATTTATTTATTTTTGACATGGAGTTTCACTCTTGTCACCCAGGCTGGAGGGCAGTGGTATGATCTCGGCTCACTGTAACCTCCGCCTCCTGGGTCAAGCGATTCTCCTGCTTCAGCCTCCCGAGTGGCTGGGATTACAGGCGCCTGCCACCATGCTGGGCTAATTTTTTGTATTTTTAGTGGAGACAGGGTTTTACCACGTTGGGCAGGCTGGTCTTGAACTCCTGACCTTAGGCGATTCGTCTACCTCAGCCTCCCAAAAGTACTGGGATTACAGGCGTGAGCCACTGTACCCGACCACTAGTTTTCTATTATAGACCTGTAATATGTATGCCTATAAGAGAAATGAAAAATTAAAATACAGTCTGACATGTAAATGCTCTGAGTAAAGAAGTTAGGTGTCATATTTGGAGCACATGTGTCTCTGCTCTTCCTTCTCCATTTGGTCTCCAAATCCATCCTTCTTCCTGTTTTGTCCTGTTCTGTGCCCTAGAAGGCTGACTTCTCTGCAATGACCTTGATTTTCAGATGGATTCAATTAACAGAATATCCTATTGAAAGGCAAGAGAAAAAAGTGGTCTCAGTTTTGGTCCCCTGTCCCCCAGTGTCCTCACTTTGTTGAGGTTCTGATACTGGCTGTGTCCTTGCTTGACTACTGCTCCTTTTAAGTGGTACCCAAAAATGGCTCCAGATTTTCTTTGGTTAGGATAACTTCATTCACTTCCTTTGGCTCTTCTGGTCTAGTGCTGATAATAGCATCTTACTGTAGCAACAGTTCTCTTGTGCTTTTCCTACTTCATTCGTTTCCAAAAACTGTCTGCCCTTCTGTTAAAAAGTCTCCTTATTTTACACACTTTGGCTCCACCCCTTTGAGATGGCCGTTAGTTTCCTGCTGATATCCAGAGTTACAGAGTGGAGGAACGGGACTTATAATTAATATTTTAAAACATGACTTTAAGAGAAAAAAATGTACTAAGAGCGTTGTACTTTACCCAGTTTAAACCAGACTACCCTAGAATACCATTGTCCTTCTTTATTACAGAACCCGCTTTTTAAATATTAAAATTGGTTTAAATGTTTTTGAAAACACATGCTTCTCAATGACTCTAATGTAATCTCATGTTAGTTCAAAGCTGCTTTCTCTTTTCCCTGTGTAAACACTCATTTTTCAGCCTTGTTTGCTTACTAGTCAGTAACAAAAACAGCTCTGGGCATATTTGAGTCCATCTCTTTTTTCTAAGATGAAAAATAAGTGGGCCTGAACTAGGTATTTTCATTTATCATAACTGAACCATTTGAACAGAATTCTCTGGACACAAATGTAATTCTTTAAACAATATTGGTGAAGAGAGTTTAATTTCTGTTCTTACCTGTTAGCATTTATAGTAACTTTATTGACCGTTTCTTTTTTAACACTGTTAAAATCAAAATTTTAACTGTGAAACAGCTACACGTTATTGATCTTGACAGGTTTTTTTTCAATAGTTTAAACCTGTGGACTCACTGGGGTAACTGCTTTTTCTTAGGCGTTTTTCTCAATCATTTAGTAGAGACATTTCTTTATTTAAGAAACAGTGCTGTCATAGCTTCACTAAAAGCAATTCTGATACTAAAACTGTATACATGTTATGTACATATTTCAGAAGGTATTCAGAAAAATCTGCTTCCTTGTCTTGTAATTACCTTATACACACTTTCCATCAAGTGGCTTTTAATTTTCTGGCCATAGCTTAATTTAAATGAATATAGAAAACTAATGGGAGATTATTTGAAGTCTAGAGAAATAAGAAACTACTGTATTATTGAAGCAAGAGATGTTTTAAAATATTACAATTATCTGAACACTTATTGGAATTCCATGAACTCCCCAAAGTTAATAGATTGTATTAGACCCTTCTCAGAAGTCTCGCTTTGTGGCATTTGCTCTTATTTATTGTCCTGGCAGAAAGTTCCAGCTGAAGTCAAGGTCACCTTCTATCCCAAAGTTGGTATAATTAGTATCAATTCGGTGTTTCACCAAGCTTATACAGGAGGTTATTAACTGTGTTTCATGTGGAGTGTCAAAGAAGCAAGGGCAGTACCTGCAATCTTTTCAGCTTCAAAGGCACAGCTCATAAATTTAATTCACTGGTTAGTAAGAAAGATACAACCAGTTTATTAATGATTTTTAAAAAAATTTTAGAGATGTTTTAGAAATACCTTTATTTATATATGTAGAACATGCTTCTTAAATATAAAACAGATTAATGACACAATAACTCACTTTAGCCTCGGTATTTTATAGGAAACATACTTTCTGAAATTATAATTATTATAATTATAATGTATTATAACAATTTTATTTATATGAACATGTATATTATATAAAAATGAATTTTTTAATGGTATATACTGGAGAACATTTTTTCTTTCTTAGGGATTGTTTTTCAGAAAACATATATATTGTTAGATTATATTAAAACTAGGGTTATTACTATAAAATCCAGTAAGACACTTCTAAATGTAGAGCAGTGAAAATATATTAGTAGACCTGTTTATTTAAAAGAAATGAAAGCTAATAGAATGAAGATTTCTGTTTAAATTGATGGAAGCCAAAGAAATAAATAAGTTTAAAATGAAACTTTAAAAAATGTTTGATGCTTTAAATTATGCAAGCCACAAGAGTGCCCTTAGAAAATAGAAGAGAGCGTACATGTTCTCCTTCCTTTAATAGGTAATAGTGGAAAGAAAATGTAAATGCAAGGTTTTCTCAAATATTTTCCAAATGCAGCAAACAAGTCCGTAAATATTTAAAGATTTTCAAACTGTGTCAGAATTCAGCTTCATTCAAGTCAGATGGAAATGCTCAATTTAGTTTTGGAAATGGTTATGTATAACCAATGATATGTATTTCTATACCAAATAAGGTCTATAAGAATATAAATAAAAACTTTAGCATTCGATGCTAACCTGAAATAACGTAACTTGACACATTGCAACTATTCAAATGTTTAGGTCCATGGCTAACTAAAAATCCTGGACCCCCAAGCCAGCATTCCTACCCATATCCTGCCTGCAGCCACTCCATAAGCATTTATAATGTGATACTCGCAGCAAGTTTGAAAGCACCTCCACCTATAGAACATATATGTTGCTTGTTCCTTAAGCATTTTTACCTTGTTTTCACTAGGAACTATTTTAGATATTTAATTTTAAAACTTAGTCAACTAAACATAATCATTATAGTTTTTTAAAAGACTTGTGAAAATTAAGCTATTTTTATACCCTAAACATAGAAATCAGTCTTTTTGTAGATAAGCAGATTTCTCTATATGGACCATCTGGATATTGAATAATTACTTAATTTTTGTCAAGAAAAGAAACCCCAACATATTGGCACTTAATTTTTAAAAGCTCGCAACATTGTGCAAATTGTGTTTTATTACCACCAATAAAACAAAAAAGATTTTTAATAGCTGAACACTCATAACAAAAGCTCATAAACAACTTCTTGATTTGTACACTTTGGGATTTAACTGTGTCAAGATGATATATTCTACTATTCCAAATGTTCTATTTGAGTACGTTTATAGTGACTAACTCAGAGCTATAATGATTTTATTTGATTCATTTTTTTTTTCTCAGTGCTGGGATGCTTTTTCTTTTATTCTGATGTTTCCTTATTTCTTTGTATTCTGTTTTTTTAAAGCATTTAAACCAAGAAAAAAAAAAGATACACAGTAATGAAACCAAATAAAAATTAAGTAAAGATAGACTTGATTTCTTTTGATATGAAGGACCTAGAGAATAGAAGAGCAGGATAGAACATTACTGATTCTTAACCTGGTTTAATTAAACAAACACTTCAGACAGTAGTTTGAAGTACACATGTCATGTGGTGTTTAGTTTAGCTTATTCTATTTTGAAGTCAGAAACATGAAACAATTGAGGTAAGAGAATCTGAATATAAATGAAACTCTTACATAGTCCACATTTTTTTAGTCAACTGTAGTTCATTTAAAATGTCCACATTAAATATGAGTAGAATTTGACAATTCATCTCAACCTTTCAACAATGGCCCAAAGAAGTACTTAACTTTCTTTTATTTTCAATTTATACAGCTCAACTTTGTGTATATGATTTTTTTCACAAGTCACTAAGATTTTTTCAAATGTCTTTAGAGGAAAAAAGTAGTTATTTATTAAGATCTTTCAGAAAGCAACGTTTTAGGATTATAGTGATACAAACAGATCCCTAAATTTATCTACATTTAAAGAATTAAGGTTTTCAATGCACATGATTTAAAAATACAATGGCATTATGTGAGCTAAAAATTATGGGTCCATAATTTCTAGACTGGATTTATAGCCATTTCAGATGTATGCTAAAAAATCATTCTATTCTTCAAGAATGATTTTAAGTATTTTAGTTAATGTTACCTTTTTAAACATATGTCACGACAGTAGTGCTATGGTCTATTGGACCGTGTGTCCTCCTGAGTACACAAATGTCCTCCTGAAAATTCACATGTCGAATTCCTAACCCTCAAGGTGATGACATTAAGAGGTGGGGCCCAGGGAAGTGATTAAATCATGAGGTGGAGCCCTCATGAATGTGATATGTACCTGTATAAAAGAGGCTCCAGAGAGCTGCTCTGTCCCTTGCACAATGTGAGGACACATGGAAAGACAGGTAGAAGTCATCATCTATGAGGAATGGACCCTTAACAGGCACCTAATATACACACGACTTGATCTTGGCTTTCCCGGCCTCCAGAACTTTGAGAAGTAAATATTTGTTATGTGTAAGTCACTGAGTTATATTCGTTATAGCACCCCGAATAGACCAAGGCAACTAATGCACAATTAAATTGTGAAGAATTGAGTACACATCTTAAAATGTTGTGAGTTTTGTCAATATAACTCTAGTTCTAGATATTTTGACAATTTGATTTCTTCAGTTTAAAAAAAATCCTTTTTTTTCTGTGTGCTGTACCATTTTGAACTAAGGTTCTGTTGCAACGAATCTCATTATAATTAATCAATTTGTTGAGACTACCAAACAAATAATGTAGTTTTTGTTAGTACAAAATTATAATTCTACCATTTCAAAGACTGATGTAAAACTAAATCTATATTAGAATCAGTAATTCATTTGAAGTTTTACATGGATTGTATAATTCTAATCACCATTTTTTGGATTTCTTTCCCTATCTGGTATATTGAAATGTATGATGTATTTGAATCCACTCTTAGTAATAGGATAGTGTATACTGGTTTACATCTTTCCATATCTATCAGCTCATCTCTACATTTAGTGCATTTACTGGTCCGTACAGGTAAAAACAAATATCAATTGTTAGCTTAGAAAATTTTCTGTCCTAAATTTAAAAGTTCAGTTATAAATTCTTATTTAAAAATTATGATAAATAAACATAACCACTTAAATATATAACTATGTTTCGTATGTCTCCTGAATTTGCAATAAGTTAACATCATCTGTAAAAAGAGGATGCTATTAAAGATTACTAGATTATGACATGGTTTATTATGAAATTAAAATTATATGATAAAAATGAGAATGTTATTAAATTAAACATGCCATGCTAAAATAATGCTTATATTAATACTAGAAATCAAGTCAAAGTCATCTGGAATTATTTTAGAAATGAGTATATTAAATTAATAAAAAAATCACAATGACCTAAAAAAGTAACATGTATATGTGTGGACATATGTGTACATATGTTATGTGTACATATATGCACACATATGATATATAATATATAATTTGAATAATTGTATATGTCATATGTAATATAAAGCATATATCATATATAATATAATATGGAGCATTGTATTATGCATAATATAAAGCACAGATAATATGTATACTATATTATATTACATATGTCATATATATACATATATGTGTATATATAATCTGAATTTTAAAGTTGGTTAGGCCACTGTAAAAAAAGTATGCAATTTCCAAAAGCTGAAATAATTAAAATGATATAGATTAAGAATACTTTAAACTTTATGAAAAGTATATAAACTGATATACTTCAAAGGGCAGACAGATGGTAGATGATTGATAGATGAAAGAGAGAGAGAGAGAGAGAGATGAATGGCACCATATGCTCTAGTATAATTTTCATCTGATGTTTGTTTCATACAATCAATAAAAATAGAATTGAAATAAAAAAGTAATTAGTGCATTAACACCAAAGAATTTTGCCAGATTAAAACTGTAATTATAGGTGAAAATCTACCATTTCATTAATGGTATGTTACAACTACTGGTAAACACCTTTGAAAAAATAATTCTGTCATTTATTGAGTATGGCTTATGTTTTCATAACTTTAGATACTATATAATTCTCAAGTCAAAGCTGTGCTTCATGTTTTCCTGATGAAAACAAACTGATGCTCAATTTGCTGCACTGTCCGAGGTCAAACACCTTGTAAACAAAATAACGAAAACTCATATCCAAAGATGTATCCAAGGCTCAATTATTATTTGTCTTTCCCATGGCTGCTCAAGTTGGTTCATTTCCATGTGTTTTAACACCCTTATTTGTATTGCCTAATTTCTAATTGCCTGTTTTTATTCCATGTGGTTGAAGTTCTTCTTCCTCCAAATAGGGATACATTTTAAACACAAGCTGAAGAGTTGTGCAAATTCTCAAGGTTATGACATTGACAATCCAGTGTAGTTTCTTTCACTCCGTTTCATCTTGATTTTTAATATAGATACAGCTGTGATTCTTTAAATTTATTTTAAATTGGTTTAGCATCTCATAGGATGAAAAATTCAGCAATAGCAGGAGTTGTAAAAGTGTAAATGGAGATATTAACAGTGATTTATTTGTGATCATTTATTAAATATATGGAGATAAATGTTATAGTTTGTGAAATTTGAAGAAATATAATTTAAACCTAATAAAATCAAATATATCTAGTTGATTTCAAATTACTGAATAAGACAAAGGAATGAAATAAGTAAACCAAAAAGAAACGCTGTAAGGTGAAAATATTCTTTCTTTTTAGTTCTTAGCTTTTCTTAGGCAGCATATTCTTTTTAATCATGATTTTAAACCATCTTTCATAAACTTATAAATAAATGAATTATTTTCAAATATAATCGCATCTAAAAGCTTTAATTTAAAAGGCAATTCATAAAGAAACATCACATAATTTAAAAGAATAAAGTGTAAAACTCGTAACATTGTTTATAGACTAAATGAATCCTCTACACTTTCAATTATGAACTAGAATATTAATGATGCAGGTGAGTCTGGTGACTTCCGCAGTCCTCAGATGTTTGGTGAGGATAGAAAGAAATGGGCATTAGGCTACCATTAAAATTCAATACTACTATTTTTTTCTTTTAAAATAGATAATATGAACTTCCCAGCTTAAAAAAGAAAACTTTTTAAAAAATACTTTTGTGTGATTTATTAAAAAATGTTCTCTTTCAACCTTTAAGTGAAAAAAGAGGGATTGGTTTTTGTTCACATCTTTGTGTGTGTACTCATGAGTCTTCTTGGAGGTTGGTTATGTGCTTAAGGGAAAAGTAAATGATTTGAGCACTTTCAGTCTCCATGGTGTAAAGTTTACAAAAACATGTTAAGAAACCTGAAAAAAAGTGAAATTACCAGAAAGACTAAACCATTCATTTTAGCTTAGTGGCAAAGGACATTAACAGATAATTCTCCAAAGCAGACATGCATGTGGCTAACAAGCGTATGAAAAATGTTTAACATCGCTAATCATTAGGGAAATCCAAATCAAAACCACAATGAAATACCTTCTCACACCAGTCAGAATGACTGTTATTAAAAAGTCAAAAATAACAGATGCAGGCAAGTTTGCAGACAAATGGAATGCTTGCATACTGCTGGTGGGAATATAAATTAGTTCAGTCACTGTGGAAAGCAGCCTGGAGATTTATGAAAGAAATTAAAACAGAGCTACTGTTTGACCCTGCAATCCCATCACTGAGTATATACCCAAAATAATATAAATTGTTCTACCATAAAGACACATGCACGCATATATTCATCGCAGCACTATTCACAATATCAAAGACATGGAATCAACCTAGATGCCTATCAGAGGTGGACTGGATGAAGAAAATGTGGTATATATGCATTAGAAATACTATGCAGCCATAAAAAAGACAGAGATCATGTCCTTTGCAGCAACACAGATGCAGCTTGAGGTCATTATTCTAAGCAAATTAATGCAGGAACAGAAAACCAAATATCGCATATTCACACTTATAAGTGAGGGCTAAATATTGAGTACACATGGACACAAGGATAGGAACAATAGATACTGGGGCCTAGTTGAGGATGGGAGGGTTACAGGAGGGTGAGGATCAAAATACTACCTATCACATACTATGCTCACTACTTGGGAGACAAAATAATTTGTATACCAAATCCCAGCAACATTCAGTTTACCAATATAACAAACTTCTACATGTACTCCCGAACCAAAAATAAAAGTTGAAAGGAAAAAAAATGCAGTAAACCAAATCCCACTTAAGATTCATGTGAACCAATATAAAAGAATGTTGTTAACTTCATTTGAAATAAAATATTTTTTCTCTTATAATAGTCTATAATTGCATGTATGTAAATGTGTGTGTGTAGGTTTGTAATTATATAGATATTTAGTCCTTTGAAGCAGAATACTACATATATGTGTGTATGTATGTGTGTGTGTAGGTTTAAAATTATATAGATAGTTATTTAGTCCTTTGGAACAGAATTTGTGTGTGTGTGTGTGTGTGTGTGTATATATATGTGTGTGTGTGTGTATATATATATATATATATATAGTCCTTTGAAACAAAATACCATAGATTTTTTTTCAAAAGACCGAAAGACCACATGTAATATTTTCCCACAAAGAACATTAGTACATTTCAATAAAGATTAAGCACACAAACTGTTTGTTCATGGTGAGAGGAAATGTATACATTTGATTGTTAGTGATTTTAGATGCCAGTAGTTGTCATAATTTTAGGTCCTGACATAGCGTCATACATATAGCATATATTCAATAAATATTTGTTGAAGAATAAAGCATAATTGAATATTAGATTTTTGTGTTACAAATGGACCTTTTAAAAAAAGTCAATATATCTCCCTCCTTTCCCATTGAAGCGATTCGTTTATACAGTCAGAACTTAATAGTATTACAGATATTGTGTTAGTATGCAGTGATTACATTTTATTTAAACTGCTATTTGTGAAAAACCTTACAGAGCATCACAAATTAAAGCAAAGTAGAACTTTAGACAGCTTTCATTTTACATAATATTATAAAGCACTTCTAACCTTTTCTTCATTTTCATTATGTCTTTTTGCCCATTTTTATATAATTTTTTACAAGAAAGACCTTCAAACTCTTCTCACAGATTTAGCTTAAATAAAGTTCAATCATACCAAAACATACCTAGCTATTTCCGAGAAATTCTTATTGCTACTACCATCAAACTTATTTAGTCATCAATCTTGTACATTGTATAATATAGTTGACGTCATTATTAAAAAAATGGAAAATTATCAGACATTAGAATATTTTTCTGAAACAAAAGAAAGACCATTATAACTGTCAAATCAAAGCTAGCAAATCAACGTAATATCAAGAATTAATTAAAATTTCAAGAAAAACAGTCTAATTGAACAACCTTTAATAACTGTGAATAATAATGATAAACATAACCTTCATACAACTGAATTAAATATAATAATATAAAGTCCTCATGAATTTCAAGTTAAATTGTTAAATTTCACAGATATTAGTAGAGCCAAGGTGACATTAAACATATATAAGAAATAAAAAAAAGACAGACTTAAATACGACAAATTCTCTCTGAGCACTGCTTATGTAGAAATTAAATTTAAACCTTTTTTTTTTTTTTTTTTTTTGAGACGGAGTCTCACTCTGTCGCCCAGGCTGGAGTGAGTGGCATGATCTCAGCTCACTGCAAGCTCCGCCCCCCGGGTTCCCGCCATTCTCCTGCCTCAGCCTCCCGAGTAGCTGGGACCACAGGCGCCACCACCCCCGGCTAATTTTTGTATTTTTAGTAGAGGCGGGGTTTCACCATGCTGGTCAGGCTGGTGTCAATCTCCTGACATCGTGATCCACCCGCCTCGGCCTCCCAAAGTCCTGGGATTACAGGCGTGAACCACCGCGCCCGGCCTTAAACCGTGTTTTTCTATAATGGCTTCCATTTTTTTTTTTTTTTTTTTTTAGTTTCATCATCAACTACTAACCACTTAATGACTGCTCAGGAATACTTTTTATATTTCTCAACCTTAACATAGTTATTTCTTCTGCCTTTAAGGATACTCCCACCTTTATAAGGTTGCTTTCTTTGAAACAAAAATTCTTATATGTATAACGATACCAGAAATTACTCATGGAGCCATCTAGGACAACAGACATTAACTTTTAGAACACTCTATTAGTAGAATAAGTAGCTTCACTCAGCAAATCACTTTAGGATAACATGTATTTTGAATATGTACTTGCAAGTTCTATGTGGAGAATAATTTATACTGACCCCATGGACTATGTCAATTTTAGAACAATTTCAACACTATAGGTATTTTTACATAGTTGCAGAGGAGTAGCAAGTTATTAACATTAAACTGGAATTTTTAAAAAAGCAAAAGCTACCTCTGCACACATGAACATCTTATGTATTTGTTTACCTCTCAAGACAGGCAAAAACTGTGTGTCATGCTAACATTTTAAATTTGACCAACATTTTAAAGCCCCGTATATTTTAAATCTATATTCTGCAAGATTTTGATAAGTCTTAAGTAACACTCAAAAATTAAAATGTACCATAATTTATCATATTCTATTCCAATAACCCTAATTGATAGTAATTTAGGTGACTTAGTTCTCATAATTAAGTAAAATTGAATGTCAATGTTTTTAACCTTTCTACAAACGTCTACAAAGCTCCAGTTAATGTGCTTTCCAGGCTATAACAAAGAAGCATACTGTACCTCTGGCGCTGCTGGTTGTTGCAGATGTGGTTGGGCTGGTTGTTATGGCTACAGTGGTTGTGACTGTTGCAGTGGTAAGGGAGGGGATGATAGTAGTGGAAAGCAAAGTGTTGGGAACATCTGGTGAGTGGAAAAAAAAATATAAACAAAATCATATCATGCAAACAAAAGAGAAACACAAATGATTCAAATTATAAATACATATAACTTATCGAGGTTTAACTTTAACAAGCTTTAACAGAACATCAGGTACAAAACCGACTGTGTCACACAATTCTTGTCATTTTTTTTTCACTTTTTTTCGTGCTCCAACACAAAGCAAAAGCTTGGAGCAATGTTTGAGAATAAGCAGGTTGTTTGCAATATTGAGAGTAAAATGTAAAATGACAAGAATTCATTTGTTCACTGAGTCATTTAAAAAGTTTGACATGCAATAGCAAAAAACATGTAGGTAAAAAAAAAAAATGACATGCTTTGTCAAAGAAGTAAACAGAACGACACATACAGAAATAAACACATATACCACCATATAAGATTAACAAAATGTTAACAATGAATGTGTAAATGCATGTTAAATGCTTTTTGATTTTTTTTTTCTTTTAGGAAGACTTAATGATAGGAAATGAGAGCAATCTTTAGAAACAAACAAACAAAAGAAGCCAATTGTTATTATTATTGTTATTTTGCTTCTCCTGTTCTCACAAATGATGTTAATGCACAGTTTAGAATCTTGCAATTCTTACCCTGTTTAGCTGGTAACGCCTTCTAATAATTTTGCGGTACCTAGGAGTCTTTGGCAAGTATTGAGTCAACTAGCATGGCACCCAATATTCTGAAAGGTTTACGATTTATTTTAATACGGCATACCTAGGAGAGGTTACTGAGCATACACTGGAAGTGTAACACTGAACCTTTAATCCATAGTTTCTAAGTTGCCAAAAGTTAAGAGTAGCTTCAAATACAGAGAAAATAAAACCCAGAAAGAATAGTGTTTAATGCCCAAATCCTCTTTCCTTTCACTCAAAATCAGCTGAAAATATGAAGAGCAGCGCAGAGAACATTGAAACAATACAGCCAGTGTCAAGGTATGAGAACTTCAGTGATATCCTCAGAGAGTCAAATCTTGTCTAAAGTGAATACGCGTGTAATCTACACAGTGAGGAAATTAGAAACAGTTTCCAAATTACCAATAATTACTGTGCTGAGGTTTGATTTCACATGTTTGTCACATAGCTCCCATATATTCTGAGTGTTTGACAGATTATTTTGTATTAAAAAGTTTCCTGTCATTCTCTCAGTTAAAGTCTTTGAGTCACACCAAACATTTTCTAGTACTTTACTGCTGATAAATAGCCCTCCTCACTCTGTAGACTCTACCCGCTGAATTTTCTACACTGGATACACCAGAAAACAGCATGAGATCGCTCTCTTATCTTGAATATTGATGTTTACACCTGTTTTTCGACAGGGAAAATGCTTCCTGGCCAGTCAAATCAAGAAAACAACCTTCTGAAAACTCAGTGGTGCTGCATTAATCACTAGGGACAATGGGTAAAGCCTGGAGTGCGATTTACCAGTATCATAAAGTAGAACTGACTTTAATGACATTATAAATGAAGAAAGATGATGTATATGGACAAAGATGCTTCTTGTTTACTAATTGTTATAATGACTCCTTATTTCAAGGTAAGAGTTCTTAAACAGTTTAGGCAGACAGGAGGTAAATGAAAACATTTTCTAAATTTTAAAAAAAATGTGTAATTTTAACTTTTATACATATCTAAAATAGAAAATAATACATTCTTTCTTAGCAAAATTATTTGCTTATTAGGATCTCAAAATATATGCATTTAATAACTGCAAAGGCCAATATCTTCCAAGGATAGCAAATTTAAGAACAAACAATACTATTAGTCGTTTAAAACTCCATGTAAATGAACTGTTATTTCCAAATTTATCACAGATTATAACACGTTGGTTTATTTCCTATCACATAGTCATTTCGAATATGATTGCATTGGATCTTATTCTAATAAGAAAAGTAGTCTTTCAAAATCAGCCCTGTCATTGAATTATTAAGAGAGAGAATACAAATAATGGGATTTCATTTTGGTTTTAGTTTAGGCAATAATAATTACTATTGTTGTTGTTATTATAGTACTATTTGGAGTCCCCCCCAACCTTGCCTCGGTTATTCCACGTCAAAAAATACAGGTAGTAATAAATCCTGAATTTTTTAAAGACAGTCTATATATTTTCAAGTACTATGAGCATTCTTGTATAAAGCAAACCATATCTTTATTTCTTACAAGTGTAAAAATGCAGTAAGCATACATTTTTCCATAGGTTAATACTCAAATAACTTAAAAAGATAAGGGGTTTTAATAATTGTTAATCCACTTCAAACCAACATCCTTAGAATCTTTTGAAATATACAAATAGACAACATTACAAATTATTATTTACACACAGCCTGGTTCTTTTTTATCTCTTCGGCATCCTCTCTTATCCTCCTCTCCGACTTCATATGTAGCTAAAACCAAATTGACTGAAAGTAATTTGGTGGAAAGTGCCAAAATGACAATCGGGCTTAAAAAATGACTTGTCGTGAAGAAACCTATGCCTGTTACTGTTACATGTTTTTAACTACTACTAGCTTCATTTTGTTCTATGTGTCTTAAAACATTTTTGTTTTTCTAATAATTTTGAGGGTTTTATTCTGTTCTTCCATTATTTGTTAAAGACCACCCCATTATTTCAGCTATATCGTGAAATAGTAAAAGTTAAAATAAGCTAAATATTCAGCACCAGAATATTAATTGGAATAATTGAATAAAATTGAATAATGTAAGATCAATTGAATGAGCTGAAACTCTCTGAAAGACCAGGACAGTTGCATGAAACGTCTGTCTTCTACGTGAACTTTCTACCTGCTCTGCTTTTCGTGCTCTCAGTGTCCCACTAGACAATCCGTTCTTCAAGGGAAGAGCTCTGCCTAGAATTCTGCACATTTTTAAACCTCTTACACTGTTAATGAAAGAAAACTCCATCAAATACGGTACAGGGTGGAAACTGCAGCCCATTTTATCCCTTGTAAGATGATACCACTTAAAATATTCCCCAATATTGAAAATATACTAATTCATACAAAGAGAATTTATACACATGCACACATACATCATAAAAATACTAAATACTGGTTCAGCATTAACTTATTAATTATTTCCATAGGACAAGATAATCCGCAGTTATACTAATATTTTAAGTAATTTGCTTAATATGACATGGCAGTGTCAGTATATCTTAATATATGCCTTATATATTAACATCCTATGATTAATCAAATGATATTTGAACATAGACACCAAGACAACTATAAATAAAACATGGTCAAATTTGTGGCATGTGATGCATAATTTATGAATATTGGAATTTAGAAATGATAACCATCCAATACACAGCTCAATTCGTATATTTCACCTCTGATTTCAACATTGCAAAATATGAGCTCATTTTTTTTTGTTTTCTTTGGAGAGCATATTAATTTAACCAACTATAAATGCATTTTCCTGAAATAAAAATGTAGTTATAAATGATAGGTTCAGCACTTCGAATTTACAAAAGAAATTAATTGTGTCGTATTATATATTTGTAGTTTGTATTTTTAGATGATGTTAAGGTATAAAGAGTGAAGAGTCAGCAACTGATAAAATATGTAGCTAATAGAAAAGGCATTTGAAAAATGAACTAAGTGAAAGTAACTAAATTTTGTCTACAGCTGATCAGAGAAATTAGTAATTATACATAAATTATTTAGACACAATTTAAATCCAAACAAGATAAATTTCAATGATTCATCAAAATCAGAATTTAAAATACTCTCATTAATATGAAATTTGTTTGCTATCTAATCTAACAATAGTTTTCAGGCTGTTAAAAGTTTTAATCACACTATATAGGAATGTGTAATGATAATTTCTCTGAAATTATGAAATAATAATTATGTGTTTTAAATTTATTTAGCCAATTTATTCTCACCACATGCTAAATACCATCTATCACTGTATACTAAAATAAGTAATACTTGCTAAAATAAATTGATGGTTTTAGATAGGATATGAAATGAATTCATACAGATCCAGTGTTCATTATTTAAACTTTAAATATATCTTTATACATATATTTTATATATGTACACATTTTACATAAATCCTGGACCTCTATCTGTGTGTGTGTGTGTGTGTGTGTGTGTGTGTGTGTGTGTATGTATATATATAAAAAGAAGTTTTATTTAAAAGGAAATGTGAGCCTTGTTATTGACAGGAAACTGAGAAAAGTAAAGATTCTAAGATATGAAAATATCTTCTTATAATTTTGCCTACACATAAAGTTTGAATTATAATAAATTATACTTTTCATTTCACTTGTAACATATATAAAGTACTGTTTTCATGTAAAACATGACATTTGGGAGTATTTCAATAACAAAGAGAAACCCTAAATCTAGTCAATAGAACAATTTCATATTTGGGCAGACAAAGTCTAACTAGGCTGCAAAAGTCATTCATTTGAGTGAATGTTGGGGTGCCAATAAATGCAATGTAAATAATCTGAGTACTTCTATAAGAACTTAGTCACATGCAGAAGTATAATTTCAGCTAAAGCAACACAATTCCCAAATCAGGAAACTAAAATCTGTTTACAGGACCATGGCTAAACGTTAATATGATAAATTCATCAGTCCATCATCTCTTCTGCTCCACCTGCGTGACTGATAGGGACTCCAAAACTGTGCCCACCGTTGTGTTGAGGCAGCCATAACGTTAAGGTTTCCTGGTACAACAGGGGTTAGAGTTTCTCATAGGATACATGTCTGGCTTGTTTTCTTAATGTTTCAAGTGCTGAGTTAACGTAGAGAAAGAAGCTTAAGCCTAGCACACAAGAAGACATCTGCCTCTGACACGAGTGCTTTCCCCCATGACAGAGCTAGACATAGCTCTTTCTGTTCTTTGTGCTGTAGGTTCTCAGAGGCACACCCCGTTTCACATTTGTTTTCTCTTTCATGTCCATCCTTTAAATCCTGGTTCAAATAAGATCTCATATGGAAAGCATGGCCCAGTTCTGCAAAGAGTAATATCTTCCTTCTCTGAGCTTTTAGGCATTTTGCAGACACCCATATACATGTTTGTATTTATGTGTTTACCTCTCCCAATAAACTGTAGGCTCGGCCTTATAAGTTAACATGTTCTTATCTTTTAAAATATCACTTTGTCTTAGACAAATATACTCTGAGCCAATCCCTCATTAGCTTTTCATCTCAGAATAGCCACCCTTTCTTGATACCTAGCAAAATGCTTCTCTCACGTCTCAGCCTGATTCCTACCTGCTTTGTGAACACTTCCTTGACTAAGTCCCACCTAATTTCCTTTCACCAATCATTGTACTTTTTGAGTTTATCTACTGCTTCCTTCACTTTGTCCCACCCATACCCCCATGACCAATAATGCTTCCATTCACGACATGCTGCTATGGGAAGACCCAGAGTCATGTGTATCCCACTAGCTCCATATCCATTTCTGTCCCGCAGTAGAAAACACAAATTAAACATGTGCAATGTTATAACAACATTTTCAAATTTGCTCTAGTTTACATAATCAATTTGTAAACTCTACTATTTTAGCTCTCTTTACTAATATATTATGCAGTACACTGTAACTCAAAGTTCTTCATAAAATCTGGAGTTGGAAATTGAGAAGCTGTAACATTCATTTGATACTTAACATATATTGCTTGCATTTTTTTTTCATGAACAAATGAGAGTAAGATAATAGAGAAAATGAACTTCGTGGTAAACTTTTGGGCTTCATCAGGGTGCCTAGCTCTATGCTTTCAATGTGGTAGCCCCTTTTCGTTTATCTCTTTTAAGAGATGGGGTCTTGCTGTGTTGCCCAGGCTGGAATGCAATGGCTATCCACAGGCATGGCCATGGTGCACTACAGTTCTGAACTCCTAGACTCAAATGATCTTTCTGCCTCAGCATCCTGAGTAGCTCGGACTACAGGGATGTACCACAGCGTTGGAGATGACAGGTGCTTTATCAATAATGTCACTCCTGGTGATAACGATCCCAGTAGATATGGAATAGAATAGTATCATTCTTAAAAATATGAATCAGCAACAGAAGCTTATACATGTTTAATCCCTGAAAAAAGTTGCTATTCCTTTTATCATGTGTGAGGTGATTTTCTGTAATTCCTGTTAAGAGTCTTCCAGTCTAAATGAGTATTAAAAAAAATAAAAATGCAGCATACAGAATAATTCTACATTCTAAATGCAGATTTTCAGTGTTTTTAAAAGTGTTAGAGCTCTAAATCATATCATCCAATTAAAAACAATAGAAAAGTGTCCTTTTCTTTATATTCTAATGAAGGATTTTTTTTAAAAATGCCACCATTATTTTGTTATTGGAGCTTATTAGAGCACAACAGATCCTGTATAACCTTGTCAAAATGAAATCACTTTCAACAAGCGCGTATACGATAACCTGAAGAGTGGTGCGGCACCTTTTTTCCAATAACGAGCTTTTCAGGTTAAAGGCATGTTCTGTTCTCTACAAATGCAGTGTACAATAATTTCTAACTTGTCAACCTGTTTTGTTTTCTGGCAGTTTCTCTTTTTAAAAATGGCATTCAGAATGGATTTTCGAAACAAAATTAAGTCTAAAGAGTCTCAGAAGCCCAAGCTGCTTGTTTCTCTCCAAGGACTAGTGTTCAATAGGGAGAAAAAATGGTTACCATTTAGTCTGGAATCCATATGTTTACTTTCTTTCTGCTTTATGTCACTAATGCCCTCCCCCAGGGGTGATCCCAGGATGATAAAGAAAATAAAAACTAAGAGTTATCAGTGGAGATGTAGAAGTGTTAGAACTTGAGGTATATCATTAGAATTATTATGGTAACGTGTCTTTTTTGGTGAAAGATATTCACATTTCCCTATCTTAAAAAATAATAGGGCATTTTTCCTTACTACTAATTGCACTGACTGACATTGGAAACAATGGTAAGAGGAACGTTTACTTTATTTGCTTTTGCCTGTGCAAAAAAGAAGAATATTTATCTGCTCCCATTATGCTCAGCTACATGCAGCAGCCTATTTGGATCACAGCGTAAAAGTGGATAACAGCACCAAGGCTCTTACTTAAATGATAACCACCAGGTTGAGAAGGTCCCAACTCACCAGTACATGCCTCCTCCTCAACAGTCATATAGTAACTTCATAAAAAGGAACCCTTTTAAAAAACATATTTGAATAAATCCTTTTTCATCCTTCTGGATAGCTTCCCCTGGTTTCTCATACTAAATGGAATCCTTATACAAGAAAAAAAAGCTGTTCTTAAAAAATGAAAAGTACTGCAATTTTAAACTGTAGGCGGTAACTGTCAGTTCTATGTAATTACAAGAAAAGTTTATGAATAAAATCAATGCATTATTTGAAAAAATGTATGCATTTTTTCTTTTATAGTACTTTTTTACATTTCAAACTGACAAAAGTAAAGTGAAATTTAAAGTATGAAAAAAATGCATTTGCAGTGGATTATCCCATATTGTTTAACTCCGCCTACTTCAATATTGTGAGCCTTTTCCTACTCTTTGCTTAAAATACTCTACCTAAAAGTAAATCACATGATTTGGTCCAATACTTTAAGTTCTGTGAAAATGTAAGAGAATATTACTGTCATCCATTAAAAGAAAAGCGTAAATCAACTAAGAATAAACACAAGGAGAACGGTGATATAGTAGAAAAATCCTGACTGAGAAATCCAAATAGTTTGATTTTTCATGTAGGCTCTGTGATAAAGTAGCTGAGAGCCATTTTGAATGTCATTTAACCTCTATGCATCTATGCTTCCTCATCTAAAAATTGAAGACTTTCCACCTGTTCATTTCTATAAATCCTTTTGGACCAAGTTTTTAACCAGTGATGGATCAGAGTTGATCTTCTAAAACTGAAACACTTTCACTCAAAAACTTATACACGTAAAAATGTTTGCACATGACTTCAGGACATATGAGAGTCCATAAAGGTGTTGGTTCAGTTTCAAAATGCAATGAAGTAAATACATTTTTTGCCTCCTATTCTGTAATTATCCCAACTGCAAAATAATCTAATGTGTACTAGAAAAAAATATATTAATATTAATGTTATTTTTAAAATATTAATGTCAGTGAACATTTCAGAATACAAAAATCACTCTTCCCCGTAAGCCATCCATATTTAAGTATAACATGCTTATGATTACAAACTGTTTTAAGATGTCTTGTATGACTTTTGTTTTCCATTTTAATCTTTTATTCTGTAAAATAGTTGCTTAACCCATATTAGGTTACATTTTTATGCTACTCTATAGATTTATCACTATGTAACTTACCTGAAATATGTTTCAGGTTTATCTTGATACTGATTCTTATTTAATATATAAATTCCATCAAAGATTAAAGTAGATTCCAGAATCCTGAACCAACATTTTTGAGGATTAACTAAACTGTGCTGCATTTTGGAGGGTGAAGAGAGTACTATGCACACAGCACTTATGTTAGTGAATTCTAATTTTGACATACATGTTTGTTAGCTACCAGTTTTTAAAAGTAATAAAGTGAATCCCAGTGCAATATTCTATATAGCAATACAAAAGGTTAATTAAATAAATATTAAATGAGAAGGTAATAATGTTTCAAAGATTGTTATCATCTTGCTAACCTATAATTTAAGAAAACCATGAATGTCTATTTACAGGTACTTTTTGCACATGCATATTAATAAATAGGTCCGCTTTGACATATCCTTAGAACACAATCCCTGAATAAAACTAAATAATGGTAAGAAGAATTGTGACTAAACACCGACTGAGCTTCACTTTTAATATCCGTTCCTATCACCTGTATTCCTAATGGTCAGAGCTCTCATGAGCAGCAAGGTCTCTCGTATAAAAGGTTAAATTTCAGTTAGCAAAGTCATTTAACTTTTCAAAACGATGAAAACACATGCTTGGGGTCAATCGCATAACTCTTTAATTGCAAAGATTTGTATTAGAAAAATTAATCTATGCACAGTTATTTATGTTTTGAATTACTTACTTCTATAAGTAAGGCACATTTCACATGGGTTGCTAAGTAAATACATCTTTTTTTTTCAGTATGGGATAAAAACTAAAGGTTATTATTTTGGTGACCAAGGAATATCAATTATTTCCCTGATTTTGTCCAGAAGTCAAGGCTGTTTGTGTGTATGTGTGAGTGTATATATACACGTATATATACACACACACATATCTGTATATATATGTGTATAGATATACACACACATATATCTGTATATATGTGTATAGATATACACACAGGCAACTATATTTTCATATATATGTGCATATATGCAGACATGGGTATGTACGTGTATGTGTGTATGTATACACACACACACATATTGCTTCACTAAAGTTTCTTCTCTTGAAAACAGGGAGGGGCAGACAGAAACATTTAAATATTAAATAAATATTTATTGAGCACCTACTATTTAGAAGGCAGTGTTCTAAGAGCTAGCGGTATAGAAATAAACAAGATGCGTGAAATGTCTGCTTCCAAGGAGGTCATAGTCTAGCGTGAGGACATAGAATGTATTCACATATACAGATGCATACATATGTGTACATATATATGCATATGTATATATACACACGCAAGCATGTGTATACACACAAACAGCTAAACTATCACATAATAATATATGCCTTGTAGAGTATTTAATTGAAGTGATATGTGACTGGGGGACAATTTAGATGGTAGTGGACAAAAAAGGCCTCATTGAGAAATACCATTTAATCTGAGATCTGAATCAGAAATCAATCTTGCAAAGATCAGCATTTCTGGCAGCATTCCTTGTGCATCTTGGACAAGCATTCCAGGCAGAGGCAAAATGTCTAAAAAGAAAATGACCTTGACAACTTAGAGGAGTTGAAAGAGGACCAGAGAGACAGAAGTGGGTTTGTGAAGAGTGATGAGAGATGCCACCGATACAGGCAGCAGCCATCAAATGCAGGGCTTGGAAAAGTAGGACAATGAGGGTTTGGGTTTTATACTAAGCATGATGAAATACCTTTGTATAAGTTTAAATGGGGAAATGACATGAAGAGATATGCATTTAAAACGTTTATATGTTGAAGCTGTGTGAGACAGAGATCGAAGGTGTGGGAGTGTGGAAGCAGGGAGCCTATTAGGCAATACTTTAGTAGTCTAAGCCAGAGAGGATGATGGAGAGAAGTGGCCACATTGGGAACGTGATTTGGAAGCAACGTTGATGGAATTTCGTGATGAATTGGAGAGAAGGGTAGAATAGAATCAAGGAAAATTTTTAGATTATAGACGAGTACATATGTTGTTACAATATTTGTGAAAACTATACTGTAAGAAGCTACAATGCAGGTTTTATGTAAAAATCTATATCTTCTATTTAGGAATGTCATTGTTTCTGAAAACTGATGCCAAAATTTCCTCCCATGGGCCATTGCATATTGCTTGAAATCTCTAACAAATGAGCCAATTAACACACATATACTTGGGTAGAAGAGCTCTGTACATTTTGGTAAAGCTACAGCCTGGTCTTATTTCCACATAAACAAGTATAGAAGGACTGAGTGTCACAGATTCGATCCTTCTCTTTACCTTATTTTATACTACAACTGAGAGAAAAGATTATATGTAAATAAGGTGAGAAAATATTTTTTAATGATGAATTTTTTTAGTGATAGAAGGCAAGAATGAGGGTTTTTTTCCTTTGTGCATTTCAGTCTGTGATCCATGTAGCACACAGAAATATTTATTTCAGAATGGTATCTCTCAACAGAATTTTTACTCTAAAAGCAGAAACCTTAATGTATTTACTTTATGCTCATCTTAAAACAGAGACGTATAATGAAGCCTTAACTCTGTGTTGAGTGTGCCCACACACACACACCTTTTAAAATGTTCTGTAAGGAAAATAGTGCTCCTGTCTCCACCATTTTATGCCATATTCCATTTCTCTCTGCAGAGTTCAACAGCATATTCATCCAGTCAGAGGCACACCTTTCCTGCAGGCATCAGAGCTCTCCCTGCTTATTCATGTCCAGAAATGATAGCGTTTTATCTCAGCGATTAAAGAAGATACTGTTTTAAGAATCATCCAACTAGTTACTGCCTGGAAACTCTCAACCAGAGATGAGAGCAGCAACCATAGGGCTCTTCCATTAGCACACCATTTGTTGCTCTGTATGGATGTTTTTTCCATCCTTTTTTCCCTCCACTGTATATTTTCCATCTGTGCTTCTAAGAAAAATGCTCCAAAGGAAAAATGCTCATTATGAGTACACAGAATTAACTTACCAACTGGTAGTTCTGTTTCCATGTGAAAGAACAGATTTTACTTGAATCCCTTTTTAATGTTTGCTAGGCTTTACATCTGTCTGTAATCCAGGCTTCTTTTTTTCCTTCCCCACCCACTCATAAGAGCTAGAAGATGTACTCTCCTAGTTCGCAGTGTGTTGTAAAGATCACCTTGCCTAAAAAAATCATGTAGCCTCTCAATACTTCTAGATGTTTTGTTGCTGGATAATTTAACAGTAAATGCACGTTGCAGGGGCTGGCAACCTTCTAGCCCAGCTACACTTTTACTATGAAGCACAGAAGGACATTTTTCATTGTATTGTGAGGAAAGTTCTCAGATCATTGATAATCATGACATGAATACATGACAGATATATCTCTGTAAGATAAGGGATGTATTATTATAATCATATTTGCTTAGTTCTATGGCAAGAAAATTTTAAAAGCCAATTTAAGGTATTACTTTATGATGTTCCTAATCTGTTGCTTAATGATTACTGCATTCCCTGACATATATATTATTTTGCTAAATTTAGGGTCAAGTACTGATAACTCTAAAGCAACTGAATTTACGTTTTGCACATCTGGTACATATTTGAAAAAGATGATAGATGGTTTGGAAATGTCTGTTAAAGTGAAAGAAAAGATACCGTCCATGATTCAATTTTTCCTCTCCCATAGTAAGCAAGTTAACTGAAGTGGAGACTCACTATCCAGGATAGAAGAGGGAACCTGGGTTTACCCACAGTCCCTGAAAATGATATATGTCTACATGAGCAACAAAGCTTGCAAGTTTGGCTTGATGCAGCAGTCTGTAATATCTATGTGTACAATTTTCTGTCTTTGAGTGTTTTTTGACATTTATTATTAATAATAAAAGCTGAGTGAAATGAAAGTAGCAATCTTATTGATTCTTAGGAGCTAGAAAGGCACATTTAATAGCTTAATACCTTTTAGTAGACCAAAGCACATAGAGATCTCTAGCAGTAATATTCTCTGTTAAAATTCTAAAACTCCAGAACACTCTTTTTTAAATAATGAATCCTACCAACTAACAATAAAATATGATGTATCCTATTCTCTATATATCTTACTTCTGAAGTAAATTATCCTGGAAACATAAAAAGCAGTATCTTATTTCCATCACTGTTCAATAGATAAATAAACAAATAAATAAAACAAACCATAACAGTCAAGTGATATTTTAGAGAGACCAAGATTATCAGAAATTGTGATAAACTGATTAGCAGGACAGAAATATAAGCAAATCTTGATTCAAATTTACTATATAGTATCATAATACTAATTATAGAGATTTTACTTATCTTACATGGTTGTAAAGATAAAATTTGCTAGAGACACAAAATACATACATGTAAAGAAAAAAATCTGTGGAAAGGTGCATAGTGGGCAATTTCATTCTAAATGATAGCAAGAGTTAAGATAATAAAGGAGTGATGAATTGTTATAAAACTTACTTGTACAAGGAGAAAATAATGAAGTAAGGGAATAAGTTAGCACAGTGGTAAAATAATTTTAACACTCATGTAGGGTTACTATGGTAAAAGGAAAAGTAAATTTGGAAAGGAAGGGGGAATATTACAAAAAATTTTTTGAATAGTGCATCTCAACTCTGCTATAACTGTGAGATAACATGATTTCTCCTCCAAAGCTCTAATCATTATCCTTGCTATCCGTGTCTACAATCTGGACCTGCTATTGATAGTATAGCTATTGGTAGAAGGAGAAATTAGTTGCTAATTTTTCTGCTGGTATTACTGTATTTCTTCCAAGATCCTCGGGAAGGTTTTGAGCATGAAGGTGACATTAAAGAGTTGCAGCATCTCTGTCCATTTCCCATTTGTATTTTGAGGAGTGGTTATTAATTTCTCTGATGAGTTTAAAGAGAGGTAAAAGAGACATTGGGAAAGTTAAGAGGGAAGAAGTTTAGGGTTTGGAGTATGTGGTAATTCACGTTTCTCACTTTCCATAGATGTTCTTTCTCAAAGCTTCCCTGGTGCTGTACATTTCTGACACTTTTATGAGTGTATTTTTAATCAATTGATGATAAATAGAAGAACATACATTGCTTCCAATCACAAAATAGAAATAGTATAGTACCATTGGTCATTCCCTATATCCATTCCTTGCATGATAAAATGGTATCATCTGCTATGTTCTCTACAGTGAATGGATGCAGATCCGGGTAGTTTCTGCTTGAAGATTAGATATTCAGCCTATATTCTCTGAACTTAATGTTGCATCAGAGAACAAGGGTGACTATAACTTATGTCTTGCTTTGTACATGGTCAATTTGTTAAATTGTTGAGTTTTAAGACATTTTCTATCTCATATGAAAATTTAGAATTTTCTCATTTTTCAATAGCATTAACCTAATTTGTGTTCTGGGTAGCTTTCAGGGAAGATTATGAGCAATAACTGTATGCAACTCATGGGCAAGTTTCTTACCAGAGCCTTGGAGTTTGATTGCCCTTGGTATAATAAGACTACTAGAAATATAGTAAGAAGAATAGTCTAATTTATCATATATCCGTATAGCTGGCACTTTGCTGAGTAATTCTATTTACAATGTATGTCATATTATAAATGAATTTATTAATTTATAATAATATTTATCATAATATTTATATTACTTTAAATATTTATTATATTTATAATATTTATAAATAATGGTGATATGTTACTAGTTTTAAACATTCCATACGGTTGGAACTACACAGATTGTGAACATCTACCACATTGTATGACCATCTTCCTATAGCTCCCTATAACTCTTCTATTTTGTGTTACAATTATCTAAATGCTTAGCTTATCTTCCACACTAAACTATAATCTTCGTGTTTGTTATTTACATTTGCTCCTTTGCACCTGGTAGATAAGTACTAAATATCTATTGAGTGAGTGAATTAATTTTTCTCTTGATCCTAGTTCTTCAAATGTTAAGAATAGCAATGGGTCAAGATATTCAAAGCCATTAAAACTATGAATATAATCATCTGTTGTAAATAAATAAATAGTATGACAACAATAATCACAAGAGATATACTTCAATATTTTGATAAAGAAGCAAATCGAAACTACCGTGCTTAGAGGAATTAATTAGTATAATTATGGCGGCTAATTTTAACAGATAAATTTTTCCATTGCCAAGCTTGTTCATAAAATGTGCTACTTTCTTTCTTAATGGAACCTCCACAGTGCAAATGTTTCATAAGCATGATGTTTAATCTTACAGGTATTAGTGTGGTGACTCTGGTTAGGCCTTTCATTGAGGATACATTTTAGACTGGCAGTTTTAAATTACTACATGTGGTCCTAATGCTGAAACTTTTAAAGGTGTAATTAGGAGGGAGTGGAGGAATCACCAGTGTCTCTAACACAAAATGTCAGTGGTTTTAACAATTAAATGTGGTAGCGTTTAAATCATGCACTTCCATTGACACCCAAACAATAAAATCTAACTATTAAGATGGCATCCAGATAGTAGATGATTTCACAGGAAAGTGCTCAGACCTCCATCAAGTTAAGAATCAATAGCATCTAGGCAATTGTGGTGGAGTCAAAGACACAGGTCGCAGCTCGTGAAAAACCCTCTGTACTGGAGCTGTATTCAATTATCACCACTAATGTAAAATCAACCTTGGTATAAAAGATAAAAGGGTAAAGTTCTCACAAATGATCACTTATCGCTCCATTCCAAAATGCATACAGCATTCATTATAGATCGAAATGCCACTCAAATTTCATCATTTAGTATGGTTTTGAAACAGCCAAACCATTAACCGAAGAGAGTAGCTTTTTATATTTATACAACTAGTGACTAATGAAACATTATACCCAGTGTGCAAAGGGGAAAAAACCTTTATTTTGCAATGAACCCAACTGGTGCCCCTTTTAAACACAGCATAATATGGTTTCACTGTTTCATTGAGCCTCTCATTACTTGTGTCAATAATCCTAGGTAAACCACTGTTGAACTTCACAGCATTTATCTAGCAGCATGAATAGCATTAATCTATGGGGTGCTTTTGATGAATTGTAGTTCAAAAAGCAAAGCCAAAAATGACTTCTCACAAAGTGCTTAGGGAAGTATTTATTAGAAACATGTCAACTGCCAACTACCTGAAGGTAGCTTGGCTGTTTAGGAAATCATGCTGTTGGCTAGCTTGCAAACACTGAGAAGATATATGAATTTTCCTGACTTGAACTCCTTTAAAAAATGATATACTTTTCATTTTGGTATATTATTTTTTCTGTCACTTCTCTTCTAGTTCTCAATATTTTATGTCATATAGATTTTGACACAATGTGACATGGTCTACAACACGTCCCCAGGTTCTCAGAAACTGTTAGGTGAGAGAAGCACTTGGAAAATTAAGGTGAATCATATAGGCTACACTTTCCCTATATGACTGCATGATCTAAACATCCAGGGAGCATCAACTGAAATCTACTCTTGGATCCTGCTCTAAGGATCTGACTTACTTTCCTGACACAGCCGGTGGTTGTAACATTTTCTCTGGCAGAAAGGCCAGCAGGGTTTGTCTACAGGGATTACCACATTTAAATCCAATTTACCAGTCTAATTTGATTAGGCTAATTTTTCCAAAGTTGAATTTTGTACAATTCATGAAGGGCTAGAAATTAAACTGTTAGTTCCACTATTTTCTGGATGTTTTACACGAATAGCCTATTCACTGTGAGCCTTTCGTTGCTTACCATAGCAGAGCGGTATTAAGTACTGAGAGATCTTATACAATAATACAATTTGAAAATAGGAAAACTGTATATTGACTGAAAATATCAATTTTTTCCAACTTTGGCAAAATGAACAAAATGAACATCTATGAAAAATAACACGCATTTAATTATTTTTTCCCTAAAATTAATCTCTTTACAAAGAAATAGACTAGACTCCCAAAATTCTTTTTGGAAAGGTATGGAACAAACACATACTTCTTTCAGTATTCCATATGTGGATTTAAGGGAAAGATGTCAAATAAACATATTTTGTCCATCGTTTCTAAGATTCAGGATTTGTGACAGCGCTGTGTTATATACAATACTCATTTAGTATACTGTAATATTATGTTGAATATAATACTAGTCCCAGGAAAGTTTTCTTGGTGAAATATGATGGAAATCTTACATTGGCTAATGGCTCTTCCTAGTGGAGATTCACAATGCACCCTGACATATACAATAAAGTCTGAGGAGTACTACAGTAAAGAAACCTGACTAATTTATTTATTGCAATATTCATCAATCTCATAAAAATTCATCTCCATCTAACAATATCTAAAAGAAGCTACCTTATTAAAAACCCATTGTGTCATTTGAAAGTTGGAAAAAACAGAAATTGTATTCACTCATGGGGACTCGTATTTCTTTTTGCGATTTTGTTATATGTACTCATATTGTGCGATAAGTATCGTCAAGAAAAGTCTGTAAGAACTTTAAATTATTGTTCACATGAAAGTAATGCAGTTATTGTTAATATTGTACACTTCTATTTTTGCTGCATTTCAATGACACACTGTCATTCTTTGTGAAACCAAATTACAGAAGTTATAAAGTATATGTTTATGATAATATAACAAAAATTAGCTTAACGGATATGTAATTTCCATGATTCCGGATTATAAATGAAAGCATTTATTTATAGAATTTAAAGACAATCAACCAGGTGTGATGGCTCACACCTGTAATTCCAGCACTTTGGGAAGCCGAGGCAGGCTGATGGCTTGAAGCCAGGAGTTCAAGAAAAGTCTGGTGAACATGGCAAAAACCCATCTCTACTAAAAATATAGTGGTGCACACCTGTAATCCCAGCTACTAGGAAGGTGAAGCATGAGAATCACTTGAACTCAGGAGGTGGAGGTTGCAGTGAGCTGAGATCACGCCACTGCACTCCAGCCTGGGCAACAGAGCAAGACTCTGCCTTCAAAAATAAACAAATAAATAAATAAAAATGAAATAAAGACGATCATTAATATAGTTTATGAGCCAACATATAAGAAGTATATTTATAATTGAGAAAGCTTTTCATGAAAAAACTTATGTATGTTTTAATTTTATCAATCTGACCGGGAATATATTAATATTAAATCTTGGAGATACTTATGAGATGTTCTTCTGAAATAAAAAGAAACTGTGCAATTTTGTTTACTGTGCTTAAAATTTTGATATATTTAAAGTTTTTCAAGTTATGCATCCTTTCACATATAATGTTTTCAAAAAGGTACTCACCATGCACAATGAGAACATACTCTGCGCTGCTTTGGCCAATCGTGTTTGTGGCTTCACATCGATATGTACCATTATCCGTTTTGTTCAGGAAAAGAATGTTTAGCTCCCTACCACTCACAACCATTCGGTCAGGATCTGGTAATTCTCCGCCATCCTTTGTCCACAAAACAGGTTCTGGCCTATTGGATTGAAACATGCACGTAGATAGCAAAAATAAGAAATGTTACATATCTGTGAATTAAGTAAATCAATCAATTTTAAGTACTTAACACGTATTTTGTACATAACCATATGCTAACTTCTATAAGATACTAAAAGGACCATCACACTCACTCAAAAGAGTTGGAGGTATAGCAAATATAATCTGCTTCTATCATATTTAATTAAGGAGATATGTATTCAGAGACTAATTTGTTGAGTCACTGTAGCAGTCACTTCTGGTTACCCGCTCAAGTCCTGTGGCCCAGATTCTGCTGCTAATGGCTCACACCCCACATTGGAAGACTGCCCTTAGGCTATTGGGGATAAATCTTCCTCAGATGTATTTGGATATAAGTAAACATAAATATTTATATTTATATATAAATATATATTTCATAAATATTTATATTAAAATATGAATATAAATATATAACGAATAATTAATATTTATATTATAATAAATAATAATAAATATATAAGTATTTATAGTCATACATATAAATAAATATAAAATATAAAATAAATATTAAAAAGATAAAAATCTTTGCACTTAGGGCCACCCCTGTGGCACAGCTTTGCTTGAAAACACCTGAATCTTCTCCATTTCACCTCTGCTGCTTTTCTCATTCTTGTAGAGGTTTTTACTGTGAGTTTTCTTTTAACAAAACTCCTGCAAAGGATCCCTATCTCAAAACATGCTTTTAGAAAAGAAACAATAAATGAATCATAGATTCCCCTCTTCAAAAATTTCAGTCTTCTGTAATAATTAATGATAGAAATAGTTGTTAATATCTATTACCATCTGCTAGTTGTTATCCTAGGTGCTTTATATTTATTTTCTATAATTCTCAGAAGAACACTTTGATGAATGTTACTTTTTAAAATATCCTGCACATAAGAATATAGAAGAGAGAAGTATTCAAATCCTGGCCTTCCTCTATAGTTGATGTTTCATCCACTACCTCCTGCTTTCTAACATGATGAATGTTTTTCTAGACTTAGTATGACAAGTTTTCTAATTTAAGCATAATTTTATCACATGGAATCATTTTCTCAAAAGCTTTGTTAAATTTGATAGAAGTATTGAATTTATTTTATGTTATTGTGAATACAATTGGAACAGAGGCATTGAGTAAGTCATGTCTATGGCTATGGCATCCTTTCTAAGAGGAAGGATATATACTATTCTAACAAAATTTTGTGGAAGGGAAAAAAGTTGTGAAAAACAATAACAAATATTGTAAAGAATATGAAAACAAGCAGATTGGCATTGGGATAAAGGAACTGATCATCAAGTGTTTAAGTACCGGAAACACTTGAAGAGTGTGATCTTGTAATGTAAGAAATATGTATTTTGTCTCCTCCCCAGCTCCTAACATAGTGCTCCTGAAGCCCGATAGACAGGGGTGATAGCAGAAATTTTTGTTCTATTTAGCCTTTGACCCCAGTTCCTGACAAGAAACTCGTAAGACCTTTATACAGTCATATGCCACTTAACTTTGAGGATATTGTCTGAGAAATGTGTCATTAAGTGATTTTGTCATTGTGCAAACACCATAGACTACATTTACACAAACCTAGATGGCATAGCCTACTACAAACCTAGGCTGTATGCTATAGCCTATTGATTATGCTATAAACTTGTACATCATGTTACTGCTCTGAATACTGGAACAAGTTGTAACACAATGGTAAGTCTTTGAGGGTATAGACATGGAAAATGTATAGTAAAAATATAGTGTTATAATATTTTGGGACCACTATCCTGTATGTGGTGCATCATTGATCAAAGTGTTGAGTGATCAAATTTCCTGAGTGACAATAGTCTCTGACACAGAGCTTCTAAGTCTCTTAGAATTTCCTGATAGGAGAATCTTTTGCTCTGAGATGCTCCTATGAGATGTTCTAATCAGAAGATTCTGATGGGCTCCTAGGCAGCTTGCTGGGTAATTACGGGTTGGAACTTTCAGTCCTATTTTCCTTTCAGCCTCCAGGGAGCTGAGGTGACTGAAGGTTGAGACGATCATCAGTGGTCAATGATACAACCAATGATGCCTACCTAATGAAGCCCCCACACAACCAAAAGGACGGATTTAGAGAGCTTCTGTATTGCACAGCATGCGGAAGGTCCAATATGGAGGCATGCCAGGAGAGGGCATGGAAGCTCCACTCCTCTTCCCACATACCTTGCCCTATCCATCTCCTCATCTCGCTGTTCATCAGTTGACTTTGTAGAGGAAAGATAGATAGATAGATAGATAGATAGATAGATAGATAGATAGATAGAGATAGAGATAGATAGAGATATAGATTTTTTTTTTAAGTTCCACAAAACGTGTGTAGAACATGCAGGCTTGTTACATAGGTATACTTGTACCATGGTGGTTTCCTGCACCCATCAACCCATTATGTAGGTTCCCTCCCCTCACCCCCGACCCCGCAACAGGCTCTGATTTGTGTTGTTCCCTTCCCTGTGTCCATGTGTTCTCATTGTTCAACTCCCACTTATGAGTGAGAACATAAAGTGTTTGGTTTTCTGTTCTTGTGTTAGTTTGCTAAGGATGATGGCTTCCAGCTTTATTCATATCCCTGCAAAGGACATGATCTCATTCCTTTTTATGGCTGCATAGTATTCCACGATGTATATGTGCCACATTTTGCTTATCCAGTCTGTCATTGATGGGCATTTGCATTGGTTCCAAGTCTTTGCTATTGTAAATAGTGCTGCAATAAACATATGTGTGCATGTGTCTTTATATTAGAACAATTTATATTCTGTTGGGATTGCTGGGTTAAATGGTATTTCTGGTTTTATATCATTGAGGAGTTTGTGTCTTTACATTAGAATGATTTATATTCCTTTGAGTATATATCCAGTAATGGGATTGTTGGGTTAAATGGTATTTCTGGTTCTAGATCCTTGAGGAATCACCACACTGCCTGCCACAATGGTTGAACTAATTTACATTCCCATCAACAGTGTAAAAGCGTTCCTATTTCTCCACAGCCTTGCCAGTATCTATCGTTTCTTGACTTTTTTATAATCGCCATTCTGACTGATGTGAGATGGTACCTCATTGTGGTTTTGATTTTCATTTCTCTAATGATCAGTGATGTTGAATTTTTTTTCATATGTTTGTTGGCTGCATAAATGTCTTCTTTTGAGAAGTGCTTGTTCATATCTTTTGCGCACTCTTTGATGAAGTTGTTGTTTTTTATCTTGTAAATTGGTTTAAGTTCCTTGTAGAATCTAAATATTAGACCTTTGTTAGATGGGTAGATTGCAAAAATTTTCTCCCATTCTGTAGGTTTCCTGTTCACTCTAATGATAGTTTCTTTTGCTGTGCAGAAGCTCTTTAATTTAATTAGATCCCATTTGTCAATTTTGGCTTTTGTTGCAATTGCTTTTGGCATTTTCATCATGAACTCTTTGACCATGCCTATGTCCTGAATGTGATTGCCTAGATTTTCTCCTAGGTTTTATGGTTTTGTAATATTCTTTATAATTAATGAGTAAATATAAGCAAAGTGTTTCCCTGAGTTCTGTGAGCTATCCTACCAAATTAACAAAACCCGGGAAGGAAGTCACAGGAATCAGGGTTGGTAGGCAGCTGGTCAGAAGTACAGGTAACAGCCTAGTGCACGTGAGCGGCATCTGAAATGGGAGGCAATCCTGTGGGACTGAGACCTCAATCTGCAGTGTAACTTATACATGAATTGAATTACATGACACCCAATTGGAGTCTCATGAAAAACTGATTAGTGGTGGGGAAACTTGTTAATATACATTTTGGTGGTCAGAGACAAAGTGTTGTAGTAAACGTGTAAGTATAAAGTAGTAAACAGTTCGGTTTCTCCTGTCTTCGGAAAGATAAAAAACAAAAAGGGAGGGTAATTGTATCAGATCTAGATCCATGAACATTCTGAAAGAGCATTATATGATAACAAGTGAAGAAACTAGGTGCATAAAATATTGGAAAAATATAGTAATGTGTATTATTCAATTAGATAGACAAATCACTCCCCTAGTATCCTTAATAAAAGCCAAATCATTAATAGTTCGCAACTTGCTTCATTTATCCTAAATCTTTTAACTGCTATTTGAATTTACCAATTCTTATTTTATAACAGGGTGGATTGTCTGGACATCCTTAACATCTCTTGAAGGAGCAAAAGATGACAAAATAAAACTGATTTGTAGCAATGTAGAAATCTTGTCCTTTCCACAAAGTTACATAAGACCCATATTAAAATAGCAGTTATACTGGTGATACTTTGGGGTTTAGAACATTCATCTTTATAATACTACTCAAGGGAAGTAATTTAGTATCTTAGGAGGCAATCTTTTCCTGATGTTTGAACTTTTAAGCACATGCAGAGAAAATTGTATGTATGTATATATACACTTCTATACACTCAAAATTATCCTCCAAAATCTAAAGTGTTATGACTTTTTCCTAGTTGTGTTTGTAAGCTTTTAGTCACATCTTAAAGCAAATGACTCTGTAAATATGTAGTTAAATCCAGATACGTCTTTTTAAATTGTTTACATAGAAATGCAGTTAAAGATCTAGATAAAGTATTCAAGTTGCCAATCTGTATTTTAAAACAAAACAATTTGTTTCAAAAACAACAACAACAAAAATTTCCTTAAAGGAAATAGCAACAGCAGCATCTACAAAATTGGTTAACAGGAGGATGTAGTTGCATAAGTCTTTGCTGACACAATGAACTGAATCCTTCAAGAATTCTTGATCCTAGTCTCTGTGGTAAATCTTCAAGGTGGCAAAATAGCACCACAAGATGCAAATTTAATGAAATAGAGGTTAGAGTTTATGCATAGATTACAAATAGCCTACACATATTCCCAATTAGTTTTTAAAATGTTCAAGCTTCTCAATATCACCATAAAAATATTAAGTGGTTTAGCAAGTCTTGATACAATTTGTGTTTCATCTTAATAAAGAGGGCCCCTAGGCTTTCTCTAATTGGAACCCAGAAATGATTTAGCTTCTTGCTACAAATGAATAACAATCTTCCCTGCTGTTCAGGCATCCAAAGACATCATTTAAAAGTGGTTCCAGTCTACAGTTTCTATGTGATAAGGCTGAAAAGAGCAGGAGCTAGACACCGGGAGTGACAGGACAGTGAAAATAGCATCAGATGTGAGATGATAATGTTGCGCCACTCTACATGAGAACACTTAGTCCACCCAGGAACATTTCTCTTTAACCAGCCCAAATAATTAAAAAGTTGGAAAACTTATGTTTGAGATAAAATTTTGATTGCGTTTCTATCAATTCTATAAAACTATAAAGATGTTTATTTTTCTTTATATCTAAAGATATTTTTTCAGCAGTTTCTTCCTAGAGCAACAGACAAGTTAAATGTAAAAAGAGAAACAAAATATGCTTATACATTTATTCTCAAATATCCTGAGGCATTCATTGATGAAGTTGTTTTTAATCTTAACACTTTTTTTTTAAGAAAACCTATTAACTCGGTGTTTTGTTTTCTACATATCTAATAAGAGATTACCTGTATGTTTCACAATTCCTCATTTATAAATTACTGTTGAAAGGTATTGCCACAAGTCTCTCAGACGTTGATTTTTATTTAATGTTTGAACCAAATACAAACCTGATTACTAATTTTTAGTGATATTCTTTAATTTGTATTTGGTGCATTTATTCTGTGCCATTATGCCATAGCAACAGTGCTTCTAATCTTTTCTGCTATTAGAAACTATGGGATTATTCACTCCCTAGATACTGAGAATGGAAACTTTCTTTGCCTTAACCGTTCACATCCCCTCTTTCAGGTTCGTGCTTCCTAACAGGAATAAAGAACAAGAAGTTCAGTAATGGAGAAGTGAGTACTATCATGTAGGTCTCCCAGGAAAAGAATCTTCCTGGTGTAGAAAGGGACAGGAGTTAAACACTATGCAAAATTTGAAATGTTCTCTAGTCTCTCCTTTTTCAAAACAGTGATATCCCCCCTTGGGATATGTGCTGCCTTTTTTTCATAAGGACAGGATATACTGGGGTCTAACACTGAAATGAATCCTATGAAAATTAAACTTACTTTTCGTAGATGGAAAAAAAAAAGTCCCCTTTCCTATCTGAAAAAAAAAAAAGTCAAATTCAAGAAAACATCTTGTTCTGTCTTAAAGGACAATGAACAAAAATTTCAAATATTTACATCTTACACTTCCTTTAAGACAAAGCACAATCATATAGTCAGTAGCTTTATGCCTATGTACCATGTCACCACATGAAGATGCCTACTGGCTTTATTTCAGTTTAGAAATTCCACAGATGGGCAGTAAGTATTATTAAAGTTTTAAAACCAGGGAGATTTTTAAAAACTTAATTCCTCTCTATTTCCTGTGATATTTTCACTGGAAAGTGAAAGAAGGTGGTAGGAGTTACATAAACATCTTGATCCTTTTTCTGCTTTAAGCAAAGACTTTTCAATTAAGAAATTATAGTAAGAGTCTATGCATAATATGCCCAATGTTTATGTTATTATATTTTTAGAGAGAGGGAGGGATAAGGTAAATGTAAATTAATTAACAAATGGATTTGAAGATTGTTCAAGTAAAAGATTTGAAATTTACTGAGTTCAGGAAAAAAGAATCCTGAACAAACTTTAGCCTAGTTATTTCCCCTTTGGGTAGACTGAGATTACATCTCTAAATGAAGCCCAAACACTGCTAAATAATTGAGGAGGAACAAAAAAGGAGAAGAGGAGAAATATTAGAAGCTTGGGTTTCTTGGTAGCTTTTTAAAAAAATTAAAATGTAAATACAAAGCAATCTAAAAGAGCAGTATTCTGAAAATTGTGAATGTGATTACAAATATAATTTTTAACAACTTTCTGTCAGAAGTTAAGGATGTAGCTGAAAAACAGCAAGAAATACAAAAGGACTACTTCTGGGCCTATTTATTGCAGTGATCACTACAAATTTAAAAACTACACTAAGGGGTTTTTGTTATTGAAGATCAAGTAAATACTTCTAAACATAATTTATAAATAGCATTCCACATATATGCAAAGTCATATTAATTATTGAAAAATTATTGCTTAGGCCATTGGAGTGTACATCAAGCTGTGTTTTCTCCTCAGATTTCATTTTTGTGCAATTTAGTTGTAATGAAATTAGATTTTCTTTTACTCTTGGTATTGCTTTCATACTTTTATGGGAGCAATTCTTTAAATATCAAACACATTTTAGTATAAGCGAGCTTAAATTTGAGTGTTTTACTTATTAAAATTTAGGCTCATTTTAAAATATAATAAATGAAACATCTATGAAACATCTAAAAGACTATCTGTCTGATAGTCTTTGTACATATACAAATGAGAAAAAACAAAACTTCAGCACTATTTATTGTAGAGTAGTCTTCAATGTGTTTCCACAGGTTTAGTTAACAGAAAGTGTCCTATTCTACACTTATATCTTAAGACAGATAAGAGATCAATGAATTTTCTTTTTTGTTAGTTAAAAAATTTTCTGTATGTTCTTTCATAGGTACTTGATAAATGCATAAAATTATCAAATAATTATCTATAAACAAATCTGTGCAAGTTTTTGAACCAGGGATTGTGAGGGGTATAAAAAACTAAAATAAAGATCTGTTCTGTGGTATTATAATCTAGTAGTTTCTTTAAGATATATGTCATCAACCATAATATTTGGTAGCATACAGTAAGTGGCATAAATGAGTTATAAAACATCAGAAAGATTCATCACCTATATTAGGGACATTATAATAGGCTCTATGAAAAATACAACTCTTGATTACTGTGTTTAATTATAGCAGAATTTTGACAAGTAGAAATAGAATACACCAACTCAATAGGAGTCTGAGCCCTGGGTAGAATGCTTGCCCTCAAGAGGCCATAATGTTGAAAAGATTAATTCAAATATTGCAAATGCCAGGAAAGAAATGAGAATAGGGTTACCAAGTAAAATTGCTATTGGCAAAAAATTACAAATTAAGAAAAGGTAAAGTTAAAAGCACTTAATATGATAACTGAGTTGGGAGTAATAAAAGCAAAGGCAAGCTATAAGTTGTGTGTGAAGAATCAAGAACAAGTACGCTTATAAGTAGCTTAGTACAAGAGAAAGTCTATAGGATGAAAAGTAGAACATGAAAAAGTATTATTTTAGTGTAAGACCAGAAAACTGATGGTTACATCAATATGGAAGAGTGAATGAAATGTGGGAAGGACGTTTTGGTCATAAACAGGTGCAACATGAACAAAAGCAAATAAATAGAAAAGTTTGGGGTACAGGTATTGGGGAAACATCTGTACATTTAAAGTAAGAAACAGGGCCTGGAGTGCCAGCTGAAGAATCTAGACTTTCTTTAAAAATGAAATTATCTTATTTTGGTGTTTGAGAAATGAGTATTCCTGATCAGAGTTTCTTTTAAGAAAATTAATGTGAAACATCTGGGGAAAATCCAATAAAGAGGCCATATATACAGTTCTTAAGACAGATTCCTACCATAAGGGAGAGAAATAATAAAGAAAAGTACATAATAAACAATAAAAGAGCCTTGAAAAAGTAAATACAACTTTTTTGAAGCTAGGCAACGTATGGTGTTAAGGAAGAGATGAAAGAAACTCTCTTTACAGTGTCTAGTCTGTACAACAGGTGCAATCTTAGTGCCAAAAAGAAAAACAACAATTTAAAGACTAACCAACCAACCGATTAAACAAAAAGGAGATGGAAAAGAGATTGAAATAAAGTCAAGAGGGAAAAACTGATGATTTCCATTTCGAACATGCTGAATTCAAGTGTTACAAGAAAACCAAGAAATACATCTTGATCCAGCAATTAAGTAAATAAATAATTATAAATCAGGGAAGAGGGCAGAACTGGAATTTTTACAGAGATGGGCGTCAATCATGTTTCCAAGCTAAAGAAAGGAAAAAAAAAAAAACAAAAAAAGAGCACATCACTGGGCGTCTTAGAATACACTTACTTAGAAAATAAGAAAAGGCAATACAGTCTAAGAATTCTAAGAAAAAGAAGAGAATAGTGTCATAGGAGCAAGAAAAAAATCCTTTCAAAATGTATGGTCCTGAATGTTTATCTTTATAACCTCACTAATACCTTGACTTCTCAGTTGTCTGATTTTTCTCCTGTCCAATAATTATTTTGCTAGCCACCTCCGCCATGATAACACACTTCACATTGTCATCATTGTTACTTCCATAAAAGTCTCATTTTTTTTCTAATTACAAACTTCTGTTTGTTCAGTTCACTATTCTCTTATCCATCATCAAAACCTCCAATCTTAACTGAGGGGCACACTACTTTCCTTTATTCTTTAATGCCGCTCTCCCCTTCACTTCTGTCCTTAACCAGTCTTATGATCCAGTCAGTCAGATTTGTTTTGTTTTGTTTCATTTTTCCCTTTCTCCATCCATTATTATCTGGTTAATTCCCAGCCTTAATGAACCCAACTTTTCATCATCTCTGTGCCTTTAGCTCATCATCGAAGCAAGCTAAAGAAAAAGGAGGAGAAGGTAAATGATGTTTGTTTTATTAAATACTGTCCTTGAAGTCATCATGCAAGTGTGCACAGGAAGAGCAAGGACAAAGGCAATTTTAAAGCCAAACTAAATTTCATTACTGTATCTTGGGGTTTTTTTTGTTGTTGTTGTTTGCCAATCTGTTGAAATATGCATAATGTATTATCATTAATGTCATTAAGAATGTGTGATTGGGCATACACATTTCTCTTTCCCATAGCTGTTTAACGTAATATTGAAAATAGATATTTTTGAAAAACTCTGTATCTTAATATAGTTAGTACCCTCATTTGTTAAACTGGATTTGTTCTAACATTTCAAATATTTAGTACTGAAATAGAAGTATAAATGTACAGAGAAAAAGGAAGGAGAGGATTGAATAAATTACCCAGATGAAGTAAATTCTTAAACCACTTATCTTTTAAATATAGATTTCCCACTGTGTTTTTTCACCTATTGCAGTTACTTGTATTGATTAATTTAATGTGTCTTTGTATATTTCTGTGTGAGAAAGAACAAGGTAGTTCCTTAGCTTTTCTTCTCATTGGCCTCTACTCTTCTGTTTTAAGTACTTCTCGATATGTTCTTCAGTTTCTTATTTCATCCTCACAATTATCATGAGTTAGAGTTTGCCCAGTATTGATATGGCATTGCCCACGTCTTCACAGTTGATTTTATGAAAAACAATACACTTTTTTTCTTCTATTTATAGTTTGAGAATCCCAGAGACTCCTGTCGAAAGGCTCAATAACAAAAGTTTCTACTCAAACATCACCATCAGTACTTCTGTCTGACAGGGTCAAAGACATTTTAATGCAGTAATAAATGAAGTTTGAAGTGGCAAATTCAAGCCTACTTTACTCCCTTAAACTGTAAATTGAAATGCTGATTCTAAGTTTATCTACTTATACAAGTTTTTTAAACCAATTATGACACTAGTATAATGTCAAGTAGGAGGAGTTTCATTACATTATTGGTTAGCTTTACAGGGGAAAATACCATGCATATTAATTTCATTGGCAGATTTTAAACTTTGAAAACAAATAAAAAATGGACTTCTACTCTGATTAATGTCAGTATGTGCTACTTGATTCTGATTTTTTAAGGCACTTCTTGCCTCCAAACTTAGAAGCTTGTAGTTGAAACAGGAAATAACCTATGTAAGAAGGAGGTAAGTGCTCTTTAGAAGACTTGAAAATAATGGCATTTTTTAGAGTGCCTGTAAAATCCTGAACTACTTTTTACTGATAAGGTAGTGTTCATTGATGATTATTTTAACCGTTTTAAAAAACAAAGCGGTCACATCACACTACAAACTGTATAATTCCATCCAATTTATGGCATAGCAAATAAAAGATTATCCTTAGAAAAGATAAGATTGCTATGATCATGAAGAGTGACAGATTATGGCATTGAAAGAAAAATATTCAAAATTGTGACAAATGCTTAAGCTAATCTTTTAAGGTCTTTCTGCTGAAGCAAAACAATTACCCACACCTAATCTATACTTAACATTTCTTTTCTTTGGTAAACACGGAATATTAATTCCTGGTTAAAAGATCAAAATATCTTGAGTAAGCATTCATTCTGTCATCTACTGTGTATACGTATGTTAAGCATAAAATCTTTATAATATATTTAACAATAATCATTCTTCAGAAAATAATTTTCAACTTACTTGAAAATTATTGGCTACTAAAATTTACTTTTGACCAAAGTACCCTTTGCAATATTTTCATGTTTTCATAATGAAAAAATGAGTGTGTGTTTCTCAGAATCTTCCACTTTATCAACCTGTGTACATCATACAAACAATGTGATACTATATGAAATGTTTCTATAAGCATCCTAATCAATCAGAAGCATGTAAACCATTCAACTCAAGGACATTTTGGAATGATGGGGTGGTCCTATTTTATATATAAGAGTAACTTTACCATCCATTACTTCTTTTACTATAAAATAGTGCTCATTAATCTTATAAGATCTAATATTGATATTTAATACTGTGTTACCATTATACTACTGCTTCTGCTTCATGATTTGTTTCATTTCTAATATTAAAACTAGTGATCTTCAGAAAGTAATAGTAAAGTTCATAGCATTTATCTGATAGCTGAAAAATTAAACGTTCTGAATAAGTAAAACCTGAAGATAATTGAAACTTAAAACTTAAAGTTTTGAAGGTATTTTTTTGATCATTTAGATGTAATCACTCTCAAAGGATCAAACTTCTCTATGTTATTAAACAGAGCAGTCTTGGTGACAGTCAATTTTGTTTTCTAGAGCTAAGATACTAGTTTGAACACATACTTTGATATAGTGTTGTTTCATAGGAACTGTAGGAATTGAATTAAGACAACATGTTTTGTTTTTCCCTAAATTTCTGCAATACCCAGCTTTCTTATAGATGGCATGCTTATTGCAACAATTTTTAAACATTTTAAGGTGTGACATACAATAAAAAATATATTTGACAACCATACATAGTATGTAAACACATATATACAAGAAATAATAGCTTGCTCTCTCTTATATTCTGTGACATTTTCTTTTCTCTTTCTTCTTTTCTACATTTTCCTTTTCTATTCTATTATTTTTTTTAAAAAGGTCATTTAAATTGGTTTTGTAACTCATTAATAAGCCACAACTTGCAATTTGAAAAACACTGCATTAGTGACCCAGAGTGAGAGTGCTGGATCACAGGGGTTCTATTGTCCCTGCGCTGCAATGCTGTAATATTTTCACTGTTGCTTCTATGTGATTGCATCACTATCTTCATCCTTGCAATTTTGAGTGGTGGTGCTTAAGTCCATCATGCCTCACATTTCCGTGACATCTCCTGGCCCCACGTTATCATAGGTGCTGCTCTCTTCTCTGTCCTTTTAAAGTCTTATCTTTTGCTTTTTTTTCTGTTTTCCTTGAAGCACTTCCGGTACTCTGGATTTGCAAGACTTGGGCATTAGAGCCCACCTCAATCACTGAGAAAGTCTGCTATTCGAATTGGAGATTTTTGTAAATGTTCTTATTTTCTATATTTTAAACACTGGCACTGTTTGCTGTTTATTTTATTTTATTTTATTTTAGCTTTGAAATTTAGAAGCTTCTATATGTTTGAGTTTTTGTATGCCTGGATTGAGGTTACATACATACTGTAAAATCATGTGTAAAAAAGATGTGTAATGCAAGAATATTTATTTTAGGATGTATTTTTTGAGTAAGTGGCTAAGGAATAAGAATTTTTCAAGTTTCATTATTAATTAAAATAATAGCATATCTCTACAGTGATTCTGAATTAAATCTATTTTTCACATTTTATTTCCTTTGTACATTTATGCAGAAATGGTAGTCAAGATATTTAACAGCTGGTATAATAGGCGGGCAATAATCCATTTCTCAGTAAGTTGTACTGGTGACTACTAGAGGGATATTAGTTCCAAATTTATGATACATGTTACAAAAAATGCAAAAAGAAACAGCAAATCTTATTGAATAGCATTAGAGCAATAGACTAACTTTTAAAAATACAAAAATAATTCCAGTATTTCAATGTTTAAAAAGTTGAGTGATTATTTTTCTGCAATCTTTCTACAATTGCCATGTTGTTCAATTTACTATATAAACACATATGCAATGTTTCCAAATTTTAAAGGGTAAAATGCTTAAATGTCATCTCAAAAATCAATGTATTTTTAAAACTATGGATTTTAAATCTATGAGCAAGAGAGTGCAAGTCTGAAAATCTACTAAACGTATATGACAGTACCATTCCAAAATGGTGTCTTAAATGTATTGAGACATGTTTGGTGTAGGGTTTTCCAGTGAACATTTACATACTCCCTCAAAATAATTGGCTTTTTGTTGCAAGAAAACTGCTTACCTGGAAATGTTCAAGAAGTACATTTCCTCTATGGATCTATAACCGTGGTTCTGCAAGCTCTTATGGGACTTTCACAAGACATTGGAACATTTAATTGAAAATGATTGAGTGCCCAATACACCACAGACGCCCATGCCCAGTCTAAATAACAGCAGTGGAGATTACCGAGAGTCAGCTTCTTGTTTCAAAAACAAAACCAAATATATTCGGTCTCATTTCCAAGATAATCACTTGTGTGTTTCCAGAGAGTCAATGTGTGATTAAATTTTGAAACCACAAAATAGAAGCAAAAGACCATATGGACCTCAGAAAAGAAACTCATTTTGGAAAGGACTGCACATATTTTTTTTTAATTTTGAAAATTTAGAACGAATTTTCCAATATTATATCTTTGAAGACAATTTGGAAGAAACTGACTGTATTGCTTTTAATTTTTAATTAATTAATTGAGACAATTTTGCATTTCTCTAGATACCAGAACACAAAGTAAAACACATACACAGACACACACACACACACACACACACACACACCAATTTAAATGCTCTGCATCCTTTATTATCCAATTACTGCTGGTATAATAATATTTATATGATAAGGAGATGATCATTATGTTTATCCCACTAATAATTTTAGTAACATTTTAAACATAGCATTTAGTAAGAAAGACATATTCTTGAGGAGTGTTTTATTTTAAAATTCTGCTTATTTTATTTATGCTCTAGGCTTTCCATTGTATTGCACTGCATTGATACTGTTCTGGCACTAATTTTGTATTGTAGCTGTAACCTGAAGTCTTTAATCTTCTAAAAGTTATATAAAATTCCAGTCTACAGCTCCCAGTGTGAGCGACACAGAAGACGGGTGATTTCTGCATTTCCAACTGAGGTACCAGGTTCATCTCATTGGGGCTTGTCGGACAGTGGGTGCAGGACAGGAGGTGCAGCCCACCAAGCATGAGCCAAGGCAGGGCGAGGCATCGCCTCACCCGGGAAGCACAAGGGGTCAGGGAATTCCCTTTCCTAGCCAAGGGAAGCTGTGACAGACGGCACCTGGAAAATCGGTCACTCCCATCCTAATACTGTGCTTTTCCAAGGGTTTTAGCAAACGTCACACCAGGAGATTATATCCCGTGTCCGGTTCAGAGGGTCCCATGCCCACAGAGCCTTTCTCATTGCTAGTACAGCAGCCTGAGATCAAACTGCAAGGCGGCAGCGAGGCTCCGGGAGAGGCACCCGCCATTGCTGAGGCTTGAGTAGGTAAAAAAAGCGGCCCAGAAGCTCCAACTGGGTGGAGCCCACCGCAGCTTAAGGAGGCCTGTCTGCCTTTGTAGACTCCACCTCGGGGGACAGGACATAGCCAAACAAAAGGCAGCAGAAACCGCTGCAGACATAAATGTCCCCATCTCACAGCTTTGAAGATAGTAGTGGTTCTCCCAGCACGGAGTTTGAGATCTGAGAATGGACAGACTGCCTCCTCAGGTGGGTCCCTGACCCCTGAGTAGCTTAACTGGGAGGCACCCCCCACTAGGGGCAGATTGACACCTCACACGGCCAGGTACCCTTCTGAGATGAAGCTTCCAGAGGAACAATCAGGCAGCAACATATTCATTTCAGCAATATTCACTCTTCCACAGCCTACGCTGCTGATACCCAGGCCAACAGGGTCTGGAGTGGACATCCAGCTAACTCCAACAGACCTGCAGCTAAGAGTCCTGACTGTTAGAAGGAAAACTCACAAACAGAAAGGACATCCACACCAGAACCCCATCTGTACGTCACCATCATCAAAGACCAAAGGTAGATAAAACCACAAAAATGGGGAAAAACACAGCAGAAAAGCTGAAAATTCTAAAAACCAGAGCACCTCTCCCCCTCCAAAGGAACGCAGCTCCTCGCCAGCAGTGAAACAAAGCTGGCTGGAGAATGACTTTGACGAGTTGAGAGAAGAAGGCTTCAGATGATCAAACTTCTCTGAGATAAAGAAGGAAGTTGGAATCCATCGCAAAGAAGCGAAAACCTTGAAAAAAGATTAGATGAATGGCTAACTAGAATAACCAGTGTAGAGAAGTCCTTAAATGACCTGATGGAGCTGAAAACCATGGCACGAGAACTATGTAACAAATGCATAAGCTTCAGTAGCCGATTCAATCAACTGGAAGAAAGGGTATCAGTGATTGAAGACCAAATGAATGAAATGAAGTGGTAAGAGAAGTTTAGAGAAAAAAGAGGAAAAAGAAGCAAACAAAGCCTCCAGTAAATATGGGACTATGCGAAAAGACCAAATCTACATGTGATTGGTGTATCTGAAAGTGACGGGGAGAATGGAACCAAGTTGGAAAACACTTATCCAGGAGAACTCTCCCAAGCTAGCAAGGCAGGCCAACATGCAAATTCAGGAAACACAGAGAATGCCACAAAGATACGCCTTGAGAAGAGCAACTCCAAGACACATAATTGTCAGATTCACTAAAGTTGAAATGAAGGAAAAAAAAATGTTAAGGGCATCCAGAGAGAAAGGTTCGGTTACCCACAAAGGGAAGCATCAGACTAACAGCGGATCTCTCAGCAGAAACTCTACAAGCCAGAAGAGAGTGGGGGCCAATATTCAACATTCTTAAAGAAAAGAATTTTCAACCCAGAATTTCATATCCAGACAAACTAAGCTTCATAAGTGAAGGAGAAATAAAATCTTTTACAGACAAGCAAATGCTGAGAGATTTTGTCACCACCAGGCCTGCCCTACATGAGCTCCTGAAGGAAGCACTAAACATGGAAAGGAACAACTGGTACCAGCCTCTGCCAAAACATGCCAAATTGTAAAGACCATAAATGCTAGGAAGAAACTGCATCAACTAAGAGCAAAATAACCAGCTGACAGCATAATGACAGGATCAAATTCACACGTAACAATATTAGCCTTAAATGTAAATGGGATATTGCTCCAATTAAAAGACACAGACTGGCAAATTGGATAGAGAGTCAAGACTCATCAGGGTGCTGTATTCAGGAGACCCATCTCACATGCAGAGAAACGCATAGGCTCAAAATAAAGGTATGGAGGAAGATCTACCAAGCAAATGGAGAAAAAAAAAAGGCAAGGGTTGCAATCCTAGTCTCTGGTAAAACAGACTTTAAACCAACAAAGCTCAAAAGAGACAAAGAAGGCCATTACATAATGGTAAAGGGATCAATTCAACAAGAAGACCTAACTATCTAAATATATATGCATCCAATACAGGAGTACCCAGATTCATAAAGCAAGTCCTTAGAGACCTACAAAGAGACTTAGACTCCCACACAATAATAATGGGAGACTTTAACACCCCACTGTCAACATTAGACAGATCAACAAGACAGAAAGTTAACAAGGATATCCAGGAATTGAACTCAGCTCTGCACCAAGCAGACCTAATAGATATCTACAGAACTCTCCACCCCAAATCAATAGAATATACATTCTTCTCAGCACCACATCACACTTATTCCAAAATTGACCACAGAGTTGGAAGTAAATCACTCCTCAGCAAATGTAAAAGAACAGAAATTATACCAAACTGTCTCTCAGATCACAATGCAATCAAACTAGAACTCAGAATTAAGAAACTCACTCAAAACCGCTCAACTACATGGAAACTGAACAACCTGCTCCTGAATGACTACTAGGTATCGAACGAAATGAAGGCAGAAATAAAGATGTTCTTTGAAACCAATGAGAACAAAGACATAACATACCAGAATCTCTGGGACACATTCAAAGCAGTGTAGGGGAAAATTTATAGCACTAAATGCCCACAAGAGAAAGCAGGAAAGGTCTAAAATTGACACCCTAACATCACAATAAAAAGAACTAGAGAAGCAAGAGTAAACACATTCAAAAGCTAGCAGAAGGCAAGAAATAACTAAGATCAGAGCAGAACTGAAGGAGATAGAGACACAAAAAAACCCTTCAAAAAAAAATCAATGAATCTTTTTAAAAGATCAACAAAATTGATAGACTGCTAGCAAGACTAATAAAGAAGAAAAGAGAGAAGAATCAAATATGCAATAAAAAATGATAAAGTTGATATCACCACCAATCCCACAGAAATACAAACTACCATCAGAGAATACTATGAACATCTCTACACAAATAAACTAAAAATGTAGAAGAAGTGGATAAATTCCTGAACTAATACACCTTCCCAAGCCTAAACTAGGAAGGAGTTGAATCCCTGAATAGGCCAATAACAGGTTCTGAAATTGAGGCAATAATTAATAGCCTACCAACCAAAAAAGTCAAGGACTAGACGGATTCACACCGAATTCTACCAGAGGTACAAGGAGGAGTTGGTACCATTCCTTCTGAAATGATTCCAATCAATAGAAAAAAGAGGGAATTCTCCCTAACTCATTTTATGAGGCCAACATCATCCTGATACGAAAGCCTGGCAGAGACACAACAAAAATAAGAGAATTTTAGACCAATATCCCTGATGAACATCGATGCAAAAATCCTCAATAAAATACTGGCAAACCAAATCCAGCAGCACATCAAAAAGTTTATCCACCATGATCAAGTGGGCTTCATCCCTGGGATGCAAGGCTGGTTCAACATATGCAAATCAATAAATGTAATCCAGCATATAAACAGAACCAAACTAAAAACCACATGATTATCTCAATAGATGCAGAAAAGGCCTTTGACAAAGTTCAACAGCCCTTCATGCTAAAAACTCTCCATAAATTCGGTATGGATGGAACATATCTCAATAAGAGCTATTTATGACAAACCCACAGCCAATATCATACTGAATGGGCAAAAACTGGAAGCATTCCCCTTGAAAACTGGCACAAGACAAGGATGCCCTCTCTCACCACTCCTATTCAACATAGTGTTGGAAGTGCTGGCTAGGGCAATCAGGCAGGAGAAAGAAAAAAGGGTATTCAATTAGGAAAAGAGGAAGTCAGATTCTCCCTGTTTGCAGATGACATGATTGTATATTTAGAAAACCCCATCTTCTCAGCCCAAAATCTCCTTAAGCTGATAAGCAACTTCAGCAAAGTCTCAGGATAAAAAATCAATGTGCAAAAATCACAAACATTCTTATACACCAGTAACAGACAAACAGAGAGCCAAATCACGAATAAACTCCCATTCACAATTGCTTCAAATAGAATAAAATGCCTAGGAATCCAACTTACAAGGGATCTGAAGGACCTCTTCAAGGAGAACTACAAACTACTGCTCAACAAAATAAAAAAGAGGACACAAACAAATGGAAGAACATTCCATGCTCATGGATAGGAAGAATCAATATCATGAAAATGGCCATACTGCCCAAGGTAATTTATAGATTCAATGCCATCCCCATCAAGCTACCAATGACTTTCTTCAGAGTTGGAAAAAACTACTTTAAAGTTCACATGGAACCAAAAAAGACCCCGCATTGCCAAGAAAATCCTAAGCCAAAAGAGCAGAGCTGGAGACATCATGCTACCTGACTTCAAACTATACTACAAGACTACAGTAACCAAAACAGCATGGTACTGGTACCAAAACAGAGATATAGACCAATGGAACAGAACAGAGCCCTCAGAAATAATACCACATATCTACAACCATCTGATCTTGGACAAATCTGACAAAAACAAGAAATGGGCAAAGGATTCCCTATTTAATAAATGGTGCTGGGAAAACTGACTAGCCATATGTGGAAAGCTGAAACTGGATCCCTTCCTTACACCTCAAACAAAAAATTAATTCAAGATGGATTAAAGACTTAAATGTTAGACCTAAAACCATAAAAACCCTGGAAGAAAACCTAGGCAATACCATTCAGGACATAGGCATGGGCAAGGACTTCATGTCTAAAACACCAAAAGCAATGGCAACAAAAGCCAAAATTGACAAATGGGATCTAGTTAAACTAAAGAGCTTCTGCACGCAAAATAAACTACCATCAGACTAAACAGGCAACCTACAGAATGGGAGCAAATTTTTGCAATCTACTCATCTGACAAAGGGCTAATATCCAGAATCTACAAAGAACTCAAACAAATTTACAAGAAAAAAAAAAAAAACAAAAAACTCCATCAAAAAGTGGGCGAAGGATACGAACAGAGACTTCTCAAAAGAAGACATTTATGCAGCCAACAGACACATGAAAAAATGCTCATCATCACTGACCATCAGAGAAATGCAGATCAAATCCACAATGAGATATCATCTCACACCAGTTAGAATGCTGACCATTAAAGTCAGGAAACAACAGGTGCTGGAGAGGATGTGGAGAAATAGGAACACTTTTACACTGTTGGTGGGACTGTAAACTAGTTCAACCATTGTGGAAGACAGTGTGGTGATTCCTCAAGGATCTAGAATTAAAGACATCATTTGACCCAGCCATCCCATTACTGGGTATCTACTGAAAGGATTATAAATCATGCTGCTATAAAAACACATGCACCCGTATGTTTATTGTGGCACTATTCACAATAGCAAAGACTTGGAACTAACCCGAATGTCCATCAATGATAGACTGGATTAAGAAAATGTGGCACATATACACCATGGAATACTATGCAGCCATAAAAATGGATGAGTTCATGTCCTTTGTAGGGACATGGATGAAGCTGGAAACCATCATTCTCAGCAAACGATCGCAAGGACAAAAAACCAAACAGCATGTTCTCAGTCACAGGTGGGAATTGAACAATGAGAACACTTGGACACAGGAAAGGGAACATCACACACTGGGGGGTGTCGTGGCGAGGGGGTAGGGGAGAGGGGTAGCATTAGGAGAGATACCTAAAGTAAATGACGAGTTAATAGGTGCAGCACACCAACATGGCACATGTATACATATGTAACAAACCTGCATGTTGTGCACATGTACCCTAGAACTTAAAGTATAATTAAAAATAAAAAGAATACAATATAATCTATTTTTTAAATATATATATATAATTATAGGATTGAACAATTATTGGTCTCATTATAAAACCTAGGCAGAAACTATTTAGGTATATTTAGGTCTGTTTAGAAACTCTTTAAATAATATTTAGATATGCTAACAAAGCTTTGAGCCTACATAACTGGTATTTTTCTAACAACTATTTGATTGAAATATGGGCTGTCCTAGCAGTTTAGAAGAAGTCTTCAATGCTTCCCAACATTATTGAATTATTGTGAAAAAAAATCAATGCTAAAAATCACTGGGTAAACAAAAAAATACAACCATCATTGTTGTTACTATAAAAGGAAAACTTGCTTGTAATCCCAGTTCTACCATTTGTGAGCTGTGTTCAAGATCATATAACTTGAACAAGGCTTATTTTTCCTCATCTAAAAAAATTGAAGTGATTACAACAGTCTTTGTAAATCTTTTACAACATAATAGTTGTGTGATTTAAATTAAACAACTATGCGTGAGAGAAAATTATGAAAAACTATGCCAAAACAAGGTCTTATAAATCTTTGACCCTGGATTCCTCAACACTCCTGAGCCAAACCATCTACTTAGTTAGGGTTCCTGAAGGCCTTTCAGATCTGCATTTGTTCTTTGTCAAAGCTTGCTAACCACTGAGTCCCTTTCATCCCAATAAAACTGCTTCAGGGTGTAGCCTTTCCCACACGTATCAAACTAAAACTCAATCTTAATTCCTTCTCTTCCTTGCAAATTGATCTAAATTTGTGTTATCTTAAAATTAAGGTAAATTAGTGAAGGGGCTTTTCCTGTGGCTCAGGATTTTCCAGTGTCTCATTTTAACTATTTTGGATTTTACGCCAACCGAGGTTCATGACACTGCCTCTCTTCTCTCTAATTTATTACTATTATTATTTAACTTCAAATAAAATATCCAAGTTGCTCTGTCAGTTTTGTCATGACTTCAGTCTGGGTTCCTTTGCTGTTTAAATATGCTTTTGAAAATACAGACTCATTGTCCTGAAATGTGTTTATTTTGCCTGAAATCTTGGATTCCATTGCCTGAGAATATATGTGAGATGATAACTCAGTTGTCAGAACTGCCATAATAGCCTAATATTAGCATGTGTATTAAATATATAATTAAGACCTCTGAGTTGGAAACTTGCTGAGATACACTGTATGTATTTCCTTGATCAAATAATAATTTATCATCTTCATTGTCATGATGTATTATACAATTACTTGGATGCTGACATTTCACATACACTGTCATTATTAAAACCACCTGTTTGCTAAATTTTGTGTTCTTCATTTTAGAGATAAAACTACTAGATGTGTAAGAGTGAACCCTAATGTAAACATTGGACTTTGGTGTCATAATGATGAGTCAGTGTAGGTACATTGATTATAACAAATGTAAAATTTTGGTATGGAATGTCAATACTGAGGAAGGCTGTGCGTGGGTGAGGGCAAGGGGTATAGGAGAAATCTCTGTACTTTCCACTCAATTTTGCTGTGAACCTAAAACTGCTCTAAAAATAAAGTTCATCAATTTAAACAAAGGAAGAAAATAAAATACTTGGTGTGGTTAAGTGATTTGTTCAGGACTACTCAGGCCATGGATATCCAAAGATTTATAATTTAAACCCAGGTCCTCATTCTCTTTCTACAATACCCCAAAACATTCTGTGCCTCAAAGCATGACAGCTTAGGCATCCTATTTGAAAATAACATACAGGTCTCAATGATTAATAAGAGATTTTCTATATAGCAGGAGAGAGGTAAATATTCTGTAATAACAACTACTATATATTAGGTCAAATAATGTAAAATTGCTATTATAGTTTAATACTATTTTAAAATACATATTTCATCTTATTTTGGTAAACAACATTTCACTCCTGATGATAACTTGCTTTCTTTAATTCCTGGTTTATTTTGTCATTTCGTCTGATGGTAATTGGCCTGTATAATGATTAGCAAATAACCTGTGACTTGTAAAAAGGTACATCTTAGGCTAAGAAAATTGACTTTGTATAAAACTGTTCTGCTTTAATTTGTTGTCTTTTTTTTTTTTTGGATGGAGTTTTGCTCTTGTTGGCCAGTCTGGAGTGCAATGGCGTGATCTCGGCTCACTGCAACCTCCACCTCCTAGGTTAGAGAGATTCTCCTTGCTCAGCCTCCCCAGTAGCTGGGATTACAGGCACCGACCACCCACGCCCAGCTTTTTTTTTTTTTTTTTTTGTATTTTTAGTAGAGATGGGGTTTCACCATATTGCCCAGGCTGGTCTTGAACTCCTGACCTCAGAGGATTCTCCTGCCTTGACCTCCCAAAGTGCTGGGATTACAAGTGTGAGCACCCAGCCTTTTGTCTATTTTTTGTTTGTTTGTTTACAATTCTCTATTATGCTAATAGAAAAATACATTAATATATACATATCAGAGTTCTTCAATTCTTGATCATTTCAAAAATAGATGTGTAATTATTTCTCTAAAATACCTCACTAGTTGCTATATAGTATGTGATCTGTCTTTCTAAGGATTAAATTCTTTCTTCTTTTATAGAATTGGAATGTTATGTGCTGTGCAATTATGCATACTAGATTTATGGCAAAAACAAAAGAAAAATTGTAGTTACCCGAAAGTAAAATAGTAAGTACAACATAAAACATTGTGCTGGATATATAGAAAAATTTATCAATACCATAATTATTTTCTTTTACAGAATGGATGCCAAATATATATTTATCTCACTGAAAATGTCACATCGCTTTTTTGGAGGTGAATTTAAAAAGCATCGCACATTTGATTAAAATGAATGATGACTCATTAGTTACAGCATGTTGGGGGCAACCTCATACCATTTAAGGTCATGACTTGAATGTAATATAAAGGTTTCATGGGGTGTGTGTGTGTGTGTGTGTGTGTGTGTGTGTGTGTGTGTTTTCCTTTACTTTTGTAAATGGATAATGCTACTGCCTGAAAGCTGTCTGGGAATTCAGCCAATGAAAGAAGAGGGTTGCAATAACTCTGGGGACTTGAAAGAAAAGTGGCTGGCATTAGCTTGGTCCGCACTTTAAACTAAAATTAAAACAATGGACAGACATGTACAGTAATCTCTCTTTTAAGGAAAGAATAGAAAGCTTCTATAGTAGTGTCAAGTGGAACAATTTGGTCCTGGCCCAAGTTGTGCAGCTGTTTCACAGGAAAATGGCAAAAGGCTTCAGTCCAAAGCAGGCAAATAAGGCATGATTGTTCATAAACAGTCACTGGGGCCCTCACATTTAGAACAAGGAAAACAACATTAGCATAAAGAAGGGCAGGTTCGGAACACCAGCCTCAGTGCAACTTGAGCCATGCCATGATGTTGTGATTTACACAAAAATAGTGGTGTGATTTTGCCTACTACTAATAAACCTAATTATTGTGAATAACTTATTCTTCAAAACATATTAGTCAAATACGTTTTAAGAAACAATGAAGTTTTGACCACAAATTAAATGCATTATTGAAGACAGCTACAAGATATAAAGAGATCATATAGCCACTATCCATTCCTGATTTTCACATGCTAATGGGAGGTGGGTCAGGTAAATGATAAAGATGATATATATTAAGTGCTTGGGGCCTCACTCAAAGGCTAAGCTACAGTGTTGCTTCTCAGTGGTTCTTAAATAACAAAATGAAGATACAGGTACAATAGTTGCAAAGTAATGGAGTAGAACTTTGACAGTGATTACCTGAGTGAAACGGGTCATTCTAACGTGCTGATTGAGTATATCACACATTTCATTTCAACTCCCACTCTTTTGTTGCTATTTTAAAATATGCAATACTCTCCATTATATGTGTTATTATTGCTATGTTTTATTTTAAAATGTGTTTGACAAAATTTTTTCTTATCCCTCTTCCACTTTTTGATTCATTTTTTCAAGTTGATAGTCTTTCCTTTAGTGACTATCTTCACTTCCCTACAACCTACTAACTCCCTGATTAAACCATTTCAATTTGCATCCTGTTCTTTTTGCTCTAGTAAGACTTTTCTTTATGATCAGTAAGATTTCCTTCTGGGAAAATCCAATTATTTCAGACTTCTCTTGTTTTTTGTCCTCTCTGCCTCATTTGGCACTGTTGGAAATAGTATACAAACTACAGAAAGGCTAAAAATGAGACTGTTTTTAAAGGATCAATGCCTTCCTCTAATGGAGAAGATAGTTACTGTAACAATATAGAGAAGTTTATTTAAGATGATTATGAAGAATGAAGAAAAAGAATAGTCCAAATGAAAAAAGGCATCAAAGAAGTTGATTCTAACTTTAATGCTAATGTCCTGACAGTCTGCAAGGAAATGTGATAAAGGAAAAGTTGTGAATGAGAATATAATACAAGAAATCAGTTAATACATATTTACTTGTGGACCATAGCATACAGAATATAACATCGGGATCTACGAAGATGAAGGCAACATACCATGACTACTTTACTTTGAAGACGTTGTAGAGCTTATGAGTTATTTGCCAAAAGCTACTATATTAAATTACAGATTTTTATGTGGTTATGAACCCATGCCAGAAACGATTAGTTTGGTAGAAATTTGACAAGTTTCCAGAAATAATATAAATACAGAAGAAAGCCTAATAAAGGAGGATAGCAACAGTGAAATATATCATGAAACTAGCCGGTTCACCGCCCTAAAGCATCTACGGGCTCAACTTCAGTGGGGAAAATCATTTTCAGTCCCATTCTAGTTTTTCAAAAGTAACTTTAGCTAGAATAAATGGAAATTTACATTTAGCAATTGAAGTAGCAGCACATAATTGAAAGAGTTAAGGCTTTGGGCAGGACTGAACTGAATTCAAATTCTCACTCACTCATTTTAAATCTGGATAAATAGGAAAATTTCGTTAAAACTTTAGTTGAGCCTTAGTTTTCTCTTCTGTAAAATAGGAAGCCTTTCTTATTTCCTTTCTCTGTTGCAAAATGATAGTAATCAGGGAACTTCTGAGAAAAGGTAATATTTTCCATTTTATAAGTCTCTTGAAATTTGTATTCTTAAATAAAATAAATGAGAAATGTTGTGCTTTTCATTCATCTGCAGTGCAGAGGATTATTACACATCCAAGATTATTTCTAAGTAACTGAAAAGAGATTAAAAGAAGACACATTCATTCAACCATATCTTAGATGAGTGATATAAACTCTTAAATATTTAATTATATAAAACATAAAGTCTAATGATTTCCATAAGTAAAATAATGTTTCTACAGTTGGAAGTAGATATGGAATCAAAGAATCATTGTAAGACAATTGGATGCTACTAGAGCAGGCATTCATTTATTTTCAAGCATTCTATAAAGCATGTTCCCTAACTTCACCTCATTTAATTGCATAAATTGTGCACATAATCCAAATGTATACAAATGTACTTTTGGATAAATCTGAAGGAAAGAAGAGCAAAAACAATGTCTGCAAAATAATTACTAGAAGAGAGAACAGTTTAAAAATATCAAAACTGTGGTAAAGAGGGCATGGTTTTATTAATATGGTAAAAAAATATAATACACACACTTGATGAAGTTAAAATGTCAGGCATTTATCATACAATTCTTTTAGAAAAATTCCTGATGGGACAATATGAAACTTATACTTAAATAATATAAATGTTATTGGAGGCAAATTTTTAGTAATTTGACCTGATTCACCAGAAGCAATCTCATACAGTTATATACAAAGAACAATTTAATTCCTTCTATTAAAATTTAAACAGAACTCAAATAAATTGGAATCTTTTAAAAAATCAAGTAAATTCCATAAAGCTAGGCCTAGAGTGTTCCTATATTAGAATGATCATATTGCTTTCAAATAGAATTTAAATAATCCATATTTAAATATCCATATGTAAGTTCTGCTTAATAATTGGTATTCTTTGACTAGCTATTTATAAACACAAATTTCAAAAGGTGAAGTTTTAGAGTTGAAGTGACATTATCACATTGACGTGCCTATTTTTAATAATGAAATTACTTTACAATTAAGCACACTGAGTTTGTGACCCGTTACTTGATTCATTAGGTGTTTCATAAGAAATATAGATTTGATTTGCCTTTTATGAAAATAATTCTCCATGTAACTTTAAAACCTGGACATATTTTGGGGATGCTTCGGTATTTTCTAAGTTTTTCATGGGAGAACTAAGTTCAACAATGGGCAGCTTTTAGAGTCTGACGATATAAACAGTGACTGATACACTCCATTCAGGTTTAAATATCTTACTGGAAAAAATAAAAAAGAAATACCATCTGGATATCTTCCCAGAAACTTCACTAGATGACAAAGTAAAAACCAAACTTCCATAGACATTAATGAAGACATGGTTCATGGGGTTTTCTGTTCTAGAGATCACTTTGCCCACCAAGAAACGACAAAAACTGTGGATTTCTGCCGTTAAAGCCTGTAATCAAAGCAAGATAAAAGAAAAAAGTAAAAAGCTTTATTGCTCATTAACTCACTTACAGTGGTTTTCCTTTGGATTCACAAGTCAAAATTAAAGGCTGTCCTTCTTGTGGAAAAGGAGTCGATGGTATAATCTTAACTGATGGTGTATCTAGAAACAAGAATATTAAGAAGGGTGATTAAACACATACAAAACTAGATATTTAATAACTGTGCATCATGCTGTGTGTTCAGCATTTCTTATATATTATTTATAATTGCGTATATTTATAAAGGATTTCTTAGAATTGGTAAAATAGGGTGTGTGATTTAAAAAGCTAACAACCTGTCTATGCAAAGCCAACAAAAATATCTCAATATCTCCTGAGTACCACTGTTGTATTTTTTCTGAAATCTGAATTTAAAAGTGAAATTGCAAAAAGTGGTTCAGATGAATATCAAGCATTTCATACAATTGTTTCTTAAACTATTTATAGATGGCTTTGAATACTATTATTATGGGCTGAATGCATTCATGTGCATCTGAATAACAACACTTTCATTGTTATGGGAATACCAGGGACTCACAATAAGCAACCCACAATGAACTCAAGATCAATTACTGTCGCACAAGTGTTATGCAGAATCTTTTCAAAATGCAATGATACGGCACTGGGTACATGCGGCTGGCTCTGAAGTACAGCTAGTGAGTCACTTCCAACAGCATTTATGATTTTATTAAAAGTTAACATTTGTTATATATGCTACTGCATGTTTGTTAGAAAATTATTTGTTCCCATTTAACAATAAATCATCCCTAGTGAGAATTAAAGAATATTTTCAGACATTTATATGTATAACTTGTATGACATGCAATATTCCTTAACCAACACGAAGATAACATATTTCATAGAAGAAATGGAAAATAAGCTCAAAAAAGGGGCAATATTAACATATTCTTTCTTTATGAGACTTTGCTAATCCTGGCATTGTCTGGTCCACAGTCAATGTGGAATCATCTTCTCCTCTTATCTTCACATTCTCTACAATAAACAAAACAGGTTCTGAACTCTCCAGAAGATCACAATTATTCTTATTCTTCCCTTCTTAGCTGTAACAGAAGAACTGATCTGCACTGTTATTAGACACAGTCTTTGATTTCGGAGCCAGTTAAATGAGTTACTATCAATTGTGTAATTTTTAAGTGGGTTACCTTATCTAAGGAAAATATTATTTAGATGTTTCATATCTACAATAATAAAGTATAATATAAAATGTAATAGTTTATATCATACTTTAAAATTATGTATGCTTTTCAAATGCATTCTCTGTCAATTCTTTAAACAAGAGGTTGCATTTAAGATAATAAAAAATAATATTCTGGTTGCAAATAAGCATTTCAAATACATCACAGTAAATATTTGTGGTGTAAATGACTTAGGAAGAAAAATTAATCTGAAGAAATACGATACATATTCATCATACTTTTTTAACTGTTAGAAGAAAAAAATTGAATATCAGATTTAAACATTCTTTATTAATTTTTTCCATTATCAGCACATCTATGGAATCAGTTATTGACTAGGATAATCATAGAATTTCATCTCTGAAGCAGGACATTTTTAAAAGAAAAAGAGAAGATATTAATGTGTGAACCGCACTGTTCTGGTCAAACTGAGGTCTATGGTCTTTTGACCTCTAACTAAACATACATATAGCAAAATTTATTTTCCCCATGACATATTATAAAGGAAAGTTTAATTTTCATGGAAAAAGTTTGAGGTGAAAGATCAGAAATGTATAATTTTGGGAAACAGAATTATGTTAACATGGCTGTCTGTGATGTTTAATTTTGTGTGTCAATTTGACTGTGCCTTGGGGTACCCAGCTATTCGACCAAACATTATTCTGAGTGTGAATGCGAGGCTGTTTTCTGGATGAGATTAACATTAAAGTTGGTAGACTGAGTAGAGCAGATGGCACGCCATGATATGAAAGGGCCTCATCCAATTTCTTGGAGGACTAAATAAAATAAAAAGGCGGCTCCTCCTCCAAGTAGAAAAGAAATCTTCCTGCCCGATGTCGTTTGAACTGCAACACTTACTTTTTTCCTGCCTTTAGAATAGAATGGAAATTTTGGGTCTTTCTGGGTCTTGATCCTGAGACCTTTGGACTGGAACCATGTCATCAATTCTCTTCGTTCTCAGGCTGTTAGACTCAGAGTGGAACTAAGCCATTGGCACTCTTGGTCTTCCAGCTTTGCCGACTCACTTTGCAAATCTTGGGATTTCACCTCCATAATCGTATGGACAATTCCTTACAATAAATCTCCTTTTATGTGTATGTACAGCCTATTGGCTCCATGTCTCTGGAGAACCCTAACACGGTGTCCAGTGTCCTCACAAAGAGACCCTGAGGCCTGTCTTTCACTGAGCGGGGAATGTGCCAGGTGGTCATCTCAGAAAGCTCTGAGAAGTGAGACAGGAAGGGAAGGAAGTAAATGAAGCCTGTGTTATTGACCAGACTACCCTGTGAGCAAAGCAAATTGAGTTCAGTTCCACGGTGGAACTGAGAGCGAGCGGAAGACATGACTCTGAGTTACCTTACTTGATGGGCAAGAGACGGGACTGTTTATGGAATATTTGTCGTCTTTGGTTGAGGACTGCTCGCGGGGATGGGGGTGGGGGAGGTTGGTGAGGAGGAGGTGTTGTTTCCCAGGCACTTTTGCCCTTCTCAGTACACAAAAATAGTACGTGCCAAAGGGAAATGAAGGCCGCCATCCGGATCTGCTTCAGTAAGGTAAATCACACGGTGGCAGGCAGCTGTGAGGAAAGAGGAAGGCAAAATGTGGCTTTGCTCTGCCTGTTTAGTTCGAGCAGTACAGGAGAGCCGAGAATATGTGTGGCAAATGTTCCCTTGAAGCATGATCCAGCATTCCCTTTAGATCTGGCACACAGAATTTCCGTCACAAGCAAACGCCAAAGCAGGTAATATCAAACTTAGCACACATTTCCGTAAAACTCTCAGGAATAACCTAAATAGACTCTAAGTTACTAACCATCGAGAGAGGTAAGACAGTATTCATTTATTTGACTTCAAAATTATTCCAAGTGTTTGATTAGTTCCTGTTTCTAAGACTTACCTTTCCAGATAAATAAGGAAACCAAAAAAGGAATTTATGTAAAGATAATTTTAAAAAGGAGATTTGAAAAATTGTCTTCCCTAGATTTCCTTGACGAATACCTATGCCTCATCTGCTCCTCAACCCCCTTCCTGCCACACGCCTACTCCTGGTTCAACTCTCAGGTCCCTGGCTACACTGTCTCAGATTCTGTTGGGTGGTATTTTTCTATGTAGCCTTTAAATGTTTAAGATCAGGGTGAATGGGATTCAAATTCTGTTCTCTCATGATTTTCTCTAGGCCTTTTAAGCCTCACTCGTATCTTTAGTTTCCATGTACTTACCAGTCACTCATGGATTTGTGTCCTAGTTCTGTTCTGCTTCGCAAGCTTATTTACGTGCAATGCCTATGTGGCATGTTCACTTGGATATCTAAAAGGCCTGGCACATTTGATGTATTCAAAACGAACTCCGTCTCCAATCTTCCCCCCACATGTTTCTCCTTCATAGATCTCTAACTCTATAGATACGACTAGCATCCATGCAGTGACATATACCAAATACCTACTGTTTCCTTGTTTTCTCTATAATCAATTACCCCTGAACTCTTGTTAATCTATCTTCTAAATAATTTTCAAATGAATTCACTATTTTTTCATAGTTCCATAGCCACTATTTTAATCTAGTTTGCCAAAATAGTAAATGATCTCCTTTGTGTCAAAATTTTCACCCTTTAAATCTTACTCTTACAACTAAACAAAACTGTCTTCTCAAAACATAAATCTGGTCACATCAACTTACTAATTAAAACCTTTCATAATCGTTTTTCTTAAAAATTATTAAACCATTTAAGTCCTGCATAACTTCTATCCTTTATGTTCTTGTCTTCTAATATTCTGTTTTGTTATTTGAATTCCAGATAATTTTATTTTTATCAAGGTCTTTAATAAATGTGTTTCATTTTGCCTTCATACAAATTATCAGAAATGCTCCATTTTGGAGGGATTCCTTGCTTATTTAATTCTTACATGTTTTAAAAATCTTAATTCAAATGCCATTTGCTAAGCGCATTCATTACCTTCAAATCTGATCAGATACCACTGCTGCATGTTCCTTTTTTCACCCTTGTGTAATGTTCTTTCTAAAAGTCATTGATATATCCTCCATGTCTTGCATAGTGTTTTAAAAAAGTGTGTGCTTAATAAATAATTATTAAATGAGTGGAAGTAATATTCTTTTTATTTTCTTTTTTTTAGACAAAGTCTCACTCTGTCCCCTAGCCTGGAGTGCAGTGGTGTGATCACAGCTCACCGCAGCCTCGGCCTCCTGGGCTCACATGAGCAATCCTCCAGCCTCAGCCTAGTAAGTAGCTGGGACCACAGGTGTGCTCCACCATACCTGGCTAATTTTCTTTCTTTCTCTTTCTCTTTTTTTCTCTTTCTTTCTTTCTCTCGCTCGCTCTCTTTCTTTCTTTCTCCCATTTTTGAAGAGATGGAGTCTCACTGTGTTGCCCAGGCTGGTCTCAAACTCCTGGCCTCACATGATCCTCCCACCTTGGCCTCGAAAAGTGCTGGGATTACAGGTGTGAGCTACCATTCATGGCCAGCAATAAAATTTCTGATATATCTTCTCATCATCATATTATACTATTCTAAAATATTTTTAAATGCTTAATTGAAATTTATTGGTGCCTGATGTTTAGAATGTAGATTAACAAGATTAACATTATAATTAATATTAAATATTAATTAATATTTAATTATTAAGTAATAGCGTTATTAATTAATATATCAATTAATTAACATAATTAATCTAAAATATTTAAGTTGCAAACCTTAGATTAACTTTTAATCTTAGTTCATAGTTAATGTGGAATACTATTCAACCATAAAAAGAATGAGATCCAGTCATTTTTAACAAAATAGATGCAACTGGAGATCATTTTGTTTTGTGAAATAAGCGATGCACAGAAACACAAACATCACATGTTCTCATTTATTTCTGGGATAAAAAAATCAAATCAATTCAACTCATAATCATAGAGAGTAGAAGGATGGTTACCAAAGGCTCAGAAAGATACTGGGGGTTTGAGAGGGAGGTAGGAATGGTTAATGAGTACAAGAAGAAAATTAGAAAGAATGCACTAGACCTACTATTTGATAGCACAATGAAGTGTCTATAGTCAATAATAATTGAATTACACATTTAAAAATAAGTTACAGAAGGTAATTGGACTGTTTGTAACTCAAAGAATAAATGCTTGAGGGGATAGATAACCCATTCTCCATGGTGTGCTTATTTCACATTGCATACCTGTATCAAAACATCTCATGGACCCCATAAATATATACACCAATTATGTACCCACAGAAAGTTTCTAAAAAAGAAAAATTTTCTTAAATGGATATTGCACACTCTCTGTTACAAATAATCTGCATTGGATATCATTAGGTAACAATTTTCTATGTTGATAAAAATGCCAATTTCTTTTTAATGCAAATACCACATGTGTAAACTATTTTTTATTCACCTGATTTTGGCAGAGGTAGTTCTCAATTGTGAAGACATTTAATTATTCAGCCAAAGCTAGCTCATATTTCTATGATACAAATTATTCCTCTTTAAACATGCCATTTTAGAATAGTCACCAAATACCTTTTTATTAACCACAAGTACTACAGTAATGGTGTTATTATCTTAAACTTGACTCTCGAATAATTGTTTTTAATAGCAGGAAGTAATTTTGGCTTTGATAAAGATCTCTGTCATTATTTCTATTTATTTTCATCAGACAGTTTATTGTACATGAGAGAGTTGATTAAGCAATGTTATTCTAAAAACATTTTAGTAAGATATCAATGATATTCTAGAAATAATACTTGTAAATGAGTTTAGAACTACCATACTTTGTTAGCTAACCAAAGAACAGAAAAGTAGTCGTCTCAAAAACTGAGTTAATTTTGACAGTCTTCACTTTCCAGGATGTCGGCAAACTATTTATTTTAATGTGTGAGACTCCCATGTAAACATATTTCTCTCTATTATTTACTTTGTTACATATCAAAATGAATGGATTCTTTGTCAGGAATGGCACAATGCACAACAGATTACATGTAAATGGTTTTTTATGCACTTACTGTGTTACTCTGCTTTTTACTGACCCAGATATGAATAGTAATGTAGTCACTACTGCATCATCCAAACTTTTCCTTGCATGCCTTTGCCAAGTTATCTACTAAGATTTAGGAAAAAAGTTTGTATTATTTTGTTTTTGTTTTTTTTCTGTGAATATGTTTCATAATTATAGATTTTCTTCTGGTTCATAGTTTTTCATTTTAAACATATTTCAAAGGATTGAAATTGGGAATATTTTCTAAGCCAAATTTTACTTAAATAGTAATTCCAGCCTTACTGTGAAAATAATTCCTCTGTTTTCCTCTGTAGGAGCAATGTGGGTTACATTTAACCCTGCTCTGCGATTTCACAAAACAGAATGACTCTTCTGGTTCAGTACATTGGAGATGTGTATGATGTTCTGTTTTTAATTTACTGATATAATGTATTATGTTGTACCAATTAGTAATAGTTTAAAAGGGGGTTAGAAAAAATGCATTAATATGACTGTTATTTATTTATTCTAGTTTTGTCCTACATATTAAACTCGGATATTTTTTGCAAACTAGCAATTTTCATGCTGTTTTAAAATGCCTTTCAAAAAAAGTCAGGTCTTTCAACATTGTATTTATTAAATATCCATGAATGTATATAATGTATATTTATAATATATTCACATTTTGAGCACTCAAAATCTGATATATTAACTTACTCAATTGTGTGTCTTTATATCTTATGCTTAGTAAATTGTAAGAGTTCTTTGAGTGTTGTGTAAATAAATACAGGTTTTGTTCAAAATGCAAAAAACTGTGGAAGTTTTGCACAAGTGTATAAAGACAGGCATATATTGAATCATTCACAAATAATTTTTCAGTACTTGAAAGTATCCAACTAAAATACACAGATATTTTAAAAGCAAAATGCTCTAAGACTTTTGGAGAAACAAAAAATATTCTTTAGAACATCTATACAATGTTTAAACGTGGAAAACCCCACAGTTTTCCTTTTTTTTTTTTTACTTTTGTCTGACATATTCTGGGGCTCATTTAGGAAGAAACACAATGACTTTCAAGAGCTAGATTTATGGACAAACGGTTTTTCTTCTTTTGCCCGGGGCGGTGGCTCACCCCTGTAATCAACCCGAGCACTTTCAGAGGCCGAGGTGGACGGATCATGAGGTCAGGAGATCAAGACTATCCTGGCCAACACAGTGAAACCCTGTCTCTACTGAAAATACAAAAACTAGCTGGGCATGATGGCATGAGCCTGTAGTTCCAGCTACTCAAGAGACTGAGGCAGGAGAATCACTTGAACCCGGGAGGCGGAGGTTGCAGTGAGCTGAGATCATGCCATTGCACTCCAGCCTGGCGACATAGCGATACTTTATCTCAAAAAAAAAAAAAAAAAAAACTTTAAACAAATATTTAAAGGTTTTATGAACTTGGGAAGTAAGGATGCCTCATGTTCCATTTGAATGACTGAGGATTTGAATCAAAGTAAAGATATTGATCCAGCAGAATGGATTTTCTATATCCTTAGCAAGGATTTTAAAAGAGAAAAGACCTGTGATGAAGCATCTATTAAACCACCTAATGGACAATCTTAAAAGCACAAGCTTTTAAAGTCTTTTGTGTCATTGGTTTAACAACATTTATCCATCACTAGATTTTGTAGATGAATAAAAAGAAGGTTTGAATCAAATGTTTTATCAGGAAAAAAAAAAAGCACCTTATTTCTTTTGTAACTGAATAAGTATAATAGGAATTTAAGGTCATATAAAAGTAACATTTAACCTGTTACGGATAATGACTAAAGTGCTAAAAGAAACAACCAAAGACCACTGCACCATCCTATATTGCATAGTGTAGTGAGTGAAGAAATATGGTGGGTTATAACACAAAGTAGCAGTCATCTGCATTGCTCATATTACAGTCTTTGGTTGAAAGAAAATTATAATATTGATAATTTTACTTGTTCACAAAATTAGTTCCTGTGAGTACTCTCATTCATTCAGTTGACAAGCACTTACATAGTTTCTAAGAAAGAGTGCTAGTACCCATTTCTATCCATTGTTTCACTAGAATCATAACATTGTAACCTTATAATATTTTACATTGTGACATTCACATTGCAATACCTCAAGATTAGGTATTAGTCTCAAACGGTGTTACTGAGTATTTGGCATATTCTTAGGAATGCATGCTTATCAAAGCAGAGATCATCTTTATCTTGTACACTGACTTATCCTCATGTCCTAGAATAACTACTGGACCTCAATTAAGTAATTGTTGAATAAATAAATAAATGAATAATGGTCTTTTGAAATATATTTTCCAACTGGTGGTTAAATCTGTTAGAAAATCAAATTTACTTGTCACAACTATCTTCTAAGAATAGCAAACAATAATCAAATACTTGGTAAATAATATGCATTGATGTAATTGCTCTGTATGCATTGGCTCATCAAACTCTTACACAGCACACGGAAAATTCTGTTGCTGTCATTGTACAGTATACGAAACATGCTCTGAGGAGTGAAGTTAACACTGATACATTTGTTTGACCCTTTTTCTCCAATGTTAACCACATTTCAGTGAGTTTGTGTTTTCTAGTCTCTCTTAGACTATACTAGCAATTGATGTTTTTCATACTATGTTCTGTTAAAGTCATCAAAATTAACTCTTTCTCTATCTGGTTAAATTAGCACCCAGTCCAAGACTTTGGCTCTATATGATCTGCATATTGTGTACACTCTTATATCTCTCTCACACGTCGTTTTCCTCATTGACAGATAGATATATTCTTTTAAAATACACCCACTGTCTCATTTATAAAAACAGGTTCTTCTTATTCACAAACTCTTCTCATCCATACATAATATAAAAAAAACTCATGAGAGCAAATTTGTACTAAGGGAAATTTAGAAATTTTAAAGTGTCTTGCAGATGAAAGATTTGTGAATCTTTGCCTTACTGCAATATTATTACATAAGGGTTTCCAAACTAAATTTATGTAACACTCATCTAAAGATCTCTTGTTACTTAACATTAATCCTAAAGAAAACTATGCACTAACTCACTATTGTGAAGTCACTTTTATTTTACTTCAAAATAGTGGTTCTCATGTGAGGACAATTTCATCCCCTAAGTATATTTGAAAATGTCTGAAGACATTTTTGCTTGTTAGAGGAACAGAGAATAGCAATTAACATCTAATGAGCAGAGGCCAGGAGTGCTGCTAACCATCCCACAGTGCACAGCACAGCCCCACACCAGCCCCCCAAAAACCAAACAGAATTCTCCTGTCCAAAATGTCAATCATACTTTTCTTTAAAATATTTACATTTACTTTATTCATTATCTATTTTCTTTCTATTTATTTATTTATTTATTTTTGAGAAAGAGTCTCACTGTGTGGCCCAGGCTGGAGTGAGTGGCGCGATCTCGGCTCACTGCAAGCTCTGCCTCCCAGGTTCACACCATTCTCCTGCCTCAGCCTCCCAAGTAGCTGGGACTACAGACACCGCCACCACGCCCGGCTAATTTTTTGCATTTTTAATAGAGACAGGGTTTCACCGTCTTGGCCAGGATGGTCTCCATCTCTTGACCTCGTGATCTGCCCACCTTGGCCTCCCAAAGTGCTGGGATTACAGGCGTGAGCCACCGCGCCCAGCCTATTTTCTTTATATTTGTCTGTCTATTTATCTATCTATCTCTATCTTCTTTGTTACAACAGATTGGGAGCTACTAGAGAACTGTGGCGCTGTGTGCACTGATATGGATGGCTTATGTTCTCTCACATCATTGCTTACTCCTGAAAGGAAGTAAATGCTTAATACTCTGAATTAGGCCATTGTGATACTCTCCTGAAATGAAAAGCTGTAAATCAAACTCAGTCCACACCTCAAATTCTACCACTTAATAGGAGCAGCGGGGTTAACATACCAAATGTTAACAGGACTCTTTCCGTTCCAGCACTATCTCATACTCATTTTTTCTGGGTACAATTGTGTTTTTTCTAAGATGTTTAGTTCATTTTTCCCATTTGTAATTCTGTAGTAAAATTCTCACTTTCCATTTAACTTACATTTCTTAATGCTGAAAATTATCAGGTACTTTTTCTTCAATGGTGTGTTAAATTTCTTTTGATGTTAGTGAATGCTTTTGTGGCAATCATTCATTTATTTGAAAAATATTTCTAAATCACCGTGCATACAAGACACAGTACCACTATTATACAAGGGTTACACATCTGCAAAGACAGCAACCTCTAGGAATACAGTCCTAATAAATTAGATAAATCCTATAAAGTACAAAATAATGCAAACTCAAAATTGGAGGCACGATAGTACCTGGATGATGTATTATGGGAGTTGCCAGAGATGGATAGATTATACATATTTGTCAGAATCAAAGAAGATTACTTAGAAAAGTGGCATTTAAAATAATCCAGAGAAAACACAGTATTTGATCTGGTAGAGATTTTCTAGAGGGAAAGAAAAGAAGGGATTTAAGGCAAAGGAGAAATGAACAAAGTGTTGTATTAAAAAATGTTGGCTGGTGGGAATTGAACAATGAGATCACTTGGACACAGGAAGGGGAGCATCACACACTGGGTCCTATTGTGGGGAGGGGGTAGTGGGGAGGGATAGCATTAGGAGATATACCTAATGTAAATGATGAGTTAATGGGTGCAGCACACCAACATGGCACATGTATATATATGTAACAAACCTGCACGTTGTGCACATGTACCCTAGAACTTAAAGTATAATAATAAAAAAAAAAGTTGGCTATATATGAGGCATCTAGAAGTAATGTAAAGCATAGAATTCATTATCTGAAAAAACATACTTGAGACCAGCACTATAGGGGGTTGGTTGTATTTTAAAAGCCTTGAATGTCAAGATGTAGAGTTTGGACATTATGTTAGAAGCAATAAGAAATCATCTCGGGTTTGTAAGTATCAGGTTAAGAACCAATATTTAAGAAGACATGTTTGGCAGTATGTAAAACTGAATGTATCTGGGAGAGGAACAGAAGCAAAGTGTCTGTATCATAAAGCTGGCCCACAAGGAAGACCTTAAAAAGAAGCAAAAGGTACCAGTAAAAATATAGGTAATAAAGGCATCGACACTTTTGTTCATTTTAATTCTTATTATTTATTTATTTATTTATTTATTTTTAGATGGTGTTTCATTTTGTCACCCAGGCTGGAGTGCAGTGGTGCCATCTCGGCTCACTGTAGCCTCGAACTCCTGGGCTTAAGCAGTCCTTCCACTTCAGCCCCTGATGTAGCTGGGCGACAGGAACATGCCACCATGCATGGCTAATTATTTTGTATTTTTTGTAGAGACGTGGTTTCCGCCATGTTGGCCAGGCTGGTTTCAAACTCCTGAGCTCAAGTGATCCGCCTGCCTTGGCCTCCCAAAGTGCTATGACTACAGGCGTGAACCACTGTGCCGGCCCATACATTTTTATACTTGTTGACTCTATGGTACATTATTTTAAGTGCATTTGAAACAGTTCTAACTATGTTTAAGGAATGATATTTCATAACTTGTGTTCTTCCTTTATTAGAGGTCCTCCAATAAAAAGAAAACATTTAATTTTAAAAATAGGTTTAAAAATTGGCTTACTTTGCAATTATGATATGAAAACATTGAATCATTTTATAAATCTAAAATACATTATGAAATTTTAGTGACACTATATTTCTTATATTATGAGAAATCTTGCTACTTCAGCGACCTAGGTACTACTTCACCACTAACTCATCAATTATCCCCAACTACAATAAAAAGAATAACATAATAAGAAAATACAATGATACAAGAGTGGGGATGTCCATATAATAACAACTAGTCACATGTGGCTATTTCAACTTAAATGTAATTCAATTATGTTTAAGTAAAATGTAAATAGTATTTCCTTAGTCACAATACCCACACTTCAATTGCCAAGTAGCCACAGGGAGCTGATTACTGGCTACTATCTGGAGATAGAGAACATTTCTATTATCATAGAAAGTTATATTGGACAATGCTGGGGTAGAAGGTTTATACAAGTGATATAAATCATCACTGTTACCTAATCTCTATGTGCTTATAGGATTTTCTTTTGTAAATATTTAAAAGAAGTATAAAAACAAAAACACCACATTGTAGTTCTGTTTGCTACTGTGTTTGTTGTTTTTGCTTCCATGATATCAGTTGAGAATTCACAATTTTTCATTTTCTGCTTATAATGGCAGGAGAAGGAAATTAATAAAGACACCCCAAAATTATTAGAAAAATTGGAAGATAAATGTAAAGAGAAAATAGTGAAGCTCAAGCCTCTTAAAATGACAGTAAAACAAATTTTTGCTTTTGATACTGTAGATAAATTGTATCAAGCTCAAAAATGGATGAGTTGGAACAGTTTCTAATACAAGGAAGGACTTCATCACACAATATTTTGCAACCATAAGATTTTGCTAAAAGGAAAATATGACAATGTTCTTTAACCTTTTATGATTTTTGAACTTAAGAATTTACTTTACATAGTCCGTAAATGGAAACATGTTGAAAGCATTTGGTGATGAGGAAATTTTAAGAATATATTTTAGTTGTATTTTAATTGCTCTTTATAAATCTAAAAAGGAAAATGTTTGGCAATTATGGAATAAATATATTTTATTCTTCTGGGTAAAATTATGAGCCATCAAATTTTTTTTAAAGTATTGCATTCTGACAATGCTAGTGAAAGAAGAACCAAAAAGCAATGACAAGATAGGACACAGTAGAGATGTATTTTGAAGCTGGACTCATTATTTACAAGATGGATATATTTCAGGATCATGCATGCCAATTATTGCTCAATTTGTATATATATACCATTAAAACCAAAAAATATATAATAAAAATTAAGGTTTTTCTGTTTAAATTTTGTATTAAAAGTTCTAATAAAATTTGTTTTTTTCTCTCCTTTTGTTATTAAAAAATTACTTAGAATATGAAACCAAAAAAGTGTGGCCCAGATAGTAAATATGGCTATTTTGTTTCCTGATACATTGAGGATTAATAAAGTTTAATATATTGATTAATCACATTTTGATTATAATTGTGATACAAATTACAACAATTTATAATTACAAATTGACCAACATAAAATAATTATAATATCGAAGAAGAAGAAAGGAAAGAAGGGGAAGAAGGAGAAGGAAGGAAAAAGAAAGAAGGAGAAAGAAGAAGAAAGAAAGGAAGAGAAAGAAGAAGGAGAAGAAGAAGGAGGAGAAGAAGGAGAAGGAAGAGGAAGGTGAAGATGTTGATGAATCTGCAGCAGCAGCAGAATCATCTGAGGACTGACACTACCCAACTTCAAGAAACAGTATAAAACTACAGTACTCAAAACAGTAAGGTATTGGTGAAAAAGGAGACATATAGATCAGTGGAAAAAATGGGATCCCAGAAAGAGACTCAAGCAAAAACAATCAACTATGTAAAGGAGCAAATACAATTCAATGGAGAGAGGATTGTCTTTTTAACAAGTGGTGCTGGAACAATTGGACATTCACATACAAAAACATGAATCTAAACATAGATCTTACACATTTCAAAAATTAATTCAAATGAAACATTGATCTAAGTGTAAAACACAAAACTCTAAAACTTCTGCAAAATAACGTAGAAGAAAATCCAAGTGACCTTGGATTCGATTATGACATTTTAGATACAGATTTAAAAGCACAATTCATTAAAAAGGTAATTTGGACTTCACTAAAACTAAACATGTTTACTCTGCAAAAGACACTGTTAAATGAATGAAAAGATAAGCCACATACTATTAAAATGTATACAAAGTGTATCTAATAAAGGACTGATATCCAAAATATACAAAGAACTTTAAAAATGCATCAATAAGTAAACAAATAATTAAATTTAAAAGTTAGCAAAAGATCTAAACTTTTCCAAGGTAGATATGTCAAACTTTAATCTAGACATCTCACCAAAAAAAGGTATACAGAAATAAAATAAACAGATACAAAATTAATATCATACATCATTAGGAATTGCAAACTAAAGTAACGAGATGCTACTGCACACCTATTAGAATGACTAAAATTCAAACTACTGACTCACCAAACACTGGTGAGAATGGAGCAACAGAAACTCTCATCTATTGCTGATGGTAATGCGAAATGGCTCAGCCACTTTGAAAGTGAGTTTTTACTTTAAAGTGCTAAACATGGTCTTGCCATACAATCGTCCAATCAAGCTCTTTGGTATTTATCCAAATGAGCTGAATACTTATGTCTGCATGAAAACCTATGCATGATGTTTCTAGCAGTTGTGTTCACAATTGCCAGAACTTGGAAGAAACTAAGATACTGTTCAATACGTGAACAGATAAACAAATTCTAGTACAACCATTCAATTAAATGTTATTCAGCGATAAAAACAGATGAGTTACGAAGTCATGAAAAGACGTGCTGGAACCTTAAATGCATATTGCTAAGTGAAAGAGGCGAGTCCAAAGAGACTACCTCCTGCATAATTCCCATTATATGACATTCTAGAAAAGGCAAAACTATAGTCAGTAAAAAGATCACTGGTTACCAGGTCTTGTGGGAGAAGGAAAGTGAGATAAAGAGGTGGAGCACAAGAGATTTTTTGGGCTGTGGAACTAAATTGGATGATGTAACACTAGAAACATGACATTATACACAGGTCAAAACCCACAGAACTATACAATGCAGAGTGAACCCTAATGTAAAGGAGGTACTTTAGTTAACAATAATCTATCAATATTAGTTCTTCAGTTGTAACAAAAATAACACAATAATGCAAGATGTTAATAATAGGGGAAACTATAAGGGGATTGGGGAGAAGGTGTATATGGGAACTCTCTGTACTTTCTGCTCAACTAATCAGTAAACCCAAAACTGCTCTTAAAAATGAAGTATATTATTTAAAAAAAAAAAAAAAGGAAAACAGACTATTGGACCCAGATGGTAAATAGCAATGACAATTTTTCCTAATATATCAAGAGCCAATCCAGTAAAGTCTAATATATTGATTTATTACAGTCATTTTCTAACTATACATTTTTCTCATGGAAATCGTGTGTATGTCTGTGTCTGTGTGTGTGTTTATCTGTTTATAGTTTATTCAGAAAGTGGAAATACAAAAATTCCAAAATATTGGGCATTAAATATCTAGTCATTTTTTTAATAAGAAAGATGCCTGTAGCTATCTTTTAAAAATAGACATAAAGTAGAATAAGTTATTAAATTGAAAGTTAAAAACATTAGGTATTAAAAAGATGTATATTTTTACTTGTCACAGTTATTTATGTCTCATTTTTATCCAGTTTTTATTCTCTATTAGACTGACTTAAAAATAATTGAAAAGATTTGCTGACATCTCTACTATCCATTCATTCCATAATTTTGATGTTATGTTTTACTGCCTTTTTATGAAATTATGTTTTTAAATAATTTTAAAACTTCCAAAAAGTTTTATGAATGTGTACTTGATGATAAGCTTAATTAGGAAATTTGAGAGTATGTTATGTCAATTTTATATATACATTTATTGACTTTCAATTTGGAATTCCCATTCATGAATATATACATCCTCTTCAATGAGTTTTAATAACACACACACAAATTGTTATATAATGTTAATAATGTAAAAATGGCACAAAAACAACATTTTGAATCATTGCCTTTAGATGGCTTAAAATACTTGGTGATTCAATTACTTTTAATAGTTAACATAATTATTCTTATCCTTTATAAAATAAAAAATAATGTCTCATAAGCAAAATATGCCAGTAATATATACTGTTGGTAATATATGTAACTTACATAGATGTAACTTCTCTGAAAAAAATTAAAAATTTGTTGGAATCTCAAATAGTGGTCACACTCTAGGCTATCTTTATTGACATAATGAAATGCATCTCTTACTAAACAGCATAGACCTCACCTTATGATTCTAGCACATGTACCATTTCATTAGCTTTTTGAAATATCTTAGACTCAATTAAAATTCTTCTAAGGCATTCCCAGGCATAAATATGACATTTTGTTAGTCAAAAGAACAGTTCAGTTCTAAAAAATGTAACCTAAATATAATTTTCATTTCACCTTTCCTGTTTCCTTTTATATTCTGTGCCCTTGTACTATATATAATTTATGGTAGACAAGATAATTAGATAATTAGCATTTCATAAATGAGATGCCAGATGAGTGAGATATTCTATTTTGAACACTTCTTGGAACATTCGCCTTCCTATCTGATAGGCCGATATAGCCTGAAACATTTAATGTAAAATACACAGAAAGGTAGTGAAAGCAAAGAGCATATAACTAACACAGGGTGATTTAAAATAAACTGACCTGGACTAGAGAAATGTACGGGTTTGTGTAGTGTAGACTGCATAAACAAGAACTTTATTATTTTTTATAAGTGAAAAAGGACAACAGCGAAGAAGACATGGAATAAAGAATCTCTACTCATATCTGAGAATCAAAAGACAGTATAAACAACTGAATTAGCAAACTTTAAACCCATCTGTATTGAATATTGTCTTCTATAATCAGAATCTTATTTTTAATCTATTTCATTGTTTTGGAACTAAAGGGAGAACTGATCAAGCATATTAATTGGTCCAGAAAAGTAACAAAAAAGTACAGGGAAGAATTTAGTTTCTCTGGGCACAAAGTAATTATCTTTAAAAGAGAGTAAGGAAAGGAATGAATCTCTTTAGAAATAGTTCAATACATTTAAAAAATGTAAGTTTTTAAGAGAAAAATGGATTGACTTTATTAGTCATTTGCATGGTAACTAGAATAGAGATATTAATCATCAAGAAGGTAAAGGTCAGGACTGTCAATTGACCATTTAACCCCTTAAAAAGATATAATTTTAGTAACAATTGGACCCACACGTTTTTCTGTTATTTTAAATATACATGATATATTTCTTATTTTCATTCATTATTAACCTAATTAATTTCATTTAAACACAATTTTAACACATCAGCTTATTTCCCTCCCTTCCTTCCTTCCTTCAGCCACTCATTCCTTCCTTTCCTTGATGCTCAGATCGAATTGTTTGTGTGCACATGCAGGATCTCCTCTACAAGCTCTTTTAACTATTTATTGCTTTAAACATTAATAACCTTCATGTGTAAATAGTGACTCATTTTTATAGGCAAAGCCCAGTACTGTTAAAGGAAGTACTAAAAACATTAACGATAGCATAAGATTTCATGATGAGATGAATTATATATAAAATGTACTTTACTATTCACACATTTTTAAAATTTGAACCCTTATTTTTCTATATTTTCAGTTCTTTTGTTACAGTATTAAAATGCTTTTTCAGGAAAAAAACGCAACAGTCTGACATATTTTAGTTTTCTGTCTCTTGCGCTTTTCATTTTCATTGAGTTTTTTTCATGTAATTTTTGTCAATGATACATACAGAAAATGAATATTCAGTCATTTTCTTCTTTTCTGTTTTGTGTAGAGTAATTTCTATGAGTGCAGATATATTATTTCTACTGAGATTTAAATAATATCGGACTCATACAATTTGTTCTTCTAAAAATTAACTCACAGATAAAAAGTTATTTTACAAAGAAATCTGTGTGAAAATGGGAGGACGAATTTGAGTTTTCATTGATTAATTTTTAAAAGTGGCTTTTCCCACTGCTCAGTTGTGAAGCTTGCTCTTCCCGATTATGTGAAATCTGCAGGCATTTGTGATTCACTGTGAAAGTTCTGCTTTTCATTTTCTTAAGTTTCAGTTTTAAAAGAAATCTCTTTCATCATGGTGGCAGCATTTAAATGTATGATTAATATTTTATTTTTAAAAACGTTGCTCTGTTATATTTTACAGGCTAGATTCATATAAATTGTATATCACAAGGTTATAGACTTAACATAGTTAAGCTCTTGAAATATAATTCCTCCTGCTATACTTTTTTCGTTATACTCTTGGCATTGTATGCTTAACTTTAATTTTCTTATTGCTCACCAAACTTAGGTTTCTACAATATCACAGGATTTTTATTTCAGGTGTAGTCATAGCTGTTTCCATTATTGTAGGAATATATATTTATTCTTTTGACTTACCACTGAAAACAATATCATCTCTGTGGATCCGAAATGCTAAATGTTCCTCCATTTGCGCCAGCCTTTTAGGATTTTCCTCACAAGAATATTGTCAGACAATGGAGAACTACTAAACTTATGCTCCATAAATCCTAGATTAACCCATCTTCTTCCTTTCCAAGCCTGAGCTCTACTTTCCCTCTTCTCATTCATGGAAAGTTCCATATCATCTAGATTACACATGTGGATCTATGTGCAGCCATGATCTACTATCTCCGGAAACAACCATTGAGATGCTGTTACCATTATTCTAAGATCTCTATGAAGACCACATGGATTTGCTCCGTTTGCTCTAATTTTGACGCTGACTGTTGCTCAATGTCTCCTTTCCACCCTCTACTCATTTAGTCTCTGGGGAATGTTCTGCATGCTTAAAGAAACATTTAGCATTATCATCAGTTAGTTTTAATTAACTTCACGTACTTGAATGATGGTATGCTAGATGCTAGGAAAATAATTTAAATAGATCTGGTTTCTGCCTTCTAGCCATTTACATATTAAACCGTGATAGAATGAGATGCTATTTTTAATTGGTTAGCCATGAAAAGTGTAACATTTTTAATATAAAACTTCCTTTAAAAATTAGATAATTCAATTGCCTTCCTCCATGAATTTTTACTCATTCATACATATTGAAATATGGTTAATAGCTAAAATGCTCAAGAATTGTATAATACTTCCATTTTGGATTTCCAAAGTCATGAAAATGACCTTGGCAGCTGACATACAGGCTAAAATATTCTCAATAGACAATTTTCCAGAATGTGTAATCAAATAAAGGTAGTCTGTGACTGTGGCGTGGAATAAAACAAAGACAAGTTCATCTTATGACCAGGAGTGAAACAAGACAGAGACCAGGACCCTTGATGTCCACAAAAGTTTGCATAATTAACTATTGTTTCTTTATAATAATGAACCTACAATATTTTCATTTTTTAGCTAAAGTTACTCATACACTCATCATTGACCTGCTCCTAATCCTGAGAACACACAATCCAGAAGCACAGCCTAACTCCTATAACAAGTCTCTTCTCACTGTTTCTTACCTCCATCCAGAGATTCATCTGCTGTGTTTTCTCCTTAGCCAAAGAAACTTAAATAAATCTAGTTTTGCTTGACTATTGGTAGACTTTTGGTGATCTGTGACTGGCAGTGGTCTTCATAGCTCTTATGACTGACTTTTATTATTTTATTTAATTATATGTTGGAATTTACAGTTAACTAAGTAGTCAACTATTATTTTAAATTTAGTTTTACTTTGCTTTGTATGTAAATATTAAAGAGTTTAAATTAAAATGCTGTTGATACGGGTCCTTTAAAAATATTGTTACACGGCCGGGCGCCGTGGCTCCCACCTGTAATCCCAGCGCTTTGGGAGGCCGAGGTGGGCGGATCATCTGAGGTCAGGAGTTCAAGACCAGCCTGACCAACATGGAGAAACCCCGTCTCTACTAAAAAGTACAAAAAAAAAATGAGCCAGGCGTGGTGGTGCGCATGCCTGTAATCCCAGCTACTCGGGAGGCTGAGGCAGGAGAATTGCTTGAACCTGGGAGGCAGAGTTTACGGTGAGCTGAGATCGCGCCATTGCACTGCAGCCTGAGCAACAAGAGAGCAAAACTCCATCTCAAAAAAAAAAAAAATAATAATAATAATATATTTATAGTTTAAAAAATTTTGTATTTTGAGAGACCCACTGATGTAAGAAAAAGAAATAGGAAAAGGAAGGCAATTGACATTTATTCAGTCTATTAATGTCATGAACTTGACTTAAGTTCAAGGAATTAATTCTCTAGCTTATCATCACATCCCTACAGGAATGACTCCTCTAGTTTATAACCAAAGCTCAACCAGTTGCAGTAATTTTCCCAAAGCCAAAATACAAATAAATGTCAAAATTGACAGATAATCTCCATGTGGGCGCCACAGTATGCTTCTTTCTGAATTTGCTTTAAGGAGAATAGGAGTAAATTACTAAAACTAACCTAATTGAAATCATTTAAACATTATAGTATTTTCAATAACTACTAAACTAAGAATAATTTTTAAAACAATAAGCATATTATAGTCAGCTTTATATTTTCCAAATAAAAAGTAACCAAAAAATTCTAGTTCACCTGGCAATTCTCCAATCTTTTCTCCTAACACTCTGTATTTTTCTCCTAGTCCACTCTACTCCGGTATCACTGGCACCCTTGCTATTCCTAGAAATAAAAACAGTAAACTTGCTACCTCAGGGTCTTTGTGCTTGCCCTTCCCTCTGCATTACACCAACACACATAGTCGCTTTCCTTAATCTCCATTTCCGCCTCTTGACTGCCCTCCTCTCCTTTATTTTCCTTGCTGCCATGTGCTTATCAATATGTACTTAGTACTTACCAATATGTAACATGTGATATGTTGCATTTATTTATTTATTTTCATCCCTACCTAGAATGGAGGCTGTAAGAGAAATGAAGTTTGTTGGTGATAGTGGAGGTGATTATTTTGACACTTTGGAGACAAACTCAATTTGTGTTTTTGTTTGTCTTGGTCATTGCTGTAACCCTAGTGCCCAAAACAATGCCTATTACATAGTAGCCGCTAAAAAATTTTGTTGAACAAATAAATGAAAACAAAATGCAATGCAACATATTGAAACAGTACTTAGAGTTTAGCATTTTAGGATTTGGTGTAATTGCATATCACACACAAATTCTAAGCTCAAGCTATAATTTTGTCACAAATAGAAAGAGAAAACAAAATCTTCATTACCTAGAAAATCAAATACTGCAATTTAGAACATATTATCTCCCATACCTAGAAAATCCAATACTGCAATTCAGAACATATTATCTCCTATCCTCTATTCTTTTATATTTTACTTCACATATTTCAATTCATTCATTTTTATTTTGATTAGTATATATAATTGTCTACTAAAACCTTGCTAAGTACTAAAACTGCCATGATCACAAGTTTGCTAGTTGTGTGACTCAGCCTCTATAGTCTTCAGAATCCTTGTGTGTATCTTGTGACTAATGAGAGTAACTACTCGGGGCAACTATTAGTAAATGAGTACTCAATGACATAATACCAGCAAAACATTTAGCACTGCCCCTGGTCTATTAGATTCACAAAATTAATTTTGTTCTTATTGATTATGAATAATGATGATGAAGAAAACATAATAAATATGTTCCTATATTTATACAACATTAGTATATACCACATAGAAGGTAAAACTAGTCTAACTTTAAAAAGCATAGCTGAGAAGCCACATTTGCATAGGATAAAGTTATTTTAATATAACACTGTTCATCAAAGCCGTCTCAGATTACCAATTCTCAGTGATTTTGCCCAAATTACCACTTTTTCTCCCCCACCCTTACGTGCACACCTACCTAAAGCCACAATTTGAAACATAGGGGTATTAACCTTATACATCTCCTTCAATGTTCCTCACTGTTACAAATGAAACTCAGGCAAGGAGTGTTTTCCTTTGAACCTGATTAATACTAGCGAGTGTAGTTTTACTTCATTTTGCTGTGGATTTTACTGCACCTTTACTATGACTTCAGGTAGTTTTGAAATGATCTGAGATGCACATGAAGAGATTTGCTGCAGAGATAAAGGAGGGGGAAGCAGTGTTTACTTACAGTGTATTTCTAGCACCTGCATGGCTACCTGAGGGGTGGCATTGAGGGATTCGTGATCTACTCTGCAGATGACCGCCACTCCATCATCACTCCGGTCCACTCGGAAGTCCAGTGTGCTGCTGACAGTGAATGTCTTGCGATTTGCATCCTCTTCTTTTAAATATTTTACATCTGAAAATAAAATATGAATTTTAAAATGTGACACCTTTCAAAATAAAACAGATTGCATTTATTCAAGATAATGGAAACACCTTCTCCCTATCTTTATCAATTTTTAAGAAGCAAACATTTGTGATTTTAACATTTAATCTATTTCAATTCAATTAAATAAAAATATACTTACTTTAAAAATAAATTCTAAGGGTTAGATCCAGAAAGACAATAAAAGGGTAGGGCGCAGCAATTTTATTTCTTTGGTCTCAGGCTTACCTAGCTTATAATCTGTCACAAGATACTCTTACATACTCCATTAAAACAATGTATATCATCTTACAAAAGTAGTCTTTCTTTTCTCTTAGCTGTAAGTTTTACTAAAACATAATCTTAATTTTCTGAGCCACAAGCACAGTTGGGAAGGGCAAATTTACAACCATATGGCTGTGCTTAAAATAAAGCACAATGCATTTGAAATATAACTTTAACATGAACAATGTGAGGTGAACATAAATTGCTAAAGAATACTTAGGATGAGAAAGTTGTCATCTTTGGAAAGAAAAGGAGCACAGTCATCTGAATATTTTGAATACTTAAGTATATATTTGCAGTGAAATTTACATTGAGATGAATGCTCTTCACTTGGCTGAGGAATTTATTTCAGCATGAATAAGAGTACTTTCTACAAGATGTGAATTCATTTATCGATATTTAAACTTGCTGTGCATGATTTAGATCCATCGTTAAATGGTGCACTAAAGGATTATTTGTACTCTGTGGAAAAGAAGTTTAATAATACTTTGCTTAATTTGTAATTTCTCAAGTCTGAAGTAGCTGATAAGAAGAGGATAATTTTAAAGGTTTAGAAATCAAACTGATAGGATAAGGTTAAGGTATCATTATAACAACATCTTAAATTTAGTTGATAGAAAAATGTATTCAATTTTCTTATGCTTTCTGTCATTTTCTTTCATCATTCAGTATCAAATAAACTTTGATATTGTCAGGAAATAAGTCCTTTCACATAAAATATTTGATTTTAACACATATTAAGTAATTTATTTTAAAAGCATTTTAAAATGTATTAATAACAAAAATGAATAAATTCAGTTTCTCAATCTTTGTGCCTTATGCAAAGATTGGATTTGCATGTAATATTTGATTAATAGACATATGCAAGGTTCACTATCACTTATTTCAGAAGTATGAATTTACCATATTGAGTGATTTTAAAGATAAATAAAATAACCATTAGTAAAACATAAAATGGATAGACATGTCTTGTTCTTGAAAATGTGTTTGTATTTGGGTTCATATATTAAGGGAAAACGACCTAATTAAGATTTTTACCTCAAAATGTTTTATGTATGTTAGGCAATTCTGAAGAGTAAGAAAAACTCTAACATTTAGAAAGGAGAACAGAAGCATGAAATCTCAATTCCATCTTTTAACTGAAAGTAAATCATGCAGGAGACAGAATTCTATGCAGAATTTTTTATAAACGTGTGTCCTGTGAAATATCTCATCTCATCTTTACTAAAGTCATTTACTAAGATTTTGGCACTTGAAAATTAGGTACAATTCCATTTAAAAATGTTAAATAAAAGACACAATGACTTTTCAGCCAAAATATGTCAGAACAATTCAGATGCATTAATGATTCTTTGCTTATATTTAAAATATTATAAGGTTCTTTTACTTTTCAGTTTCATAGATTTATACAAATATGTTGCCTCATTTTTACATTTATTTTCTTTTTTTTTAACTCTGTGCCCAATGTTTACTTGTTCCTAGCTCTAAGCAGTGTCAGAGTGAGAAAATATCGATCTCTTGACAAATGATTCTTATAATTACGCTGCACAATATATGAGAAATTACTGCAAAGTATTACTGCTGGTTGTTTACTTTTTATAACAGCTGCACTTTAAGAACTCACACATCTGCTTCTTTTAGCTGTTTCCCTTACAAAAGTAGCATTTAATGTAATATTAATTGGACACATAAAATTTGATAGCAACTGTATAAATCATAAAATGTTAATGAACTCATTCAAGTAAAATTTTAAAAAGTGTAAATTTGTTGATTTTAATATTGGCTAATGTGATAGATTATAGGGTTACCCGAAGCCTTAAGATGAACAGAAAAAACATTGAAAAGAGCCAATCATAGTATCTTTTCTCATATTTTAGGCTGACCTTCTTCCCCAAAGAAATGAATAGGAAAGATACTTAAAATATATCTCTACTTTCCTGTTCTATATTTGTAAAATAACGATGCATTACACAGTTATAGAGTCAACAGAAATTTTCTTTACATTGCATAGTTTATTTGCTGATACTATATGTATCCTTCTTTCAGGTTCTATTCATTTTCCTTTCTTTTGCATGACAGTTATATTACATGGTGATTAAGAATAGCCTTCTCAAAATGCAACGCACATATGATCTTGTTAAAATGCAGATTCTCATTCAGTAGGTTAGGGTGTGGAGTCTGAGAGTCTGCTGCTGGCCCACAGACCATATTTTGAGGAGCAAGAGTATAGTGCAAACATTTGACACTGGAGACATAACTAAAGGTGGACTGGGAATGTTGGCACTTACTCTTCCCATCTTTTTCTCTTTTTCTCTCTCTCGTTATTTTTTAATTGTTCCTCTTCAAAAACTTCCACTGGACATTATATATATATATCTATATATACACACACACACACACACCTCTCTTCATTTTACATATTTCAAAACATATATATACACACACACATATCTTCATTTTACATATTTCAAAATATGCACGTCCTATATATTATGTAATGTGTTAATGAAATGACTAGAAAACCTTGAGAACCAACAAGAAACAGAGGAACTTGCAGAATTTCTTTCATAATCCACTTCTAATCCACTCCTCCTACTCTCTCTACTAGATCTTCTGGACATTTAAATAGTCAAAACGGTGGTCACTCTTGGTGAGTCGGGTGGGAAACTGACTGGGAGAGAATATATTCGGGTTTTCTGGAGTTATGGAAATGCTCTACATCAAAAGGGGTGTGAGTTCATCTGCTTTGTAATTTGTGTCAAAATTTTATAGTTAAGATTAGTTCATTTCAATGTATGTAAATTTTCCCTCAAAAATCACAACTGTAGGCTGGGCGTGGTGGCTCACGCCTGTAATCCCAGCACTTTGGGAGGCCGAGGTGGGAGGATCACAAGGTCAGGAGATCGAGACCATCCTGGCTAACACGGTGAAACCCCGTCTCTACTAAAAATACAAAAAATAGCCGGGCGAGGTGGCGGCGCCTGTGGTCCCAGCTACTCGGGAGGCTGAGGCAGGAGAATGGCGGGAACCCGGGAGGCGGAGCTTGCAGTGAGCCGAGATGGCGCCGCTCACTCTGGCCTAGGCGACAGAGTGAGACTCCGTCTCAAAATAAAAACAACAAAAAAACATAACTGTAAGTTATAGTAATAATTACAATTGAGTGGAGAGTAATTAGAGGGATAGATGAAAAAAATGGCTGAATGTTGATACATTTAAAACTGGTGACGGCATGCAGTGTCTCATTCTATTATTGTGCTTACTTTGCATATGTCAGAAATTTTTCTATAATAAAATTTTTAAACATAGCGAACGAAAAATTCCTCAAGTATAACTGTTAATGAAAATTAGTTGCCTGAACATTTCTTGGTAAAGTCTCAAGATAAAGGACTTTCTATTAGTTTTTATATTAATCTTTATAAAATTTAAATTGTAGAATAGCAATATCCTTATATTCAGGAGATTAGATCTTTTGTCTTAGCAAGAACTAAGGTGAAAAGAGAAATAGCAAATGTAGGTTTGAGCGCTGGAGCACCCAAAGTGAATAAGTTTAAATGCCTCAAGTTAGGTTAGCTGGGGAAAAATAAATAAATAAATAAATAAATAAATAAATAAATAAGCAGCCAAGATATCTGGATTTTCTTACATCCAATTTTTTTCACAAAATATATTTCAAGAGATACTTTCATATCTATCTTCCCTAGGTTTATAATATTAGGCCACCAGGCTCTATATCTAGTTTCTGGCCACTTTTAGACTGAAGTTTTGGAAAAAGAAAATCCTCTTAAGTGAAGTTTCTAGAGAAGTTGCCTTGTCTCCACAGTGATGCTAATATACCTTGAGTAGTATAATCTCAACTACTTTGGTTTCTTTGCTTTCTCCACTTTTGCAATTTTGGTGCTATTTATACAGACTGAAAAAGAACATATCTTCACTTTTTTTTTTTTTTTTTTTTTTGAGACATAGTCTCATTCTGTCACCCAGGCTGGGGTACAGTGGCGTGATCTTGGCCCACTGCAACCTCCGTATCCTAGGTTCAAGCGATTCTCCTGCCTCAGCCTCCTGAGTAGCTGGGATTACAGGTGTGCGCCACAACGCCCAGCTAATTTTTGCATTTTTTGTAGAGATGGAGTTTCGCCACTTTGGTCAGGCTGGTCTCAAACTCCCGACCTCAGGTGATCTGTCTGCCATGGCCTCCCAAAGTGCTGGGATTATAGGTGTGAGCCACCGCGCCCGCCAATACCTTCACTTTTATAATGAAATACTTTCCCCAAATCCTGAAATAGACCTCTTTATCAGCCACCTACCTAGACTAGGCCAGTTCTTTTTAATCTATTCCAAGTTAAATAGACCATACTGGGGACAAGGCAGGATTTAGAAACTGAAACTTCCATGCGTTCTCATCACTTGAAGGTATCTCTTAGGAATTATGTAGGCTATTAAGTGGCACATCCTATTTGGGTCTTGAATTCTCTGACCATGAGCAAAACAGCGTGGTCTTAGTGTGTCCCAAACAGTTATGCTTATATGGAACTGGAACTTTACTATTATTTTCAGAAGTAGGGTTTCTTAAAGTGGTTTTTGACGGATAACATGATAGTTTTGGGGGAGGAATCAAGGAATTTAGTCTGAATCCACATAATTTTTGTCAGTGGTCCTTTAGTGATTTTTTGCCATAACCAGTGAGCTAGATTCATGACCTCATCTCATAGAGAACAGAAAATGTACGCATTACATGAGAGTTGGCTTTATTGTCAAAAATTAGGAGTGAAAGGCCGGGCGCGGTGGCTCTAGCCTGTAATCCCAGCACTTTGGGAGGCCGAGACGGGCGGATCACTAGGTCAGGAGATCGAGACCATCCTGGCTAACACGGTGAAACCCCGTCTCTACTAAAAAATACAAAAAAAACTAGCCGGGCGAGGTGGCGGGCGCCTGTAGTCCCAGCTACTCAGGAGGCTGAGACAGGAGAATGGCGTGAACCCGGGAGGCGGAGCTTGCAGTGAGCTGAGATCCGGCCACTGCACTCCAGCCTGGGTGACAGAGCGAGACTCCGTCTCAAAAAAAAAAAAAAAAAAAAAAAAAAAAAAAAAAAAAATTAGGAGTGAACGAACTCAGTGGAGAACTGGACATGTGTAATTACTGCTTCACAGTTCTGCAAATCAAATTTCTGAAAACTAAATACAACTTCCCCATTATTTCTTTCTTAACTGACCTAAAGTAACTACGTCTGGCTAACTCATTCAGTAACTTCAACGCATACTTTAAAAGGCAATTTGTCTTAGAGGAAATGTCAATACTTTTTTGTGTGTATCTTAAGGTTAAATGTTCAAAGATATTTTACAAAACACTTTTCTTTAATGTTCAAGCAAAGCTTTTCATTTTGTATTTGTTTTAAACTGTCTCTAGACCAAACATAGTAAGACTGTATTTTATACTGTGTAACTTTAAAGTCTGGTAACCACAGTCATTTGTGCACTGAAAAAGACCTCAAACAAATTCTTGCGGCAAATCTCATTCTTGCCTTTGAGCACCCCTTCATACAACTCCTGTCTGAAATAGGGTAGATTTTTAAAAGTCCTTATAATTTTCAACTTTTTTAAGGAAGTACCAGTCATAATCCTGGTTCTAAACTGACTCTTACAGGTATGGCCCCACCATTAATTGGCAACATGGATAACCATCCCACTTAGCAAGGAATAGTACTGAAATTCAGCTCTTCTTAATAGATCTGAAAAGGTCAGATGAGAAAAATAATGTTTATGGAGGATTATTAAGAGGAGATACTTCATTTATCTAAATATCAAAGTCTCTTTTTCAGTTTACCCAGACAAGTAAAATGTCAATGCTTTTCATAAAATTTATCTTAAATGTTATTTCCCAGATCTACATTCAGAGGTGCTACAAGAACCAGGTATATATATTACCTGACTCGAACGAAGCCTCAGGGTGAGCTCTGTATTTGTCTACATTAGAATGTCCTTTCTCCTCAAACATATTTAAAATGATGTTTCATTGCATGTCCAAAATATAATAAAATGTGGCAGAAAATTATTTTTAAGTCTATTCAGTAGAATAAGCTTTAAGAAAATAAAAATATCTATGCATTTGAGCAATTTCTGTAGCAGCAGGAAAGTGTGACTTCTTTGAAACATCTATGATGATGCAATTTTCTGGTAATCAAACTATTTGTTTCATGAAGTCCTGCGCATTCAGCACATGTAAGAATAAGCAACCTGCCCCTCATCTACCTGTAGTGAAAATGAACAAATGAATCACTTGCATCAGTAAAACATTGTGAAATGCTAAGTTTCTGAATATATTATAATATTTCTATGTACCATGTACTACCAGGGTTTTTAAAATTATTTTTCAACAGGTTACCTTGTATTCTGAGAATCACATCATTTAAAAATTAAAATTACCCATTGGGATGTTCACAAGGTTCAATATAAATTATGTATTCATAAAATAAAGGTTAGATTAAATTTTTAACTTTGTTATTTTCTTTTTTACTATTTTTCTTTCTCTTTTCATTCTTTCTCTTCCTTCTTCTCTCCTTTCTTTCTTTCCTCTGCAGAAATTCCTAATTTTTATATTTCTCTATAGTTTGTATAGCCAGCATCTAAGACAGTATCTGAAACATCATAGATGCTTAATAAGTATGTTTTCAATTCATTAAAATAATGGTTGCAATCAGCCAGGTAAAACTTCTTTTCCTTCTATTAAGTAGATTTGTTCTATGTCAATATGTGTAATTTGGGGACAGTTGTCAGTCTTTAATTGATTGTCTTTGTAGTATATCTCTTTTTAAATCCTCTCATCAGTTTCTGTATTGGAAGAGTACAAAATCTAGAAGGATATGACAAAATATCTGGAATTAGACAGACTGTTTTCTTTTATTCAGATCTGTATTTGCCCTTTGTCAGTTCTGTCTTTGCTATTTTCCACAGCCATTGTAATTCTCACTGCAGACCACTGTAATTCTCACTGCAGACGACTGTAATTCTCACTGCAGACCACTGTGATTCTCACTGCAGACCATTGTAATTCTCACTGCAGACCATTATAATTCTCACTGCAGACCAACTAGATTAGAGTCCCATTTATCGAACTTCCTCGAGTTGGGAGTTCAGGCATTTAACCATAGACAACAGGCGGAAGAAAGGAGATTGGCAATATCACTAAAAAGAAAAAAATTAAATGGAAAATTACCGAGTTAAAAATATACCTAGCTGTTAAATCTTTTCAATTTGTATATATTTTTCCATATAAATTTTACAAGGAAAAGGGGAATAACATTACTAAACATTATCTATACTTACTTACAGGGAAAAATAAAATTATAAAATAATTTCATCTCCTATAGAGGCAAAAAATAAAGATATTTTTTGAATATAAAATAAGAAAAATACAGGTTTTATCTATGAAAAATTAGCAGGAAGTGAGAGCCAAAAGGATATGTAAGCATAAAGAGAGGAATATATTTTTAAGGAGATAAATTAGAATAATTTATGAGTCAATATCGTGAAAATATATGAGTACGAAAAAGGAATTGGGGGCAACTCCTGAACGTCATGCTAAATAAGTAGCTCTGCAGACTTTCTCTCCAGCTAAACAACCATAACTAGTGAAAACTATTTTAAAACACACATACATATTTCAGGTCTCTGAAAATTGTGCTAAGGGCTTATAGCAAATGAACAAATAATTATTTTAAAAAACTAGAAATCTTAGTAAGAACAGATAGAGTCTGTGGTATTTGAACCATACCTTGCTCCCTAATTCAACCTTATCCCCAACTCGGCATGAGAAAAACCGGGTAGATATACCCAAGGTGGAGATCCATGTTTCCCCAACCAAGGACTACGGTCCTTTCCAGAAGAGGCAGGCGGCCAGCATTTCTTATTTCACTCATTATTACTCTTGGTTGCAGAGCCAGCATTCCAGGTGGTGTGACTGAAAGGTTGGGGCTGTCTTCTTTCTCCCAGTCCCTGCTTATGTGCCAAGAATAAAGGGACCCCAATAGCTCTCACTTTAGCTCACTCATAGAGGGGAAATTTCAACCCAGAAGAGACAAAACAAGAAGACCAGCGGCTACCACCATTTTGCCCAGGGAAGAAGCCAGCTATAACAGGGAAGTGTTTTTCTGAACCTCTCTCTAAGGAAACCAAATATTTGGAACAGAGTTGGGGGAAGTTCAAAGTGGAGACTTTGGAGGAAAGCAAGTAAGAAAGCCCTTGTGTCTAGATGAGATAAGCACGCTAAACCACAGACCATCTAGTTTATAAAAGAAAACCAGAGGAAGAGACAACTAGCAAGGGCCTTCCTGTCGTCACAGGTTAGAGAAAATGTCAAAGACTGGCCTCAAGAAAAAACAAAACGAAACAAAAAAACCCAGCAAAGGATTCTGGATTTAAATGGATCAAGCTGTGGAACACCTTATGCACATAGCATTATTGAAAACAGTAGTGCAACCAGCTGGCAAACAATGAAGGGGGATCACTGGGTGTGATACTAACATAAGCAGAGAGCTTAACGGAGACGACAGGAAAGAAAGACATTCAGTGAGAGTCCTTCTGAAGCCATTATCATCCTAGGGGGACTGTGCACGTGCCAAAGCCTGTGCTTCCTGAGGAATGACATCAGAGACTTCACACTGCAATGGAAATAGCTCCTCCAAATCAATAAACAATAAGCCAAGCAAAACAGGTACTTTTACAAAGGAACTCCAAAAAAACAAGGAACTCCTTTGACAATTGACTTTTCATCAAAACCGATGAAGGTCAGAAGGTAGTTGGGTAGCATATCCCAAGTGCTCAAAGAAGGAAAAAATGTCAAATAAGAACCTTACATCCAGTAAAATTATTTTTTGAAAATGAAGGTAAAATAAAATATTTTTCAGGTAAACAAAATCTAAGAGAAGTTATTAAAGCAGTCCTGCCTTATAAGAAGTGTTAAAGAAAGTTGGGCTAAAGAAAGTGATCTCAGATAGTTAAACAACAACAACAACAACAAAGCACCAGTAAAGGTAATTTTATAATTAAAAAGAGGTTAAAATGGCATGTTTCTTCTCTTTTCTTCTCTTAAGTGATTAAAAAATAATAATCAGAACAAAGATTCTTCAGGAAAACAAAACTAATAATGTAAAACAATCATTTACCATTGTATTACAGGGTCTATAACATATGAAAATGCAATATATTTGACAATAACAGGACAAAGGAAGTGGATAAAAGTAAGTTTTTATCCTGTTTCCTGAAAGTAGTCATTATATAAAAAGTCTTCCAAGGTAATCTTCCAAGAGAATAACCAGTCTTACTTTTCCGTCACATTTTCCGTCACAAAATCATAAGGAAATGATTTTAGGTGGTAACTTGAATTTGCAGGAAGAAATTAGGAGAATTAAAAACATATGTAATATGTTTCATGTGACAAATTTTAGGTGCTTGCTATCCTTGCTTTACTCAGCTTCATTAAAGACATAACAGTATATGAAGTAGTAGTTGTAACCATGTGTTGTTGTGTTTTTAACATAGTAAAATGTAATATGTTTAACAACGATACTACAAAAATGGGAGAAAGAGCAAACAGCTATATTGTAGTAACGTTTTTGTATCTTCTGAATTAGGTTATTATGAATCTGATTTAGATTCTGATAAGGTAAGATATATGATATGCCTGAGAGCATCTACCAAAAATATAATTGAAAAACAAAGTGAAAAATTGTTACAGGAATTAAAATGTTAAACTAAAAAATATTTACTTAATATAGCATAAAGTAGTAAAGAACGAATACAAAACAAAAATTACATAAAACATAGAAGATAAATGTAAAATCATGGATGAAAATAGACCTATATCAATTATTATAATATCATACATGGAAATTAACCAATATCGATTATAAGATTACTTGTAAGTTGATTAAAAATTCAATCAAAAAGCAGAGATTATAAAACTGGATTTCTTAAATGATCAAAATATATGCTTTCTACAGGAGACACACTTTAGATCTGAAGATACAAATGGACTGAAAATAAAAGGATAAAAAAGAATATGTGATACAAACAGCAAACAAGAGAAAGCTAGACTGACTATATGAATAGCAGCCAAAGCAGATTTTAAAATAAAATATATTATTAAAATAATGGAAATCATTTCAAAATGATAGAAAAGACGACCCATTAGAAAGATATAACAATTATAAATACATATACATCTACATAAAGAGAGCACCTAAGGTATATGAAGCAGAAACCATTTAGCCCAGCAATATTATTCTTAGGAATATATTCAAAAGAACTGAAAGCATATTTCTACACAAAACCTTGCACCTAAATTTTTATAGCAGAGTTTAAAATAGTAGCCCCAAAGCATAAAAACTCAAATGTACATCAACTAATGAATGAATAAATAACATATGGAATATGCATACAATGATATATTACTTGGCAATTATAAAGAATTAAGTACTGATATATGCTACAACACAGATGATATTAGCTTGTGCTAAGCTAATCACGAAAAACACATGATATATTTTTGTAGATGAAATGTCCACAGTCGGCAAATTTATACAGACAGAAAGTAGATTTGTGGTTACTTAGAGTTGGGGTGGAGACAGTTGGGGAAAAGTTGGGAGTTATCACTAATAGGTTTCTTGTAGAATCATAAAAGTTTAAAATTGATTGTGGTGAGTGTTTCATAGTTCTGTGAATTTATTAAAAAACTATTAAATTGTATACTTTAGATGAATTTGATGACATGAATTATATCTAAATAATGTTGCTACGTGAAAATAAACAAACAGAGCTAACAACATGTTTGGCTTCAATTTGGGAGGTATACAAATAACACTTTAAATTTAGAATTATTGATTGAAGAGAAAAATGTGACGGAAAAGTAAGATTGGTTATTCTCTTGGAAGATTACCTTGGAAGACTTTTTATATAATGACTACTTTCAGGAAACAGAGCATTTTGTTTCCAAACTAGTAAATAAAATAGTAGACAGTGAATGCACTTGAACTTCATTATCCAACTGTAACCTATACTATAACATAAGTAAAATAATCTATCTCAATCAACTTCCCATTACCAACACAAATGGAAGGTAATTTACCAAGTCATTTAGATACTGCTACACTAAGATGTCAATTTGATCATATTGTGAAAAACTGGATCCAATGTCTTTTTATGTTTGTTTGTTTTTGTTTTGTTTTGTTTTTTGAGATGGAGTTTTGTTCTTGTCACCCAGGCTGGAGTGCAATGGTGCCATCTTGGCTCACTGCAACCACCTTGGCTCACTGCAGGTTCAAGCAATTCTTCTGCCTCAGCCTCCCCAGTAGCTGGGATTACAGGTGTGCACAACCACGTCCAGCTAATTATTGTATTTGTCATAGACACAGTGTAATCAAATAATTAATTCATTAATTTTAGTAAAATATGATTCATAAATTTTGTAAAATATCTTATGCATGCAAAGACGGTCATTAGCCAAAGGTAATGGGAAAAGCTACCTTCTCCCACTATGTGCACAAGGATCATGAAGTGAATTTCCGTGAAAAATCCAAAGTTAAAGAATGAAAGAGGTATTTTTCTTCGCATATGAAGAAGCCGTAAAGGATTTTTTTGAAATAACCTGAAGAAAACTTGAGCAGTAACTAAGTCTCTCCATCACCAGATGAGAGCTATGGAGCTAGCAAATTTGAATATTTTTGTTATTATAATGTCAGGGTTACTCATGGGCTTCTGAGTGCTAGATGATTAAGGTATGCACTTGCTTTAACCCTTAAATTAAATACATTGATTAACAACATTAATTAAACACAAGTTTAAAAAGAAACAATTTATTTGGTCAATTTCTTGACACTATGTAAAATCCAGTAAAAAAAAAAAAATGTTTTTATGTGTCTCATGATATACATACCGAAACTTTTTCCATTCCAACAATGTATAAGAATTCATAACAACACTAAATTTCTGTAACTAAGCATATGATCTTGCGTAGATGAAAATTTCTCATATACAAAACTAAAGCATGATTCATAAAACTAAAATATAATGGTAATACGGCTGAGTGTGGTGGCTCACACCTGTAATCCCAGCACTCTGGGAAGCCAAGGTGGGTAGACCACCTGAGGTCAGGAGTTTGAGACCAGCCTGGTCAAAATGGCAAAACCCTGTCTCTACTAATATTACAAAAATTAGACAGGCGTGTTGGTGCACACCTGTAATCCTAGCTACTCGGGAGGCAGAGGTTGCAGTGAGCCAAGACTGCGCCACCGCACTCCAACCTGGGCGACAGAGTGAGCCTCCGTCTCAAAACAAACAAACAAACTATATGTGTGTGTGTGTGTGTGTGTGTGTGTGTGTGTAATACAATAAATGAATTGGATTTTGTGAAGTAGTACAAACATTTTGGAAAGTTGGCAAGGTCTTTCAAAAATTAAATATATGGCTACCATACAATTCAGCTAGTCCGCTTCTAGGCATTTGCCTAAGAAAAATGAAAACATATGGGCACACAAAATTTTACCCACAAATGTTCATAGTAGCTTTATTATAACATCTGCAAACTACAAACAACCCGAATGTCCATTACTAGGTAAACGGGTAAATAACTGTGGTGTATATATCCATGCAATAGAATACTACTCAGCAAGGAAACAGAAAAGAAACTGTGTACGTGCGACAACATGAATGAGTCTCAAAATGTTTATGTTGAGACTCACAAAAAGAAAGATATGTACAGACCCTATGATTCTAGTTATGCAAACTTGCAGAAAATGCAAACTAATCTATTGTACCATAAAGCAGAACATTGGTTTCCTGGGAATGAGGTGGAGGGTGGGCAGAGAAGGTACAGGGAAGATGTTAGAAAGCATATGAATCAACTTTTGGGGATAATAAATACATTTTTTATCTTGTTTGTGGTGATGATTTCACTACTACAGACATTTGTCAAAACTTAATAAATTGCAAAATGTAAATATCTATAGATTGATTTTTGTCAATTATATCTTAATAAACTTATTTTTAAAATAAATATGAAAAAGTAAAGACTCTCCACGATTTCTAGTGAATATTCTTTCCCCTTTACCACTCATATACACATGGGACAATCATTATATCTCCTTCTACAGAGTGACTTACGTATCTCCTAGTATTGCCTGGAAAGTCTTGAGGCAGTGCATTTAACACCATTGAGAAAAGTTCAAGCTATGTGCACATACACACAGAAATACACATCCACATGTAAATGCTATTCATTTTTTTTTTCTCACGTTATATAGTGCCCAGCATGTTCTGGATGAAATGGCAAGGCCACTTTCAAAGCAGTAAGTGTAAATAAAGGAACATAAAAATAATAGGTCTTTAAATGTTGAGGTTGAGGCTGGGCACAGTGGCTCATGCCTGTAATCCCAGCACTTTGTGACGCTAAAAAAATAAATGGCATATACTATAAGTTTAAATAATGATATTTTAAATTCATTCTTATTATACATGATGCAGGGGCTTTAAACTCAGGGGACACAAATCTCTTCCTCTTCTTTTATACTTAATTTCAAAGAGTTTGTGATCTCTGGTTTACATGTTAATATTTTACTCATTCAAATTAAGGTTTTATACAACTGATGTTAAATGAGTCCTTAGGACAAAACCAGTTTTGCAACACCAAATAAAGTAAATAAATATATAATCTACCATTTATCAAGTAGTTTCCACAAAGCTTAATCCAAAAAAAAAAAAAAAAAGTAAAATAAGCAAGCAAGAAATAAAGAAATAAAAAATAGAGTTATGTGGCCAGAGAATATTACTAAGATGTAGGTTACAGCAATTATTGTTGTAATTCTCAAACATTAAAATACTAAAGTACATCCCGATTCCATAGTACAGAATGCCCCTCCAAGAAAGAACTCATAAGGTACACAGAATGTTAAAAGTCATTTTCTAAGCTTAGTACTTTAGGATGTCCATTCCTTTCTTTCCTAAATACCTATTAATGCTTTGCTTATTAGGCTCTAATCCCATGGGTTCTGAAACTTTATTGGTAATAAGGACCACTATAGATACATGAGAAATAATAGAATTTTTAGGTCTGACAACCAGGAATTCTTAGTAAGTCTACTTTAAAACCAGGAATTTGCATTTTGTAAACTACCACCTGAGGTGATTCTAATCTAAGCGGTCTAAAGGCCACTTTTTGAGAAACACAGCATTGATAAATTCACTCTTCCCCAGCTGCCGATATATTATTTACTAAGTAGCTTACAGTAAAATTATGCTGTGTTTTGCTAACTTGAAAATTAGAAGCTGCACTATCTTTGATTGACATTAAAATGTATGGCAAGGACTTACTCACACAAGGAAACATAGCTAATGTCAATTCGAGCTTGATGGCCAAACATTTTGAAACACATGGTATATAATAAGTAAATCATGCTTATAGAATAATGGTAATGCCATTAGATACTGGCAAACTTCAGTGACCCACTACGGAGTCCAGCTTTCATGGATATCCAGGTATACACAGCATGATTCTCAGGGCAGGGAGCACATGTGGAGAGAAGTTCTGTTTGAAGCACACTGTACACATAATGAGAAATGGCTATTTTAAAAGGCTAAGACTTACAAAATGCCAGACCTTTATACAGTCAAAATCTCTTTCCTCATTATAAATCACTTAACTTCAAAAATCTACTGTAAGCATAACCTTTTAAATTCTGCATAATTATAATTACTTCAACCTCAGACTTTTTTCTCTTTTATTTGAGGCAAGGTCTTACTGTGTCACCCAGGTTAGAATGCAGTGATGCTATCATGGCTCTCTGCAACCTCAAACTTCCAGATTCAAATGATCTTCCAATCTCAGCCTCCCGAGCAGCTGAGACTAATGTGCCACCACAACCAACTAATTTTTAAATTTTTTGTAGAGAGAAGATCTCATTATTTTGTCCAGGTTGGTGTCCAAGCCTTGGGTTCAATTGATCCTCCTGCCTCAGCATCACAAAGTGCTGGGATTACAGGTATAAGCCACTGTGCCCAGCCTCAACCTCAACATTTTAAAGAATGAACTGTATTAGTCCATTCTCACACTGCTAATAAAGACACCCCCGAGGCTGAGTAATTTATAAAGAAAAAGAGATTTAATGGACTCACAGTTTCATACGGCTGGGGAAGCCTCACAGAAAGCAAAGGAGGAGCAAAGGCTGGGGAAGCCTCATGGCAGAAAGCAAAGGGGGAGCAAAGGCATGTCTTCCATGGCAGCAGGCAAGAGAGCATGTTCAGGGGAATTTCCCCTTATATAACCATCAGATCTCATGAGACTTATTCACTATTATGAGAACAGCATGGAAAAACTTCCCCTACGATTCATTTGCCTCCCACTGGGTCCCTCCCATAACACGTGGGAATTATGGGAGCTACAATTCAAGATGAGATTTGGATGGAGACACAGATTGTCCCCACATTTCAAAACCAATCATGCCTTCCCAACAGTCCCCCAAAGTCTTAATTCATTTCAGCATTAACTCAAAAGTCCACAGTCTAAAGTCTCAAGACAAGGCTAGTCCCTTCTGCCTATAAGCCTGTAAAATCAAATGCAAGTTAGTTACTTCTTAGATACAATGAGGATATAGTTATTGGGTAAATATTCCTGTTCCAAATGGGAGAAATTGGCCAAAATGAAGGATCTACAGGCCCTGTGCGATTTCACAATCCAGCGGGGCAGCAAAATCTTAAAGCTCTGAAATGATCTCCTTTGACCCTATGTCTCACATCCGGGTCACACTGATGCAAGAGGTGGGCTCCTACATCCAGGTCACACTGATGTGAGAAGTGGGCTTCCATGGCCTGGGGCAGCTCATTCCCATGGCTATGTAGGGTACAGCTCCCCTGCCAGCTGCATTCACAGCTGGCATTGAGTGTCTGCAGCTATTCCAGGTACAGGCCTCAAGCTGTCAGTGGAGCTACCATTCTTGGGTCTGGAGGACAGTGGCCCTCTTCTCACAGCTCCATTAGGCAGTGCCTCAGTCGGGACTCTCTGTGGGGGTTATGACCCCGATTTCCCTTCCACATTGCCCTAGCAGAGGTTCTCCATTAGGGCCATACCTCTGCAGCGAACTTCTGCTTTAACATCCAGGCATTTCCATACATCCTCTGAAATCTAGGCAGAGGTTCCAGAACCTCAATTCTTGACTTTTGTGTACCCACAAGCTCAACACCATGGTGAAGCCACCAAGACTTGGGTCTTACACCCTCTGAAGCTGCAGCCTGAGCTGTATGTAGGCCCCTTTTAGCCATAGCTGGAGCTGAAGCAGCTGGGATGCAAGGCACCATGTCCAGAGGCTGCACACAGCAGAAGTCCCTGGACCTGGCCCAGGAAACCATTTTTCCCTCCTAGGCCTCCGGGCCTGTGAAGGGAGGGGCTGCCCTGAAGGTCTCTTACATGCCCTGGAGACATTTTCCTCATTGTTTTGGTGATTAACATTTGGCTCCTCATTACTTATGCAAATTTTTGCAGCCCACTTGAATTTCTCCCCAGAAAATGGGGTTTTCTTTTCTACTGCATCATCAGCCTGCAAATTTTCCCAACTTTTATGCTCTGCTTTCTCTTGAATGTTTTACCGCTCAGAAATTTCTTCTGCCATATACTCTAAATTATTTCTCTCAAGTTCAATGTTCCACAGATCTCTACGGCAGGGGCAAAATGCCACCAATGTCTTTTCATGGCAAAGGTGATCTTTACTCCAGTTCCCAACAAGTTTCTCATCTCCCTCTGGGACCACCTGAGGCTGAACTTTGTTGTCCATATCACTATCAGCATTTTGATCAAAGCCACTCAATAAGTCTCTAGGAAGTTCCAAAGTTTCCCCCATCTTCCTGCTTTCTGAGCCCTCCAAGTCTCTAGGCAAGTCCAAACTTTCCCACATTTTCCTGTCTTCTTCTGATACCTCCGAGCTGTCCCTATCTCTCTGCCTATTACCCAGTTTCAGTGTCATCTCCACACTTTTGGGTAACTTTACAGCAGCATCTCATTAGTGTATTAGTCTGTCTCATGCTGCTAATAAAGACATACCTGAGATGAGTAATTTATAAAGAAAAAGAGGGTTAATGGACTCACAATTCCACATGGCTGAGGAGGCCTCACTATCATGGAGGAAGGCAAAGGAAGAGCAAAGGTATGTCTTACATGGTGGCAGGCAACAGAGCACGTGCAGGGGAGGGAACTGCCTTTATAAAACCATCAGATCTCATGAGACTTATTCACTATCATGGGAACAGCATGGGAAAAACCCACCCCCATGATTCAAATGCCTCCCACAGGTCCTTCCCACGACACATGGGGATTATGGGAGCTAGAATTCAAGATGAGATTTGGGTGGGGACATAGCCAATCCATATCATGAACATATTATAATTTGTGTGTGTATTAATTTCTCCTACTGCCTCTCATTTTCTTAATGAGCAAACATTCATTATCCAAGTGATTTAGGCACCTAAATTTTATAATCTTAATGCTTGCTTTTACTCCATCTGTCCAGATCATTCACCAAGTTCACTTGAAAATTATCTTCTCTTTCAGAATCATTTATTCATAAAAAAATCCATTGTCATCCATTAGTTTAGGTACTTACCAGCTCGGGCTTGCAATGCCTCTTAACTAATAAGCTAGTCTTCAGACTTCCCCCCAAACTGCTAGATGTGTGACCATGAAAAAATATTCTGTCTCTCTGGATCTCAGTTTCCTGTTATTGCTGTGTAACAAATTACTGTAAGTTTAATGGCTTAAAGCAATACATATTTATTATCTCATGGTTTCTGTGAGTGAGGGGTCAGGGTATGGTTTAACCTTGGCCTTTTCTCAGTGTTACTTGGCTAAATAAAGATATTAGCTGGGGCTTTAATTTCAATCTGAGTTGGGGTCCTCTTCAAGCTCTCTGATTGTTACTAAATTCTAAATTACTAAATTCATTACCTTGAGACTACATGTCTGATGTCCCTATGTTCTCACTAACTGTCACCTGGGACTGCTTTCAGCACCCAGAGGTCACCCACAGTTCTTTGCCACATGGCACCCATAAGCAATTCACAACATAGCTGTTTGTTTTCTTCTAGGCCAGGAAAAGAATGTATCTCTGACTTTAAGAAATAAGAAAGGCACATTCTTAAAATGTACATTCTTTTTTTTTTTTTTTTTTTTTTTTTGAGACGGAGTCTCGCTGTGTCTCCCAGGCTGGAGTGCAGTGGCGTGATCTCGGCTCACTGCAAGCTCGGCCTCCCGGGTTCCCGCCATTCTCCTGCCTCAGCCTCCTGAGTAGCTGGGACTACAGGCGCCGCCACCACGCCCGGCTAATTTTTTTATTTTTAGTAGAGACAGGGTTTCACTGTGTTAGCCAGGATGGTCTCGATCTCCTGACCTCGTGATCCACCCGCCTCGGCCTCCCAAAGTGCTGGGATTACAGGCGTGAGCCACGGCGCCCGGCCAAAATGTACATTCTTAAAATTCTTAAAGTCAGAGATACATTCTTTTCATACAATGAGACCCATCCTTGATAATCTCCCTTTGATGAACTCAAAAGGGACCCACAGTGATGTCTGCAAAACCCATTTTGTAATATAAGGTAACATATTAGAGACAATCATATCGCATCATATTCACAATTACCTCCTACGCACTAGGGGAAGGGTTGATACAAGGGTGTGGATAATTAAGGGTTATCATAGAATGCTGCCTAATGCATTAATATAAAAGCTACTTAGGTAGAAAAGATCTCAAAGTTTTGTAATAGTAAATCCTCGAACTGCACAGAACTAAACTTATACATGGAATGACAAGTTTAATGTAAATATAAGCTCTCAGGGAGCTGACAGACTTAGGAAGGCAATGCACATCTTTTCTCACACTAAATGGCAGATATTCACTTTCTTGCTATGCAGAAGATTAAAGGCTGCAGTGAAACTACCTGTGGTTTTGGATGCAGCTCTGCCCAGAGGCACCAAAGGAATTTCTGAGTAAAACTCACACAGAGGGGATAAAAAACAGAGTTGGATGAAATTACGATTGTTTCATTTTACTTTTTAAAGCTTATAAAAAAAAAAAAGCTTCACTATTGCCTATAGAATAAATTTCAAAACCTTAATCTGGAATAAAAGCTCTTTCATGACATAACTGAACCCTGCCTCTTTGTTTATTCTCATGCCTATACCACACATAGTTTCAGAGTTATTTCAATCACATGCTGTTACTCTGCATAGATATATGAAATTCATTTCTTCAAAGTGTCCCACCACCTACTTTTGTCCCAAACACATATGATGAATTCCACTCCTTTGTGAAAGAAAATAGGAATCTCAGGATCCCAAAATCACTGTGCCAAAGGGAAAGTTAAGCTTGGGATCTCAGAAATGAAAAAAAAAAAAAAAAGAAAATGCTTTTCTTTTTTTTTCACGGAATGATAGCTACAATTTCACAAAGCTATGTCATAGCCTCATAATAACAGAAGGCCATGTATCTCCCCAAATGGTCTCTCTCCAAAATTGCTGACAAGGAAATTCCTTCTGGGTCCGATAATCTACCAGAATACATGCTGTCCCTATAAACTAGCCCTAAAACAGAGTTCTGTAAAGTCTAACCATGACAATGCAAATTACCAGCTTTACTTCACAGGTATGAGACAGAGAAAGACCAGAAACAATCTCTCTGCCTGCCCCAGACCAGTGCATAACTGACTCCTTCCTCTGCTTCATCTATTCACATAGTTATCTTATGTAAAATGTAGATTGACTGACTTCTGTCTACCCCAGACCAGTGGATAATTGACTCCTTCCTCCACTTCACCTATTCACATAGTTATCTTATGTAAAATGTAGATTGACTGAGAGACAAGTGCATAATTTACTTTTCCTGTACTCTCTTTCTCATGTAAAATGTAGATGAACTGAGAGATAATCAAACTCTCACAAGAATGTAACCACTTGCCTCCCTGTCTACCCTTCCCCCAAACCCCTTTTCCCCCCTCTTATTCCCCTCCTGCTTGCTCTTTCCCCTTTAAATATTGAAGTCTTTAAACCCCTTTTTGGAAAAGGCATAGACCACAGATGCTTCTGTGATTTGTGTTATTTTCTTGGGCGCGTCCTCAACCTTGGCAAAATAAACCTCTAAACTGACTGAGACTTGCCTCAGTCACTGTTTGGTTTATACATTGTTTAAGACACATTTACTCAATAAGCAGATATTTACTGAGTGCCTGCTTCCATAAATGAACTGTTGAGCCTTAACCTCTCCCACAAAGTAGGGCTGATATCTGCTACTTCTGCAGAAAACTGTAGCCAGTTCATGTATCTGTGTCTGTTACATCTTATGTTTTTATATCTCTTTCTCAATTGTGAAAGCCTGGGAGGAATATTTTTGTTTTATTTGTTTATATTTCTAGGACTAATTGAGGAATTGGTACAACTCATCATGATTTCCTGAAACTAAGAATTACAATGATAATGATAATAACAGCTAAAATGTATTCAATGATTCCTTATACTCTGAAAACACTTCATTCATATTGTTTTATACGGAATTCTTGCAAAAGCACTTTGAAGCAACCATTATTATCCTTATTTAGCAAAGGAGAAAAATAAAGCTCAGAGACAGAGGCAGGACTTCTATATAGTTTACTGATACTCCTCATTTTATATTCTTCATACTAATGTGATTCTGAAACAGGAGGTCAACATCACTCACACATTTAACACAATGGTAAACACACACATTTTCAGGCTTCCCCGTGGGCCTGCTCCACCAGAAAATCTTGGATCAAGGCCTGATAATCTGAGATTCAGCAAACCCTGTACTTGATGATGCCCTGTGCTTAGTGGCTATAGCTTCAGAACCACTGTTCTATAATCAAGTATGGACAAATTCCATAAACTAGACCTTTCAAGTGACTTTTACCCAGAAACTTGGATATAAAATTAATGTTAGGTAGCGATAGAGAAAAGATAAAGATTCGTACAAACGTGTCAATTTTTAGGAAAATATTCTCCATAACATGTTTGATAACCCCAAAGACATCGTAAACAGCTACAGCTCAAGGTTCTTGGTTTCTTCATTTGCATCTTCACCAGTGCACCATAGAATACTGTGAAATTGAGAGGCATTTTAACAATTTTGTATTGAATTTAATTTAATTCAATTTGATTAGCCAGTCTTTTCCGTTTGCCTTATTTTACGCTAGGGAGTGTCTTTTTAAAACGTGTCAAGTGATATTATACTTAAAACAGTTAGATGGTAATAGGAAGTCAAATTTTTATCTCAGAAAAGAGAAAATAGTGCCGGATAAGGTGGATTACTCCTTTAAATGAGGAGGGTTTGCTAAAAGACGGACGAGTGACATTTTGCTTAGCATGTCCAGAAACAGCAACTATAGGGAATATTCACTTTGTGCAGTAGTCTTTACCTAACTGTATTTACATATACACTTACAAATATAAAATATATGCCACTCAGAAAGTTCACCATCTGGTTAGAGAGACAAACGATGTAAACCTGCTAAAGAATTACAAGATTAGATAGACAGATACACAGGTAGACAGATAGATAGATGCAAGTGTAGAGATAAATGCTCTGTAAATGGCAGTGCATTGAAGAGCATAGAAAAAATGGTATCTTCACAAGTTTTCAATACAGCATAGAACCATGTTCTGATTCTGTACCTATTTCTGTCTTCATTGTTGTTCTGATCTTGGTTCAGATGATTTTAAAATATGTTGTTCACAAGATTAAACTTTTCATATTTCTTCATATGAGCAAAAATCTTTCCCCTCCTGCCCAGTGTATGATTAAATCCGTTTGGCATTTAACACAGAGGCCAATTTTGTCAAAATTTCACTTCCTTTATAAATGTCTGAGTATATCATGGGTTTGTCATCCAGCTACAATGTGAAAAACAATCAATCAATACTAGTGAGGTACTTAATATGTGAAAGTGTATGACCTTCTTGAGGATACAAGAGAGGCAAATCCTTGGAACACAAACAAAATACTAACAAAGTGAGAACTAAGTAAACAACAAATTAATTAACTAATTGTGTCAGAACTTAGGAAGAAAAAACATACAGGTAATAAAATAATTCATTGAAGGATTGTACATAAGAAGTGCATTTTAGTGCAAGCCAAGACCTTCACACAAAAGGAAATATGTGATGTGTAAGAGTTCACTGCCTGGAGAATTCTTACAGGCTACAGAAAGCAGATTTTAAACTTATTCGAAAGTTTAGGGCTTTCCATTAGAAATGCTTCAGCAGAAAAGTGCCTGGATCAGATTCTTGTTGTAGTAAGATAACTCTGGAAGCAGTGTGGAACATCCATTAAAGAGAGATCTAACCAAGTCCAGAAATGCCTAGACTAACATATCCTAGAGGCAAAATTAGAATGGATGTTACTGAGCCTTGACAGAATTCAAGAATCAGGTTACATAGTAACCTGAAATTTAATTTAGCATAATAAGACGTTTAACTTGTGTCTTGGGACTGGCATTTCTCAAAATATAATCCAATAATGTATATTTATTAGAAATACTAAGGCAAAGGTAGTGATCAGGGCAAAATTATGGATGAGGACCTTTTCTTAGGAAAAAATATGCAGAGAAAGAGTAATTAAAATAGGAAACTGATAAAAACAATTGTGTGGATTATAATCACAATTTCTCAGTAATATAGGCAATGTTATCTGCTAAGCCTGCATGCCCATTACGAAGAATTAATTAGTGTGATATAAGGTATCACAATTAAAGGTTAAAATAATCAGAACGTCTGAGCATGGTGGCTCACACCTGCAATCCTAGCACTTTAAGAGGCTGAGGCAGGAGGGTCACTTTAGCCCAGGAGTTCGAGACCAGCCTGGGCAACATAGCATGATTTTGTAGCATGATTTCTACAAAAAATAAAACAAGTTAACCGAGCATGGTCATGCACGCCTGTAGTCCCAACTACTCAGGAGGCTGAGGCGGGAAAATCACTGGAGTCTAGGAGTGCGAGGTACAGTGAGCTATGATCATTCCACTGCATTCCAGCTTGGGTGACAGAGCAAGACCCTATCTCTTAAAAGTAAATAGATAAGTAACATTTTAAAATAAGCAGAATGGTTTGCATAAACCCGTCTCATAGAAGATAATGTTGAAAATAATACATATTACAATGGCATAGGAATTATGTTTTAATAATCATCATAAACATTATTATATTTAAATACTAAGCCATCACCCTTATAAACCTATTCCCCTCCTAAAGAACGTATGTTTCATTTTTGTGTGTGTGTGTGTATGTGTGTGTGTGTGTGTGTGTGTGTGTGTGTGTGACAGAGAGAGAGGGAGTTTAAATTTAGGTGTATAAAGAATTTAAAGTATGCACTTTTATTTAGACAAGTACACATTTTTGCCTTTCATGAGAATTAACAGGAATCAAATTTATTGATATTTAAACAGTTTTATTCTCAGAACCCTGTAATTCCCAAAACAAAGTTGAAGAAATAATTTATACAGTTTCTCTGTCTTTAACTTAAATATTATATGTGAGTTCTGAAATAATATCTAATATGTGCTAATTGCTTATTATTGTGAAATATGAATCTATGCGTTTCTTCATATATTAACTGAATTATTCCCTCAACTTTTCCATAAGGTGTATATTATTTTTAAACCTATTTTACAGAAGAGGAAAATGAGGCACACAGGGATTATACTTATATATTAATATACCTTGTAAAATTACCTTCCTTAAGAATGAGTAAATCTGGTTGAAATGATGCGTAATCTGTAAGAGATAACTATGGTTTGAAAAATAATGTAAAATGACTTTTTCCTAACATGTCATACTGGTTTCAGCACATTAATTTTGATTTTCATTTTTCTCTTCTTTACCTTTAATCTCTTTGTCATTTTTGAACCATCTGATATCAGCTGCAGGTTTACTACCAGATGTTTTGCAAGTCAGCTGCATCAAGTCACCCTCCATAACCGGTGATGAGAATCCACTAATCTGAGGCTTTTCAGGAACACCTGAAATTTAAGCAAATGATGAAGTGAGCATCAATCTTCAGGGCTGATTTGTTATTATGTCTATTACTTTCACACATGAAACTGAACTGGATGGTTAATTGACAAGAAGTTCTCAATCAAGTTAACGAACTACTATGTAATAAACTGCTTCGTGTGTGTGTGTATACATACATAGTTGTATATGTCTATATGCATACACACAAATGTATATACATGTGCATACACATAAATGTATATACATATCCATACACATGTATATGTGTACAGATACATACATAGTATCAAGAAAATCAAGAAAGTATGTAAGACGCATATAGCTCAAAGTAGTTTTTTAAATTAAATTGTAATTTTTCTTTTCTTTTTTTTTTTTTTTTTTGAGACAGAGTCTCACGCTGTTGTCCAGGTTGGAGTGGACTGGCTCGATCTCAGGTCACTGCAACCTTCGCGTCCTGAGTTCAAGTGATTCTCCTGCCTCAGCCTCCCAAGTAGCTGGGATTACAGGTGTGTGCTACCATGCCAGAATAATTTTTTTTTTTTTTTTTTTTAGATAGAGTCTTGCTCTGAACCCAGGCTGGAGTACAGTGGTGCAATCTCTGTTCACTGCAACCTCTACCTACCGGGTTCAAGCAATTCTGCCTCAGCCTCCCAAGTAGCTGGGATTACAGGTGGGTGCCACCACACCTGGCTAATTTTTGTACGTTTAGTAGAGATGGGGTTTCACCGTGTTGACCAGGTTGATCTCGAACTCCTCACCTCATGATCCACCCACCTCAGCCTCCCAAAGAGCTGGGATTACAGGCGTCAGCCACCATGCCCGGCCTAATTTTTGTACTTTTTAGTAGAGACGGGATTTCATCATGTTGGCCAGGCTGGTCTCAAACACCTGACCTCAAGTGATCCACCAGCCTCGGCCTCCCAAAGTGCTGGGATTACAGGTCTGAGCCACTGTGCCTGGCCTCAATTGTAAAATTTTGCCTGTGAAAATACCTGTGTGTAAATCTTAAAAACAATCATTCAATATACTTTACAATTTACTAGTGTAGAGATTTTAAAAGGTAGACTGCATTGAAGAAAAAAACCCACAAACAGATTTCTCTATCCCTTACCAAATTACAATTTAACTTTTGCTTCTTTCTTTCCTGATTTCATAGTTCTTAAAGCTTAAAAAGAATATTATCCTCTGTGTATTTTGTGGCCAGGCACGGTGGCTCACGCCTATAATCCCAACACTTTGGGAGACTGAGGTCAAGAGATTGAGACCATCCTGGCCAACATGGTGAAACTCCATCTCTACTAAAAATACCAAAAAAAAAAAAAAAAAAAAAATTAGCCGGGGTGGTGGTGGGCGCCTGTGATCCCAACTACTCAGAAGGCTGAGGCAGGAGAATCGCTTGAACGCAGGAGGTGGAGGTTGCAGTGAGCTGAGATGATGCCAATGCATTCCAGTCAGGCTACAGAGTTGGACTCCGTCTCAAAAAAACAAAAAAAAAGAAAGAAAAGGAATATTGGAAAGCACCAATATGAGAAGTACAAATTAAACAACAGTAACACAGTAACCACAAAGATGCATGAAAAATTAACATAACTCCTCTTAACATCTTTTTATCTTCACCTACATATTACCTGCTTTCTTTTTTTAAAAATCGCTGCCACATCACCGTTTAATAAACTGAATTCATCAGTCATCTATTCTTTGAGTTTCAAATTGGCTCTCTAAAGAACAATACATTAACCTTATGCAGTTGTTATCCTGAAATCCTCCATTTTAGTGGGTATATTTTGTCTTTAATGGCAAACTTGTGAAGATTTTTATAAAATAGTCCCAGTGTGACTTGCAAAGAAATATGTTTTATATCCTATGCACATAACCAATTCACTAGCTGGATTAGCTTTAATATTCCCACCCAAAAGAACAGCATGTGTTAGTCCTTTTAAATGCAACATTGTGCCTTTTTCTATCTGAAGAGGAGGGCAAGCTTAGGGGAAAAAAAAAAAATCAATCTTTAAATTCCTCTAACTTGTTCAGTACACAGGTGTGTTTCAATGAACTGCAGCAATTTCAGCTGATTGGGGCACTGACGTCTGTGGAATCACAGAGAGCTCGGAGCTGCAACGTTATTTCCTCAGAATCTCTATGAATGTATTGCTTTTTTTGTGTCACTTTCACCTTTGGGAAAATGGCCCAATATTTAGAGAATAAAAACACAAAGAAACTACAAGCTGCAAGCTCAAGCGACATTAGGTACTTCATTTAGGAATCTAGAAAATAGAATTTTAAAAGGAGAGAAGGCACATGGAAATATCAGGGTCATTTAAATGCACTAAATACACAAGCAGGTCATATCTGAGAGCCACAAGTTCGCGAGAAAGGCCCTTATCAGGTGGCTCACATGATCAAATAAAGGAGCATAGTATAGAATACAAGGTGAACTCATTATGCTCAGTATTGTGTCATTTTGGAAAAGGATTAGAATATATACAACATATAGATTAGGTGATAAAAAAAAATAGCTGGAATCAAGAGAACCGGTGTCTATTGCTGGCTAAGAAACAAAATAGCCGTGTGTCTTCTAGCAGTCATATACGTTTTTGAATCTCTCTGTCTTTGTCCCTTTATAAAATGCAGAAAGGAAGTGAATGATTTTAAAATGCCTTTGTTAAAATATAGCAGAGAAAGGATTAAACCATATCTGTTCATATAGTCTTTGAAATACATTTTTGTATTGAATTATGTTGCTGTAGCAATATATATCACTCTGGTTGTGTGATTACATGGTGTTAGTCCCTTGCACTTACCCAGAACGGTGAGATAGGCCTTGGAAGTTTTGACAGGCATCGTAAATAAAGAACAAGTGTACTGTCCTTCATCAGAGAGAGACACGTCACTGACACTAATACTCAATTCATGCCAGGAAGCGCGAACCAGCTCAATCCTATTGTCCCTCAAAGCTGGAAAGAGAAAATATTGAAAACGTAAATAAGAACATCAGAAAAAGTCAGTATTTTTAGACTATATATTTTCAACACAATACAATAAATGTTTTCTTTGGCCATACATTGAAATCTTACTTCTTGGAACAGTTTAAAAGAAAGTTTAAATACATTAAAATATTTTATCAGATATTTAAAAATCAAAGTAGAATTAGGTGCTCCTTAATGTTTTCAGAAATCACTTTATAATTACATGATTACATCTAATACAGTACTTTAGATGAGGTAGATACTGATGTTGATAAACATAGCTTTCCTCTGCAAATCTTTCATAGAATACCAGTGCCAAGAAAAACTATAAACAAAGTGGGTTCACTTCTATGGAGAGATAAATTTGGTAAACTGTGACTGAGGCAGGCCTTCCAAGGCAACAACAAAAATATTAGCATATTAAAAGCTCCCTGCAGTAGAGGCACTTGAACTATTTAAACTTGAGCTGATACTGAGCAGAAAGGCACCTGTAAACTATCCGACTTTTAAATTTGCTCTGATTGGTTGGTGCCTCTGCTGTACTGTAAGTTAATGTAGTCTTTCGTCTGAATCACCTTTTCTATCACAAGACACTCATTTTCACAGAAGATATTTTAGCATCTTGCTGAATTACGCTTCACTTGACTCATTTTGGGGGAGAAAAAAAGCATTAAAAAGTTTATCATTATGTGCTCCACTAAGTAGAGCTGTAAAATCTGGAATTAAGCAAGCGGCAAAAAAAAAGTATACTCTAAATGGTAGAAAGAGTGAGGAGGACCAGTTAAAGACACCAGCACCCAAGGAAAATCCCAGTAGCTTCCCAAACAACAGTAAAAGATGATCCAGACCCAGCTTCTCCCAACCACAACCTAGAAACAGAAGTTAGTCTAGGTAGACATATTTTTTATTGCTGGTCAAATGAGAATCCATCCACCAATATCAGGAGAGACTGGGTTACCTGCAAGGGGAACGAAGTAGGAGCCTTACTAACAGCAAACAGCTAGGGAAAGTGACCTGTTTTTCCAAGGTGCCTAAGACTTCCCCTTGCCATCTGGAGGTACTGAACAGATAAGCAGCCCTAGTAGTGTGTGTGGAAAGTGAGGCAGGAGGGTATACACAGGGACGGGATGTCTCTACAACAAGTACAGAGCCCTGGAAGTAATCCTCTTTTCATTAGCTAGAGCAGGGGTACGCAACCCCTAGGCCATGGGCCAGTTCCAGTTTGCAGCCTGTTAGGAACCAGGTCACCCAGCAGGGGGTGAGTCATGAGCTAGCCGGCATGACTGCTTGAGCTCTGCCTCCTGTCACATCAGCAACGGCACTTCTCATAGGAGAGTGAACCCTGTTGTGAACTCTGCATATGAGGCATCTAGGTTGCGTGCTCCTTGTGAGAATCTAACTAATGCCTGATGATTTGAGGTCAAACAACTTCATCCCAAAACCATCCCCCACACACACCGCCCACCATCCATGGAAAAATTGTCTTCCACAAAACCGGTTCCTGGTGGCAAAAAGGTTGGGGACTGCTGAGCTAGAGCATATTTTACCTCCCCTAGACCACTATAGCTTAGCCTGGGGAATCTCCTCTTGTCTCTTAGGTGGTCCAGAAGAGATCAGTGTGGTCCCCAGTAGAATTAGATAAATCAACGTGTCCAAATAGCAGCACAAAGTCCCTACAAATTAAATTCTCATTAGAACCACAGCCCATAATTGAAAGCTAGGACTAGCAACTGCTTCTGAGAATAAATTTAATTAGCATCCAGAGTCTCTTAACATAATAACCAAAATGCTCAGCATATAATAATTTAAAAAACTTACTAGTCATAATAAACACCAGGAAAATCATAACTGAATGAGAAAAAAGGATCAACAGATGCTTATACTGAGATGAATCAAATATTGAAATTTTTGACAAAAATTTGAAGAAGCCATTATAAAATTACTTTAATAAGCAATTACTAATTATCTTGGCACAACTGAAAAAAACATAAAACCTTAGCATGCAAAATGTTATTTAAAAAGGATGTTATAGAAATAAAAATATAAAAGCCAATATAAAAACTAATTGGATTTGCTCTATAATACAGTGAAAATAACAGAGGATAGAATCCGTTAATTTAAAGACAGAGAAATATAATTCACCCAATCTGAACAGCTGAGAGAAAATAGAATGATAGAAAGAAAAGATAGGAAAGAACAGAGCCCCAGGGACCTGTGAGACAATACCAAATATCTGTCAGTGGTATCATTAGAGTCCCAGAAGGAAAGAAGAAAGAGAGTGGGACGAAAGGAGTATTCAAAGAAATAATGGTTGAAAACATTCCATATTTGGCAAAAGTCAGGAAGATACAGAATCAATCAAGAAGCTGAGTGAAACCCAAGTAGGAAAAACCCAAAGAACTGTATGTCGAGATACATCAAAAGGAAACTTCTGAAAACAAGCATTACTGCCTGAGCTCCACCTCCTGTCAGATGAATGGGGGCACTTCTCACAGGGGAGTGAACTCTACTGTGAAAACTAGACGAAAACTAGACAAACTTCCTGAAAGGAGCCCAAGAGAATGGCTTATTACCTGTAAGAGAATACAAATTCAAATGACAATACATTTCCCATTTCAAATCATGGAGGCCAGAGGAAGTGGTGCGTTTTTCAACTCCTGAAAGAAAAGAGCTGTCAACTATGATTTCTTAACCAGTAACACTATCCTTTAGGAATCAAGATGAAATACATATGTTCTTAGAAGAAAGAAAAACAGATAATTTGCCTCTAGCAGGACTGTCTTAAAGAAAAATTAAAGTTTTTCAAACATAAAAGAATTAGTAATAAGAGGAAGTATTGAAGCACCAAGAAGGAACAAAAATAATAGCAAAATATGAGAAAATAGAATAGATTACCCTTTTTCTGAGTTTTTTTCAAATACGTGATTAAAACAAAAAGCGTAACTTTGATAGTGTCCACCATTATTAGAGAAGGAATACTCAAGACAAGAAAAAAAAGTGGATAGGGAAAAGATACCTAGTGGAAAGTAAAGTTTCCATACTTGAAGTGGTAAAATGTTGCTACCACTTCAGTTGTACCACAACTGTACCACACAGTCTAAATGTTGTAGACTGTGTAAATAACATCTGTTAATTGCAATACCCAGAGCAGCCACTAAGAAAGGCATACAAAGAATACACTCAAAAACTCTATAAATAAAGATGGAATCCATTTATATGATGTTTTGAGATAACAAAATTATAGAGGTAGAGAACAGAGTTTGGTTGCCAAGGGCTAGGGATGGCAGGGGGTGATGGAGAGTAGCGGGACATGGGTGTGGCTCTGAGATGAAGAAGGGATCCTTGTGGTTCTGGAACTGTTTTGTCTCTTGATTGAAGTGATGGATACATGAATCTACGCATGTAATAACATTGTCTAGAAGTAAACATATATACACACACACTTACACATAGGAACACAAAAACAAATACATGTAAAACTGATGAAAACCAAATAAGACTATTGAACTGTATCAGTGTCCGTTTCCTCACTGTGATGTTGTTTCATAGCTTTACAGATGTTTCTTGGGTGAAGGGTACACAAGAGCTCTCTGTATTATTTCTTACAACTGCATATAAATCTACAAAAAATTTGATTAAAAAATTTTAATTCACATTTGACGGAGTAGGGGGAACAGTTAGGATATCAAAGCTTAAAATTCAATGTACACATTTGCTACACAAGAGGGTGATCCCAAATGCCATATATTTTTAAATTACCTGCACCTTCCCTATATGCTTTGTGAGAGGAGCAGATAATTATAAAATATATAACCTTTGGGAAAATTCTAAATCTTCGTGATTCTAAATACCTTTAAAAAATCATCCTTCCACACACTCAAATAATAAATACCTAAATGATTGTATCCCCTTTGCTGTCATTCTTTGTGAAGGGTAATTGTTTAGGAAGATATATACTTGCAAATATTTTTAAAATTGATTTATACTGAACGTGAAAAATAAAGCAGGTCTGTGCTTGTGACTGTATTTAGATACAGCACACTTAAAAAAATTTCTATTTCATACTCTATCTCCTACATGCCATGATATAGATGTCTTGTTTAGCTGCCAGAGGAAAATAGTGGGGCACAAATTTGTTATTGTCACAGTAGGAACTCATGCTATATCAACCCCTTTTTAAAACAATGATTTATTCACCTAAATATTTATCTTATATGAGTATATGTATTTATATATAATTTTATAATTTTTATTTCTATGTGTACATATATATTAAATATATATGTATATTATATATACTCATGTATTTTGTTCACACATTTTTTAAGAGGTCACCAAAAGGAAAAATCTCAAATTCCTGCCATGATACTGTATGGATAGAACATGTTACCCACCTCCTGTGTTCAATTTCATTTTCCCTAGCACAGGTTCCATTGACACAGACAGCGCTTACAATTCTCAGTGAATCCTGACAAATGGAATTTAACTCTATTTTAGCCAGACTGTATTTTGGAACCTGTATAACATCGCTAAAGTAAAACTGAATTGCTCAAAACATACGAATATCAGACTTTCATATTTAAACCATTTTCACTGAATAAGGCTAAAGGTAGTGATTTGAAATCAAAAGACTTGGCTCCAGACATTTGTGTGAGGTCAGTTTCTGGTGATAATAACTTCTGATTCCTTCCATCTTTGGATTATGATGAGAATTGAATGATATCATGTATAATGTAAAGTGACTTAAAATACATCTTCAGTGACATTTTAAAATTATTTGGGGTTTGGAATCCTGAGGGTAAACTAGATATTTTAGTGTCTGAAATGTTTCAATCAGTTCAACTTACCAAATCACATAATACTTTCAGTTATTTATATGATTATTACCAGCTGTGACTAATTAAAAACTAGGCTCTGAAAAGTGGAACATATGAAGTTTTATGTAAGTTTCATTAGAGGTTAATCATATTAACTTGAGCAAGTTACTTAAATATATCTCAGTTGTCTATGAGGTAAAACTCATAGACATCACAGTGCTACATCACAATGAAAGTATAAAGAACGTGGTTTAGAATTTTAGATCTGAAATATATGAATATATATTTTAAAATGGACAACACATTCTTAAGGACCAAGAAACTGCCAAAATTACTACATGGATTATTTATTGTGTACATTTTCTTAATAGTTTATTGGCTAAACACTAGAGCTGCCTAACACGATTTTCCATGAACTGAATATTTTAAGTAAATCCTACATCCACACTGTTAATCTTTTCAAATTCACAAACACTTATGATGTCATCTACAGTTCACTTTAAAACAGCATTTCAAGTACAAAAGAATATGGAAAAAACCTGTAATAGTCCAAAGAGGAATATACTATAACTCAACGGGTTCCCTGTGAGCAGGAACCTTGTTTCACTATTTCAGCACCCTGAGCTATAGCTATATACACAGTAGGCATTCATTCAGAGAGTAGCTATTGAATTGAAACTGAGAGCTAAACTCTGTGTATAGGTGATAAGAACAGAGTGAAAAAGAGCTGAACTAGGAAGTCCTCTTCAATATCTCTCCACAGGATCCCCCATGGGACAGAAGCCAAAAAAAAAAAAAAAAAGAAAAAAAAAAACAGAAGAAAAAAAATGTTCCATTTAGACACTGTTAAGTATAAAAGAGCTAGAAATACCATGCTACAAAAATTTTTTTTAAGTAAGTGACAGTTCACTGGAAAATGATCTGAACTACTGGATGAGTGAACTTTGAAAATATTTTCATTTTACCTTATGGTTTCCCAAAACACAAAAGGCCATAGTTAATCAGTGACCATTCATATCATTTAACTTTTCTGTGTAGCAGTTCCCAAATATATAGTGAACCTAAATAAAGAATTGTAATATTGTCAGCAGAAATAAATTCAATCTTCTAAAAAATGTTTTCCTTTGAGGACACAGAATATAAATCATTACCTGAATGTCCTTTTCAATAATAAATTTAAAACACAAACATTTTATTTAAAAATATTTTAAAACATTAAACTAGGATCGAATAAAGAATAAAAGAAATGAGCATGTGTAATAAAAGAAAAAAAGATCATTATTCGCATATCAGAGAGATTAAAAATAAGCTAATGGGTTAAGTAGGCCACTTTGAGGTCATGCCCTAACAGCCATTTAGTTGCCTGCTACCCACCGGTGAGGTAATTTAACAGTTCAAAACTCTAAATTCTGAAAGATTTCATCTTGGCTGCGTATAACACTCTACTATATGACCAATGAGTAAAATGATATTAAATAGTACTTAATTCTGGATAAAATGATTTTTCCAATACACCATTGGTTTCAAATGGTTCATCAATCATACAAATGTGTATTTTGGATTCATGCTGAATAAAATAAAAATGCCAAAGACAATTAATTGGAGGATTTTAGACACATTTTATGCCCATTCCTAACAAAAGGTACCAGCATATTTAGTAAGTTGTATATTAATTAGTTTCAGATCAAATTAACTTAGTAAGAATAGTACTGTTTAATTTATGTAGCATTATTTATTCAAGAAGCTGCTAGCAATTTGTGAATACTTGCATTAATAGTTTTCTTTCCTTAAGTGTTATATTTATAAAGTTGATCACATACTCCTTGCTGGAAACTTTAAAAAGTATCTTTAAATTGATTTCTAGTGAGTAATAATTCATGTCACATTTTAGAATGCTTAAATCATGATTGAAAAATTATATTTCATTGTGAGTCACTTTTAAGAGGACATTAAAATGCAACATTTCTTACATTTTTTTCTAGTTCACCCACTGGACATGAAACTTCCCCAAATTGGGGTTATGATATACCTTTTCGGACTTTTTTCAAGGCCTCACACATGTCATGGTACATATTGATACCCATTAGTAATTTATTAGATTAAATTGAATATATGGATTATTAATCTTCAGCATACAATATTCTACAATTGTATTAATAACATTTTAGAAAATTCCATGTATTAAGTGAATATTTTATACTGTGTGATTTTTTATCATTATAATTCATTATATTTTATAGACAAGTACTAAAGGAAAACCTACATCAGGATGATAGAAATCACTTCAAGTATCCCTTGGCTACATAAATTCTCAATGTTAATATAATTAATGCCTTAAAAGTATAACATTTTACACCATAAGCTTTAGCCAAGGCAAACACTGTACACATTTAAAAGGTTTTAAATGTATTTAATCTCCAACCAGTAAGTTTCATTTCCTAACCTAAATTCCATGTCACTGATGTGGTAGGATTTCAGCAACCACAGGGTGTCAGCCTTCAATTCCCTTAGCCTCAGTGCGTGTGCTCTCCACCCAAGAATCCCACTTAATTCCTACAGAAAGTGTAGATGTGTCAGTACAATAAACCAAGTGTTACCTATGGGAAGATGTACTTAAAAACTACCCAGGCAGGAGAATGGCGTAAACCCGGGAGGCGGAGCTTGCAGGGAGCTGAGATCGCGCCACTGCACTCCAGCCTGGGCGACAGAGCGAGACTCCGTCTCAAAAAAAAAACAAAAAACTCTACCCATAAGGCCTTTGAAGCAATATGGAATTTTATTTTGCTCTCTGTTGCCTGAGAGTAGACTACTTCCTCTGTTTCTAACTTTGTTCTCTAAGGTTACCCACACAAACACTGCTACTTCTAGACTTCTGCAACAGGCTTGCTGTCTGCACATTGTCCACCGAGACCTCTGCTAATTGCTTACTCCGCTTTACTCCTATTGTTTTCTCCCAAGCTGGTCACTAACAGGACTGACTCATGCAATCTGCCAGATCTGTTTTTTTCAGGTGAAATCTCTACTTCCCCCAAGGATCAGAATCCGGACAAGAATTTGAAGCTTCAGTGAGGACAACTTTGTTTTTTATATACTAGAATAATTTTTCTGCTAATTAGATCTGTACCCTAATAAATCAGAAAGGAAAACTAAGTCAAACTATAATAAAGCTTACAAAAAGGTCATAAGTCTAAGACTTAACACTTGTCAGATGTTATACTTTGTATCTGGAGCTGTATGATGAAAATATGCCACTAGATATTGCAAAAGAGGCAAGATGAAAGAAATCTAACCAGTCTTATTATCAAAATGTTATTTTATTTGTTGGTAGCTCCATACAATCTTATTGGATATATTAAAATCAGTATGTGTCATTTGTAATAGTACAAATTGCCAGGGGAAAAAAAATAAGATCTGTGTTATAGACGGAATAAAATATCAAACAAGTGAATCTTTTTCTGTTTTGTTCTTTTACAGTCATACAACATAAAACAATCTAAATCAATCTTCTGGAAAATTGGTAAAAACCACCACTGCTCCAGCGCTCCTATTTGGTATACCAAGTTTCAGCCTGGACTGAATTTTTACTGAAACCAGAGTCAATGGAGTTTTCGAATAGAAATGCAAGCAGAACCTATGCAATAAATCTGGAAACTGTGTCACTATTTGAAGAAAGTTTTTCAGTAATAGAATTTCAGTTTCTACACCCTAGTATTTCTATGTTTGGTATGGTAGTTTTATGAGAGAAGACTGTTAACAGATAGCCATCAAAATAAATTAACTACAAAATTCTAATACACATTTTCAAGAGCCTTATAGAGACAAAATATTTCCTCTCCATCCCCTAAAAATAAACGTTTGTGAATATTCTGTTTCCTTCTTCAAAACACAGTATTTCCCTAGGTGTTTGTCACATTACCGTTTTCATTTTTCTGGAGAAAATATATTTTGGTATTTGATAGCATTCACAATTTGAGACCACTCACTATTGGCCTAGATCTTTAGAACTAGAAAATGCTGTGGTATTTGAACCATACAATTTTTGTAAGCCCTCATTCTTTTTAACAGCCTACAATATATTGGTCTCCTCATAGACATATGAAATTCGTTTTTTATATCTAACTATAAAACCACCATATGTAGCCATGTGGTGTAACTCTCATGTAGCATTTATATCAAAGAGACAAGAAGATTATATGTCATGCTATTATGGAAATGCATACACAAAGGTAGACTGGGAATCCAAACCATCTGCCTTCATTAGATAGAGAAATCAGCCCTTGGTATTGATAATCTGTCTTGTAATTTTACAGGATCCCATAGTCTGTGAAAGCCTTTGGTTGATGCTTACAACACAGGAAGGGAAAATGACTCCAGACTACATTGTGTACAATTCTAATAATCCCAAAGTTGTTCCTTTCACAGCCTGAAATTTGGAATAAATTTTTCACAGTTCTGTTTTCATTAAGGTAATAACATAATTATGTAATGAAATAAACAACTTCTTAGAGTACACAAACTGAAAATCCAGGAACATGTTGTACAATTAAGAAATTGTTCATTTTTATATTTTTAAAATGTAGGCATAACCATAAAAATATTAAAATAATATAAATTGTATTAATAATAGTCCATTATTTTCTATGGAATGAGTTTAATATTTTTCATTGCCAATATATTTTTGCTACGGAAAGTTTAACCACTTGATCTTGCTTTCTTCCTTCAGTTTCCCCAATTCTTACTAATTTTTCCCTTTTGGGGATGGAGGAGGTGTGTGTGAATTTTTCACAAATAAAATATTATCTTTAAAAAATTAGCAAGTTACTGATTATAATAAATATTGTTTCTAAGATATCTCACATACATCAAAAATTCAATGAGAAAGTGATGAGTAATACAAATTTTAAAAAGTATCATTAGAATTTGAAGAATGACATCCTATTTTTTGCATTTAATTTAATTTTATTTTTTTGAGACGAGTTTCACTCACTCTGTCACCCAGGCTGGAGTGCAGTGGCACAATCTCAGCTCATTGCAACCTCTGCCTCCCTGGTTCGAGAGATTCTCCTGTCTCAGCCTCCCCAGTAGCTGGGATAGCAGGCACCCACCACCATGCCTGACTAATTTTCCTACTTTTAGTAGAGACGAAGTTTCACCATGTTGGCCAGGTTGGTCTTAAACTCCTGACATTAAGTGATCCGCCTGCCTTGGCTTCCCAAAGTGCTGGGATTACAGGCTTGAGCCACCATGCTTGGCTGGCATCCTACTTTTTAAGGCATTTTCTATGATATTGAATTTTCTTTCTTTAAATGATTTATTTTTCTTTATCACAGAGTGATCTGAATTGGTTTTGAACATTCCATTTATATGAAGTTACATGTTAACATTTAGAAATTGTGTTAATGCTCTGGCTTGAATGTCCCCTCCGTAGCTCACATTGAGATTTAATTGCCATTGTAACAGTATTAAGAGGTTGGCCCTTTAAGGACTGATTAGGTCATGAGGGCTCTTCCTTATGGAGCATTTTAATGACTTTAACAAAGAAGTTTTGGGAAGTGCCCTTCTACCTTCTGCCATGATACAGCACAAAGACCCTTGCCAGATGCCAGCACCATGTTCTTACACTTCAGCCTCCGGAACCATGAGCCAAGTGAATTTCTACTGTTTGTAAATTACCCAGTCTGTGGTATTTTGTTATAGCAACATGCAACAGACTAAGACAGTCAATGTAAACAAAATTTCATGACATTCAAATTGATAACAAGTTTTAGCAAAAGGCAGAAAAAATAAATGTAAAAAGGAGAGGCGGCATATTTTAATACTTTGCCACAACTAAAAGATAAAATTTTGGAAAATTTAAGCATATTTTCTTGTAGTATATAGTATTGAGTGTATCTAAAGTGTATATATATATAATGTATAAAAATAAATATAAATTTATATAAAGTATAAATATAAATACAATAATATGTATACGTTGTACATATGAATAAATATATAGATAAGTGAGAAGGGCAGTTTAAGATGGAGTAGGGCAAAAAGCCAATGTAAAATTAAAATTATTGAAGTTGTGACTCCTAGGGCGAATGAAAGTGACTGATGAAAGGTAATTTGATGAATGTCTTTTATAAATGAGTATAATAAGGGCTTTTTTTTTTTTTAGTAATTCATGTAAGAAATGTTCCAAAACTTACCAAAAAGATTGGAAAAAATATACATCAAATTAGACATATCATGTGAAATTTATAATAAAAGAACACATTGTGTTTTATTAAAAATAATGGTTCAGCAGTAACTGTGAATTCCTACTTTGTAGCTAGGTTGAAATGAGATATACTGTGGAGGTGACTTCTGAAACCCAGAGAGAAAGCTCTGAACACACACTGCTCTTACTAATTCTCAAGAGGGAAATCCATAGTGTGATATGTACAGCTTCAAAGTCTTCTGTACTTGCTGACTCCACCACCATCATAGGAATCTTTGAGATCTAGTCTCACAGGCTTTGAGCTTGACTTGGCCTTGGTTACACAGGCAGCCCAACAACCAGCTTACACTGTAGAAAAGATCCTGGCGGTCTCTTAGGGAGCTTTCACTGAGATAATGGGGACAGTATGAAAGGAAAGATTGTATAAAATAGTTTTCCAATGCAGGAGAGAATAAGAAAAATACATGACTTGAAAATAATTTGCTAATAAACTGTGTTTTGTTTGTATGTTCCACAACATATTTTGAATAGCCACACCATACAAATATTTTGGGGAATTTTCCAACTGGACCAAAAAAAATGCCCTTTAAAAAAATTCTTAAAGAACTGGATACCTACCAACCATGTGATCAATAGAAGGGCAGTAAATAAACCTAATGTCTCATCAAAGATGGATATAGGAACACAGTCATCACATAGAGGAAAAATCGCATGATGATGGTGATGGTGATGATGATGACGACGACGACGATGATAGAGTAACGTTAATTTACGGAGTATGCGCTATCTGACAAAACATTTGCTAAGTGTTTACATAGATTTTTCTACCTTTTATCTTCACAATAGCTCATTGAGACTTACACTAGCATTCTTTCTCTTCTAAAGATGAGAAACCTAAACATCAGAGAGGTTCAGTAACTCACCCAAAGTTACATAGATAATATATATCTGAACACAGATGAACAGATGAGTGTTCAGCCAGTCTGACTCTAGAACCTATAGATCTCTTAAATATCACATTCAAGTAACTTCCTAGCTAATAATTACTAATGCTCATATTCAATCTGTTTGAAAAGCTGTGATGGTATCTTATTAAATATAAGACTGATGATAGATTAACCAGACTTAGAAAACATTCAGTGGTTTTGATGTGCATTCTCTAATGATTAGTGATGTTGAGAATTTTTTAGTGTACGTTTTGGCCATGTGTATATCTTCTTTTGAAAACTGTCTGTTCATGTTTTGCCCACTTTTTAATGGGGTTGTTTTTTCATGTAAATTCAACTTCCTTATAGTTGCTGGATATTAGACCTTTCTCAGATGCATAGTTTGCAAGCATTTTATCCCATTCCGTAGTTTGTCAGTTCACTCTGTTTATAGTTTCTTTTACTGTACGGAAGCTCTTAAGTTTAATTAGATCTCATTTCTCAACTTTTGCTTTCGCTGTGATTGCTTTTAGCATCTTCACCATGAAAGCTCTGTCAGTTCCTATGTCCAGAATATTATTGCCTATGTTGTCTTCCAGGGTTTTTATAGTTTTGGGTTTTACATTTAACTCTTTAATCAATCTTGAGTTGATTGTTTTGTATATTGTATAAGAAGGAGAGTGTAAAATAGTTCAACCATTGTGCAAAGCAATGTGAGGATTCCTGAAAGAGCTAAAAACAGAATTACCATTCAACCCAGCAATCCCATTATGGGATATATACCCAAAGGAATAGAAATCATTCTACCATAAAGACATATGCATACATTTTTTTTCATTGTAGCACTATTCACAGTTGCAAAGACATGTAATTAACCTAAATGTCCATCACTGGTAGAATGGATAAAGAAAATGTGGTACATATATACTATGGAATATTACACAGCCATACAAAAGAACAAGATCATGTCCTTCGTGGGAACATGGATGGAGTTGAAGGCTATCATCCTTAGCAAACTAGTGCAGGACAGAAAACCAAATACAGCATTTTCTCACTTATAAATGGGAGCTAAATGAGGAGAACACACAGACACAAAGAAGGGAACAGACACCAGGGCTTACCTGAGGATGGAAGAGGGGAAGAAGGAAAGATCAGGAAAAAATAACTAATGGGTACTAGGCTGAATACCTTGGTGACAAAATAATCAGTACAACAAATCTCCATGACACAAGTATACCCATATAACAAATCTGCCCTTGTACCCTGAACCTAAAGTAAAAGTTAAAAAAAAAAAAAAAACAACAGCAACAACAACAAGTTAGTTAGCCCAAACAAGCTAAATGACTCTTTGTCTATGCATTTATTCAAGATAAATAAGGAATTTTACCAAGCAGAAAATACTAAGTCAGTGCTGCATTTTGAAGTGATCAGAATTGTTTCTAATGAGCCCAGGAGATCTCATGTTATAGTAAGAACAGTATAAAAGTAATCTCCTGCCATACACACTGGGATTGGCAGTGGTAGATTACATTCGAGAAGGTTCAGAACTCACAAGTAAAATGTAGGCAGATAGAGTCGGGCAAGGTGGCTTGCCCCTGTAATCCCAGCACTTTGGGAGGCCAAGGCAGGCGGATCACGAGATCAGGAGATTGAGACCATCCTGGCTAACATGGTGAAATGTCTCTACCAAAAATACAAAAACTTAGCCGGGCGAGGTGGCGGCCCCTGTGGTCCCAGCTACTCGGGAGGCTGAGGCAGGAGAATGGCGGGAACCCGGGAGGCGGAGCTTGCAGTGAGCAGAAATGACGCCACTCACTCCAGCCTGGGCCACAGAGCGAGACTCCGTCTCAAAAAACAAAAATAAAAATAATTTTTAAAAAATGTAGGCAGAAAAAGGAAACAAGAACTTTAACAGCAATGAATCACGGGCATGGTGGTAGTTAGAAGTATCTGAGATCCCATAAAAATTAGGAAAGTTGAAATCCCAGATGAGCTCTACGGGACCACCTGTGTTAATGAGCCTCAAATTAGGGCCTGGGTTAAGAACCAGCACATTTATGAACCATTTAGTTGTATAACAAAAAGGAATTTGAGGGTAATATGAATGTCCCCTCTCATCACACATCGTATCTGAAGAAATACCTTCCTGCTGAAGAATGAATGGAACGGAGCTGACTACTTTTCTAAAAAAAAAAAAAAAAAAGTTTTATTCCATATTTACATTCAGTAACTAATTGTTTAGTGAAGGGCTGTCATGCGACCAGATTCAGTCAAAAAAATGTGAGTAAAGTGATACATTTCACTGCATTGCCGAGCTTTAAGAAGTTAGCAGAGCTTCTGTCCAGTTAGCTGAGCTAGTGAAGTTTTAGCATTACCATAACAGAAAAAAATGAATTAACTAAAAAGTAAAATGGGCAGCATGAAAAATACGATTTATCATAAAGGGATATCATTCTTAAAAAATTACTATAGAATTTGCTACAAAAACCAGAAAAATATTATAAAAGTGTTTAAATCCTCAATATGCTGTAAGAAGATATAAACTCCATTAAAAAACAGAAAGACACATAGAAAAACTAATCTGAAATATTACAATAAAAGATCAAATTAAAAACGGAGATGAAGATAAAGGTTCAAAAGAAGAATTCAAGCCCAAACTCAGAGTAGCCAAAGCTGTATAAACGCAGTGCAGAACGGAAACAATGATTTAGTTAACCAGCTTGAGATAGCTCAGAAAGCAGAAGGCAAGGAGTACATACAAGAGAAGGAAAAGATTACACACAAAGACAAATTATTGAGAAAAATAACACTATGACAGCACAATTGAAGGCATATTAGTAGCATAATTTCTATAGCTAAAAGTCATTTGTGTTTTCATTAGAATAGTTATTAAATCTCAAAAACAAAGGAGTAATTTCATCACAACTTTGAGGACAAAAATTTCATAACCAACCACTTTATCTTCCACATGATATTGCAACAGAAAAATTGTTACACATTCAAGGTCTCAGAACAATATTACCTATTTACCTAAGAAATTCATTAGGCAATCAAGATAATAGACTGTCAATTAAGGTAAGAATTGCATCATTCGAGTGAAAGTCGTTTCCGTTTTAACCTACATTTGTATGAAAAAAACTGGCATCATGGATTTATAATAATGAAAAAGTATAAATAAATTAATATCCAACATTGTAATTTTAATGGAATATTAGAAAGCTTTCATGTTATAACCCTGAAAACCTTTACAATAGGAAAATAATATAACCTTAATTGAAAATAGAAGAGAAAGATGTAAAAAAAAAAAGTGTTCAATATGTTATCTATTCTATAATAAAATAGAAAATGTATCTAAATAGATTGATGAAATTTGGGACTCTTTTCTTGCTTCTTTGAGCTTTTCTGAATTTTAAAATTTTTATCAGCTAAGTTCTATGATATCTATTTATCTATTTTTAAAATGTTATGCTGAGAAGATATAAAATAAAAATCACAGATTATAGTGTTGGTACCTTATTATATTACTACTGAAATTGACTATTTGCTAGCTGTAGAGCTGATTCACTTGTTTAGACTGTGTTTTAGCAAGAAACATGGCGTAAGATCTCATCTTAAGATGTGAAAGCAAGGCAACACGGAAATAGATGAGGCTCCAGAAAACAAAAGAAAAAGGAAAAGGAAGTGGTGATTACATTAATCATGTGAAAGTCTTCTTATACTTGCCAATTCACTATTTTCATCACTATTCAAGATCAGATACCAATTTTCTGAAGAAGTGTACAATGCTATTTAAAGAAAATCACCCATAAAATAAGCATAATTCCAAATTTTTCAAAGTATTTCTTCTTGTAGCACTAAATACTTCTTAAGTTCTTATGCTGAAACAATACAATTCACTATGCTTGATTTATGTATTACACAGATGTGGATCTTCATTATGGCTTCCCCAGATTTTGAAAAATAAATCCTTTTTAAAATATTTAATGTTTAAGAAACATTTCTTTCAAACAAAATACATTTACTCTTGAGACTGGTAACAGCATAAATGTTCTCATCTGTGATAGAGGACATAATATTATGGGAAATATTTCCACAATAAAATAATATATAATCAATATATTCTTTATGTATTTATTTATGAGGATTAGGAAGAAAACAATCTTTAAGACACATAGGAGCACACAATAAATGTGACAGACTTGAGTGATGACATAATACTGTTTTGTCTGTGATGGTGACACAAAACAGCAAAGGACACAAAACCGTCAGTCTTCTTGTTTATCTTCTATCTGAAACTAATAAAAGAAGGAAGGTGATTGACAGCATCTAGACATAGACACTGTCTTAGACATACAGTTGTTACATTTTACACATACACAAAAGTACTATCTTGATGGTTTTAAAGATGCTTTACTTCTCTAACTTTCTAAGCTGTCATCTTTATCTAAAAATAATAATAAGGGAATTTATAGTATGATTATACTAAATGTTAAATATTATCCCTCTTAGAAATGACTATTTTTTTCATAATTTGTGAAATTCATGCTGTTATTCATTCTATTAGAAATTATCCTGTTAAAAAATTGCACAAACCTGAATCTGTAAGAAATGACTACTTCTTAATGTACTATCTGTATAGAATGAATACACGTTTGTGCATGCGTGTATGTGTTATATGTGTGTTTGTGTGTATGTATATGTACATATTTATGTGTTCGGGTAGAGAGAGATTAGACCAGTAATGCTGAAAGTAGGAAAGTAGGAAAAGAATAATGGGGACAAATGGAAAAAAAAAAAAAAACAGAAGAACACATAAAATTGAATTTTTTATAATATATATTTTTTTCAAATATATAAATTATTTATTAAAACATTCCTTCAAAACACTGAATATGTATAGAGGAAGTTCCAAAGAAGTAGAAAGTGCCTGTACTGATTTTTAAGAGCCTGCAATTTATTTGAAGGAGACTAAATGTACAGATATAAAATACGTAGGTGATAATTGCAAAGCAACATGAAAACAAGTGAATAATAATGTGGCATAAAATTCATAAATCAGAGCTAGGGATAGAATGTAATTAAATAAGACTCTAATGAATCAAGTTCATTAGAAACTGTTCTAGAAACTTTGAATATGGAGTTAGGACAGTGACTGACTGAAATCTGCAGAAGTATGTTAAATGTCAAAACTTAGCTCCAACAAAAGAAAAGACGGACTCAGTAACAGGGTAGGTAGGTCCAGAAAAGGTAACAGTATCTCAGCAAGCCCAAATATATACTGATCTCTTGCCACCCACACTTATTTTGCCTTTCTTAGTAAAATGTTAGTAATTACTGGTAGGCAAGTAAAACTTGTCCACTTCGGGGTTCTCTGCTACTATTGTTGTTGTTATTATTGTTATTATTATTATTATCATTATTATTATTATTTAAGACGGAGTCTCACTCTGGCACTATCTGGGCTCACTGCAACCTCTGTCTCCTGGGTTCAAGTGTTTCTCCTGCCTCAGCCTCCCAAGTGGGGTTTCTCTTCTTACAGCTGCCTCTGTTCATGGTGTCCCACCTACAAACCTCCCAGTTCCAAAATTCTATTTATTTGGAAAGGCTATCTATCTCATAGCTTTGCATGAAAATATTGCTTTCCACTCTCACTGAAATGCCATATTTCTTGAAATTCTTTAAATATAGTTCTCATTTCAGGTTTATCCGTCTCTATGATTTATTATAGTTTTCTGTGATAATATTGTATCTATTGCAGTTTAAGTTCTGTAAAAATAGTGCTGTGTATTTATCTGCTTCCCTCTCACAGCTTAACTACCAGCTGTGACTTAACACAGCTTAAATCACAGTTTAGACTCATAAAAATATAGACATGGTTATAAGGTTTTCAAAAAATTTCTAGTCATATTATCATTTGCAGAAATAAACTTTTTTTCCACATGAAAAATTTTCAAACATGTTTCTCCTGAAAATGCCATTATAGTGCACTAGTATTTATGTGTTTGTATTCCATTTCTTATTTTACCAATAAACACTCATTCCATCAAGAAAAAGTGATTCAGAAAAACTGTATCAGGATTTCCTCATAAGTGGTTGCAGGAGTTCATATTTTTGCTCCATGCTTTCTTTGCAAACATATAATAATAAAAATATGAAGAAAAAAGCAACACACACACGTTTTATTTGGAGGACCAGTTTTTTAAATAAATAGATAAGCAGAGAAGAACCACATACAATGAGAACTACAGGTCTGCTTATTTGCAGGTCTGAAGTTTGTTCCTAGGGAGTGAAAGAGACTTCAGTGCTCCCAGACAGAAACAGGAGCAGGCATAGAAAGTTCTTGAAGCCAGGGCCTGGAGTGAGCCTCTCCAGCTCTTTGAAGGAAGCTAAGAGTAAAAACTCACACCACCTAGGCTGTGGCTTCAAACAGCTTGCAGGCCTGTAGCAGTGAGAACACAGACACAGCCTTATAATCAAGAACTGACCAAAATGCCTCTCTAACTGCATCAAGATGCCCTGCCTAAAATGTCTTGATTTAAAAAGTATTTCTGAGCTGGAAGCCCAGGGAGTTAAGTGACTGCAGAGATAAGATAACTCTCAACCTCAAGACAGGAAGAGTGAATACAGAGATGGGAAGTGAGGGTTGGAATAAAAAGGAGAAAGTCTAGAAAAAAAAAAAATTCTAGCTTCCAAGGAGTATTCAAAGAAAATTGGATAAAACATAATATTATGTATCAGTTACACAAATAATCTAAAGTGTGTTTAAGATGCTTTCAGTAATAAATGAAGGGATAATTTCCATTAACATAAAGTAAGAAATTACAAAACAAATTTAAAAAGGTCAATATGTAAAGAAGTAATTTTAAATTGTATTAGAAAGTAGTCACTTGAACTGTACTTGGAATTACTAAATTCATTGCTGTTGTTGAGGAATTTAGTGGCAAATCACTCACAAAGATATATTCCAAATAGGATAACAGTTGAGCAATCAGAGGCTAAGCTGACAGCCTTCAGTACATACAGCTAAGAGTAAATCCAGCATAATGGAATGGTATAGTAGTATCATTTCAATAAATAATTGCAGTAACTTTCCCAAAACTGAAGAAATACTTAAGAAGGGAAAGTTACAGGCAAATTTCTCACAAAGATAAATGCAAAGAATACTAATCAAAATATTTAGCAAACTGAATTCGTTAGTGTAAATAGAAAGTAATTCATTCTTACTGATTTGGGTTTAGTCCAGCATGCAAGGTGTTTACAATTACAGAAAAAATAACCAATGAATTTTGATATACTAACAATATAAAGGAGGAAAAGCCCATAACTATCTTAAAGAAGGCATACAAGTATTTTACAAGATTAAGAGCAATCATGATAAAACTCTTATAAAACTTGAAAGAAAAGGGAACTGGTGGTTTTACTTTTCATGCAGATGATCATTCATTCCAATCACTCTCCTAGTTCCTGGACTCTCGTCCTAAGATCCCAGCCTCTACTCTTTCTCAGTCACTCTGCAGATGTGCTCTTTACATTTTCATAAGCAGTACACACAGCCCTTCCATATTCCACACATTCTACTTGCTGACCACCAACTCCCATCCCTCCAGTCCGCTCTCTCTGGGACTCAAATGCAACCAGAACATTTCATTCTTAGATGCTACTACACTTTGATTGTCATTCAAGCCTGTCATGTCCTCTTTTCTGATCTTATTTGGCTTAGATTTCACGCTCCATTGAGCAAATATGTATTATTAAGTGCTGTTTAGGGGTTCCTGGTGGCACATTTTGACCAAGATCACTTTCTGATTCAATCATTTTTCGCTATTATAACAGAATACAGCAGACTGGGTAATTTATAGAGAAAATGATGTACTGGCTCATGGTACTGGATACTGAGAAGTCTAACCTCAAAGTGCTAGTGTCTGCTGAGGTCCTTGTGCTGCATTATCCTGTGGCAGAAGAGCAGAAGGACAAACAAGCGTGTGAGACAGAGAGAAAAAGAGAGCCAAACTCCTGCAATAAATAACCCACTCCTGTAATAAGGGCATTAATCCATACAAGAGGGCAGAGCCCTCATGACTGAATCACCTCTTAAATGCCTCATCTCCCAATGCGATGACACTGGCAATTAAATAACCACATGATTTTGGAGGGGACATTCAAACCATAGCAATCCCTTACATTCCCTTTCAACTTCCTCATCTCCTCACTTAGAAAGACCACATGTGAGTTAAACAGATTTCACACTACTCCCTTATTCATGCCTATAACCTGCGTATAAAATGCTTTCAACTTATCTTAGTCATTCAAGGCCATCAATATGCTTACAATGCCTAAATTTACGTCTCCAGCATAAACCTATTTCCTCAACCCATTACCCATACACTTAACTGACTTAACACCTCTACTGAATACAGAATAAGCAATTCAGAATTAACACGTCCGAAGCAGAGTTCTTGATAACATTTCCTCTCCTAACCAGCTCTTTCAGTCTTCCACGTCTCAGTGAATAACTCCATCATCTAGTTTTTCACGTAAAAAACATTTGAGTTGTTCTTATCCCTCCATTTTTTCAACCACCAGAAAATACATCACCAAATACTAGCAATTGTATAATCAAAATTCAAATTCACCACCTATCATTGCCTCTACTGCTTTCACTATGGACCAAGCCATTCTGATACCTTCCCTGGGTTACTAAACACATCACTCCGTGTTAACTGTACATTTCATCTTATAGTCAAAATCATCTAGTAAGAGTAGTTTGGCTCATATGCATTTTATAGAAAGATAAAATTTGGTATCATTTATATGTGGCAATTAACAGGTTAATTAAAAATAATAATGACAAAAATTTGTTACTATGATTATCCTGGATAAAATAAACATTAATATAATTTTCTGTTGTTTTCATTTGGGGAACTAATATTGTCACCATTGTTCACAATGTGGACTACGTTGGCACAAGCTCGGAAATATTCTGGAAATATAATTCAATTCTTGTAATTCAAAAACTTTTCGTAAGATTTTAACTTCAAAGGTCTATGAAAACTATACAACATAAAGGATACCAAATTGCTTAGAATCATCTAGGTAGACAGATTCTATTCCTCTTATTAAGTTATTATAAAATTATATTTTCTTGATAAGCGCTCAGAAATAAATAGCAGCGAAGTAATTAAAAGGAGAATAAGAAGTACCCTAATTGTGGACTAAAATGGTCAAGTCTTGTACTGCTAAGTAAAATGGTGAAAGTGAATTCATTGATGTAACATGAGACATCATTAGCTAAAGAAAGTTTTGAGAACAAAATACACAGAATTATGATCACAGTGATTTCTCTGACCTTAGTGAAAATAGTTCTGAGAAGCAAGGAATAACTTACATAATTAATTTTTTGCTCATTGTATTTATTAATAAAAATTATTGCAATTGTGCAGCATGGAGTAGATTGAATGGAAGGATGGAAGAGATGTCAATATGAGGTAAGTGATGAAGATGAATGTACATATTTTTGGTACTATACCAGGACATATTATATTAAATTTTCTTTTAAGTTATTTTAATTTATTTATGATATTATTAGCTTTGAATGAATATTTTCTCTTATTAAAATAAATACAAATTATAAAAAATGCAAAATATTCTATCCATCTCCATATATTTTAGTTTGGATGAGGCCAAGAACCATATGTGTTGTATTATTCATTATATCTTAGTTCCTGACAAATAAATATTTGTTACATTGAATTTCTCTTATTACTATCACCATCAACAAATATCCACTGATTAAAGTATAAGCTAATACGTTTAGGATTATATAACCATTTTATCAAAAATGTGTATCTGCAGCCTATTCCTATCCCCTGACCTCCAGAGGATGTACACAACTGCCCACTCCATATCTCCAGTCGCATGTATGATCGTCATCTCCAATTTAACGTGTTTAAAACAGAATTTCCCGATTTCCCTTCCTGAATTTCTCCTACTGAAATTTTCCCCCTCCATTTTATGTCAGCTTCATCCCTTCTCAGGCCATAAACCAGAAAGTCATCCTTGACTCTCATCTTTCTCTCAAATCCTACATCTAACAGTTAACAAACGCTTTTAGGTCTATTTCAACTTACATATCAGGAATTACACATTACAAATTCCTGATATGTAATTGGAAATAGACCTAAATTGGAAATAAGCATTTCTCACTATCTCTACTCCTAACACTCTCCTTCAAGCCACAAATATTTCTCCTATTTTTGAGACTCCTAACTGATCTTTCTGGTTACCTTCTACAGTCTATTCTCAACACAACAGCCAGAGTGATCCTGCCAAAAACTAGCTTATGCTCAGACACTTTCAATGACCTCCTGTCCTGCTCACTGAAAAGCCACATATTCTTTTTTTTTTTTTTTTTTTGAGTCGGAGTCTCGCTCTGTCACCCAGGCTGGAGTGCTGTGGCCGGATCTCGGCTCACTGCAAGCTCCGCCTCCCGGGTTCCCGCCATTCTCCTGCCTCAGCCTCCCGAGTAGCTGGGACCACAGGCGCCGCCACGTCGCCCGGCTAGTTTTTTGTATTTTTTTTTTAGTAGAGATAGGGTTTCACTGTGTTAGCCAGGATGGTCTCGATTAACTGACCTCGTGATCCGCCCATCTCGGCCTCCCAAAGTGCTGGGATTACAGGCTTGAGCCACAGCGCCCGGCCTAAAAGCCACATATTCTTACACCGGTCCACTGCGCTCGGCAGAATCTACCTCTTTGTTACCGTCACTTCTGTGACCTCATATCACACTGCTCTCCCCCAGCTCGCTCTTTTTCAGCCACCTTGACCTTGATGCTGCTCCTCGATGACAGGAGCTATATTCCCACCTCAGAGTGTTTGTGCTTCATTTTGTGGTGCTTTCACCCCTGATAATCCACAAAACAGACTTTCTCACTTCCTTTAAGACTTATGTGACCACCCTAATTGTTATAGTCTGAATGTGTGTCCCCCTTCCTCCAAATTTCATATGTGGAAACCCTAACTCCCAAAGTGATAAAATAAGGAAACAGGGACTTCTAGAGCTAGGATTTGGTCATAAGGTCAGAGCTTTCGTGAATAGGATTAATGCCCTAATAGGCCCTAAAAAACTCTACTCTCTCTGCCTCTCTACACAAGAAGATGGTGCCATCTATGAACCAGAAACCAGGCCCTCACCCGAGACTGGAACTTGATCTTGGACTTCCCAGCCTCCAGAACTGTGAGAAATAAACTTCCACTGTTTATAAGCCACTCAGTTTATATTTTGTTATAGCAGCATAAACAGGACGAAGATACTAAATTTGGTATTGAAATTCCTATCAAACTACCGTATTCCTCTTTCTTTTTTTTCCTCCATATAACAGATCACCAGATAACATAATGCAAATACATATTACTTACTTATCTTATTAGACAATCCCTTCAATAGTCTGTAACCTTATCTTGTTAGATGATCCCTTCAATAGTCTGTAACCTCCATTTAATCCAAGATTTTTGTTGTTTTTGTTCCTTTCTGTGCCTCCTGTGTCCACACTTATTTTGTGTGGCACAAAATAAGTAACCAAGGAATATTTTTGAATGAATGAATGGATTTGCTGCTAAGTATGTAAATAGTATCCATGAATATGTAATAAATATTTTAAAATTATATAGTGTTCAATCATGTTTCTACACTTCAAAATAAATATATAGATGTCACAGGCTCACAATGTAACAGCTGAAAAGAGCTAAAGATATAATAGGTAAAAAATCAATTCAAATATTAACAAAAATAAGAATAGGTTATGTTTTCATAATTTAACATGAATGTATGAAATGGAAATGGGAAAAAATCCCCCTTCAAGGGGAATGATGAAAAATTCATTTATGGCATAGAAACAACTAATATAAATATAACAGTATTTCTTTAATTAATTTATAAGTTTGCCAAAATTCCAACCAAAATTCTACTGATTTTTCTTTCAAAAATTTTGCGAATGAGAACAACATAAAGAGTGACATAAGGAGAACGAAGAAAATGTTTTAAGGTACTGCGAGGACAGTTAATACAGGTAGGTACTGCCCCAGCAAGGAAAGTTAGGAAAAGCACTTCTGAGAAAGTATTGATTGAAATTAGATTTGGAGAAGGAAGACTAAGAGTCAACAAAGTGAGAGTGTTTGAGGGTGGAGGATGAGTGTCTAGTGAGAGGAATTTGCAGAAATGTTTAATCACATAGGAAAATGATTACATCACTTAGAAAAGCCTATCTTGGCCAGGCACAGTGGCCAAGCACGGTGGCTCACTCCTGTAATCCCAGCACTTTGGGAGGCCAAGACAGGTGGACCACTTGAGCAGCAGTTTGAGACCAGCCTGGCCAACATGGTGAAACCCCGTCTCTATTAAAAATACAAAACAATTAGCCAGGTGTGGTGGCACATGCCTGTAGTCCTAGCTACTTAAGAGGCTGAGGCAGGAGAATAACTTGAATCCGGGAGGCAGAGGTTGCAGTGAGCCAAGATCGCACCACTGCACTCCAGCCTGGGTGAGAGAGTGAGACTCCATCTCAAAAAAAAAAAAAGAAAAGAAAAGCACAAGATAGCTTGTATATATATCCAATTATGTTTACATACAGAAAGAAACACTAAAATGACAATAGGGTTAGTGTGTGAGTAATGGGTTGTGAATAATGTTTATTACTTTTTCATCATTTCTATACTTCTCAAACAGTATACAATGAGAATATTTTGTAACAAATGTCACAAAATGAAAAGGTTTGTGGCTGAGTCCTTCAAATATCTTCTGTTGTTTGAAGGTATTAAAAATTGTAGCTCACGCTGAGTTAAGCTCACTCATTTGGGATATCAGGAGCATCCATTTGTTTACTAAACTATCAAATAGGCTGTCTTGTTACTCTTTTTCTATATATCATAGTAGCAATAAGCCACTCCATGCTAAGCTTTGGCACATGATTAATGTGTCAGCATGTAGGTGCTTTAGTGGCCTTTGGCATTCTATTGCTAAAGGTGAATTCAGCGAAGTCCAGCAACGTGCGTTTGCCAATCCCATAAAAATGCAATATAAACTGTTGACCTGCCAGTGCATATAGCAGTGAGTAAAGTGTAATTGTATTCAACTCACATACTTCAGGTAATAAAGGAATAGTTTATTATCATTGCAGGTGCAGAAACCTGCCAACATTTCAGCCATCTGGGCTTCCTCAGGGCAGTATACGAGTAAAATATGTGAATGAGACATGTGAGTTGAATTCAGTTTTACTCATTTTTTTCCTGTTATGGGCTCGAAAGAAACTGCATTAAATATTTTGCAAAAGTCATCTGCAATGTTAGTTTACTTTAGAAAGCCATCAACTTTTAGTAATTTAAGCCCATTAGTTTTCTCATTGAAGTGCTTGTGTCTGAATGATAATGGGTGTTCAGATGGCATTTTATAACAAGAGAATTGTGTTAAATGTAATATAATCGGATAAACAAAGTTATAATTCCTCAGGGGTTAATGAACAATCTATCTTTTAACATGTTTCATCAAATGTGATATCAAGTCACAGAGATCCTATTCATTAGCAGTTAAGCATATGCTATCACAACTTATCAGACTATTTCACCGTTAGTAAAAGACACTAGACTATCTCATAGCTAAAGGCAGAGATATTGTGTGAGACTCCACACTGCAATTTTACAGCCAAAACATGTTTATTTCACATCAATGAGTTGTCGGATTTGTCCCCACTGCTAACACAAAACTAAGTAAAATGATTAGGACTGAAAGTTAATGGCAGGGTCAATAGTCCCCTTATTATTATATTCCCTTGGTAACTAATTACTTACAATCACCCAAAATAAGGGAATTAAAATTAGATTTTTGTTTTGTTTTGCTCTGACTGACAATGCAATTGTTAGTAAACAAAGATGTTTATTCTGTTTTTCTTTTTAATCTGCACTGCTGATGGTGGTAAAAATCCAATTCAATTAAATTTGAACTATTTTAATGATAAAGAAAACAATGACACCAATAGCTTCTCATAGAAATAATGTTAAGTGCTAAGATCTAAGTTTGTGGGAACAACTATTATAAGAACCAACTGTACTCTCTCCCCACCAGTTTGTTCTTTCTGTCCCTTTAAATGAACCAGGAACACCTACACAGTGAGCCTGGGAGTTACCCAACACTTTGGGAGGCTGAAGTGGGAGGATTGCTTGAGCCCAGGTGTTCCAGGATGCAGTGAGCTATGACGACACCACTACACTCCAGCCTGAGCAACAGAGTGAGACTCTATCTCGAAATAAATAAACAAATACGTAAAAAGGATAAAAAGAGTTTATAGTAGGCACGGAAGACTCTGCCACAAGTATTCTCTAAACCTTCACGGTTAAACCCAAGATTCCCTAGGTATTTCCTGGGGCTATAGGACATCTTGGCTAGTATCTTGACTCCCTGGCATGTGGTCCCTTAGCTTGTTTATTTTGACCCACCGTTGACCTCAACCTCTACAGTGAACTGAATGTTTCATTCTGCTCAAATGTCGTATGTTGAAATCCCAGCCTCCTAATGTGACGGTATTAGGAAGTAGGGCCTTTAGGTGATCAGAGTGGAACCCTTATGAATGGGATTAGCGCACTTATAAAAGAGACCCCAGAGACTTATCTCACCCTTTTTGCGCAATGTGAGGCTATAATGAGAAAACAGTGGTCTACAACCTGAAAGAGAACATCACTAGAACCCAACTATGCTCTTACCCTGATTTTAAACATTCAGTCTTCAAAAGAAATAAATAAATCTCTGTTGCTTGTAAGTAAATTAGTTTCTGACACTTTGTTATGGTAGACTGAACCAAGATAATATCCTTCCGAAAATGTTTTGCATGGTTTATCCCACAATGCTGATTTGCCCATCCTACCCTGACACAAAATGGGAGAACATAATTTTTTACTTAATTTCCCAAGCAGTGACTCTTTATTTATCTTAAATGTGACTTTTAGGCAAGTTTTTGTTTTATTATATTTATATAGACAAGCACAATGGGATAATTCTTCATTTTGTATTTCAGAGTACCAAGAGTTAATTCAATTGAACATTTTTCAACATATTATTTAATATCAAACCCTAAATTAACTCATTTTGCATTTTGCCATTTCCAAACAATTCATTATTAAGCATAATATGTTGATGCCTGTAATCCTTGACCACGTTTCTGATAGTAATTTAACAGTATAGAACACAAAGAAAAGAAAATACTAAATCATTTATGACGCTTCTGAAGAAAAATTAGGTAGCATATAGTTTGAGATAATCTACTACTAAGGGAAAAGTGTTCAGCCAACTTAGGTAATTAAATAAGTCATGTTTACAGCAGGTTTAGAGAAACTGGCCAAAATCCAATAGATCCGTTATGAAAGAGTACAGAGTACTTAACTAAATATGTGCTATTTTCCTTTATAACAATTATAGAATGTGGGTTCAGCACCTGAATAGAGATAAAATAGATTAACATCGATTTCTGAAAGGAATAAACCTAAAATATTTATGCAGTAGTAAACTAATAAGTTATATGTAGAATAAATATTCTATTCTAAGTTATATAGTAGAATAAATATGCATGTTTATAATGTCTACATAAGTGGAACTACACAAGCTTTATACTGCCTCACTGCCAATAACCACTAAACTCTAGCAAAAAGAAGAATCTCTTCATTACTATAAATGGAACAGTGTCATTCCAAGAAATGTATAAGAGGGTTGGGAAATTAAAGAACGAGCATGAACCAATGCAATGTTGCATTGATTTCCATCTTAATTAACCTGTAAATAGTGTATAATTAGTTAAGATTAAAATTTTATGGGCCAGGTGTGGTGGCTCATGCCTGTAATCCCAGCACTTTGGGAGGCCAAGGCAGGTGGATCACGAGGTCAGGCGATTGACACCATCCTGGCTAGCACTGTGAAACCCTGTCTCTACTAAAGATACAAAAAATTACCCAGGCGTGGTGGTGGGCACCTGTAGTCCCAGCTACTTGGGAGGCTGAGTCAGGAAAATGGCATGAACCCAGGAGGCGGAGCTTGCAGTGAGCTGAGATAATGCCACTGCACTCCAGCCTGGGTGACAGAGTGAGACTCTGTCTCAAAAAAAAAAATTATTATTATTATTATTATTATTATATATAATATATAAACAATTCTTGACATCTTTACTGAAATAAATAATATTTTGTCAAAGTGTCTTGAATAAATCCCACATTATGTCAAAAGGGAAGATTGAAAATCTATATGATATATCACTGGATTAGAACCTGCTGGAATTTAATATGAAATGTTTAATTAACAAGGGAAGAGCAGCGTCATCAGTGTGTAAAGACATGTGCATATTTTATTTGTTAGGCTCCTCTGAAGGGCAGTGCATGGTACCCTCAAGAAATAGTTTAGAGGGCTGCTTGGGGTGAGGAGACAGACCAAAGGACAAGCCTGAGAGCAATAGGTGCTGATTTTACTGTGCTCTAGTGAGGGTGTTTCTTGCTCATTGAAGGCCACCTTGTTTGTTGGGCAGCAAATTGAGTGGGATAGGAAGGTAACAGATGGGGCAAAACTGTGTAGGTCTGGAGAGTGGAGGAAAGGATGTTGTAGGAAAAGGGAAGAGGAGCCTGAAGATCAGTTGAAAATCTCTTGGGTTGTCATGGAAGGTAAGAGACCTTTGATGAGGTCTGATAAAATGATTCCTGTGGGCATAAGATGGAAACTTCTCCCTCTTACTATGGAATAAGTCAGTAAATTCTACATAATGTATTCAAAAGTAGAATGTTCTAGGCCAATGTGGAGAGTTACGAAGGTCTTCTCATTTATGTTGTTAAACGGAAAATAAACAAAGAGTACAGGCGGAGATCTGAGTTACAGACGTGACACACTTACCCACATTATTTTTTAGTGTGTTTTTTTAAAATTGTTTTATCATACTTTAAATTCTGGGATACATGTGCAGAACATGCAAGTTTGTTACATAGGTATACACGTGCTATATATGGTTTGCTGCACCCATCAACCCGTCATCTACATTAGGTATTTCTCCTAATGCTATCCCTCCCCTTGTCCCACAAACCCTGACAGGCCTAGTGTGTGACGTTCCCCTCCGTGTGTCCATGTGTTCTCATTGTTCAACTCCCACTTATGAGTGAGAACATTTGGTGTCTGGTTTTCTGTTCCTGCGTTAGTTTACTGAGAATGATGGTTTCCAGATTAATCCATGTCCCTGTACAGGACATGAATTCATCCTTTTTTATGGCTGCATAGTATTCCATGGTGTATAGGTGCCACATTTTCTTTATCTAGTCTATCACTGATGGGCATTTGGGTTGGTTCCAAGTCTTTGCTATTGTGAACAGTGCTGCAGTAAACATATGTGTGCATATGTCTTTATAGTAGAACGAATTATAATCCTTTGGGTACATACCTAGTAATGGGATTGCTGGGTCAAATGGGATTTAGAACACCCACATTATTTTTATAAGCACTTTTAGAGTGGTTGTGGAATATACTGAAAGAATTCCAGTCTGCTATCTACTTATTGAATGGCCAGGATAAATAAGTAAGTACGTACTTTCTACAGTGCTTTTTAATTTTTAAAAAAGTTTATCTCTAAAATAACATCATGTCCTACTATATCCTGGAAAAAAGAGAGTTCTGGAGTCAGTTGACCACGTATGCACCTGTCTCCTTTCCTACGTTGTAAAGTTTTTAATATGCGCTGGCTTATCATTACACCACCACAAAGCTCAGGACTGTGTCTTTCATATTTATACCCTTAAACATCTACTAACTATAAGAAGTAGGTTAGCTCAGGAAAACGCCAGCTTTAGTAATGACCGGGAAAAATCTGTTCCGCCTTTTCCTAAGTGGAACTTCAAGCACTGCACTATTTTGATTACTAATAACATTTATATATTATTTTAGTTTCCTTCTTTTTAAATTTTCTATTACAGAGATCTAAATAAACTATTGTTTATTTTCTCATGATTTCTCTTAAACAATTATGCAAGTATTATTTTTTTCATCTCATGGAAATTTCTAATTTTGGTTTTATTTGAGAAGCATTTCATATTTCACAAAGTGGCTCACTCTTTCTCTCTTTTTCAAAGTATTACATATTTACAAGTGGAATAAAAGGAAAGTAACCACGCATGTCATGCATGTCATGCATGTCATGGCCATTTTAATTATGACATCCTAGCAATTTAATAAACTAAGTTAAGATAATTATTAGTTTATTTTATAATTTGATACATTTAAGGCTTTGATATAACCTTTCCTTAATAGACTGTAATTTTTGACGTTCAAAAAATTAAAAACTGAAATACTTAAAATACATAAATATTCTATTCACTATTATTATTTCTTAGATGTTCTGTTCCCCTTCTTCTTCTTCTATTTGTTGTTGGTGGTGTTGTTTTTGTTGCTTCCCCCCACCCCTTGGTTCCTAATGCTTCTTTTAATATATACACAATGGGTCATGTAGAAAATGTAAATTTCTTTCTGTCTGTGATGTTTAATTGCTCTTTCTCAGCTGCTCAGTCATCTAGAACGTCTACTTATGGTTTTAATTACTGTTAATGTTCTAATGACAATGCTGGCAGAGAAATAATTTTTTTAAGAAAGATTGTTCAAAAATAAATCACTGTCCCAGGTGTGGTTTTAATAGTTGCTACCTATATCCAGGGATGTATGCGTAAGTTTTAAATACTATATTTTGATTTGTTTTAAAGTAAATATTTAAACATACATTTTATCTAAATGACAAACTTTTTAGATCCAAAGAGAATAATTATCAGCAGTTTACATCCATGAATTGATTCAGCAGAAAAAATATTGATCGAATGTTTTATGCCAGGTGCTGAGTTAGATGATGGGGCTATAAGGAGCGAACTTCCCAGAAAGAGTAAATCATCTGTAAGCAAATAAGTATAATTCAAAGTGTACAGGTTCTGTTCAAAAGTATGTGCAAAGTATGATGATAATAAAATTTTAGCTAAAAAGAGTCACAAAATACAATTTAGTTATAAAAGGTTTTGCATGTCTCTTTTCTTTGGCTTTAACCTCTAAAATTATGTTCCTAGATTTACAGTGTCTTCAAATTTGTATTATATCCTTGTCCCCATCCTTGTATACTGATACATTTTTTTCTCTCTCTCAATATTGCTTGTTAAATGTTTAAAAATAAATTAAATTTCATGACTTTTTTGAAGACAGATTGTGGAACTATTCAATCCAACCAATGTATCTCACTTTAATATCCATGAATTAATGATTATTTATTTAATGTCCATTAGAGTGTTACACATCTTAAAGGACCTGAAAGAAGATTAAGATGAGATCTTTGGAACCAGCTATCAGTCTTCTGGATAGAGCAAAAACAAATTTACATGTCTCCTTAAAGTCTCTAATCCATTTATCTATTAATTCATGCATGCATGGAACAAACATTTATTGAGTGCCTATTATGTACTTGGAGCAGTTATAGGCACAGTATTTTATATCCAAGAAAGCAGTGTGGAGAGACCGACTAATATATAGATTGCATATTTAAAAAGTAAAAATGCAGTAAACACTTAGTACTCTCTGTACAGAATAAACGAAAATCCAACTCATTACAGATCAGAAAAACTGTATGTTAATGGAAAGAACAGTTATTTTAAAGGCATTTGCGGTAATACAGATAAGCTTCAGACCTCCAGATCCATGTAGGTATATAAAATTGTCATATAGTTGTATTACAAGAATCTCAAACTTAAGAAACAGTTAAAATAAACCACTTAATTACTCAGCCTCCTGTCCACCCAAATCCTTCTGACAAACATTTGTTCTCCTTTGTTCTTCATTAAATCACCAAACAGCATCCCCATCACCTAAGTTGTTCAAGGTGAACATCCTTGGTGTCTTTCTTTTCTTCATTTCTTATATACATAGATCTATAGATTCTACTTCTGAAATCTCTCTAGATTCTGTCTAGTTCTGAATATCCCATCTGCCACTACTCTACTCTGAGTTTAGCTAACTGTTTTGTAGCTTTCTCGTCTCAGTTAAATGTAGTTTTGAAGAGACACCAACATTCACACTATAGTATCTAGTATGACAAAGTCTTTGATAGTAGAAAACTGATTTCAGTAAATATATATTAAGTTGTGCTTATTCTCGGACTTAAATTCAGGAAAAATGATAAAGTAACTGGAATAAGAGAATAGAAATATTTTCATTTTCTTTGTATTTTAAAAAGTGATACAAAATTTGGTCCCAAAAAGTGTTCTGGTTCCTAAGAGGAGATTTGAATTGTTTTACAGACCCCAGACATTAAAAGTGGCTGGACTTTCACCCTTGTTTGTAAAGTGATTTTACCTGAAAAGTCAAATAGTAGAACAACTGTGAACAATTTAGGAAAACCACTCTGACAGAGAATTCCCAGCTGGCAAGACCTTCACCTTCCTCTGCTTATTTCAATGAATCATGAGAAACAATTGCAAAATGTCACAACTGTCCTCTAGCCTCTAAATTTAAACAGGAAATAGCTCATTTAATTATGAATTTTCTTGTAAAACATACTCAAAAGCATATGTTTATTTTAAACAGACACAATTAAAATGTTTTAGTGTGTCCCGTAACTTTGGGGGCATAAAATAACTAAAAAGTTTAGAGTGGGGGAAAGACTTTGAGGGTTGCATTGGAAGTGCCATGTATCTAAATTTATATGCAAGAGAGGACTACTCTCAACTGGTTCACATTGTAAATAAGACCCTTCCCCCCAGAGAATTTTGAATGTCCCTCCCATGCTACAGTGTGCTAGAGGTCTTAGCATCCAGTAAAGGACTGCAAAAACTCAGATTAGCAAGACAGAGTGACTATATTCCATTTACAGGCAACCAACCATGCACAAAACATATTGGAAGAAATATTTGCTTTCACAAAGCTTTCTCAAAACACTAAGATTAAACTTATAAAATAAACCTTTCCGCATTCGAAGATGCAATAATAAGAACTTTATGCAAATAGAAATAACTCAGAGATAACAGACACCCACACACAGGCACAGGGTATAGAGCACTTCAACCAACAAAGAGAAAGGACCATCTTATGACAAGAATTGCAACAGACCAGAAGAGACAGCAGTTACGTAGCTGCACTGATCAAGTTTGCCTTGCTTTTTTATATACCATGATTTGTTTTACTGTAACCTGCAGGCACAGTGATAATAATCCTTTCAGCCCTTTTAAGGCAGATAGAGCCTCTGGACCTATAGTTTCCAGCCACAAGCAACCTTATCTATTTACACTAGTTTGTTGCCATATAAGTATTGCCATTTTCTATCTGTGTCAAGACCTGAAAATATTTGAGAAGTATTGAATTAATGAAGAGTAAAATATACGAAGTTTTCATTCCTTTTTACCAATTCTTTTATTCTTAACAGTTCTTGATGGTGTCCTGAATTAAAAATACCTTCACTTATATTCGTGTACATTAGTGTGTCCCAAACTTTAACATCTGCCTGTTAAATCATTTCCTTGGTGATACTGTTTGCAAGAGTTTTTGAGAGCAAAGTCTCTGAGAAGAACTATATCTAATTTATTCCTTGTACTCTTAAATCTAGCATTTACTAAATTTGAGCACACCCTATCCCAGAGTATGGCTATTAAAGTCAAGCCCCAAAATATTCCACAATAAGAAGAAAAACAAACAAATAAATCATCTCTCTAGCTTGGAAATTCTGGTGCTAAACACCAGGAGTGGCTTATATATGATGATTAATACTCACAATGTGGTGTTCATGATAGCTAACCAGGTAAATAACACAGAAAGCTGTTTTAACAGGGTTTATGTTTAATAAGATAAAAATGTAATTGTGTTACATTCACAATATTAAATTAAGCGTGACTTTTGCCAAATTCTGAAGTTAAAAGTATTTTTTGGGAAAAGGTTATTGAAACTCCAGATACATTTTACAAGAAAAGAATGTTGTTTTTTATTTAGAGTAATTCATTTTGGACTAAAATTCTTCAGAAAATAGAAATAGCAAATTCAGTAAACAGTAGCATATATACGACTCCTCAGGTAACAGTATTTGTTCAAAAGGAGAACATCATGAGTTTATTATTGTTGAAACAATATAGCTCTAGGAACGTATATAATCTTACTGATTTTTCATAATATTACTAAGACTGACAGTAATCAGTGAACTGGCCAATAGCATTTCCTGCGTATAAATACGAATTTGACTCACGTTTATGTAACACAACTGTGACAGAGGTGGCTTGCTGTCCTCCTGGAATCCAGGTTCCTTCTGCCATTCTCTGGAACTGTTTCTAGGAAGCAGTGGCCCAGAGACATTACATCCCACAGTTCCTTTTCATCTGTTTGGGCCATGTGAATAATTTTTACTTGTGGGAATATGAGAAATATAGACTGCCTGGATTTATATCTTGACTCTGTCAATTTTCAGATGTGTGAATTTAGTAAAAGTATTTAAATTTGTTGTAGCCTCAATTTTATTCATCTGTAATACAGACTAATAAAAAATTCTGTTTCTAGTTTGTTTGTGATGAAATGAAGTAGACCAGTGCCTGACATTTAGTCAGTAACATGAAGTTGTTCATTAAATAAAATCAAAGGAAATATTTATCCATAATTTCTTCCAGTTATTCTATTGTATGTGTTTCTTAAATTCGGGTTCAGGGAAAAATCATTTAAAGACATTATTTAGAAAACATAGTAAAAATAAGATTTACTTTGTTTTTTATTATGACTGAAAGTTAAGAACTCAAACCAAAATGAACCATGTACTAACACAGGTGGTAACTTAAAGATTGCCAGAAAATAAAATGCAATTATAGTAAATATTTTATTTCATTAACACACAATTATCTTAAATTAATTTTTGCACAACTCAAAAAACTCACTGAAAAATCAAATTCAGGTTGTTCCACTTTTTAAAATTTTGATTATTTTATGGTTTAATTGTCTCCTTCTCGAAATGTTATATTGCATACTACTAAGAGAAATATAAATGCATCTAGCTGAATACACATTTTAAAATATAATAGGAGAAATAAGGAAAATAATAAAATCACACCCTAACTTTTGTCTTATAAGACTGGGATGAGACATGATGAATCCAATACTGAGATAGGAATTATTAATAATTGGTGCATATACTAAAAATATACATTTTTTAAGTTGTAATGGAAGAATTATCTGAGATAAATACATTTTCTTGCTGATCTACTCTGTTTTTATTAGCTCCCCCAGCCAATCCAGGTAGTTCATTAGGTATTAGCTAATATGCAATGAGAAAAATGTTACATAAGAGAAGCAATCAATATTAATTTTAAAAATTTATGAGTATAAAAAGAAAATCAACTATTGAATGATAAAAAATGTATTAATCCCATATAGAAAATTAAACAAGGTGGCAGTTATGTGATTTATTTTTATCAAATAACTAATAAATTAAGTAACTTAAGACATCCTAACACAAGACTAGAAAAAAATAGGCGGCTAGAACTAGTTCAGCCAAGAACAGCAGTAGATAAAAGCATATTTATATCTCTGAGTAGCAAATAATTGATAATCTAAACTTTACCTTCCTCAGAGTTATAGCCCTAAATTAATTAAAAATATAATTTTTTATCCATTAATGGACCTTTTAAGGGATTCTGGCTTTCTTTAATGTCAACAATATGATAGAAGCTTATACCCAAATCCTTGTTTGACCAACTCTTTCACTCTTTGTGAGAATGATTTGACAGTTTCTAGTGTACCAATAGGTACTCTAAAGCAAATATGTAGCTCATTAAAATAGAAATGACAGGAGATATTTTTGCATTTTAAACAATTATTTCTCCAACAACATTTTTAAGATTAAGTAATTTAAGTAATTTTAAGTAATAAAATTCACCATTGTGCAAATGAACATTTCCCAAATAAAGCACTTGGAAACTTTAAAGCTTCAATTCTGATGCCGTATTTTTCTGAAATTCTGCCATGTGCTAATCAGTGGGTAGGTGATTTCCTAGGTTTTCCCAGCAAATCTTACCTAGATCACTACAGTGAAAATCGTTGACTTTTTAAGATTCATGCCGATACCAAATTAATGGAAAAGTTATCATTGATGACTCATTGTTTTTGTTTTGCTTCACTTTGCTACTTAAGCAGATAAAAAGCCTCTTAATGTGTTCTAGATTTTGTTGGTGATAATAGGCTAACAAATCCATAAGGTGCATAAATTAGTAGACTAGAGTGAAATTTATTAACAGCCTGGAACACTCCTAATATCAGTATCATTACTGGGTTTTGCCTTAAATTACATCAGTAGTTCCCTTGAAGCCCATGGTGCTGGCATGGAAAACAGTGTGACTTGCAAATAATATTGATTCCTAGTGCTTTGGCAATGAAATTCAGCAGTCCTATCAATTAAACAAATGCCATCTTAATCCTACCCTCGTTTTGGTGGGGCTCTATGCTTGTCATCATACTCACTCAATGGCCAAAGGAAAAAATAGATGCAAAATCTTACATTTTAATTTATTTATTTAGAAATGGTATCTCACTCTGTCACACAGACTGGATTACAGTGGCATGATCATAGCTCACTGCAGCCTTGAACCTCTGAGCTCAAACAATCCTCCTGCCTCAGTCTCCCAATTACCCTGGACTACATGCATGCACCACCACATTGGTTAATATATATATATATATATTTTTTTTTTTTTTTTTTGTAGAGAGAGTTTGACTATGTTGCCTAGGCTGGTCTTAAACTCCTGGTCACATGCGATCATCCTGCCTCAACCTCCATAGTGCTGGGATTACAGTTGTGAGCCACCACACATAGCCTTAATCTTGAAATATATTTTAATTTTTGCTTAACTGCAAATATTTGCATACCCTTAAAACTCAGTATTTTGGGCAATGTCTTTTCTGAATAACCTGACTCCTGACGTGCAAACCCATGCATTCTAGGTATCTCCAACCTGGAAAGCTAAGAATTGGCATATAAGAAATTGAAACAACCACAAACAAATCTGCCTGTCCCAAGTGTTCCTCTATACAACTCTGTTGCTCAGTCATCCTACAGTACAGTGGGCGCGTATCATATATTGACTGAATGATTAAGCAAATAAATGAATCTTCGCTTTTCTAAGTTAAGTATTTAGAAATAGAAATATTAAATGGAAGGCTAGAAAATATTCCAAATAGTCATATTTTTACTAAAAATGCAGTAATGTCTCTATTATTAAAAGCCTTCTATTCTTATGACCCTATGTGTTCTGAAGTTTGATACTTTATATAAAATACATAAGAGTAATAACATTTCAGAATTCAAAGGGCTTTGCAGAACTCCTGAGTCTCTCCTATGAGAAGGCTGGCCTGTGCTTTCTTTTATTTGGAATCCTCCTCTGTCCTAGAATATCCCAGGCAGACCCACCACCAACCCCAGTAGAACCCCAGCTCTGTAGTCATAAGAGTTTAGTATGATCTCAAGGCCACCAGTGTAGCCTGATACCAGGATAGCACCAAATGTCAGAGCTACCATCACCAAAGCATCCCTGAAGAGAACCAAATCTTCCGTTCAGATTTCTAAACACAATGTTAAAAGTAATACAGTTTCTTAAGATTTGTTTTATCATCTCTCATTTCATACACTGTCGCAGTATTCTGTAAGACACGTATGGTGGATATAGGATTAATGACAGCCTTAAGGCCCATTCAAACATCCCGTGGGGCCTACCCTGTGTGCCACTTAGCACATGATATAATCTAACTTGGGGTTTTCCAACTCTGGCCTGGGATTACCATGTCTTTATGACAATAAGACCTAAAAACTTTGGTTGCCCTGCAGAGGAAGCCACCTCAACACAGAGATTGTTCATGAATGAACAATCTTAAAGCTTCATGAATCTTAAAGTTTAACTTTACAGGAATAGCTTAAACTTCCTTTATGAAAGAAACATCTGGTAAATGATCTGGATTGAACATAGTTATAAGAAAGGAGAAGGAATTTTCCAAACTCTGAGAATGGTCTCGAGAGAGAGATCTTCCCAGTGAGTTGATCATCTGACTCCTGACTGCATCTGTCTCAGCTTACCAGCCTGTCCTGCTATCTGTCTTGTAAGAGCCATGCCACAATAAACTGCTTGGACATCAGATGGTGCCTTAAACAGTCTGCACTCCCTGGGTGCTAGTAATATCTAAACTAAGAGCATCAGGTTTGTTTTTTAAGTAACCGCTCCCCACACACACATACACTCCCATGAAACTGCACTTTCTGAAAACGTTTATAATAGAAATTCTTGCTCAAGTCTATCTGGAACATTGTCGAACACGTTTGCATTAGAGTTTCTCCTGGTGTTTTAGCTTCTGTTGTTTACCTGGAGCATTAACGTGATCTTCGAATGCACTGCTGAGCTTGGAGAAAAGCCAGCTTACACATGTATTAATGATAATCTTACATATAGTTAATGAACATTTTTCTCTCTATTTTACTCATATTTAATTAAAGTGATGAGGGAACATCGAATTAGATATTTATTATTGTTGAAAATAAACATAATGGGATGGTTACAAAGCCTCATATAAATATGTATTTGGAAAAAATTGTATTCCACCTTACTTTAAATAAAAAGTATAGGACAAAGTTTGAAATAGGTAGTTAATATCTTGCTTCATGATAAAAGTTAAAGAATCACCATATATCCTATTGTAACTTTCCACTAAAGAGAGAAAGAAAAAGTTGGGGGTGGGGTTGGGTAGGAGGAAAGAGAGACAGAGAAAGACCATGTTCTTAAAGACAAAGATACATTACTAAGGCTGGGGTTAGATGGCAATGCTTCTGCTATTGATTTCCATGCACTTAAAGTCAGCGAAGAAAGCAAAATATTATCTAAATGAAATAAGATTTTTCAATTTCATAAATGGATTCTAAATACAATCTCAAAACTGAAAGAATTTTAGCTATTATTCCATGTTTTTCCAAAATGCATTTTTCAAAAGATGTTTCTAGTGTATCGGCAGCTTCCAAAGCCATGACAATGCTAAACATTTAATCATGGTTATACAGTTTCCTTTTTCTATTTCCTATGCAAATATACATAGGTACTACTAGCATATAATTACAATTATTTATTTGTGTTTTGCTTTTACAGATAGCACCTGTAACGGGCAGTTATATGAATGCATGCCCACAATTGTGTATCTTTTTAAATATTTTTAATCTGCTCTCTAATGTATAGGAATCAATGCTAAATAACTTTTGTGTATAGTATCTACTAATTTCTGAGTCTGACAGCTAATGAATTTAACTATATTTATGGAGATAGGTGCCTCCTATAAGAAGTTAACAGTAAGGGCAAAATCATGATAACTGAACGAAAGACATACGATTGAGTTTAATAAACAGAGGAGAAGTTGAATTAAAATATAGAGGACACCCTCTCTTTATCCTCAGTCCTAAATGGGATCTGCAGAGAAGGAAGGGGGTGTGGAGATATGGCTTCCCTGCTTCCTAACCTTGCCCAGAAGACATGTGATGGTACCTCATCTGTAGAAAAGCTTTCTGAAGGAAGTTTAGATTTGAGATGAATTTAAGAGACTGTGGACAGGAAATTCGTTGACGCAAGAAGATAGGTCTTATTGATCCAAGTCTAGTTTTCCACGAAGCTTTGACTGAAAAAATAAAAGTAAGAAAATAGCAGCTGTCCTGGTCTGAAATGGCAACATTTCCTGAAAGAGGGTTGAGGAAGACAGGCAAACATAACTTGCATTCAAGCAGAACAGTTTATTTTTTCTACCACTTCAGCTGTTGTTCCTCATCTCCAGAGGCTGCCAGCCTCAGCCATTTGGGAAGCCACAATGGATCTATTCTAGTCAATCCTCTTGTGGGTTAGGTCATTAGACCAGCAGTGTGGGACTTCCCAGAACAGATTTTCCTTCCAGTGCGGATTTGTTTTACTCTGGAGCAATACGCAAAGAAACTAACCACGAGGGTTCATCGTGAATGTTTTCTTGGTAGACGTTTTTAACCTCTGCAGCAGCTGCAGGATTGGAAAATGTATGCATTAAAGCAATTATTTTTTTAAATGGAAAAGCATAACATACCAGCAATGTGAGCATGATAAAGGGGTTTGTTACAAAAAATAAAAACACATTAAAATTAGTTACGAGACAGAAACTATGATTTTACAAATCACAAGCCCTGACTTTTTTTTTTTAACAATATTATAAGGGATTCTCAATAAAGGCATACCAAGGAAATTAGACAAATTACAATCATTTGAAATTCAGTCACAGAAAGATATGATAGAATTTATGATTCTCTGCTTAAATATTAAACAAAGAAAAATGTTATATGCAGGCATCTCTTGCTATATAGTATATTTATTGCTATATTTATTGCTATATATATATATGAATTAAAGTCTGTTAATCCAAATAAATATGTTTTTTGAACCTTAATGATGTGTGCTACCAATATTGTGTCCCCTACTCGTCCACCCCAACAGCCACAAACCTGGATTGGTTGGGTAGAATTAAAACCCAAGGGTGAAAGAAGCAAGCTGTCAGACTTCAGTTTAAAACAAGTACTTCAGGACTAGCTGAGAACAGTGTGGACTCCCTTTGAATATAGGGAGTTTCCGCTAACAGGAATAGTAAAAAAAATTTGAATGAACATTTAGAATAATAATATGGAAATGAAAATAATATCAGAAAGATGATAGGACTAAATAAACTTTAAGCTTCTTAAAATACAGGGTTCATCTTTTTTAAGCAAGGTATTGTAAATTCATAAGGCATTGGGCTTGTGACTCCTCTCTAGCTCTCTTATATTACACTACTCCTCTACCTCCCCATGCTGCCTGATACATAATTCTAGCCCGGCACTGAAAATGTTTTTAAATATTCACCTAAAGGATACCATTACCTGTAATGTTCAATTTTAAGTTTTGCGATTGTCAATTTTATATCTGAAAAGTTTCATGCCATCAAAAGATTATAACATAATATTGAATATAATCAATTCTCTAATTGGGCATTTACTTTTCTTCCACTGCACTCCAATCATTCTGCAATATTGATTATTGTATTATTATTATTGCAATTATTGTAATCTTATAACATGAGTTATAATATTGAATATTATAGACAAATTTAGAATCACTGGTATTTGAATTCAGTAGTAAAAAATATGATATGTAGTTGCTTTCAGCTTCTTTTTTGGGTTTTCTTTTTGGTAGTATTTAGAACTTTTAAGTCACTACATATGTCCAGTTTATAATTCAATTCGTATGAATAAATAAGAGTTAATGTTTCATTTCATATAAATTTATATAATTATTTTAAAGTTCTAGCTATATAATTAAAAAGTCATAAATATATCTTGCCTGTTAAAATTGCATTAATTATTATATAGGCTACTCAAAAATACTTTGAGTAGCATTTTATCCTAAGGGATATTGCAAGTAATAGTTGGGTTCACTGAAACAAAATGAAAAATGGATATCTGAAAAGGGAATACAGGTATTCTGTGTCATATAATTGAATACATGGAGTGTTAATCAGCTTATTTAATTGAATTGAGTGACCAATTAGAATCCTAGATGTTTTAAATAAATCATTTAGCACCTTTAAAAACTGAAAATAAAATTATATCATACTTTTTAAATAATCAGAATTATAAGTATATGAGTACATGAGAATATTCTTGATGCAAATGAAAAGGCTACGTGTTACCACAATTTAGTATTATTAGTCTTAGGTGAGGGCTTCTGGTGAACAACATATTGTAAGTCATGGATATCCTCATAGAAACAAAGAAAGTAGGTGTTGTCATTTTTTTCTAAAAATGGAAGGAAAAACAGAAACATGGTTCAAAAACTAATTAAACTTGCTGCAACAGAAATGAAAGCATTTTGATGCAACTTATTAAAGGGAAAATGCTGTGAAATTAACAGTAATCAAAAGCTAATTACAGTTGATGCACTAGGAACAGTCAAAGAATGCTTGATAACATTTATTGAACTAAAAAAACATGGCTGTCAAAAAAAGGACACATGTTGAATAAAATTCAAGTAATTACAGAAAACAGCTGAAGGAGAGTGAACTAGTAAATTGTATACAAAATAAAGAGAAATTTGAAATATACAATTCCTAGTAGAATCTTTATTCTAGTTAATGAACATGTCCCTGTGAGAAATAAGACATGGCCAAGAAATAATGCTTTCACTTAATTGTTCCTCTTTTATTACCCATAATAACTTGTAACTCTCAGATGGCGATGATAAATTTTTTCTTTTTTTTTTTTTACTGAATGAACTATTTTGTAAGATCTGTAAAGAATACATCGTCATTTCTTTAGTCTAACAAATGGTAACTAAATTCAGTATTTGTCTGAATGAGTAACGTAAAGACATAGGATTTTGATGTTTTCTTTCTCACCATGAAATGGGTGACCCTGACTTTCAGATTTGCAATTATGAGATATGACTACCTTTCCTTTTTCAGTCCCACTTCCCCTCATCTTCCTGAATGCCAATTATATAGAAGGCTAAATTGTGTGCCTGAGGTAAGAAGTACACCAATTGCAATGTGCATTCATTGAGCTGCCTATCACAGGGAGCAGGGTAGCTAGTACAAAGAAATAGTCCTAAGGTTAAAACCAAAAAAATGGCAAAGAATAATAACCATATGTTTTTCGTGTTTATCATTATGTATGATTAGCCTTTTATGTAAGATCTAAGTACAGAGGAAAAATATATAGACAGAGTATTATAAATATTACAAAATGGACAAGTGGATATAAAAATAAGAATTTTCATATATTTCTGAATAGTCATCTTTAACAGACTAGAGAAGAAATTATACTATTTCAATAACTAAAATGAGGGTTGATGTTGCCCGAAAAGCAAGGGAAAAAAAATTGGAGCAGCTTTTTCATTCCTCTCAGGGCCTATGCTACACAATGAGTGATAGACACCAGGTGAACAGCAATGTTAATTAGGGTACTACAGTCTTGGCTGTTAAATTTGCTTCGGGGAAGAATAGCTGTGAGAAGTAGGCATTATAGTACTAAACCATGGCTCTCAAATTTCCAAGCATATGTTCAAGAGAGGGGCTTGACAAAACACATGTTCTGCCTTCTCCACCCCACCTCAAGATTCTGATTCAGCAGGTCAGGCTAAGTCCAAAATATCTGAAATTTTAACAAGCACCCCCAAGTGAATTTGCAGTAAGAGCTTTTCAATTACATTTTGAGCTGTAGGTTGTTAGTTTCTTAAGGACAGTAACCCTTTATTAACCTTTGAATCAGTCATTTTAGTTACTTTCATAATTCCATCCCCATTCTATTACTGTAACTGGGTAAAAACCATCAATCTATGACTGGTATTTTATATATTGTATAAATATAAAAGATATAGTACAGAGTCAGTAAAAAGTAACTTAGTTAAATATCTGATGATTTTTCAACCTTGGCTGCATATCAAACTCACTAAGGGGCTTTCAAAAATACTATTTAAAATTTCAAAACAAAACCAAAATATAGAGATTAAGCTAAGGTCCTCCCCCTTCCCCCAAAAAAGTATACTATAACCAGAGCACCTCAAATAAAAATTTCGTAGAAAATAATTGTTAACATTATTTTTGAGTGCATAATATGTGCTCACAGGCAGTCTACAAACTTACTCTTCACAACAGCTTCCAAGGTGGGTTGCACAGGGCTCTGTGTTTAGAAGAGCTCCAATCTTGGCTTAAAGCTCTGCCATCAGTGATTTGTTTAATGCTCTGCCACTGCCAACTTGAAATTGGTCACGATGTTTGAGCAAGGGGCCCTACATTTTTATTTTTTCCTGAGCCCACAGTTTATGTAGGTGGTCTTGACCAATGAGGTGAGTTTGATTTATGTTTCCTTTTAAAGATGCAGAAGATTCAAGGGTTTAAATTTAAAACAAGGGTTTAAATTCACATAGCTTGCAAGTGATGTAATGTGATCCTGCACACTGGACTTCTAGCCCCAGTGGTTAGTTCTTTAACCACTATTAATAAGATAACCACTTAAAATTTGATTTGAGTATGTACAGATGAAGTGATTCTAAAATATTGTTGTTGAAAACAAACAATCATTGAAGATAATCAAAATGACCAACTATGTCATCTGATTTATGTATGGTAATGATAATGCCCCAGTGAATTGGTATTGGTGTACTTATAACAGTAGACTACATATTATAATGGCTATGGAGGAAGCTACTGAATGGATAATTAGCATAACTACAGCATACTTTTATCACGATTTCTCAGATAAATAATTTCCTAATACTACTTATAATAGGAAGCCAACACACTTTCATTATCATTTTTATCTTACGATAGAGTTTAATTTTAGAAGTTATGTGTAATGGTAAAAATATACTCTAAAGTAATATACCTGCAGAATAGTAACAAAGTACAGCACTTTTAAGCAGTATATTGTTTGTCAGAGTTCACTTAGATATTTTCAAGAAAAGATTCTTGTTCTAGCCCAAAATTCTCATGTGTGTTAAACGTCAAAAATGATTGCTGGAGCATGTCAGTCAGTTCCAAAGAATGATGATGAGACGTAACTGACACACTTAGAAAAAAACATACGTACTTTGTACCAAGTATCTTTCCTCTGATCCCTTCGCACTACCTCAATTCTAGCAGGTTAAACCCACCATGATGAAAATTTTTCTTCCTTAATATTGTGAAATCTCTCTGGAACTGTTTTTTTCCCCTAATTAAATTGTAAGTAAAAAGAGAATGTTTTTTATATTTAATATTATAGTCACTTAAAACTATTGAAAATAATTAAAGAAAGTTCTACTTGAGAAGCATGAAAACATTACATTATTCAGTTAACAGTTACCATGCTTATTTTCCTTTTATTTTAGTGGCACTGGTACATTTCAAGAAGTGAAGCAGAGATCCCCAGATTTAACTCCTCAAACAATATAGCACATGAAGTAGTTAGCTATATGATTTGAATTTGTGCTGTTAGGACAATGAGAAATATTCTAAAATGAATATGATTTGTACACATGACTAATCATATCTCAGATCACGAAATGTCCCTTATTAAAATTGTTGCCATTTGAAAAAAATGCATTGAACTATATCATATGGAAACTGAGACCTTCATTTTTACAACTGCAGAAGAAAATGATCCTCCCTATGTCATTCATATTCTTATGCCAGTTCATATGTCAGTTCATATTCTTTCTCATACGGTGAATTAGAAGCCACCTGAAATAACTTTGCTTATTATCTGAACTATATTTGTTCTTGTGCTTTAGCTTGCCAGGCACTAACATGGCTGTAGAGATGCCATTTTGCTCATATCAAAATCTTTAAATATATCAATTCTGAAATCAATAGATTGATACTTAGTTTCATGTAAGAGGCAGAGAGCTTTGAAATGCCTTTTCAGTTTTAGTCATGCAGGAGGGGATTGTCTTTGAAGTTTCACTGGCCATCTTCTTCGATGCACAACATAAATTACCCCAATTCAGTATCTATTACCCTCTATTTCAGTCCCATTAAATCTTTCCAAATAGATATCCTTTATGTCACACACATACAGTGAAATCCAAGGAGCTTTTTATCATAGACTTAAGAGGTGCCACATACTGCTGTCAAACACAGAGAGCAATTTCCACGTTTTAAAGCAACAAATTAATCCTGACCTCTACTATTGATTGCAGAAGGAGCCTGGTCTTCTAGGCCTTGATCAGGTTGCTTCTAAAATGTTTTAATTATTGTTAGCAGCAGTAGAAGATAGAAAGAATCAGAACCTGAAGCCATATGTGACTACAGTTTCTTCTTTTCTTTCACTGGAATAAATTATAGTCTGCATCAGTAGCAAATGGTCATTTTTACAACCATGCCCTCTGGGCTTTCCTCCAAAACTCTTCTCAGCTCACTACACTAAGAAAAAGCACTTCACCGGCAAGTGACTCCACATTTTCAAGGTAGCTTTTTTCCTCCCCTGAAAGTGCTTTAAATAAGTGATGATAAAAGGTCAGATGCTATCAGAGTGCTTTAGTCCCTTCGTTACAAGTCAATAACATCATTCTTATTCCATTTGGCAGCTCAAAACTAAAACCCTTTTTCAAAACTGACAAGTTGTGGGCAATTATGACATTTAAAATAGCAGCCTGTATGAAAGTCATAGGGAAATATTTTCTTCATTGAGGGTTTTGAAACACATACGGTGCTTTATAGCCAGGAATTAACTAGAAATATAGTGACTTTCAGTAGAAATAAAGGGAGTAACATGAAAAGACCTAATTAATGAGAAATTTCATTAGTTGGAGATACTCTAACACTAGATGGAATATAATATAATAAAATCTGTCTATACTGTTTTTGCAAGAAAGGGAGATACATATATATAGATAGATAGCATATATCTATATATAGATAGATATGTAGCATATATCTATATATATAGCAAGTTGTATATAGCATATATATATTGCAAGTTTTATATATATATGTGTGTGTGTGTGTATATATATATCTATAAAATACTTGCTGTAACACAAACAAGGTCTCTAAGATTCCCTTTGGGGAATTAAATTGCATGTTTCTTTTCTAAGAAAAACAATAAAAGATAAAGTACATTGGGCTCTTTAGGAAAAACACCAATAATAAAAACAAGCAAAAGGCATTACAGTTCTCTAAAATAGATTTGATAAATCAGGGAAGCAAAATTCATTGAGAATTCGAACTAGCTTGACTTCTAGGTCTTCTTTGATTATTTCCTTACAGCTCAGAATAAACAGTGATTAACAGGATAAGGCCGACAAGTCAGAAAAAAAAAAAAAAAAGAAGAAGAAGCTAAACGGTTTTCATGGTAGCTACCTCTCACACATTTCAAATTATAAAGTGTAGCTTTTTAAAGGCTATCAAAACATGTCTATCAAAACATTAATCACAAGTATGTGAAGAAAAACAAAAGGCAACCCCAGCAAAAATACCAGAGCTGTGACAGATTAAAGCCTTATTTAAATTTTTACAATTTTGCATTGTCCATTGCAAGTTGAACATCCATTAAGAAGTTACACATTTCTTGACTCTCATATCTTATCATTTCAGTGGATCAAGAGACCATCACACTTCTGATTTCAACATGCAAGCACACTCCCATATATACACTGAATGAGTTACACTGAATGAGTCCATATACACTGAATGAGTATTTAACTCAATAATTGTAATTTCTTGGCTAATCTAGTTATATTTCAGCTGTGTCACTTATGAGTTCTGAACAATTAACTTCTCTGGGCCTTTACACTCAAATTGAGGAAATTAAAGAAGACGGCACCTGTGACAACTCAACCCCATTTGTGATATACAATGATCTCCTGATGAATGTTCACTCTATTACTATGCACCCAAGGTTAACCTAGTTTTTTTTTGTTTTTTTGTTTGTTTGTTTGTTTTTTCCCCAAGAAGATATGGGAAAACTGAAGAATTACTTAACCCAGTAAATGAGACTACAATTGGAAGTGTTGTTCTCCATGTGTCCAGTAGGTTCAACAGATTCCTTTGCACAAAGCATATAACTACAAGTCAAACTCAGAACATAAATTATGGGACTAACAAGTATTTATATCATTATTTCTCAAAATAATAATTCTCCAACATACAGCAGATCGGAATATTTTGATATGTTATAATAACACAAGTCCATACATAGGAAATGTGATTAGGAAGTAGAAAGTAGATTTTTTTCTACTTATACCCTCATGTCTATCTTATTAGTTGACATTTTTTTACTTGTATTTTTTCTGGTTGTGCTATAGCCTGTTTTCTTAAGGCCATGTAGTTAAAAACTCTAACCAATTAAAAGCTTCATGATAATCTTTGATTTATATATAGAATACTATTTGTGTTTAGCTTGCATTTTCTAGATTTATAATTCTTAAGGGCAGGTAATATAATACTATGAATATTTAAATCTTACCATAAGAGTATGATCATTTATTTCTCTTTTTAAGCATCCAAATTTTTAAAAAAGTAAGTTAATCGTAGATCCATGATTTTCGTCTTCATGTTAAGAGATCTTTGACAATCATAAGAAAAACTTTATTTTTGAATTTTGGTTTTCTTAATAAATTAGAGATTTGATAGATGGTTGGCACTTAAATCCTATAAAATTTCCCTCTAGAAACTAATGACAACAAATAAACGAAAAGATATCCCATGTACATGGACTGGAAGAATTAATACTGTTAAAATGTTCACACTACTCAAAGCCATCTATAGATTCAATGCAATCTCCATTAAAATTCCAATGACATTTTTAACAGATAGAAAAAAAACCTAAATATCATATGAAACAACAAAAGACTCCAACGAGCCAAAAAATTTTGAGAAAGAAGAACAAAGCTGGAAGCATCATGTTTCCTGATGATGATATAGCTTTTACTGCAACAAAACTATATTAATTAAAATATTATGTTGCTGGCATAAAACAGGTATGTAGACCCCTGGAATCTATGCAGACATCATCAACTGATCATTGACAAGGGCACCAAGAATATATAATGGGGAAAAGTTGTCTCCAATAAATGGTGCTGGGACAGACTGAAAACTTTAGGGGAAATAAATAAATTTCTGGAAACACAAAACCTCACAAGACTGAGTCAGGAAGAAATAAAAAAAAAGTCCTGAACAAACCAATATCAGGTTCTGAAATTGCATCAATAATGAAAAATCTACCAACCAAAAAGAGGCCTGGATTAGATGGATTCACAGCCAAATTCTACCAGATGTATGAAGAAGAACTGTTACCAATCCTGCTGAAACTAATTGAAAAAATAGAGCAGGAGGGACTCCTCTCTAACTCATTCTATGAAGCCAGCACTACTCTGATGCCAAAATCTAACAAAGACACAACAACAACAAAGAAAACTGCAGGCTAATATCCCTGATGAACATAGATTCAAAAATCCTCACCAAAATACTAGCAAACCAAATCCAGCAGCACATCAGAAAGCTAATTCGCCACAATTAAGTAAGCTTTGTTCCTGGGATGCAGTGATGGTTTGGTATACATAAATCAATAAATGTGATTCACCACATAAACTGAATTTGAAACAAAATTATGTGTTTATCTCAATAGATGCAGAAAATGTTTTTGATAAAATTCAACATCCTTTCGTGATAGAAACCCTCAACAACCAGGCACTGAAGAAACATACCTCAAAATACTAAGAGCCATCTATGACAAATCCACAGCCAACATTATCCTGAATGACTGAAAGCTGGAAGCATTCCTCTGAAAAGATATAACAAGATGAGGATGCCCACTCTCACCACTCCTATTCAACAATTTACTGAAAGTCCTAGCCAGAGCACTCAGGTAAGAGAAAGAAATAAAGGGTATCCAAATAGAAAAATAAGAAGTCAAATTATCTCTCTTTGCAGATGATAATGATTCTATACCCAGAAAACTCTAGACTCCATCAAAAGGCTCCTAGAAATGGTAAATGACTGCAGGAAAATCTCAGGTTACATAATCAATGTACAAAAATCAGTAGCATTTCTATACAACAATCATGTTCAAGTTGAGAGCCAAATCAAGAACATGATCCCATGCACGATCGCTAGAAAAAAATACCATGGAATACATCTAACCACGGAGATGAAAGATCTCTACAAAGAGAACTACAAAAACTGATTGAAGAAATCATAGATGATACAAAGAAATGAAAAACATCCCATGCTTATGAATTGGAAGAATCAATATTGTTAAAATTGTCATACTGCCTAAAGCAGCCAACAGATTCAATGTTATTCCTATCAAACTACCCGCATCATTTTTCACAGAACTGGATAAACTATCCTGAACTTCATATGGTAGCAAAAAGGAGCCTGAATAGCCAAAGAAATTCTAAGCAGAAAAGAATAAAGCTGGATTTGTCACATCACCTGACTGCAAACTGTACTACAAGGCTACAGAAATCAAAATAGCAAAAACAGACACACATTGCAATGGAAAAGAATAGGGAAACCAGAAATAAAGCCAAAGACCTTCAATCATCTGATCTTTGACAAAGTCAACAATAATAAGCAATAGGGAAAGGAATCCCTATTTAGTAAACGATGCTGGAATAACTAGCTAGCCATATGCAGAAGAGTGAAACTGAACCCCTACCTTTCACTATATACCAAAAACAACTGAAGATGGATTGAAGATTTAAATGTAAAGCCTAAAACTATAAAAATTCTAGAAGAAAACCTAAGAATCACCATTCTGGAGATCATCCTTGGCAAAGAATTTATAAACCAATTGCAACAAAACAAAACTTGACAAATGGAACTCAATTAAAGAGCTTCTGCACAACGGAAGAGAGTATCAACAGAGTAAACAGGCAATCTACAGAATGGGAGAAAATATTCACAAGCTATGCATTTGACAAAGGTCTAGTATCCACAATCTATGAGGAACTTAAACAATTCTGCAAGCAAAAAACAATAACTAACCCCATTTAAAAAGGGAGCAAAGAATATGAACAAACACTTCTGAAAAGAAGACATACACATGGCCAAAAAAACATACTTTAAAATGCTTTACATCACTAATCATTTGATAAATGATACATCAAAGTCACAATGAGATATCATCTCACACCATTCAGAATGGCTACTATTAAAAAGTCAAAAAATAACAGATTCTGGCAAGGTTGCAGAGAAAAGGGAACCCTTATAAACTGTTTGTGGGAATGTAAATTAGTTCAGTTGCTGGGGAAAGCAGTTTGGAGATCTTTTTAAAGAACTAAAAACAGAACTGCCATTCTACCCAGCAATCCCATTACTGGGTATGTATCTGAAGGAAAAGAAATCATTCTACCAAAAGGGCATATGTATTAATATGTTCACTGCAGCACTATTCACAATACTAAAGACACGGAATCAACCTAGATGCCCATGGACTGGATAAAGAAAATGTGGTACATGTACATCATGGAATGATAAACAACCATAAAGGGAATAAACGTGTGTCCTTTGCAGCAGCATGGATGCAGCTGGAGGCTAATACCCTAAACAAATTAACACAGGAACAGAAAACAAATATCACAGGTTCTTGCTTATAAGTGAGAGTTAAACACTGAGAACACGTGAACATGAAGATGGGAACATGAGACAATGGGGACCACTAGAAGTGGGTGGTTTGGAGGGAGCGAGGGTTGAAAAACTACTTATCAGATACTATGCTCACAATTTGGGAGATGGGATCATTTGTAAACCAAGCTTCAGCAGCATGCAATTTATCCATGTAACAAGCCTGAACATGTACCGCCGGGCCTATAATAAAGTTTAAAAATAAATAAATAAATAAATAAATTGCACAAAAATGTATTCTGATCAAAAACAAAATAAAAATCAATGGTTATGAGAAAACTGGATATTAGCATGCAAAAAATTGGACCCTTATACTATATACAAAAGTAACTTGAAATGGATTAACAACTTAAATGTAAGTTCTAAAACCATAAAGCTTCTAGAAGAAAATCTAGGGGAAAATATCCTTGGTATTCGTAACGAATTTTTTGAATATGATAGCAAAGCCTGAGCAACAAAAGCAAAAACAAACAAGTGGAGCTAAATCAAACTAAAAAGCTTTTGCACAGTAAAGGAAAGAATCAGCAAAATGCAAGGCAGCTTGTAGAAGGGTAGAAACTATTTGAAGACATAGATGTGATAAAGGTCAATATCCATATTGTATCAGGAACTCACACAACTCAATGGCAAAACGAAAACAAATAATCTGCTTAAACAATGGGCAAAGGACCTGAATAGAAATTTTTCCAAAGCAGACGTACAAATGGCCAAAAGGTATATGACACGGTTCTCAACATCACTAATCACCAGGGATATGCAAATAAAATCCACAAGGAGATATCACATTATACATGTTAGAAAGACTATTATCAAAATGAGAAGTGATAACAAGGTTGGCGAGGGTGTGAAGAAAATTAATTACTTGTACATTGTTTGTGGGAATGTAAACAGGTAAAGCCATTATGGAAAATGGTGGAAGGTTCCTCAAAAATAAAAATAAAAGTATAAAACTACCATATGGGTCAGTAATCTCAGTTTTGGGTATATCCAAAGGACATTGAATTAGTATGTGGAAGAGATATCTGCACTCCCATGTTCATTTCAGAATTATTCACAATAGTCAAGAGGTAAAATTAACCTTAGGGTCCACCAATGGGTAAATGGATAAAGAAAATGTGGTATATATACACCTACTGTTCAGCCTTTTAAAAAAGGGGAATTTTGCCATTTGGGATGACACGAGTGAACCTGGAGAGCATTATGCTAAGTCAAGTAAGTCAAGTGCAGAAAGGTAAATGCCATGTAATCTCACTTACATGTGAAATTTCAAATTTCAACTCAGAGGAGCAGAGAGAATAGTGGTTACCAGGGGCTGGGAGGGGGCAAAGAAATAGGGAAACGTCAGTCAAAGAATAGAAACTTTCAGTTGGAAGATGAACAAGTTCTGGGGACCCAAGGCACAGCATGGGTGGAAATGGATGTGTTAATTAATTTGATTGTGGTAATCATTCCACAATGCATACTTACATCAAATCATGTTGTACAACTTAAATATATACAATCTTCATTTTAAAGTGCCCAGAAGAAATGTGTAGTGATATTTTTCCATAATTAACTACATTTGGAAAACAACACAAAGAAATGATACATGTTTGAGGTGATAGATATGCTAATTAGCCTCATTTGATCATTACGCATCATATACAGGTATCAAAATATCTCACTGTAGTACACAAATAGGTAACATTATTCTGTGTCAATTAAAATAATAAAAGCAAAAAATAAAAATAAAAAAAGCAGATCAGTTGGTGGACCCTTATGTCTTGCAGAGAAAGCTGGTCCTTCATAGACATTATCTTGAATGGCAACTATTAAAGAATCCTGAAATTAGGATATAATTACTCATCTTTCTGTTTTGTTCTGCTTCTAAAAGTATGTCTTTAAATTATTCACATACCTAATCTTGAATGATTTACCATTTATAAAGCAGTGTTATATGAAGTGTATATATTTTTATTATTTTTATATAGGGTGATGCTAGACACTAAAGTATACTTATAGTCAAATAAAATGATCTCTGGGTCCAACTTAGCCCAGATAAAATAAGAATTTACAAGGTGAGATTTACACTTCAAGAGATAATGTAGGGGCCGGGCGCGGTGGCTCAAGCCTGTAATCCCAGCACTTTGGGAGGCCGAGACGGGCGGATCACGAGGTCAGGAGATCCAGACCATCCTGGCTAACATGGTGAAACCCCGTCTCTACTAAAAAATACAAAAAACTAGCCGCGCGAGGTGGCCGGTGCCTGTAGTCCCAGCTACTCGGGAGGCTGAGACAGGAGAATGGCGGGAACCCGGGAGGCGGAGCTTGCAGTGAGCCGAGATCGCGCCACTGCACTCCAGCCTGGGTGACAGAGCGAGACTCCGTCTCAAAAAAAAAAAAAAAAAAAAAAAAAAAAGAGATAATGTAGGAAAGGAACTTCATATTTCAGATATTCTATTTTTCTCTCCTTTCTCATTTAGCAGGATTTACTGGAAATCTATCATTTGTCAGGTACAGGATTGCTAAATCTGGTTACATGGTCATGATTATCTCCCTCACAGAACTTGCAGTGTACTGAGGAAGAAAACAATATGGTTTGTAGGATGAAAATTAGGGGATTAAAATGGACTATTAAGAGAAAAAAGTTAGATAGCTGAAAGAACAATATCAATGATGATAGATGTCAGGGAGAAATAAAGAATGAGAGAGTGAGGAATGACACAAGAGATAAGTAAATGGAAACAGGAGAGGCATAGCCACATTTAATGATAGATAGCATAGGTGTAAAGTTTCAAGCTGAGTGGACTTTTGAACTCTGATGTGTTAACTGTGGTAGATTTGGGGAGTCCTTACCTGGTCATAGTAATATAAGTGTCATTGAAAATCATAACTGTATAATCTCTGAACTGCCTAGAAGTCTTTTTTCTCTTTTCTCGCATATGGTGTTCTTTCTTTTTTTTTTTTTTTTTGAGACGGAGTCTCGCTCTGTCGCCCGGGCTGAAGTGCAGTGGCCGGATCTCAGCTCACTGCAAGCTCCGCCCCCCGGGTTCCCGCCATTCTCCCGCCTCAGCCTCCCGAGTAGCTGGGACTACAGGCGCCCGCCACCTCGCCCCGCTAGTTTTTTGTATTTTTTAGTAGAGACGGGGTTTCACCGTGTCAGCCAGGATGGTCTGGATCTCCTGACCTCGTGATCCGCCAGTCTCGGCCTCCCAAAGTGCTGGGATTACAGGCGTGAGCCACCGCGCCCGGCATGGTGTTCTTTCTTAATCTACAGTTCAAAGATTATTCTTCTTTGGAAATTCATATTTTAAAAATCTATGTTTGTTTAGAACACAGATGCTTACCTTTTGTATGAGCCATATGTAAGTACAAAGAAGTGACTCATATTATATATTACAACTGCTTTACCCGTGTTCAGGATTATGGCAAATATGAAAGTTCAAACAGTTTTGAAATTGCACTTTAAAATCTCTGCCAAACCTACAAGAAGCTTGGATAGCAAGTCAGGGTCTAATAATTGTTTACTAACCTCGATTCTCCTCTTCTTGCATTGTAATAAATGGTAAGTGGCACATACCTGCCCAGCTAAGCTGTGTTTCCCAACTTCACTTACAGCTAGTGTGGCCTAGAAATCATATACACCACTTCTGGAACTGGACATTGAGGTAACCAATGGGCACTTCTCTATTCTGCCTCTTATTCTTTTCATAAACTAAAACATGAAATTGTCCAAACCAACTTCAGGCATGCAAATGAAAACAGAGCCTGGGGAGTGGGAGGCCAACAAGATAGAAAGAACCTGGATCCATGAATGACATCGTGGAACAGAAACATCTTGTTGACCTGAATCATTCACTTTGAGTATGATGTATGAGAGAAAAACTTTTATGAGTTAAAAACAATACATTTGGGAAAACACAGCAGAGCAGCATTAACTATTCTTTCTAAACACTTATAAGAAAATAACCCTCAGGAAGACTTTCCTTTTGAAACCTTTCTCATGAACTTCTCTAATCCGCTGTCTCTCTAGTAGCCTCTGGTCTGATCCGACACAATAAAAGAAATGGAATTTCTAAAGTAATACAACAGATAGAAAATGATTAAGCTTTCCACAAATAGAATAATACCCCATTGCTTAATTTACTGAGAATCACTTGAATTTCTAAAGAATTTTATAATTTCCTTGTCAAGTTATTTGATACTAAAGAAAACATACTGTTTCTATGGATCTACACACCCTACTCTGCAATACAGGGTATATACATTACTACATGCACCTGAAAAAGTAACAAAATGCGTATTTTATAAAATGTACAAGAATTTTGACAGCCATTATAATTTTCTACTGAGTTGCCATCCACTATAACATTTGAAAAGAGATTGCAATTTCTACAAGCACTGCTAGAGAGCTATCAAGATTTTATGGTCATATATTTTCATATTATGTTGTTCAAAAATGATTATTCTTTTACTTAAATGTTCAATTTTATTCATCTTAATGAAACCTACTGTGATTTTCTTAATGCCCTCTCTTTAAGGTCATTGAAAAAGGCAGTATTAATGGTGCTTTTCAGCATCCTTGATTCAGTTTCTAGCCTGCATATGTGACCATCCATTTTGAGGTCAATTTGGGTAACTTAATAAAATTAGAATTTTCTGCATAATTTCTGGACCACAAAGAACTCAATAGTTCCTAACTACATTTATCTTGTAATCAGAATATAACAGCATTATATCTCTTCTAACTTCCACTTGATTTGTAATTGCAGTGATATTTCTTCAAAAGTGATTGCTATTTTCAAGTAGAGGCCCAATTCTGCAAATGGGTTAAACAGAGCTCGCCATTTAACAAAAATAAAACTTTTAATATACATCTTGAGGTGGGCTAATAGTCTTTTTCATTAGGAAAAAGGAGCACACACTGAGAATATCTTTCTGCCATCTGAGTAATCAATGAGCCAATATGGTTGTAAATCTTCCAGAAATTCCCCATGGTTCAATTCAAAGAAAAATGTTTATTCTTCTCCGCCCCTTATCCTTCATTTCCTCATTATAATTTGGTAACTGTAGGGGGAATCTTTTCATCTTGCAAGTGAGAGAAAGAGGAAGTATTTCACACTTTCTCTTAACTTCTGCCTATTAAAACAATCTCTATCATTTGCATCTATGCTAACCATAAAAAAAGATAAAAAATTTGTTTTAAGGAAAACAACTACAAAAACCCTACTATCAGGAAAATAATTCATTATTGTTATCTTAATGATTGAAATGTGAATGTCTGATTTGTCATTGTTTTAACGGAAGTTGAGTGCAAAGTAATGATTAAAGATGAGTGCATTTGTTCATTAAATAATACAGTAGGCAGCTTTATACAAAAAGTAAAGAGTAACACATGCCAGTAATTGCACATGTGCCACAATTAACTCATTGGCATCGCATAATGCTCCAAGTAAAGTCATTGATAATGTACTTGAAAAATATATAACAAATGAGTCATATCAGAATAAGAAAGTTGTTTTAAAAATTATGCTGCATTTCTATAAAAGTATGTGATGATGCAAAAGGTCAACAATTATACTGTCATGATACGATTACAAAACTAATCTCCTTGCTGGATTATTTTACTTTCAAAGAGATATTACTGAAACTGCAAAGCATAACAATTATTAAATGATATAGTTTATACTCAAAATTATTTTCAATACAACCTACATTTATGGAGAACAAACAAAACATCTAAAAAGCATTACAGAATTAACAGTAAGCATTCATACCTGAGCTAGTATTTGACATTTATACACACAGCTCAGACAACAGGTACTAACATCTCAGAATTCACCACTAGAGAATTCATCCATGTAACCAAAAACCTCAAGTAAAATAAACTATCCTCAAGTAAAATAAACTATCCACTATTTCTCCAGTACATTCTGATTGGGTGAAAAATGTCCCAGGATAAAATTGCAACAGCGAAATGCATAGAAAACTTTTAGCACTGTCTCATACTGTAGCAACTTGTTCTGCCACCTTTTGAAGCAATCTCTAAATTCATCTCCTGTTTTGAGTTTTGTTTTGTTTTTTCTCTAACTTGTACCCCAAAAGCTACTGAAATTTTTAAAAAGTGGCTGTCATAATTTTTTTTTAATTGGTACACAGTGACTAAAAACAAAGTTCACTTAGAAAATATAAAATAAAATATGTATTCCAAATTCTACGGATAGCTTTTTAATACTATTCAGAGAATAATTTTGTTACTCATAGTGACTGTGTCAGATTCTGCCATTTTCATCCCCTGCACTCTATATGGGCTACACTATGGCTTGAGCAACTGACCCTTATGGAATGCATTTTCCCAGCACCCCTGTCCTCTGGTTTACAATTAGGTTCAGCCAAAGAAAGGCAATGGCGGGAGATTGTAGGGTAGAAAAGTAAGGTGGAATACTTATTTGGGCTCTGATAGTGGCTGCACATTTTGGTTACAGCTGAAGCCACACGCCATATCAGGCTTAGGGATAGTAAGTAATACCTCCTTGCCTGTTCTGGTCCATGAGTCATTCATGTTTTGTTAGTTCCTTTAGGGCTTCCGACATCTTTGTAATATAGTACCTTCATTAAGCCCTCTAAACTTGAAACTTTTGATGGTGCCGTGTGTTTTCTACTGTGATCTGACTACACTCGCATGGTAATTGTACTTTAAATGCTTATCAGTTTTATATTGTTCTCAGATGCCTAGATCAACTGTACCTCAATTAATGTAATACATACATTTGTATATGCATATTGTAATTTTTCAGTATAAATTACTTTTCCTTTTCAAAATTCATTATTCTCCATTTTTATCATTTTGTCCTTTCTCCTCACATTTATCTCCTTCACCTGAAGTCCTTCATTCCATTTAGGGCATCACATTCACAGAGCTTTGAGAACTAAGTCATCTTTGGTTATCATTAACCCCTACTCAGGCCTTCCCTGATTATACATTCAACCAGTTTATTACCAATATAAATTTAACATTTTTAGTTTTTTCACAGCTGCCTTTTATTTCCTTCTTCTCCACTTCTTAGTTTGCATCCTTACTGCTCCTCAGACAAGGTACCTGAACTTGCTCCATACAGGATAGACTGCCACTCCATTCAGTAAGCAAATAAACATTCAGAAGGTGAAATGACATATGAGGTGTACTTCTCATGCTTGGGGGCAATTTTAGGGACCTTTGAACAATTTAAACATTACAAGTGATTTTCCCTTTCCATGTGCTCTTTAGACTTAACCCACACATGAAGAGACTCCACCCTGATTGCACACTTAGTTCTCTGCCTTACATGTATCTCTAATTCCTCAGGGACAATAGTGCCAGCTAGACCTCCCAGTGACAAGAGAGTCATACCTCTTTACCTCCATCACCTTTCACAGCACCTTGTGCACTGTGCACTCACCTTGAGTTTTTTTTGTTGTTTTTTTTGTTTTTAAACTCTATCCATTTTCTTTCCCATACAAGTTTACACTAACCTTTCCATTTTAAGCTCCCATTTACTCTCCATGACACAGCACTCTAAACCATGGGTGAGCAAAGGTTATGAACGACGTCAGACTGCTTAGTATCCTTGCACCACCTAGGACATTGCAGACTTCAACAAATTACTAAGTTCCTCTCCGCCTCATTATTCTTGCATGTAAAATGGGCATAGCAGTATCTCCATTGTGAGTACAACATGAGTTAGTGCTTTTTAAGCATCCTCAAGTAAAATAAACTATCCATTATTTCTCCAGTACATTCTGATTGGGTGAAAAATGTCCCAGAATAAAATTACAACAGCGAAATGCATAGAAAACTTTTAGCACTGTCTCATACTGTAGCAACTTGTTCTGCCACCTTTTGAAACAATCTCTAAATTCATCTCCTGTTTTGAGTTTTGTTTTGTTTTTTCTCTAATCTTGCAAATGGGCTGCAATTTTTCTGCCAGTTTTTCTTGCAAGAGATATTCTATTATACTTACATACCTGTATCTTTATATATCGAAATGTTGAGGCAGAGCTATAAACAGACAGATAAATTTCTCTACAAGGTTGTCCACTTTTTCAGTTCAGATACAGTCTGTTACTTATTCCCTTTGTACTACAGATTTGCTTAAAATGAAAAATAATTGTGTGATGCAAATTAATAGCTCTTGTAAATTAAATGTCTGTTATAATATTTGAGAGACACTTTGCGAAGATTATGGATAATCTTAACAACAGCTCTGCAACATAGGCATTATCTCTACTTTCCCCACAACAGTGCTCCTCAAACTTCCAGTCCACAACAGTTTATTACTCACCAGCAAAGAGATAAGTACACGCATTGAGAAAAATGCTTAGAAATCAGTAAGTGTGGTTTGCGGTTTGTTTTTGTTTCTTTGTTTCATAGAAGTAGATTGGCAAGCTACAATGGCAGGGAAATATTTTGATGTACTCTGATTTAGGAGTTCATATAGACCATAAACCAAGGTACTGTTTCCTTCATCAAGAAAGCCTTATTGCACAATAGAAGTATCAGCTGAATATCAGGGTTCTTAGCTATTTAGTAAAATTTGTGTTTTATGTATGTAAAAGCTAATTCATTAAATACAAAACTGTTCTCTTTATTATGTAATAACAACGATGTTGATTATAAGCACCTATACTGCATGGTGAGACACCAAGTTTACACATGGCAGAATTATTGAGAATATCTGAACAACAAAAAACTTTTATTTATACAAGATAAGAAACTAGCCCATTCCCAAGTTTTAAATATGTAGGTTGGACAGCCAGCCTTCACTTGTCTTACATATTTGGTATCTTTAAAGATCTTTCTACTGCTGCAAGGAATGAATGCAACATGCTTGGCAATGGCAGGTGAAGTCAAAGGACCAAGCAAAAGTTAGAAACTTAGAATAATAGAGTTTCTACAATTATTTATGACATGATTCATAAATTAAGTACAATTATCAGTGAAAAAGTGATGATCTTGATATTGCATATTTGGGAAAAGTTATCATAGACCATTTTAGAACCCTGATAGAACATTTTGAATTTTTATTTTAGCACAAAAGATCCACATATGAAAATTTGTGGATCCTGAACTGATTTTTTTCATCAAAAATGTATTTAGCTGTAATATTACAGGATAAATACTGAAGCAGACTAGTAATGCAGGACTGAAGATGAACTTGGAAAATGTGATAAAATTTGCTTTTTTTGGATAAAATTTTATTTTATTTTATTTATTTATTTATTTAAGACAGAGTCTCGCTCTGTTGCCTAGGCTGGAGTGCAGTAGCTCTACTTCAGCTCATTGCAAACTTCACCCCCAAGTGCGAGCAATTCTTCTGCTTCAGCGTCCCAAGTAGCTGGGATTAGAAGCACCATCACCATGCCTGGATAATTTTTGTATTTTTAGTAGAAATGGGTTTCATCATGTTGGCCAGGCTAGTCTTGAACTCCTGACCTCAAATGATCTGCCTGCCTCGGCCTCCCAAAGTGCTGGGATTACAGGCATGAGCCACTGCACCTGGCCCTGAATAAAATTGTAAAATAAATATCCTAAACTTGCTGAAATTGCTTCAAAATCTCTTCTTCCATTACTGCCAATGTATTTCTCTAAGATTCATTTCTCTACTATGACTGATATTAATATAAAGAATGGAAACAGTTCAGATTATACATTATTCCCAGCAATAAATGCTGTAACCAATTCAAAGAGATTATGTAAATTAATAAGCCACAACCAAGCATGTGCCACATTAAAATTTAAATAATTGATGTATATGATGTTCATTCTAAATGTGCATATAGCCATTTAATATGAAAATTACTGTTTCTCTCATAACTTTGCATTTAGTTCTAATTCCAGAATAACAAAAAATTACAAGTATAATAATTTATTATCTATATTATTTCCAATATATTCACACTCAACAAATACATACAATTTTAGCCTTTGTTATAGTTGCAGAACCTAATAATAAGAAGCTGAAACTTGCATTTTGTATGCCTTATTATTTGGTTTTATAGTAATTCATTTTTATTGCACATTACAAAAGTATTATTTGTGCTTGATATAGAAAGAAAAATGGCCCTCAAAAATGATTGGAGAAGTACTGATGAAGTTCATGAATAACGTTAGTTTGTCATGATCACCATTGCAGCTCCACACCTAGACCTTGTTGAGAAAAACGCTTGTTACATAGAAGATGAAACAGTTCCTGATACAGTCTGATGTATACGGAGTATATACCCTAACTTCTTGTGTATGCAACAAAAACAAACAGCCCCCTTTCTTTCTAGTCCCAGGAAAAAAAAATTAGATGAAGCTAACGGAGAACTAGGATTTAGGGAGCATTTTGCTTCGGTTCTGGTTGTTTTCACTTTGTTTTCTTCAGTGATATGAATAAGAGTAGAAAGCGGGTGATCTGAACTCAAAATAACTTGCAGGTGTTCTCAGAGGCTTCTGCAGATGCCCAGGGAAGATGAGGGATTAATCCCTTCCCCTCTGGTGACCTAGAGGTAAATGCCATTCCCCTAGTAAGATTACTGATATCTGATCCGCCTCTCCCTGTTCTTGCTAACTATCTTCCTGGAAAAGAGGGCAAAGCTTTCTTGTCTTGCTATATGGGATTTTGAGGGTGAACAAGACGAGGTAAAGCATGCTTGAGGGAGAAAACTTCATCTACAACCACTTGCAAGCATGAGGAATCATATCATATGCAGAGAACCACAATAGAATTTTTTTTTTTGAATTTGTATAGTAAAGATAGGCAGTCATCAAAGGATGATAATGAAAGACAAAACTCTTGCAACTTGTAAACTGGAGGAGAAATAATGGCCAACGTAGTTTTATTGCTGCTTTTCAGAAGTAGAATTCTGCAAGTCAAATGTCACAATATTTGGAAAGCTCTTTTGGTAAACATTTTTTAAAAATAAAAAGAGTATTTAAATTCACGATTCATGTGCTGTCTCCCCCTCACCTCCTTAACCTGTTGTTACTGATGGGTCCTAGAGCTCAGTCCTTGGACTGCTTTTCCCTAGATCTTCTTAAGCCATCAAGCCTGATAATACATATCTATTCTGTATTTCAGACTTTTAACTTGCTTGTCTCTGGACTCCAGACTCATATACCCAGTTGGCTATCATGTAACCTCCTCTTGTATGTTTAATAAGCTCAAAAGGACAAATTCAAACCTTCCCACAAAACAATCACCACCTTCACCTTCTGCAAGCTTCACCATCTCAAGTTTATTATTTCACGTGTTCAAGTCAAAAGCCACGAAATCATCCACGTCTCCTCTTCCACTCTTCAACCTCACATTCTTGCCATCAGCTGGTCCTATTTGCTCTGCTGTGAAACAGATTTGCTCTACTTTCAAATACACAGAACATGCCCTCTATTCTCATCATCCTCATTGCTACCCCTCTGATCCAAACAACCTTCATCTTTTGCCTGGGTTAATGCAATAGCTCTCTAATTGGTCTCCCTGCTTCTGATCCTCTCTGCCTGCCCCATAGTCTACTTTGCCCATAACAGCCTGAGTGTTACTGTGAAAATGTTTATAGGATCACCTCACTCCTGTGATCAACACTCTCTGCTCATTTCTCATCTCAATCAGAGAAAAATTCAGAATGATTCTATGGCTGACAAGGCCCCCTTGATCACTCTCCTCAGCCCATTAGCTCTGCCTTCCTCTCCTCTATCCTTCTCATCCACTTTGATCTGCACACGCTGGCTGAGCTCTTCTTTCAACACGCTCAGAGTGTCTTTACTTCTGGTTGCTTCTCTGCTTGGCTCACTGTCCTTCCAGAGGATGACACAGGGCACTCCTACCTCTCTATCCTCTTTGTGAGTGTCTGCTGCAGTGTCACCTCAGGAAGCTTTCTCTCACATTTATTCAAAATAGCATTTCCTATCTCTCTTCTCCAAGTTTTGTTTCTTCATAGAATTTTTCACTCTCAGACAAACTATATGTTTATTCATTTATTTTGTTTACGATCAGTTTCTTCCCATCTGAGAATAAGTTGCATGAAGGCAGAATTTTGTCTGTTTTGTCCTCTGCTAAATATCAAGTGCCTAGAAAAACTGCAAAAAGCAGTTTAATAATTGTTACTGAATGAATAAATGAATCTTAATTACTCTCATGCATATAACATCAAACTGTAATGATATGGTAAATAAATATGACTATTAATTTCTTTTGAATCTGTAAACTTAGGATTCCATAGCAACTCAGAATTATAATTAATTTTCTTGATGATACCTTCTCTACCATAAATGGATGGTAGGGAGCTTTAAGATCTTTTAATAATGTAATCAGTTGCATGACTACTCAAAATTAGACTACTTTGCTCCTAGTTTGAAAATTGGGAATTCATTTTTTGTTGCTTAAGTATACCACAAATTTCAGTAAATTCCTTGCCTTAAAACTTTTCATATCCATTCTGTGACGGTTGATATTAAATGTCAATCTCATTGGATTGAAGGATGCAAGCATTGTTGTTTTCTGGGTGTGGCTGTGAGGGTGTTGCCGGAGGAGATTAACCTTTGAGTCAGTGGATTGGGAGAGGAAGACTCGCCCTCAATGGGGGTGGGCACCATCCAATCGGCTACCAGCGCCACTAGAACAAAGCAGGCAGGAAAAAGTGGAGTAAGCTGGCTTGCTGAGTCTTCTGGTTTTCATCTTTTTCCCATGCTGGATGCTTCCTGCCCTTGAACATCAGACTCTAGGTTCTTTGGCCTCTGGACCCCTGGACGGACTTACACCAGTGGTTTTCCAGGGGTTCTGGGGCCTTTGGTCACAGACTGAAGGCAGCACTCTCAGCTTCCCTACTTTTGAGACTTTGGGACTCAGACGGACACACTACTGGCCTCCTTGCTCCCCACCTTGTAGATGACCATTGTGGGTCTTCATCTTGTGATCGTGTGAGTCCATTTATACATCTATCCTATTAGTTCTGTCCCTCTGGAGAACCTTAATTAATATACATTCTTTCTCTGTTTCCTTAGCTCATGCTCTGGTCCAGGCCATCATCATGTCACACCTTAGCTGCTAAAATCATTTTTGTCTTTCTTTCACCTCTCTTTCCTCAAAGCCTTTCTTTCTATAGCTGTTCAGATACCGATTTCTTTTTTCAGTGCTCTAACTTTAAAAGAATTTATATTGTGACTAATGCGCTAAGGTAAAAGACAAGAGCTAGGGCTATTCAATGGCAAAAGCAAAAATTATTTACAGATAATACAGAGTCGTTTAATGAATTTGTAAAGAAGTTACAAAACACTATTTGAACAAGTGACAGAGTATTTAGTGAGGAGGTAATAAACAAAATAGAAATGTACATTTTGATGTGCTAGATACCCTGTCAACAAACAGAAGGTAACAAAGTCAAAGTAGCTGCCAGTGTCAGGCACCAGTGCTGGCTTCCCCCTCTCACTTTATGCTGCTCTTTGTCACACAGTCCCAGAGGCAGCTCTGCAGGTGGGAGAGCCTCTTTTCATAAAATTCTCACCAAAAGAGCCCACACTCAAATCGAAAAGTAACAGAGTCAGGTAAGGAAGGGGTGAACTCTTCTTTTTCTCTTAAATTATTTTTCCCTCACTTAGGTCTTTCCCCCAAATCCTTTAGAGTAGCCACTGAATCTCCAAATTAGAAATCTTCATTTCATTGTTACCCTCAACGTAGTTATAGCACTAAGAACACAGGGTCTTTGCTTTATGTCTCATTGACTAAAAGGCCCAGTTCAGGTATTTGCCCATAACACCGCCATTTTTGTTCTAAAAGGAGTATATAAGATCTCAACTTCCTGTTAGATAGAAACTGCTTAATACCTTAAATGGTAGCCTTATGATTTATTTTGCTTTGAATGTAACATTTATTTTCATTTATTTTCCAATATTTCAAAAATCTCAAAACACATTCTAAAAAGAGTTTCAGCCTACACACCGAGACATGAGATAAGGTGGCCTTTCAAAACTCATTGTCCTCAAGAAGTTTTATAAGCTGGAACTGAGATTGGTTTATGCAATCAGTCAAGGTCAGTTCAAGATCACACACAAATCCTCAATGGAACTGTGATTCAAGTGCAGCTATCCTGACTACCAAGCTTATAAATTTCGAACAACTGACTAATGTTTGCAAAAGTTCATGAGGTTAGATTTTAAGTTGCAAAGAAATAAATAAGCGACAAATAACTAATCATCATCACCACAGGAGAACATTGTTACCAATACCCAGACAATATTTTTATCAAAATTCACCATTTGGAAAAAGGCCACTCAATCTCACTGAGTGCAGTTTTCACCATTAAAAGAAGGGTGGGCTATATGTATTTGATGGGACTTTGGAAGTCCAAATGCAATATATTAGGTATAGATTTGTACTGCCGCTATTCTTTCTAAACTACTACCCTTCTTTCTAAAATGTGAAAGTGAGTGTTACGGAACACTCAAAGCAATCATTCAGTATTTCACCTCCCTACTTTCCATTTGTACTTCAGTCCACTTGCTAGTCTCAACATAAAGAGGTGTAAAACCAGGAGACTTAATTCTTACAAATACCCACGCTTTGGTACTAAAATAACGCTACCTCCTACATTTCACCAGAGCTGCAAAATGCTTGCTTACCGCTGTTTCCAAGGGTGGCTCAAAAGATCCCGCAAGGACTAAAGAAATAATAAATCAGGAAATGTAGAGTACCTAACCTAATTTGTAATTTTGCATGCTCACACAATTTAAAATGACACATTACAAATATTTATTTAGAAGAAGGTATTTCTAAATTGTATTATTTCGTATGAATAGTGAAGAAATATTTCCTGAAGGGAGGGTGAAAAAACATTTAGTATTTATAAATACAGAAAAATAACTAAAGAAAATCAAGTGAATACATTGAAAAGTAGCTAATATTATTCAACATATAACCACAATAAATTCATAATTTAATATTTTCTCATTAGTATTGCCTTAGAGTGACTGGGTGTATTTTTCTCCTTTTTTGTTTATATTTTTGTGTACTTCAGTCAGTATTTCCAAATTTCCTTGTAAAAAAGCCTTTTGGTATTAAAAGCTGTAGTATTTTGTATGGATGCCCATGCAATGATATTTGAAAAATACAAGTTTCTCATTCATTTTGTACTTGATGTTAAAATTATTTTCATAAAGTATTTATTCTATTAAAAGAAAATACCCTGCATAGAGTCGATACATTGAGACCATTTATTAGGATCATCATTGATTGCAGACAATTTACATTGGAGCCTGCACATTGTAGATTATAAATTAGAGCTATTTCCTGGCTCAGGGTACATACACTCCTGACTGTAACTCAAAGCACAGTAAAGGCACCTATTATAAGCTGAACCAATCTTTCTCTCTCCTGGAGTGTGGAAACTGGAACAGAAAAGTACAAAATACAGTGGCCTCTAAGTCTACGTTTTTACATATAATAAACTTTAGGTTGGTGCTCTAGAGCTAAGTTTACTCCTGCCTCAAACTAAAAAAAAGAAGAAAAAAGCTCCATTTCCAAAATATAGATTCACCATAAGGGAGGGCATCACTCTCTAAAAGTCTGATGCAAACTATTAAGAAAAACACAAAACAGGAAAAACGCTAAAAATTAAACAGTAAACTTTAAATAATACATCTTATCGAAAATACATTTTGTTGTTATGGATCAAAATTATGTGCTTAAAAATAGAATGGAATTTGGCTGTTATGCACAAGTAGTTTTTTGATATTGTTAAGATTTTCTTATACATACTAAGGAATTATAGTAATAATGCTATTTTGAAATTTACTTTAAGAATGTGAGAATATCTTTACCCTGAACTTTGCTGAAGTTGCTTATCAGCTTAAGGAGATTTTGGGCTGAGATGATGAGGTTTTCTAAATATACAATCATATCATCTGCAAAGAGAGACAATTTGGCTTCCTCTTTTCCTATTTGAATATGCTTTATTTCTTTCTCTTGCTTCATTGCCCTAGTCAGAACTTCCAACACTATGTTGAATAGGAGTGGTGAGTGAGGCCATCCTTGTCTTGTGCCGGTTTTCAAAGGGAATGCTTCCAGCTTTGGCACATTCAGTATGATATTGGCTGTGGGTTTGTCATAAATAGCTCTTATTATTTTGAGATATGTTCCATCGATACCTGGTTTATTGACAGTTGTTAACATGAGGGCTGTTGAATTTTGTTGAAGACCTTTTCTGCATCTATTGAGATAATCATGTGGTTTTTGTCATGGTTTCTGTTTATGTGATGGATTACGTTTATTGATTTGTGTATGTTGAACCAGCCTTGCATCCCAGGTATGAAATTGACTTGATCGTGGTGGATAAGCTTTTTGATGTGCTGCTGGATTCCATTTGCCAGTACTTTATTGAGGATTTTCACATCGATGTTTTTCAGGGATATTGGCCTGAAATTTTCCTTTTTTGTCGTGTCTCTACCAGGTTTTGGTATCAGGATGATGCTGGCCCCATTAAATGAGTTAGAGAGGAGTCCCTCTTTTTCTATTGTTTAGAATAGTTTCAGAAGGAATGGTAACAGCTCCTCTTCGTACCTCTGGTAGAATTCGGCTGTGAATCCATCTGGTCCTGGACTTTTTTTGGTTTGTATGCTATCCATTACTGCCTCAATTTCAGAACTTGTTATTTATTCAGGGATTCAACTTCTTCCTAATTTAGACTTGGGAGGGTGTATGTGTCCAGGAATTTATCCATTTCTGCTAGTTGTTCTGGTTTATTTGCATAGAAGTGTTTATAGTATTCTCTGATGGTAGTTTGTATTTCTATAGTATTCCTATAGAATATTCTATATACCTGCATAGGCATAGAATATTCTATATTCTATAGAATGCTACAGAATAGAAGTTTGTATAGAAGTATTCTATAGAATATCACAGGATAGAAGTTTGAATAGAATTCTATAGAATAGAATATAGAATACTATAGAATTCTATAGAACTACCACTTCTATAGTATTCCCTGATGGTAGATGGTATTTCTGTGGAATCAGTGGTGATATTTCCTATATCATTTTCTATTGCATCTATTTAATTCTTCTCTCTTTTCTTCTTTATCAATCTGGCTAGCAGTCTATCTATTTTGTTGATCTTTTCAAAAACCAGATCCTGGATTCATTGATTTTTGAAGGTTTTTTCGTGTCTCTATCTCCTTCAGTTCTGCTCTGATCTTAGTTCTTTTTTGTCTTCTGCTAGCTTTTGAATTTGTTTGCAGTCCTTCTCTAGTTCTTTGAATTTTTATGTTAGGGTGTCAATTTTAGATCTTTCCTGCTTTCTCTTGTGGGCATTTATTGCAAAATCAATGTGCAAAAATCACAAGCATTCCTATACACCAATAACAAACAGAGAACCAAATCATGAGTGAACTCCCATTCCCAATTGCTACTAAGAGCATAAAATACCTATAAGGTATATGAAGGACCTCGTCAAGGAGAACTACAAACCACTGCTCAAAGAAATAAGAGAGGTCATAAACAAATGAAAAAACATTTCATGCTCATGTATAGGCATAATCAATATGGTGAAAACGGTGATACTGCCCAAAGTAATTTTATAGATTCAATACTATTGCCATCAAACTACCACTGACTTTCTTCACATAATTGGAAAAAACTACTTTAAAGTTCATATGGAAACAAAAGAGAGCCCTCATAGCCAAGATAATCCTAAGCAAAAAGAACAAAGCTGGAGGCATCACATACCTGACTTCAAACTATACTATAAGTCTACAGTAACCAAAACAGCATGGTACTGGTACCAAAACAGATATATACACCAATGGAACAGAACAGAGGCCCCAGAATTAACACCACATATCCAAAACCATCTGATCTTTGACAAACCTGACATAAACAAGCAATGGGGAAAAGATTCCATATTTAATAAATGGTGTTGGGAAAACAGGCCCATATGCAGAAAACTGAAACTGGACCCCTTCCTTACACCTTATACAAAAAAACAACTCAAGATGGATTAAAGACTTAAATGTAAGACCTAAAACCATAAAAACCCTAGAAGAAAACCTGGGCAATACCGTTCAGGACATAGGCATGGGCAAAGACTTCTGTGTAAAACATAAAAGCAATGGCAAGAAAAGCCAAAATTGACAAAAGGGATCTAATTAAACTAAAGAACTTCTGCATAGCAAAAGAAACTCTAATCAGTGTGGACAGATAACTTACAGAATGAGAAAAAAAAATTGCAATCTATCCATCTGACAAAGGGCTAATATCCAGAATCTATAAAAACTTAAACAAATTTGTAAGAAAAAAAAAACAACCCCATCAAAAAGTGGGCAAACCATATGAACAGAAACCTCTCAAAAAGACACTTATGCAGCCAACAAACATGAAAAAGGCTCATTATCACTGGTCAATAGAGAAATGCAAATCAAAACCACAATGAGATACCATCACACGCCAGTTATAATGGCAATCATTCAAAATTCAGGAAACAACAGATGCTGGAGAGGATGTGGAGAAATAGGAATGCTTTTACACTGTTGGTGGGAGTGTAAATTAGTTCAACCATTGTGGAAGACAGTGTGGTGATTCCTCAAGGATCTAGAACTAGAAATACCACTGGACCCAGTAATCCCATTACTGGGCATACACCCAAAGGATTATACATTTATTCTACTATAAAGACACATGCCCACATATGTTTATTGCAGCACTATTCACAATAGCACAGACTTGGAACCAACCCAAATGTCCATCAATGATAGACTACATAAAGAAAATGTGGCACATATACACCATGGAATACTATGAAGCCATAAAAAAAGATGAGTTCATGTCTTTGCAGGTACATGGATGAAACTGGAAACCATCATTCTCACCAAACTATCACAAGAACAGAAAACTAAACACTACATGTTCTCACTCATAAGTGGGAGTTGAACAAGGAGAATACATGGACACAGGGAGGAGAACATCACACACTGGGGCCTGTCGTGGGGTCGGGGAATAGCATTAGGAGAAATACCTAATGTAGGTGATGGTTGATGGGTGCAGCAAACCACCATGGCACATGTATACCTAAGTAACAAAACTGCACATTCTGCACATGTACCCCAGAACCTAAAGTATAATAATAAATAAAAATAAAAAGGAATGTTAGAATATCTTAAATTCCCATGGTGTCTATGCTGATCCTGATTAAAGATGATTTAACATGGAGACACTTGTCACCAGAAATCACTATGTCTCCAAGATATCAGGCTCCGGTGCAGTATATTGTTACTCTTTATATTTGACAAATGGTACATAGTTCAGTTACAATTACTTCAAAGGAATTCACTTTATCAAAAAAGTCTGTTTTCAGTCATGAATATTTTCAAGTAGAATTATTTTTTTCTAGGCTCATGAAGGATAATTTTATCAACTACTTACTCATTTTGCATCTCCTGGAATAGTTTATTATGCAACAAGTAAAATTACAGTTACTTACCTGCAGATTGCTTGATGTAGTAATTTCCCTTGTCTTATATCCCTTCCACCACACCCACATATAGATGGTATGTGACAACTTGCCACTTGAGGCCAAAATCCATGTTTTATTTATTTTAGTATTCTCAAATCCCAGCATATTTCCCAGGACATAACAATATTTTATAGATATCCATGCAATTGAACCGAAATTGTGACTTGGAAATCTTTCAAATATGCTTAGATGTGCACAGACTGACACTTGTTTAGTGAAGCCTGCCTTCCTTGAAAGCTCCTAATTCTCAAAATGGAGAATCTGAAGTATCACCAAAAAAAAAAAACCAAAAACAAAAAAACAAAAAAAAAAAACAAGGCGTTTTCCAGGAAAATGGTCACTCTTTGCATTGTTTATTCCTTTGTTTTGGGAGAGGAAAATATATACACAATGGCAGTGACTATCTACGCAGTCTGAGTCTAGACACTTCGTCATCCCATTTCTACTGCCACGACCATCTAAAATGATACTCCCAGATGATTTTAAGTCATTGCAGTCATTGTTGACCATGTGCTAATTCTGTATGTCTTACCAACTTATAAATATACTTACAAAATATGTACCTAGAAACATACATGATTAAAAGATAACGGAAGCCAAATTTTCATCAGAACACGCTTTCTTTCCAGCTGCTCTATTCAACATGAAATAGGCTCCTCAAATATCAGTGAGCTGCCGTAACTGCAGACAACCTAGCACGGTACCCATCACACAGCAGATGACCAGCAAGTATTTGTTGAATGATAAAACAAATACATAAATTCATCATTAGAAAGTAGAATAAAACTGTTCAGTGTTTGTTAAAATAATCTTTCTCTCCGTAGGGTTTTAGTAAAATATATGTTTACAAACAACAATGGGCAACAACTCTCAAAAGGACTTAATTCAAGAATTCAGTCATTTTTACATGGTCATCAGCACTTAGTTGTAGAAAATGTCACTTTTATTTCAAAAAACATTGCAGAAAGATTATCAAAAGTAGGCATATAATTTCTCTAAAATATAATATCAAACATGGAAATTATCCTGATTTTGATGTCCAAAAATTAAAATTTGTGGAAACAATTCAGGCATGCATATGTTGCTTTGAATGTCAACATTTCAGCCTTGATGCTTATAGCTTAACATGTTGTTATATCATGTAACCACTAAAATGTATAACATATATCATCATTATTTAAAATTGCTGGACTCAAAATGCACAGGCCTAAAGAAGTAAATGTAATAATTATACAATCCACAACTAAAGATTTTCTTTATGTTTAGAAAATTTCCAATAATGGCTTCATCTTTAGCAAAAGTAGGATTTAAATATGAGACAAAATGTTTTGAACAGATCAATCAGAAAGAGTGACTTTGAAATACAGAACCAGAAACTATGATTCACACAGAAAAAAAAGAAGAAGAAAGGAAAGAAAGAAAGGAGGGAGGGAGGGATGAAGGAAGGAAGGAAGGAAGGAGGGAAGGAAGGAAGGAAGGAAGGAAGGAAGGAAGGAAGGAAGGAAGGAAGGAAGGAAAGAAGGAAGGGAGGGAGGGAGGGAGGGAGGGAGGGAGGGAGGAAGGAAGGAAGGAAGGAAGGAAGGAAGGAGGGAAGGAGGGAAGGAAGGAAGGAAGGAAGGAAGGAAGGAAGGAAGGAGGGAAGGAAGGAAGGAAGGAAGGAAGGAAGGAGAGAAGGAAGGAAGGAAGGAAGGAGGGAAGGAAGGAGGGAAGGAAGGAAGGAAGGAAGGAAGGAGAGAAGGAAGGAAGGAAGGAAGGAGGGAAGGAAGGAAGGAAGGAAGGAAGGAGGGAAGGAAGGAAGGAAGGAAGGAAGGAAGGAAGGAAGGAAGGAAGGAAGGAAGTCTTTTTCAGCATAACGAAGCACGAAGTGAATTGAGCTTGTTATAAGAAAACTCAAGTTTCTCTTTTTTTTGAGACAGGATCTTGCTGTGTTGCCCAGGCTGTATTGGTTCACTGCAACCTCTGCCTCCTGGGTTCAAGCAATTCTCCTGCTTCAGACTCCTGAGTAGCTGGGATTGCAGGTGCACACCACCATGCCTGGCTAATTTTTGTATTTTTAGTGGAGATGGGGTTTCACCATGTTGCCCAGGCTCATCTCAAACTCCTGACCCAAACTCAAACCACCTGCCTCAGCCTCCCAAAGTGCTGGGATTACAGGTATGAGTCACCTCACCTGGCCAGAAAACTCAAGTCTCTTCATTGCTTTGTCATTTACTACTCAAGTTGTTTACACATGTAAACCTCAGTGTCTTTATATATAAAATAGGAATGCCTACTGTATAGTAGTGTTGAGAACCCAAAGAGAAAAGGTATACATGCTGAATGTTATCTAATAACTTTACTGTATAACTATAAGCTATCATTAATTTCACATTTTTATTGTACAGATATATAATAGCTGCATTTTTAAAAGAAAACCAAAAGAAGAGTAATGGTAGCCAAATGTAATACCTGCTTTACTCAGTGAATCTTTAATAAAGCCTGTCAAGTTGATTGATAGCAGCTGGGGAGATATACAGTCAGGTGGCATGGATTGGCATAGAGCCAGGAGAACCTGTACCTCCAATTCTGGTTCATCTCATTTTTCTTCTCTTTATCAGTCTTAGTTTTAGGACACTTTACTCATGTTTTTCCTCTTCCATTGTTCCCAGTATTAGTGTAAAATTATCAGCAGAATAATTGGCTAATTAACACCAATGATTTTAAGCTATGTCTTTAATAGATTTTTATTTCGATTTCTTTAGGAAATTTTTAAGGATTATTTTTTTAAAATTTAAGTAAAAATATTGAGAAGAAAATCACAAAAAAGTCATGTATTTTACATTTTTTATATAAAAACACAAGCACACAGAGATGTATCTGTTGAATGTGTGTGTTACGGGCTCCTGGAGATGTTTGTTCAAAGTATTTTTGTCAATAATAGGAAGGAATTGAAGTGTTCTTTCCTGAGCATTAAGTGATCAGATTGTGCTACTTCAATTGTTTTTTTTTTTTTTCACCTGCAAAGAAACAGACCCTACGATCTAATTGATTGTTTTTACCATTGTCAAATACCACATAGCATTTATGTGGTGTTTCAATGACCTCTACTCCCCACTTGCTCTGTCTCCCTATACCCACTCTCTTCCAAATGCTTATCAACTATTTATAACAGAGGTGCTCGGATTTGTGTAAAACGAAAGAGGAGAGGATTATAACAAGTGAATGTTGCCTTAGCTACGTCTATTCTAGATCTCTCTGACCCATAAGGATCTATAAATTTTCCTTTTGATTCTTCTTTTCTATTTAGTTTTTGCAGATTCTTAAGTATTATAAGACTTCATACTTAGGCTGTGCAGAAATGAAGTGGAATTGTAATTGAGTTTCTACTTTGTAGGCTAATGATTTCTGATTTCGGGGTGCACACAAAGCAGACAGGGAACTCATTAAAATACAGTTCTGGTCCAACCACCAGTAATGGGGTGTCAATGAACACCTTTTATTACTCTGCTGGTTGGTGTCAGAGGCAGAATTTAAATTCAGATCTGACTCTCTGTCTCCTGTGTCACAATGTCTCGTTTAAAGCTATACAATTTAAACAGTAAACAAGAATCATTTATTGAATATTTGATGCATGTTTTTATGATGGCCTAAGGGCTTTCTCAGTTAGAAACCACATATTTTACTAGCCCAGGCTGGAAACAGACAAGGTCTATTATGACATCTGATGAGTGAATCAGCGTCTAGAATTGTGCTTTCCAAAACAGTAAGTACTGGGCATGGGAGGATATTGAGTATTTGAAATATGGCTAGTGTGGCAGAAACCAAATTTTTAAATTTTACTCTATTTTAATTAATTTATATCTAAATATCTACACGTGACAACCAAATTGTTCAGCTCAGCCCAGATATGGAACATTCCCATCATCATGGAATGTTCTCTTGGACAATGCTGACTATAACGTATCCTTCTGTCTTATTTTTTTATTTTTATTTTTTTTTTGGAGATGGAGTTTCGCTCTTGATGCCTAGAGTGGAGTGCAATGGTGCAATCTCAGTTCACAGCAACCTCTGCCTCCACGGTTCAAGTAATTCTCCTGCCTCAGCCTCCCAAGTAGGTGGGGTTATTGGCGTCCGCCACCACGCCCGGCTAATTTTTGTATTTTTAGTAGAGATAAGGTTTCACCATGTTGGCCAGGCTGGTCTCAAACTCCTGACCTCAGGTGATCCGCCTGCCGCAGCCTCCCAAAGTGCTGGGATTACAGGTTTGAGCTACCATGTCTGGGCCTTCTGTCTTAATCTATGTATATCTTCAACAGTTTGAAATGGTATGCTGCTCTTTAATAAAAGTCAGCTGCCAAGATCAATGGCAGAGGCTACCCAGGTTACATTTAAAATGACGTGGCATCCAATGCCATTGCTCTCAGGAATATTTCAGTTAAAATCAAGGCAAAAGCTACACCTGGATTCTAAGTTCTTCACTACCAGACATTAGTTGAATGTCTGTGGAGAAATATCCTTGATTGTTTGATCTTATTTTTTTCATTTATCAATGGACACAAGCTACTGATTACATTAAACATGGTAAGAAGTTGTAAAAGCCTGAATTTGCTGCCTTCCTCTTTAATTTACCTCAGTTAGAAATATGACAGTATTAGTTTCACCTTAGCCAATTCCCCCACTAGACATCTGTCTCCCCTGGGAAGAGATTCCTGAATATTCACTTTTTTTTGTTGTTGTTTTTGAGGCAGAGTCTCATTCTATCACCCAGGCTGGAGTGCAGTAGCACGAGCTCGGCTCACTGCAAACTTCGCCTCCTGGGTTCAGGCAATGCTCTTGCCTGAGCCTCCCGAGTAGATAGGATTACATGAATATTCACACTTAAAGTCTCTAACAGAGACCCCTAGGAAAGGGGTTCAGCCTAATTCTCCTTTACTTGATTTGACTGACCACTCACAGCATATTTCAGTAAATAAATCCATGTAAACAAGGCTTTTCCAACTCTAACATGACATGTGTGCTGCTATCCTGAGTTTTTCGTTCATAGCCGGGACCCTTGGAAACTTACACTTCCAGATAGCGTGAAATGCTACCCAGGATGCCTCTTGGAGCTCACAGTGGCAGTAGCAATTGTTGTGAGGCAGTGATCAGCACTTGTTCTTTTTCTGAGCTGTTTGTCCTTCCTCCCTCCTTCCCTCCTTCCCTGCCTCCTTCCCTTCTTTTCTTCCTTCCATGCTCAGTAACATTTATCAATACATAAATCCAAGGTTAAGGGTGCAGAACTCTTGAGAGAGTTGACTTGCCTAAACCCAAGTGTCTCAATCACAGCTGCATTTTATAATCATTTGAGTCATAATTAAAATATTCTGATACTGCATACCTCGAAAGACTGTGTTTGGAAAGTCCCCCAAGTGATTTTACTGTGTAACTAGGGCTAAGAACCACTGGCAACATAATCTGAGACAGAAAGAAGAGTGGGGCTAAAGATGAAGCTTTAACAGTAGCAGCCACATGTAGGAGATGGTATAATCAATGACACAGACAACCCATTCCTTTCCTTTTCTCTCTTGCTCTCATGTGCTGTCTTCACTAGTACAATACGTGCGCGTTACTATGGTCTAACTCATGCTCACCTTCTTCACTTAGTCTCTGGTATAACTTGGAATGCTTGCTTGCTCAAGATAAGCCTTAAAATTGGTGAGTGTTAGACAGGCAAATGCAGATTAAAAGATCATGTGTGGAAAACCGTAATATGGAATCTTTTAAAATGGTTTTAATTTCAAACTCTTGCATTTGTTAGGTATTACTGTCTAAGAATCCCTTCAACTAAGATATCACATAGAAATTGAACCACTCTTGGGAACAGATGGTGAGGATGAAAAACGAAAAAAAAAAAAAAAAAAGAAGGAAATTGAACCAATGACATATGAGGGAATAGATATGTTAGATTGCCAAAGGATTTCTTTTCTTTCTTCAGTGCTTTCTGTTGTTTTACTGAAACTGACGTTTAGAACTACAATAGAGTTAGAAAAAACATAGTATCAAAAACAGAAACCTATCATACTAAAAACACAAACACATACATAGGCTTTTTCCAACCCAACTAAGCTATTACAACATCTGGGAAAGGAAAATTAAGTAAAGTTAGTCCAGGCCGGGCACAGTGGTTCACACCTGTGATCCCAGAACTTTGAGAGGCCAAGGCAGGAGGATCGCTTGAGCTCAGGAGTTCCGGACTAGCCTGGATAACATGCTGAAACCCAGTCTATACAAAAAACACAAAAAAAATTAGCTGGGCATGGTGGCACGTGCCTGTACTCCCAGCTAATCTGGAGGCTGAGGCAGGAGAATTGCTTGAACCAGGGAGGCGGAGGATGCAGTGAGCCAAGATCGTGCCACTGCATTCCCTGAGCAACAAAATGACACCCTGTCTCAAAAAAAAAAAAAAAAAAAAAAAAAAATCTTCAGCAATTCATAGAACTGGTGTATTTATTATTTCAAGGCAGTGTAAAGATGCAGGAATATATTACCATATTTCCCAAACATGGCATGATTTTTTTTTCTCCTCATAATGATCCTTCAGAAAAGAGGAGGTTGCCTTATATTCAAACCTTTACAAATCCTTTATGACAAGTTGCTCTCCGTTTCCTCCAGGAAAGATATATTAGCTTGAAATATCCCAAATCAATTCTAGTTTTCTAGTTTTAGATGCTTTTTAGAAGATAACTTATAGAATCACTAAAAGCGGAAGCAAGGACATTTCATATAGATTTTGTCTTTGTGCCTGAGGATTTGACCTCACAATTGGAGATGTCACTGTAAACATGACTCTTTAAAATCTCCTTAAAAGCAGTGCAAGAGTTGCTATAAAGTGGAGATTGTCATTACACACCTGTGGGATGAATGAACAACAAAAAATGTTCTAATATTATAAAAGTTTATAGTTGCCGCTAGGGACAAATTTCTTGTTGACAGTGTGCTATGCTTTCAAAAACTGCTAATAAGCAAGATTGTTTCATTAAACACAGGGATGGAAAAAAGTCATATTTATAAATTAATATTTTTCCATATTACATTAAATATGTATGTATAATCAAGTTGACAAATTAAATAGTATAATAATATATTTAGTTGTTTAATGAACATTTCTAAAAGTCTGTTTTTTTAGAACACTTTCTTTGGCTTCAGTTTTAAGCAAATGAGACATTTCCTTTAAATTGGCACCACGTTAGAGTTGAGCATACAGTTTAATTATTTATTTACTAATATTTGTAATCAATTAATACTAAAAGCAAAAACAGGTTGTTTAATATCTGTGAGTGACTTTGTGTACGTATTTAATTTTTTTAACTAATAGAACTTCATTTGTTTGAAAGAAAACTAAAACTGTAAATTAAATCTCTTTCTAAATAATAAAGTTCTACTGGAGTATTAGGTATTAACCCTCCATGACAGTAAATTTTATATTAACTGTCGATATGTTAATAATTTTATATTAAATGTCAATATGACTGGGCCACAGTTCCCAGAGGTTTGGTTAAACAATCATCTAGATGTTTCTGTGAAGGTGTTTTTTTAGATGAGTTTAACATTTAAATTAGTAGACTTTGAGTAAAGCAGATTATTCTCCGTAAGGTGGATAGGCCACACTCCATCAGTGGAAGTCCTTATGAGAAAGTGTGAAGTCATCTAAGTCCCCTATGGAAGAGGAGATTCTCCCTGACACTGCCTCTGGACATGAGCTGCAACAGAATCTCTTTGGGTCTCCAGCCTACCAGCCTGCCCTGTATTTTTCAAACTTGCCAGACCCCAAAATTTCTTGAGCCAATTTATTAAAATAAATATCGATCAATTGATCTATCTATCTATCTATCTATCTATCTATCTATCTATCTATCTATTCATTTTGTTTCCCTGGAGGACCCTAACACTTCCTCTATCTCTGGTTCATTTTTCTGCATAGCACTTGTACCCTTTTAATGTACTATAAAATGAATTTCATTTGCATGTTTCTTTATTGTCTGTCTCCTCCACTAGACTGTATTTCCCAAAAAGGCACATACCATTAACTTTCTGCTCCCTAATTTTAATGCCTGGTACAAAGGGACTCTCAATAAATATTTATCAAATAAATGAATTAGATACTTCATCTGTCCTTCATTATATATTTAATATTTAAAACAAACTAAAGATTTCATTTTAAATCTAGAGTACATCAAAGAAGAAAAATCATAACAATGAACAAATACAATGAATACATATTAAACGTGGACTGAGCACATTTATTAGACTGTATGTGATATTTTAATTGTTTAAATGGAACTGATTTGAAGTTATCTTACTATTACCTACACAGATTCATTAAAAAATATATTAAGACTAATAGCCAATTTTAAGAATAAGAACAGCTAATATATAAATAGTTATTTATATCCTATATAATATAAATGTATCTTAAGCAACAGTCCCATATTTTCATTACAGTTATGAACTCACTTTTTCATCTAATAATGGATGAAGGCTTAGATATTTGGTGTACATTTTTAGTTGTTTGCTTGAATTATGTAACATGAATTTCCTTTGTTCTCTGGGAATATTTAATCAAAATCTATTATCCAGTAAGAAGCTGAAATTAGTTAATGAAGTCCAATTCAACTTTAAAAATACAGCTTCTTTCTTAATTTCAGTTTATTTTGGAAACATGAAATACTTTAACATTATGTGAATCATTTTTACAATTTCTACTTTCAGAGAAAATTCATGAACATAAAATCATTAAACTTTCCAAAATTATATTGTATCTTCTAAACATATAAAACTGATTTTCATAAAAATAATATTATATTATCAGGAGAAAGAAAAAAAAACTCAAACTATACACAAAACAGCTACAAGAGTGAGAAAATATGCTATCTAGAAAGAAAATGGTTGTTAAGAGAAGGTATAAAACTATTTTTGAAACAGAATTAAAAGTGTTTATTTTATTAAAAAGTTGACATAGGTTATCTTTGGTGTTTATGACTTGCAAACTAAAGTATTTAATATTTAACATGTTTAAATACAAGCAGCAGCAGTTTGGTAATCAAAAGGAATAATTTGAATCATCTCAGAAAAGTAAATTTATTGTAATTAGGATATTTTAGAATGTGATTAAAACATTTGAAAGAAAATGTATTCACCTTTCTTGTCATCGAAGTACAGAGTCTGTTGAGCTGGATTTGACCACTGGAGGGAGGTGTTATCATTTTGATCAACCCTGCAGGTCAAAATTGCAGTTCCGCCTTCAACAACGGTTACATTCTGTGTTAGTGGAAACTGCCCTTGGCTGCCTAAAAGGGGATTTAAAAAAATGTTGATTAAATGAAAGTCATAAAATGATTAACTGCCCAAAATCTACACTGGCCTTAACTTCTCATGCAAAATAAAATTTAAAACAACCAAACAACAACAAAACTATGTATTACAAAAGACAGAAAAATAATTGAAAATCTTCAGCGAACAACAGCATTGACATATAATTAAGACTCCTTTGTACTCCCTACATGTTCTAGGAAACTTTTTTTCTCCTAGGCATACATAAAGATTTATATTCAAATAGTAATATTATAATTATTAATTTTGCTAGGCTTTGCATTAGTTAATATGGTACTAGACTTGGTCATTGTTGAAGATAAGGCACTGAAATAATTTTGGATAAGTTGAACTCTCTAGAGCAGTAGAGGAAGCATAAAATACTTCCCTGGTAGCTTTTATAATCCTGAATAAAGTTTTTGAAATATGGATACTAAAACTTTAGATTCAATTTCTGATAAAGGAAATCAAAAAAAGAATCCCACTTAACTAGGTTTTCTTGTAGAGTTAGCTCTTTTTAGAAATACATAATGTATTGTATAAAACAGTGGGAGTACTCTTTGAAAAGTGTAGGATATCCATTCAAGTTTTAAATGATTAATCCTAGGTGATACAGGTTAATACCCTTCTTTGTTCCTTTCTGTAGTTTCTTGTTTTTCTCCAAGTAATACATATTTATTTTATAATCAGAAAATACATATTTTTAAATGACCCTTGTTAATTTGGATATCATCATTATGTAATCAAGGTTTTGCTCTTCCTAAGCGTTTTACTAATTTATTAAAGTAATTAATGTAACAAATGTACTTAATAAGTGCAATTCTAATAGTTTAAACAAAATTTGTGCACATGGATACATAATACATAAATTTCTCTTCAGCAAGATGATCTGAAGATAAACTCTGCTAAGTCTGATAACCATGATTAACATGGGTAAGAATGACTTTCTAGAACCAGGTTAAAATATTATTATGTAAGCAAGGTAGTTCATTAAGTCAAAGATAATTTACATATGCAAGAACACTGTAATGACTTAATCACATCCATGAAACGTATTTCCTTTTTCTTCTTTAGTTTTGTAATGATTTGATAATTACTACAAGCACCACTTGAGGTTATGCTGGAACTATTGGCATAAGAATCTTATTAGCGGGGATTCCCGGGCCAGATGGCCAAACAGGAACAGCTCCGGTCTGCAGCTCCCAGTGAGACCAAGGCAGAAGGCAGGTGATTTCTACATTTCTAACTGAGATACCCAGTTCATCTCACTGGGACTGGTTAGTCAGTGGGTGCAGCCCATGGAGGGCAAGCAAAAAGTAGGGTGGGGTGTCACCTCACCCAGGACGTGCAAGGGGTCAGGGAACTCCCTCCCCTAGACAAGAGAAGGAGTGACTAACTGTGCCATGAGGGATTGTGCTATCTGGCCCAGATACTATGCTTTTCCCATGCTCTTTGCAACCCACAGACCAGGAGATTCCCTTGGGTGCCTATACCACAAGGGCCCTAAGTTTCAAGCACAAAACTGGGCAGCCATTTGAGCAGATACTGAGCTAACTACAGGAGTGGTTTTTTTTTTTTTTGTACCTCAGTGGTGCCTGGAACTCCAGCGAGACAGAACTGTTCACTCCAATGGAAAGGGGGCTGAAGCCAGGGAGCCAAGTGGTCTTGCTCAGTGGATCCCACCCCCACGGAGCCCAGAAAGCTAAAATCCACTGGCTTGAAATTCTCGCTGCCAGCAGAGCAGTCTGAAGTCGACCTGGGATTCTCAAGCTTGCCATTACTGACGCTTGAGTAGGCAGTTTTCCCCTCACAATGTAAACAAAGCCTCCAGGAAGTTCAGACTGGGTGGAGCCCACTGCAGTGCCAAAAATCCTCTGTTGCCAGACTGCCTCACTAGATTCCTCCTCTCTGAGCAGGGCATCCCTAAAAGAAAGGCAGCAGCCCTAGTCAGGGGCTTATAGATAAAACTACCATCTTCCTGGACAGAATCATTGGGGAAACAGACAACTGTGGGTGCAACTTCAACAGACTTAAACGTTACTGCCTGCCAGCTCTGAAGAGAGCAGTGGATCTCTGAATACAGTGCTTGAACTCTGCTAAGGGACAGATTGCATTCTCAAGCGGGTCCCTGACACCCATGCCTCCTGAGGTGGAGACACCTCCCAGCAGTGGTTGACAGACATCTCATATAGGAGAGCTCTGGCTGGCATCTGTCAGGTGACCCTCTGGGATGAAGCTTCCAGAGGAAGGAGCAGCCAGCAATCTTTGCTGTTCTGCAGCTTCTGCTGGTAATACCCAGGCAAACAGGGTCTGGAGTGGACCACCAGCAAAATCCAGCAGCACATTAAAAAGCTTATCCACCACGATCAAGTCATTTTCATCCTTAGGATGCAAGGCTGGTTCAACATATTCAAATCAACAAATGTAATCCATCACATAAACAGAACCAATGACAAAAACCACATGATTATCTCAATAGATGCAGAAAAGGCCTTCGATGAAATTCAACACCCCTTCATGCTAAAAACACTCAATAAACTACATATTGATGGAACATATTTCAAAACATTAAGAGCTACTTATGGCAAACCCACAGCCAATATCATAATGAATGGGCAAAAACTGGAAGCAATCCCTTTGAAAACTGGCACAAGACAAGGATACCCTCTCTCACCACTCCTATTCAACATAGTATTGGAAATTCTAGCCAGAACAATCGGGCAAGAGAAAGAAATAAAGTGTATTCAAATAGGAAGAGAGGAAGTCAAATTATCCCTGTTTGCAGATGACATGATTGTATATTTAGAAAACTCCATCGTCTAAGCCCAAAAACTCCTTAAGCTGATAAGCAACTTCAACAAAGTCTCAGGATACAAAATCAATGTGCAAAAATCACAAGCATTCCTATGCACCAATAATAGGCAAACAGAGAGCCAAATCATGAGGAAACTCCCATTCACAATTGCTACAAAGAGAATAAAACACCTAGAAATACAACTTACAAGGAATGTGAAGGACCTCTTCAAAGAGAACTACAAACCACTGCTCAAGGAAATAGGAGGGACACAAACAAATGGAAAAATATTCCACGCTCATGGATAGGAAGAATCAATATTGTGATAATGGCCATACTGCCCAAAGTAATTTATAGATTCAATGCTATCCCCCTCAAGCTACCACTGACTTTCTTCACAGAATTAGGAAAAAAAAAAAAAAAAAAAACTACTTTAAATTTAATACGGAACCAAAAAAGAGCCCATATAGCCAAGACAATCTTAAGCAAAAAGAACAAAGCTGGAGGCATTACACTAACTGACTTAAAACTATACTACAAGGCTACAGTAACCAAAACAGCATGGTACTGGCACCAAAACAGACATATAGACCAATGGAAAAGCACAGAGGCCTCAGAAATAATGCCACAAGTCTACAACCATCTGACCTTTGACAAACCTGACAAAAACAAGCAATGAAGAAAGGATTCTCTATTTAATAAATGGTGTTGGGAAACTGGCTAGCCATATGCAGAAAACTGAAACTGGACCCCTTCCTTACACCTTGTACAAAAATTAACTCAAGATGGATTAAAGATTTAAACATTAAGACCTAAAACCATAAAAGCCCGAGATGAAAACCTAGGCAATACCATTCAGGACATAGGTATGGGCAAAGACTTCATGACTAAAACACCAAAGCAATTGCAACAAAATCCAAAATTAACAAATGGGATCTACTTAAACTAAAGAATTTCTACACAGCAAAAGAAACCATCATCAGAGTGAAGAGGCAACCTACAGAATGGAAGAAAAATTTTGCAATCTATCCATCTGACAAAGGTCTAATATCCAGAATCTACAAGGAACTTAAACAAATTTACAAGAAAAAAACAAACAACCCCATCAAAAAGTGGGTGAAGGATATGAACAGACACTTTCTCAAAAGAAGACATTTATTCATCCAATAAACATATAAAAAAACTCATCATCACTGGTCATTAGAGAAATGCAAATCAAAACCACAGTGAGATACCATCTCACGCCAGTTAGAATAGCAATCATTAAAAAGTCAGGAAACAACAGATGCTGGAAAGAATGTGGAGATATAGGCCCGCTTTTACACTGTTGGTGGGAGTGTAAATTATCTCAACCATTGTGGAAGGCAGTGTGGTAACTCCTCAAGGATCTAGAACTAGAAACACCATTTGACCCCGCAGTCCCATTACTGGTGTATATCCAAAGGATTATAAATCATTCTGCTGTAAAGACACATGCACACACATGTTTATTGCAGCTCTATTCACAATAGCAAAGACTTGGAACCAACCCAAATGCCCATCAATGTTAAATGGATAAAGAAAATGTGGCACATATACAACATGGACTACTATGCAGCCATAAAAAAAGGATGAGTTCATGTCATTTGCAGGGACATAGATGAAGCTGGAAACCATCATTCTCAGCAAACTAACACAGAAACAGAAAACCAAACACTACATGTTCTCAGTCATAAGTGGGAGTTGAACAATGGAACATATATATGGACACAAGGAGAGCAACATCACACACCGGGGCCTGTCGAGGTAGGGGGGTAATGGGAGGGATAGCATTCAGAGAAATACCTAATGTAGATGACGGGTTGATGGGTGCAGCAAACCACCATGGCACATGTATCCCTATGTAACAAACCTACACATTCTGCACATATATCTCAGAACTTAAAGTAAAAAAAAAAAAAAAAAAAAAAATTACAAAGTTCTAAAACTCAGATGGTTTCTATTAAAAAAATAACAAGTTTTCTCCTAACTTTATAGAAGAGAATGTTTAATGCTATGCAACCAAAAGATTTTCCTAAAACTGGGCACTTGTGCTTTAGACAGGTAGTTTTCTTTTCTTTTCTTTTTTTTTTTTTTAGATGGATTCTCACTCTCTTGCCAAGCTGGAGTGCAGTGGCACAATCTTGGCTCACTGCAACCTCTGCCTCCCAGGTTCAAGTGATTCTCCTGCCTCAGCCTCCCGAGTAGCTGGAACTACAGGTGCTCACCAACATGCCCAGTTAATTTTTGCATTTTTAGTAGAGATGGAGTTTCACCATGTTAGCCAGGATGGTCTTGATCTGTTGACCTTGTGATCCACCCATCTCAGCCTCTTAAAGTGCTGGAATTACAGGCAGGAGCCACCACAACTGGCCAGACAGGTAATTTTCTTATTGTGCAAATACAGGCTATTTGTGGCTCAATAAATAAAATGCTTGATAACTGCTGTTCCCCCCTGGAAAAAAAAAAAAAAAGAATCTTATTACCCAGAAGCCTGTTGATTGGCATCATAAGAGACAGAAGACTCTGAAGGGGAAAATTTCTTTACAGACCTAAATGACACAAGCATAGAGGTTCGTGACCACCTTACAAAATTAAGCCTATCACGTAAAAAATCTGATATCAGAAGCTTTGTCTCTTCAATGCCAACCTCTCAGAGTCACTATGGCAACTACCCAGGATATCGCCCTGTAATTTTTAGGGTGGAGTTTTTAAATTGAGGTTAGGAGATGTCTGGAATAAATTCCTTGATAGTTGACTGGAAAGTCAACAGGAGCCAGAGTGGGATGTGTTTTGCCTTCAGCTCAGAGGTGACCTCTAGCAAGGTGACATGGAGAACTATCAATCTTGTGAAGTGAGGTGAGGTGAAAAACCACATCAGAGAAAACATGAAGTAAGACAGAAAGAAGAAATAATTACCAGAGATTAGGAGCTCACCAATATGAAGCTCTAAATGGTTTCAAAACACTTTTCTTGGGCCCCTGATATTGATGTAATGCATCAATTGAGCAATCAGGGTGTTATTCTTTAAGTGATAAAAAGCACGCAACTGCTAATAAAAATATACATAGTTCAGCCCAGATGACATTTTGATGATCAACCAGTACATAAATAAGACTGTTTGCTTCTTTAAAGAAGTGGAAAAAGAGCAGTGATGCTTGTGAAAATCTCATCCACTACATTTACAAAACAATTTTCAAAATATTCCCATAAGAAAATATCATCCTTCTCATTTCACAGATGGGTACACTGACACTGGGAGGTGAAGCGATTTTTCCATGGTGAAACAAAGTCAATGAACCATTTGGAGTTTGTTCTGAAAGTTCAACATTTTTTATTCTTATCTTTCCACAAAGGCTTTATCCCTGTTTGTTTAAATGTAAATTAGACAACAATGAAAACAAATGAGTCATCATTTAAAACTTTAAATTGCAAATTTAAATAAGATGTCAATATTAACTGTTCTTAAATATCTTATCCCCTTGATAACATATTTCTGATAACTAGCTGTCCCTAAATATCTTACCTTATTGAGAACTTACTTTTATAATGTATTTTTTCTTGCTGGCCCATAGCCAAGAAAGAAACTAATGTTTGTAAGAGTCCTTTACATACCAGATACTTAATATACACTAGTTTACCTATACCTTGTTCTTCCAGGTTGGAGATTAGAATAGCTTCTCTCCATCTTCTCTCCACATGTATTCTGACTTTGAAGTATGACTTTAGTTCCCTAGGACCTGCAGCCTAAAATCCCTGCAGTCAAATAACTTAGTTTTTCCCAATACAGAGCAAGCTTCTGTGGAGAATCTCCTAATCCTAAATGCCCTTGGGATATGTGGTTTCCAAAATCAATTCAAAAGCTTTGTTGAAGATAGTCAAAAGTCTCAAAGCTATGAATTGCCTTTTACTTCGGATTTTAACCTGAAGAGAGCATGAGTTAGCTGCTACTTTTATCTTTTAACTCTTCATGGTTCAAGATCTCCATTCAATCTTAGAGTCTTTCCAAAGAAATTACTAATTTTTCAAATTAGCAAAATTAGTATGGTACCAGGTAACCATAATTGATAATAATACATTGTGTATTGCAAAATTGCCAAAATAATAGATTTTTAATGTTCTTATCACAAAAATAATGGTTAAGTTAGTGAGGTGATAAATATGCTATTTAGCTTATGGAATCTTTTTGTAATGTATGCAAGGATCAAAAAATCACATTGTACCCCAAAAACATGCAAAAGTATTATTTGTCCATTAAAATACATTTTTTAAAATTTAAAAATCTTAGCCTTAATTCAAGAATTACATAGATGTATTAGAAAACCTACTATGTGCCTTGCTTTGTATGAATCAACATCTGAAGGATGGATAAAGAAAGAGAAGCTTACTAAGGAGTCTGCAAAGTAATTAGATACTTTAGGAGAGAGTTTAATGACCAGCAAGAAGACGGCCCAGATGGTACTGTATGGATCTTGTTTACCATCTGCAAGGATTTTTAACATACATTGGTCATATCATTGAGATCTTATTTTAAAATAATACTGGCTCTGGCTAAGCTCGCCACCATCCTAGATTTCAGAGGAGTCATTCGTATCAAACAAGCATATGACAAGATTTAAAAGAAACAAAACTTTCTCTTGGGAATCTTAGAAGCTGGCTACTTTTCCAAGCAAGTTACATTTATTATTTTCTTCCCCTCCTTCTAGTGTTTACTTCCTCTTATCATTTGTGTAAATATCTCTCTCCCTTACTTGATTCTAATCTAATTAAGGTTATAGTAACAGGGACATCTTTTTTCTCTTTTAATCAGCTACACTGTTTACCATATTGTATAGTAAATAAGAGCTCTCAAAAGGCGTTCACCACCTAAAGTAAATGCATCATTTTAAAACAATGGCTGGCATTTGCAGGGGCCGTTTTGACAGTAGAATGACCAAGATAACTTAAGTTTCATGCATTTATTCATGGTCAAGATGGAAGGGCAAAAAGAAAGACTAATTCTTCACTGAGAAAATATATGAAGATGGACTTCTGTGATTCTGAAAGTATTTTACCTTTCCTTCCTTGTCCAATTTATGTCGCACCAACATACATTTTAATAGAGACTTTTCAGTGGCCAGGAAAATAAGGTAAATTCAATTCTCACTAAACAACTGTGATAAAAGCTAAACACAGTTTATAGTCAAACATGTCAAAGGTGCATTTAGACATTTTACACCTATTTTTAATAAGTGAATGAACATTTGAAATCCAAGTAAAACTTGATATGCTAGAGCTGACTCACACCAGCTCCAGAGCATCAACTAGGTGCAACTCTTCACAATTCATGCCCAGTGACATAGGTTGGCAGCTTGAAATTGACCACAGAAGGTGTATTTTTACCAGGGAAATTGGCAAACACCACAACTCAATGATTTTCTCCATAGAGCATGTTGTTAAACATTTACACCTCTGAAACTCATCCTTGATATCTCTTTTGGGTGCTTCTGTGCATATTTTCAGCTTTCTCCCCATTCCCACCCACAATTCTTCCAATAAAAATCCTTCAAATAGGCTCCCTTTTTTCCTCTACTCTGTGAACAGTGATCTTGAATTGCTAGTTTTCCTTTGGCTGCCAAGTTTAGTTCTCTCTAACACCAATGGTTGAAAACCATTTAAGTTAGCTTCAGAGGTTATGCAGAAATGATGTTCTTAATTTATTGCCATGAAATACATTTTAATGAAGAACAATAATTCAATATCCTGAAATAATAATTCTCCTGGTCCTGTCTTTAAATAGCAGACTGAACAGCTGCCATTATTCCTTCAATGTTACCATCTGTCATATAATTAGGAAAAGAATGGTCAAACCTTTTTTGAATACATTAGGAATTCTCAAGTTCAGAATCAAGTGAACTGAGTCTTGACTCCTGTTGACCTCAGTTAGTTAAGAGCTGTCCCTCCCTCACATGTTTCATGCGTGCCTTCACTGCCTAACCACCAAGAATCCAGCATGCTATCACATAGGACATAAAGAAGAAAATTCTAAGATTATGGCCACTCTTACCTCTGTGGCAGGCTATGATGTGATCTTAGAGCATAAAAGCAATAAGCAAAGCAGTAAAGAGAGATCTTTGAAATAAGTATTGTTGAAAGAGACTAGGAAGATGCAAGTTTTAACACTGATCCCAAAGCATCACTCTGCTTTCGAAAATAACGTCATTCAAGCCTTGCTATCTCGATTGGATGATGAGTGGTGGCAATGGTTTTCTCCATCTCTCTTCCTGCGCTAAAGATTAAACGTGGCCACAGCAGTGGATCCGTGCACACTGCACATGAGTGCTTGCTCTCCAAGAGCAATAATCACCCGAAATATATCCAGACAGACAAGCAGAGGTTGAGGCTTTGCACATTTGAGAGGAAGCGAGTTAGTCGGTAGTTTTGGAGGGTTAATAATCAAATGTTGTGAGCTATTTAACAGGAGTTAAGCCCTCTCACTATTTTTTAGTTACTAAAAATGAGCAAAACTTTTTCAAAGGAAGAAACAGATTTAAAACAGTGAAGAGCAACAAACAAAAACAAGACGTTAAGAATATTTAAGACACAATTTGTCAATAATAAAGTATAAAAGTCTCATGAGATAAACAATACCAAGTATTTTGACCCTTCATCTGGGCATATATTTGTCCTTAGTGAAAACTGTCAACTTCACCTACAAAATTATGTAATTCAACAGAGACATAGACACCTGAATCAAATAGCATACATCATGTTTTGGTTGTTTTAAAAATATGTTTGTATTTTCTCAAGAACCTCATTTAAACAAAAATACTGTTCTTATATTAAGGTCCTCTTATATCTTGGAGGTGAAAACACAAATGCTAAATAGATCAGGAGATACAAAATAAGTTAATGGTTCCTAAATATAAAACTCAAGAAGAAATGATAGAAAGAGGCAACACATTTTTAAATGAAGTACAATGCTAGCCTACTATTCTTTAAGTTTTTCCCTCAACTATTTTCAGCTTTTTTTGTTTTCTCCCTCTGTCTCTGTCTCTGTCTCTCTCTGTCCCCCTCCCCCGCCTCATCTGTTCCATCAACTGCTAAGGGGTATTTATACAAGGAACCTGTGTCTTAGAAAGTTCAAGATCATTCTTGTTGCCTAAATTAGGGTCCAAAAATATATCTAAATGCACACATAGCATGCTATTACTTCCACTAAATTACTGAAGGCATTCTAAACAAATAACCTTCTAATGTGAAAGTTGTGGCTCAGTAGTTGTGTGGACTGAAGCACATATTGCATTCTAAAGTCTATTGGACTGAAAAGCACAAATGTCATTAAGGCTGGCTTATAATTCTCGAGGGAAGTGCAATGAATGCCCTATCATGTGAGATAGGAAATGAGAGGAAAAATTAAGACTGATAATTAAGTGCCGAATGTTTTCACTTTTGGAATGCCCCTCTGTTCTTTCAAATACTTAGAATTCTGTAGTTATTTTTTAAAATCATTTTGTTGCAGCTTTTAGGTTTGTCTGAAAGACTTTACGTTGTCTACTTTCCTAGGCAACCACATAATATTTTATTTTTCTTTGATTCTACTTCATCCTTTTGAATTCAGCCTGTCTTTTAGAGTACAACACCTGGCATCCACCTTCTGTGCCACCACTCTCCCCAGCCACTGTGGAGCATGGCCGTCAGTCTGGTGCTGCTTGCCAGTTTCCATAGAGACAGGAAGTACTTTGGAGACCTGTATTCGTTTGCAACTGCCAGACCAAGGCAGGGAAGAAACAAAGCTGGCCGGCAGTGGGTCTTGCAAGGCCAGAAAAGGTTGGAAGGGCTTTCGCCTCCTGATATCAGAGTGTAACACTGCCAAATTGGCAGCTTCAGCCCTTACAGTCCTGTAGACCAGATCCTGGTGTTCACTGTGGCCATTGTAAGCAGCCCATTCTGCTACCAACTCTGGGAGCAGAAACTCTTGTGTACCCGAAGCTTGGCCCTAGTTCTTTGTTGGCTTCTGATCCATGACAAAAGTCTCTTTCAGATTTACAGTGGCTCCCACAGCTCCTGACCCAGAGAATTGTAATTCTCTTGTAGAAATTTTACCTCTTTCTTTTTTCCAGAATGTGATAATAGTTTTCTAGGTCGCTCACAGCAGATCAGGGAACTTATGGGATAACCACTGGGTTGTTTCCAGTTTACCTACACAGTGACTGTGAGTAAGTGACCCAGATAACACATAACATTATACCAAAACTAGCTACCATATGCTGTGTCTGTAACAGGACTTATATTTAGAATTAATTCTTGATTGTCAGGATCAGAGTCAGCTGTGGGGAGATTTGTAATGTAGGTGAAACAGGACATCATTGTCTTCCCCTTCATTTCAAAAATGTTTTGCATGATTGTGATACCTCAGCTTTCTTTATTATAATATTCCCAGCACAGTTATTATTTCTACATAAAATACATTTTTCTAATTTCTTCCATTAGTTTTGTTTTACTCAGCCATATCACTAAAGTTTTTCTTAATTTATGAAATCCCAAGTTTTACAGAGCACTTAGAAAATCCTAGGAAACTTTATTTAATGGATGCTTTATGTTCTTGCCTAGTGGCTGCATTGCTTTAGCATGTCTTAAAGCATTATCAGATTTTTAAAATTCTCAACACTTTTTTGACATGTATCTGTACAAAGTCAATTCTTTCTATTCTTAGCTTTTCTGCTTATTACCCTGCCAAAATGGAAAATGAACACAAACTTGTTTACACACCATGCTATTAGTCAAACAGAATAAATACAAATATATAAGGATTTCTAACAAAAATAGATTTTTGAAATGAAAACTTTAAAATAGATTTTGTTTTTATTAATTTATCCATATTTAATTCACTCCATAAAATGTTCAATGTTTTCTCAAAAATTCAAACCATAGTTTATTGAATGAACGCATGATTTTTCAAGGAAAAAGTGAACTCGACGAGTTGCTCACATTTATGTTCACCAAGTTACTTTTGTTCTTCTACAAATATATCCTCAAATATTGTAATGTGGAGGAATCCAAAGCAAAGGAAAGAATTTCAAAATGAAAAGAAAATTGTATGTGTCTCAAGGCAATATAAAAGAATAAGAGGGTTTCAAAATGATTTCTGTGATTTTTAAAACAGGCTTACCTGGTAATTATTATGTATACATAAAGTTATTTTATCTTTCTAGAATATTATTTTCAGGTTGAATGAGCAAGACCTGGAACTGACTAGCTTTACTTGCTAACTGATGAACATTTGAGAGGCAGCCTTCCAGAGAAAAGAAATTTATGACCACAATCACAGTCTGGTTCGTAGTGAAGCTCAATCACGCTACTAAATTCTAAATTGAGATGTCAAACTGGAGGAAATATCCTGGAAAGGAACACACAGATGGTAGGACTCTTCTGGAGACGGGGTGAGGAATATAGTGCTGAGCACACAATAATCAATTTTCTGGAGGCAATTGACTGGGTGGGACATAACTGTTTAAAACTGAAGTCCCTGGGAAAAACTTCAATCTAAGGCTCAAAAAAGGGAAATATTATACGTATATATTTGTTTCATCCAGTAGGTCTTAGAAGGTTGATATAGTAAAGAAAGTCACTAATAATACTGAATTATAATATATTTTTTAAATTACATAAGGTCAATAAAAATTGAAATTCCTAATAACAACTGTGAACAGCTAGAAATGATTCTTGCCCACCCAGCAGTAACAGCCTAAGGAAGGTAAGTAAAAACAAAAAAGCAGAGATAAATAAAGACTTAGTTAAATGGCGAGAAAGAGCCAAACATTTAAAAATAGTCCGAGGTCAAGAATGTTAGACCAGGGCCAGTATTCCAAAAAGCAAATCAGCTAATGCAAAAGTCCAGGTTTGCTGTTGAAAGAACTGAAAAAATATCAATAGGACTGGCACACAACAGACAACAATGGCATAGCCCAAGATGAGGTAGAAAAGAAGTTCAAGGCCAGACCATGCAGGACTTGTTATGTTATAACAAGGAGCTTACATTTATTCTACACGCAATGGCAAGACATTGAAAGAAGTGATATGACTCAATTTACATGATCAAAAAATGCTCTTTTTAATTAAAGTTGACCCTTGAACAAGATAGGTTTGAACTGCACAGGATCATTTATACAGGGATGTATTTCAAACAAATGCAGGCTGAGCATATGGTACTTGCAGGATGAGAAACCCACATATATAGAAGGCCAACTTTTAATATAAGCAGGTTCCACAGAGTCAACTGTGGGATGTGAGTATACCTGGATTTTGGTATAGTTAGGGTTCTGGAACCAATGCCCCTTGGACACCAAGGAATGACTTAATCAAGATCCCTAAGTCAAGCATTTTTAACCTTGAAGATGAATCATTGTAAAAATTGTGTTTACAGTCAAGTACTTCATTGAGAAAATATCAAAGAATCCATTAAATCCTGGAATAATTGATTCGTGGAGGGAAAAAATTTCATGATTTTAAATTTTACACTGCAAAATACTTCCTATTAAATGGAGACCCATCTTGTACTGGCTTGAGTTTGTATAAAACAGGATTGTTATCCATATACTCACATCCTCCTCACTCTTTGATGGAAAATGTGTCCTTTACTTCCACTCTAAAATGTCATTGGCTTGGTAAGTTCCTTGTTATTAATGATGGTGGACGTTTATTTTATTGCTTGCTTATAAACTGCAATAGTTATTTGGGAGAAAAGAATATATTTCTGGGAATCCCCCTGTGGGTGTAAATACTATATTTAAAACAGTTTTCTTTTTCAAATATATATTTATCTGAGTGAATAACAATAGTATGCTTTCAAATGAATAAGTTCCCGGCAGACTACAAAAATGTGGTAACACAAAATTTAAGTTTTTCCCCTGTGAAATATAAACTTTATAAATACAACTTCTCCTTTGACTAATATCATAGAAATAATTTTCTTTTCCAATACCAGAATTGTTATCCCCAAGATAACCATTGATATATGAATGTGAGACATGTATAAAGCTCTTGATAGCAGAGGTATACATATATACAATATTCAATTCTCTGACAGACATGAGATACTGCCTTAGACATGTTGGGCACATACGTTTGAACACATAAACATTGTGTTCAAATGATGGTACCTTAATTGTTTAAGTGTTGATCAATACGTAGAAACATAGAAATAAACTTGCAATATTCCCTAACGAACAAACTAGCTTTTTAAAAAACAATCTAAAATAACACAGTGGTTAAAAGGATGTGTTTTCCACTGTTTGATCATTTCTGAATGCACGAAGATTTCATTAATGTTGATTTCACCCATATTGTCCATGTTTACATGCTTTGATGTTCAAGCCCTTTGTAGTGCCATATTAGATCTAGGGGAACAGTACCCTATGAGAGTTAAGTGGAAACTGTTGTGGGAACATATTAAAATGAAACTTGGTACTTTGTTTCATTTCTACAGATTTCTACAGATAAATCAGCTAAAAGAATTATACTTCTAATAAAGCAAACTGAGAATTAATACTATATTTTTGCATCCTTTTTTGGGATTACTACATTTTTAATCTGTTCATTAGAAAATTATAATGAAGTGTTTTTAATTTAAATTATTAAAATAAACTTCAATAAAAGTTAAGGTGAAATTTTTTAAAATATTTGATTCTTTACATTTATGAATGCAGATTCTGGAGAATAGTTCCAAAATGATAGCTGGAAAAAATACATTCACAGCAAAGTCAATGGTCTCTTCACTATAACATTGGGGGGAAAGGGCTAATAATGAATTATTGACCTTTCCTCCAGTATCCGGAACTCCTAAGCAGTTTCCTTTTGGTTGAATCATCTTTGCAATTCAAATAATTCATAGATATGTACTGGATCCAAAATAAATGACAACTGAGGAAGTTGTTATGTACTAGGCTAAGTGCCTGCATGCCATTGTTGAGATTGTTTATTGCATAATAAATTATCAGTATTGATTAAATTTAGTTGTACAAGAACACGGAAGCTGATGGAAAAATTCCCAATAGCTGGTGTGACTACCAAGACAAAATGCTTGAACAGATTCCAAAGATGGAAGCTTCCCTGAGCTGAGGTCGCTCATGCTAACTCAGTCCAGTCGTTAGTACAAATGACTATGCATATTCGGAAGCATTTCAAGGAGTCCCAGGGCCTCTGCTAGCTGTTGACATTCTGTTGTATCACCTGTCTTATGACTTTCAGGTAAACTTGGTATTGGATAAAGTTTGGTGTGTTTCGTAGATATTATTGTATCCATGAAACCTAGAATTGTGCTATCATGCTAGCAAAGTGGGAACTGCAACTACAATATCCAGATTAACACAAGATAAAATTTCTGCATAATATATCTGCTGAGGTTCAGGCTATTCTAATAATTCTAATAACAGATTAGTCTCATTATTCATGCTTAAAATTGTACTTATTTGTCTTATTTCCTAAAGAACTAGAAAAGCAAGTACAAACTGGATCCAAAATTAGTGCACAAAAGAAATCATAAAGATCAGAGCAGAAATAAATGAATCTGACGCTAAAAAAATAAAAAAGATGAACAAAATGTAAAGTTGGATTTTTGAAAAGATAAAATTGACCAACCTTTAGCCAGAGTAAGGAAAACAGATAAAAGACCCAGGTAACGGAAATCAGTGATGAAAAATGATGCATTACAATTAATACTACAGAAATTCAAAGACTCATTAGAGTTTGTTATGTTAACTATATGCCAATAAATTGGAAAATGTAGAAGAAATGGACAGATTCCTAAACACAGACAACCAACCAAGATTGAATCATGAAGAAATACAAAATCTGAAAAGATCAATAAAAAATGACAAGATAGAAGCCTTAATAAAAAGTCTCCTGTAGAAGAAAAGCCCACAGCCTGATGACTTCACTGCCAAATTCTACAAATATTTAAAGAACTAATACCGATTCTATTTAAACTAGTTCAAAAAATGAAGGAGGAGGAAATACTTCTAAATTCATCCTGTGAGACCAGTATTACCCTGACACCAAAACCATGCAGAAACACACACACAAAGGAGAAAACTCCGGGCTAATATCTCTGATGAACATAGATGCAAAAATCCATATCAGATTAGAAGTAAATAAATTATGAAATGAATTCTGTGTATACTTTGTGCAACAATAGATTTTCATTTCAATGTGCTAGCCTCATACGCTTTAACAGATGTGAAACCAAACGTGTGTTTTGGTAGGTAGGTAGGTAGATAGATAGATGATAGATAGATACATAGATACATAGATACATAGACGATAGATGGATAGATAGATAGATGATATATTTAGATCTATTTCTGTCTTCTCAGCTGCATGTCATATTAATGATACCTGATTCTTATTGCTCAAATTTAGATATAAACTGAGTGTTGTATTTCTAAAATCAGTCCATTAAATACAATTTCAACTACATTGTCATTACGAAAATTCCTCTTTCAGATAAGTCATAATGAAAAATTAGCCTTATTGCTTCATAGCATTCCCTTGTTTATAATTTTGAAAATTGATCCATATTTTCTTCCAGTGACTTAGTTGTTACCAAAAATTTTAATAAATAAATCATTGGAAGCTACAGATTTCTCAAATTAAGGGCATTGAATAGAATTAGCCAAAGATTCAGGGGACAACTGCAGGAAATTCCAAGTGTTCTGGTTTTTGGGAGCACGATGGGAGTAAGTGTATACTTTTGAATACAACTATTACTTCTGAAATGACAAATGTGTGTGTGTGTGCAGTGTGTGTGAGAGATAGCGTGCATGCACACATGCATGAGAGGGAAAGAGAGATCAATAATTATATTTAGTGAAAATTTATTAAGCTCACGTTTGAGGCTATAATTTCAAGTCCCATTGTTAAAATCATTCACCAGTTAATCTTAAAGTGAGGTACAGAGATGATCTTACTTTAAAAAAAATGTGGTGCATATTTTTCTGACAAATGTTTTCTCACCAAAGAGAAACAATAACCAACTTCTCACGTTTAAGGGTCAAATATCCCTAAGTAAAGTCCTACATGCATAGAATCCATCATTAATCAAAATGATCCAATTAATGATAAGATAATCCAGTAAACTCTATTTGTTACAGTTTGAATTTCGTCAGTACCAAACTCATGATTTATAATGCCATGATAGCTACTTAAAAATATATAATGCTTATTTAATGAGGAAATTTTGGCATGTAATGCACTTCCTTCGTTTTTTTCTTGAATTAGCTTGTGTAGCTCCAGGGCACAGGAAATATGGACTCATATGGCAGGGTTGATAAGCATCAACTCTCCCTGCTGACTTGGGCCAGCAAGCTGCTCGTGAATCCAGCAGATGTTTCTACTGTTTGGACCAATGGGAACCTTATGGACCCTTTTTCCTTCGTCTCCTCCCAGGAGCAAATGTTAACGCAGCAGAAACTTGGACATATGCCAAATAAGAAGCAGAAGGGTTGGTGAGAAGTAGGGTGTACACTTATCTATAAATAATGGGCATCAGTGGTTTGAGGTGACTGTTAAGCTCTTTTATTGGCTGATTTTTGTGCATTTGCTACTTTATTTAACCAAATCTTATAAACTCTGCTATTCTTACATAAGAGTTTCATCCTAAGTATATAAATCTAATCCTTGACTATGCTAGTTGTTTCAAGATAAAAACAAAAAAGAGTCTCAATATATGAAGTAAGAAAACTGGTTGTTTCTTACATCTTTTCTCACATGAATAGAAAAACTACCTAATCATCAACTTGCATATTACCAGAGTAAATTTACGTTTTGTTGACATACTAATATTGGGCCCTGTTCTGATAAAAATTTCTAAGACAAAAATAATTTAAAATTTAAGCTTTGCACTGTTTACTGAATATCATTCTTGTTGAGTTTTAAATGTACTTTTGGAAGAATGCAATCTGATTAAATTAAATGTAGCTGTTCCTTCTCTCTTCTTTAATCTCCCTACCCTCGATTACATTAACCCAGGGTAGTGGCTATCACTTTTGTAAGACTTGGTTTTATTATCTATACCCAAATTCTGTATTCTAAAATTCTGTATTGTTTCTAAGCAAGTTTTCTCCTCTAAGCAATACATTAATTTAAGGAGAGAAAAAAAGATTCAAAAGAAATGGAGTGTTTTTTTTTGTTTTGTTTTGTTTTTTTGAGATGGAGTCTCATTCTGTTGCCCAGGCTGGAGTACAGTGGCAGGATTTTGGCTCACTGCAACTTCCACCTCCTGGGTTCAAGCGATTCTCCTGCCTCAGCCTCCAGAGTAGCTGGGACTTCAGGCTAATTTTTGTGTTTTTAGTAGAGACAGGGTTTCACCGTGTTAGCCATGATGGTCTCGATCTCCTGACCTGGTGATCTGCCTGCCTCAGCCTCCCAAAGTGTTGGGATTACAGGCATGAGCCACCTCGCCCGGCAAGAAATGGAGTGTATTTCTTAGCCTCTGAAACTATATATTTCCTTCATTCATTACAGCATAGTAGATATATTTCCTGTTGACAAAAGAGTTAAAATGTTAATGGAAAAAAATGAACAGAGATCACTTAATGTTTGTTAATTTCCATTTATTCCAACATTATTTATTGAACACATACTATGAGTAAACCACATTAAATTCAAATGAAAAGAAATAGCAAAGTGCATAAGCACAAATACATAGTATAATAATTGATAGAAGTTGTTTTAATAAAGTCAGCATTAAGAATGTTCCATTGTACACTCAATCAACTCCAAAAGCTACACTAAGTGGCTGCTGGGCAAAAGCCTTGTTTTCATTTGTTTCTAAGATTACTTTGGAAAGGGCATGTCGTTTTGAGCAAAGTAGCAAAGCATAAGTGGCTAAAAAATGTTGGCAGTATTTCAAAATACTTCCTGTGCATAACATTTACAATAGGTGTGTTTAGAAAAGACACTCACTCACATACATTTTCAATGCCAAACATTTTACAGTTTTTCTTTGTTGTATTCTAATTGTTAATTTTAAATTTCGTCAAGGATTCTGTGAGTATTACTTAGCTTTGTGAAAGGAAATAGAAAGTCTGGTCCAAAACACTGGCAAAACATGGCCATGAGGCAGAGGCATTATAAAGATTTAATTTCCTACAAGAGTATTATTTGCAAGCTGTGCAAACAGTCTTTGGTTAAACAAAGAATCAAGATGCTGGAGATTTTACATCTCAGTTAAACAACCACAGATATAATTCCTGATTTAATTTTTATAATTAAAAACCCCTCAAAAATAGACTATTTTTGCATTTTCTACATTCTCTTTTAGAAAAAGGACTACGAAGTCTTTCAAAAGCCTTTAGATAACAAATAAAATAAAGCATTTGCAATAGACTCTCCACTGTGCTCAAGGCCTGGTGCATACCTTGCACCATGTAGACAATCAGAAAGAGTGTGTATGAAAGAGAAAGTAGAATCTAGAACCTAAAGGAAAGACAGCACTTAAATTCATATCAGATAATGACAAATATATGCTAAGTTCATAAAATAATTCAGTACTAAAACAACTTCAAGTTTAAAAATAGCAGTAAGACTTAAAGGCCAATTACACGAAGGATAGAATGGAAAGGCAACCACTGAGCATGCCCTTGGTGTTCCAGTTAGGTGATAGAATAGATGGTGATGCCATCTTAATTAGTTTCAAGTACTGACACAAAAGGAAAAGTTCATGGGTAGCAATTTAATCAGGGCTTCATTGGCCAGTTCTTGTGATCTTGGCTGTGCTCCTTAGTGCATCTACAGTTAGTTGCCAGCCATCTGCTTTTGGGGAGTTGGCTTCTGGGGATAGGCTGGCTGTCAGCTGGGGTGACAGGTGGTGACTAGGCTTGATTTCATGGCTCCTAGGTCCCAAGAGCATGGTCCAAGGAACAAGCTCTTTCCAATTCCCTTCTTGCTCTATGTTTGTTATTGTCTCATTGGCCAAAACAAGTCACAAGGTTAAGCCCAGAGTCTATATGGAAAGAGACTACCTGAGGGAACAGATACAGGGATACATGATCGAAATAGCAGCTATTGGAGGAGGAGACTGAAGTAGTTGATTATTAGAAGGAATAACATATCTAAAGGCAAGAAAAAAATTAAGATTATTTTCACAGCTCAAATGTTGCAGGAAAATAAGGTTTATAAAAGATCAGAAACATATCCATGAGGACTGATCAACATATGCCTGAGGGACTTCACTAATTGAAAAAATGAAAAGAGGAAGCAGAAGGCAATGTTTTGGGAAGTGATCAAATGAAGATATTAAGGGTAACCAACACTTTTCAAGAAATTTGTCCATAAGGGGATTTAAGAAAAAGTAAAAGAAGGTGTAGATCTTTTTCTTGTTTTATTGTTTATGATATGTAAGTTAGTAGCAATGATGTTGTATAAACTTCACTGTGACCCAGTAGACTTTTCTCTGTTCTATAGACAATTATTTCATGAATGTTTGCTTTGATCAAACGGAAAGATTGAGGACAAGAGTGGGAAGAACTAGCTCCAGTGTTTTCTCACTTCAGGAAAAGCACCTCAAAAGAAGTACACTATTTTAAGGTCAGTAGTATCATTGTGTATCCAGTACAGCACAGTCCTCTTTAAATGTGCATGTTAGCCTACTAGTCACACCCTTATTTTTCTGATGGCAGCATTAACAAAGCTAATGAAAATAAAAATAAAAGCTATTATGAGAGTTAAAGAAGAGTACACTTAACTCATGTTTCAGATTTCACTTAAATAATTGTGGTCCTTATTCTGAAATTATTTTTCATTACTTAACGGTTATGGAAACTCAAGAAATATTTCTTTTTTCTTTATCATATTGATCAACTCCAATTGGACCACTAGATGTTACTTTGTCCTTCATATCTTCACCAGTTCAATCATTGTGAACATTGTGAACATTGTACTACCTACCTACTTCCTTTTGTTTTTAAAATAAGTAGATAAGGGAACTTAATGAAAACATAAATAAAAACTAAGCTTTTCATTGAAAAATAATCTTAGCAAATATACAGTTCCCATTCTGATTTTTGATACATGTATGATGGGAATATGGTATCTGTAAATGTTTAAAATGTAGGTAATATGGCTTGCCTGTGTCCCCACCCAAATCTCATCTTGAATTGTACTTCCTACAATCCTCATGTATTGTGGTAGGAACGTAGTGGAAGGTAGTTTAATCATGGGGGTGGTTACCCTCATGCTGCCCTCATGATAGTGAGTGAGTTCTCACGAGATCTGATGGTTTTGTAAGCGGCATTCCTCTCTTCGCTCTTCACTTCTCCTTGTTGTTGCTATGTGAAGAAGGATGTGTTTGCTTCCCCTTCTGGCATGATAGTAAGTTTCCTGAGGCCTCCTGAGCCATGCTGAACTGTGAGTCAATTAAACCTCTTTCCTTTATAAATGGCACAGTCTCATGTATGTGTTTATTAGCAGCATGAGAATGGAATAATAAAATAGGAAATAATAAAAAGATGCTCAGCTCAAAACTGCAGAGCCTTTAGGCATGGTATGAGTGTTTCAAAGAGTAGCTTTACAAATATAAAGGTGTGTAAAAATAAACTTTATTTTATTGACTATTGACTTCAACAGTCATTGCATTGACTGAAAAAAAAAATCATTAACTCAGGAGAATGCAAGTTCTCCTTTGACTAAAAATATGCCCCATAGAGACCCATGGCCCTAAAATATTTAGAATTATCCTTAAGTATTATCCTGTAAAGTACTCTCTTGTATTTGGACAATGGCTAAAAGCAAAATTTCACCCCTAGATTTAACATCAATTAAATCTAATCAAGTCCTAAGTCTCCTTGTCTTAAAGGAAAGCATGTGCTGTCACTTACATTTGCCAAGATGGATTTCTTTGTTTATTGTTGGAGTCCAATAGGCCTTTGTGTGTTACACAATGAAAATAAAGTGTGTGAAGAGTGTGTCTTTAAAATTTATGCAAATATTTTTTGGTCACAGGAGAAATAGGCAAATAAAAGGAAACTAAAGCAGTGTTAGGAGAAAGGGAGAGTGAGGCTAAGTGAGAGGGTGACAAGTTAGCAAAGTAACAGTAGGAGGTGAGTGACCTCATATACATAAAAGATATATTAATTATTGTGTTATTCCATTCTCACATTTCTATGAAGAAATACCGAAGACTGGGTAATTTATAAAGGAAAGAGGTTTAATTGACTCACAGTTCTGCATGGCTTGAGAGGCCTCAAGAAACTTACAATCATGGTAGAAGGCAAAGGAGAAACCTTCTTCATAGAGTGGCAGGATGGAGTAAGTGCATGCAGGGGAAATGCCAAATGTTTATAAATCCATCAGATCTCATGTATTATCATGAGAACCTCGTGGGGGAAACTGCTCCCATGATGATTCAATTACCTCCACGTGGTCCTGCCCCTGACATGCAGGAATTATGGGGATTTCAATTCAAGGTGAAATTTGAATGGGGACACGGAGCCAAACCATATAAGTTATATTCAGAATAATTTTTTAAAATGAACCTTTTTATTTAAAATTGTGTATGTGTGTGTGTATGTCCACACATACACATATGGATTCTTCTTTATCTTCCTGATAAAGAGGAAATACAAATGGCATCATTTCTAAATAATGCTTTTCAACAGGTGCATTTTTTGAACACTAAAATAATATAAACACACTAATAATGCTGCTTTCATCTTTTCTTCTCCTAGACATTTCCAAATGTTTTCCTCATGCTACCATTATTTAGGGCAGGAGCCAAATTAAGCTCAGCCCATATGGTTATCCTAGGTTGCCTCTCTTTGCCCTTACACAGAAATCATAATGGATGTTTCTACTGTTCACTGATTGAGGTCTTGAAGACAATATAACACCTACATATGCATATTTTGTATACCTATGCATATTAAAATGAGATAAGGGGTAATATCTGTTGAGTTCATCTACTTTGACATTAGAGTTTGCTTCAGGAAGATTGTTCATTATTTCTGACGGTACAGACAGACTTTTATCACTGCCCTATACTGGAACACATAAAAAACTTTTCTATAAATTGGTTTGCCTACATGTTAGACAATTTGAAAGAACGTACTTTTTGAAGACTGGGTTTACATACTTCTCTTAAATAATGCCAGTGTGGAAGATCTCTTCATAAGCCAAATTTTACTTTAAATCAGGTGTATTGAAATGAAAAAGGATAAGAGGTATGAAGAATAGAAGAGGAATATAGGAAAAGGCGACAGCAGAAGAGCCAACCATGAAAACCTGAGTTTAAAATATAGCAGTCCAGGTGCGGTGGCTCATGCTTTAATCCCAGCACTTTGGGAGCCCCAGATGGGCGGATCACCAGAGGTCAGGAGTTCAAGACCAGCCTGACAAATGTGGCGAAACCCCATCTTTACTAAAAATACAAAAAATTAGCCAGGCATGGTGGCGTGTGCCTGTAGTTCCAGCTACTCCAGAGACTGAGGCAAGAGAATTGCTTGAACCCAGGAGGCAGAGGCTGCAGTGGACTGAGATCATGTCACCACACTCCAGCCTGAGCAACAGAGTGAGATTCCACCAAAATAAATAAATAAATAAATAACAATAATAAAAATTTTAAAAATAAAATATAGCAAATGTTTTCTGTACAACTAGATACATTAGAATGTCATGAGAAAGAATGTCATAAAAATTTTATTTATGAAAATGATAATGCTGAAATACAAAATGAAAAATTTGCATAAGTAGATGAAAGTAAGAGAAAGAAATATTATGCATATTTATGTACATTTTGGAAATATAACAAGCAATGAATTTGAAACGGTTTAAAAGGAAACATGAATAAATAATGTATAACCTGATTTATACTAGGGGAACAAATAAACAGGAATGCATTAAATTGTGATTCAAAGACCATATCAAATCAAGTCATATTATTTAGCAGAACTTTCAGGCATGTCAGAGATCTATTCTGTTTTGCAAATACCATATACCTAAAGGTAACTGGGATTCATTTTTCTCTTTTGACGTGGTAATATTTACAAAAAAAGATATAATCATCATGATTGAGAAGTAAAAACAATTAGCACTGAGTACTTATGTAAGACATTAGAAATCTAACATTTTATCAAAAATGTCTTAACACTTATATTGAAATATTACATTTCTCTGGTGCACAAAAATATAGTCTCTCACAATTAAAGAGCAGAAATAATTTCAAGGTGTATATTATTGTCAACAATATAAATAAAGATAAGAAATACATCTAAAAGTAAATAGCTAGGGAATGGCTAGATGGGAATTTCAAACTAGATCTTACATTAAATAATGTTCTATTCAACTGTTCATTCAAATAATAAGTTATTAAGTTCCTCTGCCAGACCTGACAGGCATGGGTTTTTAAATAATATTAAAAATGAGAATGGTGATTTAGCTTTGGTAGTATTCACGAATTAGAGAATAAATGTAACATTCTCTTCTCTTTCTCTTTCACTGTATGTGTGTGTGTGTGACAGAGAGTTTGTGTGTCATATTTTCCTTAAGATTTACAATGTTTTAATTTTTTTTTTTTTTTTTTTTTTTTTTTTTTTTTTTTTGAGACGGAGTCTCGCTCTGTCGCCCAGGCTGGAGTGAGTGGCGCGATCTCGGCTCACTGCAAGCTCCGCCTCCCGGGTTCCCGCCATTCTCCTGCCTCAGCCTCCCGAGTAACTGGGACTACAGGCGCCGCCACCACGCCCGCAAATTTTTTGTATTTTTAGTAGGGACGGGGTTTCACCGTGTTAGCCAGGATGGCCTCGATCTCCTGACCTCGTGATTCCACCCGTCTCAGCCTCCCAAAGTGCTGGAATTACAGGCGCCGCCACCTCGCCCGGCTAGTTTTTTTGTATTTTTAGTAGAGACGGGTTTCACCGTGTTACCCAGGATGGTCTCGATCTCCTGACCTCGTGATTTCACCCGTCTCGGCCTCCCAAAGTGCTGGGATTACAGGCGTGAGTCACTGTGCCCGGCACAATGTTTTAATTTTCAATTCTTAAACTATTTGGCTACTAAATCTGTTTTATCATTTAAAAAAACGTAAAGATATATTTTTCTACCAACACTTAATTTTTCTCAATGAAGACTATAAGCCTAGAATGAATGATTTGTTTTCCCTGTTTTCAACATTTTATTAATTAAAACTTCATTTTACTAGTGTAATAATAATGAAGGTATAATTAAGTTTCTTATATATTCTCATTATAACCCCAAATAGAAATTCACAGATATTTTTAATTGCTGAAATAAAAGTAACTGGCTTGTATATTGATATGTGCATTAAAGTAATTTTCTAGATCAATGAATTCGTGTTAGAAATAGTTGCCTGTACTAAAATTATGTTTCTTCTTTTGCTCTAAAAATCCTTTAATAAAAATCTTCTACTTTTTAAATTACTGAATTATTTTAAAGGTAATTTAGTACCTAATAACATGTAGACATGAGTGGATTTATCTGAATAGAAACTGTGTGTTGGAGCATAGTTTTCTCATAAATGAGAGTATAATTCCTTTTTCGTGTCAGTAAGTTTATTGTATCAGATTGTATATAACTGAAATAATGGAAGATCAACCTCTAGTAATCTTTTAAAACAGAAATGCACTTAGTATAGCACCAGATCTATTTTATAGAGCTGAATTTAGAGGAAGCAAAATTCCTAAGAAAAACAAGAAAATTCAGCATAGGAAAATTTAAAAAAAAAAAAAAAAAGCAGTTTATAAAATTCTGAGTGCAAATGATTATCTTAATAAATCATTCTGAATGGATTTTGTTTTTCAAGTTTATAAAGCTACAATATAGTCATCACAATCTGTTGAATGCTATGCAAATTTATCAAACTACATCTTTTAAGACCTGAGCCAATCACCAATATATTATAGTAGTAATTCCTGCATTAATACAACTGATGATATCAGTAGTAATATTATTATATTATTATAGGGCCCAAGGCTTTGAAAGTGGGATCATTTAAATTGTTTTGCAGAAATGTAAATGGACGCCCATTTAAAGATTCGAAAGAGTTGTAAATGTCATGAGAGAAACCTACTGATGTGCTTTAGAAATTTGGGTTTTACCTTGTATTCGATACTAAAAATCCTTACCGCTCTACACAGATGCTCAGCACGGTCACCTTAAGTATGTTACATATTCCATTTATTTCTAATTCTGAATTTTGTTTACTCCTTATTTTTGATGTAGGTTTATGAAAATCACATGATGAAAGTGGTATCGTAAAGGGCTTACTTTCATGATTATATAAGGGGATGTGTGTGTGTGTAAGTACACATATATATCTATATGAAATTATGTGTGTGCATGTACGTGTATTTTCTAGATTTAACTGATTGGCAATGATTTAACTATGCACGTGTGTATCATGAAGATTTAATCACACTGAACCTGGTGGATCTATCGGTGATTAAATATAACTCAACAATACAACTCTGCTACTTTCCCAGTGTTTTCGTAGGCTTCCCAATCTAACAATAACTACCAAAATTATTTAAAATGACTGTGGCCCATAATGTTATATCTAACTTAATTTAGGTGACCTATTATGAGGGCAGACTTCATAATCTTCCAGTAAAATAAAGATTAAAATTGAAGTTTTAAAGAAAACCACAATTTTTCAAATTCCAGAGCTATTCTCAGGATTAAAGAAAAAAAAAAGCTAGCGTACATAAACAGTAGCAATATTTCTGGTTGCAAGAGACTAATAAAAATGTTTCATGAGGATAATATTTTTGCAAAGAAGGTAATAAAATTAGCATTAAATAAGATATATCATACTTTTTACAGATGAAAAGCACTTCTTGACTATCTACATATTAAAACATTTCTTTGTGCATTCTGCTTGGCATATGGTGACTATAGCATCTTCCTCTTTAAACTGCTGAAAATTATTGCCTTTCTGTGAATAATTGCCTTTTTCTTATGTTAAGAAATTCTACCATAAATAATACTGCATAAAATATCTGTAGGCTATCAACATTAAATTTAAGAACACCAATATGCATGTGGAAATCATCTGAATGTTTTCTCCTGTCCATCTAAACCAGGAGACTGCACATCTGTTTGTTGAGAGACATTTACCATATTTGTTCTTAGATTCCTTTTAGTTATTTTTAGTTAGAAACACAATACTCCTGTTCTTCAGTTAAAAAAAAAATGTAGAGAGAATAGAGGTATAAGGCTTTAAAAATGTAGACAAAGGATCTAATGAAAGTACAAAAGCTATGTGTCAAGGTTAATGAAAACAATTTTTCAAATACAACTTTCAAAGCAAAAAGTATCACCTCAAAAAGCAAGATTATGCTTTCCTGGATAGGTAAAATATTTCCCTTTAAAAAGGAAACAGTCTATCGATATTAAAATTTTGGCTATTAAGATAAAATTACATCAATTTCTAGTATTTTTGTATCCATTCGCCACACATTTGTACATATTTATTTAGTAATACTTTCCATGAAAAATGCATCATTTTTAATACTGAGGATCAGGAATGACCAAGATTGGCACGAACCCCAGCACTCAGGAACTGAAAGTATGAGAAATCAAGGACATTGAAACAATAAGCAGCAATCTCTAGTCTTTCTCTGAAAGATATCCTATGTTGTTGATTATCTCAGATGTAAATGTGCCTGAAAGCAATACCATTGTACGGAAAAGTGATAATCCAACTAATGAAGTCCTAAACAAGTAATCATACAAATGCTTATTTGACAAGTAAAGTTTAAAAAATTGGTATATTGAATATACAAATAAGTGAAAGACTTTTGATGTTGGCCATTTCTCTCATCTGAAAATATAGATTTGGGGATATAGATGTTTTTGTGACAGGGTTAAATGGACTAAAAATAGCATTTAATGTTAAGTTCCTTGTGCAGAGATCGCTAGCTACGAAAACACTTTTCCTCCGGTACCTATCTTTACAGCCAGTCTGCATTGCCCATCTTGCTCTTCCATTAAGTGTGACTGTATGGCTAAATGACAAAAGAATGTAAGGAGAAGGGGCTGTTTATTTCCCGGTGTTGAGCCATTAAAAAGTTTCACACCACTCTGCTATGTTTTCTTCTTCTTCTGGCTGACTATGACATTCTGACAGGTCTTTTTTATTTTGCTTTGTGTTTTAAGATGATGACAAGGCTCTTGTTTGTCAGCCTGTTTCCCTGAAATTCTTTTTTTTTTTTTTTTTTTTTTTTTTTTTGAGACGCAGTCTCGCTCTGTCGCCCAGGCTGGAGAGCAGTGGCGCGATCTCGGCTCACTGCAAGCTCCGCCTCCTGGGTTTACACCATTCTCCTGCCTCAGCCTCCCGAGTAGCTGGGACTACAGGCACCCGCCACCGCGCCCGGCTAATTTTTTGTATTTTTAGTAGAGACGGGGTTTCACCGTGGTCTCGATCTCCTGACCTTGTGATCCGCCCGCCTCGGCCTCCCAAAGTGCTGGGATTACAGGCGTGAGCCACCGCGCCCGGCCATTTCCCTGAATTTCTTTGGGGAAGAGGTGCACTCCTGGGATCAATATGCGAACAAGAAAAAATATGTGTATCTCAGCTGCTTAATCAATTATGCATCTGGGATCTATCTAAGAGTTAGCTTTACCTAATTAATACATTTATCACAGGGAATCATACAGCAAAATGAACACATTTTTAGCTGGAGTCAAAAAAAGAATGAAAATGGATGAGAAAATGAAGAAAACTGGAAATGAAAGACAAAAAGGAGATCTGAGTTACTGTACACTTAAGGCTGTTCTCAGCAGAGGTGAGAAAAGAAAAGAAAACATGGCTTCTATTCTAGACTGTGATGAGAGTTAAATAGAGATAGATGCTTCTTGATTGTCAATGGCATTTTGTATTTTAAGGTTTACAAAATATCCTCCTCCTCTAAACTGAACTACCTGGTTAATCTCTGAATGCCAGTTTCTTGGCTGCTGAAAAGGAGGGAGGTTAATATTCCCTGCTTATTACTAACTATTAAGATTTTGAAATTCTATGATCAACGCTATACTTTTTATTGATCACCAGTGCCAAAAGAAGTGAAACTGAGTTAGAAACATATACATTTTTGTTTGTTTATGAGAATTTGTCTATCTTAATTCAAGGCTTATATTCAAGATCTTAGATATTCCATAAATTCTAGTTAGATGGACCCATACACACAGATAAAATGACAAGGAACACATTTTCTGCATACATACACTTAAGAACAGATCTAAGTAATTCAAAGAAAATTTCAATATTCGAATGCAGAAATTCCAAAGTTAAGCATAACTAGAAAGAGTTAGTTTTAGTATAAAGAAAAATAGTAAGTTAATGATCAGTTAATATTATGAAAATTCTCTTTTTCCATATGGATACATCTGAGTGTCTTATCCTGCACAGTTTCAAAGCTGGCCCAACTTGTTTTATGTTTCATAAATGCTTTGGTTAGGACCGATCTTGCTAACCTCAACTTTATTCTCTCCCCATGATATTTTCATTTGCTTCCAATAGTGTCAGAGGTGCACAGATTCTTTTATCAATACATTTTATACACATACCAAAAAAAAAAAAAAAGAAAAGAAAGAAAGAAAAAATACAATACGACAGCAGCTTCTGAAGGTTCAGTGCATTTACTATCCCTTTTGCTGAAAAACTTCACCTTTCTTGATTTGTGACATTCTGGTTCAACTTGGAAAGAAATGGAACTAGTTCTTTCTGATCATTGACAAAACACTTTTAGGAAAGAGCAAAATCCCTTCTTCAACTCATTATAGATCAGCCATCTAGAGAGATGGAACTTGAAGAAAGACATATTTCATTTTGGAAAGAAAAATCCTTTTCAGAAATAATTCTATCAGTGTGTCGTAAATGTCTGGCCTGTTCTCCACTTCTTTTTGAATATTTACCTGCAAAGAGAGACCCTTTTAGAAATTCCTTTGTTCATTCCTACCTATCTGCTTCTATGGGTACATTTTTCTAGACATTTCCATCCAATGTTTAGTATCTGTTTAAAAACGTGTGATATGTAAGTGTAGATTCAAAAGCTGAAACTAATTTCAAAATATTAAGTATAGTATGAAAAATATCAGAGAGATATACATTTTGCTCAAATAACTTACGATGCTTTATAAGCAAGCTTTGTTTTCCCAATGCAAATAATAGAAAAAATACTGAATTCTAGACTCTTTCTTGAGAAACTTTTCAGTTTATTCAACTTAAAATAGTAAATAAGTATTACATTCATGCAGCCATAGGCACATTAATTTTTATTTAATTTCCCTAAAGAAAGCTATGGATTGATTTGTGAATTGACCAATGGGTTTAAGAAGTTCAGGAAATGCTGTTATTCTAAGGTGATCATTATATAATGTTACTGAGCCGTTACAGTTCAATGTTAGTGAACTGTAACCTATGCTTCACTAAACAAAACGCTTATGGTCTAATTTAGATTGATAAAGGGCTCACTTTCAAGGCTCACACAACTCTATTGGAAGAATTATTGTTTTCTAATTCTTAAAAATAAGAGGATTGTCTTAATCCATGTGAGAAAGGAGTTGCCAGAGCCAAAAAGGGGCACAGTGTAAGTTACACCTATCATGAGACACAGGGTAAGTGACATGTATAACAGACGATGAAGTCCAAGCACTATTTTATTATCTTGCTAACTTAAAAAGTTAAGACTATTGTATATCTTGCGAATTATCAAAGTATATGGAAAATCATGTCTGGATTTAGAGAAGTACACAGTCATTTAAGACCAGAAAACTCCTGATTCTGGCCTTAAATAGGTGCATGAACAAGAAAGGAAGTTAGTTAAAAAATTTGAAGGGCTACCCCAGACAGGTACAGTGCCTTGGCTTTATGTTTCCTATGATTTGCTATACACTTGCTGTTTTTATCTAGACAAAATTCTCACATATTTCTAGCATCAGAATCAAAAAGCGATCTTCATATTTAGTCTCCCTATCATATAACATCATTGCATCTGGATATTTGGCACTTTGGAAGGCTGAGGTGGGACGATCACTTGAGCCCAGGAGTTTGAGACTAGCCTGAGCAATGCAGTGAGACTCTTTATCTACAAAAAATAATAATAATAAAACAGCTGGTGGTGGTAGTGCATGCTTGTAGTCTCAGCTACTTGGGAGGCTGAGAGAGAAGGATCAGGATTGCTTGAGCCCATAATGTCAAGGTTGCAGTGATCCATGAGGGTGCCGCTGCACTCCAGCCAAGGTGACAGGGCGAGACCCTATCTCAAACAACAACAACAAAATTGGTATGTCATTACCTGTGCTTCATTTTTAGTGGTTTTTACAGCCACGTGAGGATTCTTGAAACTTTAGACTCCCTCTCAAATAAGCACACAGAATTGGGGTTTTGGTCTAGAAATGACATTGATGACTGCAATATTGTACTTTATGACCTTTCAAATAAGAACACTGAGGTCTAGAAAGTTGAAGAAATTGCCACCGTAGCACAGTTAGTTACCCACAGAGTTGTCTGAGGAATCGGGTTTTCTGTTTCCCAATCCAGGGCTCTTTCTATATCTTATGGAAAGAGGCTGAAGAAATGCTGTTTTTTTAAATGATATATAAATTTGCAACATGCAAGTACATTTCATTTGAACACATATTTTTAAATGAGCCATCACTATTTTATGTTCTAGCATCAAAGCACTCAATGAAGTTAGTTGCTACTTTGTTTTCCCTTTTTTTCTCGTTGCTCTCTGGACACTGCAATGTAGATGTCATGGAATACTAGATTTTCTACTTAGAGATCACAGGCAAAACCAAGCATTGTCATCTGTTCAAATGAAATAGAGGAAGTTTTTGTTAATATGTGAAATATCAAATTAGTATGCAAAATATACAGAACAACAAATCATATATATGGTATATATGTGTATATATATGGATATGTGTGTGTGTGTATAGATATATATTCAGATTCCATCAGTAGCATATAGATATCTAAAAATAATTTTCAAACTAGGAATTAAATTATGATTTTTTTACTATGAATGTTAGATTTTTAACAGTGATTGCTATTGTGTAGGATTATCAGTTTAGCCAAGAAGTTTTGTTCATAATAGTTTTCACAGTTGAAAAATAAATTAAAATTTGGAGGAACAAAAAAGCAAGTCAAAATATTTTTTATTGTGATCCCAAATAAAACAAATTTTATTTTCATATATTAATAAAATATTTAAATTGTGTCCATCCTACATTCTACTTCTTACTAACGATGCTTTAATAGTTTAAGTTGCACATTAAAAAGATTCATGTACCTCATAAATAAAAAATATATTTTTTAAATTTTATGTATTTATTTATTTATTTTGAGATGGAGTCTCATACTGTAGCCCATTCTGGAGTGCAATGGTGCAATCTGGGCTCACTGCAACCTCCGCTTCCTGGGTTCAAGCAATTCTCCTGCCTCAGCCTCCCGAGTAGCTGGGACTACAGGTGCATTCCACCACACCCAGCTAACTTTTGTATTTTAGTAGAGATGGGGTTTCACTGTGTTGCCCAGGCTGGTCATGAACTCCTGAGCTCAGGCAAACCACCCGCCTTGGTCTCCCAAAGTGCTGGGATTACAGGCGTCAGCCACCGCATCCAGCCAATAAAATATATTTTAAATAAACATCTGCATAACCTGAAAACCATTTGTTGATGAGCTTATGGTAAAGAAATTAATATGAGACCATCAGATAATTACCATTGAAGCTAATCTATGTAAGAAAGAAGAACTTGAAAAGATGCATGATTGTCTGGACAATAATAAATTAAAATATAATCAACAAAACTAACAGATATGATAATTTACTATCTGTGTTGTATAGATTTTAATAAATTTGTTGTACAACAGATGAAAAAGATTAGTTTTTCTCTTTCATACATAAGTTTAAGATGCTAAATTACAGTCAGTTTCAATCACACATTAAACAGTGTAGATCTAGCAGCATCCTTCATAATTTTACTTCTGATGAGCATTTCTGGAATAGAGCTGGAGGTATGTGCATTGTATTGTCCTTCTGAAACCCACTTTCTAATGTGGTCAGACCCTTTTTTTTTTTTTTTTTCGTGCATGTGGAATTTTGGATCTGAAAATTTGAATTGTTTCTGTAATGCCACATTTAGCTATTTGGGATGTGGAAGTGCTAGAAGGTCGTGGTTGGACATGGCAGCACTCTTATGGAACTGGCATCTACTGTACAGCGGACTGGATATTGGGTGATAGAATAAAAGATCTTGATAATCCAACCAGCCACAAGAAATTTAGTGACAAGAAAGCTTCATGTATTAAATTTGCACTAGTAAGTGACTACTCTGCAAATTTTATTTCTTCTTATCAATAAAATAGCCAAGGTTGCATAAAATATATAAATAACATATTACTTAGAACTAGATCATGAAGGTGAAAACACAGTTTTACATTTTGAAATCTCTTTTGCTTAAGCACACTTTATCATTTCATTACATGCCTTCAAAGCAGCGTCTGGCTTATTTGTACATTGGGAGCAGTATCCTACTGGCTTATGCCCAATATTGATGCAGTCAGCCATTAAAACGTTAGGAGTGCATCATGGTAAATCAGGTAATATATTTAAATCACTAGAGTAAACTTTAAGGTGGTCACTAATAAAACTCAATATGACAATTAGGAATGTTTCACTTTATGGTACATACTTTGTTACTAGCAATAAAATATTTGACATCTATTCATTTGGGTAAAGTGTATTGAATATATTTCAAGTAAGTTAACAAATATGGTACAATAGTAGATAATCAACATAAATTTTTATTGAGTCAATTTATTGTTTCATACCCTGCGGGAGTTGCTAATCTATGGCAAAAACTAAACACATATTTATTACATATAATACGTAAAGAGTTAATGTGAAGTAGATTTCAGCACAGGATTAAGAACATATATTATGAGGTTGAATGAAATAGAAACAGAAATTCACATGAAATATTGCTAGCACGGCCTGATTTACTTTCTTCCGGTATTCAACAAAACAATTATGGAGACAGAAAAAAAATGAAAGCTCATGATAAAATTGGACAATGGGACTCATCAACATATCAGAAGCATTTCAGGAAAATATCTCTGAACTACAAGACCAACATAACTCAACTGACATAAAGAATTATATATTTTCCACTCCTATGTAATTGCAAGAGCAAAATTCCAGCATCACAAAACTAAAATGTGTGTGGGAGTCTCTTCTTTGCTCCAAATGTGCAAGGCATGTGCCACTCACTTGAAAACTTAGTGTTCATCCTTCTACGGCATAGTGGCTATGTTTTCAAGGAGCAGAATATTATTCTTTAGCCAACTCATTTTTAGATCTAAGCACCTCTTCTACATCCATCTGAACGCTTTTAGAATTTAGGTGAGCATACTTTCCAGTTTGCCAGGGACAATCCTAGTATGTTCTAGGGCCCTGACATAACTGTTACTAGAGAGCTCTTTCATTCTCAAATTTTCCTTTTATGGACAATAACTTGTAAGTTTATCTCACCTAGAGCACATATACTCTAGGTACATTATACAACTGGTTATATGGAGAATTGGCAGTTACTTGCAGCGTCAGGAAGGAAATTTGAACATTTTAAAGTAAAACAGACACAATTAATATAGGCATTGCCCTTGTAATAATTAGGTATTACTCTCTTTTATATACTTCCTCTATTCAGACTATCAGGCCAAAAGATGGTGAGAGCAGAAAATTGCATCGTATTCTAATAGGTCTCTAGTAGTTGCATGCCATTTAGACAGGAGGAACTGGTTCAGGAAATATGCACGTTTCCCCCCCTCTCATTTGCATGTGAGGGGCATTTATTCAACATTCATGCTGCCAGAAAGTGGAATCGAATGCGATCTGAGCACTCTGTTGGAAAACACAAACATTGGATAAAATTTCCTCATTCATGGATGAGTAAACATAACAAAAACATAGATAGGACTTTGCCATACATACTAATTAACCTGTACAGGACATTTGCTTCATCATATACTCAATAGGATACAAGATAGGTGGACTCAATGAAAAAAGAGGAGAGAAATGAAAGAATAAAGTAAAAAAAATAAAATAAAAAATACATGATAAAAAATGTACGAAGTAAAAAAGAAATGCAAGAAAATTAAAAATGTGATTGAATAGCTAAAATCTGAGTTAGAAATAAAGAGCATCTCTGATATTAGAACCCAAATAAAGGAATTAGAGGAAATTGAAAAGCTCCCAGAAAATACAGAGATACTATGACATCTGAATTAAAACACTGGGAAAGAAGATGATATATATGCTAGATTGGAGTTGAGGATCAACCTTGGGAATGTTAGAGGGAAAATCAAGCATAATTGTGGCTGTAATAACCAAAAATAAATTTTGAAATGAAAAATGTACTTAATATGAGGATTACACATTCTCACCACCTCATAGACAACATTAATGAATCCTCAATTAAGCAGGTATTAGAAAGGTTTAATATTTTAAGAATATATTTTAAAATCTTAGAAGCATCCAGGTTGATAATTTTCAAAAGAAGCAAAGGGCTTCTGAATTCTTTTCAAAAGTAATTGCCAGAGGACATCAGAATAATAGCTGTAAGGCTGAGAAGACATTTTATATTCACTGAAGCATTTCTTTGTGAAAGCTTAGAAAACATACTTTCTACATAGTTGGACACATATCAAACAACCAAGAAAGGAATAATATTAAAAATTCAAAGTTGAGCTCTTTACATTCTCTGCCATTCTTTCCAAAGCCTACCTCCCTAAAATTATTAGAAAAAGCAGCACTTTAGAAAAAACAAACAAACAAAGACCAGAATAAATGAGCAGTCCAGGTTTGTACACCCATTACTAACCTCACCATCTTCAGCAAGTCACTTAACCTCCCTGACTTTGGTTTATCCCTTTATAAATAGGGTGATTATAAAACCTACTTTACAACTCTGTTGAGAACATAAAAGGAGATAATTAATACAAAAGTGACCTTATAACACTTTTGTTATACTAATATAAACAATTATTATTAATCATCTAGGGACTTGCAATTTCTTTAGGAGGAACAAAGGTTATTTCCACAGTCCTTTCTTGAAATGACCCCACTCTTGATATGCTGATGCATCTCTTAATACATAAGGAATTTGGAACTGAATAATATTTTACAGGAGAAAATATTCCTTGTTAAGTCTTTCAAATGCTAATTTTAGATTTGGTTATATAACAACAAATACTCCTTGGTGCTAAAGACTTGACTTTGAAAATAAAGTATCCACTTCCTTCCTATGTGTATACAAGTATTCTGTTTCCTCCAGTCTAGCTTTTTACCAGATTCTTTATGCATTTGTTTCTTATACAGAGCATGTCTACTCATGATGTTGTCTTATTTAAAAAAGATTTAATCTTCCCATTTCCGGATGACTCCATCTATTGCTGATAACCGATAATTCCTTTTAATTGCCAGAATAATTCAGTCACATTAATTTTATTTTTAACTATATGCTTAAATGGAGTACTTTATAGTGTATCACCATGTACTGTTATTTTCCTCTGGGAAATTGCTGTGTCATACAAAAATGTTTTATATGTATAAAATCCTTATAATATAGTACTTAGAAAAAAGATACAAATTAGATATAAACTTGATACTGAATTTTTTAATATAATGCAGAATAAAAGAAATATGCTAACATTACGATAGTACATATCCTGAGTTGATAACATTATGTTATTTCTTTTTCCCATTTCCCTCTGTTCATTTCATAAATTATAAAATCATGCAAAATTTCTATTAAAAGTGTAATAAAAGAAGACAAAGTTCTTGTAAGTCAAGGCAGAGAATGCTCTGAAGAGAAAAGAAGGCAAGTAGGCTGATTGTAAAAAGGGATACGGTAAGACTGCCAGGCTGTATCAGTAAAGAGGATATGGGTAAGGACAGAGAAAACAAATCTAACACTCTTTGATGAAAAGCTATGGGGTGAAAGCTGATATTCTCCAGCCCGATGTCTAGATTATGCAGCTACAGAGGAGGATAGAAATGAGAAAAGAATTACAGTTAAAAGCAATTGGAGAAAAGGATCATTTTGTCAGCTGCAGATTGGCAATTGATTACAGATGGATAGCGTTTAGCAGGAAGACCAAGGAGGAGTTGAGCAGTGGTCAAAATGAGAGATGACCACATCGCCAACCCACTTAAATGCTGTAAGAAATGCTTCTAAGAAAGCACAGTTGAATGAAGAGATACTTTCTTCACTCAGAATAATTTGCTAAGGTGGCAATAAATCATGTGCTTCTATAAATGAACCACCAGAAGGGAAATGAATATAAAGCTACCTTTGTATAGGTGAAGATGGTGTTATTTCCAAAGGACTTCAGCATTGTGAATATAACAGTAAAGTGCCATACGACAGTGAAATAAAATAAATCAGGGTAAGTCTTACATAAGTAAAGAAGAATGCAACGCGATCTTAGTTGATAGAACCTGTATTATGAGCAGTTAGCATGGGATACAAAACAGTCATAGTTGGAATCCCTTCCTGCCCAGTAGTTCCATTTTATATGTAGAACAGAGGGTCCTGCTTCTGGATCCAGGGTTATTGCTCTCCATCCAATCTGTCAGCAGAGTATTGCAATTATGCAGTCAGTTCCATGCTAGTTTTCAAGTGGGGAATTTTAAAAAGCACTTCTTCCTTTAAGCAACTCATTGTCTTATTAGGAAGCTCTAACAAATATTTATCAGTAATGTCCAAGAATGCATATTATAGCTTTGTTGTAATAATGAGAAATTAGAATCTACCCAAAGAACTATCATCAGAGATATTAGTAAATAAAAAACATTTCTAAAATATATAATAAAATGCTATGTACAGTTAAAGTGAATAAACTAAATTTGTCCATATCTAAATTTATATGTAAATTTGTCCATAAATTTCATAAGATGTTACGATAAGTGGGGAAAAACAAATGTCAAAGTACAGGGATATTTCAGCATATAATTAATAATATATTATACATATATATGGATGATATTTAGTACATATTTCATAGATTGTGTGTGTGTGTGTATATAGTATATTACATATACTATATATACATATATATAGTATATTATTTGTGCCTTTATGGCAAAAATGAAAACGAAAACTTTAATGGGAAAGATAAAATAACAGAGAGACACAGAGGAGCGGTGCAGTGGATCATGCAGTAAATTGCTAAAACAAGGTAGGAAAGCGTTTGAAGAGAGGAGGGAACCGGAGGTGTAGATAACTAGGGAAGGCTTGGCAGAGGATGGGGACTGACATAGAACATTCAGGGTGGGAGGACATGAAATGGAGAAAGGGGAGGTGGAACAACAGTATGAGAAATATCTCAAATTTCTGAAATTAATGTTGATTCCAGTAAATGTTGAATAGTAAAACAAACAAACAAGCAAACAAACTGGGAGTTATGCCAAAAAGAAATAATACTGGGGCCAGGTGCGGTGGCTCACCCCTGTAATTGCAGCACTTTGGTAGGTCGCGGCAGGCGGATGACGAGGTCAGGAGATGGAGACCATCCTGGCTAAAATGGTGAAACCCCGTCTCTACGGTGAAACCCCGTCTCTACTAAAAATACAAAAAAATTATCTGGGCGTGGTGGCGGCGCCTGTGGTCCCAGCTACTCGGGAGGCTGAGGCAGGAGAATGGCGGGAACCCGGGAGGCGGAGCTTGCAGTGAGCCAAGATGGCGCCGCTCACTCCAGCCTGGGCCACAGAGCCAGAAGACAGGTAGGTACCACGTGGCAAAGAGTCTCAAGGGGGACTATTATGTCACTATTAACAGATTTTCGATAAATGCTTAAGTTCATCTGTCACAAACCCTCCTATCTCCCTTAAGCAAGGGGGTTTCTGATTGCACTGTAACTTTTCTTCTTCTACACTTAGTTATGTAAAGGATTTCCCGTGTTTGTTTGTTTCAAGTTTGACCTCGTGATTTGAAAAATCTTTCTAACCCCAACAAATGATTCTTCCTCCTTTCATTTAGTATTTCCATAAAACTCAGATTAGCCATACACAAATTCCCTAACTTAAAACAAAACAAGGAGTGGACGTTGGTGTGTACCACCCACATTCCACTTCAAGCCGGAGGCACTCATTTCCCTACCTGTTGGATGACCCTCAGGTGAGCTCCCTTCATAAATTGTCCTTAGTCAAAGAAATCGATGAAATATTGTAAGCTCTTTGAGGGCAGAATTCATAAGCACTGTAAGCCTGCTTTATACGAAAGACAGCACAATGCTACTAACATACAAGAATGAGATCATCTCTTTCCCAATGGTTGAATTCCTTATTCTATTACTAGCATAAAGTCAGTATCTATTAAAGTAAGTTTTGTGGCCGGGCACAGTGGCTCACACCTGTAATCCCAGAAATTTGGGAGGCCGAGGTGGGTGGATCACGAGGTCAAGAGATCAAAACCATCCTGGCCAACATGGTGAAACCCCGTCTCTACTAAAAATACAAAAATTAGCTGGGTGTGGTGGCACAAGTCTGTAGTCCCAGCTACTCGGGAGGCTGAGGTAGGAGAATTGCTCGAACCTAGGAGGTGGAGGTTGCAATGAGCCAAGATCGTGTCACTGACTGCACTCCAGCCTGGCAACAGAGCGAGGTTCTGACTCAAAAAAAAAAAAAAAAAAAGTTTTTGTGTTGTGTATCAACAGTTTTTATTCATACCATTATTGCTTTTACTTAGGTTAATAAATATATACGTATTTTTGCTTTAAAAAACTGATAATTACTTTTAAAAATGGAAAACTTATGTGTGTTAGAGTGTCTAGAAAAGAGGTTTCCATCCCTGTTTATGTCCCAAACAGAGGGACACAAAATAGTCCAATCAAACATAATACTCTGTGGCTCAGTAAGGCACAGTTTTGGAAGATAGTGGTGTTCAGGAGCGTTTTGCAAATGTTTCTTCAGGTGATCCTGATAGGGACTTCATCTCCTGCCTTAGGGAGAATCGAACTAAAGGAAATGGCCAAGGCATTAGCTCTAAGACTATATAATACTAACAGTAGGACTCATGCATGATCTAAATCAGTTTTCTATTTCTTATCAAGTAACAAGCCTGTGTGGTAAAAGGAAAGACGAGATAAAAATCATGTTCACAATATTTAAAGGGTGTATACCTTTTTACCATTTCATTCTTTGAATGTTAATATATTACCTATTTTTAAAACAATATTTTAAATATATTTGAATATAATTATTATTAACTAACCTTCTAAGGAAATTTATACAAATACATAAGACGTTAAGAAAATTGATTTCAATGTAATTTATCTTAATGTATTACTTTCAAGATATTCTCAAACAACTATAAAGGGATCAAAATAACTCTACTATGAACCATAAAACTTATCAGCTGCCTTGTGTAAATTATGTGTAGAGAAGGCATACTTCCTGTGCTGCTCATACGGGAGCACATCTTTGAATGAACACTGACTTCTGAATGCCTCATGTTCTTTTATGATGAATTATGCAGAAGTTCCATACCAGAACTATGCTAAGGTGCTGAAGTTCATGTCGATGAGTTGTTTATGGCTCATACAGATGCAGTGGACAAATACCTTATTTTTTCCTTTACATGTAAGTCCAAAATTTTGTGTAGAATAAATGCCATCAACGTACAAATGGATAAATTGAAAAGCAACTGCTCAGATAAAATGATCTTCTTAAATGAAAAGAAAAAAAAAAGTATCCATCTTTCAAGGATACAGCTGGGAAAAATTTCAGAGTAACTTGCTGTGCAGGCTACGCCTGCAAATCTCATTAACAGTAATGGAATTTTGAACATAACAACTAGTACATTGATTTGAACATTTTCCCAATGTGTACATTTAATTTTTAGAAAAGCATTTCTTTCAGAGCAGTGAGATTTCAGAAAACTTCATATATCTAGCAAATCTGGCATTATATGTGGATGTTTCTTTTATAAAAGTGAAATTATAAAAACACTCAAATAGAGAGCACAAAAGGTCCTTCTAATACTTTATGAAACTATAAAACATTAAGAAAAGAAGTACTGGAGGAGTCTCTTGCCCATAAATTGACGTACTTACTTTTAAGTCTATATATTTACCATGATAAATTTATTTATCAGAAGTTTTTTATTGTCATAGAAGATATTTATAATAGAATTTGGAGAAAGTTTATGGAAAAACAGTTTTGCAATTCTTTTGCTTGAAAGCTAGCAAACACACATCAAAGTAGAGAAAGGACACAATGTAATGTTCCCAAGGTCCCCAGTATGGCAGAGACTGTTAATTATTTCCCAGTCTCTGTTCTCCCATCCCATAATTTTATCTGGGTAGGTGTCCTCCAGAATAAAGACTATACTTCCAGAATCTCTTGCAGCTAAACGTGGCAATCTAACTAAGTTATGGTCAGTGAAATATAAAGCAAAGTATTACGTGTCAGCTTATGAATAAACAGACTTTATACCCCTTCCCTTTCTTACCTATTCCTTTCTCCATGCTAAGCTTGAAATAAAAGATGTTGCCATCTAGAACGATGGCATAGAGACCAGACAAATTCTAGAGAACAGTAATTTTAAATGCCCAGGTAGGAGTGATCTTTATTGCTTATACAATATCATACATTATTTTATTGCATTTGTGTTGCATTGTATTACACTGTATTTCATCAGAAGTAAAATGCCTATATAGTAGACTGTATTCCTGTGTTAAAACATAACAATATTCTGATTCTGTGCTACCTTTTCATTCTGTGCTTGAAATTTACATGCTTAAAGTGGATATATTTGAGGAAAATTGAGTAATGCAGAAGAGAACTAGGCAGGAATAAAGAACCAGAGCAGAGGAGTTCAAGCAATGTCTTTTATTCTCTGGTAAGATATTCTAAACACGATAAAAAGGAAGATGAGAGAGCATTAATCATATATCCATGCATTTATTATTTTTAAAAATTAATAAATGAAATCAGCCTCTGTTTGATTCCCTCTCTGTATAGTAAATGATAATCTGTTCCAAATAATAGCCGGACCTACATGTGCAATAGCATTATTTCTTATTATCATTTGGACTTTATTAGGTATGAGTACATCACATTTGAATTAGTCATTTTAAGTTTTGTGTCCCACCCCCACTTTACCCCTTCTTATGCTCAGCAATATACATTAAAAATTATATTTATAATTTTTCTGTCTTTGGGACAAAATTAAGAAACATGAAGACAAGTTTTTAAGGCCGGGCGCGGTGGCTCAAGCCTGTAATCCCAGCACTTTGGGAGGCCGAGACGGGTGGATCACGAGGTCAGGAGATCGAGACCATCCAGGCTAACACGGTGAAACCCCGTCTCTACTAAAAAATACAAAAAAAACTAGCCGGGCGAGGTGGCCGGCGCCTGTAGTCCCAGCTACTCGGGAGGCTGAGGCAGGAGAATGGCGGGAACCCGGGAGGCAGAGCTTGCAGTGAGCTGAGATCCGGCCACAGCACTCCAGCCTGGGAGACAGAGCGAGACTCCGTCTCAAAAAAAAAAAAAAAAAAAAAAAGACAAGTTTTTAAACAGTCAAGTCGGAACACTGATACTTCTAGTACCAAAAAAGACGCATTAATGTGAGATCAACTACTTCAAGTGAAATTGGAAATATAATAGCCAGTAAGATTCATCTTGGGTGAGATTACTGCTACACTGAAAATCTCAGTCATATTTAGTAATATTTGTCTTTAAGTTTAATGGATTACATACTTAAACCTCTGACTCAAGTAAAACCAAACTAAATATTGAGTCATCAGGAACATGCACAGATAAAACATTTTACTGGAAATAGAATACAGTGTATGAATAAATTTGTCTCTGTTTTAGAAAGAAACACATAATAATTAAGAGTATCTTTAGGCCCAGATAATGGTCAAAGTATTTCTCCACAAAGGTGTCTTTTACTAGTGGTCATAAACACAAAAATGTTTTCTGGAAAGGATAACTTAAATGGGGGTAGGAAATGCTAGTCATGTTTCTCATTGCGTTTATAATTACCATCAACTAATATTTTTTGAGTCCCTCTGTGCGTGGCAGTATGGTAATAATGATCAGCATCACTGACTGCCATCTAGGTGTCCAATGCTAAATTAAGTTTTGCTGATTTATGTTCATTGCTTTATTTGTGCCCTGGCTCATCTGTTCTTACAAGCTGCTCTGTTGTGCTCCTACCAACAAATTATGTGACAGTACCAACCTGGTGCTAATTTACGGAACTCTGTGCTACCACCAAAACATTTCCCGGCTTATATATATCTCCCTATCCATTATTGTTTTTCTACCTCCCTTTGTCTCTTAGTGAGCACTGCCAAGTCAATAATATATCCGGAGTAATTAAAAAACAAATAAAGCAACTCAACTTTACACTTTTCCATCTGTTGGTTTGTGTACTTTACCTCCTCTGCACACGCTGGTGAAATCTATAAAACTTCCATTTGATTATTAAGTTCAGTCAGCCTAGGAAAAAGTAACCCATTCTGTTAAAACTTAGAGGAATCTTTTCAAACATACATTTGAATGTCAATCATTAAAGATTTTTCAATAGATCACAAAGATTACAACCAAATGCCTCCTTTAGTATCTCAATCATCTCTCACTCTCCAGCCTCATCTCCAATCACTTTATTCTTGCATTATACACTAAGTCATTAAAAACTTGAAGTCCCTAGAATCTACAACACTATGTTTCTTCTCAATTGCATTAATCATTAATCATACGCAGTAGTCCATCCCTTCAGTATCTGGCTCAACTTCTATTAAGCTTTGAAATGTTAGCCTTTATCACTCCCCGTACTTTAGCGCCTATTCCAGTTTTTAAAAAAATGCTCCGTCTCATGTTTCTGTATCATCTGCTCTCTCTCTCTCTCTCTCTCTCTCTCTCTCTATATATATATATATATATATGTATACACACACACACCCCCCTAACATGTATCACACTCTCTGAATTATCCATTTACTCATCTATTTCTGTGATGCTTCTTGAAACAAAAATTAAAGTATTGGGACTCCTCAATTGCAAACTCCTTAAATACACGAACCATGTTTCTTTATTTCTCTAAACCAAGAACTTAATATTTGTCTTTCGTAATGTAGGTGCTCAATTAAAATATCTGAATGCTAACTAAGTTAAAGCATGAACAAATATGCATCTTCAAGCCAAACTCTTATCTTTAGTCCTTTTCTTACAGTCTTCTAATAGCATTGCAAATGTTAATTTCCTCCCCAAGTTGTCATTATGGTATCTAAGTCTAGGTGTATGGTAAATTTCATTAGTTAAAACATGCCTTTACTTAATATTTTATAAAGCCATAAGCCAATATTATTTTATAAAGCCATAAACAGCCAAGATTCATCAACTTTCACTTCTGATAGACTTCATCTCCTGAGCTCTGACAACCCAAGTGGAGATCAATGAATCACTTCACTGTTGCAAAAAGTCAAATGATATTTTTATTAAGCCATCTTGCTATTTCACTCCTTCTACTGTGCAGGAGATCCAATTATATAAAACTTCTGTGTCTGTCCTAAATTTTCAGCTTTGGGAAATTACCCAATCAATATTTCTTAAAATCATAGAGTTGATTCAAAAATAAAATAATTTATTTTCTGTCATAAAAAACCATTTGATGCTGTTCAAATTGGATTTAAAAAGAGTAAAAAGCTAGCAATATCATCCTAATATCTATGCTGAGATAATTTGAAAGAAAACTAGTTTTTTGACGTTAATCTGATAAATAGGTTACATATTTAATATGATATTTACATATGTAGGCTATATATTTAATATGATGTCCATATGTAAGAATAAATACAGTACATATAATATCAAAGTTTACAATATAAAGCAGTTACTACATGATCTTCTTTTACAAATCCCATTGCACCATGCAGTAAAATTAGTATAACTGACGGTGTCAAATAAAATTTAATCATATGTGTACTCAATATGTAATGTCTTCAAACATTGGGAGAGCCAATGATCATGTGTATATGTAGATAAGGATCTGGAGCAATCTGGATTCAATAATTAGAATTAATCATTGCCTAATTTTGTCCAAGACCATCTAAGAATAAACTTGAGTTAGAAGAAAGTGGAGACAAGAAGTTTGTTAATAAAAGACATGATGATGACATTATTTGAGCCCTTGCGTTCAATCATGTCTAAACTTCACCCTGAACTTTTCAGACATATAGACCATTAAATCTCTTTTTGTGCTGTGGTGTAATTAAAAAAAAAAAAAAAAAAAAGTTGGTCTTTGTCCTAGACTCCTGTCACAAGAGATTCAAACACCCTTAGAATTTCCTGAGTGATAGGCACGTCTTTTGTTTTTCATTACGAGCCCCTTTCAATCATACCTGAGTTTATACTAACAAGGTGTGTCATGGTAGTGTCAAGGCAGGGGCTGGCCAAGTGATTAGAGGTTTGGAACTTTCAGCCCCATCTCCCAGCTTCCTGGGAGAAGAGGGAAGTTGCTACACGTTGAGTTTAATCAAGTGGCCATGATTTGATCAACCATGTCTGATATGGTTCTGATTTGTGTCACCACCCAAATCTCATGTGAAATTATAATCCCCAGTGTTGGAGGAGGGACCTGGTGAGGGGTGATTGGATAATGGGGGTGGATTCCCCCTTGCTGTTTTCATGATAGTGAGTTCTCAGGAGATCTGGCTGATTAAAAGTGTGTAGCACCTCCCCCTTCTCTCACTTCTTCCTGCTCCAGCCCTGTAAAATATGCCTGCTTCCCCTTCACTTTCCACCATGATTGAGTTTCCTGAGGCTGGTAAGCCAGGCTTCCTGTACAGCCCGTGGAATAGTGAACCAATTAAACTTTTTTCTTTATTAATTACCAAATCTTTCTAGCAGTGCAAGAATGGACTAGTAATACAGTATCCAAGTAATGAAGTGTCTTGGTAAAAACTTTTGAACAATGAGGTTTAGGGAGGTTTCAGGTTGGTGAACACAATAGTTTGCTGAGAGGGTGGCATCTCTGGAGAGGGCAGGAAGCTCTGGGCTACCCACCCACTCCCACATACCATTTTAAAGCATCTTTTCCATTTGGCTATTCCTGAGCTGTATTCTTTATAATAAAAATACAATGGTAATGCTTTCCTGAGTTCTGTACATTATTCTAACAAATGTTCTAACTGGAGGGGGAGGAGAGGAAAGGCTTGAGGGAACCCCCACATTTTGGGTCAGCCAGGTCAAGTATGGGTAACTTGAGAATACCCAAAACTTTGGCTGACAGTGGAATTGGGGATGGTCTTGTGCAACTGACCCCTAATTTGTGGGACTGCACTAACTCTAGATAATATATCAGAATTGAGTTAAATTGTAGGACGTCCAGTGGTGCCACAGAATTTTTGTAAAAAACATCAAATATGGTTAAGTTATGAGAACTGGGTTTCTGTAACTTGCAACTGAAAAGAATCTGACTTGTTCATTCATAATTTACTGTTAATTTAAATCAATACATTTTACCTTTTAAGGATATTTCTGTTTCATTTTTCTATAAGCCAAGATCCTTTGGAGTTGCATGCTGCTTTTAAAAAATGTCAATACTCTGTAGTGGTATTTTTATTTTTTTAATCTTTTAAAATATTCGTTTCTTTTTAAAAAATTTGAGACAGTCATGACAATGTTAACGTTTGTTTTATTGAATAAATTTGAAATAATTAGTAATGGCTTTTATTATTGTTGTCTTGTTTTTATTTTTACATTCTCACAAAACTTGTTTGGATAATTTGATTAGCATTGTTTTGTGATCAAATGAAATAAATATTGAAAATGGCAAATCAAACAAAGTGTAGCCCCATGGTTGCTTGGTTCTAATAACCAATGATCTATATGCAAAGCATACAAAAATTCATAAAATAACTAGGATACATTATACAAGGCAAGTAGAAAAACTACTCAAATAACTTTCTAGGGTTGCAGTGAGTTCCTTATGAGATAGTGATTTAAAAATCAGTGATAGAACCACCTGAAGCTGGTGATCAGCAGCTTCCCAATAAGATCTCAGGACTTGGGTATGTGGGCTCAAGTGTGCACATTAAGAGGCAAAATGGCCACATTTAACTGGTATATGACTTCTAGAAACATTAGACTGGTAAGGGAAGAACACCTCAAGTGAGCATGCGTATATCTCCAGTAAACACATGGCACGTGCACCCCCCAAGTGCTGGCAGGCCACTGTGCATGCAGACAGCCCACCTCAAAGGAAGAATCCAGGGAGAAGAAAATCAGACCCTGGAAGAATGCCAGCCTATAAAACCCCAAGTCAAAGGTCAAGCCAAACACTTGAATCTCTTAGGTTGCCCCCTTGACCCTCTTCCAAGAGTACTTTACTTTCCTTCCTGCTCTAAAACTTGCCTCAGTCTCTCACTCTGTCTTATGCCCCTCCCTTGAATTCTTTCTTCTGCGGCAGCAAGAGTGGAGGTTGCTGCAGACCTGTACGAGTTCACGGCCACTAACAATAGGAGGCATATCCGAACAGGTGTCATCATTTTCTCTACCCTTCCTGCACGCTTTGTACTCACCTGTTCTAGTTCCTATATTCTCTGCTCATGTTGATCCTAGTTGTTCTTAGCTAGCACCGATCACCTCCCACGAAGAGGTAGAGGGCAGCACTTGAGAAGGTAGACTAGAAATAGACCAACTTCCATGATGCCAACAAGTACGTAGGTTGTGTACTGTGTGTGTGTGTGAGTGTTTTACCACATTGGCTATTATGACAGGAGAAACTGCAGCTGTCTTTCACTAAATTTATATATACAAATGTCACATATTGGGGTTCTGGTGTCTGCCTATTTCTTCTCGCAATCACATTTTTTTTTCCTGTTTCTACATTTACACTCTCTTCACATCACTTTTTATTCTTATATTCTTTTACATTTCTTTTCCCTTCCTCTTTCTTTTTTTTGGCCTCTTCCAACATTCCTTTATAATGTCCTCTCTTTCTTGCCTCATCAAAGCCAGGACTGTCTTTCCACTTTTCTAATAATCCCACAGCATTAAAAAATATATATTTTAATGTGTGTGGATATTAGATAGAAACCATACATCTGCTGTCTACGGCACAGCTCCCAATATCCCTGGGAGCACAGTTTTTGTTTCTGTCTTTTTTTTTTTTTTTTTTAACAAATTCTGTCGTATTAAAAGGAAAAACAATATCATCAATCATAGAAAACAGATCTGCCTACCTTTGCAGCTGCATGACAAAAATATCCCTGTGAACATTTTCTGTTTGTACCTACTGAGTAAGGAAAAAATTCCAAATGGCAAACCTGGGAAGCCTCCTTAGTATTTTTTAAGGTGCTTTGTTTTCCAGCCTCTGCTTTTGTACTCTTTTCCTTTATTCATCTTAATTGGCCCATGTGTTTCAGATTGTCATTTATAGTCAATATCTGAATGATTAAATTCATCTGAAAACTATTTGTGTTACCTTCACTCCATTTACATGTTGAAACTTTTGTATTTACTTGTAAAAAAAAAAAAAAAAAAATCCATGACTCTTTTCCTTTCCACAAATGGGGCAATCTGGACATTAATGTTTGCATTTGGGCAATAACTTTAGGATGACCTACTAGACAATGAGGTAGGAGGCATCAGAATGGCTATTCTTGTTTTCAGATGATTTGTCTTCTTTCTTCCTGGGTAACAATGCAAAAGTTTAATCCTTTAATATAGTCAGAATCCAAATCCCACATGCTGACATGCTGATGGACTTTGGAAAAGTTTAAGTCAACTTTGTGTGACTCACACGCACATATGAGACATCAGGAGAAGGGAGAGAAGAAAAGAGAGGGGAGGAGAGATGTTAAACTTCTTCCTGTGCTGCATATCTTATATTTGATTGCCTAGATGTACACCACACACACCTGATCTTTCTCTACCTGTTTCTGCCCTGGGAGGCTTCTGATTAAGTTAGACAAGTGCAGAACCCTTTCAGGAGATCAGAGAAAGGAAAGAAAAAGGTCAGCATCTCATATCCCTGCAGGGTTGCATCATGCTGGATAGACCTCATCTTTGAAAGTGGCTCTCTCTACACTATTCTCTTTCTTATCTTGGAAATCATTATCTCCTTTTGCATCTTCAGGTTGAGTATTGGTGGTAGCTGCCCTGTTACCAACCATGGGTTAGTGCACCGTTTCTTGTGATTTTCCTATACGCTATCCATTTCTTTGTTAAACATCTCTGTGTTAAATTCTATTTAAATTATCTTAAAGTTGAGTATTTTGTGCTAGGGCCCTTTTTGATTCATTTCATCTAAAATCATTTCTAAGAAAAATCGCCACAGGTATTAGTCCTTATAAAGGTTCTCATACTACTATGGTCAGAAGAGACATTTACCAAATGACATCCTCTAGCGATAGTTCTGATTATTTATAAAGGTCATTTGAGATAATCTTTACAAACATAAAATAAAAGCAAACAGAATTTAACATGGACTTAGTCATAAGCATATGCCTTGATAATTGCAAGTATTGGTTGTCAAGTTTTTAAAAGATCGTTTAAGAAATATATTAACTGATTGTCTGGTGAAGACCATGAAAAGCAAATGGGTACTACGGGTTTGCATTAAAATTTGCAGTGCCAGCATCATAGACAAATGAAAGAGTGCTTCAGCAGCTCAAAGAACTTAAATGGATGTGAAGATATGTTCTGAAAAACTCATGTTAAATGACTCAACACATTGAGTCATTATTGATGACAAGACTCTGATGCCAAAGATGTATATGAGAATTCTGAATAACATTTCCAAGAAATAGGAACATAGAAATAAAATACTATTTCTCAATGAATATATTTTATAAAATATACTCATTTGAACATGTCATTAAGATGATAAATATTATAAGATGACATCTAATAATACCATGGATATCCTTAACAGTTTAACTCTTCAATCCTGACAACATATGAAAACTATCTGCCATTGAAAAAAATGAAGCTCAACTTACAACTGGTTTGCTTCATGTTCAGACATATGTAGTTCCTTTCCTCACTATACATATTTTCTCAATGAGTGTTAGACTCATGGACTAGATTTTTATCTTAGGTTCCTTTCCATCACCTCCACCACCATTGCCGCTACCCAGTTTTTGACTCACCTCTCGGGTTTCTCCCCAGTTGAATGACTCATTGTACGTTAGGACCTCCAATTTTAACCTACATTCTTTCTTTCCAAGTTTCAAGATTTCTGGGTAATTACTTTTCAAAATGTTCTTTTATGCTTGTTTTAGTTGAAATTAAATTCCTCTCTTATTTAACTTCTAAATCTAATGCCTATATTATATCTAATTTTGTAATGAGGCTTCTGAGAAGGGAAGTTATGAATGTTTGCTTTTCATGAACCAAGTTCTCACTAAGCTTGTCAAATTATAACATATGGTAAATGGTGTCACATATGAAATTACATTTGTTCCCTGAGTATGCACACTGATATCATGGAGGACCTTAGCTTAGGAAACTAGTCAATAAAAAAATAATGCTCTAATTCTTTTTATCTTAGTGTCAGAGCAACATCAGACATCCAAGATAGTAAATATCCTGTACTGTGGCACTTGATATATTTCTTATCTGTTTTAATAAAAATGCCCCCACTAAAGAATCTAACTGTTCTTACCATGAGAAAGGGAAATAATAAAATATTTTCTTTGTTTTATTTTTGCATGCATTATAAATACATTTAAAGAACACAATGATTGAATATTCACTATATTTACCATAACCCCTTATTCTGTATCTCAAAGTGTTCTTCAGTGAATCATAGAGTATTTCCAATATGACAAGGATCAAGAGGAAGAATGTTTGTATTTTCAGTCCTGCTGCCTATACAATTCCACTTTGTTCCCAAATTTCCAATTGCAGGATTAAAGACAGATGAATAAGTGACAAATTTTAGAAAGCTGGAGGGATAACCTTAGAAAATTAAGTAGCAGAGAACACACCATTCACATTTTAGCAAATGCTATCTGGATGTCAAAATAAACTCATTCAAGATGAAAACACATCTCAAAAGATGTAGAGTTGGTGAGAAAATTACTAGACATCTTTAGAAAATAAAAATGCATGATCAAAGGTGGAACTTTCGATATTAAACAGAAAGATATGGGATACAAAAAATCTTAAGATGAGTTAAACTTCTCAGACTATAGCTTTAAAGCTTCTTATGATTTCTATCTAATGCAGAATGACAAAGAGTAATTCATGGAAAAAATTTACATCACCTAAAAGGAAAAGATTTGACCATACACCTCATCATTACTAAATAGATAATATCAGAAGAAGTATATACTCTTAAAACAAAGGAATCTAATACCAAACATGAAGCATGCAAATAGCAACAATAACAACAAAAATACTCATATAAATTGTATACCCAAATTCTTCCAACTAAACAAACAAACAAAAACTATTTAGGAATAGGCAAATGTTAACACTTGAAAATAAAACCAAAGGAATGGTAGAATCCACAACACATTTACTTTAATCCCAAGGAAATTCATGCACCTCTGCATGTGAAAATATTCTGGGCTTAGTGATTGTTGTGTTACTACCACCTATTTTTTCCTCTCTATGCACAGTCACACAACACAAATACACAAAACGTGTCTATCGTTTGCTATATAGATTTCTCTGTCAGCATTTTAAAAATGTATTTATACCACAAAATGTTCTAAGATACAGATATATCCTGGGTTGTATCAATTTAGAGCAAGCAATCTTTTTCTTTTTAGATTGGCAATTTCTAACAAAATTGATTTGTACTTCATTAAAGTGTTTAATAATGTAAGGATAAGTAGGAAAAAATAGGTTAGGCCATGAAAGTAAAGATACCTGAAGAATAATTATCATGCTAATTATTTTTATAAAAATGAAACTCATGTAACTATTTCTTCTAGGGTTGCAATACAGATGAAGTGAGAAAATGGGTAAATAGTGCTTAGAAAAGCTCTGCACTTAGTATTCCTAATTAGTATTACTAATGTCAACAAATTGGGGCTACATTTGATAGCAGTTTTTTGTTGTTATTCTTGCCATTATTTGTTTTGTGTATGGTATTGGATTCGTTTGTTTCAAAAGTATACACTTGTTCTGACATTTTCTGTTTACTAATGATAAGGAGTATTGTGCAAACCTGTTCCTTGTAGGTGACATACTTTTTCCCATGAATTACTCTTGTTATTCTGCATTAGATATGAATGTAAGCACAATTGAAGCTATACTCTGAAAAGCTTATTGAACTTATCTAAAGACACTGTTGATACCTTGTAGCTTTCAATTTAATATCAAAAGTTATTATTATCTCATATTTACAGCATGTCTTCAGCTGCCTTCTTTCATGTACACTGCTTGAATACTTTTATAATTAATTCATTTATCCACCAGAAAACATTGAATACTTACAGATTACTAGTTGCTATATTAAGAACTAGTAAAGTTCCTTACAGTTTAGAAAGATAAAAGAACATATCAATAAAGATGTGGTGAACACCTGAGAGAGGCAAATGCAGAGCACCATAAAAGTGCATAAAGCAAAGCCCCCTAAATGGGATTAGGATGAGGGCAGCTGTGGAAAGACTGAGCAAACTGGGCAGGGAAAGTTTTTCAGATGATGTGAAACTGAGCAATGTGTGGTGTGACTAACACAATCTCTCTTCCAGTCTTCTCCATCCTATTTGCATCTAGGGCCCTGACATTATTAGACTCAGATAAGTGAGCGTTCAGCTGAAGTAGATACAGTCAGAGTTCCTGCACAAACACAGATACCCATCAGAAACCTGGGTAGAGAAATAAATTGACTAGAAAGGAGACACAAGGACAATGTAGGCTATTTTGCCTGCTTCGTTTCTTTTGGCAATGCTGTGCGCTTATTTTTTTTAAATGGATGTCTAGACATAAATAAGATAAAGTTGATTATAAGAAGAATGTAAATGTACTTCTCAGTACTTTCATTTTAAAAGCTAACAACATTGAGGCCTATTAAGAGCAGTATGATGAGAGAAAGGCTTTGATGTCTGGAAGAGGAATGTTCCTGAGAGTTTGATAGAGAAAAAAATCTACAGAATCTTTTTTTTCTGCTGATGGAGATTATGGTTCAACAGGGGTAAAAGTTCTCAATTTATAAAACAATCTCACACACATGAATTTTTAAAAACACACTGAAAAGATGTTTTATATTATAATAAAACATTAAAAATGAACCATATTTCTTTACATCAAATGCCATACTAGCTTATAGGGGAAACTCCTTTATATCAAAAAATTTTACTGTGTCAATTGGTATGCCTCCTCATATGAGGCCCACTCTAGTTCTTCTTTCCATACAGTGTCATCCTACAGCAAATAATTCATTCAGAAACTGCTCCTCACGGTCAAAATGAGTAATATTAAAAAGTAAATCAATATAAACCTGATTATGCTAGCAGTTTTGATAACCTCATGGAGACTGTGGTTATTTATGGAACTAAGGAGATTCTAAATTTTCATAAATTTACAAATTTTTCATTCTATTTTAAACACTGAAGCAGTCTGCATATTACATTTGAGACCAATGATTTCTATTCTTTATTGTATTGCTGCTGTAGTACCCATGTAATATCCTCTTTTTATTTTTAAGGCACCAGAACATCATAGAAGAATACAGGTTTTACCAATTCTTGAAGCAGCTCAGTCAAGACGGGTTGATTGTCTGTCTCTCATTCTTTTTCTCCCATTGATGTTGCCTTCACTTTCTCCTGTATCCTAATAATCTCTCATCATGTACTACAAGTATCTTATTTACCCTTTCCTTCTAATTGGAGGGCAGACAATTTATTTCCATTAATATACAAACATTCAAGGAAGTGTTAAGGAGAAAATTGTTTGTCACATAATATGAAGATCTGTGTTTAAGTAAAGTGTTAACTATTTATTCATAGGTGATCATAAAAGAAATTAATTTTTAATTTTAAGAAATTATTTAATTTCCATCTCGTAAGATGGAAGCTTCATAGATGAAGAATGCATGAGTAACAGAAAACATTGAAAACAGGATACATAATTCTCCAAAATGTAAGTGAAATTCCTTGGTATTGATCAACTGGTAAACAAGCAATGTAAGAGTCAAGCGATTATAGGATGTTATTTGTAGTATTTCTAGTAGTCATTGTAATATTTTTGAAATATTATTAGATATTTTTCTTATATTTCCGTATCTGCTTTGGTCTTCTCTTCATCCTGTTTTACCTTCCAAAATCAGGCAGAAGTCAGGTTATTCAGTATCCTGACATCAGGAAAAATGTAAATTCAAAAATTAGAGGAAAACGAAGTCTTTCCTGGCTTTTTGATTTGAAAAGCCTCAGCCCTAAGAGAACAAACTTGGACTTAACAAAAGATTTGAAAAGACATGATGGAGGTGAGAAGATAAAACACATCTGTCTCTGACAACATGAAGAAAAATCAATGAGTAGAAGAGAAATTGGAAGGGGGGTGTGGGGAGAGTTACCCCCTGAGTCACAGGAAGACAATGCAAGCTCTGGATGGTTCAGAGGGATTCCTGAGAATTTTTTCCTCAGAAGATCTTAGGACTGGGATAAGACTCTAAAGCAGACATGAGACATTAAGTGTAGAGAAAGAGACTTTTATTCAGGAGCTGCAGGATGGTGCCACAGGCATGAGAGAGATGAGGAAAATACTGACAATGAAAGAGAAAGAGAAAAAGAAACGGAGGAGGGCAGGCACATACCAAATGATGGCAAAAAATACCATTTCGTTGAATTTAGAAAAATGCAGTTATATGGTACACTTGTTTTTCTGCTTAGAATATTGATGTTACAGTACAAATTCTCCTTTTTTTTTCCTTCTAAAGCCTTTGTTTTCAATGAGTAGGTGGAGAGCAACACACAGGGCTTTTCCAAATATACATTCATCAGTTCTATTTATGTAATTAAATAACAATGCTAATGATCAACAGCTATGTTTCCAGAAATCAGAAATAAGCAAGAAGGAATCTTGTATAGCTGCAATACTTGTTAGAAGCCCAAGCAATTTCTACCTCAGTGGCCTTTGATGTTATTACTGGATTGCCATAAAATAATTGTTCATAATGAGGTTCCAGTTGCTCTTTGAGGAAGTTTTAAATTGAAGTTGTTAAAATAAAAAATAAAAAATGTCCGTGCTTTCAAAAAGTACTAGAAATCATTCAACCTTTTTATTTTGTTGGATAATGGTATTTTTTTCTATGTATCTTCTTTTATTTCCTATTTGACCATAAGTGTTGTCGATCTTTTCATTGTGTTGGAGTGGGGAAGGCTAAAGTTGGAGGTAGGCTTCGATTCTGACACAACAAATAAATGGAACATGGAGAAAATAATTTTAAAAAATAGGCAAAAGAGAGATTAACACGGAAGGAATCTCAGAAAGAAAATATTCAACATGATTCAGAAGTAAGATCTAACTTCATAATTTCATTCAACAGCTCAAGCCATCCTGCCACCTCAGCCTTCTGAGTAGCTGGGACTACAGGCATGCACCACTATGCCTGAATAAGTTTTACTTTTTTGTAGAGATGGGGTATCACTATGTTGCATAGGCCGGTCTTGAACTCCTGGCTTCAAGTGATCTTCCCACCTTCAACTTCCAAAGTGTTGGGATTACAGGCGTGAGTCACCACACCCAGCCCACATAACATTCTTTATATAAAGTTATATCTTACTTCTGAATCATGTTGAGTATTTTCTTTCTGAGACTCCTTCCTTGTTAATCTCTCTTTGCCTATATTTTTTCTTATTTTCTCCATGATCCATTTATTTGTTGTGTCAGAATCAAAGCCTACCCCCAACTTTAACCTTCCCCACTCCAACACAATGAAAAGATCAATAATACTTATGGTCAACTAAGAAATAAAAGAAGATACATAGTCAGAAAAATACAATTATCCAACAAAATTAAAATGTTGAATGATTACTAGTACTTTTTTGTTTGTTTGTTTGTTTGTTTGTTTGTTTTGAGACGGAGTCTGGCTGTGTTGCCCAGGCTGGAGTGCAGTGGCGTGATTTCGGCTCACTGCAAGCTCTGCCTCCCAGGTTCATGCCATTCTCCTGCCTCAGCCTCCCGAGTAGCTGGGACTACAGGCGCCTGCCACTATGCCCAGCTAATTTCTTTGTATTTTTAGTAGAGGCGGGGTTTCACGGGTCTTGATCTTCTGACCTTGATCTCCTGGATAGTCTTGATCTCCTGACCTTGCGATTCGCCCGCCTCAGCCTCCCAAAGTGCTGGGATTACAGGTGTGAACCACTGCGCCTGGCCACTAGTACTTTCTAAAAGCCTGGAGATTTTTTATTTTTAACAACTTCAATTTAAAACTTCCCCAAAGAGCAACTAGAACCTCATTATGCACAATTATTTTATGGCAATCCGGTAATAACATCAAAAGCCACTGAGGTAGAAATTGCTTGGGCTTTTAACAATCAGCCAAAACCTTAGAGACACCCTTGACTCTTTCCTTTCTCTGCATTCTGCCTCCAAACTTCCAGAAAATTCCCCTGGCTATAATTTTAAATTAAATGCAATTTATTCTCACCAACTCCATGCTAGCACATAATAAAAGCCACCATTATCTCTTCCCGATAGTATTACAATAACATCTTGAACCCTCACCAATACAGCGACCATAATTTCCATTGAAATTCATAAGGCAGAGCATGCCATTCTTCTGCTGTCCTTCCAATGCTTTGCCATTGCACTCAGAGTAAAAGCTGAGTCCATGAGCTGGCCTACTTGGCCCCGTGCAACCAGGTCCTGTTACCCCGTCTATTTCATCTACTCTTCTCTCCTTCTGACTTCCTTTTGATCCTGGCCTCCATCTTCTTCACCCATACCAGACCCCTTGCTCCTTAAGCATGGCAAGTATACTCCTGCCTCGGGGTCCTTGCTCTGGTCTTATACTTAACTCATAGTGCTCATCCCCAGTAGCCTCGTGGCTGCTCCCTCCCACCTTCATTTTGTCCACACATCATCTTCTCATGAAGACCTTACCCCGAGTATCCCATTTACTTATTTATTTATTTTTTATCTTTACTTTTTTTATTGTTATTTTTTGTGGGTACATGGCAGATGTATACATTTATGGGGTATATGAGATATTTTGACGCAGGCATGCGATGTGTAATAATTACATCAGAGTAAATGAGACATCCTTCACTTCAAGCATTTATCCACACTGTTACAAACAATCCAAGTATACTCTGGATTATTTAAAAATGTACAATTACATTATTATTGAATTTAGTTACCCCTTTGTGCTATCAAACATTTGATCTTATTCATTCTTTGTAACTATTTATTTGTACCCATTAGCCATTCCTTCTCCCATCCCCTAAATCCCCCACTACCCTTCCTAGCCTCTGGTAACCATTACTGTACTCTCCATGAGTTCCATTGGTCCAGTTTAAATAGCAGTTGCCCTACCTCTAGGCATGTCTCAGAGCCCTTCCTTGTGTTTTCTTCACAGTACTGATCACCTTTAAACATGACTAGAAATGTCTACTCATCTCGCTATTGTTGTTTATCTCCCCCCACTGAAGTGTATGTTCTATGAGGCTAGGGATTTCGTCTCTTTTGTTATTTGTATACACCATTGAAACAGAAGTACCTGAAGTAGAACTTGCCTAATAATTATTTTACAATTTAACATGGATGAAATATTAACTATGTAAATATATATTTATTTAAATATCTTTTAAAAATGTGTCTTATGACTTAAAACATCTCTTTTCTTCCTGAAACTATACCTGAGATGTTTTAATAAGTACTTTAGAATCTCTTTTCAGGTGATTTTAACCTTTGTGTTTCAATTGCTTTCACTTGAAAGCTGCCTCTTTGCTGTATTCAGTGTATGAATTCCTGTGTCTGGATTTGTGAGAACAGGTTTGTAGAATATTCTACCCAATACAAGGGAGGTTGTGAATTCTTTTTTTTTACTTGGATCAATAACTGTCTGAATTGGACAGATTAAATTAGCCCCAGGCCGGTTAGGAGGCAGGAGGATAGATGGACAGCTTCTGTGAGTCTCTTGTAGTTCTATACAAAGTGTTTGTTAAAGTTTCAATGGGAGAAAAAAGGCAGTAAAATGCAAAGGTAAACATTCTGCTTTAAAGTGATAGAGACAAATGTCCGTATGCAGCACAAACCTTTTCAGAGATGGTATAGATCATCTGCATTATGTGTTTGTGTTGCCTGTGAAAAGGATGTGTGGAGAAAGGCGCTACTTGAAATTCAGCTCCAATATCATGTTGGCTGAAAAGCTGTGCTTTTTAGTAAATCCAACCAAATACACTGACATTTTCAGAGTGCATCTGATACATTTCAATAATTAATTCTTAAGTCAAGAAAGAGTCAAGAAATGAGATGAAGCAGCACAGTAGGCTGAAAATTGCCAGTGGGAAGGAAGAAAAAAATCAGCAATAGATAGAACCTTTTCAAGCTGAAAAGAGGTCAGTGGGAAACCACTGGGAATGGGGATGCAGCTTCGGGGCCTTTTATTATTGTTATTTACATAAACCACCCAGAGAGTAGTGAGAGATGCTCAGTCCATAAATTGCAGAAATCAGTAGACTCAGAAAGAGGAAAATGTGATCACCTAGTAGAAAGAACTAAGTCAGTGAAGTACGTATATAACGTGCAGTCAAAGAGGAAAAATCTCAGTTGAAATATATTTCCTTTTAAAGAAAACAGATTGTAGAGTGATGGTGCTGGATAGGAACTTGAGAAGAGCTCCAGGAAGCTCCATGGGAAAGGATTATTTACGTCCTGGAGATGGCTTTTGTCTTTGGATATGAGGAATGTCAAAGGATTGCCAACTGAAATGCTAAGATCATATTAACAGTTAAATATACTTTAATGTGGAAAATAAACATTTTAGATAGATTTCAGACATGCTGTAATTGCCAACATAGCTTCAAAGTATCTATTTTGCAAAATTCTATTTTATGATTTCTCCAATTATTTTCTAATTTTTGCTTTGAAATAACTACTCTATCAAATAGTATTAATAAAAGAGCAATTTGTATCTCATTTATAATGTAAGCCACTGATAGTTAATTTTAAAAAATACCAATCTAACTTATGATCTTAAGGGTCTATCGTGTACTTGTGGATAATAGAGAGTCGTAATGGAGAGATAGAGACACCCAGATCACGACAGTGAGTGACCCATTTAGAATATGTCTTCATAATGGCTTTCCCACACAAGGTCTCAGGGAAAGTTAACATATGTAGAAAGATATGTATGTACAACATCTATAACATGCTTCATCTGGTGAATGCATCCACTGAATGTAAAAGAATACCTCTCAGGCCAATGCCTATAACCTGGCATAGGGACCACTAGATGACTGTCACAATGCTACTTCTGACCAATGTCTAAGCCTCTAACGAGGAAAATAAAATAACAGTGTACTTACTTTAAAACTCCTGAAAAAGTCAGCGTGTGCTTTTGTATTCTATAATGTGATCGTAAGTGTTAGGTACTGCTAGAAAACGTTCTTTATTTTCAAATCTAGCTGCTACAGCAGTGCGAAACACATAATAAGCAGTCGAGTTACTGGACAAACAAGTAACTTATATCCGTCTAGAACTTCTAAAGCAAAAACTAAAAAAGAAATGTTTGGGGTTTAGGAACTCACTGCATGATTCCTTATAATTCAACTGATTTACGAAATATTATTTTCCAATAGTGTCTGTGTAGTATAGAATGATTTTTTTAAGGAAAATAAATAAGTTTCAATTTTATTTTTTAACTGAATGAAAGAGGAGAATACATAACTCAAATGAGTGGAGTAACAAGTACATTGATTTTTAAATCTCAGTTTGAATAATATAGGTGGTAGTGGAGCAGATATGGAATTTTCCATAAGTGAAACAACTTTTTTTTGAGACAGTCTTGCCTGTCACCCAGGCTGGAGTGCAATGGCACGATCTCGGCTCACTGCAACCTCTGCCTCCCAGGTTCAAGTGATTCTCCTGCCTCAGCTTCTTGAGTAGCTGGGATTACAGGCGTGCACCACCATGCCCGGCTAATTTTTGTATTTTTAGTAGAGACAGGGTTTCACCATGTTGGCCAGGATGGTCTGGAACTCCTGACCTCATGATCTGCCTGCCTCGGCCCCTCAAAGTGCTGGGATTACAGGCATGAGCCATGCCGAGACAACTTTTTATTTGGCAACTAAATAACTAGTCACTCTATTTTGTTTTTCTCCTGAGGGAAAATAAATCATCAAAGACAGGAGTAAGTGACTTTGCACTAATGCACTTTCCAATTATTTGGAGAAGTTTCCAAAATATAAACAGGGCAGCTATTGGCTGAAATTAGATCTCCTTATGCTGAAATAGAAGATGATATCTAAACATCTCAGATGCTTCGGTAAAATGGTTGAAGAATTTTAACCTCTTCTTTGCCTGTAGTTCTAATTCCTTTAGACGTGAACAAATCTCATTGTGTGATTCAATTTAATTATGTTAACTGCTACTATGTATCTCAGTAAATTGATGTTTCAGTGGCACTTGGAAACGTAAAAGTGTCTGTTCATTTGGAGAAAGGAGGAGAATTCTTGTCCTGAACTAGAATTACCTGTGCTTATTTGGACTATTCTGGATAAAGCTGCTAGATCAGGTGAGTATAGAACCAAGATCTAAATGAAGATAATACGACTTAAGAGTGAGCATATAAATTAATATCAGATGTGAGAATTCATCACAGTCGGAAAGCTACAGAGCTGCTACAGTGAGTCAGAAGAAACTGACTCCAAGTACATCAAGGTAAGTTGTGTGGGCAGATTCCTCACGCAGAAAAAGAGCACTTCATTGAAGGCAGCCAGCTGATGTTTAGGGATTTGAAACTCTTAAATATCAATGTGAATTCTTATGTAATTTTAAAACCTGCAGGATCTAGTGGTAAACTGCATAGATAAAAAAATAGAGAGAGAGAATGATTATGGCTTATATTCTTTATAGTTGCAAGAAAAGAAAAAAAGAAGCAAAAAAGAGGGAGAATAAACAAAACAGACGGTGGAAATAATAATGATAAATACCAACATAGAGCAAAAATTAAGGCCTTCCAAACAACAAACCTAAAGAATGATAAGTTAGATTGAAATAGTGGTCACATAAGCAACTCTTTGGAATTAGTATTGACAAGTATGAATCATTTGACCTCCACAGTGCCGGGAAGAGTTCATTATCTTTGTTACTGAAGCTACTGCACGCAGTGCTATTACAGGGCTCACTGGAATAAAGCATACAGATAGGGCACACAATCGGTTTACCTGTGGAAGACTGTAACATTCTGTAAGATCAAAGGAGTAGCAATAGTACACTCTGTGTGCAGATATCAAAAAGACACAGACTTGTTTACCAAATTCCTTAGAAAACAAAATGTGACCCACTTGATCATGCATTCCAACTGGATTCGAACGAGAATGGCTCCGTCATTCATTTCCTTCTGTGATTTCAGTTGTTTCACCCTGACATTAATTGCATGTGGCTACTTTTAACATGTCATACTGTTACTCATAACAGATCTCTCTCTAAGGTAAAACTGATTAAGCTGAATCCAGTTGCAAGAATAAGAATTAAATCTTTCATCTCCCGTTTGCACTTTGCATATTACTTTAAATAGCTGGGAAAAAAAGTAATTGTTTTGAATGCAGACTTAGGCATCACTGTCACAGGCTTTGATGATAAGAATTCACATTTAAAATTGTTAATTTCTTGACATGCTTTTGTTGTTTTTAAAGTTACCAACAATAGCTTATGTTACATGAGATAGCTGATATATTTTCTGATATTTAGATGATTATTTAAATTTTATCTATTTTCAGTGCTTCCTCACCTGTAACTATAAATGCTTTGATATTTAAAACTAAAATAGTTTTTATTATCTTTCAAAATAAGAACATCCTTTCACATTGTGTTCCTTATAATTTATGCAACTTTCATTTTATATGAATTTTTAATCATGGTATTGTCATCTTATTCATTTCTCAGCAACATTATTATTCCCCTTAAGTTACTTTTTCCTCCTCTCTAATTATGCAGGGTTAATTCTGAATTTCTCATTTATATTTTCATGAATGATCGATGGAGCTAAGACAGTTATATAATTTTAAAAGAAAACAGATCCTGATGAATTTGTTTAAACTTTAACAACATAGAATGTATCTAAATGTATTCATCTCTATCAGTTTTATAAGTTATAAAGATAATATAATTCACATCTAAAACTTAATGTTCAGACTCTAATCTACTTTGAAACATTACTTACAAGATGACAGTTACCTTTAAGGCTACAGAGAACTTTTGAACAACAAAGTAGCATGACTCTATTCTGTCAAAACTTACTTGGGTACGGAAATCAGTGTAAGTCAAAGTTAATAACAGAATATACAAACTGATGATGCAAACTTCCTTTCCATTATGTTTTAGGAAGCCAACGATAAATGTCATAATGTAAGGCAAAATGGTGATGTTTATTTTCCTGGGGTAATTTTTTGCCAAAATCATATGTAGTCTTTTAAAATTAATTTTTAAACATATATTCATGTTTGGTGATATATATACTTTATTTTAAATCATTGAGATTGATATATCTGTTAAGTTTTGGAATTGATTTTAAAATATAAAATACATATTACAACTACTTTTGACTAGGGCCTTACACATAAACTCAACAAATATTTGGGTAATGAATAGATGAATAATTAAATGTGAATGAGTTGTTGTGTCACTAAATGCAGTTCTAGTTGCTACATTTTAAAATAGAACAAATAAAGATGATAAGAAATGCCTTTTAGTATATCTCTATCCCTTACTATGCTGTGGGTTGTTTGTTTTAAGAATCTCCTGAAAATGACTAGGACTTTTTGAAACTTGCATTCCCTTAACCTGTCTGTTCTATTTAAAAATAAAAAAAAGGCAGAAAAAGAAAGAGAGATATGGTGAGTTATGATGATTGAAACACTGACAAAAGAAACACTCATTAAGCACATATTTTGCTCTAATAAATATGAAGTCAAATTATCATGCTGAAATGACCTACTGGCCATGCCACCTGTTGTGCCAGATGCATTAAATAACATTTGAGTGTGAAAAATCCCAAAGCATTTGTTAACACTTCCCAAAAGGCTTGTAAAGAGTTTGAAAACCTATCTTTCATCTAAGCTATATTTTACCCAAATCTAAATTAATCCCTCAGTTTAATAAGGAAAAAATATTTCATGCATGAAAAGTGATGTTTTATTTGCTGACAATCAGAATTCAGGTCTTCAATAAATCAAACATCAGATTACATAGGAGCATCTATCTCTATTTCTAAGGGAAGCTGTATCTAATATACACAGATATTTGCTCTCCATTTCCTAGTTTCCATTTGAATATGCTATCACAGTCCTATGCCATTGTGAATGTATATCACTGGGATTCTCAGACTCTGGGGAAGCAGCCAAGAGATGTGACTGTCTTTCCCAAGATAACTTCTGGCTGAGGTGGAAGGTAATGACTTCATGAACTATTTGGTGATTGTTCAGGCCAAATAGCATTCCTGCCTTGTCTCTAGACAGCATGCTTATTAAGTGGACTCAGTGCCCATCAGATGATTATCCCATCTTAGAGAAAACAGATTACATGGGAACATTTTGAAATCCTGTTCTACCGGTAGTTTTTGCTTGGCCAATATGGGAAAACACATAAAGAGTGAGTTAAATTAGGCCAGGCGCAGTGGCTCACGCCTGTAATCCCAGCACTTTGGGAGGCTGAGTTGGGCGGATCATGAGGTCAGGAGATCGAGACCATCCTGGCTAACAGGGTGAAACCCTGTCTCTCCTAAAAATACAAAAAACTTAGCCGTGCGTGGTGGCGGGCACCTGCAGACCCAGCTACCTGGGAGGCTGAGGCAGGAGAATGGCGTGAACCAGGGAGATGGAGGTTGCAGTGAGCTGAGATCGCACCATTGCACTCCAGCCTGGGTGACAAAGCAAGACTCCGTCTCAAAAAAAAAAAAAAAAAAAAGAGTGAGTTAAATTAATGACTCTTTCAAAGTTTAGGCCAGATACATTGTTGCTGCTTGGATGTCATTAAAATAACCTTGTATTGCACTATAGTCAAGAATCAAATGCACAAGTAACTTTTCATCTGCTCTGTTCAGAATAGAAACAACTAGAATATACAATTCAGGTGTGCCGTTTTGACATGAGCTTTGGCATGTCATTCTTGAAAAGCTATTTTTAATATACAGTTTCCTCCCACCTAAATTGTTTATATGTATGAAATTTTCAATTAAGAGAATCCGTAATATAGACAAGAACTACTTTAGATAAAGAAGATCTTATCTTCTTATATTATTCCAGTAATAAAATTTGTAGTTTTCCCTTTGCTTTCACTTGTCTTACACAGTACACCATAAATGTATTTTCCTGTTAACCCTAACATGAGGACAAGGTCAGGACTGTCTGCTTGTTGGTCTCCAGTATTAATGACAATGAAGAGAAATGAAGAATAACAAAATGTTTTAAATAATTTATAAATATTTAAGGGCAGCTACTTAATTCAAGTTCAGTTAATTTTTTCTGACTGCTACCTGTTTCAACTGTATTCTTGAAAAGAATTTCTATTCTTGTGAATCTGCCAATTTCTCTCTGACATTACCACTGACCACTCTGGGCCAATCTACCATCATTTTTCCCTGGACTATTGTAAATTTCCAGGCAATTCACCTTTTCTCTTTGTCATCTATAGTAGTCTCAACTAAGTTGTCTTTTCACGAGCAGTCAGTGATCTTTTTCAAAGCATGAATGTAAGAATATTCCACCACCCCATCACTACCTCTATTCCCTTTTAAAACCACTTATTGGCTTCCCATTGTTTTTAGAATAAGAACAAAACAAAAAACAGCAAAAAATAATAATTTAAAAAAATAAAACAGAAAAAAGAAAACTCTGTAACTTTCAAGGCACTGCATGGGCTGCCTATCTATCCTCTCTAATTTTAACCCTGGTTCCCTTTGATGTTCTCCAGAAACTCTATTGGCTGTCTTTTAGTCCCCTGCTGACATTTCCTTGACTTGGGCAGTTCTTCCCTCTGTTTGTTGCCCAGTTAATTCTCACGAGTTATTCAGCTTTTCTCTGACCATCATTTTCTCCAAGAAATCTTCCTAGCCTTCTTTCACTAAGGTGAATTTCCCTGTAGTTGAATCTTATTGTACCATTGTTTCACAATAGCAAATTTACATTTCTTCTGGTGATTATATGATTAATTTCTATATCATATAGTAATTGGCAATTACCAAGGTTACCATTGCTTGTTTCCACATTGCTAAATCCATTTGTATCTATCTCGACTTATCAAGAGCATTTGCCCCAGTTGAACACCACTTCCTTTTTAAATACATTTTCTTCCGTTTTATTTTATTTTTTTTTTTATTTTCTTCTTTTTCTCTGACTGTCACCATCTGATTGATCTCTTTAAGGCTGGAGTATGTGAGACCTCAAGTCCTAACATTTTTGCTTTCTTCTCTAGCTACACTCATGCATTTGATGAGCTCATTCAGTCTCATGTTTTTATTGACCATCCACATGATTTCCAGGTAGTTTATCTAAAGTGTAGAACTTTCTTCTAAATTTCACATTTATTAACCCCACTGTTACCATCTTCACATGAATGTCTAATAGGTCTCTTCAATTTCCACGATGAAAACTGAGCTCTCATTATTTTGTTGTGTTCCTCCAGTCTTTTCGATCTTGTAAATGTAACTTTGTCCTTCCAGTTTCAAGTAAAACCAAACACAAAAAACAAACAAAATATCTACAGTCCATCCTCTCTATCATGTCCTATTTCCAGTCAGCAAATTCTACTAGACATAACTTTACCTCCAGTGCTATGATTCTCATCCTATTATACTCATTTTTTTCCCCTGGATTCTTGGAAAAGCATCCAAAAAAACTCTCATTGCAGTCTTTTTTCACCAGAGCAACCAAATTGATCCTGTTAAGACTAAGTGCACATTTCTCTTCTGCTCAAACTTCCCATGGCTCTCTACTTCACTTGAAGGATATCAAAAATCCTTACATGACCTGTGTCTCCTTCCCTCTATGACCTTTTCTCTAACATGTTGTGCCAGGCTCGTGCTTTTCTATTCTTACAGGGCTGTTGAATATCCCTTAAGTATGTTAGGCCACTTACTGCCTTAAGGCCTTTGTCTTTGCTGTTTCCTCTTCTTGGATTGTTTCCATTGATATGGCTTGCTCCCTCACCATCAATTTTCTGTTCAAATGTTCACTTTTCCTGGTCTACCAACTCAAAATTAGAACCACTCTCTTCTCTACTCTGCCTAAGTATTCCTATGTCACTCTTCCACTTTACTCTTCATAATGGCTACTACATTGTAATATACGACAGTATGCAACTTTTTTTCTTAAACTGATAAATTTCCAGGAGTGCCTGGAAATTTTGGATAAATAAATGAATGAATTATTATATATATATGTGTGTTATATATTATATGTATGTTATATATGTATATATATTATATGTGCTATATATATTATATATATGCGTGTGTGTGTGTAGGTGTCAAATAACATATATATAAAATCTCCATTGTATCTTATCATAGTGCTACATGTAAATGTTTGTGTACCTCCAAAATAGACCATGCTGTGGGTAAGGCAGGATTCGTGTACAGTCTCCCCCGCATTGAGAGTGCCATGTGTTCTCATTTGGAAATATATCTTAGGAATTATATAGGATATTATGTGACTTCTCCTATTTGTGCATTGAATTTCCTGACCATGAGCAAAGCAGCAGGGTCTTAGTGTCTGCCAAAGAGTGATGCTTGATTGAAGATCAAATCAATAATTGAACAGACGCTAGAACCCAGGAATTCTGCTAACTTTCCCCAAAGCTTGTAATTGTACACTTTGAGAGTGATAACCATTATATATCAGGATAAGTTAATTTTTTTCCATTAAAATATATAACCATAATTCCATCAAATGTGAAATATAATAAATTACATTTATTTTTAGTGTAACTTAACTTTTAGTCTTGTAGCATTATTTGAAAAATGCCCCACTAACTGCTACACATTGATCATTGTGTTTCTCCTTATTACAGACTTTTTTCTGTTTCAAAACCTGTAAGAAGCCACAAATCTTGGGAATTTAATTACAGACTTTCTAAACTCCCACACAGCAGCTGTGGAATAAGCAAATACCAATTTTATTAGCATAATAGAATGACATGAACCAACTGAATGAATTGAGTCCCAGAAGATCTTGCCTTTCAGATGAGATGTGTTTAGACAGAATAAAAAAAGTATTATAATGATTTATTTATGGTAGAAATGAGGATACAAACTTAAAGTAGCAATGCTTAAACTAATTTCTAATTGCTATACAAAATTGAGCCTTGTTTTCATGACAAATAAGTTATATTTATCCACATGTGCACAGTGAAGCTCAAACCTATTTTTGCATTTCAAGAAAAAAAGAGAGATGGAGAAAATGCACCTCCATTAAATCAATTGGAAATAATATTATTTTAGACTTGCAAGTGGAATATATAACGCTGTCTTTCCTTTGTGACCCAGACTAGTTTGTACTTTGCACCATAAAAGGGGACAGTTATATAACAGAAAGTAATGAGATACCCCATAGAGCAAATGCATGTCAATATCCCTATACAGTGAGAAATAAAAAACAGAAAGCACATTGAATGAAGCTGCACGTTAGAAACAACTAAAATTACTTATATTTTGACCCACTGGGTCATCTTACAATAAAATTTTTATGAGCACACTCCTTACCCCTGTTTGTTTCTTCTGAGTTCAGCGCTTCACATTAGCTGTGCCTGAAGCTTTTCTAGAACCTTACTCATCTTATTGACAAACTAATTACCTTCTCACGTTCCCAAGAGGGAGTAAGTGAGGTTAACATAAGGTAAGTGAATGACAGACCTAGAAGAAGGAGAGTTTTAAAAGAATGAGAAATGCCAGATTTACCTGGAGAATATTCTTCTGGCCAGTGGACACGACTAAGCTGGTCCAGTGTATTTGCTTCAGCTGGCTACTCATCAGGCTACATTATCCCTACTCCCAACCCTACTCCTATCTGGGTGGGTGGTATCTATGTAAAGCCTTTAAATGAATGAGATTCAGGTAAGTTGTAATATTGATTAATCTGATATCTTTAGAGGATTTAATAGATTAAAAGCTTGAATTCTGGAGGTAGTATGCCTGGCTTAGAATTTTTGCCCTGCCTCTTACTCATTTTGTGAACTTACATTTCTTAAGTCTGCTTCATTTTCCACATTTTGAAAATGAGGATAATAATAGTACCTATCTCAGAGGGTTTTGGATGGATTGAAAGAGAAAACACCTATGAGTGCTTAGCACAATGCCTCACACATGGTAACATTTAAGAAAGATTGGCTGTTATAATTATCATTGTTATTTACTTTTTTAAAGTTAGAAAAAAGCTGCAGTAATATATCTTAATAAACATTATTGCACTATGGTATGTAGCAATGTCTTCAGCAATTTTCTTAGAGAAATGAGATGAACTAGAAAGTAGATTTAGAAGGCAATCTTCCTAAAGGTACTAGCTCAGGGTCCTCCACCTGAATCCCTAAGTGAAATATGTGTTACAGAAATACAATATGCTTTTAAATTCCCTTCTATATGTCTAATATGTGCCCGACACATATTTCCTTAGATCAGTCTTGTGCAGAATAAGCATAAACTTAAATAATTGTCTCCTGATTTGTTATTTTTGATGAAGATTGTGTAGCTGTTATGCAATAATTTAAATAGTTTCTTACACTTTTTTTTTTTTTTTTTTTAGACAGAGTCCCTCTGTCACCCAGGCTGGAGTGCAATTGTGCGATTTTGGCTCACTGCAAACTCCGCCTCCCAGGTTCAAGCGATTCTCCTGCCTTAGCCTCTGGAGTAGCTGGGACTAAAGGTGCATGCCATGCCCAGCAATTTTTTTTTTTTTTTTTTTTTTTGTATTTTCAGTAGAGATGAGTTTTCACCATGTTGGCCAGCCCGGTCTTGAAGTGATGACCTCAGTTGATCCCCCCGCCTCAGCCTCCAAAACTGCTGGGATTACAGGCATGAGCCATCACACCCATCCCACTTTTAAAATTAAAATCTAAAAATAGCTTTAAAAAAAGGAGTGAAGCCATCTTTTCAAAATAAATTATATTATGGCCTCATTACTCAATTTTCTTCACTGATAATAAAAGTGGGATATTTTTACATTTTAAGTATTATATAAGCCTCTCTTTGTCATAATTTTCTCAAATTTTTTGTTTCACTTTCGGTTGGAATTATTTAATAATATCATTTATGCACTTTGTTTTTTAATATTAAAGGTGAACAAAGAAAAACATATACCTGGAAGAAAGAAAACCATATCTTATACTATATGTGTTTATTTTAGTCTTATAGTGAATATAAACATGTGAATGCCATTATGAAGAGGAAATACAGTGAAACTTGTAGAAAAGGTTTAGTTTTGGGACTTACCTTGGACTACATGTTTTTGTGTTTGTTCATTTTTCCCACAGATATAATTTAAATTGTGATAGTAATAACAATAATAGGTACAATTTACTAAGTGCTCACTGTGTGCCATTGTGCCATTCCCTATGCCAATCCTTTTTTTTTTTGTGCTTTATCCGATAAAATTGTCACAACAACGGAATGTTGTGTGAACTTTAATGAAAATTTGTCCAGTTGCTCAAATCTAGCGAGTTACAAAACCAAGATTGAACCTATTCCTGTCTGACTACAAAATGTAAGTCTTAATATATAAGAAATACTATATGATACAAATTAAAATATAGGCATTTGACTTAAGATAAAATCGCAAAATAGTTTGAAGCAATGTCTCAACTTCAACCTCTTACATGCCTTTCAATTCACCTCCAAAAATTATCGTATGATGGGTAGCCTGGGATTCCAAATGTCATATTTTGGCTTTATAGCAGATTTATAATATTCTCACATGAATAAATCATTTATGTGATAATATTATGTATGACTATTACTTAATAAACCTAGCAAATTGAAATACTGATTCTCCTTTGAACCATATATATCTCAATTTAGATAGCTAAGGGCTCTGCATTATCTTAATTCTTAAGCAAAGTCAGAATAATTATGTTAATTTTTATTTGAGCACTGAATAATGATTACATGATTGTTGAGATTTAAGACATTCACTTTGAAAATAGTATCTAAAAGCTGGCATTCTAGAAATAGCATAAAACTATAGTTGCCAACTTTTGAATAAAAATAAAGCCCCCAAATCAGGATTAAAGACTAAAAATATTTTTTTCTGGGTTAAAGCTATTTAAAATATTGTAACATTTTGGAACAATCATTAAGATATATTTAGCCTATTTTTATAAATGCATAACAGAGTGAAATAAAATTATTTTATACAAATAAATTTTAAGACTACTTTAAAGTACCTTTCTCCTCTAAGTGGCAAAGCATTGAGGGTCTTGTTAAAATTCAGCATGATACACAAATGTAGGATAGATTTGTATATCAAATGCAGCATGTTGAGAATTGAATCAGGAGACAAATTAGAAACTATTTCAGGCAAGCTCTGAGAAATGAGCTTTTTTGTTTTATTATCATTATTATTATTATTATTTTTAGACAGAGTCTCCCTCTGTTACCCAGGCTGGAGTGCAGTGGCGGAATCTCAGCTCACTACAGGCTCTGCCTCCCTGGGTCAAGAGATTCTCCTGCTTCAGCCTCCTGAGTAGCTGGGATTACAGGGGCTTGTCACCACACCTGCCTAATTTTTGTATTTTTAGTAGAAATGGGGTTTCACCATGTTGGCCAGGCTGATATCGAATTTCTGACCTCGAGTGATTCACCCACCTTGGCCTCCCAAAGTGCTAGGATTACAGGCATGAGCCACTGCACCCGACCAGGAATGAGAGATTCAAAGAATAAGGATCCATGCAAAAGACACTATAGGGATAAAATCAGGACAAGTTGATAATTGATTGGATGTGAGGGCCATTAAGAAAGAGAAGTTAAATATTTTCAAATCTTTTAAACTTAGAAAACTGGACTAATATTGGTGTCATGAGAAGATATAGCAATCCCAGAGGGTTCTTAGTTGTAAAATAAGTAAATAAATAAGGATATCAGTTTCTAATATTAAAGTGAAAATATTCAGCAGGGTGATGAAAATATCAGACAAAAGCTTAGTAGTAAAATCAAGTTCAGAAAAGTATAACAAAATCAATGAAAAAACCCTTAGGAAGAAAACATTTATATTATTTCTCTTTTGATTCTAAGCACGAGAAACCTATCAAGAATTTTTTATTAAAAGACACCTGTGTCATAGATCCAAAGCGTAAAGATAAAATAGAGTCTTCGCAATATGCTAGAACAAGAGGCGTGTGCACCAGTACTCCCTCAATCTCTCACTCTTCATATAGTCCTCCTTCCTTCTCGTGGCATTTCTCAAGCTTAATTCATTTGATTAAATCCACATACAACATGTACGCGTGAAGAGTAACAGAGCTGATCAACCATCTCTGCTTCTTTGTCTGAGCTCCTTGACTTTTCCCTCTCTCTCTACCCCTTTCCCAGTTCTAAGTTTTCTGAGAAGCAACTCGACTGGGTCATGTATGTTCCTCTGGACAGACAACAATAGCGAGAGTGGTTGGTGGCAGGTACACAATTATCTTGAAAATGGCCCCATTCTTTATTTTGTAAGAAGTGAAGTTTATCTCTCAAAGGCAGTGTGGAAAGCTGAACTACAATAGTTGATCTTTTCATGAATCAAAGACAACCTGAATAAAATCTATATTTCAGAACAAGATATAAATGGAGAGAGAAAGAGGCAAAGAGAAGTTTTAAAAAATGAAGTATGTACAGTGCCACTGAAACCAAAGGAAATGTGAAATCAAAAGAAATAATATATGTTCATCAGGAGAAAAAAAATAGCAATATGAGGATTGAGAAACCACCATTGGATTTGGCCATTGGAGAATAATCAGTGATCTTCAGAATAACGGTTTCTACAGAAACAAATAAAGAGCTAGTTGCTACATTATTTGATAAAATTCAGACATGTTTATGCTACTGCCCTCCTATACTGGTTCAGTAATTCACTTTTTAAAAAAGAAGGGGTAATTTCCTATGCTATTACTAATAATGATTGATTCTCAATGAACTCTGTTTTAACCTAAATACCCACAAACTGTTGTTTTAAGAGTGTTTAACAATCTTACTGGGAAATAGATGTAAAATTGACCAGTCTATGGTTACTGGAAATGAAATCATTACTCCTTACAAAAAATCAGAACACATTCCTCTCTCCAGTATTCCAGAAACTTTCCACATTTGCATGATTCCATAAGGATAGATAAATGAGATATAATCCTCTTTAAAATTTCTCCCAGTTCCCTGGTAAGCACTTTTTCTGGGCCAGGAGAAATGAACTATTCTGAAGCAACCATCTGCTCTTATATTATCTTGGGTTTTATTTTCCTCTTATCCACATTTTCTTTTCTATTTGAAGACCATTTGCCTTCATATAGAAATTGGACCAAAAAATCACTGAGTAATTCTTTCTATCATCTCTACATAATATATACATCTTTCTTCAGCAATGGTTAGAAATAAAATTTCAGTTCCCACTTGAGGCATAATTAATTTTTGAAAGTGTCATTGCTTGCCTTGTAGATGCAAAAATACAAGCATGGGCAAAACTATGGGCTAAGGCCACTGCAGGCTAGTATACAAGTAGAAAGAACAGAGTCAAATAAAATGGCTAAGTGTGGAACACTAGGGATGGAAGTGTGGAAGGTACTAAATTGGATACAGAAATACGTCTGCATTATAAAATTCTAGCCAGCTTGAGTCCTGAAATGACTTGAGAGATACCTGTAATATAATTTATGACCATAATCCTCCAATGATGAAGTGGCTTTTCCATATTTAATACTTAGCAGCCTGCATATTATAATTCAAATTATTTTCCATTGTTTTGGAGAGTAATTGATTACTAGAGGTTTTATGTGATCATATACTGTAATGACTCATAATCACTCCATTGTCTATTGCATCATCTTCAAATTCATTTTTCTCCACTTTCTTATAAAAGTACAAGGTTTCATTCGAAAGATTTTCTCGCTACACTAGACTGTATTCATTCCTGTTTGCAGACCTTTAGTTAGCCTTTCTAATTCTTTTTTAAAATATACTACTTTTTTTCTGTGTACAGCCTATCCATCCTTCAAGAGCCATTTCAAGCTCCGCCTCCTACGTAAAGTGGTCTCTGACACTTCCAGTGCTGATATGCATCTCCCCTGGTTCCCTTTACACTCATATGCTATACCCTAGAGCTGATACAATGTGTAGAGTTTTTAATTCCTCATTCCTAAAACTACACTTCTAATCCTTTTATTATATAAACATATTGTGCTTATACATTTATAGATATGTATTCATTATCAAATAATTTCTGAATTGCTGTGAATATATTTATTTTGTTCACAGCAAGACAGAAAATTGCCGTGGCAAGGATTGGCTGATTTTCCACTACATTTACTAGAACAGGAAACAAGGCTAGGTAAGCTATAAGAAAGGTGACAATAAATTTGCCATCTCCTCCTTTACATATTTCGTATTCTATAAGCAAATACATTGCTATGACAATATTACTTGCATAATAAAGGCTTGACCTTATAAATAGGGAGCGGTTAACACTTCAAAGATAGCATATGCCATAGTATTAAAACTAGCTGTAAAACTAGAACCCGGAACCAAAAGAGAAAAAAAAAATGCTTTTTTGCTATTTAAGAAGCAAAAGCAAAAAAGATTTTTAAGTATGTAGACTGCTCTAAACAGAATGAAATTGAAATACATAAATGATAGGTCTATGATACAGTATCATACATAGATTTGAATTTTTCAGACTCATAAAAACTAGGACATATGGAGCCAAAAGCCTTTTTCTTTATGTTCAGCATTGGACATGTGCATCCTTTATCATGAAAATACATTTTTAGGTTTCTAGCAAAGTCAAACTTAATGCAACTAAAAATGAAAAAAAAATCATAAATAGAAATCGATAGCTTATAATATTTTTTTAGAAGATTAAATTTTATTTTCACCTAATTCTATAAAAGCATACTCAATTTTGAGACTTTCCGTCAGTTTTATTTTATGCTGTATTTTATCCAATTCTCAATTTTATCAAAGAAACTAAGGTCCACATGCAAAATATTAGTGCAGAAAAAGCACTTTATTCCACTTTGAAATACTTAGGAATAAAGTGGGAAGTGAAACAAGAAAACAAACTCACAAACAACCATGCAAACATGTCTCAGAAACTGGATAACTGAAATAACTGATATTTGTATTTGTAGGAATTTATGAATAATATCTATACACTGAAATAGCATTATCACCAACAGAACTGGTTCTATCATTTAAGAGAACTTAGAAGACTGAGCAGAAAAATGAATGAGGATGAGTCATGCACAATAAACAGGAGCTCACCTTTAACTTTATTCTTTGAAGCAGCCGCTGGTGCCAAGGAAAGGTTGCACAAGAAGAGAACAAACATATTAGATGTTAGACAGATTCTCTAACTAGTAAGAAAGCAGAGATGTTATTGCTATTAAAGTCTAAAGAGTACATTTGTGATTACATGATCAACAGCCTAAGAAAGAAAATGACAATTGTTACATTTCATTACTGTTATGGTTAAGATCCTTGAGTAAGAAAAAGTAAGAGCAGACAGGAGCCATGTACTACACATTCCAAACATTTCAAGTCATCATATTCCTTTAATGGAATTTATAACTTCTTTAAGTTCTTCTTAACTCTAAATTGTATTTAATAATCAATTAAAACTATATATAGTTTAAATATACTTAATACTATTAATAATCAGATTATAACTCCATGATATTTGAATAACTAGAAAAGCAGGCCACTTCCATTATTTGAGTGCTTGCTAAATGCCAGAGACTGACTTTCCACACATCTACCACTTAATAATGACAATTGTGAGAGTTAAGTTTTGTTGTCCTTGCCTCATAGATGTGGAAACTGGGACTGAGGAAGGTCAAATTACTTGCTGAAGATGACAAATCTGGAAAGAAGCAAATCTGGGATTTGATTCTGGGTGTATCTGACTCTAGAATCTGTGCTGTAAAATACTACCTTAAGCTATTGGGATTTAAGGAACTGATTCATCCACTAAATTGCAAGCATCAGCTCTACAAAGCCAAATAAAAATTATATGATTCATTAAACTCCAGCTATTTTGGTACTCAGTTGACCACATAACCATGAGAATAGAAAACTGTATTACTTTAAATGGCATCATTTCCATTAATCAGTTCAAGTGTAAGCTTATATCTAGTGGTAAACATTATTTAAAGCAGAAGTAAAGTTAACAAGAAAATTAGAATAGTCCTACAGGACAGTCCCTTACTCAAAGGAAAACTTCTGTTCAAAATGCATAATTAGATACCTCTAAATACTTTTGAAGTGATATAGTCTACTTTGACTTACTATGTAAAAATGAAGATTGACAAAACAGGGATGTGTTTTGGCTTTCTAAATGATGTTAAAGAGGAAGTAGTCCATCTCCTAATTGGGAAATGCTCAGTCTCTAGTTTCGTGGACTGACCTTTAGTAAAATTTAACATAGATTTTAGATCTAGTAATTATGAACTACACATGAAAACTTCTAATTTCCACTTCCTTCTTTCAAGTTGCCTAGAGCTAAAAAAAATTTAGAAAGTCTGTGTACATACCAGGCTACTTACAGATAATTTTCGTTTTCATCCACAATAACGAAAACTGCCTTACTATTTGCATATCTTCTACTAGTTTATTTTAAAATGAACATCCTATTTTTAAAATAATATTTTTTTTACCAGACAAAAACATCTTAAGCAAAAGCAAAATTATTTTAAGAAATCTGGCTTAAGTCCTTGATCCATTCAAACTCTTTCATTCCACAGTTTTCAAATGGACATAGGCGAAGTAGGCAACTACTTACAATATTATTGTGAAGTTTTTTTTTAAAGTAACTTAAAATTCAAAGTGTAACTATTAGCTGTTCTGTGATCTTTTTACTACTTATGATGCAATAATTCATAAAATTTAAAGCCCACTGAAATGTTTAATATCAAAACTTAAGTTTTAAAATTGAATTTCATCAATCATCTACATTCCTTTAATGAATGTAATGTTTCGGCTTAGTTGTTTAAGTACAAAATTGATATACCTCAAAAATTACAGGTAATATATTAAAGTAAACAACATCCCCTCTTCCTTTCCAATGTCAGCATCTGAGATAATCAATGCCAGCAATTTCTTAATGTTAAAAAATAAAATTTGCAGTTTTTATAAAAACCTAAAAAAAATTGTGTGCATTTTGTTTCCAGAACAAGATTTTACTATACACATTAATTTGCAGTCTGCTTTTCCTACATTTTCCAGGTTAATACAGAGTGCTAACTTATTCATTTTAGTAGTCGCATATTTTTCTGTTGTTTATATGAAGTATGGAACTATTTCATATTATCAACAGGTTTGTGGTTTGGGGGCATCTTGTTGTATTTTGGTTTTTTGCTAATAACAGTTTTGCAACACACATCTTTATGGAATATCTCTTACGCACTGTAGTAGTGCTTTATGTCTTCAGTACATAAATTTCCAGATTGTTTTCACATTTCTACTTAGAAAATCCTGGATAAAGATGAATACTTAAATATTGAAAATGGAAGAGTTGGAAATATTTGGAGAGAAAGTGTACAAGTATATTGCATGCTCTAAAATAAGAGGTAACTAGAAAAAGAGAAAAAAAAACGAAGAGAGAAAGTAAAGCACAGAATCTACTGTTTCAAACAACTGATACACTACAAATTCTTTATATCTTTAAAACCGTAAATTGGTTTATTTAACTTTACCTACTATTTGTTTTTAATGGGATTCCTTGGTAAAATGTTAGTGGATTTTAAGTGAAAACAATTTAAAATTATTTTCCTTTTTTTTTTCATTTACTTATGGTTTTTTGTGTATTGTTTTTAAGACTACACAAACCTGAATGAGTTATTTTTAGATTACGCTAAAATAATGTTTGTCTCAATCTCAAAGGAAAGATTACAATGCATCAATAAATTGACTTGCTCATTTGAAGAAAAAATTTGCTTCAAACTCAAATTCATCACTTGAAAAATTTTAGCATGAATTCAAGAAAACATGCCAAAACCTTATAAAGGTTTGGAGCAATAATAATTAATTAGCATCTAACATGTAACAGATACAACCAATCTTTTATAAGAAATGATTTTATTATAAGTTAGTGAAATAATGATGGCTACAGCAAATCTTTACATTTATCAGTTGATTGAAGATATGTTATTGACAATTCTCAAACATTGTATGAAGACAGAGGATTTTATTCTTTGATTATTAGGTAGGTACCAACATAGAATAGAAAGAAAAACAGAAAAACAAAAGCTCTGCCTGTTTCTGTGTGTGTTCAGGCAGCTAATACTAGACTAGGTTAATACAATTGGGAAGAGGCCAGGCTATCAGGCTTGTTAGCCCAATTATAATTCTCTGCATATTCAATAAAAGAAGCCAAGATGACAGGAATACTGTCATGAATGTCATGTTCAATACTTGTAAGACTTTCCATTGTCAGCATAGTCCAATTATAAGTCAATTGTAAAGTGCACATTGTATACCACCCCAAGTGACTGAAAATTATCTTAAAAATGCAATTTAACTGTTTATAGATAAAACAAAAAGAACAGAATTAAAGATACTTTGACCAGAGAAAAATTTTAGATATGACACCATTTTTTGTCTTTATAATAAAAACAGCAAGTTGTTACTATAACACAATTATTCATACTACTTTTTTCAGAGATTGTTAGTTATAATATAAAAATTGTAAATACTGACAATTATAATATTGATTTCACATAATTAGTTTTGTGAAAACATGTACATATATGTGAGGAAAAATCATGTGAATAATAAAATAATTACCATAGCTACTTATGTAGGAATGCTGAAGGGTTAGTGAATGTTAGTCATTATATTAATAAAGTTTATCTGAAAAAACATAAATACAAATAATCATAAAGTACAAATATAATTGACTATGTTACTGTTTTGATTAGTCAGTTTTAAATTAGACACTTGTCTGGCTCTTTGGAAGATGTATCGCTAACTAATGTTTTCTCAAAGAATTAGAGACTCTTAAGCCACATTTCTTGAAGTGGAGATCAGGGACTATTAATAGGGTATGAAGGCATTCTCAGAAGAGATTAGATAAATTTCACCCATCTCAAGACCGATATGACTAGTCACATCTTTGCTATTCTTTTATTCTTGCTTCTTCTTTTAACATTTACTGTCATAACAAAAGGGTCATATATTTTGAACAGTATTTGCAATATATGGGTAATATAGAGCTTACTGGATTTGCTGCTGCCTTTAGAAGTATTTGTTAGAAAGTTATTCATCAATGAAACATTTCGTAAATAGTTAGCAAAGACATCACTGGTATTTACTCAGAAAGAGCTAAAGCACTATGGATCTTTGTATTTTAAGATTAGGTAGAATTTTATTGAAATATTATGATTTGGGCCTTGTGTCTGTTATCCTTCCTCCTAAGCAAAAATTTGTAGATGAGGGACCATTTTTTCTTAAAAGAGGAGGCAATAGAGTTAAAGCTTAGATTTTTTTAAAGAGACAGAGATCCTGACATCTATGACTTTGATGGCAGCAGCAGCAGCCCATGTAGAGCAGCCACTGCCATTGCAACAGCTGCAGAGAGGAGCTACCCACTCCAGGGTCTCCTCTCTGCTAAGAGTAGCAGACATCAGGATAACCAGTTACAGAGAGGAGCTCCTCACTCCAGGGCTTCCCCTCTGCTGAGAGCTGCAGAGGTCAGGAAGACCAACTGCAGAGAGGAGCTCCTCACTCCAGGGCCTCTTCTTTGCTGAGAGCTGAACACGCCATGTCACAACCTGCCTGCAGACAGGAACTACCCCCTCCAGGGCCTCCTCTGACTTATTGTCACTCAATAATGCTCCTCCTCAACTTGCTCACCCTCCATGTTTCTGCATGTCTCATTCTTCCTGGGTGCAGAACAAGAATTCAGGGCCCAGCAAATGAGGCTGAAAGAGCTGTAACACACACAGGGCTGAGACATGCCCCTTGCTTGCCACATTGTGGGAGAAGACAAGAAAAGAAGAACTGTAGCCCTTCGGGGAGCCAAGACCTGGGAGCACCCCAGGCCAGGGCTGTGGCTCCCTCTTTGGGGCACTGCAGTTCCTAGAGTCTCCAAGCTTCCAGGCACTACCATGTTTCCTGGTGCCAGCTGTGGAAGCTTCTTGTGGTGCACCTGGTCTAGCTGCAGCCTCATGGAGAGCTGGTGCCCATGCTGGCACCTGGAACTGCCCCCACCCCACTGGAGCACCTAGCATGTCTGACTGTGCACAGTGTCTGGATCCCATCTCACTCACACACCCCTCACCATTCCACACCTCACTCGCCCTTGGCACTCATGAGACCCAGGCCAGTAGTGTAGTGTGAGCCGAGTGCAGCCTGCCAGGTCAAGTGAGCAAAATGAGCCCAGCAGACGTGAGGAAAACACAGGAAAGGTGCCACTAGCCACAGAAATTTCTGACCAGAAAAGTGACACATCAAAGATCCCATAACAACTTCATATTCAGATATATTAGATGTTTCCTTTGTTTCAAATGTATTTGCAGTCAAACAAAACAAACAAAAGAAAACATTGCCATTGGCAGATGCTGTGCAGTATAAAGTTTTTATATATAAAAAGTTACCCTTATAGTACACAGTACAAATTATTAAAATGGAAGACAGTGGCATTGCCACTACTTCCCAGAATAAATACAGTGAAAACAATGAGATCAATCATGTAACAAAACTGTGCTTCAGAGAGGAGGAATGCCATTTCTGGACTACAAAGCACTTCAGTGGTGAATTTACGAGAAGAAAAAAAAAACCCCACACTTCTGAACATATATGTTTTAAAATCAACTATGTCAAAATGTAGTAACCATTAGCTATTATATAACATAGTAATGTTAATCAAGAAACCAATGATTTTGATTCCTTTATGATTGAAATAACACTGATTTGAAAAGGGGAAATGCTACTACATCTTATTTATCAGATAGTACATTGTTACTGTGTTTCAAGACACAGAAATTAAAATATCTGCTGTACAGGGCTAGATAAACACCTACCTTTTCTCCTCTTTTCGTTTTCTTTCTTTAATCATCAAACACAAGGTTAAACACATTTTTTCACTAATCACATGAAACTTACTAAAATAACATCTTTCTTAACTATCACCTAACATTGTCCAAGTACTAGGTTTTCTTCTAAGCTTCATTAGAATTCAAAGACTTGAAAAAGTGTGAATTTAATTTCGTTCACTAGTTTTTGTTTTTTCTTAATGATCACACAAATATCATACTAGGAAAAAAGTGTAAAAATGGTTTAAAATGTTTTAGAAAGAAACGCTTGCTATGGAGTTATACCCAGAGTAGCCAAAGATTGGATAGATGGAAATAACTCTTAATGGAAACACTCCAGCTACTAAATAAAGAGGAAATAAAAGAATTAGAAAATCACCATTCTGCAGTTTTAACAAGTACTTATATTTAGGCAATGATTACCATTCAGGTAATATCAGTAAAAGGGAATCTACCAGATATTATATGCCTCCTCCTGGATGGACACACCACCACATAAGAAGAATGTTTCCAAAATAATGAAACCTGGATAGCACTATGTCTCTACATTGAACTTCCAAAGTCCAACAAATACAGGGGACAAAAAAATAGTCAAATGAGGCCATGAGTAAAATAATGAATGTGAGAAATAACACACAATTTTGCCATTTGCTTCCTTTAGCAAATAAATTTCATGGCCAAAAAAAAAAAAAAAAAAATACCAGTTAGAGGAGAAACCTAAAAGACACATCAATTAATTACCATGTGCAGACAACTGTGGCTCTTGAGTTGAGCTTTAGATACTTCATAGTGTTAGGAAATTATTGCTAACATTTAGAAAGGATAATAGTATGTGACTATATTTTTCAAGTCTTTTCTTTACAAAATTAAAAGCTTGTGAAAAGGCATTTCACGATAATCTGGGGATGCATTACATGTGGGCGGGAAGCCACCCAGGTGCTGCGGCAAGAGACGGAAGGCACAAACTGTTCCAGCTTAATAAAAAAAATATATACAGTAAAAATAGTTATACTAAAAATAGATTATAGATATGATTACATATGAATATCATTAATCATTAGTTTGTACCATTACTCTTTGTCCCAATATTATAATAATCTTCGTTCTACAATTACAACCTGGGAAAAGCCAGGCCATACAGAGAGAGAGGAGCTGAAGGCACACGGTGAGAGGTGACCAGAAGGATGAGCCCTCTGTTCCCCCGAGACAAGGTCACTAGAGGGCTCCTTGGCCTAGCGGTAAGGACAGCGCCTGGGAAGGCACCCGTTCCTTAGCCGACCTTGGTCTAGCGGTGGTGCCAGTGCCTGGGAAGGTACCCCTTACTTAATAGACCGGGAAAGGGAGTCTTCCTTTCTCGGGGGGAGTCAGAGAAGACTCTGCTCCACCACCTCTTGTGGAAGGCCTGACATGGGTCAGGCCCACCCGCAGCCACCCGGACGCCTGACCGTCTCCCTGTGATGCTGTGTTTCAGCAGTCACGCTCCTGGTCCGCTTTCACGTTCTACCCTGTACACCTGCCTCTGCCTTCTAGATAGCAGTAGCAGAAATAGTGAAAGTATTAAAGTCTTTGATCTCTCCGAGAAATACATAGAATAAATAATGACATAAGCTGTCCTCTCTCTCTCTCTCCCCGCCTGGGCTACCAAATAGGGAAGGGCCCCCTGTTCAGTGGACACGTGACCTTACCTAGCATTGGAGACGACTCACACTCCTTACCCTGCCCTCTTGCCTTGTATACAATAAATAACAGTGCGGCCAGGCATTCGGAGCCACTACTGGTCTCCGCGCCTTGGTGGTAGTGGTCCCCTGGGCCCAGCTGTCTTCTTTTCTGTCTCTTTGTCTTGTGTCTTTATTTCTACCATCTCTCCTCTCCGCACACAAAGAGAAAAACCCACAGGCCCTGTAGGGCTGGACCCCACACTATGTTTAGTGCATTTTCTTCCTATGTTTGTATGTGTTTGAAATTTTTGATAGTAAAAAATGGCTAAAATGTTTTATATATTTAAATAAAACTTGAATGTTTTTCTGTTTTAGGTGCAGTTGATCAGGGAGCAATATAGATTTGAACTGCATGAGCCCACGTACATGCAGATTTTCTCCTGCCTCTGCCATCCCTGAGATAGATTAGCCAATCCCTTCTTTTCCTCCTCCTCTTCAGCGTAATCAACGTGAATGGGATGAGGAGTTAGATCCCTATAATTATCCACCCCCACTTAATGAAGAGTAAATATATTTTATCCTCCTTATAGTTCTCTTATTGACATTTTCCAATCTCTAGCTTACTTTAAGAATACACTATATGATACATATATAAAATATGTGTGAATTCACACTTTATGTTATCAATAAGGCTTCCAGTCAACAGCAGGCTATTAGTAGTTAAGGTATTGGGGAGTTAGGAGTTATCCTTGAATTTTTGACTGCACTGGGGAGTCAGTGGCCCTAACCCCCATGTTGTTCAAGGGTAAACTGTATTACAATTTCTGAACACATCTTTTCCTATGATTTAATATGATAGTATATATAAAACAGTGTAGTGTTTGCTACCTATTGATAATTGCATAGAACAAGGTCAATTTATCATATGTGTAAATTACTTACAGTATGTGCAACACAAGCAAGCAAAATGAAAGTAACTTTGGCTATGAAATTCTTTCTTAAGAACAAGGAATATTACCACCCTGACCAATATGGTGAAACCTCACATCTACTAAAAATACAAAAGTTAGCTGAGCGTGGCTGTGGGCGCCTGTAATCCCAACTACTTGGGAGGTTGAGACAGGAGAATGGCTTGAACCCAAAAAGTGAAGGTTGCAGTGAGCTGAGATTGTGCCACTGCACTCCAGTCTGGGCGACAGAGTGAGACTCTATCTCAAAATAAATAAATAAATAAATAAATAAATAAATAAATAAATAAATAAAATACCAATAATTTCCTCTATAAAATAAATATTTTGTTTCCATAGAGGTGTAACAGAACTTTATTGTAAGCTTTTACCTACTTTATTTGTGTGTATTTTGAGATTTAAAAAATCTATATAATTACTTATTTTCCCTGTTTTTTCATTTTATATATACTGAATTATACATAGCAAAATAACTGATATTTTGTATTAAAATTTTTTCACTCTACTGTTTCCATGCTTGTAGTATAAATAGTTTATACATAAAATGTTTACATGATCTTTTTCTATATTTATTCCTTTTGCTTTCAAGGATCTCTTTAAAGTTCACGAGTCAGTACCAATTTTAAATCTCTTTTTCTTATGCTATATTTCACAATTTCCTTGTTAAGATTATGACTTTTGCCCCAATAGTTACAGAGGGACGTTTTCAAGCAAAGAATAGAATTTAAACTCATGCCTCTAAAAGAGACTATGTAAGATAAATGCAAACCCTTAGATGTTTCAGCCATTTATTATTATGAAAGCCTTAAGGAAGTACAGGAATAAAAGGTTCTCAATAACTAAAGTACATGGGCAACCTTTGAAGTTATATTTTATGTCTACATTACTAAACCAAAAAGCTATTTTAGAAATACCCTAAATCTATAACTGGAACATAATAGAGTGTTGATGATTTATCTCATTTTATGTTATCCCCCATATTCTCAATGGCTAATTTTTATGGGTTATATATACATACAATATACATACTTTAGAATGTGTTACCAATGACACGAACACTATTAGGTGTGAGAAATATTTATTGACACATCCTTAAAAAACTAACTTCTGTCTGGATGTGGTGGCTTACATCTGTAATCCCAGCATTTTGGGAGGCCTAAGTGGGCAGATCACCTGAAGTCAGGAGTTCAAGACCAGCCTGACCAACATGGTGAAACCCCATCTCTACTGAAAACACACAAAAAAATTAGCCAGGCATGGTGGCAGATGCCTGTAATTACAGATACATGGGAGGCTGAGGCAGGAGAAACGTTTGAAACTGGGAGGCAGAGGTTGCAGTGAGCCACAATAGTGCCGTTGCACTCCAGCCTGGGTGACAAGAGCACAAGTCTGTCTCCAAAACACAAACAAACAAAAAACCCCACAAAACCACATGATTATCTCAATAGATGCAGAAAAGTCCTTCGATAAAATTCAACAACGCTTCATGCTAAAAACACCCAGTAAACTAGGTATTGAAGGAATACATCTCAAAATAATAAGAACTATTTATGACCCATAGCCAATATCATCCTAAATGGACAAAAGCTAGGATCATTCCCTTTGAAAACTGGCACAAAACAAGGATGCTCTCTCTCACCATATTCAACATAGTGTTGGAAGTTCTAGCCAGAACAATCAGGCAAGAGAAAGAAAGAAAGTGTATTCAAATAAGAAGAGAGGAAGTCATATTATCTCTGTGCGCAGATGACATGATGGTATATTTAGAAAAGCCCCTCATTTCAGCCCCCAGCATCCTTAATCTGATAAGCAACTTCAGCAAAGTCTCAGGGAAAGGGGAGGGATAGCATTAAGAGAAATACCTAATGTGGATGACAGGTTGATGGTTGAAGCAAACCACCATGGCACGTGTATACCTATGTAACAAACTTGCACGTTCTGCACATGTATCCCAGAACTTAAAGTATAATAAAAACAAAAACAATAAAAAAAACTAACTTCTAAAATCAGTGAGATTCATCACATCTTTTATTTTCAGGATGTTATAATTTTTTATTCTAATTAGTTACTACCCTAATTTGAAATTTTTACTCACTAATCTATTTTAAAATGCATTCTATTTTACTGATTTAAATGTATGCAAAATCAATAATACTTTTTGCTCATAATTGGTATTGGTAAAATACTAAAGCAAAATAATGCTTCTTTGAAAAATTTTTGAGCCAATAAAGGTCTCAGATTGACGTGACTGTCACGTAGAATCAACAGTGGAGTGGCATCTACCGTTAAGACTTTCTATGCCAAGGCAGAAGGTGACATGTAAAAAATCATGTGTCATAAACATTGTCTCCCTATGTATATACATATATATGTGTGTATAGAGAATACCATTTTGTAGAATCACATAAATGTATAATTATATATGTATTTATAAATGTATATATTATTTAAAGTATAAATGTATATTATACCACTGATAATTTTTTTTTACAGGAAGAATAATGATTGGACTCTGTATTAGTAATGAGAAAGGTGTGCAATTAGAAAACTAAAGTGTCACCTAGTAAGCACATTTATTGACTGTTAACAGCTTTGTAATGATTATAGGGGATGATTAGTATTCATTGATGTAAGGGAGGACACCACCACCTGGGGATTACCCAGAACCCAAGGGTTTATAGCATCATCTTAATGAAGGGAGTAAAAGGAGGTGGGAAAAGAAGCAGAATAGGGTGAAGTCAAAACAGATAAACAGAAAACAAAATTTGACAGAAAAAATAAAAGTTTTCATAAGAGAAGTACTTAGCTTTTGAAGTGATGTTACTAAGTAGAGAGCGATATGAAACTCAGGATCATGTGTTGATCTGGCCTATTATGTTCAAGCAAGAAGTCATTGAGCAAACATAAATTCAGTGTTTCCTAACTCTTTATTACTAGATAGTAAGTTAATGCTGAAAAAGCTGTGAAAATGGAGAATGTGCTTAGGAATAATTTAAGGGATTTGGTTTAATCTACTTCAGTGTGGTTTCAAATAACTTATTCAATTCCCAGGAGATCCAAAGGAAATCATTTTAGTGTAGCTGGCAAGGCAAGTTTCTGTATGTAGAAGTATATGGTCAAGAACGGCTTGGTTCCGGCCTCTAGTGAATCTCCCCAAAGAGGAGCTAGAGCAAGATAAAAAGTGACCTCCAGAATGTTGTACGTAAAGCCACCATATCAAATTCCCTGTACTGCCACTCTCTGATCTCATTTAGATGTATACTTCAGGTAGGGTCATGATTGCCTAAAACTAAGTCACCCACACTAAAGGGGCAAAGGTCCAGAATTGCACATACTTAACATGTATTTTGTATTTAAGGCATGCTAATTCAAAGAGCACATAGATACCTATTTATAATCCATCATTTCCATAAACCAAATGATGAAAATGCGGTCATTTAGAAAGGTCGTATTTAAATTCTTTAGATGTGATGTTTACTAGTTTTTACTGTAATATAATTAAGGGCCTCTGACACATAGACCCAAGTGACAGGAGGAAAAATCACATTGAGAATTCAATTGTAGGTAGGTAGGTAAGAGCTGAGTTATTGTTATGTGGTTCCAGTGGGTCTTATGGAGTGCCTAAGTGCATCCTTTTGTCTTACATTCTTCTGCCTTCTATTTAACATTTCTATATATTATTGATAAAGTCAGTGGTTTGTAGGATATAAACTATGGTTTAGGCCGGACGCGGTGGCTCATGCCTGTAATCTCAGCACTCTAGGAGACCCAGACGGGCGGATCACCTGAGGTCAGGAGTATGACACTAGCCCGGCCAACATGACGAAACCCCGTCTCTACTAAAAAATACCAAAAAAAATAGCCCCATGTGGCGGCGGGAGCCTGTAGTCCCAGCTACTTAGGAGGTTGAGGCAGGAGAATCGCTTGAACCCGGGAGGCAGAGGTTGCAGTGAGCCAAGATCGTGCCTTTGCACTCCAGCCTGGGCGATAAGAGTTAAACTCCAGTCTCCAAAAATCCAAAACCAAACCAAACCACTATGTTTTAAGAGATGGAATTATCACTTTATTTAAGGCATATTAATAAATGTTGGACAACTGAAGATCTCCTATGACTACATCTCAATCTGAAATTCACAAAAGTAAGGTCAATATACATGACATTTCTCTGAGATGTCATACAAGCAAGACATACAAGCAAATGCATAGTAAATATGCCATATTCTGGCCCACTTTAGGGACATAAGATATTTTACTTAAAAAAATTATAAAAGTTATTTTTAAAGTTATATATAAATAAAAATCAAACATGACCTAGATTTCTGTACCAAATATAGTATTAACAAACATGAATAATATTTTTGGAAAAAAAGCTTAACATGATCTGAATGATCTGAACTAAACATATTTTTCATCTGAGTCAAATATTCTGAGTGAGGCATTATTACAATTATTATTCTAATATTTGGAGGGAAGGAGTTTCCAAACATAATCTGCCTCAATTGGTAAGATGTCACTAGGTAACAGTACTCAGGTCATATGAAAATAAGAGGGAAAATGGTCTTAAGTGTTCAGTTTCAGGAAGTGTATTCGGTATACTGGCAGCCTTTTCTGCTTTGTGGAAAATTTCTTTGGAAGTTTATGACTCACTCTGTTTAAAAGATCACTTGAGAAAAAGTTATTTCAGTGTCCATTATTAAAATATGGTAACAAAACGGTAGAGTGGATGGCAGAGAGAGATGAAAACTTTCATAATTACCAACTACATAATTATGATATACTAAACAAGCCACTCTGTATTTCATATGTGGAAGCAAATAAGGTTACAAATATCTTAGAATGCCATGAACTGTCTTTCATCTCTAGAATAGTACACATATTTTAGGAGAAAGACTAGATGAAAACAATTATGAATGCAAAGCATAAATTAGTTTTCATGATTCATTCAAGAAAATTAGTAGTAATATTATTCTATAACTACCATAGATTCAGATAGTTTAAAATTATAGTCAAAAGACTGCCATTTGGAATAAGTCTCATCACTGAAGAGAGGAACAAAATACTTGCTATCAAGTCAAGTACAGAAATATATTCTGGATTCTAATTTTCCCAGTACCTCAAGTTGCTACTGAGTGAAGGTAGGAAGATTACATCATACTACGCTACAGGTAAGTGATCTGCTGGCTTTTGATTTCTAATATAAAGCTCAACTGGTAATCATTATGTTCATTTTATATATCAAATGCTTCATAAAGTAATAAGGTTTTAAATGTATATCTGTAAGATAATCATAATATGTAACAGTTCATATTTTAATAAATACCTAATCTTAAAAATGACAATAGGCCATTATTTGTGTTTGTTTTATTTTTGTTTCATAAACTGGAGCATTCTGCTTTGAGACTGAATATCTATAATAGCCATATTTAAAATGAAAAATAAAAAGTTTTATCTTCACTTGTTAATGGTATTGCCTTGAAGGAAAGATATTTTCAAACACACCAGTGTGATCTAGAATGTAAATTGGAAAAGATAATAAACCTACAAGAAGCAACAACTTCACTAAATTAAATGAAAAATGAATTCTTAAGAAAATTTTCTTTACAATATTCTGCCCTACATTTTTTTAGAGTTGATATTAGTGAATCTCACAGTTAAAGAAGGAATTTATGTTTTTTTTAATGTTTCCATATCTATGATTCTATAAGGATTCACAAAGAAGCTCTGAAGTCAAACAGTGTGAATTTCAAATTGTGTTTGTGAGAATTGAGGCATTAGGGGACAGAAAGTGATTTTCTCTATACTATCCAGCTACACAGGAGAAAGATCTAGAATGTTCCAAGTCTTCAAAGTACCAGCACCGGGATCTTTCCTTGAAAACATACCTCATAACTTTCAGTACCCAGATACTGGTTCATATTATCTATTGAATAATAATATATTTAATTCAGAAAGAAAATGTTTGTATCATGATGCTGTTTTCCATAATTTTACAAACTACTTTACCGTAGATACTAATAAACATGTTGAGAAGTCCCAATAGTTCACATGAAAATATAATTTATAGAGAAAGAAAATATAATTAATTATCAGGATTTTCAAATAGTCAAATAGTAACCAAATTTATTCAGGTTATTTGCATTTGAATCTATGTTAAGCCTAAAATCCCACCTGGCATTATTTCAGAGATTCAGAGAATCTCAGAGTTAGAAGGTACCATCAAAGGTTATCAGGTCTAACTGCCTTCCTAGCATTGACTATCAAATACCAAGCACTCTAAATAGAAGGGGAGAGACAGCTATTCTGCAGCATAAACTGCAACTCTTCATTAATTTTAAAACTAGGAAGCATTACTTAAAAATGCAATGAGTAAATTATATTTCAGCATTCTGACTCATGCTCTAAACACTAGGTCTGAACATGAGTCACACCCCTATGCCAACTCAAAGCCAACAGAAGACTCCTAAATAGGAAGTTCAAAATTCAAAATGCAGTTCTGTGGTAAACGTTCCTGAATCAATGTTTCAGACGTGGAAACAATTTTGGAGTTGTACTTCTCTATGCAAACTGGAAAGAATGTGAAATATACCCAATGTTCCATTTAGGAGCGATAGTTTGAGAGTAATTCAAATCAAGATAATAGGAAAGCCATTTATTGAACATAACACTATAAATTACAGATATGATAATGTTCTGAAACAAATAGTGTAAATGATACAAGTCCCTGTTTTCCTGAATTTTATTGTCTAGGAAAAAAAACACAAATATTTAAATAGAACAGAAGTGTAAGACCAAGACTATGCCTTCAGCAGCAGGATTACGTTTTAGAAAGATCATTTCCACAGATAAGAAAAGCTGCTTGGAAATCTAGGGCAAGAGAAGTGCTTCCAGACAACAGCATCAGTGCAAAGGCCCTAAGAAGAAAAGAATCATGGTGTTTGGAGGAAGGAGGTCTTTTAGCTTGCTATGCTATGAAGGTGTAATAAAAAACGGTGTTCCGTAGCTCTGTTGTACCTACCTCTAAATATACACTACAGGAAATGTTCCGCATTGTGTTCATCCCACTTTTTAGACCCAGTGGTGGATGCAGTAAAAGAGGAATGGGCACCTGATTCCATTTCCGGAGAGCTGTGAGATTAACTTGCTAGAGTACTCAAGTAACACACTTTCCAGGCTATAGAATACTTAACATTTAAAGAAAGAGTTCATATGCAGGCAGCTATTTACAGCACTTACAGCATACATTGAAGCTGGCAACACAACTATGACTACTCCTCCTTAAAACCTCATAAAACCTCCTCTTCAAAGAGATTTATGAATAATGTGAACTAAATAATTCATGGGATTGCAGATGCCAGTCCAAATAGCCTCTTCTTTTTTAAGGTTTCAGTTTGTAGAACTGTGATCAAAAGGCTCCATCAGTCATGATAGGAGCATTTGTCCTCACTCCAAACAAACCGTATTTGCATGTGAATGTTTTTCATTGAAATGAGATATATAATATGCCAGCCAAGGCCCAACTAAAAGGCATTTTATGCCATTTAAATTCAGTCAAATTAAAGGCTGAATGCAACCTAAAAGGTCTACTCGCAGAACAGTAATTTGACACATCATAAATTAGAACCATTTTTGTTAGCGTAGGTTCAGCACTTGTCAGAAAATTGTACACAGCCATATTAACAAAGAGCTGCCTCTTAGAGAAAAATAAACTATAAGGAAAACCTTGTAGGTAACACAACAAAACACACAAACAACCGTGTAATATGGTGTCACTAGTTCAAAGTTGACATTTTTCACTGACATTTACAGAAAAAGATAGCCGTTTAGCCTGCTTAAATGCCAAGATAAATTGTTAAAAACAACTTTTTTGTTTAAATTTTAAACTAAAAACCATGTTTAGACATAGGTTAATACATTGATTTAACTCATTAACTTAATTCTTGGTTTTGGAAGCACTGGTGATGTTTTCAACCTAAAAGTCAAGTTGAAAAATATCCAATGTTTGAAAAGTTTATAACACGTATTTAGAGATCTGAGTTATTTGGGGACCTAAATTTTCACTAACGATAATAAACAGATTTTATTACTAATTTCCTAGTTCTCACTGACTAAAAGAGAATATTATTGGGAAATAAAAACTGAGAGAATTTTACATGAAAATTAATCATTGTGTCAGGCAAAAGCCTAGAGAGAGGGCTGGAGTTTTTTTTTTTTTTTTTTTTTTTTTTAAAGCAAACAAATAAACAAACTTTAACAAACTCATAATCTGAAATGTCCCACACATACAACCTTTTTTAAAACTATTCTTCCACATGCAAACTTTGTGTATATTTCAGGCCAGTCAATCTTCCCCCACAAACATCAAGTTCATTGTCACTTAGTTCTGTGTCCTCAATAACATTAAGAAAAACATAATAAGATTATACTTTCACAATGAAATGTCATTATGGTGACTGTAAAAGGTAACTTTATTTATTTTAGTATCTACATTCTTCCCATGTACTAAAAAGATTTGAGATGTAGTATAGGAAATATATTAAAACACAGGTACTTTACAGAAAAATATCTAGACATCAGATATCACCATCCAAATTCTGTTCCAACGCTAGTCAATTGTCTGAAATTCTAAAGGCAGAGAAGCTCCTATAACTATCTCATCCTCTTACTAACAAGTAGAAGGAGCACTAAAGTGTCAAGAGCTTGTTTTCCTGACTCACCTTTTGTAAAATAGATAAGCTTTCCGAAAACCCCTTCATATCTGGTAATGGTAATGCCTATAATATATTCCACATGGTGGGAAATACTGGCAAGTAAGAGGAAAATTTGGATCACTGTAATTTTAAATCTAATTCTTTTCAAATACATGCTGTTAGAAAGATTAAAATTTAGACTGAAGGCAATCTTATACTTAAAAAGGCAAATCACACTGATACATATTTTTAAAAATGCTAAACTAAAGGGAAGATGTATTTTCACTCGACAAAAATTGTGGGAAAATGTACAGGTTTGGGTGTCTCCAAGAGAAAGTTGACGTGTTTTTATACCACTACTTAAATTCATTCATATAATCTCAAAATGTGCCTTCCTATTTTCTGGGAATATAGATTTTTCAGTGCAGATGTTACTATTCTGTTTAAGAAAAAGCAATTAAACAAGAATGTTATTAAATAAAAAGTAATACAGACATACAATGAGATAGTAATTTCTACCTGTATGAAAATGTCCTGGCTACATAAAATATATTTTCTAATGCCTGTTTTACCAAAAAAAAAAAAAATACAATGATATAATCTTCCTCGAAAATTTACACTAGGCAGTCCTAGAAAATAGTGGTAATCTACAGAAAGGAATTTATGAAAGCTAAGAAACTCATATTAGACAAATCAGTTTTAAATCCTAACTACAGAGCAGTAGCAATTCCACAAATTCATAAAAAATTCTATTATTTGATCTTATTAGGTATTTGATAAGGAATCATAGACAATATAATTAAATATTAATATAAAACATATATAGTATAAAGTAAGGCTGGGCATGGTGGCTCATGCCTGTAATCCCAGCTACTTGGGAGGCTGAAGCAGAAAGATTTCTTGAGCCCAGGAGGCTGAGGTTGCAGTGAGCCATGATTTTGCCATTGCACTCCAGCCTAGGTGACAGAGTGAAAGCCAGTCTCAAAAATTAAAAATAATAGTAAGGTACACTTATACTTGCATAGGTACACATTCAGATACATATGCATAATTATGTTTGTACCATTCTAAAAATCAATCTCCTCCAGAATATATTGGATAGGACAATTATTTAAACCCCATTTTCTTTATTCTCATTTAACAAATAATGAGTACATTTTAATGTGGTCCAAGTTTTCATCATGGACAAAACAAGAAATAAGCAATGACTTTTTATATGTGATGACACAGATTTTGTTCTCTCCTACCAACTTACGAATTGCTTATTCAGATATTGAGAAATGCATGTTTCAGGTAGAGATGTCATCAGTTCTGATGCAGATGCGTTCACATGTAAATAATCACCATAAACAAGTCAATATAGGATAAATATCCAATATGCTAGGGAAATTAGGACAATTCTGATACAAAGGTACCAACTTTATAGGAAAACACCAAGGAATGGCCTGTGGCAGAAAACATAATGTATCAGTAGGAAAGTGAATGTTAACAAGAGGAAGCCAAGGGGTGGGGATATAGCAACATATATTGCAAGCAGACACTGACAAGGGCAGATGTAGAAAAATGATTCTCAACTTTAGACCCCTAGAGCAACATGAATGAAATCACATCCTTGTGTTCTGGGAAATAAAACAGGCAAATTGGATAGAAATAAAGAGAGGCTTTAATTATCTAAAAGTAAATTGGGAGCAACCCATGATAATACTGAAGTGGGGTTATTATAGAACACAATGTAGAGTTAATTCAGAAATCACTTTGCTCAAAAACATCAACAGCTGGTTTTAATAATAGACACAATGAATCAGAAATGAATAAAACCTTGAGATGGAAGATTATCTGAGCAATTCTAATCATATTATTAGATTTACTAAGGAAAATAAAATGCAAATAATCTATAAAAGTAACTTATTTCTGTGAATACAGTTTTTAGAAACATTTTTTGAGAGAGAAATCTGAGGTCATACTAAATGTTAGCGTACCTATTTCATGGACACATTTCCTAGGTTTCATGCCACAATGAGCAAATTGTATGAGTGAGAAGGAATTCACTACAAATAATGAAAGATACACGGTGAGGGGAAAAATCCGTATGTAAGTGGAGAATAATTTTTCAGAATTTAAAGTAGACTCCAATTGACTTCTTTTTTCTTAGGTCTTTTGAATGTAAAGTTTTGTGCGTCACCACTGGACTTCTCGGCCTGTTCACTTCAAAAATGGCAGAAGGTTATGTAGAACAAATTATAGTTAAATGTCCCAGCATGTTGAGTTCAGGAAAACATATAATGAAGGCCCACAGAACTTATAATTAGGAGCCAAATCTTGTAGGTGTATTACAAATTAAGGAATCATGGTGGAAACAATAGATTTGAAGGAATACGTTCTCAACAGATGATCTACATACTTTTATTAAAATTGTCTATGCAGTGGGTATTGCCATGTTCATTTAACCAGTCTACTCACTAAAAGCATTCAACATCACATATAGCACATCCCATCATTTACTAATGTGAACTTGAACAAGGTATGCCACGTCTCTGTGCTTTAAATCTCTAATAAGAGAAAGACAATAACAGTACCTGACTAGTAGAATTACAATGAAAATATTAATGAATCAATGTATAAAGCATTTGGGAGAGAATCCCAAGTCATCACACACAAAAAGTCCTGGCTTATTTATTTTTTTTCCATGATGAAAACTTGAACCCTATTATAATTTACTCATTATTTTTTAAATAAGAATAAAGAGAAGGGGGCCAGACGCAGTGGCTCACGCCTGTAATCCCAGCACTTTGGGAGGCCCAGGCGGGCTCATCACGAGGTCAGGAGATGCAGACCATTCTGGCTAACCAGGTGAAACCTTGTCACTACTAAAAAAAAAAGAAAAAAAATTACTTGGGCATAGTGGAGGGTGCCTGTAGTCCCAGCTACTGGGGAGGCTGAGGCAGGAGAATGGTGTGAACCCGGGAGGCAGAGCTTGCAGTGAGCCGAGATCGCGCCACTGCACTCCAGCCTGGGCGACAGAGTGAGAGTCCGTCTCAAAAAAAAAAAAAAAAAAAAAAAACCAAAGAATAAAGAGAAGTGGGTTTAAATAATTGCCCTATTCAATATATTCTGGAGGAGATTGAGTTTTGTAATAGTATAAATATAATTATGCATATGTATCTGAATGTATACCTATACAAGTATAGTATAGGTATACCTTAATTTTTTTAAGGTGCTATAGCCTAAATATTTATGTTCCCATAAAACTCATTTGTTGAAATCCTAAACCCCACTGTGATGATGTTAGGAGGGGGAAACTTTAGAAGGTGATTAGGTCATGAAGTAGAGCCCTCATGAACAGAATTAAGGCCTGTATGAAAGGACAGTAGAGAGCTTGCTTTCTCTGTCTCTTCTCTGTGCCATGTGATGATACAAAGAGAGAAGTGGTCCAGGAAGGGGGCCTTCACCAAGAACCAGCCCATGACGGCATACTGAGTTTGGTTTTCCAACTTCCTAAAGTGTGAGAAACAAATGTTTGCTGTTTAAGACACCCAGTTTTTGGTACTCTGTTACAGCAGCCTGAGCTAAGACATAAGATCACAGAAACTGCTATTTTTACTGTCCCATTTATCGTCTTGCATAGAAATTATCTGTTTCCTTGCTGTCTGCTCTTTGAGGGCTTGGTTTTCTCTGCTGTCTGTTGGGTACCCATCCCATACAGAAGTTGTCATGTAGGAGGCACTAAGGAAGTTGTGAGAGTTTTTTAGTAAACAAAAAATCAAACACTTGAATCAGGCACTGCCCTTAACGCTGAAGAAACAGACCATGAAAAGAACAGTATTGAGTCATCTAAGGTGCAGTTTTGATGAGTGGATATTCTGGGACTTGAGCTTTATAAAAAGCAAGTTGACTAATTACAGAGCAGAAAAATATTAAAAACCCTGCATCAATGTTGCAGAGCAAGACTGGCCAGCAGAATATTTTTCATGAGGTAGATATGGAAGGGGTTCGGGCAACAGTTTAGCACATTTTGAATGACACTGTTTTGCTACTTAGCATAGTAGGAGATGGCATGGGGGTGAGACATGAGGATTCTGGCCAGTTCAGTTCCTGTTGAATGTGAATAGAGACAGATTTAGGAAAACAAACAAACAAACAAACAAAAACATTGAATTATGCAAAGTTTCTGTCTCGTTCCTCAATTTTCCTTTTCAACCACTTAGACCCTTATCTCTTATTTAAGTCAGCTCTTTCTCTCCTCCTGTCTAGGAACCTGGTAACTAGGTTTTATATTTAATTAATTGGGCAATAAAACATCTCAAAAACTGAGATTTGAGAATTTCACGGTATTCAGATTCCTTGGACTTTTTTTCTTTTTGATATTGTCCCTAGTGGGAACCTGCCCCACTCTTCGGTTATGATCCCTCACTCTATTAGAAAACAAAAGATGTTTATAAATCATTTGCCCTTGTGAGGATGAGCTGATTATTCTCTTAGGGTGAATGGATTTCAGATATTTTATTATGTATACCAGGTGTGTACGTATAAGACTTTTATCTCTATGCAATGGTTCTCTTCGACCTCATTCAAAGAATACTAATCATCAAGAAGTAGAGTGGAAAAAAGAGTGAGACAGATAGCAGTCCTAATTTTACCTGTGCAGAGTGCTGATCCCAGTAATCACCTGAATGGCATTTAGCCCTTTGGGATGGGAGGGAAGAACTCTATGACAAAAGTTTCTTGTGACTTTCTTCCTGCCTTTTCACTTGAATGAAAACTAGATCACATTTTTGACAGTAAGTATAATCTCTCTATTTTATATTTTTGTCTTGAAAACATACATATAATTTATATATGTGTCTACACGTGTATGTGTATTAATATATGTGTGTTTGTGTGCATTTCCACTGAAAAACCCAGATACAACGGTAAATCTACTAGCAGTGAGCACCCTAGTTTCATAGTTGACATCTCTAAATAAATCTCCATTGAAAGGAGCAGGAAATGCACAGTCCAGAAAGATGTAAAATCATAAACATTTAGCAGTGTCATGTCAAAAGAACTGAAGAGATTCACTGATTAAATATGAGATCATTTGACTAATTACTCCAATGGATTAAAAATCATGAAGTATGCTTAAATTCATGAGCAAATATGAATACTGAAAACAAGCAAGTAAACACATAAGCAAACAAAAGCATATTTCTTCCTCTTTGGGAGATTTCAAGAAATCAACTGATTATTTGGAAAATTCATGAAAAAATTAAGAAGTTATCATACCTTTCTTATATGAACAATACTTCAGGTATACAAATCATTGATGAAACTAATTTTCTTGTTATAGGAATATTTAAGGTAATAAATAAAGACAATGATAGAAATAGAATATCACAGTTTGCTTCAAAAGCAAAAACAGATAGACATTAAAAAGATGAAACCTGATTGACAGTGAGTTGATAGTAATAGCAAGGTAATGAAAATATGAGGGTTCATGTTGAACCTTTTCATAATCATTTGTTAAGCCTTCTAGTTGTGGACTAGGTAGACAGACAAAGGTAAGAATGACAGAGAGGAGCTGAAAAAGAACCGCCTAATAAGAACCAGCTGTACAAATTTGAGGGCGGAAAAGGAAAAAATGAAAAAAGAATTGGTGCCAAGGTTAAATCAACTGCCTTCCTGACAGTTACCCTGAGTTGTTAGAAGATTTGGGGTAAGGGTCTTTGAATGCGGAAGAAAAAACAAATACAAGAAAAAGAAAGAAGAGGCTGCAGAATAATTTCAAGAATAAAAGCATACTTGCTAAAGCAGACAGGTAGCACAGCCCTATGCTACCTGCAGTATAAGCTAAGAATTAGATTTACCCATTATCAGTTGCAGTAAATTAGCGATAAGATTTTCTTTCTTTCTTTCTCCCTCCCTCCCTTCCTTCCTTCCTTCCTTCCTTCCTTCTTTCCTTCTTTCCTTCCTTTCTTCCTTCCTTCCTTCCTTCCTCTCTTCCTTCCTTCCTTCCTCTCTTTCTGTCTTTCTTCTTTTTATCTATCTATCTATCTATCTATCTATCTATCTATCTATCTATCATCTATATTTTACAACAGACACATTTACCAATTTATACCAGCAAAAGAGGTTTGAGTAATGGCAATATATGCAAAGGAAATGCATAAAGAAAGTAGACAGCACCTTTTCTATGGCCTCATTCTGGGTCCTGATAAAATTTACCAGTTTAGAATCTGATATGCAGAGACTTCTAGGAAAATGACTGAAAAAGTTGATAAATATGTAGAATCTATAAAATGATGGCACAAAAGGGAATGCTACATGTGTATGAGTGTGATGATTCTAAACCATGGCTGCAAATTCTTTGACACTCCTCAAAGCTGTTGACATTCTTTTAAGCCTTCCGTTGTGGACTAGACAGGACAAAGGTAAGAATGAGAGTAAGGAGCTGAAAATAAAAACAAGAAAAGAAAAGGAAAGAAAAACAGCCTAATAAGAGTCTATTGATGGGTCCTTGCCCACTTCACTTCCTTTAAATCTGTACAAGCATGTGACATCTACCCAGGTAAAGTACTTAAAGAAGATGCCACATTATTTCTGAAGCTAGTGATATGGTTTGGATCTGTGTGCCTACCCAAATCTCATGTTGAAATGTCATCCCCAATGCTGGAGGTGGGGCCTGGTAGGAGGTTATTGGATCACAGGTGCAGTTTCTAATGGTTTTGCACCATCACTTTGGTGCTGTTTTCATGATAGAGTTCTCATGAGATCTGGTTGTTCTAAAGTGTGCAGTACCTCCCCCCTTATCTCTTTTTCCTGCTCAACCAGGTGAAGGGGCAGCTCCCCCTTTGCCTTCTGCCATGATTCTAAGTTTCCTGAGGCCTCCATAGAAGTAGAAGCCACTTCCTGTATACCCTGCAGAACCATGAGACAATTAAATCTCTTTTCTTTTTAAATTACTCAGTCTCAGGTATCTTTTTCCTATTGCAATGTGAGAGTAGATGAATACAGAAAAACTGTTACTGAGAAGTAGGTAATTGCTCCAAAGATACCTGAAAATGTGAACTTTGGAAGTGGGTACGGGCAGAGGTTGGAAAACCTTGGAGGGCTCAGAAGAGGAGAGGAAGATGAGGGAAATTTTTGAACTTCTTAGAGACTTGTTAAGTTGTTGTGGCCAAAATGCTGATAGTGATATGGACAATTAAGTCTTGTCTGATGATGTTTCAAATGGAAATGAGGAACTTATTTGGAACTGGAGTAAAGGTCAGTTTCAATACATTTTAGCAAATAAGCTGGTGGCATTGTGCCCTGCCCTTGGGATCTATGGAACTTTGAACTTGAGAATAATAATTTAGTGTATCTGGCAGAATAATTTAGTGTATCTGGCAGAATAAATTTAGTGTATCTGGCAGCAAAGCATTCAAGATGTGTCCTGAATGTACCCTATGCTCATATGTATGAGCAAAGAAATAAAGTAAAACTATAAGTTATTTTATTTATTTTTAATTTATTTTTTAATACTTTAAGTTTTGGGGTACATGTGCAGAACATGTAATTTTGTTACATAAGTATACACATGCCATAGTGCTTTGCTACACCCATCAACCCATCACCAACAATATGTATGTCTCCTAATGCTATCTCTCCCCTAGTCCCCCATCCCCTGACAGGCCCTGGTGTATGATGTTCCTCTCCGTGTGTCCGTGTGTTCTCATTGTTCAACTCCCACTTATGAGTGAGAACATGCAGTGTTTGATTTTCTTTCTTGTGATAGTTTGCTGAGAATGATGGTTTCTAGCTTCATCCATGTCCCTGCAAAGGAGATTAACTCATTCTTTTTTATGGCTGCATAGTATTCCATAGTGTCTATGTGTCACATTTTCTTTATCCATTATATCATTGATAGGCATTTGGGTTGGTTCCAAGTCTTTGCTATTGTGAATAGTGACATTCTAAACATACGTGTGCATGTGTCTTTACAGTAGATTGATTTATAATTCTTTGGGTATATACTCAGTAATGGGATTGCTGGGTCAAATGGTATTTCTAGTAAAACTAGAACTCATATTTAAAGGAGAAGCAGAGCAAAAAAAATTGAAAAATTTGCAGCCTGGCTATTTGATAGAAAAGAAAAGCCCATTTTCATGGGAGGAGTTCAAGCAGGCTACATAAATTTGCATAAGTAAAAAGGAGCCAAATGCTAATAGCACAGACAATGGGGGAAAGGCCTCAGGGCATTTTGTATACCTTCCTGGCTGTCCCTTCCATCACAGGCCTAGAGGCCTAGGAGGGAAAAATGGTTTCACGGGCCAGATCCAGGGCTCTGCTGCTCTGTGGAGCATTGGAACAATTCTCCCTACATCCCAGCTGCTCTAGCTTCAGCTGTGGCTCAAAGGGGCCTAGGTAAAGCTCAGGCCACTGCTTCAAAGGGTGCAAGCCATAAGCCCTGGCAGCTTCCACGTGGTGTTAAGCCTGTGGGTAAACAGAATGCAACAGTTGAGGCTTGGGATCCTCTGTCTAGATTTCACAGGATTTATGGAAAAGCCTAAATGTCTAAGCAGAAGCCTGCTGCAGGGGCAGAGACTTCATGGGGAATCTCTACTAGAGCAGTGTGGAGAGGAAATGTGGGGTTGTAGCCCCACAGAGAATCCCCATTAGGGCACTACCTAGTGGAGCTGTGAGAAGGGGGCTACCATCCTCCAGGTCCCAGAATGGTAAATCCTGTACCTGGAAAAGTCACAGACACTCAACATCAGCCCTTAAGAGCAGCTGTGGAGGTTGAACCCTGCAAAGTCCCACGGGCAGAGCAGTTCAAGGCTTTGGGAGCCCACCCCTTGCACCAGCATGTCATGGATGTGGGACATGGAGTCAAATTAGATTATTTTGGAAATTAAAGTTTAATCACTGTCCTCCTGGGTTTGGATTTACATGGGCCTATAACCCCTTTGTTTTGGCTGATTTCTCCCTTTTGGAATGGGAGTATTTACCCAATGCTGGTACCCCATTGTAGCTTGGGAGTAATTAACTTGTTTTTTTATTTTACGAGCTCTTAGGCAGAAGGGGCTAGCCTTGTCTCAGACAGAACATTGTACTGTGGACCTTTGAGTTAATGTTGAAATGAGTTAAGACTTTTGGTGACTGTTGGGAAGGCATGGTTGTACTTTCCAATATGAAAATGACATGAGATTTGGGAGGGACCAGGAGGGGCTAGGAATTATATGGTTTGAATCTGTGTCCCCACACAAATCTCATGTAATTCCCTGTGCTGAAGGTAGAGCATGGTGGGAGGTGATTGGATTACGGGAGCAGTTTCTAATGGTTTAGCACCATCCTCTTAGTGCTGTTTTCATGGTGGAGTCCTCATAAGATCTGGCTGTTTAAAAATGTGTGACAACTTCCCACCCCACCTCTCCTTCTCCTGCTCCACCATGTGAAGGGGAAGTTCCCCCTTTGCCTTCTCCCATGATTGTAAGTTTCCTGAGGCCTCCCTAGAAGCAGAAGCCACTATGCTTCCTGTACAGACTGCAGAACAATGAGCCAATTACAGCTCTTTTCTTTATAAATTACCCAGTCTCCTGTATTTCTTTATAGCAATGAATAAAGTAGACAAATACAGCTAGAAATACCATATAGCTTCCACTTTGCTTACGGGTAATATTCTTCTTGAAAACCTGAGACTTCACATAAGAAGTCTGCCTACTTGAGGTTATCTTGCTGTAGAGGTCCCGATGCATTGGATATGTCAATTGTGAGTGAAACTTTCTTGGACCCTGTATACCAGCCCCTCTGACAGCTGACTATCAGTAGATTTCGATTGATGCCGTAAGAAGCAGAATTGCCCAGCAGTTAACTGCCTCAATTTCTGAACCTCAAAATCTTGAGATATAGTAAAATAACTGTTACTTTAAGCTACCAAGTTTTGTGGTAAACAACTAGATTATGAGAGATCACAAGATCTGATGCATAAGAATGATGAATCAAATGTGTCTTAAGTTGAACTTTAAGTTATTATTGAATGAATAAACAACAAATACAAAAAAAAATGCTTGGGTAAATGCAGCTCTCCAATGCTTCCTTATTTCCCCAGCAAAACACACACACTAGTTCAATGACCACTGCATGGTAGAAAAGCAAATAAATCACTGTATCCCTGTTTTTCCCCCTTACGCAAGTGTTATAATATTTGAGCCATATAAAATATGTATTTACATAAATCTGTCATATTCTATAATAATCAAGAGGAATACACCAGCAATCTAAGAAATGGAACATTGTCAATAATGTGTGACTTCCCACATCCTTTTCACCTATTCCATGTCCCAATCTCCCTGTCTTTTATGCTATTAGAGAAAGGGGAAGACCATGTAAATATCTACTTATTACCGCATGGACAAATAGTCACTTTACAGCATCCAGAATCATACAATTTATAATCTACTTTTAAGAAGTACAACACATCCTGGCTAACACGGTGAAACCCCCTCTCTACTAAAAAATACAAAAAACTAGCCAGGCGAGGTGGTGGGCGCCTATAGTCCCAGCTACTCAGGAGGCTGAGGCAGGAGAATGGCGTGAACCCAGGAGGCGGAGCTTGCAGCGAGCTGAGATCCGGCCACTGCAGTCCAGCCTGGGCGACAGAGCGAGACTCCGTCTCAAAAATAAATAAATAAATAAAAAATAAAAATAAAAAGAAGTACAACAAAAACATATTTTTTCTTTACCTTTATTCATTGTTTCTGTGCATCATTTTACAAATATTCAAAAATAGGTCATTTGTTCTACTGTTACTAATATGCAATTAAGAGAGGAGAATAAATTGGGATTGGATTATTTTGAAAATATTGTATATCTACTTCAACAGGATAACTGGCATTTTCAGGATTCAAAGCTACACAATCATTATATTGTTATCTAGCTGCATGTCACTTTATAAATCTGTCAGCTAAATCACATATATAAATACAATATCTAGCATTTGGGAATATTATGTGAATTCATGACACTTCCTGAAAGATTCTGAATCTAGAAAATTATGAATAAATTACAAGCAGAAAAATACATCGTTTTCATCTGTGATATATATAATCTAGCTGTTCTATGTGCAGAGTAGCTAACTGAAGCTGACATATAGATATAGATATAGATATAGATATAGTTATAGATATAACAAGAAACTTAAGACAAATAGGGTAGTGCTATGGCAATATGAAGCTCTATGAAGTTTAGTTAGTGTTTCAAACATCCAACTTGTAATATAGTCACAAAGACTTAAATAGTACCGCTCTATTTATGAAAATATTTTCTAAAGACAAAACACTATAAGGTAAAATCTATTTTCTTAGTTTTTAGAATTAGGTGATATATTTTTTGGCATATAGTCAAGATTTTTTGGCCACCCTGGCTATCATCTGATAGTTATGTGATACTGTAGCCCAATACTAACAGACACAAATTGTTGTAATTCTTATCTATAATAATACCTTAGTAGATACCAAGCCTATTATCATAAGCCCAAAGACAACTCTAAGAATACATTTTTAACTTTTTTTTTTTTTTTTTTTTTTTTTTTTTTTGAGACGGAGTCTCGCTCTGTCACCCAGGCTGGAGTGCAGTGGCGCGATCTCGGCTCACTGCAAGCTCCGCCTCCCGGGTTCACGCCATTCTCCTGCCTCAGCCTCCCGAGTAGCTGGGACTACAGGCGCCCACAACCGCGCCCGGCTAATTTTTTGTATTTTTAGTAGAGACGGGGTTTCACCGTGGTCTCGATCTCCTGACCTTGTGATCCGCCCGCCTCGGCCTCCCAAAGTGCTGGGATTACAGGCGTGAGCCACCGCGCCTGGCCTACATTTTTAACTTTTAATAGAAATAAAGAAAAAATGTACTGACCTAATAAAAATATTTCACAAGTAAATATTAACTACTAAGAATTTTAATTACTAACAAAGGGGAAAGCTACATGTATCTAACAAATACCTATAACCGACTAACCTTAAACAAGGCAGACAAAAACATACAATGGGGAAAAGGTATCCTATTCAATAAATGGTCCTCAGAAAATTGGATAGCCATATGCAGAAGAATGAAACCAATTCCCTATCTCTCATTATATACAAAAATTAACTCAAGGTGGATTAAAGACTTAAATGTAAGACCTGGAAGCATAAAAATCTAGGAAAAAAATCTTAGAAGAAACTTGTCTGGACCTTGGCCTAGGCACAGAAATTGTGACTAGGAACACAAAAGCAAATATAATCAAAACAACAATAAATAAATGGGACTCAATTAAACTAAAAAGCTTCTGCACAGAAAAAGAAATAATCAACAAAGTAAACAGACAACCAGTGGATTGAGAGAAAATATTTGCAAACTATTTATTCAACCAAGGACTAATATCCCAAATCTACAAGAAACTCAAACAAATCAGTGAGAAAAAAACAAATCAGTGAGAAAAAAATAATTCCATTAAAAAGTAGGCAAACAACATGAAAATTTCTCAAAAGAAGATATACAAACAGAAAATAAACATATGGAAAATGCTAAACATTGCTAATCATCAGGGAAATGCAAACTTAATACACTTACTTAATATAAACACAATTATATAATATCTTACCCTAATCAGAATGGCTATTACTAAAAAGAAAAAAAAAATGATGTTGGCATGGTGCTGTGAACAGGGAATGCTGTTGGTTCCATGTAAATTAGTACAGCCTCTGTGGAAAACAATACAGAGATTTCTCAAAGAACTAAAATAGATCTACCATTCTATCCAGAAATCCCACTCCGGGATATCTATCCAAAGTGAAAAAAGTCATTATATCAAAAAGACACATGCAAGTGTATGCTTATCGCAGTACAACTCACAATTGCAAAGACATGGAATCAGCCTAAGTTCCCATCATCTTGTTGATGGATAAAGAAAGTGTAGTATGTATATAAGTGTGTTTGTGTGCATGTGAGTGTGTATGTACCTGTGTGTATATATATATATATGAATACTACTTAACAATTAAAATGAATAAAATAATATCTCTTGCAGCAAATTGGATGGAACTGGAGGCCATTATCCTAAGTGAAGTAACTCAGGAATGGAAAACCAAATAACACATTTTCTCACTTATAAGTGAGAGCTAAACTATGGGTAAGCAAAGGCGTACAAAGGTATAATGTACACTGGAGACTCAGATGGGGAAAGAAGGGTAGGAGATGGGAATAGAAAATCACCTATTGGGTACAATGCACACTATTTGGGTGATGGATACACTAAAAGCCCAAATTTCATGACTATACAATTCATCCATGTAAGCAGGAACTATTTCTATCCCTAAAGATATTGAAATAAAATAAATCCAAATTATTCACATTTTGTGAGAACAAAAATCTTCAACATGAAACAATAAATATTGAAGTCATTATTTTAACATTCTTAGGGGGTGGATCATGGTGTAACTCATACTATGGGAATAAAACAATAAAAAACATGAGGCATTAGAGGAGGTTACATTCTGAGGGAGAAGGTCAAGGAAAGTGGCAGAAAATTTTCCATTTAGAGCCAATTAGTTATCATTGCATGTATCTCTTTTCTTTTCTTTTTATCTTTTTTCTTTTCTTTTCTTTCTTTTTTTTTTTTTTTTTTTTTTTTTTCTTTTGAGAGAGGATCTCACTGTGCTGCCAGGGTTGAATTTGAACTTCTGGGGATTCTTCTGTCTCAGACTCCCAAGTTACTGGGAAAACAAATGTGTGCCACCATGTCTATATTCCATGTATCTTAGGATTTTTATAATTAAAATAACTAGTGGAAGGATTAAGTACTCCATTGACTTAGTGAGGACACAATCCATGCCCCTAATCTTTACAATCCCAGGGGCAGCTGGGAGTGTGCATGGAGTATAGATGGTGCTCAATAAATATTTAATTAAATGAACAAATGAAGAAAAGTATGAATAAATATTTATAAATTGCATTTTAGTGTCTATCAGTATATTCATATTGCATATTTTAAAATATATACACTGTATCAGTCATCTGGGGCTGCCATAGCAAAATACCACACACTGGGTGGGTTAAAAAGCAAACATTTATTTTCTCATAGTTTTGGAGGCTGGAAGTCCAAGATTCAAGTACTGGAAGGGTAAGTTCTGCTGGGTTGTCTCTCCCTAAATAGCAGGTGTCCATCTTCTGGCTGTGTTTTATGTGGCCTTTTCTTGTGGGTATTGGTGTCCCTTCCTCTTACAAGGAAGTCCTTTTCCATTAGACTCCCATCTTTATGATTTCATTTAATCTTAATTTTCTCCTACAGGCCCTATCTCCAAATACAGTCACATCAACGCCTTCAACATATGAATGGGAGGTAGGGGTAGAATTCAGTCTGTTAACACACACTTACTTGTTTGTTGCATTTTTACTTTATTTTAACTCACTGTTGCTGTCATCATAAAAGATGATAAAAACTGTCCCTTGGTCTGAAGTAAAAAGGAGTAGATATCTTCACAAAGTGCTAAAAAATCAAAGGGGTATTAAAAATATCCTGAAATTTCACCAAACTATCACAAGTCAGTCATTCTATTCTTCTTTATACACATTTTTCAAAAAATATATATTCATTATTTCCTTCTGATTTTTCTTTTCTTACTTTTTTTTTTTTTTTTTTTGAGAGGGAATCTTGCTCTGTAGCCCAGGCTGGAGTACAGTGGTGTGATCTCGGCTCACTGCAACCTCCACCTCCTGGGTTCAAGTGATTCCCCTGCCTCAGCCTCCCAAGTAGCTAGGACTATAGGTTCGCACCACCACACCTGGCAATTTTTTTTTTTTTTTTTTTTTTCATTTTGGTAGAGATGTGATTTTACCATGTTGGCCATGATGGTCTTGGTCTCCTGACCTCGTGATCCACTTGCCTCGGCCTCCCAAAGTGCTGGGATTACAGGCGTGAGCCACTGTGCCCAGCCTCCTTCTGATTTCTTTCTCTCCCTCCCTCCCTCCCTCCCTCCCTCCCTCCTTCCTTCCTTCCTTCCTTCCTTCCTTCCTTCCTTCCTTCCTTCCTTCCTTCCTTCCTTCCTTTTTTTTCTTTGAGTCTTGCTCTGTAGCCAGGCTGGAGTGCAGTAGCTCAATCTAGGCTCACTGCAACCTCCTCTTCCCAGGTTAAAGTGATTCTCCTGCCTCAGCCTCCCGAGTAGCTGAGACTACAGGCACCGGCCATCACGCCCGGCTAATTTTTGTACTTTTAGTAGAGACGAAGTTTCACAATGTTGGCTAAGATGGTTTCCATCTCTTGACCTCATGATCCGCCCTCCTCAGCCTCCCAAAGTGCTGGGATTCCAGGCGTGAGCCACTCCGCCCGGCTTCCTTCTAATTTTTCTTTCTTTGGAGTTCAGAACAACCAGTGAAGTATGTGGGAGAAGAAATTTGAGAGGTATCCTCTAATTCGGAGTATCATAATAAGCTTAATGAGCTTTCCTTGGGGAAAATAAGTAAGAATTGGATAAGTGTTGAAGTAGGGCTACACACTAATCATTTCTTATGTGATAAAGAAATTATAATGATCTCTAGTCTTTGAAACAGAGAATAACTGGTGATGAGTAACCAGGGAGTAAGTTATTTCAGTCACAATCATGTAGAAACAAAGTGCCTTAGATTAAATGATAGTTAAATCGATAATTTTACCAGACCAAACTTCAAAATACAAAAATCAGTAAGATAAAAGAATTATTAAGACTATAGGAAAAGTTAATTAAAATTCAAGGGCTGAAGGTTAAAACATTAAAATACATCCTAAAAATTGTAACATGCTCCCTATCAATATTTTCTTCACCTAGTTACATGACTTTCTTTCTTTTCTGTAGTGGCTTAAATAACTTCTTTTAGTATTATAAAATCAAGATTCCATAAAACTTGCAACTCAAATGATCTTAATATATACGGATTTGCTAGGTCCTGGGAAATGTGTGCACTGCATAAGGGCTTGTAGGTCTGAAACTCAGCCTGCCCTGATCAGTCAAGACATGGTCCTGGTACTGGGCTATGCGTGCTGAGGCTAAAGAAGTCTCAACTTTTCTATTCCAAAAGCCACAATCCTTTAGCAAAAACTCTACGCCCAATAGCCTCTACCTTCTCAGGACAGAGGCAGTATCTTTTAATGTGCCCTATAGGGTAGTTGTTGTCCTGCATAAATGGAACAAGCAGCCTAGATTTTCAGCAAAAATCAGCAATCAAGAATATTGCCAAATGTTTTTTGCAACACTGTTCACAATGGCCAAGATACTGAGTCAACCTAAGTTTTCATTAACAAATGTATGGATAAAGAAAATATTGCACACAGAGAGAGACACACACACATCCACAGAAGAATTCAGTTTTAAAAGAATACAATCCTGTCATTAACATGAATGAATCTGGAAGATACTATGCTCAGTGAAGTAAGCCAGGGACAGAAAGGCAAATGTTGCATGATCTCATCCATATGTGGAGTCTAAAGAAGTCAATTTCATGGAAGTAGAGAGTCGAATAAGAGTAGAATAGTGCTTACCAAAAGCTGGGGAGGGAAGGGCAGAGTAAGGAGAGACTGGTCAACGGGTACCAAGTTACAATTAGGTGGAAGGAATAAATCTGAGTTTTCTATTGCACAGTAGAGTGACTATGGTTAACAATATTGTATTGCATATGGCAAAATAGCTAGAGAGGATTTTGAGTGTTCTCACCACAAAGAAATGATAAATGTACAAGGTGACAGAAATGCTAAATGCTGTTTCTATTTTTACATGATGTATACAAGTATAGAAATATCATACTGTACCATAAATATGTATAGATATTTATAAATGAAAACACAATGTAAAAAATTCCTAGATTATGGGAGAATGGTCTTTTTTATAAAAGAGAATATGACTTAATGGTCCAGAAAGATTTCCCTCTCTACTATCTGGTGTACCACCTACTAATTAGCAACATGAACTATGTACCTTATTGCGTGTCTTTTTATCTTGACTGTTAGTAATAGTGGCTGTTCTCCTCATCAACCAGGATATTGTGACATTGATTTCTGCTCTGTCACTATCTCTCCTCCCCCCATTTATGTCCTTCTCTTGTCCCCTCTCGGCTCCCCCCACCCCCATTTGCTTTTATTAATTGCCTTGTAATAATCATTTTGAATATTATGGCACCTGTGTTTTTCTTCCAGCGTTACTTTTCATAGCTTTAGCTACCTACCAAAACTCTGTTAACTACATCTCTCATAATTCTTTGGTCTCCAAAACAGTAAAATCTAAAATTTTACCAAATATTAAATGTTTACCTCTTTTTAGGCCTCCTTTACTTTTCATTTTTCCCCACAGAAACTTCCTTACGTACACTGACTCTCCTAGCTACTCCATTTGATCTGAATCCCCCATGCAGGCAAGTCACTGAGGTCTTCTCTAGAGGTAGAGTCATTCTGCTGATTCTGTCACTAATTTATGCGTTCCAACTCTGAGAAGGCTTTACTATCTCCTCTCCCATGATAAAAAAAAATTACAAAACAACCGATCTCTAATCATCCAACTCCTACATTTCCTTGTATCATTCTGCATTGACCCTTTGCATGGGACCTCAAGGTCTTTGCAATAATTTTGCCCAGATACAGTCGGTATCCAAAAGCTGTACCTTCCAATTATTTTGCAGAAACTGTCCTGTTTTTTTCCTTTCTGTTGTTTTCATCTTACCAAACTTCTTAGTACTCCATACAAGACTTTCTACCCATATTTCATGTATGTCTTCTGGGAAGAAAAACTGTATTTCATTTATCTTCATATTTTCCGCAGGCACTGCTTTAATCTAGTTTGATTTTCTTAGCACTTCCTACACTTTTATAATTATCTTCTGAATAATCTGCTCATTTTCAATATCTTTTTAAAATCAACTCTACACCCCACACCTTAGAAATTCTTAAAGAACAGCTCTGAACATGTCCTGACCCAGAAACTCCTTCTTATTTTTAATGCAAAATCCGTATTGTTTTTCAATCTAGCCTCAACTTATCTTTCTGCACCTATTTAACCCATCCCTCAATAATTCTCGATAACTTCTTCTCTGGTAAACCATCCTGAACAGTTTCTTACCTGTCCTCTGTGATGCATATGTACACACAAACATACGCACAAATATATTGCATGTAAAATGTAAAATCATAAAATATAAAATGTTTCTGAGCTATATCCTCCATTTCATTGTTCTTGAATTGGTCCCAACTTTTCATTATTTTTTCTTTGCAACATTTAAAAGAAATAGCTTCATAGAGATAAAAACTATATACAATGAACTGCACATCTTCAAATTTGATCACATCCTCCCTGTCCCTCCCTACCCCCACCTCCATCCACAGGTTCCAGTGATCTTTCTGTCATTACACTTTAGTTTGCATTTTCTAGAATTTTATAAATAGATTCATACAATATGTATTCTTTTCTTAGCATTCTTTGATAAATTAATTTTCAGTTTCATCCATGTTTTTGCACGTATTGATAGTTTTCTTCTTTGTATTGCTGAGTAGTATTTCGTTCTATAGGCATACTACCTGTTGATAGACATTTAGGTTGTTTCTAGTTTTTGGCTATTAAAAGTAAAGTTGCTATGAACATTCATATCAAAGTCTTGTCATGAACATTTGATTTTATTTCTCTTGGGTAACTACATAGGAAGGAAAAGCTTGATCATGTGGTAGGATTGTGCTTAATTTTTAAGAAATTGCAAAATTTGGCCAGGCACAGTGGCTTATGCCTATAATCCTGGCACATTGGGAGGCCGAGGCGGGAGGATCACTTGGGGTCAGAAGTTCGAGACCAGGCTGGCCACCATGGTGAAACCCTGTCTCTAATAAAAATACAAAAATTAGCTGGGCGTGGGGGCGGGTGCCTGTAATCTCAGCTACTCTGGAGGCTGAGGCAGAAGAATTGCTCAAACAAAGGAGGCAGAGGTTGTAGTGAGTTGAGATCATGCCCCTGAAATCCAGCTTGGGTGACAAGAGTGAAACACTGTCTCAAAAAAACAAAACAAAACAAAACAAAAAGAATGAATGAATAAATAAATAAACAAACAAATAAATAAACTGCCAAATTTATTACCAAGGTGGTTATAGCATTTTTCATTCTCACTGGTGGTTCATGAGAATTCCAGTTCCTCAGCATCTTCTCCAACACTTGATATGATCAGGCTGTTTCATTTAAGATATAACGACAGATATGTAGTGATGTTCCATTGTGGTTTTAATTTGCATTTCCCTAGTGAGTAATATGTGAGGCATCTATTTATTAGCCTTTTTGCCACCCATGTATCTTCTGTGGTAAAATGACTGTCCAAATCATTTACATATTTTCAAAAAGGGTGGATGTTACATTATTGAGTTTTGAATATTCTTTATTATATGTAAATGGTCCTGTCTCATCCCTACAGCCCATAATTCACTATGTTGTATAACTGTTGACTCTCTGTGAAACCTAGCTGAGGAAGGAACTCTAGACAACCTGTCCCCAACCATTTTGGCACCAAGGACTGGTTTCATGAAAGACAGTGTTTCCACATACATTGGGTGGGTTGCTGGGGGTGATGGTTTCAGTATGAAACTGTTTCGCCTCAGATCATCAGGCATTGGATTCTCATAAGGAGTGTACAACCTAGATCCCTGGCATGCCCAGTTCACAATAGAGTTTGTGCTCCTATGAGAATCCAGTGCCATCACTGATCTGACAGGAGGCGTTGCTCAGGCAGTAATGCTCGTTTGTCCACTCACCTCTGCTGTGTGGCCCCGTTCCTAACAGGTCACAGACCAGTACTGGTCCACAGCAAGGAACTTGGGGGCCCTTGCTCTAGACAACTGAAAGACTCTGGGTAGTTTTGTTGAAATAGTAGGAGGACTATAGATATCTAATTATCCACATATTTCAATCTCATGTTTGCATATTGATGCACTGACCTCGTTTGCTTTAAAATGTCTTCCTCTGTCTTCCTCTTACAATAAGTAGAAGAAAATAAAATAGATCAAATATTGCTTATTAGTCAATTGTATAATGTGTATACTAATTTCCTTCTAAAGTGTATAAATTTCTAATGCCTTCTATTTTCTCTTGAATTATTAATTTCTAACAAATCTCCCATTTTTAGATGAAACAGCAATTCATTGTATCATATTTTTCCCTTTACCACAATTTTTAATTACTTTCATTTCATCATTGTTTTTATCTCCACAATTCTTTCATTTGTCTGTTTGTGTCTCCTAACTTATACCAAGTTAAATAAGATGATTCGTAATTATTAACAAAGCAACTATGGCTAAAGTAATTATGTTATTTATGATAATGACATTCTTTTAAGTTACCTAACTATAATTCATTTTGAATGTTCCTGTCAATTGGTAAGTAAACGTAATTAATGATGTTAAAATTGTGTTAACCTATTAAATGTAATTGTCAGTTAAAAAAAATTTGTGACATACAATCTTATTTAATTCAACTGATAGTTACTTGAAATAAATATAACATTTTAAGTAGATGTTTGACATAAAATAAAAATGCTCTTGTGAATCCCGGAGATCTGAGACAGGTCTCAGTTAATTTAGAAAGTTTATTTTACCAAGATTGAGGATGCGCCCCGCGACACAGCCTCAGGAGGTCCTGACAACATGTGCCCAAGGTGCTCAGAGCACAGTTTGGTTTTACACATTTTAGGGAGTCATTAGACATCAATCAACATATGTAAGATGAACATTGGTTCTGTCTGAAAAGGCAAGACAACTCCAAAAGGGGATGGTGCTTCCAGGTTATGGGTAGATAAGAGAGAAATGGTTGCATTCTTTTGAGTTTCTGATTAGGCTCTCCAGAGAAGACAACGGGATATGCATTTATTTCAGTGAGGAGAGGGGTGACTTGGAATAGAATGGGGGGCAGGTTCGCCCTAAGCAGTTCCCAGGTTGACGCTTCTCTTTAGCTTAGTGATTTTGGGGTCCCAAGATAGTTTCCTTTCACACTCTAAACCAAGTTTTGGTATTATATTAGATCATATGAAGTGGACAGAAGTCATTTAGATACTAAATACTTTATAAAACTAAGTACTATAGTCTATAAATAATTTTTAAGCCAAAAGACTGCCAATCCTCTAATATTAATTATTCTTGGTATAGAATAATATTAATCATAAAAAGTGTCAGAGATTACATAAATCTAAAAGATGTGTGTTTAAAAAACATTTGTAATTATTTAATTAAAATATAATTAACATTTTTAGGATACTAACCAGCGTTACCATTTTTTAAAAATTCATAGATGGCAACTGAGAGGCCAAATATTGCATTTATTATTTTTTCAATATGTACATGATTAATGTTGACAGGAAGTGAAGTTCGACTTAAGATAAAACTCAAACCCCCAATAAAAACCCTAATAATAAAACATCAACTTTACTCTTTAGTCTTCAATGTTAGAAACATAATTAGATATTAAACAGAAGGAAGTCGGTTTTAGTCTGTGAGTTTATGCAGCTAGCATTTGGGCTATAATCAACAGCTGCCTGTATACATCATGTAGCAAAATGTATGTGTTAACATGGATAGAACAAAATTTGAGCTTGTGCCTGTAAACAGAAACAAATACTATTGAATTTATATTAAACTCTCTATAGCCACATCAAATTATATGATTGTTTAAACAGAGGTCTACGATTACAATCATTATTCTCTATCAGTAAGAAATAAAGGCCGGGTGTGGTGGCTCACACCTGTAATCCCAGCACTTTGGGAGGACAAAGCGGGTGGATCATGAGGTCAGGAGTTCAAGACCAGGTGTCCCAATATGGTGAAACTCCATCTCTACTAGAAAATACGAAAGTTAGCCGGGCATGCTGGCACTCGCCTGTAGTCCCAGATTCTCAGGAGGCTGAGGCAGGAGAATTGCTTGAACCCTGGAGGAGGAGCTTGCAGTGAGCCAAGATCACGCCACTGCGCTCCAGCCAGGGCAACAGAGTAAGACTCTGTCTCAAAATAAAAATAAAAAAAAAAAGAAAGAAAGAAGAAAGACAATGTTTCAATTCTACAGTGTATTTAAATTTGTTGTATTGGAACTCTTTAAATAAGATGATATTTTAAAGAAGTTTTAGGTTCACAGAAAAATGTAGAGGAAAGTCCAGAGATTTCCTACATAACCTCTGCCCCCATTTGATACTTAGCCTCCCCTATTCTCAACATCCCTCATTAAAATAAATCTTTAGTTTGTATTTATCCAAAAAAATAGTTCTAGTGTCTGTGGTGATTAATACAAACATGTATTTACAGCTTTTACATCCTAGATTGGGAAGTTAGGGATAGCCCTGGGAGAAGAGCTTGAAGGACCAAGGGGATGTGCCTATCTGGCATCTGTGACACACTTACCCTTTGTTTTAGACCAATGGGTTTGAAGTAAATTACTGACAGATCATTTTAAAATGCAGATTCTGTTTCAGTAGTTCTGAAACAGAACTGGCGTGTGACCGGAGATTCTCCATTTTTAACAAGATCCTAGATTTTGCTGATGTGGCTGTTTGGGGACTTTAGATTACGGTCAAGACTCACAAGATGATATGGTTTGGCTGTGTTCCCACCAAAATCTCATCTCGAATTGTAGTCCCATAATTCCCGCACGTTGTGGGAGGGACCCCGTGGGAGCCAGCTGAATCGTGGGGGCAGTTTCCCCAATACAGTTCTCACAGTAGAGAGAGATCCTCATGAGAGCTGAGGATTTTATAAGGGGTTTCCACTTTTGCTTGGCTCTCATTCTCTCTTATCTGCCACCATGTAAGACATGCCTTTTGCCTTCTGCCATGATTGTGAGACCTCCCTAGTGACGTGGAACTATGACTCCATTAAACCTATTTTTCTATATAAATTACCCAGTCTCGGGTATGGCTTTATCAGCAGCATGAACATGAATTAATACACAAGACCCTAGCAACTCTGTCCAAACGTCTTTGAACCACTTCAGAGCCCACCTAAATCTCTCTCTCTCTCCAAGTGTTCTGGTTTGCCTACTGCTAAACCAAGAGGGAGTTACTTGTCTTTAGGAGTATAGCTGCAGTGGGGATGTAAGATCTAGTGTGCAAACAAATATTCTTCTTTACTAAGATGTGTGTAGGGTGTGAAGGGGAGTAGATAGGGACCGAGGATGTGTATCATCAGGTTAAGTGTGGTTTCACAGGAGTCCAAGAATTCTAAATTTGAATTAATCCTTCCACATCATTAGGGAGTTGTATTTGTCAAGGTAGGAGACTTGAGCACATTTTATAATAATATACAGTTTATTAGAATGATTTATAACGTTTAAATATTAAGACATATCATATGTGAGCTTCGTTTGTTTTCTTGTTCCACATCTTGTGAGTGGTAGCTCTGATCCACCAATGGGTGGGAACATACACCACTTTTGTTCTGGCTGTATCCAGGAAATATATGCTTAAGGCTTGCTGAGGAAGGTGGCTCTCTGCTATAGCACTACAGACACATAAACACACACAATGGCAACACGATTTGACCTACTAATATTTTCATAGTTTGAATGGTCATAGTGATTACTTTGTTTAAAAGACTTATCCTCCAAGCGTCATATTTTAGGAGTGGGAGAAAAAGACAAAAATTTAGACCACCTGGATTCTGCTAACTTTTCCACTGTTTCCACTGTTGTCTATGTACCTGAGGGCAGCAAAAGCACAACTGCAAGTATAAAAATACTTTATTTTTCTACTTATACTAGCTAGGTTCCTTACAATCCTGGGTCATTGAAAATTTCATCATATTAAATGTTACTATAATTATTAAGCAAAAAGAATTTGACATTCAGCATTACTAAGAATAAACCAGTCACGTTTGGAAAATAGACTGTAACCTTCTATTTTTCTTTTCATGCAATTGTGAAAAATCAAGATTTTGCAATATTAAAAGATTCACAAGAATAAGTAGAGCAGGATCAATATTTTATGTTGGAAGTTATTAGATTTCCACTAAGGGTTCTATTTATCAAAAAAGGCTCACACAGCTCTATGACATTCATTCTGCTTTTAACCTGTTAAGACAGGGAGAGCATCATACAGTATAAGCAAATCAGACAACCATAAAGAACAATATCGTGTTAGGGTAATTCTGAATAAACACATTAGGGAACTTTGAAGGTTTTAGACAGAATAGTGAACTATTAAATCTATTTCTCCTCCTCCGTCCTTTTTTTTTCCCTTCAAGAAGGAGCAGGAGGATATAAAAGTTAAATGATTTAGGATTTAACTCCTTATAAGATATACTTCTGTGATCACATATACTTATTATCTAGGTGGCACTCACAGGAAAAAAGATTTTTGTTTTTTTCATTTTATTTCACTCACGTGACATAGGTACACCAGAATAATAAACCCTGAAGCTTTTTTGAAATAACTTCTTTATTTAATCATAAAGGGGAGAAAGTGTTGGCACATATTCAATAAGACATGAGATGAGTTTTACCTTTGGGCATGTTATTCACACCTACGAAAATCTTCTAGGCTCTGAGGATACATTTATTTCCTTATAATTTTTCCCTGATTGTGAAAATTACAAAAATAAATAACAGAAGACTAATTATATAGTCTCCCTGAAACAATATCAAGGAAAAACATGGAAAAATGACTTTAATAAAGTGGGATTCAGTACCATCTGCATTCAACACAGAATGTTAATTTGTCTCTTCCTTGAGAAGAAAGGTTTGGAATCAATCACATTTCAGAAATTATTAAGAGACATCAAATACAAACTAGAAAAATTTAGTGTTCTTGCCATTTTTATTGTATCAATGTTTACTTTTAGTTAATATAAATTATTTATTAATTTATACACAATTTCACCTGAACATATGTAAAACAAACATTGTTCAGGTTTCAGACTTCAGTTTGGTGTAACACCTTCACATACCACTGGTGCTGAAACTAGCTTCCTTTAATGCTCAACGGACAATCTGAATATGGAAAAGTTATAGTAAATGATTATATTGCTTTGTAAAAATGTGAGACAATTACCTGGTAGATTACCGGGAAAGAGTTGACTTTCCTCCTCCTATTTACAAAGGCAAATAATTCAGAGATGGGATAGATGTTTTAAGAAGTATTTCCCTCTTTAATCAGTCAAGACTGATCAAATTGGTGATTTATTCCCAACCTCTTTTTCTCCCAAATAATTCACCACTTTATTATTCTGGGCTTTGTAGTGCTTACTCAATCCTGTGATGGTCAGAGGGTACTCAGGCCGACTATGACTTTTAGCTGTATCATTTAATTTTTCAGCTGAGCTTTAGGTAATAAATCTGTTGTCAGCCTGTCTATTTGTGTCACTCTAAGACACATGAGAAATGAAGCTGTGAAAAAAGCAAACCAAAGCGCCTTCTTTCCTTCATGGCTAAAAGCAACAGATCAACAGCAAAATAAAAATGCGTCTCTTACACGTTGCAAAATGCATGCTGAGCCCTTTAGCTCATTTATCTACCTCCAAAACAAGCTATCTGTGTGAAATGTATCAGGTATTTCCATAATGTATGGATATGTTTTTGCAGTAATTTTAACCTGAAAATTATTCACTAAACAATTAGTAAGAAGCAATGGAACAAAACCTCATTTCGAATTTGCAAGTAAAAATATGCTATTTAATTTTTTCTCTGTGCTACTATGAAGCTAAATGGGTTAATAGGAATAAAATGGTGGAAAACCTTTCAGAAATTTATCTTGAAAATTTGAGAAATCATTTGACTCCCCTTGTCAATTTCATCGCCTGCAAAATGAACCAGACAGTTTTAGATGATTTCTAAGGTCACTTTCAGCTTTAACATGTTATGCCGTTCTGATCTCATAAATCATACAGTGCCTCTCATTCACATATATATGACTTAAAATGATTATCATTTAGAGAAGCCTGCATATTTAAGGCATGCTACTAACTGCACTGCAATTCAATATGTTCATTAAATTTTGTTATAGATGGAAAAATTTTAACCTCACCTGCAGCACTTAGCTTAAAGATTAAGCAGAAAGTGCTTTCCAAAATATACTTGCAAAATTGATATTCTTCTTATCTCTCTATATTAATTTAATGCTGAATGTAATCAGCATGCCTAATGAACTGTAAATCTCACACCTGCCTCTGTATCCTATATGGTAACGTCATCTTACGATGCGTCTTCTCTTCCATGCATTTTGTTATTAATGTAAATTGTTTTTAATAGCGGCCAGTCAGGAAAATCGCTGTCTATATTTAGGCCCCAGTGTGGCGAAGTCTATTCTTGCATGCAGTGGCAGAACTTTGGATGACATGCTGAGTATTTATTTACAGGAGTTGTCCAGCATCTAAAAGAGCCCTGTTAACACAAACAAGACTTCAGGTTCTTCTCATTTACTGTCTGATGAAAATCAAAGAATGGTATGCATGCCAATGAAGGACCATGAATTTTTCATATATTTGATTCTTTTTCATGACTCCAAACCCCCATATTCTCTGAAATGATTACACAGTTCTCTATCAGGAACTTTATCCCCTAGGTGGCAAGAAGCCAAAGGAACATGAACTTGAACTGACCTTTTGATAAGTTTGATTGTACTATTTTTGCAACCTTAGAGGAGGAATATCAGGCTTACTCTAGAAAGCAAGCAGTTTGTGAAATCAAGAGAATGGAGAAACAGCAAAGTGCTAATTAGAGAGATATTTCTGAATTCCCCAAAACTTAAATATTGCCCAAAGCAAAGTTCTATTAAAATAATCATAAAACATCTCTCTATGGGTATGTATATATTTTTAAATTTTATTGCAGAGTGTATGACGCAGTTAGGCTTCAATAATTATTTATTCATCATGTCGTTCAGTAATTGCTTATGGAACACATAAAGCTGCCAGGATAAGCTAAACACACTAAGGAACATTGCAGAGAATGATCTAACAAAGTATTCAAGTCAGCATACCTAACTGGAGACAGATTATATGGGATATACAGCTGTTCATAGAAAGCGTTTTGTTTTTCTATTATGATAAAAACATATTATTCCTTTCATGAAATTTTCAAGATCAGTCCTTTATCTTTTCTCTAGAGGAAGCTTAGTAAAAATTCCACCAATTCAGACCAAAATGATCCTTTTAACCTTTAGTTAAAATGATACAAATTGATATATTAATCAGAACTTCTTAGAAGTGTGAAAAATTTTTATATTTTCACTAATCTAGATTGACACCTTCACTTAACTTTATAAAATATAAATTCAGGGAGTATTTGGAATGAATCAGAAGTATTCTTTATGGAATACTTTTAAAATGGCTTTTTAAAAATTTATTCTCCTATGTTAATAGTTATTGAAATGTTTTCCAAAGAAAATCTTAGCATTCAAAGGGTTTTTATTTCCTTTATAATATTTTTTAATGTTTTATGAGTCTTTATATTGGACACTCCTGGTATTAAATGGATTGTGATAATTCAGTGTGTTATAAATCATCAGAATTCTTCATATAGCAAAATGAATATCTGCACTACTCTTTAAACAATTTACTAATATCCAATAGAGAGGAAAATGCTATTTAGAAAGAATTCTTCAGGAAAAATAACAAAATCTATCGTTTTTATTCAAATTCCAAAATAAAGCCAGCTGACAACAAGTGATTTATTAATAGTCATTATAAAATAAGCTCAGCGCAGCCCCGGGCAGCCTGCAGACACGGTGACTGCCTGACAAATGGCAGCGCTCAGGCTGGTTCCGCGATTGGAAGCAATTCCCGAATTAATCGGAAAGATTGTCAAATGTGTTACCATTCCCCCAAAGTGAAAACAGGCATAATACAATCTAGAAATTGGATTCTTAGGAAAAATGTACAAGTCAAGTTAGCAAGAAGTTATTGTGTACCTATTATGTCCCAATATCGTTTAAAGTGCTCTATGGGATAGAAGATAAATACTGTATTTGTCATGTTCTCCTCTAGGGAACTACAATATTATTAGAGAGAAAAGACTTATATACATAAGACAGTCAGAGACCAGCCTCATCTCTCATCCACACACCCCAGTTCACTCAGGTCTCTTCCTCTGGCTTTTCTCCTGCTCTCCGAAAGTGTAATGTTTTTCCCCCTCTAGATCCTCTGCCCATACTTAGCCTTGTGAACTCGTATTTTTTCATTAAATTTTAGTTTAAGTACAGCTTTCTCAAAGAGTCTTTCATGGCACTTCCCTCCAACACAATCTAAATTGATCCCTCCAGGTTTATTCTTTCACGGTCCCCTATATTTTACCTTTATTTGATTTATTATATTTAATACTATATATTTAATTTTGTGGTTATTGACTTTATATCTGCCTTCCAACAAATGACGTGAACTCTTTGAGGGCAGGGGCAGATTGTCTGTTTTGCTGTGCGCCATATCTCTTAACCTTACCTTGTGGTTTCTTAACCTCAGCCTATTGACATGTATTGCCAAATAATCCTCTATTGTAGGGGGCTGCCCTGTGAGTGGTAGGATGTTTAGCAGCCTTCCTGATATCTGTCCAACAGAGGTCGGCAGCCACCCACCTCAGATGTGACAAACAAAAACGTCTCCAGACACTGCCAAATGTCAGCTAGGGAACAAAATTCACCCCAGTTGAGATCTGCCACCCTGCACTATTGACCAGCATATAATATTCATTTAAGGAATAATGGAATAAGTAAACTAACATGAGTCACCATACAACCAAATGCCATTTTGTGTTTGCCAATATTACATTGCCATTTCATAGATTTTTATGAGGATTAAATTAGATGATGAATGGAAAATGTTTGCGTCAGCTTGAACTTTATGATCAGGCTGTATAACAGAAATGAACTATTGGCCATGATTATAGATTCTTAAACAGATGAGTTAAGTTTGAAAATATATTTTTAAGAGATCAATCTGACATCGTATGTAGAATGACTAGAAAGCAATAACACTAAATATTAGTATCAACAGGAAACTACAAGTATAAAGACCAGTTGGCAGTCAGCATGAACAGTACTAGTTGAAAGCCACCGCTCTGGAAAGAAATAGCCTAGGATTCTAACAATTTCTAGACTAGTCAATCATCTTAGACAGAGTGGATAAAGTCCAGTATTAAGGTGGGATGACAGTGAAGATGGCCTTATCAATCTCCTTCACTATCCTTTTGCTTTAGGTTTCCACAGCTCACTGTCCACCAATAGCCGTCCCTGGAACATCCATTTCACTCCTGCTCTTTGCCTTCAAAGCACAACTGTCACCTCTCAAAAATACCTACCCACATCATTAGTCCACACGGATCTCTCAGCTACCTGATTTCTCACTCACCAATCCCAGGTAGTACAGCAAATCATTGCTTAACATAGTATTATACTACTCTTCTTTCATTTTTGGTAAGCCAATGTGTGATTAGACTTTATGCTTTCTACCTCTTTGTTATCCTCCAACGATAGCTATAGGCATAGTAAATCATGGTTTTTATATTTTATCCTCTACTTTCTGAGTCATGGGATATCAAAGTTAGAAGGAATCCAGAGGTCCAGTAGCAGAGCTGTAAGAACAGTCATGAATCCCCATAATAATAATCAGAAATATGTTTAGCCAGATGTTGCTTGTCTATCTCTAGTGACGAGAAGAGCACTGTTTCATCTGCTTTCATTTTTGGAAGCATTGTCTTTAAACATGTCTTCCAAGTTATACAAACATAAACTCTTTAAAGATACTTTGTGCGACTACTTAGAGCTTACTCAGAGTATCTCATTAGTTCCTGTCCCTCATTATGTAACTATACATTTTGCCTTTTTGAATTTGCTTTATGTTTGTTCCAAAATAGTTCTTTATTTTATCTATATATTTTATTGTAATCTTTATTGAACATTTAAGACTAGAGATATACTGAGTTTCTTTTAATTATTTTTATTTTACTCTTAGCTTACGTCAGTGTAGTATACAACAATTAATTTCAAATAAATATTTGATTCTATAATTTGAGGCTGTTCCTGAAATCATGTTCATATGATGTAGCTTCCCTTCCTTGTTATCCTCCTTTCTCTGCATTCACCTGTTTTCATTGCATCTGGAGGTTTGAATGAAGTTATAGAGGGAGGATGTGAGTGAATGTTATAAATAATGTAAAATTGCCATAAGTAATTGTTTTAAATGAAGCTAAAAATATATTGAAGTTCCTGACTTATCAAATAATTCAGGTTGAATGACAATTAATCCTAAAATCTGTAAAATCATTCCTTAGGTTAAAAAAAAAACATATAAATATATATTGTAGACAGCAGGGAGTTTAACCTAAGTGTATTAATCAGTAATAAGGTCAATATATGTGAACAGTGTCATGAAGCTGAGAAAAGCTAACTTAATTTTAGGCTACGTGAGCAGAAGTGTCCTGTGTGGGCCTGAGCAATGATAGTTCCCACAATGTGTCTTCATTGTGCAGACAACACTTGTAAGTTGTGTAAACCTATATGAAAGTTTAGCATCCTATATGAAATACAGAACAGCAACAGAACTAATGAGGTATTCTGAATGGGATATAAGTGTGACAGAAACTATCTTTGAAAAGGGATTTTTCAAAAGGTGTGTGTGTTGAGGAGACGGTGGTGTCAAAGGAAGAACAGGATGACAAAGAAGTGTTAAAGAACTGGGAATGTCTAACATTGAGAGATGAGATGCTTGTAAACAAAAAGCAATATGTATATGGTGGAAAGATTGTCATATGAAAGAAGTATTAAGAATTTTTTTAACGAATAGGCTATAATAGGTGTAATGAAATTCTATGAAAAAACAATTAGATTAATGTGAGGAAGTTGCTTCCAACAGTGCTATCTCAAGATAGAAGGTCCTATGTAATTGAGAAGTCATTTTGGATGTCATTAATGACTGACTTTGAAATCTCACCGGTCTGTCCTATGTTACAACGATCAAAACTATACTTTTAATCAGCAGGTAAGCTAAGATACATTAAGGAAAAAGAACAGCATTCAAATTTTAAAAATGAAAATAAGATTACATTTTAAATTAATAAACATGGGTCTGTAGGGAGATCTTATCAAAAGTTTCATGAATAGCAAAGGTAGCAGCAAGGCAGAGATTTTATGCTAAATGGAATTCAAGTTTTCTATTTGGGTTTGGGAGGGAAATAGACAAAATGATCATTAAAGCCTCGGAGTCTAGATTTCTATGATGTAAAACTAATTGATTTTCAGGGAAAGTTAAGCCCATTTACTATAAAGGACGAAGGCTACATGGAATGAATGGGCTCTGTTTCAATACTCAGGTGTGGAGGCCTGATGCAACAGACCCTATCAATGGGAATCAGGAAGATGTCAAAGTGAGGTATCTGCTATGGTGTCAACAGCCAGGAGCGGCCCAGCAAGTGCTGGCTACTTCAGTGCACATGAGTGCCAAAAGCCAAATGATACTTCATTGTTTTTAAAAAGGACAGTCTCTCTAATTAGCTTATTAATGCTGAAAGCCTGGTAGTAGTTAAAATATGCAGGAGTTTTATTTTGTTTTCTGACACCATGCACGTTATCTCCTCTCCCTTCCAAATGCCACCTGTCTCCCACTCCACACATACACAGGAAGAAATTAGACTAGTTGTCATTTAAGGTGCTTTTACTGCTAAAGTTTTATGATAAAATTTAGACAACATTTTTGTCACAAAAGTACACCCTTTTGATTAATGAATGACATCTGCAGAATGATTTTCCCCAACCTGTCCTAAAAAGGCACTCTGATTTGTCCATTTCTTCTTTTTCATTCCCACCATCAAAAATTGTCATTAAACAACTACTTTATTCAGTGTACTAAAAAAGATACCAGATACTAGAAAAGGTACTAATAAAGGAGAAAGGCATGAAATATAGAATGCTATCGGGGTGTTAGATGCATGTGCATGAAAACGGAATACATACTACAGCACCCATGCAGATCACTTAGCTTCTAAAAATCAGTCCTCTGATCCATGCTGTAAACACAATGCAGTACTTTGATTCATGGTCCTTTTTAACATTAAATTTCTCCTCAAAAATTTGTGGAACAACAATATCATTTTCTGAAACAGAATATGAAACTTTTATATTGAAAAGTAAGCATGGTTTTTATGGTTGAAAGAAGTTTAAGATTTGAAAAATTAAATAAATTCCTGAAATTCTATAAAATTGCACTTGAAGTTTTTGTATCCTAAGGTACAGGATTAAATATAACCTTAAAAATGGAAACTTGGAGCCTTCAGATTTGGAAAATTTTCTATATTATTATCAGTACCAGAGATCTATTAAAATTGTATATGCCCTAATAATATGAAGGGAAAAGTGGCACATGAATACTTTGGCATTATTTTAGTAATAGGTGGAGTTAAGACTGAAGTAAATCAATGAGCATAAGTCAAATATTAGCAAATACTTCATAATGCACAAATAAAATCAGCAGTCTAGATATGTGTGCTTTTTCTATACTCAGTGCAAAACTTAAGAATGACTTAGCTAACTCAAGATGAGACCCGAAACACAATTATTCACTATAGGAAAAAAGAGCAAACATCTTCCCACAAACAGAAATTCAATATTTAGATATGAAAAACTTTAATGTCTCTTATGATGGTCATAAATTCTATTCACATGAATAGCACAAAAGTAGAGCTGCTTTTCACCAGGAAGGATATTAATATAGTAAGAAAGATTTTATGATCAACTTTTCAGGCAAATCAATACAAATCATTCAACAAAATACATTAAAAATCCTGGTGGGATCACACGTGGACATATTTATTGCTCACAGACCATGATAACTGTCTGTCATAGAGTGTGAGACATGAATTAATGATTTTTCTTTCATCTGTTTAAATAATCTCATTTTAATATTTCAAAAACTAAAAAGTCATAGCAAGGAAGCTAAATTAAAAATAAACGAAAAGAGCTCTCCAGAGCACAAACATTTTCATAGCAATTTTTCATCTTTGCTTTATTTATATTCCTGGTGACTTCTTTGCAAGATACCTTAGAGATTTTAAGAGGTTTCTCTTTAGCCAATTGTATCATAGCTCAAATTTAAAACCTAATAAGTCATTCTTTAGACAGTTAGAACATAAAAGAATATTAACAACTTCTGTAGGACTGTTTGAACCCAAAACACAATATGGGATGATCGAAATATAAAACACTAACTTGGGTGTGCTAGCATGGGGAAGTTTTCTCATCATATTGATCACATATGTTTTTTACACATATTTATTTTAAATGTATATGTGCATTTACATTTATTTAACACAGTTCTGTGTGTCTGCTATTTTTCTAATTAATATATGTCAGGCCTACTAAAATGTAATCCTCACAAGTGCAGAATTCCATTCTGGTTTCATTGACTGCTGCATTCCAAACTTAACTCAGTGTCCACATTTTACTAGGAGTGTCTTAAATCAATGAGTGATCCTGAGAAACAGAGGACAGTGAATCCTGCCCACATATAAACTGTTGGAGTGACTCTTGGGTAGAAAACATCCCAGGATCTTTTTGGTTATCGGTTTTCTGGTTAAAAATTTTTAATGACAATCCTAATACAAATGTCTCACTTCAAATATAATACTGAGAATTTCTGATTTCGCGTCCCAGTATCTCACAAATTCTCATATTCCCAAACCCTAAACATATCCCACACATACCACATCATATGCTAAAGTAACGTAAAAAGGCTTAGCAAAATAAATTCGGGTTTAGATGAGCCTGAAGAAGGAAGCACAATGTCTTCCTTACTTCTTTCTCTCTCTGCCTCTTTCTCTTCTTCCTCCCTTCTGTCCTTGCTTCCTTCCTGTTAACATCCTACTTATAAGTTCTTCAGAGAGAGTAGCACTACGATACTTATTCAATAGTTCTGTCAGAATTGGTGTTCCTTTAGGTACTTCCCCTTAAATAAAATATTATTTTTGCTTTTTTGATTTATTTTTGCACTCCCTTCTCAGTAATCTAGATAAATTGCCAAGCAAGCACACTGTAACCTTGGTGAATTTATCTATGAGAACACTCACATAAGCTTGAAATTAGTACGCCCCTGGAGACTACCTTATTTTTCCTTCTGACTCAGACCTTTAGGTAGATAGTCAGTGTCTTGGAACTGAATAGACAGAATTTGCAAGCTGAATATTGTTGGCTCATAGAGTGAATTTCTCTTACACTTGGAAGAAAAATTGTGACTAAGTGACAGTGAGGTTTTTACTTGCAAGCTGTTGGTAACCTTCTGTCCCTTTACACAGGCAGAGGGCTTTTTTGGTTAATGGGCTGAGTTTGTGGAACACTTGTCCCCTGGTGCTGTGTCTTAGCCCTTAGGTCAGAAGACAGACAATTTACATCCATTTACCTGACATTCTTTATAGTCAAAGGCTACCAGTTTAGTCCCAGCAAGCCTGACCCTAACATGGTTTGATAAACAGGCAGGCAAGAAATACTGCATTAACACAGCTCTTCTATTTAGTCAAGGGGAAAACTACAGAAACATGGGTATTATATCACTCTACACTCATTCTGCTCTTACCAGGCTTTTAAAGTGCCATTAGTGCTTACTTGCAAAATCAGATTCAATTTAGATGATTAAATAAAAATGAAAAAATCTGTGCATTTTCTAAATAGCCCAACACTAAGATTGCTTACACACTTCTTTATACACATAACCATTTCTGTAACATGTCAGAAAGTAGAGGTATTTTATAATTATTTTTATGTTTATGGTATAATTTAAAAAGGGTTTAAAAATCAGATGAATGGTGGCAAACTGAATATTTTCAGTTATAATATATTTGATTCATAAAAGTTATCAGAAACTCAAGGGAGTAGTTTATCTTTTCTCTTCCAAAAGAGTTATATTTCACTTTAGGACATATATTTCACTTTAAGAAATATAAATGAATTATATTTCACTTTAAGAAATATACATATTTAAATAACTAGAGAGCAAACAGTTATTTTAACCAAGCCACTGAGTATCAGCATTATCAGAGGGAGAACCTTTACTGCATATCATTAAGAAACCCTAGAAGTAAATTTTAGAATTATGTAAATTTTACTTGTCTGTTTATTTTTTTCTTGACTTGACTTATGTTTGAATAACTCTTTGAGACTTCCAACACATTTTCCTACACTAATGTCTTGCTTCATTCATTTAATAAATATTTATTGAACACCCACCCTACGACAGATACTATAGTAGGTATAATAGGTCCTTTGGATATTGCAGTGAACAGAAGAGACAACATTTCTGCACTCATCAAGCTTCCTTTCCAGACATCAATTTTGAAAATGGTAATAATAACCCAGTAAATATATGAGATGATTTTATGTCTTATATATTAGTGTTAAGGCCTATGAAAAAGAAATACTATGGGATAGAAAGTACTGAGTGATACTAATTCAGATGAGTATATATGCAAAGAATACATATATGAGAAGATCAATTTTAAACAGAGGTGTGCATAAGTTAAGATTCTATGTGTATATATGTGTATACCTGAGGGGAGATTTTTCCAGGCATACAGAACAGCAAGTGCAAAGGTCCTGGGGTAACATGATAGCTTAACGTCTTTAAGGGCTAGGAAAAAGGCCAGTGTGGCTGACATAGAGTTAGAGAAGGGGAAGGAGAAGGGAAAAAACAATCTAGGGTTAAAGGCAGTGGGATGCATTGGAAAGAGGGTCCAAAGTTAGGTCATCTAGTTTTCACTTCTCACTTCAGTCACTTGGCAGCTATTCACCATGTATATATTTGTTGAAAATGAAAGAGTGGTATTCAGCTAGAAAGTAATAATTAAATTAATATACTGTTGGGAAACAGGTTTGTTGCTCTACTATAATTCTGAAGCAATGACAATTACGGGAGAAAGAAATACCATGCAGCCTATTCTCCTCCACCCCCATCCCAGGATACACAAGCTTCAAAAACAAGCAAGAAATATTTACTATTTTAGTTGGTCTCTGTGATTGTAGGCTACAGAGATTCATTTGTGTTGCTCCAAGTGACCGGAGATTTATTATAAGTGTAAAGAAGAAAAAAATGCAATTTAATAGAAACACTGCAGAGTCTTCCTTTTATAGGAGAAACATTATTTACCTCCAGGAACTGGCAGTTCTTTTGTCCAACCAAGCACTTTTTAATGCCCACTTTGGCTATGAAAGGTCAAGCCTTCTAGAAATTTGGCCTAAATGGGACTAGTTGGACAAAAAGATCACTGAATCATACTGCCACAAACTAATCACGCTTTGACTTTTCTTTGGCAGGCTGGGAGAAAGAGAGGGAGAGGTGATCAATCTATGGTCGAGAAGGACCCAAGCCATTAAATTTGGGAAAGGCAGGAACAGAGTAAAAATACAGAAAGAATAAGGCCACAGAGGTGACCACAGTATCGTCACTCCATTGTTCTGCTGTGAATGACAACCTTCTTCATGTCTCTGCTGTCTTGCTAAATTACTTCCTCATCCCTCTTCTTTGTATCACATTATCTCTATCTCAGAGATAGCCCTTCCTTCTATACAACTTCAGATCACACATGGCCATCATGTGAAAATCTTTTTATGTTAACATTTCAAGTGTAGCTTTTACTGCCATTGATTTATACTCTTGGTGCTTTTTTCTGCAAGTTGCTGAGAAGTTGAATTTGATTTGCTTAGATATAAACTGATCAATGAAAGGTGGAAGACCGTAGGTGCATAGATCTTAGTAAGTGGGAAGAATGTGATACTGACATGCCATCGGCAGAAAGCAAAAATTTTGAAATCATGTTTAATGACTATTGAGTAAGGAAGACTCTTAAAATGAGGGTTAGGTTTGGGATATTTGAGATGGAATAAAAACAAGAAAATTTAAGGCATATTTTCTACTAGTTGATAGAATAAAACAAATATATGTTATTGTATTATTTATTTCTACTTAGTTATTCTCTCATGAACAATAAAACAATATAGCTTCATTTTTAATTATAACAAAAATCTATATGTGAACAGGAACCAGAGAAAGCACACAAACAGTATTGTTCATTTATTGTACACTGTTTACTGAGGCCAGATTTGCAGGTTCTATTTCTTCTCCACTGGGAACACAAGTAGATTTGTAATGTAAAATTAGAAACGGGGAATGTTTGCACTGAAAGAGACCTTAGAGAGCTTCTAATCTAATTTTTTCAATTTACAGATAAGGAAACTGAAACCCAGGGGGAGAAATTGAGTTCATTGAGATCACGGTTTAGTTAGTAGCCTAACTGAGAAAAGAACCCAAGATTCTTCTGTCCCAGGGCAATATTTCCCTCATATCATGCTGCCGCTCCTTCATCATAAGGGTCTAGGGTTTAACAACAAAAAAAGAAAATATACATTAAAAAAATAGAGTGTGCATTATTTGCCCCATGTTAAGTGCTTCTGTGTTCAGCTGCTACTCCTTTCTTTTTTATTTTGTTTTCTGTGTATTGGTTATATTTATATTTCCTTAGGCTTAAAGATTTATCATTCTAGGGATCTATGAAAGAAAGGGATGCTATCCTCTTATACTATTTTATCTGTCTTTTACAAAAGTATTATGTTCGATTCTATGCATTTCTGTTTCTTTGAAAGTGCTCTAAAAGACTGTCATTCACACTGTGATGAGATTCTTCTAGGCAGAAAACACACATTGCTCTTCAGTCTATGATAATCATAAATACTTGACTGACCATTGCTCCGATTGCAAGAATGCAAGTACGATTGTGTTCCCTTTTTAAAAATGTATATCTATGCATTGTAGTGTCACACTCTATATGCTCAATACTTCCCAATACCACTTACAAAATGATCCTTAACCCTTTTCTCCTCTTTTCATCGAGTATATGCATCAAGCATTTTTCACATGTGCCAGTTTCACTTCTTTATGATGTCACAGATAATTGTTTTGGCCTCAGGGAAAGAATGTGCTTTCTGCTGCAAATAATGGCTGTAGAACCGTCTGAGTAAAAAATGAACTAGTTGTGAAGTCTTTTTTTCTTTTTTTTTTTTGTCTTATCAATTATGGAAGAAAGAAACTTTCCTTAGCACAAGGAGAATACTAAAAATGTCAGATAAAATGATGGGAAATGAAGTTGAGGATAGGAACAGGTACAGTAAACAAGTTTAAAGGCAACAAGCTTTTTAATGAACAAGACAGAGAATATGTTAGCTACATTTATATTTTATCAGGCGAAATTATCTCTGCTCTTAAAATAAAAAGGAAAATTGCATTTTACTACATGGGAGAAAAGATGAGTTAAGTATATCACCTATGAAATCCATATTCATTTCTTCCTGGAGAAATAAATGTATTTGACTATTACAACAATGTGAATAACCAGAGACATTGCACATAATCAAAAGTTTATAAACTACCTGTCATGAGTATTTACACTCAAATAGATGAATTATTGTATTAGTCCACACTGCTGATAAATACATACCCAAGACTGGGCAATTTACAAAAGAATGAGGTTTAATAGACGTACAGTTCCATATGGCTGGAGAAGCCTCACAATCGTGGCAGAAGGCAAGGAGGAACAAGTCACGTCTTACATGGGTGGCAGCTGTCAAAGAGAGAAAGCTTGTGCAGGGAAACTCCCATTTTAAAAGCTATCAGATCTCGTGAGACTTATTCACTATCATGAGAAGAGCATGGGAAAGACACACCCCCATGACTCAATTATCTCCCACTGGGTTCCTCCCATAACACATGGCAATTTGGGGAGTTAAAATTCAAGATGAGATTTGGGTGGGGACACAGCCAAACTATATCAATCATAAACCACCTTGTTCTTTGAACAAAGAAAATCTAATGCATTTAATATTTCCAAACACTAGATTTATTTGAGGTCTTGTTTGTTTGTTTGTTTTTGTTATTGTTTGGTTTTTTGCTTTGGCACCAGGAAAACATGATTATTCTGTCCCATTCTCAGGGAAGATAGCAGTAATGCTGGATGCTTGATGTCTTTGTCATTTTCTGATTTTGCCATCAGAAGGAGGATGAGCAGACAGGAAAGGGCCATCTCCACCATTGCCCACCACCATTACATAAGTGGTAATTTTCTAAGATTCTTAAAATTTCAAAATATCTAAAACTTGCTATAAAAAACTACTTGACATTTAATTTGTAGGCAATTCCTATAAGCCAACGTTTGTTGAAGGTCTACTATGAGTCAACAATGTTAATATGTATTTAGCCTTCGCATATACAGAAATAGATAATAAGAGCTAGCATTTATTGTGCAATAATTGTTTACCAAGGTACTGGACCTATCTCTTATCTTCATGATGTCATTTGGCTCCTACAACCATCCTATGAGAAAGATAATATTATGAGTTCCATCGTATGGATGCAGAAATAGAGATTTAAGGAGTTAAGGTTATTTAATTAGTAAGCAGGTTTGACATGACAAATTTCTTTTCCCTCAGGTCTCTTTTGCCTGTCCTGAATTGATGTAAAGTCACTGGGGCAGGAATATTAGAAGACTAGTAGTTCCTAAAATCAGAATACTACCTGAGTCATCCTTTGCCACATTGAGAGAAAATTCTGGAAAGACATCTGGATTGGCTGAAATCCCCTTATAGTTATCCTGAATGAGGTCTTTAGGAATGAGAATTGTGTTCTCCAATCAAAGAGGAGTGCTCTTCACTTATCCCTATTTTACCTCAAGCTGCAATGGCTAATATGGCAACCACTAGCCTGGTAATGCAACTGAGCACTGGAAATGTGGTTAGTCTGGACTGAATGCATTACAAGTAGAAAATACATACTGGATTTTAAGACTTAATACTGGAAGAAGAATCTAAAATATCTTAGTAATAATTTTCATATTGATTACAGGTTGAAATAATAACATTTAATATATATTGAGCTACATGTATTATTAAAATTAATGTTGTCTTTTTAAAATAATTTTTTTTAAATGGCTACCTAAGAGTTTAAAATTATGTTTGTCTTCCTCCTTATGTTTCTATTATGTAGGGTGAATTTAAAGAGATTTCTTCTGAGACTTCTACCCTTAGAAGGAGATGGATTAAGCTATACTTCCTGTCTGTTCTTATTATGATTTTACCAGGAAATCTAAGATGTAGACTAGATTCTTCTGTTATAAGAATGTAAGCAGTCTTGTTATTTCCCATTGCTCATCTCGTAATATCCTGTTTGTTTATTTATTTGCTTTCCATCATTAGCTGTAAAATCCTCTCAGAAAAATATAATTTTAGAGTTTTATTTTAGAATAATATGCACAGGGTAGCTTGGAAAACTATGGCACCCCTTAACTGATGATGGCATGCAGGAAACACTACCTCAAAGTACCTTGGCATTTGGGAAACTCCTGCCCCAGCCATTTTTCCATTTCTTGCTGCCATAAAACCTAGAAAGATCATTCTCTGATCTTTCCTTCCCTTCTCCCCTGAAGATCTTCATGGGACAGGTGTTCAGTCCCGTATCTGAAGGAAGAAATATCAACAGCGATATCAAGAGGAATCTGGACACACAGGCCTCGCTAAGTTCCCCTCAGTCTATTACCATCAGATAATAACCTCTTATTCTCTTCTGCGTGCGTGTCCATAAAATACAGTTTTTCCTGTATCTTTACAGTAAAAAGACAGGTCTTCATTTCTGAAGTCTTTTATGTCATTTAAAATATATTAAATAATTTTTTTGTGGTTTTTTTTTTTCTTAATCTCTCTTTTGTTCCAGAAGTCTCAGCCACAAACTTTGTGATGAGTGAGGAAAAGATATGACTTTTTCTCCCCTTACCAGGCTTACAGCTAGGTAGCACGTCTAAATCTGATAGAGATATGGGGGCTGAATGTTGTGGTTCCAGGACATTATCATAAGTGGAATAACGAAGGCTGCAACAATTTCACAGTGAAATATTAACATTGAGATATTTAACACTGAAATAGCAATTGGTATTTGTCTCTCTCATTTCCTTCAACAGTGATTTGTGGCTCTCCTTAAAGAGGTCCTTCACATCCCTTGTAAGTTGTATTCCTAGGTATTTTATTCTCTTTGTAGAAATTGTGAATGGGAGTTCCCTCATGATTTGGCTCTCTGTTATTGGTGTATAGGAATGCTTGTGATTTTTGCATGTTGATTTTGTATTCTGAGACTTTGCTGAAGTTGCTTATCAGCCTAAGGAGATTTTAGGCTGAGATGATGGGGTTTTCTAAATATACACTCATGTCATCTGTAAACAAAGCCAATTTGACTTCCTCTTTTCCTAATTGAATACCCTTTTATCTCAAAGAGATTAAGAAAAAAAAAGCTTCTCTCATCATTAATTATTGCTCTGGATCCCATTGTAAGACTTATTTGAAAAGACTGGGATGAGGTTGGAAATGAGCGGAGAATCATTTTACAGTCAGTGTGAATGAGAGTCAAACATTTAGTAAAAGGTGAAGAGAGGTACAATATAAGCAAAAGTTTGAAGTGAAGTGTATTAACACTGCTATTGAAACAATGGGAAATGGTGGACTACCAGAAAGACAAAGGATGCTTTTAAAGGCACAAAAGACTTTAGTAAAAAGAATAAAAACACACAGGAAAGTTTCCTTTTGTTTCCATTAAAACTATTGGTAGCAAAGTAATTGGGTAGCACAGGTTAGACATCAGAGTTAAATTTCTGCCATCCACTTTCACTTGAAAGAGTCAAATTCAAAACAAAATTAACTGTTATTAAAAATATATGTTAACTAACAACCAAGTTCCTGTGTATAATAAAACGCCAATGCAAATTAAAGGCAAACCCATATCCATTGTAGGACAATCATGATTCCAAGTCATTACAACCTTTAAAATGTTTTCAGAATTATTAAAAAATAAATTATATTTAATAAAGTTAGAGATGTATTAATTAAATTCATCTTAAATGTAAATTAAAATCTTAAATGTATTTTAAGATTTTAGAAATCACCATTCCACATATGATAAAGTGATTATTTTTTAAATGACTGAGCATGTACAATGTGATAGATTCAATCAAGCAGGCTTCAAATTGAAAATACTTGTAATTAATATCAGATAATATGAAACAGACCATTTAAATAATAACAACTACTAATGCATTTAATTATTCACAAATATTGAATGAAACCCTATTACATTCCAAGCACTTTTAAAGTTCTGAAAATTTTGCCGTAAACACAATAGATAAAAATTCTTTATCTCATGAAGCTTGCATTCTAGTTGGTGGAAAGAGAACAGAATTAAAGTGAGTAAATTAATGATATATTATCAGTAGTGTTGAATGCTATGGGGAAAAATATCTGAAAAGGAGGATACAAATATCATAATGGGGCAGGGGTGACTGGCGTTTTAGTGAAGTGCTAAACGAAAAGGGAAATTCAGTTATGGAGGTATTCCAGGAGATGGGGTAAGAGACAGCAAATATCTGATCTAAGGACTCCAGGTTGGAAACAATGGAAAGATAACAGACAAAGGAAGTTATATTAATTACATATTTAAAGAGTCACTCTGGTTGCCTTAAGAATAGTTTGCAGGAGAAGTAATGGAAGAATCAGAGAGATCTATTAGTGGCTATTATAAGGAAAAATATGATGATGACTTGAGCCAGGGTAGTTGCATGGGAGAGTAGTGGATGTTGGAGTGATTCTGGGTCTCTAATGAAGGTAGAAACAACAGCAATTTTGTTGATGCATCTGACATAGGGTGTAATTGAAAGAGGTGTGAAGCATGCTTCCAAGTTTTTTGTCCTTAGCAATGGAATTGCTACACCTGAAATGCGAAATGATTTGAAAGAAACACATTTTGGGAAAGAGAAGGAAAGAATTTTGAACATGATTACTTGAAAATGCCTGTAGCCATAGAAATTGTGGTTGCTGGTTGAATATATGAGTCTGAAGATCAGAAGAGGGGTTCATACTGTAGATATAAGTTTGAAAATCACTGGTCATGGGAGATATTTAAAAGCATGGAACTAAACATTATCCAATCAAATGAAAGTAGATAGAAATGAGGAGTCCAGGGACTTAGCCAAAGTCTAGAGATAGAGGAGGTGAGAAGGAAGCATTCAAGGAGACTGAAGAGAATCATCATATGAGAAGAAATGAAACATAGAAGGTGAATTTCTGGCTGGCAAATCAATAAAATTTTCATTTTATTTCATTTACACAGGAATCAGTAACTAACTGCATAAAAGATTTCTGCTTAATTGGGTAAGATGAAAATTCTAAATTGATCACTGACATTGATTAGAACAGTTTGATGGCAGTAGAAGGCCAGATGCAATGAGTCTAAGGTATCAAGGAGGCACAAGAATAAAAGACAAGTACAGATAGAATAAACTGCTCATTTGAGGATCTTTGTTGTAAATATATGGAGGAGAGAGTGGGGCTGTAGCTACAAAGGAAGTGGATTCAATCATAATTTTTTAAGATGAGGGAAATATGCTTTTATGCTGTTAAGAAAGAGCCTGTGGGAAGTTGAAAACATCTGATGGAGGAAAAAGAAGGAGCAATTGCTGGGGCTCTGCAGCAGTCTCATGTGACAGAAGGACGGGTCCATACAAAATGGAAGGAGTTGATCTTTGCTAGTCATAGCTAGAAATAGCAAGACAGAAAGCAGCTTAGTGAGCACAGAGGTTGATAGGGGATGAAAGTGTTGGTGGCATGCTGTGCAACTTTCAACTCCGATTGCTTCTATTTTTCTCAGGAAAAGAGGAAGCAGAATCATCAGATGAAAGCAAGAATGAGAGATATGTGGAAGGTGAAGAGAAAAGAGAGAATAACACGGTCATCTAACTTAATGAAAAAAAGAGCTGACTGGGACTATAGTAGGATTGCTAGAAACCAAAAAGGCTATGAGCAAACATTGAAAGGGACTTTGGGCAGCAAGCCTGTGTGTTAATTTTCAGCTTTACTTCACTTCAAGGGAGTATAGAGTAATCTTCACCACAGCCCTATACATTGGGAAGGTACTATTGCCATCCTCATTATAGAGTTAAAGAAATGCAGAAACACAGAGAGATTAAGGAAATTACCTAAGACCGTGTACTTTGTAAGAGTTGGTCTCTGGATTCTAATTCATATACAGCTTGAACCACCTACCACTACGTTTGCAGTTCCCACAAATTACATATTCCATGAAATACACCAAATATCTGGCTAGGAAAACTAGGTTATATTAGTGCCATTTCTAAGATGTGGAACCCAGGAAGGGTAGGATTCAAGCATGAGAACAAAGGAACTAGGCAATCATTAAAATTTTGTACTTGTGTAGTGTAATACGGGTCTGCGAATTTTCCAGAAATAGAGTATGTTCTTGGCTGTCACGATGTTCATATTTTAGTAGAGAAACAAGCAATAAAACAATCACAAGCTACCATGGTATGTGCTATATTTGATATCTAATGGAACTACAGAGGAGGAAGTGTTAAATATTCTTGGGATAGGTGGGAAGAAAAGGTGTCAATGAACACTTTCCAGATGGTACGATGGTTAGGCATATTCTTGAAGAATAAATGCAAAGTCCTCAGGCAAAGAACAGCGTGTACAAAACCCTGACAAAAGTATCCTTTGCAGAGACCTAAAGTTGCTCCATCTGGGAGGAATGGTGAAAGTATGGAGTGATTACATGGGAAAGTTGTGCTGGCAACAGCTGGAGAGCTATTTAAAAATCAGAGGGAGAGGAATGGTTTGAGAAGTTTTCTATTTTACGAAGAAAATGCTGGACTCAATTTGGAGGCTATATTGGAAAGGGAGTGGGAGAGAATATTTAAGGCAAAGAGATCATTTTAGTGCTTATTAGTAATGGAGTGAAGCAGAAATCGTGTAAATGCAGAAGAGATGAATTCCTAAGAGAAATCTCTTGAAATTGTATTTCATTTTTTACCACATTGCTGGCATCATCCCATTCTTGATATGTTTAAGTATTAAAAAAAAAAACACACAACAAACCTATATTGTCAAAATTTTAATGACTAAAAGAAAAAGTAATTATTTACCAATAATTAATAAACTAACCTGTACCAAATCCTTCTATCAAAACATTGTAAGTGATATAGTTAGCAATTTCATTTTGAAGACTTAACTGATGTAGAAATTTGGTACATATAGAATACATATTTTTGCAAACTTTTAAAAGTCCCAAAAGAACTCAAATATACTAAATCTTTTTTGAATTAAGGCAGATATAATGAATAATTACCTACTGTATGTTTAAGAGAGAATAACAACAATGGCATCTTACTTTCAGATAAAGACAATAGAATATTTCATGTATTTATATTTACTATCTCTACCTGAAATTAAAACATAAAATTGCTATTGACTAATAAGGTAAAAGTTAAAAAATGAGTTTTGAAAGGTCTAGAAATCCCAAACTATCTCCATTTTATTCTCCATTTTATCATGTAAAGCTGCCTAAGATTTTCTTCATTAAAATTCTCTTCATCGGCCGGGCGCGGTGGCTGACGCCTGTAATCCCAGCACTTTGGGAGGCCAAGACGGGCAGATCACGAGGTCAGGAGATCGAGACCATCCTGTCTAACATGGTGAAACCCCGTCTTTACTAAAAACTACAAAAAAACTAGCCGGGCGAGGTGGCGGCGCCTGTAGTTCCAGCTACTTGGGAGGCTGAGGCAGGAGAATGGCGGGAACCTGGGAGGCGGAGCTTGCAGTGAGCCAAGATGGCGCTACTCACTCGGGCGACAGAGCGAGACTCCGTCTCAAAAAAAAAAAAAAAAAAAAAAAAAATTTCTCTTCATGTGGTTATTTGAGCTAGTGCTCATTCACTTTGAGTATGAAATAGCTTATATAGAATTCTCCCCTTTATATAAAGTTGAGATGAAAAATACTTAGGGGAGAAATAAAAGAACTTTGGAAAATAAACTAGGTAAAGAAGACATGGACATTTCAAATCATGATTAACCCTAAGAGACAGCAAACCCCTTCTCCTAGTCATCCGCTGGCTGCCTCAGAGATGAACATCAGGAAGCAAGGAGGTGCCTAAGGCAAATTTATCTGTCTAGAATCTGGCCTAACTAGCATCTTTTTCATTTGGTCCTTTGTGCCCATTTCAAATTGAAAACTACTTAATTTATTTAAACTGGAAAGTCCCACACGATCTCATTTACTCCCAAATTAAAAAATCCATAATCAGATAGCATTCCCCAGATCTACAAAGGAAGCTAGTCCTTGAGCTAATCATATGTTGCCAGCCATTGTAAAAAGTCACAAGCTGACAACCTGCACAGCATTGCCACTCAGGAAACCTCCAAAATACCAAAAAAGAAAGCCTATGTGTTGGCGTGAATTTATTAAATCAGAAGCCAAGCTATTTCTCTTGAATTAGAGGTATGGAACTGCAAATTGACAGTCCCTAAGGGGAGGATGAATAGCCCAAGTTCACAGCAATAGTTAAAATTGCCTCATACAATACAATTCAGTTCCTTCCTCCAAAAAGCTGAATTCTTAAAATCTCATTTAACCACCTTAACTTTCATTCTGAAAGTGGTGTTTGCTCAGTAAATGAAAGTTAAAATTGAGCAGTTGTACCTCGTGCTTCTTCTTTTTTTTTTTTTTTTTTTTTGGAGTTTGATTATAGTTTGTAATAATCTAAGGACTAGAAGTCACGATTTTAAAAAGAGAAAGAGGGAGGGAAAAAAGTGCACTGTACATGCTGGTCAGTTTTCCCTTTGGAAATAACTGAGCTTATTCTGTGTCAAAGTCTATCTATCCATGATGTTATTTTTAAACCTTGAAGAAGGAGGAAACTGATTGATCTTAAACGATTTCTAAAAACCTATTTTTCCCCCATACTTTGCCCATTATAAGCCACAGGGATCAACCTGCCCCCTGCTGATAAACTCCATAGTTTGAAAACACTAATCAAACAAGATAGTGAAATGATCAAAGTGTAGTAGTCTGATTCCTCCATTCAGTGTACGACACATCTAAGAACTGAAGGAGAGCAGGAGATTTCAAATAAAGACTAAAAGAAGTCTTTTAAAGCATTTCTTTTGTACTTGAAAATTTGTTCATTTTGAGCAAAAAAAAAAAAAACCAGGAGAGCTAAAAGCCTAATAAATTCCTTTGATCTGGACATGGCAAGTTCTTAAAGAGAAAGTCCAAAAGGTTGCAGACAATCTGCTGTTCTCTGAAAATTCAAATCCAGCAAACCAACACTGCACTGTTCTACTGCCTCCTCCCTGCCACTGACAACATAATATATATTCTATCCATTTAGGACGAATGGAAACTACTAGAAATGATTGAAGTAAGACCTCAACATACTCAAATACTTTCACAAAAATACAGAAATCTCTAACGCTTTTGCGGTTCCAGAGCGAGTGCATCTCACTGAGAGCCTGTCCTAGAAACATTCACATGAGTCACTGGGATCATTTAGTACAAATGGAGAAAATCAATGAGCAGGTATCTAAACCTCAAACATTCACTGGCAGCTAGTTGACAATTTACATTTGTGAATTCTTAGGTTTTAAAGTAATAAAGAAGGTATTGGACAAATGGGTGTATTCAAGTTCATAAGAAGACATTTTAATTCATTTTTTCAAAAACTGAAGTCCAGTGCTGGCTAAATACATCCACAGCTGGATAGGGTGCACAGTTTGTGCTCAAGTTTAAGTTATTGCAACTCAGGGTGTGGCCTACACAGGAGCTTCAATAGTTCCATCTTGGAACTTGTTAGAAATACTGAATCTTAGAGCACTCCCACGTGTACTTAACCATAATATGCATTTTAACAAGATCCTGGGTAACACATATGTGCATTAAGCCCTGAACAACGCTTCTGAGAGCTGTCACAAATTTAATTTCTAATCCACATGTTGAATTTATTAGTAAAAATAAATGCTATACAAGGATTTATAGAGAGCTTTATCTCGAATTCTGAATGAAAGGAGACCAGAAAATGAAAATTTCTAATAGCCTGCTTTCCTGAAGCAATGTCCTGTTTTGTATTTTTGCAGATTACTCTGTGTGTGTATATAATTCTGCATTATTTTTTGGTTTGCTTCTTTTTTCTTTTAGTTAAATTAACTTTAACCCAGTACTTTATTGGAATGTTTCCTTTTATAAAGTTTTTGATATAAGGGATAAAAAGATGACTAACACAGAGTCTGCATCTTCAAGTTTACAAAATATCTGCAGGAGACTGAATAAACAGCAATTCAAAACAAATATATAGTTGTTTTCCAGTATATCAGGTAGCAGAAATTATGATATTAAAAGAAAGAAAAAGGAAAAACTATAGTAGACATGTTCTGGTAAGCCAGAATGCCTTTGTTGAGGAAAACACCACTTTCGATAAATGAAGTTATGATGAGGCTGTCAATTATATCCTCCTGAGTGTAAGACACAGGCAGGAAAACCAAAGAACCATATCCTCCACGGTGCTTGTGCTAAACCTCGGAAAGGGCTTCAGGAGAGTTTTCAAAAATTTGTTGTTGTTATTATTATTATTATTTAGAGACAGAGTCTCACTCTGTTGCCCAGGCTGAAGTGCAGTGGTGCATTTATAGCTCACTGCAGCCGCAAGCTCCTGGCCTCCATTGATCTTCCTGCCACAGCCTCCCAAGTAGCTGGGACTACAGGTGCACACCACTGCGCCTGGCTAATTTCTTTATTTATTTTTTTTTTTTCTGGAGATAGAGTCTCACTACATTGCCCAAGCTGGTCTCAATCTCCTGGCATTAAGTGATTCTCCTGCCTCAGTCTCTCAAAGCACTGGGATTAGAGGTGGGTGCTACCATGTCCAGGTTGATCCAATAGAGTTTGTGTGCTGTAAGAAACTTCTGTGCTATAAGAACACTAACAGAAATCAAAGTTTTTGTTTTGTTCTGTTTTGTTTTTTACTGGAAATTTCAGAAAGATGTTAATCAAGAACACACACACGTAAACAAACATATGCATACATATATATATACATATATCCAATATATTTATAAAGGAATTGGTAGATGGATACATAGAAGGTAAGTAGACTAGATAGATAGATAGATAGATAGATAGATAGATAGATAGATAATCTTATAAATATGTTGTATTAGTTTGCTAGGGCTGCCATAACAAAGGAGTACACACTGGGTGGCTTATAAAAGTAAATGTATTGCCTTAGAGTTCTAGAGATTAGACGTCCTAGATCAAGGTATCAGGCAAAGTTAGTTCCTTCTGAATGAAGTGAAGAAAAACCCGTTTCCTGTCTCTCTTTTGGCCTCTGGTGGTTTCCTGGCAGTATTTGACATTCCTTGGATTATAGATCTCTTCCTTCATCTTCACATGGCATTCTCCCTGGGTTTATGTCTTGGTGTCCAAATTTCCCTTTTGTGGAAGAATATTGATCATGCTGAATTAGACGCCCACTGTACTTTTGAACGGTTGCTTCCTGTGTGAATGTAATGTGCTCTGTCTCTTCCTACTTGTATCCAAACCACATATCTTAACTAAATCAATCACTCTAAATTGAAATTCTCATCTGTTCATGGCTCAGCTCAAGAATTTTCAATGAATCCCCATTGCCTAATAAAGTAAATCCAAACCAAACACATACGAATTAGAGATATACAATATGGCATCAATTAGTGTGTTCAATCTGGTCTTCCAATTCATTTAACTCCAGTATGATCTTACCTTCACTAATTACATCTGCAATTACACTGTTTCCAAATAAAGCCACTTTCTGAGGTACTAGGGATTAGGACTTGAACATATGAATTTTAGAGGATACAATTTAACTCAAAACATGTATATATATACACATATAAACACACACAGATATATATATCTGTATAGACATATATGTGTGTATATATACATATGTATATGGCTCTGAAAAGAAATGTATACAAATAATTGTTGCTACAAGTATTTATTTGTAATAATGAAAATATGCATCTACATATACATGAATAAAAGTTCACATAATAAAGCCAATTAGAAACACAAAGATATGTGGAGAAACAATTCTAATGATATCATTTGAGACAGAAACATTACATTCCCTGTTTCCTCATGGTAATTTGACTACGATTTCTGTGACGTATAACTAGAAGATCAATGACTATTATGAGAACTAACATTTACTGAGAACCCTTTAATAAGAATATGCCGTGGCCTCTCTTAAATGTATTACTTAATTTAATCCTTAGAATTCCTCTACAACATGCATATTATTACTTAATTTAATCAAAAAGAAAACCAAAGCTGAAAACTCAAATAAGTGAAAATAATTATTCACATCTGGGTTTAAATCTGATCGCTTTTTGAGTTATCCATATCTGTATCATCTTGAAGAGCACACATAAAAACCAACATTTGCTACTAAGGATCCAAAGAAGGGTAGAGAAATACAGCTAGCTAAAAGTTTAGAAAAGGCCTCGTGGAGATGGCTTGAATCTAAGTGGGGAGAAAGTGGCAGAATTTCAAAACACCTAGAATATTTCAGGAAAATGGGATTGCATGATAAATGGTTTGACAGTCCTAAAATCTGGACATATTTAGAAGTAGTGTAATGACGTTTGAATAGGATATGGGAGATAGAATTGGAAGACCAGACTAGATAGACTAATTGATACCATGTTGTGTATCTCTAATTCCTATGTGCTCAGTTTGAATTTAATTTATTAGGCAATGGGGATTCATTGAAAATCCTTGATCTGACTCATGAGCTGATGAGAATTTCAGTATAGAGTGACTGATTTAGTAAAGATATTTGTTTTGGATACAAGTAGGAAGAGATAGAGCACAGTACACTCACATAAGAAGCAATTCTAATAGTCTGAATATTTTTCTTGAATGTATATTAAATGTTTTCTTGAATGTATTTATTAATTTATAGTTGTTATTATCACTATTATTACTTCGGAGACGGAATCTCACCCTGTAACCCAGACTGGAGTGCAACGGTACAATCTCAGCTCACTGCAACCTCCGCCTCTCAGGTTTAAGTGATTCTCCTGCCTCAGCCTCCTGAGTAGTTGCGATTACCAGTGCACGACACCATGCCTGGATACTTTTTTGTATATTTAGTAGAGACGGGGTTTCACCATGTTGGCCAGGCTGGTCTCAAACTCCTGACCTCATGATCTGCCCGCCTCAACCTCCCAAAGTGCTGGGATTACAGGCATGAGCCACTGCGCCCGGCCTTTCTTAAATATTTTAAAGCTATATAAGCTCTTAACAAGCTATAATAATTTCTAGGTAAATTGATTTATGAGAGTTTTATTTATTTAACTTTTATTATTTATAATTTTTAAAATATCAAAAATGTTCAAACCACAGTAAAGAAACTGAAATAATTAAACTAAAAAACAAGAATTAAAAAAGTTAGGATCATAGCTTTTTGTAAAAACAGAAAACATGTAATTTTTACCTGATACTTCATTCACTCCACTGTAGGAAGTATGAGAAGTATCAGAAGATCAAAGCTCCAAGATGTGACAGGGAACGGAGTAGGGAAACCAGAGCTTAAATTAGGATAGTGACGAAAAGAATACAAAAAAAAAAAGAGGAACTTTTGGAGCAAAATTCAGGAGGCTTCTGCTCCATGAGGAAGACGACCTCACGCAGCGGTTCTCAAAAGGAGGTCCTTGGACCAGCTGCAACAGCATTTAAGTGAGAAATTGTTGGACATGCGTGCTATTGAATTCTATCTCAAACCTACTAAGAAACTTGGGGAATGGGGCCCAAGAAACTGTGTTTTAACAATCACCTTTCTGGTGATTCTGATGCCTTTTAGAGTTTGAGAGTTACTAGTCTGCTGGGTTTGGGTTTGAATGTATGATTCTTTCACTAACTGTGTGCTTTTAGGCAGGTCATTAATATTAGGTAAGCTTCAAATTCTCCATCTGTACAAGAATTCTCACTCAACGTGGTGATGTGAGGACTTCAACAAATCGTACGTGCAAAGTTTTAGTACAGTGCCTACCAGATAGGAAACACCTAACAATGATGGCTTTTTTATTAAGAAGTGATGTTTACGTTAAGATGGCTCAAGTTAAAAAATTACCAGTGTGTGCCTGGTGTGGTGGCTCATGCCTGTAATTCCAGCACTTTGGGAGGCCGAGGCGAGTGGATCACAAGGTCAGGAGTTCGAGACCAGCCTGGCCAACATGATGAAACCGCATCTCTACTAAAAATACGAAAAATAGTTGGGCGTGGTGGCAGGTGCCTGTAGTCCAGCTACTCGGATTCAAGAGGCCGAATCAGGAGAATCACTTGAACCTGGGAAGTAGAGATTGCAGTAAGCCAAGAGCACACCACTGCACTCCAGCCTGGGTGACACAGTGAGACTATCTCAAAAAAAAACAATAACCAAGGTGGATTCCTGGTTCTCATTTTGTGTTATTAGAAACTTGGTGGTTTTAGCAAAGCATGCCAAAATGAAATAGGATACTCCAAAATAAAGCATAAGAATTCTTATAATTTTTTGATTCCTAGTCTCAGTAACAGTGTGACCTTGGGCCACTTTGTTAACTGATTTAATTCCCAATTTTTTCAACCATAAAATGCTAGGAATTAACTTAATGGTGTCTAAGATTTTTTCCAACTCTACAATTCATGATTATCTTTCATTTATCACTAAAGCTATCAATCAATTAACAATTAAGTTTAAAGTATTGTGGTCAATGATGTAGAGAATACAAGAATTATAAAATACATGACCCAAGTTGTCACAACTAGACTTGGATTATGCACACAAAAAATTCACCAACCTTAAAGGCAGCATGTGGTGTTTCAAGGGAGTGTCAAAAAACATGCATGGGGAAAAAGAACAATTAGAGGCTATTCAATTTTAAATTCATGGGCACTAACATTAAGTGGGTTGTTATTCCTACACAGAATTTTTACATTTCTCTAGGACATTTTACTATTGCCTCAATGACTCTCTGGATCTTCTACTCACTATCGAACCTCTATCACTTATTTTATTCTTTCCTGGCTGACAATCATGCTTCTTAATTTCGCTGAGGAAAGGGTACACTCAGATAAACTTCTGCAAGCTTTCATCAATGTACCTACTGAACCTTCTACCCATGTATGCTGCCTTCCCTTCTGTTAAAATCATGGCCTAAATGAACCCTGCATACTTTTTCCTAAGCCCTGTGTTCCTCTTACGCACTAGTTCCCATCCCCTCTTCCGTACTCAATGACATCATTCCAATAATGGTAACTTTTTACTATGACATTTTCTCCCTCTGCTGGATATACCCATTCAGCATACAACCATGTTCCTCTTTTTTCTCTGTTGATAAATACCTCTCTTGACCTATTTTTCTCTCCAGTGAACACCCAGTGCCTCTGCTCCCATTTACTGCAAATGCCTCAAAATAATTACTTAACCCGTCTTCAGTTTATCCACTCCCATTCTCTTCGGCTCACTCCAGTCAGGGATGCGGTGCCCATAGATCCACTGAACTGCTCTTGTCAAGGCCATCAGTGGCTTTCAGATTGATAAATCCGATGGTCAATTCACAGTCCACATCTTACGTTTGACATCATCCATCACTCCCTTATGTTTGAAACACTTTCTTCATTTGGCTTTTTAAACTAGTGACTCCTGATTTTCCTTCTAAGTTACCGGTTGCCCTTTTTTCTCTGTCAACAAATATCTCTCTTGACCTATTTTTCCCTGTTTGCTGGATTAGCTTCATTTTGTAAGTCTCCTAAAACTGTGGTGTTTCAGTACTTGTACAGCTTCTCTATTGAAAATCACTCCCTAGGTGATGCCGTATACTCCCATAAATTTAAACTCCATCTATATTCTGATTCTTTCCAAATTTATATCTCCAGTAATGACCCATTCCCTGAACTTCCGACTTATATATTCAACATCTTCATTTGGATATTTAAAAAATATCGTAAAACAAATTTAAATTGTAAAAAGCTCTTGACCATTCTCCTCTGACAAATATGCTTCTCCTACAGTCTTCTCCTTCTCAGAAAAGAAACAATCACTATGTTCCTATTACTTAAGCTAAAAACCTTGGGGTCCTTTTATATTCCTCTTACTCACTCTCATACAACAGCCAAGCCATTAACTAATCCTGTCAATGTTACTTTAGAAATATACCTAGAAGTGTTCCATATTTTACTTGTCCACTGCTGCTGCCTTTATCTAGGATGCTATCACCTGTCATCTGCTTATTTCAGTCACCTTTTTATTGGTCTTCCTACCTCTACTCTCTGTTTAAATCCCTCCTATGGCTCCCCACCTTGTCACAGTAAAAGCCAGCAACATACATAATTATCCTAATATTCTCATTCTTTGCTACCCAAAGTGTGACTCCCCAAACAACAATGTGAATGCCGCATTGTTAAACATGCAGAATCTCAGGCACATCCCAGACCTTCTGAATTTAAATCTGCATTTTTAAAGATTTCCAAGTTAGGCCAGGTGCGCTTGCTCACCCCTGTAATCCCAGCACTTCGGGAGGCCAAGGCAGGTGGATCATGAGGTCAGGAGTTGGAGACCAGCCTGACCAACATGGTGAAACCCCGTCTCTACCAAAAATACAAAAATTAGCTGTGCGTGGTGGCATGAGCCTGTAATTCCAGCTACTCAGGAGGCTAAGGCAGGAGAATTGCTTGAACCCGGGAGGTGGAGCTTGCAGTGAGCTGATATCGTGTCATTGCACTCCAGCTTGGGCAACAGAGCGAGACTCTGTCTCAAAAAAAAAAAAAAAAAAAAAAAGATTTTCAGGTTATTTATATGCACATTGGCATTTGGGTAATACTGTCGTAAATAATCTTTCCACCACTCTTCACTCTGGCTTCATTTTCCATTTCTTTCCCCCATCACACATTCTGTTCCAGACACTAATCTCTTTGCTATTCCACGACCATGTTAAGAACTATATATTTGTTGTTGGCATAGAAGTGAGCATCTCAGTCCAAAAGGCAAGGAGGAAGTGAATCCTGCCAACAATTACTACAAGTGAGAGTAGAAGCAGATTGTTTCCAAGTCACGCATTGAGATGACTGTACCTGATCAAACCTCTTAATTTTAGCTTTGTCTGATACTGTGAATTACAGGACCCAGCTAAGGTGAGCCTAAAATTTTTAATCCAAAATTTTGGATTTTAATCCAAAATTTTTAATCCACTTCATATCATGTGTATGCATTGTTTTAAGTCATTGAGTTTTGGGGTAATTTGTTATGATGCCAGGTAACTAATGCAGATATCACATGCTAACCCCTGCTTCTGGAAGGCTCATGGCCCAACCAATTAATATCATTTTTTCATTATTTAATAAGAGCATGGTGTAAAGGAAGCATCCACTGCCTCTCCTGGCTCTCAAGATACTAATCCTTCAATTGGGTCAATGAGAATGACATCTTAAGTCATTAAAAATAAGTTTAGTTGGCCGGGCGCGGGGGCTCATGCCTATAATCCCAGCACTTTGGGAGGCCAAGGTGGGTGGATCACGAGGTCAGGAGATCGAGACCATCCTGGCTAACATGGTGAAACTGCGTCTCTACTAAAAATACAAAAAAAAAAAAAAAAATTGCCGCGCGTAGTGGCGGGCGCCTGTAGTCCCAGCTACTCGGGAGGCTGAGGCAGGAGAATGGTGTGAACCTGGGAGACGGAGCTTGCAGTGAGCCGAGATCGCAGCACTGCCCTCCAGCCTGGGCGACAGACTGAGACTCCGTCTAAAAAAAAAAAAAAAATTAAGTTTAGTCAATAGATTAACATAACCAAGTGCTAAGAATATGTATTGTAAACCAAGAATGTAGTCAGAGTTTGGAAAGCAAGAATAAAGAGGTTTGGGAAATATATCCTACATTAGCATGACCTGAATTAGTGAGATTATACAGAAATTTATATAACCTCCGAAGAAGATAAAACAATCAAAAATATTTTATTGTAATCTCTTTTCAGTTTCTTTGTTATATCAGAAATCATGATTTGTCTTTTTACATCTGTCTCTTTGAGTCTTATTGGAGCAGTCTTTATTTACTTCTTAAAAATTATTTCTATCATGCTTCTCTTTTGTAAAATTCCTTCTTGTTAACTGACCATGTCTTCATATTGCCCAGAGTATAAAATATACAAGTAAACCAACTGTTATAAAATCCTTTGGAGCTGGAAAAACTGAATGGGTGGAGTACCAATCCACAAAGACAACACTAATTTGCAACTTGCTTGCTTCCTTGTAATTGCTCTTGTTAAGTGACCTTTAATTTGACCTACAACATCAACAGACTCAAGAATAGCAATGGAATATTAATGCTGACATCCAGTTCAACATAAAATGTTTATTGAATTTTTCAGAATGTATCATATTAATTCTTATTTGAATTTTTGAAATAAATTAAATAATTCCATACTCAAGCTATGGCAGTTTATGCAAGATAAATTTTATTTATGTTGTAGCCCTGAGGAAATGTATTAAAAGAAATTGTTTCACACTTCATTGGTTAAAGTTGTTCAACCCATGAACCTTGACCTAGGTGGACCACATTCAGTACATTTTTGGGGGTGCGGAAAATGGGAGAAATGAATGTGTAATTTGAAGCCGATTTGAATCAATCCAGCAGCATACATTTTGTGCATCTAGTATGCAAATAACTGCTGCAAGAGTAGGGTTTACAAAGAAGTATATAATGTGGCCATTTAGAAGGCATCCTTCTTTTGAAAATTAACATTTATGGTGCTTTATAAATTTAAACAAAATACATATTCATTAAGTCCCAGGAAGAAAATAAATCACCTGTAATGATATCATTTAGATTAGAGTACTGGTTCTCAAACTTGAGTGTTCAACATAATCACCTGGAGGGCTCATGGGCTTATTAAAACTCAGATTGTTGGGCCCCACTCCCAGAGTTCCTGATTCAATAGAAATAATTTGTTTTTCTAACAAGTTCCCGGGTTATACTGATGCTGCATGTTTACACTTTGAGAACCACTGTTGTAGAAAAATCAGATTTAGCATGTTGGTATTCTCTTTGGAGGTATTTATTTTTTACTTTTTCTTTTCCTGATCACTTACAATATTATATCTGTATACAAACACTCACTAACACATAGTTACACACACTTTCAGTATCCTTTGTAAATGCTGTTTTGAAACTAATTTTTCACTTAATATGATATCAAAAACCTTCCCCATGTCAGTACTTTGTATTTGCTTGTCTTTTAAAACACAATTATTATTAAAGCCTGTTCAAAAAGAGATTTTTATCTACTCACAACATTGGTCACAAAAGCGTTTCTCCTTACTTCCCCACCAGTGTAATGGGTAATAGAAAGATCTCAACCTCAGGAGGAAATTTTCAGAAGGCTTCACTTTTTGTGGCTCGGCAAAGAAGAGCTGCAGGCTGAGAGCGTAGCGTTCTCCCATATCCAGAACATTCACTTAACTGAACATCATGATTTTTGGAGATAAACTATGTAGCCACAAAAAAATAACCACCTTAAAGAGCAGAATATGAGAATCCCAATTTAATTACACAGAATTCATAGAGAAAGATGAGGGGAAATGAAGAGGTTTCACAGAGGTCTAAGTGATGCCTATATAATGGCTATTGATTGCTTCCTTGCTCTTATTATCCTCACTTTTCACTAATCCTCTTCCACACACTTCCTCTCGCACAGATCTGGTTGTCCATTGTATAATGTGATACACCCTCTTCTCGCCATAGTTGACCAGTTCCTGACCAAATGAAAACTAATTTGTAATTGGACTGAGCCAATGAAATCAAGACTCAAACCACGAGACACAAAGCATGAGTGCGTTCATAGCTAAGTTACACCAATGGCTGAACTCAAGACTGCAGAATCAGGATCTCCTTTGTCGTTTAAGAGAAGTCCTGGTGCCTTCATTGTTAAGCCTTTCCTTTAATTCCTTGAGATCTACAATCTCATAAATCTGCTTTCTCTTAAGGTGGTAACTTAACTACATTTCTGATTTTTGTAACTAAAGGTACCATAAGACAGTGATATTACAGCTCTCTGGGTTAGAGAAGGTAACACTAAGTGCTTCTTGATTTTAGAAGATGTTTCTTTTATCGATTTCAAAACATGAGAGTTAGAACTTTTTGGGAAACAGAATTTAAGATAAAAATTCAAAAGCAATGCATATCTCAGTCATATTTTGTGGCTGTTTAAGTTTTCTATTCTATAAAATAATTAATTTAAGGGATGTCCTACATAAATATTTTGCTAAACAATAAGCATATTTAGTTATTGACTCAAAATGAATAAACAAAATAAACTCTTAAGAAAAACAGAAGTGGTTTCATTAGAAAGCAATGACATTGAAATGGCCATTGTAATAAAAATGAAGTTAATCTCTTCTCTTAAGAGTCTGTGAAGTGTTCTAAATTCAGATAACTCTTTTTACAAAGTATTCATCATCCTGTTTTTGTTATTGCTTTAAAATAGAAATTTATTTTAAATGGTCTCAATTTCCATAGAAAAGGATATTATATTGTAAAAGTAATTTCTTCACCCAGCCTGGTTAACTTCTCTTTCTAAATAGAGCACTAGAGGAATTTACAAAAACACAAATCACCAAAATAATAACTTATTTCTTTCTTTTTACATGACATTAAATCCACTGTGGGAGGAAAAGAACAAAGGAGAAGTATTTTGATGAATCTGAATTTATGAGCAAAAATATAAAAACCAAAACGCCTATTTTGACAGATGATTCATTTTCATGAATATTACATGGCTTTCAAAAAAGCTAAATTCAAAAATGCATCAAAAGAAAAGATGTTAACACTCTTGTAATGTGTGTAAAACTAAGCCATCCAGGTGAAATCTCAGTAATGGAGAAAAACTTTCAGTAATTATTGAATTTCTTCTTAGATGGACTATAACATTAATCTACACAAATTTCTTTAATGTCATTCCTATAAAATTTCCTTTGGATTAAATATAATTGAATGGAGTTATATGCCCCACATAATAAATGATTTTAAACATTTAAGAGAGGCATATATAATCAGAGTTAAAGACGCCATAGCTTTAAACCATTATTTCAGTTACCACATTGCAGTTAAACATATTACTATTATTTCTTATTTCCTTTGCATTGCATTAAAACCTTTCTGGTTCCCAGGTGGGAGGGGGCGTGGGGAACCTTCAAGAACAAATTAAAATTGCTACGTAAATGAAGTAAATACTAATGACAACATTCAGCTGCTCAAAGACAAGAGGACAATTAAAACATCAAAATAGTGTCTACTTAAATATTATTTTAATAATCACCATTTATTTGACAAACTAGCATAACCTGTGTACTGCCTTGTGATAACGGTAAGACATTAAATAGAAAAAAAAAAATGTGTCATATCAATGAAACTAATTGAAAGTGAAGAGATGGAAAATTTTAATTAACTTTGTGAACTGGCTTTGTCTCTGTCAATTACCTAAATTACACCATAGAAACATGGGCAAAAATCTGTATTCAAGTTTAGACCAAAGTGTTCTGAAACAGTTTTTTAATGGGCAAGATGTAAGTCATTTCAGTTGCACATAAAAGAAAGAAAGAAAATTAATAAAAATGCAGAATAAATGGAGGAAACATATGTGGGATACATGGAAATGATAGAAGGAGACTGAATCAAACCCAAAAAGGATCTAGTGATACATAAACACTAATCAACTGAGTGGCAAGTCAATTCCTCTCTTTTGTTGTCTAGAGAAATATGAATCACAGTTGATATGCAATTACTGAATGGATATCTACATGGCTTTGTAGTTTCATTTTTTAATAAGTGGGAGGGGTCACAAAAATATTTGACTAAAATTAGCAATCCTAATACATTTATAAAATACAATTGCATCTAAAATATTTTTTGTCTTTTGTTCTATGTGGGGATATAGTACAGATTATATTTAAGTGAATTTTTCTAAATGTCAATTTTAAAAAAGCATCATTTATAAAGTGTGTCTTCAAATATTAAAAATCGCAAAAACACTCTCCATGCAAAAAAATTTCACAAGTCTCTAAAACAGATTAACTTTAGTGTGTATTGTAGTCTGAGGGTATAAGGGTTGTCCTCTATCTTAAATATTTTTTAAAACTTCCTTTATCTTAAAAATGTTTTAAAACTTCTAAGTATATTGCACAAATATATATGTTCCACAAAACTCCTGGCATCTAGTATAAATGAGACAACATTCTAGGTGTAAGAAAAAAAATACAATTAAAAACTTAAGCTAAAAGGAAGGCTCTGTGTTTATCTATATTTGAGGATTGCAAAATGGTTTCATTTTCCATACTAAACCCAAATTATATACCATGGCTAAGTGGTATAAATTTGAATAAATATTACAAGTTTTGGCAAGAAAAAGTACATGACAAATTAATTATCTGTATCTTTCATGGGTGCTTGGTAAAGGGCAGTGTTTTGGGAATTTGGTCCCTCATCTTTCCCAACACTGATCTAATTAAATTCCTCTAATATTATAGATGATGAGACCAAAGCTTAACTTGTTGAAATGCCTAAGATTACAAATCCAAGTTATGTTCAAAGAATTGCTAGAATAGAGAGTTTTTAATTTCCATAGAAAATCAAATAATATATTATAAACAAAAACACCTTGTGTGTCTTTAGAAGACATGGGATGTTTTACCACAGGTCAAGGATATAAAGACAGTCCAAAGAATTCATTTATTTATTGCCCTGTGTTAATTAGTGACAAAATGGATTAGATAGATCAACAAGGCATACTGGCAGCTAATAAAAAAAGATATTAAAATGTTTTATTTCCCAGCTTTAAATCTGGCCTAGTTTTCGAGTATAAGTCAAAAATAGACCACCTCTATGCTGCGATTTGAGGAGTAACCAGAAGGACTACTATTCCAAATAACTTCCCTCTGCAATATGTCATCGTGCCTAAAATGTTATTCCTTTCTTTGGGTCCTCAAGATTTTTTTATGGTTTATTTACAGTGTTCCGTTTTAAAATGCAAATATACTTGAGAAACAACTTTCCTCTAAAATCAGTTGATACAGTGATGAGAAGTGGTGTGATTGTATGAAACCGTGAAAGCAAACTACCTGATTCACAGTTTTGTTCTATTGCTCCAGAATACTTCTTTTTAGAGAAAATCACCTTGTCAGAAACCTGAAGTCAGTTTCTGTGCTCCTAGTTGACTGTTGACCTCATTCATTAACTACTTACCAGTAAACCAAGTTTTGAGGATTTTCAGAATGTGCCTTTGAATAAATCATACGAACATAAAAATTTATTGTGGAATGATTATCTGGTATTTACTGGATTGACATGTCTATAACAATTGTAAAACTAAGCACCCAATCATCTAGGAAACAGGTCAGGGTGAAGTCAGTTGCTATGGAAGCTTATAGAAAACCTATATTCCAAAGAAGAAGAAAACTAAAAGGGGTATTTAGGTTTAACAATGAATGTAATTTTTATCCCAAGTGTTAACTGAAATGACAGGAAATGATCCACTAGAATCCAGGCTGGTCTTGAGGGCTTCCATTGACCAGGGAAGTCAACAACAAAAAATGTATTACTGCTTTAAATATTTTACTCTCCTAACGCATGAAGGCAGATTTAGTTCAAACATAATTCTAGAAGAGACACCATAGGGAGTATATCCAGGGTCAAGAATGCTGTTCCACTTTGAGAATTATTTTTCTATTAATAGCATATTTTCCTACACCCTCCCCAGAGTTCAACGTTTCAAAATAAAGTTTTTCTTTTGTTTCTTTTATTTCTGAATATATATATATATATATATTTTTTTTTTTTTTTTTTTTTTTTTTTTTGAGACGGAGTCTCGCTCTGTCGCCCAGGCTGGAGTGCAGTGGCCGGATCTCAGCTCACTGCAAGCTCCGCCTCCCGGGTTCACGCCATTCTCCTGCCTCAGTCTCCCGAGTAGCTGGGACTACAGGCGCCCGCCACCTCGCCCGGCTAGTTTTTTGTATTTTTTAGTAGAGATGGGGTTTCACCGTGTTAGCCAGGATGGTCTCGATCTCCTGACCTCGTGATCCACCCGTCTCGGCCTCCCAAAGTGCTGGGATTACAGGCTTGAGCCACCGCGCCCGGCCTCTGAATATATTTTTAAGGCCAATGGGCAATATATCATTCTTAAAATAGAAAAAAACACTATATCCATATTGTAAGTATATTCTTTACATATTATATATTTTTACTTTAAAAAGTTTATTTCAACAAACATTTCATTATTTTATTTACAAGATTAATCTTAATAAAAAATTATCTTTGTACAAAAAATTTTTACAGAGCTTTAATCTCTAAGTAAATATAGCTTTAAAGTTATCTGAAAATCACCCAGTGACTTTAATATCGTTCTAGCATAACCACCTTACTACTAAGACCAGTAAAAGCAAATTTATATTTAGTTTTAGGTAAAAAACAAAGTGAGAGAAGAAACTTTCTATTGTCTAAATACATGGTGTTTGCCTCAAAAATCTAATGTGTTTAAAATGTTTTATAGAAAATTGTATTTGGTAGCTAGATGTCTCTATAATTTTATTACTTTATTTGAAATAAAAAGTTGTTTAAAATGTAGCTTGTCTTTTAACTGTTTCACCAATTTTGTTATATTTCTGAAACTGACTTGTGATTTGAATGCCTTACTTGAAAAAATCTACAACTAAATGATATGAGGAAAGGTAGAATATCACTTATGAGATATAATTTTTATTTTTCATAAATTAAAATTTCAACTTAACTATTAAAAATGATGGCTGAGTATATTCCGTATGATACTTTCCAGATGAGAGAAAGTATCAGAAAAGAGAACAATGGGCTTGTAATCAACATTTTAAGAACTTTGATATAGTTATTCAACAATTAAGTTTAGTACACACTTCCAGAAAATGGAATGCTTAAAAAAAATGCTTCATTAGGAAAATTATTATATAATGGTGCCACTATTGATAGGGAGTCAGAAAAGGGTCTTTCTGGAAATATAAGTGACAGTTTGAGCCTCCTGGCTTTGTTCAGGAAGCAAGGAATGACTGGACCACCTACAAAATAGCTGACACAAAATAATGAGCTGCAGTTTTGGCAATTCTTGAGACTTCAAAGTTATTAAAATACATACGACTGTACTTGAAGTTCTAGACATGAGCCGGAGTTACTTACTTCCACATCTAATTTTGGCTAAGGGCTTTCACGTTTAAGTTTGGTCGAAGGCATGATATCTGTGACCAAAGTGGTCATCCCATGAGGGTGAAATCTAGAAGGGTGATTGTAGCTCTGAGTGTCATTTCAAGAAGTGCTGGGGACGCTTTCGGCTCAGAACCTTCCTGCTGTGCCTCCCACTGCCCTGCAGCTATTGGGCAGTGAAGGTAACTGAGCAGAAAGTTCTCTTCTCTTTTATCATTTGTTTGTTCTGTTAAGTTTGTTTTGTATAGAAACACTGATTATTAGTTGCTATGGACCGAATTGTGCTCCTCCACCACTATTCATATGCTGAAGCCCTAACCCCCAATGTAGCTGTATTGGAAACAGGGCCTATAAAGAAGTACTAAGAATATAATGAGGTCACGAGGCACAGGGCCTAATCCAATAGGACTGGCATCCTTCTAAGAAGAGGAATGGATGCCAGACCTCTTTCTCTTTCTTCCTCTCTCTTTTCACACACACAGGAAAATCTATGTACAGGTACAGCAAGAAGGTGGCCATCTGTAAGCCTGGAAGACAGCCCTCACCAGACACCAATTCTGCTAAAACTTTGATCTTGAACTTCCAGACTCTAGAACTCTGAGAAAATAAGTTTGTACCAGCCTGTGATATTCTGTTTCGGTAGCCATAGCAGAGTAATGCATGGGTATTCTCACTTTCTTTCCTTCAGTCTTAAATATCCAATAGTTAAATGCATGAACTAGCATACCTTGAATTTTTTTTTATATCCAGGAATTGAAAAATTCATATGCTAAAGCCCTAATCCCCAATGTAGCTGTATTTAGAAATAGAGTCTATAAAAACATATTAAGAATATAATGAGGGTAGGGCCCTAACATCTATGATTAAACAATGACCCCATATATAACAATTATCCTTAAAAGCTTAAATTATATATCACATTAGATTATAGTCAACAAATGATAGAAACCTTTATTCTCATAAAAACACAAAAGACTACTGTGTAGCATTATGATATCATAAAGACACAACCAAAAACAGTATTGTCAGGTTTAGACAATACTTATGGTATTGGGCTCCCCTCCTGCTTCAACATAGTTGATTCTACTGTATCTAAAGTATAGTCAACTCCCCTCCCCCATTATTTAAACTGAATAAACTATAATTTCAGTAAATCAAGCAAAGAGCTAATCAAGTTTTGATTTGCTAATTACCTCTCAATTTGATTAGAGCTGGCAGCTAATCATCTCTGGAAATTTAAAGTCAATCTTTCGCTCACATTTTCAAATGAAGACTTCAGTGTAAAACAAAATTGGGAATATAGTATAAAAGTTCTTTGTGTGATAACAAATAATTAATTTCTACTTGTCACTACAATTTTCACAATAAAAATTTTTTTCTAGGATGCTTCAACAAGTTGAATAATACATGCAGTACCCTATCATGTGCTGTAGAAAAATAAAACAAGCCAGTTTTATACCATTTTGTAAAGCAGCCGATGTTGAGCCAAGAAGTATACATGCTACACTAAACAAGCATGGTACAATTCGAAGTCACAATTTCATTTTTATGGTCAACAGTAGCTTGCAGAAGAAATATCTGCCAAGAAATTGAACCGTGAACAATCAATATTATAATTGTTTTCCCAATTAAACTCAATCTTTGACAACATATTTAAGAATTATTAATATACTTAAGACAATATCTCCTTGCAAAATTTGCCAAGGTAGGAAAAATAATGTCATAGTCACTTAAATTCAACAAGAGACGACATTGTGATGAAATCCTGTGAAGAAGAATGGGAGACAGATGAGTTGGTTTTAATTTCAGGGAAAAATGTCTTTCACATTTGTTTCCCAAATACTATATTTAAATTGGACCCGGTAACAAAGTTTCTTCTATCTTTGTCATTTTCTTCTCCTATTACAATTATGCAACTTGAAACTTGCTTGACTGTACTGCACTGAATAATGAATCATCTTTTCTGTGAGATACTTCATTATTACCACTGCCTCATTAATAGCATTTCCAAGTGGGATAATCATAGGTAAAGTTATATAAAAGTTTGGATAATTATCTTGCAAAGTTAGGTTATCTGAGCAAATAACAGACACTTAATTTTTTCCTAAAAATTTTATCATCATAATTGATTAAATCTTAAATTAAATTTCTTTTCTCATTTCATGTAATTTCAATGAAAAGTGACAACAGCTTTTTTTTAAACTTTTTTTTTTTTTTTTTTGAGGCGGAGTCTCGCTCTGTCCCCCAGGCTGGAGCGCAGTGGTGCGATCTCGGCTCACTGCAAGCTCCGCCTCCCGGGTTCCCGCCATTCTCCTGCCTCAGCCTCCCGAGTAGCTGGGACCACAGGCGCCGCCACCACACCCGGCTAATTTTTTGTATTTTTAGTAGAGACGGGGTTTCACCGTGTTAGCCAGGATGGTCTCCATCTCCTGACCCCATGATCCGCCCACCTCGGCCTCCCAAAGTGCTGGATTACAGGCGTGAGCCACCGCGCCCGGCCCATTCATGCCTACATTCTAACCATCATACCTGATAGCCCTGTCCCCCAGAGGTTTAAAGGAAAAATGTTTAAGATATTAGATGTAATTCTAACTCCGGTCTTCTTTCTCCCTGTCCAAACAATATAATTTTGGGAAAAAAACCTATCAAGACCAAGAATTTAGGCTGCTTCAACTGATTTCAATCTTGTTTTAAAATGTCCAGCTCTAATAATTTCCCATTTCATATAAAAATCATGCTATTTAAGAACTTATTCTGGAAGCCAACATATGAGACTTGTCTCACTATAGTTCTATGTGCTTTGTGATGCTAGAGATGACAGTATAGGGTAGAAAATTTTAAAAAGTTTTATATAATGAATGATTAACTGAATTGGAAAAACAGTATTTTCTATCACTAGTGTATTTACTTCTATCACTTGTGTATATACTTCTATCTAGCTAAGAAAAGATGAAGAACCAATAGAACTCAGTGTTAGAGGCTGAAATGCATTAATGCAATACATTAAAACAATAACATGTTTGTGACATGTAATGCAGTGGTAGAAGCTCTGACTTAAATTTCAACGTGCTCTATGTTACAAAGTTGGGCTTTAGTAGCCACAGTGGATTTTAGGGCTCCAATCTCAGGCTAATTATTTAGGTTGACTCTTCTAATGTTGTTTAGTTGGCTCTGGAATGTGAGCATAATAGGGTGTTGGTATAGATTAGGCAAAAACTAAGATGGTAGAAATCCACTTTCTGAAGCAAGATAGAAATGTGGTTCAAAGACTTGCTTAAATTCCAGAATATCCATTTAATCCAATGTCATCATCTTGAATCACACCTAAATCACCTTCCTACTGAAATTCTGCAACAATCTCTAACTTGTCCTTTTTGTTAATAGTACGTTTTCATTCATTTATCCTTTAAGGTGTTAACAGAATGACGTTTAACCTGACTTGTGTATCCTCTGCTGATACCTTGCTACCTTCAGGAAATCATCCAGTTTCTTTAGTATGGTGTCTGAGTCCATTCACAGTCTGATCCCAATCTGCTTTCCCAGCCAACCAGCTCTTGGCTCCTGACATACCAAACGTCTTTCTGTTCCCTAAAAATGTCAATCTCTCTCATACATTACAGCCGCCATGCTGATGCATGGAACACTTATTCCTCCTCTCCAACCCTGACGAATACACGATTATGAGTTAAGTGCCAACTAGATGTCATCTATGTAAACATTACTCTCCCATAATATGTTATTCCATCATATTCAAAAACCACATTTTAAAATTTTGATCCTAATTATACAAGTGATTCTATGCCTTGAATCACTTCTTAAAGCATGGATTGTGCTCTGCTCATTCATTCAATGACATTTGAAAATCTGTGATTGGTGTAGCATTATATTTAGTACTGCAGATTAAAAAACGAGATTTGAAATGTTCAGAGTAATGAGAAGAAAACAGAGAAATAAGCATATGACTGCAATACCCGGTGACAGGTACTATCTGATGACAGGTACTATCACAATGAAAGGCACAAGGTACTATGAGAACACAAGGTAGAGGCAGGAGACCATAGAATTACACAGAGGGCATTGAGGAACAAGGTCCTCTCAAAGCAGCTAACATATTGCTTGGTATTCGGTAGGTGCTCATTAGACATGCTTTGAATTGATGAAGGAAAAAAATGGTAATAAAAAAACTGATAACCTGGATGTCACATTTCTGTTTTATGTCAAAGATCTTGCTTTCTCAAGCTTTCAGATCATAAAAGGATTTGGAGTTAGGGCAGAAATATTCCCTTCTCAATATTTATTCCTCTTCCATGTCATTTTTTTCATGTCCTATTTGGAGATACTATGGGCCTTTTGCATTCTATACCAGTGATTCAGGGCTCTGATACTCTCTGTCTCTGCCCTGAAACCTTTTTTCCTTCTCAATGACACTATTTGCCTTCATATTAGAAGCTGTTCTCCAAATACATCGTACAAACACTTGTTCAATCCAATTTACTAATAAAATAACATAAAATATGTGCCTTTTAATTAGAATCCAAATCAAAAGACAAGTTATAGACATATTGGCAGTTTCTAGAAAATACAAAGATAAAGGAATACCTTTGGGTACTGTGAAAAAACAGTAAGACAAATCCTGGTGGTAGAGCATTCTACAAGTTGACTGAACTTAATACCTGAAAAAGTCAATGGCATGTGATGGAGCAGTTGGTTTCACCAAGCTGACACCTTTTCTTGTATCTACTAAAGGCCGACCCTGAATTTCATGCCTGGTTTCAGATGTTACAGGAAACACCAAAGCATAGTGTGCCATGAATGTTTAGCGATGCGTAACTCTCAACACTTCTGATGATTGTAAACTATTTTCACATGCATCTACTTCTGAATGCTTCAAGGACATTCACCTATTATCTTCTATGATAGTTTAATAAACGTAAAAATGAAAAACTAAAAAAATTGATTCGTAACATCTTTAATACATTGTAACATTTTAAAGCAAACTTTGAAATTGTTTTCAACAATTTAAAAAATTTAAAATAATATTCATTTCTTATTTAACCTTTACCCATATTACCAACAAATTCAAACGAATTTTATTACTCTTAAGTTTAAAATAATTTTTGTTTCTTGTTTACTCTTTACAGGAATGTACTCTGTAACCTTCACCTTTAGAATCATAAATATTGTTGTTTTAACAAGTGCTTTACTCTTCTTCAAAAAAAGAAAAACAGGAAAAAACCTTTCTAAATTTACATTGGGGAAATATTTTAGGAACGACTGCAGAAAAACCACCCTAATATCTCTCTTTTTATGTACTTTTTGTGTGCATGCCTGTGATTTGCTGATATTATATTCTGTGATGAAAGAAAGAAAAAATATATACTAACCTTTAGAGATAAAGAAACCTTCAGGGAGGGGAAATATGTATAGAATAATTAAGGCATTTTAAGCAAATTTTAAGAGGCATCCAACAGCATTTTAAAATTTTACCTATTTAAAAAAACAACCTTAGTAAAACAAATGGTAGAAAATATTTGCAGTAAAAATGTTCAAGTAAAATACAAGTCTAATAAGCAGTAAATGGAAAATGTCAACATTATGTGAACTTCTTATAACTTATAACTCTTTCTGCTGAAACATGTAAAAACTCTGTTTAGAAAGCAAACACCTCTTGTCTTAAAAATCATAACTTTGAGAAAATAACCAAATGTTCAATATTTGAAAATATTTTTTCAATATTTTCATAATTGTAGTTGTATCAATTTGTGGAGATATGTATTTGAGAGAAGAATTTAGGAAACACAGAAAGTAAATATAATTTTGGAAAATGTCCAGAATTAAACAACTTCATTCATAACATAAAACACTTTCTATGTACTTTGAAATTCATGCATTTTATATAGATGTTTCAATTATAGCTTTCTCTTCAAATTGCAATCTTCTAGAGGCTATTCATTTTGTCTGACTTAATTCAAGTGTTCAGGAGACATCTGTAATATCTACATATTCAATTAAGAGATAATAATGATGGTTGCAAATCAACATTTACTGAACAATCCTGATGTGTTAAGGGAATTTGTTTCTTGAAAGGGTAATGTTTTATCCCAGGACTTGTACTTTTCAGAAATGTTATTTATAAGGTTATATATCCCCTTGTTCATATATAACATTGGTAGAATGCAGCATTAAATATCAGATTGTGGGGCCTCGATGCCTTTGATTAGACTTAATCATATTTGGCTTCAGGAGCTTTGATCTGGCCATGTTTTCACCTAAATTTTTGTGATAAATTTGTCTTTTCCCATATATTATCTTTTCCTGGAGGACAGTGGTCTTGAATGGTAGGTACATTATGGGTTTTGAAATCAGAAGACAGGCATTTGAATCCTGTTATTGCATTCGCTTATTAGGTGCTCTTGACTAAGTTATTGTCATTTTCGGATATTAAGTTGTCCCTTCTGAGAAATAATAAGCTAAACAATACCTTTAAAATTCAAAAGCAATTATTTCAAGATGTTCTAGAACATATGAAAGAAAAAAATTAAATTAAATGATTGATAATCAAGCATAGTTTATGCAATGTGATATAGTATCAACATAAGGATTTATCTTTGCATTTCTTTATTTCAAAAATATATGACTTTTATAAACATATATGCATGTTTCAATAAAAAAAAGAAGATACATGATTTAATCATGCCTGGTATCAAAAAAGAAAGAGTAGAATGTTAATATTTACCTTTCAGGATAATTGTTAGTGATTCTGCCAGTTAAAGAAAGATTATAATGGAATATAATAGGTATTCAACAATAACCTCTTTAATAACTAACATATGCAGTCACGCTTAATGTTAGGAATACATTCTGAGACAAGCATTTTGTTGTGTAGACATCACAGAGTGTACTTACACCAATCTAGATGGCATGTCCTACCATACACTTAGGTTATGAGTCTATTGCTCATAGGCTAAACACATGTAGAGCATGTTACTGTACTGAAGACTGTAGGCAATTGTAATATAACGATCAGTATTTGTGTACTTAAAAATATCAAAACATAGAAAAGGTACAGTAAAAACATATGGGACGAAAGATTTTTAAACGCTACACTTGTATAGGGCACTTAGCAAAACGGGGCTTTTGGGAGAGGAGGTTTCTCTTTCACTATCTGGGTGAGATAGTAAGTGGTGAGTGAATGCAAAGGTTGAAGACGTTCTTATACATTACTCTAGATTTGATCAACACTGTTCATTGATGCTACACTAATTTTATTTTTTAAATTTTCTAGCTTTAAAAATAAAGTAGTCTTAGGTTACTGTGAAATTTTTATACATTTTTAATTTTTTAAAACTTTTGGACTCTTTTGTAATAACACAGTGCTTAAAATACACTGTACAAAATATTTTCTTTCCTTATATCCTGAAAAGCTTTTTTCAATTTTTCATTTTTTAAAAATAACCTTTTTACTTTTTAAGCTTTTTTGTTCCAAACCAAGGCAAAAACACACACAATAGCCTAGGCCCACACAGGGTCAGGATCATCAGTATCATTGTCTGTCACCTCTGCATCTCGTCCCACTGGAAGGTCTTCAAGGGCAATAACATTCATAGAGCTGTCATCTCCTATGATAACAATGCCTTCTTTCAGAATACTTCCTGAAGGACGTGCCTGAGGCCTTTCTATAGCCAACTTTGTTTTATAAGGAGAAAGAGTACAATCTACAATAATGATAAAAAGTGTAGTAAATACAAAAGCTGGTAACGTAGTCTTGTATTATCATTGTCAAGTATTATGTACTGTATATAGTTGTACGTACTATAGTTTTAAACAACTGGCAGCACAGTAGGTTTTTTACACCAGCATCACCAGAAACACACAACTAATGTATTGTGCTATATGACAATGCTATGATGGCTGCAACACTATTGAGCAATAGGACTTTTTTTTATCTCTGTTATACTCTTAAGGGACCATGGCCATATACGCAGTCCATCATTGGATGAAATGTCATTATACTGTGCGTGGCTGTACATATATTTTTAATTAACATGTTTTTCTAGATTTAAATCAAAATATCATACATTACAAACACATAGGTTAGTGTATATATGATTTGTTAAGTTCTATGCACTAAAATTTTTACTGTGTTCTAAAATAAATTACCCATGATGTAGCAAATTAGTTCATTATTGCACTAATGTTACAATATAAAGGCAGCTCTAGAATAGTAAAAAGGAAATCCTCAATTCAAAGATTTTTTTTCTTTTAGTTGTAATATTTGAACATGCAAAATGTTGAAAAGATTAAAGAAAACACTTCTTTAAAAATTGCTACAGTGTGCAACAATCTTCGAAATACCGTCAGAGGTAGAAGACTTTTAAAATCACTGTACTTCATTGAGACTGCTGTGACTAGTTTTTTTTAACATATTCACTTAATTCTGTAAGAGTACTTTTTATCCACTTAGAAATAATTTTTACCATGTGGAATTGTGGAGGCAGTGTGACATAGTAAAATATGTCAAAAATTTGGAAAAAGAAGATCTAGGTTCTATTCTGTATATGCCATTTATGCCTGTGTTCTCAGGAAATTTTTTGTGCATCAGGCATGATGTGATCCTTACCATTTTAATGAGATTGTTTTTTTTTTCTTTTTTTTAAGTAGAAATATAGCAAGGGAGGTTTAGAATAAGCTATAAGGGAGAGACCTTAAGAAGTATCCACTAATCCCTTTCATTTTGCCAACTAGCATTCATTTAAGCCTTTAATATGTGATGAGTACTATGCTAAGTATTTCTCATGGATCAAATAATTTGGTTTTCACAGTACTCCCATCACATAAGAACTGCTATAATTCCTATTTTACAGATCTGGAAATACGGGCCACAAGCCATTAGAATGAACTGTTCATTAGAATGAACAAAGCAGCTATGGAATTTTAAAATTTGCTTCTGTCGAGAAATCTACCTTTGTCTTATCAGAAAGTCAGCAACTTGAAATTAGAAATTTGCATCTAAAATGATTGATTTATCACATAAAGGATGTCAAGTATATGTTGATAATATACATGCACACACATATATGTGTAAAATTGCGTTATTCCCAAGGACATAAACTCTTCAGAGGTCCATATTGTAATTGTTTTTAGGAAACAATGATTTGCAAAAATGGCAAGCATGTGTAACTGCACTAACTCAATTTTCATTCGACAGAAATTTTAGAGCCTTCTTGACATACGTTGTTACACAGGTATTATTTCTTCTTGGGGCACTATGTAAAAATTCATATAAATTAGAACCAGCAATTAGCTTCAATTATATATACTTCTTTTACAAGGAGGTACAAAAAGAAAATAAGCTCAGAAATATTTAAAATTAAAAAATATGTCCCTAGGCAATGTCTTCAGTTCAGTAGATAGTTCAGTCCACTAATATCATAAAATATACATCTATATGAAGCAAGAAAACTTTGAAATTCACATGTTTGCAATTCTTCTAATATATTAAGTAAAATATTCTCTTTATAAGCAACTTGATCTGTGGAAGAGCAGTAGCATATGTTTAATACTTCATTGAAAATAACTGAGCTTATACCTAGTTATTTTATCTTACTCTCCTCTTCTCTACTCCCTTTCAGACATCTCATCTACATTCTTGTCCATGTGCCAAAAATGGTCCTATGAGCAGTCGCAAGCAAGGGAGACTTACCTCTCACCTAAAGAGCTCTGGAATTTGGATTTTGTAAGTTTTTTATATTTGTATTATCCCAAAACTCTGATCATACTCTTCCACAGATGTTTTCTTGAGGGTTCATATTTTATTAAAAATTCCCTCTTTCCTTTTTGTCAAATAGGCAGAATTAACACTATTGCAACCACTATTAACTGCTTTATCATACTCTCACTGGTGAAGGTCCTTGTTTGTTATGTTATACAAAATTGAATTTAAATACATTTGAAAATATTTCTACTTTTTGACCTAATTTTCAAAAATCTTTCTTTTAAATGAAGATTTTATGTGTTATTTTAATGGAAAGTTATTCCCCCATCCTTTTTTATGGAAAGTTATTCTCTGCATACAGTGATTGATCCCATGGAAGTGGCGACTATGATATTCTAAGAAAAACAGGATTACATATATTAGTGGCTCTTAACCACAACTGCGTATTGAAACAATGTTTGAATTTTAAGAAAATCGGATACACTTGCCGTGAATTTTTAAAGATCTAATTGGTTTATGAGGGACCTGGACATTAGTATTGTTTTAACATGTCCCTAGTGTATCTAATATGTAAAACTGAGCATCATTGACATATTCATGGGCAACTTAATATGGCTCAATTTAATAGATCATCTTACTTTCTTCTCAAAACCACTATATTTCATACTTTTCCAGTATAAGCATTATCATTTCCGACAAGCTAGACTTGCTAAAGCAGGCATGTAACTATCATATGGCAGAATATTATAGAACATTAAAGTTATAAATCTGGAAACAAAATTTATCTTGTTTTGTTTCCAGCTTTATAACTAACAAATAAGAAATTGCACACACAAAATTAAGCAATGGTAACACTCAGCCACAAACATTAATCATAAACATGATGATTAATCAAGATGATTAATTCTCAAAAGAAGCTCAGTCCACTGCTTTTATTGGCAATGCTCCTTGCTTTGGAACTTTCCATAGTTGTCAATAGACTTGACAAATAGTACATGTACTTGACAATACTATGCAGGTTTCCCAAGGTTTTATACTAGGTTTCTAAGCATTGTGATATGAATTAAAATAAACTTTTAATAAAAATAATACTCAAATTATTTTATTTTAGATTTTAGATAAATCTATTCCATTAATTTTAATAGAATAAAATCTATTCTATCAGATTTTATTGAAAATGGTATAATAGCTCATATATTGAATTTCCATATGGACAACACATTATATTTTCAAAACATAATTTCAAGTCAACCTTCTATAAAGAAAAGTTTTGTTTCTACTATGACTCTAAATAAATTAATAGTGAAGTTGGGCTTGTCATAGGCACTGAAAAATTTCCAAAATACCCACAAAAGTGCACCACAATAAGAATAATGAAATCAAGACATTTACTACATGGGAATCTCCAAACAGGTTGCTGTCATGAGCATACTCTAAATTTAGCTCTTTATAATCTCTACACTTACAGATGAAATTACAAACCATATGGTTCTAAAGAGAATTAGCTATATATTAAAGAAGCAGCCAGAACACTTTGTTTATTCCAGCCAGCAAAAGGCTCTCCCATAAATTATCTCATCACAAAACAGCTCTCCAAATGATGCATTATTCTGACTGTGATATTATTGCTCATTTTGCCCAATTCATTTAAGAAGTTGTTTTAGTCTGTTTTCACACTGCTGATAAAGACATACCCAAGACTGGGCAATTTACAAAGGAAAGAGGTTTAATGGAGAACTCAGAGCTCCACTTGGCTAGGGAAACCTCACAATCATGGCAGAAGGCAAAGAGGAGCAAGTCACATCTTATGTGAATGACACTAGGCAAAGAGAGAGCTTGTGTAGGGAAACTCTCGTTTTTAAAACCATCAGATTTCATGAGATCCATTCACTATCACAAGAATAGCAAGGAAAAGACCCACCCCCATGATTCAATCATGTACCATCAGGCCCCTCCCACAACACATGGGAATCATGGGAGCTACAAGATGAGATTTGGGTGGGGACACAGAGCCAAATGACATCAGAAGCCATTTAAGCATTGTAGAGAAAAAGCAAAGCATAGCAAAATAAAAACTATAACATAAACTATCAAGTCTGAACTGAAGGACTAAGTGCCAGTAAATTTGGTATCTGGAAAATACTTTTAAAAAACCTAGAAATTGTCATGAGATTGAAATATTACCAGTATCATCTGTTGAGATTTAAATTTAAATTTAAACAGCATTTGGCGAAAGTATATACTTGGTAAATATTGATTGTTCCACAGCCTGTTTTTTTATTTTAAAAAATAATATTTGTAAGAAAATATATTAAAATTTTTAAAATACACTAAAATTTAAATGATTCTTAGACTTCTATTGTTAAAAATGTTTACACAACCAGGTGTACACATTTAATATTAAGTAACTGTTTCAATGAGAAGTTAATTTGTGGGAGAAATTAACTGCCTTGTTAACTTTCTCCTTTTCTTCTGATCTCTCTTATCTGTATTTTCAGATAAGTTCACTTGTTGGTTCAACTGAAGAGACATTTGTCTCAACTATAGAAGTTCCTACAGCCTAGATTTTCCGTTTTCAAATTGGTGAAAAATTTATTTCAATACATGACTGTTATTTCAACCTTAGCATGCTATAATCAATGGAATAAGAATATCAATAGAGTTTCAATTACATACAGTGTTTTTGTTTTCAACAGACATTTATTGAGTTCTTCTATGGGCCAGCTGCTGTCCTAAGTGCTGGAGATACCCTACAGTATCTTCAGCACTTAGGACAGCAGCTATCCTGGACAAGATGCAGAAGACTTGGAGATATTCCAGGTAGAGTTTTCAGAAATGCTTCTCTGAAGAGATGACGTTTGAGCTGAGACATCAAATGAAAAGACTGAGCCATTCCAAAGAGAAGAGTGGTCACTACCCAAAGAACAAGGAAAACAAAAGTCCCCATGGTAAGCATATATATGATGAGTTTGGTGTTTTTGAGGAATAAAAAAGAGATCAAATTGATAAGAACTTTTTATTTTAATCGAGGTACAAGTTGTACGAAATATAGCCAGAGAGATAGGAAGTGCCTAGACATGTCTTGTAGGTGTAGGAAGGTTTTTTTCTTTTCCTAATCCTAATTGTAATAGAAAGCTATTAGAGGGTTTTAAGCAGGAGACATGGTTGATATTTTAATAGATCTCTCTGACTGCTCTGTGGAGAGGGAGTTATATAGAGAAATGTGATTAAAGGTGAAAACCTAATTGGCATTTTGAGATTTCAAGAGGTGAATGCTTAATTTTCTTTCTTAGTAAATCTAGTTTTAATGCCACACACACTGTGCCAACTGAGTTATTCTAAAGTAATTCTAGATATAAATTTTACATTTTCTCCTAATGTAGAGTTTTTCAAAGTATGATCTTGGGACTGTATAAGAATTATTCGCTTCATTAGTTAAAAATGCAGATTCTTTGACTTCATCTCATTCCTTCTGAATTAGTGTCTGGGGATGGAACCTGAGTATATACATTTTTTAAATGATCTACTCACATGATTTTATATACCTGAACATTTGAGAATTGTTATCCTGAGAAGCAGTTGTTTCTACACTATACAGATGGCAGTATTGCCAGGTAATGCTTCCCACAGAAAGACGTCTTTGAACTGAGTCTTGAATGAGAAGTCACTGTGTGCCAGTTGTAAGAGCACAGGGGAAGTCATTCCTGTGCAACAAGATACGTGATTAAAGATTGTCAGGTATAAGTCGGAATGGAAATTCACCATGATGAGATCTCAGGATACTAGGGAAGCGGACCTGGCGTGAAATAAAAAAGATCCAACCAGAGAATATTTGAATCCCGCAAATTCATAAATTTATATAGAGTGGCAAAAAGCATGGTCTTAGATTCTCACAGCCAACATACCTATAAATAATAGATGATAAAATGTTACAGAACATATGTGTTGCAAATGTCGAAAATGGATCAAAAACATTACACCTGTTTTACTACCATTCGATATTGACATCAGAGATAATGAAGTTAACTTGATACAGAGACCAGACAAAAGAGAAAACTGTACAAAAACAAACACTTATTGAGCATTTGACATTAATTAACTCATTTAAATTTCTTTTTTTTTTTTTTTTTTTTTTTTTTTTTGAGATGGAATCTCGCTCTGTCGCCCAGGCTGGAGTGCAGTGGCCGGATCTCAGCTCACTGCAAGCTCCGCCTCCCGGGTTTACTCCATTCTCCTGCCTCAGCCTCCCAAGTAGCTGGGACTACAGGCGCCCGCCACCTCGCCCGGCTAGTTTTTTATGTATTTTTAGTAGAGACGGGGTTTCACCGTGTTCGCCAGGATGGTCTCGATCTCCTGACCTTGTGATCCGCCTGTCTCGGCCTCCCAAAGTGCTGGGATTACAGGCTTGAGCCACCGCGTCCGGCCTCATTTAAATTTCTTAACAACCATATGAAATCAATGTTTTTATGATTCCCATTTTATACATGAAGAAACTGAGAAGTTTAAGAAAACAGAGTTGTTTAACCCATCTGCTCTTTTCTAGTGAATTTTGTTAAGCAATTGTCTGGCCCACTGTGGGCCTACTGTGTATACATAAAGTGGCAAACTTTGTTTTATCTAGACCTTGGTTGACTTATGGATAACTTCTGCCTAAAAGATTGCCTTGGGAAAGTTGCCTTACTCTCCCTGTGCCTAAAGAAACTTTCTCGTAAAATGTCAACTTCACAGTTCTGTTGTGAAGACTAAATAATAATATACCTGCAAGCCACCTAATACAATGCCTGACATCTCGGAGGCCATCAAAAATTGCTATTGCTTTCATCTCTCTTCTCCCTTGCAAACTACTTGCAATTAAATATCTATCACTAGTTTGTAACAATTTCTATCAACTTATCTGTAAACTTTAACCAACGCAAACATTGTTCTCAGTATTGTTGATTAGATCTCTGGGTGTGTGCTCCCACTATGTCTGTATCATCAGGTTTTGCCAGATTTTACTCCCTACTGCATGACTTTACTATCTTATTTATTTTAGTAAACTTTGCCTTCCATGTTGTTGACAAAATGTTATTCAGAAACATTTCTGTTTCTTAAGCAGAAATGTTTCTAATTTAAGCACTGAGTTGCAATTCAATTTTCATATGCTTTGTAATATCAATAAAGTGCTATCCACAAGACATTCCAAAATACTTTAAAATATTAGTTAAAAGCATATATGTATGACCATATATAATAGCTGTGTCTATAACATGCCATCTGAGGTTCACAGAGATTACTATTACATGAAAGTGGGTTAACTATTATATGCAAAAAAATGATTTTAAAATCATATTTCTGTCTGAAATAAAGCAAAATCTAATTTCAAATATACTCCTTTCACTATATTTTGATAATAGTTAATGTAATGCCATGCTACATTAAGACACTAGAATAACTCTAGACTATTAAACATATACCACCTCAGTAACTTTTAATTTTAGGAATATTAGAGAAAAATGATAAAAGTCAACGAAACAAAAAAATTGGAGATATATTTTAAAGAACAAGATAGATTCATTTAAGATATTCCCATGTAATCACCATTTGAGCCTTTACTATTTCTTGCTATAGAATACCTGTATGAGTATAGTGTATAAATATTTATACAGGTAAGCCATACAGGTAAATCTTACAGTAAGCAAATATATATATATATATGTGTGTGTGTGTATATGTATATATGTATATACACGCACGTGTGTGTGTGTGTGTGTATATATGGAAGAGGGAGGAAAAATGAGAGACTATAAAAATCCCTCCATATTAAAGATATATACGATCTGTAAATAAAACCTGCAGCAGAGTATTAGGAGTTAAGATGCTGAGATCTTAGATAGATTGCAGAAGTGAAATAGATGCCACTACATTTTTTGTTTAGCAGTAAAGTAGAAATAAAAAGAATATAAAATTCTTGGGTTTGATTGATATACCAACACGATGACTAAACAGAGCTGCAAGTAACAGCCGTAAATAACATCAGGCACTCCTAAAGCAGCGGCACCTTCTGCAAAGGCAGAATTATTATGTAATTATATCTACTTTTCCAAGTTACAAACTATTCCCTGGCAGGGATCCACTTCTTCATTCATTACGATTCAATATAATTTGAGCTGCTAAGGTAAAGTGTCTCCCGGTAGGAGGCTGCAAATGAATCCTGTTGATGCTCTTATCACTACCGATTCATACTGTTCGGCCCAACACTCAAACAGCTCCAGCACTCGGGGAAGCGTTTCCAAGTGGTTCATTTTGAAACACAGCGAAGATCCTCATCAGGATGTGGAAATCCGAGGAATTCAGTAAGGGTCATACCAACATGCTATTAGTTTGGTCTACCTGTACCAGATTTGATTGCTCGCAGTTGTCCAATTCTCTACCATGTATCTTCAATAAAAACTTTAAAATTCATTTGCAACCAAAATGAGAAATGAGCTTTTCGAGGGCTCACATTTTCTTTGCTGTATATGACCTTCTTTGGAGTTTTTATTTGCTTTGTTTTGTCATTCGATTTTTTTCTCTTCCTCTTTCTTGTGCATCAGGTTTAAAGTAATAGAATGTTAGACTTTTAGTGAATGAAAAAGCCATAGTTATCTTTGCTTGAGCACCCTGGGGTCTCATATGCTGTAATTATACAGTTGGCCATTTCTTAGTCTCTGGATGTAGAATACTCAGGTGGCTAAGCCATTTTGATTCAAAAAGTCTTTTTAAATTTTCTTACATGAATATCTAACATTCCCTAAGTAAAGTATCACTTTTACATATCTAAAGATATTTTCTCTGTGCATTATATATGTATGAATATTCATATTTATACAAATGTATACATGGATATGTACATATCTACACACACAGTCCGAGTCTGATAAGAAAAACAATCAGGACCCATTCCAAGTTAGTGGTCTTAATGTGCATCTCTGCAGGGAAGGTGAAATGCTCTCTGAAAGAAAGCAGTAAGAATTACGAAGCCAGAGTCTGGAAAATCACTCCACTGTTCTGGACTGTATTCAGTAATAGGAAGGTCGTTTTAACAACCTCCAGAATCAGACACCAGGTTTCCAAACAATCACAGAATAGTGAAGGAATATTTAGACAAAATATTTTAATGAAAGTTTACTTTATTGTTACTATTCTAAAGAGTGATGCAGACATTTTTCGGAGCCTCTTAACTAATGCTAATGAAAGCTATTTAACTAAAATTCCTGCACACGGTTCAAAGAAAACTTCTCCAGCCTGATTCTGTAGTCTCTGCAAACTATTTGAAGGACCAGAGCCTTTAAGTATGACGGTTAAGTATTCATCCACAGTAATGGGTTTCAGTTCTCCCCTCAGTGATTGAAGCCACGCTACGCACTGATTTACTGTGCCAGCAGGCCATTTCAACTTCTCTTTCATGTTTATCTAACAGCTTTTTAGAAAAGAAAGGGGGAAAAATGTGGGATCATTAACAATAGAATCCACAGTGCTGAAAGATTTGGAAAAAATAAGAATATTCATAGTAATAATTACAGTTGCTGCAATTTACAGATTTTTGAGTTAATAATTGCTATTTTTCAACTACATGAGAAACCTTTTTGCTCTCAATAGTAACTGACAAAGTAATTACTGTTTTGTTGACAATATTTTTTAGGATATCAGGTATAATTATAACAATATATTAAAAATTAAATAATGGCATATAAATATCCACCTAGAAATAGCATTCATTACTTTCCAAGTGTGAGAAGACGTAACTCAGTCATGGATGCCTTTTTTTTGAGAAAAAGAAAGATAATTACCCTTCATGGGTGAGACATTTGATTTATCCCACTGAGATTCATTTCATTTCATTGTAAATTAAACTGTTCAATTCAACATTTTCAATACTACCTGGTACTGAAGGGACTTCAGTGATGACTAAGAACAAGTTGATAGATAAGCTATATTCATATTAAATAGGATGTTTGTAATTATTGAGCTGTCACTTTTATATCATTTAATCATTTCCCTTTCTTATGACCTTTCATTTAACTAGAAAGCACACTGCAATTTCAAATCTCCAAAGAATACCGTGTATACAATAATACTTCATTATGCAGTTTTTGTTCCAAATCTATTATCAGTAAATTACTAATGTCTAAGTACCTGTTAAAAATCTGAAAAATATTCATTCTTACTAAAACAAAATAATATGCATACATTTAAAATTATCATCTTGCCTTATGATTTTAAAATATTTACATAATTTCAAACAATATTGCTTTATACATGATTTTCCAAAATTAATGACAATCAAGTTTGATAGATATAAAAACAGTGTCAAGAGATCTCAGTTTATACTGTTTTAAACATATGTATTGGCAGCAATATACACAAAAATAGTTTTAAAATCAATGCTTTATTTTTAATGAGAGAAAAGCAGGGAGAAACTTTGTTTTGATATTTATCACAGTACCAAACTACATTATATACAGCCTCTACACCCTAGCACAGAATAAAAATTTGTTACTCATGTAAAGTTAAAGATCATTATAGGCACCTTCCCCAATCTGTAAGTTGTCTTCATTTCCACCCTCTTTTGAGCACTGCCAATTGATATTATGTATAGTAATATACTTTCAGAAGAGTGACATCCTTGCTGAGGTGTGCATTTAGACTGCTCCCTTATACAAGTTGAAAGAGTGCATAAGTACTTTTTTCAATAAATCTGCATGATTATGGAATGCAATAGAAACAAATTATTCCTTTGAATAAAACTATTTATTATAAAGATGACTGTTTAATATGTGTTTACCTAATAGCATGTATCCTTACAGATTTGGTTTAAGGTAACTTTTCCTTTTTTTCCTTTCTCATCAAAAATCATGAATAAGATAGCCTTTAAAAACAAAAGTAGTCTAAGGTATTTTAAATGGCAAAACAAAAATAAATGTTTAATATAATACTAGAGGAAATAATATGCAAAAAGTTAACACTAAATTCTTGCAAAATTATTTAACTCAGACTAAGAATTTGGGTCTGAGTTTTCAGTTAGCCAAAAATTAAAAAAATGTGTATGATACATCATCATCATTATCAAAACTATTCATCAGCATTTTCACAAGTCACAGGGGTAGTATTAGCTATCTTACATGGTCAGTGTTTTTTCATTATTTATCCTTCAGATACATTTTGTGAGGAGAGTAATATGTCTGTTTTATAGATGAGGAACCGAAGCTTAGTTAGGCTAGAAAGTTGTCCAAGATGGAGATGGTATGGAGACCCACATCTATCTCTCATGACACTCAATCATCTTGCCTTCAATCTACTGTATGGACTTAAAATGAATTAAATATCCATGATCTGCTGATTTCATATTGCACGCTTGTATCAAAACATCTCATGTACCCCATAAATATATACATCTACTAAATACACACAATAAATTTTAAAAATTATTAAATAATTAAAAATAAAGTAAATATCATTCTTAAGACAGAAGCATTTTTCCAGGTGATCTTCAAAGCTGGGAATAATGTGAATGAAGTAGGAGACTACACCTTCTAAAAATTCCTAAAATAAATGTAAAGACTAGTTTGTATGATCTCTTTTGATGTGTTCCTCCAAACAAGGCAGGGGTATAAAAATGAGTTTCTGTAATTCCAGCACTTTGGGAGGCCGAGGTGGGTGGATCACAAGGTCAGGAGTTTGAGACCAGCTTGACCAACATGGTGAAACCCCGCTTCTACAAAAATACAAAACTTAGCCGGGTGTGGTTGTGTGTGCCTGTAATCCCAGCTACTCAGGAGGCTGAGGCAGGATAATCGCTTGAACCTGGGAGTTGGGGGTTGCAGTGAGTTAAGACTGAACCACTGCACTCCAGCCTGGGCGACAGAGCAGGACTCCGTCTCAAAAAAAATTTAAAAGAGTTTCTATAAAAGCATTTAGGATGGAGTTTTATGTACCAGGTGAACAACTGTCAAATTATCTGGCTAGATATTATGCTAACATTAAGAATCTGAATTTTTAAAAATAACTGAGTTATTGACCAAAAAATGTCAAAAAGAGGAAAGTAACTTCTCAGTTAAATTACCATGAAGATCTGTTACAAAATGTTTCTCTATATGGTTATATGAATTAGCCTACTGTTTAATGTTTTCAAATATGCCGATTAAATATTTTAAAATTACTCAAAATATGACTATTTTGATTTTAAAGTATTTGACCTTAAGACAACATTTCTGACAATCATCAATTACTCATTCAAAGCCACTCTTTTAAGTAGCAAGGAAAACCAGTATCAAAATAAAGCAATATCCTTAAAATATTTTTTCTCACAGAGATTTCTAAATGATCCACAATAATTCCATAATTACTTGTCTTGGAATAAAAAAGTGATACTACAATGAAATCTTCAACTATTAGATCTCTGAACTATTCATAAAATAAAATATTCTTGAAATAGCTATTTAAAAGATAACTATTAACGGAAATGTCATCTAATAAATTTACTCAGTGGTCAATGTTATTTGAATTAACATTTGGGTTTATATATCAAAATTCTCTATAGTTTAGGGAAAGACAGAAGAAGTTTCTATAAAACAAGAAATTCAACATAAGAAGAATGTGGTGTCTGTCCACTTATGACATTTGCTCTCTGATTTCCTGCTGTCTTATCTCAGCTAAGTATCTTTCATTCACTCTCAGCTCTGGATCTCACACTTACATTGTTTGCCTCCATCATTCCATTTGGGCTCCTAGAATCTGCATCTTTTATATCTGGAAAGAGAAAACTAACTAATATTTCTGCTGACCCTCAAAGTTCAAAATGACACCTTTTATTAAATGAAATGTATCAAGAATCTTTAGTAAACATATTTAAAGTGAAATGTCATAGAACATATAACTTAAAATGGTTTAATTAACCCTATACATTTGAAAAAGCACACGCCTTCAATATAAACAAGATGAATATCAAATGCCATCGGATTAATACCATCTAGACATTTAGAAAATGAGTAATGTTGCTAAAAGTTGAGAAAGAGAACTCACATGTAGCTAACGTGTACACTTAAAATAAATAGAATGCCTTGAAACTAGTGCTGTTAAGTGACGTTTTGCCCACAGTTCTTCCTTCAGTTCCAGCCCATGTTACTGCTTCTTTGTCCTTGGAGTAGACCTTACTGGCCAACTGATATCTTCTTATCAGTGGGCTTATCAGAAAGCTTAAATGTGCTTACATAATTTGCCTTGGCCTCTCCCACTCCTGATACTCACCTATTGAAAGAGCTTGCTCCCAAGAATGAGATACATGTGGACAAACGTAATCCCAAACCATAGCCTAAAGCCCATCCCATCTGAGTACAGAAAAAAACAAACAGACAAAAAATTTGCGGACACTTCAATGAGAAAAGAACGTGTGTTGTTGCAGATTTGGCATTGTTTATAACATATTACTGTTGAAATAGCTGGCCAACAGTGGTGACAAATAAGTTGAGATACTTAAAATGCAGTGGGTAAGGGGTAGGGGGGCTGCGATATTAAAATTAAATTAACCATGATAAGTATGCAAGTTTGATTATTGAAAAGTAATAAAGTCCATAGTTTCAGGCCAAAAGTTGTTGAAGGGGAAAAGATGGTTAAGAAAAGTCTTCAGAGGAAGAATCAACTCTGAGGATCTGCTAACAGATCTTGTAGAAAATTCGTATGTTAACTTTGTGTAGAGTAAATGAAAAGGACGCAAGAGGAAAGAAACACTTGATACAAACAAATCTAAATGAATTAAACTACTATCACAAGTTCATTAATAGCAGTAGATTCTTCTCACATCCTATTCTTAGATGTATCTTAGATTTACAGCATTTTTTAGTTTGGATATTCAGTTTGAAAAATAAATTTGAAAAATTAGTGCAGTGTAGAAAACAAGATTAGAATTTTAAGTGGAATTTTATATTTCATGAGGAAACATTTGATAGAAGCTTTGTATTCAAAGACAGAATAATATTGTCTTGCTGACATATCAAGCTATAGCTATGCCACTCCCCCTTCTAGAAAAAAACAAACCCCCAAATCACCATTTGTGGTGGTAGTGAAGGCATCTATCTATACAATGTATTTGTAAGAATCTATAGTTTCTATCCATATGTAACCTTATGACAATAGACTATCCACATAAGGTAAGCAATTGTTTGCATTTTTAGTATTCTAAACTTACAGCTTTTTGTGTATACACATTTTCATTTGCCAATTTTAAAATTAAATATATACTTTTATTTTGTAAAACTAAACTAACGCTTGGAGAAAACATAAGCAATGGAATTCAAATGGGGAATTATTTTATGCTCTTGTTGTGTGGTGTTTACTCACTTTTCTCCTTGTTATCTACAAAACGTGAAAATGCCAAGCTAGGCACTGCACATCAGTCTGACAACTTGTCATCATGCTCAGACCAGTGCTGGTTTTGTGATTGCTTGATGTGTCAAGAGTTGTGCTGGATTAAAACAAAATCTGAAAACCGTGTGTTCATTATCCAAATGACAGAATTTTCTCAGACTTCCAAGGAAAAGAAAAATAAAGAGTTGAAACAGTAGCATTCATTAGAAATGAGCTTCTGTTCAGAATAAACTTGAGTCTCTTTTATTACTGGTTTTCACTGTTAAAAAACAGAGCAGAGTAATTGCATTGAACTAAGAAATAATGTATAAAGACATAATTACATTTCAAGTATAAATTATTTTCTATTATGTGTACTAGGCAAAATAAATTTAGTAAGAATTTAACTCAAATTTTCAAAGTTAATTATTGCTTTTAGCAGATCAAATACTTACAAATTACTAACATACGAATATGATGTGTCTGTAGAATTATTCTTTATTTTCTTAAAAAATGTTTCTTTCATGAACAGATATTATTGTCTTTTATTTAAAAAACAACTCAGAAAATTTGAAAGCAGCTTCTATACACTGGTTTGTATAACATCTCTGAAGCAAAATTCATTATCTTACAGTTATGTTGCTTTTTTAATACCTGATGTTAAGACGTAGTTTTTGATCCTCTGGAAAATACTAGTCATATATTCAGTTTCATTACAATGTAACTAGAAAATAATTGTATGTCTTTGTTAGAACAGAGGTCACTTTTTTGCATTGGTATATGACTATAGTTCCATTGTAAGGGGATGTCTCCCATTATTGAAGAATATTATCTTTAAAAAATTCTTGAGCTTTATTTTCTGTTTAAACAAATAACAATAATAAAGGACAACTTAATTAAAAGTGAAAGTCATGGGGAACAGGATTCCACCTCAAAATAACTTTTTAACAACCAGAACTAATCCCCAAAAATTGTCTGTCATATAAAGTGGTATCTTTTCAAGTTTTAGAGATACTTGACTAAAGTTAGAGACTATTCCACCAGTGCTGTCACATAAAAACATGGCAGCATTGGGAAGAGGTAGGACTAGACAAACTGTATGACCTTTAAAATTTTTAATTGTGTGACCTCAGAACTATTGCTTTGTGTCACATATCAGATAATTTCAAATAATTATTTAAAAGATGTTTTAAGGATTGCACATGTCTAAAATAAAAAAAATTAATTTTAGAAATATTTTATGTTTGATGCTTTTATAAAAATACTGTCTATAACTAAGAGAATGAACTATTACTAGCAAAATAAAGAATCACTACAATTTTCTTTTTATAATGGAAATTCATTAACTTACAGTTATGTTGCTTTTTATATGTTCCACTTTATAATGGAAATTATGGATGTTATTTACAAATTTTTCATAAATTTTAAGTTGTTTTATTTAGAACAGTTCCAACATTGGATCTATCTACCTGTCATCATCTGTATACATAAATGTACATTTGTATGTATGTGTGTTTATTGGTTGCTCTAATAATTTTATATAGAATACTATTATTTTATGCTACATTTTATAATACACATTTCCACAGTGAAATATAAGCCAAATAACAAAGCTGTTTTATTTGATTAAATTGACTATTTTAGGTTCTGTGTTTTAAACAGTAAATGACAAAGATACTTCTACGTGTTCATTCTACTATCATCTCGTTAGCTTTAATTCCTTTCCATGTGAATACATCCCTCTGGTACCCAAGGACTTGACCAAAGAGAGAATATTGGGCAATTGGGCATGAATCAATGCTGCTTGCAAATACCTTACAGCTTTGGCATCATATTCATGGTGTCTCTTCACATGTTTGAGCATAACTATCACTTTTATGAAAAGACATTTCATCACGCTTTGTATTTGGTTTGTATAACTGTAAAACAATTTTTATCAGTTGATGAGTTGGATTGTGTTTTTCTCCTTAGAACTTCCGACAGTCTGGGATTTTGGAGATTTAAGTACAAATTCTCTTTGCTCTTATATAAGCAATGTTGATTTTGAGTTATGCACTGGCATGCATTGAGAAGAAGGAAATAATGATGGTGGAATTCTTTCTCAAAGATAAAATGCCTAAACCCACTATCTAAACCTCTTTCTTCTGTGGGATAAAGAGAATTTTAAGAGTCTCTTCTTGGTTATAAAATAACGAATTTCTAAAAAGGGAGAGGCAAGGAATGATAGTGATTTTCAGAAAATCTTAATCCTCACAAGTCCTTTGGTACTAACTATTAAAATAACACTAATTGGTCAGATTCAGATAAGCCACGTATTTCCATCACAGAGCTTATAATCAAAAGACCCAAGCTGAATTCAACATATGATAGCAAGTGGAAGGTGATGTATCTCACGGATTTGCAGTGATCTCCACAGACCAGAGGATATTTTGAGTGAAAGGACAAGAATCCTGGGAAGTGAGGATGACACTATAGTTGATTAGAAATAATTATTTTTTTCCTTCTTTTCTCCTTTCATTCTGTCTCCCCATTTCCTTTTTTTCTCTTTTTGACTGTTTGAAGTTCAATTGGATCTTTTTTTAATTAAGAAAATCAGTTTCCAGTGAAAAAATATCAATAAATCTAATCATTGGTGATACTTTTTTCTGCTAATTTAAAGAAACATGCTGTCTGAAATGATGATTGTATGTTCATCTACTGACTGTCAATCCTCATGATGTCTGAGGAGTTCACAGTTATACTGTCCAAAATTTTAATACCCTGTCTGCTTTCCCACTGTGCCCTGCATGTAACTCCAGTATAAGATTCACAATTGCATAATTGTGTTTGAATTTCTGGGTGTTTTTTTTTTTTTTTAATTTTGAGATGGAGTCTCATTCTGTTGCCCAGGCTGGAGTGCAGTGGCTGACCTCGGCTCCCTGCAACCTATGCCTCCCGGGTTCAAGGGACTCTTTTGCCTCAACCTCCTGAGTAGTTGGGATTACAGGTGCCCCCCATCACGCCCAGCTAATTTTTTTTTTTTTTTTGTATTTTTAGTAGAGACAGAGTTTCACCAGGTTGGCCAGGCTGGTTTCAAACTCCTGACCTCAAGTGATCCTCCTGCCTCAGCCTCCCAAAGTGCTAGGATTACAGGTGGGAGCCACCGTGCCCGGCCTTGGTGTAGTATTTTTATTTCCCTATTCTAGAAGCTTTTATAGGACTAATATGTGTGTGTGTGTGTGTGTGTGTGTGTTTCCATTTACAATTCAGCATGGTAAATTGTAAATACACTACTATTCCGTTAACTTTTGTTCTGTCATTATTTCTTGAATTAGAAGCAGATATATGTGTGAGAAAATAAAAGTGGATAGTCTTTTTAAGCATTTACAATGTGTCGGGCACTTGTATAACACTATTACGATCATCATCTTACCAAACAAGAAATTAAGACGGAGATAATTTAAATACATTACCTAAAATTAACAACGTAAAAATGGATTTGAACTCAGTCAAAATGACTGGGTTGCAGGATCCTAACCACTGTTTTTGCATTGGTATATGGCAATAGCTCTAAACAGGTATAAACCAATGAGTGACCAGGATTCACACCACACAGAAAATGGCAACAGACAGTTTCAATGTGGAGTAAAAAGGCAAATCTGAATATAATAGTGAATTGTCTCTATTAGAGGACACCAATACTCTCCCAGTTGCTTAGCAAGTGCAATTCTCTACCTGAATCTTTATTTTAAAGTAAGAAAAAAACCTGGGAAAATAGCATAGAAAATAGAAAGTCCTGCATTTTGCTTATTTCTTTATTTTATTTTATTTTATTTTATTTTATGAGACAGAGTCTCGCTCTGTCACCCAGGCTGGAGTGCAGTGGCCCTATCTCAGCTCACTGAAACGTCCGCCTCCCGGGTTCATGCAATTCACTGCCTCAGCCTCCTGAATAGCTAGGATTCCAGGAATGCACCACCATGCCTGACTGATTTTTGTATTTTTAGTAGAGAGGGGGTTTCACTGTCTTGGCCAGGCTGGTGTGGAACTCTTGACCTCAAGTGATCCGTCCGCCTCGGCCTCCCAAAGTGATGGTATTACAGGCGTGAGTACTGTGCCCCCCCCCCCAAATTGTTTTAAAGCAACTAGCCCAAATAGCACTCTCTTAACTAAAGAACCTATCTCCAGTGAGAAACAAGAACAAAGGGCATGGTATTTGCTGTTTCCCCTCACCCCCCTGGGGTTTTATTAAACATGTTTTTTAAAGATGAATTCTTATTTTTCTCAGTAATAGTTAGAAATATAAATGCATGGGCCAGCCAGGAGATCGAGACCATCCTGGCCAAAACGGTGAAATCCTATCTCTACTAAAAATACAAAAAATTAGCCAGGCGTGGTGGCGGTGCCTGTGGTCCCAGCTACTTGGGAGGCTGAGGCAGGAGAATGGCGGGAACCCGGGGGGCGGAGCTTGCAGTGAACCAAGATGGCGCCGCTCACTCCAGCCTGGGCCACAGAGCGAGACTCCGTCTCAAAACAAAACAAAAAAAAAACAGAAAAGAAATATAGGGGCTGGGCGCGGTGGCTCAAGCCTGTAATCCCAGCACTTTGGGAGGCCAAGACGGGCAGATCACGAGGTCAGGAGATCCAGACCATCCTGGCTAACACAGTGAAACCCCGTCTCTACTAAAAAATACAAAAAACTAGCCGGGAGAGGTGGCGGCGCCTGTGGTCCCAGCTACTCGGGAGGCTGAGGCAGGAGAATGGCGGGAACCCGGGAGGCGGAGCTTGCAGTGAGCTGAGATCCGGCCACTGCCCTCCAGCCCGGGCGACAGAGCGAGACTCCGTCTCAAAAAAAAAAAAAAAGAAATATAGGTGCGGGAGCTTTATTCCTGTAATCAACTGGTGCAAAACGCTGAAACACTGATATCAAAGAGTTTAGATATTTCAATTTCAATCAGGTTTTACTGTCTGATTTTTTATAGTTTTCCCTATTTTCTATGGTACGTATACTCTATATTCAGTGATCTTATGTGACAACTATTAACAGTTAGAAAATGTTTGAGTGTTATTTATGAAATTTTTAAAATTTATATTTCAACTTTTCATTTACTTAAACATTTATATATAATTTAACTATTTTACTATTTTTACTGAGATCATGTTAATATTAACATGTTAATATTAATTGTTAAAAGGCAATCTGGAAATATACATTCAAAATTATTATGTTATAAGAAAATATAAGAACACAAATATGTGTATTTATGCACACTTCTGGGTCCAACAGCTGTTTATAATCCCAACATCAAGAGCAGCAGTGGTAGTTTAGGGCCAAAATGGAAGTTTCCACTAAAGTCTGGGAGAAAACAGAGCTATGTCACAGAATTCTTCGCATGGAGGGATTTGCAAAACTTTGGAATCACCAAAGTTATACAAAAAGCAAGTATGCTAGTAACATATAACACGTCAAGGTGTTAAAATATCCACACTAATTGAAATTTTAACATGTGGTAAGCAATTTGGGAGATTGATTATTTGTGGGGGGAGAAATAGTTGGAACAAAGAATATCCTCTTTCACAGAAAAAAATAATTATTTAAATTCCTGGATTATTATTTTCCAAATATTGGCAATAAGTAAGCATCAATTCAGTCATACATGGAGATAACAAATAGACACTATTGTCACACATTTCGATCAGGAGATTTATATTTATGATAAAAATAAAAATATAAATAAATTATACACACAAAATATAGAAAGAATAGTATATCTGTGTAATTAATAGTATAATATGTGTATTATACTCACTCCTTACATACGGAGAGAGAGGCACACAAATACATATCAAAGTAAAGAATTTCGTAGGTGAGCCAAGCCTTTGAACTGGGATTATCCTTTGGAAATGACTGATTAGAACCAAGAATGGAAGGTACCATGGTGGTTAAGAGAATTAAGCAACAGTACAAAAAATAGAATCGAAGAAGAGTACAAAAATACTAAATATTTACCTTGATAGATACGCGAAAACAAATATCTTCTATCTTTTGTTTCTGTTTTGTTACTTACTTTAACGACTGTTAGCTACAATGTAACTGAATAATGGAAGCTGCAAAGGCCAATTTGTCTCCCCTACCCTATCTCGTCTTGGGCTGTTCCACGTCATCTTATTCCTATATTGTGATTCCCGATATCTTTTATTGGGGGAAAAAAGGTACCTCTGATTGGTTATTCTGATCCTGGGATATCTCAAAATTCCAGTTTTGAGGCTATAAGAAACGTTAAATTGTCTCTTAATTTAGCTGCTATGTAATTTTTTTTCATAAAGCCTTTTTAAAATTTTGTTTTCAATTTAAGTTACTTTACGTTATTTTTTACAAAATAATTCCTAAATTTTTAAGACACTTTCCTCCTACAGAAAAGAATGGTTGTATGTTTAAAATATCAAGTAATTGTTCCACAGATTCATCAATGAAGCGACTTTGTACAATGGAGATGAACAGTCAAAAATAGAGCAAGAACGTTTCTTCTATTATTTTTTGAAAAAGGTTAGTCATCTTCCTTTGCTTTCATTATAATATGCAACATTCTAATGCATTTCAATGTTTCTGGTTTTAGATCTTTATCTCTTTCTGTGAAATTGTGAAATATATATTTGGTTTTCAACCCCATTTCCTGGCATACAGGCCCTAAAATCCTCAGAATCTCCAAAGAGATGACTTTTTTATGCTAATGACTGGTGATTGGCAGCCCCTTGGTAGTTTCAGGATGGGAACTGGTCACGAGGAAGACCAAGGTATGATTAGAGAGTTGGGACTTTCAGCCGCACGCCCCAAACTGAGGAAGGGAGGCAGACTGAAGATTAAGCTCATCAACAACAGCCAATAATTTAATCAATCATGCCTACATAATGAAGCTTCCATAAAAATCCAAAAGGACTGGGTTCAGAGAGCTTCTGGATGAACACATGGAGGCTTGCAAGAAGGTAAGCAAAACTCATCCAAGTGCAGGGGACGGTGGGCTACTCCAACTCCATAGGGACAGTAGCTCTTGTATTGCCCCTCCGGACCTCACCCTGTGTATTGCCTTATCTGGCTGTTTATTTGTATGCTTTAACGTATCTTTGTAATAAACTGGTAATCATAAGTAACTGTTTCCCTGAGTTCTGTGAGTTGCTTTAGCAAATACATCAAACTGAAAGGTAGGGTTGTGGGAACCTCAACTTGAGTACAGTTGGTCAGAAATTCCCACGGTCCAGACTCGTGAGTGCTGTCGGAAGGAGTGGGGAGACCTGGGGACTGATCTTCAACCTATGGAATCTGACATCATCTTCAGGTAGATAGTGAGGGAATTGAATGAGAGGACACCAGTTGCCGTCCACGGAAGAACTGATGGCTTGTTTTTTGGTGCAGAGAAATTCCCCACATTTTTCACAGAAATCTTCTGTGTTGATCACTGTATGAGAGCAGAGGAAAAACACATCGAGTGTGCTTTTGCCACACAGACTTTTCTTTATAATTGGTTACTCCATTACCAAGCTAAATGTATCTGGACTTTGTTTTTTAGCCAACTTTGTTGTTAGCATCTCCGCTTTCTTCTTTTATATGATTCAGTCTTTCACAATAATGAATAGAATGACAGGTTCCCCTCTTTGTACACAATGGCATAGTCAAGACTCCTCTTATGATACATATTTACATTCAATAATACATTTCAAAAATCTGTTTCAATCATATCAACTTAAAGTCTTATTAAAATGACAGATATATAAACTTGCTATACTTTATCATTGGGAACTTAAATTATCAAATTATGTTGTTTTGAGGCAGTGTTGTTCAGTGGGAATATCCACTGGGTTTTGGGTTATATAGACATGGATTCTCTCATTTGTTATATGTTATACTTTGTGTCTGCATCTGTAGAGCAGGGAGAATAGTGTCAATTAACTAAGAATTAATTACATAAAAATCACCTGAAACAATAACAAAATATTCTAAATCATCAAATTTAAAGTAAAATTTCATGATTATAACCATTCAATTTAACCAGAGAGAAATATCTTTGTAGACGTTACACATATTTGAATAGCTTTATTTAACATTGAAATTCTCTTTCAGTGTTCTTTTGAATGTTATTTATATATATGTAAATTATATTTTATGTTATGCTTAATATTGTACTTTGAAAACTCAGAATAAATTTGGTAATTGGGATATTAAGAATGTGACTATGTTGATAAATTTAGTTTAAAAGATAGGAGCTTGTTTGTGTAAACAGTTTTTATCCTAGTACTGATCCAGTATATCAGCTCTTGGTTTATATTAGATGATTGTCAAATTTCACATTTTTTCATATTTTTTAAGTGAGGATTAATTCAGTAATAAATGCGCAACAATCACAGCTTACCTCAAGGCTCTTTCAATTCAGCATAACTTTACAAAGTCAACTGTGCTCATCAGTTCTTACTAGACTGTCTTACCCAGAGTGCAAGCTCAGAGCCATCTCCTTCAACACATTATACTTTATGGGTGAATTTCTTGCAACCTCTGGAGTCAATAATTTTCTTGAAATTGTTATTCAGAGTATAGTCTCTTTTTACAAGATCTGAAATGAAATGGATAGCAACCCAACTCATATTTTATGCTCTATAAAAGTATAAATTACCTGAAGACCATCTTCCTAGCATGTGACTACCTGTGAATATTAAGGACTTTTAGAATCTGTGATATCTTCAGATCTATAGGACAGCATCATGTGTATTGGTAATGAAAATGCCAATTTGCATACATGTCATTTGCAATACCAATTCACATGATACTACCCTGAGTTTAAAGGATTATCTTAGCCAAAAAAAGTGTCATCATTATTCCTGTCCCTTTTAATAAAACAATAAGAAAAGAAAAACAAATGAAAGGAAAGAAAATAAATGTATGTGGTTAGGAATACAAATAGAGTCAATAAGTATTTACAATACCTAGAATCAATCTGATTTCATTTTGCCTCACTGAGATTATTTTGTTTGGTTTGAATAATTTTTGTTTTAAACCCATGTTGGATATCTGAGGACCACTGAAATTCCACAATACGGAAATCAACGGGCTAGACAGATTACAAAGGTTGACAAAGTCACGAAGATTCACTGAAACATTGAAAGATTTTCTAGAAAATATTAACCCTGGAAAACTGAGAACCATCTTCCTTCCTTCCTTCCTTCCTTCCTTCCTTCCTTCCTTCCTTCCTTCCTTCCTTCCTTCCTTCTTTCCTTCCTTCCTTCCTTCTTTCCTTCCTTCCTTCCTTCTTTCCTTCCTTCCTTCTTTCCTTCCTTTCTCCTTCCTTCCTCCCTCCCTCCCTCCCTCCCTCCCTCCCTCCCTCCCTTCCTTCCTTCCTTCCTTCCTTCCTTCCTTCCTTCCTTCCTTCCTTCCTTCCTTCCCTTCTCTCTCTCTCTCTCTCTTTCTCTCTCTCATATTTAAGAGGAATATCCGTAGGCACAAAGACATCTAGGTCAAAGAATAAACAAATAGCAAATACGAAATTAGAAATAAATAAAGAGTATGGAAATATAAAATAACACATACTAACAGGTAGATGGATATACACATGCACACTCAGTTTTACATTTTACCAGCAATAGGGAATAAGTAAAGCAATGCTATACACTTCATTTAGCTAAAAGATAGCTATATCAAAGGCTACAAGTGGCTCTGACTGTATTTTAGAATGAAATTAGTTGTAGTAACATTTTGTGAAAAGACACTAAGTTCACCTAGAAATAAAAGGGCCTGTTACACACTGTCTGAATATGTCAACACAATAACAGCAAACAAACCAAAAAGTGAAGTAGCAATGTAGCTACAAATCCACACAAATTTTCAACATCTGGATACTTTAGAGGCTCCTAAAGTCCACACTTTTTTTACATGCATGTGTGTAGGACGTTGGAATTATATAGATACAGGGGCCAAAGTAAGAGATAATGAGCAAGTCACTAGTGCATCCCACAATTCCTGAAAATTGTTGGCATTAACAGCCACTAAAATTAACGAGGTAAAGAGTACACAAATGTACAAAGACGGCATTTTTAAGTGATGGGGGAGAATATAATCAAAACAATAATGTTTTATCTTGTTTCATTTATTTGGCAGACCCACTTGGATTACTTAAGGACTACCTACATTCTTCTTTTTAAACCCATTGTATTAATTTTTAAACTGAAACATCATAATTATTTTTCTCTGCAAATGAAATTTACCTATTTTAACTACTATATATATGTGTATATATATATTCACTACAAAACTATATACTAACTATAAAATATCAGAATAAGGAGATATATAAACTAAAAGGTCTTCTGTAATACTATTTAAAGAGGATTACTAATATTTGTGGTTACTTTTCAGACATTTTTAATGCACAAGTATGCTTCTATTAAAAAATTGAATCATCAAACACACACTTTTAGACCTGTGTCTTTATCAAACAGTGTATGGTGAATATATCTTCATACCAATACACTTGGATTTACTAATCTTTTTATTGTATGTGTATTATTATCTTTATATTTTAGTTGTTTTCAACACTGGTTAATATAAATAATTTTGCAATGAACATTTTTACAAGTACATCACTCAGCTACATAAATACAAATTTTACTAATAGTAAGAAAATACATTAAAGTAATGAACATTTATTTATTACATGCTCTGTGAACATAAAACTACCGTTGTGTCATTTTAGATACAGAAAAACTGATTCTTAGAGAATTTATAAAACTTGTCTAAGTCCTCATTGCTTGGAAGTATTTGAAACCTAGCATGTCAGACTTCAGAGACTTATCACTTAAATACTGTGTTATTAATTTTCTAATATTAATAAAAATGCATTATATTAACACGATTTTTTTAAATCTTCCAAATTTTCTTCTTATAGTCGCTAGTTTTGAGTTAGCTACCATTTCACATTTTCTCACTAATTTTAAAGATCCACAAAACAAGGTATAAAAATGAAATAAAAGTTATACTAGTTATTATTATAAAGTGTCATTCTCAAACCAAAAGAGAATCAAAATTCTGCCACTTGAACCCTGGTATTGTGATCATTAAAACTTAGAAGTTTTCCCATCACTCAAAGACCTCTCTTTAATATTCAGGTGTCTATGAACCTGAGAGTCCTTTATGAAAACCTGGATGCTGTGTTTTTGAAAAGTGCTGTGTTTTTGCAGTGAATTGGTTCCTTTCAGAATCAAAGGCATAATGGGTGGAAAATACCCCACATATGAAAAAAATTTAATGTAACACATACAAGCAATTCCAATTTTTTACTCAATAACATTTCATTTATTAAAGCTGAAGGCTTTTATTTGTTAGGTTAATATATTGTGAATTTTAAACATCAAATCCTGTATCTATCTTTTCTTTTAAAATAAAAGTTTAGATAGATGTAATGGATAGCATATCCTTTGATTTCCCCACTGCTTAATATTCTCTTTGTATTCTCACATTCGATTTATCAATGTGTCTGCATACATTAGAAAAGAACTTTTCGCATCATGAATCCATGTAACTACCTTATTCCTGTGTGTGTTTACATCCTTTTTCTATTCAAACTGTGAAATTTGTCATTAAGCCACAACCAACCTGTGAAATCTGTCATTCCGTCTCTGTAATTTATAGCAAAAGACTCCATGATCAATTAGGAGTGTACTTAAACATGTAATCAACAGGATAGGTGGTCACAGTGCAAATTAAGAATAAAAAAAGACTTGATTTCAATTTAATAAGTCAGTTATTTTACGGTAAATACACATAAATAGGTTACTAATATACTGATTTAACTATCATGGCAATAACAAAAATTTGCTGCCAACACAGCTATTTAAAAATTTTGGTTCCTATTTTATAGCTATTATGCTATAATAAATGTCCCTCATGACAAACATATTACTAAGTCAAATCAAATCATGATAAATTGTTTTCAGCTTACCAGAGTAATTTTTTCAGTATTTTTTCAAAAGTTTTAAAATTTGACATCATGGTATTTAAATCTTACATCTGCTAGTACATTTTGTAAACCTAACAGACTTAACTAATTTATTTTCAGTTCTATATTTAAGTAACTGCTAAGGTATGTATGAATGATTCCAAATGTACAAATATTACCAACTGTATTGGAGCATCACTTGTCAAATTTCCATTGTTAATAGTATCAGTAATAACTTTAACAATAAAATATAAATGCAACTATTTAAACACAATTTGTAATCCCTATTTTACAAGAAAATGGAATTAGAAATCCAGACACTATAATTTAGAAAATATTTCACTGTTTGCAATGCATGGAAATCTGTGGAAAGAACATTGTTAGCACAGTGCTAAGTATGGCTATGAGCTTACATAGGAATCACAATCTGTTAGTTGTTATTGTTACTAGAATTCTTATTCCTTGCATTGAAAAAGAGATATTTTCCCCAAAATATATGATAAGAAATAATTTTAAATCAATTTTGGTGTTTTAAAGTTATCAATATACACTGTTATTAGCTTCTTAAATGCAACATGTGAATCCATCTTAATTTCTTTGCTATACTTAATTCTATTTCCTATGGATATGCAGCTCCCTAACTATAACCTAAAGGTCTATCCACCTGCCCTTTCTGTCGTGGTTATTTGTGAATGACTAGGAATAAAACCTATTTCTTCTTCCTGGAGAAGTTAATTTTGGCCCCAGACTTAGGCCCTCTTCTCTACTCTTAACCTTTGCTTCCAATCCTGTCTTCTTATCGAGACATCGTTTGGCTCTTTACAAATGAAGATGCCACATCTTTCTGCTTCCTAATTTAGTACATGTGTCTCTCAACACACACACATTTTCTTCCCATTTCAGTGCTCCAATGTGTGCGTGCTTCAATGGCATTACCAAATCTCTTCATTCTCTGAAAAAAACATTATTCCTCTGTTGAGCTCATACTCATCTGCCAAGGTATAGTTCAGGGACAGCGGCTCTATGTTAAGCCTCCTACAACTCTTCACTCTTAGACAGAATTAATCGATCCCAACTTGTTTGTTCAGTAGCACTTTTAGATTATTGCTATATGTTTACGAGTTTATTAGCACCTGTTATTAACAGGTCTTTCCCTCCACTCTTTCTCATGAGTGCAACTTGAGGCAGGGGTGGTGTTATCTATTTACACATCACTTTTCACATTTTATTTTAAGATAGGTGCTCAACTAACCCAAGATAAATTGAAAATTTTGTAATATGCTGAGATATGCTATTAATAAATTATTGGCAATGTTCTAGAAGTTTGCCAAAATAATAATTTTACCATTAATGGAGGCATATTGCTAACATCAACAGCACTAGCATCATCAGAGATAAAAATGTATGTTTTCACAGAAAAAAAAAAAAAAAACCACTTGCAGCACACATGACTAATGATGAAACACTTTAATATTTAACTAAAGGAAATGATTTTTCCTATATTCAAATCATAAAATGCATGTTGAAAAGCATTGTGCATGAGACTTTTCTTAATCCTTGATATTTGTTATGATGACTCATAAACTTTGTGGTTCTATTCTTTATATTCTATTAGTTTCATATGGCAACAAATGAATTTTCAGATATACATGGTCAGTAGTGTCTGACAACTCCAAAGTGAGTTATGGTTTCAATCAATTTATCTGTCCTCCACTGACGTTACATCCTGACATTCAGAGAACAGAGTATATGATATTCTCTCAAGTTTCAACACTTATGAGTATGTGAGCTGTAAAAATAAAATGAAACAGTCTATATTAAGTTGTTCTGCTGAAAAATCAGATAAAAAGATATTCATAATCATTTTCAAAGTATAGACATTAATTATATTATAATTTTTGATATGTTACCTTAATAATCCTAAATTATGAATTTGAAAAAGAATTTAAAGGTGTACTTAACACATTTATTACAAGTTGCCAAATGCGTTTATTACAAGTTGCCATAATGAAGTGGTTAAGAGCACAGTCAGTACAGTGAAATTGAGTTTAATCTCAAATATATTTCTTACTATCTGTGTTTGCTTTGTGCTGATTCTGTAATATTATTATACCTTAGTTTCCATGCAATTCAAATACATATACAACATTTATGAGAGTGCCTGGTACATTGTAAGCACCCAAAATAGCTGCTATTGTTATTATTTAATTTATTCATTTTGAATACTGATCATTTTCACTCATTATCTGGGTTTGATTTTATTTTAATCAACTGTCTAGTGTCTCTATTAATATCAACTATTTTTTTTTTTTTTTTTTTTTTGAGACTGAGTCTGGCTCTGTCGCCCAGGCTGGAGTGCAGTGGCCGGATCTCAGCTCACTGCAAGCTCCGCCTCCCGGGTTTACGCCATTCTCCTGCCTCAGCCTCCCGAGTAGCTGGGACCACAGGCGCCCGCCACCTTGCCCGGCTAGTTTTTTGTAATTTTTAGTAGAGATGGGGTTTCACCGTGTTAGCCAGGATGGTCTCGATCTCCTGACCTCGTGATCCGCCCGTCTCAGCCTCCCAAAGTGCTGGGATTACAGGCTTGAGCCACCGCGCCCGGCAATATCAACTATTTAATATAAACTATTTTCGACACCATTAATTATTTAAAAGAATAATTTTTTTTTAAATAGCCAAATGAAACATTTTGTCAATTATATTAAAAAGCGTTAAGTATTCACAATGTATTAGATACTTTGAATTCAAACAACTACATCATGGGGACCACTATCATTTTACTATATTCAAAGATCTTTTGCACAAATATTGTTTCAGAAAGCTTTTATTTACTCTTCGAAGTCATTAAATTACAGAAAAATAGGTAATTATAAAATAGATAGATCCTTATGGTTCATTAGAGAGCCCGCTTTGAATCCTGTTTAAAACTATCAATAATTACTAAATAAAATATACATATAAACTCTACCATCATGAAATAATTAAATCAGATTTGGGGGACTAAACATGTCATAAATACAGCGGAAATATTATTTAACAAATGTGTATAGTTCTATTGTGGAGTTTTTTGGAAAAAAAAATGTCGTGGCTCTTTGCTATCACATATGCACAAAGAATATTCCTTCTTCGCCTATGATTACTGCATCTATTCTTTTGATTTTCATTCTAAAAATTAAATCCCCACTACTATAATCATCTTTTAAAACACATTATGATTATGAACTTAGAACCTCAGTTTTTACCAGCACTGCTGACTGAACTTTACAAACAGCAACAGCTAATAAAACACCTTGGATGTGTAAACATAGTCTTCAAGTATACCTGATTATAAAGTAGAATTGTGAATCTCCCCATTCTTTATTCAAAAGAAGTTATTTTAGCCTTAAAAGCAATTGGACCATTTGTGCTGCTATTCAAATTCCAGGCTGTAAATCTATACTGAAAGGCTTTTTAATTCAACACAGTTGACACATTTTTAAGAATCTATCCTGTAGCCATTCCTGTGCTAGTTTCCATAAGAATTTAGAATCCTCACCAGTAACACCACAAGAAGAAATAAAGCTATACAATGAGGAACATAAATTTACCCCAAAACACCAAGAGTTATGGTCTCAATCTATCATATACTGTATTTCCTGTGTTTCAAGTGAAGATATAAAGTCAAATACACTGTGGTATTATTTTACAGTTAATATAGGTCCAAGAATATTTTCTGAGCAATTACATGGACTAGACAAGTGAATGTCATGCCCCTAACGCCTCTCAGAGTACAAGAACTCAAATGTCAGGGAATCATGCTTCACACTCAGGAGAATCTGGAGCAATTCCTGTATTTGGTACACCAGGAGAGGGCTTCTCTCACAAGCAGGTGACAAAATGGGAGATGTGCTAGTGTGGAGATGCAAAGCAGTATCTGAGAAACAGCTATTGAAAAAACAGGAAACTTGGAGAACAGAGTGACAATAAAAACAAAAAATTCAAGTAGATCAAAAACTTGTAAATATTTTAAATCCTAATTTAGATAAGTTGTTTGGAAAATATGGACTTGATTTGACTTGAATCTTATTTATTTTCAAACTTAGGCATGCTGAGAAAAATTGAAGCAAACCAAAAAAGCTTTTAAATATGTGCCTCTGCTGGGTTTTCTTTTCCCTCTCATTTGTGCCTTTCTTGTTTACTAGATTATTACTTACCCTAAAGTAACTTCAAATTAAATTTTACTACTAACAAAACAACAGGACAAGAGAAATCTTAGTGATAAGATAGAGTCTCAGTTAAGCTAGAGAGTATTCTACAGTGTATAATTAGTTTGATCAGCATAAAATAAGCCTTGAAGCCTCTTAAATAATAACCTACAACTGAATTACCTTGACTTTTTAAGCTGACATTGCTGGTAGGTTTGGCTGCTTTATCCCATGTATTTTACAATGCCATTCACTTGTATCTGTCTTGAATTAATAGAATTTAGCGATTGTAATTGACTTATTTATCACCACTGGAGTTTTAAAAGCCAGACAATATGGTTCTTAAAATGTCCCACAAAGTTTAAAGAAATAGAATGCAAACAAAAGTAAACCTTTTGCATTGTGATTATTAAATCTAATATTTCTGAGCTAAAAAAAAAAAATCAGAACTGATGAAGAGTTATGTTTTTTACAAAAGCTACCCATAGCGACTTAATTAATAGGTGGCCCTGTTCAAGAGAATATTCCTTCAAGTCTGTGATATTAGTTGAAAATATAATACTTTACAACATAAGAGTTTATATGTATTTAAAGATTTAAATCTTATTTTTAAAATAAGGTTTCATTAGGCAACTAATAAATTAAGAAAATCTAAACTAAAATTAACTACTTAACACATAATTATATGCCCACACGGTTTGAAAATAGAATACTGACAAGTTAGTCACTTTAAGCTTCTCTCTACGTAGTGGCTAGGATAAATACTATATAACATTTTTTACTAATAATCTAATTATGAGGTAATGAATTGAGAAAGTATATGTTTCGAATAAATGCATATATATATTTTTAATTTCTAATTATTGGTCGGGTGTGGTGGCTCACGCCTGTAATCCCAGCACTTTGGGAGACCACAGCAGGCAGATCATGAGGTCAGGAGTTTGAGACTAGCCTGACCAATATGGTGAAACGCCATCTCTACTAAAAATACAAAAATTAGCCAGGCGTGGTTGCGGGAGCCTGTAGTCCCAGCTACTTGGGAGGCTGAGGCAGGAGAATTGCTTGAACCCAGGAGGTGGAGGTTACAGTGAGCTGAGATCATATCACTGCACTCCATCCTGGGCGACAGAGCAAGACTCTGCCTCTGAGGAAAAAAAAATATTTATTTTGAATATGCAGGTGTATATATTTGTAGGGGTATAAGTAATGCTGTGGTACAGACATATAATGTGTAATAATCAATTCAGGGTGATTGGAGAATCCATCACCTCAAGCGTTTTTCATTACTTTCTGTTAGGAACATTCTAATTCTGCTCTTTAGCTATTTTAAATTATACAATACATAATTTCTCAGTATTACTAGCTCCTCAAAATTCTTATGATTCTCTAAGCATCTCTCTTTTAGCTGCTGATACTCCTTAACTTCCCTTGTGATGTTTACCTACTTTACCCATTTCTTCCCTGCACACAGTCCCAGCCATTTTCATACTGTCTTCATGAGCACACAAGAGTCTCTGAAGTTATTATACAACCCTGTCATCATGCATTTTATTTTTTCATCATTTATGAAATTAGAGTTTTATTCTTGCATTCTTTGCTATGTGTCTTTATTCTTTACTGAAGAAATTGCCTACCAATGACCATTTAATTATCAAATGTTAATGTCTTCATCTTCTTAAACCTCTTAAATTTTTTTCTCTTTTTAAAAAGTTTTATGATGTTGGGCAAGTGATCTAGCTCTATAAATTTTAATGTTTTCATCTGTGAAATAAACTGGCATCCGATTTTAAGTTTGTAATAGAAATAACTGAAATACTTATACAACGTCAATAATGGTACCTTTTCCTAATTGACTTCTTCATGTCTAATATTTCTCTAATCAGCCATTGAACTTTCACAGTGCTAATAATCTGAAAATAGTACCCTCAAGACCAAGTATCTTCCAATCATGCAGATCCAATCTTTCTAGCTCAAATATACAGTATTTTCCAAAGATACTCAAAAAACAAAACAAAACAAAACAAAAACAGGGTATTTCATATATTCTTCCACTTGCTTCTATTACTTTGCCTTTTCTTCACATTCTGTTCTTCCACCTTAACTCTTCAACATCCTACTCATACATTAAGGTCCAGCTCAGATATAAACTGTTTCATGAAGTCTTCATTGATCACCCTTCTGAGAAATGAGTGTCCCGATTCTCTGATTGCCTATAACTCTGCAATAATTTTAAGACACTTTGCCCCATTCTGCTTCTAGGAGTATAGATATTCTATCCTCTTTTTAGTGTGATTCTTGACCAAAACGATTTAGTAAATATACCAATATTCTAATATGCATATGTGTTTATAGTCTATTACTTCCAAAGTGAGATATATTAAAACTCTGATTTTGCTGTGCAATTATTAGATTCCAGTTGTTTGGGAATATGAAGGGAGCAAGTGTGAACTAGAGAATTCTAGCATGTGGAAAGCACTGTGGGGTAATAAGTAGTGCATTAAAGGAGAATTTTAAACCAAATAAATAAGAGTTCAAATTCTGCTGATACTCAGTAGCTTTAAGACACTCATTGAATTAACAGCTCCACAATTTCCTTACATATAAAGTAGGGATTAATAAAAAAAAAAAAGGTTGTTCCAAGAAGAAAGGTTGATGTCTATAATGCCCTTAGTACCATGAAGATATGCATGCTCAGTCTCTATTAGTTGTATTTGTTGTTGCTGCTATTATTATTAAAGTCAAATAGTCAATTGTGCCTGTGGGGAAACTACTGTAGAAAGATGCTTGAAGCACAGGAAAGAAGGCAGATCTGCTTCATGACCTTTCTTGTTCAAGTCTTCTTTAACTATTAAGCATTCACAATTAGACTCATACTGTGGCCATGAGATTTCATATCTGAGGTTCTTTATTCAGGAAAGAGTTTCCTTATTAACACGTGTTACTGTACATTGATTCTTTACTGAAGTCAGGTTTAGCAAAGACTTAAGAAGAGTGTAAAGGACGTGTTCTGGTGGTCTGGTCACAGAGGAGATAGAAAAATTGGAAAGATGTGTCAAAAACAAATTTGCCTGCATCCCAGCTTTTCTCACAATTGGGGCGCTGGATCATCTAAATAAAGGGGATAGAACTATGATTCCCCATGAAGCAGATACAAGCCAACTCTTTCTTCATGGGCCTGTGTTTGAGGAGGCAGTGCAGGAACATAGAAAACACTGAGCAGTTGGAGGTTTGGATTCTAACTTTCAGCCGGCAGCTCACTCTGTATAGTTTAACCTCTTTTATCCTGCTTATATATCAACTGATAGATTGGACCATATGAGCCCTAAAATCCCTTTCAATGTTCAAGCTTATTCTGTGCTGATTATACTGTCTTCAGAAATGACAGAAGTTCTTAATGGCACTTTTACTAGCATTCTAAAAATTTTCTTTCTTAATCCTGTGAATATTTGTTCCATGGATTAAGTCTGGAGAATACAAACATGAATGTGTGTTACTGGAAAGACCAGAGGACTTTGCCTTTCTGAGTTTTGTGAGGTCCTTCAGTTGTACTTTTATGTACTTTACAGTTTATTCTTCTTATTATACATGCTGAGAGCTCTTTAATTTCACCCTTGTGTTGTATACACATATTACTGGTATTTTTAGAAGCACTTTATGAGTACAAAATCTATTCCCTGTGCCCTCATCAATTTGAAATTACCATTTTAAGGCTGATTAAATAAGGATTAGTGCCAATGTTCTACTTATTAGGCTGTGTCTTCAACTGGAACTGATGATGTAGTATTTGTCAATAACCAGTTCACAGCCTTAAATTCCACAAAATGAAACCTTTGCTTCAGGGTCCATCTGTCTGAAAATTTTAAGGCAAGCTTCCACGAAGAGGAAAGCCATCTATTATATGATGATATAAGCGTAAAGTGGCATGTACCACAGCTGTTTGATTACTGCTGGGGGGATGACTCGCATTCCCCCTAAGCCCTCTATCAGAATCCAGGAGTGATGGATTGAATTCCTTTTGCCTTACCATGATGATGGATGACTCTAGGAGGATATATAAGAATTGTAGAATCTCGACAGAAATTAATTAACACACAACAAAAAGAGGCTAGCATTGATCTTTGCCATGATACGAGATTGATCCCAGGAGTTGGTAAATATTCACTAAATTTTCTGAAAGCATAAATCATCTGCCGTTCATCTGAGATTTTTTTGTTTAGTGGCACCTAGTTCATTGTTGTGTAGCAATTATAAGATTCAACATTTATATCACAACCAGGTGTTAGAAACACCCACACAAACACAGAGGTTTCATATGGGTAAACTAATACAGCATGTCTTGATGTGTGGTTTATAATATACATTTTCCACATATAGTCTTTAGGAATTACCTGCATAAGTAAAAGAATAAAAGGATTAGGTGGTAGACACATTATCAGGTAGTGGGAATGAGCAGCAGATATGTCATCAGATGAGATCAAGCCTCAACACTTTAAGATAGTCATGTTAGTGACCTCTCTGAGCATGGTCACTCCAGTGTAAATATTTTCATTTACGCTTAGTTCCCTGTGTAAGCACTAAGATTAAATGAAATAATATATTTAAAAGCTTATAATAAACGTTAAACATCAAGTAAATTATGTGTACACAAGGAATACATTATTTATCCTTTCTGTCCTCCATATGATGATTACGTGAATGATAGAAGGGAAGCCAGAGAAACAAAAGTAAAATAACATGTTCTGAGTATGTATAGTAAGATTATAATTTATTTAAATGAATATATGGAAATGGTTTAGGAAAATACTTTTCAAATTTCAATATTTTCATGACTAAAAATGCAAAGAGAAAGATGAACCAAGTGATAGCTTTAAAATACTTTAAAGAATGCATTTTCTTATTAAAAATGAAGATAAGAAGTTAGCAAAACATGTTAGCAGAAATAGTTTTCTTGATGAGAAGAAAGTCTTTATGAAGTCTAGTCTATCTGTGGTTGTATTGATTTATTTGGAATTTTAAAATATGTGAGAACTTTTAAAATATATATTTAAGTATACGGCTTGAAATTCAACTTCTCAAGGTGAAATGACACCAGATCTCTACCAAGTACAGAGGAAACACAGAAGGTACTAATACAGCTAAAATTGATCTGCCTGAGAGACAGGTGCTGAGTCAGTGAAAACAGGTTAGTGACTAACAGCGGTGAACAGCCCCTTTGTTTCCCCTGGGGAAAAAAAAAAAAAAAAAGTTTAGTTCAGAAACAGCAAGCAAGTTCCTGAGGGAATTATTCAAGGAGGCTGATAGAGTCCTGTGAGCTGACACATAAGTTGCTTTTTGAAATTGAGAAAAAATAAATGTATAGACTAACAACTTGTTGAGAAAAAAGTAAAAATTAAAAGAAGTGTTCACTTAAAAAAAACCTGTTTGCAAAGTTGAGTAAACAAGTACCTCAAAGGACGAACTACCAACTGTATCCCTTCTTCTCGCCTTCAAAAAAAAGAATTGTCAATGACATGTTAGAAGAAATGCAGCCTGAAAGAGTCTCAGCATGGTTCAGTCAAAGTAGGAGACTCTTCTACTTCTTCATGCATTCAGGGTTTAAATGTGCATTTCAGATCCATGATCTGCCAGACATTGAGTTAAGGGCTAAGAATACACACATGAATAAAATATTGTTTTTAACATTAAGAAATTTGTCAGCTAGTAGAGAAAGGGACATGAACACAATGTTTAAAGTAACATGATTAGGGATATTAAAGACACTATAACCTGGTGTACATAGGGGGTTTGCTTAACTCTGCTTGTGTAAGTCAGTACAAACACAGAAAAGACCACCAGAAAGCAAAAATGAAAATGAACAGATACTGCAAAAGTGATACTGGAAACCAAGGTGGTCAAACAAAAACAGTTTCTTGAAAACAATGAATTTTGAAATGTAAGAGAGAGTACTGTCAAGGGTCAAATGCAAATTGTACTTAAGAGTTAACAGGACAGGACGGAACACCTTTGCCAGTATTAATTGCAAAATGTCACACCTAAAAGTGCCTATGGTCATCTTGATACTAATGTTGCTGACACTTGCACCAAAGTATTTTGCAGAATTACATTTTGAACTTAGATTAAGTGGGTGTATAACAATCAAATACAGATATGAGAATTCTAATATACACATCCTATTTTAAAATCACATGCCCAGCAACCACACTAACCTCATTTTATTTAGAGCTTCAACTGTACGCTCTTAAACAAATTTACCTTTGTAGCATCAACAGACCTACATTGCTACATTTGAAGAAAAAGTAAAAAATTGAATGTCTTTAATGATAATTGCTTTCAATTCTAAGTGAAAGTTTAAATTACAATAGTAGCCATTGAACAGAATGATGTTTGAAGGTTTTACCTGCTGACAGTTTTAATTTGATTTGCTTTGAATTTCTTCTGGATGCTCTAAGATTTCAGCTGACTTTGCATCTATTTTAAATCACAATTCTGTTTAAATAAATTTAAATACATAAATAGAAGATGTGAGGATAATGAGTAAAAGAAACAGAAATAAAAAAATGACAAAATTAAGAAGAGAATATGAAGTAATATAAACAACAGTCTCATGAAAATCACTCTTGCAAATGCATAGTAAATGAAAACAAAAACAGAATTCCCAAAGAGAAGTAGAGAATTAGCATAGGGATATTGGCTAGGAAAAAAAGTAAATAAAGTAACAAACAGAAAAACAGATTCAAATACTCATTAACCAGGGTATAAAGGATTTTTTAAAATAGTGCAATTTAGCCTAAAAAAGAAAAGCTGAGTAAAGATTTTGTTCTATACAAATATGATGATTTTAAATGGGATCTTTGAGTAGATCTAAAATGGCAAGTATTTAAATGACAAAAACAAAAACGCTCCATGGAATACAGATTTTTCATATTTCATGTGATGTTACAAATTCAGAAATTTTGAAAAACAATAGTTCATTGAGTTAATGTGTTGTGATTACAATATAATCGGTCATTTTCAATGAATTTAATATAAATACCCATCTGATAAAAATTTTGTCTCTTGCTGGGCGCGGTGGCTCACGCTTGTAATCCCAGCACTTTGGGAGGCCGAGGCAGGTGGATCACCTGAGGTCGGGAGTTCAAGACCAGCCTGACCAACATGGAGAAACCCCGTCTCTACTAAAAATACAAAATTAACCGGGGTGGTGGCACATGCCTGTAATCCCAGCTACTCGGGAGGCTGAGGCAGGAGAATCGCTTGAACCCGGGAGGCGGAGGTTGCGGTGAGCCGAGATCACGCCATTGCACTCCAGCCTGGGCAAAAAGAGCGAAACTCTGTCTCAAAAAAAAAAAAAAAAAATTGTCTCAGTAAAAGAGAAAATAAATTGATAAACAATTAATATATCATGTATAGCCATATTTCAAAAATAATATTTCCAAATATTCACTCTAGCAAACATCACACAATCTCATTTCTCATGTATTCCATTTGGGAACAAATGACATGTATGCATATATATGTATACACACATACATACATGCACAGTATATTAATTACTTTTTTCCACTTAACATAAAAAGGTAGATATACATATAAATATAGGTATGTACATAAATATATACATATGGAGGCAATGATTTCTAGGGTATCTATCTATCTATCTTTACATCTCCTGTGTTCTTGTGTTCTCAAATTTCAATGATCATATCTGTGGAACTTAGTTTAAAGTCAAACGATATAATCATTGCTATTCTTCCCCCATCTAACTACCCCTCCATTCTTTCTTACAAGTAAATTGAATTGGTTTGACAATTCTATACATTTTTACATTTCTATAGAGTCAACACCAAATAATCTGTAATAACAGTAAGTCATCATGATACTGATGTACAGAAAATTTTTAAACAATTCATACTGATTCAAAAGCCATTTTTGTATTATGTTTGTATCTTATCATGTGTTGTATTCTGAAAGTTAACCGTATTTCAAAAAACAAAAAAACAAAAAACTTAAAAGCATACTGTGAATCACAGAGTTTAGAAAACTTCCTTTTTTCAGCATCCTTATTTCTGATCAACTTTTGAATGCATACCTCATGTTCAAAGTTGTAAGAACTTCACACTTAAAAGACATAAACATTCTTGCTATCAAGTCTCTGGAATCAAATGAAGTACCTTCATTAGTTTAACACATCTTAGCATTAGGTGTAATTAATTTACTAATTCACACAGTATGTTACAAATATTTAATGAGCACTTACTCTATTGCAGGCATGCAAAGTGCTGACGAACAAGACAGATATGGTTCCTACCCTAACAGACTTTACAAAGTTATAGGTGCTTCATTGAATCTCTTACGGCCTCAGCTAGTTCATCGGAAAAAGCCTGTTAATCTATGATTTTCTAAGTTCTTTCTGTGTCTAGAATTCTATGATTACTGTGGAAAGGCAGAGTCCATTTCGGCATTCAAACATATGAAAATGCTTAAAATGGCAAAATATACAGATCAGCAAGATATTAAGCGATAATTTGTATTTGAAAGTTGAAATATTATTAATATATCAAATAAATCACCTTGACTTTCCCATAGAATTGCACCAAAACTTAAATATTTCTTACCTTTAAGATGTTTGTGCTACGTTTTTGAATAAAACCATTTTATTTCATTCTATCTAAGGAAATAGACAAACTTGTTTAAAATTTCCAGAGTTGTCCTAAAATGTTTTAAGGCTTAATATTAAATTAACTATGTATATAATTTCTAGGCAGGTTACAAACAAATTTTTAAATTTAGTGAATTCTTTCTGTGCATTAGACTCAAATACTGTTATCTAAGCGTGTCAATTATAAATTTCCTAAAATATTTTTAAGAATTTGTGGTTATTTTTGCTGTTCTCTAGACCATTTATTTTTACTAGACTCCTGTACATCTAAAATCAATCGAAAGTTTATAAATTTGACTTATATTTTCAAAGTTTTAATATTTTTCAAAGCATGTGATTTTTAGGGGATATAATTTTGACAGAAAATAATTGTGGGTACTGGCATGGTAAGAATGCATCACAAGCTATGCCAAAGCAGTATACATTTTTGGTTAACATTAGGAACGGGGAAAAAGAAGTAAGAAGGAACAATATTAATTTATATAAATGAGGATTTCACGGACAGGAAGCATGCAGAAACAGTTTTGGACTCTGAACAGAGTTCGAGCTCTGCTACCAGCTGTGTGAACTTGTGCTCGATGGCTAAACAACACTCTGTGAAATGACAGGATAGTAGCATGTGATCTTTAAGATCCATTCCAGGTAAAAAGACTGTAATTCCAACCATCATATAATGTTATAATTCAGTCCTCCAAAGACAGCCAAGACCTAATAGTGGCCTTCAGGGTGAGTAATTGCTAACCTTTGCACTGTAGCAAATGTAACTTTTATATTAAACAGTTCTAAAAGGTATCGATCAAAGGGTAACAGAAAATGAATAGGTTACATTGCCAAAAATAAACTGTGGGTGGATAAGAAACCAGGTATCTTCCTTAAATGCAATATGACAATAAAGAAAGGTCAATGTTTTCATGGGTTACACAACAGGAAATCTAGAGACAATAGTTCTTTGTGCAACTCTGCACTTGAAATAGAAAATTCAATATAACTCTTAAGGGTTAGGAATGATATGATTAGTAAAAGGTAACAAAATGGGCATTTCCTTACATACTATAGAGTTCTTCAATATATAGTGATAATGCCTTTTGATTAAAAAATATGTATGTCTATGTGTGTATAATAAATCTATATATATACACACTTAAGTATATGTATGGTATGCAAATGTATACACTATATAGATAAATATAGCGAATGGAAATTAAACAATTTCCACAATAATTACTAGAATATAAATTCATTGAATACTGGAATTTTAAATTTTTCTACTATATTATCAGCACCTAGAACAGAGGTTCTGACACAGAGTGGATATCAGAAAATATATTTTCTTAAATGAGCAATTAAGCAGACACAATACTGAGTACTAGCTTTTAAGTCTTATTATTACCAGAGCAGTGGTGTTTTCTCTGTACCTTCCTGCTCTTTTTTCACAGTAAATTATGGTTAAAACCAACGAAATCTTCCTCCATATGTAGCATATTGGAACAGACTTTACAATGAAACAAGTGGATGAAACTATTAATTTATACAAAATATAGAAATAAATGATATCTAAAAATTCTAAATATTATTAATTCCAGAAATTCCAAAGACTTTACCATCCTGGAGGAATCTGAAAAAGAGTGCTTATTTTTAGGCATATTTCAGAGTTTCTTCATGTTTCTAGGTCTCCAGTGTTTGGCTTGATGGGAAGGTGTATGCGAGTTTCTAAGCAAGATTAAAGCCCAGCCTAAATGCTGAAGTCAAGTTTACACGCTTTTTTGTAAATGCTTTTTCAAAATGATGATCTTGTGTTTTTCATTTTTATTTTATTTTTTAGTTAGCACAACGTCTGGCGTGGGAGAAAGAATTACAAATATTTATCACAATGTCGGTCTGAAGTCTCCTGAAATGAGTCTCCCATGGCACCAAAGAGCAACATGGCTAGATTGAGGATGTAATCTAAAGTTATATGTAACATTATCAAAGAGATGTTACAAAAAGAGAATCTGTAATTTTCATTCATTAAAAACCCCTAATACTAAGGGAGGAGACCACCCCTCATATTGTCTTATGCCCAATTGCTGCCTCCAAAGAAAGAAGCAAAAACTGAAAGGCAGAAATGAAATCCACAGGCAGACAGCCGGACGCCGCACTCTGGGCCTGGTAGTTAAAGATCGACCCCTGACCTGATTGGTTCTGTTATCTATAGATTACAGACATTGTATAGGAATGCACTGTGAAAATCCCCATCTTGTTTTGTTCCCATCTAATTACCAGTGCATGCCTCCCCCAGTCACATACCCCCTGCTTGCTCAATGAATCACGACCCTCTCATGTGCACCCCCTTAGAGTTGTGAGCCCTTAAAAGGGACAGGAATTGCTCACTCGGGGAGCTCGGCTCTTGAGACAAGAGTCTTGCTGATGCCCCCGGCCGAATAAACCCCTTCCTTCTCTAACTCGGTGTCTGAGGAGTTTTGTCTGCTGCTCGTCCTGCTACAATACAAGAATTTTAAAATAAATGTTTAGAGTCTGTCAGTATTTAATCACATTTTCCAAAATATGTAACTAAAAGATGTTTTAAGCAATATTAAACACATTATGAAAAGTACTATTATTTAAGTTTTAGCAGATATTGATTAGGTTTGTATCATTTTCATCAAAGGGGGGAAAACGGTCTAATCAGCTTTGCTGCTTTTAAATGTTTTGTTTTTATTGAAGTTTAATAAGACTTTCCAATAGCTTCAGATTTTAAGATACACTTTCGACAAAAATCTCTTTTGATTCAAAATAGTACATTCTAACAGCTTGATTACCTTTAATATTGTCTACATTTCAGGAGTTGAAACTAATAATTAATTTTAAAAGCACAGATTTCTAGCTCCTGTAGGTATCAAAACATTTTAATTGCTTTGATAGTTTGTTTTGCGCTATCCTACAATCTCTGGAGAGTTGGCAACTAAAATATCAGTGGCACATAGATGAAACAAACAAGCAAGATATAGAATAAAAATGTGATTTGTGAAGAGACAAATATGCACATCACATTCAGATTTGTGCTAATAAATAACATTTAAGATATGTATCTATCTAGACAAGCACACAGGGCAGTTATCTTGCATTATTGCACAGCATTACTGTAGTACTAAGAAGACTTAGATTAATTTAAGATCGTATCTAACCTTCAAAGTACCATACAGATTTAAGAGTTGTATAAGCTTCTTATGTTTACTTACTTATTGTATACAGCAATTTTTTAATCTTGATAGTATTGTGCATATAATATTTTTCTTCTTTTCTCCCATCTCCATAAAACATGACAATATCACATATACTACTGAAATCCTCAGCAATAGAAGGCCTTATCTACAAAGAAAACCTTCAGAACTTCTGGTCTATTCCCATTTATATATCAAGAATATATTCAAGGCGGATGTGGTGACTCATATCGGGAGAACCCGCTCCCTGTGGTTAACGTGGGTTCTTTTCTATTTCCTAAGTGTCTGGGCTGGTTTGAGAAATAAAGGGAAAGAGCACAAGAGAGAGAAATGTAAAGCTGGGTGTCCGAGGGAGACATCACATGTCGGCAGGATCCGTGATGTTCCCCCAGCCGGAAAACCAGCAAGTTTTTATTAGCGATTTTCAAAAGGGGAGGGAGTGCACGAATAGGGTGTGGGTCACAGAGATCACATCCTTCACAAGGTAATAAAATATCATAAAGCAAAATGCAGGCAGGGCGAGATCACAGGACCACAGGATGGGGCGAAATTCAAATTGCTAATGAAGTTTCCGGCACGCATTGTCATTGATAACATCTTATCAGGAAACAGGGTTTGAGAGCAGGTAACCTGTCTGACCACAATTTATTAGGTGGGGATTTTCCCATCCTAGTAAGCCTGGGAGCACTATAGGAGACCAGGGCTTATTTCATCCCATCGGCTTCAACCATAAAAGACCGGAGGCCTTAAAAAGGGGCGGTCCATAGGCCTACCTTCAGGGCGCATTCTCTTTCTCAAGGATGTTCCTTGCTGGGAAAAAGAATTCAGCGATATTTCTCCTATTTGCTTATGAAAGAGGAGGAATATAGCTCTGTTCCCTCCGGCTCACCTGCGGCCAGTTCAAAGTTACCTCTCTTGTTCCCCGAACATCGCTGTTATCCTGTTCTTTTTTAAAGATGCCCAGATTTCATATTCAAACACACATGCTCTACAAACAATCTGTGCAGTTGACACAATCACAGGGTCCTGAGGCGACATTCATCCTCCTCAGTTTACAAAGAAGATGACTGGATTAAGAGATTAAAGACAGGCATAGGAAATCACAAGGGTATTAATTGGGGAAGTGATAAGTGTCCATGAAATCTTGACAATTTATGTTCAGAGATTACAGTAAAGACAGGTGTGAGAAATTATGAAAGTATTAATTTGGGGAACTAATAAATGTCCATGAAATCTTCACAATTTGTTGTTCTGCCACGGCTTCAGTCGGTCCCTCCGTTCGGGGTCCCTGACTCCCCGCAACAGACTCACACCTGTAATCCCAGCATTTTGGGAGGCCAAGGTGGGCGAATCACTTGAGGTCAGGAATTTGAGACCAGCCTGGTCAACATGGCGAAACCCTGTCTCTACTAAAAATGCAAAAATTAGCTGGGCATGGTGGGGCATGCCTGTACTCCCAGCTAGTAGGGAGGCTAATGTAGGGGAATTGGGGGATTGCTTGATCCTGGGAAGCAGAGGTTTAATTGAGTCAAGATTGAGCCACTGCACTCCAGCATGGGCAACAGAGCGATAATTCTACTCTGAAATCATCAAACGTTTCTAGATCAGCACTGTCCAGTGGAACTTTCTGAGATGATGGAAATGTGCTGTAATCTGCCTTAACTGGGCTGCACTGTGCACTTAAAATTTTGTTGTGAGGGGAGATCTCATGGTAAGTGTTCTTACCATAAAAAATGAGGAGGTACATGAAGAAACTTTTGGAGGCAATGGGTATGTTCAATAGCTCGCGGTGATAGTTTCATGGGTGAATGCTTATGTCCAAATTCATCAATTTGTACACATTAAGTATGTGCAGTTTTAAAAAATATGAATTACTATTTTACATCAATAAAGTTAACTTTTTAAACAACATATGCCTTGTTTTTTGTAATTATTACTTTTTTCTTATAAATATCTTTCCTTAAAAGTATTCACTATTAAATCACTTATTTTAAAACTATAACATTTTTCATTTATGATCTAAATTTAAAAATATTTTATAGCTGATTTTGTGTGTTAGTAATTTGTTCCCTTAGGGATAAACTAAGGTCAAGGTAGGCAGTATGATTCATAAGATACCTCAAATGAGTTACTCTTAATTGAACTTTGACAGTCAAAAAAATAAAATAAAGTAGTAAAATAAAATATATAAATGAACCAACAGAAAGACAAAATAATAGATATGTATATGGGCCAAGAATGCATAATACATATTTTTCAGAAAAATAAGTATGCTGAAAGCAAAAATAGAAAATAATGATGTCATGATAAATCATATAGCAATTAATTTAAATAGTAGCAAAATTTACCTTAGGGTAAAGAAAAAATTCAAGAGATATTTGGTATGGCGATTTTCAGGAACCAAGTCCGTTGTTGGTAATACAAAATGCACAACATAACATTAGTTTTATTATTTGATATTTACTTTAATAAGTCATACAATTGTCTCACAGACATGAAATTATTTTTGTCTATCAAAGCCTCCTGGACCAAAAGAGAAAAAGTGTAACACTTTAAAATCTCATTAATGAAGATATACACTTGTTTAATGTTTTTATTTTAAGAATAAATAACATATTGTGCTTAAATATTACTTTTAATTTCTACTTAGACTATCTGGTCCCTTCTCGTGACAGAAGAGATTCAGAAACTGTATCATGTTTTATTCTCTTTTATTCTCATTGTAAGTTTTCTGTTACACAGGAAAATTATAACCTAGGATATAAAAGGTTCAAAACAGGACAATTCTTGTACTTTGCACCCACCTTATAAGAATTCTAAGTAATACTACACATATTAGCCTAATCTTTGCAGTTATATTACAAAGCATGACTAATTTCTTCAGGAGCTACTCGTCCAAATACCATGTACAAAATGATAAGATAAAGATATCTGAAATATCGACCAAACATTAGAAATAACACAGCATTCAAATACAGTTCCGTGAACTGTTTGCATATTTTGCCAGTCTAGCCATGTACTTAAATTGGACAATATTAGAATTCATAGAACGATTTTCAGTGGACAATGTAGGCCAGTGGATGTTCCACTGTACTAAATAATACGAAGATTTCTAAAGGTGAACATTAGGGCATCTCCATACCCAGCCGCAGCTGCTACTCTAATAGATGAAACCCTATGATTTCATCTGTAACTACTGGTGCTCTATTCAGCCCTAAGAATGATTTGAATAGACACTTCAATACTGAAATGCATTAGTTCCTACTTCAATTTGTATTATCAACTAGCAGAATAAATGCATGTAAAAGGGCTTGGAGATCCTCGGGAGAAATACTTGTTAAATGTAACTTGAAAGCAGATTTGAAAATTTTCCCCTTTTAAATTTATTTTCCTAGAGTCCTAATAAATGAAAGCTGGGCTGCTGTCTAGGTTTCCAAGCCACTAGAGCTTGATTGTTTTCTATTTGTTTCAGTGTTTAAAGCGAACAAAAGCTGCATTAAAACTGACGGTGCCAAGTAGCAACAAGCATACTTTAAGCATAGCTAATGTATGAACCCATAGCCCCAGGTTATAATATTTCAAATACAACAGAATGTAGAGGCCAGGCTCTTTGTCATGGCATTTTATAAATAAAGCATTTTTAAATATAGTATATTTATGAAAACAAAAAACCTCACTAATAACTAAAAACAGAATGCTAACTGGGTCATAGGCTCTCTGTCTTTTTGCATTTCTGTCACATATTTATTTCTTGTACCATTATCTAATGTAAATGAATGCTTCAATACAAATGTATTCTCTCTCTTTTTACTTCTATAACACACTCACACATAAAGTTGGTTCTATTGCTTTCTTTCTAGCTCTCTAAAATATTTTTCATTATAGTCATTCATATCTCTGCCAGTTACTTTAAGGACAACAAAACATTTACTGCCTGCTCTTTCCACCCCAAAACATGAAAAACACAATTATATTTTCAAAGGCTTTTGAATTCACTGTTACATCTATTTTAATATTTTGTTTAAAGAAACAAATAAATTATTTCAGTTAATTAAGGCTAGGGAATTTCATATTTTCTTAACCCTAATTTCATTCAAGATAAAAACTGTTATGTTCTAACTTCATGAGATTCCTTAGGCTTTGAGTCAGGCAAATGGAGTATCTTTAAGAATCTGTCCATTTGTTATGTTAAATATTTTCAATTACCTTTGAACTATTCTCAGGTTGACAATGCAAATATTTCAAAGATTACAGTTTTAAAGAATAAGACTGAGAAATCTGAGATTACAACTACTATTTTAAAGAATTTACATCAGCAAATATGTAACCAGCAATAGCCAGGATATGAAATACATCCTTGGGATATTTAACTATAATCTGCTTTACCTTTTTTTTTCAGTCACTATATTCAGCTGATAAAACTCCAATGTTAATCTTCAATTAACCTATATTAATTTGTCTAATGATTAGCAGAAATAAATCTCGATGTGTTTCTGCAGTTGTGCCTCCATCTGTTCATATGAGGGAACGGGTGACAATGAGAAATATTTCAGGTATTTGGAAAGAGTCCTTGACCCAGTTAATAGATAACATAAATTTTCTCATCCGATTTCCTACTGCTTAGTACCCTATAATGCAGAGATTCAAAGCCTTATAAAGTCTAAAGTCCCCATTGGAACATGACCTCAACAAATGCTCAAATGTATTTACTTTTATATCAGATATTTTAGAAAGTAGTAATTTTTTATTCTATGAATCACAGCAGCACCCAATGTCTTATCTATGTGTTTCTGTTTATTCTGTGTGTAGATGATGCCTCTTACACATTTCTATTTGCCGATCACTAGGAACAATTCTTTAGTCCACATTTAAGTCGGAAGCAAATGCTCTAGGACGATAGAAATCTCTCACCAAGGCCAAGAGCACAGATACGATACCTTTTGCAGTAGTTGTTATACTAATAATCATCTGATCCACTCTGTTCATTTTACAGATGAAAAAATAGAGGATCTAGAATTTTACTTGAAAGAGCTGGTATTCAAAAGTCAAAATCTCGATTTGATTTTTCTTTAATGTTAGTGCCTAAACTTTCAAACAAATAAAATCTTATTAAAAGGAAAGTATCTAACATCAAGATGTGTATTAATGTACAAATAAATGGAAAAATATAAAAGTCAGTTCAAATAAAATAGGGAAAAATAGCAACTGAAATGCAGAAGTCACGACACTGGCCACTGGGAAAGCACTGAGGCCGACAGAATACAGGTTTTCGGAGTCCCTTAAAAATCAGCAAACTAACACGAGAACAGAGAACCAAACACCACATGTTCTCACTCACAAGTGGGAGTTGAACAATGAGAACACATGGACACGGGAAGGGGAACATCACTCACTGGGGCCTGTTGGGGGGTGGGAGGCTAGAGGAGGGACAGTGTTAGGACAAATACCTAAAGTAGGTGAGGGATTGATGGGTGCAGCAAATCACCATGGCATGCGTATACCTATGTAACAAACCCGCACGTTCTGCACATATACACCAGAACCTAAAGTGTAATGATAAAAAAAAAAAAAATCCAGGACTCAAAAATTCATCATTGAGGCAGTTTCTCAAGCTATATTCTTACCTAAATTCATGAATATGATACTGTCATACTCACCAATATACATGCTTTTTTCTTGTTTCCATCAAGGTCTAGATATAAAAATACTGTTGACCCAAAATCATGAAAAACAGTTAAATTCCATCCTCCAACCTGTGATTCCTGCGGGCATAAGTTCTGTTCAGTTACTAAGTCTGTGGTTACAGTAATTTTTCCCTTCTATTCACATCATTGATGGCTTGAAAGCAGCTCCTGGAGAATTTGCTTTTAAGGAGCCGAACTGAGATGACCATTCAATGGGTCAACTGTGTTGCATTTTTCTTAGCAGTGGATGTGAAAGAGTAGATGTTGAGAGAATCACTTCATCTTCGGTCTGTCAAATTCTTTGTAATAATGATCAATTACAGTGAAACTCTGATCATTAGAAACCTGTTATTTCTCTACAGTTTTTCTCTCTTCTTGTGTTTGCATTAGATAATAATATATTTTATCAATATTCTGTTTTCTATCTTGTTATACTAAATCTAAAATTAATTCATCATTTTAAAATCACATTATAAATGTACTCTCTGCAAACATTTGCTGGATGACTATAAATCAATTCTTGACATTATTTTAAAATAATATTTATTTGAAAATCATCTTTTATTTCAATCAAGTCTTTCTATGTGTTATAATGAATCCAAAAAGTTACCTGATTTTTAAAAATTTGGTTTCTTTTGTGTTTCATTGCCTGTCCTATGCCTGTTCTATGGTCTTACTAAATTTCTATTAGACAATCTGCTACTTAGATGCACATTTCTTCTCATCAGTTCCTTCTCTCAAATACTGAGATTATTTTCTCTATATAGAATTCATTGGGAACAAAGTGTATTTTACAAGTATTATTAGATCTTTTGCTGTGACTCACTCCCTTGCAGATGGTACACATCTGAAGGGGCTCTATTCTAGCTAGCAAAGATCCAGCTGATGCTCTGAAAAATTATTCTCTCTCGGTGAAAAGTTAGCTTGCCACTGCCTTCCCTGCTGCATTATTAAACACGAAGGAGTGATTCCCTTAATCCCAACCATCTGCTCTTCCCCAACTAAAAAGTGAAAACATCCCCTTGTGTTTACAAATGTTGCTGCTAAAGCTTCACAAATTATGAGAGATGGTGGTGAAATTTCTGTATATACTACAAGATCAAAACAAAATCCTAGTCACCATAAATCTGTAAAAAATAAACCAAATTTATATCACACCATAAACCCAACTGTGTTTTAATGTAATGCAATTATATTTAAACTGCAGCCTCAGAATGTAAATTATTTTAGCATCTCAAGTATAATATTTGCATTTTAAATATACTCCCACTTGTCCAGACCTCCAAAAGTGCATACTCTAAGAAAATGGATCATCTTCAATTCTTTTTAATTTTCACAGATTTGTGGAGTGCACAGAATTTTAGCATCAGTAAAGGTTCAGTTTCATTGAAATTAAAGCAAGACAAAACTTCCAACTGCTCAGATGAATAACAGGCTTAAAAGGGCTAAAACTGGAAAGGAGTGTCAAGGGTCTCACAGCAAATTGTTGATTTTCAGGAAAGTCACTTATACTGAAATATTACTAGGCAAGACTTGTGATAGCACTTCTGACCAAACTCTTATTTTCCTCACAACACTGGAAACCAGAATTATTCTAGCTTAAACACTATAGAATGCCAATCAACCAATTAACCAAAAACAAGACAGGCAAAAAAAATTGAGTTTCCAAATAATTTCATTTCATATTCATTTTTTAAAATATTGAGTATAGTATAACCTAAAAACCTAAAATTCTCCTTTTTGTGTTTATAGCATGAAGATATTTCCATTAATTTTATTTTTGTTGAAGATCAGTTGCTTTAGCTTTCCTCTAGGTCTTTGTCAATAGACTAATTTCTATTTCACAGAGTTTATTCCTTTTGTGCTTAGCAAATAATTCCTTATCACCTATGTTCCAGACCCTTTTCACCCATTATTTTTCAAAGCCTTTCCTTTAATTCTTGTCCCTAAATGTTTATTTTTCATTCTGTAATGTTCAAAAACATTCATTCTTGCTTAAATGGAATTTGTATAATTAGTTTTTTTATTGTCACAGTACCCAGTGAAAAAAAAATTATGTTTCCTTTCCAACAGTCTCGCTTTCAAGTCTTCTTTCAATTCACTCTAACGTGCCATGTGTGTATTTTTCTAGTGTATTTACCTGTCCTAGTGATTTTTTTGCTTTCAGTCTGAAAGTTTGAATTATTTAGATAATGAGTTCATTGTGGTCAAGTACTATAACACACTTGCCTACTTACAGCTTCCACACTTGTTGCCCCAAAACTTCACTTCTGGGTTGGTATTTGTGATAAACTATTCTCTCTACCTTAGCATAGTCTTTGTTATATGTCAAAGGCCACTTCTGCATGAGTTTTACTAGCAAAATATATTTCCCTAGATGATTTTCTATATTTCTGCTTGGCTCTATTTGTTCTAAAAAGTGTTTTAACCTGGATCTGGCGAACTGTACAGATAAAAACTTCTGTACATGTGAACCGTCCATGACCAGCAAGCTAATGGTTTCATTTCATATGTATTACCATGTAGATAAATACACTCTCTGTGAATCTGCTTTTATATACCTTTCACAAAAGTGTCTCTTAAGATAATACTGTATATCCGTTTCTTTTTGCTTATACCTAGTCATAGAAATACCACTGTTTCATAGTTCTTTACCTGGCTAACCAAATGGCATTTTCCCTTAAATCTAATAAGTTTATTTTCATTTCTGTATTTTACTTACTCCTCCCATAACATATTTTCAGTAAATTTGTTCTTATTCCTTCTTTTTTTTTTTTTTTTTTTTTTTTTTTTTTTTTTTTTTTTTGAGACGGAGTCTTGCTCTGTCGCCGAGACTGGAGTGCAGTGGCCAGATCTCGGCTCACTGCAAGCTCCGCCTCCCGGGTTCCCGCCATTCTCCTGCCTCAGCCTCCCGAGTAGCTGGGACCACAGGCACCCGCCACCTCGCCCGGCTATTTTTTTGTATTTTTTACTAGAGACGGGGTTTCACCGTGTTAGCCAGGATGGTCTCGATCTCCTGACCTCGTGATCCGCCCGTCTCGGCCTCCCAAAGTGCTGGGATTACAGGCTTGAGCCACCGAAGTTCACTGTTCTTTTTTATAAATTCCCAAACTAAGGTCCACCAAATTTTATGTAATTTGATCAAGAAATTGCCAATGATTACAACTGTATCTATTTTATTATAAAAAGTACAATTTCAAAATAATTTAACAAATTTCTTCTTAACAGAAGCAAAGAGAAAATTGGATGTAAATATCAATACTACAAATATTTCTTTGTTCTTGCCTCTGGGTTCCCTACGCGTATGTCCAGGTGTTATCGTATTTATACGCTATGTTCGGCCAACTATAAGGCCTGTGTTAGACCTGCCTACAGGATGCTAGTGAGGCATGGAATCTGGTACCTATGACAGAACAATTCTGAGACTGGGAGTCAGGTACCAGAGGGTGACCGTGGGCTGGTTAGGGTTAAGTGGTCCTGCAGCTAGTCAGTAGTGCAGCTGATTTTTACTTGTTGACTTTTCTATTGGACCAAAACTTCCTTCTGGAATGAAATGCATCAATCCAATACCACTGTGCCTAAGTAATTGAGGTTTTAGGGTCAGACTCAAATATTACCGCAGGAGAACTAAAAGCACATGGGAGCTCTCAAACAAGGTTGCAACTCTCACATCTGGGCAGTTAGTCAAGCAAAACAGTGAAGCGGTAAAATGAAATATTCATTCCACTCTGACACCCCCAGCCTCCTCCCCACACACAAACATGTCTCTCTCCTTTAGAGTATTCCCTCACCACTCCCTTTATCAAAATCTTTCCTAAGGACTGGCTCTCATGAACCCATTCATACTAAATTGTATAACTCTGACATAATGCACAGCCTTTGACCCTCGCTGTGGTGCTTATATTTTAATAAGAATAGCCATTTGGGAAACACAAGACCTAAAAGAATAAGCTTTTACCAGGGAAATATTTAATGCAATCTTCCAGCAGTGGATGAAATGAACAGGCATCCTCAAGACTCAAAATCCCACTTGGTCAGCAGTTGCCTCCCACTTGTTGCCTTGTTTCTACTGTCTAATCTAATTGGTTCTCTGGGCAGGTGCACTATTTGCACCTACCATAGTGTATGCCCTGATGCTGACATTTACCTTTGCTTACTGGCCTCAAAATGTAGCCAGAATAATCCCTCTAACATACTGTTGTTACTGGAAACATAAGTTGAAGCTCTCTGATTTGCTGAGTAGGGCTGCATTAAAAAAATCGGCACACAGCAGAGCTAAAGATGATACAGAGGTACTTAGATGAAAACAGACAATTTTGCAGCAGATTGCCTAACATATTGGCAGTTCTCAAATCAGATGAAATAAGTTTCAGAAAGTTATTTAGCATGAAGAATACATTATTAAATTCAACGTATAAAATGTTAATGCGGATCTGCTGGCTCTTATTGCTGCTTGGGTGCATTCCTCCCTTTTGCAACACTGTATCATAAACTTAACTGTAAGTGTGGGGTAAGCATTTCCCCTCCAATCAACTAGCAGAAATGCTTTTTAGACATCATCTCTGCACCCTTAACCACACAGGCCACCATACATCTCTACTAAAATTAAAACGTCAGAATTTTAGAATAAAATTTCACTATGCACCATCAACAGCGGTCATATTTTTTAACAATGCTTGTATCTTTTTGTTACCTGGACATATGTTTTTAAATAATATTTGCTGGCAGTTATGACAGGTGATTGATGCATCACTTTCTGTGACAATTTATTTCTGAAATGAGTCAAGATTGGGTTTTACCAATTACCCCTTCTTAAGATTTTGCCAGCCATGCACGGTGGTTAATGCCTGTAATTGCAGCATTTTGGAAGGCTTGAAGCAGGTGAATTCCTTGAGCCCAGGAATTGGAAACCAGCTTGGGCAACATGGCAAAACCCAGTTTTTACAAAAAATACAAACAAACCAACCAACAAACAAAAAACAACCAAAAACCTAGCTGGGGATGATGGCATGTGCCTGTAGTTCCAGCTACTCAGGATGCTGAGGTGGGAGGATAGCTTGAGTCCTGGGAGTCGAGGCTGCAGCGAGCCAAGATCACACCACTGCACTCCAGCCTGTGTGACAGAGCAAGATCCTGTCTCGAAAAAAAAAATGTCATTGAACTGAAATCTATTTACATAATTTTATGGACACAATGTTTCTTGTTGCCATTATGGAAGAGGCACTTCAGAATTTTCAAATAAGCTCATGAAGTAGGGACAGCCATTTGGTACATGGTTAAAGCAAAGACAAGACGAATTCTATGCATACCCAAGGATTATAGGGGTTGTCTGTTTAGTGTGACTCACTAGGAATTCTAGGATTGGCACCTTACTTTAATATATATTCAGTGGCAATCCATGTCAAGACAATTTTCCCACTGAGAGATCTGAATTCTTTACCTAAGACGTTTCATTTGGAATAAGGATGAGGTGCTACCTGTCTGGATTCTTTAATTCATAGAAAAACACATGACTTGTGAATATACCCTACTATTACTGGAACAAATAAGATTTTTCTTGTTTGCTCAATTTTTTATGATCGATAAATAATGTGTGACTTGGGTCGCTGTATTTTTTACATCCTGGGCTTCGTTTGTGTCTAACTTCCTATCTTTTCTCAGAGATAATGGCCTAGTAACTTCTACTGACCATTCAATTCCTGCCAGGCACTATCTCATCTACAAATATTTTCAGTCCCTACATATTCCTGATGAAGTAGCCCATTTTGCAAATTAGAAAGCTAAATCTCAGGAAGACTGGCAGGAATAATAATAAAACTTCAAATGTATGACACCACAATAACTTTATCAAAATGAATTCTATCTACTATTTCTTCTTTGTTTGGTCTTCCATGTACTGAAATCTCCATGTGGCAAGCATGCCACCTCTCATTAGGCCATTTTCATGATTCTCCATAGGCTTTAAGTTAAGTCCTTACCCAGTGGAAAAACATTAGGTCTACTCACTAGAATGTGGGGACTATTTCAGGGGATTCAGTTGCTGGAGTGTCATGGATACTTTTCCCTTTTGTAATAAAGTTATTCAGAGATGATACTCAACATTGGATTTTCAAGATGCTACTTATTGAAGTTGTGTGGTCAAATCGAGCAAAACTGTTTTCATTAAAAGTAATGGTAAAAACCACAGTTACTTTTGCACCAACCTAACAGATTTATTAATATATGTGACTTTAAAATAGCCACATCTGTTTGTATTTTAACTGATATTTGTGCTTCCAATAATAAATTTTTTTTTTTTTTTTTTTTTTTTTTTTTTTTTGAGACGGAGTCTCGCTCTGTCACCCAGGCTGGAGTGCTGTGGCCGGATCTCAGCTCACTGCAAGCTCCGCCTCCCGGGTTCCCGCCATTCTCCTGCCTCAGCCTCCCGAGTAGCTGGGACTACAGGCGCCCGCCACCTCGCCCGGCTAGTTTTTTGTATTTTTTAGTAGAGACGGGGTTTCACCGTGTTAGCCAGGATGGTCTCGATCTCCTGACCTCATGATCCTCCCGTCTCGGCCTCCCAAAGTGCTGGGATTACAGGCTTGAGCCACCGCACCCGGCCCAATAATAAATTTTAATGCTACCGCAAAAATGGAAATATTTGTAACCATATTTATTTTGCAAAACATCTTTTCTAATGAAATCTAAATGGGAAATAGCAATTGTGTTATGAAATATTGGACTTGTAATTATCATTTATTTTTCCTTGTTTCATTCACATTTTCATTAAGAGAAATAGATACGTTAGAGTTTGCAAAGAAAATCTGTGTGCTTTATTCTAGTTTTTCTGTTTTTGTTTTTGTTTTGTTTTAACGAGGCTTTTGCTATGAATTGCTTAGAATTTGATTTATCCTGGATAAATGGAAAGTAATTCACCCTAAGAAGACTGTGAAACTGTTTTGTCTCAGCAGGCTCCATTGTGAAAGCCCAGCATGAGCTAGGGGGATGCAAGACAGGCCAGGCTGCAGCAGACTGTTGCGGTACATTTTAAATGTTCATGAATTACTATCAGTGGATGATGGGTAAAAAACCGGACAAATGTGAACAGCATGAACATCAACCACACTTTAATTAGTGATGGCTTCCCAGTAAACAAAATCACACATTGAATTGTAGAACAAAATCCCTGGAAGTGCAGCTGAGATTAATTTTATTTTAGATGGGACTCACTAAGCAGTATCATATCCGTTAAACAAACGATACCATTTATGTTTATATGGGTAAAGTTTACTAAGAGCTGTCACACCTGTATTATCTTATTTGATCTTTACAACAGCCCTGTGAAATAAATGAGGCATTTATTTCCCCCCATATTGTAAGATCATAAGGCTCAGTCCGCTAAAGTAACTTACGTTAACATGGTGATTTTCAAAAGGGACCAAACCCATTTCTCCAAACTCCAAATCTCTATTATTTTGTCTCTGGTAGCATCTTTGAAATTAGCTGCTTTTAGAACACAGATATTCTACACAGCACATTTTGATAAATGTTTAAAATTGTTACAGTAGATCTCCCTTATCCTCGGAAGGTATGTTTCAAGACCGTCAGTGGATGCCTAAAAGTGCACATAGTACCCAATCCAATATATACTATGTTTTTTATACCTACATTCCTATGATAGAGAATTCGAGATGAAACAGCAAAACCAGCAGGAATTTCCTTTTACTTCTTCACAATTTCATGAATAGAAGAGCCATTCTTACCAGAGATCTTACAAACCTCATCGTACGATATATATATTTTTTCTCTTTTCAACTAACAACTTTCACCGTTTCACTAAAAATGAAGCACTTTATGGCTTCTCTTTGGCATATCTGAATTGCCAGCATCACTAATTTTGCACTTTGGATCCACTATGGATCCAAAATACAATAAGGGTTACTTGAACACCAACACTGTAATATTTCCACAGTCGATCTGATAACCAAGACAGCTACTGAGTGACTTATGGGCAGGTGGCATCAACAGTGTGGATATGCTGGACCAAGGGATGATTCAGGATCCGACTGCATGAGATTTCATTACACTGCTCAGAATGGCATGCAATCTAAGACGTATGAATTGTTGATTTCTGGAACTTTCCATTTAATATTTTTCAACCGCAGTTGAAGGCAGTTAACTGAAACCATGAAAAGTGAAACCGCGGCTAAAGGGTGACCACTGTACTTTTGATTTCACAAATCTCTCTTCAAGTTTATTCTCTGATGAAGATTAAATGTAACTGATAAAATCTTTATCAGTTCCCACAAGGAGTTAGCTTAGAAGTGGCACAAGCTTTAAATTTCAGGAATGATGGAATTAAACGAGAGGTTCTTGAGGTAATTATGTAAGAACTGTCTGGGTTGTAACTTTCAGATGCTACAAGCAGAGCCAATCTGTCTCAGAATTCATGAAAAATTAAAAATAGTGTGCTTCCCTTACAAAGACAATGCACGTTCCAATACCTCTTATTTTTATTTTCTTTTCCAAGCCAATTTTGGCCATGTGAACTTTGGGAAAAAAAGGGGGAAGTACATTTTCACACTACTAACATTAAATACATTAAGTTGGTGTAGGCAACTTAAATGTTACATCTTTAGGAAACTTGGGAAATTTAATTATCCCCTTTTGAGGGCAAGCACCACAACATATATTTATAAACAAATAAAACCAAGTAGTTAAGTCTTGGAATTTCTTTGCATTACTGTAGATAAACGGGTAACATAATATTATTTGCATATTATTTGTGTTTAAATTTGAACTTTCTATCTTAGTATAAAAATGAACCCAGCCAGAAGTGATTAAGGTAGAGGGATTAATTTCCTCTAGACTGAAATATACAGAATGTTCCCAGTGGAATATTATCAGTATTCCACAGACTGCTTTCCTGACACCTGCATTTTTCTTGGTTTTTATTTAAAATGTGAGGCTCTGAAAACTAGATCATTAAATATTACAACTGAAGTATACACATATTATGTGTTTATATGTATATATAAAAGCTAGATGACCATAAAGATAAATTTACACTAACCAAAAATAGCTCCTCAATTCTATTAATCACAAATAATATTTTTGCATAATTTTAACAATATGCCAAATTGCATCACAAATAAGGGTAGAAAGTAATTTTTTGAATCTATGGATAGCCTCATGAATAGGCTAAGTAATCTTAACAAATGCATACATTTAAAAATACAAGTGGTAGTCGTTATATTGGGAAATTTTCTATTGTTGGAATTTTCAAATTTAATTATATTTCAAAATCTCAGTATTTCATAATCTTGATTCGATAAGCGTTCTGCTTATTTTTGAATGGTTCTCTTTAAAAAATATAATTTCATGCTAATATTTCTTGCTGGAACACATTGATTTCAAGTGATTTTTAATATATGGAAATTATTAGAACTGATAACATTCATAAATCTATTACCCTTTTTAAGAGGTTTGGTTGTTGTTTTATAGGTTATTTAAAAGTTTTTTTTTGGTCTCATTTGCTCCTACATTTAATGATAATGTATTTAAAAATAAACATCTTCTATATTCTTATTGAAGCTTTTAAAAGTTTAGTTTCAACTATCTAGAATGATTCTAAAATGAAACTATTTGACCAGTTTCCACTATGTTTCCAAAGCTTTTCATATTGACTTTATTGTTTTTAGAGTGATAATGGCTAGAGATGCGCAAAATATATAAGGTTCACCCTCCTGTGACCACTTACTATTGCTTTAGTTGGAGAGTCATTTCCAGAAAAGAAGTCCTTAACTTGAGATATCCAATTCTAAAAAACAGTGTGAATATGGTGAAGTTCACCTTTGGCAACCTAGGAAAATATCCAACCCTGGTTCTAAAAAATTATTTATACAAACTGGCTGACTAAATGAGTGAATTAAGCCATCATCAATTGAACAGAGAACCAAATTTACAAAGCCATACACATCTCATGCTTTTAGAGTTCTTACAACAGCTGCTTCTGTGGTACTAAAGACATGTAGGACTCAAAGACTGCCAGTTGTCATGAAGTTCAGGAATCTATTTGAACTTCATTCTTAATGTATAGTAAATAATAATTTAAAAAACCCACCAACATACATTCAGCACTTCCTATGCACCAGGCACTGTCCTAAACACATAAGTAATTTATCTCTTTCAGTCCTAAACATTTTTTTTTCTTTTTTGGGGAAGGTATTATTATGACCCTTATTTTACGAATTTGGAAACTAATGCTCAGAGAAGGTAGGTAAATGACTGGCCAACCGTCATCAACAAGGATGTGGTGAAGCAGAGAGTCTACTCACCCATTTCAATCACTCTACTAGATCACTAGCATTTGTACAAATACTTTCCAAGATAAATAGCTGATAACTCTATTTTTAGTACTTTCTATTGTCTAATTATGTCTGCCAAGAGTTCATAGGTTATGCCCAGTTCCCAATGTGATAGTATTTGCAGGTGGGGCCTTTGGGAGTTAATTCTGTTTAGCTGAGATTAGGAAGATGGGGCCCTCATGATGGGATTAGTGCCCTCAGGAGAAAATAAACCATAGAGTTTGCTCTCTCGCCATCTTCCATGTAAGAACACTGCCAGGGCTGGGCGCGGTGGCTCAAGCCTGTAATCCCAGCACTTTGGGAGGCAGAGATGGGCGGATCACGAGGTCAGGAGATCGAGACCATCCTGGCTAACACGGTGAAACCCCGTCTCTACTAAGAAATACAAAAAATAGCCGGGCGAGGTGGCAGCGCCTGTAGTCCCAGCTACTCGGGAGGCTGAGGCCGGAGAATGGCGTGAACCCGGGAGGCGGAGCTTGCAGTGAGCTGAGATCCGGCCACTGCACTCCAGCCTGGGCTACAGAGCGAGACTCCGTCTCAAAAAAAAAAAAAAAAAAAGAACACTGCCAGAAGGCAGTTGTTTATAAGCCAGGAAGAGAGCCCTCAACAAAACTTGAGAATATCTGTTGTTGAAGGCATCAACAGCATTTATTTAGTTATGGCAGCCTGTGCTAAGACAGTGCCCATATACTTCTTCTGCAATAAACCATCTCTAAAAATCTCATTTACCAAGCAGATCAATGAATCAGTTATCATCTGCTAGAACAACTTTAGGATTCCACTGATTTATTCACCTAATTATGCTTTCTGGCTCATTGTTATTTTTCATGCTTCCTTATATTTTATTGGGTTTTATTTTCTCTCAAAATTTTTGAGTGACTCTATTATTGGAACTTCAAATTAAAGGCCAGGCATGGTGGTTCATGCCTGTAATCCCAGCATTATGGGAGGCTGAGGCAGGCAGATCATGAGGTCAAGAGATCGAGACCATCCTGGCCAACACAGTGAAACCCTATCTCTACTAAAAATAAAAAAAATTAGCTGGGCTTGGTGGCGGGTGCCTGTAGTCCCAGCTACTTGGGAGGCCGAGGCAGGAGAATTGCTTGAACCTGGGAGGTGGAGGTTGCAGTGAGCGGAGATAGCACCATTGTACTCCAGCCTGGCGATAGAGTGAGACTCCATCCAAAAAAAAAAGAACTTCAAATTAAATAGCATGATTTAAAATTCATCATAACCACATTACATACTTAAAACCTTCAGTTCACCTTTTTTTTTTGAAGTCTAAATACCCGAAGATCACTAAGAACTTAAGATGTCTGATAATGTCTTTATTTGGCTTCACTTTTGTCTAGATATTGCCCAGGTAATTATCACATCGCTGGAAGGCAAAGAAATGATAGCCCAGTTTTCTATGTATGAGTAAGTTTACTCAGTTGCAGGGATTATTGGGCAAGCTCTCAGGTGTTACAGGGTTCAATTTAAATGCCCTCTTAAAGTAAAGGTAGTTTAACAAAAACATGGTTTGTAATTGTGCTGCAAATACAAAAAAGAAAAAATTACACTTTTAACATGACTAGATAGCCTGAAACATGATTACCCCCTCATAGATCCTTTTATTCTCTTGCTAAATATGTTCTTTTTCACCCTCAAAGTCCTTTTTTTTTTTTTTTTCTTGAAACAACCTTGACTTTTTTAGGAAGAATTTTTTCTAATTCTTACATGGTTCTGTTTAACATGTATAACAAGAGAGAATGACTGTTTTTATTCCCATAAGCCTCAATGTTTAGACATCAGCTTCTTACTCAAAATAGGTATCATAAATATTTATGCATAGGGCTAGTGTAGTATATAATATTTCTGATGTTTGTTGATTGGCTTAATGAATGAAAGAGGACATCAAAAAAGTTTTAGAAGAACTTTCAAATGTGGACATGAATTACAACTAAAACAAATGTATGTGCAATGTAAATTCATGTGATTAAAGTCATTTTAAAAATTAGACATGTTTCTAAACATAATGTGCAAAGTAATCATAAAAATAATCTATGGGAACATTTCACATAATGTTAATTTATGTTCAGTAGTCTCAACAAGTAAAAACAAAAAGCCAAATGTCCTACTAGACTTCAAATATGCTTCTCCATTTTAAATCTGTGTATATACAAATCAAGATCTTTGTATATTGGAATGAATCTACATATAATAGTAAAAATAATAGCTAACATATTCTAAGCTTTTAGCATTTAACAAACTCTGTTCTAAACAAACTTAGTTATCACAAGTTAAATATGCAAACAAAAGATTATTATAAAATAAAATTTGACTGTATTTTGCAAGATTTTTGTAACAGGATTCATTCTGCATTGTAGTTTTAACGAAATTCTGAATTTGTTAATGGAATAATATCAGGAAACTCACTTGACAAATTTCCATTTATCAGAAGACTTTTATTTGATACCAGGAAAGATAGCAAAAATAGGTCATTATTTAGGTCAATTATACCAAGACCCTCCCTGGAATAAATCATATCTATATTTGAAAAAGGAAATTTGATTAGTAATTTATGCAATGCTAATTAGTTTTTAGCCACAAGCCACCTTTCCCACCCACATCACCCTTTCATTCCAATACCGTTGGGTTAGTTCTAATTTTATTCTGAAAGTTGTTTAACCTAAAATGTCTTTAGGGGATAATTTTCTAACCACCTTTTAAACTACCACCCACAGTTTCTCACAAACTAAGATCCATCAGAAAGGTTATTTCTTCTTGTTATTATTTTTTTCTTAAATAGAACAAAAGAAATATTAAACATGAATGACGTTAGACAATTTGATACATTCTATTGAAGATATTGTCCTCCTGAATATACAATGGGATAAACTGCTTCTAAATTCTAGGTTGATAGCATTGTAGTAAATAACTGAAATGATTAAATGGGTCAATAAACAACATACATTTCAAAGTTTCCTGGTTTTAAACGATATTAATGATCTTAATTTGAAATAATTGGTGTAAACCGAGATTATGTAAATGATTTCTTGCCATCCTCAAAATGCTGATGTCAAAGCCATTGACAATGATTTAGCTGAGTAAAAACAATGGATTTATTTGCATTTCTAAGGCATGTATAGAACAAGAAATCTGTGTCATGACTTCTTCCCATATGTGTATGTAAACATACACATTTTCTGCAGGATGTACATGTACACATTAATGTGCACACACATGCACATACATGCACATGCACACACAAACATATAAATACATATGTATACATATAAATACAATATACATATTTATATAAGTCTATATATCTATATAAATTAGATATCTATATAAATCTTCATAAATTAGAGACCTATATTGAACCTATATTTTTCTACACAAGGCCATTCATTATTTTAAATGTTTCATTAGGTCACTGGCACTTACTTTTTATATTATTAATGTTATCTTAATAATTTTAGTAACATTTAAGAATTTAATTTTACGATTATATTCCAAAAATCAAAAGTAAGTGTAATTACTCAGAATAAATCAATAGCTATTTCATTGCATGTTAACAAACTTGACTCTATCATTAAGCAATAGGGAGCCATGAAAGGAACTGACTAAATTTGCATTTTAGACAAGTCAGCGTAGCAGCCTCGTGCATGTTGAAATTGCTGGTCAGAAAGACCCATTAGGATGCCGTTGCATGAACACATTTGAGAAATGGTTAGGTTGTAAACTAGGCAGTGATGGTGAAACCAAATGGGTCTGAGGAAAGTAAGGATGAGGAATAAAGAAAAGAGTCCTAGAGTAAATGGATGCCTGGGATTCAACTGACTGGTACAAGGAAAGTAACAAAATGAGGAAGAATGAAGGAAAGTAGGATGGTATATTTTTGGAGGATTGGGTTTTAAAAATTATAAATTAAGTTCATGACTCAAATTTATTTGCTCAAATCTACTTATACAAATATCTTGCAGATTAGTTTCCTTAGATATTACCACTGGATCTAGAGGTACCTAGAAAATCTTTTATTTATTTATTTACTCTTTTTTTTTTTTAAGGAGAAGATAAAACACAATTTGAAATTAGCTTCAGACTTTCAGCAGCTGTAAGACATCAACAACCCAGTTTGTGCTTTAATACTTCCAACACTGTGGCTGCTAATTTGAAACATTTCACACTTTGTTAAATTTTAAAAGTTTTCCACCTTTTAAATTTAAAATACAAATAAATATAATGGAAACGTGTGAATGACTGGACTTTATAATCACAGATGCGAGGGTATAAAGCTGATATCAATAGCAACAGAAATTAGAAACTAATCACCAGTAATGCTAGATAAAGATGACATAGAACAGAATATCTAATCTGATTTAATTGAAATTTAAATTCATAGTATGCAAAAGAATAAGAATACAATCATCCTTTCCTGCTTTATCAGTGCACACAAGTACTATCAGGTTGTATAATCACATTCCGTTGCAAAGTATCATGATGCTGTTTCATGAAGAATAGCTAGAGAAAGTGATGCTGACGAATAAATTATGGTTTCAAGTGCTTGAACCGCATATAAATTTACCCTCCAGAAGGGCTGTTAAACAAAAGAACTCGAAAGTCTTGATCTATTTAGAGTATTTTCTTAAGTATGGCCTTTGCCCTGTTTTTAACCTCATTTAACTCTTATTAGAAAACATCTCTCTCATATCAGTATAAAAACCTATTTTAGAGAAAATCCAGCACCTACTCTCACAATGATATCGCAAGCAAAGTATTTGTTGCTTTCTTCAGAGTTGAGGATGACTGGTGTGTCTTCTGATTTTCATTTCAGAACACACTCTTCAGTAATTTGAGTTTTGTTCTGAAACTACTGCATAACCACCAGTGCATCTGACGATGCGGACTTCCTGCCTGTCATCACATGATACCTATAAAAAGGAAAATGACCGGAGGGCGGAGGTTTCAGTGAGCCGAGATCGCCGCAGCTCTCCACTCTCCAGCCTGGGTGAAAGACTGAAACTCCGTCTCAATCAATCAATCAATCAATCAATAGAAAGAAAAACAAGGAGAGATTCATAGGCAAGATTATAAAAATCTTATAATGTTAGAGGATAATTTTTTAGTGAAACAGAAGACTGATGTGTGGAGAGTGAGTGGAATATATGCTTTCTAAACAGAATATACGTTGTTTTCTTAGACTTGTTCTCCATTTGTCTGATGTTACACAGAATCGTTTATAAAATAATAGTTATAGGACAATTTAAAAACTTTACTTGTTAAAAAAATACAACAAAACACCAATAAAAATAGAGATCACAGATTACAATGCTAAATTTAAGGCATTTAAAATAGGTTTTTAATTTTAAAAATAACACATGAAATATAGATAAGGTGATGTTTGGAAAAAATAAAATATTAAAATATATGTTTTTAATAATAGAAAATAAGAAAAAAAAATGTTGTCCTTTGTCTTGGCCTGTTTTGTTTTCCATAACGAAATATCACAGACTGGGCAATTTGTAAAAGAAATAAATTTATGTCTTAAAGTTCAGGAGACCACAGTTGAGGGGGTGCATTTGCTGAAGGCCTGCTTGCTGCATCATCACATGGCAGAAGCAGAAAGGGAAAGAGAGCACGCGCAAGAGAGCAGCAGGGCAGGAGAGGGCCTAACTTGCTTTGATAATAAGTCTACTCTCTCTATAACTAACTCACTCTCATGATGACAACATTCATTCATGAGGGTAGAGCCCTTCTAGCCTAATCTCCTCCTATAGGCCCCATCTTTCAACCCTGTTACATTGGGAATTAAGCTTCCAACACATGAACTCCTGGGGACACATTCAAACCATAGCATCCTTCAATGCAAATAAAGGAGCTCAAAGTTGAAAGTAATTTATGAATGGCGAATACACAATGTAAACTGGAAACGCCATTGTCAGAAAAAAATAGAGAATCAATGGATAAACACTCAGATGGGGTACACAGATGTCATTGTCTACATAGAAAGTTTGCCAGTTCATTAGTAGTGACAAACGTTTTTCCTGGACTTGAAATCTAGGAGAATGTTGTCACAATGGCCATTTTAGTCAACCAACAATAAGATCTTGTCCCCATTTATGTTCTATTTGTTGCTGTCTCTTCTTGGTGGCTCTTGGTAAACAATAAAGGACTATCACAGAATACAATAGGGGATCTTATTCACATGAATAGAGAATGAAAGGGAAGGCGGTATAGTCTAGATTAATAGTTATCAGAGAGCTGTAGTAATAGTTTTAAGAGTAGATGAGTTCATCAAATCAGACTTTCTCAAACTTTTGGTTAGGGGAGAAAAGTATAATTTTGGTAGAAAATTGGAGATTTGAAATAAGACTGCCTGCCCTGCAATTTGAAAATTTATAACATTAACTCCAAATGAATAAATAAAAAGGGTCAGAATGCACTATCGCTATAATTTTATAAAAGGAAACAACACTTCCAAGAGAGAAAAGCGAGTTACTTTATACTGATATTTGTGTATGAGTATGTTTGTGCCTCCGTATGTGTGTGTAAACATTGTCATGGAATCTCAACATTTTTAACGTGGCTTTGGGAAGCACTGCTTTAAACTCATATTTTTACAAACAATTGTCAGATTCAGGATTTTGTCATAAAATGCACAGCAGGAATACAAATTTGATGTGTCCAGCAATTGTCAGATATTCTTTGTTCTCCAATGAGGTCACTGTGTGTGATTTGAATTTGAATACTTTCTCAGCTTTGAGGACCATATGTCCACAGTTCTACGGTACCACCACTAGATGGCAACCTTGCCCGTCTCTTTCAGGCAAGACAAATGTTCTAAAGCAGAGATGATTTTCTCTAAGAAAGTAACTTTTTATTGAAGACATAAATTTAACGTTTACATAACTAGTTTTTTATCATAAATAAATTATGTTAAAACAAAGTTGACAATCTGGTAGTTATACTGAGGTTTCACATGATTCACTATATAGAAATGCAAAATCATTTGTGGAGTGAACTTTTGGCTAGGCAGTTTACATGGATTGTGCTAAAATTCACAAAACCTTACAGGAAAAATACCATTATTACCTCTGTTAAGAATGAGGGCACTGAGGTTCAGAGAGGTCAGAGAAATCCTGAGCGCTTATGTATTTTGATTTCTGTCTATACGTCGGGTGTCATCTTCAGTACATACTCATTCTATGCTGAGTAATTTGCAGTTTTCTGAAAATTCTTATTTTTACATATTTTTGCATGTTCTTTTAAAATCTACCTGTAATATATTCCTTTACACAGTTCCTCTTCCTTTTTCCCACCCAGCAGTTTGACATCATACTATCATGCAAGTGTCATCTCAAAACATTAGTTTTTGTGAAAGAACCTAGTCTTCACATATAATCATTAAGCCATGTTCTATAGGGCTGTTCTACACTATTACTTTCCTAACAATATTCTCCAATATGAAATTTCAGATACTCCATACAATTTATTTATCCATGTTAAAAGATATGCCCAATCCTATCTTATCTTACATAAAAATTTACCATACTGTTAGATAGCAAGCTACTATATCAATCATTTGTCTTATTTTATTTTATTTTATTTATTTTTGAGAAGGAGTCTCTCTGTCTCCCAGGCTGGAGTGAGTGGCGCCATCTTGGCTCACTGCAAGCTCCGCCCCCCGGAGAATGGCCGGGTTCCCGCCATTCTCCCGTCTCAGCCTGCGGAGTAGCTGGGACCACAGGCGCCGCCACCTCGCCCGGCTAATTTTTTGTATCTTTAGTAGAGACGGGGTTTCACCCTGTTAGCCAGGATGGTCTCGATCTCCTGACCTCGTGATCTGCCCACCTCGGCCTCCCAAAGTGCTGGGATTACAGGCCTGAGCCAGTGCGCCCGGCCCAATCATTTTAAAAGAGTATATTTTTGGCAAGTTAATGCCTTTCCATTGAAGATTCTAATTGAAAATTGAGTAAGCAAAAAAGGAACTTATGGGTACAAGTAAATGAATATTGTAGGAGTAGTCTCATTGATGTGGTAGCTAATTCAGACTCATCTCTCTCTACTAGTTACCGTCTTAACTTCTTTCTCAGGCTTGCGCTGACGGGGAAGGAAGAACTATTAACCATTAAATACCTAAATATTTTTACAGAGGGCAATTGGAAAAGGAAAAAGGTGATTCACTCTCCTAAAGTCTATCTACTCTCAATAAGGGTAATCGGCTTGAGTAATGGGTCTTTCTGGAGAAAGGGATGGGGTTCTGGGATTAGCTAGGTCACAACCCAGGCACCTCCTGCTGTGACCAGAGAGTTTGTTAAAGTGCTCTGCTGAACACTTTTATCAGAACCCCCTACCTAGACTGAGGTAGAGGAGAAATTTCTCAATGCACAAATAGAGTCTTCGAATTTAAAAACTAAGAGATATTTACCCTAGATGTATAGCTAAAGAAACATACCATGCAGTAGACGATTTCACACTGGGTATATATTTTCAATTGTACATTTTACAGAGTTGGAATTTTTGTTTTACTTCGGTTCATTTGAACATTTCTATACCTCTAAAAGAGATGAAACCACTAAGTCTTTGAAGGTTAGTAATACCACGGAAAGCTGAACAGATTGAAGGACTTACATGATTTAGCCAGGGAACACTTTTTGCCCTAGAGACATAACAGGAAGACATTCTTGTGACCATGTATCATTTTACAGAATTGGAACACCGTAGTGGACTGACAGTAAGTGGACCTAAAATGAAGAGAATGCACCAAGTTGCTACAGGCAAAGCATACTTGCAAACTAAAATCCTCATTAGCAGCACAAAGCTGGAAGCCAATTTTTTGCTACCTTAGCAGCACCCCAGCCAAGGATGCACTAATTAGACATAGGGATAAGCTATGTTGCTAAGGCAAATCCATCCTTTGTTTATGATGAGGCATGGAGTGACAGCAGTGAGCTTCCAGATCCAAATTCCAGTCGTCACTGATAAGAAGCACACGAGATGTCTAGGCCTAAAATCCTTGCCCAGACTGAAGACCAGAAATACAGTATTTGCTTAAATGTTAACCCTTCAACTGAACAAAGTCTGATCCCACATAGCTAAGGATACTAGGTAAAGTGATGAGGAGGAAGGAGGCATAGAGAGATAGATGAAATGTCTCATGGATACATTGGATATAATCTGAAATAACCAATCAGTATTGTGGACAGCTGGGTAAGCAGAAGCTGAAATTTCAAATGTGCTTCACATGTTGCATATGTAGATTACTACAATAGACTGTCAGTCTGTATTTGTGATGTGAGGATGGTGGGGACTGGTCTCTGTGGGCAGACATGTCATAAGGACTAGTTAATTAAAGTGATTAGACATTAGTAGTCACAGAGATTTTGAAAAGAGTAAAGCAAGGGATACGATCACATCAACTTGTAAGCTTTCACCAAGCCACTAAATGTCACAGTTGGACCACAGATACCTGAGAGATGGACACTGTACAAACACTTACTTTATGGACAATAATTTGTACAAGAAAAGTTATCATCTTGAGGTTATTCATGCAACATCATAATCAGGATTAGAATTCCAAGAGGTTTTAATTCAGTACCTTTTGCAACATTATACTGATTATAGTTAATAGAAATATAGCCATTAGAAGCACACATTTATATATATAGGCTGGGAGTGGTGGCTTATGCCTATAATGCCAGCACTTTGGGAGGTCAAGGCGGGTGGGTCACCTGAGATGAGGAGTTTGAGACCAGACTGGCCAACATGGTGAAACCTGTCTCTTCTAAAAATACAAAAATTAGCTGAGCATGGTGGCATGCGTCTGTAATCCCAGCTTCTTGGGAGGCTGAGGCATGAGAATCACTTGAATCCGGGAGGTGGAGATTGTAGTGAGCCGAGATCATGCCACTGCACTCCAGCCTGGGCAACAGAGTGAGACCCTGTCTCAATAAATAAATAAATAAAGCACAAGTTTTTATATATTACATTGAGATTGTCATGCAGATGTTGAAATAAAGTATTTTTGTCTAAATATAGTAACTTTCCCATTTATGACAATAAGATATTTTCTATTAAAATAGTTCATTAAAATGGACTGCATCTTATGTATACATGATTAGGACAGGATATATATTGTCACGTTAATTTTAGGTGTTAACTTGTCTGGATTAAAAATACCTAGAAAGCTAGCAAAGAATTACTTTTGTGTGTGTCTGTGAGTATGTTTCCAGAGGAGATAAAGGTAAGTCTGAGTGGACTACATGGTGGGAATATCTATCTTCAGTGTGGTAGGGCACCATCCAATCTGCTGGTCTCTCAGAGAGAACAAAAATAAAAAGTAAATATGTCAATGTATCTACTGAAGCTAGACTCTTTCTCTCCTGTTCTTGGACAACTTCAGTCCTGCTGGCCTTTGGACTCTAGGACTTAAAGACGAGTGACACCACTGATTCTCAGGCTTTTGGCTTTCCTTGTTCTGAGACCTTTGAACTTGGACCAAGACACATAACCAGCATCCCATGGTCTCCAGCTTGCAGAAGACATGTCACGAGATTTCTCAGCTTCCATAATCATGCACGCCAATTTCCCTAATAAATTCCCTCTTCTGTCTCTCCCCTCTCTCTTTGTCTCTCTCTGTCTCTACTCATCTTATTGCTTCTTTCCGGGGAACCCCATACATACATGAATTTACATACACGTATGTTGTTTCTTTCTTTTTTTTTTCTGAGACAGAGTCTTGCTCTATCGCCCAGGCTGGAGTGTAGTGGCGTGAGCTCGGCTCACTGCAAGCTCCGCCTCCTGGGTTCAGGCCATTCTCCTGCCTCAGCCTCCCGAGTAGCTGGGACTACAGGCGCCCGCCACCACACCCGGCTGATTTTTTGTATCTTTAGTAGAGATGGGGTTTCACCGTGTTAGCCAGGATGGTCTCGATCTCCTTACCTCGCGATCCACCCGCCTCGGCCTCCCAAAGTGCTGGGATTACAGGCGTGAGCCACCACACCCGGCCAAGTATGTTGTCTCTTAAGTATAAAACTTTTATGACTCATATATTTTTACATAAAGCTTTGTAACATGAAAATTCACATGAAGTTTATTTAGTTATTTATTCGTTTATGTATTTATTTTTTACAGAGTTTTACTCTGTCGCCCAGACTGGAGTGCAATGGCACAATTGCAACCTCCACCTCCTGGGTTCAAGTGATTCTCCTGTCTCAGCCTTCCCAGTAGCTGGGATTCCAGGCATCCGCAACCATGCCTGGTTAATTTTTATATTTTTCACAGAGACAGGATTTTGCCATTTTGGTCAGGCTGGTCTCGAACTCCTGACCTCAGGTGATCCACCGGCCTCGGCCTCCCAAAGTGTTGGGATTACAGGAGTGAGTCACCATGCCTGGTCCACATGAAGATTTGAAATAGAGCTCTAGTAACCTGGCTTGTTATTAATTGTATAACTAGCCCAGACTGTGAAGTTGGTTATATTTTTAACATAGGCAATGTCAGAGCACATTGTATACTATGAATAAATTTCTTCATCTTGGGATTACTTCATTAATGGCTGTAAGTCCTGTAGGGTTGATGTCTGTATGATATAAGTTCAATACCACCTCAAAAGTAGACCTTAAAAAATAGTCATTGACTTTCCCATCGATGTCAGAAAATAACAGGTGCTACAAACTATTAACAACTAGATATAAAAATTAGAATCCAAATATCTTTGGGAGAAACAACATAGTAATTTGAATTCCGAGCAAAGCATGAGAAAAATAAATTTCGTATAGAGATAAGAATTCAGTGTGCTTTATAGAACATGTACAAATATACAAATAATTTTCATTAATAATAAAGAAGACTTAACTATTTTAAGCCACCAAGTTGTTATTTTAAACTTCTTTTTTTCTCCAATACTTAAATGAGCATATGTGTGCACACACACATAGCGCTAACATTTTCATAAATGAGTGGCCTGCAAAATTTCAGCAGGAAAAAAAAAATACATTTGGAGAATTATATTGCAAGGTTTCCTAAGCATAAGATTCTAAGGTCATAATTCTATTGCACTAAGTTTTATAACTCAACTGGAAAAAAAAAGCCATTTTGAGGAAAGGACTTATATAAAATGAGAATATCTGACATAAATTATTAACACCTTGAAAGTACACTCATATGGATAATTTATTAATGTTCCTACTTTGCAGATTCCTGGATAAAATTATAAGAATTTTATACCAAATGAATATCTTTGTAAGAAATCATGACTTCAGGATGATAGAAATAGAAGTAACAGAAATAACAGGTTCAGAGAGCAACAGACTGGATGCAGTAGAGGAGAACTCTAGAAAATAGATCCGCCCATCAGCGGCTCCACTTATGAGCCCACACTTCACCATCAGGTTTGCATATTTAGCAAGGATAATAATCATGCTGCTACCATTTATTTGTTCTTATAATAAAAGGAAAAAAAATAATCAGGTAGTTCCTCAAAAATCTCATTTCCCTTTTCTGAACAGCGGTTCTTACTTTTCAATAGCACTCCACACCTGATTAGATTCACACACAATCTTCGTCATACTTTCACTGGAAGATGGTGTTGAAGATAAATTATCAAGTAATCATTTACTCTCCCATAACAAGTTTTATTGATTTTCAGATTTGTGGCAATAGATTCTATCTGTAATAGAAGAATCTGGAATTCTATATTTTTCCCTTGGATAATAAGACAACCATCTCTAAGAATGTAGGGTATATCCAATCACTGTGTTAGGTTACGTATTTTTCAATACTCTAATTTAAGTCTCAAAATCAGTTTTTAAAAATGCTACCTATTTTTGTGCTCACAAAAGACTGTATGTCTGAAAAAATCATAATACAGTATGGTGCTCTTTAATGCCACAATATAGACTTTTAATTGTTCTTTGTGTCTATAGGACTGAAAGTAAATATACATCTATAATTTGCATTGGTGGACCCCATTAGCTCATTAAAATGGTTAAAAATGGTTTTATGGCCGGGCGCGGTGGCTCAAGCCTGTAATCCCAGCACTTTGGGAGGCCGAGACGGGTGGATCACGAGGTCAGGAGATCGAGACCATCCTGGCTAACACGGTGAAACCCCGTCTCTACTAAAAAATACAAAAAACTAGCCGGGCGAGGTGGCGGGCGCCTGTAGTCCCAGCTACTCGGGAGGCTGAGGCAGGAGAATGGCGGGAACCCGGGAGGCGGAGCTTGCAGTGAGCCGAGATCTGGTCACTGCGCTCCAGCCTGGGCGACAGAGCAAGACTCCGTCTCAAAAAAAAAAAAAAAAAAAAAAAAAAAAAAAAAAAAAAAAAAAAAAGGTTTTATGATTTTATATTCTTTATTTTAGTTTCTACTTATTAGAATTATATAACCTTAGTACTTGAGCTTCGTAAAAGATTTCCCCTGTAATATTTGGTGCTCTTCCTGGTAGCCTCTGTTTTGATATGTAATTATGAACTCATGTTTATTTAAGTTTCTGTTAGGACCATTAAAAAATTCCCCAAAAGTAAAACAAAATGAATTGATGATAGTAGATAGATAGGCAGATTTCTAAATAAATATATGGACAGAAAAATATATCAGGAAATGTTTATATTTTTCCAATGACTATCCTTAGGATAAGGATAATTAATTTGTCAAATCTACAAACTACATTCACAAAAGTAATCTAGCTTAAAGGATGATCACTAGCATATGTGTTATGGAGTTGTGCTCTGAAGAAGAGATACATGTTTGAATCATATAAAATGAGCTGTATTCCTATATAATAGCAACATTCTGCAACTGGAGATTAAAGGAAATATCCACAGAATTTACATCAATCAGCCAGTTCTGCTTTGCCAATCAAGAATTTTCTACAAATATTGAATAATGTCTTTACAAGACTATTATAAGACACACAGCAAGTCCTTCCAACCCTCATTTCTCCTGCCTCAGATTAGGTTTTTCTTTTAACCTAAGTCACTGATATCTACATCTAAGTTACACCATTGACTCGAATTTCTCATTTCATTCTATTTTCTATTTTTTTTTTCCATTAGAAATGTTCCTCTAAAAAACATTGATCTAACCAATCATCCCATACTGGAAACTCAGGATGACACCACACACCTATCGGAATGCTAAAATAAAATGTTAAACAAAGAACAACACCAAATGCTGGCAAAGATGTGGGGACAGGATCACTCGTATATTGCTGGCCGGAAGCTAGAATAGTACTGTGACTTTGCAAGATATTTGGGTAGTTTCTTCAACTGAGTAATTGCATTGCTGGGCTTTTATTCCAGGGGAATAGCACACTAACACAAAAAGTTGCACAAAAATATTCATAGCAGCTTTATTCTTAATAGCCCCAAACTGGAAACAACCCAGATATCCTTCAATGGCTAGATGATTAAATATAATATAGGATGTTCTTACCATGCAATAGTAGTCAGCGAGAAAAAGAAACAAACTGCTGATAGATGCAACAATTTACATGGGTCTCATGGGAATAACACTGAAGGAAAAAAAAAAAAAGAATCTAAAAGGTACATGTACTATGATTTCATTTATATAGCATTTGTTAACAAAAGCCAGAGATCAGGATTGGGTGTGGAGGGGAGGTAGTGTGCCTATAAAAATGCATCACTAGAGATCCTTGTGATGATAGAACTGTTCTGGGACTTAGCTGTTTCCATGTCAATATCTGAGTTGTGGTATTGTACCACAGTTTTGCAAGATGTTACCATGGGGCGACAGCTGGATGTAAATATATAATTGTGTCAAATTAAGAAGTTTGATTAAAATGAAAAACTATGATGTCCAAGTGCCTACAGAGAGGAGTGCAAACTTTAAAATTTCATATAAAACGTTCAGAATACTGTCTGTATCAGGAGGCCGAGGTGGACAGATCACCTGAAGTCAGGAGTTTGAAACCAGCCTAGCCAATATGGTGAAACCCCATCTCCACTAAAAATACAAAATAGTAGCTTGGTGTGGTGGCTCTCGCCTGTAATCCCAGCTACTTGGGAGGCTGAGGCATGAGAATTGCCTGCTCCCAGGAGGCGGAGGTTGCACTAAGTCAAGATCATGCCGCTGCACTCCAGCCTCGGCAACAGAGAGACTCTGTCAAAAAAAAAAGAAAAGAAAAGAAAGAAAAATAAAATAAGGAAGAAAGAAAGAGAGAGAGAGAGAGAGAGAGAGAGAGAGAAAGAAAGAAAGTCTGTAGATAATAATCCTTACCACTCTTTTTTTTTTTTTTTTTTTTTTTTTTGAGACGGAGTCTTGCTCTGTCGCCCAGGCTGGGGTGCAGTGGCCGGATCTCGGCTCACTGCAAGCTCCGCCCCCCGGGTTCCCGCCATTCTCCTGCCTCAGCCTCCCAAGTAGCTGGGACTACAGGCGCCGCCACTTCGCCCGGCTAGTTTTTTGTATTTTTAGTAGAGACGGGGTTTCACCGTGTTAGCCAGGATGGTCTCGATCTCCTGACCTCGTGATTCGCCCGTCTCGGCCTCCCAAAGTGCTGGGATTACAGCCTTGAGCCACGGCGCCCGGCCATCCTTACCACTCTTTACTTGCTCTGCCTTCTCTCCCTACCTCTACCCTATAAACTATGCTTCATACACTTTAAACCGTGTACAATTTCTTTCTTGCATTTCTTGTGTACCACTTAACAGAGTGAATTGTGATTATTTGTACTGTAGTCTCTCTCAGTAGCGGTGAACTCTAAGAACACAGGTTCTGCCCACGACATTCCCCTCTCTTCCCCTCTGTGATTTGAGCTGTCAATTTGATGGAATTAAGGCATACACAGATAGTTGGTAAGACATTACTGCTGAGGATATCTTTGAGGGTGTTTTGGGAAGAGACTGGCATTTGACTCAGTGGACTTAGTAAGAAAGATCCTTCCTCAATGTGTGCGGGTACCATCCAAAGACTGAGGGCCCAGAGAGAACAAAAAGGGAGAGAACTCCACAGAGCTGGGCCTCCCTTCTCCTGCCCTTCAACATTAGACCTCCAGGCTTTCCAGTCCTTGTACTCCAAGACTTCTACCAGCAGCTCCGTGGGTTCTCAGGCCTTTGACCTCAGACTGCAATTTACACCATGGGCTTCCCTAGTTCTGAAGAATTTGAATTTGAACTGAGTCATGTTACCAGCCTCCTTGTTTCTCCAGCTTGCAGATGGACTGTCATGGGACTTCTTAAGCCTCCATAATTGTGTGAGCCAATTTTCCTAAAAATTGCCCTCTCACTTATCTATCTACTTGCCTACTATCTGTCTATCTCCAATTGATTCTGTCTCTCTGGAGAGCTCTAATACACCATCCCAAACAATACACACTAAAAAACATTTGCACAATAGCTACCATGAAGGAGAGAAGAGAAATTAAACAAGAATGAGTGTTTCTCCTCTAAGACCTTTATACTTTATGTAATCCAATTGTAGGGGAAAATAATATCGCAATATTAATTTTTTGATTTTATTGCCTGTAGTCTACTGCAAAATAATTTAAGGTTGGTATCAAAATGCATGCAACACAGCAAGTTTAAATACATTGAAAGAAGTATAAAAATATGTTAAAGGAAAAAAAAATACTTATGGAAAAGCAAGGCAGTAAAGACCTATGGTTGGCATGTTGTACATTGCTCACCTACAGGGGGCACTCTTAACAATGTTCACAATAATGCAGCACCCTGATGAGATTTGCACACAACAATAAAAATATATTTCAGCATCTCAGTACCAGACACAATTTTATGTGCTTTAAAACCCTCCATCCATTTAATTGTCAACGCTGGCCTGTAAAATAGTCATTAACTCCAGGATACAATACAGAAATTGAAGCTCAGAGGAGGAATATGACACATTTTGGATTCAAACCCAGGTTTACTTGACTAAAAAAGGTGTACATTTAGTCTTTTTAATGATGGGAAGCTTAATTGGCTATAAGCTTTCTAGAAGCCAATTTAAAGAGAAAAATAATCACTAAAAAAGTCACAGTGTTCAATCTATGGAATGAAGTTGTTTGTGAAACCCACGTATATTCCTGAAATGGAGGATAGATACTCATTTTGCTTGCTCTTCATGATGGAGAAGACACTGGTCAGCATCTTCAACAGCCTCCTTGCGATCTTCAATGGCAATTCACGAGGTTATCAAACGATGCTGCATAGATTGCTTAAAAGGGCTGCAAGTTTGTAATCTCTACGTCACCTAACTAAAACACAAATTCAACACGCTCGGATTCTACTATGCTGAGCAGATTTTCCAAAGTTGTTGTTATGGAGGTGAGTTCCATTTATACTTGATTCTCCCCGTGATTTGACTGCAGCTGGAAATCTCAGCCTAGCACACATCATGCTGAATCTCCACATGCTGAGAGTTTTTGTTTGTTTGTTTTATGTGTGTATGTTTTTCTGATCATTGCCTTGGGTAACAGCAGAAACAGTGCTCAACAAGGCATCTTATTTGAAGACTTGGGCAAATTGAGTAATGTGTTATGTAGGTTGCTTGTTTTCCTTGAGTATCAAAGCACTTCTTAAAAAAAGAATTTTATAATAAAATTCTATCCAGTATCAGTTACTATGTACAAAAAAAAAAATCACTTAAAATACCATTTCACTATGAGACAATCTCATCTACTTTCAAGTTTCTATTGTTTTCTAGAAAGGAATGTATTCTTTAGGTATTAGTGCTATCAAACTGATGCAAGTAGGAGTGATATGATCACACGCAATCCAAAATATAGAAAATGATTACTCAAAAACTTAAGGATTTGCTAGCCATTTGCAGAATTACTGCTTGGAATACTTTTATTAGCAGTATTTGGATCAGTTAACAAAACAAAGTTTTAAGCAATGTATTTCTAAGAGCGTTGATAATTTACTAGTATTCAAATGTCATTGCACAACCCTAGTGAGACTTAGAGAAAGGAGTTTCTTACAGTATGCCAGGATTTCCTTTTGAGCAATCTTTCATACTGTATATTCGAGTGGACAGTCCAGTGCTTACTTAAAAACAAGCTGGAGTACTTCAACAAAAAAAAAAGTGTAAGTTAAAAAACAAAAAACAAAAACCGATGGAAGGGTTTAGGAGTTATTTAAATGTAAAATAATTTTAAACTTGTAAAAGTCAACATTTAATTTTCTGTACTACTCTACTGAAAACTTTGTAGTAGATGTTCTCATTGGATTTTCAAATGATGGGAACATCTTATTTTCCCTATCTTACAGCTTAGAAAAGACTGATGGGAAGATTGTCTTCTTCAAGTTTACACCCCAGCAAGTGATAATTTAAAACTTGCGTTTTTTTTCCTCTTAGGGAGACTAGACATATGATTCACAGGGAGAGATGAGCATTGTTAAAATAAATGTATATATTTTTTTATGGTGGAAAAGTTGGCCTACATAAAATGTAATGAGTTTACTTAAAAATAAAGTATTATGCTCTGAAGATGGTTTTATTAATATTTGCCACAGTTTATAAATCTTAGAAGTATCTTGAAGATGTAGCATTCCTTCAGCAGACACTATTAGCAAATGTCACACTGCCGTTTTCTTCATATATAAACAGAAGCCTCAGGAGACAAAGAAGGAACTTTTACATGAAAGATTATACACTCTAAATGTCAGTCTCTTAAAATACTCTAAAACCTTCTTAGAGATAGTTAATGCAAATAGTCTAAAATGTGCTTCAAATTATATTTCAAAGTATTTTTTTCTTCTCCACTATCAGATTGACAGATACATGTGCAAGTTATAAAGCCAAACAAGTCTATGACCAGTTATAAACAATGCTATTCAATGGGCATAAACAGAAAAACTCCATGAGGTATGAATAAATTGTCATGATACCATCTGCAATTAAGAACACCATCACCCAGATAATTGTTTTTGTTCATGATTGTTAGTGAGTCCTTGCCCAGCTTTCAAAATGGCCAGATGTATCTCTGATTGGCATAAATTAGATCTATGCATATATAAAGCTTTGAGCTATATACCTTGTGTCTTTTTAAAATGATTAAGTTTTTATAGTCTTCCATCTCTGTACTCTTAAATAGTATTCCTATTTTATTTGTAGTTCATACTTCTCCAAATTCACATTTAGAAGGTGAGTTATTTCTTAACATCCTAAGGTAGTTTTCATTTATGAATTGGTAGATCAGTACACCTCTTGTATTAAAGTATTTTGCTCCTCCTTTCCTATAATTTACAGTCTTGAAGTATTTAATTACAGAATTTTAAAAAAATCCATTAACATATCTTCTGCTTTATAGCAAAACAGATTAATAAATATGCATGTTAAAATTATTTCTAGTAATTCCACACCAGAATACACAAATAAATACATGATTTTGTGCCCAGAGAATAACCTATTATGTATCTTATTTAAATTGTATCATTAAAGTATAAAAGAAAGATTTTATTAGCCTTTAAAATCAGGCAATAGATCCTAGGAGTTTCAATAAAGGAAAAGGATTGTGAAGTATTAAGGATGTTAGCTGTGTTGTTCACCGTTTTGATATGATGGGCCATATAAATACCCGTGCTAGACTCTTACTCTAAGACTTGTATCCTTGAGGCATATTTTATTGCTAAGATATCTGACTGCAGTTATCATTAAAGTCCAGCTGTTTTATGAGATGATGCACTGTATAACAATGTTCAATGTTACTTAATGCCACAACATTGTACACTGAAAATAGTTTAAATAGCAAATTTTATGTTATGTATATTTTATCACAGTTTTTAAAATGGAGAGAGAGAGAGAAAGAGGGAGAGAATCATGCTTTCTAAATTATTTACATGCAAAATTTAATACTTTTGAAAGACTAAATGTTTAGAACCAAGCTAAGCAACATGAATAGGGACAACTGACACCCAGTCTTGAAATTATTTAAGATCTTATTGGAAAGGCAAAACAAACAATTAAAATTCTTAAATGTTGCTAAAGGTATTCAGGAAAGGACATTGTTAAAATACTATTGAGTCAAATTGAAGACTTTATATTCATTCAGAATATGAAATAGCTATGATCTATTTAAGATCTAGGATTACGTTGGCACAGGGAGCTTGTTTATACCGATCAGGGAGGTTCCCAACTTAATGGTGCCACTGCAATCGACACACATGAGAGTCCTTTCAGAACCATCATTTGTATGGAGAATTTCGGCCAGTTGCTTTATTTTCCATTGCTAGTCATTACTGTGCAAATTTGGAACACCCTACACATTTTCATAAATTGCTGCCTTTACTGAGGGTCTTTTTATCAACGAAGATGTTGACTCAAATCTTGGAATTCTGCTCCCTTATTTAAATTCTCAGGAAAATGATAACTACCATTATTGACTTCGAGTGGCCCTCTATATAGTTCACAGTTCTCAAAGGAGTCATGAGGTTTGTTCAAGGAGTCATGCTGGCCTACACACAAAAATTAAAAATAGTACTCTCTATAATATTGAACTGCTATTCGAGTACAGTGGATCATGTATTTTTAATATTGAAAAATGTTGGCCCCAATTTTCACTAAATTACAACCCCCCTGCCACACACACCCATTCCCTGTTTTTGCAATATATAGAATCATTTTCTAGGTTACAAGAGATATAAAATGGTTGTATGAAGAGGTAAGTAAGTGATTAACTATCAAATTCCCCCTTCAATCTACTCATTCAGTTTCTGAAAATCAGTATTATGGTAAGCACATTGTACTGCAGGTATTCTGCCAGATTTGCTGTTATTTGAGTGAATTTTATGTGACTCTATTCCTCTGTTAACTCCAGCAGAATTTCTTGTTTTAAATAATTGATTAAGTTCATTTTCCAGGTGACTTTTACACTCCAGTAAAATTTGGTTATCAAATAATTTTCTAATAACGGGAATTTTAGTTTTTCATGTGGTATTGTAGCATCAGTTTCAATTTATAAACTGAGCAAGAAGATAGACACCAAATATTACAGTATGGTGCTGTGATCACATTTCAAGAAAACCTATTTTAAAATGTAAGGTCATGATTGCCCTTCTTGTACAATAACTATCCTGGAACAGACGCTATTCACTCACAAATTAGATATTTCTGCATACCAGATAACTTCCCAAAGAAGAATAAAATGCAGACTGTGGCATATTTACAAGTGGACAGATCTCTAAACTGGGTCAGGTAAGTGCAGTTAAGGCAAGGATTATGCAGTATAACAAGAACAAAGCATAGAACACATGTTGTTGCCTGTCTTGTACATTGGTTTCCCCTTTAGATCCCCCCATCTCCAAAGAAAAAGGTGAATAAAGAGATAATTGCATGTATATTTTATATTGGGCTATATAATGTAGAAAGAAGTGCATTTTCCTAGGATATGAATAGAAAGGGAAGTAGCAATGTTTCGGATTCTACCATGTGTCAATTATGCTGAATACGTCATGCATGTCTTCTCATTGGAAGTAGGTCTTTTTTTTTTTTTTTGAGATGGAGTTTCTCTCTTGTTGCCCAGGCTGGAGTGCAATGACACCATCTTGGCTCACTGCAACTTCTGCCTCCCGGGTTCAGGCAGTTCTCCTGCCTTAGCCTCCCGAGTAGCTGGGATTACAGGCATGCGATACCATGCCAGGCTAATTTTGTATTTTTAGTAGAGATGAGGTCTGTCCATGTTGTCAGGCTGGTCTCGAACTCCCGACCTCAGGTGATCCACCCATCTCAGCCTCCCAAAGTGCTGAGATTACTGGAGTGAAGGTATTCTTATCTTAATTTTACAATTAATGTTAAGTCATGAGAAGATTCACAAGACTTTTTGATTCCATGCTCCTTCTAAAATGGTATATAATATTTAAACAAAAAATCCATCCTGTGCTGACTGAACACTACCTAGCTCCAAGTACCATGGCTGGACAAACTTTTATGGAAACTTCTTTAACTTTGCTGGAGCTCTGTTTTTTACCTATAGTCTGAGGCATTTTTTTAAAAATTGCCTTTAGATTTTTCCTATTTTCATCTTTTTACCAAATAGTTTTATTCTTGCTTATTTTTTGTTTTTAATTGTTGAAAAGTCCACTTCTATAATTGTAAAACTGGCATAAATAAGTAGAAGCAAGTATTTAGTAAATTTGAATAGTCTTAAATTAAACTAAGAATCTGATATTTGCCTTTAAATTTTTAGCATTCAAGACCTCACTTTTCCCCAAAAAAGGTATAATATGGTGTTACTGAATGAATGAACATATGAACAGATGCTTTTGTTCACGGCTGTGTCCTCCATGCCTAGAGCAGTAGCTGCTCGTAGAAGACAGAAACTTTTCTCCCTTCTGTTTTGAACTTGTATGCAGCTTTATATAAGTCAATGTCCTATTATCATGGAACATTAAAAAACCTAGAAGATATGTACTCCCTAAGAAACAGAAATTATATCTCCTCTGGATTTAATTTTCATTAAAAAGTGGGGAGTCTCTAACCTAATAAATTCTTTCAAACTTTTATGATATGGCATTATTGGTGATAATGATGAAAATTAATTAATTCCCTTTATTCCAAGGAATCCAAAATCCTCAAATGGAATATCAAACATTCTGCCACATCTTAAACATGGTGTCAGTGTAATGATGATGAACTTAATTTGCTATTCTTATTTAAAGTGTATTGGGTATTGTTTGCAGAAGTTAAAATTTCAGGATCATAAATGAACATCAGAGTGATTAAATAAACTGTTACATAGTCACAGACAAGTATTGTGTAGCATCTGAAAAATCTCAACATGAACATATATAAAAAATATAATACTGAGTGAAAAAGGAAATTGCAAAGGGATAACATATCAGTGTGTTAGCAATCATTCAGTCAAACATTTTCATTCTTTTTGGAGAATCTTCTATGTGGTAGCTACTATCCTAGGCAATAAGCATGAAACGGTAAGCAAAACCATTAATATAAATTTGAAATAAATGCTGTATATTATCATGGGCACATGTTAATGTATTAACATTCAAGGATTAATATGGCAGCGATATCACTTAATTTATTTCATTTTTTTTAATCTAAAGAAAACATGGTAAAACATTTACCTGTTTGGAACTGGGTCCACTAGTGACTGTTCTACTTTTTTCCTGTTTGTTTTAAAGTTTAATTATTTTACCAGCAAAGCTACTTTATTGATCCTATTTACTTACAATTGTTGTATAAATGAGTAACAAAACCACAGCAATTTGGTGAGTGAAAGTTGAGAACATTACTCTTTGAACGAAACAGGAGGGAGTAAAATAAATGCTTCATTGTGAAAAAATGGAAAGCAAAACATCCTGTACTTGCACAATTCAGCATTTGACTTGGCAATCTTTGCCTTCAGTTTTAGCGTTGACTTTTCAGTCCTTCCAACTTCCTCCATGCGGCATGTCTGCCTCTCCAGCGGCGCCAACTCCCGTGGCCACGCGTTGGCTGCATTTGGCAGTATCATATAAGAAATAAGCCAAGCGCCTGAATCTGTTTTCTTTTTTTTCATTCATTCTTTCTTTCCTCTATGTTTTTAAAGCAACATCTAGTACTTCAGCTTATTCCTTGGCAATTGCTACCTTGCTTGGACTACCATCAATAATGGTGTTAACACAAAGTGACTACTGCCAGAAACTTGGGTTCAGTGGCACCAGTGACCTTGCAGGTCATCAAGCTGGTGCACCTGCTGCTGGTGCAGAATAAGGCTGTTGATAAAACCGTAATCCCCTCATGGTTCACCAGCTTAGTTTTGAAAGCAACCTCAGGCATCTAGGAATGCTTTCTGGAAAGAGTGAAGACATTCTCAGGCATACTTTTTATCTATAATTTTCCTTCTACATTTTTAAAATCCATAAACAAGCGCATTAATGTGTTTCAGGACTAGAAGAGGGGCGAATTAATTCTGGAAACTGGAGTTATGACTCAAAGAGCTTCTTGCCATTTTGAGACACGTTAGCTGTTAATATGAACTTATTTATGTTATTTTCTTTAGGGAGAGTTATTAAAAGGTGTTTAGGGCAACGCTTCTCTGAGATGGGAAACTCTAATCTGATAATGCCTTCTTTCCTTAAACTTTATATTGAAATTAACATCATTCCAAAACCAGTCACCACTAATGCAGTTTCCTTCTCCTCACCTTCCAATACATCTCGGCTTGTTTTCAAACTCAAGAGGAATGAAGTTTGATTTCCTATTGAAAAATCATGGCTTCAGCAATAAAAAGAGATTTTTGAAAAGTTATAAGTGTATGTGTATGTGTGTGTGTGTGTGTGTGTGTGCGTGCACGTGCGTTTCTTTTAAATCATGGCTTAAGCAATAAAATAGATTTTTTAAAAGTTGTATATGTGTTTCTTTTTTAAAGTGGAGCATTAAACTCCAGTAAAAATATATTTACCATGTAATGTTTCACCAAACTCAGTCATGGCAATAAACTGTAGCTTATGTTTGTTACTATATCTTAATTTGGGAGCTTAATAAGACTATTATTCATGTCACCCCAAAATACAGGCTACAGTCTTATCAAATGGAAACCTAAGAAGCTAGCCAGACTATGTCCATTAAGATATTTAATAAGAAAATGCACAGGCATCTCAGAATCCGTTTATCAAAGTTTATCAAAAAATGCCATTTTTATATAGAAAACAAAATTTGGAAAATTAATTTCTATTGTATATTAAGATGAAAATATTACTAGTGAGGGTTTGGATAAAACATTGGTATATGTATACATATATATGCTTATATTTAATGTATATTAATCCAAGATATGTTCCTGAATTTATGGTATATAACAACATAACAGATAATTAAATAAATGGAGAGTAAAACACAAAAGTACTTAGAAAAAAAGCCTCAAGCTACTTGAGAGATATTTAAAAATAATCTAGAAAGTGTACGCATCAACAAAAATAGCATAGCCGAAACAAAGATAATTCAATCTAACTCTCATATCATCAAATGCATACTTATCAGTCTTTTCCTTGGCCTTTACAAATGGGTTTGGCTTGCTGTCTGTTTGAAGAAAATCCGTTTTTGGCAATGGTTTATACACAAGAGATCTGGTTTATTTTGATAAAATTAAAATTTAAAGACCACTTCTCTCCATGATTGTTTTGGTGCCTGTAAGACTTCCAAATGAAGGAGACGCTTTAAACATACGGATGGGGTTAAGATGCCATCTGCACCCTGCATGGGACCTCATACATACTAAATATTGGGAGAGCTTTTCAATCGACATTTCTCCAAACTGAAAAGGAGAGGAAATAGTGACTCAAGTTGGGTAATAAAAACTGAGGTTTTGTTAACAAACAGTCCTAAGATTATAATGTACCAATATTCACACATTTACATAGAAGATAGTCTAGAAAATGTTATTTTGAAAAATGATGGCATTATCAGAACCATAAATGTAATTTTGCAGGGTTCTAATTTAACTTATATACTGCATAAATATGTCTAGTAATAAATAAAAAATTATCATATTAACTGTATTGATCTGATATTTTGAAAGCCATTTTGAAAAAATCATTCTTTGAGGATTTTATATTACAGAATCACCATGATAATTACTATTTCTTTTCTATTTCCCAAATAGAGGTACCTATCTTAGTATTTGCTGCAAACCATGAAAGCTAAACCAACTTTGGCTTATAGTACAAAATTTAGATGGAGAGCAACAGAGCCAGGCTTCTTCCTCCAGTTATATTTATATTTCTTATAATAATTTTGTTCTATCTAACGAGCATCACATTCATACTTATACATTTCTATGTATAATTCCGTGGATTGAGAAACCAAGAGAACGTAATGCCTCTCTCTCTTACACACACACACTCACAGAGTCACACACATCAAGGAAGGGTTTGTGATCTGCTTTCTTAAAATATAATTAGGACTGGTTTTACAGGAAGACAAGTAAAAAGGAGAATTATCTGAAAGTGGTGTCATTTGCTCCTTTTTCCTAGTGTTCAAATGCTTTGTCTAAAGACAGGTTTTCTCTTTACGAATGTAGATTTATATCTATGTACTTAAGCATGAAATTGAATTTTGAGTAACATCTACTAACTGTTAAATTAATAGTGAAAAATGTCTTTATGAAAGATAGAGTCTTGTGGACACGGCACATAGGACACATGATGAGAACTGGACTCACTAATAGATTAAATGTTCTCAAAATATTAAACTCGAAAATGACAGAATGAGCTATTTGTCTATTTGTAGCTTTTTTGAAAGTAATGAGGATTGGCTTTTCCACAACAAAGTGAATAATTTTGTGTGTTAATATACTCATCACAACAGTGCAAAATTATGATTGCAACAAAATACTTCAGCTGTATGTGTGAACTTATCTCCCTTATGAAAACCATAATGTGGGATGCATTTTCTATTTAATTTATATTTAATTATTAAATAAATTTTACTTTACGTTAGTAAAATATATTTTATATTATCTTTGATTTTTTCCAAAAAACTGCTGCTCAGAAATAAAAAGATTTAATGGAAGAAAATCAATAGGGAAAAACCCCAACCTAAAATTTTCTATTATTTTGAAAAATTGAGTCTACTGTTTCAATAGCTGTTAGTTGTTTATTTTCGTTCCTATTTTGTTCTCTGATTTCTCTATTCTTTCATATTCACAAGTAGCAGATATAATATTCCTGTTAGCTACAAATAAATATATCTACAGCTATATCTATATACATATAAATATATGTGTGTATACATTTGTATGTTGTTTTTATCCCAAATTTTTGTTTATACTTATTTTTATGACTTCAGCTCATTTTTATAGAAAATCTAGATGTATTAAGATAAATCTGATTGTGACATAATTTTCCCCTAGCTTCTCTAAAGGGTAAAAAATATACTTGCTAATTTATAACTGATCTCTTTTTCTTGTGTTTGTTATGCTGTCACAAGGTTACTACAAAGTGACATGAAAATGGTATTAAAATCATAAAGCCAATAATTCAGAGTAAATGGTTTAGGAGTCCTGCTTGAATACCTTTCAAATTTGTTCATGACAAAATAACCTTATTTCATTGCACTAAATATATTGTCAAAATCTAAAAATTTATTCACATTGACACTGTGAATTATTTTCTAAGTTCAGTAATTTTGATGTCTGTCCTGATTTGTAAATCAACATATAGTTGCCTAAGCATGCACAGGATATTATGTGCATTGTAAAATGATCAGTAAATGATTTCCTGTACTGCTGTTCTTAATGAGAGAATATAAAGTTATTTAGAGAGCTAGATTGTGAAATAAATCGTTTCTCTGCTGACCTGGAGCAATCTGTGCTCTCTCTCAACTGAGCTGGTGAGCATTAAAATGTTTCGAGGTAAGTTTCAAGGTTTAAATAACAGCTGCTGTCATTAAAAATTGCATGGAATTTCACAAATTATTGATAATCCATAGCTCTTTTAACTTACCTTAAGACATTATCTAAGGTAAACTATGAGCATTTGAAGACTACAGTGTAGTTTTTGACATTATACTTTTGAAATAGAGTTGACTATTGAACAAAAGAGGTTTAAACTGTGTGGGTGCACTTAAATATGGATTTTCTTCCACCTGTGCCACCTCTGAGACAGCAAGACTATCTCCTCTTCTTCCGCATTCTCCAAAGCCTATTCTACAGGAAAACGGCAAGGATGAAGAACTTTAGGATGACCAACCTCCCCCATACAAATACTCAATATATTTCCTTTCTTATGACTTTTTAATAACATTTTCTTTTCTCTAGCTTACTTTTGTAAGTTAATCTTACTAATTGTAAGATTACAGTATATAATATATATAACATGAAATATAGGTTAATCTACTGTTTATGTTGTTGGTAAGGCTTCCAGTCAACAGTAGGCTATTAGTAGTTAAGTTTTGGAGAGTCAAAAGTTATACACAGATTTTCAACTACGTAAGGGTTGATCCCCCTAATCATTGTGGTGTTCAAGCGACAATTTTATATAAAACAAAATCATATATATGTCAGGTACACAAGATATACAGACAGTACATGTTAGTTACATTTCATGACTCACTCTAGGTTTTAGTTAAATATCTTTAAAATCTATTTCAATGTCTAAAATAAGAATTACAATCTGATCTATAAACTAGCTATATAAATATATATGTGTAATTTATATAGGAGATTTTTTATTAACAAAGAATTAATTGAAATGACAATGAGTGAAGCCTTTCTTACATGTAACTTCAGAAAATTGATTTAAAATATCCCTTGGAACAAATGGCAACCTAAAGGTGTATTCAATAGAAAATTGTAGGGTATTTTTATGTCTCATGTAATTTACTATTATTTTTTCTAGGAAACACATTGAACAAAAAGTCAAAAGTATAATTTAGGCTTAGGGTACAAATAAAAATAACATCAAATTTCAAATCTCTGCTTGATTTTATGCATATCACCTCACAATATAATTACTTTTGGTTATATAAAGTATATTCAAATTAAACCAATGAAATCACACTGAAAGACAATTAATACTATTATATACCCAGCTCCTTTTCCTTGTCACTATTTTTGTCAGTATCCTGACAAGTAGTTATTTTAAATTAAGAATAATAGCAACTAAGATCTTGTGGAAAAACCGTTACTTTGCATTGTAAATGCCAACCAAGATACGGGGTGTGTGATAGAAGCAACATTGATTATTTTAAATTGCTGGAAAGCATCAAATACACCGGCGATTACCTGAGACCATGTGAACACATGCTAAGTATAGTGTAAGCAACCTATAAAGCACATTTTTTGTAAATAAAATATTCACACAATTGGTATAAATATTACACTGGAATGACTTGCCCTAACTACATTTTACCTTACTTTTAAAAACACAGTGAAAGCAGTGACACACAGTTAGATTTTTTTTTTTTTTTTCCCCTAGATCACCAGATTTTAAGTTGACTCATACAGTGGTTAGAAATGATGTTTTGGGCCTGGTGCAGTGGCTCACACCTGTAATTCCAACACTTTGGGAGGCCAAGGTGAGAGGATGGTTTGAGGCTGGGAGTTCATGACCAGCCCTGGCAACACAGTGAGACCCAGTCTGTACAAAAAAAAAAAAAGGCAAATAAAAAGTAATTAGCTGAGCATGGTGGCGCCCACCTGTACTCCCAGTTACTCAGGAGGTTGAGGTAGGAGGATTGCTTGAGCTCAGGAGTTTGAGGTTACAGTCAGTTGATCACGCTACTGCACTCCAGCCTAGGCAACAGAGCAAGACTTTGTCACAAAACTAAAAATAAAAATGATGTCTGTAAAGACATGTAAAATTAAAATAATCTCATGTCAATTTAAACTAAATTAAATAAAAACTTATGTATGCCCTTTTATTCAGATGTACATTTTAGCCGTGGTATGATAATTTATCATCCTGTACATCTCTACTTAATGCTGATTTTGAAAAAAAATAGATAAACCTCTTTCAAATCATATTAAGCGTCTATCATTCATTTTCGGTCTCTTTTATCTACTCAGTGGCTGAGTTCTTAAATCCAAGAACACCTGAAACAGGGGTCCCTAACCCTTGAGTCGCGGACCAGTACTGGTCCTTGGCCTATTAGGAAGCAAGCAACACAGCCGGAGGTGCGCTGCGGGCCAGCAAGTCAGCGCTACCGCCTGAACTCCGCCTCCTGTCAGATTCAGGGGCGGCATTAGATTCTCATAGGAGCACGAACCCTATTGCGAACCGCGTATGCCAAGCGTCTAGGCTGCAAAGTTGCATACTCCTTATAAGAATGCAGTGCCTGGTGACCTGAGGTGGAACAGTTTCATCCCCAAATCACCTCCCGCCCCCGACCCCCTACTTCACCCACGAGCTACTTCTGTGGAAAAATTCTCTTCCACAAAACTGGTCCCTGGTGCCAAAAAGGTTGGGGACCGCTGCCTTGGAACACGGGTAGTATTAATTGTGAAGTATAATCAGTGGATACACTTGTTACTTATTTACCACATTGGGATTTTCATTCCAACATATACCGTAACTTTTCTTTTTACTCAGAACAAATACTCTGGAGCTTTTCTGATTCAAACAGCTGTGTAAATCATCTGTTACAGGATGCACCTGTTCAAGATAAGGTTTAGGGATCTTTGTTCCTGGAGGCACAGGGTGAATCTTTTTAATAATACTTATCTTAATGGTCTAATCGTTGTCTTAATTACTAGGTGAGTGGTTCGACTACCTTTACACCTGAATGCACATAGGAGAATGCAGATTACTAGTTCCCACACAAGACTTCCTGAATCAGAATCTCTGGCAGTAAGTGCTGAATGGGAGATCTTTTCAAAAATGCTTTTCCTGGAGTCTTATGTACACCAAAGCTTGAGGACCATTGCTCTGTAGGAAAATATTATAATCAGAAGTTTTTAAAATGTATTTTACACATATCCGTTAAGTAGAATGTAGAATTTTATTGTTTTATATAGAAATGGAGGCCAAAATAAGCGATTGTCCCAAGTGACAATAAATAGTGTAGTACAACGGCTCAAATGGGCTTTTCTCCAAATTAGCCAGGGCTTGTAGAAGTTAGCAATTATGTATTGGGAAAGTTATGTTTCTGGAAGCTCAGCTTCTTCTTGTATACAATTAAGAATGTCTGCCTTTTTTTTTTTTAAAAAAAAAGAAAAAAACACAATAAACCAGAGTACTGATATATGGCAGATGCTTGGTAAGCAGGTATCATCATCATTAATAACTCTTGGTCCCATTTCCAATTCTCTGTTTTAGATGGACAATTATATTTTGTTTTGTTTTTCTCTTGGTCAGTTATTTACTTAGAGATCCCTAGTATTATTTATTTATTTATTTTGGTGAATAATTTTATTTTCATTGTAAGAACATAATAAATTAAATTTAAAAAATTGACTACATACACCAAGACATATGTAGTCAAAAACTTAAAAATCTTATAAAAACAAAACAAAACAAAAAAACACTAAGAGGCTGGGAATGGAGGCTCACACCTGTAATCCCAGGACTTTGGGAGGCCGAGGCAGGTGGATCACGAGATCAGGAGATCAAGACCATCCTGACTAACACGGCGAAACCTTGTCTGTACTAAAAATACAAAAAATTAGCTGGGCGAGGTGGCACACGCCTGTAGTTCCAGCTACTCGGGAGGCTGAGGCAGAAATGAGAATGAGAATCGCTTGAACCGGGGAGACGAAGCTTGCAGTGAGCCGAGATCACCCCACTGCACTCCAGCCTGGGCGACAGAGCGAGACTGCGTCTCAAAAAACAAAACAAGGGCCGGGTGCGGTGGCTCATGCCTCTAATTCCAACACTTTGGGAGGCCGAGGCGGGCGGATCACGAGGTCAGGAGATGGAGACCATCCTGGCTAACACGGTGAAACCCCGTCTCTACTAAACATACAAAAAATGAGCCGGGCGTGGTGGCGGCGCCTGTGGTCCCAGCTACTCGGGAGGCTGAGGCAGGAGAATGGCGGGAACCCGGGGGGCGGAGCTTGCAGTGAGTCGAGATCGCGCCACTCACTCCAGCCTGGGCGACAAGAGCAAAAACCATGCCTCAGAAAAAAAAAAAAAAAAAAAAAAAAAAAAGTTTTCAAAGTGGTTTAATTATTGTAAGTTTTCTGGATTCTGATATTTAATAAAGTACACCTGTCTTCAAATTATTTTTTAAATGTCATAGTCAAATGTCATAGACCTGAGCTCTAATTTTGGTTCTGCCTCCTAATTGTTTGATCTTTAATGAGTCAATTATCATATTTAGGCTTCAGGTCTATCACCCTTAAATTAAATGTCTGGATAACTCACGTCTAAAGTATTTTGTATCTCTAAAGTTTTAGAATCCTAGAAATGACGTTTATTTAGCCAGGCCCCTTTTCTACTCAGGAATCATGAAATGTTAAAATAGTGATTATATTGTATGGTCCTTTATTTTTTAAGACGGATCCTACAAATATGAAAACTTTAATGTGTAAAAAAAGTATGCAACCACAAAAAGATTTTAATTATTAATTCAGGAATTACCATCACCTTTGTCCAAATGAATAACTGTAAGTAAAACACAATTTGAAACAGGACAAAATTGAATTCTCATAGGATAAAACTATCTAAAATAGTGGACTTACATGGACTTCAGCAAGTCTGTGATTTCTATGAAATTATATACCGAGTAGGAAATGTTTTTGATAAAAAGAGTACAGAGTTTACATTAGATTTTTCAATAAGGAACTCTAAAAAGGATTGCCTTGTGTTGTGTTAGTACTGCTATTAAAAAAGACGAACAGCTTCATGGATAATGCACTCAGTTCTATATATATTTTTTAACAAAAGAATGGAAAATGTGCTTTAAGTAGACAACCCTTTAACTGATTTTTGAAAAGACAAAATATCAATTTTCTAATTCATGAAAAACCATGCCATGCTTGGAACTTTAAATAAATAAAATGAGAGAAATGTATGCATTCACTTATTCAGTGAATTACCATATGATCAAAGGCTACTTATGGTACCTAACTAAATGAAGATCACAGTCCAAGCAGGATAGATGGACAGTATTAATCTTAGAAATTATAAAAGTGCAACTGCAATACAAGCTTTAAGAGAGAGGTCCTAGCAGCCACAAGATTAATAAGGACTTGCTTATCAAGAAATTGCTGAAAGATTGCTAAGAAAATGAATACTAGGCCCAAGCCTGTAATGTAAGCACTTTGGGAGGCTGAGGTAGGAGGATCCCTTGAGCACAAGAGTTGGAGACCAGCCTGGGCAACATAGAGAAACCTCATCTCTACAAAAATAAAAAATCAACTGAGCATGGGGGGGCACACCTGCAGTCCCAGCTTCTTGAGAGTCTGAGGTGGGAAGATTGCTTGAACCTTGGAGGTAGAGGTTGCAGTGAACCAAAATCACACCACTACACTCCAGCCTGAGTGACAGAGTGAGACCTTATCTCAAAACAAAACAAAACAAAACAAAACAAAACAACAATAACAACAAAACTACATTAACATCTATGACTGAACTGGATGGAGTTCAGTAGAGAAGTAAAAAATATGATTAACAAATTTGGGAAAGCCATATACAAAACACCTGTGTAGTGAAATGATTTGACCAGTAAGGATTGAGTGGCCTGTGGCTGGAAATGAGAGTGGAAAGGAGAACCTAGTTCAAGATGAGACGGGAGAGGAAGGTAGGGGAGTAAGAAAGCCAAGTATTTTAGATCAAGTTAAGAGGCTTTGTCTTTTGATCCAGAGTAATGGAAACATTTTGGTGAGAATAGGGATTTTGGACACAGGAACACAATTAGTTGCTCTTAGAATCTTGCATATAAATTTAGGAAATACAAAGAATAAATTTCTTTAATTTGTGGTGAGCTAATTTACCACTAGAAAAGAGTTTGTGTTATCTACATCAGTGATTCCCAAATTTGAGAGTGTACCAGACTCACCCAGAGGAATTGTAGAAACACAGCAGGAGTCCCAGCCGCAAATTTCTGATTCAATACATCTAGGTTAGGGACTGAGAATTTGCAATTGTAGCAGCCCAGGTATTGCTGTTCTGCTGTTGTGGGGACCACACATTGAGAACTACTGATCTCCATCAATGGAAAATGGACATAAACTGTGAATCTCTTTCCCATATCAAATACTTAAGCAATTTTTAACTGAACTACATCAGAACCAATACATGGCTTACTGTCCTTGAATTCAAAATACACAATGCACCCACCTTTTCAGCCCTAGAAATGCTGGATAGGTCAGTAAAATGTAATAAACTAGGGCAGAAATGCAGGGGCAGAATGCTTGAGTTCAAATTCTAATTTCACCATTACAGGTGTGTGCCTTTGGACTACTCACTCACTACTCCCTATCTCATCAGTAAAAGACGGTCATAGTATTTGCCTCCTAAGATTGTTGGGATTATGAAATAAATTATATTATGTCACATAGTACAATATCTGACGTATAGAAATACACGCGTTAGCTGTTACTTTTGTCATTTTTTATTTGCTCATTTTTCATTAAAAAAAAAAACCTTGGCTGGGCGAGGTGGCTCACGCCTGTAATCCCAGCACTTTGGGAGGCTGAGGCGGGCGGATCACGAGGTCAGGAGATCGAGACCATCCTGGCTAACACGGTGAAACCCTGTCTCTACTAAAAACAATACAAAAAACTAGCCGGTCGTGGTGGCGGCACCTGTGGTCCCAGCTACTCGGGAGGCTGAGGCAGGAGAATGGCGTGAACCCGGGAGGCGGAGCTTGCAGTGAGCCGAGATCGCGCCACTCACTCCAGCCTGGGCGACAGAGCGAGACTCCGTCTCAAAAAAAAAAAAAAAAAAAAAAAAAAAAGACCTTTAGGTGGTGACTCACGCCTGTAATCCCAGCACTGTGGGAGGCTGAGGCGGTCAAATCACTTGAGGCCAGGAGTTTGAAACCAGCCTGGGCAACATGGTGAAATCCTGTCTCTACTAAAAATACAAAAAAAAAAAAAAAAAAAAAAAAAAAAAATAGCCCGGCATGGTGGCACAGACCTGTAATCCCAGCTACTTGGAACGCTGAAGCAGGACAATCACTTGAACCGGGGAAGCAGAGGTTGCAGTGAGCAGAAATAGTACCATTGCACTCCAGCCTGGGTGACAGAGCAAGACTCTGTCTCAATAAATAAATAAATATAAAAAAGATCTTTAAATATATTAATAACCACAGAGTCTAAACATTAACATGTTGATTAGCCATTTGTGTTTCCTCTTTCACCAAGTATCCGTTGTTATTGCTTAATGTTCATCTACTCATTCGCTTACTGTAACATCTGTCGCAAACTCTGGTAGGCAATGATGTATAGATATCTATAGTTCTTGTTATTTCTCCTATGCATGCAATTGTTCTTATATAGACACTGTTTCAAAATTAACCGCAGACACCTGTGTGTATCAGACATGTGTCTCAATTTGTTGTTTTCCAGACTGGGTTCTCCTGTTGCATTTGCGTGTTGTATATTCTTCATCTTAATATTAGTTTATATTCATTATGACTTTCATCCCACTTCTGTTAACTCTGCAGGTTGCTCTGCCCTTCTGTGGCTAATTTGATTTTCATATCAGAAAATATATTACACAGATGTGAGCATATAATTAACAAAATACTTAATATGTGCTAATACGGACCCCTTGAGACTCCTCCTGCAGCTTTCCACTTACAGGCCGTACATTTATTGATTATGCTTACTTGGCTTTATAGGACCAGGTTTTCTTTCAGGTATTTATCCAATTAATTTATAGGCATCTATTATGTAGCACTGTAACAAATGCATTTTTTTAACTTAAGCATGCAGTATCTTTCATTACTTTTATTTCCTAACTTAGGAGATATGCCACAGAAGACTATTACAATGTATGACATGACCTACTTTTAATAAATTCACATTTGCCACTTACTTTATTAGACACCTTTCTCCTTCGTGTTCACATTTGGACTCTAATTATATGCTCAGCCAAAGACTTCTAATACATGAAGGCAATTTAGAAGCAAGGCAGTAAAGCTCTACAGACATTTCACGATACAAAACTAAAGACAAAAGGAGGAAAAAATAGTATTGCAATTCTAGAAAGACTTGCCTTCCTGTAACCTTCAGCCTTAAAGCTGTCCTTAAGATCCTAGGTTATTTCTAATTTGGGTCTTCAAATTACATCCCACACATTCCAGACAGCCAGGACAGTCTCTCTCTGCTGTTTCTTATTATTATTCTGATTGTTTAATGCATTGCAAATGGGAACTCTGGGACTCTAGACTTCTTTTTCCCCTTGAAACCTCTAAATAATTAATTAGACTGTCGAGCTCTTACTACTGCAAATTTCTCCTTCACGTTGGCCGGGGTGGCACACATTTATCCTTAGGCAAAGCCACAGGCTAAAACAGTTTCGTATTAGCTAAACATCTTAGACTATGGCATGTTATCTCTGAGGTCATAACATGACACAGCTCAAGCCCAATGAAAGAGGGTGAAATAAGTAGAGCTTTCGGATAAATATGAGGATGAAATGAGAGTTCCAAGCAAACTGTCAGCAACTTGAAATCTAAATCACCTGTGATTTAACAAGGCGGTACATGTTTATTTTAATAGTGCCACAGAGAAGGTCTGAGGCCTGCAGCCTCACACCACACACCGTCTACAGTGTTCCCAGGGAGCAGAAATAGACAGTGCATTCTATTTAAGGCCCTTCCAAAATCTTAGAAATCTTCATTATGATTATTTCAAAATCCAAGAAAAAAATTTAAAAGGGTCTGAAATGAATTCTACGACTTTCTGTATTCTTTCTATATTGGCTTCAAGTAAATAATGGGAGCCTCTCCTGGTAGGTTTTCCCGCCAGACGGACAGCACGGTGCTGTGGGACGGTCCCCTTTTCTTTTCAATTGTAGAAAATTATCAGTTGTGCAGCAGTGCCGCTCCCGAGCCCAGAGAGATGTTTGACGGTGAGTGAGTGGCAGTGGCTTTCGGGCAGGCCTCAGAGCCACAGCAAAGGCAGCAGGAAGGAGTCATTTTCTAGGACCGTGTTCTCCCTGGTCTGTGGTTAAACAAAGGGTTCATTTTTCAGCGGTGTCTTAATCTTCTCAAGCAGAGTTAGAGCCTTTCTCTGTAATAGTCAACACTCTATGTACTGTATGCTATTCTGTGGAACAAAGATAAGCTGTTTGGTCTAACTTAAAAAGGATGCATAAAGCTTGAGCAGTACGCAGACTCTTAAAGTTTACTATTGAATATTTGTGAAAGCACAAAATGCAAACAAATGGAAACGAGAAAATTCACTGGGGAAAGAAAATCTAGAAACTCCACGGATTCAGTCTCCTTCGCAAAGTAATCATTTGGGGGATATGATAGGAGAGGATGTAAATTAATTTGTCCATGTCATACACTCCTCATCTCTGATAGTATTTTCCCTCTACAGCCAATACCTTCTATCAAAATAATGAATCAGTTATCGAGCATTTATTGTCTGGTGAGGATTATGATAAATCCCCCATAAAGGGCATTATTTCTTTAGTCATTCTGGCACACTGTCAACTGGGAACTATTTTCCCATTTCATAAATAGAGAAAGTAATGTTGAAAAGCTAAATAACTGGCTCTAGCTAAGAGAGCTAGTAAGTGACACAGGCTAGTTTACAACTGAGGAGTGACCACTGAAATCAGGTTAAACATAAAAGTAAATTATCTGTTAACTTCCATATTGTACAGCAGTTATCCACCTAAGGTTCAGCTGAACCTGTCCTGCGTTCTAACACTGAATGGCCTGGGGTAGTGGTTAGCTTACCTACAGTGGCCAACATGTTCTAGAAGCCAACTCTGTGACTGTGTAGATGACTTGTGATCTCCATGTTAAGATTTTTGCTGGAGTTTTAAATTTTCATCCAAAAACTTACTGTCTTAATGATAATGAGCACCAATGATCCCTGTCCTAAGTCTACATAATGCATCACATGTTGACTAAAGTAGAGATTCAACTTCGTGGTAGGTTGTTTTTACACAGGATTGGTTGTTTTTACACGTGTTACAGTGACTCCTAACATTTTTTGAGCTGAAAAGGGCCTAAGCAATCACAAATTCCCTTCCTATATTAAAGCTAGAGAATCTGTGACAGAATCGGACACTGAGTGGGGTAGTTTTGAAGCTGACAGCAGAAGCTAGGGTTTCTGATTGCAAGGTCAGCTTTTTTCTCCCACAATATCAAACAGCTCTCTATGACAAAAAATAATGCGAGTCTTGTTGAATTATTAAATGTTGCAAGTGGATTTTCAATATGTAATTACAGCTTAGCCTCTGATTTAATTATTTGGATAATTCACTTCATATTTTCTTGGTTAATTGCTGCCATCCATCGCACTGTATAATTCAAACAATCATAAATAGCAGCTTGAATTTTATGAAATCACCATGCCAAAATTTCCAAGTGCTTAGCACTGAACAAATATTTGCAAAGAACTATCCATTTGTTAGATATTATATTACAGATCTGCTATCACCAGCCTGAAAAAAAACGCAGTTTTCAAATGAAATTTTGCATCAATATTACAAATATTTAATTTTCATTAATTCAATAATTTTGATGTGTATATATATATATAGTCATCAAACTAGTATAAATTCAACACAATATATTTTGTTTATTAGCTTGAATTCCTACTTCCAGACATTAAAAAATAAGAAAAATGAATTTCTTCTCTTTCATTTTAACCACAAAAAGCTTACAAAATAAAAACAAATACTTTCTATAGACATCAAATATAAAACACTGTGATTGAAAAAGATGGTGTTTGACAGATATTTCTCTGCTATATATACATAGTTTTGGCTTACATGTCTCAAAATATTTTTTTGCCCACTGACTACTTCTTGAATTACTTACTATGCTATTTACCTTCTTTGGCCTTATGTGGCTCACTTTTTTACATTTGACTCTGTAACCTTTTCTTTATGAATAAAGAAAAGAGATGTTAGCAGGGAAATTACCTTATCAATGCAATTCTCATCGTAGTATTCTGATGTCTGTGAGTCAGCTGCAGCTGATATCTGCAACTCAATTTACTACCACTTCCATCCTTTTATTATCTTTTATCCAATTAATTTTACCTGTGTATAATTTAGTAATAGTAATGTTATTTTAATTTCTGTGAGTCCATTCTAATGTTAGCAATATTATATATATTTAGGATATCTTATTTCTGATCAGCTTTGAAAACAAAAGAACAAGGGAGGGGGAGCTAAAAAAGACAGAAGGCTGAAAAGCCTCCTGTGTCTTTCAGCAAGGGGAAAGAGAGGGAGATGGCATGATTAGCTGTTTTAATTGTTTATTTGATTTCCATTTAATAAAATCTGGATGATGCTATCACAGAAGCAACTCAAAATGTAAAAATTCCAGGCAAACCTTAGTATCACTGCAGGTGATTAATTGCCTTAAAAAATGAAAGAGGTGTCGAGATTGACAAACAACAGGCCTATCCAAGATTTGCCCAGCATGGTGCTAGAAGTTTGAAGCACATTCTTATCAGATCACCTTCTTAGGAGGGTAAAAATCTATATTCCAGGGACTTGAGCATAAAGGCAGTAAAGCAGTATAATTTAAGACATTCATAAGAGCCATCACTGTATGAGGAGCTGCCATGGTCAGGTATATTTGAGGTATAGAATGTGCTATTTAATTAATACAATACTTCCCCTAAAATTGTGGCTTTCCCATGTGTTCTTGTACTGGGAAACTGGATGGGAAAGAAATTCATTTGATGGAAATTAGTAGGCATTTTAATCTATACACTCTCATGCCAAAATTTAGATCTCTGGTAAACTGAGATCATATAAAGCAGAGGTTCTGGCTCTTGTTCATCTAACCTGTCATAAAAAAATTAAATTTCAGGTTTACTTTTTTCCCTAGAAGGTGAATGGTAAAGAAAAATACACTTTGGAAGGTGCCAGATTTTATAATACTGATCCTAAACCTCAACTTTGGTCTACGTTTCAGCAGCAGGGGTCCACCCAGGACTATTCTGTCCATATTGGATGCATCAAACACAGGCATGAAAAAAAACCTCACAGTTTCAGAGGATCTAGGAAACATGGTATTTTAATCTTGAGCAATGAATAGGTCAGATACATTGAACTTGAGCTTATGGGAGTAATTTTGAAAAAGAGGTATACAGTTTATCAGTTTATAACATATATTTTGGAATCATGCAGATACAGTTTGGAATCTCTCTCTACTCCCTTACAACTATTTGACCTTGGGCTATTAAAGTTTTTAAGCTAAAATTTTATTTTCCTATATATTAAAGAAACAGAAGTACATTTTCTATTTCTTAGTGTTTTAAACACTGAAAGAGACTGTGTGTGGAATACATGTAACACAGTGCATGGAACATAGTAAGAGCATGAAAAATAGTAATTACAATTTTTTTTTTTACATTTCCACATATTAAGTGCTTAAGAAGCATTTGTTTAACTAATGTTTCCTGTAGTCATAGGTTTAAGGAAACAAAAATGCCATGCTTATTAATGGCATGATTAACTGCAACTTCAAAAACGTATTAGTCCCTTACCAGTCCACCAAATAGCACATCACCATGCTTTCTTCCACTGGGTCTTTTAAAGACACATTGTGCCTTATGAAACTGTCAAGACTTACAGAAAACCAAAGGGCAAAAGCAGAGCCAGTGTATAGGTTTTGATAAGGAGCAGGGCTGGGTGGGAGTTGGATGACCTAAGAAGTAGCAAAGTTACCCATTTGAGAGTATGTAAACATGATCGTTCTCAAAGCACCACTCAAGATCTGGTTTTTTTTTTCTCTCTCTCTCTCTCCTCTCCTCTCCTCTCTCTGCCTCTCTCTTTCTTTCTCTCCCTCCCTGCCTCCCTTCCTGCCTCCCTCCCTTCCTTCCTTCCTGTAGGGAGAACCCCTGAAACTATTGCTATGGAATAAAAGATGAAATGCTCCTGATTATTATAAATACAACACTGCATGCAGGATTGTGTAAAGACAATGTCAGGTTGGGCTGCCAGAATGAGCCAACAGCACGTGATGTGCTTCCCCCTGCAGAGAGCCTATGAATGGACGTGCAGTCAGGGAGGTTTCACATCACCAAGATTCCTATCCCAGAAAAGCAGATGTTCATAGCTCTGGGAATGGAATGCGACCCTCGTGGAGAGCCTATAAACGGATGCATGAGGGGTGCCTGTCCATATGGATAAGATATGGCTATAAACGCCCTCATCTTGCCATGGCTCTTCTAGGCCTCTTTAGGGTTAAGGCATACTGCCTTCTGAGAATTTCTGGTCTAACCAGTTGTCTAGCTTCACGTCCTATTTCTATGGATTATTTGTAACCAGCTTTTGCTGCAACTGTTACTGTGATTAAGATCTTGCTAATCATAGGTTATGGAAAGACTGTGTTTCTGTTTTAAGGCTCTGTTAGAAATTACTGATGCACACACTATATTGTAAATTCTTAACTCTGTATACTGTGCTTCTGCATACCTATGTTATGTTAAAGAATTACTTCATCCCCATGTGATCATCTAACCTCATAATCAAATGACCCTAAATCCCTCAGTAACCTACCCCCACCCTCACTCAACTTAATAATAAATGCTGGCATATCCAGTGCAGTGTTGGCACTGTGGGACCAGAGGGCTGTGACCCCCCTGGGCCCAGCTTTCACTATCTTGTGTGTGTCCATTATTTCTCGACCTGCCCATCCGCCTGGGAACAAAGAAAGAGCCCTGTTGTACTGTGGGTTGCTGACCAGCTTCCGCAATATCTGGCGTCCAACCAGATCTTGCAATACCTACCTTCCTTCCTATCCTCCCCTTTTCTCCTTTTCTTTGCTTTTTTTTGGAACACATGTTGCATATCATCAACAAATCTGGCTCTAGCCATGAGATATGCAAAATTGTAAAAGTGACCCATTGTCAATTATGCTCAATCTAGGAATTCCACTCCAGTAATAAAGTTATCATGTCAAATGGTTTATTTTGTTGCATCTTCTTTGATGTTTTGCTTGGGTTTCTGTATGCTTTCTCACATAGACCTCTAAACATGCAATGTTTTCCTCTTTTTTATTTATTTTTTATTTTTATTTTTTGAATCAGAGTCTTGCTCTGTCACCCAGGTTGGAGTGCAGTGACATGATCTCCACTCACTGCAAGTTCTGCCTCCTGGGTTCACGCCATTCTCTTGCTTCAGCCTCCCGAGTAGCTGGGACTACAGGCGCCCACCACAGTGCCAGACTAATTTTTGTATTTTTAGTAGAGATGGGGTTTCACCATGTTAGCCAGGATGATCTCGATCTCCTGACCTCATGATCCGCCCGCCTCGGCCTCCCAAAGTGCTGAGATTGAGCCACAAAGTATGAGCCACCGCGCCCAGCCTCCTCTTTTTAATATAAATCTATAATTCATTTAAGCTAGCTCAATGAGCCTCCTTCAACCTTCCTGTACCGTATACTTGCATATTGGTCCAACTGTGAATTTGTCTCCTTTACATTTATTGTAACCAGGAACACACCCTCTCTCAAAACAAGTGTGTCATTACTTGACTGTGCCTTACTTGACATTAGTTTTTTCTTACAAATTGTGTTTTATTATTAATCATTTAATTTTTTCTCTTTTCGTACCCATAAATGTTTAAGTTGGTTTCTAATTTGAAAAACAAAAATGGATGCTATCAGGATATTGGAAGCCAATGAAGTTTTACTGAATATATGCTTTGAGATTTATGCCTTTGGGCCAAAGGAGCTATGGTCTGAATGTGTCTCCCAGAATTCATGTGTTGAAAACTTAATCCCCTATGTGACTGTGTTGAAACGTGGAGAATGGTGGGAGATGTTTAATTCGTGATGATTCTGCTCTCATAAGTCAATACATGCCATTATATAAAGGGCTTTCAGGAGTGTGTTTGCTCTTGCCCTTCTACCTTCAGTCATGTGATAGCAGAGTAAGAGGCCCTTGCTGGATGCCAGCACCTTGGTCATAGCCTTTCCGCATCAAGAACTGTGAGCCTATAAATTTCCATTTATTATAAATTATCCAGTCTGTGGCATTTTGCTATAGCAGCACAAAATGGATTAAGAGCTCTAGAACTTGGTCGGGCGCAGTGGCTCGCGTCTGTAATCAGAGCACTTTGGGAGGCCAAGGTGGGTGGATTACCTGAGGTCAGGAGATTGAGACCAGCCTAACCAACATGGTAAAATCCTGCTCTACTACACACACACACACACACACACACACACACACACACACACACAGATAAGCTTGGCATGGTGGCGATGCCTGTAATTCCAGCTACCTGAAAGGCCAGGAGAATCGCTTGAGCCCAGGGGGCGGAGTTTGCCGTAAATGGAGATCGTGCCATTAAACACCAGCCTGGGTGACAAAGCAAGATTCTGTCTCAAAAAAAAAAAAAAAAGTGTTCTGTAACTTTAGATATGTGTGTAGGAGGCAAAGTACCGGTTGTTTTGTACATTTGGGAATCTGCTTTATTTTTATTTTTGCCAAGGTAGAAAACCAGGACATTTACAGCCTTTGAAAAGAACGAATTTTCTGAGGAAGTAACACAGCTTATGTAGAAAAATGTGTACAAGTTCTTGATTTCTCTAGATTTTCTACCATATAACAAGCATATTTAATGATAAAATGATAGTTTGACAAATATAGACCATTTGATTTTGAGAACTCTGTCCTGATTGGTCCTCCAGCGTGAGTTAGCTGCACAATGTACTATTACGTAGTTGAATAATTTCAATTACTAAAGTCATAAAGTATTGCTCACTTAAAGGTGAAATATTTGCCACTCTTGACGTTAAGTTTAACATATTTGATGCTAAACTTTCTTATGTCATTGCAATAATTAGCTAACAGGCTCAAATGCTTTCAAGACCATTCCTTATCAGAAATAATATAGTCATGTCAGCAATAGGGATAATGTTTTTCTTTCTCTTTGCAGTAGCTGGGGCAAATGCAGCTAATTCTTTTAATAGCTATGTCAATATATTTAAATATAAGCTTAACAAGAGAGCTAAGGCATAGGCTATTCAAAATACTCTTTATAAAATTTTCATGCTGTCATAAAACTATTCTATGACTGATTTTAACAGAGGCATGCTTATATGAGTTTTAAAGATTCATTAAAAGCCTAGTAAATATAATATGCAAGTTATCCTATGAGATGAAAAGGTGATAGGATGATGACATGACAATGTTCTAAAGCAGAATTAATTTTATTCTGAAGGAGCTGTTATAGTATCTAGCATGATGTCTAGAACATAATCAAAAGGTCTTTGTTTGATCAATTTCATCAACGTTTATGTAAACTCCTTTTGGGGGAATGGGAAGAATATCTCAGGGCAGGAATTAGACATTAGAGCAGTAAGATATCTCTTTTCTCCTTGTGCTTCTTCGAGGGACAGAGAGAGCTGGCCTTTATGATCTACAATGTGCACAGTCTAGAGCAAGGTTCACTTTTTGTGGCTCAATGGGTGAGAGACAGCTCTAAAACCAGGACACGTTGTCACAGGGCGTCTAAAGGATTTTTAGAAGTAGTAAAAGTTATGGGCTGCCATACTGCCATCAACCCACAGGAAAGGGCAGACAATCACTCACTAAGAGATGATAGATTACGTCTTAATAAAGCACAATTGAGTGAGAGCCACTATATTTTCATGGGAGGAGATTATGGTAAGTTGATTTTTTAGAATTATTTTCTAAAACACAGTGTATACTCCATGTCGTTCTTATGCTTTTCTGCCTACTTTTTTTCTACTCAAACCTACAGATAATAATAAAGGATATTTAGGGTCCTCTTACTGAGAGCCAGCCTCTGACATAAACTATATATATATATATATATATATATATATAAAATATATGTATTTTATATATATGTAATTTAATTCCCTCAACAAGTCAAGATTCAGATTTTGTTGTTAGTGTTGCTTTTTTTTTTTTTTTTTTTCATTGTAATTGTGTAAAGGGAGAAGTAACTTTCTCTAGGTTATACAATGAGTGGACCCAAGATTTGAACCTATTCAGTCTTTCTCTGAAGTCTGGCATCTACTATCCTGTAGCAATGTACCTAGTCATTTTTTAAAATATGTAGTTCTCCTGTCTTTCCTTTCTAAATGCTCTTCTGATGTCTACTTTCATTTATCTACCTATTAATAATACATGCCAAAACTTTGGTAATTCTTTATCCTTATCATAAAAAGCTACCACAGTCATTCAATTTTGAATTCAATTTACATTCAATTTTTGTGAATATAATGTATATACATGCATATGCGTTTGTGTACAGATGTGTGTGTATGGATGTGTGTGTATATATGTGCAGTATATACACATACATGATCTGTGCTTATATATGATACATATAAAAATATATTTACACACATATATATAATAAATATATAAATGTACATATGTGCCAAATTGGCTGAAGATTATATGACAATTACATTATATTTTATTATTATAATCGTTTTATTGAATTGTGGACTGAATTGTATCCCTCACCTCCAAATTTACATGTTGAAGCCATAGCCTGCAAGATGACTGTATTTAGAGACAGAGGAAATTAAAGTTAAATAAGTAAAAACAGAAACGTGGGACCTTGATCCAATAGGACTAGTGTCTTTATAAGAAAAGAAAGAGACACAGAAGTGACACATACGGAAGACGTACCATGTGAGGACACAGTGGGAAGAATCTGCAAGCCTTAGGGAGAGGCTTCAGGAGAAGCTAAACCTGCTGACACATTGATCTTGTCCTTCCAGCCTCCAGAACTATAAAAAATTAAATTCTGTTGTTCAAGTTATCCGGTATGTGGTATTTTGTTATGGGAACCCTAGTAGATGAACACAGTTTCTATGGCAATAAAATGCCTTTGGCAAATGCTTGATAACTGTATGATAGTAGAGGGAAATGATAAATGGGATTAATCTTTACACTTCAGTGTGAGAGTTTAGAATAATCTTCTCTGTGTGATGTACAGAGTACAGAGGAGAACTCTGAAAGCAAGTCTCAGTTCAGGAAAACTGTACTGTAAATGTTGATTACATATCCACTGGCATGAAAGTTGGGGATGTCAGCACAGATGAGCATATTTGTTATATCTAACTTATTTTACAGTCAATGTGTTTTAAGTAGTCTCAAACCTAAAATGCCAAGTATCTGTTTGTCCTTAAGGATGTCAATGAAATATTGTATGATTACCTACTGACTTTTGTATTCCACAAGGCTCTAAAATAGAGCCCAGAACCTAAAAAAGTCAAAGTACTTCGTAGGTAGAGTACTGTTAAGAGGCTCTGGTGTGTTTATGCTTAGTAATTAAAAGAGATTTAAGAGCATATTATTTATTACAGGTTATAATTTAGAATGATGACCACCACCTTTATCATATAGATTTTGATGAAAATGAATATAATCCTATAAGATTTCATTTGGCTTTTATGATAACATGAATAATATGATAATATGCAAGTTGAAAGTAAGAATTCCATTAAAATCCCACTTCTGGGAGAATAGATTTATCACGATGAAAATCCCAAGGGCTTCCTCCTGGGCCCTGGTCTCTCTTTTACTCCCCTGAAATAATCATACCTACTCCAAGAATCAGACATTATCATCCCCAGTCATACTTCTTTTCTAACTCTAGGCTTATATATTGAACTTTCTACATGACATTTCTACTTTGCAGTCACAGAGGCAATTCAAACTTAGCATTTAAAAAGCTGAAATCTTGATTTTATCCAAATACACCGCTGTCCATTTATTCAGATTCACCTTGTCCATTTCCCCTATTTTAGAAATGATACTTACATTTACCAAGTTGCTCAAGCTGAAAACAGGGTTTATCTCTAATTATTCACCTCTCTTATCCAATTCATTTCATTTCTACCCCATTACAAAATAAAAAAATAATAAATGGAGGAATACATATCAGTCATTGACAAGTAAATGAACTATTTATAAGGATTTAATTAAATTACCTGGTATTGTTCCAACAGAATAGAACTAAAGATAAATATGTTAAAATTAAAGAGAATTTGGAATGAAAGAGTTGGAGCATCTATACCATTAGTAAGGCATTTAGTAGGGGTGCCAGGGATATGTTTGCAAAGGAATTTCTGTACACTAGGCATTATGAGCATTGGGGAAGTTAAAAGAGGAACTGAGATACTCTGAAAACTTGAAAGGCTTCACATGTTCTGGAAGTATTTCATGACAATAATAAAAATATGAAGTCATTTTTTAAATTTAGTATACTATGAAATATTTAATTTACTGATATAATTAGCACACTTTGAACTCGTGAGAAATGTTTCCATAGAGTTGATCTTATTCACACTGATCTATTACAGTTTTACGTGTCAGCCTACTTGGCAAAGTTGTGAAACCACAAGTTAAGCACTAGAAGACTCGGAAGAATCTCATACAGCTATTTAAGTGTCATTTAAACCAAGAAGGTTATGTTTGTGAATTCATCATAGAGAGATGAAATTTAGGCTTCCCGGTAAAAAGGAAGGCAAAAGCACTGATAATCTTAGTGTTGTATTAAGAAGCCTTTTCTATCACAAATATATTCAGTCTTAAAAAGCATACATTTCAAATTCTTCTGCCTCCCCACACAATGTTATATATAGCTCTGCAATATAATGTATTCAACTCACGACATTATAGTCCTTAAAGGTCAGTGTAGCTGATTAGGCACTCTTTCCTGTATCCCAGCCATCACCTCTCTCACTTCCCACATCAGACTGAAATGGCACAAACCCAAGTACATCAGAGAGAATCAAATCTCCCACGGAAGAACCCATGAATGTGGAGTGATTTTAGCACCATGATTTTATTATAAGCAGACTAGAAATTGCATCAACAATTTTCTGACAATAGTTTTCTTGATAAAAATTTTATACGACATAGTGTCTGTCATTCTACCCTGACCTCCACCCATGACTCTTAACTTTGAAATCTTTCCCAGCATCTCAAACTTCCCAGTTTTATATATATATATATATTTTTTTTTAAAGCATTAAAACAAACATGAACAAAGCAGTCTCTTTCCTCTTTCATTCATGAAAGCAGCTGTGGTGAAGTGGAAAGGGCACAGCTACTTTCAAGACCTGAACCTGCATCTCAGCATAGTCCCTTCATAACCATGTGCCCTTCTCCAAGGAGCCTTGGTATCTCCACCGGTGTCGTGGATCTAATGAGAATCTCACTTCACAGAGCTGTTGGCAAGCTGTGGGGATCAAAAGGAACGACGGTCATGAAAGTGGTTTAGACACTGTAAACGAGATGTGGCACCATTAAAGGGACTATGTGAGTGTGAGTTCTTATTCGAATTGTGTCTCATGGCATTGGAAGGAAATTATTCCTACACTTCCTGTTCCATAAGTTAAATACTCACCACATAACCCCACACCCAAAGAGGATGTACTAGAGACAAAATTTAAAATGGCAATATTAAAGCAAATCTTATATATCTTGGTTTTATTGATAAGGGAAAGAACAATATAATTTTTAGATAAAACAATACATTATGATATGAACCAAACTTTTGCTATAAACATCTGCAAAATGTTTTTCTCTGAGCTCAAATCTTGACACTGCCATTAGCTATCTGTGATTTCTGGCATGACCATCAAGCCCCGAGTCAAAATGTATTCCAAATTTGGAGCACAAATGTTACTTATAAGTCAAGGATATGATACATTTGAAGATGATACTGTTAAATTTTGATATATAATTAGTTCTAATTTCACGTAACTAGCTTTATTTTACATGGAGTCATGGATAACATTTTTTTCCCCACAGAATCCCATTGTCCTCAGAAGGGATACTATTATTAAAGAGAGTTTGTAGTTATTTTACACAAATTAGAATATTGCTCAATTTAACTGGTTATAACATGACATGTTAAAATAGACATGATAAATAGTCATGACATGTTAAAGAGCATAATCTATAATCACCAAACAGTTTGATGATTCTATAAACATATTTTCTTCTCATATTAACAGTATGTTATTTCTTGCACACACACACACACACACACACACACACACACACACAAACAAGCATGCATGCATACTTGTACTTGACCAGCTTTGATAACCACATAACATTTTAACATATATTCTTTACATTGCATCAATTTAACATTGAATTCAGAATTACATTGGGTACTAGAATAACAAACTCAGTTCTGGGGCTAATTTTTTAAAAATGTTTTAACAATGCTAATATATGCCAAGGTAGATACTTCTACATAGTCTGAATACTTTGATATTTTTAAAAAATTTAAAAAGTTACTGTATTAGCAATTTCAACATTCCAATATGTTAGAATAGGTATGATTCTGCTTAAGTTAAAACACACGCTTTGAGAAAACATTACAGATTCTGAGAACTAAGTATACTTTTTCTCACATCACACAATTATTGTGTTAAATAATGATTCAAGAAACAATTCTCAGAACTGTAGAAAGTTATTTACATAATATTTTACATAACAAACTTCTCATGAGAAATGAGAATATTAAAATTTCAAACGTACAGTCACAGCAAGTGGTAGGCAAGGCATGAAGATAAATCAAATCCTATTTTTTTGCCATGCTGTGAAAAGACTGCTGGCTTTTAATCATCCTGATGTGCCATATGTAAATTCCATCAAAAAAGAAGTTTGGTAAATGTTATATTACAAAACCACAGGGAGCAAAGCTATTTATAAACATCAATTAAAATATATATCATAGTCTAAAGTCATTAATAATATTCTCCTAATCTGGCTATACATATCTCTCATATTTACTTAATCTTCCCTTTATTTCTGATTGCAAATAACACATCTCTGAATTACCAGATGTCTGCCTACACACTCCTAGTTTACTCAAGGTCACTACAAAGATTCTCAGTGAAAAGGCTGCAAAGCCTCCTTGTTAAGTAATCCGGTGAAAAGAAAATGCAATTCAGAACAACCTCAGAGTAAATATCTTATAAAAAACTTAAGGTAATCAATGAGAAATAAGAACCATTCCTACCAAAGACTGAAAAGAATAAATACCATTTTTTATTTAAAACAAATAAAAAATACTATATGTAATACTACCAAAAAATGTAAAAGGCTACTCTTTAACGTAAACATCAATTTTTTTTTAAAAGGAATATTTAGCTCAAGCCAATTAGAATGATTTATTATACTTTCTTTGTTATTGGTCTATTTAGCGTTTCTTTTGAATTTCTCCTTCCGAATGAATCTCAGGTATGAGTTATCCTTTCTCCCATACCTGAGATTCTAGCTTTGAATATCTTTTATTTTTCTAATCTTCTCTTCAACTTTTCTCATATTTTAATGATTTTTAAATCAGTGTTTCTCTTCGATCAGTTAATCCCTTAAACACACAATGACTTTATTTCCTTTCCATATTTTTTCTTTCTCTCTAAATACCCCTAGACTCCCTACTGGTCTGTGACTCTCCCAATACTATATATTTTTTCATGTGCTACAATTTCCTATGGCATTGCTGGGACAAATAAGAGTCCCCAAGTTTTACTAAGGACCACATGCAGACACAAGTCTACAGCCCTAAAATACTATTACTTCTACACACAGCATTACTGTACAACAGCCACCTGATCTACAGGGTTACTCTGCTCAAGGCTTGCTTTTTTCTATCTAACCATGCTAATTCCCCTTCAGTGGCTTCCAGGAATAAATTCTCGCCTGCAGTGTCATGCTGTACATTTCCCCTTTCTCTAAAGCTGAGAGTCAGTGGACAGAAGGAACGGAAGCTGCTTTGAAAAGAGGAAATATGGCATCCTACCAGGGAGACACACAGCACCAAATATCACAGGGGTAGACAACATAATTATCCTTATCATTCCCCATGACCAAAGGCAATGACAAGAGGAAACAAACTCCTTCAAAGGGGATGGCATCATGTTAGATACAAGGAGTTGCCACAAAAAGATACTTGCAAAGCAATGTTTTATTTATAGTGTACCTCAGCCTTGCAAACAGAGCTTGTCTAATTCAAAAACTACTGCAGACCACATAGAAAATGAAATCAGCATTCCCAGATGTTTATTTTAGATGGACAATTTTATTATTAACAGTCTGTTACTTAGGGCCCATGGAGGGGTTGGTAACAGAGAGTTCCAAACCTCCAACATATTCAGTATTCATATGTGCATAAAGTGAATCCTGTCATATCCGTCTTCTGATTAGGAGAAATTTAATGCTTCAGTTCTTTGTAGTGTTTGTTGTTTTGTTATAACTGGTGTGTAGATTGAATGGCAGGTGACATTTCATAAGATTTAAATAAGGTAAGAAATTAATCATATTAACATACTGCTTTTCCAAAGTATAATGAGTCATTTGCATATAAAGTGCAATCGAGTCTGTAAATACAAAATGAACTTCAAATTACTGAGGAACATCGTGAACTGCATTTGTCACATATCATGAAACAGACATGAAGAAAAGAGCATGTAAATATTTCCAATTCCAAACTGATTTTTGATACATTTTGTGGCTGAAATGTCAGGCCTATCCACTGTAATACTCAGCATTCCCAAAATCTAGAGAGATTATGACTTCAGTTTGACATAAACAACAAAAGTAGCCACTCACTGCAATCATTTTCTTACCTGGATCTGAAAAAGCACTTAACGCTAGCACACTGCAAAGAGAGCTCAAGATAGAAGATAGGAACCTTGAAACAAATTTATGCAAAACATAAATTACATGAAAATTAAAAGAATGGGAAACAAAGGTCAAGAGCTATTCACCTTAATAGCCCTTAAAAATGCACTTCAGACAATAGCCTAGCTATGGGGCCAGCAGATGTCTTTCACAAAGGGCCAGATAGTAAATATTTTAGACTTTGTGGGAGGTATATGTTATAAGCACTCAACTCTGCTGCTGTATAGTAAAGCAGTCCTAGATAACACTGAACAGAAGAGTGTGACTGTATTGCAATCATTCTTTATTCACAATAATAGGCAGTGGGCTAGATTTGGCCAACGGGCGATAGTTTACCAACAGTCCTCTCTAGAATAGGGCTGTCCTTTAGAACGTTCTCTGATGATGGAAATAGTTGATGTTTACATGACTACAGAGGACTTGAAATATGGCTAGTATAAATGAGGAGCTGGATATTTAATATATTTTATTTTAACTAAGTTACATCCTGATTTAAACAGCTACATCTGGTCAGTAGCTACTTTACTGAACAGTACTGTCTTAGATGGTGTTATGTGATGGCAATAAGTAAATGGCGAGAGTTAAGGGAAACATTAACATTCCAAGAAATGAATTGCTGAAAAGATATCAGACATCACAAATTTCAACAAATGCTGTTTAAACTTAAAAAAAAATCATTATTTTCCTAAGTGGATGGTGAACTTTTTTTCTAAAGAATACGAAAAGGAAAATATCAACATATGCTACACGTCTGAGTAAATATGGAGATTTCAGATTTGCTAGGGTTGCACCATAATGTCATTATGCATCTTAGCTTCTTTGACAATGGCATTTCTAAATAAGTTTAGAACATTTTACAGTAGTAAAATATTCTGTAGAATATGTAAAATAGCCTGTCTGTAGAAAGGTTTGCTCTTTTCCTAGAATTTAAAGACTTATTCCAAATTAAGCATTGACCAGAATTTAAACTAACTTCTGGCATCCAGATGGCCTCCATGGTGCATGGCTTCTGATCTGGCTAAAGATCAAACTCACCTTCTGCTTCCTGTTCTGTCTCTGAGCTGGCCCTTGATTATAGCTAATAACTTTCTACTGTAATAATTCCCTTCATGCCCTATTCGCTCTGTTTCTGTCTGGATTCACAGGGGTTTACTTCTTTTAGGAGACAACTACTTGGAACAGTCACCATGACTCTGTTAGGAAAAAAATATATTTATTTTAAGAGAAATTATATAACATCTTGACTCAATGACACTTGCCACTTCAATAAAGTTTGTGTAAGTCAAATTTTCATTAATTTCCTAAATTTCTATAAAATCTCAGAAAATCTATTTTGCTATAAACAGATTTTTGCCTCCTCTAAATATTTCAAAAATTGGTTTTCAGTTAGGTATCAATATTGGGCATTTTAAACTATGTATAATAGTTTCACATATAAATCAGTTATCAATATCACCTGCTGTGCTATAGATTCCTGCATCAAAAAAGACTACCTCTATTCTTACATTTGACATCATAGAACAGAATATATATAATTTACTTATAAAGGAAATTACATAGACCAAGTTGCCTAGGTGATTCATTCAGGTATGGCCAACACACAAATAACCAGCTTCAGTGAGATTTTCATGTTGTCTTTTCACTTTTATTTTAAGTTTAGGGATAGATGTGCATGTTTGTTACATAGGTAAACTTACGTCATGGGAGTTTATTGTATAGAATATTAAATCACCCAGGTATTAAGCCTTGTACCCATTAGTTATTTTTCCTGATCAACTACCTCCTTCTACCTCCCATTCTCCAAGAGGCCCTGTGTGTATTGTTCCCCTCTATGTGTCCATGCCTCCTCACCATCTAGCTCCCACTAGAACATGTGGTATTTGGTTTTCTGTTCCTGCATTAGTTTGCTAAGAATAATGGTCTCCAGCTCCATCCATGTCCCTGCAAAGGACATAATCTCATTTTTTATGGCCACATAGTATTCCATGGCATATATGTACCACATTTTCTTTATCCAGTCTATCACTGATGGACATTTAGGTTGATTTCATGTATTCGTTATTATGAAGTGCTGAAATGAAACTATGCATGCATTTATCTTTATAATAGAATGATTTATATTCCTGTGGGTATATGCCCAGTAATGGACTTGCTGGTGGCAATATTGCTAGAAAAGCCAATGAAATACAATTTCTCCTGCCATTTGCTACCAAACACTGATACTTTTATGTTTAGGATTGTTGAGTAATTTTCCATTATGAGTTTTGAGTAACTAGAGTGGAGTGGAGTTAACTAGTAGAGGACTATAGCTCACAAATAGTGATTTATTTTACTGGGGTATTTAAAGATATTTAAAATACAAATAGTCTGTGAAATATATTTAAATTTAAAGAAAGAACAAAAGATAAAAAAAGTTTGCTCCAGGGGACAGAAATGTCCTACATGTGCTTAAGAAGATAGTGCTTTTCTCAATTTCATAAATTTCAAGCCAACAATAACAAGTACTCTGAATTATTTCAGTTTGAGGAGGGAGGATACTGCCGGCAGTTTCCTCAATATTGCCATCAAAACGTTTCCTGCATCACTATTTTCATTTTTTTACTCGTCAAATATTAAAACATAACCATGTACCATTTAAAAACCATTGAAATGGGGATCATCACAAGCAATTAGAGGATGGATTTATGGAGAAAGCCTATTTTGTTTCATTTCATATAATTTTTTATTTCTCTACCTTTATTTCATTTATTTATAGATTATGGATATATTTTTAGACTGGGGGAAAACAATTTTCTATAAAAGGATGTGTATTTTCATAGATACTTTTATCATTGGATATAACATTTAGGAGGACAGGGCAAAAAAACAGAGGCTGGAAAAAAAGAGAGTTGCAAATAACCACAGGAGGAATGTTGGTGAACATACTCTTGCAAATGTTAGCAGAGTCACGTAAAATAAAAATATCCATTTGAGTAAAATTAAACACAAATCTGTATTATTTTACAGTTCTTTAATCTCTTTGGGTTATACCTTTATACTTACTCTTCAAGTGGTAAGTCATCCCCAGACTACAGACACTAACATCTCCAAATAATTTATCACAGTCCATACTGTCAAAAAAATAAACAGCTTAAACGGAAACAACCACTATCTCAACCCAAAGAAGTATCCTCATGTCTTCTTGGGTTTCATTTTCAGAGATGAGTGAAAGCCTCTGAAATATTATTATATTTATATTATATAATTATTATTATAATTATTCTCCAACTTACTGAAATCAAAAAATTAATGACAAATTTAGTTATGAACTTGTGAGGGGGAAAAAAGAAATGAATCAAAATAATAATCAATCTGACAAAAACGAAGGAGCGGCTCTTATAAGGCATTTATGATTTTAGTAGAAGGATATTCAGTGAATAGGGTTCACAGGTAAAAATCAATGATAAGCCGTGAATGGAAAGAGAAGGTAAACAACAGATACTGAGTAGAGGCCTTCATACACAATTTTCAAAATATTCTGACAAAGAGGGTATTTTAAAACTCATGTTACAGACAAGAAATCTGAGTTTTGGGAATATTAAGGAACCCCCTGACGTACCACAATAATAAATTGTGTGTGTGTGTGTGTGTGTGTGTGTGTGTGTGTGTACATATAACATTTGATTTTGAAGACCACATAATTTTAATTGCTAAGACAGTACCTTTTCTTTTAATCATGCTTTTACCTACCAATAAGAATTTATTAGGTGCCTTCTATGTGCCACACTTGGCTAGATGCTAAGATTGTAATGGTAAACAAACATATGGTCCCTACCTGTATTAGTCCGTTCTCACACTGCTATAAAGATACTACCCAAGACTGGGTAATTTATATAGAAAAGTGGGCCAGGTGTGGTGGCTCACGCCTGTAATCCCAGCACTTTGGGAGGCCGAGGTGGGCAGATCACGAGGTCAGGAGATCAAGACCATCCTGGCCAACATGGTGAAACCCCGTTTCTACCAAAAATACAAAAATTAGCGAGGCATGATGGCCTGTAATCCCAGCTACTTGGGAAGCTGAGGCAGGAGAATTGCTTGAAACCGGGAGGCAGAGGTTGTAGTGAACTGAGATTGTGCCACTGCTCTCCAACCTGGGCGAGAGAGCAAGACTCTGTCTCAAAAAAAAAAAAAAAAAAAAAAAAGAAGAAGAAAAGAAGTCTAATGGACAGTTTCACATTTCCATGTGGCTGCGAAGGTCTCTGGAAGTTTACAGTCATGGCGGAAGAGGAAGAGACACATCTTATTTGGTGGCAGGTATTGCAGAGCAAGTGAGTGTGTGAAGAAGGAACTGTCAGACGCTTATAAAACCATCAGGTCTCATGAAAACTCACTCACTATCACGAGAACAGCATGGGGGACACTGTTTCCATGATCTACTCATCTCCCACTAAGTCTCTCCCTTGACACCTGGCAATTACGGGGATTACAATTGAAGATGAGATTTGAGTGGGGACACAAAGTCTAACCATATCGCTACCCGTTTACCAGGTGGGATAAAAATTATTACATAGATAAGTGCTGTGAGGGAAAAAAGTAAGTTGTTAGCAGAAAGAATAAGAGAGGGATTTAATTTATAAGATATTGAAATTCAGAAAGAATGTCTCTAGAAAATAACATCGGAGCAGGTACGTGAAGATGAATTAACCAGGACAGTGAGTCTGAGTATCATAGGCAGAAGGAATGAAACTGCACCCAGAGGCCCGGATGGTGGAAATACGTTCCAAATGCTAAGGGAAGGTAAATGCGTAGAGCAGGAGTGACTGAGAGGATGGGGCTCCACACAGATGCTTCAGTGGTGGCAGTTGCAGGTCAGAGACAAGGTAGACCATGCTTTAATTTTATTGCGGTCAGTAATCATTGAAGAGTTTCGTAGAGAGAGCCAAGATGATCAGAGGCTATAAAACGTATAGTTTTAAGGTACAATTGTTCTAGCAATTATGGTCTCACATATAGTGAGTATACTAAAAGAGCAACAAGGTCTTTCATATGCTGGGAATTAATTAAATCATTGGCAGAAGGAATCAATGGATACAAGACAAGACTGGCAGCTATCTCTGCTCTGGCTCAAAATTAGTAGTGCTTGTATCCAAATGCCACCTTACCTACTGCTTCATTATTTCTTCAAGCTTGGGAAAGCCACAGAAGCATGAAGATGTCAACTTTAAGGGGTAACTGCAGGTGTACTTAGCAAAGACCCAATCATTAAGTGCTCTAAATACCTTTCCAGTCAGCTAGGTACAGAGTGTAACTCAATCAGAAATTCCAGATTTAGATTTAAGTTCTCATCTCTTTATCTCAGAAGGCAGCAAAGACTGACTTGACACTCATTATCAACTCTTATTTTATATCTGACCTTGACCACATAATCCCATTTTTTTTTCTGAACTTTAATTTCTTCATTTATAAAATGTTCTAATAATCCTTTTCTGACAAGATGGTTATATGACTAAATAAAGTGATATATGCAAAGTTTTCTAACCTTAAAAATTGCTTAATAAAGCTAACTATTTTCAGGTTCAGTCCTCTTTCTATTAAAAAGGTAAATGCTTTGAAAGTAAATATTACTAGTATTATTATTATTTTTGAGACAAAGTCTGGCTCTGTTGCTGCAGTGCAGTGGCGCAAACTCGGCTCACTGCAACCTCCACCTCCCGGGTTCACACCATTCTCCTGCCTCAGTCTCCTGAGTAGCTGGGACTACAGGCGCCGCCACCACGCCCAGCTAATTTTTTGTATTTTTAGTAGAGACGGGGTTTCACTGTGTTCGCCAGCATGGTCTCGATCTCTTGACCTTGTGATCTGCCTGCCTCGGCCTCCCAAAGTGCTGGCATTACAGGCATGAGCCACCGCGTCCAGCGAATGTAAATATTATTTATGATCATGGTTAAAGGAATTGGTTTTTGTTTATTTCACTGTGTTGTGTATTTCCGAGAGAAGATTTTGGATAAGAAAGGAATAAACAACACTAGTAGTGACTCTCTAAATCTGGGATTAGTGTAGGAGAAGTACATAAAATGGAAACACCAATGTCAACATTTTGCCTCTGGTATGCTTTTAACCAAATGAATCCTTATTTGTATGCTACAGCAGTACTAGTCACTAGTCACTAGTAACAACAGTATTCGTATTATCTGCAGCAGTAGTCATAGCTAACTTTTACCTGAAAAATATTACATGCCAGACTTATCACTGTAGCTGTGGTTAGAAGAGGGTTATGCTTATGCTGTAATGTACACTGAAAAGTAAGTACATTAACTACTTTCATTTAATTTGTAAGAAGATTGGAACACAAAGAGGTTAAACAGTATTGTCAGGTGTCACACAGTTATTTGCTGAAAGAACTGGGATTTGAACCCAGGAAGCTTACTCCACATTCCGAAGTCACAGCTACTAAGCTATAAAGAGAAAGCAATAAGATTCTATGTGTGCATGTGTGCATGTGCGTGAGTATGCTGAGGTTTCTCCCATTGTTACTCTTGAACTAAGCTACTCTAGGTTTTTTTCCCTCGGAAAACCACATAGGTAAGCAGAGCAGCAAACTGATGTGTGACACTTAGGATGCCTGTGATAATGACAACAGGAAGGTGACAGTAGAGGTTCCTGAGGCGAGAAACATGAAGCAGCAGCAAGATAGATTTCTGAGAGCTTGGTTAGTGGGAAAATGTATAAACTTGAAAGGTGATTTCTGTGCTTGTGAGATGGTGGCAAAAGTGATCTGTGTCTCTAAGTGCAGATGGAAGACACAGAGTCAGACTGAGAAATCCAGTCTTAAACATCATCTATAAGCAATGAATTGTTAAAACATTTTTACTAAATAATACTTGACAGAGAGGAAGATAGACTGAACTCAAAATAGCCTAAAAGAAAGGTCATACTAAAAGAGCATAAAATACTACTCTTTGGAGAAAAAATGTAATCCTCATTATAATGATTCGGAGTGTTGTTAATGCAAAGCATTTTAAAATACTAACATAAAATAGCAGGATGTGATTTTAAGAGTAGTTATGGCATTTTCCAGGCTTCTGAAATGCTACTTTTTAGACATCGTTAATTTGTATTATGCATAACAGAAATTCATGATATGTCATAAAGAATAACCAAAACATGCTGAATCAGAAACTAAAAAAGTGGTAGCTGTTTCCTTATGGGTGTGCATTTTGATTTTTTTTCAGTTTATAACTAAGAGTCTTTTGAGATGTCATTGTCAAAAACAATATCTTCAGCAAAATAATGATAATTTATCATATATAGGGTGTGAGAAAAAGAATTCCACTTACTCAGAAATGCCTTTTGAATATTCACCATGTTGTAGACTTTGTAGAAGTAATAGTACATAATTACAGACTCCATACAATTTTTTGTTTCTTTGTTTTGGAGAGAGTGTCTTGCTCTGTCATCCAGGGTAGAGTGCAGTGATGTGATCATAGCTCACTGCAGGTTCGAACTGTCCAACTCTTGGGCTCAAATAAGCCTCTCACCTTGGCCTCCTGAGTAGATGGGACTATAGACATGGTTCCACCTCACCCAGCTCATTTTAAAATATTTTATAGAGACTATGTCTCCAAAGATGCCCAGTCTGGTCTCAAATTTCTCACTTCAAGCTATCCTACTTTCTTGGCCTCCCACAGTGCTAGGATTACCGGTGTAAGACACTGTGCCTGGCCTCTACAGAACCGTAGATATAATTAGCACACAAAATAGCAAGTGTCTATGAGGGATATGTGAAAATCTGGTATTTCATCCATACTGCTGAAACTAAAATATTCATTTAAATTATTTTATGAAAAAGAGGCTTAATCCCTGCAGAAAGGAGCATTAAAAAATAATGGATTAAAACTGAATTATGTTCAAATCCTAAACAAATTCTTACTCATTTGTAAATTCAGCCATAATTATATATTTTTGGATATTCAGTTTCCTTAGCTATAAAATGAGGATAATAGTTGTATTTTTAGTTTTGATAGGGTAAATTATAACACATGATGGTGTCTTGCACATATTAGGCATTCAGATTCATACAAGTTGATAGGAAATCTAATCCATTTTAGCACAGAATAAAGCATTTTAGGGATCTAGTGTGAGCCACACAGCGTGTTTCATGTTTGGTCTTCAATAAAAACTTGTAAGCTTGGAATTATTAATTCAGTTTTTTATGTGAAGAAAATGAGTTTCAAATGGGCTGTATTATTTGTTCAGAGTCACAGGGATACATTCTTGAATTTTAATCCAGGTCATCTGACACAAGTCCAGTGTTCCTCCTATTATATCTCATTCTTACATAGCAGCGTGCTTTTGTTTTGTTTTGTTTTAAACCTACTTCCATAATTCCTAATACAAGGAGGCTTGAGATTTGAGAAGCTACATAACTCTGTGTGTGTATGTTTGATATATCCACATGAGGTTTAAATTCCTGTTAGAACACTTGCAAAAAATCACTACATAGAGAACTACTCTACTCTTAATTTATTTTAGAGGGCCAAAATGTAATAAAAAGGACCAGATTGACCTTCTCACTGAAACAAACAAAATACATGAAATGCCAGCTTTCAAAATACTTGTTATAAAGAAATAAAAGACAGTGAGCCTTGAAAGATCAAAGACAAATGGGATGAGGTATAAAACTTTCCAGTTTACTATATTGAGAGAATTTTCAAGTTCCACTAGAGGAATAGGAAATCCAGGAGAGGCCAGGCTGACTCATGAGGTGGCTACAGTTCTTAGAACAGAGTGTCAGAGAGAAAAGATAATTGAATTTTTTAATAAAAATGATAATGATACAGTGTAAGGTTTATAACTATGTAAAGGTAAAAAGAATGGCAATAATAGCACAAATAGGAGAGAAGGAGAAGTATGAAACCGTGGGTTCTTTTTCTTTATATTAAGTGGCATAATATCAATTAAAAGTACACTGTGATAAATTAAAGATGTAAACTATAAATCTTAAAGCAACTACCAAAATACTTTAAAAGGGATTCAATGATAAACCTGAGCGATTTAAAAGAGTTATAAAATATCAAATCCCAAAGAACGTAGAAAAGAAGAAAATGGGAACAGAGAATAAATTAAGTTGACAGATCAAAGTAAGAAGATGATAAACTTAACCAACTAGATAATCATGTTAGATAGGAATGATTAAAAAGCAAAGATTGTCCTAATTAAAAGACAATGATTAGCACATTGATACAAAACAGGGCCTAACTATATGCTGCCTACAAGAAACATATTTCAACTATAAAGACACAAATAGGATAAAATAAGACACAGCACACTACCACTAATAGAAGAAAGCTGGAAATAGTCACAACTAAGAATAACCTGAGGACATATGACTACTAAATATAATGTTAGCATCTTGGTTGGCATTCTGGAACAGGAAAATGGCACTAGTTAAAACTAAAGATCTGAATAAAGCATGGGCTTTAGTTAAAAATAACCTAGCATGATTGGTTTATTGATTGTAAGAGATGTGACATATTAATGGTAGATGTAAATAATAGAAGAAATTGGATGTGGAATACATGAGGATTCTCCTTTCAATCTTTGAATTTTTGTCTGTAAATCTAAAACTATTTTAATAAGTAAAATTTTGTTTTATTTTTTATTTTTTTAATATACTTTAAGTTCTGGGATATACGTGTAGAACATGCAGGTTTGTTACCTAGGTATACAGGTGCCATTGTGGTTGGTCATACCCATCAGCCCGTCATCCACATTATGTATTTCTCCTAATGCTATCCCTCCTCTAGCTCCCCACCACCTGGCAGGCCCTGATGTGTGATGTTCCCCTCCCAAAGAAAGAAACATGAATTAACTATATCAATATCAGGCAAAATAGGTTTCAGAACAATAAACACTATCATGAATGAAGAATATAATCTCTTAATAATACAGGTATCAGTTCATCAGGAGGACGTAAAAATACTAAACATTTACACATGTAATATTGAGCATGTGTATTGAGTGTAAGCTCAAATACATAAAGCAAAATCTAATGGAACTCTAAGGAGGAATAGGCAAATCCATAATCGGAGTCTGAAAATTTAAAACTCGTTTGTCAATAATTGACAGAACAAATTAAGATAATATCAGTAAATATATGGTAGACTTGAGCAACCTTATCGACTAACTTAATCAAAATTTTGGGAACATGCCATCCAACAGCAATAGATTACATATTCTTCCCAAGTACCTGTAAGATATTTATGAAGATAGAACATGTGCTAAGCCAGACAACAAATTTTACTGAATTTAAAAAGATTCAAGTCATATAAAGTATATTCTTTAAACAATGGCAGAAAGTTTTTTGGTAATATCCAACTATTGAAAACGACATAGCAAAGATATAAATAACTAAATGAAAATGAAAAACAATGGGTAAAATGCCAGTACTTAGGAACGGATTTATAGCACCGGGTACCTATATTAAAACGTAAGAAAGTTCTCATATCAATGACATCATTCATATTAAGAAACTAGAAAAAGAAGAAAAAATTACACACAAAAATAGAATGATAAAGATCAGAGTGGAAATTAATAAAATAGAAAACAGGACAACAAAGATATTAATGAAATAAAAACCTGCCTCTTTGGGAAGGCTCATAAAATCCATGAAACTTTAGTCAATTTATTTTGGGGACGGTAAATCACAAAGGCAAGACATTCCTAGTTGGATTACAGGTAGAGCTCCTTGTGGATGATCTTCACAGTGTTTGATGATTTCCTTGTAACCTGGAAGTATATGTACACCTGGCATTCACAAGGTCTATCCCTAAATAATTAACAATATTTTCAATTTATCTCTGATTTAGCCAACCAATAAATGATTAGTTTAATTTTATTGTTGGGCTACAATGTACAAATGCATCCCTACTTATTTTCTGTTTATTCAAAATAGATCAACAAAATTCTGTTTTATCCATGTATTCAATTTTTCTTCTCTATGGACATAACTTTTTCATTATAGACCCCATATCATTCTATAATAATGTATTGCAGTAAAAAAGAAAGTAGTAAAATCGAAGATAATAAAATCAGTAAAAATGAATTAAAAAGAAGATAATAAAATCAGTTTCCTATATAATGAATGAGACTCACTACTATTGATAAGTTATTATTATTTTCTTTTTTTTTTCACTGAGGATTGTTGTAACTGAAGCACCAGAAAAAAATTCAGATATCAAGCAATTAGATACATATTTTGGAAAAGGAGTCCTTTTCCTTGCCAATGGAAATTTGCATGAGTCTCCCTGTATACACTCAAATATTTTCAGTTATCACTTTATTGATTGTTTAACATATACTTAAGCCTTTTGTCTATATAAATATATTTTCCTGTTCAAATTGCCTTGAGTTATGTTTATTAACCAATTTTTACAAGTGAAGAAAGAGATACATAATTCATGTATCTTGCCCTAGCCTATGCACAAATGATGACTCTGGGAATCCAAACTAGCCACTCCTAACTCAAACTTTTGTGATGCAGCCTTTCTTCTTTATCTCTGATTAGATTTGAAACAGAAATGTGTTTTGTCATTTATTAACTAACCATATATTGAAGGCTTTCTATTGACAAGATGGTCTGCTTCAAGTGCAAGAAATAAATCAGGATGTGTGAGGATCTACCCAAAGCCCCGTGTTACCCTCAAGTAGCTTACAGCTTGTAGGCAATATAGATATACATTAATGTAAATTTAACCTAGCAAATGTGTAGGGGTCTGATCAAAAGAAATATTTATTGCTCTTTCCTCAAGTTTTCTTTTTTTTTTTTTTTCTCCTGGGAAAATTCGGCTATAAATAATGTGGTCCTGTTTCTTGGTAGTAGCTGGGCTATACTATTACATGTTGTTTCTTTCATTTCTCATGTTAAATCCCTAAGCGTGGTGTTACCTGTAACCTCTCTTCTCTTTCTCCAAGAGTTCCCGATGCTTGGGATCCAGAGGCTATCAGTCCTGTGTCTTTCTATCACTCTGTAAACCCAAATTCCTCAGATTTGTATTTCTTGACACTTTCTCCCTTCCTATTTTGGACTTGAGAGTCAGTAAATGAGTATGTTCATTGCTCCTACAACAGGCAGAAAATTCACAAGCTTCTTGATTTCTTGGTGGAAAAGAACAGAGAAATAGAATGGGATCCAACAACAGTTAATATATGTGGTCTATGAACCTGTTTCTCTGGAACTACACTGCCCAGACTTGTTTATATAATAATAATGACAATGAATTGCCATATGTAGTTTAAAAATATCAATACTTGCTATATCACAATTTGACTACAATATTAAGTCTCTGATGTTTATTTAATGGAATTACCTCTATGCTATAAATAAATGGCAGAAATTGTCATTTATCGTACATCAACTTTGTGGGATGAACTGCTTGCATTTCTACAAACATGATTTAATTAACTGGTTTCAAATATAACATAAAAAGGAAAATGAATCACCATCAGAAAAGGAGAAAATAATTTTCGAAATATTTTCTGATTATTTTCAAAGTATTATTAATCATTAACGTATTATTAACGTATAATTGGGCAAGGTGGATGAGCAAACTAATGGGAAGGGAAACAGAGAAGGGGACGGATAATATCCTGATGTATACTGCCTACCACCTAACAGAAAGTAAAACCTGAATGAATGAATATAATAGTGAAGTGAGAAGAGATTTCTGGGATGAAATAGCCAAGACTTCTACAAAAATACAAAGGAAACAAAAATAAATACTGTCTTTGACATTAGAGGGTTATTTCCCCAAACCCATAAGCATTCCCTCAGAGACCTGTGAGGATCATTTGCTAGCTAGCACGCCCCAGAAAAGCAGCTGGCACCACCCTGGACTCTCATTTCCACGGAGAGGGCAGACTCGCATCAGTAAGTGTGGTTCAGTGCAGCATTCATTTTCAGCTACTGAGTATCAGCACCAAGAACACACAAAAAGAGCATCCTATGTCCTTTTCAACTCTTTCACTGATCTTCTGAGTGACCTTCCATAAATCTCTTACATTCTCTGCCACAATTCCCTCACCTGTCAAATGTGAATGAATTCAATAAACTCACTGAATTTGTAAATTAGTTACAGGGTTTTAAATTTTCTGCAGAAGATTGGTTATCTTAAACACCCATTGTGTCTTAAATAATAATTAAGGAGCTTTAAAAATCCATTTTGCTTACTTTTGTTAATCTTTAATTACTTTTCATTTTCAAAATATTCATTTAAAGAAAATAATTGCTTTCAGGGAGAATCACATGCTTTCAATCATTAAAGCAAACAAATCCTAAACAATGCTGTTTCAGTAAACAAAGATGCAAACATAAAAGAGTGACCTAAATCATCTCACTTAAATGCAAATGACATCAATAAGCATATAACCATAAGTAGCTGATAGCACTGAGTGTGAAAACATAAATATAGTTAGCTAAGATCTATGAAGCTTTCATACATGGATATGTAATTATTATGGGGAAAAAGCCTAATTCCTCAAAAAGAGGCCATTTATTCAGTTATATAATGGATTTGCCTAAACTCAAGGGCAAATAATAAAAATATTTCCCTGTGGCTTATCTAAAGCTAAACTGAGAATGCAAACAATCACAGAAATCTGTTCTAAAATAGCTGCTTTATTCCTAGTGTTTCACTTTTGAGGAAAAGTGGATTTACATTGGCTTTTTCTAAACAATTGCATTCATTTTTACTTTGCTGAAGAAGTAAGAAAAGTAGATCACTGAATAATTTTATGAGTTAACGCAGGAAATCAGATGATGTATCATGTAATTTCATGGCGATAATCATTTTTGTAGGTAAGTTATGTTGTACCACATTTTGTTTTATGGGATAGCATGAATTCTCACTGGAAACTGGCCATACTCAAGCTATCCTGATTATCACAGTTTAGTATATTAAGAAGCCATTCCAAAAACTTTTCCACCATGAAAAACAGTACCATCCACCACTTAATCTGCAATGATTTGGAATTAAGCTCAGTTACTACTTAAAAACATGCATGTCCAAAAATACCTAGTTCAAATCTGCCCAGGTTTACTTTTTTAAAAATTAACCTATTCCTTTAAATAAATTTCTTAAGACAACCAGACAAATTTGTATTACTTTTTCCTCTCTGATATAAGCTAGAGATAACTGATAAGTGTCTAATAGAAGATGAATCTATGTAAACATCCAAATAGCTTCCTACAGCTATGACTCAAGTAGGAAACTGGCAAAATTTTTTCTTTCTAAAAATATAATTGCAAGAATGCATTGACGCAATGCAAATAAAGTTTCTGTATCACAGTACATAGCACAGAGTAATTGCTTAAAACATTATTTTCCTTCTTGGTAGTTATAAAAACTAAGAATTAGCCTTGTGCACGTGGACTACAGTATTGGTATATTTAGATATATATGCAGAAATCAAAATATTTTGATCAGTAGGTGAGAAAATGTTTTATTTACATTTGTGTTACTCGTATACAAATATAATAAATATTTTGTACATGACAATTTTCAATAAACAATATATAATAATCTGTATGCTACTTTTTTAAAAGGAGACTTTTTTGAAAATCCTTGTGAATTACATACATAAATAATTCACAGATGATATTGTTCACTTTGAGTTCTAAACGAAAGAGTCGAAGTTTACATCTGTAACAATGTCTTTTAATCAATCATAAACAATAATAAGCATATTATGCATATGAAATTAAATGAATTAACATACTGATATTTTATAAAAGTATCCAGGGACAATAGTACTGTTGGTAGATTTTAGTGCATCTGATTGAGAAAATTAACATTAATTGTTAATACAAATGCACATTCTGTTTTGCACATATTTCACACTTTTTACTCAGTGAAGTGGAACCTTTTCTCATTATGCAATCTCCTTCCAAATTCGATGGGTATGAAGAAAAAAAAAAAAAAACCCTACAGGATTGCTTTCTCTATCTTGTATTCATATATTTAAAATAGTGCCAGGAACTTTGCCAAAGTATTCACTATTTCTTCCAAATAGAAAATCAATGTAGCTGTGGGTTTACTTTAACTCTATAAGTAACTCAATGTCATTTCGGTGTTTATACTGCATTGCAGTCATTAGTTTACAGTCCAAGCTCTTCTTAAAACTTCACTTGCTAAAACATGTAAAAAGTTGATGTTATGTTTTTTAATATTATAATGAGTCAGGTAAAAATGACAAAAATGCTTCATTAAACTAGTAAAATATAAGTCATACAATATTGCATTTTTACAATGAATATGTTGGATAAGTATTATTCCAATATAAACAAAAGAAATTAAGCCACAGATCTAGTTAGTGGAAGAACCAGGTTATATGATAAAAATATTGATTTATGATTACTATAATGATATAAATGAGTAAGTAATTGGCTGAGAAATAAAATCCAGTATGATTTTAGAAAAGAAATAAGATTAAAAAAAAAGTATGACTTCGAGGGAAATATATCGCTAAAGTACATATTTATTTTGTATTCTTTACTTTGTAAAGGATTATCAAATATCTATTATTGCTGTAGTTGTCTAAGAAAGGCAAAAACAGGGTGCTTGTGCTGCTTCCTCCCTACCGCCATCATTTCCAAACAAACGAGAATGTGGACTTGAAATGAATTGGAGATGAAAGTAATGACAAAGGTCTGCCATGCCTAAACTAGATTACTTGTGTAATGCTTTATTATACATATATTTATAATTATTTACATTATACTGTATTCCATGATTAAAGGGAATTAATAAAACATATATGGCTAGTCCTGAAGTACTCTGAAAAATATAGTATAGCTTTCTTTTATCAGGAATATGGTAGGCAGAATTCTAAAATGGCCCTGGTAGTAGGCTGGAAAAATGTTCCATGAAGACAACCAATCTTAATTCCTGAAACCTGTAAATGCTATTTTATAAGAAAAAAAGTCTTTGCAGAGGTGACTAAATTGAAGATCTTGAGATGAAGAGATTATCCCAGATTATTTGGGTAGGCCTTAAACACCACTACAATGTCCTCAATGAGAGTGTGGAAGCAGGAGACTATGAAAAAAGGAGGGCCTGGCGTGGTGGCTCACTCCTGTAATCCCAGCACTTTGGGAGGCCAAGAGGAGCTGATCATGAGGTCATGAAATCGAGACCATCCTGGCTAAAACGGTGAAACCTTGTCTCTGCTAAAAAAAAAAAAAAAAAAAAAAAAAAAGAAAGAAAAAACTAGCCAGGGGTGGTGGGGGGCGCCTGTAGTCCCAGCTACTCGGGAGGCTGAGGCAGGAGAATGGCGGGAACCCGGCAGGCGGAGCTTGCAGTGAGCCCAGATCACGCCACTGCCCTCTAGAGACTCCCTCTCAAAAAAAAAAAAAAAAAAAAAAAAAGCAAAAAGGAGGAGGCAATGTGACCATGGAGGCACAGACTGAAGTGATACAGCCGTAAGCCAGGGAATGCCAGCAGCCACCAGAAGTTGGAAGGGGCAAGGAACAGATTCCTCCCTTAAAACTCCAAAGGAAGCGTGGCCCCACCAACACTAATTTTTCTCAGGTGAAACCAATGTCAGACTTCTGGCTCCCAGAACTGTGAAAGAAAACATTTTTGCTCATATAAACAATCAAATGTGGTTACCTGGAAGTGGAGAGCTGATGTAACAAATACAAATGTAGAAGTAACTTTGGGATTTGATTAAAAAAAAAAAAAAAAAAAAAGCCGAGATTGTTTTAAACGAAATTTTGGTAAGAATAAGAATGTTAAAGATGCTTTTGTTGAAGTTTGAGAAAGAAATGAAGAACATGTTATTGGAAACCAAAGTTGATTCTTAGTTTCAGAAAAACAGCTGAGGCTGGAACTGGTGGCCCACGCCTGTAATCCGTGCACTTTGGCAGACCGAGGTGGGAGGATCCCTAGAAGCCAAGAGTTTCTGAGACCAGCCTGGCCAACATGGCGAAAACCTGTCTCTACTAAAAATGCAGAACTTAGCCAGGCATGGTGGTGCGCACCTGTAGTCTCCAGACAGGAGAATTGCTTGAACCTGGGAGGCAGAGATAGCAGTGAGCTGATATTGTGCCGCTGCACTCCAGCCTGGGCAACAGAGAGAGACTCTGTCACACACACAAAAAAGAAAATATAGCTGAATTGTGTCCTATCGTCATGCATTTCTCTTTCTAAATAATTAAGAAGAAGTCATTAAAAAGGCCTACCAAATAGGAACAAAAATGAACACTATATTTGCCACCTACTTACAGCCATTCCCTCCTCCTACAAAAATAAATAACTTAAATCAGTGCTTGAGCCAGATGTTAAATAATAAGAAATGATATTTGTCTCCATAATTTGATTCTGCCCACTATTTAAAAATGGGGTGTAAGTACTAGTTAAGCTGCTTTCTAAATAATTAATCTTTTGTTATTCTGGTTGTCTTTAGATATTTTGAATTAAATTAATGGGGACAATGTTTGGAAAGCATCTTCAATACTGTCTGCATAACTGTGCAGCTTGAAGAACAAAATAAAATCTAACAAAATTGAATTTTACAGTTAAGGATAGTCGTGGTTGTCACCTTGTTAAAATCATGACAATGATATAATTCTAATGATACTGACAGCCCAAGATTCCTGAAATAATACAACTGAATCACTTAGATTTGAGTACAGAGGGTGTGTTTTCAACTGAGATTAAATATATAAGTCGATATATATTCTCATTTACAATGACACTTGGCTTAGAAATTGCCAAGGGCTATAAATCCTAGAACAAATTCAAAATAATTTCTTAGTATTTTAATAATCTGAGATCTAAAACAACAAAATAAATTCATTTGAAATAGATCCAGAACTTTGATTATTAAAGCTAAACCACAAGTAATGGTAGCATCAATAATTTTTAAAGTAAGCTTTTCTTGAAGTATTTTATGTATAAAAGGGAGTACAATTGAAATTTAATGTGATTAAAAAAAAGCAACGATCTAACCATCACATGATAATAATTTTATTTTTCTTGAGCTGAGAGACTAAGTAATTACAGATCCATTATTGTGATTCTATAGAATTATAAGATTATTCTTTTAAGCTTAAAATAACCAGAGTGATGTAGTTGTCTATATACTATATACTAATATATTTTTAGAAAATTGTGCACAAATAAAAATGACAAAGTCTTCAAAGGAACAGTAGAAAACAGATATACTGTGATATCAGTTGGAAAAATTAAGGAAGTAAAAAGGATTTGAGTAAAATATAAACTGAAAATGGTATTAAGCAAATAGCTTAAATATTTATTAATGTAACTTTGCATTTATTCAGTTGCCAATGTCTAAGCATTGGAAGAGGTAGTCCAAAGGTACAATTTTGTAAGTATGATTTTAAAAGTAAATGATTTTTGTCCATTTTGAAGTTATTTGTCCCAGTTGAACTACCTTTCTCATATCTCTTTTTATAAATAAAAGACCTATAATTGTATTGTGACGTTGAAAACATGTTTCATGTTGTCTCTTTTGTATCTTAAAAAGTTGGCACAGATTCTGGGGAACAAAGTCTACACTAAATATATACTGTTTATTTAAAAGACTATGATATGTAACTAATGGTTGTATTACTAAAATCTCTGGTAATTGAAAAGAGTATGATATTGAAAAATTATTTTTAGATATGATTTTCCATCTATTTTTTTCTATCTATCTACCTACCTGCCTGCCAACTTATTTATGTTTCCTTACTTTAAGAAGAAGCTTGAGACAGATAGTTTTTGATAAATAACTTGTGAAAGTCAATTATGTTGTGTGGAATCTGGCATGGAGCCAATGCTGAGTTTTTATCAATAAAATAATTTAACAATGAATCTATCACTAACAACAACGAAATACTCGTAACAGCCTAAAAATATGCCAAACACTATTCTGAGTAAAAGGAGCTCACAAAAGAAAATGGAACACAGGATCTGCATTCAGAGAACTTTCAACTTCATGGGCGAAATTTGACCATGAATTGATTATTCACATCACAGCCTCAAACATTTGAGGACTGTGGCATGGAAGCTGAAATGATCATGAATATTATTATTATTATTATTATTTTTGAGACGGAGTCTGGCTCTGTCACCCAGGCTGGAGTGAGCGGCGCCATCTTGGCTCCCTGCAAGCTCCGCCCCCCGGGTTCCCGCCATTCTCCTGCCTCAGCCTCCCGAGGAGCTGGGACCACAGGCGCTGCCACCACGCCCGGCTAGTTTTTTGTATTTTTAGTAGAGACGGGGTTTCACCATATTAACCAGGATGGTCTCGATCTCCTGACCTCGTGATCTGCCCGCCTCGGTCTCCCAAAGTGTTGGGATTACAGGCTTGAGCCACCGCGCCCCGTCGATCATGAATATTATTAACATTTTCTTCTAAATGCACATTCACTGCCCATTTAAAACTTTAAAATGCTTAATCACTTGTTATTAGAGTTGCATTTGATTTCCTTTCCTTAATGAGGATAAGTTTGTGTAGTTTAAAAATTAAAGCTGCCACTATTGTCTAATTACACAAACACAAAGGCTAAATTGCTTTATTTAATTTCAGAATAAGAAAATATGCACTGTTGTTGCCTCACAAATCAGTAGTAATAAGAACATATTTAAATACATTTAACTTTAAGGAGGGGATGGCATGTTCAGCCTGTTTCTAAGAAACACTTAGGGTCAGGTGCAGTGGCTCATGCCTGTAATCCCAGTACTTTGGGAGGCTGAGGCGGGCAGATCACGAGGTCAGGAGTTTGAGACCAGCCTGGCCAATATGGTGAAACCCTGTCTCTAATAAAGATACAAAAAAAAAAAAAAAAAAAAAAAATTAACCGGGCATGATGAAACACTCCTGTAGTCCCAGATACTCGGGACGCTGAGGCAGGAGAATCGCTTGAACCCGGGGCCAGAGGTTGTTGTGAGCCAAGATCACATCACTGCACTCCAGACTGGGCAACAGAGTGAGACTCCATCTTAAAAAAAAAAAAAAAAAAAAGAAAAAAGAAAGAAACAAACAAACAAAAGAAAAGAGAAACCCTTAGGTAGAAAAGAAAATCTAATGATGATATCTTTGTTAACATCAAAAAAACATGGTGTTATCATTAATCTAATGGTGATGATATCTTTGTTAACTAATCTAAAAGGTGATGTTATATTTGTTAACTGATCTTATTCTCTTTCTCAAATTATAGCCTAGATGGGGTTACCATTATTGTTTAGAGTATTATTCTGAGTAGACTAAGGTTACAACTTTGATTTCTAGGTCAACCACTTAACAGATGCCTATCTGTTGATTACAAAAGGATTGAGTTAACAAGAAATTAGATGAGAGGGTACAAAACAGCCTAATTACCAAGAAAGTATCTAAAGACTTTTCGTGCTATTATTATAGCACCATTAGTTTTGCTTCTATATCCTAAAGGACAGTATATATTTGAAAAGTCTCCATAGAAAAGAAAGACATGCTTCTCTTTCAGCGAATGTGATTAATAGAATAGGGTAATAAAGACATACTTTATCACATTGAATTAATCGTGTCTATGCTGGATGAAACCCCCTAAAACTTTGGTGGAAAGGTAAAATCATTGCTTACCAAACTAGGAAAGGATAAAATGTTGAAGAAAGAAAAGTTAATTTCAAGCTTCAAAGAAGATATTATAGGTAATGGAGGTTAAAATAAAATTGAGATTATAAAAGCAATTAAGAATGTCCCTTTAAGGAGCAATGCATGACAGATTGTGATAGCCTCAAATTGTTCATATTTGCATAGAAAAGGTCACAAGATATCATTGAATTGTTAACACTGAAAAAGAGACTTTCTCAGAAAAGGGGAATCAGATCCATATCCCATTATAGGACATCAAGGTCTTCTTAGAATTACAGTGCATGAAATCTCTATTATGATATTATATATATTTTACATACTTCCTAGGACAAACACATTTTTGCTTATATTTCAAAGATATTTTCTGCCCAGTAAAACCTTGATCAGAATTCTCTAATCCTCAGCATGATCACTCTTACATTTATCCTAAATCCCTGTGAGTCTTCATATAAACCATGAAACAATGTAATCAGTTACAATTATGTCAATTTTTATTGTTTTGCAGCATATTACAAAATGTGCATAGAGAATTAAATAAACAGTAGTGTCTGTCTCTGGGTATTTTCCTCATTACAACTCTGTGTAATGTGGCAGGTTTAAAATACAATGACAAACATAGAAAAGGACATTATTCTGATAATTCATATTGTTGTGTTTTCACTAATCCTCCAAGAACATTAAAATAAAAAATTTGCTAATTGAAAAAAATGACTCTAGATGCCCTGACACATGAAAGAATTCTGTCATTGTATGAAGTAAGTGATTCAAAGAGTTTGCCCTTTGCCTTTCTTATAGAAGTTAACGATGCTTGACCCAGTCTACAGACATTTGTTTGGGCAAAGACATATAAAACTGCTAATACTAATAGCTTTATTCCAATAACAATAGCATTCTTCTGGTAATGGTTTATATCATAAGAGTAAATCAAATTGTATGTTGAATATCAAGAAAGAGCATCTGCTTGGAGTACATTAAACAACAACAGATGTTGCTAAATCAAATAACTATCAATCTTAGACTCATAATGTCATTGTTGTGTATTTACATTCAAAGTATAGCCTCAAATGGACAAGGAACATATATCATGCAGTCTAGAATGCTTAAATTAAGTAAAGCATCAATTAGCTGGAATCCAACTAATAGTTCATGCCAAAAAAGTTTTTTCTAGTCTTTATTTAAAGGAAAATGACGAAAGCCAATAAAATAAGCTGGTTTATAATATGACTAAGAATATTTTGCTGTTGAGGTTTTTATTTCCTTTGGTTTACATTTTTATTTGTTTGGGTAAAAGCACATATACATATATTTTTCATTTTCATGATGTTTGATTAGATCGTTTACTACAAAGGATCCCAGAGATGTGGCACAATGTATAATCATCAAAATAAAAGTCAATTATTATTTACTATCAAACCACTATAAATGAATGACGATGGGTCTTGATTAATTAACAATACTTTGTCCTTTTTTTGAGATAATGAGTCTTTACCTTCTCTTTCAGCACTGCAGGGCTCAAGAGCACAGAAATCTAAAGCCATGTAGGTTCCTTAACTACCAATTTGAGGACTGTTCCAAAAGGAACTAATTTTGGTTTTGCATCTCTAAAAATGCCTGCCTATACCGGATAAAATAAGCTTCTTGAATTCTCCTGGCCTCCAACTTAAGTATCAAATAAGCAGGCTAAATTTAAAAGAATTATAAGCAATCTTCTATTTTGGAAGGAGAACAAATATTTTTTAGAATATATTAATTTAAATATTACACATATTTCTAGAAAGCATTGGAACGTGTGTTTCCTCATAACTCTGATTAAACTTGGCCTCTTCTCTAAGTTATCAATGCAAAACTATCATGTTAAAATGGAATTTGATTTAGTTTATAAAAAGCAATATTATGCATTTTACAGATAATCCATATTTTCCCTAGGGAAATGATTAATTCATTTTGCTCAGAGAAGTTTATTCCTTATATGTTTATAACTAATATTCAGAATGATCAATAATATTTATTAATAGTCCTCAATTTTTTCTGTTGTATGTATGATATTCATAAACTGTTTATTCTTTAAAATCAATATGTATATGAAGTAACTTTTTGTAATATTTGAAAATCACTTCTTTTTTATATTTTATTTTTAAATGCAATACATGCTGCAAAAACATAAATTTGCACATTGCTAACAAAATAGTTTTGCGTTTAAAATTTATTCTAATTTGCATTTCTTACTTTAAGAATAAATCCTTTAATGACATTAGCAGTTAATACGTATTTTAAAAATTCCATATAATACAGAGATTGAGTTTACTGAATTGACGTCATAACAAAACAAACACAAAAATGAATATTGGTCATTGTGGCATTACTCACAATAACAAGACATGAAATCAACAGTCTGTTGGATAAGGAAAATGTGGTGCACATACACCATGGAATACTATTTAGCCACAAAAAAGAACAAAATCATGTCCTTTGCAGCAACATTGTTGCAGCTGGAGGCCATTATCCTAAGGGAATTAATGCAGGAACAGAAAACTAAATATAGCTTGTTCTCACTTATAAGTGGGAGCTTGGGAGCTAAACATTGGGTACAAATGGACATAAAGATGGAAACAAGAGACAATGGGTAACTACTAGAGTGGGGAGAGAGGAAGAGGAGAAAGGGCTAAAAAACCACCTATTAGCCTCTCTGCTCACTACCAGGGTGATGGGCATCAATATACTCCAAACTTCAGCGTCATGCAATGCATCCATCTAACAAACCTGTACATGTACCCTGGGAATGTGATGAGAGTTGAAAAAATTTTAAAAAGAACATTGGTTTTAAACATTTTTTTCAAAACCACATATATATTTATATATCGAGCATTGTTATAAGATATAATTTCACCACTTTTTCTTGTTTTACCTTGATGCAGTCTGATTATACTGGAATGATTAATGTGCTTACCTAAAACAGAAAGAAAGAAAACATGCTGTTAGTTTCAAAGGGATAGTATTTCAAAGTTTTCAGTGGACAAAGTGAGAGATGGTGGATAACAGTCACAATTCTCATTCCAACCTCTATTTTCCTTTGCACCTCAGAGATCTTTATGATGTGACACAATCAAATGGAATGTTATTTCCAAAAATGCATAGTCAAAAGAACCTTTATAGATGCCTTGGTGGCAAACACGTTTTTATTGTGTTGAAGACATCTATTTTTGTCAGTTCTTTCCTGCCACCAGCATACAATGTATCACATAAAAAAAAAAAAAAAAAAATCAACCAAAGGTTTGGTGGAATTGTATTACTTTCCAAAAGAGCTTAGAAACATCCTAGTACAAATATATTATTCCTGGTGTTACTACAGTATCATTCATACTATCCACACTTACTTTCCTGAAAAATTTTTAAAACCAGGTCTGTTTAGAATCAGGTTCAGTAACAATGCAGTGGAAATAATAAAGTATCTAAAGAATTATGCTGTTTGTAAATTGCAAGCACAAGTATAGGTCTGTGGTAAGACTGGAAATGTCACATTTGACTCTTCTATCCTAGAAAACTGGGAGGTAAAGTTAAATAAATTGTTCTGTTTTACAGAGCATTTATGATCCTTACAAGTGGATATTTTCCTGTGTTCCTACCCATCTCCAATTGGAGAAAGTAGCCAAAATCTGTAGGGCGTATTAGTCCCCTCCTAGCGGTGAGGTGTGCTTTTAAACAGGGGTAGTTTACGTCAACTGAAGTGTGAGGGTAGGCATTCAAAAGGTCTAATGTGTGAAATATTAGTTGAGTACCTTACTGGGATTATAAATGTTTTAAAATTACATTTAAAATTCCAATATAATTACATCTATGCACTTATTAACTGCTTACTGTTGTATAACCCTTGGAAATCTGTGTTTTGTGTTGGATATTGGAAACTAGAGCTTATGAGCCCTCATTACATTATTTATTTTTAATGTCTACTATTTTTTGATTGCCTTGTGACCAGGAATTATATGTATCCTTCTAATACAATACTTAGCACAGTATTATATATGAAGTAGAAACTCAATTGTTTTTATACAATAAATAAATAAATAAATAAATAAATAAATAGATGGATGAAGGACTAATTGAACTAATCACATGGGAAAGCAAAAAAAATAGTAGTTAAGAGAGTATGCAATCAAATCCAGGAGAGTTGAATATTGAATACATAGGGTATACTGGTTTATTTTATTGACTGGTTATTTAGCTTTAACTTGGTAAAGCTCAAACAAAACGAAACAAAATTTTATTAAATTAAAAAAAAAACCTGAAAAAAGCAAAAGTGTTTTGTGGTTCAATAAACTGCAATGCCACATCAATAGGACATTAGAGAGCAATTTTCGGAATGTAAAACAAGGATTCTAGGTTGCTATTTACCAATAAAAATGTAATTCATTTTACATAATGTCTGTTTTGAGAGGAAGAATTTCTAATTGGAATATGCTGCTTTTCCAATTAACATGGTTTAGGCAGATTTGCATATTTTACGTCAGTTGCAGTTTTCTTGTGTTGTATTTCTCCTACACGTAAAATGGTGGATGTACAGGTAGCTTCCTTTGTTTCTTTTGTATTTGTCTCAAAGGGACTTCTGAAGAATTCTAAAGCAGAGAAAAAAAAAAGATTCCTTGATACACATAGCTCCTTATAAAGCAGATTCATGAGCACCCTATAATTATTTTCTACCACAATTGTGACCAATTACTATTCCATTTTTTCTTCCTTCATGGAGTGAGTTTTGCTTATAAGTATTTATTTTCTTTCTTTGTTCCATTATACATATTTGAGATAATCTGGGCAGTGAGCCCAGATTGCTTTATTTTTTTGTTTATTACTTGTAGACTGTCCTAGATTCTTGTGAGAGGGCATATTCTAAATTATTACCATGATTATAGGAATATTGGCACTCTCTGAGATTTTAATATAAGAAGATTCTTCCATTATTTTATAATAAGCTAAATACTACATATGTTTTTTGGAGTGCTACATTAAATGGATTAAGTGTTTTAATTTTAATATTGCCTGATTGTCTAAACTGTGTTCAGGAAGCAGTACAATTTTAACTGTGCCAGGCTGTTTCCTAAAACCAGAAACCTATTTATATACTCGTTTTAATTCATTTTTGATATAACTATTTATTACTGTCACACATCTCACAATGCTTTTCTGTAAAATATGATGTTGCTAACAAACCATCACTTTTAATGTCACGCAGACCATCACTGCCCTCATGGATGGAAACCATAATTAAATTTATATTACAGACATGAGGTATAATATTTAAAAAGCTAAAAACAGTTAATGTAACTTGAATCTGTTAAACATATCATTTAATTGTGTGTATACCTATTTTTTTGAAATGCAGTCACTGGAGAAAGCTAAATAGTATATCAGTTTCCTAACCAGACTACAGTAGCCTACCAGGATATAAATTGCAATATTGTTTGGACCATGATCATGATAGTGATACCATCAGGGATTATGTTTCCAAAATGATGTGCTGGCTGGTTCTTATAGAAACCCTGTGTCAAAATAGTTCATAGCAATTTCTACTTTCCCCTACTACAGTTTATTTATAACTGCCACCACCCTCCTGCTACTGCCCCCAGGTTTTGGATGCTTGGATATAAGCATTTAAGATTGGAAAGAACTTAGGTATGTTTTATTTCAGCTCTCATGTTTTAAATGTGAAATAGTAAAGTCTAGAGAGGTTGAGTGATTTGGTTAGCATCCCATAGCGCTTGATCTCTAGTTCAACGGTCTTTTAAGGTTACTTTGGAGATCATCATTCCTTTTTCTTTCTTTCAAAAGCAACATATTCTTCATAAAAACATCAATTAAAATATGATTTAATTTATTCATAGCATTCTTGTGACATATGCACATTTAGTGCTAAAATTTAAATGAAAATATTTTGGCTTCACTTTGGACATTGATCTCTAGCCACTGTTTCTGGTAAACATGGGCGCGTACACCCTTGATACACACACACACACACACACACACACACACACACACACAGATATCCTTTCAGAATCAGGCTTGTTTTCACTCACAGAATTCACTCTCTTCTTTTCCCACTTTGCACTCAGGTTTTAAAATCTCTAAAGTCCTCAACTACCGAGCTTATTCATTATTAAACTTAAGACCAAAGAATTTTCCTTTGTACATTTACTTGATTCCCACTGGACTTGTTTTCTCAGATAAAGAGATACTAATCTTCTAGCTGAAAGCATTCCCCATATTTTATTTTACCCTTTGAGTTCTTTTATTCCAGAACCCATTCTTTTTCACTTTAATTGAGGCTTTTACTGTCACCCTAACCCCTCTCAGGTCCAGCATGCAAGTAGCTGGAAGTAGAAAAAGGATTTGCCTTTTTTAAGTGTAGTCTCTGTTTCTGCACAAGGATTAGAAATAAACTTGCTTATGCACAGCTAAACTGTCTCTTCATAGAATACACATTATTTAGATCATAGCATAAGACAGAGACTAGGAAACTCTTTCCACAAAGAGTCATAGTTTACTGACTACTGGGATAGGTTATTCTGGGGGGAAAATGTCCAATAATATGTCATTTATCAAATAATAATATTGTGGTTATCAGGTGAAATAGTAAGTCATAAAAAGCCAAAGGATATAATACAGAAAATAATATGTGCTCATGGAGGCCTATTTCTAAAGTGAAATAGGAAAGTCCATGAAGGCAAGTCCAGGATTTCACCTCTTTGTACTTTCTTGCCTGATCTATATATTGAAGGCAGTTGGAATAGATAATCTGCAAAGATCTTTCCACTGGGACATGTTGAGAAATGTTAGAAATCATTACTATTGATAATGAGACTCACTACTGTGCCAAAAAAAAAAAGCAAAAATGCATATCCAAGGCAAAATTCATCAGACATCCATAGTTCTTACAACTCAGGTAAACAGTAACTGCACTTTTAAAAAGTGCAAGAAAATTTTATTTGTAATTGCATACCTGGATACTGTCATAAGTGTAAAACTGGTTAAATTTTCCTGCGGAAAGAGATAGGCTTATTAACTTTATTTGATACATTTTGAGAGCATGAGAAAATATTGATATGTAAAAATCCTTAAATATAATATCGCTGAGGAACACAAAAGTCTAAATTCTTATTTCTTTCACTCATTCATTTAAACACCATGGAGGGCCCTAGAGTTATGAAGACAAATATGTTAACTAAGATTCCATTCCTTGAAGAAATGATTGCCTAATGGAGGACCTGAGCTTGTAAAGCAACAGATCATATGGATTTTAAATTATGTTTGGATATAAATAATGTGTCATAACCAAGATATAATCTAATTTTTTTTTGTTTTTTAAAAAGGCCAGGCCCAGTGGCTCACACTTGTAATCCCAGCACTTTGGGAGGCCGAGGTGGGCGATTACTTGAGATCAGGAGTTTAAGACCAGCCTGATCAACATGGTGAAACCCCATCTCTACTAAAAATGCAAAAAATTAGCTAGGCGTGGTGGTGCACACCTGTAGTCCCAGCTACTTGGGAGACTGAGACAGGAGAATTGCTTGAATCTGGGAGGGAGGTGGAGGTTGCAGTGAGTCAAGATCTCACCACTGCACTCTAGCCTGGGTGACAGAGCAAGAATCTGTCTCAAAAAAGAAAAAAAAAAAAAAGTACACCGGGAGACAGGGCAAAAAACTTTCTTAAAATAATAAATACATACGGTTGTTTGTTCACAGATATAAATTTACAAATATATATCTGCATGGCTTAATTTAAATACAAACTTGGAAATAAATTATCTTGCTACCTTCACACATTTATTTTACTAGCATAATTAATGTTTTTCATACATAAAAACCTTGTTTCAGATAAATTATTCTGTAGCATACTGCTTTCAAGTAAATAACTTAAGTGTTAGCATATTTATTCTTGGGACTGTAACATTTAAAATGTTGGGCAAAACACTGTATTTTTGGTAGTTCATTCTATAATGATAATTCTACTTTTAATAAAAGAAAGGAATTGTAGTGCAAAAATTATTGAAATTACCATGCCAATATTTCATCTTTCATGAAGTATATATCAGTTAAAAATAATTAACATGAATCCAAAAACACAAAGGCCAAACAGACTGAGGAGTAAATCGCAGAAGCCATGGCATATGGTGTGTGCCTGTAGTCCTAGCTTTTTGGGAGGCTAAGGTAGGAGGATCACTTGAGCTCAGGAGCTGGAGTCCAGCCTGGGCAACATATCCTGACTCTTAAAAAAATAAAAAATAATCAGAAGACTTTTGTGTAATTAAAATACAAACTTTGAAATTATTTCATTTTAAATTTATACTGTGTTCATTTTATATTTCAACGTATGCTGCTGAATTTTAACCTGTTATTGAAAACTATTAGGCATAAGGCTGGAAAGTTAATGTTGCATGTCCTGGTCCAATTCACACATTCTAAATAGATGTCAAACTTATACACATCACTGGGGCTGGTCAAACTTGTTTATATCATTTAGATCTTCTCTGACTTTGACTTTCCACTGACTTTGAGAGTTACAAGCTAAAGAGCAGCTAAATTAAGCAGAACAAAACAAACAACACAAAGTGAAAAGAATGCTGAAGTCCAAATCTACGTGTTTGCTTTGTATATGCTGCCCTTATCTCCACAATTTAAATACCTGATGCACAAAACAATAGGCTCCCAATAATGATGATGTGATGATGAAAATAATGCAGGGGAAATAGTTTACTCCTCTGTACAACCTGGTGCTGATAGTAGAAATTACAGTAGTATTACACTGCAAGTTTTAATTGTCTTTCGCCTTATAAAACAAACGGATCAGATTTGACTATTCTAAAAAAGAAGAAGAAGAGACTGTAAGAATGTGGACATGTCAGCTAAAGGAAAACTTGACCTATAGGAAAAAAAATTAAAGATGAAATTATGAATTTAATATACCAAAAAATCCAAAAACAATAACTGAAAGCAAAAATACCAAACATGTTTCATTGCTGTTTGACTAGAACTAAAATATGTTTTATTCAAAGAAGATGGAAAATCAATTACTGCATTCTTAATGTTTCCAATACTTACAACACTCTTGTTAAATTAATTGTACAACTTGTCTTTATGATACTCCTGTCATTGACTGGTACACAGATAAAAGTTCGTATAATCAGAGAATGTAATACATCTCTAACATATGATGGCTACTTTATGACAGAGATTCTATGACTTAGTTGCATACCCTAACTGCGTGGAGAGCTCTAAATCAAAAACAAAGCACATTAATATTGTCCCACACCAAGTGTTTGGGATTGAATTGGTATAATTAGAGACATTTTTCCGTATGTTTCAAAACCTCCACAGGTGATTTGATGAACAGCAGAGAGGAGAACTTTTCCTAAGGTCTCAAATATGGGCTCAGTTTATTTGCTGTTACTGTGTTAATCAGTGGTTCCTCTCCTAGATTTTCAGTCTTTTGCAACACCCCAGAGGAAAGAAATGCACCGTGTAATGTGATCCTGTGAACACATTTGTATATATGAATATATGCATATATATTGAACTGAAACACAAGTTACATAAAACAATAACCTTATACTTGTGATATTTTCTATTCTTTATGTTTGATTCTTGTCATAAACATCTGAACTGTTAACATAATTCACTAATGGATCACAATCTGTACTTTGAAAATTACTGGCCACTTTTTTTTTTTTTTTTTTTGAGACGGAGTCTCACTCTGTCGCCCAGGCTGGAGGGCAGTGGCACGATCTTGGCTCACTGCAAGCTCCGTCTCCCAGGTTCATGCCATTCTCCTGCCTCAGCCTCCCAAGTGGCTGGGACTACAGGCGCCCACCACCATGCCCGACTATTGTTTGTTTTTTTGTGTTTTTTTTTGTATTTTTGGTAGAGATGGGATTTCACTGTGTTAGCCAGGATGGTCTCGATCACCTGACCTCATGATCTGCTTGCCTAGGCCTCCCAAAGTGCTGTGATTACAGGCATGAGAACTGGACACTTCTTATTCACACGTAATACATTCTGCCTTAACACAGTGTACTCTAAGAAAATTAATTAAATGCAGAAGAGACTATATGTTTGTAAAATTTCACTCAGCACAGTCATTCATTGTGTTGGTTAGGTACATAATATTTCAAAAACTAAGCTTCATTAGGTATCTGTATTGACCACTTTGAAGTGATAGTTTTATAGCTAGATCTCCCTACATCATGTACTATCTGAACACATCACACTAGTTTTGATCATTAGACCTCATTAACTCCAATTACCCAAATTGGTATATAAAAATATATACAATATGGTGTTGACAATTCATAAGTATTTGACTATTAATGTGTTGTCTATAAAATACTCAGCCTACTCAGGAAATACAATTCTTCAAAGAAATAATAAAAGAATGATCCAGCATGATCTAGATTGTGTGACATTCAAATAAAGAAAAAAGAAAACAAAACAATGCAACCTAACCTACCATTAAATTTCTAAGTAATGACCAAAATCCTTAGCTTTATACATGCATTATTTAAAATTATGAAACCCAGGAGACTTATTTACAATTCATCCTTAAATAGTGGAGTAAAAATCAATATAACTGTTTTGTCGATGCATTTGACTTCCTGAGCGTATTTTCCAATAGAAGTATGCTTATTTAAATCCAGAAATGAAATGATAAAAATTCAGAAAGTAAAATAATTATTTCTTTAAATAACTTGTGGAGAAATGTTTTACTCAGTAGTTAAACATTTCTAATATGCACTGAGTTTTCTTAATTCTGCTATTTTTTCTGAATTGTCATTTCTTAATATAAAAATATTTGAATAAGAAAACTTTATGTTAGGAGTATGTGTAAGTACATGTGGCTACCATTTCAACTAAAACGTTGGCTGGGAACCTATGTGAGGATCTTTTTTAAAGCTGGATAGCTTACAGAACTTGTAAAAGAAAAAAATATATATGTGATCTATATCCCTTTTTAAAAGTCACTTAAATAAATCCTCAAAAAAAAAGGTTATATCACGAGGGAATAGGAGAAGTACTTTCTGTTGACATAAACAGTAATTGATAAGGTTCTCTTGAATACTTTTATAGAAATGCTGATGTATTACACTTAAGATTACTAGTTAGCTCTCATTTCCTTTCAACTTTTGCCTCTGGATAAGCTCAACTATTCCCAGGAAGAAACAGTGATCAAGTACATTTGTCATGCGAGCAACTATAATAAGGTAATTCATCATAGTCTGTCAGAGTTTTATTCTAGAAAGACTGCTGCATTTTTATTCTTACTTAAAAATCTGCTGTCACTCCTGTTGAAAATTTGGTAGACATTTTGGACATGTTTAAAAGCCTTTTCAAACTGATAGTGGCAGATATTTAAGTTATCGGCTATCAAAGCTTCTTTTTTTTCTTTTTCTTCTTCTTTTCTTTTTTGTACAATATGTATAACACTGTGAACCCTTCTAGCTAGTTTAATCTGACCTGTTCACAGAGCATGATCCCTCATTCCCTTTCCTTTTTCCTCCTTAAGAGTAGCCAATGACCAAAGTAATTCACAATGATAAATGAAGCCTTTCTCAAGAGTCTAATTGAGCAATTTTGTTTTCCTTTGCAAGACCTGAAATCTACAACATTCTGAACTCCATTCACTGAAGTGGCAAGACATAGTGGTCAGAAGGAAACTAGGGGGATTAAGGGGTTCTGGAAAACAAGTAAATAAACTCTACCTAGGTGTGACATCTTATATCTCAATAATATTTCAATTCATCTACTCAATTACTTACTCTGTGTGTCCTTTACTTTAAACCATTTCAATAAAATTTCATTGTGATGGGTACTTTATTGAATCCTAAAGTCTCAGTCACTACTCTCTCATTCTTTTATTATACTTCCTGCATTTTTCAGTGTTTAAACTTGTGCTTTCTTAAAAAGAAGAAGAAATGTATGAGTCTTTTCTCTAGCCAGTTGTGTGATATGCTGGTGTACTACCTTAGAGATAGATTGTGTTGGGCTTAAAGAGAAGAAAGGAGATACCATAAATGTTTTAATTGGCTTCCATTATTCTCACACAATGTACATTTTATATCATTAACTGATTATCAAACCCAAGAGCATGTTCTCATTGGTAGCAACCACTCTCAAAGTATTAAAGGAAGATATACATATGTGTGCATATTCAAAATATATGTGCATATATATACATGTATATAATGTTTTAATGACTCTGCTAAATACAAAAGTATATAAATGTAAATACGTACTGAAGTATAAATAATGATATGAATATATTGTTATTCTCTTTTAGTAATTTGAATTTGAGTTGTCTGCTGTCATATATTTTCAAGCTAATTGTCAATAATATTTTTAAAAATTCATAGAATGTTAGGTCTCTTACAATTCTTTGTTCTCTCATTCCAAAATATTGAGTACCTGCTCTTTTCACAATACTATTTCATCTCAAGGAAAGCTTGGTAAATTCCTGTTAAAATTATTATTTTTGCTAACTTAACAAAGGATGGGAGTATAGGTGAAAATGGTTTATTCTGCATCAGGTAGGCATTTACACAAAATCTATGGCTTAACTGTCATTCTGCTCAATCTTTCCTCACATATTTTAAGAAGGAGAAGAAACTTAAAACTTTTAAAGTCATTGACATTTAAATGATCTTTCAAGTAGAATAGATGTTACATTATCCTAATCACCACATTTTAATTTTAATTTTATTTGCTTTGACCAAATCATTTAAGGTTTGATATAAATACTTGCAAATAAGTAAAACTGAATGGAAGTAATTATATGGGTACTTGAGATTTTGGCTTGGTAATCTAAAAGCAACTGGTAACATTAGTTAATATTTCTATTTTAATAAATTTAAACTTAAAAGTTTTAATAATTTCTATGGATATTTAACAATATCTTGGCTATGTTTTCACATATATCCACAGTCATTGAACGAGCGGAATGCCTCCTGTTGGCATTGATAGTCTAAGAGCTTAATTGCAAAACTCCCTTTGAAAATTAAGACCTTGGGAAATTTTAACGACTGCATGGCAAACATAATCTCAACAACAGCAAGTGCTCACATCAAGTAAAAAATAGCATTATTCCCCCTATGAAAAAATATGTCAGAAATGAAGTTTATTTCATCAAAACCAATAAGCCATCAATTATAAGACACACCATTTTTTAATGTATTACTAAGAGATGAAACTTTACCAATTAAAGTATAATATATCATGTATAATCAAACATCCCAATTTCAGAGATGGAAACCGTTGCAAACCTATGCATCTTTAAACTGATTAACTAGAGCATTTTTGACCTTTTTTTTTTTTTTTAAGGAAAAGAAACTATGATTCCTGAAAAAAAGAAATTGTGCTTTTTTACTGTCTAAAAAAACCAAAAAGTTTAAAGCAGCACTGGATAAATAACACAATTTTGTTCACCAAACCTTTCATAGAATGTTAGGAAAAACTGAATTGAAAAACATATAGAGGTAAAATAGTTTCTTTTGGCAATACACAAATAAATACTGTTCCTAATATTATTATATAGGGACTCTATTCACAACAGTAATTACTGAGTAATAAATTAAAAGTTGGATCAATAGGCAAGTCTTTCTATCATAAATTTGTAAAAGATATCGGTGAAGCTTAATTGTAGAACTAAGCAGCAATCTACTCATTTTTTCAATATTTTGAAAACTTGAACTCTATCTGGTTTTCTGAAAAATCTTATCAGTTTTCCACATAAGGTTTAATTTATGTGACGTCTATTTTGGAAACCCAGGGAAGGAATCCTTAGACATCAGGGAAAGTAGCCTAATTTTGTTCCTTGCTAGGAAAATCTGTAAAATAATTAAATCTTAAGACAGTCTAAGGATGCTCCATCAATAATGTCCCTGCTACCATAACATTAGGAAAGAAAATAGAAACGCCTTACTTTATTTTCCCAAAGGTGTCTTAAAAACGTACATGAACCCAAATCAAAGGAACACATTCATCTGCATAAGAAGTATTAAAATGAAATACTTAACATATATAAAATTTTATAATTAAATTACTGATAGATTTAATAATACATTAATATTAATTCACATAATATAAAATCAATTATAATCATAAATATATTTAAGCTAAAATTAATGTCATTTGTCACACACACACACACAAGAGCTGCCGATAACTGCCAATGAGAACGTCGGAGTTTATAACTGAGATAATCTGAGTGTCAAAACAGTAGATTTACCAAGGGAACTTTAGAGCAGCTTAACCAGTAGGAGATCTTTAAATACTTGACCTCTTTACTACAATCCAAAAGTCATGGTGGCTGAAAAACAAAACATTGTCAGAATGTAAAATTCACTGAAGAAAAATTCAGGTTTCCTGTGAGAGTTTTCCCTCATTAATTGTAATTATTTTTGACTCTCTGTCAATCATACTGTGTCCTTGAAGAACATTAGTACACTTTGTTTTTGTCGTTGTAATTGTTGTTAGGAGTCCTGATTATAGTCAAAATACACTATTGCGGGCACTTTGAAATTATTAATAGAATTTCTGCTCAATATACATATATCAAAGCTATTGTTATTGAAACAACATTTTGAAATCAATACAATCCTGGCTCCCTGAATATAGTAAACGTGAAAACACTTTAGATTTTTAACATGGGAAACATTATGCAAATATCAATTATTAACATTATTTATTCACATATGGGGCTCTCGATAAAGTCATGAAATTGACTCTGAGTAAAGGTATGTATTGTACACAGCTAGTTCCCTTTATTCAGAATACTTTTATATTATAAAGTCACCATAAACACTGAATTGGTAAATACATAGGCATTGCTCATTGGGAAAATACAGGGTTAAATTCCCGTGAACCTCGGGTCACAGTATTTCTCTCAGCTTATCAATACATAACCTTGTTTTATGCATGTTTCTGTTTAAAGCCACTTTATTTAATACATATTTCTTACAGTAATTATATGCAGTATAAATTTATAATAAATCACTAGATGTAAAGGGTCTTACATTTTCCTGACTTTGAGTAACGTGATCAGACATCGGTTTTCAACCTCACAGCAATGTTATCCACTAAGTTTTTAAAAATCAGACGCAATCTCGAGTTCACAAATTTAGCAGTTTTTCCACCTTTACCATAGTTTCATCATTCACTGTAGATGTTACTTTGGTACTTTCCAGAGTGGCCCCACATACATATCATGAATTTTCCCTTACCCACATTATTGATTCATTAACATTGAACTTAGGACTAACAGCGCTATAGCTCATGCCTGAAGGAAGCTTATCTAACAGTTGTTGTTTTCTGTGAAAGGGACATCACAACCTTCTTTCAAGTAGGAACACTAGACAGCACTTCAGCACAATGCTTGGGGCACATTTTTAACAGTGAAATAACCTACAAAAAATTCCCACAAAATAAAAGAAAAAAAAAAACTTGGCAATAAACGTATCATGAAAAGGAAATGTTTTTGCAGTATGAGAGCTGAAACGAATGGCAGAATGTCACCTTGTTTGACCTTGGCTGGGAACATGTGCTGCCGGGCACTACATTTTTTGCCACTATGTGTATGTCTATGAATAACTATGAAAATGCCCCAGGTGTTAATTTTGAAGTTACAAATAAATTTTAGTGAGTAGGCAATTTCACAAATACAGAATCTACAGATAATGAGGATGGACTGATAATGAGGATGGACAAACACACACATAAATACATATAGCTACATAATAGATAGATAGATAGATAGATAGATAGATAGATAGATAGATAGCTTTAGAAAAGATGACATTTGAAGACCAATTATCTTGGCTACTCTGTATCTGTCCCACAACCCCATAACCCTCCTCCTGGTTACTCTTTAAGAAAAATAATGTATTAAATTCAAAATATAATAGATTTTTAGGAGATACTGCTTGTTCTTTGATAAAACATACCACTAGGGTTTTTTAAAGATGATTTTCTAATTTAATAAATCATCAGAACCATGAGAATTACAAAACATTAACATTTCAAAAGTTTTTTAAACAAATGATTTTGTTTTTGTAATGTCTTCCAAAATTAAATAAATTATTTAAAATACTATTTTATATTATCTTTTTCATTGAATAAAGGTTCATTTTTTCAATATATAGATATAACATTTTATAATTTTTTAGAACTCTCCCTTCTTTCTGCTACTGCAAGAGGCCCATTTCACATGTAATGACACCTACAGGCTTAAAGTAAAGAAATGGAGAAAGATGTATCACTCAAATGGAAAACAAAAAAAGAGTAAGCATCAGTGTCCTTGTATCAGATAAAACAGACTTCAAACTGGCAATAATAAAAACAGACAAGTAGTGCATTACATAATGTTAAAGGGTTCCATTCAAAATATAAGACTTATCTGCTCTAAATATATATGCACCCAACATTGAAGCACCCAGATACATAAAACAATTACATCTAGGGAGGATGAGGCAGGAGAATGGCGTGAACCCGGGACGCAGAGCTTGCAGTGAGCCGAGATCGCACCACTGCACTCCAGCCTGGGCAACAGAGCAAGACTCCGTCTCAACAAACAAACAAACATACAAAACCAATTACTCTAGATCTAAGAAAAGACTTTGACAGCCACATAGTAACAGTGAGAGATTTCAACATCCCACTGAGTACAATAAACAAATCACTGAGGCAGAAAACTTACAAAGAAATTCTGCACTTCAATTTTACACTTGACAACTGGACCTAATAGACATCATCAGAATACTCCACCCAACAACCACAGAATGTACATTATTCTCATCAGCAAATGGAACATATTCAAAGATTTACCACATACTCAGTGATAAAACAAGTTTCAATAAGTTCAAAAAATTAAAATTATATCCAACATCTTTTCAGATAAAAATGGAATAAAAATAGAAATCAATACCAAGAAGAACCCTCAACTAGACACAAATACATGGAAACTGAAAAATTCCTGCTGAATGACTTTTGGGTAAGTAACAAAACTAGGGCAGAAACAAAATTTTTTTGAAATAAATAAAAATAGAGGTATGACATATGCAAACTTCGAGGATATGGAAAAAACAGTGTTAAGAGGAAAGTTTATAGTAGTACTAATCTGCATAAAAATAAGATAGAAAGATTTTATATTAACAACCTAACCTCACAACTAAACATCCAAGAAAAACAAAAACAAACTAAACCCAAAGCTAGCAGAAGAAAACAAATGATTAAAATCAGTGCAGAACAAAATTAAATCGAGAACAATTTTACCAAATCATACAAAGGATCAATGAATATAAACTAACGAATTAATAACTAAATGAAATGAGAAGTTTGTTCTTTATAAGAATAAGCAATATTAATAGACAACTAGGCACAATAACAAAGAAAAAAGAAATATCCCAAATAAGCACATTCAAAAATAACAACAATGACATCACAGCCAATCCCACAGAAATACAAAAGATCCTGAGACTATTGTGGACATCTCTATGCACACGAGTTAGAAAATCTAGAAGAAATGAATAAATTTCAGGAAACCCCCAGCATCCTATGACTGAATCAGGAAGAAACAAAAATCCTGAACAGACCAATAATGAGAACAAAATTGAATCAGTAATAAAAAAAATCACTCACTGAAATAAGCCCTAGACCAGATGGATTTACAGCTGAATTTTACCAAGCATATAAAGACGGGATGGTACCAATCCTACCGAAGATATTAGTAAAGACTGAGGAGGAGGGACTCCTCTCTAACTCATTCTATGAGGCCAAAATTATTCTAATACCAAAGCCTGGTAGACACACACACATACACACACACAGAGACACACACGCGAAAACTACAAGTCAACATTCCTGATGAACATAGATACAAAAATGCTCAACAAAACCCAGCAAACTGAATCCAACAGCTTATCAAAAAGTTAATTCACCAAAATCAAATGGGCTTTATTCCTGGGATATAAGGATGATTAAACATATGCAAATCAATAAATGTGATTCACCATGTAAATAGAATAAAAAACAAAACCCACATGACCATCTCAGCAGACAAACAAACAAAAATTCAGTAAAACCCAGCATTCTTTCATGATAAAAAGCCTTCATAAACTCAGAAGTAAAGGAACATGCCTCAAAGTAATGAGAACCCTCTATGACAAATCTAGAGCCAGTGTCACACTCAACAGGCAAAAGCTGGAGGCATTCCCCTTGAGAAACGGAACAAGGCAAAGTCATCCACTCTCACCACTTCTATTCAACATAGTACTGGAAGTCCCAGCCAGAACAATCAGGCAAAATAAATGAAAGGCATACAAATGGGAAAAGAAGTCAAATTATACCTCGTCACTGACAATATGATTCTATGACTAAAAAACCCTACATATCTTGCCAAAAGACTCCTAGACCTGATAAATGACTTCAGCAAAGTTTCAGTAGACAAAATCAACATACAAAAATCATTGATTTTATACACCAATATCATTCAAGCTGAGAACAACATCAGGAACACAATCCCATTTACATTAGTCATGGACAAAAGTAAAATACCTAGGAATATATCTAACCAAGGAGGTGAAAGATCTCTACAAGGAGATCGACCAAACACTGCTGAAAGTAATAATAAATGACACAAACAAATGAAAAATAACTCTGTTCTCAGTGTTTGTAAGAATCAAAATCACCAAAATGACTAAACTGCCTAAAGCAATCCATAAATTGAATACTATTTCTGTCAAATTACCAACATTATTTTTCAAAGAATTAGAAAAAAGAATCTATTCTACATTTCATATGGAACAACAACAACAGAAAAAAGTCTGAGGAACCAAGACATTCTTAAGCTAAAAAGAACAAATTTGGAGGTATCCAATTCCCCAACTACAAATGATGCGTAAGGCTACAGTAACCAAAAGAGCATGATACTGACACAAAAATAGACACACAGATCAGTGGACTAGAACAGAGATCCCTGAAATAAAGCCACACACCTACAACCAACTCATCTTTGACAAAGTTGTACAAGAATACAAACTAGAAAAAGGACTCACTATTCAATAAATGGTGCTAGGACAACTGACTAATCATATGTGGAAGAATGAAACTGGACCCCACTCCTCTCAAAATATACAAAAAATTAACTCAAGATGGATTAAAGACTTGATGTAAGACCTCAATCTATAAACATGCTAGAGAACAAAACAAACAAACAAACAAACAAAAAACTAAGTAATACTCTTCTAGATGTTGGCTTAGGCAAATAATTTATGATGAAGATCCCAAAAGCAAATGCAAGAAAATCAAAACAGACAAATGGGATTTAATTAAACTAAAGAGTTTCTGCACAGCAAAACAAAAACAAAAACAAAAACAAAAAGCAACTCTCAACAGAGCAAACAGACAATCTACAGAATGGGAGAAAATACATACAAATATGTACCTGAGAAGGGACTAATATCCAGAATCTATAAGAAACTTAATTGAATCAACAAGGAAAAAAACTAGCAACCCCGTTAAAAAGTGGCAAAATCCTTGAGCAGACACTTCTCAAAAGAAGACATATTCACGCCTGTAATCCCAGCATATCGGGAGGCCAAGACAGGCGGATCACGAAGTCAGGAGATCGAGACCATCCTGGTCAACATGATGAAATCCCCGTCTCTACTAAAAATACAAAAATTAGCTGGGCATGGTGGTGCATTCCTGTAATCCCAGCTACTTGGGGGAGGCTGAGGCAGGAGAATCCCTTGAGCCCGGGCACTGGAGGTTGCAGTGAGCCAAGATGGCGCCATTGCACTCCAGGCTGGCAACAGAAAAAGACTCCATCTAAAAACATAAAATGAAATAAAGACATACAAGTGGCCAACAATATATGAAAAAATGCTCAACATCAGCAATCATCAGAGACACACAAAACAAAACCACAGTAAGATACCATCTTACATCAGTAAGGATGGCTATTATTAAAATGTCAAAAAATAACAAATGCAGGCAAGGCTGTGGAGAAAATAGAATGGTTATACGCAGTTGGCGGGACTGCAAATTATTTCAGTCACTGTGGAAAACAGCTTGGAGATTTCTCAAAGAACTAAAAAGAGAACCTCCATTCAACCTAGCAATCCCATTACTTAGTATGTATGCCAAGGAAAATAAATCATTCTACTAAAAAGACACACACACTCGTATGTTCATTGCAACACTATTCACAATAGCAAAGACATGGAATAAACTGAGGTCCCATCAGTGGTGAATTGGATAAAGAAAATGTGGTACAGATACACCATGGAATGCTATGCATCCATAAAAAGAATGAAATTATGTCCTTTGCAGCAACATGGATGCAGCAAGAGGCTATTATTCTAAGCAAAATAACACAGAAACAGAAAATCAACACGTGTTCTCACTTATAAGTGGGACTAAATGTTAGGGTTACACAGATATAAGGATGGGAACAGTACGCACTGGAAACTCCAAAAGGAAGGAGGGAGAGAGGGGACGAAAGCTGAAAACTGCCTATTGGTTACTATGTTCACAATATGGGTGATGGGATCAATAGAAGCCCAAACCTCAGCACAACGCAATAAACCCTTGTAACAAAGCTGAACGTGTACCCCTGAATCCGGTATAAAAATCGAAATGTAAAGAAATTCAGATTTTTACAAAATCAAGAACATTCATAGGAATCGTTTGAATTGTAGCTGTTGAGGCTTTTGCAGCGGAGGAAACCATGATTAATAACTGATATGGTTTGGATACTTGTTCCAATTCTCATGTTGAAATGTAATTCCTAACGTGATTAGTGCCTAGTGGGAAGTCTTTGTCATGAGGGTGGATCCCTCATGAATGGCTTGTGCGGTCCTTGCAGTAATGAATGACTTCTCACTCTGTTATTGCAGAGTCTGATTGTCTAAAAGAGCCTCGCACCTCTCTCTGACTCTTGCTGTGTGACACGCGTGCTCCCATTATTCTTCCGCTTGATTCACTGTAAGCCTCCGGTGGCCTCAGCCGAACCAGATGCCAGCACCATGCTTCACGTACAACCTGCAGAACCAGAACCATTCTTGGCCTGTGAAGGCCAAATGATGTATTTGGTCTTTGGTTTAGGATAAATCAGCAAAATAATCAAGAACAAACAGGGACTAGATTTTTAGTTAGAGAAGTAAGCAGAACAACCTCAGGGCAAGTCCCAAATGTGTAACTTAATCGATAATTTTAGGATTTTCCCACTTTACCCTGAATTTTGTTGGGTCACCTCACACTGCACTTTTAGCTAAATGAAGAAATAAGGATGTGAATCCACTCTTTGTCCAAGTTTTAGAAATCTTTCTAAGGTTATATATAAATGATTTAGGGGTTCATCTGTTATTTTGAATTATCTGCCCCAATGATCTCTTACAAAAATGCAGATCATCAATCACAGACTGAATAAAGGTATTCATGGAAGAGAAGAAAATTAACATTAGTTGTCCCTCTGACTAACCTGTAATTGTCTGCTTTACCACAGTCATCATCCATTTCTCTTTAACTACTTGCAGGCTATTTAGTTGGAATTATAATTAAAGACGATAGTGTTTAAATTCACTTGACTGTCACCTGCAGATTTACCTGATTGGGAAATGTGCCACTATATTCCACCCAAAACAAAAATAAGATAAAATTACACACACATGAACACAGACGTGTTAGAGAAAATGCACTATCAACTGGTAATTGGCACGCGTTATAGCAAAACCAAAAATATAATACTTTAAATAACATAAATAATGTCTAATGTTTTCTTTCTCCCCGTTCATCCTCTGGTTGATTGGTGTGTTCATCAGCAATGTGACATCAGCATAGACCTACAAGGGAATTACAGCAATGCATTTTCCCTAGGGCCACCATTTATACTATAAATTAGGAACGCATTATTACGCTGCCACTTTGGTTTTGAAGAGCTTATGTTAATTAAAGGCTAAGAAAGCACACACACAGCACAATTATTTTTAATTAAGATTAAAATAATGCAGTATGTCAATATAGTCCTCAGTGGAAATGATGGCTTAATGTGTCACCTCATTTTCTTGTCTATGTAATACAGCCATGTCTAATACTTGTTTTTAGTTTCCCACCTTTTAAGGATATAAACCTCAAGGTTACCAAGAGATCAAGTTTATGCCTGCTACATTGCTGTACAGAAGCATTTATGGAGTGAACACTTTATACGAAGCACTGAACTTTCTAAAATAGATACAAAAATGCATTCCGGAAGATTCAATGTTTTTAGGAGCTTGCATCATGTTTTGGGTGACCTATCAATTTGTTGTTAAAATGAAGACTAATAATTTTTGCATAAACTTAAGTAAAATAATAATTGACATAAAGCAAACGAAGTGGAACTATATTCTAAAACTATTATATTTGACTGAGATGTTTTTTAAAACATGAAACTTTATTATAGGTTATTTTCCCTGAAATTTAAAATTGAGAAACTGGATGTTAAAATTTCACTTTAATGTAAAAGAAAGCACAGCTGATTTCTTCTTTTCTTTTTAAATTTTTACAAAAATGAATACTGCATAATTGAATCAAAATTATTTCTTCAATTTAGAATAACTCAAATTTTCCCGTATCTGAAAAGTTTATAAGGAAAAGTTGATTTTTTGATGTATTTAAGAAATATTGGTATTCCAAAAAACCCCACCGAAACTTATAACTCATGGCATTTCTAGGCCATAAACATTTCAATCTTGCTGTTGTGCTGTTACATTTGAGGATTTATTTCTCCATGAAATAAAAGATGTCACAAGTATTTAAATGGCAGTTTCCATGAAAAATAAAACTTTACATTCTATTTTATCAGATAGGAGAAAGCATATCTCACACAGGGATGTGCTTGAGTGACATTTTCTTTCAATCTTGCCGGAAGTACAGACCTGAGAGCTCACAAGAGACCTAACTGTTTAATTTTGTCACACTGGCAACTCAATAGACATTCAAGGCAATGACCACATTCTTCACAACAGGCGAGCAACAGAATCCAGACATAAAGTTTAAAAAAAAAAAAAAGGAAGTATAATTAAAATCTTTTATTTGTCAGTTTATTTCATTTCAACTGGCAATTTTACAACTATGCTTGTTTCAGTGGAAAAAGCTCTACTTTTAACATTAGACAGTGTTCCTTCATAGATAACACCAATAAAATCACATAAGAAAAAATGTACAGGGCAGATGAAAAACATAACATTCAATGGAAGTTGATATTTACCTTATAGAATATTCATATTATTTAGTGGGACACTTTTGGAAGGTTGCAGCTAACAGTTATGTCAGAACAATGGAATAAACCTGAACACGTTGGGGAATAATAGGGAATGATATTAATACACACAAGAAAGAGGTACTCTCAATTTTAGTTGGAAATCACCAAAAATGTGTTTGGAAAAACTTTAAAACCTTCTCAAAACAAATCTAAGTTGCTTTATTCTGTTTTCATTATATGCTAATATATATTAAAATTATTATCTTCATAAATGTTGCTAATATTGGAATACATTATATCATATCCAATTTAAAAAGCAGTATAAACAATTTGGTTCTTACTTACTGGATGGAATTGGTTTGTCTGGGTATCCTAGGGTCATATGTCATGGTCTCTTTCCTTACTGACATTCCCTTTAGATCCCCCTTGATTACTTAATATTTCCTAATTTATATGAGTTATAGAAATATAAAGAGTCTAGTATCAGGCAAAGTATGAGCCCAAATGCTACCATTCTTGACTTTCCTACTCTTTCCTAGCACCTCTGTCTAGTACTCAAATGATACATTTATTGTTTGGCAACATTTAAGAATCTTCAATACCTCTTTTTAAAAAGGTGTTAACTCATAGATACATTCCCATAGCACTGCATAATGATAGGAACTAATAACTAAAAAATGATGTTCAATGATAAATATTATCTTTGCTATATTACAATAAGAAAATAATATGCACATAATCCTATTTCAAACTGAATGTATCTTTAACTAGAAATATTCCATTTTTATATATATATATATATATATATATATTTATTTATTTATTTGTTTATTTATTTTGAAATGGAGTCCTGCTCTGTCACCCAGGCTAGAGTGCAGTGGCACCATCCTGGCTCACTGCAACCTCTGCCTCCTGGGTTCAAGCCATTCTCCTGCCTCAGCCTTCCGAGTAGTTAGGACAACAGGCATGCACTATCATGTGGGCCTAATTTTTGTGTTTTTAGTAGAGACAGGGTTTCACCATGTTGTGTAGGCTGGTCTCGATCTCCTGACCTCAGGTGATCCTCACACTTCAGCCTCCCAAAGTGTTTGGATTACAGGCATGAGCTACCAAGCCTGGGCTTGAAATATTCCATTTATAAAGATAAAATGTTTCCTTGCTTATGGATCAAAAAGAAAGGGAACAATTTAACAAAGTATATCCTCCCAAAACAAAGATTTCAATAAGTTAAATAAATAACTCAGGATTTTATTTTAATATTTCCGTTTTTAAAATAGTATGTTGGAGCACATGCTCATTTCTCAGAAAATAGGAAAATGGGGATTTGTTTTTAAAAATATTTTCTAAAATTAGACTGTAACAAATAATAATTAAATGTTGCACTAGATGAAAAGAGCAATTTTCTTTTCCCAGGGCAGAAGTGTCTCTTTTTCCTTACAGTAAACGTGGAGTTGGACAGAAGAGACTTTTAAGTGACTAGAGGATACATGTGTGACCAGTGGTACACTGCCAGGAACAGAGGATGCAAAGTACTCATAATTATGCTTTTCACACAATTTAAATAAACTTTCCAAAATGTTTTGAAATGCAACTTCAAAAGTTATTTATGTCATATATGCTCACATGATGTGACAACTCCACTTCTTGGTTGTTTATATAGCTATGATTTCATTGGCAAAAAAAAAAAAAAAAAGAAGAAACGAAAGCAATTCATTTCCCATTAAAGAGAAGCTATACTTTTATGGAAATAAATTCAACTCAACGAAACCAAACAACTCCCTTAACATTGTCATTAGATTTTTTTTTCTATTTTGTCTTATTAAAAAATTTCCAAATCCAAACAAAACGACACAGATTTCTCTCTCAGCTGTCATATATCTACAGGCGTGGTAAGTCCATGTTCTATCCTTTCATTGCTCTCCCTGACATACAACAAGGGACTTCCATATATGCTTTGAAAATGATCAAATGTCACAATCATCAAACATACTTGTCATGTGTTCAGGGCAACCAAAAGCCTCAGTTTATTTGATGAAGTACATGATTTTGCTAACTTTAAGGTCTGGAGAAAATGCTTTGACTTGACATGACAAATGATAATCTAAGTATTCTGAGAAAAATTCAGAGCAAGTAAAAAAAAATATTTCTTTTAAATATCTAAAGATGCTCTTTACAAATAAAATAAATCTGCATCTGCCTAGATGTGGCCTGTAAGTGGTTTCCTTCTTCTTATTTTTTATTCTGTAGGTATCTGGCTTCAAGAATATTTGTACTACATTATTTGTTTCCTCTCAGAACCAAGAGTTTCTATTTTTCTTTGGAAGAGGTAAATCGCATGTAAGTGTTTTAAAGGACTTTAAATGGTCATTTTTCGTGCTAGGTATTTATTGTGAAAAAACCTCAGAAATAGTCAACACTTTATGTGAAATATCAGTAATGAGTGGTCATTTAAACACAGCTAACTTTATTAAGCAGACTATTTAGTGAAAGGAATACTGGAATTAATTGATTTTTTATAGTTTTGGATTTTTGAATTTTGTTTTTTATTTGAGAGACCTTCACTCTGTTGCCCAGACTGGAGTACAGTGGCATAATCATAGCTTACTGTAGCCTCAAGCTCATGGGCTTAAGCAATCCTTCTGCCTTGGCCTCCCAAATTGCTACTATTACAGGTGTAACCCACCACACCCAGCCTGATTTTTAAAAATTTACATTGAGTTAAAAACACTTATTTTTTTTTTGACACATGAAAATTATCTCTATTCTAAAATGGCTCTTAACACTTGTGCTATATATAATTCATTATGCAGCCAACACAGGGGAAAGAGCAATTTGAGTTAGAAGAGAATTTGAGTTCAAGTCTTGAGTCTATAACCTTAGGTGTGTAATCTTGGTTCTATAGCCTAATTCATTTGGGTTCAGTTTCTTCCTGTGTGTTACAGGAATTGCTATGCCTACTCATAGGATTTCTGCAAGAATTAAATAAGAAAATACAAGCAGAGGAGACTTGTAAAAAGCAAGGGACTCTAGGAAGGTAACGTTTTACAAAGTTCTCTAATTAATATAATGGACTCATTGAGATAATTGAAGTCATTTCTACTACTGTAGAATTATGATCAGAATAACAATTCAATTTGTACAGGATTTCAGTAATAAATATAAAAAATATTGGGTTTGATCTACTGACTCAAGGCAGGCAGGCATGGGGCTATATTTGTAAGTAAAACCTGCATATCAGCTTGGTTCATCATTATTGCTTGTTTCTTTCCCCTAAATTTTGAGTATATAATCTCTCTCTCTCTCACACTCACACACACACACACACACACACACCCCCCACACACACATTAAATAATTTTTAGAGGGATGCTTTAATTCAAAGTTCTTTGTATCTAGATTACTGATGTTAATGTATTGATGTTTACAAATGACTAAAAGTAAGGTTTAGTCTGTTTGAAGACAGAAACGTATATTTAATTTATAAATATATTAAATGAAAAACTGTAACACCTTACCATATATTTACAGAAGGAAACTACTGAGATGTTATCACTATATCAGTCTATATCACTATATATCTATATCACTATATCACACTATATATCACACTATATCACTATATCACACACTATATATCACACTATATCACTATATCAGAGATACAATGTAATATAAATCAATGAATCGTCTTATTTTAGGAATTCCATTCTCCATTAATCTAATCACATTGGAACAAAGTTAATTTTTACTTAGTCATTCTTAGTAAGACAGAATTTTATTTCACATTGATGTAAACACAGATGCCTTCAGTCTTCAATTTAAAGTCATAAAAATGATGCAGGATTTGAAGTAAGATAAAGTTTATATTCCTCTTAAGATTATATTAATTTCAATTACTCTGAAATAACAATACTAAAACTAAGATATTTTATTTGTTGAATAGATATGACACTTGGGTAGGAACTGCACAAGATTCTTAAGATATTACCCAGGAAAAAATATAAATAAATACACACAGTATATGAAAAAAAAATTATTTTAGTAGTGATGCATAGAAAAAACATTTTAGTTATTAAAAGAAGTTCCATTGCCTTTTTTTTTTCTTTTTTTTTTTTTTTACTACAGCTTACATGTATGGGGTACAAGAATAGCCTCAGTCCTCGCTTGGTACTACTGAAGTAAAGATAGAGAATAAATAGGCCAGGCACAATGGCTCACGCCTGTAATCCCAGCACTTTGGGAGGCCGAGGAAGGCAGATCATGAGGTCAAGAGATAAGACTATCTTGGCCAACATGGTGAAACCCCGTATCTACTAAAAATACAAAAATTAGCCTGGCATGGTGGCAGGCACCTGTAATCCCAGCTACTTGGGAGACTGAGACAGGAGAATCTCTTGAATCCGGGAGGCAGAGCTTGCAGTGAGCCGAGATTGCGCTACTGCACTCCAGCCTGGTGACAGAGTGAGACTCCATCTCAAAAAAAAAAAAAAAAAAAAAAAAAAGAATAAATAATAAAATTACCTAAATCATCTCATCATCCCTCAAAAGACCTGCATCTGAAAAATGCAGAGGCTGACTACTAATTATTTATTTCAAAAATTCCTATCACGGCTGCCACGTTTAGGGGATCTTAATATATTTCAGCATCTGTTTTTAAAAATATCAAATCTGTAACCTAGATTTTTAAATATAATTAAACATTATCTCTATCTTGCCAAATACTCAGAATTGGGAAAAAGAAGCTCTTCAACATTAGGGGAAACTAATTTAATTTACATGTGGATTTCTTTCCCTCACCTGACAGTCAAATGAATTTGAGTAAGGTGGAATTTGAACAAGTAGCCCTCAGGCTTAGTAAGTAAGACCTTTAATGGCCTTGACAAAAGAAAGAGGGGTTCCTCATTATGTGAATACAGAAAAATTTTATTCTTTACTACTTTGAGATAAAATTCTATCTAAATTATTTCCTTAATGATGTACAAAGTATTTTTTTTAAAACTGTTATATTGATGATATTCTGGGTAATATATTTCTAAATACAAAAATAAAGAAGTAAGTGAAATTAAGTTAAATGTTATAGCTATTGTAAGATGGGGTGTGAAATTAGCCGGGGCAAGAGAAACAACATTTTATACTCATTAAAGTGGGGACTGATGGGAAAACTGTATCTCAGAAAAGAACAAGGTCCCATTTGTCAGATAGTTTGTATTAGGCATTAAATGCATGGTTCCTGACAGTGTCATGTATTCATTCCCATAACACACACACACAGACACACATGCACACACACACATACACACACACACAGAGGTTTATTTCTTGGCGAATATTCCTTTGAAAATTCCATTCTTGGAATTGCTGCTGCTTTCTCCCCCTCCTCCTCCTCCTCCACTTCCTCCTCCTCCTCCTCCTCCTCCTCCTCCACTTCCTCCTCCGCCTTCTCCTCCACTTCCTCCTCCTCCTCCTCCACTTTCTCCTCCGCCTTCTCCTCCACTTCCTCCTCCTCTTCCTCCTTTTCCTTTCTTCTTCTTCTTCAGATGCAGTTTGGGCTCAAGTGATCCTTCCACATCAATCTCCCAAGCAGCTGGGACTACAGGCACATGCCACGCCACCATGTCCGGTATATTTATTTGTTTATTTATTTATTTTAAAGTTTCATTTTCTAGAGATGGGGGTCTTGTTTCACTGCCCAGTATCATTTTGAACTCCTGGCTTCAAGCCACCGTCCCACTGTGGCCTCCAAAGTACTGAGATTATAGGCATGGGCCACTGGGCCCGGCTGTATCTTCTGACACAAAGGGAAAAGGACTTGTTCAAATGTAGCTCAGGCAAACAGGGAAGATCAGAATACTTGGAAGCCCAGGCTTTGTGATAGCATTGGCTACCAACCTCGTTCCTATCAAGAATTAAGCTAAGTATTGGGGGAAATGGAAAGAACTGAGGAGAAAGATGTTTGACATTTCAGAAGAGAGTTTTAGCTCTTAACTCTGAAACCAGACAATTTCCTGTCCTCATGGAGCATCCTTTTAATGACACAGAAGAGATGGCCCACTGTGAGTTTTTAAAATTTTAACTGAAAGTACTTACATTCTATATTCAAAAGTAAAACTTAAGACTTAGGAGGGATATTTTGACCTTACATTCCTTTGGATTTGACATTTTCCACATAAATTCATATATGAGATTCTGGTCTTTTTTTGGCCTTTATTCTTATAGTGTTCAGTAAGGTATCTAGATTCAGACACAATTCTCTTGCCTCCTGACAGTTTTCCATTATAAAATAACTTTAAAACATACACATTCCAATTGGTCTCCCTATTATACATCTACATCTACAGGGTAATCAAATCTGTTGGAAACCTTTGTAATAGAATCCATTGGAAAACATTTGTTATTTTATATTCAATTGCTAGGACACAGTTAGATATTACAAAATAGAGAATGGGAAAGGATAGCATTTCCTTGATAATAGTTAAATTTTTCTGACTATCTACAATAAGAGCAGAAATAAAATTTAGATTTTATCCACTTAGTCATTTATATTGGAGCGGGATTAATTAACAATCTTTTCTCTCAAGCTATTAAAACACATTTTCAATATGGAAATCCAACATATTTATGTAAATATGATTATAACAGACTTTCAGTTTGAATTCTGTAATGTATTCCCATTATTAGCCAAAATGTTTCTGTTTCTATTGTTCCCCCCTAAAATTGCCTATAAAAATGTAAACCTTTGCAATATACACCATAAAATTAAAATGGTATTCCTTTTTATGATAATACTGAGAGATGAAAGAATAATGTTTTCAAGAAATTATTTTCTGAAGATAGCAGTTTAATGTCTACATCATTTAAATACTTTGCAATATAAAATATTATAAATTGTATGTTTCACTGAGGAGCAAATGAGTTTTACTTGAAATGAGAATAAGTTCCCTGCTGTGACCTCAACGTCATCATTTTCTCCTCTGCTACTCGGTTCTTAACTCAGCAGCAACAAATAAGAACAAGTTTTGAAGGTCATTATTAACTTTAAGTATGAACTGTACTGAATGTAAAATCCTGATCCCGATGCTAACAGAGCCTTTGAATTTTGAAACAGTACATTATACGGTTTTGTATTACCACATACTCATCATCTTTTTTTCCATAAAAATCACAAAATTTCTAATGAATTACTCATGGGCACGGAATTAGATGTGCCTCCTGGGGTAAAATCTTTTATTTCTTCTTCTTATAATGACTCTTAGAGAAGGAAAAATAAATAAAGCAGAGAATGTCTCAATTTACAAATTTTATTCAATGCGATAAATAGTTACTTTTCATGTTAGTAAAATATAATTATGTTGACAAGAGTGTAGATTTTAAGCAATTGACTATGACTTTGCTGATGCTAATTTGAATTCTGGGGGCTCAATATGTAGATTATGTTGCTACCTGACATTGCTCAAATGACTGTGGCAGACTGTGCATGCAGGATGTCGATGAGTTTGATCTATTCCTATAGATATGGTTATTTTTTTCTGGTTATCAATCACCTGCTGGTACTATTTAAGGAATAATTTGAAGCCTGTGTCTGAATATGTGTAGTGAACCATGAAGGAATGGAAGTTAACAATGCTTTGAGATGATTTTCAAAGATGAATTTTTAAAAAGAGGCAAAACTAAAGTGTTAGAGGGTCAGAATATCTTTTCTTGATAGTGAACAGCAATTTATCTTCAAAATATGGAACAATAGTTCTAATTTTTAAATATGTCACATGTAGGAATTTATACTGGTGAATAAAAGGTACCTACTAGATACCTGTCTGATTCCTTCTTGTGTACCTAAACTTGTGATGGAACTCAGATTCTCACTAAACATGTATTGAATATTGAAGCATATTTTATTGAGTATAAAAACATGAATTATTATTTTCATGTTGCACCTTTTATTGTCATTATGTTAAAAACAGACTCTTCACCACATTGTTTTGCTTTGTTTTTACTCTTTAAATGTTACTATTTTGACAGGAGTTTGTGGTTGTTTAAAGCCATAAAACCATTGTTGTGCTACACTGACAAATTGCGTGAAGGAAAATGAATGCCTGTCTCCATAAGACATGAGTCAAAAATCCAAACTCTATCATATGACTATAAAATATGTTAAATTTGTGTTTATAAAAATGATTTGATAAAGAATCAGTGAGGTCAATGTGATTTGATAAAGAATCAATGAGGTCAATAAGGGAATTAAGGATAAAGAATATCAAAGTAATTTATAATAGTTTCAGTTTTAAGTTCTACAATTAAACTCACTGTTCTTATGCTGATAGGGTCTGTGATGGTAAGAAAGCAGGAATATCGTTTAAAAGGCTTTGTCGTGAGAAAATGACATTTGATTTGAATGGATGAAGTAGAAGTTAAGGAGAAAAATTGTGATAGGCAAATATCTGGCCCCCTAAACTAGAATAACTTTGTTAATATGAATGTAGCTGTTGGCTCTACATAAAATACAAATTTAATTCAAAAAATGAAAAGTTGTATAGATTCATTTGAGGAAATGGTAGGGAGAAGCATTGTAGACATGAGGTGTTGCCACATTTCCATTGAAGTACATACTGTTAAAGGTTTACATAATTCTAAGAAATTCATACCTATTGTGCCTTGTAAAAAAGATAAAGTATTTCAATTTAGGGAAAGGGTTATTCCTGTGTTAATACGGAGCATAAGCAGCACAAAACCCCAGAAAGTTTCAATGCTGACATCATTGCCCCTTTGGGATCACTGTGAGGTGGACAATAATATCTAAGAATTCATTCAAAGGGTATTGCTCAAGCATCTCCTGGAGAAAAGTTTGTAGCCTGGAACCTTTGTTACAATAAAGTTTTAAGTCCAAAGGGAAAATCTATACTTTATATACACACGGGATATGCTTCCAGGCTACTTTAGAAAATTGAAGAGGAAATGTGGATATTTTCTGAGCAGACATTTTAATGGAAGGAATGAAAAAAACCTCAGAACATTGAATAGCTTAAAAGCAAAAATAGTAGGACCTAATAGTAAGAAGGTCGAAAAATTTAGTAACTCAATTCTTAGAAAATTATAGGCCTTCGAGTTTTTTGAGACAAAAATTGCCAGAAGATAATAATAACTCCTGTTAATCAGTTACAAAATAGTAATTCAAGAAGACCTTTAAAAGTAACAATATGAATTATTTATAAATAAGAATAACAGTAGCTTCAAAAATTCAACATTACATAACATCAAATATATTTTACTCTATTACATACATATCCGGATAGGATATATGGCATTAGATAATGTATATCTCATATATATAAAACATATATATAACTTGACTACATAAATACTATACTAATTATATACATATTTGCCAGTGAAACATAATAACATGTACATATACAATTGGAAATGTTATATAATGTGTATCTGTATCTGAAGCACCAAAAATATGTACATCAGTTAAATAAAATTAAATCAATTCTCTAAGTTCAATAAACTCTTTGAACATATAAGAATCAAAAATTGTTTGTTAATATAATACATACACATGCATATGTAAATCTATTTACATATATACAAACATATGCAAAATTTCACAAGAAATGATAACTATATTTACACTAATTTATAAATCATCATGCACAATACAGTTCCCCAAATTCAATATATACAAAATCTTAAAACTTACCAGGTAACATTGTTTAATGAATACAGAGTTTCTATTTAGGACGACAAATTTTGGAAATAAATATTGTGATGATGTACAAATTCTAAACATATTTAATGCCACTGAATTGTGCACTTACTTTTAAAATGGCACATTTTATAATATGTGTATTTTACCAAAATTAAATAAAAATTAAACATGACTCAAAAAACCCGTACTATACTATTTGATATCTTGGTCAAATTATATTTTGAGAAATGCAGAAAGGGCAATTTTATAGGTGTTTTTTAGTCAAGATTGAATATGTTTGTGTTCAGATTCTAAGAGTGAAATCAAAGGATCGATTTAATAACCACTTATAATTTTGTCAAATATATATTCATAAAATGCTTTAAAAAAGCTTGCTACAACATACATAGCATATTGTTTTCTTAATACATCAACTATTATTTTTAGATAAAATTTTACTGTTTAAATATCAAAATTAAATATTTCCACTTTCATTACTGTTTTACTCAAATTATATATATATTTTTCAAGGAAAAAAATTCTGTAGACTATAAAGGTTAGAAATGTACTCTCTAGTTTAAAATGTGCTTCACATAATAATACCTGATGAATATTAACCCAAGGAGGTGTTCTATCAATATGAACCATCAATAGAACTGCATTACGTTCTCTTTGAAAATATCAAACTAAACACCACACCTAACATATTTAAATAGATCTTTACATAAATTCCTCACAGTTGCAGTTTGCCTTGTTCAGTCACAAGTTCAGCACAGGAATAGACTTAGCAAAAATAGAATTAGCCATCACAAGCGAGAGTAGTAAGTCAAAGAGATTACTTGGTAACACAAGGCCTTTAAAATCAATCGAAGAGAAGACAAACTAAAAAATGGCTTTAATTATTTCATTATTTCTTAACGTCTCTGACAAACTCTCAAAAACTCTTATAGAATATTCAGATGTCTAGAAATACCACTGTCACCAAAATAAACTCAAACTGTTTTATTAAATATAGAACTTGAAACTTTAGTTGATTTCTGTTTTTGCATCTGGAATAAAGGTCATGCCAGAGTAGCAGGACTCCTGGTAGCAGACCCTTGAAAAATTTCCCATATCCAGAGACATGTTACAGATTCAGTAAATCAGCATTATGGAATAATAAACATGCACTAGGAATAAAGGCAAATTTTGAATTTCGGGGAACATTTTCAACAACTATTTTTTTCTTAACATGTATTATTATAATGAGTCAAATTCTTATGAACGCTTCCCCCTTTTACACTTGTGACATATGAAATTGCCCAGTAGGAAGGAGAACAGCATATGCTGTCCCATTGATCTCTGTTTATTATTTTGTATTTTCAGTTCTTTCTGGCATCTTTTGAAGTACAACTTTCTTCTCAACTCATAAAGAACACTAATAACATCAATAGAGTGTTCATCAGGGTATTTATATTTTAAGAGCAAGAAAGAAAGAAAAAAAAAACCAAGAATGAAGTTCTTTTGAATATCTGAAAAAAAGAAAGTTTCGCTTTGATTGGTATCTTGTGCTGACAGAAATCCTAGCACAAGAATTTAAAAACGCGTGAAAGAATTTGACAGTATGCTAGGGGATATTAAATGCTTTTTTCCTCTAAAATGTCAGTGGTAATTCTCTTCATTATTATAGTGCCATACCTCCTCACCCCCAACCCCTCACCCCGTGTTTATGGCTGGGAATCACAAAAGCTTTACCATGTTGGAAATAAATCAAAATGCCCTTTCTGACTTGTTAATGAAATCATTCCAGCTTTTCTGTTCACCGCTGTAATAGTCATGCTGTTAGCAGATTGTGTCCAACTAAGAAAGTTATTCATTTAAATAAGAATCTATTCACTCTGCAGCATTTGTGGAAGAGGCTTAAGCAATATGAATAAAAATAATTACTTGTCTGTCAACATGAGAGCACTTTCCTAGATCATTGGTGATAAATTAACTCTTTTAATATAGACTTTGACTTATTTTGATCACACATATAAATATTAAGCACTGTTGATTGATTGTGATACAACACACATATATATATCCAATATATATAATTTGTGTATATGTTGTGTATGTGGGTGTATAATGGTCATTACAAAGATTAATGTATTATCATTGGAACTAAAAGTAAATATGTACTAAACTGCTCATTGAAAACATTGTTACGTTTATTCTGTTTTGCTATTTCCTTTTGTATGCACATAGAGACCTTAGATTATAAAGATGAAAGATGAATCAAGTTCAGACTTCAAATGTGCTGAGAGAGAAAACATTTAATGCTTATGCTTTCTGAGAAAAATGTATTCTTATCAAAAATAAAGCAAAGGATTATTTATATAAATATTCTTAGGAAAGAATTTTAAAGATAACCTCAAATGAAATGAGATATTAAAGGTTTACAGATTTTTTATTTTCTATTTTTGTGTTACTCTGCCCTAAAATAATTGCTGTCCTAAAAAATTGCAATTCTATATATTGTTCATCATATAACTGAAAACATTGAAATGAGCAACATATTGTAAATTGCCTGTTTCATTATCCCTCTCTTTAAAGACAAAATGATTGGGTCATGAGATTCTGCACAAGAAGTAATATATGATATATGCTATGGGGAGTGGTTAACAGGTCAGTATACTCAAAGGTTATGGCCAGACATAAAAATAGCAAATCCTTCATAATACTTATAATGGGACAGGTACTTTTCTAAGTTGTTACAGACATTAGCTCATTTAATCATCTCAACAACCCCCTAGAGTTAGGACTATTATTCTGCCCTTTTCACTAATGAAACGCCTGAGTCACGCAAATATGAGGCAAGGCACTTAAGTGAGTCACGTGGTAACTTGCTCACAGCCACAAATTAGAAATAGTGGAGTCTGAACATGAAGCTACATAATCCTTGCTCTTAACCACCTCATTACATTGTCTTTTAAAATTGATCTTTGAATATAATATTTATAATGAAAACAATATGGTTGATAAAACAATTAATTTATGGAACTTATGGAAAATCTAAATTGATAATGGAGGAATGAGTAAAATTTATTTAATTAAACTTATTTTGTGAAAAATGCAGTCAAAATTGTCAGATCACAGTGATGTAGACAATGATTCGAATAATATATCTCCCTATTTATGTCTGCAGTTTACGTGCAGTTTGGTTGCCTCCATTATCAAATCAGTAAAACTACCTTTAGCTCAAAGCCATATCATTCAATTAGAAATAACTTTTAAAGTTATATGGCCTATGTAGAGTTTTAAAAAATAGCATAAAATATATAAACGTCACCTAATATTATATCCCTTCACCACCAGAAAGTTACGTGGTAAATCAAACATAGAAAGATTCCAAATCAAATAGCCAGACAAATAGTTAAATTGTTGTTTACATTCCAAATTCAATTAGACTTCTATAAGAAATTTGGGAATTTGAAGTAAAATAGAACATATCATTTTCTCCCAAAGCTTAGGAGTCAAGGTTCCCAGTCAAGTATTCTTCAGTGAGTTACTGCCTAATACAGCACCACTTAGCTAAATAATTAGGGCAGATCTGTTATAAAGATAGCTCTGACAAGTCTTTCTTTTAGGGTAAATTACTAGTTAGAAAGTACCATTTCCTACAAATGACACCAAAGATTCGATCCAAGAGAGAAGTGGTGGAGATGCATTGAAGTGTCATGAAATTACATAGGTTTTGGGAGGAGACTAATCTGAATCTGAATCTCCTGCTCCAGTACTCTCTCGCTATGAGATCTAAAGGTTTTTTAATCCTTTTGAACCTATTATTTCTCTCATCTTAACAATTGGGAAGAGGAAATATCATCTTTAAAGGCTGTTGTAAGGATTTTATGTAATACAGTTATATGGAGCAGTTAACATAGCTTGGTATATCATAGGCACTGAAAGTGGCTTAGTTTCCATTTATCACACCCCTTAAATAGAATTTCTTCTGATGCTGGTACACTAAATGGGAGTTTCCCCAACAAATAGTTATATTTTCATACTTCGTGAGTATTATATCTATTGTAAAGGTACCTATTGTATTGTACCCTCCTACTCAGGAGGCTGAGGCAGGAGGATTGCAGGAGCTGGACACCAGCTTGAGCAACATAGGATCCCATCTCTAAAACATAAAAATAAATAATAAAAATTTAGCCAGGCATGGTGTTGCATGCCTGTAGTTCCAGCTACTCAGGAGGCTGAGGCTGGAGGATCCCTTGAGCCCAGAAGGTTGCGGTTGCAGTTAGTTATCATAGCAACGAGCTCAGCCTGGGTTGTAGAGAGAGACCCTGTCTCAAGACAATAAACTAAACTAAACTAAACTAAAATAAAAACTTCATAACTTACAGAAGTCGTCAAAAGAGTGATAAATGTTTAAAACACATGGCATACAGCATGCCACATTGGAAGTGTTTCATAGCTTCAGTAATAATAATATACTATGTCCTATTGCTGATTTCCCTTTAGCAATATCCAAAGCCTCTCTTTATTCTCTCTCCTGACTGCCTACCATGCGGCTTCGCTAGGTCTAAAATTCACCAGATTTCAATGTAATTTCAAGGCATTAAGAAAAGGAAAGCATTTCCCTTCAATAAAACATTATAGGACTCATCCCTTATTAAATCTGTTTCTGCAATAATTAAATTCCCTAGGTTGCTTCTTACCTTAGGAAACGGGTAAGTTCCCATTTTTTATTTTATTTTCTGGTCAGTTTTTCCAACCAATTGTGAAAATGAAAGGAAATGTCAAATCTCATTGCCACGTGATCCAACAAAACATCTTTAGCACTCAAAAACATCTTGTTCACTCATTATTACCGTACTCATGTTTTCAGAGGCACTATAGAGACAGATAACTCGAATATTTAAAAACAAAATCATTAATAATGGTGCTTCTTTTTCCGTATCAGGGAAGCAACAAGAGTTTCATGGTGCTTTGCATTTTGTTGTTGCAATTGTCACTTTTGAAATTTTGAGTTTTTCAACATCATTACAAATATTTTGCAGGCCGGTCGCGGTGGCTCACGCCTGTAATCCCAGCACTTTGGGAGGCCGAGACGGGCGGATCACGAGGTCAGGAGATCGAGACCATCCAGGCTAACACGGTGAAACCCCGTCTCTACTAAAAAATACAAAAAACTAGCCGGGCGCGGTGGCGGCGCCTGTGGTCCCAGCTACTCGGGAGGCTGAGGCAGGAGAATGGCCGGAACCCGGGAGGCGGAGCTTGCAGTGAGCAGAGATCCGGCCACTCACTCCAGCCTGGGTGACAGAGTGAGACTCTGTCTCAAAAAAAATAAAAAAATAAAAAAAATCAATCAATCAATCAATCAATCAATAAATTTTGCATTTATTCAATAGATTTCAAACTAGAGAAATTTAACTGATATTGAACTATGGCATTTGGACTGCTTGTGCTGTGGAAAAGCCTTATCAAAGGCATAAAAATTAGGTAAATAACTGATATATGTAACATTTAGATGTCCATGAAATGATTCTAAACTAAAAATACTTTGAAGAGCTTTTATTTTAAATTATCATATTATTTTAAAAGACGTTAAAAGCTTATTATAAAACTCATGTTAGGGTTCAGTAAAAATATTTTTTAAAAAACTCTTATTTCAAAGTATATTTTGCTAATAGTGAGTTTCCAACAGTATGTTTTAAATAAATAGATCTTTAAATAGCTCCGAATTTTAGTGTTTTACTGAAAACCTCCACTGGTGTTATTTACATGCCAGTTTATCAGGATACAGTCAGATGGAGTTTCTGCTAAATTATACAGGGGTCAGACTATCTGACTTGTTGGTTGTACATAGACCAGAGTTCTTTCATCATCCCTACAGAAGGTGAGAGGAAAATACAATGCAATATCTAGATTGTGCAAACAAGATCATTAAAAGAACCGTTACAGACACACATACCCCATAGAAAAATGTCAACTTAACTAAATCACTCTATCTCATTCGAATGTTTTGCTGTTAGTGTAACATTTAACACTGTACAGTGCTATCTCGATCCTTCATTTTCTTTTGCTTTGGCTGTCTCTCCTAAAATGTAAGCTGTATGAGAATAGGGAAAATAAAAATAATACATAAGGGAAAAGATGATCTAGTCTACTTTTCCATCATCTATGAAAAGTGCTGTATGTATTCTGAAGTACCTTTTGTAATATTTCTCACTATTTCGTTCTACTTCTAAGAATTTTAACATATATATATATTTTCATATTCATCTTCTTAAGTCTCTCTCCTTCTTGGATATGTAAGAATGTTGACAAGCCAAGTGTTGAAGTAAAGAACTATACATAGAAAATTTTCTATAAATAACTAATACGTGTGTGTGTGTGTGTGTGTGTGTGTGTGTGTTTAAGGAGACCAGTTAACCATTAACAAGCAAACTTTTAAATTTTTTGAGTCATTAAGAGAAAAGAAGCAGATGTTTTTTGACAGTGTGGTATTCTTGCCTCTTGAGGTTTGGGAAACACGTACCTAATGGTCATGGCTTCAGGCAAAAGTCTTAACTAATCAAGTTACTAATCTGCTGCCCAATGTAACATGCTGCAAACCACGTCAGCTGAAAACACAGTGTCCTGAAAGAGCCTTTCTATACGGTCATTTTGAATGCTGCAGTAGAGATGATTATATGTCAGACCATTGTGACTGCCCAGAAAACAGATCTGTGTGTATTTTTAAAATCTTAAGTATTACAAAATTATATTGCAACTCTTCAGGTCTTATTGGTACATTTAAAGATAGAAGGTAGGAAGATACATTAATGACACATAGATAAAACCAGCCTGGTGTATTTTTCAAGGATACAGAGATTAAAAATAGATTCTGCTCCTTCTGTGGATCTAAAGTATTTTGCAAGCATGCATTAAAAATAATAGTCTACTCTTTGTTTTGCAACTAGTTCTTAAAAATGAAGGGATAGTCTTTTAACAGGTTGAGTGATTTGCAGAATTTGCTCTTCTCTGCTATCTTTGTAGTGAATGGGCAGATCGTTGACCTTGGACTGCAATAGGTAATGTGCACAGGACAGGAAAAAACTCATAAAAGATTGAATTAGAAACAAAATAGAGGCTGAATGTATTCATCTTCCCTCTGCAATTGGATATTTCTACATTCTTCTTTGCCACTCTGCTACGTTTATTTCTAAAGAATATCATTTTTAAAATGGAGAAATATTTTCTTCAATATGTGTATTGTTTAAAAAGACATGGGGTGCTAAAATCCAACATTTAGAGTTTAATACAGGGAAAGTGTTTATATGCAACTGTATCGCTAGAAGACAGGTTCAACTTGTGCTACCTGTCTCTTCCCCAATTTATAAAGATGTATGAAGAAGCTCTCTTTTTATAACAGTTATCGAAACTTTGTATGTCAAAATATCTATACAACTTTGCCCAATAGATGCAATTTATTTTTCAGTTTGTCAGGTCTCTTGAGGCAAATCACTTTTTGGTAAAAACAGACATCTCAATAGATGGGTGAATCATTTGAAGTAGTGTTTAATTAGATCGAAACATAGACAACCTGCAGACAATTTTTCTTCAATGATTCATTAGTTTGTCTTATTTAGATGATAGGCAGGAATTACATTTTCTGCTATTTTTTCTTTGTTTTTAAGTACTTGTGTGCAATTAATATGAGACATTTCAATCTGAATATTTTGAGCATTTCTAGATCGGCAAAATAATAAAGTATATCAATTGATTTTAATTAAGGTAATGAAATGATAATAATTCATTTAGAAACATAAACGTCTAGGAACAGTGCCGGATCTTAAATTTTCCTTCATAAACGTAGATTTCCATTCATCTTAGAAATTAAATTTTGTTTTTGCTCTCTGAGCATTTTAAATTCCTGGATAAATATAATGTATTGTTTCAAAATATTTATAAACAATTTGGTGAGACTGTATTTATAGATTAGTCTTTAAATTAATCAATATCAGATGCCTTGTTATATAAGATTAATGATAGTTTAATAGAAACTTATTTTAGACACATAAGTAATGACTACATTATAAGAATGTCCTAAGTCAAATAAATGGGTCATCAAAAATGTAAAGAGAATATGAAAAAAAATGAGTGTTTCCAAATTTATTCCCATAAATGACAAATAAATAAATTATATTCCCACAATGATCATTTTCATTCAACATTTTTGAAGGAATGAATTATTGTTGGGCACACAGTTTAGCCAACATCTTATCCTTATTGGGAAAGTCACAGAGCTGGATTGGACAGATTGGAGGCCAGGCCCACACTGGCCAGATGCACACACCTGTATCTTCCTACCACAATTAGATTGAGGCAAGCCTCAGCTGGAAAGGTCAGAGTACCTCAATTATCTAATTTGTATGAATTTTACACTCACGATTCCAACATTAAAGTCATGTAAAAATAACCTGAACATTTGTCTAATCTGTATATTGCCACGAAACACCAGAAATCAGACTCCACGGGAGAAAAAAACGGTCCTATGCATTTAACCACCACCTCCCTGGTCTGCTTTGTTATGCTTTCCAAGAAAACTTATTTTCTTAATCTCAGGGTAGATCTGAGAGTTTCATGGCTGTGCCAGTGGTGTGTTACTGTGATTTCACTCAGCGCGACGTCTATAAAATCTTTCCTTGAGATTCGAGGATGCTGAGTCTGTGGTTTATGGAGATTAGCAACACAAGGAGCACCTTTGTTGGCCAGGAAGGAGGTGACCATTTACGGCCATGGCACATAGAAGCTCAGTCATTTTACAATGATAATAATATATAACACAAATTAAATCCTTAAAATTTGTCAGCACCATGTTAAGTGTTTACACAGACCCAGTCATTCAGTTTGCATAACAGCCCTCTAAGTGTATACCACACACACACACACACACTCTCACACACTCAAGATTTTAAATATTATTCTGGCTCTAGATAATTAACGATATAAATCATGTTTCAAACATGTAATTTGAGGTAAATAACTGAAATATTCTTAGGAGTGTTTTAATCACTCATTTAGGTGATGATATGCTTAATTGTATGTGTCAACTTGGCTGCACCATGGGCCCCAGTTATTTGGTCTCATATTATTCTGGATGTTTCTGTGGAGGTGTTTTATGGATGAAATTAACATTTCAATAGGTAGACTTGAAGGAAAGCAGATTACCTTCCATAATGGATATGACGTGGGTCGGCCTCATAGAGTCAGGTGGTCTCAACAGAACAAAGAATTAAGACAAAGACTGGCCTCCTGTCAGTAAGAAGGACTTCTGCCAACAGACTCTCTTCAGACTCCAACTTCAATACTTCCCTAGGTCTCTAGCATACTCTGCAGAGTTTACCTTTTCCAACCATCCTCAATCCCGTGAACCAGTCAATCCCTCAAAATAAATCCCTCACTACACACACACAAACACAACATAAACACACACAAGACACACACACATACACACACATCCTGTTGGTTCTGCTTTTCTGGAGATCCCTAACTAATACAAATATTGAGGATATAATTGTAATAATTTTTAGTATTATATGTTATCATTTAAGAAGTTTTTCATTACTTGCATGAGTAAAACTTCACTTAATCTTTGCAACAATATTTAGGGAATGCAAGAAAGAATATATTTAATCATATTTTATAAACAAGGAAACTGTAGCTAAGAAAGGATACATAAAATACCTGCATTCACAAGTTAACAAGAGGTATTGCTGGATTTGAGTTTAGGTTTTGTGACTACAGATATGTGCAGTATATTTTCAATATATGAACCTACAATAGTAACACAATTATTTGCATAAGATGAAATATTCTTTTGAATATGAAAATCGGTATAAATTATAACACAAAAGTGCTTCACTACCTTCCTTTCACAGGTTAAATAATGCAGTTGCTGTTATTTGTTAGCCAGGCTCAAGACTTTTTCTAGTTCTTCCAACATTTGAGGATTCAGGAGTGAAGATAGGGTAAACCTGATGACCTCAATGTCATTTGTCTGAATATGTTCCCTTGATGTTGAACATGGAGGAATTTCCAAAGCAAAGCGCTTCCAGAAACATCTCTTTGTAACGCTTTCTTAACTGTGATTTCCTAATCACTATGCAGACGATTTCACTGCCTAATTAAAGGACTGGTGCAGTGATGAAGATAAAGAATACAGAGCAGGGCCGCAAGCTAATCTACAAGTGAAACACAGGAGCTACTTGTCAAGAGTAAGGGCATATTTTATCGACAGCTGTGTCCAATAAGAATGAGTTATGCAGTAAATATTTAATATTAATGTATTTCTGCTATGATTGTTACCTCCTTCCTTATCTCTCACTGTACTCAGTAAAATAATTCATAGTTATTCATTTCAATAAATTCCATTTTAAATGGCAGAATTTTGGAAGAATAATATTCATTTTCAATGGAAAGTAACACATTGTAGTAACTGGCAATTTAAATTCAACGAAATAAATGTGTAGGTAATGAATTTAACTGTTCTGTTTATTGGTTACATTCTGTTTTGCATGTAAGAACTATATATCATATTCATTACATATATATGATAGAGAAAATTGACATAATTGTTATAATTGTGTAAGAAACTGATGGCTCAACATGCAAATGGAAATTTAGCAGTAGTTTACAAAGGGACTACACATATTGTGATATTAATAGAACAGAAGGCTACATTTTAAAGCCAGTTACTCTATCACTCCTAGCTCAGTAACATTGTCAATTACTAATTTTCCATCTATTAGAGAGAGAGAGAGAGAGAGAGAGAGAGAGAGAAAGAATGAGTGACAATAATAGGCTCTACCATGTGTAGTTTTAGTGAGTAGAAATAAGATGTATGCAGAACCAATGGAGCATACTAGGCTTTCAAGTAATGCTGTTCATCTCTCCCATTATGGATAACATGATACCAGCCCCAAATTACCCAAGCCAAAGGAGAATAACAGTTATCATTTTAAACATATTGCTGAAATTTATCATCCAAATTTTCACACTTAGATTTATAATTTCAACAAAAACATGCTGTATTTCTAGTATTACCCAAAATGTCATAATAAATAATGTATGAGAACACAGGTACAAATGTATATATCTTCATCTATATCTACATATAAACTTATCTTTCTATCTATATGTCCCTCTGTGTGTGTGTGTGTATGAATAACATAATTTATACTTTTCCCTCAAAGAAAGTAAATTTTTTTTAATTTGGCAAAAATTAAAAATAAAATATTTTAACATTCAACTAAATGACCTAGATCAACAAATAATTGAAAAATATAAAGTACGTTAATGATATTAAGTAAAAGAAGAATTTTTGAGAAGTAGCAGAAGGCTGTGGTGTACAAATGTATTATTAAAAATAAATTATTCCATTAAAATATGTCCCCAGAAGAAATAAGAGAAAAGTCGGGAATACTTTAAATAGACTTCAAGCTTCTTTCATCAAGTTCTATTTCAAGATTCTCTTTACTAAACTTTTACTACACTTACTAAGAGTCTTACTACACTTACATAGAGACTGAACACATTTAATTTGAATTTGGCCTTCCTTAGATCCCTAAACTAGGGATAATGTATAAAGAATAGAATGGCCTTGTTTTATTAGGATTGAGAGCTACTTGTAGGCACAAATTTACGTTAATCTTTAAAATATAGATATTAATATAATTTTAACAAAAATATCGAATTTTGTATTTTTCCACTGTCGGTTATATTTTGTCTCCGTAAGCTGTATAAACAAACTTACATGTACCCCGGAACTTAAAGTATAATAAAATAAAATAAAATAAAAACGCTAAAAATATAACCAGGAAAAACAAACACGGGTAGATTTTTTTCTTAAATTAACTATGGAAATTTTTTCAAGTTTCTTTGTTAACCGGAAGATGAAAAGTCGTAGGAAAATCTAACTTTAAAAAACTCCAGCACCCTGATGATTCGAGCAGTGTGATACCTCACGTTCTGCCGTTTATTTTGGGTCTTTGGCACAGATTGCTTATGGTCCCCCTACAGTTGGTTTCCTCTGTCTTTTCACTAATATAATTGTAACAAGGCAGATGGTTGTCAGCTTCCCTTGAAGTTGGTTGTTATTAAGTTTGTGTTGATAGAATTGAGCAGAAGTGAAGGACATCACTTCTAGTCTGGGTGGGACTTAACATTTTCGTCTTGTTTTCTTCCAAGCTCTTTTCTACTTCCTGGAAGCTGGAACAATGGATGAACCAAATCTGAACCCAGTGGAGAAGGCGGCAATATCCTGGAATATGGCAGAGGGACAAGACAGATGAAACCTGGACCCTGAGTGATGATGTGCAACCGAGCCACCCCTACATCTTGGAGTGCTCACTTTTAGGCTATTTTAAGACAGACATAGAAATCCAAGGGCTTTAAAATAGTATATTTTGAAATGTCCTTGTTACGGCAGCTTTAGTTTGTTTCCTACGTGGTACAGGCATCCATAGAATATCACGGTGAGTGAAAATACCATGAGTAAAACGATAAATCTGCAGCATACAGCTGTGGAATTCTCCTGTGTTTTCAAGTTATTTTAAATATATCACAAAATAAAATATATTGTTTCCAGTCAATTTGTTATGCCAATATTTTAAACATTAAACTTTTTCTAAGGGTGGAACATATGCAGTTTAATTTTGAGAGATAAATGAGAAAGCTAGAAATGAAGCAACTTTCCTTTAAGTTATGCCCTTTATGTCCAACTTTCTTGGTTTTTAACACCAAATAGTTTCCCTGTTTGTGCCACTCCAGCTGTCTCTCAATGTAAAATCTAGCAACACATTCCTTAAATAGTTGAATGATAAATTTTAAGGTTATAAATAACCTTGGAGAATATTTTTGTTGTATATAATTAATTGCTAAAATTTTCTTTTATCTCTCTAAAAAAAAATCATGTAGTCACTGATCATTTCCAGAATTGGGAGGATTGCCCATTCATATAGTTTTTCATTTTACACTATTGAACTCTCACAAAGTCTTCCCTAAATTGGACTCTAATAAAACCCCACGTAATTCCTTTCTGCATTATTTTCTTGTTTTCCTTTTCTACTAAATCACAAAGATCTACTATATTTCAGCACAGAGACTTAAGTGTCTCTAAGTTTTTGAAAGTTATCCCAACATCCTGCCTTTTTACCTTTATTCTCAGGACACATATTTCAGACCACATGGCCCTTGCTTGCTAACTCCTTATATGAATTTTCATCACCACCTTATGATGCATATACTCTTTGCATCGTTATTTGATTATAAGAATATAAACACTATTTGTGTCCATAACAAGTTTTGTGAGTTCTTCAAAAGCACTGTTAGATAATAATATGCATCATTCTTCTGAGATTCTGCAATCCAAACTATTGAGTCTGTTTATTGGATGCCTGAAGGTAAATCAAATATAAATAGACATTATTAAATCCAAGAGAAATTTGAATTAAACCACTGTCCAGTATTAAGGATTGAGCATCTCGTCTGAATTCCTACCCCGCTTCCCTCCAACATCATCTCCCCTTCCAAAAATGCTATTTTCCTGGATTATCATGCTCCATCACTCCCAGGACCCAACACATCAGGAAACAAATTAGAGTATCTATATTTGTCCTTCCTAATAAGACTCCATGGGCACCTTCCATGTGCCAGATAGTTGTAGGCACCTGCAATACTTTTGTGAATAAACTGACCATGTTAACACTTGGAGTTAACATATTAGAGTGAATTTTAGCCTATTTGGAAGGACAGGTCAATATGATGATAACGCATAATACCCCACAACTTCTCTCTCATCAAGCCGTTCAGCTCTGCCCTGATCACATCCCATCTGATAGGTTTTAACTGTTAACTAAAATTGTATTTCTCCCCCTTTCTCTTGCTTACAAAGTTCCTAGAGGATTGCTCATTTCTGACTGATCCCCCAAATAGATCATATTTGGTGCTCTGTGAATAAACTCAGCTCTAGTCACTTCTATCATTTGAATTAAACTATGGGGTCAATTTGGAGGCCATTCTTGCATGGCATGCCTGTCCACATAGGGCCTGTCATTTCTGTTGTGTCCCCACCCTTGTCTACATTGATGAGTGGCTTCCTGTTTGGCTCCAGCTTCCTTGCATTATTAATACATTCCTGTCTCCCAGGTGCCATCATGGGTGACATTTGCTTTTAAATTACTGCACCACTTTAGCCCATTTCCACAGATCATTTTATCATATTGTTTTACGGAGTAGTCGCTACATAAATACCTATAAAATAAATTGACTCCACCCACTGCCATTTCAAAAACTCTCATATTCCATGTTTAGCAGAGACTGTGGTGTGTACCCTTGCTGCTAAGCCCAGGGTCTGACACTTTGCAGTTGCACTGCAAACTCTTTCAATTTTAAGCCTAAAAAGCTTTCTCTGACTTGTGGTGGCCTGCAGTATGCTGTAAGGTAGGCTAGAATAGCAGGTAATTTTCCCTCCCCATGAAGAGTCTTCAACCAATGACATATTGGGAAGTAAATTCATATCCCCCAACATCAAACATTCTTGTCCTTGGATAGGACAACTCTGAGCTGGGTTCTCTACTTTCTCCCAGGGACTGCCAATAAGCCTGAGCTCCATTTGCCCACAGTGGTGACCTGCTCATTAGCACATGTCACTTTAACTTTTATCCCTTACCAGAATTACTTCCTTACTCTATGACTAGTGTATTCTGGTATCACCACCCAAATAAGTTACAGTAAGTCCCCACTAAAGGTATCTCATGGGGTCTTGGAAACTGACTTTAAGTGAAATTATGTATAATGAAACCAAATTTACAACATAGGCTAATTGATATAAACAAGAGTTAAGTTCCTATGGCATATTTCTGGTCATAAAAAGATCAATAACTTCTTTAAACAGTCCCCACATACTTTTAACATTAAACATTGAAATAAATGTGAACTATAGACACATTTAAGAATGATTAATAACAAGTAAGATGATTGTTTGACGGGTTGTTCCATTTCAGGATCACAAATGGCAAGAGCCTCTCCTAGGAGCTCAGAGTGCAAGGTGGAAGACAGCTCTGGACAGGACACCATCCCATCACAGGGCACACTCTACACACCCAGTCACACTGGGGGTTTAGACACAACAGTTCTCCTAATGTGAGCATCTTCACTATGGGGGAGGGAACGAGAGTACCTGGAGAAAACCCATGCAGACACAGGGAGAACATGCAGACTCAACACAGACAGTGGTCTCAGCCAGGAATCCATCATATTTTTCCTGCCTCAATGTTAGAACAGAAACAGTGTCGAATTAAACTATCTTATTTGAGGACCTGCTATGCTTTCACACATATCTCTATATCAGGGTTGGCCTTTGAGGAGTACAAACAAGATAATAATTAAGATAAAATGATGTATGTGTGAATGTATTTGACCTGTCCCGTTATGTCTTTCGACATATTTCCAATATGGGAGAAAACACTATTTTAGCTCATAATTAGTAATTTCTTCAGAATACCAAATGAATCTTTCAAAAGTTAACAGAGTGGTCTTTTTTTTTTTAATAGCCTTTTAATTTTTATGTTCTGTAGTGTTAGTATTTGCTTGACTTTCCTGATGTCTCTATCATTTCTCAAGGATATGGAATACATTTTCTGGTCATTGTAAATTTGATATAAACATCCAATTTACAGAGTAGCTTTGAGAGAAGTTATCAGCAAGAGCTATCATCCTTAAACTTCCAATATTTGAGGTGTTCCATATTACAATATGCAATGCATTTCTTAGAATCAATTTAACAAGCATTTTTGATCTATTTCCTAGTATTTTACTAGGCAATAATTGATACAAAAAGAAGTTTAATAAACACAACATACCAAAACTTTAAATTTTAGATATAAGTATTTTACAGCAATGACAATGACATATTAAATGACAAATTACATCACTTAAGGAGTAGTTTACAAATATCTACGTTCTTCATCATTTGTTGCTCAAGTTCAGTTTGTTTTTAACCAGCTAATTCTAGTTTCCCACGCTTTTTCATAACAATAAGACTCTATCTCTTGTAGTCAACATAGGGTAGTTGCTGTAAGAATTGAGATGGTGCATCTATCTAGGAGGAATTTTAACCCCAATATGTGTACTGTGACATTGTTTTCCACGTAACATTTAGAGAATTCTAGAAAAGTATTGAAGCTGGTAGTTATTCACAGTCTTGGCTACAGGAGGCCAATTCTCTGCTGGATCGAAATGTTAAGTTAGTTCCAAGAAAGAATGTGAGAGGAAAGTAAAAGCAATTTCTCTTTCTTCTTAGCTCAAGGAATTCACATTTTCCAAGACTGGCTGAAAATATTTTCTATCAGCTGATACTATCCAATGGGGGAAAAATGTTGGGGGGAAAAAAAACTACAGGAAGGTAATAATTTTTTTGTTAAAATGTTTAAAACAGAATTGAATTAAATTTTATTTTTATTGGCAAACTGTGTATCTCCTAAACATATCTTTGCCTAAATATGTCTTCTTATCTATGCAATTAATCTGATATGATATCATATAGCATTAAAATCGAATGTTTTATATTGAAATTGAAACTATATGAATTGTGGTGACTGGCACGGGCATATAGCAGCCAAGCTAGAGTTGTGACTACCAGATGTGGACAAAAATGGCAACTACCTTATTCTTCCACTACAAAAAAGGCAAAGCATTTTTTTTTAAAATTTATTTATTATTATTATACTTTAAGTTGTAGTGTACATGTGCATAACGTGCAGGTGTGTTACATATGTATACTTGTGCCATGTTGGTGTGCTGCACCCATCAACTCATCATTTAAATCAGGTATAACTCCCAGTGCAATCCCTCCCCCCTCCCCGCTCCCCATGATAGGCCCCTGTGTGTGATGTTCCCCTTCCTGAGTCCAAGTGATCTCATTGTTCAGTTCCCACCTATGAGTGAGAACATGCGGTGTTTGGTTTTCTGTTCTTGTGATAGTTTGCTAAGAATGATGGTTTCCAGCTGCATCCATGTCCCTACAAAGGACGCAAACTCATCCTTTTTGATGGCTGCATAGTATTCCATGGTGTATATGTGCCACATTTTCTTAATCCAATCTGTCACTGATGGACATTTGGGTTGATTCCAAGTCTTTGCTATTGTGAATAGTGCTGCAATAAACATACGTGTGCATGTGTCTTTATAGCAGCATAATTTATAATCCTTTGAGTATATACCCAGTAATGGGATGGCTGGGTCATATGGTACATCTAGTTCTAGATCCTTGAGGAATCGCCATACTGTTTTCCATAATGGTTGAACTAGTTTACAATCCCACCAACAGTGTAAAAGTGTTCCTATTTCTCCACATCCTCTCCAGCACCTGTTGTTTCCTGACTTTTTAATGATCGCCATTCTAACAGGTGTGAGATGGTATCTCATTGTGGTTTTGATTTGCATTTCTCTGATGGCCAGTGATGATGAGCATTTTTTCATGTGTCTGTTGGCTGTATGAATGTCTTCTTTTGAGAAATGTCTGTTCATATCCTTTGCCCACTTTTGGATGGGGTTGTTTGTTTTTTTCTTGTAAATTTGTTTGAGTTCTTTGTAGGTTCTGGATATTAGCCCTTTGTCAGATGAGTAGATTGCAAAAATTTTCTCCCATTCTGTAGGTTGCCTGTTCACTCTGATGGTAGTTTCTTTTGCTGTGCAGAAGCTCTTTAGTTTAATGAGATCCCATTTGTCAATTTTGGCTTTTGCTGCCGTTGCTTTTGGTGTTTTAGACATGAAGTCTTTGCCCATGCCTATGTCCTGAATGGTACTATCTAGGTTTTCCTCTAGGATTTTCATGGTATTAGGTCTAACATTTAAGTCTCTAATCCATCTTGAATTAATTTTCGTACAAGGAGTAAGGAAAGGATCCAGTTTCAGCTTTCTACTTATGGCTAGCCAATTTTCCCAGCACCATTTATTAAATAGGGAATCCTTTCCCCATTTCTTGTTTCTCTCAGGTTTGTCAAAGATCAGATGGCTGTAGATGTGTGGTATTATTTCTGAGGACTCTGTTCTGTTCCATTGGTCTATATCTCTGTTTTGGTACCAGTACCATGCTGTTTTGGTTACTGTAGCCTTGTAGTATAGTTTGAAGTCAGGTAGCGTGATGCCTCCAGCTTTGTTCTTTTGACTTAGGATTGTCTTGGAGATGCGGGCTCTTTTTTGGTTCCATATGAACTTTAAAGCAGTTTTTTCCAGTTCTGTGAAGAAACTCATTGGTAGCTTGATGGGGATGGCATTGAATCTATAAATTACCTTGGGCAGTATGGCCATTTTCACGATATTGATTCTTCCTATCCATGAGCATGGTATGTTCTTCCATTTGTTTGTGTCCTCTTTTATTTCACTGAGCAGCGGTTTGTAGTTCTCCTTGAAGAGGTCCTTTACATCCCTTGTAAGTTGGATTCCTAGGTATTTTATTCTCTTTGAAGCAATTGTGAATGGAAGTTCATTCCTGATTTGGCTTTCTGTTTGTCTGTTACTGGTGTATAAGAATGCTTGTGATTTTTGCACATTAATTTTGTATCCTGAGACTTTGCTGAAGTTGCTTATCAGCTTAAGGAGATTTTGGGCTGAGACAATGGGGTTTTCTAAATATACAATCATGTCATCTGCAAACAGGGACAGTTTGACTTCTTCTTTTCCTAACTGAATACCCTTGATTTCTTTCTCTTGCCTGATTGCCCTAGCCAGAACTTCCAACACTATGTTGAATAGGAGTGGTGAGAGAGGGCATCCCTGTCTTGTGCCAGTTTTCAAAGGGAATTTTTCCAGTTTTAAGGCAAAGCATTTTTAAAGTGTGTCTTATCGTTTCAGTTCTGCTAAAAATAGTTTCACATGGATAGATTTCCCAAAAATTCATGCTCTACTTATTTAATATTGAAATAATTTGGAAAAACTCCTCCTGAAATTAACCTTTGATCAAATTATAACCCTCAAATGACAAAAACGTATAAAATTGGGGAAGATAAATTTAGTCTGAAATTACTGAAAGTGTTCATTAAGCCTTAATATATGCTGTCAGCTTTAAACTAAATAATAGATGAGATTTTAACATAATCAGAAGAAAACTGCTGCTACCTGCTTCTGCTACTGTCACAATGAAATTGACAAGATAATTTTGAAAATAAGACCTTCTCCAAGTCACTTCATGGATCTGACAAGCACATGGTATTTAAAATTATATCTAGTCATACAGAAAATGATTTATTCACAAGGATATAAGATAGTTGAGTGGAAGATCAAATATATTCTCCTCTAGAGAATGTAGAGTTACTTGCTTTAACAAACAAACGGAAACACTTCATCTGATAGCAATTCTTTGCTTCCAGAAAAGATCCTATTTTCCATACTTTGTGTAATGGTCTTCAGATAATCTTTCTGCACTTAGATAAACATCAACTAGTCAATAAAGATACAGCCTGTATATGTTACATTAAGTTACACTGTTCATTTAATTCTGTAACCTTTTCCTTCTATTATTAATATGTGTAGTTCTCATGACTAGCAATAAGAAGCATTTGACTAGGTCACTCACTGTAGGGAGAGTATAAAACAACAAAGATAAATGTAACATGCCTATAATCTTCATGGATATCTTTTTGGATAAAGATACAATTTAAGCACAAAAACATTCTTACTTTAATTTCCAAATTGGTAAAATATAAATTATCTAATAATTCATATTTTTCCAGGTGAATATAACTCATAAAAATAGTGACATGATGGTACTTAATATATATAAATTTGGAGTTGATGAAGAGGTCTTATGAACAAAATGTTGCATACTTATACATAATATGTGTTAGTTGACTTTTTAAATTGCTCATTAGTTATTATTCTGTTCATCAAAATGTATTTCTTAATTTTACTGCATGCCCAGATGGTCGATGGTAGTGGCAAATACTAAAGATGATTATATCTCAAACCAGTATCTCTAGTTTTTCAAATAGTACTTAAGCAAAAGTGTGTTCCACATCTTATGTGACAAGATTTGATTTACTTGTTAATATTGCCTTATACAGACACAAAAGTATGCTGTTTGTTTGTTGCTGTTTTGTTTTGTTTTGTTTTGAGACAGAGTCTCGCTCTGTGGCCCAGCCTGGAGTGAGTGGCGCGATCTCGGCTCACTGCAAGCTCCGCCTCCCGGGTTCCCGCCATTCTCCTGCCTCAGCCTCCCGAGTAGCTGGGACTACAGGAGTGTGCCACCATGCCCGGTTAGTTTTTAGTATTTTTAGTGGAGACAGGGTTTCACCGTGTTAACCAGGATGGTCTCGATTTGCTGATCTTGTGATCCACCCACCTCGTCCTCCCAAAGTGCTGAGATTACGGCCTGAGCCACTGTGCTTGGCCAAAAGTATGTCTTAAAGCCAATTGACTATATATTGATATCAGAGTACAGAGAATATTACTGTAAGACATCTAATCAACCAAACTAAATTTATCTATTTTAGGATTAAAAAGTATTTTCTACATGAAAACACTGAATATATTGTATATTTCCTTTAACTACAGAGCTTTAAAATGATATGTGATGTAATATATGATGAAACTAATTGTATCTGCATATAAACTCTGCATTTAAACAGAGAGAAAAATCACTTTTATTATTCTTTCATCTGCCTAAAATGGGGCAAGAAATAGACACAGCAGGGAGAGACTCATGGACTCACCTTAAAGTTAAGTACAATAGACAGGTCACATTTTTGAAATGTCAACTTTGATGTGTCTTTACTTCTATATTACAAATCATGTCATATTCAGGAAGTTTAAACGTTGAAGGATCTATTGAGTCCTGTCCCTGATCTTCAAGAAACCTGAATTTCCAAAGAGACTGATGGAATTTCTTTTCTTTTCGTACTTTTCATTAAATGTCTCTAAGTAAAGAGTTAAAGATGGTGGCAGGGAAAAGAAAGTTTTAGATTGATCTGAAGTGATCACATTTGGATCACAAGAGAAGAGGAAATATCAGTTTTAAAAATAAATATATAATCATATTACAAGCCCATCTATATTTTATACACATGTGGAAAGAAAAAAATTTTGCACGTCATAGTCATTTATAAATATCTAAAAAGCTTAAGTAACTAGGTCTTATTATTCACCAAAATTATTTTCAGAGCTTCAAATCTAAAATATGTTCACCATTAGGAGAAAGTGAACTCTTATGCTTCATTGCTCATACTGCATCAGGGAGAGAATTACATATTGATCACTAAAAAAACAGAAAAGCAATATATGATCTTTCGAAGTTAAGAGTAAGATTTAAATTTGTATCCGATATCATACCCCAATAACCTTGCATCTATTATAGTTAAAATTTCGAGCGAACAGTAGGCATAAAATGTATTGCAATTGTGAAACTTGCTATGTCTTTTGTCAGAATTGTAAATACACGACCTCTAGTAGCCTAGAGGTTTTAGAGAAAAACAGAAAATGAGTGAAACAATATTGAACTTTTGCTTTTTAAAACCTACTAATGAGATAACCAGTAAAATTATTTTCCACATCATTTTTAAAGCAAATTTTTTTACGTATCTCAGTCAAAGAACATATCTATGCATTCAGTCATCAGGGTTGAAGATTGAAATGTAAAGATATTTTTTCACTCATACATACACATTTATTAATATACATATTGAATATATATAAATAGTTATAATCCCTTTTATTTAAAAATATAGGATGCTAAGATAATATGAATTTGCTGAGGCTGAAAGCAATGAAACTCTGAGTTTATTCTCAACAGACTCTGAGTAAGTAGGCAATTCTTGATCAAGAATCACCAAAATACTTAAATGCATTCCTTGAAAGGCACAGATTTTTCCAAAACAATCAAACCTGCTCAAGCCCTATAAAGTTACAATTCCTCTCGGTTTGCAATGAGAACATATGAGAAGAGCCACTTAGAGAGAATGTGTCATTCAAAATCAGTTAGAACAATGGGGAAATGTTTTAGCATTTCACAACCACTAGAACTTTCTTTACATTCACAAGGCCTATAAAATGAGGGTAACTCTGGAGACCTCAGCAAAGTCAAAAAGTAGTGGAACAAAAAGTCTCTCACATCCAGTTCTGCTGCAAATAAATCAGCATTTGAAAATATAAAATCATTAGAGTTAAACTTGCTATGTATAAGAATCTAAGCAGTGTGTATGAATTAAATAATTTAATGTTCCAAACAGCCCTACGATGGGGGTACTATAGTGTATTACAGTTTCCCTTCACAGATGAGGAAACTAAGGCATGAAAAGTGGTTTTCCAGGTCACAGGAGAGAATCCAAACAATGCCTCCAAACAGAAATATCTGTTGAACTACATCTACTAGGTTAACACTGAGACATTTTTTCAGTAATGTAGTCTATTACTTTCAAAATACAAAGTAGTTATGCAATATGATGTTAATGGGAGTGTGCAATATGTACCAAAGAGAGTAAAGCTCAGTGTTAATGCTTTTTGAATCCTTTATTTTTCTATAATTGTAAATAGTATTTTAGGCTAGGGTAACTGGGAATTTTTAAATATAAAAGTTCACTAATGGAATCTTTTTGATATAGTGTTATTTGAAGGTACTGAGATATAATGCTAGTGTTTTTGTATCTTTGGAGTCCAAGTGTTGGAATGATTTAGATTAATGCTAACCCAGATTAATGTTTGGAGAGTGATGAGTTACTCTGTTGAAGTCAGCATGCAATAATGGCTAACACAAATTACCAATAAAGGCCACCATGGAATGAGTCAAGCTTCATAGATGGTGTCCAACCAACTAAACTTTCAATAACATTTGTAGGTGACTTTGGCTACTTTTTCATCATGTGCCTCAAGAAATACTGCTTAATGGAATTGTCATAGTCTTGGTGTGGAGTTAGAAATGTGGTTTTGTTAGATCACTACAGTTGTTCTATTCCTGGGGGATAAAGTCATTAGAGGTAAATTCACATGAGGCTAATTCATAGGCTGAAGTAACAATGTTTCAAATTATATTGGCGGGGGGATATTCTGGGGCTTGACAACTGGAGCAAGTCATTGGCAAGGACATACCCTCCTGGGTAGGTAGGTTCTCGGAGGAGACAAAATCATAGATTAGATGTTTCTCTTGAGAGAACAGAATTAGAACAAAGGGAGTTAAATGGTCTTAAGGGATCACTTTGTCAGACAGTGGTAACCTGATTAATTGCCCTCCTCTCCTGTTAAGGTTTCTATCTAATAATTGGGCCAAAGTACTGTGGAATCAGAGCACTTTTCTATAGCTCAGTTCTACAGAAACAGCGGAAAGTCTGGACCCCTGATAGCCATTACCCTTTTATTAGAAACCATAATGTTCAACTTTGCTATATATTTATTATATTTATCTGAGTCTAAGTTTTCAGGACATAGATGTTGGCATTAATTAGATAGCAATAGATGACAGGACAACAGACATTTAATAGTTTTTCTTTCTTTCTTTCAAAGGAGAGAATTGGCTGTGCAAAATTTGTGATCTGGCAAGATTCTTTTCTGGTATCAAATAGAATGGATTAGAATAGGTTAGGAGTTAAAAATGAAATGTTATCATAAAGCCCAGCTGAAAGGCGGTAAGAACTTGAATTTGGGTTGCTGTGACAATTACAGATGAAAATAAAGGGAGAGCTGCAAGAAATATTATCAAACCAGAAAGGTGAAACCTTTTCCTCCCGAGTTATAACCTGCATATTCAGAAACATGATATATATGATTTCTAGCTTACAATTTTTCCTAAATAAACTAAAATATCCATAATGATTTTACTAAAAAATATCAATAAAAGCATATAATAAATTGTAGGAAAGAAACTAACACTGTAACAAAAAAATTTCAAATTATTTCAAATATATTCAAAGTAGTCCTCAGTACCTCTTCCCCTAATATGATATCTGCTTGTCTTCAGCTAAACTTGCTGACTTGTGTCTGAAATCTCATAGAGATTATCCAGCAGAGTATAATATTACACATTGTTGAGATGGCTGGGGGAGGCAGCAAGCCTTTTTATGTGTTAAATTTCTGTGCTTAAAATCTTCTTCAAAGTGTGTACATCTCATGCCAAAACATGAGTGAATGCTGCTTTGATTAAAGTAAAAAATGAATGGAGGCAGAACGTATATAGTAAATCTCTGTACCTTCCACTGAATTTTGCTGTGAATCAAAAACTTCTCTGAAATATGAAGTTTGATAATTAAAATAATAGAATAAAAACTGAAAATGAACTCACAGGAAAAAAGAATAGAATATTTTTCCCTCTTCGTTCTTTCCCAGACTTTACTTTTTCCCAATTAGCAAGGACAGAGCTAATATTCATTGCAACGAGGAACAATTTCATCTCTTCTGCTTTAGTACTTTTCTCTAGAGAAGAGCTTCCATGGGGCAAATACCTTAAAAGCAATTGTCCGCTATACACTTTCCTCACCTACCCTTCAAGGGAATGGGAATGGTGGTGGGCTGGTGAATACAGACATACACACACATATACATACACACATACACACACACATCTCCCACCCACCCACACACGAAAATAATTCCAAACATAGCAGTTAATATTTATACTAAATTTACCCAATTTCCTATGTACTATGAACAAGATACTATTTGCCTTGAAACAATCGCAATGGTAAAACAAAACATAAAATATCACAATGGAAATTTAAAGGCATCTCACAAAACCAATAATTAGAGGGTTTGCCTATATCCTTCATACCTCCTTCAAAAACGTAAGGTTTCCCTGCATTCTAAAACTTCAGTTACATTTTGAAATGCAAGGCGGCTTAAAAATAGCTTTTGGAGGTCTTTTAATTATAGATCAATAAGTGTGTCTGAGTACAAAATCAATTATTAATTTATGTAAGCTGAAAATTGGTATTTTTTATAAAGTTGGATTCTGTCTCTGTCTTCAGAGTGGTTCATGCTTCTAGGTAACGAATTAAATAGATAACACAATTTTTTTCTGAACCTCCCATGTTTCATCATATTCAGAAATAGTCCCTACTTAGAAAGAACCTGAGTTAGTTGAAAAATTCTGAACTGATTAACATAAAGTTCAGTATGAACATTAAATTAAAAACATACAAACCTTAACTTCTCAGACAGTAAATCTACAAGTTGGTTTTCTACAGTTTAAGTTATCAAGATACGATGGAGAGTAGCTGAGGTAGAAGAGATGAAAACATTTTTTACAGTATCTAAGGATTCTTCAGGTAAAGCCTAAAAATGATTTATCTTTTGATTAAGAAATCTCTTTAAAATATGTTAATCTGTTTTTTCTCTAGCAGATACAAAATAGAAATAAAGAGATGAAACAATGCAGTAACAAAGGGCCATGTTCGGTGGACATAAAAACAAGCATCAAAGAATGGAAAAATACAAGTGCATCTTAATTCACACTGTGCATGAATGGCATCCACAATCAAAAACACATGCAGAGTTCAAACAAACTTGCTTTTTAGTCTCGCTTCAAAAGGCAAGCCATGAATGACAATACAATATGAATAAACTGAAAATGAATCAGCAATAACATAAATGATACACAATTAACTATTTGCAATTATAACATAGTAAGAGAAGGAAATCATAAATCAAAAGTAGTGCAGTTACGTTGAATCAAATAGTCTTAAATATAGTTTATTTCAGCATCAGGTTAGGGTCACACTAAATTGATATAAATAAGAATGTAACTTTTTTCTTTTTAAGCATCCCTGCTACATACCATTTATCAGTAGCTGTTTGACAGAGAGTAGTCCCCTTTCTTTCCCTTCTCACTACCAGCAGAGCCTATCACCCAGGATAGAGGCTAGAAATTCCACACAGTCCGATTTCTAGTCTCTTATTCTGGTAGAGCCTGGCCAAGATACCCACACCTGGGGAAAGTGTGTTGAGTACCTCTAAGGACATTTTGCTTCCTGTCAAAAGGAGAGAGAAACGTGAAGAAAATATTTTCCCTTTTTTGATTTTGGATAATGTTCTGAGCGGACAAGATACCCGGAGCTTCTGCAGACATCTTGCCCCTGTAAGAGAAAGATGCAGAGAATCTCAGAGAACATGGGCCCCTGAGCTAACAAGAAATATTATTGTTTAAATGACTTTCACTTGGGTATTCTTGTACCTGAAAACAACTGAAAGCCAGTTTACCTTTTAAGAAATTCAACCCTATCCTAAATTATTTGATCTGCAATAACACTATATATAATCAAGCTCAATTTTCTATAAGTAAAACAATATGATTTTCTTTAAATTGTTTGAAGTATTGCAAAAAGAATTTCCATTTGAATACTGAAGAGATTCAACACAAAAGCAATGTACAGTCATGCGATATGATTCACCTTTTAGAGATTGCCTTCCTTTTAATACTATGTTCCTTTCCACTGTGATTTTAAAATGTATTTTTGTTTGTTATATTCCCGAAGTGAAAGTTTCTTTGATTTTTTTTTGTCTTTTTGGATTCTGATAATAAAACAAGAAAGAAGGTGAGTGTTGCCCTGGTTAAAGAGGAAGAGAGTAGAATCTCAGAGCTTGTCTCCCACTTGGCCCCCAGTCCTCTTTTCTTCAATAGCTCCTCTATTACTATGGGAAACATACTTTTGAAACCACTCCTCTCATCCTGGAGTTGAAGCAGAAAGGCAATGAGAGGAGAAATCAAATTGATCTTTACCTACCTATTCTGGAAAAAGAACGGCAAGATGCAGTTCAATATGACCTTTTCTAATTCTCTACTTTTCAACTCAGGTAGTATATAGATAACCACAGGAGATCAATACGTATTTCTTGAACGAATGAATAAAACTTTTAGACCACTGTGTTGCAGACTGAGTCAAGGCTTATTGTTGTTTTTACACCAGAACTTTCCATTATTCAAAGATACCCTCCCCGCAGGCAGAGGAGTGGGATAACATAAAATAATAAATGCGTAAGTTTATAACATCCCTGTTATGTGTAGGGCAGGGTGTAAGGCATTTCCTGGGAACAATGAATATATAACATGCAATCCCTGCCAAAGAGTAACGTTATATAGCAGGAGAGACAGAATAACAAATGCATGGCCACAAATACAAAGCAGAAAATCTGTGCCACAAGAGAGGTATAAAGAATTTTAGAAGTTCAAAAGAACAAGTGTTTGCTTCCTGAAAGGAAAATCATAAACAAAGGAATAGTTGATGCAGACCATGAAACAGAGCTTGAATTGTGGAAAGAAAAAGTGAAAGAGTTTTAGGTAAAGAGATGATAAAGTATTCCTGAGTAACTTAAATTAGCCCAGATTTTTGGTTTGTTTGTTTAACAAAAAAACCTAATCATAACTGAGAAAAGTAAGAGTAGAAAGTGCTTTGAGATTATATTTGGGGGATCTTTGAATGCCAAAGTGAACTGTGTTACATCTGAACACCTAAAAAAAAGTGTCCAAAATCAATTAAAAATACCTAGACTTTCTGAAACATTTATCCATAAAATAAAAACGAATTTAAAAGTCATCCTTTGCCTTTATTATAATCTTTAATAGGATAGTGCCAATTATTACAAATAAATGCTAAGTTTGTATTACACTTCAACTTATAATATTTATAACTTAATCCTCAATTGTCTTATTCACCTATGTCCTAAAAATAAGATAGTGGTTGATTTGATAATATATTTACTTTTAATTTTCAGTAAAAATCATAATCACTAGATGCCCTTTTTGTGTAGGCTGAGATGAGATGATGATAGCATAGAGAAAGCAGGGTAGAAAAGGTAATACATGCTACTAACATTTTAACTCTTTTTCATATGAACACTCAAGTGTTAAAATATAAGAAATTCATAATAAATCCTTTTTAAATTTTATTTCCTTGAGACAGGGTCTTGCTGTGCCACCCAGCCTGGAGTACAGTGGTGAAATTATGGCTCGCTGCAGCCTTGACCTCCTGGGCTCAAGTGACCTTCCTGCCTCAGGCTCCTGAGTTGCTGGGAGTACATGCATGCATCACCATGCCTGGCTAAATTGTGTATATTTTGTAGAGATGGCATTTTTGCCATGTTGCCCAGACTGGTACCAACCTCCTGGAGTCAAGTAATCCACCTGCCTCGGCCTCCCAAAGTGCTGGGATTATAGGCATGAGCCACTGCTCTTGGCCTTTCTTTCTTTCTTTTTTTCTTTCTTTTCTTCTTCTTTTAAAGAATCTGATAAACAGATTGGGGTGATTATAAATAATGCAAAAAAAATGCCTGATTATCAGCAGTGCAACTTAATTGTCAAGTATCTAGAAATAGCAATTTTTCAAAATTTTACAGGAACAAAATAGTTCCAATTTACCTCTTCATTGCATTATCAACTCTTTCTGAACTGCACACATCCATGTGTCATTAAACAGCCTGACAGTGAGTGCTGTTTATTGTAGAAAGATCTAAAAACAAGGGAGTATTTCGGAAAAAAAAAATAGTTGTTTTTACTTAATATCTAAGACTTTTGAATCCACATTTTCATACTACTTTGTATGCATCAACTTTGTCCTCTCACTGAAAAAAGTAGGTCTATAGACTTAAATATTCCTTGAGATTCATAGAGGGTGTCATCTGAAATTAACATTAGAAATCAAAATAACATTTATTTATATTTGAGTGACTAGTAAATAAGATCTTGTCAGAAAAGGTTCAAGAGAGGTAGATGATATGTTAAACTTTTGAAAAAGTATGCTATATAAAAATTTGAGATAGTTGAATATATAATATATAACAAATAATATTCATGAATATTTTGGAAACTTGCTCAAGACTGCACAGAATGCCATTCAATATTCCTTATCTAATTATTTACACATATCATGAATATTCTTTGTATGGCTATGTCTTCTCACATGTGAAACCTGATAGCCGAGTGTTACATAATACTGTCTACAGTATTGTGTGGTCCAGAAATCTAACTTTGTAGTGATTCACGTAGATACAGGGTCAGAGCTCAGACATTGTCTAGGAATGGCTGCCAAATAGACTATCAATCTCAAATATCAAGTGTCTCAACTTGGCTTCAGACTGTCTTGATAATGTATGGTTCAAAATGGTGTCTGCTGATAGCAGACAACACTGACTTTTTGTTATAAAAATGCTTCGAATCAAAGTCAGTCAATATCTGCAGAGGTGTGCTTCCGATGCACCGACAGGCAAATCCAAAACTGTCCTTTAAAGGCAACTTCTGACCTCCGTATAGATCAAAAGGTAGACTCAGACTCAAAGTTCTTCACCATCAGACATGGAAAGAAGGTCATTTGATGTCATTTGTTATTTTTATGTATAGAAGTAATTGCTTTCTATTTCATATATTTCATGTTATTTTGGGTAATTTATCTACTCTTTGTCATCATGAGGCAGAATATCTCTGGAGACTGACCACTATGTCTTTTAAATACATACACACACAAACACACTCATACACATTTTTTTGTGCCCACGCCGAAGCCAATCACGTAACTGTTTGAGGCCTGTGGGCTTTGTGTTTCTGCTGGCTTTTGTCCAGCACTTAAAAGAGGAGTCAGTCATTAATAAAATTGTCCTTCTGCTGAGAAGGCCCTTTGTGAAGGCTTCAGTTGCAACTACAGGATCCTGTGATATTAAGTAAGAATTACAATGGACATACTAAAAAAGAGCATCCATATGCCACAGACAGTATGAATTGTGTTAAATTAGTTTCTGTTGGAAGTCTTTCTTTGCATATTTTCGCCATGCTATCAAGTCCATCCAGTCCTTAGGCTTATGTTCTTTAAACTGAGACATTTTTCTACTTATCAACTTACAGGTTCTTTACTGGAAAAACTGTGACAGCACTTTCTTTGAAGACATCAGTAGGGTGGATGCAACAGAATATTGTTTGATCACAATATAAAACCTGTTTTTGTCACTTAATTACTCATGCTACGAAAGATGAAGGTAATAAATGTGACAAAATAATAATTAGTGCAATTAGTGACATATATTGAGTTACTTAGCAATGTTTCCTTAAATATCCTTTACTCATGAATTCAAAGAGATTTTTAAACTTTTGCAGTTATGCTTTATTGTGGCTTTGATTTTTAAGCTTTTTCTTTTGTGAGCTAAACTAATTTAATGAGGTAGATTATCCTCATGAACAAATTCCTTTTTGGGAAGCATACAGTGGAATTTCATTAACTAATTTACAATATTATCAAAGTTACAGACATTTGTAGGATACGGGCTGACCACAGCACAGCTAGTATATCCACAAAGTTGTTTCAACTATGAATCCTTATCACACATAAGATTTATATCTGTAATGACTTACAACAACGAAGGCAACCATCAAAAAGTATGGCAGCATTGACTCAATGAAGCCATTCATGAGAATTTCAACCACAGCATGAAATTGTCATTTATGGCACATATCAGAATTTGTGATTCTATGTTTTATGTGTTAATGTTTGCTTACTGATTTATATCACCCTCTCAACTTTAAGCTCCCTAAAGGCAACAACAATAGTTGCATGTAATGCTTTAGCACTTCAGTGGGTTCATAGTGGGTGCTTGACAAATATTTGTTGAGTTAATGGGTTTGTATCATTGGATTAGCTTTTTTATGTCTGAATATGCATTCAGTTTGTGGACAAAAAAAAATTGGTGGTGTCATTTTGACATAATGGGTAATGGGATCCCCAAATTTTTAATAACAGTGATATTTTTGGTACTATATCTGTTTTTTTATGTCAAGGATTAGGTTCTTTTAAAGATGTTCTTTTATGTCTTCAGGCCTAGGAGTGGTAATAACTATTTTTGTTAGTCCCTTGACCACAGCCTCTCAACAGATCCATTTTTTTCCTCAGTGATACTCTTTGAGTTTGTGGTCTGCTTGCTTGGTGGGATTCTGGCTACTAGAAGGATTAATTATATTGCTTGTATTTTTTTTAAATTTTTTATTTTTGTGACGAAGTCTCACTCTGTTGCCCAGGCTAGAGTGTAGTGGTGTGATCTCAGCTCACTGCAACCTCTGCCTCCTGGGTTCAAGCGATTCTCCTGCCTCAGCCTCCGGAGTAGCTGGGATTACAGGCGCCGCCACCACACCTGGCTAATTTTTGTATTTTTAGTAGAGACTGGGTTTCACCATGTTGACCAGGCTGGTCTCGAACTCCTGACCTCAGGAGATCTGCCCTCCTCGGCCTCGCAAAATGCTGGGATTACAGGCATGAGCCTCCGCATCCAGCCTTTGTATTTTTTAAAATAAAGACAGCGGGTTTAGTTTTAATTTGGATAATTACTTCAATCTATTTTTCTTGGTTTCTTTTTCCCCAAATGTTTAATATTGCTTAATACATGTGGTAATTTTTACCATGTGAAATATTGCCGTTTCTAGTTTTAATTTTTATGACTGTTACTACATACAATGTTGTAGTGAAATGAGTAAAATACTAATCATCCGGATTTTCAGACTGCCCCATCAATGCAAAAACGGTCACTATTAGTTTTTATATATTCCAAAATTAGTTGATCATTTGAAATCTGTTTAATATAGTTTAAGTCTAATTATTTCATACAATTCCTTTAACTTTTTACCTTGCACATTAAACAGGATTTTTAGGTAAGTGATGATATAAAATGCAATAAAACATTCTCCATTATTTTTGAATCCACATACAATCATTTTCCATTCTGTCATTATTATTTAAACTAAGTTGTCACACAAAAAACTTTGGGATGAAAATATTCTGGACTGTATTACTCCAGAAATCCAGAAAATTGACAATAAATATAATCAATATGATAATGATATAAAATGGTAATAGGTACTATGGGAAAAATATATGTTTATGAGAGCTTCATAAAATATGTGAACTGAAGAGGGTCTCTTGTCAATTAAGAGTATGATAAACATTAATAATCATGCTAATTTCAAAAGTTCTATTAATACACCAGAAGAAAACACAAAAATAATATGAATATATGGAAACAAATGTTAAAGGAATTTAAAGAAGTGTAAATTTTTTAAAAGAAATATCCACTTTATTATACTATGCATTTATTTTTTCACTACATATGTACTTATTTGAAATTATAAGTATATATGAAATACACACAAAAAACACAAACAAAAAAACAAAATGGAATGAAATAGTTTGTCTTTAAACTTAACTACCTACTTATGTATGCTAGTAAAGTTATTTCAGGTAAAGAAATAAAGGCCAACTGTGTAGTTTTTATAATACTGGCATTTTTGTAATCTTTGAACTACTAGTACACTTTAGGAAGTTATTTTGACTCAGGTTTAGTTTCCAAATGACTCTTTTAACACAGATTTAAGCCTGGGTGTGTATGTGTTTCTGCGATTGTGTCTGTGTGTTTGTAAGTCTGCATGCCTTTGCATGTGTCTATACGAGCTGGGAGTCTCCCTTTACATAAACTCATAGGTAAGGACCTTGCTGTCATAGTTTCTAGGCAACTTTGTTGGCAAACACTTTATTACACTTCCAAAATGGTTATTGTTTAAAGAAGAGAACACTGTGCAGTGAATCACATCTGCTACCACAAGACAACTTCCAAAATTGGAACTGCCCTTGACAGTTCATCTGAGAATTATCTCTTAGGACGAGCCAGGAGATAATTTCTATGGAGTCCAAATGAAAGAGAATTTGTAAAAAGCTCTTTCAAAGAAAAAAGACTGATGGTTTGGAACAACTGTTTGTCTCTGTTTTTTTTTTTTTTTCTTTTAATTGCCTTATACAACAGCGTGTGTTAAATATATTGGAAAACATGCAATAAATTAATAGAGATATTATAAAAACAAAAACAAAACACAGAACCAGTATTCTAGTAATTATATAGATTTTGAGGATATCATAAAGTATTCCTTTATGCAGACTATTCCTTCTCTACTTTCTCTTTAAATCTCCATTGTTGCTATTGTTGTATTAGTGTTATTCTCTTAAGGCAAAGATGAAAGATCAAAAGCATTTGGCAAGGCAATGAAAGTTTTGGTACCAATCCTCATTCTACCATTTCCCCATGGTATGACAATTTGGGCAAAGAATCCAAACTGCCTCAAGAGTTTGGATTTGTAACCTATAAAATGGGCTTTAAGAAATTTTCCCAACAACACAGTAATATTCTGAGAACCCAACAAAATAATGACCTGTGGGAGCAGTTTCAATCTGTCACATGCTAGAAAAGACAATATATTATTTGAGCGACAGAAGCACCTGAGAAACCTGACAGAATGTAAATGATTTCAGGCTGGAACGTGAGGAAGCATTGCTCTCTAATCTAAAGCCAAAGTCATATAGACTTTCCCGAGAGTGAACTAGTGAAGCATTTAGCTTAGAAATTGAGTGCTTTGGACTGCACATAAGTATTTTAAAACTCTTCTAAATAAATGCTTCCATCGCAGGATGGATCCCTGGTAAAATGACACTTCACATTAATAGCTAAAATTACTGACCACTGTTAATGTGCTCCTAAATACCAAATGGATTTTAAAAAATCTTGGAATAACACTGTTAGGTAATCATTTAAATAAAGTGTCATTTTAACGGCATCTGCCTTTATGCACAGAATAGCAAACACCAAACAGGTAATTCATTCACTGACTAACTAATAAATTACTAAGCGCCTATGGTGTGAATGTCTATGGGTTAGACATTCTGAGGGTTTTAAAGAGGAATAAGACAACGAGTTGATGAACCTGAGGAAGTATATGATGGGTATGCAATCCCAGTACCGTCAGGGAAAAAGTGAGGTGTGCTAGGGAACGTATAAAACAAAACAGCTGTGGGTGTTCAGCCGCAGTACTGTTACTTCCGGGGAGGGTCAACATGGAATGTTCTCTGAAGCAGTTGTCAAAATAGAAACTATGAATGGTTATTAAAAGGTCATTGAAATATATTCCTTTTCGTAAAATAATTATTATTAACGTGATAAGTAATCTCAGTATTATATAATTTAGCTTTTGTCCACTGAATTTCCCTATACGCTGCCAAATTGAAAACAATTCTTAAAACATAGATTCATTCCCATTCTTTTTGAAAGAGACTGCCTGGTCTTTTATCCCATATTTAAGGTTTATTTTGTTTTGAATACCTCATATTAAATATAAGTGAAATATTAATAAACAGATTACAGTCGGTTTTTCTCTAGATGTGAATAAAAATATAAACATTTACTTTTTAAAAATTAGAGTCATGAGCTTCAACTTTATTTTGATTATCTACCTGTTTGTCAGTCAGGATTTATAGGCAAAGAAAACATGATGAAAAGATGCAAAAACATCAAAATTGTATTAAATGAGTCTAGCTGTTTATATCGTATCTCATTTAATATTCAAAACTGTTCCAGTTTGATATGTTTAACCAATAATTAACAAGATTAAGAAATTTGACTTAGTAGTCTAGGCTCAATTCAAAATTAGATCTGTTTAAATTTGAAGTTCATACTCTTTTTACTTTATTTCATGTTTTTCTGGTGAGACAAATTTCAATAAACTAATTTATAATTGGTCAGTATCTAAAGAAAAATTTAAGTTATCAAGTTTTGATAAAGGTCATTTGTTTATAAAACCTGATTTTCTTATATAAAGATGTCAATGAATCTTTAGTCAGAAGTTCTCTACTACTTTTCTGAAAATCACAAGATTTCACAGCAGTGAAACATAAAAATTTATGAAAATATACTTTTTTCATTTTAAAATATATGAAAATTTTATGAAAATATAATTTATAAAAATGAAGCATTCATTATATATTTTACTTACTATTGCATTTATTATATTGATTATATTTATATTTTATTTATTTATTATTTATCCTGCACTTTCAAAGTTCTAATTTAGTAAATATCCTGAATGGTAGACTTAAATTTATCGTTCAACACCATTTTCTGTAATTGAGATTGAAATTCATGTATGTGCATTTATGTGTATATGTACGTATTTATATGCAATAACATAGTAGATGGAAATAAATAAATTAACTTTCCCCTAGGTTCCAGCAAGTAGATATGCTGATATATTATTTCAGTTATTTGTTGAAATATATTTATTAGATAAGTAAATTAGACTATAACATATGTGACAATTTAAAAAAAAAAATCACTCCAGATCTTTTACCGTGTTCCTAAAATAATGCTGTCCAAATATGCAAGGGTTCGCCTTTAGTTGGTAGTTTTTTCTTCACTGATTTGTTGTTTTGGTTTCATCAAAACAGCTCTTCCCATAGGAATCAGGAAACCAGCTCATTTATTTTGATAGGAACAACTCTGCAGTCTTGTTCTGTTTACCTATTTCCTAACCTTGCTCTGACATCCCAAGCCCTCTACCTGCCATCCACACAGCAAGTATTAATTTGAAAATTAATCCACTGGAACAAATTTGCATTGAAAGTGAGGCAGACTGATGTACTAGTAAGATCACTGGACTGGGATAAAAAAACGTATATTATCAACATCACTACTACCTCACTGAGAGACCATAGTCATTGGCTTTTATTCATTTTCTCATCTCTTTCTATTATCTGTGGAATGAAAAATCTAGATTATTTGATGTCTAACGTTTCCTTAACCCTGTAATATTCTTGTGAAATACGAGAGTTTTAAGATCTGATAGCCTGTTTTCCACATTTTCTTTCATGTAAACATGATATTTAAGTCAACGTTTTGATATAAAAAATCAATGTTGAGAGTAAGGAGCTTGCTGTAGTACTACTTTATATTCTAAGAAGGAAATAAAACTCAGAAAGAAAAAAAAAACCTTATATTTCAAGGAAAATACTACGTCTGAAAAAGACCTTGTGCAATCAAGTCTTGAGGTCATGCTTCCATTCTGTAGCTTAAAACTATTTAACACTCAAGAAAATCTCATTCAAATTAATTATTCCCCAAATGGTATAAATAATACCAAAGCGTCCTGAAACATTGATAATTCATGCAAATGCAATTTGACTTAATAAAAGGAATAATTTCCAAACTTTCAGGAGCTATTTCACTGGGAAAAGCTAGCCTTTTTATAACAAAATCTTCATCCAGACCCTTAGAGACCAATTTTATATTCCATGAAATTCTGTACTGCTTTAAATAAAAGGCCTTTTTTTTTTTTTTTTTTCTTAACAGCAATTTGTGACTCTGGTGAAAAATAAATAAATAAAATGAAACACTGAAGACTGAATTATCTCTTTATATACAAAAATTCCAGGAGAATATATAACGATGGTATAATGCAATTATAGAATTTTTATCATTATTATTATTATTATTATTTTTTTTCTTAGTCGGAGTCTCGCTCTGTTGCCCAGCCTGGAGTGAGTGGCTCAATCTCTGCTCACTGCAAGCTCCGCCCCCCGGGTTCCCGCCATTCTCCTGCCTCAGCCTCCCGAGTAGCTGGGACCACAGGTGCTGCCACCACGCCCGGCTAATTTTTTGTATTTTTAGTAGAGACGGGGTTTCACCGTGTTAGCCAGGATGGTCTCGATCTCTGACCTCGTGATCTGCCCGCCTCGGCCTCCCAAAGTGCTGGGATTACAAGCGTGAACCCCCGCGCCCGGCCTATTTTCTAGTTTTTTGTACAGTTAAACCGTCATCATCATCTTGTGTTTTTTTGTGTTTTGCTTATTGGCTTTTCTTTCATATGATATCCACCACATAGAAAGGCTCAGGATATCTGACACAATTTTTGCTTTGTCTTAGCTAAAATCAAATAAGAATCATTATGGCACTGTCAAAAACGTTGGCTAATACATAATTAGTTACTACATTTTAGCATTGGCCAGAATTTCATAGAGACGGAAAAAAGACAATGTATCCATCTCCTCTCTTTAAACACAAATATATAAAAGCCTTGAGACTTCTGAATCAGAAATGTTTTTGATTCAGTATAACAGTCTGTGATGTACGCCTGAATGTCATTTGCCTAGTCACAGCGCAGGGCCATGTAGGTAATAAAAATTCCGTGAGCATGTTTGCAAAATGTAAATGCTTAGGCAATTTTTTGTAGCCACAACATGTGATGTAGATAGAATGCAATCTTGAATAAACAAGATTAATGAAGTGAAGGGTAACCACTGCTTTATCATTCTTCATGTAGACTACAGAAAACATTGCGTGTATGTATAAGGGACAAAGCTTTATGATTCAGAGCAATGCCACCTTACTTTTAAACTAAATTATAAACAAATGAAATATTAAGCTTAACAGAAGGAAAATACTGAAAGGAATTTAAAATCAACTACTTTACTATAGAATTAACATTTCAGTAAGGCTATCAAAAACTATAATACCTAAAATGTAAATGACAATAACTGAATTATTTAGAATGTTCTCTCGCATGTCACATTCCATGTATCCACTGGAAGTCATCCAACAGTTTCTAGGATAATGCAGATTTCTGTTTTGTGGCACTTGTCCCCAGTATTTGACACTTTTCCTTTGAATTATAGAGGTACTCCTCTGGGGCCAATATGGCAATAAACACACACACAAACACACACACACAACAATTCAACCCAAAGCATATTTTCAAATTGTATTACCATATGCATTATAACTATAAAAAGGAAATACATATTTCAATATTTATTAAGCATATATGCATATAAGCAATATATATTAAGCTTAAGTCATTCAAATATTTAGCTGCCAGAGTAATGCATAAATATATGACTGAAGAGGCAATAAAAATCGTTCATGGCCAGGTGTGGTGGCTCATGCCTGTAATCCCAGCACACTGGGAGGTCAAGGTGAGAGGATCACCTGAGGTCAGGAGTTTGAGACCAGCCCAACATGGAGAAACCTCATCTCTACTAAAAATACAAAATTAGCTGGGCGTGGTGGCGCAGGCCTGTAATCCCACCTACTCGGGAGGCTGAGACAGGAGAATCGCTTGAACCTGGGAGGGGGAGGTTGCTGTAAGCCAAGATTGTGCCATTGTACTCCAGCCTGGACAACAAGAATGAAACTCCATCTCAAAAAAAAAAAAAAAAAAAAAAAACTTTCATAAAATATTATAATAATCTTTTTATCCTTATCTTCAAATGCTAATTCTTTTCCAAACAAGAAAAGCTGAAAAGCAGAGCAAATGTTTGACTTTCTGCCACAGTCAGTGATTAAATGGTGCTACAAGAAAGATTTTCTGAAATCAGAGGAACTCATCATTCAGAAAGATGCTATTGACCATGGTCTTGCTGTGACATAAATAATACACCAAAAGTACAACTAAGGGGCATTTTTATGTCTTCTTATAGACTTTGCTGAACATATAACTCTTCTGTAAGTTTTTGTTAAATTAATACCCAGATTCAGATTACACCTTTCTTTTGTATCAGTGAGTAATACAGTTCATTTCTCATTCATTCACTCACTGAATCTCTTCTGTGTTTAGACCCTGTAATAAAAACAGTGATAAGACAAAAAAAGGGAAGAAGCTAATATTCGTCTTTAATAAATTTACAGTCTACTAGAGAAAATAAGTATCCAAAATTATACCACAGGGTAAAATGAAAAAGATATTTACCTCTCAGGAGTGAATGACTATCTAGTGTGCATACACCTCACCTGAAATCATTAAGATCAGATAAATATTTGTACAATTATTTGTAGAAGCTTAATCTCTGGTCTGCAGTTTTCAGGATGCATATATTTGCAATACAGTCTAATAAAGTATAAATTTGTAGTACATTGCATTTGACAGTACAGTTTTATTTTGCTTCAAAAAAAGATTTATTCACTTTCATCTTGTTGGCTTTTTAAAATACTCAACTTGTAGTTACCTTTTCTAAAAAGGCAACCAGTTCTCTAACTGCACCCTGTTCATACTTCAGTCATAGCCCTTATCAAATAGCAGAGTAATCATCTCTTTATTTCTGTCCCTCCCACTGTTAATTCCTTGAGATGGAAGTTTCTTTTATGTTTTCTTCTTATTTCCAAAATTCGGAATGTATTTTAGGCATTTAATAAATGCTTTTTGATGGGATAAATGCATAGATAAATAATGCAAGTTCCTGAAGGCACAAAATCATATTTCTTATTGTTTTTTGAAAAATATTAATCAAATAAAATTCAAGCTAAGATTTATAAATGTACATATTATATTATATTTTTATACAACAATATGTTTTATCTACTTAATCTCATTACAGATAATGTATTTAGAACTCATTTCAAAAACTACATTTTAGGAACTTTGTTGGATTACATTTCACATCCATGGCACAATTTATACAACTTAAATACAAATTCATGACTATGTACTGCATATAGTATTTTATTAGTAAGTTAAAATATTTTTATGCCGCCCTTAATGGTGAATCAGCCTATTTTAAGGAAAAATTGCAAGCACTGGATGCAGGGTGTTTTACATTTGCATTTTAACTTTGTAGCATACTAGGTCTATTTCCTTAGGGAAGTCATTGAAATTCCCTAAGTTTCAGTTTACTCGTCAATAAAACGAAGACATCAAAAACTGCTCTTCTGCAGGGTTGTTGCTGGGACTACATAAACAGTATATGTACTCACTTAGTCATAGTTATGATCATGATAATGATGATATTGTTGATAGCTTGAGGTTAATAATACTGATAATAAACACACAGTCTTTATTATGCTCTAGACATTGTTCCAAAAATTTACATCTACTCACTTAGATTCAACAAGAATATGATAAGAATATTTTCTGCAACCCCCACCGAACAGAGACAGTGTATATTTTCTTCCTCAGTGCCTCATATTAATCAATTAATTAAACGAACAAAATTGTTCAAGGAATTGTTTTATAAGGGCTATATTGCTAGAGCTAGAATGACAAAAAGTCTGACATTCATGGAGTTTGTTTTCTAAAATTCAGAGTCATGTAATACAGAAAACAAGTCAAGCGTATGGTATGTAGTGACAGATGCTATAATAAAAATTGAGTAGGACAGGAGGGTAGGAACTGTGGGAATGGGGGTTGGGGACAGCAAAATTCAATGAGGTGGTCATGAAAGCTCTATTTGTAAAATGTTATTTGAAAGAGTTGAAGAAGTGGTCTATGGGGATATCTCAGAGAACTCCATTCCAAATGTGGAGAGAACAATAAGGTTGAAAAGCTTGGGGCGAGGGTGTGTGTGTGTGTGTGTGTGTGTGTGTGTGTGTGCGCGCGCGCGCATGCGTGTGTGTGTGTGTATGTATGTAGGAAAAGACAAGAAGTCAAAGTTACTGAACTGGAAGAGTAGTGGGAGGTGAGTTTGGACAACTTATATATCCAGTTTTAATATTCTTATTAGATTTTATTTTTATTTGATAGAAATGGAAAGCCTTTGAGAAGGTTTAAGCAAGGAAACAAGTTACTCTGCTATTCAATCACTCACTCTGGTTGCTGCATTGAGAATAGATTTAGGGTAGGCAAGCTCAAGAATAGAAGTCAAAACGTGGCTTTACAGTAATTCAGAGAAGACATGTTGGCAGCTTATCTCAGAGTACAAGTTCTGTAGGTGCTAAAATATAATCAGAAACAATATAATTTAAAGTAGAGCCAATGAGATTTCTTAATAGGTTAAAAGCAGAGTGTGAAAGAGAGAAGACTGGCCTTAGGCCTTGGAGCCAAGCAACTGGACAGCTGAAGTCAGCAACACTGAGATGGTAAATACTGTGGTAGGAATGAGATAGAGGAATGAAAAACAGATGAAATTTGGGGGGCTCATTAAATCTGAGATACCTATCTAACATCTATGAAGAGATGCTGAGTAGATGGCAACCGAAATACCTGAGCAAGAAATACAAGAAATACAAGTTTAAAGATGAACTTTAAACCTACGAGGCTGGCAGAGATCACCAAGTGATCACAAGGGAAAAAGAGATCCAGGGACAGACACAGGATGTTCCATAGTCATAAATCAGTGAGAAGGGAAGGAGCAAAAGACAGTTAAAGGGCAGCCAGGTACGTTGCAGTAAAGTCAAGGCATGGAGGTAGGTTGTTAATCAGCTGTGTAGAAAACTGCAAATCGGTCAAGTAATATGAGATATGAAAAACTAGAAACAGAAAAGTTGATTTAACAATGTAGAAGGCATTGGTGATCTTGACAAAAGCAAAATAGTGAAGCAGTGGGGATAAAAGCCTGAATGGAAAGACTTGGAGAAAGAAAGGAAAGAAAGCATTGAAAATATCTATTTCGAGTAGTTTGGCTGTTAATGGATGCAGAGAAATGGGATGGGGGCTGGAGAAAATAGTGAGGTTATACAATAGCTCTTCCAAAGATTATTGAATTGAAGTATTGGTTTGATGAGTATTGTCTCCTTAAAATTTATTCCAAGGCGTCAATTCAGCAAAGTATGTTTTCATGTAATTGATAGGTATAATACAGGAGGTATGTGACACATGTAATTTAAATGTGGTTAACAATTCATAATTTAATTAAAAGAAACAATATAAAATAATTCTGCAACACACAAATTCATACATACCCTATCTGAGGTATACAAGAGATCAATCTTGCTCTGAAATCAACCCATTTATTTTAATGTAACTTGTAAAACAATTAAGTGTATTGGTTTACTTTACAAGATACACAGTAATTATTATAAGCTTGACTAAAACAACGTAGGCAGTTACCATGTTTCATGATATAAATTTAAAACTTTTTATTATACCTGTATATGCATTCATACTATAAATTAAATATATCTGGAAATTAAGAAGAAATGCTCAGCCAATATTGTCACAAAATGGCATCTATATTTACCTAAATCCATGAGATTCCTGATATTATACCAATTTCTTTAATAATTTCTTTCTTACTCTTCCTATTTCTCATTGGAAGTTCTCTTCAAAATCATGCCGGTTGTCTTAGGTTTTTGACAATACTGTAAATACATTCTTATGTCACTTTTGTTATACTATATTTAACACTTAAAGGGCTGCAAAAACAAAAATAAATCTTCAATCAGTAAACTCTGAAATCTGGCCTGTGAGCTGATGGCAATATTCATATATATATATATATATATGTATGTATGTATATACACTCATATATAAGTGTATATGTTTTAAACAGAATGTGGACTTTTATTTTACATTTTTAATATCCTTAACCATGATTACTTCCCCCCTCTCATGTTGCTTTGAAGCAAAGGTGAATTATCTATTTTCCTTTGTAATAAATGTACATGTACTTGTTAATATACAAATCAAAGGCCTCAACATCTTTGCAGGAGTTTTGATTGTCTGTAGTCATTTGCTCCGCTATATTCAATCAAGTGATACAGAAGTATACATTTGTGTAAATTATTTTAAAGTTCATTGTGTGAAGGAGGATTCTGTCAGTATGTAAGAATAAGAACAGCTGGAGAAGAAAAACAAAAGGTATTCACAAGTCAGCAGCAAGGAAGGAACATCAACATTAGCATGGTGAGGCTGGAGAGAGAACAAAGAGAATATAATATTGAGATGACTCACATGGTTCATCTTTTATGATATGCATAAAAACTTTGCAGTATCTGATAATATTGTGTGGAGAAACCTGAATAATGGGTAGATTTTGCCTATTTTCAACATGCTTTATCTGGTTTTGTATACATAAGCTAATATTTAGAGGCAGCAGGGATGAAACATAAATAATATGATATTAGACTTAATCAGGTACCTGTCTCTGCATACATTTATTTTTAGCTAATTTATCGTTCTTCTGCTTACAGTTAGGCCTCTCTTCTTTGTTCTTTACTTCCTCATCTTCTTTTTTCCTTCTAGTCACTCCTCTCAATTCTGCATTGTTTAAAGGCTTTTTTAAAAAAATCAATTCCATGTGGTTCTTCATGTATTTCTCTCACCACGTGTCATAACCTCCCACTCTATTCAAGCTAAGCTACATAATTTCTTTCACATGTAATTATCTTTTTGCCACTACTGTGTCTTCTGCAAGGAAGATGTTTCCTTTGTAAAAATATTTTTGAGATATGTGGTTGTTTGTATTTTCCTGGAGCTTAGGCAATACTGTCATATTTGCGGGATTTTGGATCAAGATTATAAATCCAGAATGTTAATAAAGGGAGGATAAAAATCAATTTCATATTTATCTTTCTGAGCAGTGTTAGCCAAAATAAAGATGAGGAAAACGAAATATGGGAGATTATATTTCAAATATGACTCTGTGTAATATAAAAATCAACCAAAAACATGAAGAATTTCCTGGATGCTAATTTCACCGACTACCAGCATCAATCGAGAAAAACATTAAATTACAAATATTATGTTTATTTATAGTATTGACAATAGTTTTAATTACTAGCATATAATTGTGAACTGTAATGTGAAAAATGTATCAATCTATAAAATTTAATGATCATGTTAAGTGGCATTATGAATTAGATTGTTTCTAATAATATTCATTTTTTCAATAACATAATATTAAAAACGGAGTGTTTAATTACTATGAAAATTATTAATCACTTAAAAGATAGGAATACTAAAATCCAAGTATGAAAACACTGAGGACTGAAAAATGCATGAAATACTTGAATACATGTGAGAATTATGGCTATTTGTTTATGTATATTAAACAAATCTAACATTTACAATATTGGTATTACAAAGATATTTACAATATGGGTATTATTAAGATACTAATATTGTGAAGATACTATAAAGATATAAAAGATGCCTTTTTAAGTATTTATTTATTTATTTATGTTTTTGAGACAGAGTCTTGCTCAGTCTCCCAGGCTGGAGTGCATTGGCGCGATCTTGGCTCACGGCAACCTCTGACTCCTGGGATCAAGCTATTCTCCTCACTCAGCCTCCTAAATAACTGGGATTACAGGCACTCGCCATCATGCCCGGCTAATTTTTGTGTTTCTGTAAAGACGGGGTTTCACTATATTGACTAGGCTGGTCTTGAACTCCTGACCTCAAGTGGTCTGTCTGCCTCAGTCTCCCAAAATACTGGGATTACAGACATGAGCCATGATAACTGCCATTTTTAAACAATGTTATACAATGTTATTGTATAAAAGTCATATAGTTCCTCTTCCCCCATAAGCAAACCAAATGCTTATATTTCATCATGGGTGTTAGACAAGAAAGAAATCTTAGAGACCATCATTTAAAGGTGACCACACTGAGACCTAAGGTCGCAATGTTTCAATGGCAAAAGAAGACCTGGACTCCAACCTCGTAGTGTGTTTGCTACACGTAACTGTCTCTTCAAATAGGCTTTTATATTCACTTGCTTTTGTAAAGTAGATCAATAAAATTTTAGATAAAAGAGTTCCTAAGAGAGGCCCAGTTCAACTTGCTAACTTTACAGTCAGAAACCTAAGGCCTGGAGAGGTTAAGTACGGCCTGTTCTGAAGGGAAATGAGAGGCTGAAGAATGACGTGGGGTGTGTTTCATCTCTGAGTTTTACAGTTATGTAGTAATCACATTTCCTAATTATGACTAAAATGAAAAAAGCACCTGCTTTGGATTGGGAAACAGATCAAGGGATTTGATATAAATTAGACAGAAGTTTATGCACTTCTGCTATTTTTTCTGCTTTAGCCACTCATGAATTTAGAGGGAGCTCATCTGAAAAAGCCATAGAAAATACATTTACTCTAAGATACTCTGTCTTATAATTGCAACATACTAATCTTGCCCTTTAATCTAAAATATATTGCATGCATGCAATTCTCCTAATGGAATTGTATTAGGAAGAATTAATTCAAAAGTAATGTATTAAAATGAAACAACTACTTTGATTTATAAGAATGTTTTACATTAAATAAACTCACTTGGCTTTCACATTATACAGGTAGCTTTGAGTCTGACTTTAAATTGCTTTAACCCTCTATTTAATGTACCTGATAACTGAATATTCTGAATAGGACATTTTCAGAATGCAAGTACCATCACACCTGGCCCTTTTTAGCACATATTCTTTATTTGTATAAAATTGATGAAGCTTTTAGGGACAGTCCATGAAGATTTTAGGGGCAGTCAGGTGGCCCAAAACACATGGCATACTGGATGATGAAACTGGCTGCGATAATTTTGGCTTAAAGAATTAATATGATTAAAACATACTTTCTGCTAAATCATTAGTTTCACTATTACATAGAAAATTTGTGAAACAAAAAATAGAAGAATTTGTTTGCAGCTTATAAATAACAATAAATTAATTTACATTAAACCAGTTTCAGTCAAAAATCAAGTCATTGGCCACGCACAGTGGCTTACACCTGTAATCCCAGCATTTTAGTAGTGGATCTGCGCGAGGCAGGCAGATCACCTGAGGTCAGGAGTTCGAGATCAGCCTGGCCAACATGGTGAAACCCCATCTCTAGTAAAAAGACAAAATTAGCCAGGCGTGGTGGTGCATGCCTGTAATCCCAGCTACTAGGGAGACTGAGGCAAGAGAATCACATGAACCTGGAAGGTGGAGGTTGCAGTGAGTTCAAATCACGCCATTGCACTCCAGTTTGGGCAACAAGAGTGAAACTCCATTAAAAACCAAAAAAAAAATCAAGTCATTATAAGTCATTATTAAGTCACACATGAACTTTTTTCTATCCTTTCAAAATACATTTCCCAAAACTCATTTTGAATTCCTGTTACATAATAATTATCCTATTGAGCTCTATCTTTGTGAACAGCAGGTTAAAAACATACAATCATATTTATCAAGAAATAAGATGAGGCCAGGCATGGGGGCTTACACCTGTAATCCCAGCACTTTGGAAGGCCGAGGCAAGATAATCACTTGAGCCCAAGAGTTCAAGACCAGCCTGGGTAACATAGTGAGAGCCTGTTTCTACAAAAAAAATATAAATAATAAATTAATAAATTTTTATTATTTACAGGTGACTCACACCTGTAGTTCCAGCTACTTGGGAGGCTGAGGCAGGAGGATCACATGAGCCAAGGAGTTTGAAGCTACAGTGAGCTGTAACTGTGCCCTTGCATTCCAACCTGGGTCACAGAGTGAGCCCCTGTCTCAAAAAAGAAAGGAAAAGGAAAAGGAAAGGGAAAGGAAAGATCTATCAATGTGTCCTTTACGTTTATTTTTGCATGCACTGCCCATATAAGAATTAATTATTTACCCTAAATAGCAAACATGTTTAAATACTTTATTTCACAAATATAGTATAAAACACTTACCTATCACTCTTTTTTTCTTAGAAATTGTAGAAGAGTGAAAATCTATGACTGCCCATAAGAGGGAATCACTAATCATAACTTTGGTTTGGTCCATTGCCAAAGAATGTATTCATCTACTTTTTATTTATAGTTGTAGAAAATTATCAAATATGTTTTCTTTTTCAAAAACCAGGACTTGGAACCCAACATGCATAAGATACAGATAATTATCTATATTTAAAGATTTTCTTTGCAGTATTATCTACTCTATGAAAATGAAATATTGGAAACCAATTGAGTGTAGATAAGCAAATTTTGTTTGTTGAGAACATGGTATGAATTTGGTAATAAAAATATTTTTGATAGATTTTTAGTGATTAGAAATATGATCAAAGACTAATAATAAGCAATAAATAAATAAGAATTCAGTTACCTATTTTCTGTGTTCCAATCACATTATTTTTTCTATTGTTGAGAAAGTACTGAAAGTAAATATACTAATAAATATATTAAAGCATTAACCATAATTTTAAATATAATAATTGTAGGACATTTGTGAGAGTTGTTAATACTTTGTATAATAAAGTAACAAGTGGTTTTTCTTTTCTTTAGTAAACTTTTCTGTAATGATACTATTTTATTTTTATAATAAGAAAATAATGAAATTTAATTTAAAAGTCAATATGTGACTTAGAGCAAAATAGTAATTTAAACAAATATATTAAGAGTTAAGAAGAAGGAAAGATTTCTGAGTTGCTTCTGATGGAGTTTTATATTTAGAAAAAGGAACTATAAATGGAGAGGCTGACATAAACGTTCTGATATATGGAGGTGTGACTCTCATTTAAGTAACAAGGATTTCCACAGCCCTATTTATTTAAATATATTTAAATAATGATATTTATGAAAGAAAAACATGTTGGTTATGTAGATGGCAAATAAGTATATTAAAAGACATTCCACCTATGTGCCATCAGGGAAATTTAAATTAAAACAACAGTGAGAGACCATTATATACCTCTCAGAGTGGTCAAAATCCAGACCACTGACAACACCAAAATGCTGGTAAGAATATGGAGCAACAGAAACACTCATTCAATGCCGATGGGAGTGCAAAGTGGCACAGCCACGTGGGAGACATGTTGGAAGTTTCTTACAAAGCTCAACATCCTTTTCTCACTGATCCCGCAATCACCCTCCTTGGCATTTACCCGAAGGAGTTAAAAGCTGTGTCCACTGATAAACTTGCACACAGCTGTTTACAGAAACTTTTTCATCACTGCCAAAACTTAGAAGCAATTAAGATGTCCTTCAGTATTCAGTTGGTGAATGGATAAACTGTGATATATCCAGATAATGAGACATTACCCAGCACTAAGAAGAAATGAGCTATCAAAGCATGAAAAGACATAGAGGAAACTTAAATGCATATTTCTAAGTGAAAGAAGCCAACATGAAAAGGCTACATGCTATATGATTCCAACTGCATGACATTCTGGAAAAGGCAAAACTATAAAGACAGTAGTAAAAAGATCAGTGGTTGCCAGGGACTAGAGGAGAGGAAGGATTGAATAGGCAGAAGAAAGATTTTTAAGACTGAAAATATTCTGTATGATACTATAATGTGAATACATTCAACATACATTTCTCCAAACTCATAAATGTACAATAACAAGAATGAACCTTAGTGTAAACTAGTGACTATAGGTGACAACGATGTGTCAATGTAGATTCATCAATTTTAACAAATGTACCACTTTGGCGAAGGATGTTAATAATGGGAGAGGTTATGCGTGTGTGAAGGCAATGAGTATATGGGAAATCTTAGCACTTTCTGCTAATTTTTGCTATAAACTTAAAATTGCTAAAATAAAAAAGTTCACTATAAAATGTTTGATTTATAGAATTTCTGCTTTAATTTTCAAATTTCTTCTGCTTTATTTCACCATAAATGTAAATTTATTTAAAATATGTACTTTTTAAAGAAAAATATCTCAAAATAATAAGAACTATTTATGACAAACCCACAGTCAATATCATGCTGAATGGGCAAAACTGGAAGCGTTCCCTTTGGAAACCAGCACAAGACAAGGATGCCCTCTCTCACCACTCCTATTCAACACAGTGTTTCAGGGCAATCAGGCAAAAGAAAGAAATAAAGCGTATTAAAATAGGAAGAGAGAAAATCAAATTGTCCTTGTGTGCAGATGACATGATTGTATCTTTAGAAAACCCCATCGTCCCAGCCCCAAATCTCCTTAAGCTGATGAGCAACTTCAGCAAAGTCTCAGGATACAAAACCAATGTGCAAAAATGTCAAGCATTCCTCTACACCAATAGTAGATAAACAGAGAGCCAAAACATGAGTGAACTCCCATTCACAATTGCTACAAAGAGAATAAAATACCTAGGAACCCAACTTACAAGGGATGTGAAGGACCTCTTCAAGGAGAACATCAAGGACACAGGCGTGGGCAAGGCTTCATGACTAAAACATCAAAAGCAATGGCAACAACAGCCAAAATTGACAAATGGGATCTAATTAAACTAAAGAGTTTCTGAACAGTAAAAGAAACTATCACCAGAGTGAACAGGCAACCCACAGAATGAGAGAAAAATTTTGCAATCCATCCATCTGACAAAGGGCTAATATCCAGAATCTACAAGGAACTTAAACAAATTTACGAGGAAAAAAAAAAAAAAAAAGACCCCATCAAAAGGTGGGTGAAAAAGAGAAGTGAACAGACGCATCTCAAAAGAAGACATTTATGTGGCCAAAAAGCTATGGAAAAAAGCTCATCATCACTGGTCATTACAGAAATGCAAATCAAAACCACAATGAGATACCATCTCATGCCAGTTAGAATGGTGATCATTAGAAAGTCAGGAAACAACAGAAGCTGGGGAGGATGTGGAGAAATAGGAACACTTTTACACTGCTGATGGGAGAGTGAATTAGTTCAACCATCATGGAACACAGTGTGGCAATTCCTCAAGGATCTAAAACCAGAAATACCATTTGACCCAGCAAGCCCATTACTAGGTATAAACCCAGAGGATTATAAATCATTCTACTATAAAGACACATGCACACGTATGTTTGTTGCAGCACTATTCACAATAGAAAAGACTTGGAACCAACCCAATGCCCATCAACGATAGACTGGATAAAGAAAATGTGGCACATACACACCATGTAATACTATGCAGCCATAAAAAAGGATGAGTCCATGTTGTTTGCAGGGATCTGGATGAAGCTGAAAGCCATCATTCTCAGCAAACTAACAGAGGAACAGGAAACCAAACACCACATATCATAAGTGGGAGTTGAACAATGAGAACACATGGACACAGGGAGAGGAACATCACACACCAGGGCCTATTGGGGGTTATGCGGATAGGGGAGAGATAGCATTAGGAGAAATACCTAATGTAGATGATGAGTAGATGGGTGAAGCAAATCACCAGGGCACAGGTATACTATGTAACAAACCTGCACGTTCTGCACATGTATCCCAGAACTTAAAGTATAATAAAAAATGAAATAAAATAAATGATAAAACCAAGACATGTAAATGATTTTCAAATATAAGTTACTGACTAGTTAGCAACAATCATTATATACTAGTAGCTCTTATGTCCACTATACAACATCTGCACTGTTAAGAGGATAAAAATTACCAACAGTCAAGAAGACTCAGGAAGACACTGACATACTACTTAGCTTTTAAGTGGGTCACATTAATGTGAGCAAGTAACTTAGGAACTGAGGAATTCAGACTAAGCAGTTTTACTTTTGTTTTTAGATAATACTAAATTGAGTGGCTACAAGCTCAGAGGATAATATTAAAATTAGACTTCAAAGTGACCTTTAACTTTATATATTATCAGAAATACATAGAACAAAGTTTTATTTTCTTTAAAAGCAGACTAAAGAGACACTGCATAAAAACAAAAGAGAATAATAATTTATAATTTGGGCAGTCAATAATCGTCATGGAATGTAGAGTTCAAAGCATAGGTAATATGATAAATAAAGCAATAATTTGATTTTTTATAACTGTATTCCCAATGTGTATAACAGTTTCTAAAACATTATAGCCTATTAATACATATTTGTTGAGGGATAGATGAATGAATGTACTGTTATATCACATTTTTCAAAGAGAATCATAACTGTTATAAAAGTTAATAAGTACAATATGTTTAATTTGGTGCTCTCACATGTAAAAGAAAAAATGAAAATAGTAAGCCAGGATAATTGAAGTCTAACATATCACCAAATTAAGAAATTGACCTTGTATAAATTAAGTTACACATTGTTTTTAGCTGATTAAAAAAAGCTGAATTAATGAAAATCTTTAAAAATATAAATTTATTAATGAAGAATAATTACTAGAAGTTTTTTCTTTCTTCTGAAAATAATAGAAGAAAAATTGTTCAAATTTCAGTAGATATTAGGTAAACTTCATAAGAATGATTCTGCTAAAAATTAGCAAAGAATAATATTGGCAAAATCTAAAATTAATTGACTCATACTATAATTTTTAAATCAACATTTACTGATTGTCTACAGGTGTCAGGGATTATGGTAGGCAATGGAAATACAAAAGAAATTCTACGGGATGTAACCTGGCCCCAGGAATCCAAGAGAATGTCTTTGACCGCAGCGGGAGAATGAATTAGATACTCTTCAAGTTACAATCTCTGAGTGCTGTGATGTATGTGTGCTGGTATTCTAAGCATCATTTCCTGTGGAAGTTCTCTTTCGATTCATCAGAATAATGCAATTCACAGAGAAAGTTAAACGCATAGCTCTAAACCACTATTCAAAGAAAAAACTGATGGTTAATCTAGCCATATTTCTACACAACCTATAATTGGAAAAAACAATTCCATTCTCAGGGTCTATGGGGCAATATGCAAATGAGAATTCATCTTCACAATGGAGTTGTGTGCTTTCTCTCAGCATAACCCATCCTTATTTGCTAGCTCCTTACATGACAGAGGGTTCAATAACCCCTACTTCTCCAATGCTCTGGCAAAGGAGCAAGAGATTGCTTTCCAGGCTGGTAGTCACAAGTAAGCAATTTCAAGAATCCTCTAATGAGGCAATCCATAATGATTTTCCTAACTGAGTTCATTCTCCAACTACAAGGGGAAAAAAAAGTAATTTTAGCAGCCTATTTGAAGCAGGAACACACACATACATACACACACACATATACATTCCTTGCATTAAAAAAAGATAAATGAATATATACATATGAAATTATCACGATACACAGATGTCTGGAAAAACAATTTATGCAGGTCATTTGATATTCTCTAGGCATTGGCTAAATTTGGACTTCAAAGGGTAGCTGGTTATTTTAACGTTATATTCTATATTTAATATTTTATTAGCTTTAAAATCCTGCTTTTTAGCAAAAAAAGAGAGGACTCAGAAATAAATGTGTGTTTTTCTTTTAACCCATGACGGAAATTTGCATATCTTAAATACATGCATAAATTCTTAAATACTTCATACTTCTAATTAAATAGCATGAAATGTACCACAAGTATTTATTGTGGGTGCTTAGAATTTGGTATTGTTGTATTTTTCTTTCTCAAATGAATATCAAACACTGAAGTTGGAGTATAATGACATTCTTTTTTCCTTAGGTAGTGTCAAACGTATTAAATGATATGAGATGACTATGATCTTGGCCATAAAGATGAAAATATTAGGATGATATTAGAGGTTTCAGAACTTAGTTTATATACCTGCTTATGAGCTTATCAACTGCCTATGAGAATGTAATGCAAAATGAGGATGTACATTACAAGAATGTAATGCTTTGAAAAATGCTCTTTAGAAAATATATAATGCTACAGACATTTCAAAAGCACCTGAGCCAGCATTTGTAGGACTGGAGTCTAGAATTTGTATTTTCAGCAAACTCTGTTGGAGATGTTTTATGTACACTAAATTTCTGGGACTGCTACTAAAAATAATTCTCATCTCTTCCTCCAATGCATGAAATAAAGACCTCTAATTACAATTATGATTACCATAGCCTTTCAGAATTGGAAATGACAATAAAATTCAACCACTGAAACCCTTCCCACAATTTGAGGGTGGAGGGACCCACTTAAAATTTTTATTTATGCTCTCAAAATTGGTAATTTTTGCAGAAATTCTTGAAACTTTTCCAAAACGCAGGCCCCTCAGTTATCAGTTTTGTTGGTTGCTCCCTCCCTCTGCCACTACTCTGGCTTCTGCTTGCTCTATATATTCCTTCCAACACAACTCACTGAAGGTGTTAGCATCCCATTTCCATGGCTGCGTCTAGAAGGTGTCACAGGCTGAATGGACTGATACTTCTAAATGTACATTTGATGTCAATTACCAGTGATTGGGCCAAGTCCTTCTAGGTCTCTCACTCCTTTGCCAGTATCCATGTTCTTCAAATTCACAGAGTCTTCCAATCTCTTTTGTTTTTCTAATCTCTTTTGGTTTTTTCCCCAATCTCTTTTGTTCTCCCGATTTCAGGAAAGCCACTTTTAGGCATTATTTTATTTCCATTCAAGAGATCATGTCATCAAACATGTCAATAATGCTTCACCTTAGCAGCTGACTCACCTCCTCTAATCTTCCTTTCTAGCCTACTCTATAAAACCTCACCTCTTCATTTATTCATTTAGACTGAAGAAAGGGCATGACTGAAAAAATAAAATAAAATAAAATAAACTATGCAATTAAGCATAAGACTATGGTGTTCACACTCAGCTGGAGCTAGCTCAAAAGTACTTTTCTTTCTTTTTTTTTTCCCCCACTCAACAGCCACTCCAAAATTTCAGTAACAAACTTTCCACCTACAACCCCTTCTGACTCTCAGCAAACAAACTTAACTTCCTGCACTTAGGGATAAATTATCATCATCAGTAACCATGTTTCTTCCCATTCAGCTTGTTTAGGCTCCAAATAAATCCTTCCTTCTCCTCAGGGTCCTTTTTATGTCAACCACTCTGTCACAAATTTGCCGCTTCACTGTGTTGTAACACTTCTGACTCCTTCCTCTCAGCATGCACATACGCAGCGACACTAATTGAGCACCAATCTTGTGATATATGTTCTTTACAAACATTTCCCTGAAAACCCTAAAGATAGGTGTTATTACCCGAATTTTGCAGAGCAGGAGATTTAGCTTCTGCAACTTATCCAATGAGGTAAAAATAGCTAATATTAATTTAGCTCTTTTATTAGGCACAGTTCAAATCCCTTTAAATTACAGTCGTGCGTTGATTATCCCAACAGATATGTTGTGTTCTGAAAAATGTATCATTAGACAGTTCTGAGATTGTGCAAACATCCTGGAGTGTCCTTACATAAAACTGGATAATATACCCTACATCACACCTACTGTATCTGGTATAGCCTACTGCTTCTAGGTACAAACCTGTGAAATATGTTATTGCACTGAACATTGTAGGCAGTGTAACACAACAGTAAGAATTTGTGTATCTAAACATAGAAAAGGTACAGTAAAAATGTGATACTATAATCTTATGAGACTACCATTGTATATGAGGTCTGTCATTGACTGAGACATTCTTATGGGTGCACAACTTTATTAAGTAACATAATCTTCTTGGTAACCTTATTAAATAATCACATCATTCCTATTTTATGTTTGAGGAAGCATCACCTAATCTTAGCGAGTACCTTCTCCTCCTTTAATAGGCCAAATTCTTGAAAACGCTGTTTACCTTCAAGATCCCTTCTCCTTAACTTTGCATGTACTCTTACCAGCTGGTTTTTGCATCAAGCCCCTTCTACTATCACAAAAGTACAGCAACAAGTATATATCCTAACTTCCAAATGTTTTGTTTATCTGCCTTCTTCTAGTTACTATCTCTCCTATGCCCCCACGCCTCTTTGTTTCTTTTCTCTGTCTTTCTCCTCTCTTTCTCTTTCTGTTTTTCTCCTCTTTCTCTCCGTATTTCTCCCCCATTCCCACTCTCTCCTTATTTGCAATTCTTGGTTAGAATTACACTAATAATCTCATGGCGATCTCTGCCTCCACTTCTAATATTATTATTATTTTTTTGAGACAAGGTCTTGCTCTGTCACCCAGGCAGGAGTGCAGTGGTGCAATCATGGGTCACTGTAACTTCTAACTACGAGGCTCAAGCAATCCTCCCACCTCAGCCTCCCAAAGCACTGGGCTTACAAGCATCCTGAGCCCTTGTGCCCAGCCTCCTTTCATGAGTCAACATGCTTATTGTCTTCAGAGTGGTTCCTTCCAAATAAGAAACATGATCATAATTGTTTTGTCCATGATTTTTCTACTGGGGGATTCTACTAATCTCAGGATCAAATACCCTAGGCAAGCTATAAAAGGATATGTACCCTAGTCTTTGCGAAATACCTGCAATCATCTGGACTTGTCCTCACCTTCGATTTCATGCCCTTGCACATGCTTATTTTCATAATGTTCTCTTTGTCTTCCTTTGTAACATATCACATGCACACACACTCCTACCTAGCTGACTTCTCTACGTTATTCACATTTTGGGATCCATCAAGTGTTCATTCAAAATTTCCCCATCTAATCCTGTTCTTTACAAAGCAGCCTATGCATAATTTGTTCACTTTGATCACCATTTTAAATCAGAACTCAGCAAACCTTTTCTAAAAGGAGCCAGATAGTAAGTATTTTAGGGTTTGTGAAACAAAATGAGCAACTATTTTCTCAGAAATACTAATGCTTTTATAACATTTTATATTTTAAAACGGAAAAGCCATTCTTTGCTTTCAACACATACACAAATAGGCAGTGGGTCAGATTTGACCAATAGATGTAATTTGCTAATATTTGTCCTAGATTATAATTGTTTTATAATATATCCAATCTCCTCCATTTTACTATGGAAATGTAGGGACTTTATCGTTTATCTTTTTATTTCTCGTGATTATCCCAGTGCTTGGTACACATTGGCCAATTAGTAGATGTTAACTAATATGAAGCAAATAATAAATGATATTTAAATCTGAATTCATGCCACAAATATAATCAACCGTTTCATTTTATAGAAGAAGAACTTGCATCAAAGAAAAGGTTAACATGGCTTATCTCAGTCTATAGTAAATAAAAATAATGCATATTATATTTAACGATATGTGATTAAAACCCTATACCAGTTGATTGCTCATATTTATTACTTATTGAGGCAGAGACTGTGTTGTATTCTTTGGAGCATGTAGCGTTGCATAACATAACTAGTAAGAATGCAATTTTTTCATCATGCGGGGCATAGAATGCTTTCTAACATACATTGTATTATTGCATCATACAAAATACTCTGAAAGCGATATTGATATAAATGATGAAACTAAACACATACAGATTATTTGACCTTTCTAATATAACACAGCTAGAACATGGCAAAGTCAGAACACAGACCCATTCTTCTAACAGCATATACAGGAGCTTCTCACTAATTATTTGCTGCCTCCATAGCAGAATGAAACATTCGCTGAACTCTCAAATGAAGATTTTTCAAAATTCAAATAATATGTTATTGTCAAACCAGAGTCAATTAAACTAAAACCAAAACATTTGAGCCAATGGAATAATTTTTCCAAGTCTATATTTAAAGTATTGATCAGAAAATTTAACTACTGTTAGTGGCCCTGAAAATGATTTTCACCTCAAGAAATAGGGCAAATGCCTTGATTAAGTTTTCATAGTGACTCCTAATAATATCAATAACCTAAGTAACCTAAAGAGGCAAAAGAATGTAAAAGAAAAATGGCATGGTGTAAGATGAAATGGATAATAGATCGAGCTTGCACATAAATGCCTTTCAATTCATTTTATATAATGCATATTCCCTATGTATTCCCCTAAGGGAATATGTATTAGTAAGGCTGATCTATATCTATATCTATATATGTGATATATTATACATATATAACATTTGTTTTATATAATACATATCCCCCTATGGGAATATGTATTAGTAAGGCATATATATAGCATATATGTAATATCTATATGATATATAGTATACACCATATATATGACATATATGTAATATATATACTATATATCAACTTTACAAATGCATATTGCCCATGGGGGAATATGTATTATATAAAATGAATATAATATATGTTTTATATATGAATATTATATGTAATATATATTCATTTTTTTGCATTTTACCTTTGATGAAAATATAGTTTAGCTATTATTGACTATTTAAGTTTAAGTATATATATTTTCATGAGCACTTTACCATGTGCCTTTTATTTATTTGTTTTCAATTTAGATACAAATTATACACACACTTTTGGTCAATATGAATTACATAATTCATGTGAGAAAGCACTCAACAATTCATAGTAAAATAACTCAGCATCACACTAATTATGGCACATTTTAGACAAGATGACTTAGTAGTCATTTATGGAATAGCACTAAGAGAATAGCAAGAGGAATAAGTACCTAACTATGGTTGAAATCATGCAAAAGCCATCCCTGAGTTAACTAGAAACAACGTTCTTCCTAGCTTTGAATGATATATCACAAATCACTCAATTCCATTGAAGTTATAGCTGCACAATGTACAAAACAAAAGTTTCCATGTTTCACCTATAAGGACTGAAAAATGATTATTCCCTTAATGTTAGAATTAATCAAATTAAAATGCAACTAACTGTTAGTAGGAACATGTTTTAAATAGTCTACACACAGAGATTTACACTGATTCAAAATGATGACAGAAGTTTTTGCATGAAATAGATTATTTGTTGGCGATAATGCTGGCACTATTATGACTTTCATAAAGTGCTGGAAGATAGCAGTTTCCAAGGATGATTTGATAATATAGCTGTTACATTACAAATGAAGGATCTCAAACACAAACAATACCTGCTGTGTCATTCCTCGTATTTTAGAATGAATTCAGAAGGTGATGATTCAAACTGAATGCTTTTATACAGGGTATTATTACCTAGTGTTGACTTTTAGACTATTACATGGATTGATTGGCCAGCTGTTATCTTTTGTACTCTGAAAAGAAGCTAAATCCTAGATGCTTAACCTCTCAAAAATCTAGAATCTAGTAAACAAATTACAAAGAGGAGAATGGTGGGCATATCTTCTTATAAGACAATTTTAATTCACAAAATATATTCAGCTACCACATTCCACCCAGTGTAATTATTGGACTAATTGTTGGACCAGCCATTTAGTCAGTTGTGCTTTCTCATAAATCTTGCCATTTGCCTTCAAATAATACTACAAACTATTGTTTGTATTGGTGTATTGGTATCTAGTTCCAATACATCAGTGAGTAATGTTTCAACTCAAATGTTTCTTGGTGTTAATGGTCCCTAACAAGGATTCTGTAGATTCAATGTAATTTAGATATGCAAAGTAGTCATATACATGGAAACATCCTATGAATTCTTTTCCTCTTAGAAATAATTTGATAAATAGGTGGGATATCTCAATTTTTGAAGACAAGACCTATTAAAATTTATGGACATGATTCTGGAAAAAATCATGAAGGTCATCAGGGATTAAAAATATAATCTCGGCCGGGTACAGTAGCTCATGCCTGTAATCCCAGCACTTTGAGGGGCCAAGGCAGGCAGATCACAAGGTCAGCATTTAGAGACCAGTCTGGCCAATGTAGTGAAACCCCGTCTCTACTAAACATACAAAAAATTAGCCGGGTATGGTGGTGTGCGCCTGTAATCCCAGCTACTCAGGAGACTGAGGCAGGAGAATCGTGTGGACCCGGGAGGCAGAGGTTGCAGTAAGCCGAGATCGTGCCATTGCACTTCAGCCCATGCGACAGTGCAAGACTCAGTCTCAAATTATATATTGAGATTTATATATATATAAAAATATAATCTCAAATTATCATTTTAATAATTTTAGCATGTCAGTGTATTTCTTTGGGGGCGCTATGTTCATGTTCCTTTAAAAGCAGGTAGTTCTGGATATTTTCCCAGACTTCCTCTACTTTACAGAAACATATGGAAATTTTTACTACACAAACTTCTTAGAAGATAGTCTGTATTTGAAAGCACAACTGGGTGACTATAGTCAATAATAACTTAATTGTACATTTTAAAATAACTAGAAGAGTGTAATGGGATGGTTTGTGACACAAAAGATAATGCTTGGGGGGATGGATACCCTCTTCTCCATTATGTGATTATTTTTTATTACATGTCTGTACTAAATCATGTCATGTACCCCATAAATAGATACACCTGAAGTGTACCCACAAAAGTTATTTTTTAATTTAAAAAATAAAGCAATATATTAATATTAAAAAAATAATAGTATAAAGCCTGGGCTCAGTGCCTCATGCCTGTAATCCCTGCACTTCGGGAGGGCGAGGCAGTAGGATCTCTTGATCCCAGCAGCTGACGATCAGCCATAGCAAGAAAATAAGACCCTCTCTACAAAAAATCAGCTGTGTGTGATGGTGCACATCTGTGGTCTTGGCTACATGGGAGGCTCAGCTCAGGCAGGAGGATTGCTTGAGCCTAAGAGGTCGAGGCTACAGTGAGCCATGTTCGCGCCACTACACTCAAGCCCCAGTGACAGAGGAGGACTCAGTCTCAAAACATTAAAAAAAAAAAAAAAAAAAAAAAAAAAAGCCTGAAATCAAGATATTATTGCTGCATTATGCCTGTGCATGTTTGTTGGGAAAAAGCTGAGTGTTAGGAGGGAAACTGAGTCAAGGCTTACCTAATGTCCTCTGGAATGTGTCGAGACTTGCTGGCTCCTTGCTTCTAGCCTTCCTAGGCTCTTATTCCCATTATCTCAAGTAGCAGAACATGTTCAAAAAAAGCTAAACTGTCACAGCTGTAGATCATGTGCCTGCCCTTTTGACCTCTACATTATCACCACCTGTTGTTTGTTGGATTACCAATAAATACCGGGGGCTCCAAGAGCTCAGGGTCTTCGCAGCCTCCATGATGGCGATGGCCGCCTGGTGTCCCACCTTTATCTCTCCAACTGTCTTTTTCTCAATCCTTTGACTCTGCCGGACTTTGTCAGCCCCACAACCTGGTGTTGGGTCTGATCACCCCAACACGTGGTGATTTAAAACAAAAATGGCTGAGAGGAGTGGATAGTGAGAGTTTAGTTTTATATATATATATATAGTTATATATAAGTGGATATAAAATTGTAGATAGATAGGTGGAATAAGTTCTAGTGTTCAACAGCACCATAGGAAGAATATAGTTAAAAATAATTTATTGTGTACTTTGAAAAAGGTAAAGGAGACTTCTAATGTTCCCAACACACACAAAATAGATACATATTTGAGGTGATGGATATGTTGATTACCTGATTTGATCATTACACATTGTATAAATATATGGAAATATCACTGTGTATCCCATAAATATGTCCAATTACTATGCATCAACTAAAAATAAAAGGAAAACAAGAGCTGAAAATAGTTCATGTGGACAAGATAAAAACATTTTACTGCTTCAGCTCTTTTGACTAACCATTACTGTTCCCAAGAGAGAATCATTAAGTGTGGTAATTTATAGCTGAACATTCTCTTTGAACCCGATATCACTTTCTATTTAGAATTAATTTGTTTAAACATGCATGATGGAGAAGGTGGGGCAAAGGGCAAAGGTACTGATTAGAAATTTCCCAACTACTCTTTTGAGTAAATAAAATGTGTTTGTGACCTCTTTCATTTATATCTTAATAAAACATGTATTTCTCTTATTTGGAGAAATTTTAGATGAATTTTTTTTTTACCTTTTTTTTTTTTTTTTATTACAGCACTTTTGGCAGTGCTATCCTTGAGTCTTGAGGTTCTCATTAATGGAATCCTAAGTGAATCAATATATTATTAAATTATGTCAAAACGTGATTATATCAAGGCTAGTATATACAGGCAAATGTATGTAAGCAAATATATATTATTTGGAATTAATTATATGTTAGTGTCCAAAAAGTCTATGAAAACATTTTATGTAGGCTAGTAAGTACCAATTTAGTCACAAAAATGATAATTTTTAAACATTTGAAACCATATGAAATCAAAGAGACTTTTAAAGTAGGAATAGAAAAAACACATTTCCTAAATGAGAACAAGAGCAATTACATATTTGAAAATATTTAAGACATTTTTGTTGTAATTAGCAAATTTTCCTGTTTGCATTTCACAGGATGCCTTAACAACTCTTGAACAATGAACACACAGTGTTCAAAACCATTCAGGAAGCCAGTTAGAGCCCAACAATTGGGGTGATGCTGGAAATATGTGACAGGAGAGTCAAAGCCCTCTATTTCAGCTCTGTCATAATACTTGTCAACTAAGAATTGTAGTTTTACATATAAATATACAGGCAGGAAGTTGGAAGGTGGGGGCATTAAAGAGAAAAAACCAATATTTTATATTTCTTTGTAATTAAGAAATAAATATATATATATTCTTATATATTTGTTTATGTAGAAGGCATATATTATTTTCAAATAGAATGTTTTTCAGTCTACTATCTCTATATGCTTTTAAACATAACAAAATAAATATCCCTTCAATCTCAAATCAGTTTCAAATTACTAATGCTACTTTAAGATTCTGATGTGTAACATTGTAAATGTGTGAAACTAATTTATTTTAAAAATTCTCTATAGAAATAAACTTAAAATCTATTTATCAGAAAAAACTCTCCAGTAATGTTAGTTTATTGGCAGTATTTTACACTTTCAACTATAATAATGATACGTTCATTTCATTTTGTTTTTCAAACACAAGTTATGGCAAAGCAGATTTACTCTGATCAGGAATTGGATGCCAAAGGACAGGAAAGAAAGGGGTTGAAAGAGGGTTCCAGAAGGTACTATAGGTTTATGGAAATAAAAGCCAAATATTGAATCTGATAGGGAAGATCAAGTAAAAGTTTTTGGAAAGTAATTGTTTGGGACCTGTCAAGTCTACTTAAGTAGACCTAAGTAAATGGTTACACTGTAATTAGATTCATAAACAAAATCCAAAATGCACTAAATAAAACTAAGACTGAGAGAATGCATAGCAATGAGATGTGCATGCTGTTGGATGTTAGAGAGACCACATCAGTCTCTGGGCAATGGCAAGGACAGAAACCAGAATAATTATGTTGCAAAAAGGAAGTTGCTAATTGAGGCAGACATCCAATAGCCACTCACCTAATTATATTTATTTGCTAGCAGATTCATAACACCATGAGCTTTAGGGTAGGTTGAGTCTTTCCATAGCCTCAGAGGTGAATCTAGATTATTATTCATAGGCCAATCATGATTATTCTATTTCCCTTTCCTATCTTTGGCTCACAAACACACATAAGCTAAGATTCATTAATTAGTCACATTGATAGGAGGACAAGGACCCTGGTGAGGGCTCCATCCTCAAGTCTGGACCCGCGGCCCTAAATGAGAACAGGCATTCCTCTTTTCATGCCCAAATACTGTCTTTGGGATCACCACACATCCCTACCCCCCGCCCATACTGTGCCCATATAAACCCCAAGTCCCAGGCACTATGAGCAGAAGAGCGGCAGAGTGGAACAGTAGCAAAGTAGGGTGGCAGAGAAGAAGAGAAGAGAGAAAGCATCTGAACATCAAGAGAAGTTTGTCTGAGGGTTGGAGAAGAAATATTCCTCAGGATAGCAGAACTCCAGTGGAAGATCATCATCCCACTCCATCCCCTCTCCAGTTCCCCATCCTGCTGAAAGCCACCTCCGTCACTCAATACAATCCCTGCATTCACCATCCTTCAAGTCCATGTGCCCTGATTCTTCCTGGACACAGGACAAGAATTCAGGATGTACTGGGTGCTGGAACCAAAAAGGCTGCCACACTGCCTCTTCACTGAGCTGTTTAACACTTACACTGTTCCCAGATGGCAGGGCTAAAAGAGCGTTGTAACACCCTGAGACACTGCTGTGGGGCTGCAGCCCCCAAGCACTCACCCCAGCTCCTGTACCTGCTCATCACCTGTGTGCTCCCTCTCCCATAAGGGGCTTGAGCCCAGTCAAATAAACAAGCCACACTCCAGTTGCACATCTCACAAAGGGGTCAGGAAACTCCCCCGTTTCAACATGACTTCCAAAATATATACATATATGCAAAAATCTTTATATATGAACAGTTCTATTAAACTTTAATTTAGACAAGGATTAAATGAAGCTATAATATGAAAGTATTTTAAAAGACTGGGCCGGCAAGGTGGCTCACGCCTGTAATCCCAACACTTTGGGAGGCCGAGGCGGGTGGATCATGAGGTCAGAGATCGAGACCATCCTGGCTAACACAGTGAAACCCCATTTCTACTAAAATACAAAAAATTAGCCGGACGTGGTGGCGGCGCCTGTAGTCCCAGCTACTCAGGAGGCTGAGGCAGGAGAATGGCGGGAACCCGGGGGGCGGATTTTGCAGTGAACTGAGATCGCGCCTCTGCACTCCAGCCTGGGCAACAAAGAGAGACTCTGTCTCAAAAAAAAAAAAGTCCGATGCATTATTTTATTTGCAAATAATTACAACTGCTTCTTGCTTTTAGGAATAATAATGATTTTTGAGACTTTTTAGCAAATTAAAAACTTTAAAAAATTAACAACTGTTATTAAAATTCATATGTGGTTCATTTATATTTACATACACATTCTAAAACTTTTACATATGCAGATCATAATACATAATTAGATAACCCTTTCAATTAAAATGTGGAAACAAAATATATATGTACACACAAAAACCTGCGTTGAACTCCAATGTCAATCCCTTCAAGAAAGAATAAAGATAAAAATTGAAGCTATCAGTGACAAGTAAGGTACACACCAACTTACTAAGTTTTTTTCTTTCCCCTTTTTTCTCTGAAACAATAGCAACAGAACACGTCAAGAAATAGATTAAACGAATCTTCGATTTGATACTTAGTGCCGCCATACTGGTTAAACAGAAAGGGAATTGAATGCTGTATTTACTTGTGTAATTGCTGCCCTTTTCTTTCTCGCTTTGTAAGCTGCTCGATTCAAATTAACCTATACAAAAGTCTACAGACAGCAGTTACTCAACAGTGAACAATATGTGAGTAAATATGGTAAATGAAGCAAAACACAGTACTGTACATATCAGCAAAGCACAAATAATGTGCTGAATTGTAAATTCTGAAGTAGAGATGAAAAGGAAAAGATTCAGGACCGTCAGGTGTAGGTAATCAATTTTCATGTACATTTGTAGGACATGTGGCAAACTTACCACAAAATAATAATTTTTAGAAATCAACACTCAACTTGATATGAAGCATAAGAGAGTACATGTTTCCCATCCTCCTTTGGCTTTGAAAACTGATTCTTCTGCATGAATTAATTTTTACATGTTAAATAATTAATTTGAAGAGATGACAACCATAATTTAAATTCATTCCTAAATATTGCCTACACTCTTAAAAATAGAAACACTTGTATACAGAAATAGATTAAAGCATCAAGCAATAACTGATGATCATTTTTAACGTTAACTGCTCCATTTTTAATGACAGGAACAAATACAAAATTAGGGTATATAATAACAAAGAATGTACTGAAGGCAGGCAGACCTCCAGGAGTAAAATCCACTAATATTCCCTGGATCTGCCTGTCTTGCAGTCTAAAATTCTTCAATGATGCATACCCCTTTTTCTCAAAATCACATTATAGCATCTCATTTTCACCTGAGTTCTAAAATTCTTTTAATCACTAAGTTTAAAATATTAATAGATATTCACACTGTGCTTTGGGTGAAGAGTGTATTAATTCTGATTTTCTGCTATTTAAATAAGAACAAAAGTTATGCATCTACCATTAATGCTATGGCAAGTGAATTTTTGTAGAAACCAAAGCTGTTAGGAGGTCAGTGGTGCACAGAACTCCCGCTTGATTTTTTCCTTGTCTTAAAAAAATTGAAACACAAATACAGTCGTATTTTATAAGATAAAATAGGTACAATGAGCATCAGCTCTCATGAATTGAAAAACTCTTATTTGTCCCATTCAGAGTGGTCCTTATATTGAACCGTATCTTTAATATTATCTTTTATGTTTTGTTTGTTTAAAGTAAGCACTCAGTAATGTGATTAACAGAAATGTTTTATGGGTGTCTTTATCAAGGCATAAAGATTTTCTGTTTCACATTTTTAATACTTTGTCTTGGTTTGAGTCCATTCATTACAACTTCAAACTGAAAACCTGGAAGAAAAAAATATTCCCTGTTTTTGCCATGGAGCATATTATGTGTTTTGCTCCAGAGTAGTAGTTTGGGCTATAAATTCTTTTTCCCCCCATAGGACATACAAATAAAAATTCTACAGATTTCATCATTTCACCACATGTTCTCTGTGGAAATTACAGTAAGTTACCTATGTCCCATTTTTCATTTTCTCATGCATTCTTTTCTAAGATGAAAGGTAGAACTAAATATAACATATATTTAAGAGATCAATGACTGTGACACATATCTCAGAAAATACTATCCAGCTTACAGATGGGTAAGTAGAGGCATCTATAAAGTCAAGAGAGTGTGTATTAGTAATTTCAGTGCAGCGAAAGGTTGAGAGAAACTTGAGTATCAGTGTAAACATGCAGAATGGCAAGCAGTTTTCCTTCCCTTCACTGCTTTCTTCTAAAAAGATTCCAGGAAGAAAACTTGGCCCTAACTGTGACTTGGGCCTAATTGTCTTAACTGGAACCTCTTCCCACTGTGAAAACCTTTTTATCCCTTAAAGCTTTGGCAAAGTTTGTTATCAACTATTTGGTTTAATATGTGGTTTTTCAAACTGTGGTCCTAAGGTGAAAGAAACTAGTACATCTCCTACAAGCTTATCAGAAATACAAATTCATAACCCCTGCCCCTGACCTATGGAAACAGAATGCCCGTGGATGCAGAATATCAGAAACCTGGCTTTGAAATAAACTCTCCAGGTGATTCTGAAGCACACCAAAGTTTGAAAACCATTGATTTAGTAGATACCAACCTTAATGATAAAAAGACAGGTTTATTAGTAGCAGTTGTAGTTATAGTAGTCATATTTCTATAACAAGGCCTAATATACTTTTCACATTTACACAATACAGATGCAAAATAAGGAAAACATTCTAGGTGGCAACTGTCCTAATATGATAGAAGTTTTTAGGCACAGGGAGAAGAGAAAAATGGGTCTCTTTATTCCATCTAGCTTAAGCTTTTTTTATGTAATTTTCTAATACGCAAAAACAAAGATGGTCTCTCAAACATGGTTTTATAGAATACGTGTAACCCAAGAATAGCAGCCCATATTCGTGGTTCACATCTTTCACTGCATGTTTTATTCACAGAATATGGTCAATGTTATGTGATGAGTGGTTAGTCTACATGACTGAGACCAGTCTGGACAATGTGGAAATATGAGTATTCATAAATTAGGGCAGTTTAAACCAGCAGGCCACAAAATTGCTGAGTGTACTTCTTTGGGCTCTCTTTGAATTTTCTGTTCCTAACTCTTCTCATTTTTTTTCCTTCTCAAAATGAACCCAACAAGCTTCAAAAATTAGAAAGGTAGGTCAAACATGGCCATAATATTGAGAAAACGTATGGATGGATAAACTACATTTAACTACTATAATTAAATAGTTACAATCTTCGATTCTAAACTGTCAGAAAAGAAATTGCTTTGTGTGATCACTTCATAATGTCCAGCTCCCGTTGCAAATATTAACTTGATGGAAGGGAGGATGAAGTATAAATGTAAAATCTGGGTTTATTTATTTTGTTACTCTATTTATGAATGTTTCAATTGCCACAAGAATAATTCAGCTTTTTGGAGATTTTAACAAGTTACCTATTTTTCTTTTAAATAAAATGTGATTTAGAAAGCAGGATACACCTAAAAACGTAACGTCACTAAGGGAAACATAAAAAGTTATTGCATTCATTAATTGTTGGATGAAACCCTGAACTATAACAGACCTTGTAACATATGCCATAAGAAACTTAAGTACCATTTGCCTGTCTTTTTTCTTTTTTTTAATTAATAGGCTTTATTTTTTGAGCCGCTTTAGGTTAATAGAAAAATTGAGCCAAAAGTATAATTCTTATATCATCTCTTAGCCCCACTCAGTTTCTCCTATTAATAACTTGCATTACTATGATCTAGTTGTTATATTTGAGAGACAAAAATTGATATATTATTATTAATTAAAATTCATAGTTTACATTAGGGTTCACTTTTTGTCTTGTAAATTCTATGGATTTTGACAAATGTATAATGATATATATCTACCATTACTTTTTTATACAGAATAACTTCACTGCACTATTTCCTGGACTGGCATAATTTTAACTTACATTATACTGGTAAAGACAGTTTAAAATCTATTTAGGAAAGGCATAAGAGATGTTCGAGGCTTGATATTTACTGAAAAACCAAATAATGTTTCTAATAATACTTGTATTTATTATTTGAAAATACATAACAGTGTGGTGTAGCTTTGGTTCCATTCCAGTACCTTGTTACTCAAAGCATGTTTAAGGAACCAGCAACACTGATAATTATACTACCTAGAAGCTTGTCAAAATTACAGCATCTCAGGTCCATCATAGACCTTCTAAGTCTGAACTTTCATTTTACCAAGATCCCTAGGTTATTCTCCGCAAATTAAAATTTAAAAGCACTGCTCTAAACCAGGACATTATCTGGCTCTGTACTTCAGAATATGAGAGTTTAAAGTGCTTCAGAAGTAATCTAGTCCAACTTCTCTGACTTTTGATTCAAGAATCTATATAAGGCCTTTATACCCTTAAAGGTTTTTTGAAGATAATAACCAGGTCATCTTTCTTGCTATAAGTAGCACCTGCCTGGTAGCTTCCAGCAACTGTTAGTTAAAAAATAATTAAACAGATATTGATAAATGGATAAAAGTTGCATGACTAATCTAAAAGCTAGTAATAGGATCCCCACCTCTTTTAACCATTCTATTCTGCCTACATTTGATTAGGTCTTGTGACTTTCTTAACATAGGTTGGTGACATCTTTTAAAATATAGACAACCGAAAAGCCCAAAGAGCCATGTACTGGTGTTGGGCCTCCATCCGTGTTTGAATATGAGTGAGTTGTGTGCAGGGTGCATTTCAGGAGGTGGTAATAGCAGTAGCATGGAAACTGGAGTATAAATGAACAAGTATAAAACAAACTTCAAGATTTCCAAACAGGATTTTATAGAGTGAATTTAGTAAATTTCCAAATCGATTTTGTCTAAATACTCTATGCAATAAGAAATAGCTAGAAAGGAATAAATGGATACAAAATGTAACTCCATACGACTTAAAAACTTAAAACCCAAAGCTTTACTGTTTTTTAATCCTTACTGCATTTTATAAAGTTATTATAAGCTCTTAAATTAGCTACATAATTGAACATTTTTCTACATGTTAGGATATAATCATCTCATGCTGAATCTCAAATTTGACATGCATATCACAGATTTTCATAATCAGAGACTTTATTATAATAAAGCACAATTGAAAAGTAAAGCTGAGATAGTCAAAAGTAAAGATTCAACCTATTTTTTACTATTCTCATTAAGATCCACGTAGCATAGTCAAGATAATGAGACGGAGACACAGGACCTTTCCCTGATACAATTATTTAGCTCCAGAATTCTTAACTGATGACAGTTTTAAGAACCATGTACCTCTTCCAAATATACATATTTCATACATATGTGTATACATATAGATTTATAATGTGATACATATCATTGTATTAGAAGAAACAAATTTCTGCAGGCATACTTTTGTGAAACATTTTTCGTATTCCAGGCTTGTCCCTAGTCCCCACACAATTTATCTTGGTTGCTGTAAACAGCACTCTGGCTTCTTTGTTCTCCTTACTTCTTTGGAGTAGGGGCATTAGGGACAAAGCAAAGTCCTCAACATAAATGGCAATTTAAGATCTCTTCTAAAATGCATAAGGCAAGTTCAAAAGTCCTTTTCAGTTGTATAAATCATTGTGATATGTAAATTTTTTATGTTTTCTAATATCCCTTTAAAATGTAAACATGTTGTTACTTATTTCAAAGGATCTTAGGTCTTCTACCACTAACAGTATCTAAACTTTTAACTAAAAAAACTTGTTATTGTATAAATAATTATCTTTGATTATCTTTGCGTGAAAGGCCATTATCAAAAGAATAAGAAAGATCAGTAATTAAGATATTTTAAAGTACATCAGCCCTTGCTGTGAATAGACTACCTCCCTCTAATATCAACAACTCCGGAAACAGGGTTTGTAGGGTTATTTTCTTTTAAACATCTAAGCTTAATTCACATTACAAAAGAATACAATTTTATTTTGTAGCATATGGTTCATTTAGCTATTTTATAGAAAAAATATAGGAAAAGTTAAATTTTTAACAAAGAAATGTTTTGTTATAAAACATCAATATTTTTTATGTTTATCTGTCCTCTGGGGAGTTCTATTTTAATTCCTTAGCTTCTAAATTGCATTGGCATTACTATGATGTTGCTTAATCTAGCATGAAATGTCACAATAAATAATATATTATACACTGCTCCCCCCACAAATTTGCAATAATTAAATATTCTTGTTGCTTTATCCCTAAGAGCAAGTATAATATATTTATGTATGATGCTGACAACACAACTCTCCCTTACAAGCTTTGATCCTACTGCAGATGAGTTTTAAATCCCTTATTTGTATACAAATCATAACTTTAAAATCAATGCATGAGGCAAAAATTTTGTTTGAAGTACATAGTTTGTATTCACAAATGCAATTAATAGCTCTCATGAACTTGTACTACATAATGTGCAATGTTAGGAAAATCTTGTAAAGTGCATTTAAATTTCTTTTCAAGTATACTACTGCTAATTTCACATGAAATCCAGAGGAAAAGTACCTGAAGAATCCATATGAAATGGTTGTTTTTATCAACTATTTTATCTTGTCATTCCATTTGTAGAGATAAAGAACATTAAGGCAATGGTTTACTTAGATCTTTTTCTCATTGTACTCACTATTTATAGACTAGAATTTTTTTTTTTTTTTTGGCAAAAGCTGGCACTATTCATACTTTCATCAGAATCACTTTGAGTGTATATTAAAAATGAAAATGCAAATTACTAGGCCCACTTAGACTTCTTTGATCAGAATTCCTGAGTGGGGGAACCTGGAAATATATTTAAACAAACTCTTGGCAATTCTTATGTACACTAAATTTGAGAACTATAGTCTTAGAATTTATAAGTAAATGCTTATTAAATATTTTGTGCCAAATATGTCTTTCTGTATTTTCTGAGGATGCAAAGTTTAAGCAAATTATTTACATATATACAGTTAAATACAAGCATTATAGCGGAGGCAACACTTTATATAACAAAGTCTCAGTGGTTTAGAATGAGCTTCTTTAGAATTATTCTTCATACCAAAGTGCCTGGTCACATGGCAGAGGCATTTGCACTTTAAGAGTTTCTTTCCACTTTGCGCGATTTATTTTTTTAAGCTAAAAATCTTATGAACAATTTACCATAATTTTTCAGGCCAATAATAAGAATTTCAGCTGAAGAGTTAAAAGTCTCTCCTATATAAACTAGATACTTTATGCTTGAAGGAGAAAACATTTTCACTCCATCCTATCCCCCATAACACACAGGCAGAGAGAGGGAAGTTTCAGAAATTTACGAGATATGTCAGTCAATGTAAAGTTTGAATGGAAATGTAAAAAGCTTGAGGTGGTTGCAAAATCCTTGGGGGGACTGGTAAAGTGCTTATTAGAATAATCAGCTTAAAAAATTCCTTGATAAGAATGTAAATTGAAAGTTTCCCCTGGATTGCTTAGCCAGCAGAAAAAAAACTGAAACTGGGGGATTGAACACTAATCATTTAGATAGAAAAATAAAATAAATACTTTTTAAAAAATCAGCTTGTATTGGTTGAAAGAGAGAGAGAGAGAAAAGGAAACCTAAAACGAAATTGGTGGTTCTACCTCCAAACTTCAGTTCCACTAATACTAAACGTTTTACTGTGCATGTCAAAACTGCATACTTGCTATGACCATTTAGGGATACACCACATGTTTCTGAAATGTTATTTCTCTCCATTATTTTTTTCTTCCTTATGATGAAAGATTTACATAAATTTCTGCATTCTAGTTTTGCTTATTAGTGTCTCCTTTTGCAGTCTTTGGTTTTGTTAAAGACGATTTTGCTAATTAACTGAGGAATTATAAACAGAAGAGATACCGTAAAGAACAGTGTTTGATCAGCTATGATCACACATTAACGTCACAAATAAATTAATTTATCAGGCCAGGCATGGTGGCTTACCCCTGTAATCCCAGCAGTTTGGGAGACCGAGGCTGCTCGATTACAAGGTCAGGAGTTTGAGACCAGCCTGATCAACATGGTGAAAATTAGCTGAGTGTGGTGGCACACACCTGTAACCCCAGCTACTCAGGAGGCTGAGGCAGGAGAATCGCTTGAACCCAGGAGGCAGAGGTTGCAGTGGGCCCAGATCCCACCACTGCACTGCAGCCTGGGCAACACAGTGAGACCCTATCTCCAAAAAAAAAAATTAAAATACCTGGCCAGTTTTCTAGCTAGCCCTTAAAGCTATGAGACACAGAATTTTGTTTCTATACTAATATGGTTTGCATCTGGGTCCCCGCCCAAATTTATGTCAGATTGTAATCCCCAATATTGGTAGTGGGGCTTGGTGGAAGGTGATTGGATCATGAGGATGGATTTCCCCCGTGCTCTTGTGATAATGAGTGAGTACTCACAAGATCCTACTGTTTAAAAGTGTGTGGCGCCACCCCCGTTTCTCTTTCTCATGCTCAGCCCTTGTAGATGTTCCTGCTTCCCCTTCCCTTTCCGCCATGATTTGAGTTTCCTGCCTCCTCAGAAGCCACTATGCTTCTTGCGCAGCCTGCAGAACCATGAGCCAAATAAACTTCTTTTCTTATAGATTACCCAGTTTCAGGTATTTCACTATAGCAATATGAGAAGAGATTAGTACATATATCAACATGTATGCATCAAACGGAAGCTCCTCTACCAATGTTTCACTATTTTTGCCCACTTTATTTCCTTTCAGGTGTACTTTTCTTCATTTTAGTTATATGCACAAAGGAAAATACATTTGTTTCAGAATGTGTACCTATATAATGTATATGTGTACTGAAAAAAGTAAATTATTATTGCTAATAACCTATGAAGAAAATTTGTACTGGGTCAGAAAGCTTCCAGTGTATTATTAAAATGACTTCTCAAATGGCTATTTTTTAAATCAGTATTTTAATAAGGAAAATTCATAACTGTCTAAAGCCTATGACTACATATTTTCAAATTATACATAATTGTAGTGTGATGCATTTTGCTAATTGCCTGTACTAGGTAATCTTAAGCAAGTTTCTTACTTTCTATTAATCCCATTTTTAAAATTGTGTATTACTCTTTTTGTTTTATTTTCAATAGGATGATAATTTTGCAGCAAAGGATATTCCTAATCTTTACTAGTGCTCCACTTGTCCCTTTATTAGAGGCTGAAGGTATCCGGTTGATGTAACCATGACTTTCTATTAGTTAATAATACAAGAATACGAAAGAGAGAGAAAAAAATGAATTAGATAGGACCTAGGATATCTTAGTTTTGGCGTAAATACAAACTGGTCATATGCCATTAAGAGAATTCATCTTACAGCTTTTATTGGTGACCTTCTGTCCCAAAAAACTGTAATTGTAAATTTCTACAGTTACGTTACCATATATTGTCAATTTTCACTTATTTGGCAATAGAACTAACTATTATAACAAAGCACATTAGAAATGGTGAAACATTTTTTATAGATATTATCCCAGGCATTATCTCATATACTTTTTACAGTAATCCATTTGAGAGATAAGTAAATTGAGATTCAATACATATCAAGAAAATAGCCCATGATTCACATTTCCAATAAAATTACCTGATTCCAAATTCTGTATACTGTGTAAGGCTTTTCAAAGAAATTAAGATATGGGCCCGCTATGTTGGCTCACTCCTTTAATCCCAACACTTTGGTCCGCCAAAGTGTGGGCAGATCACTTGAGGTCAGGAGTTCAAGACCAGCCTGGCCAACATGGCAAAACCCAGTCTCTACTAAAAATATAAAAAATAGCTGGGAATGGTGGCATATGGTTGTATGCCACTTGGGAACCTGGGAGGCAGAGGTTACAGTGAGCTGAGATGACTCCAGCTTGAGTGAAAGAGTAAGACTCCATCTCAAAAAAAAAAAAAACAAAATTATGATAAGACATCTTTCTTGCAATGATGCTTTAAATCTGAATTTGGTGGTATAACAACTCCTGAGATCCCATTGTGTGCATAACTTCTCAACTCTGTCTTCAGTCAGGTCAATTTGTTAGCTTGAAATAAGCCTTGGTGGGTGTTTTTTAACCATGGATATTGGGTAATACTACAATTTAGGGTCTCCCCTACCCTTCAGAAAACTAGTTCCTAGTCGTTTACCAACATTTGGGTTTGGTATAAACTATGATTGTTATGCTGTTCAGTAGGGAAATCTATGACATTTTTATCAAAGATATTTTTATCCTAATCCACAATTTGGGAATCACTTTCTCAGTAAAGAATGATCTCACTTATTTAAATGGGTGCATTTTTAATCAATTAATAAACTAAAACATAGTGAATTTTTATTAATCTTCATTAAAAAAGTTACTAGCACTATAAAAGTTATAAACTTTGAAGTTTTTATTAACATTTAACTCAGCAGGTGAAGTGCACAAGGTTTGTCGGGATTTTCAGTCATGCTCATGAATGCTACTGCAGCTCAGTCCAAATCCATTTTTCTCTAGTCCTGCATTAGCTTTCTAAGCCTTTATATACTCTAATAAGACCCCTGGAGTAACCTCTTTTCTGAAGTCATATTGCTTTTTCACTCTATCAGCCACCACACAATAGATCAGTTTACAACAGCATGTCTTCATGTACCATGTCAAACTATATATAACCTATGGTAACACATTTTCAAAGACAGAATGCATTTTTGTACTTCAGAGTGCACTAGTCAAAGTATGACTAAATACTTATTCTTTCTATTGGAAAATGACAGCTTTGCATCCTTTGCGTAGGATGTTGTTAATCGGGTTATTGGCCTACCCAATTTTGTTTGCCATTAGAAGTAAACTATTCCACCAGTCCTCACATAGGTCACTGGACCTCTTGTTTGAGGCTGTCCATCCATTGTGGTTGTGCCTCTTTCTTTTTCTACCTAATTTAGACTCTTAAGCAGAGTCATTATATTTCTCCTGCACACTTCTTTATTTTCTGTCACTGTCACCTACAAAGAGCTTTCAGTTGTGATGCACTTCAGTGTCTCTAAAACATTTCTTTTCCTCTTTTCACTCCAAATTGCCTTTAGCCAACAACTTGCTATAGCTTGAAGTGTTCTACTCTAAAAGGAGTTTAACTCTTTTTAACTGTTTTGGAAAAACTCAGACCTCATGTAATTTTACTAGCTTGTTTAATCAAATTCTATTTTAAAGTCAAATCCTTTTTTTAAAAAAAATCCTCAACTACAGTAGAAAATATCAAATTAGAGAAGAGATAGACCTTAGTGCCTATACAAATTACACAAAAATGGCAAATATGTTCGGAATGAGCTGCATGAGAAAAATCAGAGTGCAATATACATAAAGGGAAAAGAAGAGAGGTTTAAAATGGAAATGAGTTGATAATCTGGTATAATGTTTAAGAGTGCATTTACCTAATAGTCTACCTAATGCTAGAGGAACACTAGATTAGTTTCACATGACTCTGGCATAAACATTCTCTAAAAGTCATGCAGTAAGAATTAAAATTCACAAGTCTTGGGATATGATCTGCCTTAGTGGTGGTATGCATATGAATACAAACACTTATATACGGAATTATTTTAACTAGGATTTGAAATGAGGAAATAAATTGAAATAGCTCTGTTCTACATTTTCTAACTGCTGAACCAAACTTGGCAGGGGTGTTCCTTTCTTCCTTTACGTGTCAAGCACTGATGATTAAGCAGGGAGGATGCAAAGAGACGGAATCATCAGGCAGGAAGCAGAAAAGGTGTAACTACAGAGAACACTCAAGAGCTGTCAGTAAGGAAGAATTTGAATGTGAATCTGCTCAGGAAATGAAACCAGATGTCAATATTAACAGATTTTTGTACTTTCAAATCTACCATCTATTCTTGATTTTATGTTTTTTCCTGAAATATAATTGTTTCAGGTAGAAAATTTGGGGCCATCTAACTTCTGTTATACTTGCATCTTTCACATCTAGTGACAAGGTTCAATTCAATGTTATAAATACGTCTTCATTCAGTTTCAGTGCTTTCACTAAAAGTGCCTTTATCATCTTTAATCCAAGTTAAGCCAGGAGTCTACTAATGGGTCTTCTGCCTCCATTCCCTTCTCTCTCTAATATCCTCCTCCAGTACACTTTTAAAATTAGCCCTTTAAAATTTACGTCGGATCATATGACTTTCTACTTAATGTCCTTGGTGATTCATTATCTGTGGCAATGTAAAATTTGAATTTCCTGGTACAGCACAGAAAGCTCTTCACAACATGGCACCTGACTATATCTCTGCAGTACCATTTTTACTCTCAGTCAACTGGCAAACTTCTTCTCAATCCCAGTATTCCTTAAAACTCAACTCAAATACTCCTTTATTTGATCCCAGTACTTAATATAATGCTGACCAGAAAAATTCCCATTTTATTTTCTCCATTTCCCTAAATATAATCTTATAATATTAGCTACACTCTTCTTTTGGAAGACGATAAAGAGTATTTGGGAGTTAGTGCGTATACAAATTACACAAAAAGGCAAGTATGTGGGAATGAGCCGTATGAGAAAAATCAGCACCGAATACACAAGAAAGGAAAGAAGAGAGAGGTTTAAAATGGAAATGAGTTGAAAATCTGGAGTAACGTTTCAGGGTGCGTCTACATTAAAGTCTCCCAAACGCTAGAGGAACACCGGATTCATTGGGCATGACTCTAACATAGACATAAGTAAACCACAATGAAGTGAAGTATTTCACTACCCAGAATGTACTGAAATATTTGTAACTTAAAATGTCAAAAGGACTTCTGGAGAGCTTGCAAACATTAAATTGCCATAATGTATTTTCTCTTTTTTGATTAAGCCACAAACTATGTGTTAGTTTATAAGAGAAAGTGACACATTGGCTTTCAATTAATACTTTGTCCTTGTTTATTTTTAAAGTTTATGGAAAGATTGTTGTATTTTTTACTTGTCCAAATAAGGCTATGGTGGCATCTAAGTGAAAATGGTACTTCTTCTTTACAAAGCTGGAGGCATCACACTACCTGACTTCAAACTATACTACAAGGCTACAGTAACCAAAACAGCATGGTAATGGTACCAAAACAGAGATATAGACCAATGGAACAGAACAGAGTCCTCAGAAATAATACCACACATCTACAGCCATCTGATCTTTGACAAACCTGAGAGAAACAAGAAATGGGGAAAGGATTCCCTATTTAATAAATGGTGCTGGGAAAATTGGCTAGCCATAAGTAGAAAGCTGAAACTGGATCCTTTCCTTACTCCTTATATGAAAATTAATTCAAGATGGATTAGAGACTTAAATGTTAGACCTAATACCATAAAACCCTAGAGGAAAACCTAGGTAGTACCATTCAGGACATAGGCATGGGCAAAGACTTCATGTCTAAAACACCAAAAGCAACGGCAGCAAAAGCCAAAATTGACAAATGGGATCTAATTAAACTAAAAAGCTTCTGCACAGCAAAAGAAACTACCATCAGAGTGAACAGGCAACCTACAGAATGGGAGAAAATTTTTGCAATCTACTCATCTGACAAAGGGCTAATATCCAGAACCTACAAAGAACTCAAACAAATTTACAAGAAAAAAACAAACAGCCCCATCAAAAAGTGGGCAAAGGATATGAACAGACATTTCTCAAAAGAAGACATTCATACAGCCAACAGACACATGAAAAAATGCTCATCATCACTGGCCATCAGAGAAATGCAAATCAAAACCACAATGAGATACCATCTCACACCAGTTAGAATGGCGATCATTAAAAAGTCAGGAAACAACAGGTGCTGGAGAGGATGTGGAGAAATAGGAACACTTTTACACTGTTGGTGGGATTGTAAACTAGTTCAACCATTATGGAAAACAGTATGGCGATTCCTCAAGGATCTAGAACTAGATGTACCATATGACCCAGCCATCCCATTACTGGGGATATACCCAAAGGATTATAAATCATGCTGCTATAAAGACACATGCACATGTATGTTTATTGCAGCACTATTCACAATAGCAAAGACTTGGAATCAACCCAAATGTCCATCAGTGACAGACTGGATTAAGAAAATGTGGCACATATACACCATGGAATACTATGCAGCCATCAAAAAGGATGAGTTTGTGTCCTTTGTAGGGACATGGATGCAGCTGGAAACCATCATTCTCAGCAAACTATCACAAGAACAGAAAACCAAACACCGCATGTTCTCACTCATAGGTGGGAACTGAACAATGAGATCACTTGGACTCGGGAAGGGGGACATCACACACCAGGGCCTATTATGGGGAGGGGGGAGGGGGGAGGGATTGCATTGGGAGTTATACCTGATGTAAATGACGAGTTGATGGGTGCAGCACAGCAACATGGCACAAGTATACATATGTAACAAACCTGCACGTTATGCACATGTACCCTACAACTTAAAGTATAATAATAATAATTAAAAAAAAAAATGGTACTTCTTCAAGGAGTTTTCAAATATGTTTGCTCCTTCAGATGTGAAGGAAAGAAAAAAAGACAGAGCACATGTCCTTAAGATGCAAAACAAGGCCTAGTCCCCGCTGCAGAGAGAGCATCTCCTACTTTATTGCACTGCTCAGAACAAGAGGGAATCTCTGTCACTTTAGCAGTTGTGTGTTTATATTTGTGACACTAGGGATTATGGGAAATCTAACTCATTGGGCGGCAAAAAATAGAACATATCTCTATAATTTGTATGCTACTTGCTATTCAATTTCATTCCTTCTGCATTTGCAACATTCAAAACCTATCAAATTCTGAAGTTTTAGAACAACGGATTCATGCAAGATACACAAGGTTTCAAAAAAAAATAATTTTTCAGCCATTCCAGAACTAGATTAGTCATCTTCAATTATTACCTACCTGGCATTTCCGTTCAAATTCCTATGCATTTATTATTCATCACACTGGACACTTACTTTTCAGTCTTTTCTTCTATGTGTAAGGCCACACATACCTACATTTACTTCACTGAATCCTTCCACTCTCTTTAGAAATGTGTTGTCTTATTCATCTGGAAGAAAATATTGCTGAACTATTATCCACCCTTGCCTTTACCTCAAAATTTTCCAAAGCACAATCTTTTCTTGCTACCTATACTTCAATATTTCAGTTTCACACTTTAATTCTAGTATCTTATTTTTTAATAAAATTATTGCTGATTAAGTCTGTTGCCGCTTCTTCTTCTTCTTCTTCTCTTCTTCTTCTTCCTCTTCCTCTTCTTCTTCTTCTTCTCCTTCTCCCTCTCCCTCTCGCTCTCCCTCTTCCTCTTCCTCTCCTTCTCCTTCCCCTTCTCTTTCTTCTTCTTTTTTTCTTCATTTTATTTAAAGAGGCAGGGTCTTGCCCTGTTGCTCACTGCAGTCTGGGACTTCCAGGCTCAAGCACAATCAAGCAATCCTTCCACCTCAGCCTCCCAAGTAGCTAGGACTGCAGGCACACGCCATCATGCCAGGCAAGTTTTTCTTTGTTTGCTTTGCTTTGCTTTATTTTTCATTTTTGTAGAATCAGGGTCTCACTATGTTAACCAAGCTCATCTAGAACTCCTGGCATCAAGCAGTCTTCCCAAGTCAGCCTCTCAAAGTGCTGAGATTACAGTTGTGAGTCCCTGCTCTTGGCCTTATTACTCATTAATTCTTCACAATCTTCAGTTTGTGGAAGAGGTACCATTACTGCTAATTTCTTTCTAGAAACTATCTAAACATCATGACCCATTAACTTTCCTTTGGAGCAAAAAGTCATACAGAAATGATTTGATAAAGGGAACAGAATTGTTTTTAGGAAATTGTGGTTTGGCTTAATTTTGAAAGCTGAAGAAGGGTTTAATAGTAAAAGGTAGGTGAGAGATTAGGGGGATATTTCAAAATGGTAGAAGTGGTTGTGTAAAAGTTCTGAGAGAAAACAAATGAGATATTTATAAAAATCCAAAATAAAGCCAGGGTAAATATGGTATGGGCAAGGAAGTGGAGAATGACAAAACCTAAACTGTAATGACAGGAGGGTGCCAAATTTTACAGAGCTCAGGGAACATATTAATTTGGGTCTATAGTCTAAAACCAAGAAATCATTGAATAATTCTAACTAAGGTCATGATATAATCTTATTTTATTTTGCTTTTGAGACTGGGTCTTGCTCTGTCACCCAGGCTGGAGTACAGTGGCGTGATCACAGCTCACTGCAGCCTCGACTTCCCAGGTTCAAGAGATCTTCCCACCTCAGACTTTCTGGTAGCTGGCATCAAAGGCATGCACCACCACACCTGTTTAATTTTTTTTTTTTTTTTTTTTTTTGTACGAACAAGGTCTTCCTATGCTGCCTAGGCTGCTCTTGAATTCCTGGGCTCAAGGGATCCTCCCACCTCTGCCTTCCAAAGTGAGGTGATTACAGGCATGACCACTGTACCCTGGTCATATTTTGTCTTCAATTCTTCAAATAATGTCTTCTGTGTAGAAAGTAAATTGAGGATGACAAAAGGTGGCATAGAAATACCGTGGTATGACAGGTACACAGCAGTCAAGAGGTGATAGTTCTGGAAAGAAAAAAAGTGAAAAGAAGCGAACAATATTCAAGAGGTAAAATTGGCAAGCTTTGTGACCGAGCAAGAACAAAGAGGTGTCAAGAATGACGTCAAGAGGTGGAGACGGTAGTTCCACTTACTAAAGCAGAGAACATTGGAGGAAGATCAGATTTGGAAGAGAAGATCCTGAGTTCAATCTTAGACATAGAGAGAACTCAACTAGGCAACTGATACAGTAAATAGTATATGGTTCCGAGCTTTAGCCAAGAGTAATACAAAGAAGCACAGCAAGGATTATAATTACAGTTAAATATTAAATTTGGTTTTGAGTTTTACCAGAGTTAAGATTTTAAAACCTACAGATTATATTACATATCTATTGTTGTATTAAATAAACCTCAAAATGTATTGTATAGCAACAGTTCTGTAATTTTATAGAAATTTTAAAAAAAGTATTTGTGATCTGTAAAAATATGGTATCTTTTCAGTGAAAGTTTCAGATTTTTAGTAAGTATTCTTCAAACAAATTCCTGGTATTATCTCTTCTCCAAGTCAAAGGAAATAATGAAATAGTAAAATAACTTCAAAGATGAATTGAGAAGATGTAATCCAAATATCCTTCATTTTTATTATCAATACAGTAATAGAGTTTAATACAAAATGGTCTATTGCACGGTCTCTAAAATCAAATATTTTAAAGACATCTTTGTAAGTGATTTTTATAATCCACTTATCGTTAAATTACTTGTAAAGGCCTGAAATTTTTTTCTCCATATATAATGCTTTATATATTTTGCAGTGTTCCATATATATGCACACATATATCTATATCCACTTTTATTTACTTTTTATTTTATTTTATTTATTTTATTTTTGTGACAGGGTCTTGCTCTGTCACCCAGGCTGGTGTTAGAATATATTATTCTAACAATAATCATATATTATTAGAAGTCAGGAATATAGAACCTCTTTCTATTTGAAAATTTATGAGCTTTTAAACCACTATGGCACACATTTGCCTATGTAACAAACCTGCAAATCCTGCACATGTACTCTGGAACTTTAAATAAAAATAAAATTTAAATAAAGTAGGAGCTTTTAAAAAATCCTTGCTCAGAATCAAGGCTTTTTAATTTCTATAGGAACGCTACTTTCATCTTTACTTTTGAGTGAGGTCAACGTTGATCTCAAAAATAAATCTTTGAATTACTTTTGAGTGACGGCAACCTTGATCACAAAAATAGATCCTTGAATTTTGTTAAGGATTTTGAGTCAGAGAAGTAGTATCACAGAGAGCTTAGGATTTGGTTTGACTAATGAGTTCAGGTTGTTTTCCCACTACTGATGGGTGACATGAATGGTTACTTCAAATCTCTGGCTCTGAGTCTCTCCTGTAGTGTGGGGATCAGAGCTATGGAAAGGAGAAAACAAGATAATGAAACAGGGTAATGACTCAATTAAATTGCTATTTGGACTCTTATCAATCAATAATACTAGGTCAGGCCATCTAAACTGTTCTAGGATAGAGAGATTTTCAGTAAATCATAATTAAGGATTTTCTAAGTATAGTAATAGGTAAATATATCCAAATAGGCCTTCCAGGGTGAGCAAGGCAACATTTACCCCAAATAGCTTTTTCTCAAGTTTTTCACAGTATTGTGTATCTAAATACTGGAAATTTCTGAACATTTGCACTAATAATTTATCTAACAGTTAGTGATTTCTTAAAATCACTCTTGCTTTCTACTAACTTCTCATATCTGAAGTATATTTTTAACACATCCACTATATATACCATAAATATAATGTAACTGTAAAACAGGAAGGTCCATTTAAACTGCTAAACTGTTTTTATCACTCTATTTTTTGTTTTGGCCAAAACCATTTCCCCCACTTTGATTTTGGAAGTAACAAACTTTAAAACAAGTGAATTTTAATTAAGATGTTCATTTTAATTAAGATGTTAATTCAGAGTAAGCAAACAAGCTTTGCACCTGACAGCAAATTTTTTACATTTATAAATATTACATTAGAAAAACCTCAGGATAATATGAAGACCAAGTCATCATACAGCCTATTCGAACAGATGTCCCCACATTTATCAATACTTTTATATTTTAAACACATTTAACTCAAGCAGTTGAAGCACTTAGGGTTGTCTTATATAGATTGATTTTTTTCCCCCTAAAATTAATAGCAAGCTGGAGGAAATCAAATAAACACTCAACAAAAATAGTTAATTCTCATAAACATTGAACATGTTTTCCACCATACACTATGAAACTATTCTTCCTAACTGCTCTTCTTATTTGATTTTTTGTTTCTAGAGTCTCAGTTCATTAAAAAGTCCCAATCATCCTTTCATTTGACTATTTTTCATGTGAAAAATCAAATGTACATAAACACATAGATAATACATAAGCTGTAAACTATCATTAAAGCTGTCATTAGGTCCCAAGGGCACAAAGTCACCTCACAAAGTGAAGGAATGCTATGGTGAATAGAAGGAGAAAAAAGAGTGAGGTGGTGGGATGATGGTGTGTACTGTACAATTTCCACAATGAATTCTTGAATCTAACAAATTCTAATATTCCAAGGCAAATTCAAGCTTACAAGCTAAATAAAATAATTTAAAACTAACACAATGAGGTAAGATGCAATTTGTATAATTTTTGATAATTTGGCTACTTGTATCTACATTTCAAATATACATGTCATATATCTTATATATATATATTTTATATATATATATAAAATACATAAGCCATAACTAAGTTTCTTAATTTGATTTCTCTGTCCATGTAAAATTCCAAGTTTTTCTTTTTAGCTCAACTGGTACAAGCCAGTTTTTGAATATCTGATCAGCTTGTTCACAATATATGATTCAGTTACAGGATTTGGCAAAAAGTACAATACTTATTGATTCTCTTTAATTCAATGTATTTTAAACATGTCATACCAACATAGCCATTGTCCTCAGCACTCTTCAGCTAAACGCATATGACAGCTTTGAATATAGTGCTGAATGAGCTTATGAGAGGAATGCTTTGTTTATTTAGAATCTTCTGAAAGTTTGAAATCTAAAAACCCGTATTGTGTTTTTGTGTCAACAATAGAAATAAATTCAAGTGTATGTGTTTAATGCTCTAATAATACCTGAGCTAGCTGCATTCATAAAAATGCCTCGAGCACATTTGCTGTAGTGGTGGTCAAGCCGGATTTGCCTTATTAAGAGCAAGATCTTACCATGCATGTCTCTGTTAATATTAAAGGCAAACTGCATTTAAGAGGAGATAATCACTGACTCTGAAGACCAAGTTACTTTTTTTTCCATGTTACAAGAAAAAATGAACAAATATACAAGCCTATGGTATTAATTATGAAGGAATTAGGTACAAACATAAGTGCAAGAAATGCCCTTGAGAAAGAGAATGTGAACACCAACAGGTGAGGATCCCACTGAAGTATTAGTTCAATGCACTTTTTTACTCAATTTTGGTTTGGTGTGCAGTAAAGAACTACATATTTAAAATTTAAAGAATACAATGTCACTTCATCCACATGAAAACAGTTTGAGCAATATAAAATCACCATGAGGGTGATAGTTAAAATCTAGTAGGTCTCCAGAAGATATTTTAAAAATTAAAATTTTTAAAAATTTCATTCATTTTTCTTAAACCTTAATACTTCCAAAAATCAAACAAAAATACTATTACTACCTAGCAAATACATCTTAAAAGAGAATAGCTTCATCCTAACCTTTCAGGTATGTTTACTGTGAAGCAATAATGATGCTGAAAATATGGTTCCCAGCAAATCATTAAATTATTCATTACATTTTCAAAAGAGATAGATTATATATCTATATTTATATTAACATCAGACAAGATATCAATTTGAAAATGATTTACTAGTCCTTCAAGATGGGAGAAACACAATCTTTTTCTCCAAAGTTCTTGTCCTGAGGGATTGAGATTGATTGCTTTATAAAAGTCATGGTGACAAAAAGATTTACAGTTTTTGATCATAGCTTCTAGTACAGGCATTGGCATCAAGAGGTGTTACTTCAAAGACTGTGCATTTTAAAATGAATTGGTCCTGAGGAGGACCTCTGGTGACCTCCCAGACTCAAATTGCAGAGTCACAGTTTGTTCTGACATTCTTTCTCACTGCTTTGGTCAGTCTCTGTATTTCATATATTTAATAACTGGTTGATGGATTTTTTTTGTATTAGGTGCTTCAAGATTTTATTGAGAAAAATATTCTTTTGTGACCTACACAAAATAAAACATGGAGAACAATACCTTTTACAGAGTCAAACAAACAAAGCAACTAAATTAAGACAAAAATATATAAAGGATGTGTCTAATAAATACATATGAGCACACTTATTGAGTTTGGTGACCTTTCCAATACTAGTGTAGTTATATAGAGGATTTATGTATAACTTGAATATTACTGTAACGGAACTTATCCATCTTTTAAAAATCTACCTACTAATAAAAATACTATTATGGTTTGTAATGTAGAGTATAAATATCTAAATAGGTCCTTTCTTGTTAAGCTCTTGTAGTTTCTCTTTTGTTTTTCTGTTAGGGTTTTTCATAGAAATGGTCTTCATTGTTTTCAATCTATGTAAAACATTCATAATGGTTTAAGTAATAATGAAACTTTTATTTAAATGAAAACATGATATTTATACTAATTCTAAAAGATCCAAAACTGTAGAAAGAATGTATTTCTATGAATTATAATAAAACGACATTACTATACTATCTTAGGTAATATACCACTGTCAAACTTCAATAATAACTGTAGCATTAGCGAAATAACAGCAGTTAAACTATAAAAAGAAAACTCCAAGTCTCTCGTAAACAGAGAAGACACAGGCAAACATCTTGCAGTGGTCGTGACGTTCTGGGTTTGGCAGGTGTGAAAGTTGTGTCAACACGCCTGTGCTCCCGGTCGCTAAGCCCCCACCCCCAGCTTGACTCTCCTGCTTTTGGCGGAGGTGGGAGAGGGGATGGTAAACGTTCCCTCTCTCCTTTGTGTCTGGTCAATGTTGGCAGGTAGGAGAGAGGACTGGGTCCCTCCAAATGTGTAAACTAAGAGACCCAGCTTTCAATAGTAAGAAATGAGGGAAAATCAACTGAAACTAGCAAGTTCTTAAAATGGCATGGATTTTCCAGGCATCCAGAATATCCTCCTTCAATCTAAGTGTCCTTGGATAGATGTGACTTTCCTCTGCGGTGACACAGTGAGCCCTGCTCCTTTCCTCCTGTGGCCCTTCTGTCTTCACCACATGCCGACCAAGTTTCCCCTGGGATGGGTCTCCCACCCACCAAGCCATCTGCAGAACTGCGCTTCTTGAGGAGAAGGCCAGCCATCCTTCTGTTGCCTAAACTTGCCATCTTTTATTTCTTTAAACTGAATCTTACCTCGAGTATCTCTCTGGAAGACAGAGGCTGAGAAGATCCTTGTCCATCTCCTAAGACTCTGCCATGAGTGACTCAATGCCAGTACTTTTGCCAGTGAGAGAAATAAGAGAACTCTCAGCTGAGGCCAGTCCAGGGATCCTGAACGGGGCTGTGGTTCAGGCTGCAGGTCCCCTCCGTGAATGTGGTACATAGAGCTTCTGGCCCAGCTTAGTGGTGAGAGGAGGAGCCAAATGCTCAGAAGGAGAGTTGTTTGTTCTTGTTTTTGTTTATAATGCATTTGTTTTACAAAAGGAAATCATCATGTCGAAGTTAATAACCTCTTTCTGAAAGTAAAGGATTGAGCCACTGTTGTGAGGTGGAGGCGGCAGCCAGGAGGGGATTTTGGTCAGGATTCTGTAGTGTCAGATGACAGGAATACAACAGAATTGGTTCACACTTAAAGGAGGAGTTCAGGTAAGGATATCAGGGTCAATGGCACAAAAGAGAAGTGCTGAAGAAGCCATGGCTGCCCTGGAAAGTGAGATCAGCATTAAGGACTCACTCTCCAAGGACAGCCTCTGCCGGTGTCTTATCCCTGAGTCAGAAAAAGGCTCCCGGATGTCCCTATTTCTCCTCTGGCACGAACCTGGCGACCAACATCCGGAATCTAGGTTTTGAAAGTAGATGTTTGTTTGCTTTTTAATTGTGGTAAAATATTTAAAATCACTAAAATGTATCATTTTAACCATTTTTAAGTGTACAGCTCAGTGGCATGAAACATATTGTGGAACCATCACCACTATCCATTTTCAGAACTTATCCATCATCCCCAATAGAAATTCTGTACCCAATAAACAATAACTAATCAATACCCCTTCCCCTCAGCCTTCGGTAGTCTATTTTTTTGTGTGTCTGTATGAATATGCTTATTCTAGATACCTCATGTAAGTGAATCATACAATACTTGTCTTTGCATGTCTGGCTTATTTCACTTAACATAATAGTTTCAAGGTTCCTCCTTGTTGTAACATGTGTTGGAACTCCATTCCTTTTTAAGGCTGAATAATATTCCACTGTATTATATATCACGTTTTGCTTATCCATTAATCTGTTGATGGGTATTTTCGTTATTTCCATCTTTGGGCTATTGTGAAAAATCCTGCTATGAACATTGGTGTACAAGTGTCTGTTTGAGTTTCTCCTCCATTCTTTTGGGTTGTACCCAGAAGTGAAATTGCTGGGTCGTATAATAATTCTACTAGGCTTAACTCTTTGAGGAATTACAAAGCTTCTGTTCCACAGCAATGCACAGATTTCAACTTGTCCTCATCCTTACAATAACTTGGTATTTTCTATTTCCTTTTATATAATAGCCATTCTAATGTATGAAGTGATATCTCACTTTTAATTTTGACTTACGAATTTACTAATGGCTAGTGATATTGGGCATCTTTTATGTGTTTACTGGCCACTTGTTTATCTTCTTTACAGAAATGCCTTTAAAGTTTTTTGCCCATTTTTGAATTTGGTTGTATTGTTGTTTTTGAGTTGTAGGAGTTTTTAAAATATATTTGATATATTAATCTCTTAACAGATATGTGTTTTGCAAATATTTTCTCTCATTCCCTTAGTTGTACTTTCATTCTGCTTATAGTAAGTTTTGAAAAACAAAAGTTCTTAATTTTAATGAAGTCCAATTTATCGAATTTTTTGTTGTTGTTGCCTTTGCTTTTAGGTATCATGTCTAAGCAATCATTGGCAAAGCCAAAGTCATGAAACTTTTCTTCTAAAAGTTTTAAACTTATAACTCTTTTGTTTAGGTATTTGATCCATTTTAAAATAATTTTTTGTGTGGCAATAAATGAATCCTACTTTATTTTTTGCATGTGGAATGTCCAAAATTCCTGATAATATTTATTGAAAAGACTGTCCTTTGCCATTGACGTATTATTTTCAACATTAAATATCAAAGACATGTTCAAAGTCTTGAAAAATAATGAGTAATGCCAAAAAAAATCTATCCATATATCTACAGACTGCAGAGCATATAATTTTGTAGATATTGGATTACCACAAAATCTAGACATTGCAGGATTTGTTGCTGCAATAATTTAAAATGCTAGTGTGCCGGGCGCGGTGGCTCACGCCTGTAATCCCAGCACTTTGGGAGGCCGAGGCGGGCGGATCACGAGGTCAGGAGATCGAGACCATCCTGGCTAACACGGTGAAACCCCGTCTCTACTAAAAATGCAAAAAATTAGCCGGGCGAGGCGGCGGGCGCCTGTGGTCCCAGCTACTCGGGAGGCTGAGGCGGGAGAATGGCGGGAACCCGGGAGGCGGAGCTTGCAGTGAGCCGAGATCGCACCATTGCACTCCAGCCTGGGCGGCTAAGCGAGACTCTGTCTCAAAAAAAAAAAAAAATAAAATAAAATAAAATGCTAGTGTAAAGAAAAATATATTTATTTAAGCAATTTTATTTACCAATAAAATAAGAGTCATTGCCAGTCACATAGGAAATAGTAAAACTAAGTTATGAAGTTGCTGATCACTTTATCAAGAAAAAGGGGCTCCAGTTATTGCTCATCTTTCTACAGTAAATGCTGATGATAAGGTGAAAAAATAATTATATATGAATAATAACATATAACTGGCCAAGAAAAAAATTAAGATCCCAAGCAGCAAGCATGAGAACTTTACAGCTTCACTAATCTACATTTACCGATGAAATAAATGAAGAGTTAAACATTTAAAATTTCCAATTACACACAAAAATTGTTACATCTTCAGTCGGGTAAGGAAAATTTATTTTATTTATTTTTTTTATTTTTATTTTTTATTTTTTTATTTTTTTTTGAGACGGAGTCTCACGCTGTTGCCCAGGCTGGAGTGCAGTGGCGCGATCTCGGCTCACTGCAAGCTCCGCCTCCCGGGTTCCCGCCATTCTCCTGCCTCAGCCTCCCGAGTAGCTGGGACTACAGGCGCCCGCCACCGCGCCCGGCTAATTTTTTGTATTTTTAGTTTCACTGTGTTAGCCAGGATGGTCTCGATCTCCTGACCTTGTGATCCGCCCGCCTCGGCCTCCCAAAGTGCTGGGATTACAGGCTTGAGCCACTGTGCCCGGCCTGGAAAATTTATTTTGAAACATTAGACTCTCTACTTCAGAATCAATACTGAAAATATAATTGCATATTTATTTTAAAAATTATTATTTATAATGATAATTTAAATATAATATAAATTATAATATTTTATAATAAATTATCATTATTTATAAAATAAGTTGATATTAACAACATTTATTCTCCTTGGAAGACAGTAATTAAAACATGAGTGTGATTTTTAAAGTTTCATAGAACGTCCGATCTTGAATAAACTATTACACATAATTCTAAAAATTCTCAAGAATTCACTTCAATCGTTGATGTGTAATTTGTAACTCTTAAATTATATAAACTTCATATTGATTTCTTATTATCTTTTGCGAATGTTAGCCACAAGGGGCTTTTTGAAGATGATATATGAAATGTTGATCTCATAAGTCGACTGACTCTAATGAACAGTTTATATATTCCCATATTTTTATTCTTCTGAAGAAAATCCATGAACTTTTTGAAGTAGCAAACAATTTCATGTGAAACAAAGTCAATCTTATCTGTAGTATATTTTAATGCTGAGATCATTTCATTTATATTTGTTAGATGGCAACCAGAAACATTAATTATGAGTTTCAATATTTTTTCTAAGTCTATATTAAATTCAATTGATTTTAAATTAATAATGTTACATTAGATTTAAGTATTTTATAATGCTCTAAGAGGTAGTCAATGTCTTATGTTTTTCTATACATATACCTGTCATTTTTCATTTTTTTTGTTTGAGTTTTTTGGACAGGGTCTTTCTCTGTTGCCCAGGCTGAAGTGCAGTGGCATGATCACAGCTCACTTCATCCTCAACCTCCCAGGCTCCTGTGATCCTCCAGCCTCAGCCTCCCGAGTAGCTGGGCCCACAGGCATGCACCAATACACCTGGCTAAATTTTATCTTTATTTATTTATTCTTTTTAGAGATGGGGTCTCCCGATGTTACCTCTGGAATGTATAGCTTATGGGAGAGACATCAACTATAAAAGAATAACAGAGATAATTCAAATTAAAACAATTATTTGTAAACTAACAATTTAACTGTTTTTTAAAAACACAATTTTCTGCTATGCATCTTAAAAGTAACAGTTTTAGGCTGGGCATCTTGGTTCATGCCTGTAATCCCAGCACTTTGGGAGACCGAGGTGGGTGGATCACGAGGTCAGGAGATCGAGACCATCCTGGCTAACGCGGTGAAACCCTGTCTCTACTAAAACTACAAAAAAATTAGCCGGGCGAGGTGGCGGTGCCTGTAGTCCCAGCTACTCGGGAGGCTGAGGCAGGAGAATGGCGGGAACCCGGGATGCGGAGCGAGTAACTGTTTTAAAATTAATGCCAAATTTAAGAAGCTTCAAAATATATTTCACCGCTTGAAGATAAAGTTTTAAAAACAATAATATGTTTTGATAATAAGAGCAAATATGCCATTATTAAAAAAAAAACCTTAATGGAGATTTACGCACAAAAGGGGTTACGATTTATCTTAAATCTTATTAAGTTAATATCAGAGGGCTCCATTAAGAGAAGCACTTTAAAGACAAGTTCAATATTTTCTGTTCTGTATCAATAAATCTCTTTCTGGTATGCCACCTCTTCCATGAGGTTTCATAAGGCTTCCTTATGATTTAACTGCCTAGGCTTTATACAACTTCTGGAATCCCAGAGCTTATAACTTTAAGATAATTTATGTCTCAGAAAATTCTGAGCCCTTCTTCTTATGGCTTCAGCAATTATTTCCGCTTGGATGACTATCAATATCTACTTTCAACATTCACCTCCATTCTGCAATTCAGAGCAGCTTTCTCCCATTATTGGCATGTACTTTGGGAATTTCTAATTGTTTGTGTCACCATCACTTCCAAATTAATATATCTAAGTCAAGATCGTCAACTCTGTCCCGGACCACTTTTCCCTTTGGACATCATTATGTCTGCCAAATTTTTATCAAGTTTTAAACACCTAAACTCAAAACATGAGTCACTATTTGACTTACTGTACACACCTAGTAAATCATTGATTTTTATTAGTTCTTTACAGTTTCATTGTTTTTCTTACAACTATCATTTATCCCAGGAATTTTTTTTTTTTTTGTACAGAATTACTTTTGCCTCCAGGTTTTCTCTGCTTCAACTAATCCTGCAAACTACATCCCTGAAATTGTTCACGAAATTCAGCTGTACAAGTTGATGAAAACAGTATTTGCTTCCAATTCAGTAAACAGAGCAAGGAATAATTGTTCAGATGTTCTTAGCACACCACACAGAAAAAGAAAATTAAAAATGATGATAGGTAGTAAGAATAAATATGAAGGCCTCCATATGAATGAGAAAAACATCAGTACAAAAGTACAGGTAAGGAAAAGCTGACTGAACAGCAGTTCATGTTTTGCTTTGTTTTCTTTATTAAGTATAATATTTAATTGTATTCTAAGTTTATTAAGCTCATTACAAAATCAAGCTGTCCCTAAAGAGTTTATAGAATTATTGAGTCCAGAAAAATAACTTTACTTTTTATACTGTATTGGCCAGAATTTACTTGGAGAATTGTTTTAATTTGAAAGGGCTGGGTGTGCTGCTTTAGAAATCTAAAAATAAATGGAAGGTTCTCAAAGCAAGTGTTATTAGAATTAGGAAGATGTATATTCTGCCTAAAGAAGAAAAGACTTAGATGGTACATACTCTCTCGAAATATTTAAACACTGTGATATAGAAAAAAAATAAATTTATTTTGTAGACTCCAAGAACAAACTAAGATATTGGTATTTTCGGGGGCTCAATATAAATTAATAATCAATAATAATTATAATCATCTGTTAGTTTCCATAGCCTGTGTAGCACAGTTACGTGGTTTCATTGATAGACAAGCTTCAAGTCAACATCTACTAGGAAAAATACTTCAGTTATATCAGGTGTAAGAACATCAATATGAGTGAAAGGGATTTCTATGATGTTTTTCTCATACTTTAATATTGAGATGTAGCAAGGCAAGATTCTAGCAATCTCGCTCACTGTTCTCAAGCATACCAAATATTTAGAAATGTAATTTCAAAGTCCTGGCATCTTTATTATTTTATCTTTCTTAAGTGATTTTGAAAATATCATTTCTGTTCTACCAAGAGAAATTTTCCTTCACATCCCCAAATTTTCTGCTCTCCCAATGCTAACACTCTTTCAAAATATGACAGGAAGCTTGTAATAGCTTTTCTGTCATTTGCAAGTGTACAAACAGAGGCTGTTTTTTCTTTTCTCAAATTCACAGTGAAGGGAATTCTTTTGAACATTGTAGAATTCAATTTGAAAGTGATCTGGCCACAACCTCTTCAGTCTTTTGAATATCAGTGTTGATTCAGCTAATCCAAATGGTTAGGGAGAGATTATCATCCCCCTGCCCCATGCATATGTAGGTTCTAAACAGTCTGAGTATATCACATTTTCAGAGAAAATAAATAAACAGATAAATAACAAATCCGTATCTAAGAGTACGAAATGGTTATGCTCCCCTGCTGGTACTGTTTGCTTGGTTGGCACTTTGGCCAAGGTAATTTTAGTATCCTTATCAAAATAAAGATTTATGTTGCACAATATAATTCTTCTGTTGTGTCTGGTCTTGACTATTGTTGCTATTGTTGTTTTTAAGTTTGCAGTTTACATATGAGTCTTCGGTCTCTGCCTTGCCTGAAGAGATTTCCAGCTTGTGTATCCTTTATAGCAGTCTTCCTATTCCGACAAAATTTAGGTTAAGTTCTGTTTCCACCAGAAAATATTTTCTATTTACCCTTAAACATCTATAATCTCTTCCACTGAAAAATCTTGTCTTTCTATCTCCTTTAGAACTGTCACTCTTTAACGTTTTTGTATGTCCTCTTTTTATCACAAAACTATACTTCTGTGCTTCATTTTTTCTGTCTTTCTGTTTTAGTCTTTTATTTCTTTCAACTAGTATCAACTGAACTCTTTATAAATGCATTAAGATCTAGTAAGTACTTCATTGGACGTAATCAGCATGTACTAATGAAATATAGCTTCTGCATTTTCTCCCAGCCTTGTTCAACTGTACATTTAAACAAATTAAACCAGATTATTCCTAGGTGTCTATATACACTTAGGAATATATGCATTTAGCTCTCTGGAATATCTTTCTTCACCTTCTTCCTACCATCACATGAACACAAGTGAGTAGCTGCCCCAAGGATATGGTAGTAACACTGAACTTGAGGTTTTTAAGTAAAAGTTAATCTTTACAATTTGGCTGTAAATGGAGGAGACTGGCATGTACAGGAATTCACAGAGCTGAGGATGCTGACTTTTTAAAAATTATTTTTAAGCTAGTTGAAACTTGAGAAAAAGAGAGAGTGGGCAGTAGAGCAGAAATTATTTATCTGTTGGCTATGAACTGAAATGCATTTTATATTTGTTCACTTTTCAGGATGAAGATTGGGTTAATTTTGGTTCTTCAAGAATCAGATCCCAAAAGAGGATTAAACCTAGAGATTTATTAGAGGAAACACTTGTTAAGTATAAAGAGGAGAAAACAGGAATAGACATTGGATACAGGCCTGACCTCCTATGCCTAGAAGAATAAGGAAGGAGAATTAGATAGCAAGAGTGTTAGACTGTAGCAGAGTTCACAGAAAGATTTGGCCAAGCTGAGATATAGATATATAGTAGCATCAACAAGGACAGAAATGTGTGATTTTACACTTCAATACCTTGGAAAAAAGTAAGCAAACAATCAGGAAGAACCACGATTGAAGTGCGATTGATTAAGTAAGTTAGGGACATTGACAAAGAGCTAACCAATGATTTTAAAGGTTACGTCTTTTTGAAACGGAACTGAAGTCCCAGTCAGGGAGTGTTAATTCTTTCTTCATGTGAAAAATAAGGAACCTATATTTTAACTTATGTTTTTAAATCCTCAGAATCTATCATGATGTCTCCCATTCGAAATTCATTATATAAATATTATCTGAATGAACAAATGTATAAGCCAAAACATAATTTGTTTTTTATTGTGTTTTTCATATTTATATAATTCTTTTATTCCTTCTTATATGTATATTCACTAGTTTGATTTACTATGCCGATTGTGACTTCATGAAATTAGGATGCTAACTCGTTCTTTTACTCTACAAGAATTGTAAAATATGCATACGTTTTTAACATTTACTTGCCCTTTTACAACAATTCTCTTCAGAAAATCATTAAAAAGGAAGAGTAGAAATAACACGTTATGCATTTATTCTCAATGTACTTTGCAAATATCAAACGAATAGTCCGTGCTGCATACCTGGCCTTGAAATTCAGAAGGCAATCCATTGTTTTTCCATTGGATTGAACACACATTACATGGGTCCAGCTTTTTCATAATACAAAAAATATCATAAATAAGGTGAAGGAAAACTACTGGAAAAGTTAAGGAGAATAAAAAAATATAGGAAATGTTTCTAGTAACTGTAAAGAACTCGACGATAAAAGGACTTGAGTGACCCGGATATTCTCTTTTGATCAGGGAGAATGGAACTTGAATTTGAATACACATTATATGATATATATCAAATATTTAACACGGAATACAGAGAGAAATATAATATGTAGAATAGATACAGAAAAAGAACATAATAAATTAGCTAGCTCATTATCAGTAGCTATGCGGGCCACTTCCTAGATGTCTTGTAACTCCAATGTCTTACATTTTCCTCATATTTTCTGCAAATGTTAATCTCCTTTAAAATGAAGACAATTATTTAATTACTCAATGCTGTTCAGCATTTTCCATACTACTTGTTATACTATTTATGGCATAATATTTTTGATACAATTATATTCACCAATATCCACTTTTACTTCCTTTTGATTTAAGAGTACTTCACTAAGCAAAATTGTGGGTGCAAAATGGGCCTTCTAGAACTACTTTTGGATGACCATTCTATTCAATTCCTCTGTGGCACCATAGAAATGCGCTTAAGTGACATATGCCCAGAAGAAGGCAAGACAAAACTTTACTTTAAATAAGAGTGAATGTATAGACTTTGTTTTAAATATAACCAAATAAGATACCAACAGTATCCTGGAAAACCTAGCTCTCTCCAATCATAGGAGAGAGAATTTCGGAATTTCCATTTATCCAATACCCCTAGATGGTCTAGATTAAGTGCGTTCATTAAAATATATTTTGTTTTTTGGATGGTAACTTATGTAAGGTCTATCTAACACTTCTTAGATATCATAATGTATACAGGGGGAAAATTACTTCATACCTTTCAAAAAGAAACCAGATGGATGAATATGATTTTTCTGTGTTTGTTTCTTGATGGTGGAGGTGGGTAGGTTGTCAATTTTGATTTGATTGATGGTTCTCTCTTTTCCTCCTTAATTGGCCAAAATTTCCTGGCTATGGTAAGTCTGGACTAGCTAAAATATTAATCACTCTAGCATATGTTGTTCCCCATAATCAGAGCTTGTGTATCCCACACATTGCACTGCTTCCCTTGGTTTTGTGAAAAAAAATTAAAATGAGGCATACTGTCATATCAAGAAGATGACATATATATTAAATACATATGTACATTCATACATAATCACATACACACATACACACATATATGTAGCTGTTTCTGAAAACATTTTTTAATGTACAAAATCACAGTTTTGCAAGCTTCTAGAATTGTGAAAATAAACTAGTAACCCGCTTCTTTCCTGAAAGAGATAAAACGTTCCAAGAAAAACCACATGGCCAAACATATTACTGTGACAAATCCCAAGCCAAACAATTAATTCCCATCCTCCCTGCCAAGGTTTACTATTCTTCTTCCCTCCATCATCAACACACAGTTATTGGCAGGAGGTCATGACTGTTCTGGGCAACTTAGTGAGACCTCATCTCTACTAAAAATAAATACAATTGGCCCGGCATGGTGGTATGCTCCTGTAGTCATAGCTACTTGAGAGGCTGAGGCAGGAGGATTGCTGGAGCCCAGGAGGTGGAGGCTGCAGTGAGTTGTGATGGCACCACTGCAACGCAGCCTGGTTCCCTGGAGAGCCAGTTACTAAACATTTGCCTGTACACTACTGGACTTATGTCAGGGTCTCTTAAGAAAATAATCTATGCTGAGAGCAGCTTCTTTTATGCAGATAGTCTAACTCAAAAGCGTCAGTTGTTTCTCCAGCAACTAAAGATGAGAATTAAAGCAAAGAAACTATGGATAGAGTCTTTGTGGTGCTATAGAACTCGGTTGCTATAGAACTTGGGTGCTATAGCTAGGCTTCCATCTTTAAATTTCTGTGTCCATAAATCACAGTTACTAAGAAAGGTAATCATATTGAAAAAATGATCACAGAATATGTAATTATTTAGAAAAATATTGTTCATATTGCATATATTTCAAAATAATAGCAAATCTATATAAATATTAAAATCTGAAATTTGAAATTAGTATATTTCATATATAAAACTGCATTAAAATATAGAACCAGTTAATATAAATTTTCCTTTTCAGAGAGCTGCCTGCAGAAAGTTACACAAGAGTTTAGTGTTTTATCCACTCTGTTATTTGTCAGTATCAGGATTTAAAAAAAGACATATCCACATCAATTCATATTTGCTACTTGACGATAAAATGAACACCAACTTCAGCTAAATAAAGGGCATATAACTGAGTTCAACAGTGAGAGGACTGTGTTTCTAGGTAGCAAAAAGAAGAAAAGTAAACAATTTAGTAGAATTAACAGGATGTATAACTTTACATTGTATATACACTAACTTATATTTGCTTATTTTTTTCTAAATTATCTATTTAAAAAAATTCCAGTAAACATCCCACGCAAAATAGAACAGTTAATTATATGAGTGATTTAGGAGGAAAAATTACTTTTCCAAACACCTACAGTAAATATAGTGTAATGGGCATGCTCTGTAGGCTGACCTGCTTTCAGTCCCTTTTTGCTACTTTCAACAAAACTTTCATTTGTGTACCTTTTCCCTCAGCTACTCCAGGAGACAAATTCTCTCCTAACTCCCAGAGTATTCCTTACTCAGAGAGATTGCTTTAGGAACCCAGAGTGAGCTAGGAGGCTTAGCCTGACTATGGAACTGCTATTGTTTGTATGGTGAAGTAAAGTTAGGGACCAGCAAATAAAGATAAAACATACTGAAGGGAATTATTTTTATTCTACCTATGAGAATATTCCACATATGAGAAATGCCTGCCTTTCATACTGGATGCAAATGGGGAAACATGTTGTCCTGGAATTTCTGTGTTTTCTGGCAAATATGAAGATTTCCCCATCAAGTACGTGCTCAATTCGCCCCCTTCTCATTCTCACACTTTAGTAGTAATCTTTATTATGCAAAAGATAGTATTCAAGGTGCTTTCACTTATATTGACTCTTTCAATCATCCTTCCAACCCTGGTAAGCATTTCAGTCTCTAGTCAACAAATACAAACACTAACCCACTACAAGGTTGAAGTATCCTGCCCACAACACACACACACACTGCCAGTAAGAAGCACAGCCAAGGTTTGAAATTCTGTTTTTATATTCTAGCTGAAGCAAGCATTCCATGTGGACAAGGATGAACCAAGAATCTGGGTCTTCAGACAACCTTCCGGTTTAGGAATGGCCACTCAGAGGTCTCACCCTATTGCCTTAATTGTGAATTTCTTAGCTTGCTCGGTTGCCCTGTCTAGTTGTTCTCCCCACCCAGTTCCCATTCCCCAGTTTCAGGATGGGACCTGTTCTCCTTAGTACCTTATACTTTCTTGTATTCTCTTTGCTAGGGTTGGACCACGTTCCCTACAATCTCTACCTATTTATAAATGGTTTATCAACTAAGGGTATCTATCTCAAAGTAACCACTACCAAAATGACTTTTGAAATAATTAGCTACCTTGAATTTATATGCAGGTATGAAATCACTCCTGGAACCTCCAGAGGCCTGTGGTCTCTGCTCACTGCAGCCTAGTGAGTATGATGGCAAAGACGCAAATAAAGTGTCATGTAGTTAGGGGAAAGCAGAGATTCCTTCAATCACAGCTTCTCACTTTGTTATGCATGATTGTTCACATGGTACTTTGTTCTATATTTATTTGTTTTAAATACAATCATTACTGCAAATTATAATGTCTTCATTTATTCTTAAAACATGATTATGAATGTGACATGCAAAATGAATGTGTGTACTATGTTCAGTAGAAATTTTCCAGAATAACATCCAATTTTATGTCAAAGTGAGAAGCTTCAATTTATACAATCTTAAGGCATCTAGTTTCCAAAAAAAAAAAAAAAAAAAAAAAAAAAAAAAAAAAAAAAGGAGAGAGAGAGAAACACTTTGCTATTTTGCAGGTGTTTTTTATGTTTCTATGTCCAAAACATAACAAACACCTCTAAAATGGTAAAGTGTTTCTCAAAGGGTATTTTCAGTTAAAAAAATCAATGTTGCACATAATTAAAAAAGAATACATTCTCTCTCTACTGAAAAAAAAATAGGGATCACTCAAATAAATTGCTCTTAACAATGTGAACCTGCCAAAAATCAATTCTTTCCTGTGCTATTTTTTATTTGATAGATTTTACTACATCATAGCCCAACCTCATAAAACAAAGATGAACAAGTTGTTTACCAAAACATATCCATGATTAAGTTTTATTTACTTGCAAAAAGCCATAGGACATGCACTTCTAAACATTAACAAATGAGCCATGTCTGTGATTCTCTGTCCTACTATCAGTTTATTTATACATTTTCCCTCCCTGCTCACTCTCCTCCCAAACAACATATATTGCTTTCTGTTTTGAAAAATTCAGCATATCATTTTTTCTTTTCTTAACTGGTTGAGAGTTGCAGAAATAAATGAATAAAAAATAAACAGTGTGTCGCCTGGGTGCGGTGGCTCACGCCTGTAATCCCAGAACTTTGGGAGGCTGAGGCGGGTGGACCACTTGAGGTCAGGAGTTTGAGACCAGCCTGGACAATATGGTGAAACCCCGCCTCTATTAAATACACAAAAATTAGCAGGGGGTGCTGGAGTGCTCCTGTAGTCCCAGCTACTTAGGAGACTGAGGCAGGAGAATCACTTCAGCCTGGGATGTGGCAGTTGCAGTGAGCCAGGATCACACCACTGCACTCCAGCCTGGGCCACACAGTGAGACTACACCTCAAGAAAATAAATAAATAAATAAATAAATAAATAAATAATAAAGTAAACAAAGCTTTATTGGAGGATACAGGAAAACATTTATATATTTATATGCAATTGGGTATATAATCTTTCTTTTTTTCCTGAAAGAAAAGGTCAATAAATTCCAGTGATTTGAAATTTAAAACTTTTGTTTATAAAGGTTTATCAAAGGTTGCAATGTAAAAAGAAAAGCCACATATCTATGGAAAATTGTATAAATGTTATATATATACACACACAAGTATACACACACACACACACACACACACAATTTTTTTGACAAAATATTACACAGATAATAATAAACTTCTGACCAATAAGAAAAGGAGGGTGGGTGCGGTGGCTCACGCCTGTAAACCCAGCAGTTTGGAAGGCTGAGGCGGCGGATCACCTGAAGTCAGGACTTTGAGACAAGCCTGGCCAACATGGTGCAACCTCATCTCTACTAAGAATATAAAAAAAATTAGCCGGGCGCGGTGGCGGGTGCCTGTAATCCCAGCTACTTAGGAGGCTGAGGCAGGAGAATAGTTTGACCCGGGAGGTGCAGCATGCTGCAAGCCAAGACAGCACCATTGCACTCCACCGTGGGCAACGAGAACAAAACTCCATCTGAAAAAGAAAAATAAAAAAAAAAAGAGAAGAAGAAAGAAAAGAAAAATGTAACACTCAATGGTGAAAAATGCACACATGCATTTCAGCAGTACATTCTGTAAGATATGTGTATACTCTATACATAATCAGCAAAAAACATAACAATGGGATGTCGTTTTTCTTTCTTCAGACAGGTCAAGATTTGAAAGATACCATAACAAGAACATGCAAGAATGTAAAAGTAGAATATGATATGCAGCATTGGTGGAAGTGTAAACTGGTATTATTTCCTTGAAACCAATTTGAATTTATCTTGCAAATTTGAATATTTGCAAATTATTTAATTTGGCAGTTTTATTCCTGGAAATTACTGCACATGTACAACATGATCATGAGATATTTATTAGTCTTTTCAGAGAAACACAGTTTTTAAAAGAAAAATACCTAGAAATAACTCGATTATTCATCGAAGAAGAAATGATTAACTAAATTGTGGTAAGTTATATTCATTAAACAAAATACTATATAGTGGTGGAAATCAATAAAGGAATGGAACTTTTTTGAAAACAAAATATCAAAGGAGGAACAGTGAGTGTTGAAGAATGTATACAATATGAAATCATTTATATAAAATTTAAAATCATAAAAAGGTTAAATATATTGTATCCATAATGGAAAGGAAATAAATGATATAAAAACATTAAAAAGACTCGTTAACCTTGGGAGGAATGAGAATTCCAATGGAGAGAAAAATGAGGCTAATTGAATGATATGGTTAATGGTCAATTATTTAACTGGATGGTGGTAAATGTTTATATATATATATATATATATATATATATACACACACACACATATATATGGTTTTATGTATAAAGTGTTATGTTAACTTTTTTCCACAATCTTGTATATGAAATGCTTAAAATATGACTCATATATTTCTAATTATCTGAAATGTCATATTTCTTGAAGTTGTCTAATTTTAGCACTATTAAAAGAAAACTTCAGACAAATTAACAGAGTTTAATAGAGCAAGACAGACAAAAATAAGCAAGAAAAACAGTTCATGAATCAGGCAGCCTCCAGAATCACAGCAGATTCAGAGAGGCTCCAGGGATGCCTCATGGTCAGAGCAAACTCACACACAACAAAAGGAAAGTGACATACAGAAGATGGAAGTGAGATGCAGAAACAGCTGAATTGTTTACAGCTGGGAGGTTGCCTTATTCGAACACAGTTAACAGTCAGCAGTGTCTGAGTGGTTAAGTATGGCTGCTGGGATTAGCTGAGACTCAGCTGTTGTTACAGTAGTGTAGTCCTAAGTTAGGTTTCCAGCATTGTCTACCTGCTAAGTTAGATTACACTTGGTCCACAAGGACTCAAATATGGAAGTACAGAGGCTTTCTCAGGCCATATTTAGTTTGATTTAATGGCACTCTTAAGTGTTGGCAGTTTTATTGATGTGGTTTTTGGATAAAATTTTTAAAGAATACAGTAGTATAATAAATTCACTATTTCTTCATTTTCTTTTAAAATTGTCAAATATTTGTTTTTGGTCTCTAGTGTATTATTATAGTTGAGTAACTAGTAGACACCAATAATGTTGTAAAATATAAGATCATTTGAACAGTTGTATTTTCCATCAAATTTTAATTTTTAGGAGTGATCTGCATCGTAGATTTGAGTATATATTGCTGTGCTCTAAGAAAATATTATGACTAATCAAAAGAAGCAAATGTGGAATAATTCTCAAACACATGCTAAAATAAATAACTTGTTTTGTTTAGGGAATAAGATGTTATATATGATGTATCAGGTAAACATGCGGTAATCATGAGTCAGGAAGCAGAATGATGTTAAGAAAGAAAACTGCTTTTAGACGATTAATAGGTCTTAACCCTTCACCTGGTATTTCTCTTAAAGTCTTTCTCCTGACTCCTATCCCATCTCTATCTCAGGAGCGTGCCCACTGCTTATTATCTAATATAACTCCCAGACTTCTCTTTATGCTTACTATTTACACCTCCTAGAGGCCTTTTTGTAGCGTGGAGAGTTCTAGAACCATATAAGCACTTCTCTGCCAATACCTCCTTAGCCAAGAATGATCAGATTTTATTTTGAGTACAGTTAACTGTTTATATTTTTTTGCTTTTGTTATTAACTCATTTTATTTTTGTTTTGTGAATAAGGAATTACCACTGCAGTAGGTCTCCAAGGATGTGTACAATTATGCAATAATTATTTGATAGTCACACTGCAGTGTTTCAGAGTTGATTCTTTTTTCATAATTGATCACACTTCACTTTTTAGCACCGATTGCCATGACATTAAAAAAAAGGCTTGGTGAGTTTCAATAGCTACATGTCAGGGGCTTTCTGCTGATTAGAGTGATGATTCCTGAGAATGGTTTTTCTGAGCCTTTCTGACTTACTGGCATTTCAGTGTGTCCTGCACTCTATAGCAATGACGATCTAGAGTACAGGACAAATACAAGGCCAAAGGTAGGGACATCCTTACAACATCAAGCCCTTGAATGCTGAGGATTCATCCCACATCCTGCAGCCCTGCTCAGGCTGGTGAACGTTACTGTGACAGCTGGAACTGAGGAGCTCAATGCTTTTAGGAGGTGGACAGAGTATAAACTCTAAAAATATACTTTATTATTATTATTATTTTTTAATTAATTAATTATTATTATACTTTAAGTTCTAGGGTACATGTGCATAACGTGCAGGTTTGTTACATATGTATACTTGTGCCATGTTGGTGTGCTGCACCCATCAACTCATCATTTACATCAGGTAGCTATACTTTATTATTATAATCATATCTTGCTGCAAGAAAACTTTTGGCAAAATGCTATGTGACTTTTCATTAAAAAAAGGAATGGCTACATATTAGAACCTTTTACTACAGTCTTAAAAATAAATTGCCAACAAAATCTTTATATATATATAAAGAAAAATATATAATTCAAAGTTATTGGCTTGTTCCTTCTACCATCAGTATCAACTCTCAAGCAGTCAGAAGTCAAAATTCCACACATTCAGAACAAAATGAAGTTTGTTTTTCATCAATTACACGTAATGCCTAACCAGCAGAAAACATAAGAATAAAGTTGATACTTATTCACAATATTGTTATTTTTATTCCAAAACCTGCAGAATCTGTTACTACAGAAATCAGCTCCAATCAGTCACATTTGTCTTTGCATGCTTTATATCACTTCTCTATATGTGAAATACATGCACACATACACATGCACACATATCCTATGTTCATATATAGAATAAAATACATGGGTGTAGGTGGTTATTAATAAATACTAGCTCTGTTAATTTAATGATTTCATAACTACACTTTCTAACTTTGTGTTTCTTTTCTAAAATACCATTTGTAGTTGGAAGCTCATATTCTTCCCTTCTACTTTTAAGATTACATTAATACATTAAACAAAAATTTACTGTGTTGCTACTGTGTGAAATTTATCTGTGCTATTTTAACTTCCTTTAATTAATTAGAATGAAATCTATAGTATACTTTTTTAGAGCTCCTTATGATTTTACTCTGATCTTAGTAATTGTATTCTAAAAAAAGTAATTGATTATCTGAATCAAAAGAAAATAGGAAATGGAGGGTATTTAGAATTGAGGAAACCAATTATTCACAAACGTCTATACTAAATTTGGTATTAAAATATTAACATATTAAGGTGTCACAATTCTAAATCATTAGTACTGGATCAGTTGGCTCTTTTCCTTTGCATCCTGTTTTTTGTGGGTTTCAGGAAATATTTTATGCTCTTAACTTGAATACTGCTGATAGGTGTAATTAACATTTAATAATCTATATTAATATTCATGCAATAACCAAGATGACTTATGTAGTATGGGGAAGGAATTTCAACTCTACTCTTTGAAAAGGTATCAAACTCTTTGCCTGTCACCCAACATGTTTTTCAGAAATACTCATTCGGACTTTGTCAAACTCATTGAAAAACAGAAATGTTTGCTAAAGCTTTCTTGCATAGAATGTGCATTTTTCAAAAGATGTCAGAGAATAAGGTGGGTCAGAGGAAATAATGAAAGCTGAATGCGGCATCAACTCCAGTTACAGAATAAAAGCCACTGTTTTAGTCTTTAGAATGCAACAGTTGCCAGTCATACAAACTGAATTTAATGGAGCACCAAAAATGTAACAACTTGAATAAAATGTGTTTTTGTGATGAAAAAAGGAAACAATCTTGTGGGTCACAGTTTCTTGAACCTGTGAATTCAGATCCCTTTGAAGGGTATAATATTGATTTGTGGAGTGTCTTGTTATTACTAAAGGCTATTCTCTTTACTGGGATGCTTTTCCCTTGCAAAAAGAAATTAGATTATACAGCTGATATCATTAAAGCAGAGGAAAATTGTATTAAATGCAATGTTTTCAGAGTTGAACATGAAAGTCAAAGAGTTTGCCTTCCTCATGTAAATTTCTCAAGCCTAAAAACCAGTCTCAGAATAAACTCAGATCAGTTTCTAAAGGGAAATGAAACACCTGACCTTTACTTTCAAAATTCTTTTTCTTTAGTTACTTAGAAAACTATAAAACATTTATTTTTACCTTAATCTAAACTCTACAGTTTAAAACAAATAGCATCACACTTACAGAATCGCATTACTTTAAAAAGAAGTTTTGGATGCATCCAAAACTATTGAAGATGACGAATTTCATTATAATTTTTAGCTGTCATGTTTTCTACTTAGAAACAGTTAAGCAATCATCGTGAAATTATGATCAACATAAATGAATTTACAATGTTAACATTTTTGTTGCGTTCAGATATTCGATCTACCTCATATTATTACTAGAAGTTACTAACCCATGGTGCTTGATTTAGCTAATCTAAACTTTAGCCATTCATCTTTGTTGCATCTTATTATCTTCACTAGTAATAGCTCTAAAATACCATCTTATGATACATTTTATATATTACATTGATGATTGCTTCTAATAAATATTAGTCAATACTATTTATTTCTTGAAAATAACGAGTTTATTTGAGTTTCTTGTCACTTAATTTTTATAATTTATTTTATTTTACTTTATTTCAATAGTTTTGTGGGGAACAGGTAGTGTTTGCTTTCATAGATAAGTTTTTTAATGGTGATTTCTGAGATGTTGGTGGATCTGTCACCCAAGCAGTGTACACTCTATCAAATATGTAGTCTTTTATCCCTCACCCAGCTCCCACCCTTCCCTTAAGTCCCCAGAGTTCATTGTCTTTTAGAACAGAATGAAAGTAAAAAGAGAACTTCCCTCTCATGCCCAATTTTCTTCATTTTTGCTGAGAAATGTGAATATTCATTCAAGGATATACATAAAGAATACCTACTACTTTGTAGCGGCATCATTCTAAGTACTGAAGATTCAGCAGTGAACAAGGTAAATAGATTTGGTTTGTCCTCATGCAGCTGACTGTCTCTCACACACCAAAGAGACTAAATACATAAATGACACAAAGTACTACGCAGAGTGCTGAAACAATTATCAGCAGGAGCAGCAGGCTTTAGAAAATACAAGGGTGGAAGATCTCTCTGAAGAAGACACCGAGGTGGAAAGAGAGCCTTCTGCAGGAACAAAATAAAGGTATCGAGGTGCCAAGCATTTTGCGCCTAAGAGGAAGATAAATATACGAGCGGCTTAAGCACAGAACAGAGTGATGAAGGCTACAGTACACAGAAACCTGGTCCCAGCATGATCTTACACTTCGTATTAAAGAGCATAGAGTTTGTTTTGAGGGCAAAAGAAAACCATTCAAATTTTTAGGACTATTGGTGTGAATGAAGATTTATCCAATTTAAATTTTAAAGTATTGTACATTGTGGTTCACAATGATAGAAAATATTTCTAATATAATTTCATGAAAAACTAGCTGCAAAAAACGATTCCTGAAAACTTTAGGAAATATTACCACACTATCCTTTTAGACAATCACAATACTCATTACTTTCTTAGCTACAAAGCTATTCTGTACTGTCAAAAACTGTTTAAACTTTCACTCAAATACTCAAATAAATCTGACATCGAATTTTGATTTTCTGATGGTAATTGGCATCACTCCCTGGGTCCACATTTTGGATTTTTTTTTTTTTTTTTTTTTTTTTTTGTGGAAAAAACTGACTAGTGTCATTCAAGTGTGCTACCTCATTGTAATTGTCTTGCTTTATTTCAAAACTCCTGTAGCTACTAAACTGTAACTTTTAATACAAAAATGTGTCCTACCTTCATTAGTCAAAAAAGATCACATCATGATGCAATAAACTCTTTTTAAAGCAGACATGAGATAATTTCTTCATAAGCTTATTATATTTCATGTTTTCATTGGGCAACTTTGACATTAGGTATGGATAAAGTAATGGTTTTCCTAAGGATGTCCAGTATTAGAATGTTAGAATGATTTTAATTAGACTCCATCAGCAGGATAGGTTTACCTGTGAGCTTGTCCATGTGAAGTGCATATAAATCCTGGAGCATCACCTATGAATTTAAATCAGAAAGCTCATCAACTTCTGTTGGCAAGGTGAAAGATAAAAGCCACAGAAGGTCCTTCCCAGCCTCTGTCGCTAATGATAAACAGCATCAGCTGCTTCTGTAGACACTAATGCTGCTATCTTGGGAACACAGGCAGCTACCATGAGAACTTTACAGCTTCACTAATCGTACTTTTGTTTGTCACAAAACACAAAATAAAATCTCAACAAAGAAGCAATAAATATTAGCATTTATGAACAAAAGAAGGTCGCATAAATATGTATATTTCTAAATAGGCAATGCATTCTTCATTAACCAAATCTCGTGTTCATTAGTAGAAGCTCTTATTACAAGGAAAGGAAAGAAACAGAAAATAAGAACAAATTTAATGCAAGCTAGGTCAGATTCTGTTATGTAGGAAGCATTTTCCATGTAAAGATCTGATGAATTCAACAAATGTTTTAATGCCATGAAATACTTTTTTGCTTAAAGAAATTTTCAGTATAAATTAATATTTTGATCCATGATATTTAAAAAACAAACTTTTGTTTTAGTTCATTGAAAACCATTATCTTTCTGGCATTGTATTAATATGTGAAATGCAAATATTCCTTTAAGAGCCTTTTTTTTTTTTCATTTTAAAAGCAAAATTGGGGCCGGGCGCGGTGGCTCAAGCCTGTAATCCCAGCACTTTGGGAGGCCGAGACGGGCGGATCACGAGGTCAGGAGATCGAGACCATCCTGGCTAACACAGTGAAACCCCATCTCTACTAAAAAAATACAAAAAACTAGCCGGGCGAGGTGGCGGCGCCTGTAGTCCCAGCTACTCTGGAGGCTGAGGCAGGAGAATGGCGGGAACCCGGGGGGCGGAGCTTGCAGTGAGCGGAGATCCGGCCACTGCACTCCAGCCTGGGCGACAGAGCGAGACTCCGTCTCAAAAAAAAAAAAAAAAAAAAAAGCAAAATTATTCAGTTGAATAAACTTTAAAATGTATGTTGCTTATGAAGTCCAAACAGCATGAGTTGTAATTTTGATATTTAAAATGGAATAGCCAAATACTGATCATCTTTAAAAACATTATCAGGATGTCACATTAGTGAACTAAGAAAACACCAGCAAGTTCCAAATAAATAGTAAACCATCATGTGTATACTTTCGTCAAATACACATGCTTATACTATTTTTGTAATATTCAGTTTATTTTTCATCCATTAAAGCATTACTACTAAATTTTTAGTTGCGTGAATACTTTCTATTAGGTTCAATGGTTTCGTTTTAAGAGTTTTTCTTTTTTATATTACATTCCTAACATGGTGTACTCTAATTTTTCCTCCTTTGCTACAATTCCAATGAGATTAATAAAATGATGTTTCAAGTAGTTTAAATTAATCAATCTATTAGTTAACTCTGCAGCTAATTATACAAAAACCTTCTCTCACTGTCCCTGCTGTGAGGTTGTATTAAAATTTTGCACCATTACGTCAGTTACTAAATCCCATTAGGAGATAGTTAGTAATGTTATGTTAAAACTCAAGTGCAGTTAGGTAACATGCGTATAATTTAGAGACGTGTAGGACAAAACAGAGTTTGCCTTTTAAGAGTATACCTAAAACACAAAACAATTTACTTCAGAGGACCTAGAGTCCAAGAGGCTTGGGCGTTATTTGACAATGATTAGTTTTATTATCTGTTGAATGGATAAAAATAGTACCTATTTCATATTTTTGCTTTAAAGATTAAATTACATAATACATATTAAATGCTTAGCATAAAAATAATCATAATATGTATTCAGTGACTATTAGTTATTAGATTTACTTAGGTACCCTTAAATGTGTGTATTAAAATGTAAACGATAACAGGGGAATAATCACAAATACATTTACTCTCTAGTGCAAATATAATATACTGTACAAATGACACACAATTGCCTGAACAAAATGGTATTGAAGTGTTTATAGTGGGAAGGGGCTAATAATTATTTGGAGAAATAATTGGGAACCAAGTCATGAAAATCTTCATATAAATCAATGGAAGAGAACACTGTGTACATTAATTTTAATATGCAAGAAATCAATTGAACTGGCCTCTGATTCAAAATGTGTTCTTTTGTTCATGTTGGTATTTTCAAATTTTGTTTTCTGTTCTTTCAGTTTCTTCTTGGAAGCTGGGAAGATAATGAATTTGTCTTTATTGGGAAGGAAGACAAACTGAGTAGGAACAGCTTCTAAGCAATCTTTTGCACATACTTATAATAATTTCCAAGTGAAATTGCTGCATCAAAATTTCAAGGTTATTTTAATTATTTATTTATAAATTGATCTCCAGAAGCATTGATACAGTCAGGGTTTCCCTGGAACCTCAGGCTACAGCCAATTATCAACACCTCTACAATTCTTGTCTGTGTTGAGCCTCCTTCTTGAGAGATTGGAAGAAAAAGTGAAGTTGTGCAGTGGAAAGAAATTTAATTGGAATCAAATAGATTTGGCTTCAAAGCCTAACTCTATGATCATATAGTGGTATCAATTTGGCACAGTATTTCACTTCTTGAACTTGAATTTTCTCTCCTTGAAAATGTGGATAATATACCTATTGTTATCTTGCAGATGCCCAAATCTCCTATATAAAGTAAAGCATAAAGCATAGTTATGTAGTGTATAAGAAAAAATGTATTAAATCACATATTCAGCAATCTGTAATTGACACACAGTAATCTCCTATAATAAACTTTGTTGAATAAATAAGTGATTGAACTGTGTGTGTGTGTGTGTGCTTTTCTTTTTCTTTCTTTTTTTCCTGAGCAACCATCAAAAGTCTAGAAAGTAATGAAGTAGAAATAGGTATTTAGCACTGATATGGTTTGACTGTGTCCCCACCCAAATCTCATCTTGAACTGCAGTTCCTCAAATCCCCATATGTCATGGGAGGAACCTGGTAGGGGATAATTGAATCATTTGGGTGGGTTTTTCCCCAGCTGTTCTGCTGATAATAAGTCTCACAAGATCTGATGGTTTTATAGAGGGTAGTTTCTCTGCACATGCTCTCTTGCCTCCTGCCATGTACGATTGAGTTTTCTCCTCCCTCCCCTTCCACCATGAGTGTGCAGCCTCCCCAGCAATGTGAAACTGTGAGTCTGTTAAACCTCTTTTTCTTCATAGATTACCCAGTCTGAGGTATTTATTCATAGCAGTATAAAAATGAACTAATACAGTAAATTGCTACTGGTAGATGGGGTACTGTCATTATAATACCCAAAAATATGAAAGCAACTTTGGAACTGAGTACCAGACAGGTTGGAGGGCTCAGAAGAAAACAGCAAGACAAGGGAAAGTTTGGAGCATCCTACGGACTTGTTGAATGTTTTGAGGCTGAGGTGATCTCAGATAGAGATGAGAAACTTATTGGGAACTGCAGGAAAGGTGATTCTTGCTATGCTTTGGCAAAGAGATTGGCAGCATTTCGCCCCAGCCCTGGAGACCTGTGGAACTTTGAATTTGAGAGAGATGATTTAGGGTATCTGGCAGAAGAAACTCCTAAGCAGTAAAGCATTCAGGATGTAACTTGGGTGCTCCTAAAAGCATTCACATTTTATTCACTCATAAAGATATGGTTCGGTATTGGAACTTATGTTTAAAAGGGAAGCAGAGCATAAAACTTTGGAAAATTTGCAGCCTGATGATGCAATGGAAAAAAAAAAAAAGCATTTTCTGAGGAGAAATCAAGTTTGCTACAGAAATTTGAATAAGTAATGAGAAGCCAAATGTTAATCACCAAGATAATGGGGAAAATGTCTACAGGGCATGACAGATGTCTTCACAGCAGCCCCTCCCATCCCAAGTCAGGAGGCTTAGGAGGCCTAGGAGGAAAAAAAAAATGGTTTCATGGGCCAGGCCCAGGGCATTGCTGCTTTGTGCAGTCTGGGGACTCAGTTAGCTGTGTCCCAGCTGTGGCTGAAAGGGGCCAACATACAGCTCAGGCTGTTGCTTCAGAGGGTGCAAGCCCTAAGCCTCAGCAGCTTACATGTGGTGTTGGGCCTGCAGGTGCACAGAAGTCAATAATTGAGTTTGGGAAATTCCACCTACATTTCAGAGGATGTATGGAAATGCCTAGATGTCCAGGCAGAGGTGTGCTGCAAGGGTGGAGCCCTCATGGAGAACCTCTGCTAGGGCATTTTGGAAGGAAAATGTGGGGTCAGAGACCCCACACAGACTCTCCACTGGCTCACTGCCTAGTGGAGCTGTGAGAAGAGGGCCACCCCAGAATGGTAGATCCACCCAAAGCTTACACCGTGTGCCTGGAAAAGCTGCAGACACTCAACACAAGTCTGTGAAAGTAGCCAGGAAGGGAGCTATACCCTGCAAAGTCATAGGGTCAGAACTGCCTAAGACCATGGGAACCCACCCCTTGCATCAATGTGACTTGGATGTGTGACATGGAATCAAAGGGGATCATTTTAGAGCTTTAAGATTTGACTGGCCCACTACATTTCTGATTCCCTTGGTGTCTGTAGCCTATTCATTTTGGCCAACTTACCCCCTTTGGAATAGGTGTATTTACCAATATCTGTACCCCCATTGTATCTAGAAAGTAATTAACCTGCTTTTGATTTTACAGGCTCATCAGTTGCCTTGTAACAGAGTATACTTTGGGCTGTGCACTTTTGAGTTAATGCTGAAATGAATTGAGACTTTGGGGTACTTTTGGGAAGCCATGATTGGTTTTGAAATGTGAAGACATGGGATTTGAGAAGGGCCAAAACCAGAATGATATGGTTTGGCTGTGTCTCCATCCAAATCTCATCTTGAATTGCAGCTCCCATAATTCCCATGTGTCCATGGGAGGGACCTGGTGTGAGGTAATCAAATCATCAGGGTAGGTTTCTCCCATGCTGTTCTCGTAATAGTAAATAAGTCTCATGAGATCTGATAGTTTTATGAAGGGCAGTTTCCCTGCACACGCAGTCTTGCCTTCTGCCATGTAAGACATGCCTTTGCACCTCCTTCACCTTCTGCCATGATTTTGAGGCCTCCCCAGTCATGTAAAACTGTGAGTCCATTAAATCTCTTTTCTTCATAAATTACCCAGTCTTGGGTATTTTTTCATAGCTATATGAAAAGAGACTAATACAAGCACTATACTGAATTTCTAGTATTAGTATCCCAAATATCTGAACATCATAAATGTGGGTCAGGGGGGTATAATATAGTCTAAATTAATTGTCCTCTATCCAGTTAAAATTGTTTCTAGATAATCTTGCAAATTGGGTGTGGATAACTGTAAAGAATATATAAATAAAATTCATACATATATATAGAGATATATACATATATCTATATGATCATTATATATATTATATATATATATATAATTTCACCTAGACATCTTTGCTTTTGACTTTCCTTTTGGACAAACATATATTCTCTTTTAATCCTTCTGATTTTGCTGTTTTTTAATTAAAAACATTTCTTTCCATTCATGAGGTGTATATTGTCAAAATATATTTGGGTTCATTTAAAATCAAATTTTTCTTAAATATTTTGGAGGTTTTCTGTGATGATTTTCTTTAGGACTACTGTATGGCATCAATTTTTCTTCAGCAAAGGGACATTTGAGCAGTTTGTTGAACACTGATGGAATAAAGTCAGCAGATTATCTAGGTACTTTTCTATGCCTCCTTAAAATAATACTATTTAATACCTCCACAGATTGGAGGAAACAGAGACAACATAAAACTTAGTTGAACAAACATGTTTACACTTTCACAAGATCTACCAAGTCTAAGTTTTTACATATACAGTTCTCCTTCACAGTATACAGGAGGGATGGGTTCCAGGACTCCACATCTCATACCAAAATCAGACTCAGATTCTGCCATCAGCCCTCTGGAACCCAAGTATAAAAAAAGTTAGCCTTCCATATATGCAGATTCGGCATCCTGTGAATACTGTATTTTAGATCCATGTTAGGTTAAAAAAATCCACTTGTAAGTGAATATATATATACACACACACACTATATATACCCCCCCACACACATACACTGATGTGTGGCTTAATATTATCATGAAGATAGCTTCTGAAAATTGCATCCTTAAGCACCTTTTTCCTTGTTCTTGTGTAAAGACCATAGAGTGTACTTACCTAAGCCCAGATGGTATAGCTTACTACACACGTAGGCCATATGGTGGAACCTGTTACTCTTAGGGTACAAACAAGTACCGAATGTTATGGCACTGACTACTGTAGGTAGTTGTAACACAATGGTATTTGTGTATCTAAACATATGTAAACATAGAAGAGGCACAGTGAAAATATAGTACAATGGATTAACAATTTTACCTCTGTAGAGTACTGACTTGCCACAAATAGTGTTTGCAGGACTGGAAGCTTCTCTGGGTGTGTCAGTTACTGAATAGTGAGTGAATGTGAAGACCTTCAACATTATTGTATACTACTGTAGACTTTAGAAACAGTGTAAACTTAGTTTACACTAAATTTATATAGAAGTTTTTCTATCTTTAATAATAAATTAATCTTAACTTATTGTGACTTTTTTACTTTATAAACTTATATTTTTAGAATTTTTTGACTTTTTTCTACCATTTTACTTATAACACAAACACGTTATACACCTGCACAAAATACAAAACATTAAAAAACATCCTTATTCTGTAAGCTTATTTCTATTGATAATTTTTGTTTTGTTTTTACTTGTAAAACTCTTTTGTTAAAAACAAAGACACAAACACACATTTGCCCAGTTCTCTGCAGGGTCGGCATCATCAGCACCACTTTTTTCTAACTCCATATTTTGTCCCAGAGGAAGGTCTTCATGGGCTATAACATGCATGGAGCTGTTATCTTCTATGATAACAATTTCTTCTTCTGAAATACCTCCTGAAGGCCCTGCCTGAGGCTGTTTTACAATATTTAATATTATAAGTAGAAGAAATACATTCAAAAATAATGATTAGAAGCATAGTATAATAAATATATAACCAGTAACATAGTTGTTTATTATCATCACCAAATCCTAAGTACTGTACATAATTTTATATGCCATACTTTATATAATTGGAAACACAGTAGGTTTGTTTTCATTGGCATCAACACAAACATGTGAGTAATGCATTGTGCTATTACTTTATGACACGTATGACATCACTAGGCAATAGGAATTTTTTAGCTCCATTATAATCTATTTTATTTTATTTTATTTTATTTTATTTTATTTTATTTCAAGACAGAGTCTCACTCTGTCACCCAGGTTGGAGTGCAGTGGTGCGATCTTGGCTTAATACCACCTCCCCCTCCCGGGGTCAAGTAATTGTCCGGTCTCAGCCTTTGGAGTAGCTGGGATTACAGGCGCCGGCCTCCACACCCAGCTATTTTTTAAAAAAACTTTATTATTATTATTATTTTGAAATGGAGTTTCGTTCTTGTGTCCCAGGCCAGATTACAATGGCACTATCTCAGCTGACCGCAACCTCCCCCTCCTGGGTTCAAGTGATTTTCCTGCCTCAGCCTCCTGAGAAGCTGGAATTACAGGCACTTGCCACCACGCCCAACTGATTTTTGTATTTTTAGTAGACACGGGGTTTCTCCATGTTGGTCAGGCTGGTCTCAAGCTCCGATCTCAGGTGATTCCACCCACCTCAGCCTCCCAAAGTGCTGGGATTACAGGCATGAGCCACCAAGCCCGGCTTAAATTTTGTATTATCAGTAGAGACAGGGTTTAGCCATGTTGGCCAAGCTGGTTTCAAACTCCTGACCTCAGGTGATCTGCCCAACTCGGTCTCCCAAACTGTTGGGATTACAGGCGTGAACCACTGTACCCGGCCATAAAAACGTACCAAAATTAATCTTATGGGATCACCATCATATATGTAGTTATGATTTGTCATTGCCTGAAATGTTATGTGATGCATGATTGTATGTGCAAAAATACTGGTTTCTTTTTGTTTTTGTTTTTTTTTATAAGAACATAGCCAATTTTTTTTTTATTTTTATTTTTTTAATTTATTTATTATTATTATACTTTAAGTTGTAGGGTACATGTGCATAACGTGCAGGTTTGTTACATATGTATACTTGTGCCATGTTGCTGTGCTGCACCCATCAACTCGTCATTTACATCAGGTATAACTCCCAATGCAATCCCTCCCCCCTCCCCCCTCCCCATGATAGGCCCTGGTGTGTGATGTTCCCCTTCCTGAGTCCAAGTGATCTCATTGTTCAGTTCCCACCTATGAGTGAGAACATGCGGTGTTTGATTTTCTGTTCTTGTGATAGTTTGCTAAGAATGATGGTTTCCAGCTGCATCCATGTCCCTACAAAGGACACAAACTCATCCTTTTTTATGGCTGCATAGTATTCCATGGTGTATATGTGCCACATTTTCTTAATCCAATCTGTCACTGATGGACATTTGGGTTGATTCCAAGTCTTTGCTATTGTGAATAGTGCTGCAATAAACATACGTGTGCATGTGTTTTTATAGCAGCATAATTTATAATCCTTTGGGTATATACCCAGTAATGGGATGGCTGGGTCATATGGTACATCTAGTTCTAGATCCTTGAGGAATCGCCATACTGTTTTCCATAATGGTTGAACTAGTTTACAATCCCACCAACAGTGTAAAAGTGTTCCTATTTCTCCACATCCTCGGAGGAAAACCTAGGTAGTACCATTCAGGACATAGGCATGGGCAAAGACTTCATGTCTAAAACACCAAAAGCAACAGCAGCAAAAGCCAAAATTGACAAATGGGATCTAAATAAACTAAAGAGCTTCTGCACAGCAAAAGAAACTACCATCAGAGTGAACAGGCAACCTACAGAATGGGAGAAAATTTTTGCAATCTACTCATCTGACAAAGGGCTTATATCCAGAACCTACAAAGAACTCAAACAAATTTACAAGAAAAAAACAAACAACCCCATCAAAAAGTGGGCAAAGGATATGAACAGACATTTCTCAAAAGAAGACATTCATATAGCCAACAGACACATGAAAAAATGCTCATCATCACTGGCCATCAGAGAAATGCAAATCAAAACCACAATGAGATACCATCTCACACCAGTTAGAATGGCGATCATTAAAAAGTCAGGAACAAAATACTGTTTTAATAAAAGTACATGAGCACCTTGCTACAATTTGCCACCAAATCTTTGAAAATCTTACTCTTATTTAGTATATTCAGAATTTCACTGCAATACGTTACTGTTTAATTGGAAATAAGATTTTAAAGAAATTCTTACTTCCTCCAATAATATGTTTAACCTTAACAAGAACTAATTACCAGTAAATGTTTTAGAAGGAAGACATAAGAATAAAGAAATCACTTCTGGAAATGCTATTTCTTTACATTAGTTTTTTTTATTTTCTCCAAGATAAAGTACAACAGTCATCTGATTTTAGCCTAGTCTTTTTATCCTGATGGAGCTGGACTGACAATAGGGATTGTACTACACCCTCAACCAATGGATAAGGTAAGCAATGAGACAAAATAGAGCACAATGAATGGTGTTTAAATGGGGAGCAAACAATGAGTAATGACATTCTCTTTTCTATTCTTCTGCTTACATTTAAATGTTACACAAAAGCAGTTAGAAACATATTATTTTTCCTGCCAGGATAAAGTATATTACGCTTGAAGAGAAACATACAGTAATTTTTTAAAACTTACATTTTTAGAAGATATTTGTGTTTTGAAATATGTGAAGAAGGGTAAATAAATCTAGGTTTTACACTGCTTCCTATATTTTTCAGATACACATATATATTCAGGTATATATAAAAATACATATTTATATATATATATACACACACACACAAATGAATCTCATCAACCGGATCATCTCCTCTCTCTGATACCAACTACTTATGCTATTACCATGGAAAAATTAAGAATTGACTGCAATGAAATGTCTGGAAATGATATTGGACCACACAATGCTTAGCCCATTCCCCTCTAATCATTTATATGTACAATAGCTAAAACACCACTTTCAACACTGTCGTTTTTGCTTTTTCTTGTAACTATTGTTGAAAATAAAATTAGATCATCAGAAGGTAGTGGTCTGTGAAGGATACAATACCTCTCTATCAAGGTTGAACAATAGTTAGTGATGTATCATCCAGAGCCTTGATACTGAAAAGTTATAAGTATTCAAGGGCTCTAGTCAAACACAAAATTCAATTAATAATAGCCTTGGTAATTGCAAAAATTACTGGAAAGATATCTTTGCTAAGGTGCCATAAAAACGTACCAAAATTAATTTTTGTGTGTAATACGTTAGTGTTTTTTCTTCAGGTATTTATTCTACATTGTAGTCTAAACATCCTCCAAGACTGAAATAGAACATACTATTCCAATTCTTACCATACTTTTGAGAAGGTCATATTGTCAGTTTCAGGTCATCTCTAACTGCAGATTCCTGATTCTCAGCTGTATCTGTGTGTCTAATTATGTGGTACACACACACACACATACACACACACACACAAAATATATATACACATACATGTAGTAGAAACTTTAAAAACATGATGATGGTGAACAAAGACAGGTATACTACTTTCATTTTAGCATCACTCCTTTTCAGTTCAAGTCATGGGGATGAAAATGGGCAAAAGCAGGCAACAGCAGCATTGTATGCCTGCACAGTGTTGACTTTAGAAATATGTACAGGAAGCACTTCATACTGTGTCAAGTTTTTTGTAATTTCCATAGCACTTAAGCATTTAATTAACCCATTAAGGAAATATTTAGTGACCTTTAATTTGTGTCAGACATTTTCCTGGGAATGAATAATATAATGGGGAATGCACATGGTCGCCACTCAAGGACTTTTTGTTCTTAAGACTCCAAGCAGTGAACGGCAATTGCAAAATAGTGTCTTAATATTGTGGAAGCACACAGAGAGGCTGATTTACCTAGCCTTGGTATTATTGCATTTCTAAGTAAAATTCCGTAGCCTAGGAGGCTGTATTCTATTTCTTTTGCATTCCTTCTGTATTTATCAGAAAGGTCAGATAGGTACAAAATAAATATCTATGGAACTGAAATAATAACATAAGACATTTTGCTTATGTGTTGGTTAGCAATAAATAAATGTTGACTTAGGTTTATATAAGTTTAGATTTAGATTAATGTTTTTTCAAATAGCATGCTATTAAAATTATTTCATCAGAGGGTATATGAATATTAAAATATATTCTCAATTGTGATATTATATATCAAAACCGATCATTACTTGGACACATCAATTTATGGTATGTTTTTATTCTTTGACACAGAAATATTTGATAAATATTCCTTTGAGAAATCAGTTAAAATACATTTCAGAATACTATGCAAGAAAAAGCCAATGACATAGCTGTGTTAACTAATAACTTTTAATTTAGTTGATTCAATGTCCATTTCAAATAAGATAACTAATAGAAGATTAAAACTATTTACTTTCATACCTCTATCATTATACATGCTATTTAATAAAAATCAAATATTCAGTAATAAATAAAAAAGAAACATAAAAGATTGACATAAAATTATACAGTGAGAACATTAATTTAAAAAAATTATACGCCATTCATTGAGTGACAGATTTAGTATTTTAGATTTCAGTGTTGATATTGAAATTATTTCTTTAAAAACAGGTATTTCAAGGCATTTAAAACAAATGCTACCAGAAAGTTAGTTTATTAATTTTGTCCACATTAATTATTATACAAGCACTTAGAGTCTTATTTATGCAATATTGTGACTTCTCCCCTGTGGTTAAATTTTTTTCTGATAAAAGCCTTAAAACTCTCTCCTTTCAAAGATTATAAATGAAAAATTACCACAAATAACAAGCCTAACAAAACAACATTCTGACTGCATTGTCATATTTATTATAAAACACTTGGTTCACTGCATTTTGGCATTTTATACAACTGTTTCTGACAGTGATTAACATGGCTTGGGCTTCTGCAGTTTCACCCAAGAGAAATAAAACACCAAAATCTCTGCAGGTGTGTAATGGGCCAGAGATTTACAATCTGTTCTGCAAAGTCAGACTTCAAAGACTTAAAAAATCCAAAAGTTGGCAATGCCTCTATCATCACTTTTATTTAAGGTATTTTTCCATATTTCAAAAGAAATTGTGTGGCTATTTGCAAATATATATATATCTAATTTGACTTCTGTGCAGGTCTTTCAGAAGTTAATTTTCATGATACATCTGCACATGCCAGATGAACAGACAGCACCTATAGAAAGCAGCAAACTAAATCATGAAGTATTTACTTGTACTTCTAAGAAGACTTCACTTACTTGAAGTATGTTGCACCCGCTTAACTGATGCTAAGGAGTAGTTGGGAAGTACTAAGGTAATTACCAAATGACAATCAGACAGCAGCACCTGGGCTATGACAGCCCCAGGACAAGTGCTCATAATTGCTTCCATGATTGCTTGGTGTGAACCTAATATAAAACTTGCCCAATTAGGGTCAGAATGCACATGATGATTTCAATTATAGGAATGTTCATCTTCCTGAGAGCTTCTCACAGAGGAAAAAGTTCAAATAGTGCTATTTCAATTTCTAAATGTGCGAGTTTACACATTTTACTGGATATTCAGGTCTGTCTGCATGTGTGCTTGAAATAGAGTGAACATCACTCCATTTTTAAACAATTTTTCATTTCTGTATTTTAAATGTCACCTCCGTAGCCTACCATTCTACAGGTAAACAACCAACCAACAAACAGTGCAAAGGCTTGTCATTTTAATGATATGACATATATAAAAAATCAGGAGTGGATTACTTTCTTTAAACTTGAATTCTGTCCATACATTTCAATGAAAGCACCCAGTAATCTCTCTGTCAACCAAGGCAATTACTAACAGAAATAAAATAAATTGAATAATGGGCCAATATTTTTAGTCAATTTAACCACCAAAGGTTTTGATTGCTATGATATTTTGCCTGAAGTATATTTCTCTTTACCTCAAGTACGTTTGTTGAAAATTGTCAAGGTCATAGATGCACGCATTAACTGTATCAGTCAGGGTGGGAAAGAGAAAAGCCCTCTTCCATTACAGCTGATTTCAGCCTTTATTTTAATGTGCCTCATCATCTCATCAACCCTGTTTAAAACAGGGAATTATCTTAAAAAAAAAAAAAAAGTTTTTTTTAAAAAAAAGCCCTCCCAATTCTCCACCCACCAAGAATGCCTAGGTAGTATAATTTTTTAAATAGAAAAACCTTCATCATACTAAATATTTTTAAAGTTTTGTGTTTTTAAATATTGTGAATAATAATAAAGCATTCATTCATAAAAACTGTTAAGAACATGAAAGATATAAGTGCAAATATGCTAACAATGTTTGCATTAGGATGTGTAAAATAACATCCTGCCATTTTCCAATGCTATAGAATCTTAAACTTATTTCTCATTCATTTCCTCTAGGTTTTTGTTGTTGTTGTTGTTGTTGTTGTTGTTGTTGTAGGGACAAGCATATGATCCAGAACAAGCAACAGAACCACAAGGGTATGTTCCTTGGAGTGGTTTCCTGGACGAAGTTATTGCATCTGTCTGCCAGGATGCTTTAGCAAGTTTCAATCAATAATGTTAACCTGAAGCCAGCATTGACCTAACTGAACTTGAACCCACTGTAACATTTTATTACAAAGATTGGGGGCTGTAGGAATTCATTGTTTTAAAGTGAAAAAATAGATCATTTTAGATTTATAAAAAGCCATAATTTATGTGATGATGCTAATTTTGAGGTACGATGTGCTTTAATCTCTCATTCTGCTTGCCATTCTGTGACGGAAATGCTGAAGCCCTCTGAAGGTTACAAACAATGTTCACTAATAACCAGCTCTTACGTCCTTGTAGGTTTCACTTTGATGGATATCCATAGTGTTTCCCTGTGACATAATTCTACCGAGGAAAAACACCTCTTGAAAACCCAGCTTGTACTTTCACCTTCAAATATAGCGTGATTTTTAACAGAAATATAAACTAAAAATGAGAAATAAACACACATTTTTGTCATAGTTCTGTTGTCATTTCTAGGGTACTGACAGATTTAATTGGTAAAAATAAACATGCTACAGAAATAAAAATTGATATAGTAGAGTGCGTTCTGTGCAGTAGTCTTAAAAATCCATTCATTTAGCCATAAAACAGCAATACCACTCTAATGAGTCAAAGACAGCATGTGCTTTAAAAATATGATATATTTTAATAGAGCCTTAACATAAATAAGTCTCTCTTTTGATGTCCATTTTAGTGGAGGGGTTATAGCTAGGTCCCCAAACCCTTTTAACATTTTCTAGCATCACCTGTTGTTTCGTATTATAACCATAAGGTAGTGCAGAATGAACACAACCAGAGACATAAAATATGAAGTCTCTCTCAAATGCTTCTACTGTCTACATAAAGATATCAAATAAAATACCACAGTCTTTACATAATAGTGGAAACTTTATTAAGATTTTTATGTTTTGTATAAAGACTAAACTTTTTTTTTTCTTTTTTCTTTTTAATGACACTGAAAGTTGTTAGCAGTCGCTACAGAAAGGATTACTTGGGGGTGTTTGGGGGTTTTAATTTTAGCTCAGCTCAACACGAAATGTTATAGATTGAGTTCACAGGTGTTTTCATTAGACATTACTATTCTGTTTGCATTATATTTTGTTTCCATGGACTTGTTCACAGTTTTCGATATAAAAATGACCTCTTTGATTTACCTCTGTCGGATGTCTGCTTCAGTAAATTAGGTACGTTGGTTATCTTTCTCAGTATATACACACTATGAAATGACCTTATGTAAAACTCTATACAAGGAGAATTAAGTTTGGAAATTGTGTTTGAGATGATCACAGAAACCCATTATTTTCTTAACAAGTTTATATCTCTACTTCCTGTGCAGTACTGTGTAGCCTGGCGATTCCATGAACACAGGACCAAAAGACAGGCCCTAATGTGACTTTGAGTACTCAGACAGAAAGCAGCTGTTGTAAATCTCATATACAAACTCAGAGTTTATCCATGACACCACGTCAGCACAAGTGATTTGCAGAAAGTATGCAATGAACTCAATAGAGATGCCCTGAGATTCTCCAAGTGAAAAACTTACATTCATGAGTGTTTGAATTTTGATATGCTTTTAACTATGTATTTCCTTTTATAATATAATAAAAATAATATCAATATTGATGGGAATGTGATGTTAGAATATTTCTAGCTGTCTAATACTCAAAAAATGTGAAAGAAGCGCCTTGAAACACCTGCAGTGACAACAAATGTATAAATAATATAAGCAAATAGAATAAAGTTCCAATCTACCTATTTTATTAAATGGGAGCACAAGTTGAAACTTGCTCCCCCATCCGCCAAGAACCTGAAGCTCATTATGTAAAGGAATTTAATGCCTTATAGGTGAATGTATAGAGAAGTTATCAAGGACAGTCTTTCATTAGGTTTTTGAAAAGTGGTTTCTAAATATATGCATGTCACTTTAATGAAAAGAGTGATGATAGTAATTTCTAAATGACCTACAGATGTGTTTATATAGCCCTTGCCTATCTCTATTGGGTAAATTTTCCATTTAATTTTACACACTTCAAATGGGGAGGTGTGGGCAAATGCAGATACAGTTATACGATTATTCATGTGAAGAAATCTAGCAATTTTCTCAAAAAGGATGCTTTTGATAAGTAAAATTTGAGGACTATCTTGAAATGTAGAAAAGAGACTTCCTCTTTTGTTCCAAATTGTAGTTATTGAAAAGTAGAACTGTTTGGAGACACTCCATCTGCTTCAGCAAACACGTAGCTATCCCTGTACTGGAGAACATCTGGTTTTAAGAAGGTGAAATGTAATTACTGCAAGGAGATCTGAGCTATTCCATATGCCTAATTTCATTGGGCAGGTCCTGTCATTTATTGGAGGTCCAAACCAAAGTTGTATGGGCTTAATTGTTTTAGAAAAGCATTCCCAAGGCTGATGCTACCCCAAATCTCCTCCAGAGCTGTTGGTAATAAATTGTTCTACCAAAAGTCCTTTTGCAAATAACTGAAATCCACTCTTTATCAACACATTCAGAAAATGTTAGCTTCCTTTGAAATACAATACATATGCTCTTGCTTCCTTAAGTCATGTGGTCGAGATGGCCATCTATCCACAGACTGATACAAAGGAAATTTCGGTGGAAGTAGCTTCTCAGAAATTGACTATATCCCTTTGTTCCACTTACATCCAGACATGGCATTGTGACTAGTTCTTGCTAATGTGGGATTTTAAAGAAGTGGGCTGGTCTCCGTTTTCTGTCATTCCTCTGCTGACCAGAAGCAGATTTCAGGACCCTTTGCAATGGTAATGCTGCCAGAGGAAAGGAACTTGGATCCTAGATGGCAGAAAGTCACCCTCTGACATGCAAGGCTTATGCTGGGCTGTGAGGGAGTGAAGAAAAAAGCTTCTATTTTGTTGAACCACTTAATTTGGGAGATTATTTGCTCAAGGTTCCAGTGTGATCCTTAAAATGACAGGCCTATCACTATGCTTGCGAATTATGTATCAGATAATTCATTTAATAATTATTTAGCACTGTTAAAAACAATTTTATTTGGAGACCATTAGGCTAAGGCAGCCCCTGAGTTTTCCAAAGCCCAATGCAAACAATAAAAAGAAACTAGAGACTGTGTATCAATCAGAAACTGCCAACCAATTTCTAGGGACTTTTCACTCTGACCAATGAAACACGTTTCCTTTGTCTTGTTTCTACGAAAATATTATTTAAAAAGTTCCTGTCTCGCTATTGTCTCTGCCCCCACCAGGAACTGCTAAACTGCTTGCAGTCTTGTGCTGCCCAATTCGTGAATCGTTCAATGCTCAAATAAACCCTTTAAAATTGTAATGTGTCTAAGTTCATCTTTGAGTAGTACCTACTACAGACAAGATTCTGTGTTAGTCCGTTGGGATAAAAGATGGCTACGACACATGTTTTTTTCGGATGGTCCAGACAAGAAAGAGTAGACTAAATGCAGAATTGTAAAGGATAGATTGTATGCTGGGGTAGCGGGAAGTCAACCTGCAGGTGGCAGCATGAGCAAAGGCAATGAATGAGAAACAGCATGCGAAGGATGCCACCCTGCTGATGGCTCCCTGGAGCTGCAGAATGACTTTGAACCAGGGAGTGGCTCAGTGAGACCTACAATAGATATACAACGGTACTGAGGAAACAAGTTCAGAATTTAGAACACCAGTTTGTAACAACACTCTGGTGATGCTTCAATAAAATATAAAGAGGATTCGGACCAGGGCAGTGGCAATAAGGATGTCAGAACTGGAAACAAATATGTGAAAAATTAGGAGGCAAAATCAACAGGACCTGGCGATTAATTTGATTCATTGAATTTGTGAGAGGAAGTGAAACAGATTTACCTTACTCTAAATGATGGCATAAAACAATAAATATTCAGGAGAGGCCAATTTAGAAGGAAACTGATTAACTCATGTTTTGTTATATTAACTTTTAATTATCTATGTTATAGAAGTTGTAATGACCAACCAGCAGTTAGATATATGAATCCAAAGATAAGAAAGAAAAGTCTGACCTGACGAGCAAATTTGTGTGAATCAGCTTTTATTTTTTTACTTATATTTGTCTATAGCTATTTTTGATTTCATCTGAGATACTATTTTTTGATAGGACAGACCATATACTTTAAAAACCTATTTTATATTTTTGTGTTATTAGCTAACAATAGTAGATGTGTCACTGGTATTATAAGTCATAAGCTTTGTGAGAAATATATGTTAAGTGTTTTATGTCCTTCTTGCTAATGGTTTTCAATGCTATCTTTAGTAAAAATCCATAATACTTAATCTGCTTATTTATTGAAGTCACTTGTATTCCAGAAACTCAAAGAAATCTATTTGATATTTCCAAAAATGAACACGTTATTTTGTACTTATCTTTGTATATGTGAATATTCACATTTTTAGTTTAATTTTATATATTGTATCATTATTATATTATCAGAAGCCCTGAATACAATGGCATTGTGGCAAAAATGAATTTGAATGCTTTAATGGAGAGTTAATTATATGATTTTTAAACAGATTTGAGAATCTGCCTGATAGAATACTATTTATGTTTAAATACAGTGATTTAATTTTAAAAGAAAATACTGGTTTTCACAGATCTCGGGGTACATTTTTTGCAGCATTTACAGTATGCAAAGCAGTATGGACAAGGCTACAAAGTTAATGAAACACTGTTTTCTCAACTTGCTTACTATTAGTATAGTTTACAATTATCCTAGTCTCCCTTTTCTTCTCCTTCTTCCCCCATCCCCCCAAAAATATATGCTGACATTGGCCTGGAATAAAAAGAATCAGAGAAAGTATCAGTAGTCTTGATCTAAGGAAAGAGTGCTTTGTTATGAATATCATGTCAGGGTTGTCTCAGATCCTGTTATATCCCAACAGATAGAATTTATTTCACTGACTTATAATTTGGCCAAAGACTATTCTATAGGACACAACTTGCCATACCTGATTTCCAACAGATTTTGTTTTTAATTTGTTTCCATTCTGTACACATTGCCCTGCCTCTTATTGTCCCTATGATTTCCCCGCATAAGAGTATTTCTTGATAATCTTTAAACTTTCTCTGGCCAGCTTTAAAGACATAATGCAATGCTATACTGAAAATGCTTGTTCAAGGATTTGGATTACTTTGAGAATCTCAACAAAAGCATAACAAGAATGGACAGAGATTAATCAATTTCTTTTAGAATTGCTGCCTTTTAGTCCCAGGGAAATATGCTCATTTGCATGGTTGAAATATAGCATACTGAATTCCTTAGCTCCTTCCACCCTCCTCAGTCAAGCCTAACACCCATGAATCAATGGCAAGTGTAATGAGGCTGTAAAAGAAGATGTCCTGGTGGAAAGATTGTGCCAGGTCCCTTAGGACTCTTGAGGCAATGATTTATATTTGTTTGAGTTTACACAAAACTATTGTCACATTATAAAGTGTTTCGGAAATGACCAAGTGCTGACCTGCAGTTGATTTTGGACAATTTCACGTTAAGCGCAATCCACGAACTACAAGATTCTTCCCTATCTGCAGCTTCACTCGTTCATTAAAATAAATGTTTGGTTAACCAGTCACTAAAACAGCCTCTTAAAGTTATCCATTTCTGAACCACATATGTATTATACTCTTAATATACAAGTAACTTAATAGTATGCAGTGAATATGTCTTCATAATGAGTATTTCTTGTGGACGTTACACATAAACAGTTCTTCTAAGATTAGTACTTGATTTCTTAACATTTTTCATCAATTTTATTGGCTATGCAATTTCTTTCCTTTGATCAATCACTGTTTAAATTGACCAGTCTGATACATCATAGCAAAAGATTTTCAGAAATCATTAGGCACATTAAAATGCATATTCAGCTCATACTGTTGTACTGGGCTCAACTCACACCCACCAATTGAATTCTTGGATAATCAGCCTCGTTTGCTGTTCTGCCCATAACCAAACTCTGAGCCCACAGGCTACTTGTAAAAGTCTTTTCCCTGGTTTTGAACTATATTTTTTTTTTGGAAAAGGTTGTATAACACTCTTCAGTTAATAAGACTGGACTTAGTTTACCCCCAAATTTCTTAGATATATAATTCTAGAAACATAATTCAATGCTCAGATATATAATTCAAAGCTCAGGATAAAGAAAAACAATGTTCTCCACCAGGAGTGATTTTGCTGTCCAGGGGACATTTGGGCATGTCTGCAGACGTTTGATTGTGACAACTGGGGGACAGCATACTACTGACATCTAGGGGGTAGAACCCAGGGATGCAGCATTCATTACACAATTTGCAGCATTCATTATACAACATTATACAATTCCTAGGCTGGTCTCCCACAACAAAGAACATTCCTGCCAAAATGTCAATGGCACTGAAGTTGATATAACTTGGTCTTTAGTATACTACACAAATACATTTGTAGGACATAAAGGCTGGCCATGCAATCTATTGTGAAATCAGAGGAATATGTCTGAGTCCACCCACGGTCATGATTCTCTGCCTCTATTTGATCATACAGTTTGAGGTCCTTCCCTGGTTAGCATTCTGTCTTATCAATCATCTCTGATGTGACTCATTCCCTTAGAAACTCTTCCCATCTTCCTCATTGTAGCTAATAACTTTAAATGATACAATCTCCACTGTTTTTTGCCCATTGATAATTTACTTAGTATTTGTTGAAGAAGAAGACATGGAAGTTTTACACTATCTTGCCTTCCAGGCTCTAAAATGTGTGTGCATTTTAATGCGACTCTTGGGAAGGTAGTATGATAAAGATGAATGGATTTAGGAGTAAATTAGACAGGGTTAAAGATCTAATTTTGCCATTTATCAGACAAATGATACTACATAACTTGAGTTTTCTATTTGTAAAATGTGGAAACTAATTGCTCTCCAATTAGATGGATACAATAATTAAATGGAATACTATATATTTAAAGTACTAGCTATAATATGTACTAATAAATGGTAATTACCTTATCTCTGAGAGATGGTCTGAATCCAAAGAATGATCCTAGTTATAAGAATTTCGTAAAAGTTAGGTGGAAGAATTAAAAATAATTTTTTGAAAGTCAGATAAAACATAAAAGGAAGATGTATTTAAAATGAGTCATAGAGACACATTAAATTCTTCTTTTTTGACAGTTAATGTTTGAAATTTCAGCAATTTGTATTTTTTCTAAGCTTGCTGCCAATTTCTACAATTTGCTAGTAAGGGTGATGGAGAGTGTCGACAAGCCATTTCCAAAGTTAAGCCAATAAAGGACTAGATACCTTTTGCTTTTAGGGTTTTTCCCCACATACGTTGAAGTTTGGATATAAATAATAGGGTATTTAATTTTTACAAAACAAGAATAACAAAATTTCAATTTGTTTGTCTCAATGCAAATATAAAATTAAGAAAATTAAAAAAAAAAACCCTTCTTGTAGCCTTGTTAATCATAGAAGAACTGGTACCAACTAATCCTCATACTTCTATATCCCAGCAGTGAGTGGAAAGTCAGTGATATCATGTATCATCTCAATCAATTTGTCTTTATTAAACTTTGCAGATTTTATAATAAAATACCCATTCAAAAATTTCCCATCACTTTTGAGTAATCTTATATTTATAAATAAAAACTTCCAGGTTCTGCTTTACTGCTGTTTTTCAAAGTCTTCATAAAATAGTAGAAATAGAATGTCATAGTTATAAAATCAAATGTAAATAGAAAATGAACAGAACATTAAATGCATAGCGTCTGAACATTCTTAGTTCTATTATGTTATTATTTCTGCTTAAGAACTTGTTAATGTGTCTTGTGAAAGAATATTATGTATATGTTTCCCTTTCCCGTAATTCTTGAGCTACTGAAAGTCAAGAATGTGCATCTTAGGCATCTTTTCAAAATGCAGATCTCATTGTATTATCTTTTCTAATTAAAATCTGGCTTCCACTTGTCGAAATACCAGAGTCCTTCACAGGCCTGTAGATTCTGCATGGACTGACCCTGAACTAGCTTTCCAACCTTGACTCTCTCCTGGAATTCTGTGCAACAGCTACAAATGTTTCTCAATTGTTTAGAGGTGTTCAGCTCCATCTCACTACAGCTCTTCCTTCTCCCCAACTCCTTAGTATTTTTTCTTTGTGTTTTTCTCTATATTAACTCCCAATCATTCCTCAAGATTGACGGTAGAATTCAACTAGTCATATAGAAAGACATCCCTGAATACTCTAGTATTAGAACATTCTTACCTACTTCGCTGTTTCCGTCTGCTACATCATTTGTTGAAATTATCTGACAGTATAGTTACCTCACCCACTAGATAGGCAGCTAGTGAGGGTTGGCATAGTATCTGTTCTAATTGTGACCGAAAAAACATTTTATTTGTTACATAAAACATGCCCCAGTAGTATTTGTTTGAATGAATTATTTAATTCAAAACATGATTTAAAATGGCCTGTTCGGTGGATCACAACATTTCTATCTCCATTTAAGTTTAAAGGTGACCCTCTATTTTTAGATCAGAATATCCTATTCCCAGCTCGTGTTACAACAAACATGAAATGTGTGCAGCAGTCATTCAGATTTGTGAACAGACTGAGAATAAATACATCACTAGCCCACTCTTCTTTCCTTCCTTTATTCCGCATCAAACACAACAGACCCTTCTGTTCTCAAAGACAATATACTCACTATCATCTCAGATCTTGCCAGTTACTAAAATATTCTTTTCTCAGATACAATTTACAGCTATCCTCCAAAGCCACCCTATCTAACATCGCAACTCTATGTTTTCGCGATTTTATTTTTTCCTTTGCACTCACCATTATCTACAATTGTTTTGTCCCTGCTCTACTCTCTGCATCTAAAATAGGGCTTGGCACTGAGTAAGTACCCATGAATTCTTGTTAAATAAGTGAATGAAAAATGGTCTGAATGAAAATCTCTTGTTAACTTCTATTAAAAAATATCTAGTCCAATTTATTTCATGGCAAACAAATCTGCATATGAAGTGAGAAATAAAAATAATATCCTAAGTCTCTAAGCCAAGGGGACCTAGAGTAACCTTAAAAAATTGAGTTCCTGGCCGTGATGGGAGAGGTGCTGACCATGCCTCAGTATTCTCTTTACATATTAAACTTTAACCAAAATTATTTCCTGAGGAGTAAGGAGAAGTCAGCTCTGGAAAACAAAAACAGATGATTCATTTCTTTATTGACTTTAGCTAACCATCATCCTGACCTCCATCGGACTCCCCTTCCTTCCCGCTTTGCTGTTTTGAGGTGACAGCTCACCAGTTTCACAATGCCTCCTTTCCTAAAAACTGACCGCCATCCTGGATTGGTTTTGGCCAAATCACAGAGTGTGCACAATTAGGGTGTTTGCAACCTCTGCTTTATTTTTTGAAGTCAGAGCGTCGACACTTAACCCTTGGGTCAAGCTAATGACAAGGGCACTTTTTGGACATGGGTTTCTGTGAAGACACATGAAGCTCAATTGTGCATGCACATGTCTCACCTTCCATATTCGTGACTCCTCCTACAGCATAGTAAATGCGTATATTTGGCCGTCTCACCCAGCATAAATTTCTGTTCCTTTTATAACCTCCTTGAAATGCTTACTCTTGTCTTCTGCCAGAGACCCGGCTTCCCAGCCTATGGAACAACCAGCCTGTAATCTGCAATTCTTTATAAGAAATAAAGCTCTCCTTTCCAAATTTATTTCTTCATTCTTCCATTGACAGAACTCGGATTAACTTTCTGATCTTAGAAAAGAATGGGCTTCTCTCTTTCTCTGTCTCTGTTAGGTATTCTTTATAAAATGATGTATATATTTAAAACACCCACATGCACACAAATACATGCATTTACACTTCTTTCTTTGCCTCTGCATTAGGTCACATTTTGATATGATATATTTCAACATATAAATAATGATTCTCCAAAATTCATATATAAGTCAATAATTTTCTAACTATTGGTTGATTTAGACACTGTAATGTAATTCAATATTTTATTATGCCATTCGTTTTAAAGGTAAAACTATATTTCATTATGCCATGTGGCTGAATATAAATAAAGGTATATTTTAAAAGTCGTCATGGCCAGGCGGGGAGGCTCAAGCCTGTAATCCCAGCACTTTGGGAGGCCGAGGCGGGCGGATCACGAGGTCAGGAGATCGAGACCATCCTGGTTAACACAATGAAACTCCGTCTTTACTTAAAAATACAAAAAACTAGCCGGGCGTGGTGGCGGTGCCTGTGGTCCCAGCTACTCGGGAGGCTGAGGCAGGAGAATGGCGGGAACCCGGGGGCGGAGCTTGCAGTGAGCCGAGATCGCGCCACTCCAGCCTGGGCGACAGAGGGAGACTCCGTCTCAAAAATAAAAAATAAAAATAAATGAATAATAAAAGTCGTCATACTCTTTTAAACAAACTCTTGTAGTCAGTTCTATTCCTAATTAATAAACTTCCAAAAAAAATCGCGTTGACAAGTAAAGGATATTTGTACTTTGATTCAATTAGAATAATTGTACATATATAGTTATGTATGATTATATCCCTCAGTGCCAATAACGACCTAACATTTATTGAAATTGAAAGATAAATATTTTCACTTTTATTTGAAACAAAGTTCATATTTTTATTGCATAATATAAACGGCCAAATTTTCATTATAAAGCAAGGACAAATGGTTACCTAATTCTTCACTATTTTAGGTGCATTGATTTTGGTAATAAGAATTTTAAAAAAATACTGAGTGGAAAGGAGGAAAAAGCAAGATATCTAATGAATATACTTTTACTATTGACATGCAAATCAATTGATGTAGCAATACTGTATAACCAAAGAGATAGTGACATGAGTGGTTGTTAAGAAAGGGAAATCTAAGTAAAGGAAAACAAACACAATCCTTAACAATGATTCACTGTGATAAAATAACTTACTGCAAAAAAAAAAAAAAATCAACTAAAGAAAGAAACAGAAAAAAAATTAATGAAAAGAAATTATATAAAATTAATTAAATTGAAAAATAGAAGACAGAATTATTTCCCTGAAACCAGGCATATTTACGCATAAAGGAGCGAAGTATAAATATAAGGGGCAAGAACAAAGCGAAGGTAAACATGAAAATTATACAACTGATTTTTATTTTCATAGAATGTCTTACATTGCAATTGAGAGGGGAACATTGTCTCGCTGTGATTCTTTACTAAAGTGCTCTAATAGAACGGATTCCTGCTGGGTGTTTCTCTTCAGTTATAAAAGTCACTGACTTCAACTTCCCTAAGTGTACCTTGAGCTTTGGAATTCTAGTCAATGAGATATCCCTTTTCTCTTCAATTTATCAAAGCATAAAAAAAAAAAAAAGAAAAAATAATCCAAGCTTCAATAAATCATTTTACTAGAAGATCTCTAAAAATAGATTAGCTCTCACTCTACAGAACAAGTGAATATGTTCAACATTTAAGGATAAATAAGCCTTCAGGAATTCATACCTGTAAAAATATTCATTGTAAGCTGACTTGAAAACTTCTACTTAAGGACTCCCTAGTATTAAATTAAAATCTCTCTGTAAAGCTTAGCATGATTCTAGGAACAGCAGCATAGCATTGTGTCTATTTGAGGAAGAAAAATTCAAGTTTATTAATAACCAGAACCACATGGATACAGTAGATTCAGAGACTAAAAAATCATTTGAAAAGCTAAATTGGATTTGACATGGTCATCCAGTCATTTGAGAAAGAAGGTGATTTTCTTTTTAACTCATAAAATTATAAATATCAAAAAGGCATGTAATTGGTCTGGATATTGTGGAAGCAAAATTGGTATTTCACCCTTCTGCCACTGTGAGTCTATATATCATCTACCAAGTCAGAAAACAAGAAAACAAAACACCACCCCCTAATCAACTCTAAGATAAACCGAAAGTAAACCAAGTCAGTCCTGGTCCTCCAAATAAATGAAGCTGTGAAGTACATTTCAATCCCTAATTCCCAATCAAAATCAGCTTTACCCCTGACTTCCCAATGTGATAATCACAGAATAAATTAGCTGTTTTTTTTTTTGTTCAACAGTAACAGAATAATATAAACTTCTTAAGTTAGATAATCTTGAAGTCATTTTTCTTCGTTTTTATTTGGCAAGATAGTCCTACTAAAGTCAGACTCACAACTTACTTTAAGTCAACTGCTTTCTTTTTCTAAATGTGTCTGTCTTCTAGTGCTACTTTTACAATACAAAAGATGACAACACAATCGGTATGTATAGATTCTATAAAGCTGTTCTGGATCTATCAGAAAGAAATATTTTTATAAGATGAACTATAGTGCTTAAATTGTTAACCTTTCAAGAAACCTCAAAAAATACAAACTAAAATATAAGTTACCTGCACTTTTAAATCAGGAGATAAATTGTCATAATCTTCTATCTGCTTTATATGTAAGTGTATTTAAGGAAATACTCAAAGTCAATAGCAATATACGACTTAAACAGTATTTCTAATAACTATTTTATATATATTAAGATATCTGTGTGTGTTGCATGTGTAAATATGTATTATTTTCACCATTTTTCTTTCTTTCTTTTTTTTTTTTTTTTTTTTTTGAGACGGAGTCTCGCTCTGTCACCCAGGCTGGAGTGCAGCAGTGGGCTCACTGCAAGCTCCGCCTCCCGGGTTCCCGCCATTCTCCTGCCTCAGCCTCCCGAGTAGCTGGGACTACAGGCCCCGCCACCACGCCCGGCTAGTTTTTTTTGTATTTTTTTAGTAGAGACCGGGTTTCACCGTGTTAGCCAGGATGGTCTCGATCTCCTGACCTCGTGATCCGCCCCTCTCGGCCTCCCAAAGTGCAGGGACTACAGGCCTGAGCCACCGCGCCCGGCCTCCACCATTGTTCTAATGGGTGTGCGCACTGTGTAAGTACTCCAGAGAGTAAATATAACGAAGTCAGCGACTCACAAGTCGAGGCGAAACTGCCTCCATGCAATTCTTATAGTCTCCCTTAAAAAGATGTTCCCACTAAGAGAACAATATTCTAAATCTCATTTTAAATGGTACTACTCAAATATAGACAAGCCCAGGCTTTAAAAACCTCTAGCTGCATTACGAGCAATTTCCCAAATTTTCAGGACCAGAAATACTTGCAGGCAGCTGAACAATTCCCGCATTCCCTCAGCCCGTGCAGTAAACTTTACATATTTGCCAAGCACACTCTTGTCAGGTCTTATGCAGGCAGCTTTTCAAAGCCTGAGTGTTCCCAGGTCAAACTGAGCAGGTGGTTAAATATTCAAGGTCATGCGTGGGACAAAGTTTAATGTAATTCATGGAATAATGGAGTGAACATGAAGGAAAAACACAACATTTTATTTCTTTTGTCAACTTACTCCCATTTAACATTCTGAAGAAGCACCAGCTTTTTTCTTTAATTATACGTTATGCCTATTTTGATGTGATATCCTTTTAATGTCTCTGTTTGACTGGACAGAGTATAATTTAATTCTAAAATATGAAATATTTCCACCACTATGGTAAGCAATACCAGCTGGTGGAAGCTTCCTTGTAAGTTCAAACAAAAACACTTTAACTCAGCAAAGATGCCTCCATTTTTTTACAGTTCAATCACGCCAAATTTAGAAATATTTTATTTGAGTAAGCATCTGGAATATAGTTCATCAAACAGTCAACAGATTTCATGCATATATGCATTAAATGTTCATACACCCTTCCAGAGGATGCTACTAAGTGATAAACATGAAGAGGTAGAGTGAGTCTATTAAATAAAAAACTTGGTACAGTATATCTGAGCTTTACTTTTTAAAATTATTTTTGAGAATATTTTTTCTTGTTCTTTCAAAATATTTTCTGTTTGATCATAGCTATATACAAAATTCTGCTAACATTATTTCCACAGTAACTCATGCTTCAATTAATACCCCTTATTTTAAACTATACCTTGTTCCACAGGGGAATATAATTTCATCTTTCAAAATTCAGCTTGATAGTATGGTATGTAGTGGGAGAATTACATATTACCCCATCTCCACTTTTTCTTTTTTGGGTTAATAACGCAAACCTTCTTGTTCTAGATGATGAGTACCTTCTTACAATACTTTCTCATGTACAGTCTTTGTTTATCTACTAAACTAAATACTGTATCCTGCTCCATGCCCAAACGCTATGAAAGATCCTAGTATTTTTTGAACTTCTGAATGAAATAACTGAATAAATAAAAGACAAATTATGCTTGGATAAGTGATGATATATTAGTATTAGGAATAGGAAAAGATGAGACCAAGAGAGTTTTTGGAAGATAGATAAAAGTATGTGGTAGAAGGATGAAGAAATACTGGCTGTACAGGGCTTGGAGGTAAACTAGGAATACATCAAAATGCACAGGAAAATGACAATCATGACGAAATAAGTCATGGTACAAATATTTAATTTTACAAAATGTTCATTTAAAATTAGCTTTCTTATTAGACATGCATTTTCTCATCATATTATAGAGAGTTATATCAACATTAAAATAATCTATATTCGCTTTGGATATGCAACAAATTCATGTGATAGTGGTGTGAAAGCATTTATTTAGATGTTATTTGGTAACCAAAACCTTCTAATCCCACCCTCAGTCTAGACACTAAGAACTAAAATCATACCTTACTGCCTACATTAACATGACTTTGCGCTATTCCTCTGTCCTCGTTAGTGTTCCTTTAATATTTTTCTGTCTTCACAAGCATGATTTATTCTTTCAAAAATACCGTGCCAAGGCAGAGGTTTTGACTGTTCATTATAGAGACTTTCTGAAACACCCACCTACTCTTCAGTGAAACATCAGCCGGCAGCTTTTCCTTAAGATTCTTTGCTCCTCTTGCCTTAAACTCCCACCTTGCTCTCTCTACCAATCCTGAACTACTATGGTATGGTCTTTAACCCATCCTAGTCCAGTTTTTACTTCGAAAGACCCACCTTAAATCAAACATCCAATTCTCAATAAATTCTGACCTTATATTCCCCAGTCCAAGACACTAAGTTTTGCAAGGTTCTTTGTTCTCTCTCACTACAATAATCAAAACACTCATCTTTGTCTTACCTTCTTATCAACAGTTTGTGTTGGCAATATCTGCAGAGTAAGGGTTTGACATGTTCAATCTATGTTTTATATTCACAATTAACTTTTGTTAGTAAAAAAAAAAAAAGTGAAGAAAAGTAAACTAAATGAAGTAATTCTCAAAATAAGATAGGAACAATTCTTTCTCCCACTGTAATGCCAAACGAAAGTACAGATTGTTAGGGAAGACAGAAAGAGAGAAATAGGTATCAAAAGTAAAGCAAAACAAAGCAAAAACTTAGCTTTAGAAATAAATGTCTAGGATAAACATCGATGAACAATAATACCCTGAAATTGGCAGTATCTGCATTTAACCTCCCAATTCCAGTTTTACTGAGGTTCACGTATAAACACATGAAGAAACAGAAGAGATTAGAGTACGTAAGAAATGCCACTTTAAGCAAAAAGACAATTCAATTTCATTTAACTCTTTTATCTATGGTTAAACCTCTGAACGTTAAACCTTAATAAATGAGGAAAGGCTGAGTGAACACAAAACAATCTCTGGACTCTTACCAGAGCAATTGAGATCTCTGAATAGGAGATAAAAGATGTCATTTAGAAGAGGGGAGGTAATGATTGCATTGAGAATGTCTTGATAAAGATTTTCAGAACAGAGGCCATACTAGGAAACTCTGAATATACAGGGGTATACAGAAAATTATGATTATGAGAAAGTATAGTGAATGACTTTTGTTTTCATACTACTCGTATGTAGGTAATAGCTCAAGCTATTTTTCTTTGTATTCATTGTATTTGAATCAAATTCATTGATGAAATACAAGACCATAAGAAAAAATCAGAAATTACTTTTATGAATATATACAATCATAATATTTTAGAACAAACAATATTTTAAAATTTGATTAATATATTCTCTCTTAAGTAGGGTTAAGAGCTTCTCATTAATTTGTGTGTTAAGATTGTATCAATTTTTCAAGGTTTCAGGTAAAACTCTCACATTTTAATTGATCGCCTAATTCTAACTCAGTTTGTTAGGATCTAGACATTTCACAGCTCTCATTGTCATACAAATTAGCTGATACGTTTGACCAGCGATCCCAAAAGCAGATGGACACTGTGCATTTTGTTTGTCTATTAATTTTGTTAGGTCATTGTTTTTCTAAAATATTTCTTGAAGATTTTTTTAAAGATAATTTTTGGAAAGGAACTTTACTACTAAAAGGTGATATCCCAAGGGACTTACATAAATTTTCTTGTGATAAAATGTGATGGCTGCTTTTATGTGTAACTTGACTGAGCCATGGGGTACATCTAGTCAATGGTCAAACATTATTCTTAGTGTTTCTGTAAAGGGGTTTTGGGATAAGATTAACATTTAAGTTGCTACACTGATGAGGAAGCTCACCTTTCATAATGTGAGTGAGCCTCATCTAATCATTTGACAGCCTTAAAAGAACGTAAGCATGGCCTTTCCTAGAGTAAGAGATAATTCTTCCCACCTGAGAGCCTTCAAATTGACACTTCAGCAGCTTTGCAATTGGCTGAGGATTGCAGCAAAATATACTGCACATTTGGTGACAACATGAGACACTGGGAGGAGATAGTAGGATGTAGGATAAAATAAACATCTTGGGAGATACTGAAAGATGGCAAAAATTTAATAAAATAGGCAGATCACTTGAGGTTCAGGAGTTCAAGGCCAGCCTGGTTATAGTGGCGAAAACCTGTCTCTACTAAAAATTCACAAAATTAGCCAGGCATGGTGGTGGGAGCCTATAGTTTCAGCTACTCGGGAGGCTGAGGCCGGAGAATGGCATGAACCCGGGAGGCGGAACTTGCAGTGAGCTGAGGTCACACCACTGCACTCCAGTCTGGGCGACAGAGCAAGACTCTGTCTTAAAAAAAAAAAATGAGGCGAGAGTGGTGGCTCACTCCTGCAATTTCAGCTACTCTGCGGGCTGAGGCAGGAGAATCGCTTCAACCTGGGAGGTGGAAGTTGCAGTGAGTGGAAATCTCCCCACTGCATTCCAACCTAGGTGACAGAGTAAGACTCCTTCTCAAAAATAAAAATAATAAAAAATTATATATATATATATATATATATATATATGAAACTTGAGCTTGAGGGTTTGAACACATATGCTCCTTACTTTCTTCTGAAAATTGGTTATATTCAATGAGTTCACTTGAATAGATATTAAAAAGTGCAATATTGTCCTTAAAAATATATATACTCGATCACTTTTTTATTTGAGTTTGCTCCTCTTCATTTCTCAATGCCATTTAAACAAAGAGTATGCCCCCAGCCTTTTGATCATTGCTATTAAGCATAATTTACTCTTTTTTTTTGAGATGGAGTTTCACTCTGTTGCCCAGGCTGGAATGCAAAGGTGCAATCTTGGCTCACCAAAACCTCTGCCCCTTGGGTTTAAGTGATTCTCCTGTCTCAGCCTCCAGAGTAGCTGGGATCACAGGCATGCACCACCACACCTGGCTAATTTTTGTATTTTTAGTAGAGACGGGTTTCACCATGTTGTCCAGGCTGGTCTTGAACTCCTGACCTCAAGTGATCTGCCCGCTTCGGCCTGCAATTCTTTAATAAGTAAAAAACACTAAAATCTACCAGTAGTTCATATACTAAATGCATCAAGCTTTTTTTCACATTTTTATTTGCTGTGCTTTAATGCATACAAGGTATAAACAATGTGAATCCAGTTTTAAGCAATTTCTCCCTAAAGGTAAAATATTAACACTAAATAAATTCAAATTTAGTTTATTTGGGTAGTAACTATAATATCCCCACATCTGATATTGGCAGGAGTTAGAAGAAAAAAACACATTTTGTATTTTTATGTAAATTTTTAAAGTTTTGAAGATGTTTAAGAGAATTTGGGTCTGCATTTTTTAAATTTCCCAATATTAACTCTTTTCCCACTGATAGATCACAAACATCAATGTGTATGTGCTTTCTTTTTCCAAAATTAAATACCTTTTCTCAATAATAATATTTTTATTCAAAAGCTGGGTTTGTGAAAATTCTCATTATCAACAATAGAACAAAATACAAGTGAATTTCATCTGAATAATCATCTTAATGCATCTGATCACATGCGCTATTAAAGATGTTTTGAAAAATACATGTGTTTGTATATTGCCTGAGGTGGATACAAACAAAGAAAAAAAACTATTTCATGCTATAAGTACTGTCTCCTCATCTTGTGAAAAATTTCAAAGTAACACTGTGGTAGATCTATTTGTCTACTTCATTTTCTATAGGAAGTTATTTAAAACAAATTCAAACAACGGTGTGAAATTTTCATGGCAACTTATCATGGATACTAAGACAGTTTTAATAAAGAGTTCAATGCCTTAATTTAAGTGTTGATTTAAATTATAGCTGCATTTCCTTTGAACACAATTTGGGTTTTCCATAGCTGGCTGAATAGCTTCTCTACGACTGATGTTATGAATACTTATTTTCCAAGCATTTCTATTATAAAGTAATGTCAAGCTTACAGAAAAGTTTTAAGACCAGTAGAAAAAACTCTTATATGCTCTTAAGTCAGATTCCCCAATTGTGGACATTTTACATTATTTGCCTTACAATTTTCTCTCTGAATATAAATGTATGCATACTATTATTGTCTCTGAACAATTGGAGATTAAGTTACAGACATGATGCTCCAATTACCGTTGAATCCTACAGTGAATATTTTTCACACACACAAAAAAGATCTTGTATATGACCAAATTACGACCATAAAATCAGGATATTGACATTTATACTTAATCTCATTCAAAGACAAATTTAAGTTCTTCCAATTGTCCAATAATTTCCTTTACAGCAAAAAGAACCAACACAATCATGCCTTGCATTTAGTTGTCATGCCTCCTATGTTTCCTTCAATCCCAAACAGCTCATCAGTTTTTCCTTGACTTTCATGACACTGGCATTTTTTAAATTCTTAAGGACTAGTAATTTTGTGGAAAGTTCCTCAATTTTGGTTTGTTGGGTGTTTCCACATGATGAATTCAGGTTAAGAACTTTGGACAGGAATACAATAGAAGTCATTTTATATTCTCATTGCATCTGGTGGTGCATGATTTTGGTTTTTCCTACTACTGGACATGATAACTTTGATCATTTAAAAATGATTCCATTTTTTTGTTTTTATTTTTAATTTCCATTTTTATTTTTGATTCAGGGCATTTTCTTTCTTTTTCTCTCTTTTCTTTTCTTTTTTCTTTTTTTTTCTGGAGACAGAGTCTCACTCTGTCACCCAGGTTGGATTGCAAGGGTGTGATCTCAGCTCACTGCAGCCTCTGCTTCCCGGGTTCAAGCAATTCTCTCCTGCCTCAGCTCCCTCAGTAGCTGGGATTACGGGTGCACACCACCACGCTCAGCTAATTTTTGTATTTTTAGTAGAGACGAGACTTTGCACGTTGTCCAGGCTGCTCTCAAACTCCTGACCTCAGGTGGTCCACTCTCCTCAGCCTCCCAAAGGGCTGGATTACGGCGTGAACCCAGTTATCTTCAGAGATATTTCTTACAAATTACATCATGCTTGATATATATGAACTACCATATATATCAGATACTGTTAGATTGCTAAAATGGGAGGAAAGGGTTCCAAAGAGGTGAACTTAAAAATAACTAGATCTATCCCTAGCCCTCCTAGGTTCTTAGGTTATCTTTGCTGAGAACATTATATATAATTATGACTTGCTTATCTAAAGGAATGACTAAACCAATAATAACAATTCATTGTTCAATAAATGACTCAATCTACCTATGGAATGTAGATTCAAATGCAGATTAGCACATTCAAAAATAATTAATTTTCTATAAAGTTACCAGTGCAAATATCAAAGAATGAACATGTTTTTTGCTAATGTAATATACATTTTATAATTGACATTTTACTTAAAAAAAAATAGAGATGATGTTTGGCTATGAACTGTCATGCTCAGTCTCCTACACGTGACTTCATTCTGATTGGTCTTGTAATTTGGAAAGCCTTCCATTCTCCACTTCATTTATCTTAACCAAAGCCCCAGTTAAGCCCATCTCTACTACAGGAACCTCTCTGGTCTTTACATCTTAAAAATAAATAATACTCTCTGCTTTGGTTTGACTATCCATATAATTATTATTTATTTATTTACTTATTTTGAGACGGTGTCTCATTGTCGCTGGGCTGGAGTGCAGTGGTGCGATCTTGGCTCACTGCAACCTCTGCCCCCCGAGTTCAAGCGATTCTCCTGCCTTAGCCTCCCAAGTAGCTGGGACTACAGGTGCCCGCCACCACGCCTGGCTTTTTTTTTTTTTTTTTTTTTTTGCATTTTTAGTAGAAACAGGGTTTCACCGTGTTAGCCAGGATGGTCTCCATCTCCTGACTTCGTGATCTGCCTGCCTCCGTCACTCAAAGTGTTGGGATTACAGGCTTGAGCCCGGTCCATACAATTATTTTAACGCTTAATTCTGTACTATTTCAATATCTCTCATATAGTTTTCTTTTACTGTTATATAACTGCTAGTTTAACCGTGCCTTGCCTCTTTAGATTTTTATTTTCTTACGGGCAAAAATTCTGTAAAAATGCTTCATGCACTTTGCAGTGCCTAAAGAAGAGATGAACACACAGTGCATTCTCAGTAAATATGTATTGGATTTAATTAAATGAAACACTGAAAAGGAGAAAAGTTATGAGAGTGAAGCAGGTATAAAAACAAGAGAACTCAAGTAAATCAAGAGCACTGTAAAACGTTCAGCTCCAGCCTGGCTTCCTCTCCGAAGTTTTCCCCTGTGGCTCAAGCATTCAGCAATCTTTCTCCTCCATGAACTGCGTTAGTAGAGACTATCGACCCAACAAAATTGAGCATTGGCTTGTGTTTCTTACACTATTCAAATCTAGTTTTCTTTTTAGTGTGCAATTCCTAGCATGAACCTGAAGCAGAATAGAAACCAAGAACGCTGATTGGTTGGATGAATGATTTATTTGCTCCATTGTATGGAAGATTTAGTAATTGATTTCAAAGGGTGAAATGAGGTAAAGAAAATTCTTACATTAATCCCATTTATAGAAATGCTGTAAAACTATGGTATTCAGTGATAAATTTGAGGGAAAAATCATAGAAAGTACGAAGAGAATCTAGAATGGGAGCTAGGCGAGAGATATTTGGATCCAAGGTTACCTGGGTTTCTATTCCAGGTCTATAAATTTGAAAATTTTGCTTGACATCCCTGTGGCTCAGTGCTTTTAGATAAAATATGTTGATATATTAGTGTGTATCCTAAGGGTTGTTGTGAGGATAAAATGAATTATTGTGTACCATCATGTACAGGTTTTTTCAATGTTGCCACAGTTGGCATAAGTAATTCTCGTGGGAGGCTGTGCTGTGCATCGTACAATGTGTAACAGAATCCCTGCACCCTACTCACTAGATGTCAGTATCATTACCATTTCCAGCATGAGAATGAAAAATGTTTCCAGACATTGCCAAAAGTCTCCTGAAGGTAAAATCACCCCTAGTTGACAATGACTGGTCTAGACCTTACAATCTATTATGGAAAAAAGCAAAACTCATCTATTAGACATGAATACTAATTTAAGACCTGAATATTGGAAATTCTATAATGTGAATTTCACTTGGTAGCATATAAGCTCATAATAAGGAATGGATTTTTTCTTTTTAGTAGGAAAGTGGTGATACCATTGGAAAACTCCACAATCACATTCAATTTAGTAAGTGTTTACTTAGTGGTTCCAGGAGTGTAGAAAATGTAAGTTCTAACCATATGGAGTGCTGTTTATATATAAGGTGATGTATAAGTTAAAATACTGCCTACTTAACCAAGAAAAAAATGTTATAGGAAGATAATGAATAAAGAGAGAAAAATAGATAGTAATGTAGGCATTTGTTAATGTGGCAAGTGTTACCCTAACTCACTGATTATCAACAGGATATTTTCACGAAGTAGAGGACAGCTAGGATAACTGCTTTTGCAGTTAGATGGGATCATTTTAAACAAAATAGTGAAGTTGAAGGAAGAATGGCCAATGGTAGGGTTGAGAAACACAACTAAGAACTGACTAGGGCTTGACTGATTAAAGAAGGAGAGAAGTAATGCTGTATAAGAAATAATTTCTACTCCTAGCTAAAGATTTCTTTGTTTTTCTCCACAAACATTTACAGGTATGACTCTCTTCTTGCTTGGGTTAAAAATCTTCATGACAATATTTCATGTATAATTGAGTATGATATAAATCCATAACTACTCTTTCTTCTTTGCTTTCTATTTTGTAAGATTTGATATTAAAAATTCAGATAACTCTTCTGAAAAGGAGAAAAAAACTAATTTTAAAGCAGAGGCCTGCTCAAATACAATGAGGGTCAAAGATCTTATCCAATACCCTTCTATCCTCTTTGATCTCACAAAGCATGCAGAGAAACAGTTAGTACTTTATGAAGAACAAGGATTATTCCTTACATGCATTTTGTTTGTCAGCCTTGTGCCATGTAAGATTTTCTAATTCTGTCTTCACTGTCTCTAATCTATTATCTGCCCAATTAATAAATTATTATTAAATAATAAATTGAAATTCTGTATAAATCTTTTTAACAAATGAAGTAATCAAAATATGTTATATAATTTCATATTTTTACAAGTAATTTTCCTACTAAATGGTAAAATTTGCCTTTTCCACTATGAGCACTGAATGTTTTTACTACTTCAAAATTAATGCATTTTTGCTAATGACCAGCGATGATGAGCATTTTTTCATATGTCTGTTGGCTGCATAAATGTCTTCTTTTGAGAAGTGTCTGTTCATACCCTTTGCCCATTTTTTGATGCGGTTGTTTGTTTTTTTCTTGTAAATGTTTTAAATATCTTTTTAGATTCCCAATATTAGCCCTTTGTCAGATGGATGGATTGCAAAAATTTTCTCCCATTCTGTAGGTTGCTTGTTTACTCTGATGATAGTTTCTTTTGCTGTTCAGAAGCTCTTTAGTTTAGTTAGATCCCATCTGTTGCCATTGCTTTTGGTGTTTTAGACATGAAGTCTTTGCCCATGCCATGTCCTGAATGGTATTGCCCATTTTTCCCCCCCAGGGAATAAAATATCTTCTTTAGAAACTATGGGGTTCAAGTTTCAACATATATCTTCAGTTCCTAGCTCAGCAAGTGATATACAATAAATTATATAATGCTGAATTATTGAATGAATGAATAAATCTTTATTTTAACTTCCATATTTATCTTGTCTTTTGAAGTCATTGCACTCCAGCTTTTTTGTTTTGTTTTGTTTTTGACTTTGAAGTTCTGGGATTCATACACAGAACGTGCAGGTTTGTTTCATAGGTATACCTGTGCCATGGTGGTTTGCTGCACTCTATTTCATTTTTAAGCTAATCATATGCAAGATATGGTTCACACTGATTTCTTATTTTACATGTTATCTATATGATCTATATGACTCATTTTAACTAGGATTTTCCAAGTTCTTTGCCAGAAGCTTGAGTGACATAGGTAAGCAAAACAGATGTTGCCCTAATCATTTTTAGTTTACCAAGTAGTGTCTTGTAAAATAGACTCTATTTGGATAACAAAACATTATTCTATTTTCATGAATTTTTATACTTATCAAGTTTAACAATATCATTTAATTTTTAAATGCATTTCATTTCCTTCTTATATCTCTCTGTAGTTCAATACCATGATATAAAAATTTGTCTAATGATTATAAGAAACCAGAACAATTTCAGATTCTTAATTATCAGATTAAACAAATTTGCTTAGTGTTTTTTATATTCCATATGCTTGATTTATTTATCACTTTCTTGGCAAACTTAAAAAAAAGGACAAGAGAAAAACAAAATGGAGTAAGAGAAAAAGGCTTGAAAAATATTAATTCATAGTTGAGGGAGGCCTGAGACCTGCAACACAGTGACTAAGATTATAGTATTATAAAAATGTAAATATTAGACTTCTAATAAAATGCTCAACCTTTATGCTTTTAACTAAAGATAATTGTGGATAGAGGGAGCGTTTGAAGAGTATATATAGGATGAAGTTCAAAGTTTCATCAGTAGCAACAAGTAAAACAATAATCTCCAAGTATAAAGAAGATTATTCTTCAGAGATCTCATAAATTCATCATCTTAAAAAGATTTATTTTTTAAAAAGTTTATGGATGAGCTTTTAAACAAGAACAGACATGTAAATTGACAACATTTCCAAGGCTGCCAGAAGTTCTTTTAAAGAGGTAAAACCTAAATATTCTATTCAATTTTACCACGTGTAAAGGTGATCAGAAAATGTAATTCTCTTTTCAATACACTGAACCAAAAAGCCCTAGAAAAATCATTGTATATACATTCAAAATATACAGCAAAGACATAAGCACTAATTGATAGAAACATGTTTTCAATATATACATACATATATCAATATCTGTACATATGTATTTATAATTCACATATATATGTATCAATGTACATACATGTGTACACACACAAATGAAGACTAGTTATATTGAATTAGCACTTAATCTACAAGCAACTACAAGAAAAGACAAATGTTCTTTAAAATCCCTAAAATTTCTTCATTAAGGAAATTGCAGAGAACAGTATGTGCTTGTAAAATTTCCTGTTAAACATCACATGGCAGAGGCTTTAAATTTTAGTGGTTTTATTTCTTTATAAAGAGTTGTAGCCAAATCGATTTTATTACTGAAAATTCAATATTTCTTAAGCTATATTCATAGAGTTATATGAAATGCTTTTTAAAGTATGCAACGCTGAGGGGTACTTTTCCAGATTATTTTTATCCTATGATTCAAATTAACGTCTCTGCTGACTCATTGGTAGGAAAATATTCACATGCTTTTCATATATTCAGTTATTTTGACTTCTCCATAGAAAAACAAGAAAATATATTGCATTTTCTGAGTAACAAGCACTAAATAGCATGTCATTTTTCCTTAATAGTGACACCTATTAATCTTACATCTTATGGGTATATTTTAGATTATAATAGTAAAATGATTTAAAATATTAAGATACATCTTACAAATTAAAGAGTTTGCAAGGATGTTTTGTCTATTGGAAAAATATTTAGTGAGCATCTAAGAAACACTGGTTATACAGATTTCAGTATATTTTTTTCTATACCATTACTGCTTTAGAACAATGGGACCCAGAATTTCCATCATAGAAATAATGATCCTAAACTTTTGTTAATCTTGACTTTCAGTTAATTTCCTAGTAGCAGTTAGTATGGCCTACTGATACCAAGTCAATAAAGGTATTTTGGAAACTCAATCATTCCCACAAAATTAACCAAGTGACTTGGGAGAATGCCTATAGGTTAATGCCTGTAGTACCTGAAGAAAAGATGAGAAAAATAGAAAGAAGAAATAAATAAAAGGAAAAAAGAAAGACAAAAGGAAGGACAAGAAGCAAAGGGCACAGAAAAACAGTGATATAATTATTTACATAAAGTTTCTTTCTTTGGGAGGCCAAGAGAAATCATTATTGAGGAATGATTCTATAAACTAGAGAAAGTAAAAACAGAGATAAATTCCTGTTTTAATTAATATGTGTTATATCAAATTACACTTGTTCTTTTAGAGGTATATTATTTCAATACTTTGTGCTTTAACATATAGTTTGTCTTTTGCTAGGTTCTTAGGGATACTTTTATTACTTAAACACACTGGGATAATTTACCTGAAGTAGTTTTTAAAAATTCAAATAATAATGTTTGACTTCTGGTGCATATTTACTATGTGCCAGAAATAATGAAAATTACATTTCACCTATTTTAAAAATGGGTTTATTATCTCTGTTTTACAAATCAAAGAATCAAGCCTCGGAGAATTAAGAGTTAAATACTTTGCACAGTCTTGTCACCATATCAAAAAGTTAACCTATCAGACTTAAACTTTTCAGAGTAGGGCAAAATAATTTTAAATTATCTCAATATGGAAAATGCTGCATGGTCTCAATCTAGCTTTATTAAGTGGAAACGAGTCTTTAGGATACATTATTTAAAACTTAAACATCCACTTTTGCTAACTTTCTGGTTCAGGAGATCTAGGTAGAAGAAAAAAAAGTGTGATCTACACCCAAGTAGATGCCTTTATACTACTCAAGTAACTGAAATTTTTTTGTGATTCCTGTATAATCTAGAGCCAAAATTTGGTGACTTTTATTGTCACAGTTATTGTTCTTTGCAGACCCCTGTTGTTCAGTGTAAAGAACACAGACCTTAGGAATCAGAAAAACAAGTTTTTGTTCAAATTTTGTCACTTCTTAGCTCATGACTTTGGGAAATAATCTATATGAAGATGTAAGAAATTAACAATTATTAAGAAGCTCCTATATAAGAAAAATACTCCCTACCTCACAGGGTTTTTACTAACTTCAAGAAAATATTCTATCAAAAAGTTATTGCAATATTATGCACTGTAAGTTGCTATAATGATGGTGATAATGATAATTATTTTTATTACTATATTACTGGCTTCTTGGGGCTATTGCACAGATTACTTTCTATGAAGATTGTGTCCCACTAACATAATGGTTAAAAAAAAAATCTGTACTCTTAGAAATCTATCTAGATAAAGGTGGATTGGATTAAGCAGTTATTAAAAGTATTTTCACTAAACAGATGACAATTGACATGTATCTAATAAATATCACTTTTTGTGTGTACCAAGCACTAGACTCTGCCTGTGACATGGGACACACAAGTTTAATGTGGAAAAGGCTTATATGGAACCAGATGATAAGGCGTGCGGTTCCTGGAGGCACACACATCTTCTATGCAAGTCACTCCTCTACTATACTCAATCAATTAAATCAGGCTGATAAGGTATGTTAATATCACTTTAGAGTAAACAGGCATCTGTTAATAGATCTTTCCAGATATTTGGCATATGCAGAGGTGCTGATGGAGGCAGTGATGCTTAAGGCAGTATTTTGAATGACTGTAACAAAATGCAATATGTTTCAAACACTGTAAATGTCTCCCTACAGTATAAAGTCTAGATACTAATATGGAAATTATTCTAAGAGATTAAAATATATGAGAGTATATGAATGTCATAACACTATTTATGAATAGAACCTATAAGACAAAGAAATCTTGATAGGAGGAAAATTGTGAAGATGGAGAAAATGAAAATTTTATAGTAAACAAACACTCACTTGGCATGCCGGTCTGCATACCAAAAATCCAGGCTTAGTTTTGGGGTGTTTATACATTTTATAGAAAAAAAGGGCAAAAATATTTACATCTTATCCCATTTGCCTCATTTACACTGAGGCTAGACTGTCAAAGTGGCGAATAGTATTTAGAACGAGAGCTTGATTTAGTTTACTTGCTAAGTTCCAATGAAAGAATAGAGCAGGTTCACTTGAGGGCAGAAATCCTATGATAAACGGTTATTTGAAAGCCAGAAAGGGTAACTAGGTTATGCCCTTCAGTCTCTAGGCTGTTTATTTTTGTCCCAATTACACACAATATAAAGAAATATTTGTTTCCATGTTTTTCTATACCACCAGTTTACAATGATACATATGACTTGGCTCACAAAGCTGTCCCTTGAGACGGTTAATATATTTAGAGAAATATGAGAAATTACGAACTGTCTTTCTTTTTGCCCCTCATTAAAATTCGATTTAAATGATATCATTTGTACTGTGCTACACATCAGAATTTAGATAAATCATCACACTAAAATAGGAATGTTTGGTTCAGTCTGAGTTTAAAGATGCTACAGTTTAACATATTTTAGGAGTGTTGTGGGAGAAGGAGCTTTAAAACCAATTATTATTGGCCAGCATAGGGTTAGTGATGAGACGGCAGACAGAAGGCCAAAATATTGTCTTCCCTTAAACAGTCAACTTTGTTAATGAACTGTGTGTATATACGTGTGTGTGTGTATATATATACATGAACTATATATAGAGAGTTCATTTTCACTATTTAACTATTAACTTTATTAACTTTGTTTATTTAGCGACTACCCCTCTTGTTATGTTCTTGATGTTTTTATTGGTTTTAAGAAAAATTATATCTTTAAAATGGAAAGAAATGATTGAGAGCTCTAAATGTTTCATACACGAAATTTCTATTTTTAACTCTCTGGAGGAAAAACATGAAAAATTTTATATTGACCCCGTAGTAACATAAAATTCTGCCTTCTCATAGTATTTACTTGCTGAACAAAACATTGCTGATATTAGTTGCTTTATATAATAATTTCTAGTTGACTGTTAGTCCAAATTGATAGTTGACAACATAAATCTTACATTTCACAAAAAATATAGTTTTCTTCAGCTTTGTTGTTATAATTTTGAATCACTCTTTATGAAAACCTGTAAAAAGTAAACATTAGCTATCAATTTGCCATTGAGCTTTATGTAAACAATGTGATTTAATGGTCTGAAGTATAAATTATTACACAAATAACTTTTCCTATTCCTGTTGATTTAAAAAGGGCTAATTATAATTTAACTGGCCTAAAACAAATAAAATTATTGCAACTTATTATTAAAGTGTTTGTTAATATCCACAAGAAAAACTGCATTTATTTTAGTTAAATTCAGAAAAATATCAAGAGATGGGATTGAAAGGTAAGTTGAAGCAAATTTCTAAAACTCATGGGGTTTCCACTTGGCAATGAGGAGATTCTCAAAGCTATAAGGTAGGGCAGTAACAATAGTTCAGAAGGAAATGTTTATGGCCTAAAGTAAAAACAATGATGTCAAAGATAAGAGCTGATAAAATAATGTGTAGAAACTGGAAGCTACGAAATTGGGTACCAGATATATTATGGGCAATGGGTTCACAGTGAGTGACAAGGACCAATATGTTCACGGTTTCTTTCAGTTTAGAGGATGAGTGCGTATCGACCCCACTCAAAAAGTAATGAATACAATCAGAGAGAACAGGCTGTCTTTGTATGGTTTTATTACTGTTTGCTTATTCTTGCACTGCCTAGGGAAACAGAAAATAATGAATTCTTTATGGACAAATAGACTCTGAGACACCCATACTGCCTCCAAAGACATGTACGAGATAGTTGGGTAAGTTAGTAAACCATTCAAGAATTAGATCTTGACAGAAATTATAGATTACGGCAGACATGTGAATAGACAATCATTTCACAGAAGAAGCTGATTATTAAAAACAAATAAAAAGGCAGAGGCTATAAACTTTGTTATATCATTTTCAAACATTCAGTTAGAGAAAAACCAGTAATATATTGTATATTTCAACATAGCTAGAAGGGAGGATTTTGAATGACCTCAATAAAAAAAGTGATAAATGTTTAAGATGATGAATATGCTAATAACTCCAATTTGTTCCTTACACATTGTACATGTGCACTGACACATAACACTGTACCCTATAAATATGTACAATTATTATGAGTCAATTAAAAACAAATGCAAAAAAGAAAAATTTGGCCCTTGACAGGAAGAGAATAGAGAGGTCTGGTTAGTATCAAGGAAGAGGAAGAGTTAAAATCAAAGAAATTGTTTATTGGAGTCAAGTGTAAAATGCTACCCTGATATAAAGTAGGAGGCCACTGATTTTAGAAATTTGTAGGGAACTGATGTTTTATAACAACTTTTATTTTTGTCTGTTCTGGTGGGGAATGGAAGCTAGATTACAGAGGGTTGAGACATCAATAGAAAATAAATGTATCAAAATAAGTTAGAAATTATAAAATATTTTGTTTTTTGAGAGGACAATTTGTTCTCAAGAAGACCGAACATGTTTGGAGCATTTTATTTATTTATTTAGTATCTTTTTTTTAGGTATATCTTCACTACTTAGAAATATTTTAATATGATTGTTTTCTTTTTTTTTTTCTATTTTGAGCTAGTTTGCTTTCCTTTCACCTTGTAATTTAATAGCCCTATTTTTATTAAATTTTGTAAAATTAGGGCATTTTTGTTAACATTTGAAAAGGTTTTTGTAATCTTCTTTAACAGATCACAAAATTTAGCTAAGTTTTAGACATATTTTGCTGAGGGATCCATGTAAAATAACTGCTTAAGGTCAAGTTGATGACCCATTAATATATGTGTGTACTATCAGTCATAGTTGAACACTGATTAATCATCATCATATAATTAAGTTGACCAGATGCACTATTACACTCTGATACAAACATTTTGTTGAAATAATTCTTCTCGTGCCTTTCCCCTGAGCTGGCGATGGCTGTCTTAAAGCTATCCTGCAGTAAATGTCCCCCACTGAAGTCAACTTAAATTATTCTGAAGTCCATATGTCATTTTTTAGATGTAAGCCTGAGACATCATTAGCAGTAACGATGTGAGGCTGCTTTTTGTTGATACCTATTGCTATTTAATGACCCAACTACCTGAGGCAGTTTTGATAACTTGAGAAAATGATAGAAAATCATCCAGCATTTGCTCCAGGAGAGATTTGATTACAAGTTGTTGACTAAGCAAGCCTACATAAAAGGTTTTCTGCTATAGTAGCAGAAAAGATGATAAACTCGGGTCTTCAAATTATTTTTATTTGCTTCAAATACAAATATTTGATATTAATTCAGTAATAGTTAGTATACACTTATTTCAGTTCATTTATATTTAAGGTAAATAAAGGTCAAATTTTATTGCTTGGAATTTTTTTTTTTTTTACTAAAAAACATTATTTTACTCATATACTTATAAGGAAGTGAATTGTACATGGTAAGATTTTCTGGCTAAGAAAGTGAATCAAGTCTGGCCAGAATTACGTGGAGTCCCTCAATATAACAACAGGAAAATTAGTATTTGTCACACATTACTATCTCTTCTCAACTTACTTCGAAATATAATAGCCTTTTATGCATTAATGATAACCCTCTATAAAATGGTGTTCTTAATGAGATGTATTGACCCAATCATCTGCTTGAATGTGAGCTTCTAATCTGGGTCTCCAATGTTGGAAGGCCATGTGAAAACCATTTTAAATAGCAATTGCAAAACTGCAGCAAGAGCAGAAAAACACGCTTCTTTAATAACAAAATTATTTAAAATTATTAACCTAATTAACGTTTTCACCTGGTCTTCATTTAATGTGCAAACAGGCAGTTGATGACAATAATTACTCAACTACAAACTAAGTGGTCAATTAGATACACAATTACCCATTTGCATGAACAGAAGTGAATTTTATCATTAAAAAGTTGTTTCTAAGCATTTAGATATAACATAGACATAAAATTTAACTTGTAATCAAATTATGTAAACTTTACTTATCTTTTTTTTTTCCAAAATCCTTACCTGGAGGTATTCTATCACTCTCACTATTTACATGGCTCGCTAACGTTAAAAACAAGATGTAGATTTATTAGTAATTAAGATTATTACTTTTGTATGTAGCACTATTACAACATATCATAATCATTCTATTCATTCATACAGTTATTCATCCTTTTATAATTAACACTTTAAAAACTGAGTTCTTTCTACTGTAAGATACTACTCTGTGTATAATGCAAAGATTAAATCGAACAGGAGCATTATGCTTAATAACAAGGGTGGAATATATTGTATATATGTGTCTAACGACATAATGAAAAGTGCTAAAAGCCAAAATAACATCAAGGTTAAAGTTTACAAATAACTTCTTGTATACAAAACAAAATTTAAAAAGAATTAAAATGTTGAATGTGTATGGTGGGACCATGAGAATAATCTATTATTAATTCATCTGGTAATTCATACATATTTATCAATAAACTACTGTTGAGCACCATTTTCTTAAGCAATGGGAATTTAAAAAGTCTTGTTCACAGATTTTTGAGTCAAATCCTCAATCCTACTTGCAAACTAGCCGTAGATCTCTTATCTGCCTTTGTTTGAATAATTTGATTTTTCATAACTTTTATAACACAGAAAACTTAAAATGTATGGAATTTAGCTTAGACGGACTCCAGAGGACATATTTTACATGGAATTTTAGCTATTTTGGAAGTGGATTATTCACTTAAGTATATGTATATTTCATTTTTACATAATACAAGGCAAAAATATAACTAAGTCCAACCAACTGACCTAAATTTATGAACTCAGAGTGCATCTGAAGTGAATTTCAGTAATTCTCTCCTGTATTATTTCATTACAAAGGTCAAACCTACAAAGACCCCAGGAAGGAATCTGTGCCATCACTATTTTTCAATGATCCCTCTGTGTCAGGCTACACACAGGTTTTCTTTTAATAAGCTCAGATCTCCCTAATATATTCCTCTAATGTATTATATTTTTAAATTGGAATATTTAATTTCCCCTACATTATACACTTAAGCTCATTAGACAAGACAAAATATTTATTCTCATTTGGAAATTTGGAGCCTGTATTTCTCAGGATCCAATAGTAAAAATTCAGCTTGCATCTACTATTCCACTATTGACTAGTTTTATATCTGTTATTATTTTCTGAGAAAGCAGTCACAAATGTTTAGAACTTTGATCCCTTCTGTCTTTGTCTCAAAAGACAGAAATTAGCTATAAGTTTAACAGTGTGATCTTCATATAGATTTCTGGCCATTGAAACTTGTATCTGCACTGGAACACTACCATGGAAAGAAACTTAAAAGTATTGATCTTGTGACTGATGTGAGGATACTTATTTTCAATTGATTCCTTAATAATTGTTACTATGACTTGGGTAGGGTCATATAGTAGGCACTATTTTTAAGAAACTGTCAAAATGATGACCTCTTGTACTGCTTTCCTCCACTGCTAAAGGATTTATTTATGTGCAAATGATACTGTAGTACTATTAAAAAATAAAATAAAAATTGTAATTATAACTGGGTTTTACACGATGGGACAATTCTTTTATGACAGTATTTCTGGAAAGAAGAATCACTCACTCCAGTTAAAATGGCTCTTATTCAAAAGACAGGCAATAATGAATGCTGGTGAGGATGTGGAGAAAGGGGAACCCTCATACACTCTTAGTGGGAATGTAAATTAGCACAGCCTCTATGGAGAACAGCATGGGGGTTCCTCAGATAACATACTAGGCCTACCATGTCATACAGCAATCTCAGTGTTGGGTCTATACCCACAAGGCTGAAAATCAGTATACAGAATATTTTCATAACTAAAACTCCTTTTCTCAAATACTTCTTTTTCTCTCAAAAAGGCCAATCTAAAAGTGATTATTGTCACTTAGAGATTTTCATGTGTTGTCACAAAATATAGTCATGAGAAAACCAATACATTTTAAATGCTTTCATTTTAGAATTACTAGTTGTAAATTATAGCTAATAAATCAGGAACCAAAAAACAAATATCACATGTTCTCGCTAATATGTGGGAGCTAAAAAAATGAATAAATTGAGATAGAGAGTAGGATGATGGTTAGCAGAGGCTGGAAAGGGTAGTGGGAGTTAGGAATAAAGAAAGGTTGGCTAACATTTACAAAAATACAGTTAGACAGAATGAATAAGATCTAGTGTTTGATAGCACAGTAGGGCAACTATGGATAAGAAAAATTTATGGCATATTTTAAAATAATGAAGAGTAGAATTGGAATGAACCTAATACAAATAAACAATAAATGTTTGAGGTGATGGATACCCTAAATTATCCTGATTTGATCATTACAAACTTTATGCATATTTCAAAATATTGCATGTACCCCATAAATATGCACAGCTATTATCCATCCATAAACATTCTAAATAAAAAAGTGATGATTATTATTTTTGAGACAGGGTCTCACTCTGTCATGTAGAATGAAGTGCAATAGTGCTGCCAGGGCTCACTGAAGCCTCAAACTCACAGGCTCAAGTAATCCTCCCACCTCAGGCTCCTGAGTAGCTGAAACTACAGGTGCACACCATCGTGCCCAGTGGTGTTTGTTTGTTTGTTTTTGGAGAGATGGAGTCTCCCTATGTTACCCAGGCTGTACTTACACTCCTGGTCTCAAATGACCCTCTTGCCTCAGCCTCCCAAAGTGATGGAATTACAGGCGTGAGCCACTGTCCCTGGTCTAAACATTTTTTTTAAGTGTTTTTAAACAGTTAATAAGTTTGGGTGGATTTATAAAGACATTGCCTATGAAAAATTCAGATAAATTTTTCTATTTTCTCTCTCAATTCATTTTATCCATATTAGAAAATGCACCAGGCAGTGTAGAAAGGAATAAAGAAAAAAGCAAAAAGTGTATGTAGCAGTGGTGTCAGTGTTGTTGGAGCATTGCATTAAAAATTTAAACTGTATCTGCCCTTTCAAGTACTTTTGAAACATTTTAAAATTTAAAATATACAAGAATTTAAACAAGATTTCACAACAGAAACATACTAACAATAGAAAAAAGTGTGATATTAATGGTAGAGGTGATAAGTGCTATGAGAGTTCAAAAGAGAACAAGCAACTCATCCAGTTCAACATTTCTATTGTATCATTGAGAAAAAATAGACACAAGAAGGTTAGGTGACGTTGCCAACTTCGCGCAGCTGGTTAATGGCCCAAATATTCCTGGGTGATGAGGAGATTCTTGTGATTCTAGGCATCATGGAAATTTCCAGTGATTCTTTGAAAATGCAGGATTCCTTTTATGTGAACCTGAAATAGAACTGCACTAGGAATGGCTTTATTTCTACCATGTATTAAAATAACTACATTATCCTCAAGATGAATGTAATCAGAAAAATTGAGAAATGAGTTATCTCCTAAACAGCAGCCAATAAAATTGATTTTCATATTTCTAAGGATTAGAAGACATGGTACTTGCTACTAATCAGGAAAACTAAAACTCTTATTCTCAAATGCTTCTTACTTTTCTTTCAAAAAGTCCAATCTAAAAGTGACTGTCACTTTTAGATTGTCATGTGTTGTCACAAAAAAAGTCACGAGAAGAACAATAAATTTTAAATGCTTTCATTGTAAAATTACTAGTTGTAAAATATATGGAAATGTATGTTATATATGTTTAAAATAACAAATTATACTTAGACATACCATAGTACCATATATAAATACATATTTATTTTATACACACACATAATTTGGTAATTTTAGAATAATAAATATGAGGTGTATTTCGTTTTTTATTTGTTTTCGATTTTATTTTCTGAGACAGAGTCTTGCTCTGTCACCCAGGCTGGAATGCAGTGGTGCAATCTCGGCTTATTGCAATCTCCACCCCCTGGGTTCAAGTGATCCACCCACCTCAGCCTCCTGAGTAGCTAGGATTACAGGTGTGCACCACCATGCCCAGCTAATTTGTATGTGCGTGTGTGTGTGTGTGTGTGTGTGTGTGTGTGTGTGTGTGTTTAGTAGAGACAGGGTTTCACCATGTTGGCCAGGCTGGTCTCAAACTCCTGACTTCGTGATCCACCTGCCTCAGCCTCTGAAAGTGCTGGGATTACAGGTGTGAGCCACCATGCCTGGCCTGTGTATTTGTTTTCTAGGGCTGCTTCCAAAAAGTAGCACAAACTGAGTAGCTTAAAGAACAGAAATGTATTGAAATTAGGGTTAGTTTCTTCTGAAAGCTGAATCTCTTCCCTTAGCTTGTAGATGGTCATGTTCTCCCTTTGTTTCTTCATACAGTCTTCCCCCTGTACATCTCTTTTTCTGTGTCCAAATTTTAACATTTTATAACGACACCAGTCATATTGGATGAGGGCTAATCCTCTTAACCTCTATTTAACTGTATTACCTTTATAAAGAGCCTATGTTCAGATAAGATGACATCACATTCCGAGGATAAGGGGGTTTAGGTCTCCAACATACTTTTTTTTTTTTTTTTGAAGGAAGATACAATTTAACCTATAAAATGAGGTTACGTTTATATAAAATTATAGAATATAAGAATATTTTGTACCACTTTAGATATAAGACTACATCAAATGATGTCTATGTATCCATGAATCCTCACAAGTCTTCTGAAGAGGAGGTCCCTAGACTTAGTATTTTCAAGGTTCAGTCTATCTATGAAACATTTTAATCATTTATTTGATTTAGATGTTCAAGGATCAAATTTCATTTGCTGATTTGAGCTTGCAACATCCAAAATTTAAACCTTTCTCTTTTAGAGTCTTTGACATTTGAGGAAATCTTTGTGTTAAAAGTGGATTGAGTTGGAATAGAAAACTCTGTCATAATTTGGTCATCCTGCTGTATCCAGCGCAAACTGGAAACGTGGAAATAGCCCAAAAGTTGTCATTGGCTGTCCTGTGGGCTTCAGAGCATTCCAATTAGTGTCAGAAAATTCAGCAAAGATGAAGCATGTTGGCAGATCAAATTGGAAATTTAAAATTTAATTCCAGTTTATATGAGCAACGATTTATGTATTTAAATGAAATTAAAGTTATGGTGATAAATTTTAATACATTTCCTGTAAAATGCAATTTGAAGCCATGTATATGTCATAAGCCTATGTATTGTTTAAAAGCTCTTAACGTTGTTTGTTTGCCTCATGGTCACAACAGTTTTGACCTACAAGATATACACAGCCTGTTAGATAGGAATTCATATTAAACACTAAGGATTTCAAAAGCTTAACAAATTACAAGAGACAAGTTACTTGTTACTAGAGAACCACAGAATAGGACTAAGTCGTATTTTCACAATTTAAAATAATTGGCTAAAATGACAACTAGAAGACAATTTCTGTCTTCAGGGATAAGGAAAGAAGTATTCCGACAGAAAACAATAATCACAGTGATTCATCTAGCGAGCTTCAAAGACATTTCTGTGTAACTTAATATTATGTTTAAGGTTTAGCTGTTTAACCAAATTGAGAGTATGAGGCATCAGAAGGGTCTAGGTGAGTGGCTAAATTAGCAGTCATGAGGCTTCAAATGGCTACGTTTTGAAATAGCTTTTACCTATTCAGAATAGAATTTTAATTCACAATTACAAGAAGCAGTATGAACTACAGAAACATAAGGCCAAACAAAATCTATAAATAAAATTAAGACTTGCAATATGTTGTCAACAGAAAAGAATAGCTATAATTAAATAAAATATCTAGTGATTAGCACTGTTTTTAAATTTAGCCTATAGGGTAACTTCATATATACATATATATTTATATAAATACACATATAGATTATATATAAATACATATATAGATTATATATATCTATACACACATATGGATTGTGTGTGTGTGTGTGTGTGTGTGTGTGCACATGCTCGGCCAGGCATGGTGACTCATGCCTATAATCCCAACACTTTGGGAGGCTGAGGTAGGTCAATCACCTGAGGTCAGGAGTTGGAGACCAGCTTGGCCAACATAGCAAAACCCCGTCTCTACTAAAAATGCAAAAATTAGCCTGGCGTGGTAGTGTGCACCTGTAATCCCAGTTACTCAGGAGGCTGAGGCATGAGAATTGCTTTAACCCGGGAGGTGGAGGTTGTAGTGAGCCGAGATTGTGTCATTGCACTCCAACCCGGGCAACAGCAAGAACCTGTCTCTCAATAAATAAATAAATAAATAAAAATAAAAATAAATAAATAAATGAGTGTTTAACATATTTATATAGATAAAGAGAGACACATCAATGATTTTTCCCTTGTATTTTAAAAGCATTAGATTTTAGAATTGTAGGATAGAATTATCAGCCATGTCAACGTAGTTCCTGTGAACCCACACCAACCCATTTAATTTTAGGTAAAAAGGCAAAACAACAAAACAATAAAACAAACAAAAAAAAAAAGAAAGAAAAAAAGAAAAGAAAAAAAGGAAATAAAAAAAGAAAAGAAAGAAACATTAAAATTCTGTGACCTAAATTACAAACAAAACGGTAGAATAATAGACATTTCAATGTTAATTATACTATTTTATTTCAAACAAAAAAAATCAATCTAATCTTTCTCTGAAAAACTTTTAGTCATTAATTATTCTATACTTTTACTTTGTCGCAACTGTATTTAAATTACTAAAAGCTATAAAATAGTGTAATTACTGCCACCACCTACCCACCATATAATTATATTTAAGCCATGGTAAAAATCCAGTATTTTCAATGTTTAAGTTTCACAGCAACAAAGCATGTGGACATGAATAGATTGTAGGCCATGTGCAGGGTGGGAGTCCATGCCTGGTTAGGCAGGAAGCGTTTCTATTAGACACTTACAATTGAAAGTGGCTTTCAACATCTTCGTCAAATTAGCCATACACAATCTTTTTGTGAAAAATCATTTCAAAATTGATTATAGTAAATTTATTTTTCATTTCTGACACTATTATCAATAATATAATATTGAACACTTTGAAAAAATACATACATTTATAGATTTAATCTATACTGTGTTAATGGAAATGAAATAGTGTTATTTGAAATATACTTTGTCATGTTTCCTAAGAGAAATATTAATATACAAAAGGTACACTTTTTAAGAAAGACTATTCAATTCAGTCAGCACTTTTATGAATGCCCACTATTTTCTGACCAATATAACCATTCTTAAGTAAAAACAGACTAAGAATTACCATTTTCTTTATTTTTTTTTCAATTCCCGGGATCATTATATTTCACTAGAAAAACAATATAGGCTGTAGAATCACTTAAATATACACAAAACACTTGAAATGAAGACTGTTTACTTAGACATTAAAACATCTCTGAAAATATCTTTCAGTCTCTGAGAAATATTTGCCATGTTCTTTTAGCTTTAAATCACGGGTTATTTAAAGAAAAAGAGGGGATATAGGGAGGTAGGGTATGTTAAAAGAGGACATCTTGTATCATTCCTAGTTAAAGTTTGGTTGATTCCATAATAAACATTTCTGTTTCAAACGTCAGCTCTAAGTTTTCATAAATCAGCTTCCCACATGTTAAAATATAGATTCAAAATTCATTTATTTGTTTCTGAGAAGATGTAAGTCATTTAAGGAGAGTCCCTGTTTCTTTTTTATAATAATTTTACTCATTTTCTGGAACAATTCCTGGAACATGATGGCACTAAATACATATTTGTTAAAGGGGGAAATTTGAAAGGAATAGCAGAAATAGATTTTTTGAAAAATCATGACTCCTGATAAAAAAAAATTAGGTGATAATCTTCTCAAGATAGACATCCACTATTCATACTTTTTTTTTTTTTTTTTTTTTTTTTTTTTTTGTGATGGAGTCTTGCTCTTGTGCCCCAGGTTGGAATGCAATGGCACAATCTCAGCTCACTGCAACCTCCCCCTCCCAGGTTCAAGCGATTCTCCTACCTCAACCTCACCAGTAGCTGGGTGCCTGGCTAATTTTTGTACTTTTTAGCAAAGACTGGATTTCGCCATGTTGGCCATGCTAGTTTCAAACTCCTGACCTCATGATCTGCCTGCCTCGGCCTCCCAAAGTGCTGTGATTACAGTTGTGAGCCACCGCACCCAGCCGACTTCATACTTTAGAAAAGTAATTCACTGATATTCAAAAGCCACAAATGGGAGGATGAGAAGAAATTAAACTTTACTCAAGATATCTCAGCAAACAGAAAGAAATAAACTAATTTCTACTGAATATGCATTACATGTTAGGAGTAATGTTTGACACTATCAAGTTCATTAACTCATTTAATTCTCAAAACAATTTACGGAAATGGTATTCTTTCCTTTTATGGAAAAGGATGTTGAAGATCTCAGACGTTACAAAACTTCAACATAAGAGCTAGCAGGTGACCATGAATCCAAACTTCATTTGTGTGCTTTATAGCTCATACTATTTCTACCATTTCATATGGAACATAAAGCAGCCTGTGTTGTCTGCTTCTTTTCCAGGTAAGAAAAATCAGGCAAAGTTAAAACCTCCTTAGCTTTGATTTTTAATTTTATGTATACTCTGGTTCTGCGCAGAACCAGCTGCAGAGGGCAAGGTCTTGCAGAGCTGGCAGGAGAGAGCACATTGAGATCAACTGAGCACTCAGTTAATTAATGGAGAATGAGACTATGACACTGCAGCTGACTTCAAAGGCGAGATTTGATGCTCCAGTTTCTTTGGAAGCTGGGACAGTTGCAATAGGGAGAAGATACCCACACAATGTGGTTTTAAGTGAAGAGATCTGCAAGTGTAAATTGGAATGCAACCGAGGGGAATATAAAACAATTTATTCAGAGAGAGTTTACAAAGCTCCCATTCCTCTTTCTGGATAGAATAATGCTCATTTAAAATATGTCTGGATGATCTATTTTTATATTTATAGTTAAAATAATGCAGGAACAAATTATGTTTAAAAATTGTCATGTTTAGTTATAGAATATATATGTACATTTTTAAAGAAAGTGTGGTTTTACTCACTTTTAATTCACTAGTATGTCTGGTGAGTTGTGGATCAAAAGGCTACTATTTTGGCGATGTGTTTTTCTCAGATGGTACACAGAGTCCTTGTTAAAATTCAGTAGGAGTATACTTAATTGATATAACCATTAAGAAGAGGCAAGGTAGTATCTGGAAACAGCATAAGAGCTTTGGACTTAGAATCCAACAGACTTGATTTTGACACTCAATTTTGTTACTATGCACAAACGATTTAAACATTTTGAGTTTCAGTGTTTCTATGTACCATTAGGAAGACTAGTAATCATGTCTTCCTCTAAAAGAGAGAAAGAATATAGAAACACTTTGCAAACAGTAAGGTTTTATACAAATAGATATATTTTTCCAGTTATCCACTTATTGAGTAAATACTTGGAGGCTAATTCCTTTCTTGGCACAATAACGGATGCAGCATATAAAACAGACTCTGCCCTCCTGGTGCTGAAGGCTAATGAAAGAGATAAATACAGATACACTGTCTATTAACAGCAGTACAGCCAGTATTACAGATTGTCTTCCGCACACTAGCCACTATGTTGGAAATTTTGCTTAATTAATTCATAAGGTGCCCTCAACAACTTTATTCTCTCAGCTACCATTATCCTCCTATTGCCATATAGGCTGTTAGAAGAAGAACTGAAGACTAGCTTAGTCACACCTGTACTTCAGAGAGATCACTGTGACTTTTCCAGATACCAAAGTATAGAGCATGATATTGGAGCAAAGAAAACAAGTTATGACACTGTTTTAGCATTGCGATGAGAGAGGTTTCCTACAAATATTTAGGGAGAGTAATTCTAGAAATGTATTGGAAATAGAATTGATATGATTTTGTACCTGGATATTCTGGTGGTGAGTATAGGACCCAGAGAGAATTCGATGGAACGCGGAGATGTGGGAAGAAGACTGAAGGGTCTTGTTTAGTTTTGAACATGTATTTAAGGTTCTTATGATGTTTGCAAGCATAATCGTCAAGTAGGCAGTGTGATGCATGGATCATAAGTGATTGGAGCTATTGAGTGACAGGAGGTGACAGCTATGACACAATCTGGAGGAACACCACAATAACAGAGCAAAGGAAAGTGGAGCTTAACACATGAAACCAGAAAACGGTGTTCAGACAGGTTGCAGAGTTACTAAGAAAATGCCTGGGCAAAGATGTTAAGGAGACAGCGGGTTTCAAGAAAAATGCATATGTGTTGCAGAATTAAATTCTACCAAATAGATCCCGCTTAAGGGAAGTCTTAGGAATTTCCTTTGAATTTAATCATGAGACAGTGTTTGATGACTTTGGTGAGATGTTTTCAGTGGAATGAATGCAGGTAGAGACTGCATTCAGCCCTAGACTGAGTGCCATGTGAGGAAATGAACACACAGGAATTATACATCATTTTCCAGGAAGATGGGAGCTCCAGAATGTGAGAGGAGTGAAAAAGACTGATGGAAAAAAAAAAAAAAAGAAAGAAAATGACTTTGTCCAATTTTTCCAAAAGGGTAAAATGAGTAAGACATATCCATGGACATGAAGAAACTCAGACAGAGGCAAAATACCACAATAAAAGAATAATGAAAACAGTTCTTCTGGGAACCAATATTGAGTTTTATTTGTTTCTAAAAGTATCTGGATATGCAAGTGGTTTTATCTATTTTCTCCAGGATTAGTCCTCATTGAACAAGTTTGAATTTTCCATTCCACCCAAGAGTTTCTGCTCTGTGAATGCTTGTTTTTATTTGGACTCCCCATGGATGCCCACCTCAGTAGAATGGTTCTCAGTGTTTATGCGCGGAGAGAGCCCTTTCACAAGCTCTGTTAAAGACAGAGCCTTCTTTACAAAGAAAAAGAATTTTTAAACATACTTTTAAAAAGCTGAAAATGTCATATGTAGCACAGAAACCAATTTACTATTTTTTCCCCATTGGTTTTGCATACTTATTGATTTACACTTTAAAAATGGACATTTCTATTAATAATTTCTGGAGCCTGGTAACAAGTCGCAGGCAAACTCGTGGCGTTATGAGCAAATACTTTGTGTCATCAGGCTGTCAAAGGTAAAAATGAAACACTTTTCACCAAAGGTGGAGGCTTCTTGCGAGGAGCATTACAGCCGGTGAATTAAACAGCATTCCTCTGCATGAGGCATGTGTTCAAGTGTAGAGTTTGAAACCCATGCCTTAGGTTGTGCATGGGAAGACCAAGACATGATAACAAGATGACAACACCTAAAATGACATCTTGAGGAAAACAGAATAGGACATGCTATCTTAAACAGATAACAACAAGAAGTAAGCAAAGCTGGATATTATAACGTTGAATATATTCTTGTACTATTTTCGAGGGTATATAAACTCAAAGGAATACTTCTATTTTATATTGGGACTGTTGGTTATTTGAAATGTACTTTGACCCTTAGATAAATAAGGTGCTTTCACATACCCAATACGTGATGTTTCATTTGTTACCCTAGATATAATCTGTTACAAAATTTTTGGTGTTTTGCTTCCCTGGACATACTATGTGAGCAACATTATTATGCATGGACAAAAATGACCTTAGTATTTTAGTTTTTCAACTAATAAATGCTATTTAGGATACATGCATTATATAGGACACGACTCCATACTATAAATATATAAATATAACAGAAATACAAATTATTTGGTCCAAATATGCATACTATTTATACAATGAGGTCTAAAATTCAAGATGTTTATATTTTATTTTAGTGCCTATTATTCTATAATGTACTTCCTTAGGCTTTATTTCCTTTTATGAAAACAACATTCTTTATGTACTAACAGATCAGACTCGTATGTAGTATAGTTCAGATTAGAAAAATAGATATTGAGATGTATAAGCCAAATTTATGAAAGGTTAATAAAATCAAATTATCTGAATTTTAACCAAAGAAGCCCTGTCTATAATACTAGCTAAAATAAAAATAAGTGGTTGGGTGCAGTGGCTCACGTTTGTAATCCCAGCACTTTGGGAGGATGAGGCAGGTGGATCACTTGAGCCCAGGAGTTCGAGACCAACCCGGCCAACATGACAAAACCCTATGTTTACTAAAAATGCAAAAAATAAAAATAAATTAGTCAGACACAGTGGTGCATCCCTGTAGTCCTAGCAACTTGGAAGGCTGAGGCAGGAGAACTGCTTGAACTTGGGAGGCAGAGGTTGCCATGAGCCGAGATTCCACCACTGCATTACAGCCTGGGCAACAGAGCAAGACTCTCTCTCTCTCTCAAAAAAAAAAAAAAAAGTTTTATGAGTACATTTAAAACAATATAGTTTTTATTTTTCAATCTAATTAAATACTCTTTCACTTAAAAGTCATGTTTTATCATCTTACAACTTATACAGGAAATTCCTAAATTAGAAAAGTATTATAGCGGATGCTGGTAGAATTAAAAAAATAATCTAACAGAAATAAATCACCACTATAGGAAATTTTATTTTCATTTTCAGTGTACTTCCTTTCAGAGATATAAACCACAATAACTGGTATCTGAAATGCAGTAATCAATGCGATAAAATCCTGGAAAGTATTATGAATTAAAAATAAATGAGCTAGACCCCAAAAGGAAGTTACAGAAAACAAAATAAATGCTTTATCAGCACTAGACCAAGCTACATTACTAAGGAATTGCTGACATTGGAAAAGATAAGGCATTAATACTTAAAGCGAAGTGTGTCAATATACTTTATTATTTTTGTCTCAATATAAATGCATACAGAATTCTGAAACTGGAGAGAGCAAAGTGAAAGTCTGTTGGCCTGTTGTGCATCTGCTACCTTGTCAAGATTGTCTCCTTGAACCAAACTGATGTCAGGGGACAACTGCCGGCAGCTACAGAAATCAGACTATGAGGATTGCCTGCAGAGAGAAAACTTTCATACCATAGCTTGTGTTATGTGAAAACAACCTGGAATCTATGAGATGCCAATCAGTTTCAAACCACAGAGAATACTGTAGAAAAGAGAGGCTCATATTTTAGGTTTATGCATCTACTAAACAGAGAAAACAAAAACTTAATTAGTTGACTTGATAGTATTTGCTTTAAATGTTCTAGAGCAAAGTGTCTCAACTGAGGCACTGTTGACACCAGGGACCAGATGATTCTTTGCTGTGGGAAATCTTTGTAGGATGTTTAACAGCATTTGTGACCTCTACGCACTAAACTCCTGTAGCACCCTGGTCCTCAATTACGACAATAAAACTTGTCTCCAGACATTACCAAATGTTCCCCTGGGGGCCAAATTTTCTCTCTGAGAATTGCTGTACTAGAGTAATCTTTTAGTTATAAAAACATGAAGTAATTTTCTACGAATTAATTTTCACCTCTGGCTACTCTCTGGAGAAGAGGGATTTTAATGATACCTAATTTAGGGGACTGAAGAAGAATAAATGAGTTTTTAACAACTCTTATTTAGGTTCAGGAGTACATGTGTAGGTTTGTTATATAGAGGCACTCATGTCACAGGGGTTTGGTGTACAGATTATTTCATGATGCAGATACTAAGCCTAGTACCCAAGAGGTACTTTTTCTGATCCTCTTCCTCCTGTCACCCTCTACTCTCAAGTAGGCCACAGTGTCTGTTGTTACCCTCTTTATGTCCAAGTGTTCTTGTTGTGAGAACATATGGTACTTGGTTTTCTGTTCCTGCATTAGTTTGCTAAGGATAATGGCCTACAACTCCATCCATGTTCCTGCAAAGGACATGATCTCATTTTTTATGGCTGCATAGTATTCCATGGTTTATATGTACCACGTTTTCTTTATCCAATCTGCATTGACTAGCATTTAGGTTGATTTCCTGTGTTTGCTGTTGTGAATAGCACTGTAATGAATATACACATGCATGTGTCTTTATGGTAGAAAGATTATATTCCACTGGGTATGTACCGAGTAATGGAATTGCTAAATTGAATGGTAGTTCTGTTTTTAGCTCTTTGAAGAATTGCCACACAGCTTTCCACAGTGGATGAGCTAATTTATACTCCTACCAACAGTCTATAAGCATTCATTTTCTAGGCAATCTTGCCAGCATCTGTTACTTTTGACATTTTTAGTAGCCATTTGGACTGGTGTTGAGATGGTATTTCATTGTGATTTTGATTAATATAAAAATAAATGATTAAATGAATTCAAGAGCTTACAAATTTATGTGCTAAATGACAGCACTGATTTATTATCAGAATTTCTAATACAAAATCTGACCTTATATCATGTTCTTAGTCTAATTTTTCTTTTTTACCTTTTGATTTGCCTTTAATCTGAAAGCTGCTAAAAAGCAAAACAAAACATATGAAGTTGCTCCTTTAAAGCTCTCTGTCTTAAAAATCACGCTTTCTGAAAGAATTCACAATTTAATCCTGTAATCTCAAGTTAAGAGTCCTAACATTGTCACATTAATAAGTAAGTTATATTATTCATCTGGGTGAATGAAATATAATATTAAATCATATCACATTATTAGAAAAGGAACCTAATGTTGGATGTTTTAATGGAAACTTACAGTCAATGTCCTTTCTTGCTAAATTAGCACTCTGCATCATTCTACAATGGTTTATCCAAATCAATATCATTTCATTATTAATAGCATTTTCTGAGCGATCTAAGTCACAGTTTTACAATTCTAATAAAATAAGAGTATTTTCTTTATTTCAATTTTAACTTTTTAAAAATATTCATATGTGAAGTGAATCCCTAAAGATTCTGAAGGTACTGTGCTATCTTTTGTCCTTTAATGATAAGAAACATACTATTAGTTTAGACCTTGTTTCTTTGTAGGCAATCTACCTTTTATATTTGGTTGCTATTAATTTTTTTTGTGTTTGTTTTATGGCAATTTTACTAAGATAGCTGTAGGTTCAGAATTTGTTTGTATTTATTCTGTTTAGGACGAAGTGTGCCTCTTCAAACTTAGGATTCATATATTTCTTCTGTTTGTCCAATTCTGTTACTGCATCTGCCATTATCTTGAATATTGCCTTTCTCTGATAATCCTTCCTCCTTTTCTGGATCTTCTGCTAGATCTAGGTTGTACTGCTTCATTCTGTATTCATATGACTTTGTCTCCCTGTTATATCAACCCCCAATTTATTTTTTAATGCTGCACCTATGTAACTAAATATATATATATATTTATATATATTTATATATATATTTATATATATTTATATATATATTTATATATATTTATATATATTTATATATATATTTATATATTTATATATATATTTATATATATATTTATATATATTTATATATATTTATATATATATTTATATATATTTATATATATATACACACACACACACACACACACACCCCTACATACATACACATATATATTTTCTGAGACAAGGTCTCACTCTGTTGCATAGGCTGGAGTTAAGTGGTAGGATATCATGGCTCACTGAAATCTCTGCCTTTGGGGCTAGCGATCCTCCCACTGCAGCCTCTCAATTACCTGGGACTACAGGCACTTGCCACACCCACTATCTTTTAGTTTATAAATTTGAACTTGTTCTGTAAACTACCACTTAACCCATAGTTTAAAATTTAGCATGAATATCTACATGTCCTTTCAATATGATGTTTTTCCTTTCTTTTATCTGTTTTAATGTCAAACCCTCTTATTCTATAGTCTCTTTCATATTGTTGTGTTATCAAATATTCACGCTATGCTAGTAATTATTTGGTATGTTTTATTGGGCTACTCCTATAGCATGAATATGTACCCTGGAATCCTTGTGTTGGAAATCTAACCCTCAATGCAACGATGTTGTGAGATGGGGCCTAATGAGACTCTGTCTCAGATCACAAGGGCTCTGCCCTCATTAATGGATAAATCCCTCTATAAAAAAGGTTTGAGGGAGTAGATTGGTCTCTTTTCTTCTTCTTCCCTGTGAGAAACAGTGTTCCTCCTCTGTGAAGGATGATGCATTCAGGGCACTACCTTGGAAACAGAGACTTGGAAGCTAATGCCTTCATCTTGGACTTCCCAGCCTCTAGAACCATGAGAAAATAAATTTTTGTTCCTTATAAATTATCCAGTGTCAGGTATTTTTTTTTTTTTTTTTTTGAGGCGGAGTCTCCCTCTGTCGCCCAGGCTGGAGTGCAGTGGCCGGATCTCAGCTCACCAGTGTCAGGTATTTTGTTGTAACAGCACAAAACAGACTGAAATGGCTACTTCCCTTATATAGTCTACACATTATTATTCTAAGTCTATATGTGATATTTTTTCTCACATGAGTGTTTCACTCAAATAGGGTCATGGCATTTCTTTACAAAATATATCTGTCAGGTCCCTGGGGAGTTCATCAGTTCCTCATGAGATGTTATGTTGATAATTTAGTGTGTCCTTCTTGTGCCTAGTGCATTATACAAGTTCAAAGAACAACATCCATGCTTAATGTAGTTTTGATTATTACATATCATGAATTCACTTTTTTGTCACCCTTACCACCAGCACCCCCCCCAAAAAAAAAAAAAAAAAAAAAAAAGAAAACACCACTGAGAATTCCAGGAATGTAGACAAGCTTCATTATGACCGTAGTGTATTTCTTACCACATCTTAATGGTGTTCCAAGTTTACTCAGAAATCTCAGTTTCATCTACCCGTTTTACCCTGGCTCGAAGCTCTACCACCTCTTTCTGTATGGACTTTGAAACCCCAACTCATGGTCTTTAGCCACTATATTTTAATGGAATACACATCTAAACCCCTGGAACCACTGCACCCTTCACATCCTGTTTTGACAGCTGGCTATTTCTCTTACTTTCTTTTGTGATTAGCTGCATATACTCGCTTTTGTTATAGTTGGTATATTTTATCTCATATTTCTACATAAATGGATTGGGAGCTAGTATGTGTCAACTCAGTTCACTATGTTAACATTTAAATATGGAAATATCTCTCACTTCCATATTTAGATACATGTATCTCAGACAACATTTTTTGGCATATACATTTAAAATTAAATTAATTAAATTACAAGGAAACATACTTTATTAAAAATAAAAGCCAAGAGCCTTTAAAGACCAGTATAATATATGTTTCGAATCTATTTGACAACAAACAGCAAAACCTATTTAACAAACGTTTCACAAAAGCACCCAAAATGCAGATTCCAACATGCTTACTTAAGCCTGAGGAAGCTGCAGTGAAAATAAACCAATGAAATATTTGCTACTGACAGACAGCACTCAGCCAGTCTCTCATTTCAGCCGCATAGTAAGCAGAGGATTAGAATACCTCTGCAGTTAACCTGTGATTCTGCTTCACAATTTAATCACAACTCAACTTATATATTCCAAGAAGAACATGTTACAATGAAAAATACTGTAAAGTAAACATACATTTTTAGATACTAATATACGTAGAAGTTCAAGAGAGAAAATTTGGTTGCATATTTTTTAAAGCATAGACATGAAATATTTGAAGGAAACTTACAGATGGGGAAACTGACATCCAGAAAGTTTAATAAAAGAGAGATACAAATATGATTCATGTTATTTTGCTCTTGTTTTATTTTAAATGAACTTTAAAACTGCAGTCTTATAAAAACTAATATGGAGTACTGTTGGCACACTTTTCTTAATGTCATGCAATTTATTTCTGAATACAGTTAGAAGACAATGTGTGAGATGTGTGACTACTTCTTTCTTTTAAATAACTTCCTTCTTGACATGCTCTTAATAATACACATATGTGTGTGTGTGTATATATATATAATTCTCTTAATTAAATAATGAATTACTGAGTGTGTCAAAATTTCATAATTTAAGAAGAAGTATATTAGTTGTTAATGTATTTTCAAAATCCAAAAATTACAGCTTTCCCAAAGAAAGTCTGATATTAAATGAAATAGATACACTGAATGCTATGTCATATTTGATAAGTTTTTACACAGAACTGAGTTTTTGTTTACTCGGTATTTTTAAAAAATTGAATTACATGCCATTATTTGGAAATTAAAAGATTTAATATTGGATCTTTATTCCAACATGGCAAACATTATTTGTACTTGAGTAGTAGCTCTTTTGAAAATTGTCTTAACAAGTCAGGCACAGCCTCAGCAATTTGCTACACTCTAACTATTACCAGTTTTTGTTATGCTTAAACCATATACTTTGGTATTTAGTTTTACTCCTTCAAATTTCAAATTTTATTTTTCTTATTCTGGTTTTTCGAATTTAAATTCTGTCGCCCAAAACAATATGCTAAAGTTTTAACCCCAATACTTAAGAATACGACCTTATTTAGGAATAGTCGTAACATATGTTAGTTAAGATGATGTCGTACTAATGTGTGATGAACCCTGAATCTATTATGGCTTGTGTCCTTAGTAGAGGGGAGAACACTTTCAAGAGGCTGAGACAGGAGGATCTCCTGAGACCAAGACTTCAAGCTTGTAGTGTTCTGTCATTGGGCTTGTGAATAGTCACTTCACTCGGCCTGGAAGAACACAGCCATACAATGAGGAAGGAAAAGATTGGAGTGACATATCTGAAAGTCAAGGAATTCTTGGGACTGCCAGAAACTAGAAGATAGCCTCCAGAACTGTGCAAGAATAAATTTCTATTGTTTTAAGCTAACTAGGTTAGGGCACTTGTTAGAACAGCCCTCAGAAACTAAAACAGTGATATTACATGGAAAGTGGAAGTTTTATTTTATGTCTGTTTTATCATAACTAGAAAAATGAATGCAACAACCATTTATTTATCTACTTTGTTTTTCTTGGATCCCATGAGTATTTGCCTATACAATCTCCCTCCTTAATTCCAATGTGCTTCACCCCAGAGTTCAAATTTATACTTCTCTCTTTGAGACATGGGTTTTGCCAGTAAGAAATAATCAAAACAAAAGTTTACTGAAAATAAAAGTTTCATTTATTGACTAAGAGGTATCATTAAAAGAAACAGAATCAATAAAATATAGATATAACTTACATCCAAGAATGAGCATTTATCAGATTATTTACACATATTTCTTTATTTCATCTCCATAACAACCAGAGATTTAAGTGAGCTAGGTATTACTGTCCTTAGGTTACAGCTAAGATTATGAAGGTTTTTTTTTTTTAATGTAACTATTATATAGCATAGTTTATCCTTGAAAGAAAATCAGTTGTTAATATCCAGGAATTGATTTGTAATATAAAAAAATATTATATTGGCCATTGTTAAAAACAAATAGAAAAATGCAAGAGTGTGGCTTTTTTGTAAGAAAAAAACTTGCATAAAGCAATACTGGTCTATATGTACATTAATAAAAATACATATAGAATAACTTGCAATAAGCAAGTAGCATATTTTTGATAGTGTAATGCAAAGTAAATAATTATTGAATGAAAGATATGTACGGGCAGGGAGTGGTGGCTCATGCCTGTAATCCCAGCACTTTGGGGGGCCGAGGTGGGCGGATCACGAGGTCAGGAGATCGAGACCATCCTGGCTAACATGGTGAAAACCCGTCTCTACTAAAAATACAAAAAATTAGCCGGGCGTGGTGGCACACACCTTAGTCCCAGCAACTCGGGAGGCTGAGGCAGAAGAATCGCTTCAACCTGGGAGTTGGAGGTTGCAGTCCAGCCTGGGTGACAGAGACTCTGTCTCTAAATAAATAAATAAACATAAAAGATATGTACAAGCTAAATTCAAATTATAGCTAATTTCTTTCCTACACATTTTCCATTTTATAACCAATTATCTTAGGAGAGAGAGTAACATAACCAAAGAGAATAGCAAAGCAATATGTCACTCTATAACTCGTGAAGAATTAATTCCCATCAGTTTTCAAGTTTGTACAGAACATGAGGGCTCATGTATGAGTTCAGCCCTGAAAACACAAAAGTAGATTTTCATTAAATCACCGACTGCAGTTGTGTAATAGTTCATCAGCCTGGTTAGTGGCTACTGCCACTGTACTCCTTGACAAGAGATGGCATCTCTCGTGCTTAAGATAGGAAACTAATGCTTGTTCTCATCAAAAAGGCACATTTGGCCAAAAGAAGTGAACGAAGGTTTGATATCCAAGGAAAATAATTAGCTGTCCTCCTTTAGGAAGAGAAAACAGCAACAACAAAATAATCCTGAAGAAGAAAAGCAATGAGTCTGGAAATATCTGCTGGTGGTGAATAGGAGAAGCATTTCAACACTTTAAATACTTTTAACTTTTAACTTTGCTGCAAAAAGTCTTAGCAAAGAGATTTGCAGGGATAAAATAAATAAATCCTATTCTTGGTCCAACCAATTAGATTTCCTATGACTTACATGTGCATCTGTAGCTAATGGCAGGTAGTAACCATTGCGTTCACTCTCTGTGTATCCACCAGTTTTTAGAAGTATTAGAAGCTTCACTGAGACCGCTTGCCTGATAGAAAGCAAGGTTCTCCTCATTAGCACACGGTAGCAATCCACAGGGTAGCCAGCATTTGATTATTAACATGAACTGTTTGGTCCATTAGCTGTCTACCTGTTTCAAAAACTTGTGTGGTGCTGTTTAGCTTTGGACTTTCTTTCCTGCTGTCAAATTTAGTTAAAATGTGCCTCTGGGATCAAATGTCATAAGGGGAAATGCACAGTTGGAGCTATTTCATAAGTCTTCCTCCTGTAGGAATCATGGTTGAAAACTAAATTAATTCTTAATACATAATATTTTGTACTAGCCTCATAGCTCTATAAACCTTAGGATAGAGACAATATTTATTAATAATGTCCTGAGGTTTTAGAGCCAGTATGCACTCTTATAATTCATTTTATCTCTTTTGAAATAGCAGTTGCTCTAAATGGATTTATTCCCCATTGATATCTAAAGTTGCTGTTAGGGAGCTCTTTTTATTTTAATTTTTGGTAATTACATTAAAGCAAGCCTTCTGTTAGATTTTTTATAGTGAGCATTAACAAAGTAAACTTGGAAAAAATTCTTGTATCTTTTGCTACTAATGTTTACCTAATAAGTGATGTAAACATTCCAAGTGGAGAATCATACCCTCAGAAATGCATTCCTATGGATAATTCATAGCAAACTAGATGATGAAATCCAATCACGCCTCATCATGCTCACATACACTTATTACACTGAATTAAAATCTAGAATTACAAAGATTAGTTTTGTTCAATGTCTAGTCAATTTACACTTCTCTTGTGGGTAGGACCACATATTGATGCAACATTGTCATCCTGTCTCAACCACATAGCACAACAAAGAATTATTAGCTTAAATTTTCATACTAAAAATCATATTATGTCATTAATTTTAAATTACTTCGTTAAGCTTTTAAAATTATTATTATAATTAAGTCATATGCCCTTGATATTATCTTTTTTATGAGGTACTTCAATAAGCTATTGGTATTTTAACAATGAAGAGATGATTCTAACGTGGGGATTGTCAATTTCAAAGTTGAAGGTCAGACAGATTCTTCTTTCTAATGAAACTCTGGATGAGTAAAATTATATATGAGTGTCTAAAGTTTAAAAATAGACCTTTAAAAAAAGAATTCACACCCTAGAATACATATAATTTCTTAGTGTCCTCTGACAAATAGAAATATTTTGGTACCTACACTGATCGAGTAGACGCTTGCGTAATATGCTATACCACGAGGATACAGTCACATTTGTGAAACTTTTATTACTTTTTACGTCCACAACTGTTTTCTGCTGGAGGATTTATTTTGATATCAGTTCTGTAAAAACTATTTAGACTCTGAAATTCAGTCAAATCTGTAGATGATGTCGCATCTGCCATCTTGTTTTGTTGTGAGATATGTGAGGATCCAGAACACAGCAAAGGGTGTCTGTCTTAGAAGGTAAAAGGAGAAATATGATGATAAGCCCCAACTTTAAAATAAAAATGACGCTAAGACCAATGCATCCAACCAAAAGTATGCACATTGACTATTTCAGCTTTTATGTGGATAGTGTTAAAAAGCAAAACAGCGGGCTTTAAGATCTAGCTAACGTATAGATTTTGAGATTTCCTGCTGGCTGAGAATCCTGTTATTAGTGTTTTTTATGCTAGATATCTATTAATAAACATAATTTGTGGGTAAATAATTCACATATATGCCAAATTATTAGAAATTTGAGGGGGAAGAAAATGCATGGCCAACTGATACTGAAAAAGTTATTTTCTTTAGGATGTTCCTGCCTGCTGACAGCTCTGCCTAATGTCTGGCAGTGTTTTCTCACTGGCAGAATAATCATTTTCTTGTTATTGGCCTCTAGCATAGTTTAGAACCACTCACTTTTCCCATAGACTCACCATACCCCCTTCATTATGAGAACAATATTTCAAGCTGTATAATACATTTTTTTTTTTTTTTTTTTTTTTTTTTTTACAAACTAATAGAGAAAAACTAGGTTCTCTTGCTTCCCCAGTTCCAGGTTGGAGAGAACAGTCTCTGAGAAAGAATTGGTGACATAAAAATTTCTGTTCGTCCCTCCATACTTTCACAGGGTGATCATCAGGTGCCATGGTGACACAAAAAGGAACAGAATTAAAACACTATATGTTAGAAGGTGAGCAAAATGACTGAGGGACAGAAGCATAAACCTTTTTTCCCATGCTCCCTTTAGCTTTGCAGAACATATTTGCCCCAAGTTTTGCAAGCTCTTATGTAAATTTCCAAGGGATTCTGCTGCCTAAAGTAATGAAATAGCGACTCTTAATGTCACATTCTACCACTTTTGAACATGACCTTGACTGCAGAGATGAATTCGGCAGGGAAAAGATCTTGAGTAAGACAATAGGTGCCCAAATGTTTGTAATGTGGTTAAGTGTAGCACCTGCCCTTCATAAGGTCATCTAAAATACTGTGCAAACCAAACAACAGTCAAAGGTCTTCCACTTTTCAACCCCTGACATATATGATGTGAATTGATAGAAACTATGAAATCCTGTGCCCTCCAAAGAGTCCGTGCCCTGAAATTTTATCAACAATATCACAACTCTTTTCCCTGCCTTGAAGATTATCTTTTCACATGCAAATATTGTCTAGTACGATAATACTTTAAGTCTGAAACAAGAAAAGAAGAATAAATGTATTAGTTTTGTTCCTCTCTGATGATGGAGACAGAGCAGTAGCTGGTTACATTTTCTAGAATGGCACATGTGAAAGGCATCTTCTACTTATTATTAAAGTCTTTTCTGTTTCCCAAAAGGACAAAGTACTTTACCACAAAAGAAGAGATACACAAAAATCATTAAATTTAGCTCTAAGAAGAATTTATAGCAAAAGTCTTTGTCTAAGGAACATTAAACACAAAAAGTGGACAGTATCTTCAATAGCAGTTTTATAAAAAGAGCAGAAACATTCTTCATATGGTCATTTCTTGCACTGACCTTTGATAAGAAGCCAAGGGCATGATGCCAGATCATAGCTCTGTGAAAGCATTTATAAAGGGGGTAAAGTAATATAGTCCTCGTATGTACCATTGTGATGATCTGACTTGATACAGGGATAAAGCCTAGAGAATCTACGGAGATGAATGTTAACGTGTCCAGAGGCTGCTGATTCCTCAGGAATTTCAATTGGCTCAGTTATCTGACACTTGAAAATGGAAACTTCTAGTGGGTATTAAAAGGTTTGTTAAGTGTTGTACATTGTTAGAAACCCTCATAATAACAATAAAGGCAAAAATAGCAATGAAAAAAATAGTAGCTAATATTTAATGAGGGCTTGCTAATTCCAGGTCCTGTGCTAATTTACTTGCATGACTCACTGAAGGTCCCAGCAATCTCATGAAGTAGGTTCTTTTCGTATCATGTCCATTTTCAAAAGCAAAAACGGAAGCTTACAGAGGCTAAGCAAATTGCATGGGCTCACACAGATAGAAAGCACATGTTGAAATTTGAATCCAAACAACCTGCCTCCAGATCCCAGTGGCACTCCTTTACCCTAGCTTGTGTTAGATTATAAGCGGAAAAGTTGTCTCTTTGCTACCATATAAATTAGCTTGTATTCTGGTTCATCTGAAGGTTCATCTCTGGTCTTCAGAGAAGTAAGCTTCAGAAGAAGCGCATTTACACAGAGCCTTGATTTTCAATACTTAGCTTGGATCTATCCCTAATTTAACAGCTAAATGAACCCTTAGAGTCCCTTAGCATAAATTATGACACATGTAACTTTGGCCCAAATACATTGACAAGGGAAGTGTTATAGCCATCTCTTTGTACTGTAAAAGAGCCTCATTTTGGCTCTTGGGACCAGTTTATTTGGAAAACTGAAGTCTTTGAGCACAGGGACTTCATCAGTATGTGTTGTCGGTTGTCAAATGATTTAACTGACTACAAAAATAATTTTTTCCTACCCTATTCTGCCTGCTGAGAATATCCTTCTACTATTGTAGTAAGCAAGCAAGCCTTGGAGACGCAGTTGTCTGTCTCACTTGGTGTCAACATGTGTACAAATGACCTAAGAGTTGAATCAAATTACTGAGGAAATACATATTAAGAGGTGTGCATGTAAGTGGAGACGGCCTAGAACAGGGGTCTGCCTTATACACTGCAAAGGTCGTTCCATATACACTGCTCTTTCTTCATACACTGCAAAGCTCTTTCCTACCCACACTATTTCCACAGGTGGTACTGGGATAAGGGCTCGGAAAAATAACTAAAATCCTGGTTATCTATATTGAGTTAATGGCTCTGCAGAATCTAACGATCAATCAATAGATTCATAGAAAACTAGTTTTGTCATTGAGATAATACATTGAATGGCCAAGTCAATAGCAGGATAGTTGTGCCTTATCTCTCTCTGAAGTTCTTCAAAATTTCAAATAAATTCCTATTGTTCAGTACTTAATAGAGCTGAAGAGAATATCAGCATACTGAAGGGGTAAATACAGGATTTACAGGCTTGTAACATGGAATGTGTGTGTGTGTGTGTGTGTGTGTGTGTGTGTGTGTGTGTAGAGAGAGAGAGAGAGGTAGATAGAGATATAGATACTTAAGTAAATGAAAAAAACCTTGAATCTTTAAAAATATACTTGGAAAATTATGGTAGGATTGTTCCAGAACCCACACCCTACTCAACAAAATGATACAAACAAAAAATATAATGCAAATTGTGTGGCAAAAGAAAACCTTTCCTCAAATATTTATGCAATTTTAAAGCAATTAATAGACACTACAACAATGCAGTTACTGAATCGTGGCTGAATAGTGTCTGATAGCTTTAAGATATGTGATAGTAAGAAATTTATAAATGTTGCACATTTGTATAGGTTGAAGTTAAGTGAATTCCACAAATTTAAACCTTTTTAAAAAAATTATTGGGGTATTTTGCCAATTTTTCTGGCGGTATGGTTTTCGAAAAATGTGTACCTATTTTACTATCAGCATTTTAAAGCCCCAAATTAATCAAATTAAATTTGAATGCTATGAAACAAATGTCAATATATTTGTATCTTAAAATTTTTTAAATAGTTCCTTTGAGCTCAATAATCAGTGTTTTTTGAACATTGACTTTTCCTGAGTTGTAAATATTTGTGCATAATTAATAATATTAAATTGACCTATATTATCTTATGAGATGACAGAACAGTGAGGGAAATCATGTAACCTTGTAAGCTGGGATTTGTTTCTCTCACATCACAAAGCACTATCTTAACAAGGAACAAAGAAGCATGTTTGAGACCTTGGCATTCCAAACAATGAAATAAATTGCAGCATTGAAAATTATTTAATTATCGTAAAAATTGATTCTTAGAGTTTTTGTCATTGTATTTCATTTATAGAGATTAAAATAAAATGTTTAAAAGAGGAACTGCTGCATGAGAAGGTATATTCTAGTAGGCAAGCCACTGATCTAGGGATCAAGAAACAAATAATTTCAGTAGTGAATGTATGACTAGCTCACCCTTTCATCCAGGCCAAGTATAACAGCTCTTTGATACTTACTGAGAGAATGTTCACAGAATATTCTGGATTTCTATGTTTCCTAATTTTATTTTAACAATATAACCAAGCATAACACAAAATCCTGAAACTTTTAGATATTAAGGCAAAAATACTGGTTTGATAGTATATATATGTATATATATACACACACACATATCCACACACATATGTATGCATATATGTAAATTAGTATATACATTTGAAGTAATTGTTGCAACATAATTATAATCTCAAACTGACATGTGAATGAAAACCTTCTCTAAAAATTGTGAGAATTAAAAACACACACAAAAATGCATCCATTTGTATGAAGTTCAAGAACAGGTCCACGTTTCTATGGGATAAAGGGAGTAATAGTTACATCTGGGAGAAGAAATACTTACTGAAAAGCCATAAGGGATGTGGATGCACTATCTTTGATCTGCACATATATAGAAGTATATTTATTAATTAATTAATTAATTTATTTATTTATTTATTTTTGAGACAGAGTCTCACTCTGTCGCCCAGGCTGGAGTGCAGTGGCCGGATCTCAGCTCACTGCAAGCTCCGCCTCCCGGTTTCCCGCCATTGTCCTGCCTCAGCCTCCCGAGGAGCTGGGACTACAGGCGCCGCCACCTCGCCCGGCTAGTTTTTTGTATTTTTAGTAGAGACGGGGTTTCACCGTGTTAGCCAGGATGGTCTCGATCTCCTGACCTCGTGATCCTCCCACCTCGGCCTCCCAAAGTGCTGGGATTACAGGCTTGAGCCACCGCGCCCGGCCAGAAGTATATTTATTTGTTAAAAAAGTAAGCTGCACATTTAAGTTTTGTGCAATTTATTCCAAATATATTGGAATTAAAGAAAAAATAAACACGCTGTGTGTGTAAAGTATAGGCATGAAAGCAATAATCTCTCTAGTCGATACAGTATCTTTGTTAAATTAGATAAGGATACTTCTTCTGAACAAATTCAGCTTCCTGGGCACAAAGTGTGACCAACAGAAAAGGGCAAAGATTCACTTCATTGGCCTATAGGAGTCTATACAATAGTATATGCATAGTGCTGCATACAAATAAATATTGTTGAAGCAGAAACAGACAAACAGCGACTTGAATGAGTTTCATCACATCTTCAGGTTTGGTGGAAACTGTTCCATGTCAAAAGTCTTTAGAATTAAAGGATAACATTTTAATCTTCTATGGTAATACATATTAATATGCAAAATTTGATCTATGTAACTTAATACTATTTAATATTTACTCAAAGAAAAGATATTTATATAGAATACAATTTCCTTCATTAGATTGATGAAGTCAATAATTTGTTTTTTGATTACTAACCATAGAGAAATCATCTTTATGCATATCAGTCAAAATTCAATTCTTAACAACAAATTTGCAATTTAAAAACATATATTTAAAGCAGGACTAAATCCAGCACAGCAAAACAGTAAATAGATTTTTTTTTTGTTTAAATTTAAGCGTTCTGGTTATTCATATTTGGTGTATTGCTGTGGAAATCTGTGACTGAACTGTCTTAGATGCATCCTTAGATAGAACAAAAACATTTTAACCTACCTATGGATAATTAATCAAATAACATATTTATCTCAGATATTGTGATAGGAGAAAATATGAGGTTTTCATTGCAGCAAAAATTTATTAGGTTTTGACATACATTTTTGGAGATCTTGGGTATAAGGCACTGCATAATGTGTTGGTCATGATTAGCAAGAGCTTCTGTGATGCTGAGAGATATTTATTGCTGGATCCTGTTAGACAAGTGTATTTTCTAAATGTAGTAACTTAATTTCAGAAAAACAAAGACACAAGCTATGTATGTCTTTATGTGTTTTAGATTTGTTAACTTGAAATGTGTTCTAAGGAATGAATTTAAGTAATTAAATTGTTTTAATTTGAATGAGTTAATACTTCAGAGTGAACTGTGAATCCCTTGAAAAAAAGACAGAGAAGATTCAAAATAATTAGAAATTAACATTATCGTTCTGCATGATGGTGGTGAAATTGTTGTATTACATTGTCAATATTCTGATTTTGGAAAGGTTTATATTTACAATGTCAACCCATTTTGTAATATAGATTTAATAAACATTATTTTTGGTAGCTGGCAGATTTAATCATTGAATTGGCACCAATTTACTATTTCCATTATAATTTAGTTGTGGAATCCTTCAGGATTACTTACTTTCTCAAGCCCTATTTACTAACTCTGAAATTTGGCAAGAAATTGCTTCTATTAATTTTCTACTAATGACTGTCTATACATATTAAAATGTATTACAGGATCTTCAGTTAGGTAATTCACACATATCAAGTTATTTTTTTGTTTGTTTTTTGTATAAACAGAAAGAGAAGACTAACATGGATTTTTTCCCTTCCAGTTAAAAATAAATTATTTTAAATTTTGAATTCAAAATATAGCTAAGCTACTGCAGTAAGAAGGAAACTAAATAATCTCATGATGGCTTATTTAAAAGGAAAATTCATTAAATGTCTTGCTTTCAGGACTAAAAAAAATATTTCCTATTAGAAAAGTCATTTTTTAAAAATTCATTTTGCATCAGTAATTTATTTACTACCACAAACCTGGAGAAAAAAATAAGACAAATATAAGTAGAGAATAGGGTGTCTGGAGACTGAAATAAATAATGGATGCAAAAATGTTCTGTAAACTATCATTTGCTATGGTAATTTTACTTTTCAATAGCTATAATAATTTGTATTACCTCAAAACCATTAATATCTTCATTGACAAATAATAATTTATCACCTACATTGGACAAGGTATTGTGCTTTACTATGGAAATAGAGTCATAAGCAAAAGACTACGTCCTTGAAGGACAGTATAATTAGGAAGAAAGAGCATATAAAAAGAAGGTGCATGATAATAAAGAGTAATATATGTGAACTGCCAAGGAGTAAAAGAAGCAATAAATTCTTCAGGAAATCAGAGTTGGGGGTCATCATGAAATTAAGTTATTGGTATGCCTATGCAAAGCAATTCTACATTATGATGTCTTAAAAAACAAAGTTAAACGTATGTCCAGTCAAAAGAAAGGTCAGCTATTACAACCATTGATTTTTCCACCTTTAGAATCTGTCCTTTTCCTGTGGAAAATTTATGCCCTCTGGTGGACAGGATTAATAGTTTTATAAATTTCAAAAGTGATTCCATCTTTTTTTGATAATGTCAATAACCATATGTTAGAAGTGGAGCTGGCACTGTCAGTTCCAGATGATTTTTAGTGTTTTAAAGGTCATGTAATGAACATCTTTAAATAACTTACTGTTTCATTTAGTTATAGAGCCATAATCCTAGTTTCTAGAATTTTCCAAGATACTCAAAGGATTTCTGTGTAGTTATGATATACTGCTTGAAACTTCTAAGAACAATGATAAGAACACCTAGTATTCCTTGATTACATGAAGGTGTCTGGTAAGAATAACACAGCTACCACTTTGACGTGCTCATTTTTACTACTGACAATCACAAATCTCTGGACTTCAGATATCTGAAACCTAAATCAAATCTACATATATGCCACCTTCCCAAACCAGAAATAGTCAAGAGTTTACAATGTAGATCTACAAGTAAAACTGTTTCTTAATATTTGTGTCTTTAAAAGTGAAATACAATAGCCTATTTTTAAAAGTCTATATCTCTAAGACTTTTGTATGTGGAGGGTACTAGGATTGAATTCTCTGGTCTCAATGTCCAAAGATCTAAAGATTTTGGTAATTTGTTTGGAAGTGTCTGTTGACATTATTACTTTTATTTTGTGATTTTAACTGTTATGTAGTTATATTATCCAATTTTTTAATGCTGTGAATCACTTTATATGCCATTCACATTGGAATGAAAGTCGGAATTTAATGTTTTTAAGCAAACAACATACAATAATTAGGAAACTTCATTAAACTCTCTAGTTCAAGTACTTATCTTAAGAAAGGGAAAACAGACATTCATTGGGCTTGACATTATATAAGCTATTTGATACCAAGAGAAAGTCAAATGTTCTCTTTCCTTAAAGAATATGCTAGATAATATATATCATATGACCTGAAGTTTACAGGCAGAAAGCATTTTACATTGGTTTCTTATTCAAATTTTAGAGATTTTTCACAAGCAATTTATGTAGGTACAAGCTTCTTAAAATGTCCTTTGGGCACATCTGTCTTCCCAATTCCATCAATTCAGCTGAATATAATACCCGTGTCCCCAGGTAAAAGTCATGATGCAATTCTATCAGACAGTTGCTGTACTTTGCGCAGTGTGGGTGTGAGAGCTAATTTTGTCCTTAGATTCAGAAGCTTCATTAACAGTCTTAACACATTCACTGCAGCTTTCTAAACCTCTCAGGCTTTAACACTTACACTACTGCAGAACCGGGGAGGAAGAAAAATAAAATGTTATCCTTGTTTTGAAAACACATTTCTCGAATTGGCAACAAATACAGCTCTTTTGTGCACTTCCAAATCTGAGTTCCAAGAATGTCATGCTAAGGAAGCCTTTCGGCAGCACACAATTAATACTACGAGAAAAGTGCTTTTACACCCACATAAACACACACAAAAATTTTGTCCAAACATAAATGAATAAGAGACAGTGTTTAGACTTAATTAATTACATGAACTGTGTATAGTTACAAAAGAGCATTTTTAAAAAGGCAAACCTTTTTACTGCATTAGAAATCTAAGTTTCATATTGTTATAACTATTCAATTTTAGTATTAATTTCTCAGATTTCAATGAGTAAAATTCCTACCCAAATGCTGTCTGGTTATTAAATGAAAATATTCATCAAGTCCAACCTTTGATTCTCAATATCTATATTCAATTATTATGGCAGTATGTACATACAATTGTTACATTACATAGCTGTTGAAGAAGAAAAATGCAAATGATTTCCTTCGCATTTACAACAAGCTTTTTGCCAGACTCACTGAAACAGATATACTGGAGTGATGTTAAGGAAAACATTGCCACATATGTATGCTAATCTACTCATCCATCTACTTATAATATACCATAATTATAGTTTATGCAGTGTCCAATTTAACCAGTCTACACTTTGATTTACACATATAAATACATGATAGATCGTAATGAGAAAGTGTACAAATTAAAATTCACATGTATTGACGTTTCAACAATTAAAAGTATTCAAGGTGGAGAGAATATGTATGGGAACATTAGCAGATTCTTATTTTAATTCTTAATGTCTGCATGGTTCACTTTTTAGAAAACACACTAAAGTCTCTAGCGATGTCAAGTCGTATTTTTAATGGACATACTCAGGGTTTCTACACGGTCCAAAAGTTATAAACAGAAAAAAATGGGATTTGGGGGAATTCATCTCAAAGTCTGGGCTATATCTTGGAAACAGGCTCAAGTGTTAATAAAAAGTCAAACAAAGCAATTACAGATATATCTGCAGTTAAAACTATGAGAAAAAGAAAATAGGCTGTTGAGACTTAAATATTATATAATGACTTCTCAATAACCAGGAACATAAATTGATTGGAACATAGAGGCAAAATATTCCATTCATTTGGTGGTATACACTCTAAAGCAAAGTAATTTAGTTGTTTGAATAACAATGACACATATTAGAATACACTGTTCAGTCTGATATCATCACACCTGATTTTCTAGCAAAACATTTTAAGAAATCACTTAAATTGAAAAGAAGCAAGGAGTTCACAAAATGCTCTTTCAGAAAAGCTATGCATACAAAAAAATCAGTTATTCAAGAACTACATATAACCTTTAAAAAATTTTTCTGAAATCTAATCAGAAATGTTATTCTAATTGTACTATATGGAGGGTAATTTTCAATATGGGTGTCAGGAGACCTGAGCTCATATCACGCACAAGATGAGATAAATATATCATAATAAGACATTTTTCCCAGCCCTATGAGCTACTTTGCAGAATGCCTGTGAAGTACAATGTTCTACAGTAATCTGCAGATGCCGTGTACTTTATAAGACACCTTGCATTCTTACACAGCGGAACAATTTTATAAAAGGCAAGCAGATTATATGTAGATAACATCACGTGTGAAGTCAGCCTCCCACCCACTTCTAAAGAGGCTGAACAATTAGGAATCATCTTCTATTCCTGATACTATCTTATGAATTATTTTTTCTTGAACACTTTTGGTGGCTGCTAGCACACATACACGCAGACAAACTGTAGCAGGTCCAAAAATATGCAAGTAAAATTTATAGAAGAAAATATTGAAATTGAAAACTTTCTATTTTTAATCTCATCCTCTCCCTCCCTCTACTCTCCTTCTTCCACATCCCCAGACACTGGGAAACATGAATACTATTCCATTTTAGCAGCTGTGTGTCTTGACTCAGCTTATATTATTAGTGACTGCAGATTGGGAAGAGAGGGGAAGAACTACATAGATGGTTTCCTCTCAATTGGCAAGAATGGCAAGGGCTGTGTCTGCATCAGCCTCCAGTCTGAGGAGGATGCATCTGTGTGGCGCCTCCTGAAATGTAGGCCCCTTGCTGTGTAATCTAGGCTATGTTTTATTTTCCATATCCACTTTGTCTGTAACATAGTTTGTATCTTAATGCAGATGCTTAGTCATAGTTTCCTTAATAAAAAGAGAAAACTCACAATTTCTCCCTGTGATTCCTCCTTTGGTATTCACTTTTTTGCAGTAGGAACTTGGTTTTCTTGTTTCTTATTTCAGGCCAGTAACGTGACTCTCATTCCTGGTTTCTCCCTACTATGGGGTCTTTTAAAAATTATATATGCATTTGTTTAGCATTTTATATGAAGCTCATGGTACAAAATTCCAAATATCAAAAAAAGCAAGAAGCACGTCTCCCTCCCACTTTGACCCCCAATCCGACATCTCTGGCAGCAGCTCGTCTCCTCTCAGATGTATTCTGTGTACATGCTAGCATATCTGTGCACATATGCTTCTGTTTTATCGTACAGATATGAACATGCCATATGCACACACTACTTTTGCTATTTTTCATGTAATAGCTCTGTGGTTGTTCTGTAGCACATAGCACCTTGACCTCTAGTTTCTTGATCTTGGAACATTCCCCGACACTGATTAGTTCAGAAGAGGTTTGCGACACATAGGCTGCCAATTTCATTATCTGGGGAAACACTATTTTGGTACAGAAGATCTTGTATTTTGTATTTCAGAAATTGATCAATTAAAAAATAAATAGCAACTACTAAGAATTCGTTATATTCATGAGAGCATCCAAGTAAAAACTTATATAAATGCCTTTCATATACTATGATTTTTTAAAAGAGGATATTTTAACACAAAAAATAGGAAGAACAATTTCAGAATGAAGTAAATAATTCTTACAAACAGGGAATTATGTGAAACTCATAAATGTACTTTTTTTCTCATATCCTTGCACATCTGTGAAACCTTCAGAGACCTGCTCTGCTCTAGAGAAGATTATTTGGAAACCACTGGCATAGCGCCTCAGACACTCAGTTATAGCTGTGGCACAATGGAAAGTGCCCGGATAAAAATTCAAAATGCTTGGGAGCCATAAGCCCCAGTCTCTTCAATTGAAAATGCGGTTAAACAGCCATCACTCATGCCTTCCATGAGAAGTAAATCAGAAAAACATGTAAAAGATAGTTGTAAATAATAACAATTAAAAAAAAATCTTTGTTAGTAATCTACTTAGTCATCAGTGTTGAGAATATCTGTCATATTCCTTGAAATCTTTGTTGTACTTTGTGTCTTTTTGACTATCTGCTACAGAAGACAAAAAATACTTTTACCTCAGGGTTTACCATAGTCTTTGCAATGCTGAGTAGAAAATGGGACTACACAGTAATGGTCTCCTATTAAATCTTTCCAAATAATCTGAGTTCCCTGCATTACAGCTCTCACATGCTTCAGAAAAAAAAAAAAAAAAACCCACAAGTCAATAACATAGATCAGAGAAAAATCAGTGAATCGCTTGATTTTAAATTGAAAGCCCTCCACAACCCACATCCCACACTCCAGACCAACCTCTGAAGTAATATGCGCTCCAAGGAGGCCTGGCAGAACAGCTTTGGAGTTTCCAGAGCAAGGTGGATTCATATAAACCAGCATACTTAAGACTAAGGGTTGACATCTTCTGATCCGTACGACATTTTCTATGTCTTCCTTCCATAGAAAATAGATGTATTTTCTATAAAATATCTATATAAAGAAAATATCTTCTATAGAAAATAGATCTATTTTCTTATGTCCAAAATATGATATGTGAATATTTACATATATTAGCCCCACAGATTAGGAAGCTGCTTCAGAATTGCCTTCTATTTTGGAATCCATTTTATGCAAAGAACTGACACGTCTGTATGATGCCATCTGACTCTAAAAAACTATAAAAAGCCCTAAATACTTGATGATGTAATTAGAATTCAATTTTTGGCCATACATATCCCCAGTTTTACATTTATAGATGTTTTTAATCTTACAAAAATCTGGTTCTATAATGTGGCATTTATATTTAGCAAATAATAGTTATTTGTAAATAAATGTAAAATTTCTGTTGTGTTAATAAAACAAGTTTTTTAAATGATTTTTAAAATTTGTTTCTTTAGACACCATAAAGCAAGAGAGATAGGAACAGATTTAAAAGAAATAATTAATGTTTAAAAATTAAAACAGTCCTCCAAAGTAGTATTGCAACAATACAATCAGTCTTCTAGTGGATAAAATGGGAATAATCTACTCCATATTCTGAGGATTAGGTATTTATTACTCGGTTTTGGGAACATTTTAAAAACCGCAGTTGATGTGCTCATGTAATACACACTATTCTGGTTCTGGATTTGAAATAGTTTACCTTAAAGATATCCTTTCACTGGTATTTTTAGTCAATGACTCAATGACTATATGTTATCCTCCTTACTGAGTCTTTGTTTTACAATGAGCTAATTCAACAAATTAATTTCAGTATTTAAAATATGTCTAAATTTTATCAAATTTTAACACTATTTTTACATAAATTGTGTCTTATAAATTGTATCATTTGAGACTATTAAGGCAGCCTAGTCAACAAACATTTTCTTTGCTGCACAAATTCAGCTAAGTCTTAGGGATGAAAGGTGACAACTGGTCTTTGCTTTTAGGAAGCTCTCTCTTGAACTTCCATTCAAATTCCTTTCTCAGTCCATTCCTGTTTGGAATCCCTGTTCTGTTCAGAAACCACTTTCACTAGAAATGCCAAAAAGATAAACCAGTTTACAATCACTAATCATTAAGTATATATGCATTTTCAATGAAGGTATAACACATATTCATGTGGAAATATTCTTAACTTAATCAATGCTGCTGCAAGCAATTAGATCTCCTCCCTTTCAGACGAAGAAGGGTTCTCTGTGGGCTGGGCTGGCCAGTTGAAGTCTCACCTTCCTATAGGAGGCAAGTATGGTTCCATCCTTTGCTCCTTTGACAATAACTCTCTGCGTTCAAGGCAAAACTTGCTAATCTACTTGACTTGTAAGTATCAGTAGCATCAACATAGCGGCACTCAGCAATGTCAACCTGCAGCTGAAGCCTCTTCCACTCTCTCAGGCTATTAGACTTAAACGTAACCATATGAGAGGAAATATACCCACAGCAAACACAGAGGTAGCAGTTCACTTCTTTCCCTAATGTAACCCTAAATAACATGGTAATAAACAGGAACATCATTTTGAGCAACAGTTACCCAGCAGGAAAAGCCCGCCTTCATCTTGTGTGAATCAATTTATGTCTTCAGCGTTTTATCACTTCCTTTCAAGGCAGCTAACAAATATTTATTACATGATTCCTATAGTCTGATGGCTTGTTAGGCTCTTGGGTGTACAGGAGTGTTCAGAACAAATTCCTTGTCCTTGACAAGGTTATATTCCATTTGAGACATGCCATTCAAAATTATGCAAATAAATAAATAAGTTTTTGTGGTGGAAGTTGGGCGCTAAGAACATGTCATGGATCATTATATAGGTTTCTACGCAGAATTCAAGACTCAGTCGTGAGAAAAGGGGGCAACACTACAAGGATCTGATTGTGGGGTTAGAAGGCAGGTGTGAGATGGGAAAATGAAGTGACCTCGGCAAAATAAAGTGAGGACAAGGCCCAAGAAAGAAAAGAGCCTGACATGTTATTAGGAGTTTGCCTTAAAGCTCAGCTACTTGGCTGAGACCCCAGTACCCTGGCTAGTTCTTCCTGAATCTTTCCTATCTTATTACAGGCACTGTGCCCACAACTGAAAGACCTGCCAATAACAAAAATGTCATCCAAAGGAGTCTGAGTATCACCACCATCCTGGAAACTCCAGTTATTTACCCCCATCTCTCTACCTCTAGACATTTACCGCTTAGACAACCATACCAGCCCAGATGAAGCCAGAGTTCACTCCACCCTTCAAATGCTAGAGTTCAAATCCTTGTGAACAATATAATTGTATCCACAGAAATAGAAGTGTCTTGGTTTTTGTTTTGCAATTATAGATGTGGTATAAATCCTCTTCCCCATGATCTTAAGACAAATTAGTTAACTTCTCTGACTCTTAGCTATATCAATAAAAGTGCATATGCTAGTCTATGTTAGTCTATGTTTATCATTTTAAAATTCTTACCTTACAAAGATTATAAACAAGGTGGTGTGGAGTATACAAAGATTTATAAGATAGTGTCTCTGCCCTAATTCACTGCAGAATCTTGTGAGGGTGATAAAGCACATAGAAAAATTACAAGCGACCCAACAGAATGTAATAGCACCTGGGAAAGAACCCAGCAAAATATAATTAAAATCAGAGCAAAAAACATGTTGCATTTTAGCTGGGAAACTAGAAACACGGGACATTGTTTTCATGCATTGGACCTTAAAGGACAAGGCATTTGCAACTTACATTCAAAAGATAAGGGTATACACCTATTTCTGTTTGGAAGAAATAATGTGGAGTCCCAAGGCATGAAAGTAGCAAATCGTGGTAATTTTTAAAAGAACACTCCCTTATCCAATTTGATTGGAACTTAGAAATAAAAGGGAGTAATGAGAATGAAGATGGAAATGTAGTTTGGGAAACAATTTTATTTTGTAGGAATGAAGAATCACCGAAATGTTTAGATTAAGGAGTGAGACTCTAAAATATCCTTTAGTAATATATCTGTGTTTCTGTATGTAGCAGAACTTGTAGTGGAAAAAGACTGAAGGCTTTGATATCTGGCGTAATCATCCGACTATAAAACATGTTACTATACAATTACAGAATATCAATATAGGGACATGAGGTCTACCATTCTTTAAAATAGAAAAAAATGATGTTTATTTGAGTTATGATATGAACATAACTAGATACTGGTAAGACTCTCTCTTTAGAACTTTAAAAAAATTAAATTTAAGTTATAAATTATTGTCTGCAAATCATAGATAGTACATACTAATTCTTGCACTGCTTCTATTCAGAACATTACTACTGAGCTCTCAGCTGTACTTTATACCTCATGAACTCAAACTATAGATTTACTTTCTCGAAGTCATCATTTGTCTTTCTGGACAAATGTTCTACCTATTTACTGCTGCGTACAGTAATAATTTGATACCACATTCTATACATTTCAGGGTTTCAAAAATATTTGACATTTTCTTGTTAACTGTTATAATATCAACTATGGATATTAATCATAGTAGCTTTTATTATTTATACAAGATTTCATAGTGAGCTTTAGTCACCCATTTTAAATAGAGACACCTGACATGCTTAATAAAAAATTTTATATACTAGGTTTACTACTTTCTAGATATAACCTTGATTAATTTATTTAACATATCTAACATCCTGATGTTTAGTAGGGGATGATTTTAGTAACTATCTAACATAATTAAATGGATTAATACAAGTAAGTTTATTTAAGCAGTCTTAGCACCAAGAGGTCATTTAACAAATAGAGTTTATTATTATATACCAAATACTTCTTCCTCTGAAAGGACAATTTTTTAAATAAGTCTTAAAATTTGAAAGATTGGTTTGGAGAATGGGGAAGACAAGCCATGCATTAGATTGAAATTACTGCAGTTTTTCAACTAAAGTCTGTAGACACCAAACTGAAGAAGTTAGCAATTAACAAATCAATTTAGACTATGTCTTCATTTAGCTTAGATTATAAACACTAAAGAAGGTTCATGTTGGGGCTTGACTGGCTGTCTATGTTGACAAATTAACCAGATAATCAACATTTCTTATCTTAACAGTCTATTGCAAGCATAGAGTCAAGTTCTAGACTCAAATGTCATTCAGTATTTTATACCCAAAGTGAATTTGAAACAAAACGTGCAATAGTTTCCCCTTTCATTAACCCATTGACATTCCTGTCTCCAACCTCATTTAAAAAAGAAATTCCATAGAGATTTGGTAACATTAAAAGAAAATGCAGTCTATGTACTTTACCCCTCCATAATTAGTAATGTGGAGACAACACGTTACAATCTGAATGAAAGTGAGGATATACTTGCTGTCTTCCTAGCTCTGCTAACTAAATAGATGTGTAAATTTAAGCTTGTCACTTAAGTGCATCTTACTATTTTCAGTATAAAATGGAAGGTGAGTCTATAAGAAAGAGTCACTCATTCAGCAAGGCAAAGTTTATAGGCACACATTTTGTTTTAGTGTTCTTGGTGCTTAGCAAAATGCCTGGTACATAGGAGGAAATGATAAATATTTACAAAACCAAACTTAATGCTTCCATCCATAAAAATGTACAGTCTTTATTTATCTCGAGAACTGTTGATATATCAGGAAGACTACTTAAATAGTGAATGTACTGTGTAGGAAGAATACAGGAAATAAGAAAACAACAAAGGTCAAGATTGTGAATTCACGACAGGAAAAAAAACAAACAAGGGAATATTGGGAAAGCAGAATACTGTTGGAAATAAAACTGACTCTAACTGAGGTATCTTCAAAGGAATATACACCAAAACTGCAACAGTCAAATTTGTATATGAACCTTATCACTGAATTTTTGCCTATGTGCCTACAGATCAGGTAAAGCCGAGACAATTTCCATTTTCCCACCATGCAATTATTTGAAATATGGATGCAATATATTACAAATTCTGCAAATGCATTATCCCTAATTTTAAAGAATAAATGAATTTAGCAATAATTATCAATATTAATATGATTTATTTTAGTAAGTTTAAAAGTGCTTACAATGTTGTCACACATTTTCTTTGCAGAATATATGTATTAAAAACAACAAAATTATCTAACAATAATCTAACACAAATTACCTATTTTCAATCATCCATGAAAATAATATAGGAAAATTGCATTTTAAAAGCTGACAAATAATAATGGTTGCAGAATGTTCTACAAAGAAAGATTTTATACTTCTACTCATAATCCCCTCTGCACTTGTCATTAAGGTAACTGTTCTCCATGAACTATTTCTCTCACAGTGATTTTTTCATGGTAGAATATTAAACTCATTTTAGAGGCAAGGAAACAAGTTCAGAAAGTTTATGTGCTTTCGCAAGGTCCCACAACTAGTAAGTGCCTGACTTGAGATTTAAAAGCTACAAGTGATTGACTCTTGTGCCAGTGATCGTTTCTTCAAAAAATATAAATCTAATTTTCCTTTGAAAAGGTAAAATAAAATTAAATAGTTCCTGCAGTCATAATGTAGAATCATTAAAAGTGAAATATTTTGTTCTCAATTTCCTAATGATTAATAATGACAAATATCCAGAAAAATTAAGTCTATGCACATTTGTAGTAAATAATCAGAATAATGACTTTGTTATTGTTGTTTTGATGACAAAGAGCTGATAAACAAGAAATAATAATCTATTAGGAAATTGATTTTCACAAGGCAATGAGAAGAAATCTCATTAGTGTTCAATTATTATTATCATAATTAGCAAGCTAAAAAATTCTATTTATTTATTGAAATAAAAGTTGAGCAATATAGCATATGAAACTTAGCCACATAAGACTGTTCAGAAAACTGAATGCAATTTTTTTATGATTAAAAACCAGCTTACGTATCATATTCAAAGAAAAGAAGCATTCCTTCATAAATAGTCACTATGGCTAACTTGAAAAAGAAAAGTTTGGACAAAAAGTATGTTGCTCCAGTTATAGTATACTGCTTCCAGCTTATAGTTGGAATTTATCAAAGGATTAGATGGGAACTAATGCAGGAATAATATCAACAGCAGATTTAATGCGCTCCTTGTTGATTTGATTTTTTTGATTTCTTGTTCAAGATGTTGCCACCAATTCAATTAAAAGTAGGATTGATTATATTTGAAGTTATTTGTTCAGTTAAATTCTATACATCTACTACTCCAAAGATGTAAACAATAAAAAATAAATTTTCAGAGGGGCATTCAAACTAACAACATATTTTGGTAATGAGGCCTCTCATAATATGGATAGGTCCTTTGGGTTTAGTTCCTCAGTGTAAATTTTCAGGACATCAAATTACTGATATTGAACAATAAATAATATATATATTATAAAATCACAAAACTTATATTTGCTTTCTTTTATTATAGATTATTATAGACAATACTGAATGCCTCTAGCCTGGAACACGAAATAGAAAAAAACATTTAATATGTATCCAAAAAACAAGATGCAATATCAAGCCTACTGATGGCAATCTATTAACTTATTTGGGCTTCCGTAATCAAATGATACATTGGAATATATAGTTAATGTGTGTTCTTGTTTTAAAACTACAAAGTTAAAAAGAACAATATTTGGGTCAGTTATATCTAGAATTATAATTAAGGGGGTTCCTGAGTGACTTTAGTCAAATTAGACATTCCTTCAATGGAATAGGTCACTTTGAATGTGCAGTTCCTTAAATTATCAATTATCTAATTTAAGACATTTGGGCTGAATTCACTCAAACTCCAAATGTCACTGGCCAAATTTGAATCAAACTATTTTCTTCCCCAGTGTAGTCTTTACACTCCTATATATGCCGGATGTTCCTAATTACAAGCTAGCCCATCAGAAAGGGCATTTCTTCATTTGGACAAACTAAAATACAGCTTTATTAGGGAGACCCTCTCCTCTTATGGATGTTGAATTAATGTGTTTGATGAGTTTGAAATAAAATAGGAATTATAGTTAGGATAGTCCCCAAGAGAAATTAGAAATGCTCCACAAGATTATATTCCTCTTTAGTTAGACCAGCTCCGGTCCCAGATCAACCTCTTAGTCCATGGTCCTTTGAGTTTTTGAAAGGGGTGAGAAGATTCAGCTGTGCAAAGATTCACTCAGCCAGATTATACAAGAGTGCCCATGTCTTCTAGTATATTTGGGACTAAGAAATTTAGCAGTTTGTTTCAGCTCCAAACTTTACTTCCCTAGAGAAGCCTTCAAAGTCATTTGTGCCTTTCACTTTACCAGTGTCTACGGTTAAGTAAAGGTACAACATTTCCATGTTCAGGCTTTGATTTTCTACTCTATGACAAATCCACATCACCCAGAACCTGCAATTCAAACTTTCTTTTATAGTCATACAAGTCACTCCATATAGTTCTCTACAGTTCTCTTCAACATTTTTAATATTTAATACTTTCTTTTAATATTTTAGAAACATATTAGATTAAAATATAAATACATTTAATATTCTATTATTCTTTATCTTGCATGCCATTGTATCTTAATATGCTCAAGAGAAGACACTGATCTTCTTAGTGGCATCCGTATTATTTGCTACTTAAATTCTGTCCTTTTTGATTTATTGTGGTAGGAGAAAAGACTTTTTTCATATTAATTTTGCAGCCATATTTTATTTTTGCACTTATTGTAACTTGCTGTTCCAACTATAGTTATGTGAGTTAATTCCCTATTCAAAGTTAAATTGCCTATTGTCATTTATTTCATTTATTTACAAAAATTTGCATCTTAGTCTCTAAGTCACTCCTGAATGTGATCCAAATAACTTCCTTCATCATTTAGACAGATTTTAAATGCATTTTCCATTTTTTCAGTCACAACACATCTCTGTAAATGCCTAAGTATTGGTTTTTGAACCACATATCTATCGACACTCATTCATTGATCTCATTCAGTTAACTCTTTTGTGAATTTCATACCATATATGTGCTGAAAATCGCAAAAACTTCATCTGCAGAATGAAATTTGCCTCTGAACTCCAGACTCATATATCTAATATTTGGGTGTGGAATAGGCATCTCAAACCATGTTTGTCCAAAACTCAAACCAATTTTCCATTTGTCAATAAATAGCAGCTTTGTCCTTCCAACCGTCCTCTCTAGTAACCCCCAAATCACATCCCATCTTCGGACATCAGCAAATCCTATCTGCACTACCTTCAAAACACATCCAGAATTTCACTGCTATCCCATCAAAGTGCTATCTCCTAGTCCAAGGCATTGCCATGTTTCTCTTGAATTATTTCAGTAGGCTACCAATTCATCTGCTTGTTTTTTTTCATTGTCCCTCCCTACTCCCTTCATGTATATTCGATGTTTGACACAACTGCCAGATCTTTTTACAGTAAAAAATCCTCTCAGGCCTCCATTCAAAACATGACTACCCACCTCACTACGTGTACAAACAAGCTTATTTATATAGCCTACAAGGTTCTACGAAACCTGTGATGACCTGCCACCCACTCCTCTCACATCCTCCCCGATTTCTACCTTTTTTCCTCATATATCACTCGCTTGATCAATATAGACCTCCCATGCATAGGCAGGCAGGCAGAATCCTGTCTCAAGTTTTTTGCATTTGCTATTTCCTCTCCTGAGGATGTTCCTCCCTTAGTAATCCATGTAACTTATTTCATTAACAACTTCAAGTCTTTGCTTAGATGTGACAATCTCAGTGAAGTTTTTCTTGACCATACAGTTTGAAATTGAAAATGCCTCCACATCCACAACACCCCTACCCTTCCATCCTGATATTTTCCATCTCCCTGTTCTGTCTTCATCCATAGCAGTCATCCATCTGACATACATGGGTGTGTTTATTATATATGTTGTTTTTATTATGTGCTTTTTTAAAATAGAGTTTTTCTATATCCATGAAAATTGAGACAGTGCCTGGTGTTTAGTAAGTGTTGAATAAATAATTATTTACTGATGAATAAGTGAATAAATCAATGAATGAATTGCTATAATCAGAAAGATCCTTAAACTCTTAGAGCGAACTTTTCAAGGGACAACACAATTCGAACAAATTTTCAAGAAGGAAAATTTGGAACATTTTGTTAATTTTTACTTACACATTTCATTCCACAGAGTTTAATTATCTGGCAGAGTTTTTAAAATATTCATTGCAAATAACCTTTCTTAGTCTATAAAGTTCAATTTTATTAACCTGTGGTCCTCTTGCTAAGTTATTAGAGTATTCACTTCTTCTCTAAGTTATTAAGAGTATTCACAACGCTGTAGTGTCTATGAACATGAAGAAGTGAATACTCTAATAACTTAGCAAGAGGACACAATTTTGTACACAAAATTGTATCCACTTTTTCACGTTCATAGACTCGACACTGTAGTAAATTATTGTCCCTGCTTCAAAAGTTTGCTTTGGCCCCTTTACTGACATTTTTTGACTCCTTGAGGGGCTTAGATATGTCCTTCTTGAAACTCTAAGTTATGATTACAAGGCTGATGATTTGCTTACAAACTATACTTGGTATTCCTCAAATTTCTCACTAATCCTTGTCCTACTTCATATTACATTGGATGTGACTTCACATTCTAAATACATAATGTACATTGCAGATATTTTCCAAACAGCTTTGAAGCAATGTATACTCTTTATTTTGTTATAAGTTTATTTTATTCAAGCATCTCACACTTAAAGAGTCACTGCGCTGATGAAAACTAAAATAAAAACAAATTATAATATTTATCTAATGCATATGTTTGCATACACAAGTAATATAGCACTATAAAATACAAAGTTTCAAATATAGAACACCATCACATTTCGTATAAAATAAGTATTTTCTGCTTGTTAAATGAATCAAAGAATACAATTATTTCTTAAATTAGCTATTTTTCAGTGCACATGTATAATACATATACAATCCTTACATTTACAGAATTAAATGACAGATTTGATAACTGCAATATGTTTATATAATCTGTTTTAAAAGTGTATTAATGAGAAAAACATTTATGGAAGAAGGGCAATATTTTAACTTTCTAAATTACTACTACCAATATTAATAAGCCATGATAATGTCAAAAAATAAAAGTTAAAAATAATAAGGAAAACTACATTGCCATTTCAAAGTTTTGATAGAAAAAATTCTGCTTAAACATAATTTAAAAATATAAACTATAATAATTTGATGAACATGTCAAAGAAAATCTTTATCCAATGAATATAAAACTGAACTTGCCATACCAGTACATATAAATCTCAATATATAAATACTAAAATCTACCACCTTTATTTATAAATAATATAAAAATTTTATTTATACATAAAATGTATACATAGGTATGGGTTACATGTGATATTTTGATACATGCATAGAATATGTTATGATGAAGTCAGGGTTTTTAGGAGATCCATCACTACGAGCAGTTATCATTTCTCTGTGTTGGAAACATTTCAAATCTTCTCCTCTAGGTATTTTTAAATATACAATATATTGGTTTTTACTATAGTCTCCCTGCTGTGTGGTATTTTTTGAGGGCTGTGTTGAGAAGAACACAGATAGCCAGTATCTTACATATTTTAGGTATTACAGTTCTATTGTTTTCAAAAGCTGGAAATATTCAGAATGAAATAAAAACAAATATTCTGACTCTGATGAATAGTGTAAGCCAAATATATGTCTTTACAACAGCAGTATGTGAAAAGATTAAATAAAATATACTGCACTACTCGAATTCTCTCGAAATCTATATAAGTTTCAGTTTAAAGGTAAAACTATATTTGATCCCTGGGCACAGTGGGTCACCCTGTAATCCCAGCACTTTGGGAGGCCAAGGCGGGTGGATCATTTGAGGTCATGAGCTCATGACCAGCCTGGCCAACATGGTGAAACACTGTCTGTAGTAAAAAAAAAAAAAATTATACACACACACACACACACACACACACACACACACACACACAAAACTGACCAGGAGTGGCGGTTCACGCCTGTAGTCCCAGCTACTCGGGAGGCTACAGCAGAAGAATCACTTGGACCAGAGAGGCGGAGATTGCCATGAGCCGAGATTGCACTACTGCATTACAGCCTGGGCGACAGAGCAAGATTCCGTATGGAAAAAAAAAAAAAAAAAAAAAAAAAAGAAAGCCCCCAAAACCAAACTGTTTTTGAAGTGAATATTTTGGCAAGCACAGACAATGATATCTGATTTTTTTTAAAAAATGACAGATTTTCTTGTTGGAATGTGTCAACATTTTGTAGTAAAAATTGTATTCTATATAAGTTAAATTATACACTTTTTAATATGTTTTGTGTATAACATTTCATACATATATTATTTCAAGCATAGGTAAGATTGTTGAAGAATATTTAGTTTGATCTAAAATGGCTTATGTTGAGTAGAATTTATTTTAAGAAACTTTTTCCTTTCATCATGGAACTCTCAAATAATGAGATTTTATAAACACAATGACAAACCATTTAAAGTGAGAAACGAGCAAACAGGTGTACAGCTTGTGCCTAATAGGCCTTTCCTTAGTTTCACAGTCGGATAATTTTCTTTGCTACCGCCTTGACCTGATTATTCATGGCTTTTTGCATAATGAGAGAAAGCTTTTAGACATGTTAGGTATGACATACAAAATCTGCAACTACTCAACCATCTTGAGAAGTCCTGTTGATTTTTGTAAGGTAGATTTAGCAGTCAAATAATAATTTGATGCAACATGATTAAAACATTAAATCTAGTGAACTCTTTGAAAACACAAAACACTACAATGTTTCAGTGTATCATCATATGTGTGAAACTATTCTCATACTTGCTTAAAATGTGTTTAAACAGGCAATTAACACACTGGCACTCTTTGAAAAGTTATCTAAAATGTTTTACTCTATTAGATCTGTTACTTTTACCCATTGATAAAAAAATTGAAATAATAATCTACTCAAAAATATTAATGTAAATTGGCCTTTCAAATGTATAACCTCCAGAGATAGGTTTGATCAACAGAAATGTTTATAATTAAAATAATCTGCCCAAAATTTAAAATAACATATACATTGGGATATCTTTTACATTTTTGCATGTTTCTTTTTTCAGGGATAATTTTATTAACCCTGACCTAATAATTCTATGCAAACACACCATGATTTAGATAAACACTTCTCCATTATTTTGTTAATTAACTTACAATTTATTGTTATATTCAATGTTGTGTTCTGATGTGTGTCCACGTTTTCTATTTTTATATTTATCTTAAGTTACTGTGTCAAAATATTTAAGCATTTTGTGTAATCTTTACATACATTCCCAAATATATTCCTGAATGGTTATACTAATTTATATTTAATCCTAGATGTTGAGATTATTTAAGATTGCCTTGAATTTATTTTTTTCCTGAACTTTTCTACAATGCAGTACTTTGTGTCACATATCATTTTCCTTCTTCCAGTTCTTTTTATTTTACTTCATCTTTGGCTAATGGTTATTATATGGAATACATGGGAAGCAAATTTTCAAATTCTTTCCTTAAAATATACCTTTGTTTCAGCACTTTTTATTTGTTGTATTTTAACTGCTTTGCTAACTATATGATTTTAGACTAAAAATTACTGTTTTTGTTTTCAACCAATATCTTTTTTTCTTCAATAGCATCTGCTGTTGCTGATGAAGTTTCTAACACCAATTAGATTATTGTTCAATTTTAGTAAACTCTTCTAAAATTATCAGAAATTTTAGTAAGTTTTTTTTTAAATAATAAAAAAAAACTAGAAAGCTTTTACAAATAAATAATGGCTGGAAAGTTCCCAAACCGCAGAAAACACGTAGATAACTGGACAGGAAGGTCAAAGATCTCAAATAAGAAAAATCCAAAGAAATGCACATAAAGACACATTATAGTCAAATTGTCAAAATTTAGACAAAGAGAACTTTTAAAGCAGCAAGAGAAAAACAACTTCAATGTACAAGAAAATCTCAATAAGAGTATCAGAAGACTTTTCAGCAGAAATTTTGCAGGTCAAAGGAGAGTAGAATGATAGATGCAAGTTATGAGGAAAAAAAAAAGTTAACAAAAAACAAACTGCCAACCAAGTGCACTGTATATGACAAAACTATCCTTCGATAATGAAGGAGAAATAAAGACCTTCTCAGACAAGCGAAAGTGGAGGGAGTTCATCACAATAGACATCAATAACCAAGTGTGTGGGAAGGGGAGAAGTAAAAATGTACAGTTTTTGCATGTGATTAAAGTTAAGTTGTTATCAGCTTAATATAAACTTGTAATTATTGGTCTTGGCAATGATATAATATCAAAGAATAGGCAACAAAAGCAAAAAACAGATAATGTAGGTGGGACTACATTAAACTAAAAAGCTCTGCACAACAAAAGAAACAATGAGTAAATGCAACCTATGGAATAGGAAACAATGTTTACAAATAATAAATCTAATAAGCTGTTGATTTCCAAAAATAAAAAAAGGAACTTCTAAACTTAATAGCTAAAAACTAATAACCCAATTAAAAAGTTGGCAAAGTACTTGAACAAATATCTGTCCAAAGAAGACAGTTAAAATAACTATTTTTTTTAAAGACCAGTGTTGGTAAGGATGTAGATAAATTAGATCACATTTACATTATCGGTGAGAATGCCAAATATTGTAGACTTTTACAATGTCCAGATATCTGCTTCAGTAAAATTAATTTTTCTAAAATTAAAATCTTAATATTTTTAGATAAGTAAAAATATTGGTAGTCAATAAAATTGGAGACTATCACTAGTTTAATAAACTTACTAAAATATATTCTGTATAAAAAGATAAAAACTTATAAACATGCAGGAATAAAGAAATATTTCTGAAGGAAATATATAACATTAAATATAACAAAAGTGTAAATTTTATTTCTTCAAAAGAAATATCTAAAATTTCCCATAATATGAAGCTGCATATAGACCCATTCAATCTCATTTGAAGAGTATTGTATCTCCTATCATGGTATTTTGATGATTAATAAAAGCATTCCCAAGAAATGTTTTCTTTAAACATTTTCACTTTTTAAAGACTGTTTGCATAGAGTCACTGATCCACTATTACAATGGACTCAAAGCAATTCATCTGTTCTGTGGAAAGATTACCAACAGTGTAGGATTATCCATGTATTGAGGCTCTCATAATATATTGATTGAAGTGATTAGCAATGGGGACTCTGTGGCAGAGATCAATACTGCAGAAAAGCACAAGCTGCATGCATGCCACTCTGGTAAAACACCATTGCTTCTTATCAATGTAAATGAAAAGGTATTTCTTACTCCTGAAACCCCAAACTAATCAGTATATGCACGTCTCTTTTTATTGAAGGACTGTCTTATAATTATTTATTAATAAGTTACACAAGTTTCTAAAACTGGATCCCTCTGCAAATCTGTGAACTATTTTTTAATTGTGGAGAAACCAAAATCACAGATCGATATGGTTTTACATTGATATATGATACTCCATAACTAGAATTGTTAATCTGTCTAAATTGAGCCAGAAACATTCCCAAGATACAAAATGTATATCTTTTATATGTATCTATAGAGAATTTTGCAATTATGTTTAAAACCTTGTGACTTTCCCTAAAACTACCAACACACACACACACACACACACACACACACACACACGAACATCAGCAGTAAGAACATTTCATTTACCCTCTCTGAAAAACTATGTACTTTAGAAGAGAGCATGCACTATCCCGACAATCAAAAAATACTTAATATGTTTATAAGACTGCATGCATGGCAAGAGGACTCTAAAGAGAAATAAAATAATATGTGTGCCCTCAGAGCATTTATGATACATTTTGGAAGAAAGCAACATGTGTAAAATCAAAAGTTTCAACACAAGTGATAAACAATGACATATCAAATGAGTAGTGAATCCTCTTAGGCTTTAAAATAGTAAAGAAAAAACTACCAAGGTTTTGCACAGTGGCCTGAGTTGTACTTCAGAATGAAATTAGAGTTTATAATGGCTAACAGAGAAACAAGATAAATACAAATTAAAGATAAATACAAATTAAATAATAAGTAATGGTTATTTAAACAGAGCTGTAGAGGTGGGACTGGGAATGGGAGAATACTTTGGAAATAATGTGAGATCATATTTATTGGGAAAGAGAATTTGTGAGTGGAACTGTTGTAATGATCAATCTAAAGAAATAATAAATTTATCTTTAGTCACTAGGTACCTGTTCATTTTTAACTTACTCTACTAAATGTACTCAGGAAAATGTAGGGCAAATGTATAATATAGGTTGTAAAAAAGCAATACAATTATTGAAATAAAAAGGTATTAGTGAGACCCAGGAAAAAAATACACAGTTTTCATGGAAATAGAAAAAAAGGGGAGAAACTCAAGAAATAAAATATATTTTATATTTTATATAAAAGGCTGTCCCTACATGTGATCAGAAAGCAGTCACACATGACTATCAATATTGTAGCCTAAATGAGTCAAAAAATCATAAGATTTCAGAGAAAGGGAACAAAGTTTAGATACAGAGTTATTTGTGAAGTGGCAGGAAATGGTTCTGGGAGGCATTTATAAACTCATCTAATATTTTTTATTCTATCTTTTATCAAGAATTGTTTACAATGGAATATAAAAGGCAAACATACTATAAATTTAATCACTTAAATTGCCAACCCTAACCACAGATAAGAGAAGTCTCACCAGAAAGTGTAACACAATTTACTGATTAAACTGTAGATTGGCTGATTTGTATTCAGTGCAACAAAAGAAATACCAGAAGTTAAATAATTCTCATCTGACAGACCATAGCATAACAATATTCAGTGAGAGAATTTTTACTTACCGCTTCAGGATGATGCAAAATCCAAGATGAATTTTCCAGGTGAAAGTTGATGCATGCAAAATTTAGACTTGAGTGAGAAGTTATGATTAGAAACATGGATCTGGCTGGGTATTATGTAAGTGACTGAACCATTCAATAAATGAATCTTCTAAAGATCCTAAAAATAGAAAGCTAAAGAGTTAACAATGAATCTTGGATGTGCCTCCTTTTAGGGAGAGAAAGATTGATAGCCCTGCTTCACTATTTGTTCACTACTTGTATGGCCTTGAGCTTGTTATTTCAACTTTTGAAGATCATTTTTCTCATTGTATAACAGGGATTCTTAGAGTTCTTCTACTATGACATTATTTGAGATAGTGCAGATAAAAGATTACTCCAGTACTTGGCACTTAATATTTTATTTTTTAAAAAACATAATCATCAGTTCCTGTCTATTCCTGTCATTACCACCTCAGTTCAAGCATTACTTTATCACTGGCTAATAACAATGTTCTATCATTTTCCTTTTTCAAACTCATTTCTTCTTTGTATTAGCTTAACATTCATAAAGATTACTTTTAACATATAAATACCATGTTAATTTTTTTTCAAAGGATTTATACCTTGTACTAAATGAAATTCAAAAGTTTAAGACAGATATTCACATTCCTCTAGAGTATTTCCTTAACTTGCCTTTCCAGTATACTGCCTCATTAGTCCCCTGTTCATACTCAACATTTCAGTCCAACTGGGCTGTCCAATGTCCCTGGGCATAACAACAGCTTTTTCATGTGCATTCTTCTGTGCAATTGATGCTATTTCTTATTCTTATAATATACTCTATACTTTGCTACTGAAAATCACCCAAGCTTTGTTTTTCAAAACATGCCTCTGTTCAACCTCTTAGCATTTACTTGAATTTATATTATTTACATTTACATTAGCCTAATAGTATCATGATTTTTAGTTCAGTTCAAAGCAGAGAACTATAAACAAACCATTATGTTTTGCTAAGTGGGAAAATCAGTACTAATGAAAAGAAACTAAAAAGAAGACAAATTTCTACTAAATGTGAGAAGTGACTGAGTCAAAGATAGAATTTAATTCCTTGAGAGATTAAGAATTCTGAAATATGGTACATCTAGTTCTAGATCCTTGAGGAATCGCCATACTGTTTTCCATAATGGTTGAACTAGTTTACAATCCCACCAACAGTGTAAAAGTGTTCCTATTTCTCCACATCCTGACCCAGCCATCCCATTACTGGGTATATACCCAAAGGATTATAAATTATGCTGCTATAAAGACACATGCACACGTATGTTTATTGCAGCACTATTCACAATAGCAAAGACTTGGAATCAACCCAAATGTCCATCCGTGACAGACTGGATTAAGAAAATGTGGCACATATACACCATGGAATACTATGCAGCCATCAAAAAGGATGAGTTTGTGTCCTTTGTAGGGACATGGATGCAGCTGGAAACCATCATTCTTAGCAAACTATCACAAGAACAGAAAACCAAACACCGCATGTTCTCACTCATAGGTGGGAACTGAACAATGAGATCACTTGGACTCCGGAAGGGGAACATCACACACAGGGGCCTATCATGGGGAGGGGGGAGGGGGGAGGGATTGCATTGGGAGTTATACCTGATGTAAATGACGAGTTGATGGGTGCAGCACACCAACATGGCACAAGTATACATATGTAACAAACCTGCACGTTATGCACATGTACCCTACAACTTAAAGTATAATAATAATAAATAAATTAAAAAAAAAAGAATTCTGAAATAGTGAATGGCAGGGATGTAATATGTAATATAAGTTTTTTAATCCATGTTGTAATTTATCCAAAGGATTTTTAAAAGAATCTTGAATTTTGATTTTTTTAAATTATGTCTAAGTGTATCATTTCAGTAGCAATGACTGCTGATGCCAGATACTGTTACTAAGCGCTATATAACATCATATGGAAATGGACAGTTAGAATGCAGTTAAGAGAATAATTCAAGTTTAATTGAATATCGAGGTCAAAGGAGTTGTGATGTGTGTGTATCTTTGTGTGTATTCATTGCCTGTTTTTGTTTTTACTTTGTAAGAGAGACTAAAACAAGTAACTATATATCTTAGTTTATTATAAAATATTAGCACTGTTTTTGTGAGATATCATTTCATAATAAGCATTTAGATTTTATTCTCTGGAAAATAGTGATCTGCTTTGACAAACTGACAGTAATAGTAGTACATAGGTCACTGCTTGACAAAAAAAATAAATTACTCAGAAATACCAATAATAGTTCTCGTTTTTACATAATACTGTGGCTCACATATCATGACCCTGAGGTTCTTTATCATAAGTGCTATTTGTCAAAAAAATTAAATTCAGAAAGAAAAATATCTTTGAAACTATGAAATCAGGGTCAATTTTATATTTACTTGTTATTTAATACATATAGTTGGTTTCAATAAAGAAAGTGAAAAGGTATTTTAATCATTACCTCATCATCTAAGAAATCACTTAGCAAATACACATATTAAAAGGGAAGATTTTGTAAAATATGCAACTGTAACAATTTGAGAGCAGAAACCAGATCAATGGAAAAAATGCATGTAACTGAATGCTTAATCAAGAAGTTCAAAATCATGCAAGGTTTATGTATTTATGAAGATTTTATATTTTTATTCACAAGAAAATAAAGCCTAGAAATGAAAAAGAATGATGGATAAATCATATATACATGAATATCTACTTACCTCTATGTCTATATATTTACTTTTCTATCTACATAAAACATTTTGTGGAAGGCGGGGGCACTTATTTCAAAACAAATCTATAATGAATCATAAACAGCGGGAAGCCCAGCATAGACATTTAGTACTAAATTGTTGATGACTCTTATAATGTATGCATAATGTAAAAGTGTTGTAGTTATTGCCTTGGGAACTCATAAAACACCATTTGGAATTTTTAAGTGTGCAAAATCCAAAAGAAAAGCATGTAATATTATCACTGATCACCAAGTTGAATAACATTGCCATTATTAGAAAGGAATTCAACAAGGTAGTTGCTTAAGTGAGAATACTCAAGTTATTCTTCCATTTCAAAATTTTTGCTAAAGATTTTTGATAGAATATTTCAAATGGCCTTAATATACTTCCCGCCACTTCTTCTTCAGCCCCATCTTCTGTTTCCTCCTCTTATTCTCATTAGATTCTATGGCTAGGCATTTTCCTTTTCTCATTGACTTCAAGCTGTTTCTCTTCTCAAGCTTTTTACACATTCTCTTCTTGGACCCTCGTGTACACACAGCCTTACTCCCCTGCACTTTCAGTGTTGTTTACTGTCTCTACTTGAGAAAAATCCTTCTCAATTCCCCTAACCAGACTAGAAACTGAATTTTTGCAACTGTAGGGCTTTCAGTGGTTTATTTGTGTAATTACATATTTAATTCCCTTTTCAGATGCTCCATGAAACTCCACAAAGACAAGAAGGTCTGTCTTGATCACTACTGTTGTCCTACTAGCTATTTCTGTAACTATTTATTGAATGAATATGTGATAATTATATGCAAGAGGGAGAAAGATGTCCTATTCTAAAAATAATGGCATTAGATAGATGATCCTTTAAGGGATAACCTTGCTTCTAAAGCCCTTGGACTACAGAATGAATCAGGAGCAACTATCACAAGCAACCACTGCCCCATCTCCTCCCATCTTGAATCCATCCATACTTAAACATCTTTCCTCTTAATGAATGAATGATCTGTGATTTAAATTCCAGTTTGCTGCTCTCTGCTACATATGTCCTAGATCCCTTCTCATCTCTTCTAGGGCATCACTGTAGCAATTCTCTCCTTCATGTACTGTTGGACATCATCACATCTTGTCATCTCTCTTTAGTACCTTTTTTCTTTACTGCCCTATTCCTACAGCTTTAGACATGCTGTTGTTTCTTATATACGTCTCCTGAACTCACCTCACTAGCCAAATATTCATCTATTCCTGTCATTTACTCATCAAAACTCCTCAAAAGTGCTATACTCACTATCTTCAATTCCTCTCCTCTCATTTTCTCTGTAACTTACAGCATCACTGAAATTTCTCTTGTCAAACTTACCTGTGGCCTTCACACTGCTAAATCCTATTTGCAATTCTTAGTGGAGAAACTATTTGATCTAGCAACAGCATTTGATCCAGTTAATCTTTCTCATTCCTTCTTGAAGTAGTTTCTGTGACGCCTCATTTTTTCTGGTTATTTTCCTCTCTCACTGGTTGCTCCTGCTCATTCTCCTTTGATGCTTCAATCTTATCTTCCCCTCCTGTAAACATTAGAATGTCCAAGAGCACAGACTGGAGGTAATCTCTTCTTATGTCCATCTCCCTTGGGATTTCATCCAATATCATGGCTTTAATTACCACTGATGTGAAAATGACTCATAAAATGTATCTCCAAAATGTGCTTTTCTGAGCTTACACCTCCAAGAGTTTATTTAACATTTCCATCTAAATTTCCAGTAGCCATCTCAAACTTAATATGTCTAAAATCAAAATTCTAATCTTCTTTCCCAAACAATTCTACCTGCAGCTTCCTTCATCTTAACACATAATAACTTCACATGTAGGTGCTCATATCAAAATGTGGGGTGGGGGGGCATCCTCCATCACTTTAATATTTAGTTCTCATATTCTTGATTGAATAAATTGGCAAATCCCATTGCAGCATATTCAAAATTTATCCAGAATGCAACTACTTGTCAATGCCTCCACTGCAATTATGCTGATGCAAGCCACCACCATCTTTCCCTAAAATTGCCAGTAGTCTCACAATTCCTCTAAGTGTTTTTTTAAAGATTTGACTCAACACAGCTTCCAGAGTGATACTGTCAAAATCTAAGTCAAGTCATGTTCCTCTTCTATTCAAAATCTTCCACTGCCTTCCCACCTTATCCAGAATAACCACTCAGAGATCTGTCTGTAAGAACTTATAACATAAGCTCTCATTAAATTTTACCTTTTTATTTCTTAGTGATCTGTCTCTTGTTCACTCACATACAACCACAGTGACCTACTGTCATTTTCCTTAAACATACTAAGCATGATCTTGCTACAGAGTCTGCCACTTCTGGTTTCCCTGACTACACCCTTTTTATCCCCTCAGTATTCGTGTGATTCACTCCTTTACTTGCCTCAAAATTTCATTCAAAATCACAGCCTTAGCAAGGATAACCCCTTCACTTCCCAGTCTTTTGGCACTTCAGTTAACCTTTCCTAATTGTTGTTTTCATTCATCATACCACTTATATACTCCATGAGAAAAAAAAAAAAGGTATATATTTTTTGTTGCTGTTGTTGTTTAGTGTCTGTCTTTCCTTACTACAATGAAAGGTAGAGCAGGGAGTTCTGACTGGTGTGTCAATGGCTTTATCACTCCTGTCTGGACAATAGTAGGAGATTGATAAGTATTTATTGACTGAATGGATGAATAAGCACAGGAGAAACTTTGGCTTATTCAGAAAGAAGCTCTTCTCAACTAGTGAAGTGATATAACTCAATAATTGTAAACAAAAATGTAGAAAGTAAGCCATATGACGATTAGTACTGCTTTTAGTTGTTTTATTCTAGTGCTGAGGCACTGAAGAGATAAAATGTCATTTGTATCAGTGCATAATTATGAATTTAAAATAAATTTAAGTTTCCGTATTTAATATCATTCTTCTATTATTTTCTCCAGTTTGAGAAAATAAGCATTTTTATAGAAAGTTGTTTGAATAGAACTGTATAAACAGCTGCCTTTTCTCTTAACAATAACTTGATTTTATTTTTTTTCTTTTTCAACATAAAAGAAGTAAATTTGATTTAAAATGGCATATAATAACATACTTCTTGTTCATCAAGAAAATGTGGTACAACGAATTGTATACGCTCTTAACTAGCGAGATTATTTTATGTATGCTTGCATTTTCATGTTATATTTTTACTCCACTTTAAAAATTTTCTCTTAAAATGAGGAAAGGATTTTCTTTTCCCTCTTTTTCTGAGGGTGTTTGATAAGTGGAAATAACATTCCATTTTGGTGTGGACTCTGTCATTTCCATGCCTTTCTCTGTTACTTTCTTGCCCCGTGACCTTGGATCATTCGCAGCAAATTCTTTCTTTTTTCATCTATAAAATATGGACAACTGCCCAGCATTTTTCTCTGTGTAGTTTTAAGACCATATAACTTAGAACAGCAGTTCTCAAATGTTAGATGAAATAGTGTTGGCTGGTTTTGAGATATTCTTTGTTCCAGAGATATGACAGAAGTAAGAATGAAATAATAAGGTATACAGTTTTTAGAATATTTATTAAATATAAATGGATTTTCTTTGCTAGTTAAGTAATCCCTATTTTCTTTTTGGGTAGTAATAAAACGTCTATTATGGGATAATCAAGAGACAATGGTCCTTTTTTTGGCAGTTTAATTTTATTTTTGGGTTTTGTCTTAGGTGAAATATGGTTCTGAAAACCCTATGCCAATTTCACAGATTTTATTTTATTATTATTATTTTTTTTAATTTAAGGGATATATAAAGCTCCAAAGTCTGGGAATGACCAAGTTAATGTATGTGCTATTCAAATTTTGACACCTGGTCCTGACAAATTAGAGGTAGAGGCAGGAGATATGGTTATTATTCTGATTCCGCCATTACAAAGCATTATGACCTTGGGCTACTCACTTACGCTCCCTGTGTCTCTAACTCTGCTTCTATGACAGGAAGAAAATAGGTTGGAGGATTTGGGAAACGACTTCTGGTTCAAAATTTATGACCAAATTATACTATGTATATTGCTTTCTATCATGATGTTTTCTAATTCTAACAAATTATTGAAACAGATTTCTGTGTTCTAAAACTAGGCATTTTGATAATAAATCCTTTCGTACATTTACTTTGTCATTGATGAGTATAGTAAAACCCATATTTATTTCTGAAAATAAATATTTCAAATAATATAAGAGCAAACATAAGATTATAGCAAAACAACTCACACGTTTTAACGTACAGCATGATTCAAATTAGAGATTGAATTCACTCTTACGTATTTTCCATTCAGGAAGCTATCTTGCTCAAGATCAACTGCTAATCATTCATCTCTTTAGATGGCATTGACTTTGATCCGGACACTGCTAGGTTCGAAAACTTCATATGGTGTTTCAGTCAGAGTGATTGTGTAACAAGAAACATGAAAGGGTAACAGCAATTAACCTTCCCGGTTTAAAATGGAAAATTGAAAAACACAAGCAAGAAAACCTGAATCCATGCATCACACATGCCAATGATCATTTCTAATAATTTGTTTCATGTTTATACTCAATGAAGAAATATACTTCATGTAAACATTTTCATAAAATTTACATTCGGGGCAGGAGCACTTAGAAGCAGTCAATGTTTCGATACGAGATATTCTTTTTATTTTCCTTTAGCCAAATTTATAGATATGTGTGGAATGAGTGGCAACCAGAGCATTAATTTGTTCTAATTAACAGTGAGCTTTTTTATGCCCTTGGACAAACAATGGGAACCAGATATTCGAGTTCCTTCTGTTTGGTAGGCTTACATTAGGGTTGATGGGAAATCAGAAACCACTCAGGTTTTATCTCAGCACATCATGGCCAGCTTCATTGATTTGAAATGTTGATGCTAAAGTCTAAATGGAACATGGACAAGATAGCATGATCACATACATATTAGCCATGAAATTTAAAAGGGAACCTAATAAAATAAAGCTAGTGTTCTGAACAGAATGTTTTAGGCATGGTTGGTTTGATCATGTACAATATATGAATCCTTTATCTTTTTATGAAACACAACATGTCTAGACTATGCCATACATCTAGAACATATGCATATATACAGTTATATATTTTAGTTCTTCCTCAGATGGATATGGTGACAAACCAGACCTTAGAGAATTAATAAAATTAATATTTTCCTTGATTCTTAATTTATCTCTGAATATTCTGGCAATTCCCTGAATACCCCATTTTATAAGGAATTTAATTATGAATTTTATTACTGAGTGCATCAATAGGACTGATTCCCTTTTAAAATAGTTTATCTCATGTCAATAAAATTCAGAGAGTGGTTTAGGAGTAAAATGTTTGAGGCAATTTTAAGAGGCTAGTAAAATTCTGGAAGATTTTAGGCACAATAGATGATCCCAAGCTCTATGATACTTGAAAAACGTCTACTTATAGATGAAGATGATGCTTCTTGTTTCCCCAGGAACCTAAGTGTCTCATGACATACCATTATTTTGCCTGTAAATGATATTGTGGGTTACAATGTAATAGAAAAAAAATTTAGCAAATAATACATTTAGTGCGATTTTGAAGCGTTTCTAAAAGTGACAACAACAAAGATGAAACAAAAAAACAAAATATAAACTGAAAAGGTTTCAAAAAGAAGAAAATTTAAAATGTTCATTTTCTGCTTGAGACAGATGGTTTGCATTGATTTGGCCTCAAAAGAAACAGGAAGTAAAATTGAGAATTGTTAACGCCATATGTCTTTTGATGGTCTTTCTGTCACATAGAACATAGTGATCTGAGAGACAAGTCCTGGGGTAGGAGTGGAATGATCTCTGACTCAGTACACAAGAGATAGGGAAATGTTAAATTAGCACACAAAACAAATATCCGCTTATAAAATTAACAAAGGGATCCTAATGGAAGGAACTTAGAGTTTGTGAGTCATTTTTCAAACACTATTTTCCACAGATACTTAGATTTATGTTAATACATTTATTGGAGTACTTCATTTAAGACAAATTATTGATTAATTAGTTTACTTTTTTGGGTGTAATCTGTCCATATTCCTTCTGAAAATCATTATAGTACATACTTTTCTATTTTAGTTTTTTCAAGTAAAAAAAGTAAACAGCTAGTTCTCAAGGTGCTATTAACTTTATATCAAAGTCACAGTGTAAATGAATAACTAAAAATAATTCGGTGACGTTTGGTGTCCTGTCAGTTCACCTTCGTGGGGTTTGGAGTGAACATTTCAAATGATTTATTATTGTTATAATCCTGGGTTTAATTTTTATTATAGTCTTTAAAAATTTTTCCCTAGCTTTTGTGCTAATTTCATTCATTATATGGCAATATTTCTAGTATTCTTTAATTTTTAAGTTCTAATCAAAACAACAATTGATTTTATTTTAGGATATTTATTAAGGTTGAGGTCCTGCACTATATTTTTGTTGCTATTGTTTATTTTCTAAATGTAAAATTAGATAGCAATTTTGTTTCATTCCATAATTTGAAGAATGGTTTCTTACAGACTAGTAATAAAGAATATATTTATGAAGTAATTTGAGGAGAATTTTAATGTAATCAAAACTGAGAGCATTATAGAGTAATAAAAAATATTTACTTCATATCTTAATAGTTCCCCCTCATAGAACATAGTTTTATTGATTTTCCTTAGCTTTAATTTTCTTCATGATGGCAAGTAATTCTGGAAACATGGTAGAGATAAATCATCAAGCTTGAAGTCATAAATCTGAATGTATCAGGCTTCTGGTTCTTGGTTCTTCATTAGTAATATGGGATTCAGTCAATTGCTTATATTTTTTGAATTTTAAGTGAAAGTATATAAGTAGGTGTGCATTACAATGTTTAAATCCTTTATAAATTTGTGATGTTCTTTGCTTAGATAGGATTTTTATAATGTGCACAAAAATTTATTAAAATATTCTTCAATTTTGTAAATTGAATAATTTAACTGTCAAAATATTAATTTGTGGACAATATAGTTCCTCTTGATTATCAGGAATTATCAATAACATTTTCAGTATTTAAACTTTTAAATTTTCAAGGAAGAGTCACCTCATAATCAATTTAGTTTAAAAATATTAATAACTGTCACAAATATGCCACACTAGGTAAATCCTAATGAAAATCATTTTAATCCAAATATAGTTTAAATTAAATAAAACTATTTGTATTCATGGAAATGAATGGAATAGATCAAGTTTCTCTAAATTGCCATAAGGTTTTTGCACATGTTCTTTCCCCCTGGCCGACACATCCTACTCTGCCATTTTTGCTTTACCTAGAAACCAGTTCATTCTAAGACATTGGTTCAATCGTCACTTCCTCAGGAAATCTTTCCCTGATATTACAGACTAAGTCAGATCACCTTATTATACATTTTAATAAAATGTATTGGTAACATCTGTAAGTTCATATTTTCATAAAATTATCTGAAACCTATTATTTCTTTTACTAGTCACACACTCCAATGTATCCATGGCATTTACATAGTGCCTAACACATTGTAGGAGTTTTACATACCCTTTCAATACATGACTTTACAAATGAACGAATGAAATGAACCAAAATAAATTGCATTGATAATAAGAATTAGGACATTTAAATTATAAGGTAAATATATTCTGCCTATTTCCAATAAAGTATTTTAAACCTTTGTTTCTAGATATCTAAAAATCTCAAATTGGTTACTGCGATTACTAATAAACTCTAGAGTCAGTTTTTGTTTATGGCCAATTATGAGCTCCTCAGCTTGCACTATGCATATTATTAGTTCATTCAACTAATTTTTAACATAGTAAAATTACCAGACATTGCTCTAAGGGCTGGGAAAACAGTGGAAAAAAAAACCCTGCCATCATGGAACTTACTTTCTATTTTGTAAAGGGAAGATAATATACTAAGTAAAATAAATAAGTAAAACACATTGCATAATGGAAGATAAGAAGACCAAAACTAAATAAAGATGGTGGTCTTAAATATGGTGGGTTTCTTCTCTGGTAGGATGACCTCTGAGTAGCTATCTGAAGGTTATAAGGCAGTGACATGGAGAGTTCAGAGGAGGGTATTCTATGGAAGAGAGAAGAGAAAATATCTTTTAAATGAGCATGAGAGTGCCTTGTATGTTTGAAAAAACAGCAAAGAGGAGGTGAAGGGAGATTATTCAATGCCAACTGTAACCAGACAAAACCACGTTTCAGATGCTACTTACATGCAAAAGGTTTCATATTTTATTCAACGTTTCTCATGGGAGTTGTACTGAGAGTGTTAAGATAATTAAAAATCCTACTATGTAGAGAAATGTGTTTGTGCTTCAAATTACTTTATTGTTAATCTTTCAGTTTCACTCTAGATACAGAATTTAGAATGAAGGCATACATTTGTAATTTATTCATAACACTTTGGAAAAGATAACTCCTTATACCTTTCTCTAAATATGTTATTCTCATTTGGTCTTTGTCTAGGTTATAATGTTAAATCCCCATGCACATTCCTTGATGAAGAGAAATTCTCTAATACATTGGAAGATTTCTCAACATAATTAGAGTACTGCTGTTGATTGCTGATGAAGAGCTGCTAGTTAGATTTTTAAATGGATGTTTTCATGCTTTAAGTTGACTAGCAATGTCAAGTCATTGATCCGATGTTGGCTTTCCCCTCTATTTCTCCTTCAAAAATAATCTAGCACTTCTACAATATTAAAGCAATAAAATTGCTGATTACCCAAAGGAATGCCATGAAAATAGATCATTAAGCACAGTTCAATATGAAATACCTTATACCTGTTCTTATATTTCTACTTAATAAAATGATATCTAAGTATTTTAAGACATATACAGAGGCAGTTAAAACCTTACGGTCTTGACTCTAGTTTCATAAAAAGAATTTTTAACTTTTTCCTTATTTTCGACTGATATGGACAAATCATTGAGAGAAATCATTTAAAACTTGTGAATAAATTAATCTGGTATTGCCCTGGTATTATTTTTAATCAGTATTGGTACACTATGATTAATAATATGAAGCCTAATTATTATAAAAACAACCTTTTTATCTGCCAGACATCTGTCACAGTCTGAATCTATTTATTATCTATACTACAACCCATATATTTTTTGGAAAAGGCTCAAAATATTTTGAATTGAATAGTCATAAAATCATTTTCTCTCCCTCATATCACATTTTAACTCATTTACTTTTATTTACAATTTAAAACAATTTCAGATGAGAGTAGTATCTCCAAGTTTGAAGAGCTCAATTTTGAGACTGCAAAAATCCAATGGGAAATAGCAAATATTTTTATTTTTGACACATTTATCCGCAAACTCCGTTTCCTATTGTTAGAAGACCATCTCACCACCTACAGACAGGTAACAGAGCATAGCGTGATAAAAAATCGAGACATTTATGCATTCAGAAAGTCAGCTTACTATTTTCCATTATGAGACTATTTTCTTTCAAACCTAAGGGCATAGAAAACAAGTTACTGTTTGAAAAGTTGACAACTTTGGCTCTATTAAGGTAGAAACAGCTACCTTCGAACATGTGAATGAATAATAAAGTCTCTTTAGACTTAATACTGGAGGGCAGAAAAAGGAGGTTGGAAAAACATATATTTATTATATGATACAAAGAAAGTAGTTTAGCAAAACCGAAAGCTATGAATAGGAATTATTTTTCCCATTTAAAGTTTTAAAGTGTTCTACACATTACACTATAATTTGGAATCTTCATCTTAGGTATTATATTTTGAAATGTCTCTTTAGAAAAAAGCCGATAAATATTATTCATGAGTGCTATGGTTTGAATGTGTCCCCCAAAGTTCATGTGTTGGGAATTTAATCTCCAAAGCAAAGGTATTGAGAGGTGGAACCTTTAATTGCTGATTAGTTCATGAGGACTCTGCCCTCATGCATGAATTAATGGATTGGTTACTCCGGGAATGGATTTGTGATAACAATGAGTTCAACCTCTTCTTGCTCTCTCTCTCGTGCTCTCTTGTCCTTCCCCTTTCCACCGTAGAGTGACACAACAAGATGGCCCTTCACAGATGCAGGACCCTCAACCCTGGGCTTCCCAGACTCTAGAACCATAACCAAATAAACCTCAATCTCTTATAAATTACTTTTTGTGGTATTCTGTTATAGCAGCATAAAAATACTAACACAAAAAAAGAAAAAGTATTCTTTGATAGCATGTTCACAATTATAGAGAAGAAAATAGCTCAATAAGTACAAATTAATTAAAAATATTTTAATGTAATATTTTGAAATAAGGCAAAAGATCTAAAGTTTTGTCATTATAGTTATAACATACAAATTTAAAGTTAATGTGGATTCTGTATTTTCTTGCTATAACCTATTTAAATATTTTTCTTACAATAGGAGTCCAGCAATATTCACCAGTGAGTATTTACCATATTCTGAATGTTGTTCTAAAAGCTTTACATATGTTATTTTATCTAATTCATGCTGATGAATAAACTCAGCTCAGAGAGATGAAATAACACACCAGGAAAGTCCTTAGCAAAGTCAGGATTTATTATATTCTAGCAAGATGCTAGAAACAACTGGTATTGGCTTGAAATAGTCAATTATTAAAATTTCAGGAATTTGGCCAACTTACTGTCAAACATAGCCATTATTTTAAATGAAATTACATTCAATGTAAAATTTAAATTATATTTAAAACACATAATACGTACTCCAACCTTATAACTTTCTTTTTTTTTTTTTTTTTTTTTTGAGGCGGAGTCTCGCTCTGTCGCCCAGGCTGGAGTGCAGTGGCCGGATCTCGGCTCACTGCAAGCTCCGCCCCCCGGGTTCCCGCCATGCTCCTGCCTCAGCCTCCCGAGTAGCTGGGACTACAGGCACCCGCCACCTCGCCCGGCTAGTTTTTTGTATTTTTTAGTAGAGACGGGGTTTCACGGTGTTTGCCAGGATGGTCTCGATCTCCTGACCTCGTGATCCGCCCGTCTCGGCCTCCCAAAGTGCTGGGATTACAGGCTTGAGCCACCGCGCCCGGCCCCAATCTTATAACTTTCTAATTATTTACTATAATATACCATCACCTATGTTCCATAGTTATATATGATTATTATATCAGTATGGTGGAAATGCTATATCTTAAGTGTGTTCTGTAGTCACATAGATCTGTTAGCACAAATTAATTGTTTCAAAGTTAAGTGTAGAGAATAAATAGTTCCTAAATTGGCTGACAATAATCTAGGAAGAAAGTCCAAAATAGGAGAACCTGAGGAGACAGAAGTCAAGCAAAACCAGTGCCAGAAACTAGGCAAGCAAAAGAATATGTCTCAAAGAAAAGCAAGAAATAATTTTACTGTAGATGAGGTAATTAGTATGGTATTTTTCTGCTCTATGATGGTCTGAAGAAGTAGCATTTTATCCATTATGTGACAGAAGACATTTGGAAAGCAACAACCTATGGAAGGAATAAAGTTAAAATGAAAACAAGTTCCTTCAACAGTCATTTACCCATAATCGGCGTGTTTCGACAAGGAACAGTGACGAGCATAGGTTTGGGTGTTGATGACTACTACTCCGAACACAGGTTTGGAGCTTAGAAGACAGGTCAACAGAGTTAACAGGAAAGTCTGTGATGAGCTTTTACAGCAAAACAAAAGAAATTCCACTTGTCATAACTTTATTCCGACTATGGTTATACAAAGGGAGAAAGAAAGCTTAGGCCCATAGGCAGACATGTTCATAATGAATGATAACAGAGAACCTGAAACATTTTCTAACTCCCATTTTCCTTCCATTTTCCCAATAAATAAAGTAGGAATCAGAAATGAGAGAGAAAAATAAAAAGTCAGAAGCATGATACCTAAGAGAGAGAAAACATATTAATAAAAACAAACAGGCATTTTAAACACTCAGGACATATTCCAAATTATTTTTAAAATATGGTTGCAGATTTAAACAGAAAATCATGACTCTTGATTTTTTTGAAATCTCAGAAAAACAGAAAATGTCTCTGATCTTTTCCAAAATATTTGAGATGCTAAAGTTTCCAATTTGCAAAAGAGACCATTGATAATTACAAATTAGAAGAGATTGATCTTGATGTAATTATTAGAAAAAATATTTCCAAATACATTCTTGAATATTAGTATCGTTTTAGACAACAGTAATTTACTGAAACAGGATTCACATATGAGTGTGGAAGAGCACTGACACTGGCGTCACGGAGATGTATTTTAATCCTACAATGACACTATGTGAATTCAAAATACAATTACCTCTTTAAATCTTACTTTTCTCAACTCTAAAATAAAGATTATGCTGATAAGTTAAACAATATAACATGGATGACAAGATTAAAATAAATATTGTATGTGAAACACCAGGTATGGTACTATAGGAAATATTTAGAAGGATTAGATTTTATTATTGATTTGTGTTTTATATATGTGTATGTGTGTGTGTTTCTTCTTATGGGCACAGGTTATGGTATAGATAATTGTAAAGATGAATACACAGGCTGGGCACGGTGGCTTATGCCTGTGATCCAGCACTTTGGGAAGCCAATGTGGGCAGATTGCCTGAGTGCAGGATTTGAGACCAGCCTGGGCAGCACGATGAAACCCCGTCTCTACTAAAATACAAAAAATCAGCCAGGTGTGCCAGGCGTGCCAGGCGTGCCAGGCGTGCCAGGCATGGCAGCGTGTGCCTGTAGTCCCAGCTATTCCCGAGGCTGAAGCAGGAGAATTGCTTGAACCCGGGAGGCAGACGTTGCAGTGACCTGAGATCGCGACACTGCACTCCAGCCTGTCGACACAGCAAGGCTCCGTTTCCAAAAAAAAAAAAAAAGAAAGAAAGAAAGAAAAAGAAAAAAAATGAATACACAGTAATAATCATCTAAAAATAATACATCATATTTACACATGACATTTTGAAAATGATTCAACATTTTTTAAATCAATGCATTTTGATTTTATCCTTACATTGTGAAAGTGTCTGTGTAGAGCTTGTACATTCTATAAAAATAATAGATGGGGCAACTCAAATTTGAGGCAGTCATATAGGAGGCAAAATTGTATATTGGAAAGTTTCCCGGACATCAGGATGTTTCTTTCTCAGTTCTACCATTTGCAAAACTATTATTCATGATAAGCTATTTAACTCTCTGAGTTTCAATTTCCAGACTACTGAAGTCAGATAATATTGCTTAATTCAAGGAGTTTTAAGGAAGATAAATTTAGAGCCTTTATACAAAAACACTTTGTGTACCCTAAAACTATTCAAATAAAATGTATCATTTATCATGGTTTTATTATGAATTTTTTCAAGACAATATAATCAATTCAGACTTATTGAATAAAAAACTGGACTATTATTGAATAAAGAATCCATGTCAACTTGGTTTGATCTGTCCTTGCTTTTGTCCTCTTAAGCATATTTAATCAGTGGCTTCATTGATGTCAGAAAAGGCATATCATAAAGAGTCTAGCCAGCTGGATGCAAAAATTGAGATTCAAAAACTTCTCTTGAAAATTATAATATGTAATATGAATAAAATGGAAATTCTGAAATTGAGTTAAAATGCCTAATGTGTCATTTAAGTCAGGAGAAATGAGGCCTCATTTGAATTTATGCAGCTTTATTTCCCTGAAATTTAATATGATTTAATATCATAGTTCTAAAAGCAAATACATGAATACATGCTTTTGCTTTATTTATATAATTACAGACGTTTTGGACATAACATTTTCAGAAGTTCCTTGAGTTACCAGCCAGAGATGTAAATGGAGAAAAGGCAAAATAAATAAAATTTCTGTCATATTTTTTAAAAATGTGGAAGTGTCTCACCTGAAAAGAATTATTGAGAGTAACATGATTATTGTCTTCAAAGTCTCAAATGATGCTGTGAAGGGTAAGCCAAGAGTTAGGAATAAGGAGTGGAAACACAGATTTCTTGATTTTCTCATTAAAGGGCTGTGAGATTAGGGGAAAAAGCTGACTTTTTGTTTTGGTTTGTTTTTAATTTAGAGATATTTGAATTGCCAAAAAAACAAAAAACAAAAAATAAAAAACAAAAAATACCTGCATGGTCTTCTGTTAGTTAAATAATTTAATGTGAACTTTAAACACTCCATTGAAATGGGAATTTATATACTATCTCAGGATCTTTGTAAGAATTAGTGGTTGTTAAGCAAATGAAATACTAGATTTAATATACGAACATTCGATTAACATTAACTTATTATCTTATAGAAAATAAAAATAGGATACTCACTGAAGGCCATAGAAAATATTTCATAAGATAATAATTATTAATGAAAAAGAATAGAAAATAATTAGTGATCCACAAAAAAAAGTGTTATGCTTAACTGAGTAGAAACTGGGAGCAGTGATGATAAACTCTGATCAGAGTTCAGGTGCGGTGGCTCCCGCCTGTAATCCCAGCACTTTGGAAGGCCAAGTCTGGTGGATCACGAGGTCATGAGTTCAAGACCAGCCTGGCCAACATAGTGAAGCCCCATCTCTACTAAAAATACAAAATTTAGCTAGGCGTGGTGGCAGGTGCCTGTAATCCCAGCTACTCGGGAGGCTGAGGCAGGAGAATCATTTGAATCCGGGAGGCAGAGGTTGCAATGAGCCAAGATCTTGCCACTGCACTCCAGCCTAGGTGACATAGTGAGACTCTGTCTCAAGGAAAAAAAAAAAAAGAAAGAAAGAAAAAGAAAGAACGAAAAGAAAAGAAAAGAAAAAAGAAAAAACACTGATCAGAAATGTCTGTTGAGAAAGAAAAGCAATGGAAATTAGGGATAATAGAAAAGGACAATGGAAAGAGAAAGCAAAAAAAAAAAAAAAAAAAAAGACACATATTTTTCTTCATCAAAAATGAAAAAAATAAAAACTATTCCTCCCAGTGTTAATTCAAATTGGAGCGCAGCAGCCATGGCTAATTTGTAAGACTTCTGAGAACTGATTGCAAACTCCACTGGTTAGAGATATCCTCACGGATTCATGTTAGGACCTCTGTTCCACGATCGTGGAGTCACAAGGTTTAACAAAGAATTTCTTACGAATGATAGATTAAAAACTATAATTTGTAAATAGTTTACTTTCCAAGTAATTTTGAATTTAGTATAGCTTTAAGATTATACCCATCACTAAGCTGCTTGGGAATAAAAGGTAAACTGAAAATAGTGTAGGAGAAATTGCAAATAATCTGCGATTAGTTTTCCTAAGTGCAGTCCACAGCAGTGTCTTGCAAATGTGAATGTCTGTCAAAGGTGGGAAACCAGCTGAGAACCACTGGCAGGCACCATGCATTTCTTGGAGTGCTCATGTGATGGGTGCATTTTAGACACAACACAACAGCTACAATTACTTATAAATGCAAATAAAGCAATCATCACTCCAGACATTTGTTTAGCTATGTTGAGGATTTGTCTATTTTTTTTTCTAGATGAAAGAAATATTCTAAACACAGAGAAAACTATCAGCACTTCAAAAATTTTTCCAGACCTTTTGCAGATATTTCCAAAAGACAAAGATGGTGTCATAAAGCAATTAAACGGGATTTGGTTTGGAGATTGTTCCTTCTGTGTGTGTCAATAATCAAAATAATAATAATCACTGCCTGAATACTTAGGCTTTTGCTTTATTATTATATACAAATTAATAAGTCAAACTAAAATTACTGATCTAGTATAATCACATATATTCATGCCAAACTAATTTAAATCATTTTTTTCACATTCATTGTGGAAACTACATTGTTTTGATTGCATAGATTATTATATTCTACTGAGCAAAGGAACATTATTTATTTCAGAAAAAAATATCTAAAAATTGTTAAAGCAAAAAGGACTCTTGAAGAGGCAAACTAACCAGGGAAAGAGTTTCTTCTTCTTTGTTCTAAATAGTACTTGAGTGGCTTTAAGAGTTCACTCATCTTCAAAAGATGACTAACCTTTAGATTGTGTCTGCACTAGGAAACCTTGGCACAACGATTTTGGAATGAGCCAAGTTCTCAAAACACAATTACATGTTATTATTTTTTCCATCTTATGTTAGACCCATAATCAGATTGGAAATCTATAGTCAGTGATAATGGAGCACTGAGACAATTGTCCATATCATTCAAGCCAAAGAAACACTTTGATTTGAAATTCTGTATCTAAATGATTGGGGCCAGAGTGCTCCTTTGGTTTGAGTGATTTGGATAATTGTTTCAGTTCTCCACTTCATCTTGCTAGTATAAATTGCTCAAAAGCAATGTATGAGCTACCACATTTATTCAGTGCACTGAAAATATGTACATATTTTGTGGCATATAAAGTTTGTAAATGTTTAAAGGAAAATAAAACTGAAAACTACTGAAGGCATCATTTCCATATTTTCAATACCTCCTTTACAGAAAATAAATTACAGTATGCAAGCTCACACATGTTCACTAAATTGCATTTTAGTGTAGCTATTTATCATGAAAGTATTTCTGAAAATTAAACAATTCTTAAAAATTTGATCATCACAAATGATTAGGAAAAAAAGCAATAAAAATCTTCTAAATTAAACATGATTAAAAAAAATAAACTCACTTAGTGTTCATAGTTACCAGAGTAAAATATTCATAAGTTTCAGGGCCAGAAATACAGGAAGAAATATCCACCTACATCACTGTCACGCTCCGTGTTCAATGACTTCACTGTGCTTTTGTTGCCCTGTACTGTGATTGCTGTGTACTAAATGGTAAGCAAAGACAACTGCACTTCCCAAAGTGGATCATTGTACTTGTTTTACTTTCCCTTTGTAAAGCCTACGTTCTGATCTCTGCCACGAGCACTAAGGCAATCAATGCTGATGAATGACTAGAAATGCTTGCTTTATTCCAGTCCTCACCGAATAGAAAGTTTCCATTATCTCATTCAACATCTTCACTCTATCAATTTGACAGGGGCAGGCAGTTCCACACTTCACTGCTTTCACTTTGGAACAGTATTCTACTTATCTGTCTGTTTCTAATATGAAAGAAAAATGAAAAATAATAAAGTCTGGAGAAAACTTCTTGTTTGCACACATATAAATGCCATCTTTCAATTCTTCGTTCAATTGTTGTTCCATTTTACCTGGAACATAATCATGTAAAACAAAGTGGCAGAATACAAATCCATATATGATAGAGCCCAACTTCTGAAGTGTTAGATAAAATAAATCAAGTATTACTAGTTAGAAAAAGAAAGCATTATCTTCCATACGCTTTTAGATTTTAATGGATATGGTAGCTTTGTTTACTTTTCAGGGATTGGATAGCATCTTGGCTTCCTTCTGTGGCTTTCTCTCGGCAACCTGACAGCTTAGAAACTCAACCAACATGCAAATATTGGGACTGTGTGAGATTTTTTTTTCTCCTCTTTTTGTGAGTATTGTCTATCTCTATGGAGCAGAAGAGCACACTGGAAAAGGAAAGGTGTGAACTGGACTCTTTTTGGCAGCCAGTCAGCAGTAGGGTTTTGAGAAGAAAAGCCTCCAAGGTAATAAGATGTCAGGAATAAACTTTTGAGAACAAAAATTAGGGAAAACTATGAAAATTGATTGGGCATTAATTACCAGAAATTTCCATTGACATTTTATTCTCTGCCAGAGCTTTCTTTAATGCTGCAAAGACAGTCTTCTAGTATGCATGGAACATTTCCTATGCAGGGACAAGCTCCAGCCTCTAAATGTCCAAGATAATCAGTGCTGCATATAATCTTGACCACTCAGGTAGGCTGAGCTGCCTCACACAAGGGCCAGTGACCTTTGGGAAATCTGAATCCAAGCCAACAGGAAAATGAATCTTCCCTTCTCTACCTTTTTTGCACTTTGTACATTTCCACATACATTTGTGATAACTGCACCTGCGAAATAAGTATATTTTTGAAATGGGAGGAGTCACTCATATCTTTTTTTTTTTTTTTTTTTTGAGACGGAGTCTTGCTGTGTTGCCCAGGCTGGAGGGCAGTGGCCGGATCTCAGCTCACTACAAGCTCCACCTCCCGGGTTTACGCCATTCTCCTGCCTCAGCCTCCCGAGTAGCTGGGACTACAGGCGCCCGCCACCTCGCCCGGCTAGTTTTTTGTATTTTTTAGTAGAGACGGGGTTTCTCCAGGTTAGCCAGGATGGTCTCGATCTCCTGACCTTGTGATCCGCCCGTCTCAGCCTCCCAAAGTGCTGGGATTACAGGCTTGAGTCATATCTTAAGAAAAAGAACATTATACTGATATAACAGCTCTCCCAGGTTATGATGTGAAATATTTTATTGACTATGTTTCTAAAGTATCAGTGGTCTGTCATTTCATTTTAATTTTGGTTTGTGTCACTATGAAACTACATATTGAAATTAAACAGATTTTTAAAACTCTTGGAAATAGAAAAGAGTTATGGAAGTATGCACATGTAACAGAAATCACTTGAATTCACATCCTTGAGGTATCACCAGTGAAGGAGAGACAGCCAGGGGTACCATATAACTAGGCAATGGCCACAGTCCTCTGGATACTAATCCTGGGCCAGCCAAGAGAACATTCTAAATATCAATCTTCTTTTTCGGCCATGAGGTAAAACAACTAAAAATTACATTTTTAGATACTGAAAATAATAGTTCTCATCACCTTCAAAGTTTGAAGAATAGGCAAAAGAGGGATAGATAGGTCCCACCAGAAGGAATAATTAGTGGCCACTTTTTGAGAAGTATCTGTTTTCATCATAGCTATAGTACCAGCCCAGCGGTGTACTGGAGCTGCATTAACACTATTCCGGGTGGGTTTTCTAGGAAGAGTTGAATATACTATATAGGTATAGTTGTTAAATCATATAAAATCATCAATTTGTCTTATGGAAAAAAACTCTCGAACATTAGTATTTTGAGATTTTTTTTTTTTCACCTTGTATCAGCAAAAGCATTCTGCTCCTTGGTGTTTTACATATAATTTGGGGTCAGAAATAAAAACAGGGTTTATTACTTTAAAAATAACAGGGTGGTTAAGGGCAGGTATCGAAATAGTGCCTGAGTTCAAAGCCTGGTTCTGCCAACATTTGGCTGTGAGCACGTCAGCAAATTACTTGACCTCCCTATTTCTCAATTTTTTAAATCATAAAATGTAATTAAGTAATTACAGCTGTCACCTAGAGATGTTAGGAAAATCCAGTGAGCTAATATTTGTAAAATATTCAGGATAATGCCTAACATATGATGAAACCTCTATAAATGTTGGTTAAAGAAAATACACTTCGGAAAGTAATTTTCTGTTAAACCCCAACACAAATGTATCTTCATTTCTTTCTCCAAGAAGTTAAATGGCAGAAGAAAATCAAATTCAAACCACAGTAGATAAACATAACTGTTTGTACACTGTGGTAAAATAGTTCAATATCAGAAAAGCAATAAAACAACCACAGCAGTTACAGAACGGAAGGTGTCTGCTAAATGTGCAGTTGAGCTTTTAATATATTTATAACGAGGCTTTATAATCTAACAAACCTTGATGTTAATCAAACCTAGACTTTGTAAGTATTAAAAGAACTTGTAAATGATGAAATTTCTCAAAGACTGAATATAATAATTGAATAATCTCAGGTTTCACAATTTATTTGGGGGCAGAAATGTTATATAACACTTTGTAGAAAGTCAGTATACAAAAAATAATTTTGGACATTGACCAAAATTTCCTATTGGTTTAGCTTAGCTCTTTGGCCTGAGAGTTGTAGCTCTTTTTGAATAGGAGCATTTAGTTTCCACAGGTGCATTTCCTCCAGCAAATTTATATGCCTCATAAATGCTTTAGAGAGCTCATAAATGCAGACTTTCAATCCTACAGGTACTGCTGATCTGGAAGTTTTATTTTATCTTTCGGGCTGATGAAAATGACACATCTTTGTTGGGAGATGCTACTATGAATGGCAGCAGCATTGGTATAAAAAGAGAAGAGAGTGATCCTGATGAGAAAAGAGCCAGAAAGGAACTGTGAAGTAGAAGTCCACAGGGAGAGAGGAAGCTGCTAACCAGGAGCTGCAGGGGTGGCGAGATTCACAGTGAGAACCCAGAGGAGTGCTGTTGCGTGAGAAAACAGAGTCAGGAAATGGAATCACGAATCAAGTGAAAAACGAACCAGGCTGAAAATACACACTGTATATTTAGAATTCCTTATGATGATGTGTATTGATTCTCAGGACAATCTAGGTGCTTTCACATAACAGGCTCGTGCAATTCAGGAAAAAAAACAACTGTTAAAAGCTTGTGGATATTTTCAAAATATCTATTACATCAAAAGCAGATTTTTTTCTGGAAATGTAGATATACTAATAAACATGAGTAAATGCTTATTATATATGTGGCGAAATAGAAACAACATGCATAATATTTGTCAGTATAGAGAAGTAGGATTCAAAGTAGGGAAAGGATCAAAGAAGAGACAAGATAAGGACTTGCTTTTACAGTCCAAGGAAGAATTAAATCTAAATCCTGTAACGGGTGCAGGCAGTAGAAATGGGGCAAAGGATTGGGGTAGATTTGGAACATGAAATTACATATTTAGTGCTTAATGCACACCAGAACTTAGTTCTAAGAGTTTTACACATATTCTTTTCACTCACTTCTCACAAGGATCTAATAGATACTTTAATTATCCCTTTTTTACAGAAAAGGGGATGGGTTTGAAGAGCTTAAGCTAAATCATATAGCTGCAAAGTGTTAGAGCCAAGATTTTAGGGCCTTTGTGTATGGCTTTGTCATTCATTCATTCCGCTAGAGAAGCTGGCAATAGTTTCAGTTGGGCTGAAATTCAGCTCATGTCCACTAACTAAGCCTTGTTGCACCTGTCACTTAAACAAATGAAGCCTCTTCTTTAAACACCTTTAAGTGAAGGTATTTAAAGATATCCTTGGGCTAATGACAACCCTTTAGGCTATGGACCCAGGCAATTTGACACCAGATCCTGTATTTTAAATGCCATGCTAAATACACAATACACGGGAAATAAAGGAGTGTGAGGAATCAAAGGCGATTCCGAAGTTTCTGTTTTAAGCAATTGGTTACATGTTAGCGCTATTTACTGTTAACAGTGAATACTTCAAACTTTGGGTGTGGTCATCATATAAACGATATTTTAGAAATTGAACACATACTTGGAGTATGAGTTTCAATATATTTTCATCGTATGTTTACCAAATCCCAGTAGGATATGAAAAAAATGACTTCATTCTTTGCAAACTTGCTTAATGTCCCAGAGGCTGACCCGCAGGGATCATATTAAGCATTGGCTCTGGCATTTGGGTGAGACCTGCCAATGGGAAGCACTGGAGAGAGACAGAGGAGGGAGGAGAGGAACATCAGGGCATTTATTTTCTCAGCTGGAAACATCCCTTAACCAAAATTTAGAGCTCCTGCCATGCAGCCCTTTCCACTCACCCTCAACTTTCTTTGTATTGCATACATTGTTCCTCCTCTTGCCCTTTCATGACTAAGAATGGCCAGAACCCCTATTGCTACTAAATTGTTCACAATTATCTGGTCTCATCACATCATCACACCCTTCTCACACTCATGAAGGAAGACTTGTGACATTTTGCAATATACGTTTGGTTTTTGTCTTTGTTCTTGGCAAACTCTGAAACGAAAAAAGAGCGTCGTTTGTATGCGAATGAGATTCCTGGTGGCTTGGGACTCTAGATAAATTCAGGATGAGAGCAGGTCATGGGAACGGCCAAGGCAGGATTAGAGGATTGACACTTTGAGCGCCCACCACTAGAACTCCAGGTTGAGTTTATCGCCAACGACCAATGATTCAATCAATCATGTTTACAAAACGAAGCCCTCATAATATCCTAAAATGACTAGGTTTAAAGAGCTTCTGGATTGCTGAACACGTGGAGGTGCCTTTAGGATGGTGCCCCCAACAGGGCATGAAACTCCGCACCCCTTCCCACATCCCTTGAAATATGCATCTCTTCCATCTGATTGTTCATCTATATCCTTTGTAATATCCTGTACAATAAATGGATAAATGTAAGTAAATATTTCCCTGAGTACTATGAGGTACCCTAGCAAATTAAACCCAGTGAAAGGGTTATAGGAACTCCAATTTACAGCTGGTCAGTAAGAAGTACAGTTCACAAGCTGGAACTTGCAACTGGCATCTGAAGTGGAAGGCAGTTAGTTTGGGGGCTGAGCCTTCAACCATGAGACGTGACACTATCTTAAAATAGACAATATCAGAACTGAATTCTAAGACAACCAGCTGGTGTCCCCTGGAGAATTTGGCATCAGAAATGTTGCCCTGAGTGGTGTGTAAAAGCAGGAAAAATACTTTGCTTTTCTGTGTTTCCTATCCTTAGCAAGTCCTTATTAAATTCTCCTCAAATTAAGCAATTTAATTACCCAAATCATCCAATCTGCTCCTTGACAGGACTCTGACCCACACAGTTCCCTTATTCCTAATTTACATAAAAAAATTTGGCCACATAGCTAGCAAATTCAGTTAAGCTTGAGAAGTATGTAAGGCTAAGCAAGAAGGAGAAGGATGCAACAAACTTGGAGGACATTAGAAAAAGTGTTGCAGAGGAGTCTTAAAAGTTCTAGAATTTCAGCAGTTCAGCAAAGAGAAAATACATTATAGGCAGAAATCATCTTGTGCAAAAGCAGAGAAGAGTGAAAGATAAAGGCAGGTTGAGGAAACTACAATAGATCTTTGCTGCTACCTTATAAGGAATAATGAATTGTTAAAAGTGAACTTGCAAAGATTTCCAGGGGACTAGATAATAAGGGGAAAAGAAGAGTGATCATCAAGAAACTAAGCTATAGGATTTTACTAGAAACCTACATCTGAGTGAGTGGAATATTTAACTTGATTTCTCAAAGCCTGATCATAATCACACAATAATAACTTTGATTTTAAAGATAGTAATATGTATGCACACATTTGCATATTTTCCTCTGCAATCATGCATCTATTGTATATCTATTGACAGGGGAGAATGCAGTTATATATCGCTGTGCTAAGTGAAAACTAAATATTCTGCTAGTAATACCTAAGGCCCAAAATGTTTGAATGTTGGTGTGCAAAATTTTAAATTTAGACTGACATTACTTACAGAATATTTCTTTTGGTTTCTTTTGTTTTTTTGCTTGTTTTTGCTATGAAGACTTACTGTAATCTTTAGTAGAGCTCAAATTTGTTTTATTGCATTAGGAAAAGAAATAAAACTTGTTTCCTTAACATATGGGCTTGCCTAAAATCTCATACAATTTGCAAAGTTCTGTTTTCCTAAGCTTAATAGGAATTTTACATAATGATGATGTCATTAAGTTAGGTGACAAGTTTTGTTTTTGTTAGCAGTCTGATTCAAGAACTACTGACCACAGTTAGTGGAAAGGGCTAATGATAGAGCAGATAAGGGTGACAGTAGATGAGTTCTCTACTAAAGCTATAAAATTATCTCCAGGGTTAGACATGGAGAAAAATGGGTTCTGGAGTCAGACTCCTTGAGATTAAATGTTTAATTAATTTTTTCACTGCTCCCTAACTAAAAGAAGAGAATAATAAATACACTACCTCAGTGCATATAAGTATTGAATTAAGTAATGCTCATAAAATATTAAGAATGATCTGATATGTAATATGCACCATGCAGGTGTTATGTATTTTGATTAAACTCATTAGTGCCTTAGTTATCATACAGTAAGTTTTGAATGATTTTAATTATCACTTTTAAAAATCTCTACTTAAAATTAAAACATCATGCCTGCAAACTCTAGAACATGTGACTTATCAAATAATTAAGTACATTCTCACTCCTTCATTATTTTTTCTTCATTATTGCAAAATAACCTGGTGGTGTCATATAATCATTTTGAACCTTGGGGATTTTAATTATGACCTCCAAAATTGCATTTTTCCCTGTATCTCAAAGTAATTGTGCTGTTTGTTAACATAAGCAATTCAAATTGGTTCTTAGCATTTATAATAAATTAAATAAATTGTATCTCTTTATTAAGTGGATCAGAAGAACAAAAACAAAGAGATTATGAGAACCATGGTGAGAGTAACACTTGCTTACTTCTCTTATTATGGACTGATTAAAACTCCCCTCTTCCTGAGATCTTATGATGGTTGATGGGAAATGCTGGCCTTGTGGCAAGTGAATTGAAAAGTCTACCATGGTAAATTCCAGGCTTAGTGGTGGGAGATGTTGACCATTATGAGAAAAGAATATAAATTACCAAGAAATGAGAATGCCATTCATTTTGACCAGATAATCCTTCCAACTTTACATTTACAGAATCCTTTTTTTTTAAAGACCCTCCCAAGGTCTTTCACCATTTATTTTAGACTTTTGAGTACTTTCTGTGTGAAAACCTGAGAAGTATTTAAAAACATAAAGTGAGGAAAAGTGCTGTTATGTAAAATGTGGTTTCTCTGCCTGAGCAGAAAAATATGTCAACGATAGCATGATCTATATATTCCACTGTAAAGATACTGGTCTGCAACTGGTTTTGTTTTCACATTTCTATAACGAGCAATGAGCAAAACAAAGATAATGAAAATTCAGATGATACAATATCTGTAATAATACAGAGTTTTATCTTTAAGACTCTTCAAAATTCTTTTCAATAATTTTGTTATGGTTATATTTTCATATTCAGTTTAGGAGTTTAAGAGTAATCTTATCTTAGTTCATGAGAAAAAACAAGTCCGTGATATTAATGAAATAATTAACTGAAATCTCTTTTTTGTCTACATGGTTCCTTGTCTATGTGACACATTTAAATCAAAATTTTTATCTGTTTCTGTAACATTTTAGTCTCTGTAATTTCCTACTTGGATCTGGAGACCACAGAATATGTCAAATAATTTGTGTGGTCTACCAGTGAAAACATAATGGCTTAAAAGAATGAAACGTTTACAGAAAGTAAAATTTGGACATGTTTAACAAATGAAAATTTTAAATTAAAATTTTTGCTGACAGGCAGTCAAGTATAAAGTAGCTAACACTTATTTTGTAAATTGAAAAATACATATTCAATAATAGTTATTTTTCTAATTAGAAAAATGGAAGAAAACTCAATTTAAAACTTAACTGGATATTGTAGACCAAAATAAATTCTTAAAGAATTAAATGCCAAAACTTCAATCATAATCATAAAATATTAGAAAAAAACTAGAACAAAGTGTTTTTATTTGTACCATTATACTAGCACTTCATAGTAGCCTTTTGGAATAAAATCAGCAACATAAGAAACTCACCACACATCACAACTTTGTAACAGAAGAAATTTATCTCTAGTAAGCTACTTTGTTTATTGGTATGAACTCAATATATTAAATAAACATCTTCCTACACAATGACTAAATGTAGAAATATTCATAAATAAGAATTATCTATGATTGCATTTGTATTTAGTATTGTGTACCAAAACTATTATCCACCTATAAAACAGACATCTTAGATTTTGGTCAATAACATCATTTTAATTTTACCTTTGTATTTAACTTACCATTTAGATACCAAGGATATATAACTAGTAGCATGTACTAAATGCAGATGTATCAATTAATTTATTTTTAGGCAGTTTCTTTTATTCACTGACTATATAACATTTGAATTATCTGAAAATATCTAATATACATTTGCTCAATTTGTATAGTTGTGTACTGTCTAATAATATTATCATTCATAGGTTTTTATATTTATTTTGAAGTGTCTTTGAAGAACACCAGTATTTTATTTTTTATTTATACAGAAAAAATAAAATATTTCCTTGTTTCCTCAATAAAATATTAATAGGTATTTACTGGCTGTTTATTATGTGATGGGTTAAGTAAACCAATGAGTGTATTTTAAGCATAAGATAGTAGTTTTTTTTTGCAATTTGATACTTATATTAAGAGTTTCTTATAATACAAAGAATTTCCATTTACTATTGACTTTTAAGGACAAGAGGTTGTTTGTACTATTGGTGGCTTATATCATTTTACTGAAAATATTTTACTCAGCAAATTGTTGAAGAATGGCTATGTTAATAAAACAAAAGAAGAGGCAAATATGGTTAATTAAAATATACTATAATATGCAACATATGTTTGAGATTTATAAACTGAAATAATGTAAATAATGGCCTACACTATTAACAAAATACTGAATATACATTATTAACTGGAAATTAACAAAATACTGAAAATACGCTATTAACAAAATACTGAATATAAAATGTTCAAATATAATGAATTTATTTCATTTACCTTGTTTTATGTGATTGTCAATATGATCATTATAGAATTCATTAGAAATTTAGCAATTATCTTTTACAGACGCTGTTTCTTTTCAAGTTAACTCGCCTACTCCATTGGTAAGTAACCTGACAGAGAATTAAATAACTCTTGAATATATTAATCAAGAACGTCTGCTTAGTCCATTAATAATTTTTGCTTATCTCTTTGTAAATCTCTAGAGACTAACAATTGAGATTTAAAAAAATTATACCAAATAATAAATCCAAATTGTATAGATTTTTTAAAAATTTACAATGTGGTCTTTTGGTCTTATTGCATTTTATCTTTTGCATAAGTAGACCTGAAAGAAATTATTTTAGTTTTAAATGCATCACATATTTTTCCCAATAAACGAAGGAAAGATATTCTGGTAATGTGAAATAATATTGATTTAAAATATTGTTGAGTAAATTAGTATAGACAATGTAAATATTAATTCAACCACAACTTAACAAGTTTACTAAAGCCATCACATATTCTGTGTATTTTAAATCCCAGCAATTGTGATTTTTTTTTTCTTGTCAAGATGTTTGAAATTGGTGAGAACTGCTTTGTAAAAACATCACTTCAACTAGACAGCTGGCTACTTTGAAAAAAAACGACAGAGAAAAGAGTCCGGTTGGCACTAGTTAGTAAGTTTCTTTACATTGTTATTAATCGACTTTATTTTACATACTTCAGATCATAGCTAACTAAAATTAACAAGGATTGAAAATCGGTAAAAATTCTGTACCTGGTCTAAATACAAGTCACAGCAAGTGCTGTGTTTTGGGGCAGAAGACATTTGAACTAATTAAACTACAAATGAAAATATTAAGTTGCAATCAAATAGAGAAATAGTTTGGTAACAACACCTTATTTTGTCTCACAATATAGTATAGGAAGAGATATTCAATTATATCAAGCAGTAGCAAAGATTAAATAGGCATGACAAAAAAAAATCTTGAAGCCAATTATCCTACAGATGATAACATTTTCATGTATTTTATTAATTCTACTGTATCTTCTGCTCAAAAATCAGATTGCCTAAATTTTATTGTTCATTTATCCAGATTAGATTTGGCCTTCACTATGAAATAATGAACCTCATGGATGAGAAAGTTGATTTACTGAGTACACTAGAATGGCATCAGATGTATTTATTTAGTCAAATGGACCAAGTTTTTATGAAACATTTTGGTTATAGACTATAAGCACTCTTATTCAGTCTATTCCTTCTATTATATCATTAACCTACTTTTGATTTAATATTTTTTTCACCTATTTGTCACCCTTACTTGTATGTTTGTGAGTATACAAGCCACGACCTATCACAGTGACATGCTCATCGGAGGCAGTTAATGAACATTCATGTAATAAATACGTAGTTGTTAAATTAATATATATGTATGTAGGCCGGGCATGGTTTCTCACGCCTGTAATCCTAGCAATTTAGGAAGCCGAGGTTGGCGTATTGCCTAATCTCAGGAGTTCAAGACCAGCTGAGGTAACACGGTGAAACCCCTTCTTTACTAAAAATACAACAAATTAGCTGGGCCTGATGGTGTGCATCTGTAATCCCAGCTACTGGGAAGGCTGAGGCACGAGAATTGCTTGAACCCAGGAGGCAGAGGTTGCAGTGAGTGAAGATCACGCCACGTCACTCCAGCTTAGGCAACAGAGCAAGACTGTCTTAAAAAAAGTTAAAAAATAAATAAATAAATAGAAATGTGAATGGCATGTAAGTTCATAAGGTATATAAGAGAAAATTCAAAAAGCAATTGTGCTGCATGCAATGCCATATTTTTTTATTTGATTCAAACATAAAGTTATAATTAATACCAAATATTTTAAATACCATTTTAAGTGATATTTTAGCTATTTTGCTGAGAAAAATAATGTAGTCCATAAACAAGTCATAGGTGAAAATATGATGCAAAATCTGAGTGCAGATTTTTCAAATGCTGAAAGATGATGATGAATTTTTGTAACATTATATGGATATGCAATTTTGGTTGAATTTAATAATTCTAATGAATAAAACCAATGCTAAATTATTCATGTATATTCAACAATCTTATATATCTGTTTTACATAAGACACTGAACTAGCATCTCTGTTGTACCCAGTACAGTTTTATATTATAATACATGCCTGGCAACTATTTGTTGAATTTAAATTAATTAGGAATACATTTCCATTCATTTTCAATTACCTATCATGATACAGGAAGAGCATAAAGTGGCTAAATCAGCATCAGCAAACATTCCAGAAACGTGACTTTGTCAAAAGCAAAGTGAAAAACGAAAACAAACGTAATTCATACTATTCCAGGTCAATTATCAGCTCCTACATACTTAGGGAATTGTATTATACAGTCAGGATTACTCACCTAATTTATAATCATTTATAAAATACATCTTTACCTGAGGTACACCATTTTGGATATTTAAATGTCTTTATGAAAAGACAAATCCTTTTGCAATATCTTATAATTACAAATATTTATTGAATATAAGAACAAACTCTAAGAGTCCTCAAGTCCTCTGTAAATTATAGTCGGCTTCTTTTAGTTAAAACTCCTTAAAACAACATTTATGCTACTTTCTCTGAAAACAGACAAAATATTATCTTTCATGTGTCTTTTCTCATACTTTGAGCAATTAAATTCCTCATCACTAATGTTAAACTCTTTTGTTTTATTCCAGTGAGATCTAGGAAAAGTTAACATAACGCCACACTTACTGTATTTCAGTATTTTGTGTTAATGTGAATTAGAGTGAACTTAATACAGTTTAATGCTTTTAGATCTCTACGCTGTGCCCTTTTCAGAGTATGATTTAAGTCAGTTGTGTTTTTAGACATGACATTTATTTTATTATATTTAGTATGATGTCAAATGCCAATTGTAACAATGAGTTCCTAATTTTTATTTTTTATATCTTAACCATTTAATTTCATTGTCTTAGGTAATAAAATGTCAGATCTGATTAAACATCAATATATCATATAGAGATTAAAAGGTAAGTTAAATTATGTAAGTAAAAAATCATTACAGGTATAAAATACTATATCAATAAAACTCCGAAGAAAATCTGTAACAATAAGAAATCTCACACAAACACCAACAAAATATACACAGCGAACAAATTCAAGAACTCTAAGACAATTTGCAGTGGAAGTAATTTGGTAGAAAGTTATTTTTTCTGAATTTCTTACCCACTGGTAATAAAAAATTGCACACTTGTATATTCTTCACAATTTGTTCTGACTAAATGATCAGTTGCCTAGCCTGTTTAATCACTATAACTGTGGTTTTGAAGTCTACATACTAGAAATCTGGTTAACTCCTTACAAACTCTGAATTATTAAAGAGACTATTCCTAGAATGAGACAAATTTGTATTTTTCAATTTTCCTGGAATCATTTTTCATATCAAATAAGAAATGCTAAATAACCATTATTTTAACTTGTGCCATTTGGTATTAATAATTTTACTCAATATAACTCAGTGCCAATGACAACATATGAATAATTTTTAAAGTAACCATTTAAAACACAAACACCCACAAACTAACCAAATTATTTACATTAACAGTCTTTCAGCTTCTAAGTTGTATACTGCAAATATAGTGGGGGAAGTGTGGACTTTGGAATGAGACAAATGTGGATTTTAGTTCTTTAGTTACCACTGACTAGGTGAATTTTGACATTTGACTAATCACTATGTACCACTATTATTCCTATGTAAGTTATTAACACCTGTCTTGTGTGACTTCTGGGAGGTCAAATATAAAAGCAGTCAAAGCAAGCAGCACACTGCTCGGCATGTGGAAGTAACCTAGGTTAATATAGCTAATGCATTTGTAAACAGTCATCTTTCTATACCATCAAATTTGAGAAAGGAAGGTAGAAATTAGAAAGAGTAAGAAGTGACTGACAGCAAAGAGTCATTTCTTTAAGTGTTGATCCAATGGTCAATTCCACAGGAGACTACCTATGGAGGTGCACACGTGTGTAAGGGTGGTGGACTGGGAGGAAAGCCTCAGGCTAAATTCTCCTTTAGCTGACAATTGAGTCTCTCCAACTGTTTCAGATTTATTGGATGTTCTTGAAACCACAGAGCAGTGATCCAGAGTTATGAAAATCATACTGGGGTCTTTTTTCCTTTGATGGTCCACATGGCAGTTTTGTTTTTGTGCCTGGATTCCCCTGCTTATGTACAGGATTGTCTGGTTTTCCTGGCTAGCCTCCTGATTGGGAATAATCATGTGGAAATGACTATTACATGACTTGAGAGTAATAGTGTATTGCAGGTGTCATTTTAGTCTTTGTAAAATAGATAAAATAATAGGGAAATAGCCAGTACATTTTCTTTGTGGAAAAAAATCAAACTGTGTATTATTTTCCACCATTTCCCAAATTCTAACTCTTGGTAGATGTGTAAAGAATGATCAAAGCCCAGTAATATTTCTTCTACAGATTATAGCAAATTAATGCCTTCGTAGTAGGATCGTGGTGAGGGTAGGAGGGAAGGACTTACTCAACAGATAAATATAATGGAATCAATGACCTCAGAAACCTCTTGACATCCCTGGGGTCCCATAAAGGGGTTACTTTCGGATAGCAGCCTTCAGTGGAGAGGAATTGAATTGTATCTGAAGATTTATATTTATGCTATTGCTCTAAATCAGTTTGGAAAATGAGAAATGATGGCGAATGAGAAATAATAGTTAAATTGTTATAAACATAACTAACGGTATTTCTGCAGAAACTATTTTTCACATCACTTTTATATTTTGCAAGGTCAATAAAGGAAAGCTGAAATAAAACTTTACAGTATTATCTAATGTTATTTAATCTGAAGTTCTCAAATATATATAAATAGAAAGATTTGCATATTTGGTTTAAACAAGTTGAGTCTGCAGATGTTCAATCGATGATTCTTCTAAAACCTTTTACTGTGCAAGGTTTTTGGCTGAAGTTTTATTCAAAAGGACCCAAGAGAGACATTATCCTTCAGTCAAGTGCACAGCCCTTGCCTGTTATTGAGGTTTTTTTGCCATACTATTTGTTATAATAAACTAGAGACTGAAAAAGTGGTCAGCATGATTAACCACGTACCCAATATTTTCACAGACAAAATGACTTTTACACATATTTAAAATAAAATCCATATTTAGGGTAGGTGAGTTTTTCTTAGCAACATAAAAGGCAGAGATTACTATCTCGAGTGTAGAAAATACTCTAAAATTTCACTTATAATCTTTCAGAATATTCAGTTGTTACAGCAGTTTTTCTATAAACCTTTTGGGGGTTGGGCTATACAATAGGGGTTGAGATTTAAATCATACATTTAATAATGATTTTATATAAATTATTGCACATTAAATATTCATATAATAATAACAAAGAAGAATATTGGATCTTACATAGTAGAATAAATTGTCTGAATTTCGTCCTGACAGTAACTAACCTGGGAAAAGAGAATCATGAAAAGTCCATAAAGACAACAGTGGATCTACTCCCCAAATTTCTATTCTAATAAAGCTAGAGATGTTAATTTTTTTCTCCTTTATTGTAGACAGCACTTTCACAGTTACGTATTCACCTTGGTTTGAGGGGACATTAGTTATGGCTGAACACTCTGGTACCCCCACTCCATCTGGACCACTTAATGAGCACTCCCCCTCTTTCAAGACCAAATGAGATAATGCATGCAAAATTACGCTGAAGAGCATAAAGCACTTCACAAATGCAAAGTATTATTACTTTCAGACAAGTAATTAGTGTTTTTAGTAATAAAGAAGTACCACTTGATGAGATTAATATATGAATGATAGTTCTTTGGAAATGACCCTATAATCAATTGGGCACATATGTAAGTGATAAGCAGTATAACTTACATCACATTTTCTTACTTTCCTGATGAGAGTTCTAGAAATTTCCTAAGAACAAAATACATCGGGCTAAAAAGATATACGATACCTATTGTTTTTCATTGAATGACACTTAGAATGCTAGAAAATATTATTCATTAACCAAAACATTCAGGAATATTTAACAACTAATTAAAATCAAATGTAAATATTGCTATTAAAATATAGTAGAAATAATATGTTCTGTAAAAAAAAAAAGAAAATACAAAATGAAAACTTCCCATTTAATACAATTTACTTTCTTTTCAAATTTCTTTAATTACAATCTCATTTGGAATTTGTGGTGCACATCTATTGGTCTTTCTGAATAGATACAGTTTTTTGATGTCACCTCAGAACTAAGTTAATTTTAATTTTACTTATTTTATTGAAGTCTTAATACAACAATATATGAGTTATTTTTATCCATTTAAAATATAATTTTTGAGTAAACATTATGGCCCTGTTTTGAAAAAAGCAACAAACATAATTGATGTGCTGTAATTTTAGGTCTTTTGAACAAGAGTTGTAATTAATTAATTCCACAATCAAAATAGGAAGAATAAACTAACTACATGAGATTCGGAATAATATTGAGTATCATGAATTTGAATTGTCAGACCTTAGATCTTGTATTATCTAATGTAAGCTCTAATGTCATAATTTCTTTAAAAAATACCAGCGTATCAATGATGGCAAGATAGTGTTAAAACCCAGAAATCGATGAGGCAAAAAAACAAATTAGTTACATCTTCAGAGGATTAAAAAGCCAATAGCAAGTAATCCCTAGTGAATTATAATATTTTCAAAAATTTGGTCAACATTTCGAAATTAGATTATTTGATTAAATTTCTAAAATACAAAGATATGTGATAATATATGATCAGCAGACTTGAAGCAATACAAAAAACATTTTACTGTAAAGGCGAGATGTGAATTTCATGATGCTCTTTTTAAATAGTGCAGGACATAATTTTCAAAATAAAGTCAAGCTTATTTACAAAGTGGGTTTATATGGTAATACCGTTTTTTTTCACCCCTTCAAAAACATATTTTCCTCCACATTAAAAAAAGCCAGCAACAGTAACAGTAAAACTAAATGCATTAGCTTACTATAAAAAGATAAAATAAATGATACTGAATTGATTTTTCATAATGTGTTTTTATCTAGATACTCAGAGTCTAAGTAGAAAAGTTTCATAGCCGAAAAGTTCATAGTATTTCATGAGAGCACTTAAGAAGTTATATATAGGCCCTTCTGATTCCCAAATCTTATATATATATAAAACCAGAATCAAACCTCTGATTTCCTTAATCGTATAAGAAATAAGATGTTTTGACTAAAGGAATCATGTCGGGCATGCAACTACTCTATTAATATCAGCTGAATCACCCTTCACACCTCTCTCAAAAGAGAGTCCTACAAAGGGAGACTGAATTGTGATTATTTTTCAGAAAATGTATTACATGCTAGCTCTGCATAAAGTGGGTTCCTCTACCTTTTCCTTAACAGAATAAAATTTTCCAGAAGTGCACAAGTTTCATGAAGTGAATGATCTACCTGAAAGAGATGAGGCTATTATTTGATTGACTTCACATTGGAAATACATATAAACTGAAATATCCATACATATAAATGAATATACAAATAATGGTTTTATGATAACTTATTTCTACCAAAGAATAAATATATCTACTAAGTTTAGTGATGTAATTAACCTAAATCATTTTACCTACTATGTTTTGTTGAACAACTGAACATTTAAACTGACTATGATTTTTTTCTATTCTTAAACAACAAAGAGCAGTTATCTGGTTGATATTATCCTAAGAATCTATCTCACAAGCCAGGGACATTTTGATTTGTAATTCTAAGGTACTAAATGAAAAGTTATTTAGAAATCTAAATTATCCTGACTACTCAATTTCAACTTCAAGTTTTCTTTTAAAAACATGTACCTTGTATGCAATTTCTATCCCCAAGACTATTTCTTTTTATAAAGCCAGAATGTGCTCTGAAATTAATGTCTTATCATTCTACAATGAATGTCCTATCATCATCTAGGCTAAAATGCGTTTCAATACTCTCTCATTTTTCAAGCACGACGGTTGTGTTCATGTTGCACAGAGGTCATACTCTTAGGTTTATGGTGCTTAATAAAATTTTATTGCTGCTTTTCTGTCAATCTCAGGAGTAGGTTAAGTCAATTACATTTATAATTAAATACATGAACGCCCAGGAACTCAATCTCAAATGATAAAAGGGTCAATTCCAACACTTAGTTTACTTTTCTATATGCTCAAAAGTTGTGCTATGTCATCTATTTTGAAACACCCAAATATTTCTTAATAAATATTCTGATAACATTAGTGATAAATGCTTGAGGTAATGAATCTGCCAATTACCCTGATTTGATCATCATACATTGTATGCCTGTATCAAAATATTACATGGACCCCAAAGATATGTACGACTATTATGTCTCCATAACACTTAAAAATTTAAAAAAAAAGTTAAAGAAAAACTTACGATGGCAAAAAATTACAAAATAATAGCTGTATCTATCACCCAGGCAAATCCTTGCTCATCTTTACGTATCTTAGCAAACTGAGAAAATAAACAAGATTTTGAAAGAGCTTAGTCTTAGAGGAAATAACGTGATACTTTGCCCCACTGAGATTGCTATACCACACTTAGAGTTGGGTTCTCTATTTGAATCTATCCTCAAACCATTCATTTTGTCATGTTAATCACCTCCAAAATAGGAGTTATTAACCTAGTCTGATAATATGTTATTGATGTTGGCCTAATTAAATATTTTATGAGCAATAACCATTATGGCTAAAGTTGATATATGATAGCACTAACATTCATTTTCTTAAAAGTAATATCTATGATCTTTAAAAATAATTTTCATAAACTAAAATAAATAGTACTATCACAAATAGATGATTTCAAGAAATAGTTCTTTTCATGCTAAAAATAATTTATCAAGCCATAAAAGCATGATGCTATAAATGTAAACCTAGAAAAAAATACCTATTTCCCATCCATCTACTTTTATTATAACAATATAAACAAAGCAACAACATAAGTTATTAAAATTTCATCCAAAATATTTATCATTAGATTACACTTAAATCTGGTAACAAAGTAAATAGCACATTTTATGAATGATAATAAACCAAAGGGAGCCAAAGAAAGAGAAGGAAAAATGTATTACAAAATGGCATGTGATTATGTCAGAAGTCTCATTCATTCTTACTATAAAGATACTTTCCCTGGCATATATTCTTTAAATATTATAATTTATTAATGCCATAATCAAATCTTATGGGAATTAATACTTTAATTATTAAGTATAGTTCAAGCTCATAAATTTCAATGTGCACAGATAAACTCCACGAATACAATTAATATTTTAAAAAGACCTTCCTGACTTTCAGTTTAAGAGCTGTATAAAATAAAATTATTAAATAATTTTTAAAGAGTCAATTATTTAAAATACTTTCAGTATGTTGGGCCAAGTAAGCATTTATTTTCAAAAAGTGACTCACAAAAGGAAACAATTTTCTTCTAATTCTAAAAAACATCTTTTAATAAATTTATAAATGTTTTTCTAATATAATCTTAAGAATAGAATGATCCATGCATTTTCTCTTAATATCTTATTTAAAACATTAAGTTACAGTTAAGTTTCTTCATTTGATGTAGATTTAGTATTAAATTCATTAAAAAATGAAGTCCATCATATATCCATGTTTAAAAATCTAAATTCTAAAGGCTTTTCTTTAATCAGTAAAGCAGTTTTTACTTCTAGGTTTAAAGATAGTTTTACTGTTTACAATGTTATAGCTCTTTAGTGTTATAGCTCTTTAGTTTGAAATGTTACAGCTCTTTAGTTTGAAATAGCCAAAGTTATATCTTCATTTATGTTTTCCACACAGTCTGTCATCTAAAATATATCCACTGACAATAGCTCTGTCAAAAGACGTTGGCATATAAGTGTGAAGCACCCTAATTTACCGATGTGCTAGTTCTAAGTGGCACAATTACAAAAACTAAGAATCAGAAAAAAAAATTTGATGCTTGCGTCTACCATTGAGTAGCTTTAAGTACTTGACCATGACGTTGAGTGACGAAGTGCCACCTCCGATTCATTTATATCTATGCATGACTCAGCTTCCAGTCTGGTGTTTAAGCCAAGGCTTTTTCTTTACTTACCCACAGGACACTAATAAAAAAGCATATAACACTTCAAGTCCAGGAATTCTGGTTTTAACCTTCAGTTACTCACCTAAAAGGAAAGAGAAAGAGAAGAAAGACAATGGTGAGTTTGCATACCCTGAATTAAAAACATTTTAATATTTCATTGTATACAGAGGAGCATCTTGACCTAAAAGGGTCTTTCCCTGTTACTTTGTACTTCGATATGTATAATCATATCACAATTCTGCGAACTGAATTGTATCTGGGGATTTTACATAACTAAGATTTTAGGAAGATCATTATTTCCTATGTAACTTAGTCTGTAAGTAAATAATCACTGAGCTACCTGAATAAAGTATCTTAACATTCCAAGCACATGACACTAAATATTCTATTGAATTACTTCATTAAAACAAATGTTCTAGTCAAGCATTTGTTCACTGTCATCTAAGCTGTTGATCTGGCTAGTTGACTTTTCCCTTTGGGCCCTTCCCTACACTCAAAGAGCTCAGAGCAAAGACAGATTATCCCAAGGGAAGATATATCTTTACTTTTCTAACCTCTGGGAGCTGAACCAGGAGAAGTTGCTATCCTTCAGTGGTCTGAGACCACACTGTTTGCTTTCCAGATTATTTTCTATACAATTTTTTTTTTCTTCCCATAAACAGAATGATGACAATGATTTGGAGTGAAAAACAGAAAAGTTGACATAAGAAGTGAAAAATAAACTACAGAAATCATTAATTTAATATGTACTCAGTAAAAATGGTATACCATCCCTTTATAGAATGTAAATCTGGCACACTGATATGTTCCTAAAGAGAATTCCAGGATTTCCTCTCCTTTAGAAATTAAAACAACATAAAAGTAAAATATTTAATTGAAAATGAACATTTACAGCTTTCAAAGAAAAATAGCCATAGTTCTTCAACGTTATGTACCAAGCCAGATGAAAAGATTTTTATAAGCACTGATGCCGTTAATTCTCACTATCAAGTAGATGTTATTAGTCTTACCAAGTAAGTGTTATTGTTATTATTTCTATATTTTAATTAAAAAATGAAACAACAATAGTAGTAAATCATGGGGCTGATATTAAAACTCAAGGTACTTTCCAAAAACAAAACAAAACAAAAATACAATCAAATAAAAACACTTAAACTCAATTTTAAGAGAAAAAAATGGCAATTAATTATACAACATTGATTACTCTCCAAGTAACTACTTTGATTAATAAAGGTCAAGATTTTCAAGAACTAGTAATATATATCTTGCCTCCAGAACTATCCCTATTGAAGTATGTCTTTGATATAAAAATCACTGCAAATGAAAGTATAAAATTTGGTGTCTTGATACTTGAAAACAATTTTATTTATATTTTAAGAAGCACAATCTTTAGAGTAACCATATAAAAAGAAAAGATGAACAATTAAGATGATATGTAATTATTCTGACTTTGAATTTTTGTAGTATACATACAACATAATTCAGTGTTTACTTTTTTATTATATTAAAATCAATTTAAATTGATATTTATGTATTTATATATTATAACTAAGTAATATGTTAGTTATATAATCATAAAAATCTTATCAAGTTTTTGGAAGTAATATTTTTCATTATATATAGAGTGAAAAGTTGTCATCACTGTGAGACAACAGAGACAAACACTGCCGTATCCTTACCTGTAAAATTAGGATTATTCTCCATGATTAAATTAGGGATTTTTGTTGTTGTTGTTAGAAGTGAGTTGTAATCCCCAAGATACTGAAGAGCATATTATTTGAATATTTGCCTCTAACACATCTAGGTAATTTCAAACCTAATAGATACTTATAATTATGGCTAAAAGTTAATCTCATGCTTTCAACGATCCTTCATTTCCCTTATTCCGTCCCTTCTATTATCTGTCTCCTCGAGTAGATAATGCTTTAACTCTGAAGTTTGGCTGGACTAACTTTGAAAATTAATCCCTTGCCTTTGGTATATGTGTGGTCTTGAGGAAATTACTTAATAGATCAAAGCCTCAATTGTCTTATCTTCAATGTGGTCATAAAAACCCTTATTTAAATATGGTTTAATATATATGCACAATGATCGCTATTCATTCAACAAACTTTGCTGAGGCTCTTTTTGAGATTCAGGTTCTAGGCTAATATCTGGAATTGCTCAGAGTCTGGTATACAGTTTTAATCACTGAGTCATAGCCGAAGTTCGCCTCCTAAGAGAATAAACTGTCTGTTCTTTCTGTTACTACAGCCCTTTCTGCTAAGCATTTCTCTGCTAGTTGAGGTCCCCACTTCTGTTTACACCAGCCCTATCAATGACTTTTCTCATCCAGAATGCATTAATACTTTGAAATCCATTAATATGTATGTGAAAAAGGAGCCAATGATGGTTGGTAGTGAAGACCCAATGGTAGCATAGCTCGTTATGTATACAAATGTTTCATTCACATGTCGCCAAATCATGTGAACTATATAAAAATGATTTCATTAAAAAATATTTAACTCACATATTTAAATCACATCATTATCTTCCAACACAAAAGTTTACAAGTATGCTTAAATGGTAAATAACTGTATCTAATTTCATCCTTTGCAATTAATTTTGAGTTTTCCTATTCTTTAAAAATAAACCATTAAAATATGCAAGTGAAATCATATCAAGTATAACTTTGACATCAAATTAACTCTCTAGCAAAGAAGGTTTATCTCAATTATTACTCTCATTTTGTATTGCTAGTTATGGCTAGAATTGACATCTTAAGTCCTTCTTCCAATTATAATCCAAGAGATGCCATCATACAAAAATGACAAAGATTAATAATCCAATTATATGTATATAATTATATACATATAATTGGATTATTATATACTATAATATATATAATATAGTATATAACAATCCAATTATATACATATAATTGGATTATTTTATATATATATATATATATATACACACACCTGAGGGAGGGAAGTTTTTTATCCTTTGTAGAAAGGACTAGCAGGAAAATCAGAAGGGAGCTAGTGCACAGATGGATGTTTAGCTGGGGTAACTGTGAGAAGTACTTTTTTGGCCTGTCCAACAGTGTCCTGAGAATAACATCATTCATCCAGGAAAAAATTCTGAGGCGGCATAACAAAGCCTTTCCTAGGCCAGCCAGGGCTCCACTGGTTAATAAAAGGGTAGCAACAGAGCCTGATGTAGTTACAGAGCTGCTAACAACAGGTGCAGACCATATACCCTAATAATCTACAGGATGCTTCAACAAAGTATACAGAGTAAAATAAGAGCTTTAGTATGGTTACCTACAGGACTGACTTTTAAAAATCCGTTATACTATTTTTCACCATTAATTACAAATCACATAGTTTAACTGAAAATATAAATTAAGAAAGCATTACAGAGGTAAAAAAGCAAAATTGAAGAAGAAAAGACAAATCTATAAAAGGATATAAAAATAACCTTAGAGATAGATCTTATCACAAATAAGAGATGACACTTCAAAATACTATATACTTGTAATGAAATTTCAATTAAAGTTTTAATACAATGTTTGAGAAAGTTAATGAGATTATGATAAAATCTAGATTAACAAAACAATGTCTATACATCTTTGTAAATTATAAAAATAAGATAAAATCAAATGCAGTGCGTTTAATGGCATTTCGGTTTTATGTTTTATAATTTGTAATTCTACCAATTAACAATTCTTGCATCAAAATACAGCATGAACATTTATAATCAATTCTAAGAGGATGTGAAGTGAATGTTTATACCAATATCCCATTCCAATATAATTCATAAGTAATAAGTATTTAGGTTTGCAGTACAAATTTGTTTATCACTCAAAAACTCCAAGGCATAGAGGTCCCAGGAAGCCAAATGTTACTCAAACTTCAATAACGTTAGGCAATATAGCAAATAATTGTGATCAAGAGATGTTCAGTGTTACTACAGTGAAAATGTCACAAAAAAAACCATCTACATGAAATATCCTATTTGATTTTATCTCAAAGTAGGAAGTGACTATTTTTTTTCAGTTTAGAGATTTGGCTGTCATCTCCCTTAACAGATTGTAGATTAAGGAGGATGACAGAGGGAGAGGCAGAGAACAGAAGTCAGACGTGAGGGAGACAGAGAGAAACAAAGAGAGATGTCACTAATAATGCAAACCCGAGGACTGAGGTTCGAGAGACAAAAATGCCAACATGACCACCACACCCAGTGTTCAGCCCACATACAAAGAGCTTTGTTAGTTCACAGCAGCTTTTGAGTTAATGTATTATGTTCTACTCTTACGTTTTATACATTTGTTTAACCAGAACACCTCACTCTCCATCCATGGAGTTAACAGGGTGTTAACATGTTTGTGAATATGTTTACAATTTCAAAAAACTGAAATCACTCCTCTGGAGAAAAATTCTACATCATATTTTAAAAGTATAGATAATATGAATCATCACCACTGACCAGTATTTACCACATGCCTATTTTTTTGCACTTAAGGATATTTACAACATATGGAGAAGATTTGATTCTTGATATAGAGCAGTTGGCAATTCTCAAGGCAGAAGAGGATATATTTATACATACATAAAAATGATAGTTTTATATTTTACAGTTTCATGGTTTACAAGATGTTTAACCTATATGTTACTTCACCTAATTCTCATAAGCGATTAGTGAAAAGGAGATGATAATTATTCCCTTTATACAGCTGAAGAAATTGAGATTTAGAGATTAGGAGGTTTGTTTAGGCAGATATGGAAATTCAAACCAAGGGACTAACTTCAAATTCTGTAAACTCTATACTATACTATGCAGTTCAATTAATATTTCCATTTTTATATATTTTACCTCAATATTATAAACATCTAAGAATTTTAATTGGAGACAAAAAGAAGTCAAAATGGTAGCTGGTGGAAGGTAGCACGATACAGTGGTTAAATATTAAGCAAAAGGGATCTATAATCGAAGTTCAAGTCTTTGCTTCACAATTTACCATCTGTGGAACCTTGGGAGATTTACTAATTTACTAACTCAGGTAACCTACTTGCAAAACAGGGAAAATAATAGTACCTAATCAAGTGACACATTTTGAGAATTAACTGAGATAATCCTTGTAGAACTTCAGAACAGTGCTTGACATAAATAAGTGCTTAATAAATGCTAGCTAATATTAATCATACATTGGTTTGATAAGAATGGAAATAATTCATACTATATTTGTAGAATTAAATATGCATTTTATGGATAAAGATTTTTACTATGAATCAATACTTTGAACTATTTTTTAATCTAAAGACTACTAATATACTCTAATTTGACTAACGATGTATTTTGTGAAATGAGTCAGGATTAGCATTATAATCTGCAATATTTTTCAGAAAGAATCTTTCTAAACCATTGAGGATTTAAGCCATTATAAATAAAAGAAAAGTAAATAATCCTGCTGCTTATCAATTTCCATAAAATTGATTAAATCTCATCTACACCATCTAATATACAAAAAGCCATGAGACTATTTCATCATTGGCTATAAAACTAGAATCTAAATCAAGTTACTTTTGCTAACTATTTTAATATATTTTACTTTTCTAGAATAGCTTTAAGTTTTCTGCAAACCGATGCAGAAAGTAGCGATGTCTCATATAATCCCCCTCCCCTCACATAGTTTCCCTTATTATTAACATTTTGCATTAGTGTGGCACGTGAGTTACAATGGATGAGTCAATGTTGGTACAATATTATTAGTTAAGGTCCATGGTTACCTTAGGGTTGACTGTATCATGAAGGTCTATGGGTTTTGACAAATGCATAATGTCACCATCATTTTGGTATCACACAGAAAAATTTCACTGACCTAAAAATGCTCTGTACTCCACCTATTTATCCCTCCCTCGTTCCCCCTGAACCTCTGGTAACTACTGATCTTTTACTGTCTCAGTAGTATTGCCTTTTCCAAAATGCCATAAAGTTACAATTATATAGTAATTTGCCTTTTTAGACTGCCTTCTTTCATATGGCTACATGCAGTTAAGGTTTTTCCATGTCTTTATTTGACTTATAGCTAATTTCCTCTTATACCTGAGTAATATTCCACTATATGGATTACCTGGTTGGCTTATACATTCAACTATTGAGGGACAGCTTTGTTTCTTCCCATTTTTGGCAATGATGGATAAAGCTACTATAAATATTAACATGTAGGATTTTGTGTAGACATACATTTTCAACTCTTTTAAGTAAGTATCTGCATGTGTGATCATCCGATTATATACTAAACCTATGTTTAGATTTGTAAGACACAATCAGTCTTACAAAGTGATTATACCATTTTGCATTCCTGACATCCATGAATGAGAGTCAGTATTGCTCCACATCTTTGCTAGACTTTAGCCATTCTGAGAAGTGTGTAGGAGTGCCTCATTGCTGTTTCCATTTGCAATTCCCTAATAACACAGGGTGTTAAGATTTTTGTCACATGCTTATTTGCCATCAATATAGCTTTTTTTGTGTGAGATATCTATTCATATCCTTTGTACATTTTTTAATTGGGTTGTTCATCTTCTTATTGTTACATTTGAAGTGTTCTTTTTATATTTCATACTCGCATACAAGTCCATTGTGATATAGGAGCTCTGAAAACATTTTCTCAGTCTGTGGCTTGTCTTGTCTTTGTATTTTAAAGTAAAAGTTTACAAAGGAGTACAAAAAAAGATCTGATTAGCCCGGAACGGATATGAAATCAGAGAAAATTTTTTTAAAGAGGTATGTGTATTTGTATGAGATATATAATCTTCCATGTAAAGTCCTACTTAGTATTTTCTAGCAATAACTCTGAAATGCTCAAGATCATGTTGTCCCCATGGATCTTTCCCTGGCAGTTTTAAAACTAGCTCAGAGTAACATTTATTAATGGCTTTGTAATACATTGACCAATAGGAGAACATTTCACCCTTGAACTGAACAAAATCACTAAATAATAATAATAATAATAATAATAATAATAATAATAATATCTTTAAATCAAACAAAATAACACAAAAAAGGGACCAAGGAGCATAAAACTGAGAATCTGACTAGATAATCCCCTTTAGAGAACAAATCTCTTGAGTTTTATCACCTTTAGAAACTTAAGGCCAGGCCCGGTGGCTCACGTCTGTAATCCCAGCACTTTGGGACGCCAAGCCGGGTGGATCACTTTTTTGTTTGTTTGTTTGTTGATTCGTTTTTAGAAAAAAACAAACGTGCACTTTGGTCTTGCACTTCCAGCCCCCAGAATTGTGAGAAAATAAAGGTCTGTTGTGTAAGCTAACCAGTTTGTGGCATTTTGTTATGGCAGCCCTAGAAAACTAACATACCAGTTTTCCTCTTATATCTACCTGTCAGTAACGAGAAGGTTCAAAAAGACACCAGACTATCGCTTATTAAAAAGAAACAAACAGAAAAAAAAAGCAACTATTTCTTGTACTTAGGATATTTTAAGAGGATTATAAAGAACACTTAATTTCTCCCTGTTTTCCTTATACAAGCAGTATGTGATAGTTAATACTGTTGTTAATGAGACGTAAAAATAAAGAACAGCAGCAAAAGGTCTCCTGAAGCATTTGATGGAGGTGCTTCTCTCTGCACCTGCTTAGTTAAGCTTTTTAAGCACAAATCTATTTGTTACATAACTGGATAATGACTTAATTTGAACAAGTTAACAATTTCACACCTTCTAAGCATAAGGTGAATGCTAAGTAAAATCACTAATCTAATATCCTCACATAGGTCACTTTTATTACCTATAATGGAACAATGAGATAAAGTTGCACTTTCAAATTCAAATACTCGATTACTTGCACTAATGGAGGGGATAAGAACCATAGATAATCTGAGACAGTGTCATTTAGGCTTAGCTATGGAATACATTTTGTATTCTCATTCCTTCAAGTTTGATAATGTAGGAATCCACATCCATTCAAATAATAAAGTTACAGCATTTAAGACAAAGACCCAAAGATCTGAAGTCTGCCGCCATGTGCCTGTGCCTGAGATTCTTCCTAATATACTCCTTGCTGTGAATAAATCCTGTAGGTTTTTAAATATGCCATTTATCAGAGCATACCAGGGCCCAGGGAGGGGGAATCTTTGCTGTTTAATCCCTGCTAGTGCCAGTCAGTTGATTTCCCAGCATTAGAGTCACTGATCTGGGTTCAGTGTGGGAAAAGGCATTATATCCTGAGACCCACGTGTCTTTCTCATCAGTTTAATAACACAGGTTATCTTACAAATATCAGTGTAACTACACAGGTAATCTTACAGATACCAGTGTAATAACACAGGCAATTTTACAGATATTAGTGTAATAACACAGGTTATCCTACAAATATCAAAGTTGTCAGAATCAAAATGTAGTCATTAATGCTAAAAAAAAAAACCTGGCACACGGGGCCAAGAAAGTCTATGAAGACAGGAAGAAAGGTTGTTCACACTTGTCCCCCTGAGGCCATGACAACCTTACACCAAAAATACTTTTGCTAGGCTATCTGCCCCTCAATTACCTGCCCACGTTTAGACTCAGCATCCATCCTTGTTATGAATCTTTGTAGCCGAAGACAATACTCTCAAAACATTTATATAATTCTTTTAAAGGATTTTTTGCCTTTAAAAACATTTGTCAGGGTACAGCAAGATGGCCAAATAGTATCAGCTCTGGTCTGCAGCTCCTAGCAAGATCCATGCAGAAGGTGGGTTATTTCTGCATTTCCAATTGAGGTTCATCTCACTGGGACTGGTTGGACTGTGGGTGCAACCCACTGAGGGCAAGTTGAAGCGGGGCAGGGTGTCGCCTCACCCAGGAAGTGCAAGTGGTCGAGAGATTTCCCTTTCCTAGCCAAGGGAAGCTGTGAGAGACCGTACCGGGAGGAATGGTACACTCCTACCCAGATACCGCATTTTTCCCATGGTCTTCCCAACCAGCAGACCAAGAGATTCCCTCTGGTTCCTGGCTTAGCACGTCCCACGCCCACAGAGCCCACTTAGCCCAAGCTAAGATTCATTGGCTTGAAGTCCTCGCTGCTAGCACAGCAGTCTGAGATTGACCTGGGATGCATGAGCTCGGTTGGGGGAGGGGTGTCCACCATTGCTGAGGCCTGAATAGGCGGTTTTATGCTTACAGTGTAAATAAAGCTGCCAGGAAGTTCGAACTGGGCAGAGCCCACCACAGCTCAGGAAGGCCGACTGCCTCTCTAGATTCCACCTCTGTTGTCAGGGCATCTCTGAACAAAAGGCAGCAACCCCAGTCTGGGACTTATAGATAAAACCCCCATCTCCCTGGGACAGAGTACCTGGGGGAAGGTGAACCTGTGGGAAAAGCTTTAGCAAACTTAAATGTCCCTCCCTGACAGCTCTGAAGAGAGCAGTGGTTCTCCCAGCACAGTGTTCAAGCTCTCAAAATGGACAGATTGCATCCTCAAGTGGGTCCCTGACCCCTGTGTAGCCTGGCCAGGAGACACCTCCCAGTAGGGGCTGACAGGCGCCTCATACAGGAGAGCTCTGGCAGGTAACTGGTGGGTGCACCTCTGGGATGAAGCTTCCAGAGGAAGTATCAGGCAGCAAAAGTTGACGTTCTACAGCTTCTGCAGGTGATACCCAGACGAACAGAGTCTGGAGGGGGCCTCCAGCAAACTCCAACAGACCCGCAGCTGAGGGGTCTGCCTGTTAGAAAGAAAACTAACAAACAGAAATTAAAAGGATCAACATCAACAAAAAGGACATCCACACCAAATCCCCATCCATAGGTCACCAACATCAAAGACCAAATTTAGATAAAACCACAAAGATGGGGAGAAAACAGTGCAGAAAGGCTGAAAATTCCAAAAACCAGAATGCCTCTTCTCCAAAGTACCACAACTCCTTGCCAGCAAGGGAACAAAACTGGACAGAGAATGAGTTTGACGACTTGACAGAAGTAGGCTTCAGAAAGTGGATAATAACAAACTCCTACGAGCTAAAGGGGCATGTTCTAAACCAATGCAAGAAAGCTAAGAACCTTGAAAAAAAGGTTAGATGAATTGCTAACTAGAATAACCAGCTTAGTAAAGAACATAAATGACCTGATGGAGCTGAAAAACACAGCATGAGAACTTTGTGAACTCTACACAAGTTTCAATAGCCAAATTGATCAAGCAGAAGAAGGGCTATCAGTGATTGAAGATCAACTTAATGAAATAAAGCAAGAAGACAAGATTAACGATAAAAGAGTGAAAAGAAGTGAACAAACTTCCAAGAAATATGGTACTATGTGAAAAGACCAAATCTATGTTTGATTGGTGTACCTGAAAGTGACGAGGATAATGGCACCAAGTTGGAATACACTCTACGGGATATTATCCAGGAGAACTTCCCCAACCTAGCAAGGCAGGCAAACATCCAAATTGAGGAAATATGGAGACCACCACAAAGATATTCCTCAAAAAGAGCAACCCCAAGACACATAATCATCAGATTCACCAAGGTTGAAATGAAGGAAAAAATGTTAAGGGCAGTCAGAAAGAAAGGTCAGGTTACCCACAAAGGGAAGCTTATCAGACTAATAGCAGAAACCCCAAAAGCTAGAAGAGAATGGGGGCCAATATTCAATATTCTTAAAGAAAATAATTTTCAACCCAGAATTTCATATCCAGCCAAACTAAGCTTTATAAGTGAAGGAGAAATAAAATCCTTTACAGACAAGTAAATCCTGAGAGATTCTGTGATGAACAGGATTGCCTTACAGGAGCTTGTGAAGGAAGCACTAAACATGGAAAGGAACAACTGGTACTAGCCACTGCAAAAACATGCCAAATTGTAAAGACCATCCACACTATGAAGAAACTGCATCAACTAATGGGAAAAATAAGCAGCTAGCATCATAATGACAGGATCAAATTCACATGTAACAAAATTAACCTTAAATGTAAATATGCTAAATACCCCAATTAAAAGACACAGACTGGCAAACTGGATAAAGAGTCAAGACCCATCAGTGTGCTGTATTCTGGAGACCCATCTCACATGCAAAGAAATATATAGGCTCAAAATAAAGGGATGGAGAAATTACCAAGGAAATGAAGATAAAAAAAAAAAAAAAAAAAGCAGGGGTTGCAATCCTAGTCTCTGGTAAAACAGACTTTAAACCAACAAAGGTCAAAAGATACAAACAAAGACATTACACAATGGTAAAGGGATCAATGCAACAAGAAGAGCTAACTATCCTAAATATACATGCACCCAATACAGGAGCACCCAGATCCATAAAGCAAGTTCTTAGAGACCTACAAAAAGATTTAGACTCCCACACAATAATAATGGGAGATTTTAACACTCAACTGTCAATATTAGACAGATAAATGAGACAGAAAAGTAACAAGGATATTCAGGACTCGAACTCAGCTTTGGACCAAGTGGACCTAATAGTTATCTACAGAACTCTACACCCCAAATCAACAGAATATGCATCCTTCTCAGCACCACATTGCACTTATTCTAAAATTGACTACATATTGGAGTAAAATACTCCTAAGCAAATATAAAATAACAGAAATCACACCAACCGTCTCTTAGACCACAGTACAATCAAACTAGAACTCAGGATTAAGAAACTCTCTCAAAACTGCACGATGACACGGAAACTGAACAACCTGCTCCTGAATGACTACTGGGAAATAATGAAATTAAGGCAGAAATAAAGATGTTCTTTGAAACCAATGAGAACAAAGACACAATGTACCAGAATCTCTGGGACACATTTAAAGCATTGCGTGGAAGGAAATTTATAGCACTAAAGGCCCACAAGAGAAAGCAGGAAAGATCTAAAATTGACAGTCTAACATCAAAATTAAAACAACTGGAGAAGCAAGAGCAAACAAAATAAAAAGTTAGTAGAAGACAAGAAATAACTAAGATCAGAGCAGAACTGAAGGAAATAGAGACACAAAAACCCTCAAAAAAATCAATGAATCCAGGCGCTGGTTTTTTAAAAAGATCAACACAATAGATAGACTGCTAGCCAGACTAATAAAGAAGAAAAGAGAGAAGAATCAAATAGATGCAATAAAAAATGATAAAGAGGATATCACCACTGATCCCACAGAAATACAATCTACCATCAGAGAATACTATAAACACCTCTACACAAATAAGCTAGAAAATCTAGAAGAAATGGATAAATTCCTGGACACATACACCCTCCCAAGGCTAAACCAGGAAGAAATGGAATCTCTGAATAGACCAACAACAAGTTCTGAAATTGAGGCAGTAATTAATAGCCTAACAACCAAAAAAATTCGGGACCAGATGGATTCACAGCCAAAGTCTATCAGAGGTACAAAGAGGAGCTGATACCATGCCTTCTGAAACTATTCCAATCAAAAGAAAAAGAAGGAATCCTTCCTGACCCTTTTTATGAGGCCAGTTCATCCTGATACTAAAACCTGGCAGAGACACAAGAACAACAACAACAAAAGTTTAGGCCAGTATCCCTGATGAACGTTGATATGAAAATCCTCATTAAAATACTGGCAAACTGAATCCACCAGCACCGCAAAAAGCTTATCCACTATGATTAAGTCAGCTTCATCCCTGGGATGCAAGGCTGGTTCAACATGCGTAAATCAATAAATGTAATCCATCACATAAACAGAACCAATAACAAAAACCACATGATTATTTCAATAGATGCAGAAAAGGCCTTTGACAAAATTCATCAGCCCTTCATGCTAAAAACTCTCAATAAACTAGGTACTGATGGAACATATCTCAAAATAATAAGAGCTATTTATGACAAACCCACAGCCAATATCATACTGAATGGGCAAAAACTGGAAGCATTCCCTTTGAAAACCAGCACAAGACAAGGATGCCCTCTCTCACCACTCCTATTCAACATAGTATTGGAAGTTCTGGCCAGGGCAATCAGGCAGAAGAAAGAAATAAAGGATATTCAACTGGGAAAAGAGGAAGTCAAATTGTCACTATCTGCAGATGACATGATTGTACTGTGGTCTGAGAGAAGATATATAGACCAATGAAACAGAACAGAGGCCTCAGAAATGGCACCACACAACTACAACCATCTGATCTTTGACAAACCTGACAAAAACGAGCAACGGGGAAACGATCCCTATTTAATAAACGATGTTGGAAAAACTGGCTAGCCGTATGCAGAAAGCTGAAACTGGATCCCTTCCTTCACCTTATACAAATATCCTTCCTTACATCTTATACAAAAATTAACTCAGGATGGATTAAAAACTTGAATGTGAGACCTAAAACCATAAAATCCCTAGAAGAAAACCTAGGCAATACTATTCAGGACATAGGGATGAGCAAAGACTTCATGACTAAAACACCAAAAGCAATGGCAACAAAAGCCAAAATAGACAAATGGGATCTAATTAAACTAAAGAGCTTCTGCACAGCAAAAGAAACTATCATCAGAGTGAGCAAGCAACCTACAGAATGGGAGAACATTTTTGCAATCTATCCATCTGGCAAAGGGCTAATATCCAGAATCGATAAAGAACTTAAACAAATTTACAAGGAAAAAGTCAAACAACCCCATCAAAAAATGGGCAAAGGATATTAACAGACACTTAACAAAAGAAGATATTTATGCAGTCAACAAACTTGATGAAAAAATGCTCATCACCACTGGTCATTAGAGAAGCGCAAATCAAAACCTCAATGAGATACCATCTCATACCAGTTAGAATGGTGATCATTAAAAGTCAGGAAACAACAGATGTTGGAGAGCATGTGGAGAAACAGGAACATTTTTGCACTGTTGGTGGGAGTGTAAATTAGTTCCACCACTGTGGAAGACAACATGGCAATTCCTCAAGGATCTAAAACCAGAAATATCTTTTGACCCAGAAATCCCACTACTGGGTATATACCCAAAGGATTATAAATCATTCTACTATAAAGAAACATGCACACGTAGATATATGTTGTAGCACTCTTCACAATAGCAAAGACTTGGAGCCAACCTAAATGCCCATAAATGATAGATCGGATAAAGTAAATGTGGCACATATACACAATGGAACACTATACAGTCATAAAAAGGATGACTTCATGTCCTTTGCAGGGACATGGATGAAGCTGGAAACCATCATTCTCAGCAAAGTAACACAAGAAGAGAAAACCAAACACCACATGTTCTTACTCGTAAGTGGGAGTTAAACAATGAGAACACATAGACACAAAGAAGAGACCATCACAAACCGGGGCCTGCTGGGCGAGAGGGGTGGGGAGAGAGAGCATCAGGAGAAATATCTAATGTAAATGACGAGTTGATGTGTGTAGCAAACCAACATAGCACATGTATACCTATGTAACAAACCAGCATGTTGTGTACATGTACCCCAGAACTTAAATTACAATAAACAAAAAAATAAATAAAATAAAATAAAACATAAAAACATTTGTCTTCCTTTACCTCTCTGAATACACACATAGTTCACTACAGCACGGATATCCCCATTGTAATGTCCTACTCCGGAATAAATATATTTTTTGTTTACAGAGTCTTTCTCTGTTATTTAGGCAAACACAGGTTAGTTATTAATGCTGGAGGATATTCAAGTGAGGACTTCTAGGGAGGTAGGATGCATGATTAGTAAGTTACAGAGGTAATAAATACATGACAACTGCAAATCTTGGGTATAACAAATACAACATTTCATTTTAGAACAGACCTTAAATCCTAGCCCAATATCTTCCCCACAGAGTATTTGCTGAATCAAATATAAAACATATATCCTGTTTTGTCAAACCCTTCTTCAAACCTCTGAAAGTATTCTCATTGAACTTGAAAAAAAACTGCATATTTTGGGGGCTAATTTCTACTTATGATCTCTGGCTTACCTGTAAATAAAGTTTTTAAACCGTTACATTTTAATTTTACATTTTTTAGTTAACTGTCATTTATTGAGTGCCAGGTTTCCAGAAATACAAAAAAGGGCTGAGGCAGAGACACTGGCCCCTTAACACTTACTATCTAGAATAGGGCATAATGACCACTCAAGAGAAAATATTTTAAGTTCAATAGTAGTTCTGAAGTGGAAAATAATACATCTTTTTGAAAGTTCTATGAAATATAGGGCTTTAATAATAATTCTCATAAGAGATGGAGAAAAATAGGTATGTATAAATGAAGAGGGCAGTTTAGGTTGGGTGCATAATTTGAACTCAAGGGATGAGACCAAATAATTCAGTGAATAATGAGTTATCCAGTTTGGCTATAGCATAATACTAAATGCCAGCATTATATAAGCAATATGTTAAGTGTTCATAGATTATATCATTTAACCTCATAATAACCAAATGAGTTAGGTATTATCTCCAATTTTCAGATGACAAAGCTGAATATAATATGAAGAATTTAAGAGTTTTATTACTCCAAGTCTTCTAAGAAGTAGATACCTAGATTAGATTACACATGTTACAGATTATCAGGGAAAATATATGTGACAGTGAAAGAGGTGAAAGCCAATAGAGGGAGACTATCAGATTTGAGGTAGCTCTGATCCTGAGTGAAGGAAACAGCCAAGGAAGGAGGGTTGTGTGGAAGCATCTTAAAATCTAATGCAGTTCCAAGGAGACTTTGGCAAGAATACCAACATCACCTGTTTTGTTTTGTTTTTGTTTTTGTTTTAAGCCAGAATCACCATCAGAGGAGTCATACATCTTAGAACAACGAATGTGCCTTAATATTCCTGCCATGTTCAGTGGTTGGCTGGGAGGAGCCAACAGGAAATGAGGTCTCAACACCAACCACAGTGATTGGTTGTTAGAGCACACAGTGCCACAAGTCATTTATTAATAGTTCCTGTAATCAGACATACTACAGAAGTAGTCTCATGCTGGCCATGGTAACAAAGCCAACAAGTGACCAAACCAGCCTTCAAACCAAGTCTATGCAGTGCATTTAATCAAAACACAAAAACAATGAAGAAAAACAAGGCATGGTGTATACCTTTTTCTCTCACGGACTAAATCCTTCAAGAATAATTTTGGCTTCTAAACATTTTTTCCCCGTTCATTTCATTGTGATAAAATATTGATTTCTCTGTTAAATTTTCTTCTTCTTCAACTGCATTTACTAGGATGCTATATTTTACTTTCTTTATAATTTCAAACAGCAACAGGATTTTGGATTTCAAAAGGTATCTAGAGCTCAATTAGTCCAACTCACTCATGTTACCGAAGAGCCAATTCAGGTCATCAAAGATGTCATGCCTTGCTCAGAGTCACTTAAAGAATTAGTGACAGTTGAGACTGAGAGCAGATGTCCTAACTCCTGTTTACAATAGTTATCACCACTTACCATTACCTTGTTTCTCCCACTTCTCCTTTTACATAGCTTTACTTTTTCTTATATATATTTATGTCATAATGCCTATAAGTCCATTTCTCATTCTCTGCTTACGATTACGTAAAAAACAGTAACCGTAAAGATACAGCGTAACTTCCAAAACTCTCCAATTTTCAAGAATTTTCTCTACTATTATCTCACCTAATTTTTTGTTTGTTTTGCAGAATGGTTATTGTTTCTTTCTATATTAGATCAATATAGTACAAGAAATTAGATGAGGTGAAGAGAGTTTAAAATCTTGGCAATAATATTAATAATATTAATAATAATTAATAACAATGAAGCATCTACAATGTCCTAAATTTGGTTTCAATTGTACTAGCAGAGCAAATACTAAAAAGATAGAGATTACTAGCATTTTTTTCCTCCTCGTTCTATCCTGTTTCAGGATAGTCTCACAGAGCTATGGACACAGATAACCACATTAAATTACTGTCATTCAACCACCTAGGACCTACAAAGCTGGCAATTTAATGCAGTTCAACTTATTATCCTGTATTGGACATTTGGAACATTGAAACATTTGGAAAAAAGTATATCGTTTATAACAAGGACATATTTCAGTTTTTAAATTCACAGAATACCGAAATTACTTGAGAAAATAGAGATTTCCTCGTCCAGTTCTTTACTCTGGGCATGAATTCTCCTACAGTCTCTCAGGCAGGTTGATTCATCCACTCTTAAAGACATCTAACAATGACAAAGTATTCTAATTTCAGACCGTTATAATTTTCAGGGAATTCTACCTCTTTTGAATTTCCAAATAATTTACCCTTTGATTTTAGTTCGTTGTTGTGCCCTGTAGACTCAGTTTTGAGTATTATCCAAAGGAAAATGTGTGCAATATTGTAAAACAACCATTATTTTTTTCTAAGCAATCATTCTCTTCTTCAATTGGAACTTCTCAGTAACCTGATCATTTCTCCTAAGGTGTTATTCAAGTTCTCCCATCATACTGGCCATAGTCCCATGGGTGGGTCCCTCTATCAATGTCTCCCTTAAAATATAGTTCTAATGACTGAATGCAATATTAGAGATACGATTTTACCTGAGGAGATTTAAATTTAATATGACTGTTACTCTTGTAATATGATCAATGTGGCCAATGACTCTTATCATCAGATTACAGACATATACCCTAGATGTTCAACCAGTCAGATACCAAGATACTCTCAAGAACCTGACTTGTATACTTGACATTACAGAGACAAACAAAAAATGAATTGAGTTTTTCACTTTCTATTTAAATATGTTGGCATTGATAGACTACGTCACATTTAGACAGTGATACAGAATGCTGGGTATATTGGTCTTTGTCTATATCCTGAGAAAATATGTCACCAAATTTTCCCCAAAAATTGTTACATTAGACATCACATCATGAATATCACCATCAAAATCGGAACTAATTGGCACTTTCTCAGTTGAAATCTCTTGAGCTAATAAAGACCTAGAGACTGCCTGAGGTTCTTGAGCAACATCTTAACAGCAACAACAATGGCAACAAAAACCTAGTATTTTGTGGGAAAACCTAGCCAACAAATTTTGAGTGTATTTCAGAGGTGGATTTCTAGTGTGTTTCAGAAGTATGGAAAACAAGAGCACATATTAAAAACCCATTAATCAAAATGTTGGCTAATTAAACAAATACACAATTTTTTATTTTATCTATCTCCATTATACCTCCTAATATTCTAAGTTGAAAATAGAATTTTATATGCATACTTATTCAAAACTCCACAAAGCTTAAAATAAATTTAAGATTTCATGTGCCTCAAATTGTATGCAATTGTATTACCATAATATCATGTCTCTGCCATTATAATCCCAGCTACCAAAATGTTCCTGGCCATTATGCTCTCTCTTTAACTGCCAAGTGAAAAATGTTTTTTCAAATGGAAAATAGTTTCTTTAAAGAGGTAAGGTTGTGAAACGACAGTTGTTTTGGTATCATGCAAGGTATAAGAATATTTTTTAAAAATCAATATCAAGGTCACTATGTAGCATATAACCAATTTTATTCACTTTTTTGTCTAATGACTACAATTTTCTTTCACAGTGGCATAACAGGGAAATGTAGTTGCTTTTAAGGCATATTCACTGTATTAGTTTTCTTTGAAATACATGTTGAAAGAAGATACTAGGGTTTTTATATAAAAATAATGTATATTTAGGCAGAGTTGATGGATACTTTTAAAGTGACAGTTACCTAAAATTACTATTGGTAGCACTGTGACTTAGCAAGTGCAGTTCTGCTTTGAATTTAACAGTTTTGAAGTGAACACTTTAGGTTATGACAAGATCAGTGTATTTTTGGAGTCCATTTCCTAGAGCATTACATTCACTGGTGGCTGAGTTTCTCAATCCATTAAATATTACTAAAAATAAATAAATCAAATAAAAACAAAGTCAGATTTAAAAGCCTCTCTGATTAGGAAACACTGTACTTGATGTAAATACATGCATTGTTTACATTTGGAGTGTTGGATCATACTATCCTTTGTGTATTCCTTATATCATATTATTCTTTTCACTAGTAATTCAAAACCATTCATATAATATCTCCTATTCATTCTATGTCCTTCTCTTTCAAATTGATGTTGACATAAGTCTTCAAGTTTCATAAAAAGTAACCTTACATTTTACACAGTCATATCCATGATATTCAAGGCAATCATGGCTTTAGAGCTAAAAGCATTGTTTTTGGTGAGTTTCAACCAAAAGGTAAGATAGATTAGGCTGATTGGGCAGTCAGTTAGGGTAATCAGATTACAGTTCTGTGTTATTAGTAATAAATCAGAATACCATGATTTGGAAAATTGCCATCACTGCATAAATGCACACAATTTTATTATTTACTTATTTATTTATTTATTTATTTATTTTGAGACAGAGTCTCACTCTGTTGCCAGGCAGGGTGCAGTGATGCAATCTAGGCTCACTGCAACCTCTGCCTCCTGGGTTCAAGTGATTCTCCTGCCTCAGTCTCCCAAGTAGCTGGGACTACAGGCGCCCGCCATCGTGCCCGGCTAATTTTTGTATTTTTAGTAGAGACAGGGTTTCTCCGTGTTGGCCAGGATGGTCTTGATCTCTTGACCTTGTGATTCACCTGCCTTGGCCTCCTAAAGTGCTGGGATTACAGGCGTGAGCCACCATGCCCGGCCCAATGCACACAATTTTTATATAAAATATTCAGCTTATTATATACACCTTACCTCCCTATGCTCTCAACTACCTCATTTATGATATGGGTACATTTCTCTTCATCATCTCTAAGGACCGCCTGGAGCACTCAGGGGTTACGATGTGATGATGTAATTTAAATACCAGGCGGATGATAGGAGAACAAGCTGCATCGGAAATGCTGCTTCGTCACAGCTTGGTCTTTGCTTACACATTCTCAAAATCTTTCATAAAATCTTAAACAATTGGGGAGTTTGGATTTTTTTATTTCTAAACTATTTTTATATTGTTCTAATAGTAAATATGGCTAAGTCTGGAATATGACTCACTTCCAGGTAACCTCTCATCTACATTAAGCTAGTACACAATTTCCACTTTTATAATTTTTTACAATTAAGACACTGCATTTTACATAATCTAATGCTTTATTTCATAAACTAATGATTATATGATTAAAAAATAATTATGATTATCAAATAACCAACTGCATGACAGAAGTAACTGATTACAAAAAGCATTTTGTTTTAATTAAAATATTTTTCAATGTTTGCTTTATAAACACAGCTAAATGCCGAATATCCAAACATACAAGAAAGTTCTTTAAAGAGAATAAAAAAGGTGACCATTATGTTAAAATTATTTGAAAGGCTAAGCAAGTGTAATTTCTTATCATTGATTTTAAAAGCCTTATAAAATGGATAAAGAATCTCCTGTTACATTTAAATAATTGCTTTTTAATTTTCCATGATAGTTGTCATTAAACCCAGTTTCTTATGGGGTTTAAGAAAATTGAGAATGAGACAGTCTGCTGTAATTTGGAAGTATTACGTTCATGGAACACTAAATGGCCACAAGTGATTCCCCAAATTTCTATAATTTTTCTTTTTTAATAGCTTTCTATAACTGCTAACAAATCATGTCCATATTAAGTGTTATAATATTTTTATGCAGAGAGATTTTATTGATTTCTATTCGTAAGAAAATTACCACAGATTTAGTGCATAAATGTAGATGAACTGGTATTCAAAATTTCAAAAACAATTCTACTTTCAATTACAAATTACAATAAAATTGTTTGCAAGTCTAATTAGATGCAACATCGTGTGTGTGAATTAAATACATATAAATGCTAAAGTGCTCATATGTTTTGTCTCTTACTGTGTTTCACATGAATCTACAATGACATATATTTTGTGATATTTTTCTAACTTAATTTCAATTCTATCCCTAAATTAATCAAATTTGCTATGCTTATTTTATGAGTTTTCTCAATAAACATCAGTAAATGCTTATTTTAAAAATAATTTTTTAATTATATGATCTCCATAATTTTGTGCCAATGTTATAAGACTAAAAGATATTTCTATAGGTAAATAAACATCTTTTTGTGTGTGCTGCTTTGTTTAATATTTTGTTAAAAATTCTTACTTTTTATGACCAATCATTTAATGTTTTAGATAATGAAATTTAATTTTGCCCCCAGTTCATTAGTGAATCTTAATAGTAAACCATGTATTTTATTATAAGAATGCATTCTCCCTTAATTAAATTATATATGTATTTCTTCCAGAGATAAATGGAATAATATATGCAGAAACAGATATATCAATGTAAATTTTGAGAAAAAAATTCTAATTTTAATTACCACATCAATATTTTAAGTGTCATTTTATTATATTCTCATCTTATTCTACAAAGAAAATATATTAGAGTTGGCCACCCATTAAAAATTGGCTCTGTATTACATAGTGATGCAAACAGTTTAAATTCTACAAATAATCATAAATATGACCTTTACAGCAAGATAAACTCAATCAATCTTTTTGGAAGAGAACACATTTAAAATTTCCTTAATATGCTTTTGTAACCAAGATGTTGACTGAAACAACAACCAAAGCAACTATGTTTTACTAAATATTGGTGACAATGAACTGACACTTGATAGCTTTTTGTCAGTCTGCAAAAGTAGATTTATTATATCAAAAGATGTGGCTTTCTGGGCACGTCTTCTGTACTTCTTAAAATTTACAGCAAAGAATATAATCAATTATTGCAAATTAATCTCTTCATGGACAGTTCTCAAATTATGCATGAGTGCCTTAAATTTCATTTGGTAATGCAAAATTAACATAAATTGCTTTAAATATATTAATAGTCTATAGCTCCAAAAATAATTTACAGATACATTCTTTATAATTTCAATAATTTTTTTTTCATTAAAACAATATTATAGGGAAGGAGGTTGACCAAGATGGCCAAATAGAAACCTCCAGTGATTGCCCCCACTGAAGGAACACCACATTGAACAACCATCCCCAAAGCACACCTCCCTAAGAGCCAAAAATCAGGTGAACATAGTACCTGGCTTTAACATCGTATTAAGGAAAGAAGCACTGAAGAGGGAAGGAAACACAGTCTTGAATCACCTATACCATCCCTCTCTCTCCCTCATTCTCTAGCAGCGGCTGCATGATGTGGAGAGAGAACCTGCGTACTTGTGGGAGGGAGAATGCAGTGATGGTCAGGTTTTGCAGTGCAACTCAGTGCTGCCCCATTACAGCAGAAAGCAACATGGGGCAGAACTCAAACAGCATGCATGAAAAGAGCATTTCAACCAGTCCTGGCCAGAGGTGAATCATCCACCCTAGCAGTAGGAACTTGAGTCCCAGAAAGACCACCAAACATGGGCTGCCGTCCTCTGGAGTCCTACATAAACCTGAAAGGCCATCTAGGCCTCAAGAAATGCAATTCCTGGTGCTATACTGGGCTTGAATCCAGGGCACTAGGAGTGAGACACCAGCTTGGGTAGTTAAGGGAGTGCTTGTGTTACCTCTCCCCCAACCCCAGAAAACACAGATCACAGCTTTGGGAGAAAAACCTTCCCTCTGCTTGAGGAGCGGGGAGGAGGGGACAGAGTAAAAAGAACTTCACCCTCCCATGACACAAATGTATCTGTGTAACAAACCTGAACTTACACTCCTGAACTTAAAAGTTTTTGTTTGTTTGTTTTTTCCAAAGAGAAAACTTTGGTGTTACAACTTGGATAGCAGCTCAACCAGAGTAGACTAACACCAGGTAGAGTCCTGAGGGCCCTATTCCAGACCCTAGCACCCAGATGGCATTTCTAGTCATGCCGTGGGCCACAAGAGAGCCCACTGCCTTGAAGGGAAGGATTCTGTCCCGGCAGGATTCATCAGCTACTTTAAATTAAAGAGTCATTGAGTCTTGAATAAACATCAGTGTTGCCCAGGCATTACTCCCTGTGGGACTTGGGTGAGACATAAGGAGGTCCTGGCTTCAGGTGTGACCCAAAGCACTCCCAGCTATGGTGGCCATGGAGGGAGACTCCTACTGATTAGGGAAAGGAGGAGGGAGATTAAAGGAGATGTCGTCCTGCAGCATGAGTACTAGCTTAGCCACAATAGGGTAGAGCACCAAGCAGTCTCCTGGAGTCTCCAATTCCAGGCCATGATGGCTGGATGGCATTTCTAAACCTGCCCTGGGTAAAATGGGAACCCACTATTCTGAAGGGAGGGAATCAGGACTGGCAGCATTCATCACAAGCTGCCTGAAGAGCCCCTGGGCCTTGAGTGAACATCAGCGATAGCCAGGCAGTACTTGCCATGGGCTGGGGACAATGGTGGCCATGGGGAGAGACCGCTTTGCTTGAGGAAAGGTGAGGGAAGAGTGGGAAGGACATTGTCTTGTAGCTTGGTTGCCAACTCAGCCACAGCAGAATAGAGTGCCAGGCATTAATAGATTCCTAAGTTTCCCTACTGCAGGCTGTGGCTCCCGAGTGGCATCTCTGAACCTTGTCAGGACAGGGGGTGGTGGGGTGATTCACCACCCTGAAGGGAAAGACAATGCTGGCTGGATTTGCTACATGCTGATAGTAGAGTCCATGGGCCTTGAGGGAACATAGGCAGTAGCCAGGCAGTGATCGCCACAGGTCTTGCGCAAAACCCAGGGCTGTTCTGTTTCAAGTCTGACTCAGTGCAATACCAGTGGTGGTGGCTACAGAGGTGCCTGTGTTACCCTTCTCCCAGCTCCAGGCAGCTCAGCAAAGAGAGGGAGACTCACTTTATTTGTGGGAGAGTAAGGGAAGAGAACAAGAGTCTCTGGTAATCCATGGAATTCTTCTATCTTACCACCAAGACCACCAAGGTGGAACCAATACAGGTCTCCAAGAGCCACAGCGTTACTGGGCCTGGGGTGTCCCATAATGTGGATATGGCTGCAGGGACCAAAGACTTAGATCACAACACCCGAGTCCCTTCGAATATGCGGAGCTGACCTCACCAAACAAACTAAATAACACACTGGTGACCAATCTCAGAGAGACAGAGATATTTGACCTTTCAGATACGGAATTCAAAATAGCTATGTTGAGGAAGCTCAAAGAAATACAAGATAACACAGAGAAGGAATTCAGAGTCCTCAGATAAATTTAACAAAGACTGAAATGATTACAAAGAATAAAGCAGACCTTATGGAGCTGAAAATGCACTCTGAAGAGTGTATCAGAGTCTCTTAACAGCAGATGATCAAGCAGAAGAAGTAATTAGTGAACATGAAGACAGGCTATTTGAAAATACACAGAGGGGACAAAGGAAAAAAGCATAAAAAAGAATGAAGCATGTCTGGAAAAAGTAGAAAATAGCCGCAAAAGGACAAATATAAAAGTTATTAGCCTTAAGAGGAGGTGGAGGGATAATAACAGATAACTTTCCAAACCAAGAGAAAGAAATAAATATTGAAGATTATACTTTGAATATCGACGTACAAGAAGGTTATAGAACACTCAGCAGATATAAACTAAAGGAAACTACCTTAAAGCATTTAATAATCAAACTCTCAAAGGTCAAGGATTAAGAAAGGATTCTAAAAACAACAAGAGAAAAGAAAGAAATAGCATACAAAGGAGCTCCACTATGTCTGGTAGTAGACATCTCAGTGGAAATCTTACATGCCAGGAGAGAGTGGCATGAATAGTAGAATAGTATATCCAGTGAAAATATTCTTCAAACATGAAAGAGAGATAAAGAGTTTACCAGACAAACAAAAGGTGAGTGATTTCATCAAAATCAGGCCTGTTCTACAAGAAATGCTAAAAGGAAAGGAAACTATATTCATGAACAATAAGAAAATACCTGAAGGCTGGGCATGGTGGTTCGCACCTGTATTGCCAGCACTTTGGGCAGCGAAGGTAGGCTGATCACCTGAAGTCAGTACTTTGAGACTAGCCTGGTCAACATGGCGAAACCCCGTCTCTACTGAACATACAAAAAAAAAGCCAGGTGTGGTGACGCACAACCATCGTCTCAGCTACTAGGGAGTCTCTGAGGCAGGAGAAGCGCTTGAACCCAGGAGGCGAAGGTTGCAGTGAGTGGAGATTGCATTATTGCACTCCAGCCTGGGCAACAAAGTGAGACTCCGAAAAAAAATAAATAAATAAAAAATAAAAATAAAAATAAAGCATATGAAGGCAAAAAATTCCCTGGTAACAGCAAGCATGCATAATATTATAACACTGTAATTGAGGTGTATAAACCACTCATATCTTGAGTGGTTTTATCTTTCTAAAAGATAAACATATCAAAAAAGTACCTATAACAATTTTTCAATACATAGTAAAATAAGATATAAATAGAAGCAATTGAAAATTTAAAAGTGTGAGATGAATTTAAATTGTAGAATTTTTATTAGTTTTCTCTTTGCTTAATTGTTTACTTGTTGGTCCATTCAATTATTGTTAAGCTGACATCAGTTTAAAATAATGAATTGTAAGATATGATTTGTAATCCTCATAGTAACCTGGAATCTAAAAACATACAACAGATACATAAAAAAAAAGAACAAGAATAAAACATACCACCGAAGAAAACCACCTACACTAAAAGAAAGACAGGAAGGAAAGAAAGAAGGGACATAAGACCACACAACAACCGGAAAACAAATAACAAAATGGCAGGAGTACGTCCTTACTTATCAATAACAACACTGAATGTGAATGAACCAAACTCTTCAATCAACAGACATAGTGTGGCTGAATATATTAAAAAACAAAACTCAATGATCCTCCAAGAAATATGCTTTATCTGTAAAGACACACATATGCTGAACAAAAAGAGATAGAAAAAAATTTCCATGTAAATGGAAACCAAAAGAGGAGGAGCAGCTATACTTATATCAGACAAAATAGATTTCACGACAAAAATTATAAAAAGAGACAAAGAAGGTCATTATATAGTGATAAAGGGGACAGTTCAATAAGAGGATATGACAATTGTAGATATATATGCACCCAACACTGGAGCACCCAGATATATAAAGCAAATATTTGAGATAAGAGAGGGATAGACCTCAATACAATAAGGGCTGAGGCTTCAACACGCTACTTGCTGCATTGGAAAAATCATCCAGACAGAAAATCAAAAAAAGAAACATCAGACGTAATTTGTACTATATACCATATAGACCTAACAAATATTTACAGAATACTTCATACAACAGCTGCAGAATACACATTGTTCTCCTCAGCACATGGCTTATTCTGAAAGACAGACCATATGCTAAGCTGCAAAACGAGTTTTAAATATTAAAAAATTGAAATTATCTCAAGTATCTTCTCTAACCACAATGAAATTAAACTAGGAATCAACCAAAAGAGGAATTTTGGAAACTATACATACATATGGAAATTACTAAACTCCTGGGTGACCAGAAGGCTAATGAAGAAATTAAGAAGGAAATTTAAGATTTGTTGAACAAATGAAAATGGAAACGCAGCATACTAAAACCTATAAGATACAACAAAAGCAGTACTAAGGGGAAGTTTATAGCAATAAGTGCCTACATAAAAAATAGAAAAACTTCAAATAACCAAATGATACATCTTAAAGAACTAAAAAAGCAAAAACAAACCAAACCCCAAATTAGTAGAATAAATGAAGTAATATAAATCAGAGAAATAATACATGAAATTGAATTGAAGAAAATTATACAAAATATCAGAGAATCAAAAGCTGGTTTTTGGAAAAGATAAATGTAATAGACATACCTTTAGCCAGGCAAAGAAAAAAAAAAAAAACAAACAGAAAGAGAGAGAGAGAGATGATCCAAAGGAATAGAATCAGAAATGAAAAAGTAGACATAACAACTGATACCACAGAAATTCAAAGGCTCATTTTTGACTACTATGAGTGATCCTATATATGCCAATAAATTGAAAAACCTAGGAGAAATGAATAAATAAATTCCTATACAAGTACAACCTACCAAGATCGAACCATAAAGAAATTCACAACTTGAAATGACCAATGGCAAGTAATGAGATTGAGGCCATAATTAAAAGTCTCCCACCAAAAAAGCCCAGAACCTGATGGCTTCACTGCTGAATTTTACCAAATATTTAATGAAGTCACATCAATACTACTCAAACTACTCTGGCTGGTGTGGTGCCTCATGCCTGTAATCTTCTACTTTAGGAGGCTGAGGTGGGTGGATCACTTCAGCTCAGGAGTTCGAGATCAGCATAGGCAACATGGCAAAAACCCATCTCTACAAAAAAATACAATAAGTAGCCGGGCTTGGTGGCACATACCTGCAGTCCCAGCTACTCCGAGGCTCAGGTGGGAGGATGGCTTGAGCCTGGGAGGCAGAGGCTGCAGTAAGCTATGATTGCACCACTGCACTCCAACCTGGGCAACAAACCAGACCCTGTTTCCAAAAAGAAAAAAGAAAAAAACTCCCCAAAAATAGAGGAGAAGAGAATACTTCCAAATTCATTCGACAAAGCCAGTACATACCAGATACCAAAACAGATACCAAACCGAACCAAACAGACATCAAAAAATGAAAACTACAGGCCAGTATCACTGATGAACATTAATGCAAAAATATTCAATAAAATGCTAGCAGATTGTGTTCAACAGACCAGGAAAAAGATATTCATCGTGACTAAATGCCATTTACCCCAGGGAGGCATGGATGGTTCAACATACACAAATCAATGTGATACATCATATCAATAGAATAAAGTTCAAAAAACATATGATCATTTCAATTGATGCCAAAAAAACCAGTTTGATAAAATTCAATATCCCTTCATGATAAAAACCCTAAAAAAAGTGGACTAGCAGGAACATACCTCAAAACAATAAAAACCGTATATAAAAGACCAATAGCTAGTATCATACAGCTTTATCTGGAAAATTTCTAAAATAGCATTTAATCAGTGCTAGACTTTTTCTACCTGATGCTTCCTCTAAGTTTCTATTTTCCTTCCAGATTACCATGACCTTTGGAGGTAAGACATGGTTTATAAATGTATTTAAATCATCAAAATAACTATGTGTTCCTGATATTTCATGTTCATTTGTCTTCTCTCTGCTATTTTGAGTTTTATCTTCTATGATCCTGTCAACTATCATGTCACCTAAAATTGCTTTTTAACATTACAAGGTACCCATTTGTGAACTTCTCAAAGGTTCTGGACAATAGAGAGTTAGGACTGTTTTAAGTTAAGTCGTTAGTTCACTTTCAGACTAACTGGAAATGACCGTAATGTGCACCAACATGTTTCAAGGTGGCCGTGTGTTTCTTCTTCTGTAGGTTCTTTTTTAAAGATGCCTGAGAAACAGCCTGTGCATTCAGAAATAGTAATAAACGCATTTGTGATTCAAGATTCTTTATTTACAGACTCTGAGGTCAAATGAGGGGGAAATGATGGGAAGTAATATCAATGCATTTCAAAATTATTTTATTACTTCTTTCCACAGAAATTTGAGAAATAACCTTTACAGAGATATTCAAGTACATAAATGGAAAAGGCTTGGGCTTCGAGAGAATTTGAGTTTTTTTCTGATCTTGGGAAATCAACTTAACCTTTCAGGACTTCAGTTACTTTATCTGTAAAACAGATAAACTACTCTCCTCATAAGACTTTTACTGGGAAAAGTAAATGCACACAAAGCACTTAGCACATTGCTTGCCTGAGTGCCTTGATAAATGTTTCTTCCTTCCTCAAATCTGAACCAACGTATTTAAAAAGCTGTCTACTTGAGAAGCCTCAAATTGTAGATCTTAAATATCTTTTTGAAGAATAAGAAATCATGAATACTACCCTAATATTTAACTCAGTTTGTAGTATTTTGGAGGAAAAACAAATCACAGCATATTTATTTTCTTTAAGTCCAATCATGTAAAAGGAGCTCTGTACACACAGAGTTTCCAAAATGAAAGTTCCATTTCTTGTCTGTGTTTACAACTTTCAGAAAGCTTAATCTATTTAATATGTTCAATATCCAAAAGATTATTTTAAAATTCATGATATAAATATGTAGCACAGGTTTAGGAGGTGTTAAGATGAATACTAGAGTGTGTTCTCTCTGATTGGGAACATCATTTCTTATCTGGAGTGACATCAGGTGACACCCGTGAATGTTATTTTTAAATCATTGGATATGCTTGTTGTTCCAACTGCACCAGCACCTGGTGAAATATGCAGCTGAGGGGACTTGGCAATTTTAAAATAAGTGAATCAGAGATTATTTTTAATTTCAATTTCAAATGATATAATCACCTGTATTTAATATTAGCCGTATTTAGACAAGCTGCCTGTCTCCATTTAAATGTATCCTCTTTACCTCTGTCATTCTGCAAGTCAACATTTTAACTGCTTTCTTTCAATATGTAGATCTGTCTTCTCCCCTGGCTGGGTTGTCATTAAAACTGTCACAAAATAATTATTTATGTATACCTATTTATTATTAAAGCAGCAAAATCTTCACCCCCTGCAAATGCATTTTTCCCAGGTCACCTTGTGAGCAAAACTTTGCATTTTTCAATTCACTGTTGGTTTCCTATCCATCTGCATGGATATTAAAGCTGCTCCACTTTTCCTTATGGCAAGTCTTATCTGACTAAGTCATACACCTTCCTGTATTGCTATCCCTTTGTTATAGTCCTACAATTGTACTTTTATTAAAACGTTTCTAGGAACATTACATAAAAGGGTGTTATAACAAAGTATACATAAAATCTTAAAATTAAATTTGGGTTTTGTGAGGTCTGTTACTTAACCTACAGCCTGGAAAATTTAGGGTATATATAGAAGAAAACTCAAAACTCAATCATATCCATAATGTAAAAAGTGCAAGGCAAATCACTCCTTTCTGAGACGCTAACATTTAATGCCTTCATATGACATTTGCATCATCATACAGTATGACAGACAACATGTCAGGAATTATGTGTTGGGCATTTGTCGGGGAGGCAAAGATTAAAACAGTCTTTCCTCTTACTAGAGATTTATATTCTACTGGGGGATTTATACATGTACTAACCGCAACAGAGGTTCATGATGATTATTCTAGAAATATACACAAAACAAAGGAGAAGGGAAAAGGGAGGGTTTTTTAATGCCCTGATTAAAACAAAAAAGTCCTTTCAAGAGATACAGTTTATTAACCTGTCAAGTTGATCTTATAACACCATAAGCCAAATGTTTGTCAAATTAAATGATTCAAATTAAAAGTATGCCAATTGGTTTTCTTATGTTAAAGAGACTCTCCATAATTCATGTCCTTAACTGAACTTAAATGTCTTTATTTCGTTTTCACCTACTTTAAATCATACCTACTAGTCCTTTTCAGTCTTACTATTAAATCAGTAGATAAAAATACTTTAGTCAAGAATGTTTTAGAATATTTTATAATTTTAAATTCAGTAAAAATGATGGCTGCTAATAGTAGTAAAGTTTGGGGTTTCCTTGGAAGAAAGATTTTACTATGGCAACTGATATGAAACAAAAAGGCATGAGAAGAATATGAAGAGATTATAAATGCATATGCAAAATATAATGTTTTACTTAAATGAAGTGTGGTTCTCATAAAATAAAATGTCTGTTACCCAAGATATAAAGCAGAAATACCTCTAAAAATAAAAATAAATGTTCAGAGGATGAAATGAATAGTCAGTGATGAACCTTTCATTGACCCATTTTCTGTGAGATCTGGAACAGACAGCTTAGATCAGTATCTTTGAGATAAAAAGTATCCTCAGAAGGAAAATAAGAGACAACATTCTGAAGACAAGTCGTGCATTTGCATTAAAACATGTTTCATGCAGATATTTTAAATACATGATCAACAAACTCTAAATTTTTAAATAACATGCTATTGTCATTTGTATGCACACACACACACACACACATACACACAGACACACATTTATTTTTTCCAATATAACTGACTCTGCCTACTAGGTAGGCTCCTCCTATTACGTTGTGGTTTTATTTTGTTTGTTGAAGGGGGGAGGTTATGGCCTTAAATATTATTTATCTTGAGGAGGCCAAGAACATGACAAATTCCAAACCATTTCCAATATTATAATTATAAAGTTTAATAAAAATGTTATTAATACGAGTTCTTTATCTTTCTTAGCAATTTAATATTTAATAAATTTTGTTTGTAAAGTAATAAAACATAAAAAGATATGAATTCATTTCTGTTTATTACCTGAGTAGATATAAAGTAGATGAGAATCAAATAAAATTGAAAATTTAAAACAGGAAAAAAGACAATGAAAAGCATAACTTCTTAGAAAATCTTACCTATTTTATCAAGACAGTCTAAAAAGAAATGTTTCCTTTTTTTTAATTTATTTTTTATTATTATTATACTTTAAGTTCTAGGATACATGTGCATAACGTGCAGGTTTGTTACATATGTATACTTGTGCCATGTTGCTGTGCTGCACCCATCAACTCGTCAGCACCCATCAACTCGTCATTTACATCAGGTATAACTCCCAATGCAATCCCTCCCCCCTCCCCCCCCATGATAGGCCCCGGTGTGTGATGTTCCCCTTCCCGAGTCCAAGTGTTTCTTAAATCAGCTCATAAAATGACCTCAATTCTGTGCTTGGAATGTTTGATTTGACGAGATTTCACTTACAAGAGTCACTGACTTCAGTGATCAAATATTCCTGCTTCTGGTTTAACAAATGAGGAAAGTGAGATTAATAAAATTAAGTAGTGTTATCTATAACAAACAAAACAAAGCAAAACAAATGTGTGCCAGACAGAGGTAAATGCCAAAAGTGAAAAACAGTTTACCTGGCTTAACATCCAGAATTTCTTTGATTATATCATACTGGTGTAATTGTAGTGTTTTGTTTTTTCTTCTTTTCTTTTCCTGCTCTTCATGAAATATGTTGTTATTGTAGTTCTTAATGTTCATTTGTTTGCGTTTGCTTTAGGTTTTTATTTTTTAATTAGTTTCAGGTATTTCTCAGTGAAAATTATATATTGTGGAGATTCAGTATCATAGAGACACAAAAGAAGTTTCTAAAAATGTTAAGAGAATATCCCAGGTTCAATCATCAGAAGGTGATGTTAATTTGAGCTCCAAATTAAATACTGATGTAGCACGATGTCCAGCTTCACATGTTTTTTTTCTGGTAGGCATTACAAATATATTGTAATAGGAAAATAGAAAAGTTTTTAAATAATATTTTACTGGTATCAAGTTATTTTTATTATAATCTAAGATCTATTTTATTACTATTTCATGCATAAGCTACTTCTTTTTACTCTCTTTGTAAACATAATTTGAGCTATTTTTCTAAAATTATGGCATATTTTGATTCTAGTATCTCTTTTATTTACATAATTTAATACCTCTATCTATGTCAATGAAAAAATTCAATGTGATTTTCTATATAGATAGAACTTCAGGAGAAAAATCTAACAGAATTACATAAACTTATAATATTTGTAGTAATGTTTATATATAGAGTTAGATATAAATCATGCTTCAAAATATAAAGATATCTGTCATTTAAACACGTTTTGGAGCAGTATGTTTAAAATAGCTTTCAAGTCTGGTAGGTTGGCTCAAACCTTTGGGTTTGGGAGGCTGAAGTAGTTGGATTGCTTATGCTCAGGAGTTTGAGATCAGCCTGAGCAATATAGTGAGACCCTGTCTCTACAAAACTTTTTTTTAGAAAAATTAACCAGAAATGGTGGCACCTGTGTATATTTCCTGCTTCTTAAGAAGCTGAGGCAAGAGGATTGCTTGAGCCCAGGAAGTGGAGGCTGCGGTGAGCCACGATTACACTACTGCACTCCAGCCTGGTGACAGAGTAAGATCCTGTCTCAAAAAAAAATTTTTTTAAGTAAAGTAGTTTTCAAAGGAATATATTTATATTATCTGCAAAACCACTCATTTTCTCAGTGATAAATTCATTATTAATTGCATAATTTGGGAAAATCTTCATTTTATTTTTATAAGTTATTTTCTGTATTAGCTTTAACCTTGTTCTATTTCTGAGTTAAATGTTGCTATACCATTCTTTAGTCAAAGAAAAAGGTTGTAGTACAAATTATTTTATGGTATCTCCTAACTGTTATTGTGCTGTCAAAATATCAGGATAAGATTTTATATGTTTATATTTAATCAAAGCTCCTAGCAAAATATAGAGCACAGGTGTTTAACTAGTGTATCAAATTCTAGATATCAGTTAAATTTGGTTTTAGCATTGTGCTAGACGAGAATGCTTTTAATGTTTTAGTCTAGGGGGACCAAGGAGTTTTAAAAATATTACATTATAGTGTCATGAATACAATTTTTGAAGAGACATAATGTGCCTAAGTAATAGTGAGGAACGAGCAACTAATCTCTCTGTGGTTGTAGACTGACTGATCTTACAGGAGGCGGAACTTAAATAAGGTTGAAATAGGAGGTCACTGGCAAAATTACAGGAAGAAATGATCTAAGTTAGGTCCTTACTTTTGGAGTGTAAACTCTGAAGGGTAGAGTGGCAAGGTACATATTATTAAGTAACAAATAGTTGAATAGGAATTTTATTCCTACAATAAGTTGGTTTGAAATCAATAAAATTAAATCAAAATAAGTTACTAGAAATTCAACAAATTTAAACTGATTAAAATATCTGTGCATCCTATTGACACTGAATGTCAAAAAATTGGTTTAAAAGGTCACAATTTTACAAATTTTTAAAAACTGAAAAAATTAAATTCTGAAGGTCAGCTTAAATTGTTATTAACCATACAATGACCTATCTTTGCAAGGCAAAGCTTTTGTTCATTTGAGCCCTAGTGAAACCATCACTTTTTATTTCAATAAAACCAAGTTGTTTCAAAATATTATTGCTAAATTTCAATAAAAGTATCAAAACTTCTTATAGGCATTTGTAATTGTATAAGGATTATTCTTTCATCATTCATGGTCTGCTATTAAATGAAAATAGGAAGAAATATGTTTTCAATGGGCAATAAAAGATATTTTATTGGCAATCTCATATTACATAGGAGGAATGATACTACTTTAAGAGTAAAGATTTGAAATTATTAAATACAAGTTAATATGTTATAGAGTCTATTTTACTTAGGTAGAGCTAGTAATAAATATGATCAATTCAGACATGTTTACTGCACTTAGCTTTACTGTACTTTGCAGATATTGCATGGTTTTTTACAAAATGAAGGTTTGTGGCAACCCTAAGTCGAGCAAGTCTACAAACCGACTTTTTTCAAAAGCATGTGCTCACTTCATATCTCTTTTTCCCTATTAGGTATTTTTTCACAGTATTTCAAACGTTTTCATTGTTATATCTTTGATGATAATAAGTGATCTTTGATGTTATTATTGTAACTGTTTTAGGGCACCATGACCACACCCATATAAGATGGCAAACTTTAATCAATAAATGCTGTGTGTGTTCTGATGCTCCACCAACCACCCTTCCCTTTATACTTTCTCTCTCCCTCTCTCTCTCTCTTTCTCTCCCTCTCTCCTTCAGCTTCCTTTATCTCTCTCTCTCTCCTTCAGCTTCCCTTATCTCTCTCTCTCCCCTTCAGTTTCCCTTATATATAGCTCTCTCCTTCAGCTTCCCTTATCTCTGCACACAATAATACTAAAATTATTAATATTAACCACCCTACAATATCCTCTTAATGTTCAAATGAAAGGAAGAGTTTGCATCTTTCACTTTAAATGGAAAGCTAGAAGTGATTCAGCTGAGTGAAGAAGGCATGTCAAAAGCCAAGATAGGCTGAAAGCTGAGCCTCTTGCACTAGTTACCGAAGTTGGGAGTGCAAAGAAATGGTTCTTGCAGGAAATTAAGCGTTACTCCAGTGAACACACAAATGATAAGAAAGAGATCCAGCTTGAGGGGTCTGCAAGAAGCTCAAACAAGCCACAACATTCCCTTAACCGAAGCCTAATCCAGAGCAAGGCCCTAACTTCCTTCAATTCTAAGAAGGTGAAAGAGGTAAGGAAGCTGCAGAAGAAAAGTTCAAAGCTAGCAGAGATTGGATCATGAGATTTAAGAAAAAAGTTGTCTCCAAAACATAAAAAGGCAAGGTGAAGCAAAAACTGCTGAGGTAGAAGCTACAGCAAGTTATCCAGAAGATTTAGCGAAGATTATTGATGAAGGTGACTACACAAAACAACAAATTTTCCATGTAGACGAAACAGCCTTATATTGGAGGAAGGTGCCATTTAGGGCTGTCATAGCTAGAAAGGAGGAGTCAACGTCTAGCTTCAAAACTTCAAATAACAGACTGACTTGCTTCTTAGGAACTAATGCCGCTGGTGAATTTAAGCGGAAGTTAATGTTCATTTATCATTCAAAATATCCTAGGGCCTTTAAGAATTGTATTAAATCTACTCTACCTATGATCTCTAAATGAAACAAAAAGCCCAGATGACAGCACATCTGTTTACAGCATGATTTACTGAATATTTCAAGCCCACTGTTGAGACCTACTGCTCAGAGGAAAAAAAAGCATTTCTTCTCAACAATACCCTTAGTCACCTAAGACCTCTGATGGAGATGTGCAAGAATAACAACATCTATTCTGCAGCTGATGGATCAAGAAGTAATTTCCACTTTCAAGTCCTATTATTTAAGAAATAAGTTTCATAAAACATTAGCTTCCATAGACAGTTATTCCTCTGATAAATCTGGTCAAAGTAAATTGAAAACTTTCTGGAAAAGATTCACCATTCTAAATGCCATTAAGATCATTTGTGATTCATGAGAGGAAGTCAAAAGATCAACATTAACAGGAATTTGGAAACAGTTAGCAAGAGAAGTATAATTAGACGTAAAGCCTGAAGATGTGACTCAATTGCTGCAACTTATCATGATACAACTGGAACAAATGATAAGTTGCTTTTTCTTTTTTTTTCCAAATGGAGTCTCGCTCTGTCACCAGGCTGGAGTGCAGTGGGGCGTGATCTTGGTTCATTGCAATCTCCTCATCCCAGGTTCAAGTGATTATCCTGCCTCAGCCTCCTGAATGGCTGGGACCACAGGCACATGGCACCAAGCCCAGCTAGTTTTTGCATTTTTAGTAGAGACGGGGTTTCACCATGTTGGCCAGGATGGTCTTGATCTCTTGACCTCACAATCCACCCACACCAGGACTCCAAAAGTGCTGGAATTACAGGCATGAACCACTGCACCTAACCTGAGGAGTTGCTTCTTAGAGATGAGCAAAAAAGTGGTTTATGGAAATGGAAACTTTTCCAGGTGAAGATCCTGTGAACCTTGTTGAAATGACAATGAGATTTTAGAATATTTTGTAAACTAACAAAGCAATGGTAGGGTTTGAGAGAATTGACTCCAATTTCAAAAGAAGTTCTACTGCATGCTATCAAGCATCATCACATGCTGCAGAGAAATCATTAATGAAAGGAGGAGTCAATGCAGCAAACTTCACTGTTGAATTATTATAAGTTGCCACAACTACTCCACCCTTCAGCAACTGCCATCCTAATCAGTTAGCAACCATCAAGGAGACTTTCCAACAGACAAAATATTATAACTTGCTAAAGGATCACATGACCATGAGCATTTTTTAGTAATAAAGTATTTCTAATTAAGGTATGTACATTGTTCTTTCACATGTAATGCAATTGCATACTTGATAGACGACAGTATAGTGTGAGCATAACTTTTCTATGCACTGGGAAACCACCAAATTTGTGTGACATGTTTTTGTGTGACATAGTCTTTATTGTGGTGATCTGCAAAAAACCTGTAATATCTAAAAGGTATGCCTGTAGTTCAGCATTTGTAGTATTAAAGTACCATGAAAGAAAAATGCATAGTTTGATTAAATCATTTGCAGAGTAAATCATTGGAAAATACTTTTTAAAACCTTCAATAATATAGACGAATAAGAGGATGTTTACAATGTTTAATATGAATAAACATGTATTACTTATCACAGGGATATTGATAAGAAAAGCTCTATTTAATTATGTACATGTAAGTTAGAGCTCACTCATTTGTATTGAGAGAGTGAAAATGGTTAATAATAACATATAATTACTTTAAGACAGATTCAAATTAGGCATAAATTGAAAGAAGTGAGATATTTTTCTATCTAATAAATGTTGCTATAGGAACTGGAGTTAATTGGAAATACCACACAAGTTTCATGTTTTACATTATCTGGACATTTTAACAAATTCCTATTTGCCATTGAAATATAAGTTTGTAAATATCCAACATTTTTATTTGAACTCCACTAAATAACGGACCTAGAATACCACTTAAGCTGTTTAGAATACCACTTACTTTGCCTCTTTAGTTCTCCAGATTTCATATTTCCTCACTCCAACAATCCGCATATTTGGCTTATTACCTCAGTTCTGCTTACTGTCACTACTGCATCTCATTTTTTCCTAATTACTTGCTAACTGTTCTCTCCTAGAAAGCCCTTCATGATCACCATATTGATATACTCAGTCCAAGTGAGTGTACATTGTGTCCCTATTTCTAAACCTTTTTCACTGAATCAACTTTATCTCTCCACCAAACTGAGAACCCCAACTGTTAGCTTCACATACCAAGTTATCAGTATCTAAAAAATATTAGATAATTTTTAGAAAATATTAAATATATTTTATATTATAAAATAAAAATATTAGATAATTTCAAGATCTAATATTAGATCTTGAAATGATATTTCAAGATCTCACTGAATGAGTGGAAACGTTTTACCAGAAACAGTACCTAAATGGCCAAGGAAAGTCAAGGGAAAACAAAGTTTTGTATATAAATTAATGATCATATTGTCCTTTTCATACCCATAATCTTATGTGCCTTTCTTAAACCTGCAAGGAAGGTCATACTAACTTCTATATTAAGTATGATAAACCTGAATTTTTAAGAGAGTAGAAACTTGCCTAAAACCACATGTTTTCACTGAATTCAAAGCAGATAAGACTCCACATTGACCTTTACACTGCTTTCAATTAACCCTTGGAAGTGCATTTAGGACACAATAAAAAATATTTGTAAATGTAACATCGATTACATTCTTTTTTATTAGTGTTTGTAAACACTGATACATGCATGATGCAATTTTACCTGCATAACCTGCCCATGAGTTTGATAGATAAGAGACCATAAACTTTTCAACAAGCAGCTGAAAAATCACTTCTGTACAATATCACTGATTATCTCAGAGTTAGTTACATCTTTCTCCAGAATTTCAGGGTGTGTATATCTTTAACTTGAACTTTTTAAGATTAATTATAATTATTTGACTCCAGGTTTGTTTTCCCCACTTAATTATTATAGACTTGAAGTTAGAAATGTTATGAACTTCCTTATTTTATCCAAACCATTAAATCTGTGCATTACTATATTAATCAGAAAACACCTTACAGTTCAATACTTCCATTACATATGCTAGAGATTTATAAATTCAGTTTGCCTGTATTCAAGAAGCATTTGATATGAACATGTATAATGCTAGGCTGTGAGGTGAACATGTGAATGAAAAGTTGTATTTACTTTCAAAGGTTTGTAAACTTTGTAAGTTTAACTAAAAAATAATAAACTTCTGAAATTACTAATGAAAATTATTTTTTTGTTTTTGTTTGTCAGTTTTTGTCTATTCCTTTTTCTCTGCCTCTTTGGGCTTCTCTCTCACAAACACACACACACAGAGAATTACATCAGAAGACATTCTCTGCTCCTTCTCCATCCCACATTGATAATCCATTGTGAGAAATTCACAACATAATAGTTCAGACATATTAAAATGAATATAAATGGCTATTCTCACCAATTGCTCGTGTAGATCACATGATATTTTATGCACAGTACAGTGCATATTAAAAATGTCATAAGGTAAAACAAATGTAGTTAGTAGTAATAAATGTAAGCCAACATGAATCATAAAGGGCAATATATTGTAAGGGATCAGTAAAGACCAAATGATGGAAAATCTAATAGAAGTTAAATTTATAAATAGCTGCCTTCCTGAAGTGGAGGAAAAATAAGCATATAGCAATTAGAGAAGAGTGAAGACAACATTTAATTGACATATGGAGAAATAAGTGAACTTGTTTCAAGGCAGTCCAACACAATAAGAGACTCAATATATTTAAGGGAATAACTTACCATAATTATTTGGTATTCTAAGTCTTTAATATGAAAATACACCATTTTTAATGCAAATTGTTAATTATAAAAAACTGGAAACATAACAATTACAATTTAAAGAATGTAGAAAGCACAACTTAACACCAATTATGCTGTTCACAAATTACAGAAACAATTAATGCCTAATATTGTTAGCTAAATATATGTATGTGCATTTGATAAAATAACGAGTTAAAATTAAAATGCACATCCTAAATTAATTATTTTTAAAGAAATGAAACTACGCTATCTCTTTTGAAGATAAGTGACTACTCCTGCTTGTAGTTTAACATGTAAAATTAGCCAAGAGAAACTGCTTCTGTGGTTTCTGCCTGAATTAATATGTAATATTTATGAAGAGCATTGTTGCAATTAAAAAAAAAAAACAAAAAACATGCTATTAATATCATGGTGAGTCCAACATAAGAAAGGTAAACTGGGTGGTAAACAGTGACAAAAAAATATATATATAGGCGCATGTAAGTGAATAAATCAAAAGAAATAAAGAACAAATCTCCCCTGCAGCTGTACCAAAGGACATTCTAATATTGCTAAAAATTACATACGAATAATTATTTTGAAAATGTGAACTGATAACTAGATTACAGATGTTTATATGGAAATGCTACAGTAGTTTAGAATATCATTGCTTCTCTAACTGCTGGAAGAGAATGCTAATTATAAAATTATAATTCTGTTAATTAGGCCAATTTATTTCAATACATGTGTACTGAATATAACTATGTTAAAGGCCCTATACTAATATTTTAAAAGATAAATATAAAAAAGAAGCAGAGCTCAATCAACCATATTATTAGCTTCACTGGGTGACTAAATAGGACAAGGTAGGATTTCAGCGCAATATTTACCGAAGTAAGCAGTGATGAGAGTTTATGGGAAAACCTTTGTGATCAGCAAAACGACCTGAATTGAAGACAAAAGACTTCAAAGGGATGATGAATCCATGACCTGTTTCAAGTAACGAGAGGCCCTTCAGGGCCGGGCGCAGTGGCTCACGCCTGTAATCCCAGCAATTTGGGAGGCCAAGGCCGGCGGATCACGAGGTCAGGAGATCGAGACCATCCTGGCTAACATGGTGAAACCTCGGCTCTACTAAAAATAATACAAAAAACTAGCCGGGCGAGGTGGTGGCGCCTGTGGTCCCAGTTACTCGCGAGGCTGAGGCGGGAGAATGGCGGGAACCCGGGAGGCGGAGCTTGCAGTGAGCCGAGATTGAGCCACTCACTCCAGCCTGGGCGACAGAGCGAGACTCCGTCTCAAAAAAAAAAAAAAAAAAAAAAAAAAAAGAGGTCCTTCAGGCACTACAAACCATCCCTTGGACAGGATTTACACTTTTAACCATATATGTACTCCTAAGAGGCAAGTGTAAAACAAGTATACAAGCCGCATCATGATAAGAAATAAACATCATGACATTTGAACAACCTAACACCAGAGTTAGATAATTCTCCTGTGCTGACTTGTGCAATTTACATTGGGTATGTTAAATCCCCAAAATGGAAGAGTCCCCAAACAACACTTGTCCAACTTCAGTGTCTAAATGAACTAGAGGAATTAACACAGTAGAGTTAAACACCTAGTTTGGAGTCTCAACTAACTATCTGTATGGTTTCAGAAAAGCAACCTAACTTCTTCTAGCTTCTGCTGCTTCACCTGTTAAATGGAGTCAACCCGTAGGCAGGGAATGGCTCATTTAGTGTATTTCTCTTGTTTACTCTTATTACCCTAGTATTAGAGTGGCACAAAGTATGCACAAAGTAAATATTTGTTGAAAAAATTAAGTGTATAACATTTCTAATACATTTTCCTTCACTCTGTAAACTATGTAGTGAGGTTACCCTGTTAAGCCTCCATTAACACATGGAATTGATCACAACTGTGGTTATAAAATTATGTAGGATGTGGGTTTTTTTTTTTCTCTAATTAGAAATAAATCCATAAGGACAAAATTCATGTCCATTTTGTTCAATAAGTCAATGAATATATCCTAAATTTATAAAATAGGAACATTTTATAATTCTTCCTTCTTCAGTGTTGCAAAACAAATAATTGTTTGTTTTTGATTGTTTATGATTCTTCCTTCTTCAATGTTGCAAAACAAACAAATAATTGTTACCAGGTTATTGAGTGTCTAAGAGTTTCTGTAAGTGGTAACTGATAATTGTTGTCCAAAAACATAGCAAATGTTTTCCCTAGGCCAATTAAGATTTCCTTTTATAATAAAATTCACAAAATAATGCTTTACCATATATACTTTGCTTTTCCATTTATGTTCCAATTTGAGTAATTTATTCATCAACAAAGAAATACCTGTTTTCTACCAGGGAATTGAAGCAAGATGGTCCTTGTCTACCATGACGCTCACCACTTAGCAGGAAATGGAGTCATTTGGTTCTCCTAAAAACTTGTGATACAATTAGGATGGTTATTTTTAGCTGCAATGTATGGATTAGTGAACAAAAATGTAGAGATGTTTAAATGACTTTTCCCAGAATTTCTCCTAAGAATAGTGTTTTCACACAATGAGTTTTCCTGTGGATTCTCATGTCCATCATCATCCAAAACAAGCCTTCACGTACTTCAAAATAGAAATCAAGACTCTGCTTTATCTTTTCTAGAATCAATCAATCAATTATTTAAAACCTATAAACCTTTTTATAACTTTTCCATGTCCTCGTAGCTTTGGGAAATATTATTAAAATTTAACTACTCTCCTGATGAGTCATAATTTTAAAATAACGTAATCTTATAAATTATAACACGGTAGGCATTTGATGTGACTCGTAACAAACTATGATGGAAGAGATCCAAGAAAACAGTAGTCATTGCCTCTTTAAGATCTGAATGTATTCCACAAGCTACCAGAAAGCTATAATCTATTTTAATTTTTGTTAACACAAAATAAAACTTTGTACAATCAATCATGAAGCCACCTCATAATTTTGACACTCATTTTAAATTATGATCAATGATAACATGTTTAAAATGAAGCCAAGATGTCATAAGACAAGCTGGAGGTAGAAAAACTTTGGCAATTAAAACTCTCCAGCACATTTTCCAATCTGAATATTCAACAATTGAAAATCATTAATACTAAGTAAACCACCTGCTAGGGACACTCTAACGCAGCATAAAGATTTTCCATGTGCATAACTGTCAGATTCAGATTAATTTTTTTTTCCAGGAAAGAATGGTATTCAAGATGACTTGGGTAAATTGTTTGATTAATTTTTCAAACAAAAATATAATAACGGTATTCCTCACTGTATTTCAAATATTGCAATAGCTCTGTTTAAAATGACAACTGTTTCATTATATCTAGATAATATTTCATTATCTATTGCATTTTATCAATTAATAAATAAAACGATATTTTAGATGAGGAAATGATACTTAGCCCTTTTATTTTACATACTTTTTGAAAAAGCAATCTGAATATATAATTGCAAGCATAAAAGAAACTGACTTTCTATAAACTTTGGAGTTTTAGGCACCTACTTGTCACTCAGTTTTTTTAACACAAGTATGTAAATTTATGGCCTACTTTGTTGCAGACTTCAAGCGCCATTTTTATAACTAGATACTGTGGCTCTACTGATGTTTTTTGAATTACAAAATGTTTGTGTGTGTGTGTGTGTGTGTGTGTGTCTTGTTGGCTTTCATGGTTTATATATATTGTCAAAATGTATTACCTTTTTTTTTATTATGAAATAGCTGTCTAAGTGTCTCACAGGTAAGGTCACAGCTTACGTGGGAGACACAGAGGTTTCACACTACCCAGGTTTTACCTGATGGGACTCAAGAGAGCCTCTGGCATTCCCTAAAACTGCTCACAGCTATGGTGTACAAAGACCCAGAAAGATAGAAAATGCAATTTTGACAAATGAGAGGCAGGAGACTTGAAAAAGCCAATACATAATTTTTAACTGGACTCTATAGAAATTAAATAACTTATATAACATCAGGCAGTCAAGCAATTCAACCACGATTTAAAATTCCAAGTCTTACTATAAAAGTCATGCTTTCTCAATATATCATGTTGCTTCCTGACATGTTTTGGGCATGAACACTTGTATATATGTAAGTCTCTGAGTACTTTTGCCACTAAATCCATGTTTCAATAGATTTTCAACTGCTTCTCAAAGTTGAGGTTTCATCAGGACCGCTAATTGGGCTGGTTAAAAATGCAGAGCCAGGCACAATAGCATGCACCTGTAGTCTTAGCCACTTGGGAGGCTGAGGCAGGAGGATTGCTTGAGCCTAGGAGTTCATTTTGTTAACAAAAATACAGAATCTAGAACTACTTGTGTTTCAAAATTATTTTTTAATATTTGTTGATTCTAATGCAGGTAGTCCTCAAATTGAACTTGGAAAAAATCTGTAATATTATGCATCCTGGAATAATGGGATCACGACACTTCTTAAGCTATATGAAAATGCTGCTGAGAAAACTGTAATTCCTGGGTAGCAAGCATGGTGGTTCCAATGGATGGGGATTCTAAAGCCCCCAAAACAATAATAGATTTCTTTCTGCCACAGATTCTATGACCTAGATTCTTACTTATCTTCTCTTTGTTTTCTCATTTTTTAGCCTTATTTCTATTCTTTATTCATGTCTTTCCTTCATTCGCACTCTACTGAAATATAGGCATTTTCTAGATCTCCATCATTAGAAATAAAGTCTCTTTTCTTAGATTTTCAATATTGCCACCATCATCACAACTGTTCTAACAAGCATTCATTGGTCTGTTTAGTCTGCCCAGGTTAATAACCTTCTGCCAGTCCACCACTTTTTCTTTGCTATATGCATTATGATCATGTCGTCCTCCTATATAAAACTTCTCATTAGTTTCCCAATGTTTTAGGACATACTCAGTAGTCTATGCTGTTCAACAAAGCTCTATATTTTCTATTCCTTCTCTTGAGCTTTGTCTTGCAACATTCTGCCCCACGCTCTCTCTGGTCCAGAATAATTGAACTTTTTAAAGACCCTCTTACCCAGCGTACTTACATATGCGACAAGACTTTGCAAAAGCACTTCCTTCTCCCACAACCCCTGCTTTATGAAAACCACTCTTCTCTTCTTTCATCAACATATCCTCCAGATTTTAGTTCATAAGCTACTACTTCCTTAGGAAGTCTTCTCTGACCTCCCTGCCTGGGTAAAATCCCTGTTATACACACCACTTGGCAACACTTTTGCAACTGCCCCTTTATATTTGGTCATAATTATGTTTATGTGATTATTGTCAGTCTCCCCACAAATGGACTTTTGAGTTCCACAGGGTCAGACCATGTCAGTGCGACAGCATTGGCTCTCCTTGAGCCCTCCTACATAGCATTTGGCATCTTTTAGGTTTTCAGTTCATACATTTGTTGAATGAATGAAATATTAAAAGATCCTTTGTGTCACTAGGGAATTAGGAATTACACTGCGGACAAGAGGGATACATTTTGTAACCTAGGGCCCAATATGATCAAACCTGTGATGCAGAAAGAAGCTTCATAGCAATTAGAGATCAAATTGGAGTGAGGATGACTGTAAAAACCTAGGGTAGAAAAAGTGAGACCCTCTATCCATGGCTAATTTTTTTTTTTTTTTTTTTGGTCTGGAAAGCAGCAATGATAGAGGGTGAGGAGTGAGGATACTAGTATTTGAATAAAATGTGAGCATAATGTGAATCATTGAAAAATTGTTGTATATGCAGGAATTAGAATGAGACTATCAGGAAAATCTATCACATAAAGAGAGCAGATTTTAGATAAATTATCAATTCATTGTTGAAAATTATGAGTTATCCATGAAAAGCCTTTACAATTTTTTTAGATAGATCTGCTCTTTAAAGTCTAGCATCATCAGCACAAAGACACACATAAAAACAACAAAAACTGAGCTATCATATCCTTGATATCATTCTTTCTAGCTATCCAGTTAAAAATGAAGTCAGACAACTAATTTACAAAGTCCTATGAATCTTGCAGAAAATGTCTCATCTATCCCATATATATTCTATATTTTAATATTTTTTTGTCACATCAAGACTTCCTACTTGGAAATGTAATCACACTTCTTCTTTATTTATACCATTGTGATTTCCGGAACTTTAGACATTCATTACTTTAGCCTTAAAAAGCCAAAGCATCTCCCTTTCTGGATAGCTTCTGCCTCTCTTAAATCTGCTGCCTATAATCCATCATTTATACTTCCATCATTTATATTTCCAGAGAAATCTCCTTAAAAGTTGTTTTAATCTTAAAAGACTCTGTAATATTTCTGTATCGCCTTGACCACCTAGGTCAAATTTGGACTTTTTAAGGCCTTTGTAAATATGCCCATCTTATCTCTCTGTTATGTATCATAAACCCTGTAGTAAGTTAAATCTTGTAGTTACACCTTTTCTCTTGCTCCACGTCAGTCTGGTATTTTAAGTAGCAAGATAAAAATCATACTTCACATCTCCCCCACAAATCGTTCCGATTTTTCCCATTTCACATCAAACTTCATTTTTATGTTTTTTCTAGGTTACTATTTTAAAACTTTATATATATATATTTATATGTATGATATATATTATATATATATATTCACTTTTAAGACTTTTCGAGGTTCCTTCCTACTTCTCCACTTCTTGTTATCTCACCTGGTATGGCTCAAGGCACTTAGCACATGATGGGTGCTCAGTAAACTGTCTTTGCAATGGCTAAGGAAAGACGAGCTCTTGTGAACCTCTAAGAATAACAATTTTTTAATAATGAGGTCATAGAATTCACGTTTTTATTTTAATGTCAATATGACATACAGAAATCCACTACTGAGCAAAAGAGAAAGATGAGTGCTGTGTTTACCAAATAATTGAATTCTAAAAAATATTTGTTTAAATGTTGAGGAAGAAGCATTAGAATTTTCCAGTAAAGAACTACTTCATATCTTGAAAATTAAATTTTGTGTGTTCTAATTGCATCACTTAGTACACCATAAAGTTGATTTGACAGGCCCCTAATCTCTATGCTTCTTTCTAGACAATGTGATGTCTTTTTTTTTAACTATGAACAATTTATTATAAATTGTCAATAAATACATCATTTTTACAAGTAAAATTTTATTTCATTTGAACAATTGAGTTTATGGGACATTGTCCAACAGTGTTGGATTGTGTGGTTAAACACACACACACACACACACACACACACACACACACACACACACACACACAAACTGTTTCATCTTATTACTCTCTATTCAGAGGCAGTTCTTCTCCAAGATGAGGTTGGTGACCCTACCTGTGGAAGCCTTCTGAAAACTACAGGCTTTGAATTAAGTTAGAATAAACACCTCCAGAAATTAACAAAACAATGTATCTGATGACTGGTATTTGAACAAATTAGATCATCATTGCCTATCAGGGTTCTGAATTCCGGGATGATTTGTACCCCAGCTGGTCAGATGGAACATTAATACATTTGTTGACTCATTTGTTTATATATTTGACAACTATTTGGATGTACAGTGGATCCCCTTCCCTGATGGTGTTTATAATCAGAGCTGTTGGTTTACATTAGCCACTATGACTGCAGTCAAACTGCCGTCTGCTTAGAGCCAGACGTGATGATAGGTTCACAATCCCAACTTTGAGTACATGATGTAACTTATTGGAGTCTCAATTTTTTCGTCTAAAAGTGGGGATTATAAGAGATATTTATTTGTCAAAACATTGTACTGAAGACTAAATATTAATATTAGTAAAACTTTTAAAAATGTCTCTGTCATATAGTAAATGGTAAACAAATGTTTCCTACAGTTATATTTAATTTACTGCATCATGATTATTATAAGCAATGTATATTTGTTATAAAAGTGAGTTGCTTACTGTTGATGACTCAAAAATAAGTCATGATTTTTCTAATGGCATATGAATAAATGAAAATGTATAAAGAATGAAACTTTGAATTAGGTTATATGTAAAGAAAATAATAGGGAAGGAGGGAGTAGTTAGGAGGATGTAACTTCATATCGCTATTAATTTTCCAAAGATAATTATTAGTTACCTGGCCTACATCTGCACTAAAGACTTCTATTTGTTTAGCATATTTTGCCAACAGAATATCATTCATCTACGCTAATTTCAAAGCACAATGAACTACATGCATTCCTTTTTCAAAAATAAAAATTTGAAATAAAAATAGTTGCTACACATTATACCTCTTTACATATCTGTATTTTGATTCTTTTCTAAAGATCAAATTAAATGAACACTAGGGATTTTACATGTACTTCACTAATTAATTGGCTCAGTTACCAATCTCTTTGCATTTATTAAGAAAACTTTATGAGAACAATAAATCCTAGTTCATCAAGGGAAATTAAAACTTAGGGAACTCGGTAAGAAAGTATAATCACTACATTCTACAAGTTGAGGACAGCAGCACATAGGAGGACATGTTCCCTTATTGCATTCAGAGATTCAGATTGATGTACATTAATTTGCTTAATATTCTTCTACCACTCCTTATTATCTGTCATCTCTAAAAGTGTCCTGCTCAGAATTATCACCTTTCTTTTAAATCTCGGCAAACATTTATTTTGTGTGAGTTTGGGGAAAAATATAATGTCATAGGCAAATTTTACTGAATAATTCCCTTAATTCATTTTAAATCCAACCACAACACAGCCATAGAGTTTCATAACACTATACTTCTCATATGGCCAAGAGTATCAATTTCAACAAAGGAATGTACCTACTAGCTTTCATTTCAGATGCGTGAGAAAGTGTGGTTATAAAACTTTCAGTATATGAAAAAAGATGTGATGAAGAGAAAATCAAAACATGATTATTAAGCGGGGAACGACATAGCCACAAAAAGGAGAGAAGAAAAAACATTCTAGGTTTAGAAGTGAACAAGAACATCCTATTGAAAACTGCTGGAATGGGGGCAGGTAGCCTCTGAAATGATGCCCAGTGATTCTAGTCTTTGAGAATTCCGAGATTTTTGCAATGCCCTCATTTTTTGACTGTGGTCTAGACCTAAGATATCATTTCTAAAGATCAGAATATGTCAAAATAACAGATGTCACTTAGGAGATGAGGTTATGAAAGGCTGGATTTTGTCTTGCTCTCCCTCACTGGCTGTCTCTCTCACTCCTTTGTTCCTTCTGTGGGAAAACAGTGCTAGCTTCACCCACGCAGATACTAAAAAAATGAGGGAGACAAGCTACCTTGTGTAGGCTGCTCATGGAGACTCTTATGTGGAAAGGAGCTGATAATATCTCTGGACAACAGCCATCAACGTCCTGATGCTTTCCAACAGCCATTTGAGTGAGCTTGTAAGTAGATCTTTCTTCAGTTAAGCTGAGATGGTAGTAGCCCCATCGTATCCCCTGGTTACAACTTTGTGGTAGCCTCTTAGCTGGAGGCCTCCCCTAAAGAATGCCTTGATTCGTGACTCACAGAATTATCAAATAAGAAAAGTTAATTCTTTAAAACGAATCATCATTTACTGAATTTATCTCAAATTTATCGTATCTTGGCATAACAGTACATTTTCTGTTAAAATACTAAGCTTCTGGAGGACAGGCAAAGCAATGCCTAAAAAGTGTTTTACATCATTTGCTTCAGAACCTAAATGTATATATATTATTCAGCATATTCTCTTTATGGGTTCAATAATAGGACTTTCTATCAAAATGAGCAGCTGATTTAAAATTCAATTATCTACATAATTGTTTCAAATCCCTGGTTCACTTCAGCTTTTGATTATTGGGTATGAAAAATTATTTATTCAAGGCTCAAGTTCCTTCTCTTTGTTGCTTAAAAAAAAATTGCAACTTAAACTTCAGGAATAGAAAGTTGATAACAAATCCTCTGTAATCTGTCAGAGAAAAACATCTCCCTTTCAAATCTCAAGAAATCAAAAGCATGAAATATATCCCACATGGGTCCACTTACAGTTAGTTCTATAAATTGTGATTAGTTTGAATATATATAATATTAATAGCTTACTTTCTGTATAAACAGATGCAAACTTCAGAACCCTTGTCTATTTGCTCTTCATTTTTAAAGTGCTTGGTTAAAAGATACAATATCAAGGGATTTCCATGCTTAGAAAAAGATAGATAACCAAATGTAATCCTACAATAATATTCTTGTTCAAACTAGGTTATACTGATTGACATGTACAGTATATTTTATGAACATACAAAGATGAAAAATTACAACTTGAATTCTACACATTCTGAGATATGAAATGTCGAATCATGCAAACTATATATCCATAGAATAAATTGCTATATTTATAAAAATAATTACTAGGCAGAAAATATACCGAGCAAATACAGAAATAATTATAGCCATATGTAATTATCATTCTGAATTTTCTATCAAATTCTTTTTGAGTACCTACATGGGAACAAGAGCCCACTATTGGAAGTAATAAACTTATCTGATAGAAACATAGCATTTTTTTGGTCACATATATGCACTTTTGAAAAGCCTTATCTTGTATATTTAAAATGGTTTGTGTGGCCGGGAGCGGTGGCTCAAGCCTGTAATCCCAGCACTTTGGGAGGCCGAGACGGGCGGATCACGAGGTCGGGAGATCGAGACCATCCTGGCTAACACGGTGAAACCCCGTCTCTACTAAAAATTCAAAAAACTAGCCGGGCGAGGTGGCGGCGCCTGTAGTCCCAGCTACTCGGGAGGCTGAGGCAGGAGAATGGCGGGAACCCGGGAGGCGGAGCTTGCAGTGAGCTGAGATCCGGCCACTGCACTCCAGCCTGGGCGACAGAGCGAGACTCCGTCTCAAAAAAAAAAAAAAAAAAAAAAAAATGGTTTGTGTATAAACATAGCATTAAAATAAAAGAAAATGTATAAACTGTAAAAATATGACGGCACATAAAAGTTACGCTGAAAATATTTTAAAATCACATGTGTTCCATAGGCTTCTATCATAGAAATTAAATCATATCCAATGAAAATTACAATTAGCAATTAAGGTTATTACCTAAATTGTTTAACATATAAATTAATATTTCTAGCATTACACTTAAAATAGTGATTCTAGAAATATTAATTTATATGTTAAATAATTTAGATAACTTTCATTGTTAATTGTAAGAATCTAAGACAGCATCAACTATAACTTACATTTTTATTTTATGGACTTATAAGAAAGATGAAAACACTCCTAATTAAATTCTGATACATCAGGGACTTCACAAGATACTTCACAAATTCAGGTATGTTGAAATTTGAAAAAAAAAGTATATGTTATTTCAATAAAACATAATAAGTACCTTATATGTTTATACAAAATACTCTAAGAAAGCCTCAAATTCTACAGAGAATTGATGAAAAAGTGCCATTTTTTAAAGGCAAGAGTTTCTATTATGTACTTGTAAAAATCCACGATGACTTTTAATAAACAATAATTATATTTTAATTTCTCGTATTACTCATAGAAGAAAATAATATCTTTTCAGAATTGCCAATTGCAATTTACCTCTGCTCTTTCAGGCCAGAGGAAGTTCATAAACCAGCAAGTTGGGGATTTACTAAATGACAAATAAACCAAATGACAAGTGAATAATATCATCTAATATTTTCTCTCAAATAGAGTTAAATATAGTTTTATTGTTTAGTACAGGCATTTCAAAAAACTGATGAGATGTTTCCTTTTGTATCTGAGTTGATATTATTCAAAGAACTCACAACAATATAAGAAATGTTTGGAAAGAATCATTAATTGTTTTAAACTTTCAATGTACAGAGATTCAAAATATTGAGAAATCATTAAAATAATATAAATTTTAACTATGTCAGAGGCCAACAGAATATAGACATGATAGAATATTTTCTCTCAGCTTTCAAAACCATGCAATTGCACTGTGCTGTCAAAGAGATGCTACCCATTTTAAGAAGATTAGTTGGGTTTGGGCTCTGTCTGTGTGATATTGAACAATGTAAGTCCTCTGCATACCAATTTCCTTAACTGTGAAATGGACATTCTATACACACTGATTTATTTAAGAATTAAATAATATATGTAATGACGCCAGTTCAGTGCCTGAGGTATAATTGTTGTCCACTGTAAAAAGAACTTCCATTATTTTACAAAGGCATACAGAAAAACCTTATGGTTTAATCACTCAGGAAATATTAACGACAGCATTTGGCTACTTTTTCAAAGCATATTAAAGCAAAGGAATCTCACCTTTCTTAAATATAACCTTACAGAAATTACCCGTTCTTTTTAGTTCTATATTATACACTTACAGCTAACTAGCAGTATATACATGTAATTTATTAGTTAGCATTGTTAGGATTGCTCAATCAGGAGCAATTTTGTCCCTCTGGGGTCATAGTAACCTCTGGCGACATTTCCGATTGTCAATACTTGGAGAGACTACTATTGCCTCTACTGTGTATAGGCCAGGGATGCTGTTAAACATCTTAAGATGCACAGTACAGCTCTCAAAAGAAGGAAATATCCAGCTCAAAATTTCAATTGTGCTATATTTTAGAAGCACTGCCCTATGCATTTCAGTATGTTTACTTCTTCATACCACATAAAGGTATAAATTGTAATGAGTATAACAAAAGAAACATGCCTGAAAAGGTTAAAATGTATCTACAAGTTTTTCTTATTAGGAAAAAATAAGAAATACTTTAAAAAAATAAGAAAGAGCCTGCCTGTGTCATTGTGTTATTGGCTTGTTAGTGCTTGGGTTTTAGATTATGGGCCATTTAGGGTTTTGTTCAAAATTGAGTTTTTGACCAAGAGCACCATTTCACTATTGTGTTGGAAGGCAATTACAGGCTTTTTCCTGGATGCCCAAGACTTGATAATTTCAGAGGAATTTGTCCCATTTCCCACCCTGAAAGGGAAGAAAAAAATAAGGTTCATAATGGACTTAAGGATCTACTATGTGTCAGGAACTGTTGTCTCCGTCCTAGTTTAAAAATATACTTTTAAAAAACCAAGCTAAATTTCCAGCAACTACAGTCTCCTGAACAGTATTCAAATACTTGTGCTGTACCAAATTCTGTGCTGAGGCATGCTGCCTTACCATAGCAGGACCTTTCACCCGCCTGGCACTCTGATGCCAGATGGATCAAGCTAAATTGCCGTAATATCTCCTTTGAAAAGCTCTAGAATTTCTTTTGCGGCTGAAGAATAATCAATTACTTACCCAATTCAATTCAACAAATATTTATTAAGTATTCACTCATTCTTGTATTTTCTCCCCTTGTGGGCTGCTGTCCTTAAGAGCAGCTGAAGAAGCAAAATGACTCCCATTTATTAAAGACTTTTATTTTAAAGATCCTTAAGTGCAGTTCACAGCTCTTCAGTTGCTCTTACCAAATCCTCAGAGGCTCCATTGTAGAAGAAATTCATGCTCCATCATACAGAATCAAGAATAATGTGTTCCCTTTTCATTTTGTCAAGAAAATATCAGCATGATAACCAGGGAAGGAATGTGTGAAGCAGACATGGTGGCATGGTGTGTCTAAGGGTAAGTCATTATTCTTACTACTATAAATAAGCTTATATATCATACTATGATAAATAATGTGGACTTAACTTTCAAAATGATACATATAAGTGCTTATGCTGCACATTATATGGGAAAAAGAACATACTTTGTTTATTGCATTTTATTCACTCCGGCTTTAGATAACACAAAAGGCTGCTAAATATTTTGGGAAACATATGTTCCTATTTCCAACAAGGACCATCATTTATTTTTTCATTTTTTGTTTCCCAAGGAACAGAAAGAGTAGTTAGATGCCAATCTTGAAATAAATATTCGTTATTTGGATCAATATATAGATGATTCCTTCCAAGAACATTAGTCATAATGCTGCTGGGAACTATCTCCAGATTTATCCCAGCCAAAAAAAGATAGGGCATCTTCTACAGAGAACCCTTGTGGGTTCTATTTTTCCTATCTCGACACTCAGAAGAGTGCTCCAATATATTGTCTCAGAAATGTCAAAAATAATACCCTATCTGTCATCTGTCTTGGAGCCAAGGTTATGTTTCTCTTATAGGAACCTTATTGCATTAGCACTTTGTAAGAATGTTTCAAAGTCGAAGTACTGACTCTGTCAGTATTACTGAGTATTCCGCAAAGGCAGCTGCTTTGCCTTAGTTTAAAGCAAAGCCCAGCATAACGTTCGAGGCAATGCAAAGTTTTCAAGAGAGTTTATCCCCCTAACAGTGAAGAACTAAGGTCTAGGATACTTATCTTGATAAATTATATTTTCTAGACTCTTCGCTAATGCAAAAATTAGAATTTCTTACTATCTCAAGCAATGCACTCCTATCTATACAATAAACTTCATTTTCTACAGCATGATGTTAAGTTATTCCTAATCTGATTCAGCTAAATTATTTAGGTGTTTATCCCTCATGAGTGCTTATGAGGAATATTTTTTTTCAGAGCAAGGTCTACTTTACCCTATATTCCTTATCATCCTGTTTCAAATTCCTTTTAAAATATATTTTCCTAAGGACAGAGAGCATGTCTTGTTCATTTTAGCATCACATATAATGCCTATGACTATAAATTGTACATAGTAGAAATTCAGCAAATGTTTAAAGAACTAAAAATAATAAGCAGAGTAATATTTTTAAAGTTGCATATTTTCATTTCAAAAAGGAAAAAAAATGCAGTAAGTATTGGGTCATTTCTCAGCCCTAGAAGATAATCAAAAGTTACAGAAATGCTGCTGTTAGGACAGTGTCCTTTTTTGCATTGTCCCACTTACCAAAAGAGTTGCCGACTTTTGCAGTTCTTTGCAAACCACCACTGGCTTCTCAACCATGAGGAAACACACTCACAAATCTATTGAAACTGCTGTATCAAAGGTCAGATAATCTCTCAATCAAAAAATCCATTTTTTTTTCATTTCTTATCTTTGTCAACTTCCATGCTGTGTTTGCCTCTCACATATACATCTTAACTACTCTCATTTCTTGACTGCTGGGACATCTTACTTTCCCAACTCACTTCTTAACTCCTTGATTACCTGCTTACAGTTTTCTGGAAATCCTGTCATTCAAACCCCTAATGGTCTAACCATTTTTATTCTCGATCGCATCCTTTTGCTATATAACTCAACATTTTAGCTTAGCTCTTATTTTATGAATAAATCGCAAAGCCTTTACTTCTTCTAAAATTCTGATCCCACTAAGTTAATGCTAATTAAATTAATTGCATTGAGTTGCATCATTCTCTTATTTTATCATCCCTGTCACAATAGTAAGACAAATACTCCATTCCTTACTCTAGAGCTATGTTCTGCAAATTGGCCTCACATTATAGACTTTGCAATTTCCAGGGCTTAAGTGAGTATTAATACCTCTTAGGTCAATATTGTTCCTTTCATAATGTACTGGATACCTCAACTTTGTATGGAACAGTAAGATTTATGAAGAAATCGGTTACCTTCAAATCTAAACATATGCAAAATCATGATTAAATCAAATAGCTGTCTCAGCAGAAAGAGCATTCTGAAGGCACTGGTGGGAATGGGGTTAATCAGCAGGTTAGAAAGTGTCTCAGGCTTAGATATTACTGTGCATCTGGCTCCTCTCAGCACTCAGCGACATAATACATTGAAATGGAACATATTGCATTTTTTCTTTGTGAAATCCTTAAATAAATGTGTTAAATTTATTATCATGCTTTCTTATAGGATAGTATTTCAGGAGCACAATTACAAATAAGAACAACAGAATGTATTGCAAAAATGTGTTCTATTTTTATCTTTGCTGGCATTAACAATCAAGTGCAGCATTCACTTTTATAAGTGAATTTTTGTGGAAAATAAAAGTATATTCATTGTGCAGTATATGAATCTCAGATGCATAACCATGCTTGAAAGATTTTAGCCTTTAATGCCTTAATCCTACTTTAACATCACCGATGCAATCTCTGAAAAGCAAAGTATTAATTTGAGAGTATCATTTTATTTACATCATCTGGAAAGGAGATTCAGAGTGCATCTTGTGTAAATTGCAATTATGCATAGCATACTTTTTAGAGCTATCTTCATGTAACATTTTACATAATTGAATTGTATTCAGTTGATTTTTTACATGGCAATAAATGATACAGTCTAAACATAAGACACTAAAATTAAAATAAAACAACTTGAATTCTAAAGAGCAACGTAATACTTCCAAGTGTTATCAGGGATAGGTTAATTCTCCACTGCAGATGAAAAATGAGAATTTTACAAGAAAAAATATGTAGGGAATTGGAATATTTAAAGCACTTTAGACAAGCACTGTAAGACAACTGATAATTTTAATTCATAATCCTTAAAATGTTTTATTTTGAAATTTTGGATTTACAAGAGATATGCAACAGTATATAGGGTTCTGTAAACCCTTCATCCAGTTTCCCCAATATTAGCTTTTTACATAATGATAGTATGTTTATCAAAATTAAATTTTATATTCCTCCATCCAAGCTAATATACAATGTTACATCTAGTCACCTCATCTCCTTAGTCTCTTCTAATCTGTGATTCCTTGTGTCATCAACACTTTTGAAGGAACAGAGTAGAATGTCCTTCAATTTGGGATTGTCTGATGTTTTCTCATGATCAAGAGTTATAGAATTTAGTAAAGACTACCACAAAGGTGAAATTCCTTTTTTATCATACCATATCTCATCATATTATGGGGTACAAGATGCCAACATGGCATTACTGGTTAAGTTGGATGATATAGTTACGGTAGACTCTTCCAGGTTTCTGAACTGTAAATTTATTATCCCTTTCCAGATTCTATAAGAAGTGAGCCACTAATTTTAGTCCTCACTGAAGAAGAGAGGGATTAAGCTCCTCCCAGAGAAGGTCATATGTTAAATTGTGGATGTATGTTAAAAGCACCACTGTAATTCATATTTTAAGGAGGATACTTGAAGTTATGGATATATCCTGTTTCTATTTACAGATTTGCCACTAGTTTTGCATTCAATTTAGAAGATGCAATGTAACTTTTATGTCCTAGGTATATAGATATATGTGTATTTGAATATGCATAATATAGATGTATAAAGATATATGTGATTTAATACATAAAATATTATTCAATATAAATTATAATACATTTAAAGAATATATATCTTCTTTCAATTATTCTTTTAGTTATATCGATTTATATCACCATCATTACCTATAGAATTCTTATGTGGTAAATTGAGGGCAATTTTTAAAAATATATTTAAAAGGTATTAAAACTAGATATAACATATAGAGATATATAACAAGAAGATATAATAAGGGAAATTATTGTTAAATAAATCAATGGGAAAAAATCTCGGTGGATAGACTTCTTTACAATATCTCTATGAACATTTGAAAACATAGTGAATGAATTAAACGCAAACTTGTTTGTGTAGAAACCTCAATGAGCCTGGACTAAATTTACACTAAATATGCCCTTATTTTTAGAGAAACTTCTCCACTAAAGTTTTCCAAAAAGTGATACCTTGATATTCAATTCCCAACTTACATGGCAGATTCTCAGAGCTTCATTTACTATTCAGACTAAACTAGGCTTTCCAGAGTTACTTTATCTCATATTACCTTCAGTTTTCTAACAAATATTACTTTTAATTGTTTAATTACTTTTTTCATCTCAATGAAAGATAACATCCAGAAGATCATGGATCTAATTTATCTTTTCAAGTCATCCCCAACATGGAGACGGCATCTACCCCTTAGATGCCTTTCAATAGCATTTTATTGATTAACTAAATGAATACAAGAATTAAAGAACCACATAATGGGTTTCTAAGGATAATTTTTAAAGACCTTTAGTCACATAAAAGATTTAAGTGACATCATAACTGTCAAACAAGTTGATTTGTATGTGCATATGCCATGCTTATTTGTAAGTGTGTTCTATTTTGCTCTTATAAAATCACCATCCTATTATTCCTTATGTTATCAATAAATTTATTCTATTCAAAATCACTGAGTTCATTTAAGCTCCTCAAGTGAATTTTTGGGAGTTATTTGTTCAGTTACTGTGCATTATTTTACTTACAACTTTCTCAGAGATGAATCTCAGACCCTCTGCTTTTCCTCTTAACAATTGCATAAAATTTCTCCATCGCATTCTCGTTTAGGGACTAATCACTTACACCCTGGAAGCATTAGTAGCATTAATTCCCTAAGGACGTGTCTCTATGTCAGCCAAATTTTTTTTTGTGGATCACATTTCAAAGAGTATTGTGTGATTAATAAAAATTTGATTCCTATCAGAAAACATAGCTTTATATTCCAGAAATCTAAATTATATTCTCATTCTTTACATTTAATCAGAACAACTTTCATTTATCCATTCCTAAATTTTGATACAGATATTGTTTGTGTGGAGAATGTTTTCCATTAATACATTAGAAATCCTGTAGAACTTTGTGAATTATGATAGTAATAGCAAAAACTAAACACTTACATTAAGAGTAAATAGCATTTAACTGTTTAGAAGTGGACAAGAGAGAAGGTAGGGTGGTCATTTATTCTCCTTTTCTTTTTGAGACAGGGTCTCACTCTTTCATCCAGGCTGGAGTGCAGTGGCACTACCGCAGCTCACTGCAACTTCCACCTTCTGGTCTCAAGCCATCCTCCCACTTCATCCTCCCAATTAGCTGGGATTACAAGCTCATGCCACCACGCTTGGCTAATCTTTTCAATTTTCAGTAGAGACAGGGTTTGGCTACATTGCCCATTGTGGTCTCAAACTCCTGACCTCAAGTGATCCGCCCACCTCAGCCCCCTAAAGTGCTGGGATTACAGGCGTGAGCCACTATGCCCTGCCTTTTTCTCCTTTTTTAACCTAAAAATATCTTCGCTAATTCTATAATTTCTTCAGGTATCAAAAGTCATCTTCCCAATAAGACACAACACTATTTAAGCTACTATATACTTTACTTATTAATTTTATGTATAGTCTATATGCCCCATTTGGATGTAAAATAAAAGATTTTTACATGTTATAACGTAATATCAATAAATCATGTCTTATGTACTTGTCGATATTTCCAGGGCTATATTTTATAGACTGCTGTATCTCCAGTGCCTGTAGCATTTTTATGCATATAATGTGTGCTTAATAAATATTTATGAGACTATAAATATGAAAAGGTACTAAAGTAACCCTCTCAAATAAATGAGGGTGCACTTGTACAGTTGGTCATATTAACATCCTATTAAATGAAAAAGATAATATAAACATAAACATTAAAACGGTTGGCTAGGCTTTTTTATTCAAAATAATAAACTAAATTTAACTGTGTTTCAGATGTGTTATATATAGTTATTCCACCAGTTGGTATAAATGTCTAAGCACGTGTGGAAAAAATCTATCCAAAAACTGTGTTTTAAACACATCAATATATGAATTTGAAATAGATACTTACTCACCCTGAATATTTTCTATTATTCTTAATTAAATTGTACTGTAATAATATGACCCCAGAAGTTGCATATTCAGAAAAAATTAGAGAAAAGAGACAATGTAGAAAATTGTAATTTTTGTACTGATCTTGCATTCATATTAAAAAAAGCATTTCCTGCTACATATCACAAATACATAAAGGAAATAAACAAAAAAAGCAGAAAACAAAAATCCCTTTAAAGAGCCGGACAGTTGTTATCAAAGCCATATATTAAATCTCATACACATTATTAGAAGTCACATTCTTTATACATATACACACTTTTTAAAAGTGTACTAAATTCACACAAATTTGGATATTTGTGTTCCCTATTGATTGGAAGCACCCCTCCAGAAAGGGGAGAATGCTGACATTAATCATCTCATTCACTGCGGGTTTTAGGATAAATTGAAAGACAGTCAGAAAATTATAAGGAGAAACTGAAAAGAACACAGGTAATCATTCAAACACCTTAGTAATATACGGAGAAGACATCTAGACACTTGCCTAACTGCTTAATGTATCACTGTATTTTCACTTATACCTTAGTAATAATGATTAAATTATTAGGAAAATTATAATCATGCTGATTTCATTTTATGTAGTCATGGAGGTGTATAGTATAATTTGATGACGTGTCAAGATAAGTAAAACGTTCTTCATTCAAAAGTATAATTTTAAGTCATATTTTTATCATTCAAGTGTAGCATTCCAAGTATAACTGAGAAAATAACTGCTATATTCCTTTTGTAGGAGTAAAGTTATTGCAGTTTTTGTTAACCAAAAGAGAACTTTCAGAAGTAAATGTATCTGAGGTTTAAGTAGACTCATGGATTTTTACAGTTTTTTATAACTTAAGAATGATTTAACATATACAAATAGGATCCACATAAATATTCAAAAACAATGCCAAGTATTTTAAATTCACTTGTTTCAATAATAGTCTATCTCAAAAGATACTGTACTACACTTGAATTACCTGATTTTAAACATGACCAAAATAAATATCTCAGGGCAGATTTCTGCAGGCTTTTATTCAGCACCTCCAGAATCAAGAAAGTATGTAATACATGGGCCTCCATTGTCAGAACTTCTAAATTTATCTTATTTCTCATTTTTTACAAACAGTACAGTGTACTTTTCGAGATTAATAGACTTTAAATGTTTCCAAAAAGATGTAGTAAAGAAAGGAATTCAACAAAAAATTTATTAATAATCCAAAGCTTATTCTGACAGTTTATCCCAAATAATATTTTTATATCAATGTTCAAATACTCTTTTTTTATATATCATGTATAATGTGTACCAATTATAAAAATTCAATAAAATAAAAAATATATTCTGTAGATCATATTTGGTTGGGCTGTCTAGGCAAATATTTTTAATTTGAGTCACTGAAATATGCATTAGACAAATTGCTATATTTAATGCTTAACCCATATAAGGAGAAAAACTGACTTCTATATTTATTTATAATACCTCACAGTGTTATATATGTTTGTTGTTGCTAACCTCAAATTGTATCAAGCTACATATAGGATTGCAGATTTGTTTCTGAACGTTGGTACAGAAAATTATTTGCATCTCCAATATTAAATATCTAATCATAAGCATACTAGGAAGCATATAGCATGTTTTATATAGAAAACTTTGTGTATTAGTGCAATTGTACTAAAGTCAATAATTGGATTACCTGCCTTTTTTCTCCCCTACACAGTTTTCTTGTAGTCTATTTATTCATGAAGTATAACAATATTAAATTAAAATTTCATGTGACAACTATGGCTTTTCTATTTCTCTGAGAAGACATAGCAGAATACACTATTCATCCAGCAGTATTGTATGGTGCTTAAGAAAAGTGATCATCTTTTTACTTTTTATGTTAGATATAATTTTACCTTGGGTTATTTTGCTGTAAGTAGCATATTAAAATTTTTTCAATCCAATTACAGTCATTATTTTTAGTGCTTAAAATATTTACATTAATACCATTAACTATATTTTTTTGGTTTTCTACAGTCACCTTGTTTCAAGCTCTCTATTTCCAGTTCCAACTTTCAAATGTTAAATACAATTAAAGGTATAAATGATCATAAAAATATTCCAATAAATTTAAATTTTGACTCACCACTGGTGGAAAAAAAAAGGATGAATACAAAATATCTTGAATATAGAAGGTCATTCACTCATATACATAGATAACTTACTCCCCCATACTAGGAGTTTCTAATGGATTATTTTCTCCCTAGATAGTTTTAGAGAAGATGGATTTGCATAGGGGAATGATTCCAAAAAGTAAAATGATTGTCTTTATATAAAAGTGAGTCACATCAGATGAACAAATATCCATGTTATATTAAAGACTTGGGCTGCTTCTCTCTCCTAGTATTTGTTAGGTCTAAGCAAGACACGTTTGCTATGGATAGAGAGTGAGCTCATAACATCCTGACTATGTATGTGTTCATCTTCAGTCAAAGTTCAAGTGGCCACAGCTTCATGACTGCAGAGCCTGATTAATGGGCATTAAGATGTTGGTTTCAGAAACACATATATCACACTTATTTTTAACATTGAAGATAGCTGTTAAGTTTTGCTTCTCTGAATGTGGTCTGGCATTTCATCACTTCATATTCATTTGGTCTCAGAAACTCAAATCCTGCCAACTTTAGTGTTATGTGCGTATCTAAAGTAGGAAATAATTTTTCCAGCTTTATCTTTTGTAATAGTTTCATCAAACAGATATCAAAAGCCTACTGAGCATTAGTCAGGGACAGGGTGATTAGTTTCTCTCTTTATGGATGGGTAATTAATATAAAAAGGATGGAAAAAATCCTTAATCCCATTACACTTGATCCATCATTTAGCAATGCTTTTTGACTCTTCAAGGTAAAATCTGCATCTGAATTTCCCCAAAGCAATCAAGTCATCAGTTTTAGAAAATTATAAAACCCCACAGCAAACTGCACATTACTGATAGAAAAAAAAGTGAGGTTTCTGACATTCATCTAAAAGAATCTCATTGAACGAAACTGTTTCAAAGACATCTTTTAAAAAATTATTCCTAATATAATTGACCTATTTTTGCTTTACTTTATGCAATCTAAGGATAAAGGCAATACCTGTTTAGCAGAAAACATAAATATCAAAAGAAAGCTAGATATAAATCTATAGATAATATTTATGAGTTGGTGAGAGGGTATGGCTGTTAGAAGTGCATGTACCATTTCAAAGTGACAGAGCAGCCTATTGCATGACAAAGACACAACCTTTCTTAGAATGCTTAAGACAACCTTTCAAAACCCATTAAATAGACCTATCAAGATTGCACATTGGCCTGGACCACACTTTAAATGTTATTGATTTATCTTCTTGACCATTTCCATCTTCTAATGCTCCATGTATCAAAAGATTAGGACATAACTCAGATAAACTGTAGTATCATTTATACAACAGTTGCAGGATGTGACACACATTTTTTATCAGAGGCTTTTTTACTCCTGTCACTCCCCTTCTTGTATTACTTCATTATTTCATGAAACCATTATCTCTTTTTATTGTGGTAAAATATAAATAATATGAAATTTACCATTTTAACCATTGAAAGTGCACAGATCTGTAGCACTGTGGACATTAAAACATCACCTTGTGGTCACCACCATTCATTTGCAGAACTTTTTCAGCACTTCAGACTTCACTCACTAAACAATGACTCCCCATTCTCTCCTCCCATCAGCCCTTGGTAACCACCTTCTTTCTGAATTTGGCTATGCTAGGAACATCGTGCAAGAGGAATTATGCAATTTGTCTTTTGTTTATTTCACTCAGCATAATGTATTCAAGGTTCATTCTCATTGTAGCCCATGTCAGAATTTCCTTCTTTTTAAAAAACTGAATAATGTTTGGCTGTATTTATACACCACACTTGGTTTATCCGTTCATCCAGTGATGAACCCTTAGGTTGCTGCCACCTTCTGTCTATCGGGAATAACGAGCATATAAATTTCTGTGAAAGTCCTTGCTTTCACTTTTTAGGGGGTATATACACTGATATGTATTTGCTGCATCATATGGTAATTTTATGTTTAATTGTTTGCAATATGACCATACAACTTTCCACAGTGGCTGTACCACTGCTTTCAGTATCTCTGCATCCGCACAGACACCTGTTATTTTCTGGATTCTGTTTGTGTATTATGTATGTTTTTACAGTAGCCATCCAAATTAGTATGAAGTATTATCTCATTGTGGTTTTGTTTTGCATTTTGCTAATGACTAGTGATATTGATCATATTTTCACTTATTGTCCATTTGTATATCTTCTTCAAAAGAAATGCCTATTCAAGTCCTTTGCCTATTAACAAAAAAAAAGTTTGCTTGTTGTATTGTTGAAGTTGCTGTTGTTGTCGAGTTTTAACAACAATCTCTTGTGTCTAGAATCACATAGTAAACTAAAACGTATGACACAAACGAGGTATTATTGTACCTATTCCCTGAAACTGATGCATTATCCTTTCGTAAGTCAATCTTCTATCTTCCCCTTTCCTTTTCATTACATTTTAATGATCGGGAAAAATTTCTCCAAATCTCATGCCAATGTTAAAATTTACTGAGCTTAAAAGAGTGGATGCATTTCTAGAGTACATTTTAATTATGATATTAAATAAGTAGCAATTAAAAGGCAAAATACTATTAGTTGAATTTCATTTAACTATTTGTTTTTCTTAAGGTCACCCTCATGCCTTAATTTGAATGCTTGAAAAGAGTGTAATTTTTATATATATATACACACACACACACACACACAAGTCAGCTGAAAGTATAAGACATTTCAGCAGAAATTTCCTGATGAGGAAAAGTCACCTCACGTTAATGCGGTAAGAAACAATAACCATTGTCTCTACAAACAGTGAATCTCAATTTTCTGCGGGTTTTTCGCTAAAAAACAAATTAAAAAATAAACAAAAGGACATAACGAACCTGACAATTTAACCTACTCTTATGTACTTTTCGTTTTCTTACCGGGCACAACAGCTTTCATCAAATATTTGAAATCCTATTATGTGAAAGAAGGATTAGACACGTATGTTTCTCAGGAAAGAGCCAATGTTTACGAATTAAAACAAGGCAACTTCCAGCTCAGTTTAATGATGAACTTTCTAATCCTGAGAACTGCGCAACAACGAGATGGGGTGCGCTGGAAAGGAGTGAGCCCCCTGTGCATTTTCAAGGATAAACAAGAGAATCAGAAGTCAGGAGGATCACAAAAAGGTGTGTGTATGTGTGTGGTGTGTGTGTGTGTGTGTGAGGTTAGAATAGGTTACCTCCTGAGTCCCTTAAAATTATTGTGTTTCTCTGAGTCTAAGAGTTCTCCTAAATATTGTGTGAAACATAAAAAGACAAAGCTTGTACCCTGAGGAGTGAACAGTCTAAGTCAGACGTAAACAAAACATGACCAACAGAAACACAACTAAGACATGTAGGTATGGATACTACATACAGAAGAATTGGGCATTATTTGGAAAGAAATCATTTTTAAGAACAGAATTTGCCAGTAGCTATAGCTTAAAACTTGTATTGTTCATATTGCTGGGTTCAATTCCGTCATTCTCTCATGTTTCAATGAATTTTCCTTCAATAAAATAAAGGTCTTTACCCTTCAAAATGTCTTCATGTCATTTTTATATTTGTGGACAGCCAAATATACATGTATATGTATATAGGATTGTCCAGAAATTTATCAAATTGTCACTCACTCATAAAAAACATAATGACTTTGCATCCTAATAATGTTAGAGACATTATATTTAGTCAAGAAAAAATTTGAGAATTTTTAGCAGAAACATTGAATTAAATAAGTTAGTAATGTTTATATTGGAACAAAAAGTTTCAAAATAGAAAATATCCCATATTGTTACATGAGATGGAAGTTAGAAATATTTATAAATTACAGTCACATGAAAACCTTTACTTTGAAGAGTTTAGAACTGATTTATAAAAGTCTTAGAAAGCACCTACATAAATGATAAAGTAATAATTGTCGCCTCCGCATCCCACATTTATATTGAAATTGTCAATCCTTATCTATATATCCATATCTATCCACATTTATACATAAAAATAGGTTCTAGACAAAAAATTAGCCAGGTATGGTGGCGGCACCTGTGGTCCCAGCTGCTTGGGAGGCTGAGGCAGGAGAATGATGTGAACCCGGGAGGCGGAATTTGCAGTGAGCCGAGATGGCGCCACTGCTCTTCAGCCTGGGTGACAGAGCGAGACTCCGTCTCAAAAAAAAAGAAAAAAAAAAAAAGAAACTACTCTTTAAATTCTACAAATAATATGCATTTGATTAGAATAATAATTTTTATAATGCTTTTGCCATTAAGCATGTCATCTCTTAGGGCAGATATTTCTCTTTCATTTGTTTTTGTGTCCCCAAATTGCTTTCATATTACTTTGCTAATAAGTGATCAGAAATATGTATTGAATTGAACTTTCTGTTTTACAATTGAGCAAACAAAAATGAAGATGGCTAGAATGACTTGCAGAAGCTTAGGCTGGGCATTATCCGGTGGTTCCAAGAATAGAAACTGGGGCTCACCCATGACTGCAATCTGGTGATCTTACCATTAGAGAATATTCATCCCCAGGTAACCTAATTTTTTTTGACAGCAGGCCATGCTCTGCAACTTTAGTACAAGAATAATAACTTAATGGCACAGTAATGTGAGACTACTTTATTAGGATAATGCATTTAACTTTAGTTTTGTTTAATTCTATAAATTGCACAAGAAAGTAAAAGATATCTATTGTTATTTTAAAATTCAAATTTATTAGGCCATATCAGCTGTAATTATATAGTCTTTTTGCTGTGTAAATTCAGTCTATGAGATTTCAGAAACACAAAAATAAGTTTGGAACAGTATACAATGTATATATGCAACAGTTTCTTGAGAGTCTACATCACACCATGAGGCTGCCCTTTGCTAATTGTTTTATTTGAAATCATATTTCATTGATTTGGCAAGTTATTCATATTTGTGTTGTTAAATTTTGGCTAAAATGAGAAAAACATGCCACAGTACATACAGAATTATTTAATTTTCAATCTATTGATGAGAACAGTTACTGATGGGGGTTGCCAAGGAACAAATAAGAACAAAATATAGACAATTAACGTGAGCACGATCTCTACATTATGCATCAGTAAGACAGTCTCTGTCTCACCTCTAAAATAAGAGTTATAGTACTTGCTTCTTTCAGTGGAAAATCATAAGGAGTAATTAGTGTATATACAGCACTTTAAATGTGAAAATCTATTTTAATGGATATATGCATAAAAATATGCATTATTCCATTCCTAAGAATAATTTGTCATTTTGTCATGCTGTAATAACTAATAAGAACTTTTAAAGATATAACACATGTAAAGAACAATGATTCTTTTGATTTAATAGAATAAAGTCAAAAGTTGGTACATTTCAATGATATGGGCTGGTTTATTTTCTACCACCTTAGAGTGGATATTGAAGTCCAGAATTCTAGAGTGTAACTCACCTAACATGCCTATATAGACATAAGCAAACTATTCAATGAATACCATGTATGATGACATAATTCTGTTTGAAATACAACACTTGTGAATAATTTCAGGTTATTGACTTTAGAAGAAATTAACTTTTTTTTCTCTATATGTACATTTACATGTACATTTACAAAATTCAATTAAAAATTAAAACATTTGTTTCAGGGACCAAATCTCATCACCTAAGGTTAGTGCTCCATTGCTCTTTGCTTGCTTCAGGTATAGAATTGTGACAACCCAGAGAAATGAGATAACTGAAAAGAGCCCCAGGCTGTTGATACTTGAGTAAAACGGTGATTGTTGTTCATCAAACAAAACAGGCTTACAGATTTTGTGGTCTACCAAGCTGAGACGGTATTAAAGTTCAACTCTGTTCTACACAAGAACCTAACCAGGACTCTCACAACCAAATTATTCAGGTAAATGGGTTTAGTAAGAGCCGTCTGAGCCAAGTATTGGTTCCCTGTGAAAGCACATTTGGGTCAGCGTTGTCCAACATAAGGACAAATGAATATAAAAAGCTTCAAAGTTCAGCACTGCAGAGAAAAGCCATGAAGAATTTTATTTTTAAAATGTTAAAAACAGGCCCGCACCGTGGCTCATACTTGCAGTCCCAGCACTTTGGGAGGTGGAGACGGACGCCTGAGGTTGGGAGTTTGAGATCAGACTGGTTAAAATGGTGAAACCCCATCTCTACCATAAATAGAAAAAATAGCTAGGCATGGTGGTGGGCACCTGTAATCCCGGCTACTCAGGAGGTTGAGGCAGGAGAATCACTTAATCCCAGGAGGAGGAGATTGCAGTGAGCTGAATCGCACCACTGCACTCCAGCCAGGGCAACAGAGCAAGACTCTGTCTCAAAAAAAAAAAAACCCCAAAATTAGAAAAAGATGTAACCAATCTAGCATCATATTCAATATTAAAAACACTACATTTTACCTAAAAGACATCTAATTTTCTGCAGCTCCACTTACTCTAAAGGCGCCAGAATAAATTAATCACACAGTGTATTTCTAGGTAAACAAAAAATTTGACCCAGGCATGGAGATGTTGAATAGACGCCAATTAAATAGCAGAGGACAGCTGAATAAAAGGTTGTGGTGTTAATTTTAAAGGCGTTGATGTAAAACTGCTATTTCCAACAGTAGCTAGATAGTAGGGCCATTTTTCTATCGAGGGCTCTTAGTTTGTGACTATCATACTACACTATTAGCACAGGGGAAAACACATCATTTGATTTCTCTGTGGCAAAGAGATAAATAATTTGCTCAACAGAAACTTTTCTGAAGGAATAATTCTTTCACAAAAAGTTTTCACATTAAAATAGTGGTATTATGGTCTGTGGTTTGTTGAGCTGTTTTCTCAGTATATTGAAAATCATTGAAAATCTTATATGTGTTTAGCGATCTTATGTTAAAATGCTGTTGGTGGCTTTTATTTTTAAAATATGAATACTGAGGCATTCTCGCTCTGTCACCAGGCTGGAGTGTAGTGCCTCAATCTCGCTCACTGCAACCTCCGTCTCCAGGGTTCCAGCAATTCTCCTGCCTCAGCCTCCTGAGTAGCTGGGATTACAGGAGTGCGCCACCAAACCCGGCAGATTTTTGTACTTTTAGTAGAGATGGGATTTCACCATGTTGGCCAGGCTGATCTGGAACTCCTGACCTTAGGTTATGCACCCGCCTCAGCCTCCCAAAGTGCTGGGATTACAGATGTGAGCCACCACGCCCAGACAAGAGGTGGCTTACTTCTTAAGTGATTTTTCACTGGCTGCATAAAAATTATTTTACAAACAATACATTTAAGTTACTAGAACGATTAAACGGAGAAGAGGACTCTTAAAAAAACACCACCATGTAAATAACCATAGGTGTATGGACTCAAGTTTGAAAGGAACTAAGTACAATACAACTTCACTAAATATTGGACAGGCACAGTGGCTCATGCCTGCAATCCCAGCACTTTGGAAGGCCAAGGTGAGTGGATCACTTGAGTTCAGGAGTTCGAGACCAGACTGGCCAACATGGTGGAACCCTGTCTCTACTAAAAATACGAAAAAAAGAAAAAAAAAAAAAACACACAAATTAGCTGGGCTTGACGGCAGGCTCCTGTTATCCCAGCTGCTCCTGAAACTGAGACAGGAGAATCCCTGGAACCCGGGAGGTGGAGATTGCAGTGAGCAGAGATCATACCATTGCACCTGCCTGGGCAACAAGAGTGAAACTCCATCCCAAATAAATAAATAAATAAATAAATAAATAAATAAATAAATCTTTACTAAATATTAATAAACAAATGCACAAAAATTGTATTTGTCCACTATTCAAATATACATTAAATGCCTGATTCATGACAAATAAAAGACAAATATGAACTTTGTCTTTCTGTAGCTAATATTACAGTAACAAATGCAGTAAAATGATAACTCTGATGATTTTCACACAAGAAATCCAGGTTGCATTGAAGATGAATGCGAGATATACCTATTAGGTTTTATTTCAGAGTCAATATTTCTATAGAGCTCTCAAACTATGATTGAGAGAGTGAAGGAAGAATATATTGGCTTGGGCGTAAGTATCACCAAGGCAAATTTACAGATTAGATAAAATTTAGGTGAAAGACACTGTTTAAAAAAATACCAAATATAATCAGTATGGCTATGTCTTGACTTATACAACAAAAATGTATTTCTAATGCCCGAATTATGTTTCTTGAAATATTATATAAATGGTGAGAAACTAAAGAAATTAAGTGTTAAATGTTTATAACAAATATTTACTGGAGTACCACACAGGTATTATCAATAATGTTGTGAACATTGACAACATGGTCAATTACATATATTATGTTTTCACAAAAATAAAGTGATAAAGTTTATGGTTAAGGGATGGGGCATTGTGGCTCACACCTGTAATATCAGCACTTTGGGAGGCCAAGGTGGGCAGATCACTTGAAGTCAGGAGTTTGAGACCAGCCTGGCCAACATGGTGAAACCCCATCTCTACTAACAACACAAAATTAGCAAGGCATGGCGGTGAATGCCTGTAATCCCAGTTACTTGGGAGGCTGAGGCAAGAGAATCACTGGAACCTGGGAGGCAGAGGTTGCAGTGAGCCCAGATCGAGCCACTGCACATTAGCCTGGGAAACAGACGGAGACTCCATCTCAGATAAATAAATAAATACATAAATACATAAATAAGTTTATGGTTAATATTATCACTTTCTATTTAATAATAGGTACCTCTTCAACTTAGTCTCTTTCATTGTTTAGGCCCGAAGCTCTAGGATGCAGGGAGTCTAACAGTTATTTGGGGCAATGTAGATATATATATATATATATGTGTGTGTGTGTGTGTGTGTGTGTGTGTATCCAACATATGAAAAAAGCCCAAGGAATGTGTAGTTAATGAGTGAGTGCGTTTTGGGGCAGTACAACTGCGGATAATTTTATACATGCTCTCTGATTTACTTTTTACTTTTGGCATACCTTGCAATTAGCATATGCTACTTATATAATAAGTAAGGAAGTTTTATTCGAAAGAAAGGTATTGAATAGTATTGAATGGAAACTAAAATTTGGAAAAGGATTAAGAGTGGTTGAATTGTTAAATAAAATCTGTGGAGAAAGTATAACACACTGGTTGAGGGTATTCATTTTAGATTAAGCTGATTTGGGTTTGAATTCAGTTCTTCACACTTCCTAGTTTACAAGGAAGACAGCTCTCCATGCAAAGCTCTTGTAAACTTGAAATGAAAGATTCCTTACAAAGTATTTGGCACTCACAGTGGCTTTCAAATGTTTCCTGCTTTTATTATTACCATAAAGTATTATATTAATAAAATTAGGGATTTATAAATTATTGGTTTTATATTTTTATACCATTTTATTATGTATTTCTCTTTGAAAATATAAAAAGCGCTACAAAAATAATAATCTTTGTTGATATATAATAAAATATTTCTTAACTGCTAAATGGAATTAAGAGCTGAGCATATTAACTCGAATTTATATGGGATTTTTCTACTTACTGCATGATAGGAGGAGCAAAAACCACTTAAATCTCCTTCAGACTCTTTCTGCAGGAGTCACCTTTTGATACTGGAATCTTTTGAAAGTATACATTCCTTAAAATAAGAAACCAAAATATTCATCTGAAATGAAAGTTAATTCACAGTTCCAAATATATTGACAAAGGCTTTAGGAAAAATATATTTTTATCGTGCAATCTCTGTTTCTTAGGACAAAAAAGAACTAAGGCATATGCCTCAACAGCAACAAAATATGCTTTTGAATATTTCATTGCTATATACTTTTTCTTGGTAGAACATTTGTTTTCAGATGATCATATACATAAATTTACTTTAATTTTATCATATACAATACAAATAAGTTGAATTTTCTTACAGGAAAAAAATGATAATAAAATCCCTTAGTGTGATTGATATTTTCAACATCCAAGTATTTAAAATGACATTCTCCAGTATTCTTACCTCCCTATTGATGAGAAAGCATATATTTTCTAAAAACAGTATTTAAACTTACTGATACAAGTAGAGAAAAAGAGGATCTTCCCATCTGGCAACAGTAGGCAAATATTTGGAATTTAGAAGAATTCAAGCTTTCTAATTATTATTTTAACACTTTCTCCAAATAAACTTTTTATAAGGACTAATTATAATTATTGTCTTTCTATTTTCCAGAAGACATTAGTTCTTCCTTAGCTACATTATACTTTAGAAATTTTTGATGCAATAGAAATATGTATTTCATTGTTTATGAGGCTTCAAATGGTAAAGTGTTTCTTATTGTTCATGTAACTCTGAATAGAATAATTGTCTAAATATTTTTTATTATAGAGTCTTAATTCTCATATATCTTGCTTTCTAAAATCTCATTATAAAATAATTAAATTTCCACATTATATCCAAATTTTCAGATACATATTTTAACAAGCAATCCACAGCTTAATACATATCATGCCATATACTGAATTAAAGGTTCAAAAAGACTACAGCACATGAGACAGTGCGGATGGCGGATGTTTAAAGTCTTCTAAAGATTAGCACATTCCATATATATTGCTTTTCTGCACAATTTTGCAAAAATAGACTACATATGACAAAGTAGATCTGTGCAGTTATCAGGACTACAGATTTTATTTCTAGCTTTATAAATGTCATTATGATCTTGAGTCCGTATTTTAAACTTCCTGTGCTTTAAAGAACTACATGTTGGGTTAATAGAATTTACTTGACAAAACTGTTGGGAGAAAAAAATTAAAAGTGGCTTTATAGAATGATACTATATAGATTTAAGACGCAATCTATCAAAACTTAATTTTCTTTATTTTATAATGTAGCTACATCACTATACCTCATATACCAAAATGCCCCGAGATAGTTGATACAAATCCAGTGAGAATATTAGATTCAGGGAACTATAATTACTGGTTAGTAATTCAATTTTCCTAAGAGGCAAATACTGTATCACTTACTTTCTGAGAAAAATAGTAACCAATTTTAAATGAAACTTGGGCATTCTATAGTCTGTTGCCCACATTTGTTTTTAAATTGTAACTTCTTCAGTTTTATATAAACTCTGTCTTCAGGGATATTTATCACACACTCATCAGATTTATTCATTTCCTAAGACATACCAAAGCAAAGGGATCCTCTACTATTTCCGTTTCTTTTAACTATCAAAACTGTATGTCACTATGAAAAAACACATATTAAAACTGTATACCCTTAAGCACATATTACATCAATATGAAAAAGCATTTATTTCGCTCTTGTAATTTTTTTAAGTGAAGCCTAGAGCAAAATAATATTAGGAGCAATTTTTAAAATAGCTTGGGACCTTCTTTTTTAATCGCATTCTTAAGTTCTTAAAATTGTCTTAGATCATTAATTTATGTATTACTCTTTAAAGATTCGTGAATATATTTAGCTTTATCTAGACAATAAGGTAAATTTTGCTTTCTAAACTTTGCGGAAGTAATATCATCTCACAGAGGAATGGAGAATTTTACATCTGTTCTTCCTCATCCATTTTTATTACATGCAGAAGTAAAAGTAATTCAAGAGATTTGATTATATGAGCTAACCATAAATTTATGAAGTTGCTGACACAGCTTATTGTAATTACTATTAATTATATTTAATATAAAAATAACTTAAAATCCCCTTATACTGGGATCCTTGATCATATAGTTACTGACTTTTAAATTTGGGAGTACTTTTAAACATTTTCCATTCAATGTGATACTCCAGACCAACGTGAAACACACACCCACACAAACACACACACATATGTGCAAACATACATTTTCTATATATATTTAAGAATACCTTTAATATTCAAATAATTTCTTGATTGCTCTAAATAAAAGGTTTTGTTAAAAAAAAACTCACATGCTCTTATCAAGCTTGAAAGCACGATTTTAATTTAAAAATGGAAATAAATAAATTTGAATTTACTCTTCTACGAAAATAATAACGTATAAATAGCATCGTGTTTAAACATGGGAAACACAAGCTCCAAATAAGGGCAAATCCTAATGTGTCTATTCAATTGGGGCACATTCTCTCATTCTAAAAGAAATACAGCAATTGCAGAGATTTGCCTACACAAATCAAGACATGCCTGACTGCATTCTGAGCAAGTCTCAGGAGATGTCTGCCTACCACATTCTCTGTTAGGAATTGGAGGAAACATTGCCTTTAAATATTAGAATTCAAAGAACTCAGGTCTTCCCGTGACAGATTGCTGTTTAGATGTTTGTAATTTTGAAAATAGATCAATACCTGGCAGTTGATTGAGGGCAAGCGATAAAGTTAAAAATGGGCTCAAATAGGAGTAAAAATAAAACCAGACATCTTTCACAATTCTCTTTAAGGCCTCTCAGAGGCAGAAAATACGGATTATAGCTTGGTATTGTCGATTACTTCATTTTCTTAAAATATTTGAATAAGACAACCTCAGGGAGTAACTAAACACTTTATTATACTTGCCAGTATCTGTGAGTTATCTGTTTTCTTCTTTTACATCATAAACCAGCTCACTTTCACATAGCCATCTCAATATTACACATGAAAAGTATATAAAAATACGAAAGATAGCAAGAAAAATCCAAAGACAGAATGAATTTTGTTCTTCTTCATTTCACAGCAGCAATTTGTTCAAAGATAACACATGCAGTTACTGGTATTCATTTTAAGTACTGTAGTTGATACCAAAGTTTTCAAAAACATATGAAGTCATTTCTATTCTGGACAGTTAAAAATATATAGAAACAGAAAGTAGACAAATAATTGCCTTGGGGGAATGAGTAGGGGGAGAGTATAGAGTGTAGGAAATGAGGAATTACTACTAATGGTTTTGAAGTTTCTTGTTTGAGTGATTAAAATGTTCTAAAATTGATTGTACTGGTGTTGCATAACTCTGAAAATGCTAAAAACCATATGGATTATACACTTTAATTGGGTAAATAGTATGATATGTGAATTACATCTCAATCAAGGTTTTTTAATATGACTTCTATGCTACCATGTGAATACAGATTGCTATAAAATCTAAGTGAAATAGTTAACTGTGTAAAGAGAAATGAATGAGAACTGTTGTAGTCTTTATATTTTAACGCATAGCTGTTCTCATTTTGAGATGAGGGTATGTGGATGGTATACATGTATTTTTATATCTTAAATGCACGCAGATTAATTGTCTGAGGGCATAAAATCCTGAGGATTGATTTTGTTTTCCAAATAAATGACAAATTATACAGTATTGGTCTGTCCTCAGCCTAATGGCTTCTGATATACCAAATTTTCCTTAGTATGGCTGAGATATACTACTCATTTTCAGTGAATTCTTTCCTGCTTCAGCATCCCAGTTCGTGATGTTCCTGATGCCCAAGAAGCTTTGTATCCCCTGCCCCATATTGCTTTAGAAACTTCATACCAAATTTTAAAGGTCTGCCTCAAATATTATCTGGCAAATACCTATTTGCTCAGTCATGAATCTCAACAAATAACCTGCTGGTAGGCTTGTAATACATTCAATCTGCATGGACTAGAGATTGGCAAACTCACAGAAATGCAAACATGTATTATTTGTTTTGTTAATGGTAGGGTCACACTAATTACAAATTTCATACTGTTATAATTGAATATGACATGTAATAGCATGACTATGTTGCATAAAGAATGACAAGTGAGTCAGCATTACGTTTAACTATTTCAAATTTACATGGTAAGTTTGAGAATGAGGTTACTTGAATTTCCATTTGTTTATCAGGTAGATGATCACTAAATTCTGTTCTTTCAAGAGTCCTATACATATGTCTATTTTCTTCAAAATATGTCTATCTCCATACACATACTAATTACTATCATTTAATAGTATTGTGGTAATATTTACAATTACAAATGTATTATTGCCAAGGATGCTGTCAAAACATAGGGTTTATATAAGAATAAATTCTTGATAATGTTGTAGAAAATATTTCTACTGTGTAATTAAAATCTATAAGCAACAGTTAAAATTCCAAGATTAAATTCCGTGAAAGACCATAATATATACGCTTCAAAAATATTACTATTTACAAATACTATGTTAATAACAGTGTATAGATGTCATTGAAATTCTGTGTACAAGCCTTTTTGTATAAACCCTAGAAACACAAACCTCAACAATATATTATTTTTTTAAATGGTAGACATCTTTTAGTTGACTTCCAGTAAACTTTTGAAATTTGAAACAATGGTATTTTTGGTTTGTGTCTGTCCATTGCTTCCAGAATTTTTATATTAAAAGGTAAATCAGGGAGAATAATTAGAAGTATAAACTTATCCTAACCTACCAAAAATTTTTTGACATGTTGTTGATATAAAAAGCCATTATTTATCGCATAATTATCAGGAACAATTGGTAAGCACTCTACATAAATCCCTGTAATTAGTATTATTTTCCTAACTCAAGTGTTACGGCACGTATATTTTTTCTGTGGTAGCATTTTTTGGATCACATATTTACTTGTCTCTTCTTTATAATGAGACAGATTTTAACATACACTAAAAAATTAAACTGTAAAAACCCATCCACATCCTAGAATGTAAGCAGGAACTTGCTAAATGACTAGCACTTATATATTTCTGGTTTATACAAGGAACCCAATCACTATCTGGACAACCAATCACTGATGGTTAAAAGACAAAGGTACTTGATTTTTCTTTCTTTTTTTCTTTCTTTTTTTTTTCCTGTGAGATGGAGTCTTGCTCTTGTTGCCCAGGCTGGAGTATAGTCATGTGATCTCAGCTCACTGCAACCTCCACCTCCCTGGATTCTGCTGCCTCAGCCTCCCGAGTAGGTGGGATTATAGGCGCCCGCCACCACGCACGGCTAATTTTTGTTTCCTTAGTAGAGACAGGTTTCACCATGTGGATCAGGCTAGTACTGAACTCCTGACCTCAAGGGACCCGCCCACCTCGGCCTCCCAAAAGTGCTGTGATTACAGGCATGAGTCACTGCACCCAGCCTTGAAATTTCTATTGTATTTCACTCAACATTCTGAGTAATACTAACCTATCCACCTTCCTATCTCTGTCAACATATGATTCATAAATACTTTCTCAGGTCTTCTCTTTCAGCAGATAAATACATCCCATTTCCAGGTTCCTGCACTCATTCATTTATTTTTTTTATACATTAAATTCCAAATTGTTGACAGTACATTCTGTGACATTCACCTAGGTTTTAGTAGGCCATGTGAACCCTGAGCCCTGAAACTATGGATTCCCTGATCTTGGAGGGATAATATGGTAACTGAGTTTCATAAGTGGGGATCCCAGGCCTGGCAAAGGACCTAAGAAAAAGGGAGGAGCCCAGGACGTACCTCTGGCACATAGAAACAGGAGAGAACGTCTCTTCTGACCTCCTCATAGATTCTACACAAGCACTCAATCCAGTAAAATGAGTTATTTCACATCCTCACCCGCCAAATTTTCCCAGTGAGGTTCTTGAAAACTCTTATTCAACATTTTTTCCACAGTTCTAAAGCAAAGTTTTAAAACTTTAATAGATTAAAATTCATTTCATCAAAGTCAATCAATAAATACTGTGATAGAAAATGTTTTCTCTTTTAGCTATGTTCAATATTAGAAAACAGGAAGGCATAGTTTTTATAATAGAATGTGGCCAATAGAACAAATAGTTCATTTCATTATATTGAATGGAATGAAAATAAAAAGTAGCTTTACCAAAACGAGTATCCATCCTGGAGCTTTACAAGCTTTCTTTGCCTCTGACACGGCCTGAGTCGACAGAAAAAGAAAACTGGCTGATAACTCAGGGTGCACGTCAAAGACTTGGTACAAATGATTCAATAATTTTTACTTTAAATTCAGGACAGAAGTAATATTTATTTCCTCTGCATCCCATAAGATGGAAAACTCTTCCAATTATTAAATTCCTTAGTACGTTATATAGTTCCTCAGAGCCTTATTCTTACATGGGAAGACTAATTATTCCATAAATGTCAATTCTTTGAGAGTTAATTTATAAGATTTGTGCAAGCCTAAAGAAAATAACAACTGAGTATTTTTAACTTGAAGTAATGCTTTTAAATTTGATCTGAAAGAATAAACAGGAGAAAATAGCCCAATTATTTATTGAGAAGGACCATGAATAGGAGGACTTATGCATTAGATATTAAAAAAAAAACCTCATTTTTAAAACCTACAATATGGGCAACCAATAGATAATCTTAGAGGAGACCCTACTGTAGATGTGAATGAAGGCATGTGTGTGGGACTGAGTGTGTGCATGTGTTCATGTGCAGTTTATAAGGGAGCTTTATAAACCAGTGGGAAAAGTTTAGAGCTTTTTCCAATAAGAAAACTTGTTTCTTATAAGAAATCAAATTTGATCCTTACATTAGATGTACTATGATGAATTACAGAGAGATTGAAGAGTTAAATGAAACTAAAATCACAACGATGGAGCTGTAAGAAAAAATGAATAATTTTGGGTTTGGGAATAAATTTTTAGTAAAAGTTGATGTATTTGACAACAACATATGTAATAAAACATTGGAAATGCTGAAAACCTTCATTTAGAAAAGCATAGAAATTAAAAGTATAGGTCATATTCCACCTCAAAAATGATAATTAAAAAAAAAAATTTTAATGCCGTTTTAGCTACCAACTCTCTCCCCTTTATCTCTGTATGTATGGTATGCACCTATTTGTATGTATATATCCAGATATATGTGTGTTCTAATCATCATAAAACATGATTAAAAACAAACTTACACTGCTGCAAAAAAATTCAAATTATACAGCTTTCTGAAAAGCAATTTGCCAAACATGAAAAGCATGGATTTATTAATGGGTATAACTTTTGATACAGTTATTCCAATTTTGACATGATACTTGAACTTCTCATTATTTATATAGAAATGTATATTACAAACAGTAAATGGTATGAATTATAAACAACATGAAACAGTAGATGAAACTATCCCTAAAAACTTCGTAAAATTCATCACGGAACCAGGGAGTAAAAGCAGCAAAAATGAACCAAGCTTGTAGTACACTCAGTATTAATCATTAGGTTATCTTGCCCTCTGACCGACTTCCTCATAGACGTTCACCTACTGCCCTAGAATCACTGTCACAAGGTTATGGCTTTCCTTAACTGCTCTACAGATAACAACATAAGCACTTTGAAATGATTTTTCCAATTAAAGTATTGTCTCGTGTGAAACCACTGACACCAGCTGGTCTGACTCACCACATTATACAGTTTCCATATCCTGATGATTTCACTCCCGGTACATGGACCAGTCAACAACCCTAATCTCCTGGCCCATCACCTTCCACAATCCCCTTAAAAACCCTAGCCCAGACTCCTGGGGAAGATGGATTTGAGGGTCTTCTCCCATTTCTCCATTGGGCCACCATCTTTAAACTCGTTCTCTCCTGCAAACCCTGTGGTTTTGATGTATTAATATGTTTCTGCTCAGTGGGTATAAGAGCTGTTAGTCCGAAAACATTAATAATATGTTCTTTTTCTATGATAGAATATGATGCAATCACTGTAAAATTATTTTTGAAGACTATTGATATGAAGAGTTATTAACATTACAAATGATTAGTAAAGAAAGTATAAAATGTGTTTACAGATTGATCGGTCATAGGTACACACATATGCTTATAGGTTTGAATATAAACTATTTTAAAACTTATAACTGCTTCTGTTATAAACAGAACTTTCCCTGCATTCACACACACACAAACACACGCAGATGTCAACACACATATGAAACTATCTTTCTCTCACACACACAATAAAACACTAAAATAAATGCAGTGTTAATTTTCAAATGCAGGTAATTTTTATTCCCATCTTTACAATTTTTTTCTTCTTCAAATCGCCAGTTGAAAGATTTTTTTTTTTTTTTTTACATTTTAATATAAACACTTCAGAAAGAATGTGTGACAGAAGGTTAGTAAGTAATCACTACATGGCGAACTGAAAAAGAGGGATATTCAGGAAAATCTGGTGGGGTTGAGGGGAAGATATGACCCGCACCTCCACCATCAATATTAGTATTGAGAAACTAAAACATTAAAGACAAATCTGTTCTCTGAGGATTGGATGAAGCACTTCAAGCAAATGCAGCACAGGCAAATGAAATTGTCTCAGTCAGCACAGATACAGTATAAAGCAGGGTAATAGAGTAGGATGATGGGTCCACATGGAGATTACTGTAACTATAGTCTCTTTTGGCCACACATCCTTGCAACGAAGGAACCTACTGTCCCAGCACACTCACACACATACAGAGGCACAGTCAACAGTCAGATGTAGTTAAGGATATGAATATTAGATCTGAAAATAAACCAAAATTACAGAGTATTATATAAAGTAGTATTAAATTATATGAAATAGGTTTACGCTGACTGGTATGAAAAAGCTGAAAAGTGAAGTAATAATACAGAAAACAGTCCCTGGGTAGTCTGTCTTCAGGAGAAGAGAGAAAACAAGAAATAGGACAGAAATCACTTGAAGTTTTCGATATATAGAAATTTGGATTGTTAGGAATTTGATAAATACTGAAACTATCACCAATGGATATTTAAAATAAAAAATTAATCTTTTCTCTTCAAGTTTGTGATATTCAATGATCTAAAAGCTCTTTAATACACTCTAATCATTGATCGTAATATTAATAAGGCATTGCTTTAAGTACATTTTAAATTCTATAATGATTTATTCAAATCAATCTACCTTTACTTATAAACCTGCTGTGAAGAAGAGCAAGAAGTCAACTATGAACCAGGAAACTGACTCTCGCCTGACTCAATCTACCATTGCCTTCACCTTGAATTTTCAAAACTCCCAAACTCTAACAAATAAATGTATTGTTATTTACAAACCACCCACTGGATGGTATTTTGTTATAGCACCTTGAGCTGATTAAAGCAACCATAAAAAATTGTGAGGGAGCCCTCATAACTTGGATTTCTAGAATGAAGATAAGGAGTTGATTTTTGAAGGTCGATTTTGATCAGCTGCTCTAAGGCAATATATTGAGGAGATCAGTGCCTTTTTTGGCAGCATAAACTATGAGACTGTTCACATTCGAAGGAAAGTGTATTTATGTTCTATTCTGGACTGAAATAATGAAGGGCTCCTAACTATAAGAAAGTTGTTTTTTTTTTTAAATTTCTAATAGTGATAATTCTAGGAGTAAGAAAAAAGGCAAAACTAGCAGCAGAAAGGCCATCTCAAGTAAGTAAAAGCAGAAGTGAAAAATAAAAAAGCACATAATCATTCAGGAAGGCACTTTTGAGAGGAAGAGTTTCTCAGTAGAATGGAAAGGTTAGGAATGTAGTAAAGAAAAGCCCAAAACTGAGCAAGTGATGAGGAGAATTTGTATACAATTAACTGAGCAGCCTCTATAGCATTCCCCAAATCAAAGGCAACATTGATCATGGAGACTAGGCTCAGGCTAGGTGTACAATTTCTTACCCATAACCATTTGTTCTTTCTTACATCCCTGTGTCCCCATCTACCCTTGCTCTGCTCACAGAACTTGGAAGAAAATTCCAAAATTCGAGCCTCAATAAATGAAGGAGAATCTTGTCTTTTCATCTAATTGCATTCTATAAAGGTTGCTTGCCATCCAGTTATTATTATTATTTATTTATTTATTTACTTATTTGAGACAGTGTCTCCCACTGTTGCCCAGGCTGGAGTGCAATGGCGCGATCTCAGCTCACTGCAACCTCTCCCTCCTGGGTTCAAGCCATTCTCCTGCCTCAGCTTCCCAAATAGCTGGGATTACAGGCACCCGCCACCACACCCAGCTAATTTTTTTTTGTTCTTTAGTAGAGACGGGGTTTCACTATGTTGACCAGGCTGCTCTCGAACTCCTAACCTTCTGATCCACCCACCTCGGCCTCCCAAAGTGTTGGGATTACAGGCGTGAGCCACAGCACCCAGCCACAATTGACTTTCTTAATGGATTGAATTTCAGCAAATAAACAAATTTAAAATGCTAACTCAGGAAACTGGTAGGGTCATTTTGTCTTACTGCACTTGTATGCTAACTATTTTATAACTTAATAAAGAAAGTATTTGGTCTTCATTGGAAAAAACATTTCTGACAGCTCAAGAAAAGCTACTAGAGAAATGTAAATGATTTCTTTATTCCCAATACATAAATTTTAAATGTATTTTAAAAGTACAGTTGTTTCTGTCTCTGAGAGTTTAGCTGTGTCTTTTGTACACCATCTGCCAGAAGCTGAAAGACCATATACTCTGGAATTCCTCCTCCGACTGTCCTTTATTCTTAGCAAAGGCCCCTTATGAAAACCCCTTTAGAATTCCAGGGTCACTACTTATTACAGTAAATACAGCAAAAAAGATCCTGTGATCCTCTAAAACCTTTCAGTTTCTGAAAGCTAAAATTTAATTCCCTGTGCAAATTCAAATATAACTCTGAAATAGAACAGCTTCTCTATGTAGTTGATAGGATTATGACAAAAGGGTAGAAGAATTGATTTTCAACTGAAGTGAGAAATTAAGTTAACCTTAACCTTCACTCGGATATACATGCTGGTATACCAGAAAAGACCATGTAGCTTCTTTCCAGTTATCAGGAAATTCAACCTACCAATATCCATTGTTAAGACGCTGTGAAAATAGAAGGAAATACTGTGTGTTTGAGAGAACTGGGATTCTAGGATATAGTGGATACAAGAGTTGATTTGTTATTTTCACAGATTCAGATTATTGTAAATAATTATATGCAGACAATTTGAACGAGGTGTGTTAAATGGAAGCTTTTAACAATAAAATAAAACATCTATAGTGCTACAATTTATTAATTTTTATATGTCTTTGCTTTAGTCCATTTTTGCTGCTATAACAGCATATCTAAGACTGGGTAATTTATAATGAACTGAGAAGTATCGGCTCACAATTCTGGAGGCTGGGAACTCTAAGATTTGAGGGACCAGCATCTGACAAGGTCCTTCTTGCTGCGTCATACCATGGCCTAATCACCTCTTAAAAGTCTCACCTCTTAATACTGCCACAACGGCAATTAAATTTCAACATGAGTTTGGAGAGGACAGTCAAACCATGGCAGCCTTATTTGAAAAGATAATATTGGAGGAAAACATTTTTATATTTTCTGATATTTTTTAAAAAGGCAAAAAAGCACTAACCATAAAAATGATGTTTGACTATATTAAAATTAAAAATTATGTTAATCACGAGGACCCATAAAGAAATTTAAAAGACAGTCACATATTTGAAGAAAACACATTTGTCCCTTGAACAACAACATGAGTTTCAACTGCGCATGTCCACTTATACACAGATTTTCTTCTGCCTCTACAACCCCTGAGACAGCAAGACCAACTCTCTTCTTGCTCCTCCTCCTCAGCCTACTCAACATAAAGGCAACAAAGATAAATATATTGATTATCAACTTACACTTAATGAATACTAAATATACTTTCTGTTCCTTATATTGTTAAGAACATTTTCTTTTATCTAGCTTATTTTATTGTAAGAATACATTACATAATACATATAACATACAACGAACTGTTTATGTTATTAATAAGGCTTCAAATCAACAGTAGACTATTCGTAGTTAAGCTTTGGGTGAGCCAAAAGTTATACATGGATTTTTGGTAGCTTGGGAGAATGGTGCATTGTTTAAGGGTCAAACGTACTTGTCACACAAATTGTTTTGTGAGAGTTCTTTAACATTCAAGATACTAAAAAGTTTTCATTTATATATGATGTAAAAAAACTAAAAGATCTTTTAAATTATTAGAGATTTGTGTCCAACAACTCTAATTTCTGTCTGCCACAGGAGCATAATGTAATATACAGAAAATTACACGTAAGGTAACTGGAAAGGTTTTTTAAATTTGTTTGTCTGTAATTTTCATTACTGCTGGTGTAGGTAGTGTGCTGCCCCTCTTCTCAAGCAGTCGCTAAAGGGGGAGATTGCCCTGTTGTTGCTGCAGTTGTTCTTTTTTTAGCAGCCTGGGAAGCTCTGCAAGTGAGTCGGACTTAGCTTCGGATTTGGAGAGGGCTCAGCTGCCCATACAGCTGAGAGAATCAACTCATGTTGACCTCATTTTAGGATAATGCTTTTTTCAACCTGACATATCTATTTACACGCTGTGATACTCATTAAATGACCTGCCTAGATGAAGTTGGGTCAACATTGTGCCTAACAAAATTGTGAGTACTACAACATCTGACTTATAAAGTTTATAACTTCTAAGTGTGATCATTGCTCCAACAACAGCAACTTGGTGTGATTATATATTTCTAAAATCATTTCCAAGTTATATGTATTAATAACAGTGCCATTCTACTACTGCATACATCTTATCATTTGTACTTAATAATTAGTAATTAATATATAAAATGTTAACAAATCATTTCTAAATTTTAAATTTCTGGGTCCTCATTTTTAAAGCTCCTATTATATACTTATACCTTGATGCTAAGTATCTGAATGGTAATAGCATAAATTGATCAACAAAAATAAAATTGTTAATCATTTAACATCCTGAACAAATTTATAGGTAGATATTAATGCTTTATTAGTGAAACACTAAATTGATCTACATTATTATCTCACTTTAGCAAATGAATACATATCTATGAAGACTATGAACATTTCAGAAATTGCATGATTAAGAAAATCGTCAGCATAAAGAAAAGAAAATCAATAGGGATAAATCAATAGCATTACATTATTAATAGTACTAATTATTACAGTAATACTGATAATGCTTAACACTCTGCAGTTTACCAAGGGTAATAACATATATTATTTGATTAAGAGTAGAGTTTAACTCCCAAGATACAAATCCAGCAGTTTCTCAAAAAATACCTCACTTTTGTTCTTCCAATTCAAGCCATGTTTGTCCCTGCCTAAACAATCCAGTCATCCCCTAATGAAATGTCTTACTTCTTACTCATGTAGTATTTCATCTAGTTCTTATCGTTTTTTCCCCTTAAACCACTATAGTTTTCAAACCCTATGCATTCCTTTTCAATGTATTTATATGTTCCATACTTTCAGGATGGCATTTAAGAAATAACTCAAAAATCAAACCCATGCAAATGTAAAGTTTGAAATGTCACACGGTACAATTATTCTCAATCTTCAATGAAATAATGCCTTAAATTCACTTATTTACACTGTATGTTTCTCTGAGACAGAAAATCCCACACAGGCTGTCTCTACAAGCATGCATCCACAAAAGTGATATTTGGAAACTTAAAAATGTATGTCTTGGCTCTATTTATATAGTTTATTTGAAAGTACATAAAACTCCAAATACATTCAAGCATGTGACAACAGAGTAATTACTATTTATATAAATCAATGATCACTTGCATGAAGAATATTCAACATTAGTTATTCTTGAAATAATTTTTAAAATGTAATTATCATGATATGTGAATAAAGCCAAAAGAAAGTTAATAGATTTAAGATACTCATTAAAGAATGATTTGCTTGGATTTGTTGCTTCTACCTGCTTTCATTTGTCACTGCATAAAACAAAGACCTCATTAAAAATCTAAGAAGGAATGATGATGCTTTAATGAGACATTCATCAACAAGAGTCACCACAAAAAAGTGTTAATTTATACACTAACACAAAGCACAGGTATACTATAGTACAATTAGTATTAATATTAGAAAAGGTCAACAAGATCATTATTTGGTTATTTGGGTGCTGTTAAAATGTAAAAATTCATGGATGCCAAGTCTAGTTATTAGCATAGTACAAGCCAGACACTGCTCTAAATGTTTACAGATATTAACTCACAGCAATCCTAGGGGATATAAACATTAATCTCATTTGTCAGACAGAAAACCAAAGCACAGAGTGGATAAAATTTTCCTTAAAGTCATACAGGTACTAAGTAACAAAGCTGGAATTTCAAACCCAAAGAATTTGTCCTTATTGTCTATCCTTAACCTTTTATGCCAAACTGGAAGAACTTTCTTTTATTTAATATTTCCCCAAATTATAGCGCAAAGATTCTACCATTGCCATGTTGACATCAAACTTAATGGATCAGGTAGATCATGGGGAAATAACCTATATGTTCCATGTAGATTAAATGTATCCAAAAGGCAATTTGAAACATTGTATTTTTAAATGTATACAAGTATTAGCAAAAGATGCTATTTACTATAAATGAAATTAATCATCCCCAAATCAATTTAAATATACCATTCCATTCCTTCCATTTGTCCACATTATTGAACATGACAGGGATGTTTCTTTTGCCTGCCAAACTTAAGGGTGATAGACACCACCATGTAAAATATTTATGGTCCCTGGACTTTTATTTGATTATCTCACCTACCTTATAGTTTCTCAAAAGTTAGGATAATCCTGAAAAGCCAGTGTGTTTGCAAATGCCCCTATTCTTCACCAAAAAAAAAAAAAAAAAAAAAAAAAAAAAATTGCAAATAATAAAAGATTGTGATTTAGTTCCACTACAGGGACGCTAGAAGACAGAAAATACAGTGGGAAAAAAATCATCTTTATTTGAAACATAGAAAAGCTAATATAGATAGGCAGACAGATTGGATGGATAGATGGAATTAGACTATGTTGCTTAATCTGTGCATGGCATTGTTGTAAAATCTTCACAAAAACCCAACCAGTGTTTTCAAAACAAGCACTATTCAAGAAAGTGAAGTAACAAAATAAATCTGGTCATTTTAGTAGTGATTTTCTTCCCCACAGTAGGTGAACAAATAAATATTTATTGAATTAAATTGAATTAAACCTTTAAAAACATATGATGTGTTAAAGCAATGCTTCTCAAATATTTCTAAAAATTTTCCTTAGCACAGAACACTTAAATATTCTAGAAGAATTGGAAGTTGGTCTCCAGTGGCCCATTTTCAGGGTGCTCTCATATCTTTGAGTTAAACTGACTGTTTAGAAAGATATACAAGGTGTATCCTAAGGTATGGCACACACCTGACACTTCACTTGGCACACACCTACCTTGTATTGATAAATTTCATTAAGAGTGGTTAAAAGACTTGCTCTCCATTTATGATTAGGTGTTTTATGTCTTTTAAAAATATTGTGCTTATATTTATCTATCTCGTAATTTTCACCAGCAATTATGACGTCTGAAATTGATCTTTCAAATCAAGAAAATATCTCTAAATCCTTCTCAAGCAAAAGCAACACTCAATAATAAATATTAACATTTGCCAAGTCTTATTCCATGCATTATCTGACAGATCTTGTTTTCTTTTTTTTTTTTATTTTTTTATTTTTTTTTTTGAGGTGGAGTCTCACTCTGTCACCCAGGCTGAAGTGCAGTGGTGTGATCTTCGCTCACTGCAGCCTCCCTGTCCGAGGTTCAAGTGATGCTCCTGCCTCAGCCTCCCGAGTAGCTGAAATTACAGGCATGTGCCACCATGACCGGCTGATTTTTGTATTTTTAGTGGAGTCGGGGTTTCACCACATTGGCCAGGCTGGTCACAAACTCCTGACCTCAAGTGATCTGCCCACCTTGGCCTCCCAAAGTGCTGGGATTACAAGAGTGAGCCATCGCGCCCAGCACAAATCTTGTTTTTATGACGTTTATGTTTTAAAGACGTGAGAAAGATTGTGTGTACCTGTGTGTGTGTGTGCACGCATGTGTTCGTGTGAAACAAAATATTTTAGATGGTGATAAGTTTCATAGGAAATAGAGCTGGTAAGCAGGATAGGTGATGTAATAGTGGGTCAGGAGTATGGTCTGTAGTTTTGAGTAAGAGCCGGAAACATGTTTGGTGCAATAGAAATCCAAATGGAAAAGAGAATATCTAAGGAACAGAGAGCGCAAAGTAGTTCAGGAAGAGATGCCTGAGCTGTGTTCCTGGCCCAGGAAAGAGGCCAATGTGACTTGAGCAGAGATATGGTAGGAGTATAACTGGAGATGAATTCAGAAATAGCCAGACTTTGTATATCTTCAAGGACCACTCAAAGGACTTTGGTTTTCTTTGAGTGAAGTGAGAACCTCTGGAAAACTTAAGCCATGGAATGGCATGCTATGAATATGCAATCAGAAACATGCTGGCTACAGTGTTGAAAATAAACTGAAGGGAGCCAAGAATAGAAATAGGAGGGCCAGTTATGAAGCTAGGGTAATACCCCAGGAAAAAGATGATGAGAATTTAATTTTTAGACCATGGAGTTAGAAGGTGTAAGTAGGCCCTTAAATTTATCTTGAAATAGAAATGATAATTCGGATATTGATTTCTTTAAAGCTATGCTCTTATCATTCACACAAGTTATTTGTAGCACACAATTAACAAAACCAATGCCTTTTGGTAATTAAGTGAAAAGGTCGTCGAAAAATTTCTCTCAAATATATACTCATTTTCACAATAAAATTAATTATTTTTTGAGACAGGATCTCGTTCTGTTGGCCATGTTGGAGAGCAGTAACACAATCATGGCTCACTGCAGCCTTGACTCAGGTGATCTTCCCACTTCAACCTCCCAAGTAGTTGGGACTACAAGTGTGTGACACCATGCCTAATTATTTTTTTCTTTTTCTTTTTTGTAGAGGAAGGGACTTACTAGGTTGTGCAGGATAGTCTCAAACTCCTGGGCTCAAGAAGTTCTTCTGTCTTGGCCCCCAAAAGTGCTAAGGTTACAGGCATGAGCCACCACACTCAGCCACACAATAAAATTATTCTTAGTTTTGCTGACTCCCTCTTCAAAATTATTTTATAATACTAAATACTTCTTAAAAAGTTTTCTTAGTATGTAAGTTGTCATCTCTTGCCTGTTTTTGTACTTTTGATTTGTTTACCATTAACTAATAATTCTTGACATATATTGGGATTTTTTTCTCTAAGATAATTTATAATAAATTTGCTAAGAAAATTTGCAATATATCTTTAAATATATTATCAAATGGGATAATGAGACAAATTGGAAAAATAATTACTTTCCAAACACACAAAATACAATCTTTGCCTTTACACTTCAGTGAATCCCACTAACTGGTGGACAATCTGTTCATTAGGGTCATCGTCCTGATTTATATTGGCTCTGAGAGACTGTGCGGGAATTCTCATGGCTGGTTAATATAGCTGAAATTAACAGATTGACTCTGCCATGCCCTATTCATTTTCCATGAAGAGATTCAGTTAAAAGGTTCGTAGCTTATGATTCTTCATTTTACAAGGATGAGAGGTAGATCATCACCTAAATTTGATGCAATTTATCCTCACTTTAACTCATTGGGAATAATTAGTTCATTTTCTTCTTCATAACGCTGGAAGTCTATAACCACTTAAACTATTTCAATAAAAATAATCCGAAAATACCCGTTGCAATTATACACACATTGTAAGCAATGAGGATGGAGGAAAGGCTTCCCATATGCATGCACAGTGCTAAGTGGCTCTCTGCCAGCGCCAGATCCTTTCGGATAATTTCCATTTTTCATTCGTATTCTCATATCACTGAACCTAAAGCATGCTTAGTAAAGCAATCCGAACATTTTTAAAATTCTATGTTCAAATCAAGATATGATGCATTTTAACCAATCCATGGTCTATATTAATTTGATTAGAAAACTATAGCTACAGGCCGGTGGTTAGTCAGCTAAGACCACAGTGCGAGAGAAAAGATAAGCTTATTTCCAATGTGAAACCATGAGGGCTGTCTGCCAAAAATTCTTCTTCTGACAAAAATAGAATTGTGTTATGTTGGTACAGAAGTTGGTGCCATTACATTTAATGGCAAAAACCGCAATTACTTCTGCACCAACCTAATACTACCTTTCTTGCTTTGAAGTGAGGTGTAACTATGTGATTTCCTTTGGCTAATAAACGTGGATACACTGATGTGGGTTCTTTTTGTCAGTTTTGAAATCACACATGGTGAAGTGTCAGTAGCTTGGATTCCTGAATGGTTAAAACAAACACAATGCTTTTCCAACCCATATTAGACAATCTAGCTTGAGCAACAAATAAATCTTCGTTAAGTCACTGAGATCCTGGGGTGCACCCAGCAAGTGATCTTATCATCTAATGAATGAAACAGGTGATAAAAGACTAGAAGTAGTTATATTGAGATGTGAAAGTGTGCTAAATTGCCCCAAATAGGAGACTGAAATCAATGAAAGTTCCAGATAATTGTGGGTTTTATCTGATGGAATTTATACTATTTCCATTAACATATATCCTATCTATATTCATAAAAAAATGCCAGAATTAAAAAGGATTGGATTTCTATTACAACTTTCCTTAAATATTTGTATATAAAAGCATATTGTTATGTTTGACACATGATATATAATAGGGTTTACCCTTGAGAATCAAATAAGTAGTTTTGGTCAAAGTGTATCAGTAGTTTTTAGAAACATTTTTTTTTTCCATGAATAGCATCAATAAAATCACTATAATCACTACTGCTCCTCAAATAGCTCCTACAGAATAAACATTTTTACAGTGTTTCCCATATGCCACACCCTGTTTAAGCACTTTACATGTGTTAAGTATTTAATCCACAAATTTGTATCCCATCAGGAGGGTACTGCTGTCATCCCAATTTAAAAGATTAAGAAATTGAGGCATAAACAGTTTAAGTACTTTGCCCAAGATTATTCAGGCAGTCACTGGTACAAGTAAGATTTAAACCCAGGTATTCTGGCTCCAGAGTCTGTGTTTTTGAAAACTGTAATGCTGCTCACCAATGATTGGCCATTAATTTATTTTAAAGTATTACATAAAATAACTGGCTCTCATATGAAATCCAGGGTTTTGCAGAATATGAAGCCTCATAGAAGAAAATGATATACTGATTCCTACTAATACATGTATTTAGTATCTGACTACATTTACTTTTACTGCAAAAAAATAATAGATGAAGGAAGATTAGACAACATAGGTTTTGTGCTGGTTGGTTTCAGCAGGAACCAGTGTGCTCTCAAGACACAAGTCTCTGGGTTCCCCACCCTAAGGAGGAGAACAGCTAATTTAGATAATCGAAGTCTATAATTAGCTAATTAAAAGCAAGATTATGAATCCTGCCAAGTTAAAGACAAGCTGTGATATTCCGGCATGCAGCTGAGAAGCACCAGCCATTTTAAAAGGACATATGACCCAGAGAAACTGTCTGGACCTAAGTCTACATTTTACCTGTCAAATGACTTTCCATTCACTGGGTGTATGAATTTCAGCAAGTTACTTAACCTCTTAAGCCACCAAAACCTGATTTTCAAACTCAACACAATAATACAGGCTCAGGATCAATGTGGAATTAAGTGAGATAATGTTGGCAAGGCACTTGGAACATTTCCAGGCATATTAACAGATATGGGAGGATTTACAAGGACAGTGTTAAAAAGGTATTTGAGAATCTAGCTGTGTTTTAAATATTTATTCTAAGATACACTACCAATTTACATGTTTAGATCAAGTCATACAAGTTATTTACCTGTCCATTTCCACATTCCTCATAATTTTCTTACCCTTTTTTTTTTTTTTTTTTTTTTTTGAGACGGAGTCTCGCTCTATAGCCCAGGCTGGAGTGCAGTGGCCGGATCTCAGCTCACTGCAAGTCTTACCTTTTTTTGACCTACTGAATGCACTAAAAAGAAACCATATTTACCCCACCCTTCGAAATTTCCTACAGAAAAAGTTACCATTTGCTAACAAAGAATTTAATTTATGTAAACTGGTATTAAATTACTAACTATAAATTTTCTGGATAAGGATAATTGCACTTAAAATGCTGCATAAAAATATATAGTAACTGTACATGATCCAAGAGAACCTGGTAGAGTAGGAGGCTTTTGAAAACATAGGTTGCTTTCTGATGACTGAGCCCACATTTTAACCTGGTGGCTTTCCAGCTCCTGAATCTTAGCTACAAGCCAGGTTTATAGCATCTCATCATTAGGCAATTACATTTGCTAACAGCCTTCCCTATCCACTGGTCTTTAACTTCAGCCTGAAACTGAATGTGTTATCTGTTCTGTACAACCTCATCTCACTGTCATCTCTCTTTTCCAAATAACCACCACCCCTGGATATTACTTCCTACATCCTTCCCTTCACTCCACAGGCAAGACGTTTCTGCCTTCTCATAAGGTAATTTATCCTTGAAAAAACCCTTATATGTAGTAAATGTAATTACCTCTCATTTCAGAGGGAATATTGAGCCCTCAAATTGTGTTATTTATATTAAAATTGCCAAATCTCATAAAAATGGACACAATTCTTCATTAGTTAACATCAGATATCATAGCCCAACTTACATTTTTAACTTCATTGACTATTCTATTACGTGGCTTTTTTTTCATGCTTTCCTTAAGCTTCTTTGCATAGTAACCTATAGTTCTTAAAAATAAAATCTACATATAATAAGTATATATAATTCTATCTGCAAAGAAAAACCCATAGGATTGCCTTTAAAGGCATAATAAATCAATAAAATACTATCAACTGTATAGTTGGTAAAACACGAACCCCCTGAAATAAGAAGTTTGCATAGCCAACTAGGTAATGCAATTACAAACAAATAAGTATTGATCAATGTAAAAGAACAACTCAAAAACTGAAATATGATATTTAGTTCAAACTTCTCACAAACTTGAATTATTTTGTCTCAAATGATATTTTGGGGGATATAATTTGATAATTCAAAATAATTCCAAAAATCATGATATCTTGACTCACATGAGAAAAAACAGGTATGTGTTTGTGTGGCTGTGTGTTTTGTCATTATTGAAATGCATACACAGTTAGTAACTTCATGCTTACTCCTTCTCAAGGATGTTCCTAATCTACTAGAGAACTTAAGAGAACAAAATTTCTAAAAGACCAATAGGAACAGAAAGGTTAACGGCAGGGTTGAGTCTGTGTCTTGTGCTTGACCCTTGTATCCAGCCACAAAGATAACTGCCCAGCCTGCACTCACAGATGCCAGTAGCAGATGTGGCACTTTTCCTTGCAATGAGCTGAACACACAGAACTCAAATGTGCTCTGTTACTTCCACGGTTCCTACCATTTTTCAACTTTCTCTTTATCTTCCTAAATGCAGATTAAGGAAATCACACCTAGGTGACACAGCTTCTTATTACCACTCGAAGCTTTTCCTATTTATTTATTTTATTCTTCCTTTAGAACTCTAATTTCCTCAAAAGAAGCCACATGCCTTTAACTAAACATGAAAAGTGATTATGAGGGAAATCGAAAGAGTGTAAAACAACATTTCAGTCACTGTCAACCCTCTTTCTGCCTACTTCTAAAAGTCTGTTATCCAAAGGTACAGACAATGGTACTTGAAACCATTTTCACAATAAAACACACCAATAGATAAATGGCAGCTACATATTCAAGTGAGATTTGTAGATTGCCATAAATCTCTAGGGTCTCTACTCTTTACTTGATGAGAATACAAATTTAAAAATTAGTTAACAATTCTTGATCATGGCACTTAATTTTAAACAGAAATAAGTGCTTTGAAATCAAAGATCTAAATTCAATACTACGGCTCTCTAATGGATATTTGTTTGCTACTGATGAAAGTGCAGAAAACACAACTGGCTGTATAAATCAAAAGTTTTATGAAATGTTTGCGTTTTGAAATAATGCTTCTACAGAGATATTAAATACTATAATATTTACAACTGATTAATTGCCAATCACATTCTGTGTTTTGAGGAGGCAGCTATTAGAATGCTGAAAAACTCGTGTACTGAATCTGGCCACTTAAACTTCTTGAGGCTAATTTTTCTCACCTGTAAAGTAGCGACAGTATTCTGATTTCTGTAATTTCTGATTACAATGATGAGTACTATATGTGCTTTTGATTGTGAATAGTTATTTAAATTTCACAGCATTATACATTTGTAAGATATTAATATTTTAAAATGATTACCTTTATGTTTTCATTACAAAATTATATTGTGCCAATAGAAAAGCAAACTGAAGTACCCCTCATTATATAACAGCATAATTATAGATTACTATAATAAATATGTTAGACAGGGAATAAGTTCTAGAGAATTTTGAATTTATGACTGTGGTCATGTCGAAAGGTTTACATTACCAGTGAAAGAAGATTCTGAAAAAGGAATTTTCTAATGCTACAATATATTTAAAATATGATGATTTTTTGCTTTGTAAAATGATTTTAATTTTCATGCCAACTGTTTTTGAATGCTTATATCAAAGAAACCCAGCTAATATATTATAATCTCTGATTTTCAAAACTATTGTTTTGCATTTTATATACACATTTATATTTATGAATAAAAATTTTTATCAGAGACATTGCTTTTTTGTTAAAAATTACACAAATTAATACAAATACTTATTATGAATTACAATAATTTATAACAAGTATGATCCATTCCAAGTTATTCAAAGTAGTATTACTTAAATTTAGCAGTATAATGAACAATATTCAAAATACTGGAAGGGCACAGCTTGTCTTATTTGAAATTATATCTCCATTAGGGCTACCTATAATACAATCAGTTTCATTAAAATTAAATAAAATCTCTCAATAACTAAAATGATTTTTAAAAAACTTACACAATTATATATAGCAAATCTCTTATGTTTAAATTTGCCCTAAAATTCTATGCTGTTATAATCTTTGGTGTATAATCGATTCGCTGTGTATAGCAAGAATTGAAGAAGATTAACCACCACAATTTTATCAACTAAAAGACATCTTAAAAAGACTTGAATTTTGACTAAAGGTTCTTTTAATTTCAACAACAAAAATATAACGGATATATTGGTACTCAACAAGTATAACCAATTCTACTAAAATTACAAAAATTGTGGTGTAAGTATGAATAGCTCACGGCATAGCTACTTACCAATTTATGTTAAAGATGATTTATGTAGCAAACATCCCTATATAGTACTACTATCCCATGTGGTATATATATATATATATACACATATATATATATACACACACACACACTACTATACCATGTGGGTTGCATGGGAAAAACCCGAAAGTTTCCCTTACTTTAGTTTCCCCTTATGTATGGTTATAGAGGAACATTTTGCATTTATTGACAAAACATATCTAAATGATACCTCCTTAGTGAAGGCATAATTTATTATTGCATCTTCATAATTACTGAGAGGTTCTAATGACTATATATATATATATATATATATCCCTGTTTATATTTCAAAACTAAATTTATGTAATGGATTAATTCTTATCTCATTATCTTACAAATGAGCAGAAAACAGAATACTGAAAAAACACTTGAAATATCAGTTGTAGAGCTGAATATACCCAGGGAAGCACCCTCTGGAAGGTGATTTTGTAAATGGAATCTGTTAGATCAAGCCCAGACCAACTCTTGCCTGCCAGGTGCCACTTAATTAAGCCTCTACTTATAAAATCAAACATCAAACTCCAAAGTTCTAAGAAACTGGTTCTCATCAAATCACTTCATTGTGGATTACTATGGACAATATAAGTCCAGTTAAAGGTTTCCTTAGGCAGTCATGGGGTTCTTTGTTCTTACAGTCAGTGATCAGGTGCTAAGACAGTCCAAAGCTAAACTACAAGAAACAAATCAAGAGCCTTGTAAGTTTATCAGAAAATGAAGATCAACCTTTTATAACTGAAAAGACTAATGCAACTTTAATTATGTCCTCAATCAATAGTTAGTAAAATAAAGATTTTTTAAAATTGAATACATTATTCCTTCTCATTTCAGGAAAACATTCTCACAATGAGTAATAGCTCTAAGACATAACAAAACATATTTTCCATATTATTTTCTTGTACATATGACATAGGTTATATCTTCTTCAAACTTTGTTCTGGAGTAACTATTGATCTGTCTGCACTGTATTCCAATTCACCTGATTATCCTGTGTGTCTCTACTGACCTGTTTTTTTGTTTTGTTTTGTTTTGTTTTTAACAGCCACATTGTTAATATTAATACAAATACTCCAGTTATTTAGCAGAATTTAATTGTATGGTAGTGTATGTGAGTTTTTCCTTCAGTCACAATACATCAATTCAGGAGAAACATATGATTTGCCAAATAATAAATTTGAAGGGGAACATGTTCACTAAATCCTTTAAAAGGAATAATCACTTTTCAAAAGGGTCGTTATAACATAATCAAAGTGGTATGGCTAGGTAAGTTATATTACCTTAAAAATGAAGAATATTAATGGTAATCTTTGTAAGATGACGAACATGGAGTCTGGTATATAGTATCCATTCCGTTTCCTTTTCTGTGAAATATGCATGAAAACATTTGTCTCCCTTATCTCATAGGGATATTACAATGCCCCCTTGAAAAGGTATTCTCATACTAGAAATTATTGTGTAAATGAATTAGGTTTATGATCTTTTTATCTGATGTAATATAGGTTAGTAAATTTTGAAGCAAAGAATAAATATTTTGAATTAAAAAATGTGTCTTTGGACATAGAGGTCTTAACTATAGAGATAACTTACATGGTCTCAACGTCCTATCTATCTGTCAATCACTTTATCTTGTTTCTTTAAAATTCAACAGTTTCTGAGAATAAAAACTATTTGTACTTCTCTTAAAGTCTTCATTATATTATTTATTGCTCTTCGTCTTTATTTTAATAGCATCTTTCTGTTTTGAGATGGAGTTTCACTCTTGTTGCCCAAGCTGGAGTGCAATGGCGTGATCTTGGTTCTCTGCTGCCTCTACCTCCTGAGTTCAAATGATTCTCCTGCCTCAGTCTCGTGAGTAGCTGAGATTACAGGTGCATGCCATGCCCAGCTAATTTTGTGTTTTTAGTAGAGATGGGGTTTCACTATATTGGCCAGGCTGGTCTCGAACTCCTGACTTCAGATGATCCACCCACCTCGGCCTCTCAAACTGTTGGGATTACAGGCATGAGCCACCATGCCCAGCATAAAATTTGTTTTAATATAGCTATAAAGTCCAGCAACTGCTTATGAAAATTATGACAAATTATTACAATTAACAATGCTACATATAAGAGTTTATATGAATTGGCTGAAAAGTTACCAAAAAATGGTTAACAATTTCAACTTTCTATCAGTAACTTAAGGTTAATAAGAAAATAAGATAAAAGTCTACTTACAAAATCAATGGATTTTTAAGAGCCTATAATTAATTTAAAACACCCTGTATTATTAAGACTAAAATAAATTATTTTCATTCACCTACTCCCTATGACCAATTATTTTATACAGGGATACTTAATCTCTTTAACTTGAAAACTTTGTAGAAGTAATGCATAATAAATCACTATGCTGTATCTTGCTTCATCAATATTAGATTGAATATATTTACATGTTACTTAAGGACTGACCTTAATTAGAAACTTTGGGCATTCTGCTAAGAAGATTGGTTGAAGATTTCATTGGTTCTATATTTGCACATTTTCCTGGACTTAGGCAATTCATCTTTGTGACATTCAGATTTTTTTTCAACAATTGTATTGCTAAAGAAAACTATGGATAAAATAATGCCATTTAGCACTTTAAACTATATTTTAAATATATTGGGTTTTGGTTAGAAAAAAAATGCATCAAAACTTTCTTCTAGAACTTAAAATTTGATTTGTATTCAACAAACAGTGCGGAACCTGGCACTAAACACAGATGTCTATACTTATAAAATTACTGTAAACCTAGTCTCAAGTGAACAAGTCGTTAAATAAGTGAGTCTGCTCTCTATTTAATATGCATAATCTTAAAGATGAAAATGGGTGAATTAAATTTACAGATATTTCCTAATGGCAAACTTAAGATGGGATATCGACTCCCCTTTCTTTCTGATTCAATCCACACCTGGCTACATTCCGATACATGGTTCCTGTTTATCACATACTGAAGGCATTAAAGGAGAGGAAGGCATCAACAAAATATTTCCCCATAAACCTGCTAGTAAAGAATTACTTATGGGTATCTTCCCAGTTATTAGTTAGAGTCGGTGTGTTATAATACCAACATGGGTTTATATGTATACATACTAGCTTTTTAACAAGCACATTGTTTTCAACGTTCTAGCCAAATTATGTAAAGTGTGGAATCACAGCTAATTCAAGAAAAATGGAGAAGGGTTGCAAAGTAAAAATGCCTTGTTATATCTGGTGGAAGGAATTATTAATTGACCTAGAAGAATATCCTACCACCAGCATTTATTTTTTCCAAAAGCTCCTCAGGTGATAAGAATGTGGGTGCTAGTTAACAGTTGTGTGAAGAAGCCACATAAAGTGAACAGCAAAAGGTTAAATAAGTGATTTCTAACATTGGTTCAATTGGAATCAAACTACCACCCTAATGTGACACAAAAGTTTCAGAATATTTTTATAAATTTAGTCAATTACAGGAAAGTACGAGAAAATTAAAGTGATAGCGGTCATCATTTCTTAAATACTCAATTGCCTAAACAAAGGAAATACAGTGTTAAAGTACATAACAAGAAATACAAATATTAGGCAGTCAAGAGGCAAACAATCCGCATTAAATGAAAACGCCTATAAAAGTTTAAAGATTATTATTTAACAAGGATTCATGGTTTATTCTTTTACTTTGGCTTTACTGAAGGCGACCACCCATTTTAGAAAAAAATAAAGGTGAAAGGCCCTTTTTCCCAGATGCGCTGTTGAACTACTTTAACTTAATCTTCCTTGGGCCCGAGCATTGATGTGGTGAACTGGCTATGGACCGGGTCTCAGTGCCACGACTGCAATACATATCACTTGAAGATACACATACATTGCTATGCCAGTGAGAAAATGAACACACACCCCAAGAAAGAAAACATGATTTGGACTACAGTTACTTGAAAATGAAAAATACCACATCTGCTGGTAGGTATATCTATTTTTAACTCTCAGTATCTGATATGTGTGTTGTGACAAATACATAATTGTTTTTGGAAGGAATTGCATAGAAGATGAACTATATGTAATTTCTGCCCCGCAGTAAATAAATTGCTTAAAGATACATTATAAAAGCCTCTCTAAAAACTCTGCTTTTATTTCTTACAGCGATAGAAACTTGCTTCTAATGCACCCTCATAATTTAGCCTTAACATGTTTATTTAACCATAGGTAGTAAAATCTTTTGGGATCTAACCCCAAATCTGATTCACAAGACAGTTGGAAGATGAGTTCAGTGGTACAGTGTATATTTGTGATCTGTAAATGAGATAACGTGACAATGCCATCCACCTTCTGACCTGTCACGAGGCTTTTCGGACTATTCTAAGACCTTTGCAACACAAATTAAACTCATACTGTCTTAAATATTCCACTATCTCTCACTTCTAGGATTGTTAGAAATGTTAAACTACATAGATATTTTAAGGATCTTCATTAAATATCAAGGTCATATCAAAGAATCTAGATACATGTATACATTTTCAAACCAAGAATTAAATATAACTTCTGGGATCCTAATAATCTTCTTCTTCATGTAAATGAATACAGCAGCAACTTTCTCCTATATTTCAGGGTCAAGGAAGGAACACCATTAAATAGAAAATTGGGTGTTATAATTGGCCCATGTTCCTGGGGGCAGTTGAACTCTTTAAAAGGATCTTACTTGGACCCTCAGATTAAAAGCCTGATGCTCTACCAACTGAGCTATCCAGGTTCCTCGTTATGTCCATCAGAGACAGACTGTATTAAGAAAATGTGGCACATATACACCATGGAATACTATGCAGCCATAAAAAAGGATGAGTTCATGTCCTTTGTAGTGACATGGATGCAGCTGGAAACCATCATTCTCAGCAAAGAACAGAAGACCAAATACCGCATGTTCTCACTCATAGGTGGGAATTGAACAATGAGAACACTTGGACACAGGCAAGGGAACATCACACCCCAGGTCCTATTGTGGGGAGGGGGTAGGGGAGAGGGATAGCATTAGGAGATATACCTAATGTAAATGATGAGTTAATGGGTGCAGCACACCAACATGGCACATGTATACATATGTAACAAACCTGCACGTTGTGCACATGTACCCTAGAACTTAAATTTAAAAAAAAAAAAAAAAAGCATCTTACTTGGTGCCAAAAGATCTGGAAGATAGTTTCAGCTTTTCTGTTTAATAGAGTTGTGGAGACCTTAGACGGATTTTTAATCTAAAAGTCAGTTGCATTATTCCTCAATAAAAACATATATAAGCACCATTCAATAAACTTTCTGCAATAATGGCAGTGTTCTCTCTCTCTACTGTACCACCATAATCACTAGCCACATGCGATTCTTGAGGACTTGAAATGGCGCTAGTGTGACTGAGGGACTAAACTTTGAATTCCATTTAATTTTATTTAATTAATTATAAATTTAAATAGTCACAAGCAGCTATCAGAAACTGTATGGTTTAGGGCAAATGTAGATTGTATTTGATCACATTTATTGGGAAGTGTCTAAAAAATCAAGGGCAGTTGTGATCAATGCATTAGTGTTGAATGAAACTCTAAATCAAATATATGTCAGAGATAGGGGAGTCTCTTGAGACATATATCACCTAAATCAATCCTTAAAGGTATATAGAGGTCAGGATGATACCTGTCCTAAATTAAAAGTAAGCATAAACCTAATTACAAAGACTGATTTGAAGAGAAAAATAGAAGTCATGGTGTGGCAATATCAACCATAAGAAATTTTAAAAGGAAGAAGCGTTGTTTGATTTTCTCCAGGTAGAAGTATAAATAAATTATTAGATTCATAGAGAATTCAAGCCTTTAAAAAAGTGATCTGACCGAGAAGCCCCCTTCTCTGCAGGCTGAGTCCCTGTCAGAAACATGCAAAGCCAATCATATATCCTCCTTCAAATGTTGAAATTTGGGCCCACATTTCAAGAACTCCATCATCCCTACAAGAGGTTTTACTGAAAACATGTAGTTTTCTAATTCACATTATTATAAGGACAATAGTTGTAACAAAATTGACTTAGTTTCTATTTTCTAAAAATCAGCCAGTAGGTTTTTTATTCCATTGAAGCATAGTGTTATTCAAAGGAAGCTTAATAAACATAAATATATGTTGGTAGGTATGTTTTCTATACATAAGCATAAAGCCTGGTTTTCTCTTTTTAAATCACGTTTTAAAATTGATTTATTTTGCTGGCTGTCAATATCGATATGTTTGTTTTAAGTAGTAAAATGTTAACAATTCATATAATTTGAGTTCATCATGGATCTACTAAAAATTGTCCTTAAAAATAATGCTCTCTGATTCTCCCTATATGTTGCATAATGAAATCATAATATTCTCAACAGATACTTACTATCCAAATAACAGGCAATGCATGCACATACCATACACCTATTTGCATAATGAAATTAGTTTTTAAACTCTTGATCCAAGTACTTTACTTTATCCTAGAAAAAAGACATTAGCAGAATGACTCACAGCAATATGATTCTCCCACCTAAAAATGACAACAAACAGGAAAGATACAGTAAATTAAATAAGTAAAAATATTACCAATCTACTCATTTTTGTGTTCGCTGACTTTGTTTTAGAAATGATGCAAACTTTATAATATGCCACAATATTTCATCATATTGGGCATGTAAGGAAAAGTTAAAGAGAGACACATAAAACAGCCATAGTAATTTTATTAATTTTATCACTGAATGCCAGATATGGTTAAAACTTATTGGAATAAAAATGTCAGCATATTTAATACCATGAAATGAAAGACAAAGCTAAACATTCTTAAAAGGCAAAATATTTTTTAAAAATACACACACAAAACTTTGCAAAAGAAAATGTTTCTTATATTTAAAATTTTAAACGTGAACTGCTGAAATCCCTATCTAACTTCTGATTTTTTCCCCACAACATTAACAACCTTAAAATATACTATACTATTGTTTCTTTATTTTCCTTTCTTTCAGACTCCACCCATAGGTATGGGAGTTTTGTCCCTATTTACTTCACTATGGTATTCCCTGCTCCTAGAACAGAGCCCCTCACACATAGTAATGGGACAAGAATTATTTTTAAATTCAAAACAGAATTAGCATTCACACTGATTCTACCTATTATAGTTTCAGGGGAAAACTCTTCCCATATACAGACTTCTTAGGCTCTTATCAAGAGTACAGCTATTCATTCATACGCAGTTACTATCCATTTAAAATTTATAGTATTAAAGGCTGCTCAAAAGAGTAACGTACAATATTTTTATTTATGTTTATTTATAGATCATAGTAATGTATATATGCTATCATAGTCTCTGATATAAATTATTTTCCTCTGCAAATATCTAGAAAATAAGAAGATACAGATTTTTAAAAGATACAATGAACATTACATAATTATCTTAAAAATAATGACATTATTACCTGAGGATGGGCTTCTAATTTTATAGATAAAAAGAGTTTTAAGTTTGGGACAGTATAAAATATTAATTCAAATGCCAAATTTATTTTTATTCACTATAATTAGAGTTAAATTAAATAAACACTAAGATTGCATGTACCATCATTTTGATCTAGGATACATACATATATGTGTATACATATATAGGGAGTATATTTTTCAGTCATGAAATAATGTGTTTTCTTTATTTTTATGATGCCTGGCATGGTTTGACTCTGCGTTGCCAATCAAGCCTCATGTTGAATTATAATCCTCAATGTTGTTGGAGGGGCCTGGTGGGAGGTAATTGGATCATGGGGATGAACTTCCCCCTTGCTGTTCTCATGATAGTGAGTGAGTTCTCAGGAGATCTGGTTGTTTAAAAGTACGCAGCACTTCCCCTTTCACTGTCTCTTTGTCTCCTGCTCCACCATGTGAAGATGTGCCTGCTTCCCCTTCTCCTCCAGCCATGATTGTAAGTTTTCTGAGACCTCCCCAGTCATGCTTCTGTAAAGCCTGTGGAACTGTGAGTCAATTGAACCTCTTTTCTTCATAAATTACCCAGTCTTACAGCAATGTGATGACAGACTAAAACCATGCCTCAAAATCATTATGAAATAACTGAATTTCAAAAATAATAATAATTCACTGATTTTCTTCTCACTTTAAATAAAATAAATATTTTATCTCTACATATAACTACTTGTCATACACTCTTTTTTTTCTTATAACAAAATCAAATACCAAATTAATAACGAAAGGTAGGATGTATGTAAATAAACAGAACCCATGTGTGGAATTTATTCCAAATATCTACTTTTGAACCTCTCATAAATTTATTACAGTGCTCTAATCTAAAAATTTAAAGTTTTTAAAAATATTTTTGCTCACCAAGAAAAAGAAAAGTTTGAGAATGAGCATATTAGCCTTGGATTGATCATTTTACTTCAGCTACAGTATCTTTTTTGGGGAATTTCAACTTTTTGTTTGTTAAATGCTAAAATTTTCTCTACCCAATGCAATGTTACTTCACTCATTTTAAATCTCTTGTCTACAGTTACGAAATATTAGCAGACAGTAGACCTGCCACAAAACCACGAAATAAATTGTCTAAGTACGGCAACTGAAGAGTTCCCAAGAGTAGGCCAGGCATGGTGGGTTCAAACCTGCAATCCCAGCACTCTGGGAGGAGGCCAGGGCAGGTGGATGCCCTGAGCTCAGGATTTCCAGACCAGTGTGAGCCACGTGGCAAAATCCTGTCTCTACAAAAATTAGAAGAAACGAACCAGGTGTGGTGGTGCACACCTGTAGTCCCGTCCACCCAGGAGGCTGAGGTGCAAGGATCACCTGAGCCCAGGGGTCAAGGCTGCAGTGACAGTGATGGTGTCACTGCCTGGGCAACAGACTAAGACCCTGTCTCAAAAAAAAAAAAAAAAAAAAAAAAAAAAAAATCTAAGTTCACGAATGTCTCCTCTCTTTGCCAAAATTTGTTTTATTTTTACATTGTCGTATCTGCTATGGTTCGCTTGCATGAATTTTTTCTAAAAATATGCCATCTCATATATTAAGGCTGCCACTTCTTTATTAATATATTTTGGTTTATCATGTTCTCCTCCTAAATGATGTCCTGAGTTAGGTTACACTTGAGCAGCTTTGATAACAAAATAAAACCACAGTCATATTCCTCTACTTAACATGTGTCTAGGGAATTTGGACATTCTTAATAGGCTCCATGACTAAGATGGCCTTAATGTTTCCCTCTGCTGATTAAATTTTAGACAGGCTTCTTTCTGACTTTTGGCTCTGATCTCCTTAGAGCATTTTATTTAGAAGACATGTAATTGCAAATTCTCTGCCCCTTTGTGATACAAATGGCCCTAACTTACATTGATTCAACTTAGCAATTTTCGATTTTATTATGGCATGATATGTATTCAGTAGAAACTGTCTTGAAGTACCTGTGTAATGATTCTGTGTCTCAACTTCGGTATAGTGTTTAATAAATTACATGAGATATTCAACACTTTATTGTAATGTAAGCTTTATGTTGGATGATGTTGCTGAATTATAGGCTAATGTAATAATATAATTATTCTGAGCACATTTCAGGTAGGCTAAGCTATAAGGTTCCTTAGCTTAGGTATACTTGAATGCTCGAATACATTTGCCACTTGCAGTATTTTCTTTATTCGTTTTTGTTTGGTTGGTTGTTTTTTGAGACACAATGTCTAGCACTGTTAGCCAAGTTGGCGTGCAGTGGTGATCATAGCTCATTACAGCCTCCAATTCCTGGGCTCAAGGGATCCTCCTGCCTCAGCCTCACAAGTAGCTGGGACTACAGGCATACACCACTATGCCCAGCTAATTAAAAAAAAAAAAAATTGGTAGAGATGGAGTCTCACTATGTTGTCTCGCTGATCTTGAACTTTTGTCCTCAGACAATCCTCCTGCAATGGCCTCCCAGAATGCTGGGATTATAGTCAGGAGCTACTGCACCTCATCCACTGAGAATATTTTCAATTTATTTTGGGTTTACTGGAACTAACTCCAAGTCAAGGAATATCTGTATATGTAAATCTTTCTAAAAGCCTACTGACAATTTTACAATAGATAAACATCCTTCTTAAGGACTTGGAAGCCATTCTTTCAAATGCAATTATCAAGGAAGATTGTGCCCCTATCTTCCCAGACCCTATGGGAAAGTGGATCCCTAACTTAGAAGGACCCCATCAGCAAACACAGGTGACCTAATTACAGAGAAAAGCATTTGCAAACAGGAAATCACTCAGTGTGCTCAACACAGCTCATTGACCAACCTCCCCACCAATATCCCCCAGTACTTATATAGCTCATCCCAGCCCAACATTTGTTTCCACAGAGTCGAGTTCAAACATAGATATGGCTTCTGTCTCCTATTGCAATAGCCTTGAATAAAGTCTTTCTATTAAAATTTGTCTTGTGCAATTTTTGCTTTGAAACCAATTATACTTAACAGAATGTCCAAACAAATAATCATATGTAGCTTTGAGTAAACTTATAAGAATATTGAATATCTGTGGGATAAGATAAAGCATAGAGGGACAGATTTAAATATGTATATATGTATGCATATGTGCATACATATATATTGTTTAATTAAACAATTTGCCTTCTGATATCAATAAACTGCTGGAAATCTTTTAAAAGATTTATTTTTTCTTGTTTCAGTTATGTCCTTCCTAGGGAAAGAAAATCATCCACTTAAATAAATGTCTAAATACTTAAATTCCTTTCACTAATTACTTTGAAGACTTTGGTTTATCAAAATTTACCACATGTCTTCAGAAAACAATCACATCAATTTTGGGACCGTTAGAATCAGAGGAAAGCCCCTCTTAGAGGTCACTGTATTCAAACTTTCAAGATCCACAAAAGTAAGTGATATTGAACACAGCCTACGCCAAAAAAAGTTACAATAAAATTGTAAGTGTTTACACATAAATCTTATGACTACCATTTGAAATGAGGAAATCTCCAGAGACAAAAAAAACAGTAATTAGTAAGGAATGACCAGAAACTTTATTGCTTTGCCCTTTCAATCATAAGAGTATTACTTCTTGACTTAATTGTGATGTTACTATGAAGTTGTTGACAGAGAAATCAGGCTCAAAAATCCAATGTCATTTAACTAGAAACTTTTTATTTATATTTTTCTAGGAGGAAAAGAAAAAAGCATGAGAGGAAAAAAAGCATGGGAAAAAAAGTAGGAAAAAAGCATGGGAATCTTAGTTAAGTTTGATGGAACTAAGATAACATGACATATCGTGTATCTTTTTCGTGGAAAACGCCCTCATTAGGTAGGTAAACACATTTAAATATGTCGTATTATTGTGTCAAATGCAGTGTTAGATATCCATGAGGAGGACAGAGGTGAACACTTAGCTCGATCTGAGGTTTAATGGAAGCTTTTCTGAGAGGAATACTTTCCCAAAAGAGCTAAATTTTGAAGAGACAATGAATAAGAGCCAAATAATGGAAAAAGAGAATGTTTTTATGTGACTTTAAAGTATTTCCTTGAGGGTCTAGGTGATACTATCAGGGAAAAGGAATCAGGCAAGGATTGAGGAAAAGAGGTGAAAGTTTGTTTGAGGTGGCTGCAAAAACTCCAAGTGGGTATGTTTAGCTAAAAATAAATAAATAAACATGTATCTCTCTATATATATGTTTCACATATGAATATGAAAGTCAATAAAGATGCATGAATTAAACATGTAGATCTGGGAATCACCAAAGCCAATCATGGTTCATACATAAAACTCAAAAACAGACATGAAAGCAAAGAGAGAAAAAAAGAGTAATGGATTTGAGAGGGAACGGTGGGCAATCCTAATATTTAAGTGTAGGGAGAGTAAGAGCCCACAAATGAAAATTACATAAATAGTGTAACAGAATACCAGAGAGTAATGAGTTATAGACAGTTGTGCCTGGTGTATAGTATACAACAAAGAGGTCCAGTAAGTTGAGTGAATATTCTCACTGGATTTGGCAATATTGAGTCACTGATGAGCTTCACTTTTGATGTTTCATTAGAGTCTTGAGGACGAAAACGAAAACAAACTGCAATGTGTTGGTGAATCAATCAAAACTGAGAGATTAGTGATGGTAAGTATAATTAGGCTGTGCATGGTTAATAAAAGGCTTCTTATTTGAGGAGGAGCTTAGGAATGAAAGACAGTAGAAAATTCCTTATAAACAGGATGAGAGATGACTGAAAGAGTTAGAGGTCAAATATAAATGAAATAGAGGAGATATTGACAGAGTAATGTAGCTGTTGACAAAAAAAAAAAAAGGATGAGCTCAAATGTAAAAGTGAAAAGATTGGACTTGATTGGGGATGGAGAGAAGGGGCGCCTCATCTCCTGTGAATGGGATAAGATAGCGAAGATCAATTGGAGATAAATGAAAATATCAATATATTTGAGAGAGGGAAAAAGAAAACTAAATTTGTTCATGCCAAATAACTTTAATTATAGTTTAAAATTGTTAGAATGTAGAAATAATAAAAATATAATTGAGTAGGAGACTTAAGAAGACAGGTAAATGACTACTGTTGTTAGTGAAGTGTGAGAATTGTCCAAAGATAGGTAATATTACTGATGAATGAAGATAGGTATTATTACTGGTGAATGATATTGAATAGTATACAAAATATATCTAAATTATTTATTGATGTCTCTCTTGTCCTTTGCATAACTTAGGTCATCTATGGACATATTTGAGTTAGTATTTCATGATCACATTCTTTGTGTGCTGAGCGTGAGTACCTGTTGTCAGATCCAAGCCTCGCCATATTCTCTCATCTCTTTATCCTTTGCAGATCACTCTCCTCCTGCCTCTTAGTGACTGTCACTTACCTACCCTTCTCTGATGCTTTGTTTCCCTGGAGACATACAGGAATATGTGATAATTTCTTCTTAGGCTTTTCCTTTCCTGTTTTTTCCCACAGACAGCACGTAAATATTCTTTTAACTTTTCAGTTTCACTGCTAACTACTAATGAAAAACTGGCAGCATATAACCAAAGTTATACTTTGCTCACATCTAAAAATGACAGTGAGTGGTTTGTAATTACTGATGGCCAGGAAAGAATTAGGAATGGATGCCACCTAGCAATTCTCCCTCTGCCTTTATTACCCTGAGAGCAGAGCTCATCAAAAGAACACCTTCCTTCTGCTGTCTCATTTACTCGAAATTGAGGCCTGAAGACATAATCAAGGCAGAACAACAGGTGCCCCTTGTCTCAAGTGGACTATTTGCATTTCAAAGTATCTCTGGATTCTAGGTGATGACTTTTCCAAGGGGTTTAAGCTCCTTCATGGAAATATCACTTTTGGAATGTACTTCACAGTGTGTTTCACTAGAATTCCCTGTTTATTACAATGAAGATTTGTCAAGTGAATGTTACCAGCTGAGATTTCTGGAGATGCAGAGCAATGTATCTTTTTTTCTTTTCATTTTTTTTTAAATTATACTTTAAGGTCTGGGGAAAGAACATGCAGGTTTGTTACACAGGTGTACACATGCCACGGTGGCTTGCTGCACCCATCTACCTGTCATCTACATGAGGTATTTCTCCTAAGGCTATCTCTCCCCTAGTCCCCCACTCCCAAGAGGCCCCAGTGTGTGATTTTCCCCTCCATGTGTCCATATGTTCTCATTGTTCAACTCCCACTTATAAGTGAGAACATGCGGTGTTTGGTCTTCTGTTTCAGAGTTAGTTTGCTGAGAATGATGGTTTCCAGCTTCATCCACGTCCCTGCAAAAATCATGAACTCATTCTTTTTTTTTTAATGGTTGCATAGTATTCCATGGTGTGTATGTGCCACTTTTCTTTATCCATTCTATCATTAATGGGCATTTGGGTTGGTTCCAAGTCTTTGCTACTGTGAATAGTTCTGCAATAAATATACATGTGCATGTTTCTTTACAGTAGAATGATTTATAATCCTTTGGGTATGTGCCCAGTAGTGGGGCTGCTGAGTCAAATGGTATTTCTGGCTCTAGATCCTTGAGGAATCACCACACTGTCTTCCACAATGGTTGAACTAGTTTACACTCCCACCAACAGTGTAAAACCATTTATTTCTCCACATCCTCTCCAGCATCTGTTGTTTCCTGCCTTTTAATGATTGCCATTCTAACTGGCATGAGATGATATCTCATTGTGGTTTTGATTTTCATTTCTCTAATGACCAGTGATAATGAGCTTTTTTTCATTTGTTTGTTGATTGCATAAAGGTCTTCTTTTGAGAAGTGTCTATTCATATCCTTTGCCCATATTTTGATGGGATTGTTTGTTTTATTCTTGTAAATTTGTTTAAGTTCCTTGTAGATTCTGGATACTAGTTCTTTGTCAGATGTAAAGATTGCAAAACTTTTTTTCCCATTCTGTAGGTTGCCTGTTCACTCTGATGCTAGTTTCTTTTCAGAAAGTCTCAGGATACAAAATCAATGTGCAAAATTCACAAGCATTCATATACACCAATAATAGACAAACAGAGAGCCAAATCATGAGTGAACTCTCATTCACAATTGCTGCAAAGAGAATAAAATATCTAGGAATACAACTTACAAGGGATGTGAAGTACTTCTTCAAAGAGAACTACAAACCACTGCTCAAGAATATAAGAGAGGACACAAACAAATGGAGAAGCATTCCATGCTCATGGATAGGAAGAATCCATATTGTGAAAATGCCCACAGTGTCCAAAGTAATTTATAGATTCCATGCTATCCCCATCCAGCTAACATCAACTTTCTTCACAGAATTAGAAAAAAAAAAAAACTACTTTAAATTTCATATGGAACCAAAAAGGAGCCCGTATAGCCAAGACAATCCTAAGCAAAAAGAACAAAGCTGGAGGCATCACACTACCTGACTTCAAACTATACTACACGCCTACAGTAACGAAAACAGCATGGTACTGGTACCAAAACAGATATACAGAACAGTGGAAAAGAACAGAGGCTTCAGAAATAATGCTACCTCAGGCTCCTGGGTAGCTGGGACTATAGGTCCACATGCGCGCCCCAACGCCTGGATTTTTTTGTAGAGACAGGGTTTCACCATGTTGCCCAAGCTAGTCTTGAACTTCTGGGCTCAAGTGATCAGCCCACCTCTGCGTCCCAAAGGCTGGGATTACAGGCGTGAGCCACCATGCTTGGCCAATAGAACATTCCTAACTAGAACTATATACACACACACACACACACACACACACACACACATATATACACATGTATATACACACTAGAGCATAAGGAAATTCTTTTCATTTGTAAAAATAAATGGACAGGTCGGGCATGGTGGCTCAAGCCTGTTTCACAGTACTTTGGGAGACCAAGGTGGGTGGATCACCTGAGGTTTGGGAGTTCGAGACCAGCCTGACCAACATGGAGAAACCCTGTCTCTACTAAAAATACAAAATTAGCTGGGTGCAGTGGTGCATGCCTGTAATCCCAGCTACTCAGGAGGCTGAGGCAGGAGAATCCCTTGAACCCAGGAGGCAGAGGTTGCAGTGAGCAGAGATCATGCCATTGCACTCCAGCCTGGTCAACAAGAGCGAAACTTTGTCTCAAATAAATAAATAAACATAAATAAACGGACAACATTAAAATCAACGCTTTCATAAACTCATGGTGATATGGTTTGGCTGTGTCCTCACCCAAATCTCATCTTGAATTGTAGCTCCCACAATTCCCACATGTTGTGGGAGGGACCCACTGGGAGGTAACTGAATAATAAGGATGGGTCTTTCCCATGTTGTTCTCGTGATAGTGAGTAAGACTCACAAGACCTGATGGCTTTATAAAGGGGAGTTCCCCTGCACAAGCTCTCTCTTTGCCTGCTGCCACGTTAGTCATGCCTTTTGCTTTCTGTCATGATTGTGAGGCCTTCCCAGCTCTGTGCAACTGGAGTCCATTAACCCTCTTTCCCTTAAAAATTACCCAGTCTCGGGTACATCTTTACCAGCAGCGTGAAAACAGACTAATACACATGGTTAGGTTCAAGATACTCATTCTTAATGTATTCCAAATTCCAGAATAACATGATATTTTAATATATCAATTTTAATTAATATTTTATGTACTCTTATGGACATTTTTCATATATATCTCATATAACTACATCTAAAATGCTGAGAGAATTGACAGCTGAATAAGTTAATATCACAGTCCTTGAAGAATTTACGATTTATAGAGAAAAAAAGAAAAACCCTCTATGCAAGGCAAAATATTAAAAGTTTAAAATAAAGGGGTAGGATAGTACAGGGAAGAGTTCGAAGAGAAGTCACAGAAGAAACTGGCGATTTAGAGGAGCAAAGATTTAAAAAACAAATTTATTGCAGGAGGCGCGGGAAGCAAAGTTGAGAAGAAAACAGTTTATCGAATTGTGAAGGGCCTCATGAAAGCTTCGTTATAATAGGTCCGAATCAACTATCATTTCAGAAAATATAAATAGAACTCCTCCCCAAATATAAAAAATAAAATGCCCATTGACTCCACAGAAAGGAGGAAAGTAACCAGTGAAATAGATATCCGTTATAAATATTTAAAAGCTCCAATTTTATTCTAGACTTCCTTATAAAACACATGGCAAGTAAACTACTTAAGTCCAGAAAAAAATATTACTTCATAAAACACTCTAATCCCTATAACACCCTGTAAACTGTTTTTTAGTGATAAACAATTCATTAGTGATATTATGTTTATCATTTTACAACAACTGTAATGCTGTGTTATAATCTGATAAATATACTTCAGATAAATATATTTAAAAAATCAAAACACCCAGAGGCTTATAGTGACATTCTTATCTACAGCACCTACTCTTTTTTACACTAATCCATAATTGATGGCTCATGACATTGCTATTTTCAAGCCATTAGTTACACAATAACAATGTTAATTAGCTTTAATTAAGTCAGCCATATTCAAGCTTGTATTATTTTAACTTTCTTTGAGAGATAGATGATATTCTTTAGGGTTATTTTTATTTATATATATTTTACAGCATCCTTTACTATTTTCAAAAGACTGAGAATTACTTTTGACCATCATATTTAGAGGAAAAAAAATCATAAAATTTTCTCTTTTCTTTTTTTTTTTTTTTTGAGACTGAGTCTTGCTCTGTAGCCTAGGCTGGAGTGCAGTGGCACAATATTTGCTCACTGCAACCTCCACCTCCCGGGTTCAAGTGATCTTCCTGCCTCAGCCTTCTGAGTACCTAGGATTACAGGAATGTGCCACTATACCTGGCTATTTTCTATATTTTTAGTAGAGATGGGGTTTCAGCATGTTGGTCAGGTTGGTCTAGAAATCCTGACCTCAAGTGATCTGCCCACCTCAGATTCCCACATTGCTGGAATTACATGGGTGAGCCACTGCCCACAGCCTAAAATTTTCTTGTCTTTAGCTATTTGCTACTAAAAGTATTCATATTGCACCATACACCAGAAAAACGTCCCAAGGTAAGAACATTTTTGTGATGATGATTACTTTCTAGAAGTTTGATACCATCAAATGTGTTCAATTATTTCACTAACTTTGACTCATATAACAATATCAATTTTTTATTAGTGAATATATTAAAGCTAACTTACCTTTGATAACTCAGGAACTAGAAGCTTATTATTTTAATTGTCTTATTTTTTAAACAAGTGCTACACAGAAATCAGAAAGAATCTCTCCACGCAAGAGCAAGTAAATGTGCTTTTGTTTGTTTTTGGTTTGTTTGCTTGTTTGTTTTGAGATGGAGTCTCGCTTCCTTGCCCAGGCTGGAGTACAATAGAGGGATTTTGGCTCACTGAAACTTCTGCCTCCCGGTTTAAGAGATCCTCCTGCCTCAGCCTCCCCAGTAGCTGGAATTACAGGCATGTGCCACCATGCCCAGTTAATTTTTGTATTTTTAGTAGAGACTGGGTTTCACCATGTTGACCAGGTTGGTCTAGAACTCCTGACCTCAAATAATCCGCCCACCTCGGCCTCCCAAAGTGCTGGGGTTACAGGCGTGAGCCACTGCTCCTGGCCCATGCACATGTGCTTTTACAAAGTCAGTGGTTTTTCAATTCCGTGAGTCCTATTGCTGATGAAGATAAAATCATGAATGTGTTAGTGATGTTATTCAGTTATTAGGATCCTCTATGCTTCCACCCATACCACAGCTACTCTGTTCAAAGATGCATAGAAGAGGTACTAGATGAGATAAAGACTGTGATCCAATTCAGCACACACTTGTCATCACCATGAGCTCACACCTCTTTAACTGATGTGTCACTAGCGTTGTCTAATATGAAAAGAAAAGCATCATTAGCGTTGTCTAATATGATTGATTTTAGGAAGCACAGGATCATTGTCATGGACAGAAAATCTACCATTAAACATTCAAGCTGTATATTAATAACCTTTCACCTTGACATAATAAAATTCTGGGCTTGTTGTTATCCTAGATTTTTACCAATAAAATAATGAATTTCAGAAAGGTTCAATCACCTGTTCAAGGTCATACAAATGTTAAGGGCTCATATTGGGTCTTGAACCAAGACTAGTCCTCCTTCCAGAAGGGAAGAATAAGAAACTCAGAGGACAGACAGTGAGAAGCAGATAATATACTCACATCTATACTCTCATCTCATACTTGCTTTATAAATAATAGATACGCATTAAAAACATTAATGAACTTTCTACTTTTAATGTCCTGACATAATTCAGTTCTTAGAACAGTATTATTGAGGCAACAGTGATAATTCTAATTAGCAATTCATCTGCTGCTCTTAAGGGTCATTTTAAAATTCTGCTTATTAACTTATAGCATTTTCCTTCTCGGATTGACTGTCATTTCCAGGAATAAGTTAAGGTAGATCAGACCCGTTAGGGTGGCAAGAATTAGGACATCATTAAAAAGAGCATTCAAGTAGTTAAAAAAAGAGTAGAAATTTATAAGAAGTAAATTGGCTATTAAATCATCATTGGCCGTTCTTTCATTTGAAATTTTAAGCATTCCAGGTAGATATAAATGAAATAACATTTGAGCCTTCATTAAGAGTTTGCAGAATGAGAATAGTAAAAGGGCTTTGTGTAAAATGTTTCAGTGTGGTTTGCATTAGGCCCCATTATATGAATACTCTTTATATGAACATTTCTATACATGAACTAAGATCTAAATTTCCCTTAATCCTTTCCCTTTAACATAATAAATGGTTATAAGAAAAAAAAAAAGGTCATATAAAAAGTGCTGATTGCTTTTAAGTGCCTGGCAATATATTAACTGGCACAGAAATTATTATCCTGATTTCACATATCAGGAAACTAAGTCTTAGAAAGGTTAAAAAATTTGCCCAAGGTCACACAGTTAATAGGTGTGAGAGTAGATATTTAAACACCAACCTGTCTCACACCAGATCTGATGCTCACTGAACTATTTAAGCCAGTTAATGACAACAAGCACTATAGAGTTATGTCTGAATTCAACAATGAAAGAGCCAATATATCATACAGTAGACAGGTTATTTTCAGAACTACAGACTTCCAGAGCCACGTCTGGGCGTGTTAATTACTGTTCAGGTAACTTGCAGATTCAGACTTTATCTCTGAAGACAGTATGCAACCAAAACCTACTTTTTCTAATGCCCTGGGTAGGCCAGGGCAGGGTGACCAGAGAACCAACTACTTGTTGCTTAACTAAACCAAAACCCGTCCTCATTTACCCATACCTACTCTGAGGATGCCTATCTTCCTTGTCTGTCTCCACATGTGCTTTCAACACAATTCACACTTCTATCCTATCAATTCAGGTCGTAGGGGTTTTCTCTATGCCTATCCATTATTCACTTCCCTTCTCCCCAGTCCCCCATCCAGCCCCTAACACACACCTATCCCCACTGAGCTAAGCCTTGCAACTCTAATTGTAGAGGAACTGTAAGGAGAGAATTTTTCTGAGCGCTCAGTTCCAATGTCTTTGCTGATTCCACCACAGAGACTAATTATGGATCCTATACTGATGCTTTATGAGGTAAAAATAACAAGGTCGCACAAACACACCACTAAGTATTATCTATCAATATTAGGCTTAATTATTTAGCTTAGAAAGAATCTATGGTGGAGGGGAAATTACTCTGTGGGAGATTAAAGTTTATTTTCTTCTCTTGCCATCACACTGCTTACTTGCAGCTATTGAAACCTGAAGACACTTGAAAGAGCCTTATGATGAAAGTTACTATTTAACTCTATACTATCGTAAATTACAAAATTCAAAGTATACTTCTTCCTCTCCCTCCCTAAAGTCTTTTCCACAGTGGTATGTACTGGAACAAGACAGGCCTCATATTAAACCCCTGGTAAGTAGGGTTGCCTACAGCACCGTAAAATGAATGAATAAAAATAATAAGCAATAAACATTAAAATAAAATCGCTTTAATTACATTGAGAAGTATATAATGTAAAACATTTCAGTATATCAACTGAATATTCGATATTTGGATTAAATTACATTATTTTATTTTACCTTTGATTTTTGTTTAAATCGATGTTTTTGAGAGAATGATCTTATTATTTCAATTCTAAGAAAGTTAGTGTTATTTTGGTGGATCTTTATTCCGTACACTAACCTCTCTCTACACACTCACTAAAAATATATTGGTACCTACTAGATCTCAGGCATTTTATATACTTCATTTAATTCTAACAATTCCAATAGGGTGGTAATATTGACTTACATTCCATTAAATTGCCTGGGATCAGTTAGTCACAAGGCTGTTTTCAACCTGAATTTTCTTTATCTGTTATAAATTACTGGGCAGCAGAGCCAAACGTCTTGGCAACTTTAGCTCTGTATTCAGTAAAAAGAGAGATTGATTGGCATGCTGTCTGTAACAAAGTATTCACTTAGTAAAGAAATGAACAAACTCATAGCTGAATCTAGCAGATAAAGTAGACATCAATACAGTGGAAAACCAAGGAATACAATGAGCTGAAGAAGAAAATATTAAAACTGACTGCAACAAAAATTTTGTAAAAGTTTTATCTATAGGTAAATGTTTTATGAGCAACTAAATCCAGAAGTTTATATAATTTGTAAATTTGTTATAATTTATGTGTTATTACATTGTATATATGCAATGCATAAATACAAATACATATAAAAATATGATAAATGTACATATTGTACAGATATATAAAATTCTGTATTTTTTTCTGAGTGGTTTAATCATATTACATACATTTATTTTTTTCCTTTATAATTGTTGAAGAATATCTTATCTGCAAATCTGTAAAAGGGAACATATGTCTTCATGAAAGTCTAATGTTAATGTTGTTAATATTTGACATATACAGACTTTATAAGGAAGTCTAATATTACTGTTATTTTGTAGAATAATTCACTCTGAATCCTCAAGAGTAGAGCTAATATAATTTTGGAAGCAAAATTTTCAGAAATAAAGTATTTTATGTATAGTACTGGAGAATTTTTGTAATAATTCACATACTAAAATGTTTGCAAGGATGTAAGAATTATAGGTCAACTTCACACAGGGTGAAATCATACAGCAGTTACTTTTCCTCCTACTTTTTGGTAATTCAGCTACAGTACAGAGGACATAAAGAATTCTGAAAGGCTGGGGAATCTTTAACACTTTATGATTTTGATCATAAAGTTTACTTATACGTGTATGTTAACTTCACTTTATAGTTGAGTTAAATGCCAAAAAAAAATCAGTTTCTCCAGAATTTTCAAATAAGAGACAGTATCCTGTGATTTTATGCACAAATATACCAACTTTGTTTTCTACATGACACATACCAGACAGCATGTATAAAACTGGCCATTGGTTTCCAGTGGAATGCTCATGGGAGTGATACATGGATCTATGATATTTTAATATATTGTGAAATAAGAGGTATGTTATCATTCTATGCTGCAAGAGTTTCCAACAGCAACTCTTTTCGCACCTCGATCTATAACTTTGTAACTGTGTGGAAGGATAGGAAAGGAACGCTTTATAAATTGGTAAACATTGTTAATGACTTAGAAATTAATAGAAAACTTTGTATTTAGAAATCTCAAGCCAGCCCTTATTTTTTAGATAGGTGCTCTAATGGAATTTGTTTACCCTCGTATCTCATTTCAGTTCATTTCAGCCACCATTTGAAGTACAGAATACTACAACAAAATGAGCAACGATTATATGACTACTATTATTGCTATGTTTTAGAAATGTTAAGATAAAATTGAATGCTGACAGCATTTCTTTTAATTAATTTAATCTATCACCTCAAGTATTTATCCTTTGAGTTACAAATAATCCAATGTCTTTAAGTTATTTTAAAATATATACAATTAAGTTATTACTGACTATAGTCATTCTATTGTGCTATCGAATAGTAGGTCTTATTCATTCTTTTGGTACCCATCAAACATCTCCACCTCCTGCACAACCCTATACCATCCTTTCCAGCCTCATCTTTCTACACTCTAAGTCTGTGAGTCCAATTGATTTGATTTTTAGATCCCACTAATAAGTGAGAACATCTGATGTTTGTCTTTCTGTGCCTCGTTTACCTCACTTAACATAACGATCTCTAAATAACACTAATACATATTTTCATCAAAATGCTTAAAAGCTCTCATATAAATATAGATAATAGGCAGACTCATGTATTATAAAGATTACAAAACCTGGGGTATGCAGGTTTAAATTTGAACCATATAACCTCTTGATAAAGTAAAGCCAGCATTTTGAAATTTTAAAAAGTTAGTTTTAAAACAATTTAAAGTAAACTTCTGGACCATGTCATACAAATTTGAATATTATCTGATTTGGATTATATTCTCTCTCATGACAGATAATATAAGAAAGACCTCATAAATGCATATAAAATGTTTTTTCATTCTTATGTGATTTGAAATGTTAAGAAGGAAAGCAGATACTTTTAAGAATAGAGCTGTTCTAAGAATCAGAACTGATTTTATAAACTAGCCGGAGTGATCTGATGTCATAAAGAAGTTACCTATGTTACATTATTCATGTATTTTTAAAAAGTTGGTTACATAAAAAGGTAGATGGGAAAGACATACTGTTGCCCTGAATGATAAACAAAAGCTTCCAAAAACTATTTTAGATATTTATCAATGGAAGTCAAATGATCTCATTTGCTTTCTTTGTGAGCTTAAAACAGACGAACATTGGCTGATAGATTGTTTGGAAAACCATTTGAAAATAAGAAACGTTGAGATCCTTCCTTCTTCCTCGGCCTTCCTTTTTTGCCCTCCTGTTATGTCCTGTTGCAACTCTTTCTTCACCAAAATAATTAGATAAATAATTCACACTCATATCTCAGAGCAGATGAATGTAATTTTTCTGAAAAGTCATATGCTTGTATTCGCAAGCTTAACAAATAGAAGAGTCTTTGAATTTCCTTAAATATATCTTTATTTTGACAGTCCAACAGTGCCACCTACTTTAGTAAAGCATGACTCATTGATCTATGAAAAACCTTTTGTGGATTTGTACCCTTGCACTATAACATACGATTTTTAATCAATTATTTTTTATCCTGAGGATCCTTTCTTTTGTTTTCCCCTTCTCTTCATATTTTCAGTATTATACATGCTATAAAGAAAGGAAGGACAATCATAAAGGGCCTGGTAGATACCAGGTTAAGAAATGAAGGTGTTGTGTCTCTCTTTTGACTTTCCTCAAATCAAAGCTGGAGATATGAAGTGGGGAAAGTGGAAAGGAAGAGTGGAAATGATAGAAATAAAATCTGCACCCCACTGTTTGTCTCTTACTCTTTTTGCTTTCTCTCTCTGGAATCTTTTCCATATGAACAGACCTCCTACTCAATGGGATTAATTGGACCATTAGTCCCATTCAATTGTTATTTTTCTTTTCTTTGCAAAGTTATCCTTCCTAACTCTCTTTTCTCTCAGCAGCATAAGGGACACCCTGCTTGGGATGAAATTGTTGCACAACATTAAATATCCTCATCAATGAATACTTGTATTTTTCCAACTGTCTCCTAAATCAGACAGTAATTGTAGACAGCCGTTCACTTTTACTACAATGTTTAGGTAAATGGGGGATTGTCTTAAAGTAGATTTCTTTTCCTTTGACAAGTGTTTTGATACAGTTCAAGCCAAAGACTCAGCATCAAAAATTTCACAGCTATGAAAACTAGTATTTTATAAACAATTGTAAAATTTGAACCAAGGCTGTATGTAAACATAAATGTGCTATGTTAATTGATTATACATCGTGAACCAATATATTAAGTATTGTACATAAAGTCACTACTCTACTGTACTATAAATTTCACATATCTAAGGATAATATGCTTATCATTATAAATAATTAAGAATCTTTCTTCTTTTTTAGAAATTAAAAAGATTTGGAGCCTAATGGGATACCATCCTTTTCTCTTTACTTTTCCCTCATAACAAGAAGAGAAATTTTAAACGATGCTTTTGTTTCCATAGTAGCATTCCCAAGTTGGAATTATTCTTTCTATACCATCCCATTATGCCTCACTAAGCCATTTAAATGAGTTCATGGCTGAGAATTTAAAAACAGAACTCTTGAGTCTTTACTGTTTTTCCCCCTACCCTTCTATCTTTCAAAATTAGTCTCACTTTATGCCTGATGACGTCTTTCTCTCTTCTTCTCTCCTCTCTTTCTCCCTACTGCCTCCCTTTCTCTATGTATATGTATATGCATATTAATACTATCTTTATCATCCATTTTCACTTGCCATTTCTTTTGTTTGGAGAATAAATTTTATGGACACCCATAATTTTTATTATAAACCATAATAGATTATTTTCGTTAGCAAGAAAAATAATCTATGTCTGGAGTTCTGTATTCTGAGGATAGCTATGACAGTTGATGCTTATGAATGAGTTGTTTGCATACAACCATGAGAAATTTTTTAAGTAACTACATTGTAGCCACATCCCCCTCCTCCCACATCCTCCTTGAGTCATTGTCCAAAAACCTAGCACATTATTTCATCAAATGGAAAAATAATAAGTAACAAATAAACCTGTTAAAAACCACACAAAATAGCAACTGTCCAGATTAAAATATGCTGCATCTGGTGTAATAAGCTAAATAGTTCTCATACTTCTTATTTGGGGTTTTAGTTAACGACCTGGTTATGTCTTAATTAGCCTAATAAAAGACAAGCTTTAAAGAATTGTATTCTTGATCCCAGCATGATTTCTTCTGAGGATACATCCCAATCACTTTTTCCTTGTTTTATTTTAATACTCCTCAACTTAAAAACATATTTTTTTCTAATTCAAATAATTCCTGTAAAATTGTAAAGTTTACATCCCTTCTATTTCTTAATCTGCCATCTTATTTTTTATTTTTTTATTGCGGTTAAATATCCATAATATAAAGTTTAATGTTTTAACCATTTTTAGGTGTATGTTTCAGTGGCATTAAGTACATTCACATTGTTGTTCAACCATCACTACCAGCCATCTCCAGAACTCCTTTGTCATCTAAAACTGAAACTCTATCTCCTCCCCCAGCCTCTGGTATGTACTATTCAACATTCTCTCTTGGTGAATTTGAGTGTTCTAGGTACCTCATATAAGTGGAATCATGCATTTTTGTCTTTGTATGGCTTATTTCACTTAGTACAATATCTTCAAGATTTCTCCACACCGTAGAGTGTACCAGAAATTCATGCCTTTTAAGGCTAACATTACATTATATGCATATACCACGTTTTATCTATGCAACCATTTGTAGACATTTGGGTTGTTTCTAACAATTGGCTATTGTGAATAATGCTGCTAGAAACATGACTGTACAAATATCTGTTTGAGTGCCTGCTATAAATTATTCTGCATATATACCCAGAGATGGAAATGCTGGGTCATGTGGTAACTGTGTATTTAACTTTTAAAGAAATAGTCATACTGGCTGCCATGGTGGCTCATGCCTGTAATCCGGGCACTTTGGGAGACCAAGATGGGTGGATCATCTGAAGTCAGGGGTTCGAGACCAGCCTGGCCAATATCACAAAACCCTGTCTATACTAAACATACAAAAAATTAGCTAGGCATGGTGGCACAGGCCTGTTTTCCCAACTACTAGGGAAGCTGAGGCAGGAGAATGGCTTGAACCCGAGAGGCAGAGGTTGCAGTGAGCTGAGATCACGCCATTGCACTCCAGCCTGGGCAAAAAGAGCGAAATTCCATCAAAAAAAAAAAGAAGAAGAAGAAAGAAAGAAAAAAGAAGAAAGAAATATTCACACTGTTTTCCACAGAGGCTGCACTGTTTTGTAATCCTATCAGTTCTGTCTAAGGGACCTAATTTTTCTCATCCTCATCAACACTTGTTATTTTGTTTCATTTTGTTTTACAATAGCCATCCTAATGTTGCGAAGTGGCATATCATTGTGGCTTTGAATTGTATTTTCTTAATGATTGGTGATAAAGAACATCCCTTTATGTGCCACTTGTGTACTTCTGGCCAACTGTGTACTTTACTCATTCTTCTTTTTATTACCAAGACTTATGAAATATTCAAATATATTCTGTTCCCCTTTTTTGCAAAACTTTTTCAACTTTTCTAAGCCCTCCCTCACACACATTCTTATATGCCATAAATTTATTTGAGTATCAATATTATATTATCTTTTGTGCCAATGCCAATGAAAATTTTTAGTCGATGCCCTACCTTTGTAAAATGGGACAGTGATAGATGGTGTGGTGACACTGTATCTTCCTTGTGACAATCAGTTGTTATCTTACCTCTTTGGCTGCTTCTGTCTCCCTGTCCCAATTTTTCTTTTCCTCCCTCCTACTAATTGTATCCTATATGGATACTTCCAAATGATTCACCTACTGTCAGTTTTCTTCTAGATCTCATAATTCTCTTTCTTCGTAGAATTACCCAAACTCACTATTTAGACAACTAGTTGTTATGATGGGCCAGTGACTTTCTCCAGCTTTGGCAACTTACTTGTTGAATGCTGTATACAGATGCTTCTCTCTTCTGAACATTTTTGCCTCCCTTTACCCCTCCCTATTCTGTCTTGTTAACTCTTATGGGTTCATAAGCTGCCTAGAATTCACTGCCATCATATTTTCCCTGATCAGCCAAGGCTGATCCCCGTACTTGTTTTAATTAATATCCAAATACTAGGTTACTAATAAAAAATTATAAGTTCCTGTTTAGATGGATATATCTTATATGAGATCATTGATAGAGGGAGCTGTGTCTTATTAATCAGTATTTCCCCAGAGCATACCATGGTGCCTATCACATAATAGGCCACAATATTCATTTATGGTATAAGCGAGTAAGGAACCTGTGTCCAAATACTGTTCCTCCTTTAAAACTGTGTATTGGGATGTTCATTCTGGAATGGTTCACTAACACTTCAAACCAGGTGGATACTATGAATGGAAGAAAGTATTTTCTCTTCAAAATCTGTTCCTCCTTAGCTATTTGCCTTTTGTATTACTATTAGCTTTACTGCCCTGGAATTCTAAGGGAAAAATCTCCATCCCATTCACATTTACATATTAGAATTTGCTATGTCTTATCAGTGCAATCTTCATAATGTTCCCTCACTTTACCTCTGCTCTCCATTCCCTTGGCTTCCGTTTTCATTTCACTAGCTCATATGTATTTTGTCTGGATTAATTGAACAGCTTTCTAATTATTCTTCTACATCTCACTTTTTCTAAATCATCAAATTTATGTCTCTTATCGAAACAATTCTCTCCTGCTCAAAAATCATATGTGGTTCCCTATTTCTCCTCAAAAACAATCCGATTTCTTTAACATGTCATCCTAGCCCACTACCTTCCTCCTCCACACGATGTGGTCAAAACTGTTCTTGCCCAATCTGAATTTCCACCAAACTAATTCAAGTACTCTTTGAAGTACTCACGTTCTGGAATATTGTTACGTATGTGCTTTTGTTTACATTCGAATGGGACGCCTCCCCGCATGCCAGATGTCCAAAGTACCCGCCTTTCTGAGTAAAAATCAAATATATTTGTCTTCTATGAAAATTTCATCTATGATCTACTTTTTATCTTTTTTGGAGGTCTCTATATGTTACAATATATCATGAAAAGGCAATGTGATATTACAAAACAACTAGATACTAGCAACATAGAATAGCATTCTCTGCATAGCAATAGAAGGCTGACAGCATAAGATAGTATTTAACTAGTAGGTTGATCCATAAAGCTATATTCTCACTCAGAAGTCAGCATAATATATGGAATGCTGATTTTGTAAAAAAATAAAACAAATAAATACATAAATAAACTCTTATGTAGCCTGTTCTGCTTCATTGTGATATAAAGTTTAATCTGCCTCAGAGCTCCAACCCTATGATTGTTATCCAACAATCATAACAACCATTGTTATGCCATGTCTTTTATCTAGGGTCCCCTCTTTACCTGCTTTACCTCCATCCAACTGCAAGCTAGCATTAAATGCATTTTCTTCTGAACTCCCATGAAGTTATTCTGTGCCTCCCTTATGACATTTAGCAATTTGCAGTGTAAGTTTTTCTTATTTGCGAACATGTCATTTTCTTATACATAGTATTTTAAGTTTCTTATGGACAGAATCCTAGGGTCATTTATCTTGTGCTCCCTCACAATAAACTACATAGGAAACTATCATACTGAATTACATTTTTTTGTTGAAGCTCATTGATTATTTCTTACACAGGTGAGTGAGTGGATAAATAAAACTTTATTTATGGTTACACTAATTTTTCTCTTTATATGTACAGAAAAAATATAAATACTTTTTGAAGTTTCCCTGAATCTTTTCTTACAAACTGCCAGGAAACCATCAATCAAGTCATCTGAAACCTCTGATCTGTTGGTTACTGTTTCTCCCTACGTTAAAACACAGACATTCCTAGTCAGCGGATAATTAAGAATTATTCATTACAAATATATTCTTCCATGAACTCACACAGGCTTATTCATTGTAATTGCTTTTTATTTATCCTGAGCATTTCCAAGGTAGCCTTTCTCATTTAAAGTTCTGTTTCCTTGGGAATTTACGACTGTCCACTGTTGCCCAGCAATAGAATGTGCATAGCCTGTATGCTATATTTATAGCTATTCAAAAATGTGTCTTAGGTTACCTTATCATTGACTCACAAGGCCTATGAACAAAGTCTTGATTACTTTGTGGAAATCTTTATGAGTGCCCTTTCCTTCCTTCCATATTTTTTTAAGTAAAATATAATACTATGGGAGATACAGGGAATGGCTGTCAAAATTAGGCAGCAACCCGAAGTTCTAGATAGTTTATCCTATTCTATAAACTGAAATATGGAATTCATTCATTCACCCAAATGCCAGGACAAAAATTGCTACAACATTAACTCCTAAGACAATTCTAGTTTATGAGGTTTAGGTGCTTTTCCTAAGTCAGTGTGAGAAATCAGCATGTTTTATCACAATTTAACTTTTTCTCAAATCTTCAATATTATAGGTCTTGCTTTTTTCTCTAGAGAGAGGGCTTCTTTGAGATCAGGAAAGAGCCTTGGTCCCTATGGTTTCCCCATTATATGCTAGAAAAGAAATTCCAAGATCAGCTAGAGGTTGAAAAGGAGGTACCCCTTGATTTTAGTTGTGATTATGTACACTGAATATCAAAATCCTTCTCTATAGTCTCTGTGCTTGTAACTGAAGTAAACTATCAAATGTTTTAACTATGTGAATGCTTCATCAATTATTTTCATCTCCTCAGCAATATTTCTAAATTTAATTTTATGGAAATGTTCATTTATTCATGACCCAAATGTTTACTGATTAATGAATAGCCTAAGCAAATGAGGTACCAACAGAAATGTCACAGTGTTGTATATAAAAGCAGGTAAAGAGGGGACCCTAGATAAAAGACATGGCATAACAATGGCAAGGGTTGGAGCTCTGAGCCAGATTAAGCTTTATATCACAAGGAAGCAGGACGGGCTACATAAGACTTTATTTATGTATTTATTTATTTATTTTTTACAAAATCAGCATTCCATATATTATGCTGACTTCTGAGTGAGAATATAGCTTTATGGATCAAGGACATTCCCCTCTCAGTCTTCTACTACTAGGACACGTCTGACTTCCAATTAAGAAAAACTGACGCCTGAAGAGTTAGATATACACTGTGGGGGTCATCTTAACATGCACAACTTGCCTTGACAGCAACTGTGATATTCATCTACGTTCCGAAGTATGGAATCAAGTGTCTGTACACAAAATCTACAATCCGATTCACTCAACCATCACCTCAGCATTCTATAATTAAAATTTTCCAATCAAAGTAAGCATTAAATATGAGAGCTCAGTAACTCCACCAAATTACAGTGCTCATTAACCTGTAAATACAATTTTAGAAACACAATACTTCTAAGCTGTAGTCATGTACTTCTGAAAATAATTGAGAAGTTTTTAAAAGAGCATTTTGAATGAAATCGATTAGACAAATGAATTACCTACATTATTATCCAGTATGTTTGATGATTTTAGTAGGATAATGCACCTAAGGTGAAATATGTTCATGCATGATATTAAAATGTTAAGGAATCAAGAAATTTTAGGTATTTAGGATTGATACAACATACTACATTTTAAGAAATGTAAGTGATCTATTTTTTGTCTTTTTTTGAAGGTCTCTATACATTACAATAGATCATGAAAAGGCAATGTGATATTACAAAACAACTAGACACTAGCAACATAGAATAACATTCTATGCATAGCAATAGAAGGCTAACAGCATAAGATAGTATTTAACTAGTAGGTTGATTTGTTTTTTGTTTGTTTGCTTGTTTGTTTGTTTTTGAGATGAAGTCTTGCCCAGGCTGCAGTCCTGTGGTGCGATCTCGGCTCATTGCAACCTCCACCTCCTGGGTTCATGCAAGTCTCCTGCCCCAGCCTCCCAAGTAGCTGGGATTAGAGGTGCACACCACCACGCCCAGCTAATTTTTGTATTTTTAGTAGAGATGGGGTTTCACCATGCTGGCCAGGTGGTCTTGAACTCCTAACCTCGTGATTCGCCTGCCTCAGCCTCCCAAAGTGCTGGGATTACAGTCGTGAGCCACCACACCCAGCCTGCAGGTTGATTTGTATGACATCTTATTCTTTGAAGTTTTTCCTAATGTTCAGCAGTTAGAAGAATTGCACATGACAAAAGATTATCATAAAGTTATGTGATTTTTAAAAACCACTTTACACTGGATCTAATTTACATATGACATCATTGAAAGTAATTTTTGAATTACATGCACTTAAAAATGCTGATTCTAAACATGCAGTTGATGAGGGTTTTTCAGTTTATCTTTATCTGTGATAATTCTTATTTATAAAATCCATGCAGCTTCAAGGACCCCATTCCAAAGTGTGTATGAGTCGCCTGTGTTTTGGCTTTTTTAGAATACAAAGTTACAAGCTACAAATGAAAATTCATTTTGACTTTCTGCTATGTTTTGATGCTTTAAATATATTTTCATAATACTTACAAAAATACTCCTATAAGTGAAAATTATGTGTAACCCAAGGAGATTTAATTTATCTGTCAACTTTCTAATCTACCACACTCAGAAAAAGTTAAATGCTAGTTTTGGTTGATGCTTTATTTTTAAATGCATTAGGATAGAAAAGGCATGTTTTGGAAAATGTTGAATATTGAGCAACAAGACATGAAGCAAATATGTTACGAGAAGATAATATATAGCCATAATAATCATTGCACGCTTGAAAGCATGCTCTGCTCTGTGTTACGTGGTAACCCATAACCGATGCTTATGAAGACAAGCAGAACTTAATTAGACATGTAGAACAAATGTGATTTTAAAATAGCAGCAAAAATCACTTTGGTAGTACAGTGATTCCAAAAGAACATTTAGATACTGAAGTAGAAAAGAAATACAAGAAATCCATGAAGCCATCACTGGAGAAGGTTTTAAATTAGTGGAACATTGTTTTACCTGGGAAAGAAAAATTTAGAGCAACAGGCACTGAAAGGGTAATAGTCACCAAAGTTCCTCAAGACTAGAGCAGGTTGCTTCAGACACCCTTTACAGCAGGAAATCAGAAAGTGCAGGACAACGAGGAAAAAAACAGTATGGAATAAATAAAATTCAATTATAAACTTTTAAATGGGTACATATGGCTTAATGTACACTCACTATTGCTCTGTTCTCCTACTTCCCAGAAAAGGCTTAACACTAAACCTATGCTGTTATTTTAAAAGCTCCCATTCCATCACTAGCGTATAGCCATGCATGCAAAGCGCTTGAGCACAAACGAATTACAAGAGGCCAGGCTCAGTGGCTCACGCCTGTAATCCCAGCACTTTGGGAGGCTGAGGTGGGCAGATCACCTGAGGTTGAGAGTTCGAGACCAGCCTGGCTAACATGGCGAAACCCCGTCTCTACTAAAAATACAAAAATTAGCCAGGGTTAATGGCACATGCCTGTAATCCCAGCTACTTGGGAGGCTGAGGCAGGAGAATTGCTTGAAACTGGGAGGTGGACGTTACAGGGAGCAGAGATCTTGCATGCTAGCCTGGGCAACAGAGTGAGACTGTGTCAAAAAAAAAAAAAAAAAAGATATTTAATTCATGTTACACATCATCAAGTTTCTGCAACTAAGGGAGAGCTTATAAGTAAGTGTCTCTTATGTTTCGTTTTATTATATGACTCATATTATGCTTTCAGAGAAATATTCAGATGTAGGCATAGCAATCAAACCCTGATAGACTTTTCAATCATGTGCCATGTTATGCTATTGGACTTTGAGAAAATACCTTTTCTTTACACTTCCTTCTCCTCTCTGGGCATGTTGCAGGAACATCCCCTTCTAAATGTCGGGTGTCCTCTCCTTGGGGAAAAATGTATGATGTTGTCTTCACAGAACATAAATAGTTTGATATTCTATTTAATTTGGGGTGATTGTTTTGGTTTGCTTTTGGAGACTTCTAGCTCTGAAGGATAAAAATGGCATATACATTCTCTGTTCTATACCAGCAAAATTCCTTCTGAGTTTTATTTGTTCAATTACATATTGTATTACAGGTTCAACCAAACTCAGGAATATTTTAGGTAGGTGGGTTATAAGTATAAAAATGAAAAGTTTGCCAATAGTTGTGTGCCCAAGAAGGAAATCATGGGAAACAGTAATACGCAGTGTGTAGTAAACTGTGTCGAAATTACACTTGATCCATGAACAACTCAGGTTTGAACTGCATGGATACACTTATACATGGATTTTTTTTTCAACCAAACATGGATCAAAAATATAGTATTCATGAGGTGCAGAGCAAGCACATGCACAGGGTAAATTTTCAGACACATGTGTTCCCCAGGACCGACTGTGAGACTTTAGTATGCACAGATTTGGGTATACGTGGGTGATCCTGTAACCAATGCCCCATATGTACTGAGGGATGAATATAGTTATTTGTAGCTTTACATTCCTTTAGCTTCATACCAGAATTTTTATAAGACTAGATGCCTTTCTTCTAAAAAATAAGGAGATAATAAATTACAGTGACTAATCTCCCCCTTACATCCAAATTCAGTCTATAATTATTGGAAGGCAATTTTTGATATCATCTAATCCATTTAATTGATTTTGAAACTAAGGGTCAAAAAAGCAAGGTGACTTGTGCAAGGTTATACAATTTGGTAAGTGGTAAATTAAAGAGAGAAAGTTAAGATTTCTTAACTTTTGCCATTTTTTTTCCTTCTTACATTTAACTACTGTTTAAACTGTATACCTTTTGGTTTAGGGTAAAATTCTAGATTAAAAAATACTTCTTTTTTTTTTTTTTTCTACGATAATGTCCAGAATAAATAAGAATAAAGAATCTGGGAATTCAGTCAGTAATTTTCTTGCAGCAAGCAATAGATTGCACTTTCTCTTCTTCCTATGCCAGAATGCACTACAGATGCTTCTATCACACAGACAAAGACTAATGCCAATCACATGGTTGCTGGAACATATTCTGCCATATCAATTCTTATAGCCTAGGAACCAGCCTCATTTCCTGTGGCACAAATTCATTCTCCAATTATTTACAATTCATTTTCCCCAATTTATGTCTGCAAAAAGAGTTTACTCCACATTCCTCAGGTACAATGTATATTCCACTAAATCGGAAGTTTTGTGAATGAAGCTTTAAACAAGCACACCACCTGATTCTGATAGAAAATAAAACTTGAGGACTACTATCTAGGGGCTTATGTGAATGATAAGGAAAAGTCAACATGAATGAAAATGATAAGGAAAAAGTCAACGTGAATGAAAGAACCACAGGAAAAGACCACTCAACTTTAAGATTATTTTGCTCATTGAATTATCAGTCTGCTAGGGCAGATAATGAAGAGATCACGCGTGTGAGGGAGGGATCATTATTATGAGAAAAATTTGCCAATTACAGTTGTATGTCCAATCAAAGGAATATATACTAAAAACTCTTTAAAATCCAACCGAGACTATACAAAGATACTGGCACATTATTAGCATTTCCAACATCTTTCCTATCATTCTAAATATAAAAGGTAAAACTAATAGCAGAAAAAATAACTTGACAGTCCAAATTCTCTGAAGATTAAACAAAAGCAATTAAGAAAATTTGAAATGAATATAAAGTAAACATTAATTATAGAGCAGAGTCATGAATTAGTAAACTTTATATATTGCTGTAGAATGGGTACATTTTAAGGAAGAACAAATTCACTGAATGTTTAGAGATTTCTATCAACCCATTTACCTCAGCCTGGGAATTCTTCAGCTCTATAGTTGGCAGAAATGTTATGCTGTTCCAGAGTAATAAGTTTATACAATTACTTTTCAAAAACAAAGCAAAATTTAACTCACTGTGCTAATACTTTTATAGATATATGAATATTCTGATTTGTTAATTATAGATAAATTAACTTTCAACACAAACTTATAAATCAAATACTTATTTACCTGATATTCTAGAATAAATATCTAGACATATTTAATAAGGTCTATTTTCTTATAGAAGAAATTTAATTAGACAGACATCAAACAAGTCACACTGACTTCTGTAGAATGGGTAAATTTCAAGGAAGAACAAATTCAATGAAATGTTTAGAGACATCTATCAACCCATTTACCTCAACCTGGGAATTCTTCACCTCTACATTTGGCAGAAATGTTATGCCGTTCTAGTGTAATAAGTGTATAAAATTACTTTTCAAAAACAAAACAAAATTTAACTCGCTGTACTAATACTTTTTAGATATATGAATATTCTGATATGTTAAATATAGATAAAGTAACTTCGAACCCGAACTTATAAATTAATTACTTATTTACCTGGCATTCTAGAATGAATATCTAGACATATTTAATACGATCTATTTTCTTATAGAATAAATCGAATTAGACAGACATCGAACAAGTCACATTGACTTCTCCCCGGTAGGATTTTTACTATCTTAATGGCAGCATAGAGTTTATGACTCAAGAAACCCTAGAGACTTGGAGCTTGGGAGTCCTTCAGCAAGCATCCATCTCAACTGCACAACATACCACCAGTAGAGTAAGTAAGGCTGAGACTTTAAATGACTGTTGTGCAATGTCGTCACTGGGCCTGTGAGCTCATGTCCACCACTTGCCTCACTTGCCTCTCAGACCAGGGCTTCCCAAATGTGCTCAAGAAAATTTGTATAGAAAAAAAATTTAGAGATGTGTTCACTGGTGGAGTAATTTTGGAAAACTAAATAAAATCAATTTGACCATATTTCTCTAGTAGGAATTTTCAAACAAAATTTGTGAGCCAAAGAAGCCTTAGGTTATTAGCTGTACACAAATATGTATTTAAGGAAAATATCTTTTTATGATTTTGTTTTTTCTAGGTATATCATACATAAGTTCCTTTTAAGTGAGTACTATTCATACCCCCCCCCAATACCTAGTAATGTGTCTCATAAGTATTTGTTTAAGGATCAGTAATATAGTATTAAGCACATAACTAATTATACAAATAAGCCAGAGGTCTAGATGTTTAAAAAGTTAAACAATAAGAGAATATTTCATAGTTTATTTCTGAGCCTACTGCACAAATAACATGACCCATCTGAGTCAGCCTAGAAATGTGACTGCCTAGCTCTGAATAATTGGACCACCTCATGAGATACATACTTGAGAAGTCCTACTTTAGACCATTTTCTCTCAATCTCCTAGAGTCCCATTAATTGCTTGTCTAATGACTGCAGAGGCAAAATTTTGATGTGTATGCACATCTCTAGATTTTACAAGAACATAAAGGAGGGAAATTCCATCTTTCCAGTCTTTCTACTTATAAATGAAAACGTTTGAACAATTACTTTGAAAACCACATGTAATTTGTAAAGGTATTGATAGACATCCATTGGGTATGAGTTTCCATATTCTATAAATAATTTATTGAGAAAAGAAAAATATGTTTCAACCAAGTTCAAAGAAAGTACTGTCAAGAGATTGTTGTTCAGTAAGTCAAGAATTCATATATATGATCCTTTAGGAGACTGGCACATATTAATGCTTAATTTATGCTGGAAGCTAATATCTGATTTTAAAAACATTCTCACATGAACACTGGCTTCTTATTTAAAAAAAAAATAGTGAAGAGGCAGCTATTCTGGATAGTACATTTGATAAAGTAGTTAATATGGCTTTCTGACCTTGTACCACTAGGAATAGCGTTATCATTTAAATGTATCTTTGAGTAAAAGTATGTACTTCGTACAAAGTTGTTATAATTCCCAAAAAGAAAAGTCAGTGATCGCATGCAAAGCATGAGTTTCATAATGAAGCTATTGACCAATATTTGAATGATGTATCCTTGTTTAATATTTTTCCAGTTTATATTGAAAGTTATCATCATTTTGAAGAAAACTCAGTAGAATTATCAACCCATAATCAGGAAGAAAAATGTCCTTTAAGGTGTTTATTTTTCTTTTACATTTCCCCTGCAATAAAACACAGCAACTTTGCTCTTTACCACCTCTTACTTCTGCTTTATACGTGCAGTTATGTGGTGATGTGTATTTATATATCTGCATACATGTATGTAAGTAAATAGACATTTATAAAATGGTTGGTCAGCAGAAAGGAAATAAATTTAATATCATGAAAAGACAATATTACTAACTGAATACAGGCCTTAACTCATTGTTTTGACCTCATTAAAAATTAGTTATTAGGTAATTATTATTATACAGGTATGATGGTAGCATAAATCCCTAGGAGGAATTTATTTATAAAAGAGTTTTCAAATACATATACATGTTTGTTTGCTACCTACTGTAACTGAGAGAGAAAATACAAACATATTCTAGTCTTTTCACAGTTCTACATTGTATTGGCTCAGTTGAGAAGTGTGAGTAAATGTAGGACTCTGCTTTAACAAACTTGGCAGACATCAAATTTGCCTCATTATATTTCAATTTCATTTTAAATGGAAACCTATTACACTAGTGTACAAATGGGGATATCACTTACAGATTCATCTCAAGAACTGCCCTAGAAGCACCTCTCCTCTCACGGAGCTTTGCTAATTACCTCACCTTCAATCTTTACCTGTCAGCCATCCCACAGGAAAGGACTCCTTCCCATCCTCCCCCAATCATCAACTCCTCTCCCAGACACAGCACACTTATCCTCCCCAAGGAAAACGACCTTCTGGAAAACCTGCCAAAAATCTTAAAATACTAACACTTTCCCTCTCTTAGAGTACAGTGGATGTAGGACTTAATGTAGATATTTGATATGAAGGATAGTTTATTTAATAGAATTTGTAATAGCCATAAGGGCAATACTTTGGGCTAGTGCTTGGAAACATTTTTTATAGAAATAGAAAAATATTTTCTAAATTTGATTATTTGATTTTCCCTTAATCACAAATCTCATATAAATTTATAATGAAATCATCATAAAATTTAACAGTCCATGTGAAAATATATTTGTGTGTAAGGATGTATCTTTTTTGAAAATATATTTGCTTGTAAGGATGTATCCTTTTTTTTTTTTTTTTTTTTTTTTTTTTTTGAGATGTAGTGGTGTGATCTCGGCTCACTGCAACCTCCGCCTCCCGTGTTCCAGCGATTCTGATTCTCCTGCCTCAGCCTCCCGAGTAGCTGGGACTACAGGCGTGCACCACCCCGCCCAGCTAATTTTTGTATTTTTAGTAGAGGTGGCGTTTCACTGTGTTGGCCAGGATGGTCTTGATCTCTCGATCTCTTGTCATCTGCCCACCTCAGCCTCCCAAAGTGCTGGGATTACAGGCATGAGCCACCACACCCAGCCAAGAATTGACAAGAATCTTAATCTGGTCAACTGGCTTATTATGAAAGAATAAAATTATATTTTGTGTCAGCACCAGTGACATAGTTAGTTCCAACGGTAAAAGTACAGTGCGATGACTTATATGATAGGAATGCTGGACCTGTGAATTTTGTCCGAGGACATCTGTACGTGCAGCAAATTTCAAATTGATAGAATCAGTAGATGTTAGGGAAAGAAAGGGGAAGAATATTACAGAAAGTAGAAAAGTTTATGCAAAGTGCTGGTATAACAAAAGGCATGTTATTCACGCAAAACAGGACAATAAAACCTGACAAACTGTCGATTTCAATGAGAATGACAAAGGTAAATTCAAAGCTGTAAGGAAACATCAGAATATGCACCTTGTGGTAAAGTCTGCATTGCTTTCAAAGGCAAAAGGAAATCACGGGAGAGTTTTGAACCATAGAGTGACTTAAACAATACTGTAGCTATGTGTAGAATGAATTTGAGGTGGTGGTGGTGGAAGAGAAAAGATTTGGAATTAAGGGAATCAGACTATTGGAATAATCTGTGCAAGAGGTGAGTGAGGTCTTGTTTAGGATAAAAAAAGGAAGCTGAGCCACAAGATTAAAATGCCAAACTGATGAGGCTAAACTGATGTGCAATCTAAAGCTGTCTGTAACCATCTGCATATCTAAAGCAATGATTCTTACATTCTTTCATCCATATTTATTAGACACCTGCCAGATGAGCTACTCCCATGGATCAGGAGCAGTGCTGGATGCTGAGGATGAGGTTGTGAACATGATATAGATCTTTCTCTAAAAGAGGTTGTTTCTTCTCTGGCCACAATTTGTGTTCTACATCAGTTCATCCTAAATTTGATTATGACTTAAATTTTATGTATACATTTCCAGTAAATTATATAAGTCTGCTATTCTTCTTACACAGAAGAGGAAATAAAATCTGCTTTCTGAAAATGTGTTGTGGATAAATGTATCTTTCATCAGTTTTATATAAGGACTTACATAAACTTAGGAAGGTTTTCCTGTAGTAGTATGTCTCTGCAACTTCCATCTATCAACAAAATTCAAAAATGGCTTCCAGCACAGGGTGCATTATTTGTATTATTTAGTGGTGGCTTCTTTATCAAGCTTTATAGAGCTACCAACAAAAGAACAAAAGTACTTACATCTAATAAGTATTAAAGAAAATTAAAGCAAAAACAATTTATTTTAAATGTTGAAGTGCTAAATGTAATTAAAATCAGGCCAGAGTTTGAGTATCTAGTTACATATACAACCATTTCTTCAATTGCTACAACTTTTCTAGAATGAAGTGACACATTAATTATTGGAATTTGATATTTAAATGTTTTCTCATACTTATTATATGTAACTCGGTTGCTGCAGTAAGCACTATAGCCATATTTTATTAGCTAAAAATTTTAGAAATGGGTTACTATGCTTTGCACAAGACAGAGACATACTGAAAGGGGACATTTCAAATTGTACATTTGAACAATTTTCAATTGTTTATTATATATTTCTAAAACAAATAGTTTCATTTTTAAGTTTTCAGCAGATATTTCTCAATTTAAATCTAAAAAATGTTTTTTTAAATATTTAAGAGACTTAGTTCAGCTCAGTTTTAGTAAGTTTATTTTCAGTATATACATATGAAAGCAATTTAGAGTTGATATTTTAAAAGCGTATGGAATTCAAAATTCTATTTTATTTTCAGTATCTTCAGATTATAGAAAACTATTTTTATCTTCATAATGTATTCTTTAGTGGTGGCTTCTATATCAACCTTTATAGAGCTACCAACAAAAGAACAAAAGTACTTACATCTAATAAGTATTAAAGAAAATTAAAGCAAAAACAATTTATTTTAAATGTTGAAGTGCTAAATGTAATTAAAATCAGGCCAGAGTTTGAGTATCTAGTTACATATACAACCTACATATTTGAAATATTTTTACACTATATCTTACCTATGAATTACAAGTATTATACTTCGTATGTTTAATATATAGTAAAACATATTTTTGTTTTATACATAAGATGTAATCCAAAGTACAGCTATGTTTGCTATAAAGCTATAGGGTTTCTTTACAGATTATGCATAACTAGATCATTTAGCTACCATTGAAGATCATTCCAGATTTGTATATGCAGGATGTTTGTCCTTAAACATTCATAGTGCCATTCTCACTTTTCAAGTCATTGAAATTTTGACTATTTTTCGTGTCCCAGTATTTCCCCACTAACAAATCCTACCTCTCTACCACTAACAGCTGTAAACTGATGTTTTCAAGCTTAATATGTGTAAGAAGAGCCAATAGATTTAATCGGAGTTCAGGTTTTATTAGGTCTGTATTATATCTCTGCAATCTGCATTTTATCAAGAACCCTAGGTTAACTGGCTGCTAGTGATGTTCGCTTACATTTGAGAAACACTGGCCCCACCATGCTGTAAGTCTAGAGCAGTGGTCCCCAACCTTTTTGACACGAGGAACCAGTTTCGTGGAAGACAACTTTTCCACAGATGGAATGGGGTTGGGTGAGGATGGTTTTGGGATGAAAGTGTTCCACCTCAGATCATCAGACATTAGTGAGATTCTCCTAAGGAGTGGACAACCTAGATCTCTCGCATGTGCAGTTCACAGTAGGGTTTGTGCTTCTGTGAGAATCTAATGCCACTGCTAATCTGATAGCAGGTGGAGCTCAGGCGGTCATGCTCACTGGCCTGCCGCTCACCTCCTATGTGCAGCCAGTTCCTAACGGGCCACTGACCAGTAAGGTCCACATTGGTCTAGAGCACTCTCAGATCAAATGTTAGCAGTTCTTTGGTTGGAGAGCACAGAAATTGCTAGTGTTGAAGACAGATGTTAGACAAATCAAATACGCTCATTGGCTAAGAAAAATTATTTTGTATCTATTCTGTTATCAGTGCACAGAAAAATCTGTTCATTTATGACCTTAAAATTTACTAATAAAGCAAAAATGAAAACAAGACACAAAAAAGTATTTTTCCATGAACTTACATCTGTAAATGGTCATTGTTAATGTCAATACTTACCTGCAATCATATTAGACAGTATACATATAACTAAATTGAGAAACAGGTTTGAAAAATATACTAACATAATGTGGGCATCTCCCATTTGCTCACATAAAATGAACATATCCATTGTAACTATTTTTAATATCAATATAGATTATTTGGCAGAATAAAAAGTAAAACTTAGAAAGTTTTCAAATCAAATAAAATACAACTTTTATATAAACTCTTATGTTCAAACTATGCCATCTATTTTGTATATAAATGTACTGGATATAAATTCCCTTCTGATTCCATTTAAACATAATTTCAATATTATGTCTGGAAAAAAAATTTTGAGATTAACTAAAAGAAGGTTAAAATGTTAACATCTAGAAATGCTGAATAATTTCACAGCACAAACAACAGCAACAAGGAAATCCAGAGAAACTTTCAGTCCCCACCAGTAGAAATGTGGTAGGAAAGAGAAATTCAATTTGTTTGGCACATCAACACTTCAATGCAGAAAAAGGAACAATTTTCAGTATATGAAGATAAACATAGTACAAATAGAAAAGAACTGTGGGCAAGAACAACTCATGCTGTCCTATTTCACTCTGTTTTTTTGGGGGGGATTAAAAATTCAAACCCAAAGCTTGTTTTTCATACGGAAAGTCTGGAAGCCTAAAAGTAAATAGATGTACTCTAATTAAGACAAAAAATGTTCCAGTTAAAGGTTGGAAATACTTTTCAATCCTTAGACCTGAAATATTATTTTCTAATAATTGAAATGGAAATCTCTCTGACCAGGTCTAATCCTCTAATATAAATTTAATTACATTTATTGAAAATCATTTATGTGAGTCAAAAGTTCAGTTGATACTGAGCTTTTGGACTAAACTGCTGAACTTGGACACAATCTGGTGGAAAACAGGCACTGAGGAAAGAATTTAAATGACTTGGATGTGGGGAATGAGGCATTGTACCAAGTTTAAAATACTCAAATTACTTCATTGTAGTTATGTTGCAAAATATTCAAAACAGAAAAATGGGGCAATTTTCCAGGGAATCAAGACTGGTCTTGAATTTCTGGAGAAGTGAATTTAATGCCAAAATTTTTCTGAAAGTTGTTTTTTAAAAAAAATTAAAAATGCTTGAAGAACATTTCAAACATTTTCAGATTCCAAAACTGCATCGTCAGACTTCCTCAGAATATAGAAAACTACCACAAGATTAATAGATCACATTAGGTAGAAGACTCTAAATATTGCTGAATAAATTTTCAATTAATAATTACTTAATATAATTATACAAAAATATTCAGCTTGAAGACTAATGTTTCAAATTATCTAGAGTTCCATATTATGAATTACCGTTTAAAGTCAACAACAAATTCCCACGTTATCACGTGTTTCCCCAGGTGTCTTATATACTTCCCGTGCCTACTAAATACATCTCATAATGATGACTCTGGGATTAAAATGCCATGAAAGCACACATTTAAGGTCAGCTGAGAGTACCAATTTAATACTTCTTAATCATGAAATTGTCAATGGAGAGAATTGCTATCTGTCATTTATATCTCTTAATAGACAAATAAAAGTAGTGTGATGCAGTAATATCTTTCTTTCTAAAGACAGTTTTATGTCAAATCAGTGTGTCTAAGTTTTGTTTAATAATTTATAATAGGCCCTCTTAAGGTAATTTGATTATGACAATGTAAACCTTAGCTATAATCTCAAAACTCCTTATTTTTTCTATTTCTGCTTGTTTGATACACATAAAGACTTGCTTGCAGTTTTTTTCAGAGGCCTATTTCCTAGTTAGAACCAGTTATTCTGCTCTTACTCTCTTGATTCTGAGGACATTACCTTATGTGCCAGAAAAATAAAAGGTGGTTTCAGACAAACTTCATTAATAGTGTCCCAAAAGGTAGTTTTTTCAGGGTTTTAAAGGAGTTGCATACTTTTAAGTTTTGCTTATTAAAAATACTATGTTTAACAGTTTATCACACCAAAATGCAATGGATGTTTACAGAGTTTCGAAATTTGTACAGTTGCTGTTCTAAAGGATCATACAATAAAAGGTTTCCAAAGGTGTTCAATTCCTGAGATACATGTGCCCCAGCTGGTTTTAGGACTTGAGCTATTACTTTTTGTATAAGGAAAGCGGCAGGAACCAATATGAATTCAGTGCTTGGGCCAGCAAGCAGAATTAATCAAATCAAAGAAGTATATAGAATCTATAGACAAAGCTGTCAGAATGGAATACTAGGAAGCAAGACCTTCATTCAGGATTAGACAGAAAATCCTGTTTCATCTATTCAGTCCTCAGGCTTCTGTTTTATTATGAAATAATCATCCTTGAACAAACAAATATTTACTGAACACCATGGTATGCAGTGAAGATGTAAAAAGGACTGAGACACTGTTTCTGCAGTGAAACAGGAATTAACAGTAAATAAAATAATAGAATAAGAGCTGTAGCAGAAATATGTCAAAACTGGTAAGGAAACTGGAAAAAACTGGGGCACTCTGCTGTTATTTGTGGTTGAACTTCCTTTAGGATGTGTAAGAATATATGAGGAGGTAAGGTTATGCAGACAGAATTTTCACTTTAAAAATGATGAATGGCTTTATTATCAACATGTGTGCATTCAATAAATGGTCACAAAAATATGGGAAAACTTTCAAATACCATAATAGATACAAAGCTCATGCATCAAAAATACATTACAAATTAATTAGCTATGGATAAGACTAACATGTTGAAGATGAACACTACTTTTTAATTTTGCTATTTCTCAAAAACCTTCTTTGCAGTAAAAATCCAAAATAACCTGAATTTGGGCAAAAGAAAAAAAAACTACCATTACAACTCCATAATTTATATGGAAGGGTAATCCTGGAAGATTAACAGGTAAAACACATAATGCTCACTGAACATTTTTAATTTGAAAAGGAATAATTTTATTTGCTTGCAAAGATATGAGCAGGATAACTTATGATACGTCTGTTAAGTAAGATTGCTTACATGATGCCAAATATATCCAGATGAAAAGATAAAGAGCCTAAAATAAATCAGACAATTGTTTCCATCCTATACCCATTCTATAAATATCTAGGAACATGTGGATGCCCAGCATTATGTAGCTAAAACCCTTGAGACAGTCAGTAAACTACTCACTGACCTTTCTGTTAACCGAGATTCATGGATGCAAGGATCATCTCTTAGATCTTACAAAAGGGATTACCTTTTTCTGCTGTCACCAGAAGTTTTTGACCTTTCTGCTTCTTCCCTCAAGAAACTGCTCTAGAATTCCAATTTTATCTTTATGTTTTAAGTGTACAAGCCAAAAACTCTTCTTTTTTCTTTAACTGAAGCATCATCCATTTCCTGGTTCCCAATAAGTTTGCACTCTTGCGATTCTCAGAAGACTGTACAAACATTTACAATGTCCTCAGGCACAGACAAAATATTGCTATGAAAGCAGATGTCTACACCATATGTAAAGCGCTAATAAATATCTGAACGTGGACATGCTGTGATCAATAAAACGTTGTTAACAAAGTTTACTCTGGATGGGTGTGGTGGCTCACACCTGTAATCCCAGAATTTTGGGAGGCCGAGGCAGGCAGATCATTTAAGCTCAGAAGTTTGAGACCAGCTTGGCCAACACGGTGAAACCATTTATACTAAAAATACAAAAATTAGCCGGGCACAGTGGTGCACGCCTGTAATCCCAGCTACTTGGTGGCTGAGGCAGGAGAATCGCTTGAACCCCGGATGTGGAGGCTGCTGTGAGCCAAGATCACACCACAGCACTCCAGCCTGGGCAACAAAGCGAGGCTCCATCACAAGAAAACAAACAAAGAAAAAGAAAATAAAGTTTATTCTTTCATGTTTTGATATTTCATTAGAAGAAGTAAAGGTATATTTTATTTAAAAATAAACACCATCTAGTATACTACACTAGAAAGCAAATGCCCAGTCCTCTTTCCCAACTATGGAAAGACTGAAGTGGGAGACAGGGAGAGGCATGGAATTCATTCTATCAGTGTATTTGCTGGCTTTCTTTTAGACTTCTGACTAAAGTCTGTATTGAAATACAGAGTGCATTTTCCCTACTGGAAAAAATAATATACATAAAAAATTTAGTGTACTCTTATTTCTGTATGAGCTACTTCTGAGATAGAAGGTTTATTCTTGAGAATTTTTAGTAGCAGTATCTTAGCACCACATCTTAATATTTTTTTCCTAGTTAGTACTGTGTTGGTATTTTTATTACTTTAAAACTTCCGCTAAAATCTGATTATAGACAGCAGAGCCTTCTTAAATATTCTATGTGGAAATAAAAAAAAGTTTTTGTCCTAAACATCTTTGTAATTTTTCAAAAAATGAAATCCAAGTCTAGACTATTCACATTATGACGACGTGCAGTTTTAACTCTTGTTTCCAATCACCATGCTCACCCTGACGCCCTACCCATGAAAAATTGTACTTTAAATGCTCCCAGGTGATTCCAATGTGCTGCTTATAGGCATACTGGAACCAAAAAAAAAAAGCAAGGCATAAGAGAGGATTAGAATGATATAGTTTGGGGAATTATTTGATGGTTCATTGAACATGGATGGGGTCAACTTTTTATATATGTTGCCTTTGCTTTGTTTAGTTTGTGTTTAAAGACGATCACACATGGATATGAAGAATTCTGGAAGGTAAAAGGCAGGATGAAATTACTACTGGGGGAAAAGAAATAGAGACTTGTAAAGAAAAACTAACTAAGAAGTGATAAGCAGCAAAGTAGCATGTCTTCTTTTCTAATAGTAATTTTCTCCAAAAAGTCTTTAAAAGATTTTAAGAATAAACCAACAGAGATCGACTGAAGCGTCCATCAATGATGAATGAATAAAGAAAATACGTTGTGTATACAAACATGCATACACACATATTTATATGTAATACATATACTATATATAATTAAATACTCCTGAGCCTTTAAAAAAGAAAAAAATACTGTCGTTTGCAACAACTATGAACCTAGAGGATGTTATGCTAAGTGAAACAAGCTGGCAGCAAAAGACAAATACTGCCTGATCTCGCTTACATGTGGAATCTGAAAGAGTCCAACTCAACAGAAGCAGAAAGCAAATAGAGGTTACCGGGAGCTAGGAGATAGAAGTAATTGGAAAGATGTTGGTAAAAGCTTCCAAAGTTTCAGTTAGGCTGAAAAAGTTCTGGAAATCTATTATACAGCTTGGTGACTACAGTTGATGGTATAATACATACCTGGAAATTGCCAAGAGAGTAGAATTTAAATATTCTCAGCATTAAAAAAAATAAGTTGGCCGGGCGCGGTGGCTCAAGCCTGTAATCCCAGCACTTTGGGAGGCCAAGACGGGCGGATCACGAGGTCAGGAGATCGAGACCATCCTGGCTAACACAATGAAACCACGTCTCCACTAAAAATACAAAAAAAAATTAGCCGGGCGTGGTGGCAGCGCCTGTGGTCCCAGCTACTCGGGAGGCTGAGGCAGGAGAATGGCGGGAACTCGGGAGGCGGAGCTTGCAGTGAGCCGAGATCGCGCCACTGCACTCCAGCCTGGGTGACAGAGCGAGACTCTGTCTCAAAAAAAAAAAAAAAAAAATAAGTATGTGAGGTGACGAATATATTACTTAGCTTGATTTAATAATTTCTCGATGTATACATATATCAAAACATTATGCTGTTTAACGTAACTATATATAATTTCTATCGATTAAACTTAATAACCTAAAAATACATGCTTAAAAAGCTGAAAATAATTTCAAAGGTCTCTCATCATTAAGAATTTATAAAATAAACAGAATTATACTAAAGAAAAGGAAAAATTATACCTAAAATACCTAAAAGTTATACCTAAAATACATTATTGATTAATCCATTCGTTGAAACAAAGCTATCTAATAAAACATAATTTAAGTCATAAATGCTAGTCACACATATAATTTTAATTTTTTTTAGTAGCCATATTCTAAACATTAAAAAGAATCAGGTGAATTTAAGTAATGTATTTTATTTAACCCAGCCTATGAAAACATTATCATTTCACCATGTCATTAATGTAAGAGTTATGAATGACATATTTTACATTCTTTGTTTCCTATTAAGTCTTCACAATCTCAATTTGGATTAGCCAAACCTGTATCACTCACGTGGCTAGTGGCTACTCTATATTGGAGAACACGGGTTTACTATATTCCTATACTGAAGTTATTTTGCTCTTTTCTCAACCAACTGTTCAAGGTGATAATTGGATCTGAAAGACCCTAAAAGTAGGTGGCATTCATATGTTTTGAAGTGAACAAAGGCAGTTTACTATTCTAAAAAACAAAATTAATGTTTCCTTTGGCTAAAGGCACATTTTAGTGTAAGCATTTCAGATACTGTAAGGGGAAAATAGAAAGAAACTCTGGTATACATAAAGAAATACTTCAAAGAATTATTTTGCAGTGTAAATGGTTTAAAACCAAAAGCATGGATCATGCTATTAGCATTGACTTACAACTGCAGAAAAGCCTAAGGAAGTCAGAAAGCATATCAGCTCAGCAGACTAGTCTCAGAAGGAGCGATGCCTTTCACATCATGCAGCTTATTTCAAAACTGAGAACTGACAATGCAAGAGTTGAAAACAGCAGGGCATATAATAATTGGGTACTTCATTGCATGCTAATGGCTAAGTCAGTATATCAGTAAAAGTGTTTATGGTGGGTAGAAATGCGATCGATCATTATAGGCTTATTTTTAATGGACTATTTCTTTCCATAGGAGCTTAAATTCAATGCTAACACTATATTCTGTTTCTATAGAATACATGTTGTGACTCTTTATAATATAAATCTGTGGCAGTTTGTGTTTACATGCCTCTATTTTGCTTGCTCCCTAATTCAGCCACAATGGTTAGGGTCAATAAAGAAAGACAAAAGAAAAAAATGATGAAGGAGTTTTTAAAAATATTTTCTGGAGTTAGAGAAAACATTTTAATTATTTTATTATTGTGGCTTTGAGTTCTCCCAAAACCATATACTACAAGACAACCAACAGGGGATTGTAGAGTAGAACATCCTTAATCGGATCTTCAAGAGCAAGTAAAAGATGCACTTCATTAAGAGCTGCCTCTCCCAAGGGTGTGATCTCTTTATATTCAAGATCATGTACGTGAAAGGAGAAGACAGCATTTCAAAAGAACGCTGTCCATAATCTTTACCAAAGTTTAGGTGAAAGAGGAAGGAGAAGGAAAGGTGAAGTTTGTTACATGGAATAAATTCATTCTTCATGTTCTATTCTTGATTGAAATTGAATCAGAATATCCCTGAAGGCAGAGAGAAAAGTGCAGGATAGAGATTCCCTTTTTCATTGTTTGGACAATACCATTTTCACCATTTTAATTTTACCCCTTTCTGACCTTATCAAGATTAAGAGTTGACATTTATAGCCCAGGCATCTGACAAAAAAGCCTGGGGACAGACGTGATAGATGTATGATATGTTTCCATAACACACGTATATAATATACATGTACATATGTATATGGTATAACACACATACACATATGTATATGGTATAATACACATATACACAACATACATATGATATGGAAACACACAGATGGCTAAAATCAACCAAATACAGCATTCTTGAAGTTGTAAAATGATATTTTAAACATGAAAACTACAACTTGGAAATTTTTTGCCTCAACATTGTTATTTTTTTTAAACTTCGGGACATATGCATGCAGTTGGATTTCACTAAACAGCTAGTGTGTGTTTTAGGAAGGGATGGCGAAGCTCTGTGTTGCTGCCAACATTGCTACACACTTCCCCATCATCAAATATGCCTTTGTTCTTTCAGATTATATTTTTCAGACTACTTGTAATATGATGGCTCCTTATTCTGGCTTTTACTGAAAAATCATCCCACTGCACTCTTGCAATAAGACTCCTAACCGTGTGCCTTAAATGCTACGCAACTACAAGAATACCTTCATTGTTATGTATTCAAGCACTCGGGCACCTAGTTATCAAGTCACTTCTATGTCACAGGTCAAGAAATGTATTCAGTTTCAGAAAAGTTCAGCGATTTATGCCATTAAATGAGAGGAAAAATAACTGCGAAGAGCAAAGGGCTTTGCATTTTTCAATCTGTAGTCACTGTTCTAAAGAAGGAGCATGGCCTTTAGAACTGTGAAATAACTTTGTCCTTCATAAAGAGTTGCATTATGTCCATGTATTGTAAAATTATATGCCCTGTGCATTGTAGTACAAACAAGAATCTTTCAAACTCTTAGTAAAGCATATGTGCAGTTAAATATATTTTGCAAAAATGTAAGACATAATATGTAATAAGGTGCTAAGCAAAGTACATATTAATTTATTGAATATTACTATTGTTTTCTATTCCTACCTTACAATGCTTCTTTGCTTCCTTGGATTTTCAAGAGAGTATCTTAGTTTCGATGTATATACAAACATGAGGCAAATATCTGTCAGATGACAGAAGAGACACTTGTGATCTGAATTTGTCATTTACTAATTGAGCAAACTTGAGCTAATAACATAACTTTTCTATTTCTCATTTCCTCCTGTATTAAATGTGGATCATATATATGTCCCAAATAAAACAGAATGGTTTGTGAAGAAAAATGAGGTGATATTTATGAAAGTTTTTTGATATTAGTTCTCACAAACCTTTCACAACTGTTCTGCATCAAAATAACAAACACTTAGCAATGATATATGGGAACTGAATTATTTTTGGCTAAGTACCTTTGTCTTGTTTTTTGAAATATTTGAAAACATTTCTTCTTTATACCAAGACAGATATGCATTACAGACAATGGTATTTCCCACGTGTCAGCTTTACAGGTAGAGAGGAGAAATGCCGGCCCCTTCCTTGATGCCCTGGAGCTATCAGACAGAGCTGAGGAATTGGAAGATGGCCAGAAGCAGGCTGTCCTGCACCCTGTGGGGCCTAACCTATCTTTCCAAACTCAAAACGAATCACTGAGAAGATTAAACCTGGAAGAGTTACTCACTTTACAGTCCCATTTGTTCTACTTAGAAAATAAAAGAAATTGTTATCCACAAAGTGTAGAAATAATCGTGTATTATTGTTTTGAAATAACCAGGCCAAATTTTATGAATCTTATACTTTGTATAAACAAGGAGTGTTTTCAAATATTTCAGATATTCAAAATGAAGTCATCAGAATGGAGGCCATTGCTTCATATTATGTTTCTACCAAATCATATGCACTCTGAGCAGTTTTACATGAGATAACTCATTTTAGTTTTTGATAAAAAGAAGCTAATCTCTGGGAAATTCAGAAAAATGGCCCGTGGTCACATAATGGGTAAATGTTTCTCTGATTTCAATGCGTATTTGTCTGATGAAACAGATGCCGACTTAACAGAAACGTCAATGACTGACTATAACATAAACAAGATAAAATGGAATCTGAACATCATGAATATTTTCACTTATTATACAATATATATTGAATTGTATTTTTTATGATGAAAGAAAGCAAAAATTCAATGAATTGGGGATTATTGGAATGATAGTGATATACTGGTTTCACATGTAAAATGAATTGTGGGGATTGACTCAGATTCCTTAAGCTCAGAATTTTTTTTTTTTGAGACGGAGTCTCGCTCTGTCTCCCAGGCTGGAGTGAGTGGCGCGATCTCGGCTCACTGCAAGCTCCGCCCCCCGGGTTCCCGCCATTCTCCTGCCTCAGCCTCCCGAGTAGCTGGGACTACAGGCGTCCGCCACCTCGGCCGGCTACTTTTTTGTATTTTTTAGTAGAGACGCGGTTTCACCGTGTTAGCCAGGATGGTCTCGATCTCCTGACCTCGTGATCCGCCCGTCTCGGCCTCCCAAAGTGCTGGGATTACAGGCGTGAGCCACCGCGCCCGGCCGGCTCAGAAATTTTCAATATTTCCTCATTAGTTTAGAAATATTTCTAATTTCCCTGACCTACGTATGTAATGTACAGTCCTGGGTTGTATTCTAATAATTCGTTTTACTCTAAGAAGGTGAATATGTAGTGTAATTTTTAGAAACACAAATGTTATTTCAAAATATTTTTATTGTTTATAATAATAATTTAAAGTAAACTACTTGAAAAAAATAATATAGGACTAAAAACATCCGGACCTAGAGGAATAATACAAGGATAGATTTACTCAAATTTAAGTGAAAAAATCAGAGGTCATCTGAGAATTGCTTAATACCCAAATATGTGATAAAAATTCTCTTTTTTTATGCCATAAACATAAAGAGAGAGGTCGAATGATGATTTTTGATATTTCAAAATATTTATATCCATTGAGAAAGGATCCTGAGTTAATATTAGATTAAGATTATTATTTTGGTATTCCTGTTGACAATTCTGAGCTTAATGTGGCTACTGTCTCTGATTATATGACGTATAATGTATCTGATGTCTATGACAATTGAAGGAATATACTTAAAACTGCCTGGACTGAGATAGTCAGCTTTTGTTGAATGCCTACTCCTCTTTTCAGCATTTAAATCATCTTGACATATCAACTAAACAGAAAGGATATGTATTTTCTATTATTTTGACCAAGCATGAATCCATGGTCTGCTAAAGTGACTATACAGTGAAATACATAAAATAGGAGTTAAGAGGCATGTAATGAAATTTCTAAGGGTAGCCAACTTCCTATCTATATGTAATGTCGTAAGGATTGGTCTAACTACAGAACCGACCAAGGTATAAAGAAGTACATCAATTAAGTTAATTGATATACCTGATTTCATATCCCATTTTCAGAAATTTAAAATCCCTTCTGATATTTCTCAAAAATAGTATTATGATATTCGTTTGAGATATTTAAGTAGTTTTTGTCTGGACACTTCAATACTTACTATTACCTCTAAAGTTTACTTTGTGTTTTACTTTTTCATTTTTTGGTTTCCAACATTGTATCAAAGAGTGGAATTGTGATAGTACATCCTTCATCATCCTTCCTTCTAAAGTTCACAGTCCAAAAAGCTTCCATTTTAGTGATGATGTTTATTTTGAGTTCATGGTTAACGCATTCTCTAAAGGGATATTACTTGGAAAAGTAAGTCTTAATATAACAAATATAAATAAAATTTAAAGATATTGTAATTACAGGTTGTGGTCTTACTCTATTATATCAATAAAATGTGGAGAGAAAACTACAGAAATTGAAATTATGTGCCCAAAGGATAATGACTGTTGCATTCAGCATTGTCTTATTATTACATGATTTTCTTATACCAGCATGGTTGAGCACTCCCAACACTATGTTTCTCTTTCCACTTTATGTGTGTTGCTTTATTTCTCATTGTGAACATAAATACTTAAAGTATTTCTTGCTAATAACCCTAGGAAAAATAGATAATATAGTTTCATAAATATTAGACAATCATTCTATAATTAAGGGAATGAAGGGCACATTCCTTTGGTCAATATAGATTATATCTATGAGCCCACATGCATTTTATAAGTTCACATACAAAAGTTCATGTAAATATAAGATGTATCTATATCCAGGAAAGACAACTGATAAAATATTTCATACTTCCTATGTGAATGCCTGTTATAAATAAAATAATATAATACATGCATTGGCATTGCTTAATTTTATTAAATTATTACATCATGAATGTTTTATATGTTTAAATTTCTGCTATTTCACAGAAATAGCTAGGTTTGCAAAAGACTAATTATCACTTAGAATGTTATTTTTTCTTTTAGATAATAAAAATTAATTTATACCTAAAAATCTAATTTAAACTAAGTTCATTTGCATTTACTTTATTTTCTCAGTATTGATAAAACAACATAAATAAAAATATATTGCAGTAAAATGAGATCACTTATAATAGTCTCTTTTTTTATAAGGTGGTTATAAGAGTGATAATACTAATATACATTGTTAGCACGTCTGTATTATATGAGACACCCTGGAAGTGCAGACTACAGAAACTTTATTATAAAGTTCCATGGCAAGAGTGAAATGAAAGAAATTCTTGTGACATTAAAGAAAAACCTAAGGTTACGACCTGCGTATACTTGAACATACTCAATGGGGATACAGGCTATATTTTCCCCTAACAGATTGTAAAAGGCTCATTTTAAGAAAAAAATAAAACAAAAGAAAGAAAGAAATAATGGGGCATTTCAGAAAACATCTATTCACTATGATCTTGTGAATGAAAGTTATGAATGTAAAATTGGAAGACAGTTTCTGGGCTTTATGCAGATAAGATATCTGCATATGAATGTCTTTATTTCGATGATTTTTGTAAAATTTTACATTGATGATGTAATGCTACAAAAGAGTCCTTACCCTGGCTTTATATATAACTAGATACAAATATATTCCACAAGATGCTATGTTAATCCAAAATTAAACATATTTGCTTTGTTCTTAGCTCTGAAAAGCTGGTGGCTGATCCTAAATCAAAATCACAACCTTCTAGCTATAGCAGGAACAGTTTATGTATATTAATGCCATGTACTTCAATATGATTTGTTTTGTGAGATGTCCAGGAACACAAAGGACTTGTTATTGGTTGATCACTAGATACAGATTTTCTGTTCTTTCTCTTTCTGCAAGACAACTTTTAAAAATAGGATCACTTAAAGAAAGGCAGTGACACAAAGCTGTAAAAATGCTTAGAGTTCAGTTACCAGTCATTTATCCCTTACTAAATGGCTTTCTCCCAGTAAAATCACGGGCACCACTATTTTGAGCCATATTTCCATATACATTACATGTATAATTTAATGAATGTAAATCTGCATTTTAAAAGTAAATACTGAAAACTATCCATGGAGCAAAACGTTATATAAAGGTCATTTGAATTTATTTTTCTTGGCAGAGTTTGTGTGCACCAACCAAACATGAAGCCAAAATTTTAACTCTACACAACAGTAGGAAACAAGTCATGTAATATCAAACAGCTTAATTGTGCTTTACTAAAGAATGATATTTCATATGTAATTTGGCTTACTATTAACTTTCATTAGATAATAATTTATTTTATTAACAAAACCACAGCATAGCAATTGACAAAAAACTTTTCTTTATACAGTTTTATGTCAAAATCGAATTAAATATATATTCTCATTTACTTTTATTTGGAGACTGCATTTTAAGATGTTTAATGTAAAAATATGTAGTTAATAAGAAATTGTGACATTTTACATTAGAGATCTAGGGGTGCATTTCAAAAGAAGTAATAACTATTTAATATATACTTATTAAATAAAACGGTAGAGATGATATAATTTTGGCTTACCAGAATATAGTTAGCATCCTAAAATGAATGACCCACGCTTTTCAGGGCAACAGTGCACATACAAAATTACAAACACTAAGCAACTTAATACCTCAACATAACAGTTATGGTAGGGCTATATTAAAAAAGAGAGCTATCTAGATACAATATTGTTCAGTAAAGATAATTTATGACAATAAGAAAAAAATAAAAGTATTGCCTCATAAGTATCACTTATTATTAGATCCTTAGTCACCCTTTCCAATAAAAAAGTTTCCACTATAATAAAATGTTTTATAATATAAGAATATTGCAAACAAACCTCAACTAGTATTCACTAGATAGAGAGCAATAATTGCTTTTGACCTTCACCAGATACAACACATAACTTCCAGGTAAAGAGCACTTTGATCTGTTAATGATTTTGAGATATTCTCTAGCTTCCCTAGATAGAAGCAATATTAAAAGGCTTCGATTTGCTTTCTCAAGTTGTTTTGATTAAGGCATTCTCAGTCAAATGTATACAATGTATTATGAAATTGCTGGTAAATATTATATTATTATTGTTATTGTTATTTTGAGACGGAGTCTCTGTCTGGTGCCCAGGCTGGAGTGCAATGACACAATCTTGGCTCACTGCAACCTCCGCCTCTTGGGTTCAAGCGATTCTCCTGCATCAGCCTCCCGAGTAGTTGGGTTTGCAGGTGCCTGCCACCACGCCTTGTAATGTCTGTATTTATAGTAGAGATGGAGTTTCACCTTGTTGGCCAGGCTGGTCTCGAACTCCTGACTTGAGGTGATCCTTCTGCCTCGACCTCTCAAAGTGCCAGGATTATAGGCATGAGCCACCGTGAACAGCCGAAAAGTATCTTTGGAAGTATATACTAATTTTATCAACAATACGGCCTGGTATGGTGGCTCACACTTGTAATCACAGCATTTTGGGAGGATAAAACAGCCAGATCACCTGAGATCAGGAGTTCGAGACCAGCCTGGCCAACATGGTGAAATCCGTCTCTACTAAAAATACAAAAATTAGCCAGGTGTGGTGGCGAGCACCTGTAACCCCAGCTACTCAGGAGGCTGAGGAAGGAGAATGGCTTGAACCCTGGAGGTGGAGGTTGCAGTGAGCTGAGACCACACCACTGCACTCATTCCAGCCTGGGTGACAGAGCGAGACTGCATCTCAACCCTCTCCCCACTCCCCAACACACACAATTTCTTTTTTATAGTTTGGTGGTTGGTAGCTCAGTGGCTAGAATCACATTTCTGACATTAAAATCCTGGCTGTATCACTAATGTGAACAAGTTATTTAACTTGTTAATGTCTTAATTTTCTCTTTAGTTATGCAGGAAGGATAATTATGAAAGATTAAATGAGGTAAGGCATGGAGAACATCAAAAAAGTAGTTGGCACGTGGTAACTACTTTTTTTTTTTTTTTTTTTTTTTTAAGTTGGAGAATCTGGACATTTTCTTCCAAAAGACATCCAGTTGTTTTCATTTGAACACTAATTGAACAAAATGCTTTTCTTTTCCTGGTAAGCACTGCCACTATCATCATGGTAATTAAAGTACATTCCAACATGACTTTTAATGTAACTACATTTGAAATGTCTCAGTGTTGTTATCTAATGGAGTATATGAAAAAGTTATTGCTGGTGTGTAATAAACTCTCCATAATTTAATAAATTTTAATTCAATAGCTGTGCTGCATTTTAGGAGAATTAAATTAGCTCACTATCGCTTATTATGCTCTAATGTGACATTTTACCCCAGAGAAATAAATATTCCTTTTTGTGAGATTCACTTGCAATATGGATTTAAATTCATGATCAGAAATCAGTTCTAGTTTCTGACTCCTAAAATTTTACACATGCTTGTATTTACTACCAAATAAGGGAGATAGTAAAACAACAATAAGAACAAACAAACTGGGAATATTAAATAAATGTAACCCACAAACAAGTTAAAATAGTCAACGACATCCCTTCAATAGTTTTTCTTTACATTTTCTGGCAATGAATAATCTTTTTTTATCTCTGGAATCCTCTATAAATGTGTACATTTTGTAAAGAAATTTCCACATTCTGCCTGCCTTATTTTACCATTTTAAATATGCCCCTCTTAAATGAAAGCTTCCTAATTGAAGGTAGTCGTTTATTTTCACAACTTCCATGGCATACAGACCTCAATTATTTATAGAAGAAAATCTAAATGTAGCAAGCTATATCATTTCCAGGCTTTGTTAAATTTCTATAGGTTCAAATTATGTTTTATGAGCCCTTATGATATCAAAAAAAAAAAAAAAAACTGCTTGGACCTGATCGCTAAATTAGGTACATTTTAATGTTTGAGAGACACATGTCCCTCAGTAAAGTTCACACCATCATAAGTTCTGTATTCGTTGTCTCAAATACTGGCTATGACAATTTCTTCTCATTTGTTCATTTTCCCCCCTTCATGGGCTCTGCTTTTACAGTGTTCTTGGAGTGCAAAACCTTGCAAATATGTACAGCATCAGATTGCTTACTGAGCTATGCTAAATTGCATTTGGCTCCTAGTGGATGGAGTTATTCAAATTGTTCTGGAATTTTTTTTTTTTTTTTTTTTTTTGAGAGGAATACCTCTGAGTGGGATTTTTTTTAATGGAAGGAAAGTTGACATGTATTCCATTTTTCTCATAATCTAGAGGAGAAAAATCTCAATCCTGGAAATGTGACTTGGCTTACCTCAGGTTATTAGTGATATATCTGAGAACCAGAATTAGGTTCCCTGGCTCCCTCTCCAATGCTGACACTTCTTCTTTTCCCAACAGACATTCAGTGAGGGAGATAGCTGGCTGATTTAAACAGAATTATCATGAAATACTTCCTCTTCTATAAGGCCCATTTTCTGCCCCCCCGCCCAGGTTGCTACCTGAGGTTGCAAATCCAAACTGTAGGAAGCTATTTAATTATTAATTCCACAGAAACATATTGAACACCAATTATGTACCAGACACTATTCTAGCTGCTTTGTATATGTCAGTGAAATAAAGTGATAAAAAACTGTCACATCTTCAAGTTTTTATTCTAATCAAGGAAGAAAATAAACAACATAAGAGAGGGAGAGAGTATCTTTTATTGTATTGGCAAGACATAAGACTTTCAGGGAGACAAAAATAAGAACAGGAAAAAGGTGGAAGTGAGGTGGGAGAGTGATTTTCTCAATAATGAGTCAGGGTAAGCACCACTGAGAAGCTGAGATTTGAGCAAAGATTTGAAGGAGTTGTGGGAGTTAGCAATGCCAAAGTTGGGACGAATAGCATCGTAGGCAAAGGAAACAAACAGTACAAAGGCTCTAAGGCAGGAGCGTATGTGGAGGGTTTAAGGCAGAGTAAGACAGTTAATGTGGCTGGAGAGAAGTGGGAAGGAGTAGCAGAAAATGACGTGTAAGTGGTAACCAGAGCTCTGTTAAACAGAGCTGCACTGTTCAATATGCTAGTCACATATACTTACAGGGCCCTCAAAATGTGGCTAATGCAACTGAGAATTTTTTTAATTGTACATTACATTTAATTAATTTAAATATTAAAACTGAAGCACTTTTGTCATAATAATAATGTGGATACACATTATTCTTGGTAGCCAATTCAGTTACTGAAACATTTTAAAATATATTTGCAAACATCTTGGGTATGTGAATCTTTCTCAACTGTTAATTTTTTGAATATAAATGTGAATCAAGTATTCCTACTAAAAATTTTGCACCCAAATTGAGAGGTGCTGTCAGTGTGAAATACCCACTAGAATTTAGGATAAGTATGAAAAAAAATTCATTTTCAATTATGTATTGAAACAATCATACATTGGATAGATTGGTTTAAATGAAATACATTATTAAGCATAATTTCATCTGTTTCTTTAAACCTGTATTAATGTGACTACTAGAAAATATACCACTACATGTGTCTTTCATTATATTTCTATTAAAGCATGATAGGCCATTGTAAGAAAACTGTCTTTTGCTCTGAATGACATGGGGATTCATTAGAGGGTTTCCAGTGAAAGAACAGTAAGAGTTACATTTTGGTTGTATCTTTTTAATGAATTATTCTGAATAGCCATCATTTACAGCTTTCAAATCAATTAATATTTAGATAGATATATACCATATGTACGTTGTAACATAAATAATGCATGATTTGGTTACTTAGAGAAGTGTACTTTATTGTCTTCCAATTATTATTAGAGTTTTTATGTTCATCTACTGCAAAAGAAACAGATAGATCACATAAAGTCTGTATATTATCTTACTGTAACTCACCTTAAACTGCACAATACTAACAAGTTGTATGCACTATCTCCAGAAACAAAACTCAACGCACCTCAGGTCTTTATGTTAATTCCTAAGTATCACATTAAATAAATGTCCATTTTGCCTCTGCAATCCATCTGTCAGAGAAGTTAATTTGGACACATTGCCACTACCATTTTAAATGTTCTCTACACTAGAGCTACATCAGACTTAAGAAGAAAGATAGTCAAAATAGAGTCTTACAATGAAAAACAATTTTTTAAATGTTTAACCTAGCGAAAGAGAGGAGTTTAAGCCTAATGTTTTCTACAGCAATAGAATACTTATGAATTTCAAGGGTTAAATGTCCTGCAATGATTCAATAAACAACATGAAAAACTAATCCCAAATAATCACATGGATTAAAAAACCTCTGTATTTTTAAGGTAATCATTTTTAGAAGATTTTAAATGATAAAAACATTTCTCTGAAGTAACTGTCAATAGTTTAAATGTCCTTATAATGCAATTTTAAAATTTTTATCTAAATTTAAATTTTTTTCTTTAAAAAGAAAACAGGGTAGATGATTAATAGACAGGAAAAGAGACTATGTCTTTTAAATGTATTTCTGTTTTATGCACAAAGCCACTATTAGTGTTAATGGGAGTTAAACACATAAATCCATTGTGCATCAACAGAAGAGCGGAAACTATAATCTATAAAATGAATGAATTAAATCATTATGAGTAATTCTTTGGCACATGACCTCCTCTAAGTTCTATCAAGTACATAGTCTGACTTTTTGAAATGGCACTTAAAAAGGTTTTACACCCTAATTGAACGGCCATTCACTGGGCTTATTTTTCACTTAGATCTCTCCTAATACCTGTGAAGTAGGGTTTTTAAAATAGGAGACTGGCAGTTAAAAGCAATAATTTCTCATCAGAGAATATTTAATAAGTGGAAGCTATTAGCAAACCAAAGGACACAAAACAGATTAATCTCTTAACAATATGTCCTTTTGGGGTTATAACTTGTTCCACTTTCAGAGGAAATTTTTCTGACAGTTTTAAGTATGGATTTACATTTAATATCATTTCTTCATAATACATGAGAAAAGAACGTTTAATTTTATTCATAATAATTATTAAATCTGATTTAATAATAACCAAATGATTATTTGGAAATAATCATTTAATAATTGAAGATTATGCAGTTTGCATAATAATTAACTTCTTACAGATTGTGATATATTTTTGGTTTGAAGATGATGCTATGAAAGCTAATTTTATTACTGTTATAGTTTATCATTTTACATATATATATTTGTATATTGTTATTGTATAGAAGAAAATATTATCCTATTCCCTATGACAATGGTGATAGAAATCACAACCAGAATGACCTTGTTGATAGAGTGATAGTTTTGAACTGAACATGTTTTTGCTTCATACATCATAGCTTTCACAAAGAATCATACACAATAGCTAACAAAGGTAGTTGGATTCTGTCGCTTTTATTTTCAGTTAAATCTATGATAATCGAGGCTCAATTCTTATTTACCTTTACAAATTTGAGCAGTTATTTTGGTTTAACTATCCACTCTCCCTTTTAAAAATATATATTGCCATTATTCAAAGATCTTAAAATTTAATGATACTATATTCATTAAGATGAAACAAACTCAAGACCACCTGTGAAGTCATGTATGCAAAATATTTTAATAAATGAATTCCCGAGGTCGTATTTTATAAAGGGAACCTAGAGTGAAACACAAGGTTTCTGATACTGGCACCTTACAATTTGGTGGCACTACCTGTAAATTAATACTAAGGTTTTTCCACCCCTTCATCCTGAGAAAAATCGACTGCAGAAAGAATTTAGTTAAACGCACAGGGAAAAACAAAACAAAACAAAACAAAAAAAGCACATGCTTCTCAGCCACATTTTATAACCACTTGTCCTGACAACTATCCCTGAAGCAAATCTTCCCTGACTTTCTCCCTCTCCCATTTTTCTCTGTCTTCCTTCCTACATCTCCCTCTCTCCTTTATTCACTTTTTCCTTCTGTCTTCCCTTCATTCCCTCCCATCCTACTATATACTTTACTTTTAAATAATCCTATCAATACATGTATTTTCTACTTTATAAGCAAAAGCTTTTACAAAGTATTTTCATATTTGTTAATTATTTAACATTTCTTAGGGAGAACATACTTTATGCTAGTCACTATACAAGACATTATAAGTATTTTATTTATGTATGTATTTTTTATTTATTTATTTATTCATCTATCTATCTATCTATTTATTTATTGGGATGGAGTCTCGCTCTGTCGCCCAGGCTGGAGTGCAGTGGTGAGATCTTGGCTCACTGCAAGCTCCGCCTCCCAGGTTCCCGCCATTCTCCTGCCTCAGCCTCCTGAGCAGCTGGGACTACAGGCGCCGCCACCACGCCCGGCTAATTTTTTGTATTATTAGTAGAGACATTTCACCATGTTAACCAGGATGGTCTCGATTTCTTCACCTTGTTATCTACCCGCCTCGGCCTTCCAAAGTGCTGTAATTACAAGCGTGATCCACCGCCCCCGGCCTGAATTATTCAAAAAATGTTAAATTATGCCATACTTATGGCATTAGCCTTAGGAATTTACCATCAATTACAGGAAGTAGCATAGTTCCTTTTTTGGTTCTATTTAACTTTATTTCGTTTTATAGCTTCAGGATATAGTGACAAAAGACCATTTTCTATAAACATAGAGGCAAATTTTTTATTTGAAAACTGAAATCCTTAAAAAGGTAATCTAGAATTTGTTTATCCTTAACTTTAAGGGTTTAACAGATAACAAATGCACATTTAATGGTCTAAACAAATAATCCCAGGGAATCTATAGGAGTGGAATCTAGTCTTTCCATAACAATAATTTGATATAAATTATAGCTATGCTTCACATTTTGGAATTTGTGCTAAATAAATAGAAAGATAATTTCACACTGATTTTCTCTAGTTTGTTCACATTTCACATTAAACTATTTAGGCATATGTTTAAAAATTAACAATTTTAGCCCATGTAATCGCCACATTTTGAGATAAAGGGCATCTCTTAACTGGGAAAAGAAAAAAGTGCCAGTAGATAAAATCAGATAGGATGTATCACGAAAAAAATGTAGTAAAATGTCAGTATGGAACATGTTATGAACATTTATGTAGCTAAAATATTTTTAGAAAAAATTTTGCTTATTGAAAATAAAAATACAAAAATTTTGAAGAAGTTGAACAGAAAACAAAATGCGATTGCATGAGAATACTGTTATCAGGGATGTACGAAATTATTAAAGTTGGCCAAAAAGTGCCCCAAAAACGTAATGATAAAAAACAAAGTTCCTCTAAGGAATAGCAGCACATATCTCAGATTATAGCAGGCATCATCTAATTTAAGATAATCACATCAGCTTCTTTAGAAACACTCGTAGTTAAAGAAATAAAACAGTGGTAATATTTGTATCATGTCTAGACATTAAGAAAAATGTTATGTAGTTCACACATTCATGTTATTTTTTACTCCCAGTCTTTACAGAGCATTTTTTATCAAAGATAATATTGATATTTACTTATTTGATATAGCTACTGTTTATTGATAGCTAATACATGGCAAATTACAAATATTGATGAAAACTAAAAGTAAATATTCTAATTCAGATATGATTTTCCCACTCTTTCCTCAAAATTATTATCAAAGAGAAATTTTGGTGCTACCAGAAAACTGAAAACACCTAATAGGGAAAATATTTCATGTTTAACTTATGCTTAAAGGATGATGTCTTGACTCCTGTACCAAAAAACGTTTGAATTGGTTATTAATACTTAAGGTATTATATTTTTTATTACACATGTATATTATGCAATAGTACTTTTTGACAAAAATATTAATTTTGTGTGGTTTTTGGCAAAAATATTATTTTTGACAGAAATGATTTTTTAAATGAACAAATAATTGCAATGACCCTAAATTGTAGTCAAGTCACAAATTAATATTATAATTCTATAATTATAATTAAGGGAATAACAAAGCTAAAATACTGAACTTTAAATTTACAGTATCAAATCTTTTTTTTTTCTCTCTCTCTCTCTTCCATTATTCTTCCCCATGGGAAACATTCAAGTTTTGCCCACAGTAATTTAGAAGCACTGGTCCTGAAATAGGGGGGAAAGGCATCAACGGCCATAATTGAGCTATTCACTCAGCTTTCCTTTGAGAGCATATTTGATTGGCATAACATAAAAATAGAATACACATTTAGAAATAGACTTAAAATTGTTCTTGAAATGGGGACTAAATGGTTCATGAGACTGATGAGACAAAGTTTCTATTACTCCAAATCACTGGCTTCAGTCCAGCTTACATGAAAATGACTAATTCATTACCATAGAACAATCTTCAGAAAATGATGCGGTATTCTAAGTTAGTATCTCCATATGAAGAGTTATTTGAACAAATGCTAGGTACAAAAACCAAAAGCAAAATAAATAAATAAATAAATAAATAAATAAATAAATAAATAAAAATGCTAGATACAAAAACCAAAAGCAAAATAAATAAATAAATAAAAATAAAAAATAAATAAAAATAAAAATAAAAAATAAAATAAATAAAAAATAAAGAGTTATTTGAACAAATGCTAGGTACAAAAACCAAAAGCTAAATAAATAAATAAAAATAAAAAACAAATAAAACAAAACAAAAAAGAGTACTTTAAGCATGTATTTTGTATCTTACAGATGTTCTCAAAGCATTTTATATATTTGTGATTAGAAAGTCATTTTGCCCTGACCACTTATACAAACGGTTCCTGAGGCTCCATTACATCAGGAGTTGTGTGGAAGATTATAGATCTGACCGTGCTGGAGAACATATTGCTGAACATTTTTCTCAATGCACTGTCCGACTAAATAGGCCATTGGGATTATTTCCTATTTCCTTAGTGCTCTAAGTCCCAACTTTTTTTTCCCAGTTTAAACTTCAATCTCAGAATTCAACTTAACATACGGAGCTCTCCAAACCATGGAGATGCTTGGAGAGTTTTGTTTAGAGAGGGGATCAATGGGAAAATAGATATTCCTGCCCCAAGTTTTCCATTGTTAAACTGCCAGAAAAATGTTATAATTGAAGGCTTGCTCAACATCAGGACATGCAAATTATTCTCTAAAGTCTGCTTTAAAAATAGTGTCTAGAGAAACGGAAAATATGTGTGTGGGTGTGTGTGTGTGTGTGTGTGTATATATATATATATATATTTTTTGAGCTTCTTTTTGTTTTTCCCTATGGGAGTTTGCTGACCGGCATAAATTCTCTCTATCCCTGTCCATACTTCTCCAAAAATGAAGAAAGGAAAAGGAAACACACACAATTCTCAAGAGGACATTTGTTGGTATAAATGGTTAAATAATCCCCAACTATGTCAGACTGCCTTGTATACAAAGGCGACCCAAATATATTTTATTCGCTTCTCACCTTGTTGAATGACTAAATGTTGTTTTAATAAAGAAGCAATGTAAATAAGTATTTCAAAAATAAAAGGCAGCTTAGATCAATTCTATCCACAATGCAGAAACTGGTTTCCCTAGAAGAGAACTAATTCATTGGTACAAACACCCAAAGAAGATAGTAAATAAAAATGGAAATCCATCGACAAGCTTCAAGAAGAAAAATACAGCAAAGAAGACTCATTTGTAATTGAGCATTAATGATACTTTGCAGAGGTAACAATAGTTACTTAAAATAAAATAAAAGTGTCCTACTGTGTTCCCAGATAGCATACTGTTCCCAATTCTACGGGTAAAACTGTTAAAGGACTCCCTTTCTTAACATGTTGTTTATAAAAGCAGAGAATTATGAATGTATTTCATAACCTTCCAAGCACAAATAAAATAAATGTTCCCATTAAAACTCTTACTATAAGAACTTTCACATTACAATAAAAAGCCAACACATTTCTTGTTTCTCCTTTGAAAAGCACAGCTGTAGAATGCATTACAACAAAACTATACACACACACAAACACACACACACTTTAATTAGATGTGTATTACTTCCAAAAATCATAAGCAGCGCCAGTAATATTAGTTTTACTTTCTAAAACAAGCCACACTTTTATAAAATATTTAATATTATGAACATTCAGAGATAAATGCTGTTGGGAAAATTCAAGCAAATAAATCCAGTCAATAAGCCAGTATAGTATAACTTTAAAAAACAGAGTGTTTTGAACAAAAAATTTTACAGCCTACTTAACTTACTAACCTAGATCAAATGATTAATATATTATCCTGAATCTCAAAATGATACAAATATAGCCCTATGGAAATGAAAACCAAATCTCCCGCCCCAGCACTGCAAGTTTTCAAGGAAATGAGAGGGATAAGAGGTAAAAAGAAAGGACAAGAGTGGAATGTCATAAGAATGAATGGCTTAGTCTAGAAAATACACCTCAAGGTAAAAGTAGGTTAAGGAAGTTTACAGAATATTTACAAAGAGGATTTGCGTTGAAAGCAGGAAATAAATATCAATAGTTTAAAAACTAATAAACAAATGTATCCAATTTGGCTTAACTAGTCTTCGAAGAACTAATGAGATTTGACCAAGGCAGCAGTGAGGTAGTGGGAGATGAAAGAGTAGACAGCAGGGGAGAAGTGTGTTTTTGGTGGGATGACAGTCCAGTCAGAAGAGCATTCAGTAGCCTGTTGATGATACATACTTATCTATGTACATGCCTCACACGTTTGTGTGTGTGTGTGTGTGTGTGTGTGTGTGTGCAGGTGCACATTGGGTGGTTGGAGGGCAAAGGAGGTGAGGCTGAAAAGATTTGTGGTGCCGTGTCATAAAGTCAAAACATCATTCAACAGTTTGAACCCCCAATAGTTCCCAAATATGACTGAATATCATTATCACTTTGGGGATTTTTTTAAAAATGCTGATTCCAGCATTTTACCCCTAGTTGGGGAATCAATACTGTTCCCTCCACCATCTCTCATGGTAGGCCAGATTTGGGAACAACTGCTACAGCCCATCAGCAATAGAAAACCAGGAAAATTTTGACACACCCTTTCCTGGTAACTCTTCTTCTCCGCCTGTGCCTCAGGAACAACCCCTTTTGTCTCCCAGCATCCAAAATTACAATGAAGACACCCTCTTCTGAATTTACTTTCCAGACTACCCTACCTGAAGTAGGTTGCTCTGTGTCTCTTACACTTTTTCTTTTAGTTTGTTGTAGCATTTTACTCTGTTCGTTTACTTGTTTAGTGTCCAGCACCATCCCCACTCTCATCCACATATCCACACTCCAATGAAACCTTCAAGAGAGCAAAACATGGCTGTTCTTTTTAATTGCATATTTACCAATTCCCTAGACTGACCATTGCACTGAAATAAGTGCTAATGAATTGTTACAGTTTAAAGTAAAAAAGTTACTGTTGAAGGTAAATGGCACCGCTGTAGAATGCATTATAACAAAACTTGTTATAATGTTATATTTTTTTATATATACTCCAAATCCCGACCAAAGTAAAGTTCTATGTCTGAGTCTGTGGTATTCACAATTGACACTGATTGCCTAGCAAATAATTACTTTGTGAAGATGCCCAGAATGAATTTTACACACATTATATGGCCCAGGTTACCTGCTGATGAATAGAAGGATGAATAATAAAAGAACTTTAAGATCAGTTTTTATTCGTCAAAATTCAGCAAATATGAATTTTTAAAGGGACTGGAAAAAATCTTATTTAGATCTTCAAATACTTTGAAATCATTCTGTGTGTGAGCAAATGTTAATTATGCACTTGATACAGTTTATAAGCACAGTTATAAATCAAGAAAGTTTAGAGCATGAAGGTGCATTGAGATTTTCTATTCTACCTATTTATTTTAAAAATGAGAAATCTGGGAACCAGAAAGAAAAATGATTAAAAAAGAGAGAACCCATTAATTAATAGTAGTTAAACCTAAATTATCAAGTGGTAATTAAAGCGATTTTAAATTGAAAATGGAATAGCAACCCAATATATTTTAAAATTAAAGTCTGATTCATAAAAGAAAAAAAAATGTTTTTTAAAGAAAATATAGAGTCAAATTGATTCTGTTTAGTAGATCCATATGAAATAAATTTAAAATAGCTAAACTAAATGCAAAATATTCAAACAGAAATATCAGATGAAGTTATTTCAGATTACAACCAAAATTGTCCTATTTATTTTCATGATAAGTAAGTTAACTAATTCAGAAATGGGAAAAAAGTTAGTATTATCTATTAAAAAGAAATTTTACCATCCCTGTTGCCTGATATTATTTTATTTTAAAACTCCATCAATATAGTAATAAAGATAACTTTCCAAATCTCTCTGCTGTTATATTCAACAGATATTGTGATAAGATATTTTGAAAAGATAAGTACTCTTAAAAACACAACCAATCAGTGACATGCAACTCACGAGGCAAACTGGTGAAGAGGAAATGTGCACAGTGCCTGTTAAATTTTTAAAAGAGAATCTTATTAAACCAGTAGAACTTGTCTTCCCACTTGCTAGGGAAGCAATCATCATCTATTATTCAATCAGTCAGCAGGGAAGAGAGAAATATAAAATTACTTCAATATGATCTAGCCTGAGCAATGAACTAACAAATATTGCCAGTATGTCTAAATATTCACTAAAAAGTATTGCTTCTCTAATGTTCCTGAAGTAGGAAAGCTATTCCTTAAGAATAGCCCTTCTTTGCTATGAACAAAATAAGATCAAAGGAGACAAGATTTCAAAAAATGGTGACTAGGATCACAAACCTATGAAAATACGTAGCTCTATTTACCAACTACCAGTTCAGGGTAAAACATCTGAAATTTCTTTTGTTATTTTATGTACATAAGATTCCACTTATCCTCACTAAAACAAGTCAAATAATTCTATCAAGAAAAATAATAGAAGATCACAAAAAGGGAAAAGTAGATTATTTGATCATTTTTGGACAAAATGAAACAGGAAGAGAAGAAAGTCTATGGGAGAATCATGTAAATGGTCCAGTTTTAGAAAACGTGTTCCAATGTTCCTCTTTAAAAGGTATCTCAAAACCTTAGTTCTCCTTGTTGGGAAACGAAGTACTCTTTGGAGAATGAATGACAGCAGCAATATTAGTCCTACTCCATCTCACACTGGAAACAGAATGTATAACAATTGATACAAATTTGTATCAATTTTGATCCCTAGAGCAAGGTTAGCAAAGGCGGGAAACTCTCTGAGAATTCCTTGGGGAAAAGAAGCAGTCATACCAAAATAATTGAACAGATTATGTCTACTATCCAAAGTAATCGGTTTTCCTTCAATATCTTGTCATTTCTCTACACAGCATGAGATGTAGAAAAGCAGCAATATCTTGAAGAATGAAGTGTGGAAACCTACTGGGGAGGGGACCTGAAACGTACTAAATATATTTGTAGCAGAATTAATTCTAACACCCAAGAGGAAGCTGCTAATGCGTTAGAGTGAGCTGTCAAGTGAAACAGGAAATTTTTTCCATGCATTTTCTAATGAGTTTTAATACACCCCCAGTATTTATTTTAAGACATTCTGCTTGTCAAGGTGGAACTCCTGTTCTCATTTTCAGATAATTGACTAGTTCAAAAAAATCTTTACTGCATTTCAAAATATTAATAAAGCAGTCCACTTCAAGTACAATTCCCATTATCTGGAGGGCACCTAACTAATTTCTTTTTTAAGCCAACTAAAATAAGAGAGCCGACTGAAATTTTGTACCTTCTATTAGTTCTATTTTCTTTCATTCTGACTGACAATTCAAATTTTATAAGTTTATCCTGTTTAAGATCCAAATACTTGGAAGTTTCAAAATATACAAGTTTGATAGTAAGATTTATGCTATCTTGTGTCTGTGTCTATGACATTAGGTACATGGCATTAGCTCTGTATTTCTAAAAATCTGCTTTTTTTTTTTTGCGGATTATCACACTAAAGGCTTTTCTTTGGTTTTCTTTCTGTGGATCATTGGAGAGTAAATTCAGGAAACACATATCCCAATTTAGAATGAAATTGATTTAAAATAAGGCATCTAAAATAATTTAAATTATTAGTTTAAAAGATTCCATTTTATTAAATTTTCATCAAAAGCAGATTGAAATTTGATAGAAATATAATATGTATTCTCCATGACACAGAGATTAAATTAGTTTTATTTCAGAAGGTATAAAATAAACATTTTAAAGTTTATTTTTTGATTAACATTGCAATTACATTTTAAAAATCTAAAAATGATTATTTAATAGTACAATATTGAAGTCAGTTTTAGTTTATATTGTAAATCCATTTGAAGTGTACATCAGGTCAACAAGAGATTCCTGAATAATGTGTTAACTGATTCAACTTCCTCTTTTTTAAGATTTAGACTGTTCAATTCCTAAGTGATGCCTCAATTTAAATCAAATAGTCTAAAACTCATAATCAACTCACAGCAAATGAAAAATAAAGATTGTAATTAAATAATATTTGTGTATTTCTGATATGATTCATAAGACCGAGATGTAATTTTAAAACAATTCTGTAATGAACATTGGTATAATCATTATTAGGGTTGAGAATTTTCCAAATTTTCAGTCATAGCAACATTCATCAGTTCTTACATTTAAAGTTCTGAATATTCAAATCTTGAAAATAAAATAATGTCATGTTTATACTTTTTGAAAACTCAAAATATTATATTAATGTATTCCATCCCTTATATTGATGTCATTTATATAATTATATTACTTGTTACAAGCTTTTTAAATAATTAAGTGCCTTTTAATAAAAATTTAAAAACTTTTAGTACCAAATAATTGGAAATTATTATTTGGTTTTTACTAGCTCTGTGCAAGTCTTTCCAGGTTCTCTTAAATGAAATATTTCCAATTTATTTAGAATGAGAATATATGCAAAATTATTTTAAAGATCATATTACTTAATTAATGGTGCTATTAATAAATGCAAAACAAGGGTTTTTTAACATTATTAAAAATTTATTTTAAAAGGGTTTATTAACATTATTGTTGGTTAGGTTGTTTTTAATTAATCTATTTTTGTTTGTCTGTTTTGATTTGTTTAGGACTACTGTATTTATGAGTTTATTTCCCCAAACTTTTAAAGGTAGAATAGTAAAGTACAGTGTTGATTGCCCAAGATTTATTTTACTTTGAAAATATTAGAAATTAATTACTATAGCAAAAGTCTAGAACTTTGGAAACCAGTTGTATACCAGAAACAGGGGTTTGGATATAGAGTTTCCGTGTGTGTTTGTGTCTGTGTGTGTGTGTGTGTGTGTGTGTGTGAGAGAGAGAGAGACAAAGACAGAGAGAGAGAGAGAGAGAGAGAGAATGTGTGCATATAAGCTCTTACTTATGAACTCTCCACTGATACTGATATTTCTTGAATTTTTTTTTCTTTCTGATAATATGTTATTAAGAAAAAGTTCTAACAGAAGACCTAATCCTATTGATACTATTTTGCAGATTCAGAAGGGAAGAAAGTCTGAACGATGTAAATCAACAATCAAGTAATAAAAATGCGATTACATTGCAATACCGAACACAAATAGACTGTATTTTACTCACATTATATGTATCTATGTTATCACAGCTTCATCAATGTGCCTAAGATATACTAGGAAGTAGGGTTTTCATTTAGATTGCATGAATAAAGGAGTAAAAAAAGCCCTTTTTGGTGACATTCAACTAGATTTTCCATGACTGTCAACTGTAATTGGTTCACAGGCTGTCAGTTGCTACTACCCGGATGCATTCTTTAACAGACTTTAAGGAAATAGGATTAGTTAGGAATCCTCCCGATGTTGAGATGTCTGTTCTATTTTGACTTAATGAAAAATGTAACTGTTTTTCCCCAAATGTTACATAAAACGATATCCTTTCTTATTCAAATAAGCAAATATTGAAAGGATATCTAGTATTGTCAGTTAGTATCATCAATATGAAGCTCTGGTGTAATGCATATATAATTCACACTATTTGCATGCATCCCTGCCAGGGACTGTACTGTTGCATATAACTTTTAATAAATGGTCTCTCTTGAATGGTGAATGAAAATTCTATGTTTTTATTGACAAGGGTATATTTTCATCACAAGAAACATTTTAATAATAAATACTATGCTGGAGCTATGTAGGTTTCAATAGAAACTACTCCTCTTAGATGGCTATGAAAGTCACAAGGAAAGTATGACTTAATTTAGAAATATTTATTTTTAAAGCAACATTTTATTAACAATTGTCTTTTATTTCTGGTGGGGAGTCTTTGTTATCATTATTAAAAGTTAACAGTTCTTCAGTATCTGTTTCAGGTTCAGTAAGAATTTTTGTGCATTCTTGTTAGAAGTACACTCATGTGTTGCTATTTTTTGGATGGGATTATTTGTATTACATTTTAGCTGGTTATTGTTGACATAAGTAATAATACTGATTTGAATATGTTGATCTCGTGTCTATTCACTTTATAAATATTCTTGTTAATTCTAAGTTTGATCATTGATTTTCTTGAAATTTTGAGGCTAACATATCATCTTATAAACACTTTTATTACAGGTATGAGCCACCGCACTACGTCCATAAAATATTCTTACATAATAAAATGAGAATTCCAGTATGAAATGAACATTTTTGGCTATCATGTAATATTTAAAGACTGGTATCTGTATCCTTGGCTTGAAATATCAGCAAAATAGGAATTATGGAAATGATAAACATTTTCAACTAATGATTTGTATAAAAATACTTAAAGCTTAAAATAAATATTTTTAAACAAAACACTTTCATTTACCATAAGGTAACTCCAAAGAAGTTTGTTCTGAATTTTTACGGACAGGACATATTTCGGGATATTTTAAGCAGGAATACCAAAACCAGTATTTGTTTTAAGAAGGGCTGGGCACGGTGGCTCACACCTGCAATCCCAGCCCTTTGGGAGATCAAGGTAGGTAGATCACCTGAGGTTAGGACTTCGATACCAGCCTGGCCAACCTGGTGAAACCCCGTCTCCACTAAAAATACAAACAATTAGCCAGGCATGGTGGCAGGCACCTGTAATCCCAGCTACTTGGGAGGACGAGACAGGAGAATCACTTGAACCTGGGATGCAGCGGTTGCAGTGAGCCGACATCGCGCCACTGCACTCCAGCCTGGGCGACAGAGCGAGACGTTAATAAAATAAAATAAAATATAATAAAATAAGCAATAAAATCTTGGAGAGCACAAAAAAGTATGCATATTTAACTGGGATCTTTGGGAATGTGACACACGAAATCGTATCAAAAAGACTGAAATCTAGAATTACTGAAACTAAAGTGTAGGGTGAGATACGAAGGCAAAGAACTGACTTTTATACTTTGCTCTCGTTTTAATGATTTATATACTTATGGGTTCATAATTTTTTTCTTCTAGACTATATTTACCCTGTTTATAGAATAATAGCTGAAACACATGTGTATTAGTCCATTTTCACGCTGCTTATAAAGACATACCTGAGACTGGGCAATTTACAAAAGAAAGAAGTTTATAGGACTTACAGTTCCACATGGTGGGAGACCTCACAACTGTGGCAGAAGATGAAAAACATGTCTCACATGGCGGCAGACGAGAGAGAACTCATGCAGGGAAACTCACATTTTTAAAACCATCAGATCTTGTGTGACTCACTCACTACCATGAGAACAGTGCAGGAAAGACTCACTCCCATAATTCAATCACCCCCCACCAGGTTCCTTCCGCGACATATGGGAATTGTGGGAGTTACAATTCAAGATGAGATTTGGGTGGTGACACAGCCAAACCATATCAACATGATTATATTTGTCACCAGGAATAAATATTTTCTTTGATTTACTTGTCTACTCCTTAGTGTCAGTTATCATTCTTTAAACAATAAAATATCCACAGAGAAAAGAAATCACACAAAAATTAATCATTCTCTGATATCTTTCACTTCCTTTGGTGAATTCATAAAACTTTAGAGAAATGCATAGTTGTTTTTTTTTTAATTATTATTAGTATTTTGCTAGATCTTTAACAGGCTACCACTATGAAGATGCATTCTTGAAAAGACCTTCCGGAAATTCGATAGTTAAGAATACTACGTATTTTTAGTATATATATAATGTAAAGTATAGAATACTATATAATTTTATATTGTTTTGCATAATATATTTCTGTATTATATAAAAATGCTATACATTTCTATAAAATGTATATAAAATATCAGTTCACGAAGTTTAAGCAAGTATAATAGAACAAAATTATAATCTAAATCTATAAACAATCAGATATAAGCACCAATACTACATTTAAAATCATTTTAGCTGGGCACAGTGGCTCATGCCTGTAATCCCAGCACTTTGGGAGACTGAGGTGGGCAGATCACCTGAGGTTAGGAGTTCGAGACCAGCCTGACCAACACGGAGAAACCCCGTCTCTACTAAAAAATACAAAGTTAGCCGGGCATGGTGGCTCATGCCTGTAATCCCAGCTACTTGCTAGGCTGAGGCAGGAGAATCGCTTGAATCCAGGAGGCAGAGGTTGTGGAGAGTCGAGATCATACCACTGCACTCCATCCTGGGTGACAAGATCAAAATTCTGTCTCAAAAAAAAAAAAAAAAAGAAAGAAAAGAAAGTCATTTCAACAACAACAAAAAAAATTCACATATCAAAGAGATCTCAAACTTGGTTGTGTATGTGCACTCCAAAAGTAGATATATTTGTACATTTATTTGTGTATGCATACATATACACACACACATATATACACACATACATCTACATGTACATATATATATATATAACTTTCCATATTTTTTTTTACATTTTCTTGGATTAGGAAGATCCTTTTTTAATGTAACTAGCTCAGATTTTTTTTTATGTCTGCTAAATTTATAATAAATTTTAGTTTCATAACCTGAACAAAACAGTTTTACACTTCATAAAATTTACAGATTTACAGTAAAATAACCTTTTCCATAGTTTACCTACATGTGCATTAGTGCACACATATATAGCAGAGAAAAAGATAGAATATAATAATTCCATTCAAAGAATCTGTGAGAAATGTTTGCTGTACCAATTCAAGACTAATCAATTCAACTGTATTTTAAGAGTGACAAGGTTTTTGAAAAATGTCTAATACCTACTATGGAGTAAATTCTACAGTAAAACATTATATGAAAAAGCAAAAGTTTCTGGAGAAAATTCAAGTGTATTGAAAACCCCACAAGTTAAGCCCTCTGCAAAAATGCTCCATCTTTAGGATACCTGTTAATCATCACTTTTCTAGAAACAAGATGTGAACCATTGAATAAAGGAGGTGCTTCAGTTATTGTGCATTAGAAGGCATCAGTGGCAGTAATTTACTGTATCAAAACTGCTTTATTCTAGTTTGTTTTTGATTAGATCATGTTATATTTTCTGCCATTGTTTATCTGTAAACAAACAACTCTGTCTTGTCCAACTTTGAACATTTAAGTATGGACATTATGATTATTGCAAAACATGTTAATGACAAAGCAAAAAAACTGAGGAAACAAATGGTATGACATTTTGGAAAACAGATTCTATATTTAAACAGTAACTAACATCAAAGTGTATAATGTTAGTATATTCTAATATAACCAATTAATAATTTTTATGACTGTCCTGATGTGTATCCTGAATTTGTGTAAAATTGAAGATTTCATAAAATATTTGTTTAAAAATGAAAGTTCTGTAACACCCCAGGAAAATCCCATAACAACAAAACATTTCAGAAAATGGTAAGTTTCAAATTAATGATTATCCTTAGATGACATTTTGTGCTGTTGTTTATGTATTTCTTCGCTGCAAATATGCTGTTTGGATTTTACCAAGTATTTCCTTAGATTTGATGGGTGAGCATGTTTGTGCATAATAAGTGTACTCACATATAAGTTGTTGACAGGGTTTGAATTTCATCTGTTTAAGAAATCTGTCAATATATCCTGTTCATTTATAACATTTGCCAACAACAAATTCAAGAGCTTATCTGCACCAGAGATTCTCAACCTGACTTGCACATTAGAATTACACGGTCACTTTCCAAAACCTGATGGCTGAGGGTTACCCTCACACCGATTCATTCTGCAACTCTGCAAGTAGGGCCTGAGCATGAGTATTTCTAAACCTTCAGAGGTGATTATACTGAGCAGTGTTTAAAACCAAAGATCTATTTTATTTACTTCCTTTTTGCAGCATCTATATGAAGTTAACTAATAATTACCAATAACTTAGAACCATAAACTGCTATTCTATTATCAAGAACAAACCAGTTAATATATTCAGTTTTAGGAATCTTGTAATTAGAGACATATTTGATTATCTGTTGGATACTCCTCAAGGCTATGAAAGTATTTTAAAGTTAGTCACCTTTTCTATATTGCTGATACCCATTCTAAAGAGAATTCATGTCTAAGTGTAATGTCCTCCAAAGCATTTATGACTGCTGTGGTATTTTCATTACAGAAGATAAGAAGTAATTAAAATAGCCAATTATTAATGACCTTTTAGTATACGGCATTTCACTAGGGGATATATTACATATACCATTTCACTTAATTTTCACAACAGTCCTGTGGAGATATTAAACGCAGAAGTAAAGTAAGTTGCTTAGTGCCAAACTAAGCAAATGGCAGGGATTGAATTTCTGACTAGGTGTGCCCGAATTCAAAAGTCGTATCTTTAAGGCCCTTATCTTTTATATCTGTGAAACTCTGTTAACATCACTATTTCCATATGTACTTATAATTAAACATGAATAAAAATTTTCATTGTGACTATTACTCTTAAAATTTTATGATTGAAAACATTAGATACAATCAAATTCAACCCATTCCCTTGCTAAATGAAAAGAAACTAAGACCCTGAAATTCTAAAAGCACATTTAAAATGCAAAATAGAGATAAAACCACAAAGCATTTCTTCTCACCATCCATCCTGTGCGCTTTCTACTGCCCCACACTGTTCACTCTCATTTGTGATGAATTAGTACCGCATTTCTTTAAAAGAAGACACTGTTTAAAAAATTACCTCGCAAAGGTGAAGGCATCAGTGGATACTAAGAAGAGAAAGTGCTAGATATACACCGAAGAACTATCACTTAAGGAATAATTAATTTGTATAATAACTTTCACCTGAGCAGTTCAGTGATATCATGAATAAAAATGCTAATGTTCACATTCATATAGATTTGTTTTGTATTCACAGAGACATGAAGAGCCCTTAACTGACCTTTTGTTACAATACCTGGCTATTATAATTTGATTTCAAACTAGTGTACATTTAAAAGTAAATACAGTGGTGCTTCTCAAATCTTACAGAGCATATCAATAACATAGCTCCAGGTAACATGCATTTTCCAATTCAGTAGCTCTGGGATGGGGCCTGAGATACTACATTTTTAACAAGTTTCCAGGTAATGCCAGTGCTACTCAAAGAGTGCTCCATGAGTCTCACTCTAACTAGCAAGTAACAGAAATGTATCAGTCTATTCCATTAATATCATTCACCATAACTCTTATTAACATTATTTCAAAAATATAAAAAAGGTAATAGGGTGCAAGCAAGCATCTGCAATGGAAAATGTACCTTGCTACAGAGGGCAACCAGTGATAAGAAGCAAATAATTCTGGAAACACATCAAATTCTTAAAACCTGTCATAAAAGCTCAATAATGGACATACTGTCAAAATATGCATATAAAATATGTAAGAGAATTGCCACTTGAATTTAAAATGAAAGCACTTAGTGCATGCAAGGTTTTAATAAATCCTACTTGATGATGACACCAACTTTCTAATAATGTGGATGATGATAGAGGGAAAGTAAGGCATGCATGCAATTTCATTTTATTAACTTGATGATATGTCTGAAAACAGATTTTTCATGACTTGGAAAAGAAAGTTTCCGCAGACTGCATTGGAATAACAAGCATGCCACATGAATAGTTTCATGTCCTTGATCTATATGCTGTGATTAAGCGCTAACATGTGGTTTTTAAAGTTCTATGAACAGTCAATTGAACTCTCAGTTTTAAGACTACATAGTTCTTTCTCATTTATCCAAACTTTGCATAGCTGGTTCTGCTTGCCTTTTAGTTCATTATTACAAGTAAGAATGCATTGAATGAAAATGAACAGAATGATGGCCCTGTGGGGTCATGGCAGAGGTACAGTGACAGGACCCATCAAATTCAATAGTTTAAAACACTTTCAGTGCATTAGGGACAAAATGAAAACCCTTTCAGCACTTGATATTAAGTATGTTAAACTTCTATTTATAAGGCCACAACTACTGCATGCTGTGGTAGTCATAATGATTTTTCACAGCAGCAAAGCCGCTCAAATATTTAATAAATATTTCTCAAGATCCATATAGACTTGAGGCTATTTACTCAAGTACATCAAGCATCAAAAAGAGAAGTAATTGTTTTATGTTTTTAAATAGTGTTCCCTAGCAAGTCTCATTTATCACCCAGAGTTCTTGCACGTCCTTCACCAAGGTAAAGTCTATGTGTCTATACATTTGGCGGCCAAAATGGTTACAAGAGCTCTTCTAGCTGGATTCTAACCAAAAGCACTCGAGGTTTTCCAAACATGACATAGGAAAAAAGATCGCATTTCTCCTTTTCGACTAGTACCAACTTTGTTTCAAACCATTTTAATATCCTCGTAACTGCTCTACTGAAGTCAGACTTTCCCTCTTTTAATCCGTGCCATATAATGAATTCATAAGACTAGCCTTCCTAATGGGTAATTCCACGGCTCACCTACTCAAAGCCCTTAATCATCCCTTGTTACCTATGGAATTAAATACAAAATGTCTAAGCCTTCACAAAGCCATGGCATAGATCCCCCAATCATATTTCCAGAATTATTGCATTGAAGTCATCATTTACTATAAGCCTTATATTTTTCCTCCTTTCCATTTTCTCCAGCTGCCCCCTGTACTCAGAGAAAGTTTTCTGTCTCTGCCAATTCAAGTAATTCCCATCGCTCACACCTATTTTAAATACTATCTCCTCTCATCCCCCAGGAAACTTTTTCTGATCCTCCAATTAGATAAGCTTTAAAATTTCTCTTCCTTTCTTCTTGTTTTAAGTCCTTGCACTCTTATGACACTGTTTTTAATTCAAAGAACCTTTATTATATCTGCCTTACATATAATAGGCTCTCGGTAAACACTGTTGACAACAAATTTTAAGGATACACTTCTTACAGTAGATGATTAGTTTGATAATTAAATAAAGCATTTTGAAATTACTTCGCTCTTTTAGCAGAAGAAATACCACAGAAGGTTCTTTGCAATCATGAGGACTACAGGAATCTGTTCTGTTAAAATAAGAAATTCAATTAACTAAAAACATTTCCATCTGAAAAGAGATCTCAGATTGTGATTGGTTGTACTAATTAAACATGAGGGTGGCAGCCATTCCAGATGGTAAAGACATATTTATACAAAGTTTTACATAGTCAGAGAACTTCAGTGTAAGGAGGGACATTTAAGTTCATCTAGTTTAAGCCAGCATCTGAATCATTTCTTCTAAAAACAATTCTCTGATTCCAAACTCTACTTAATCCCCTCTAAGAACTGGGTATTCACTATTTGTAGAACGGGCCTTTTTGCTTGAGGAACAAGTTTAATTTCTAGAATATTCTTCTTTATACAATGTCTGTATGGTTCATTTGCCAAAAATTATTCTTTTGTATGGGAGTCACTCATCCATTTTTCACCACAGAGCCTTAAATGTTCAAAAACTATGGTTGTGGTCATCACAAGCGTTGCCTTCAAACTTAACACTCCCAGTTCTTCAATTAATTTGTCATGTTTTATTTCCTTCAAATTTTTGGTCGTTTGTCCTGTATGTGCTCTCCAGTTTATCAATATAATTTTAAAATACAGTCCCTCACTGCAGGGATGCGACAAGGAGAACAAAATAGAGACAACATGATCACTTCTTGGTGACAGGGTATTATATTCTCATTCATCCAAAGTTCTCATTACTATTTTTGACAGCTTTATGATGTAGTTAACTACTTCTGATCTTATAGTAACTTCAAACTTTGCTTTAGCTCTGAACATTTTAGTCTTCATTAGATAAGTTAAATAATTTTTTACTAGCTTGGCAAATACTTTGCCTATCATTAGCAATTTTGAATCATTTTTGATATTCCACTGGAAAATTTTTGACACTGGTATTTGTGTTCCAGAATCTTAAAAATGTGATTTGTTTCTTTAGTACAGTACTGGTCTCTTCATATTAACCAAAGTTTTGCATTGAGAGCCAAATGAGCTATTCTAAATTGTGCCAAAGGAGCTTACTGTAGCTATTCAGTGAAATTAGAACAAACAAGAAAATTTGTCACTACATATAATGCAGCACTAATTCATTTTTCATGTCTGAAAAATGTAATTATACGGTTTTTGTAATATAAAAGACATTGCTGTATATACTTAACATAAACATTTTGCAAATCTAAACTAATTGAAATACATGTTTTAAAAGTAGAATGGTTTTAAAATTACAAGTTATATAAATTAGGAATTCAAGAGAACGATTGAAAAATCCATTTTTGTGTACTCTAAGGGCAAACTGCCTTATAAAAATGACTTCTCTGTTCCTTAGAATTTAGAGTTGATTTTTTTATTAGAAGAAAGTGGCATTGGATTAGACCAATATATTGTAAAATTAGTACTTCTGTTAGGTGAGGCAACTGGTTACCTGAGAGTGTGGCATATTTTGCAAAAGAAAATGAACCCATGTGGCTAGTATCAAAATAACCCAAATAGAGTTTGAGAATCACTCAATTTAATTTTGTCAAGCCAATAGTTATAAAACTCCTGTACAAAACCCTATTGCACTGGGTTTGCGGAGTAGGGTAACAATGTAAGTCAATGGTAATACTTGATTTAAGTCAGCTGTTATTGAATAGAGAGCGAGGGTTGGACACTTGCTGCAGCCTAAACTATGTTACCAGAGATTTTTCTCAAATCATCTATAACCTTAGCTTCACTGACATATTTACTTGCATTATTATCCAATTGGGGAAATATCTTCAATCACAGTTTAATCATAAATACATTTCAGTAATTGCCTCTAGCTATAAAGACTATTTTAAGAGACATATGATTTGGAATGAGGGAAAGTATTGTCAAGTCATGGGTTTTCTCCTCTAGATTTTATATTCAGATGCCATATCCTGGACATGGACTATGCTAGGCAGCTATTGTGAAATTCCAGATTTGGTTTATCTATTCCAATTATATTGTAACTTCCAGAAATCTTGGCTCCTCAACCCCCATTTCTAAGTTCTGGAATGCAAATGATGTAATTTAAAAAAAAAAAATCCCTTGATTTGCAATATCTCAGTGGGGAGTTTGCATCCCAGCTATCCCACAGAAATAATTTCTTAGCTTTTACTTCTCCCCAGCCTCAACACCCTGTTTTCTTTTCTTTTCTTTTAAATAATGATATCAAATTAAAATGAATATTTAATGCATTCTGGAAAAGAAATAATTGGACAAAATAATTGAAATTTGCCTCATGGAGAGATAGATGGAAATTTGTGGAAAGGTATGGAGAGCTTGTCTACCCCTTTTGCTTTCAGAGGAGGCTAGGAGTTATTTCTGGGTAATTTAGATACTTATTGGCACTTAAATAAATTCATTGGTAGTGATACCACCATTAGTATTCTTCTTAAGATGCTGCCAAATCATCAGTAACACAGCTCCCCCCGTCCCTACAATGGGATCTTGGATATTCATTTCAGTTAGTTATGTTTTGGGAGTAGTTTTGACCTTGACAAAAATATTTTTAAATATCTCCAGTGATCGTTTAAACCTAAAGTACCTTTACGTATGTATCCTAAGATCCATGCATTTAATATTATTGCAAGGTATTCATGGCTGCTGGTGAAGAAGCAATCTACAGTCAGTCATATGGTGAAGATCTCTGTTCTAATAGATGCAGTTCAATCGCCTTCATAAACTTATTTTAAAAATGGCCCCAGCCATGATAAAATCTTTTGTGGTTGATACTATGAGGTAGGACTTAATTTTTTAACCTATATTTAGAGTCACTTACTGACCTTAACTTTATACCTAGAAGGATTTGTACAAAGTTTTTGAATGTCAGGGCAGCTCAAGTGACAGATGAGGAAGTCATCAAGCCATTCTGAATCCCAGAAGTCTGGCTAGTCTCCACAAAAGCTTTGGAAAGGCCTCGAGCCTTTTTTGCTCTTCCTTTTAAGAATAGCATGAAGCAGGCTGGCGGCTTTTCAGCGGCAGTCCTTGTATGCTCCTTCATGCCAAGTCTAAACTGCCATAAGAAAGGAGTACATCCCTGCCACCTTGGTCATGAGTACCTAGAATCTGTAACTTGAAGAATTCAATACTTCTTGTCCTTTCTTTTCAGACAGCGATTATGTATCACAGTCATAATTTTGAAAGGATTGGAGGGAAGACTGTGGAAGGAGAATTAAATGTAGTTTCCACAATTTGAATACCTCTTATTAAATGTTAAGAATATAGAATCAGGTGCAGATACCATTTGTGGCAAAATTTTCTATAATTATCTTAAATAACTGAAATTAATTGCATTCTGGAAATGCATCTGATACCTACAGGCCAGATTTTAACATTTGTGCAAGCCATTTTATTTCTAGATCTCTCACTTCTCTACTTCCTCAATTATGAAATGCATATACTACCTCCTTTCCTACTTAATGTTTTTAATATCAAATGAGATAAAATATATTTAGAAAATTGTAGAGCTCTCTGCAAATGATTGCTGATTTATTATAAGTCATGGAAAAATCTTTAGTTGCATTTCATTTTGGTCCATAGCAAACTTTGATGTTTTTGACATATTTCCAGAGTTTTAATTTGATATACTTTGATTATTTTATGTTATTTTCTATTTACTTTAGGTCAGATCTGCCCAACAAGTGTTCTGCATGTGGCGTACAGGTGTAGTGTAGTTCAATATACTGACCCTTTTACTCCTTGGTTCTAAGGAAGTTAGAGCCTCCTACCTGGTCATCTTTAGCCTTCAGCAGCCTCCGAATTCCTACCGGAGTTATTGGAGACCAGTGGCTTTCCGGTCAGTGAGCACGATGAGCAATGCTCACGAATACATAGCCCCCAACATAACACTGAGTGCGGTCTGGGATACACTCTGTTTCCACAACATCTGCCTCAGGGTCCCCACAAAGTGTATATTGATTCCCAAGAGGGCTGATGAAATGACTGAATAATTTTATTTTCCTCGTGGTCAAGGAGGAGGGAGTCCAACCCAAGATGTGGCTAGCGGGGAGATGGTGAGGTAAGTGAGGGAACTTCTGTTAAATGTAGCAGCCTGAGTCTATGGGGAAAAAAATGTAATATTAAATTACTGAAAGTTATGCTACTGAAAAAGTGGATGAGAATTATCTATCTAACTTTCACCATATTATTAGTTTTCAGGAACAACTGAACACCACATCACCTAGGTGTTAATCTTTATATTTTAAAGCTGTTTTCTCCAATCTAAATATAGATGCTATGCAGGATTTTAAAGCATTTTCTCAGATCACAAGGAAACAAATAAATGAAAGAAAAATATTGACCAGGCCCAGTAGCTCATGCCTGTAATTCCAGCACTTTGGGAGTCTGAGGCTGGCAGATCATGAGGTCAGGAGTTCGAAACCAGTTTGGCCAACATAGTGAAACCCTGTCTCTACTAAAAATACAAAAAAATAGCCAGGTGTGGTGGTGTGTGCCTGTAATCCCAGCTACTCAGGAGGCTGAGGCAGGAGAATGGTGTAAACCCGGGAGGCAGAAGTTGCAGTGAGCCGAGATCGCATCATTGCACTCCAGCCCAGGTGACTGTCCAGACTCCGTCCGTCTCAAAAAAAAAAAAACTAAACATGCAACAAATGTAGGTTTAATTATCTCCATCACTTCTCACACTTAAGTTCTTGAAAAACTAGTTTATATTTATTGTATTACTACTTCACTTTCAATTCAAGAGACCCAGGGAATTTGACTTCATTTTTACTACTTCACTGAAATTGTTCCCACTAATATTACTAATGATCCAAATGCTGAACCACCAGGCCACTTAGCCATTATCTTTATCAAAATGAATCATACTACTACTTGATGCAATTAACCACTGCCTTTTCCCTGAAACATTTTAAATCCCCTACTTCATTCTAAAACTGTGTTGTTCCCTTCCTACCATCCATTATTTTTCCCCTAATAAACTTTAAATGCTATGTTTCCATATATCCAATTCTTGGCCATCTTGTCTTTCCATGTTCCCTCTGAATACTCCTTCCTGCTGATTTATTGTATGCCCAAGATTCAGCTATCATTGTGCATTCTGTATTTTCTGTTTCTAATCTGTACCAAACTTTGGATTACATTGGTGGCTGGTTACTAGATATATCTTTTTCTGTTTCACGGAATATCAAATCATCTACCTCAAACGGAACTCATCATCCTGTCTTCCACATTACCTGGAATCTTGGGAGTTCCCTCAACAACCACCTCTTTCTCATGCCACATGTAATTGGTCACCACGTTCTCTCAATTACACATCCTAAGTTTATCGTGATAACGTTCGAGTTTTGCTTCTCACTCCTTGCTGAAATTGTCCTAATTTAAGTCCTAAGGGTACCTAGGCTTGATTATTGTAACAATCAAACTGACTTCTCCTTTATGTATTTTATCTCTGCTGCCTCAGCAGTCTTTCTTGGTTACAGCTGTAATCCTTTTATCTCTGCTTCTAGTGTCCAAGTCCTCACCATGGGACACAAGCTCAAGGAAAATTTCCCTTGTCCATTTTTATACTTCTATTCCATACACAGATAAGTGTAGTTTTCGCCACTTTATGCTGTCTCTCAAATTTGAACACATCTGTCTGGAATACCTTCCTCTATCCCTTTTGTCCAGTAACTCTTGTTCATTCTTTAAGACAATGTCAAAATGTGTCTATTACATAAAACAAAACAAATCACTCTCCTACTATTTATAACAGAATGTACTACTTTATTTGTGAACCAATCATCTTTTTTTCCACACATCATCTTGGCACTTAACATGCTGAATCTGAACTATTACTCCAATAAGTTGGGAGTTCTTGGGGAAAAAAGTATTTGGAGCTTTATTTTTCTTTTCCTTGAAAATATAGAACATGATGCCGAGCATATTATGGATCCCATAGGTTTCTGTATAGTATATATACATTAATTAAAAGTTGGGACTTTAATTTCCGACTTGTGTTATTACGGTCACGCTGCAGAGATCTTGGACATCACAAAAACAATATATCAGCAGCAAATACAGAAAGTCTTCTGCTTTGTTTGATGAGAAGAAATGTCAATTCTTACATTTCTCAAGATTTAATTTGTATGTCATATTCTTGATTATTCAAAAGTGGTCATGGCTGAGTTATGAGTGACTTTATGTAAACTAGTTTATAAGAATTGGATATAGGAGTTCAAGTAGACCATTGGATAAAGTATCTTCTAATCTTTACCAAGCTACTTATCCTCATTTTCTTATGCATAAAATAAATATTAGTTTTAAAACCATTTGTGAAAGTTAAAGATATACTTTACGTAATGATGTTATCCTTGTTTCTGGCATACAGTGTGTATTCAATAAATTTACTCCCTTTTGTGACCTTCTCTCCCATCACACACTGCAGGGTCCTGCTCCTTCATTTTGTTTCTATTTTTTAATAAACAATATGTAAATTTATATGAGAAGCTCCCATTATAGGAGAGATAATCGACAAATTAAAATAGCCTTGGGGACCTCCTTATTGTAATTTCCATTGTTGGAAAGGTTTTATAATCTATTACCATAACTGTAGAACCCACTGTCAGGATTTGCACTATACTGTGTGCTCTGAGTATAAAGAATTGGTAGGTCATCAAGGACAAAAATGTGGTGTGAGAGTGACCAGCAAGGGTGTTGTTGCTCTACAACAGAAGCAAATGCAGTGTCTCTGGTGACAGATATAAAGAAAAAAGGGCTGGAGCCAAGGAATATGATGACAGAAATTTGGATGGGGTTTCTTGCACAAGGGAATGTGGTATAAAAAGAAAAGTTAACTTATGGAATATGTTGCAAAATCTTTTTCAAAGTCACTTGTCATGTTGCTTATTACATACCTTGATTTAATAGATTCCATCTTATAAAAATATATCTGCAGAACCTTTTATGTCTTATGTTTTAGGAAATGCTAAGCTATTGTTTATTATTTTGGAAACTTGGTAAGATATTTCTGGAGTCATAAAAAATTCTTACCTATATGTATGATGTGTATTGATCACTGAAAGAGTATACTCTCATCACTATTTATGCTAATGTAACAGCAGTCTTTACATGTAATGAATAGTATTTAAAAAGATATATTTTCATGATTTAATGCTTTGTGAGGCAATCCTTTGAAAGCATTTTATAAACATTAGTCTGTCCATGAGAATTACTCTAGGTAAATGTAATTGCAAAAGAGTTTTATATTAATTTCATAATTTTTCTAAATTATATTTAGTCATTTTTAATTGTCACATAACATGAGGATTTTAAGATGTTATTCTAAAATTATAGTTCTTAGTAAAATCATCCTTTGATTTATTCTTTAGAGATAAGGCAAATTTGCATTTTTCTACTAATTAGTTGATGCTTACATGTCAAAAAATATCATTATAACTTAGTATTGGCAACCGGTATACTGTGTTTTACACTTTATAAGATACAATCACCAAAACAAACCAATAACTATAATTGACCCCATGGGTTTTTGCTGTTGGTTGTGGAAATGGTAGTTTAATTCCATGCCTGGGGTCACAATGAATTAATGGATCTGACTCTTTAAAAAGTAAAAAAGAAAAGAAAATTGTAAAGGATTTGGGAATATGGCAGCTGAAGGAGAAGTAAAGAATTGGTTCACTGAATCTTTGTATGCATTTTGGAATAATGCAACATGATAAGGTCCTTTGGCTATTTTAAACAAATCACCACCAGAGGCCGACTGAATGAGTATGACTTATAACTGACAGTGTAGTCAGAATTATTAAACTTCCTTAAAAATAATTAGACCTCTCAGGAATGGGATTTGTACACATTGTTTGCAAGTTTCTCAGTGCATAAACCGCTACTTACAATCAAAATGCAGATAATACAGTTTTAATTAACATAACCACCTGTCCTGGCTTCCTCTATTCACACACTTTTCAATCTTTTGGGATGTTCTTTCAACTAGAAAAGACACTATCCAATGTTCCTAAGATGTCTACTTAGGGATGCTGCTGAGTAGACCAATATAAAAAATATAAAAGAGATTATGGAATGTGTTTTCTTAGTTAAATCATATGAACCTTTTTCCAATGTATAGTTTTTAAGAGGAAATATTCAAGTCATGTTCCAGGAAACTGGTATCACATATCTGCTTACATCAGGGGAGTGTTGAATATTTGTCAACATATTCCTGAGTGAAACAGCTCTAAAAGATGTCATCAATTTTGTTTCCTACCTTTATTTGATTGCACATTCACAGCAAAAAAAAAAAAAAAAAGTCTACACATCCTCCTCACGCATGCATAGTTTTATCTGTGAAATATACACATATACTGCCTAATTCATTCATTTGGAACATTATAAAATATACATAAAATCTACTGAACCATGAGATAGTAGTATTAAAATAAAAAGAAATACCATTTCTAATAATTTTTTCTACACTAGAATAGATTGTCTTATACATAGCCCACATTGTAAAATAAAATACACCTATATCAAAATGCACGAGAACAAAGAAGAAAATATGTAAATGAGCTAGACAAAAAACTGGACATATTTTAAAGAGTTATACGATTAGAACCCTCTGTCTTCTACTGTTAAATTTATATTTTATGTAACTCATATATAACACAGAATTGCCAGGTTAGGTCTATCACAATTTTCTAGAAAGAAACAATAATTCCAAAACTGAAATAAATCTTGTGCCGCATTAATAGCATATTCAGCTTCTGGATTTCCCCCAGTGTCTAATGAGGTAAAGTAAGATAATTAAAGCAAGCCAAGATATCAGAACAAATATTTGAAAGATACAGAGAACGACAACATCACATGTGTGATAAAGAAATGGGCTTCTGGAAACCAACTATAAACAATCCAGGCTAACAGTCAAAGATGAAGTGGCATTTTAAAGCAATGTCTTATGAACACCTGGTCATGTAGAAGTAGGGTGTGCCAGGCTCTGTATCCAGTGACAGCTATCATAAACCAAAGGACATTCTTTGTATGGGACCAATTTTGAAGAATGTTGGAAACATATCAGTTTGAGGAATAATTTTTTCTAATCCATATCCATTCACTAGCTGGCTCTCTATCAGTTGAGACTCTTCCAAAAAAACAAAAAAAAAAACAAAAAAAAAAGAAAGAAAGAAAAAGACACTAAAACTTTTTTATAAATGGGATGCTCTTAGCTTGGATGCCAAATATCCACCCAAGAATTTCACTGTTTTTTTTTTTCTTGGCAACTGACTTTCCTGGAACCATCTCTGTCTGGTTGGTAATTCATTCCTAAAAGGTAAAAACAGTGTACAATATCTTAGCCCAGAAAAGACTTGGCAGAAAGTATAAGAAGGAAATGTAATCTATATCAAAGGATATCCTCATTGCTGAGAGGAAGCAATTTTACAAAGTTGGTATACCAACCCCAGCTAATTTCTTCTGGAATGTGTATCCCTTCAAAATGCAGAGAGAACAGACCCTTCCAACTGACCCAAAATTCTCTACGAAAAGCAAGTTTCATCATTCAGTGCTATAACAAATCATCACCTGGCAGAAAAGCCAAATTACTTTGAGGATTGCATTTTAAATCTCACATTTCCTAGGTCTTTTTTTTTTATGGTGGGGGGTAGGGGTTCTTTTACTACTGAATAGATATGACTTTGTATTCAGTACGGTTTTGGCCAACTGCTCCTAATAGGAAACATCCTTCTTCTCACCCATATGAAATGCACAACTTTTAGAATCTATTCATAGGCACAGGATAATCTGCAGTATTAGGTGGAAGGACAGATGTTTTGGTTGGCAATAAGCTAAGGTGAAGTAAGGTGGTTGGATGATGTAGTTCCTTTCCCTACTTAGGTCACAAGGATTCTAAAGGATACTTGAGGAACCCTGCTGAACAACTGTGTGTTCACATTGTGAGTGAACACAAGGAGATTTAGAGGCCCAGGTACATAGTATGGCATAATGTTGTGGAGAAAGTATTCTGCCTATTTATGATAGGAGCTTGTTTTCTGGTACTCAAAAATTAGAAAGATTGGTAGCATTCATATATACTTCTATTGCAATGGATATTGAATTTTATATGATAGATAATAGCAAAAGTATGGTTTCTTCTAAGTGGCTTTGTATACCCCAGGCAAGGATAATTGTAAATTTGACCAGAAAAGGATGGTAATGGGGACTTAAGAGAGAAACATACAGTGCCTGAAGTTGTCAGACTTTTTATTTATTTATTTATTTTGAGAAAAGCTCTCACTCTGTCACTCAGATTTGAGTGGTAGTAGGGCAATCATAGTTCACTGTAGTCTCAAATTCCAAGGCTCAAGAAATCCTCTGACCTCAGCCTCCTGAGAAGCTAGGAGTATACCATCCCTAGTTTTGTTTGTTTATTTTATTTGTTTGTTTTGTTCATTTTTGTTTTTGTTTTTGTTTTTGAGACATGGGGTCTCACTAAGTTGTCAATAGTGATCTCAAACTCCTGGCCTCAAGCGATCCTCCTGCCTCAGCCTCTTAAAGAGCTTGGATTACAGGCATGAGCCCTTGCACCCAGCCTAACAGACATGTTTATGGTCATGTATGTGCCCACACATCTGAAGGAGTTAGGGACATGGCACCCTATAACATCCCTATATTTGGCATATTGATTATTTCAAGCTGAAGAGACTTGAGAAATAGTTGCAGAAAGGGGTATGTGACCAGCTCCTTCCTACCTGTAGCAAGCCATAAAATTTCTTTTAAATGTACCTTCCCTGCATGAGGATGAGAAAATATTTTTTATCATTAAAGACTTGGAACTGATGTTGCAATGAATCTGTACAAATAAAGTTACTAAAATAACCCTTATCTTCCACTGCTTCACCCCCACCTAATATATCCCAGGGACTTCTCCATGATTGACTACCCCTAGATCAAATGCCTTTGTGTTGTCATTTCTTCATGTATGCATCATTTCTTTGTCTAAAAGGTGTAACAGATTTCTGCTTTGGTTATTTCTTCAGGTATTCACTCTCTGTGTGGATCCCTATGTACATGTACAAATTAATAACATTTGTATGTTTACCGCCTATTAATCTGTCTATGACAATTTGGCTCTTAGACTCAACCAAAGATCCCAATTAAGAACTAAAAAGATGGTAGAGGTGATCTTGAGCCTTCTCCATATAACATTTTAGAATTCCTTACTTAAAACACCTGGAAAGTTCTTTGGAAGAGAACTGAGACTGCGACTATCCATATGCAGTTGTTCAACTAGGTGGAGTTTAAGCTGTTCAAAACTTTCTGCAGTAATGCACATAGAGCCACTTTCAATGCTATTTATTTTAAAAACAATAGATAATAAATTGTTCCTTTTAAATTTTGCAAATGATAGACATGGAAAAGAAATGAAATCCAGTCAAAAAAGTCTTAGTCATATATTGCAGAGCATCTAAAAAGAAATGAAAACACATACACACACACACACACACACACACACAGAAAAAAGCAGAGTGGAAAAAAAATAAGGATATCAAAAAACCCCTCAAACTTCCATAAAAGGAAACTATAATTAATTTAGCATTCATTAAACAAGCATTGAAATAGCCTTATTTAAATGTGATCCCCAGTCTAAAACATAAAAATAAAAACATAACGTTGAAACCAGCAATTCTGTTTCAAGTTTGAAGACTGCTTTCATGCTCAAGACGACTAATAGCTGGGTTGAAGCTGTTGTTCTCAAAAAGAAAGCACAAAATTAATGGGCGCTCACTCTCCTTGTTGCCATTTGTTTTCCTGATTTGTAAGCAACACACCCCTGAGTATGCATTGATGAGAGTGGGTATGCAAGAATGGAGAGACGCTGGAGAAATTATTTTTGGCCCCTGATGAAGAAGAGTGACTGATAGGGTAATGTAGGGTAATTACATTCTGAAGGAATGTACACCAATATTTAAAGCTCATTTGTGTTCAATATTATGCATGTGTGAAACAAATCTTTTTTCTCCTTCAAATGTTCCCTTATAGTTTGGTGCCTATGACAGCAAATAGCAGAAAATAAGCAAAGTGACAACTGTCACTTACTCTAAGACTTTTTTTTTTCTTTACATTCTGACACTTTCCATCATTTCTACAATTAGCTTATGGACCTGGCTGGAAAGTCACTGCCTGTCTGCCACGACACAATGAAAGGAGGAAACAGTAACACCATTTTCTTCCTGACAAAGATGACAAACCTCCCAAAGGGATAATTTCTCTCTGGGGATAAAACCACACAAGGCTCTGAATCGGATCCGGTTTAAGAGTCTTCTGAGCCCGAATGCCAATTATGCATGAAATTGTGCAGGAACTAGTGTAGATGACTAAATCCCCACTCCTTGAGGTTAGAAACAAGAGCCTTGGTACCTGGAAGACAAAACAGAACATGTGCACCACATATAAAGGTAGAAAAGTCGTAACATTTAAGAGCATGAAAGATACAAGAATAGGATATTATAAATGCATTCTCTCATTCACTTCCCTTTCCTCTTCAGACTCCCCCTTCTGTCTTTCTCCTATTCTTACTGCATCTCTCTGTCCTTTGCCCCCCTCTCCACCCAAACACACAACTACAAATTCAATGGAGAACAAACTGTTCACTGTGTGAATTTTTTTAAAAATCTGTGTAAATATAGATATATGCCTAAAATTACACCCTGATAAAAATTTAGAGATTAAAGAGGAAGCAAAAACATGAAATATAAGGCAGATTTAAGTTGCTAAGCAACTTGGCGTTCACATGAAATCAGATATAGCAATTTGCTTTGGCAAGACTACACAATAAGTTTAAAGAAACAAAACCAGTTATTAGTTTTAGCTACTAAGTAATTAAAGGAAGAAGAATTAAAAGATTGAACTGAATTAAATCAGTGTTTAACATATAAGAATACAACCAATTTGTCTCAGAGGCCTAAGGGTCCAAACTGATATTTAATTACAAGAAAAAGATGACTGTCAATTTGACAAAGGCAAAAATAGATTAAAATATGATACTATATTTAAATCTGATATTGTGCGATGAGTTTGACTTCATGCCAAACTCCTGTAATGTTATTTCTTACATCATGTAATAAACTGTTCGTGTAATAAAGACCACCCTCACATAGATTCTGATTTAACATATTCTTTCTTCTGGGTCTCAAGTATACCATCTCGGCAGAGATTAAAGTGCTGAATGTAGTGAAAATTTATCATTTTGTTTCTGAAAGAATTAAAATATGCATTATTATTAAGTTTCGGGTCTGTGCTTGTGTTTTTGCCATTAGCTACCATAATCAGAATGCAAAGTAGCAGAACGTCTATTCCAACCATGGGTAATCTGCTCTTTTATAAACACCAGAGTAAAAAAGGATTAAACCTATTGTTTGTTTGTTTGAGATGGCTTAATTCCCCTCTAGCAACTAGCCCCTTGGCTTTTTTTTCACCCAAGAGAATATTTGGAAAAGGAAAACAAGAATTGCAATCTATAAGTGTTGCTCACTTTCAGACACTAATCTGCATTAATGAGTTTCTATCACTTCAGTTTCAGGTAATAGCAGCAGTGGAACAAAGATAGACTTGTTGATTAAAATAAACAAACAAACAAACATGCTAACAAAGGCAAGGAACAAATGCATTATTTAGAGGATCTTCCAAGTACAGAATATTTAATTCTCTGATCAGCTTATGAGCCTAAATCTGCATTGGTCCAAGGCCTTTATAGGTTTAGTTTCAGTTTCTCGAATCTAGAGTCAATGTTTGGAAAGAACGAAAACCTAAAAGGTTATTTTAACTACACAGAGGCCATCTATCCTTTGTATTTTTCAAAGTCTTTGCACAAAGTGTTCTTTTACTTTTGGGTTTATTAGTAGGCTCAGAATACTCAATATTTGTGTGCTTATATTTCTCATTCTGTGAAAACTGATGGAATTTTCCCCTCAATGAAGCGAGAATGTTAGAACTACAGTCATACTGCCTGAAGGTTTGGTCTTAAAATCAGCCTAAGGTTTGAAGCCTTTGCTTTTTATTAAGTATAAAGTAAGTATTAACTTTTGGCTGCTGAAACTATTGCTGGGCAAAGCCATTTTTTTTCTCCCTCACTGTTATTGCTACGCAGTTAAGACAAGTAGTAGCAAGCAATAGGAGCTCACTGCGCTTTTTGATGTTGAGTGTGGAGGACAAGGTAGTTGATTTTTCTTTCAGTATTTAAATTAACTAGATGCTGGCAACATTAAAGGTAGAACACACTCTCCGACTGGTCTCATTATTTGCTACTTGCCTTTGTAATTTTCTTTCAAGATAAATAGTATAGATGGGACTAAAAAGAAAGTATAGAGAGATTAAGAGGAAGGCAGGGGACAGTAAAAACTTCCATTTTTATGTTGTATGTCTTTAAAATACTGGTAAAATGCATTTGTCTTTATCGGTATACCACAGCTTTAAGAACATGTATGCAATACTTGAATTATTTGGAAAAGCTGAAACTGAATTACTAGAACTATAAGGTGGAGGGTGAATTGTAAGAAGGAACTAAGGTACTCAGACTGTCTTCTCACTAATAATCAGCTTAAGCCAAAAAAAAAACCACCATGATCTTAGAAATCACAGAAAAAGATTCTCTGACTGGACACGATCTGTTTTCTCCTGTATTAAGAATCTTATTACAGCCAGGCTCGGTGGGGCCCAGCACTTTGGGAGGCCAAGGAGGGTGGATCACCTGAGGTGAGGAATCTGAGACCAGCCTGACCAACATGGAGAAGTCCCGTCTCTACTAAAAATACAAACATAGCCGGGCGTGGTGGCGTGCACCCGTAATCCCAGCTACTCAGGAGGCTGATGGAGGAGAATCGCGTGAACAGGGAGGCAGAGGTTTCACCATTTCTTGGCCTTCCTCTTCCTCTCTTTTCTCTCTCTCTCTCTCTCTCTCTTTCTCTCTCTCTCTCTCTCTCTCTCTCTGTGTTTCTATGAAAATAATGAAAACAACATAAGTATATAAAATGATGAAGGAGTTTAAAAAATCATTTTAGAAGCACACCTTTGACACAAACTCCTCCATTCAGTATGGATTTATAATGACAAGGGGGCGAAAAAGTTGTTACCTTTGCATTTATTTATAATGTAGATAATTCCAAGTTGGAAGATTATTTTTTCTTTTATCTTGGCATTATAGTCAACTCTAGGGAGGTCATCACATAATTTTTTATGTGAAAATATTCCCACTAGATTATAACTGCCTGATTGGCTGATTATTTACTATATGCTAAGTCGATCTTTCATTTATCCCCACTAAAATCAGCTTAAAATGTTTAAATAACTAAATCTAGGCAACGTGTTAGTAAATGTCAAAGACTAGATTGAGTTCAGGAATGTATAAATCTCATCTCTCTGCTCCTAATCACGGAAACCCGTCCTTTCATCAGCATCAAAGCCACCTATTGGGCTTGATATAAAAAATTGAGATGCCTAGGTCACACATCAGATCTAAGCAGTCTACAGCTTGAAATAGGCGCATTTGGTAATTCTTAAACACAGTGCTATCCACTTGTCCCTTGAGACCCGTAGCATAAAACAGTTATAAAACATAATGAAGTAAGCCAAACTACCTATGTATTGAGTGCTTTTTATTTTCTGGGATATGAACTAAGCTAACTATACACATATCAGATATTTCTTATTTCTAATTTTCACTGAACAATCTGTAGTATGCATAAGTGTCCTTTACTTTATGTGTGAAGAGACCACTGTGAAGAAATTTGCCTCAGGTCTCACAAAATGATGATCACACGCTGCTCCTTTTGCTGCTTGGCACTCATGCTTAAAATTTGTGAAACTGAAATTGAACTGAATTTTCGAAAATTTAGAGGAAGTTAAGGAAATTATGGTATCATCACTTAACTAAGTACTAAGAAAAGACCACAAACTATACCAGGCATTGGTATTTTTACTTTGCTTATTTTAAAAAGCTTTTTCTGTTCCTCACTTTAACGTCCAACTAAGAACTCAGTAACATTTGTTTTTTATTTGAATTTTCAGGCCACCAGTAAGGCTAATATTAGCCTGGTAAATACATTTGTAATTAAAAAATGGGATGAAGTGGAGAAAGAAAAAGTTAAAGAAGAAAGGAGATTGAAAAGAAAGAATCAAGAAAGGGACAGAAATTACAAAGGAAGAGGATAAAATATTCACCTGTAGCTTGAAGGACGACATTCTTATATGCAGAGAGTGCATGTAGATTTGTATTTTAAATTATTAAGTAGCCAAGTTTTTAGGCAAGACTCTGTCCCAAGGCATATATAATGCAATAAGATAAAGGGGACAAACATAAAGAAAGGCCCTTCTTGGTAGCAGAGAAAGGTCTACCACACAGTGAGGCCGGATGATATTCTTTTAAAGAAACAGAATGGAGACTCCCACCCTCCATGCTGCTGTAAAGATAGAAGGCATTGCAGAGATCATTTGAAAATGGTAACAAAAGATCATTGCATCTCCTGCAGTACCTGAATAGGAATAAAAAAGTTGTTTTTTTTTTTTTTTTTTTTTGTACAAAGCAACTAAGAACAGAAATAGAAAAGGCAAGAGCAACATACAGTTAGTGATCTCTAATCTAGGCCTAGAGCTTGTACTTTCAGGAGAGAACTTTGGGCAACCACACATATAAATAGTGAGTGTCCTTGCAGATGTAACACATTGGCTTTGATCTGGCAAATCTACATGTCCACTGCATAAAGGAGAAAATATGAGAAGCACTAGCAGGGAAATACGACAAAGATGGCTCACAGGCACCGTTCATATGTATCACTATAACTACTCTTGGCTACAGTCAACACTACAATGAAAGATATGATTCAAAGCAGAATCATATCTTTGTGTGTGTGTGTGTGTGAGATGGAGTTTCACTCTTGTTGCCCAAGCTGGAGTGCAATGGCACAATCTTGGCTCACTGCAACCTCTGCCTCCCAGGTTCAAGTGATTCTCCTGCCTCAGCCTCCAGAGTAGCTGGGATTACAGGTGCCCGCCACCACGCCCAGCTAAGTTTTTTTTTTTGTTTCTTAGGTTGTTGTAGAGACAGGGTTTCACCATATTGGTCAGGCTGGCCTAAAGCCCTGACCTCAGGAGATCCACCTGCCTCAGCCTCCCAAATTGCTGGGATTACAGGCATGACCCACGGCGCCTGGCCAGAATCCTATTTTAATAGCAGTCCCGTATTGTGGTTTTACCAGAAACATCATAGTCAATTTTACAGGGTGGGTTCAGTTTTTCTTAAATTACTTACCCCTAAGATTAAAGAATCTTTTAAAATGTTGTTATAAGGGAAATAACTAAACTATTAGGTTGGTGCAAAAGTAAGTGTGGTTTTTGCCATTAAAAGCAATTATAAAGAAAACGGGATATAACAGAGTTACTTCTAGCTTGAAGGATAACATTCTTTTTTGCTACTAAAAGTGATGGCAAAAACTGCAATTATTTTTGTACCAACCTAATAGGCAAGAGAACCCAAATGGCTTTTAGAAACTATCCTAGTCTCCCAAGTGGGTAGAAAAGTTCATTACAAATTCACAGTTGTCAATAGCTCTAAAATCCTTATTTTTTTTTCTTTACTCCTGAATCAATTGATTATAATTATTTAATATGTATCTTGTTTATTTTAAAACACTCTTTCTAATAATGATTTTTTTCACATGTATCTCTAGTTTAAATTACAGTGCTAGTCTCCAGATTGTTGTGAGAAATGCTGCACATTATGCTGGAGACGTGAACCGTGCTTCAGAACCGCAGAAGGAAATACTCAGAATCAAACAGAATGAAAAACAGCAAACAAGCAAACAAAAACCAAGCATAAGTAAGAAATAATGTAAGACAACCAAAACCTAACATTCTTATACGTCCTTTACTTCAAGGGGCGTTTCTCTTTTTGCATCATTTTTAAATTAGGGATAGTGATACCTAGTCGTTAATGTTAATGTAATGGATAATACGTCTGAAGAAGAATGCTTAGCACGGTGCTTTGTATGATACAGGCAGAGGAAATAGCAGTGACGATTATTATTCTATAACTTTAGATTGCTTAAAGCAATGAATATATATATTCCTGAAAAACATTTTTTAGGAGAAAAGCATAAAGAGTTACAATTACTATTCAAGAAGTAGATTACATAAAAGTAATGATCAAATACTGCATAAAAACAGACACACAGACCCAGTGGAACAGAACAGAGAAACCCAGAAGCCAATCTATACATCTACAGAGAACTCATTTTTGACAAAGGTGCACAGAACATACCTTGGGGGAAAGGACGGTCTCTTCCATAAACTGTGCTGGGAAAAATGGGTATCCACAGGCAGAAGAATGAAACTATAGTCCTATGTCCCCCCATATGCAAAAATCAAACGAGAATGGATTAAACACTTAAATCTAAGATCTCAAGCTATGAAACTACTACAAGAAAACTTTGGGGAAAACTCTCCAGGACAGTGGACTAAGCAAACATTTCTTGAGGAAGAATCCACAACACAGGAAACCAAAGCAAAAATGGACAAACGGGATTATATCAAGCCAAAAAGCTTCTGCACAGCAAACGAAACAGTCAACAAACTGAAAAGACAGCCCACGGAATGGGAGAAAATATCTGCAATCTAGCCATCAGACAATGCATTAATAACCAGAATATATAAGGAGCTCAAACAACGCCGTAGGAAACAAATCTAATAATCGGATTTAAAAATGGGCAAAAATATGAATTGACAATAATCAAAAGAAGACATGCAAGTGGCAAACAGGTAGAAGAAAAGGTCTAAAGAAAAGGTAGAAGAAAAATCACTGATTATTTGAAAAATGCAAATTAAAACTGCAACAAGATACCATTTCACCTTAGTTAAAATGGTTTTTATCAGCTGGGCACAGTGCCTCATGCCTGTAATCCCAGTACTTTGGGAGGCCAAGGTGGGCAGATCACAAGATCAGGACTTCAAGACCAGCCTGACCAACATGATGAAACCCTGTCTCTACTAAAAATACAAAAATTGCCAGATGTGGTGGTGCGCACCTGTAATCCCAGCTACTCGGGAGGCTAAAGCAGCAGAATTGCTTGAACCCAGGAGGCGGAGGTAGAAGTGAGCTGAGATCGTGCCCTATACTACAGCTTGGATGACAGAGCAACACTCTGTCTTGGGGGGTTAAAAAATGTATTTTATCTAATATATAGGCAATAATAAATCCTGGTAAGGATGTGGAGAAAGGGAAATCCTTGTATACTGTTGGTGGGAATTTAAATTAGTACAACCACTATGGAGAACAGTATGGAGGTTCCTCAAAAAAACTAAAAAATAGAGCTATCATACTAATCATACTACCCACCAGTCCCACTGGTAGGTATATACCCAAAAGAAAGGAAATACATCAAAGAGATATCTGCACTCCCATGTTTATTGCAGCACTATTCACAATAGCCAAGATTTGCAAGCAACCTAAGTGTCCATCAGCATACGAATAGATAAAGAAAATGTGGTACAGATATACAATAGAGTACTATTCAGCCATAAAAAAGGATGAGATCCTGTCACTTGCAACAGCATGAATAGAACTGGAGGTCATTATGTTAAATGAAATAAATCAGGCAAACATCCCATGTTCTCACTTACTTTGGGGAGCTAAAAATGAAAACAATTGAACTCATCAGAAGCTGGGAAGTGTAGTGTGGGGTGCAGGAAAGGGGAATGGGTACAATTAATATGTACAAAAATAGAGTTATATAGAATGAATTGATCTAGTATTTGACAGCACCACAGGATGACACAGTAGACAATAATGTCTTGTGCATGCCTTTAAAAATAACTAGAAGACTATAATTGGATTGTTTATAACACAAAGAAAGGATAAATAATTGAGGGGATGGATACTCCATTTACCTTGATGTGACTGTTATACATTGTAGAACTGTATTAAAATATCTCGTACTCCATAAATATATACATCTACTATGTACTCACAAAAATTAAAAATTAAAAAAAGTGACCATAAATATTAGAAATACCAATATGAGCATATTAATAATGGACATATGTAAATGAGAATATGAATATGCATGCCTCGGAAGTGGGTTTCAAAACTACCCTGTGGCACACTGGTTTGAATAACCTACATGTGCTTTTGATTCCTAATTACTTAGGCCATTTCTCTTTTGGATCCTGATATATTGTATTTGCATTCTCTTTCCCCACACACAAGCTACACATATTCACAAACTATTAATTGGTCAGAAAACACTTTCATAAAGCCTCAAACTGTCATTCTTTTCCTTTCTTTTCTGTCTCACTCATCTCTCTACTACATAGTTTCCCTTTCTAGATAATTTCTTCCCTATTTTATTGGTTCTAATATTCTAGTGCCTGGCAACATAACCGCATCAGGAAATACAGGGAATGTAATTAGAATACAAGGAATAACAAGGAATAAAGAGTAACAGATTTTATGCTAAACATGTTTATGAGTGGCTACAGAAAGGGGATAATGCTTGTCTTGGGTCTATTTCAACAAACCTAACAACTTAATTCAGAGTGTTGGAAATTCTCTACCATGGCATTTAGTTATAGCTGTCTCTAGGAAAGAAAACAGTGTAAACACAAAGAAACTACCTAAAAATAAACTTTAAATTCCCATTCAGTGAGCACCTTGGGAGTAAAATTCCAATCAGGGAAGTGTGAAATGTAATGTGTCGTTAGGGAATAAACCCAACTTTTAATTACTGTTGGCAGCTAGAGAATAGTGTCCTCACAACTAGTTAATTTCACATTTTTTAAAAACAACGTGACTTTATCATCTCAAAAAGCAAAAATGATAGCACGGAAGAATGGAGACATAGCTTTTGATTTGGCTTAATTAAAAACAAAAGCAAAACATCAGCTATGTTTCTTTATCTGTAAATTTTTAAGTAGAATTTTTCCTTATTCTCTTTTCCTCTATGCAAACGATAACTGAAAAAAAGATATATAGAGAGAATATACACTGAAAATCTCTCAGCATAAAAGAGAAAAACAAGATTTATTGAGAAAAAGAAATGTTATTTTCTCACAATTGCCATGAAAAGTTAAATGTAGAGTCTTTCATTAAATTGGCAGCAAGGAAAGCCACTGATGTCAAAGCATGTATATTTCGTTCATTTCATTTTCTTTGTCAAGGTAAGTCATGCAGGAATGCTCGTATAGCATGTGAACAGTGAAGTCATTTGAAAAAAACTATTCCTAAAAGTCAAAAGATGATATTCTACATGGTCAATTTGACAAAATCTACTCTATCACAATTCTCAATATAAGAATGCAGACTTCTAAGGTGATTAAAGGGAGAGAGAGGTAAACATTTCATTGCAATGCATACAGAATTGATAGATACTATTAAAGAGAAAATGCACAGTAGATTAAATGTATATATTTAAATTCAAAATTATTATACTGTGGTAGATTGTTTCTTTTACATTTTTTCTTAAAAATAAGACCCATAATTTTAGTATATACTGCATGTGTCTTTAGTGGTAAATTTGTCTCTTTTGATTCTGAGTGTCCCCACATGACTTCCTCTGTCTGTGCTTTTGCAATAACAGCATTGAAGACAGAAAGGCTGCTTCACCCAAATGGCAATGTGGTCCTCTGCCCACAAATTTCCTTGAATTGTCTTTCATGCCAATGTTATCTTTGTGACCTTGTTTCCAGGTCATTCTTTCCAATTTATGTAACTCAAGATAAAAAACAGCAACTGGGACTACCAAACCTTCTAGAAAGTGATTTTCATTTCAAATATAGCCACTTATTTATTTGTACCCTAAATGGATTACTCTTGACAAACTGTATTCGGCATATAGATGACCAGTTATCATCAGGGAACTCAGTCCTTATAGAAAGACAAACATCCTGAAAATTAATAAAACACATAATTGGTGAGTCTCTAACATGAACCAAGCAATGATAAATACAGAACGTATCAAGACATGAGATAGAGTCTTTGCTACAAAGGCATTTGCAGGACCATAAAATGAAAAAAATTCCTTTGCTGGAGATACATAAAGCTTTTTACAGAAACATACAAAAGGGGAAAATTCACTACCTGATGAAAACAACAAAATAATATTAGAAAAGAAACATCTGAACTGGCTAATGGAGATGGATTTCAGCAGCTGGAGAAGAAAAGAAAAATCACTTTGGATAAGGGGAACACAGTCAGACAGAACTCCCAAAAGACTAAGTTCCAGGATCGACAAGTTGCTGAGAAGAGCTGAGAAGGTAAAGAAAACCAAGATAAGATAAATATTTCCCTTGTTCATCTGTAGGTTCACCTTCCAGTCTTCTCTAACCTGCTCTATGCCCTGCAAGGCTGACATACTAACTCAATTAGCTCCGTTGTCTTTTGACTGCCTGTTGAGTTAAATCAGTGCAAATGCTCGTAGAAGATGGGAGAAACAAAGCCGAGTAAGATATGAGTTCTGGATGTTTATGGCTCTAGCTTCACGTCTGTGAGTGGGCCAGTGGCTTAATCTATCAACCACAGATCACAGCCACTGTCAGGCAGTCCTTTCCACAGGGTTTTATCTGCCTCCTAGTCCAGTAACCACAGCAAATCTTCAACATTCACCTCACGCTGCCAGATGTTAAAGGTGTCACAATTACTGGTCCCGAGTACTTCACTGTCCCTTATGCTTTCCCTACATCCTCCCTACCTCTCTGTAAATAGTCCCTTTATAAAATTCTACTCAAGTTAAACTAATTTTGGCATACCATCTGGTTTCTGCTGCAACCATGACTGATACAGGATGGAAAGATATTTATTTTTTTAGGGTAGGACTTTCTCAGTGGAGTGACAGAAAGAGTTTCAGAAAAGAGAACTTAATTTACGAACCAGGGTAATGGCGGACTCATGTACGCCAAGATTAAAGACCTGGCTGGGAGGGAAAGGTGTGGACTGTAAATGGCATTCTCTTTCTCTGAGATTGGAGGGAAGAATGTAGATACATAAATATAAGTAAGATGGAGAGTCAAGGGAATTCAAGGAATATCTTGTTTGAAAGGTTTTATTAGTTCAGTTAAGTAGATGGCATGGCAATTTCTGTGGAGACAGCAGAAGATGGCTCAAAAGTTCATAAAAACAAAGATGATTTTGATTAGCAGTGAGAAAGGCAATCTATTATTGACAATGATAAAGATTAATAAACAGTTGAGGTTGAAAATGATCCATGGACAAAATATGCTGGTCTTTATGTCCCTGACATTGTCTTTACCAGTGTCTTACAAATGATGTCAAGATCCATTCATTGAGGTTGTATTGAAGGATGAGAATAACAGAGCAAATAAATGACAATTTCTGGTGAGAGCACAGTGGAGTTGATTTGCCATTTGATCTAGGTTACATAACAAAAGAAATTAACATAGGAAAGGTTGTGTGACTAGAAAAGGAGGGAGCAATCAATTGTCTTAAGTGTTTCAAGAGGTCAAACTAGAGGAGCAGTGATAACAAAGTTGAGAGGTAGTCAGAGAGTGAATCTTGGAGTTTAAGATATTTAATGCAGAAAAGTTCTGGAAAGGATTTCGTCCTGGGGACCAGAGAAGTGGGTTGCTGAAGTAGACTGGAGCAGAGGAAGTGAGAAAAAAACAAATCTGTGAGAGTTAAGAATTTGACATCTGCGGTTTATTGAAATACTTTAGCATGATGCCCAGTTTTTAAGTTAGAAAAATGAGTGTGAGTGGGTGAAGAAGTGCTATTAAAACATCAGCTCTTCCACCTGTGTAAGATGCTAAACGTGAAGGAACATGAGAAATGTCCTATTGAAGGTCTTTATGATAACAAGTGTCACTAGTCAGATACAAGGTGAAGATTCAGTTTGATAGCAATAGAAGATTTTCAGAGAGCAGAGTACCAAGAGTTCGTAGAGAGATGAGCAGGCTGAGCATGGATCTGAAGAGTTAGGGCTGGAATGAATAAGGATGACATTCCCAAAGATAAAAGTCCATCGCACTTTAGCATTAAATGAATACTCCATTTCAAGATTACGATGGTGAGAAACACACTGCTCCCTGTTCTAACAGAGAGAATCACTACATGAATGGCTTTGGCTACCTCTGATACATATACCTTTCAAATTCATACTGTCCAAGATAAACCCTTTTTTGCTTCGTGAAACTTAGCAAAGTAAATCATCCAACTGAGACAAAGAAAAATTAGCATCTACTTTTATCAGGTGGACAACATTTAAAAGAAAGATCCTTAACAAAGAGACTCTTGGCCCATCTCAAGAAATAACTACTACCAGACCATAGAAAGACCATTTTTTCACACTTAGAATTTTCTTTGGATTTATGAAATGCCAAGCATGAATAATTTAGCTCATAAATGTCCATGATACTCAAACTGCATTTGATTTATTGCTAGAATATGTATAGAACCAGTAAAATGAAACTTTTCAATACCAAATTTAATTCAAACCAAAAGCAAGCACAATTTATTATTTTATATATTTAAAAAACTTCTAAAATAATATATTCTTCAAATAGAAATAAAATTTAAGTATAATTCCACTTAATAACTAAAGCTCACAAGCAGCCAAATTTTAGTCTATAATTTGTAAACAGAGAACGAAATAAATGTTATAATAGTATTAAATAAATGTTATAATAGTATTAAAACACATTTAAATTTGATATTTAATATTTAATAGTATTAAACCCCATTAAATTTGATATTCCAATTTATTCACATACTGTTTTACTGAAATAAAAGCTATACATATTCTAGGGATTTGGATAATAATTTTGGAATATATTTTAAAAAGTTGAGATTTCAAATGCATGACAGTTCTACAGTGGAAATCAGTGATAGAAGGATCATTTTACCCTGTTTCCTGATTTCTTGAGTTTTCTCATTGTTATTAGAAAAATTCAGACCTGTCTAATAAGGAGATGGAATTCTTAGTTCTTACATAACTGAGTATACCAGTCTTCCTTATGCTCACATCAAATATCATCAGATTTCTATTTTCTTTCTTGTATATACTGAAATATATTTTATTTTCCCTGCATTAACAGAGGAGCTCAAAAGGTCTCCAGCGAGTTTGGTCTTTAGAAATTTTGAAATGAGATAAATTTGTATTTAAAGATAGTAATTGGCAGTGTAAGACCTTAGGTAAATTACACATTTTTTTAATTCATAATTTTCTTAGTTCTGACATAAAAACAACAAATTTCTCCATAGCATGGTTTATGTGAAAATTAAATGAGATAAACTAATAATATCTACCTCAAGCCTGACACCTGTCATGCATTCATTATTGATCCCTCCCCATGTTGAGAAAAACAGTTTAGGGAGAAGGTCACAGTCAAATACGGATGGTTCGATACAAAGAACAAAGCTACTGACATTCTACTACATCGAGTTTAAATCCTGCCTCTAAAATATGTCAGTTGTGTAGATATGACAGCATACTTACCTTCTCTGATATTAGGGTTCCTCATCTGTAAAATGGAAATAAAAATACCCAGCTCAGATTATTCTAATGAGGACGAATGGGAAACCCACATAAGGAACTGATATAATGCCTCACATATCCTATAAATACAAGGAGTATTTGGGTTTTTTTCTCTCTGTCCCCTTTAAAAAGTTGAATTATTTTAATAGTGTAATAGCAGAAGGATTTGAAAGGAAAAAAAAAAAAACTCTGTATGCATATAAATGGTATCTATTTTAAAAATAAAATTATAGGGCGATAATTTTATGATTGAGATCTGTGTTCAAGTTAAGACTGGTTTGGGCAGATATTCCAGCCGAACTGGATTTAAAACCTCTTTGCCATTAACAGGCTGTGCCACTATAGGCAATGTTAGCAAGTTCACTGTTACGATATCTATAATCTACCTATCTCAAATGATCCACTAGAAGATTAAATATTTAAATATTTTAACTATTTTATGTAAAGCTCTTTTTATTATGTCTAGCTTAAGGTAGTTATCTAAAAATATTTGACTTTATTATTTATATTTAATATTTATTATTCTGAAAACATTCTGATTTTCGAACCAAAATAAATGAATCTTTATATAAACAAAATGTTCACTCATTTTTAAATTTAGAAATTTAGAAATAATACAAATAAAATATTCTATGAAAGATAAAAGTGGTAGTCAAGTTTAAAAGATGTTTATTAGATGATTTTATATTTATAGAATATTAAAATCATTCCAGTGAAACTTCTCAGTTATTCTAACTACTTACCTAAAACGAATTTTAAAAAGAGGTAATAGGCTGGGAGCAGCGACTCACGCCTGTAATCCCAGCACTGCAGGAGGCCAAGGCGGGATCACGAGGTCAGGAGATCCAGACCATCCCGGCTAACACGCTGAAATCCCGTCTCTATTAAATATACAAAAAATTAGCCGGTCATGGCGGCGCCTGTGGTCCCAGCTACTCCGGAGGCTGAGGCAGGAGAATGGCGTGAACCCGGGAGGCGGAGCTTGCAGTGAGCCGAGATTGCGCCACTGCCCTCCAGAGACTCCCTCCAAAAAAAAAAAAGAAAAAAGAAAAAGAAAAAAGGAGGAGACAATGTGGCCATGGAGGCAGAGACTGGAGTGATGCAGCCGTAAGCCAGGGAATGCCAGCAGCCACCAGAAGTTGGAAGGGGCAAGGAACAGATTCCTCCCTTAAAACTTCAGAGGAAGCGTGGCCCCACCAACACTAATTTTTCCCAGGTGAAACCAATGTCAGACTTCTGGCTCGCAGAACTGTGAAAGAAAACATTTTTGCTCATATAAACAATAAAATATGGTCACGTGGAAGTGGAGAGCTGACGTAACAAATACAAATGTAGAAGATAAGCTTCGCTGACTTACTTTGTTCTCAATTTCTCTTAAAATTCTATTTACTATACTAAATCATGAGTATTGGTAGTATAGGCATAAAAGAAAATTACTATAATCTGGATAAAATAGAAAAGTACAAGGAGGATTAATCTTAATATTTCATAAGCTATCAAGTTCAATAGCAAATAAAATAATTGGAAACTTGCTTTATTCTGCTTTATTGCAATAGTTTTGAATCAGGATAAAAACTGTGAAATTATTGGCATTTAAATACATTGCGAAATATTGTAATTTTTAAGTTAGATAATCATTGTACATACAATTTAGCAACTGGTTTGCTATTAAGTCCTATTTAGTATGTAACAATTTGAACATATAAGTGAATCAACCTGTGATCTTAATTTCATACAATGGAAATTAGTGCAAAATATTTTAAAAATATTTTTGGAAGTCAATATATACCTCACAAAGACATTTTTATCGGATATGAAAACTTACTCAAGAATAATGTACATTGTTTAAAAGAAAATATTTACTGTAAAACTGTTATTTTTACAAGTCTTGAGTTTGACTTAAAATGAGCTTCATTTGTTGTTTATTTAGTGTTAGTCACTCACTGGCTTAACCATAAAGCCCTTGAGCACCCACCTGTGAAGAATGTGTTGGCAAAGTGCAGATATAGTAGAGAGTTTCAGAGCCAGAAAATCTTTATTTCTTTGAGCATGGCATTTCACGTTTATGGACCTAATTTTTCTCACCCGCTAAAAGAAGAGTTACCGGGCAACGATACAAAAGTTTTCAGCCATCTCCTGAATTCTAGAAATAATGTTGTGGTTTTTTTTTTTTTGAAACATGATATAGCAAAAACATTCAGAATTGATAACTTTGTTTAATATAAACTCCATCTATTATAATTTGAACAAATTTAGGAAAAATAACCTACAATGGTTATTTCACAGGGATGATTTTGGAAGCAGGTGGACAGGCATGTGTAACAGTGCTTTATAAATTCTAATGCGCTATGTAAAGGGAGATATTATCGACTTCATTGTTCAATGTTCGTGAATATTCCTTGACAAGTAGGAACAGACATGTAAGTGGGCAATGACTATGGCAAAAGCTAGCAAGCCCAATGTGTCAGTTGAATGTAGAATAGTTTATTAGTCGGCTATATATTTGGTAAATATGGATATTTCCTAAAGTTTACTCATGTAAAAAAGAACAAATACCCTAGTGAGTACAGAGTTTGACATCTTTGAATTCCAACTAACCCATGCTTAAATAAAGTGTATACCCAAGCTTTCTATAATTTTTACGTTAGAATCAGCACATTTCTTGATTGTAACTGCTTTAACAGGGACACAGATAACCTGCCAAAAGCCTTAAAAACACAGTAAACAGGCCGGGCGCTGGCTCAAGCCTGTAATCCCCGCACTTTGGGAGGCCGAGACGGGCGGACCACGAGGTCAGGAGATCGAGACCATCCTGGCTAACATGGTGAAACCCCGTCTCTACTAAAAATACAAAAAAACTAGCCGGGCGAAGTGGCGGGCGCCTGTGGTCCCAGCTCCTCGGGAGGCTGAGGCAGGAGAATGGCGGGAACCCGGGAGGCGGAGCTTGCAGTGAGCTGAGATCCGGCCACTGCACTCCAGCCTGGGCGACAGAGTGAGACTCCGTCTCAAAAAAAAAAAAAAAAAAAAAAAACCACACACAGTAAACACTTAGATTACAACTACTATAAACCAAAAATAATTTTAACTAACTCAACTGGAACATGAAAGAACCTTATTTCATTTTGACACAAATTACCTCATGGTTTTACAGATCACTGAATTTCTGTAGTTTGGAAAGATGAACTGAATAAGAAATGTTAAGTAGTGTAATTACATTTTTCAGTCTCATCTGACAAAGAGTAAGTTAGTTTTAATTAGTTATAGAAAAACCTGGCTTACTGTTTTTTTTTAAGGCTGAATGACATTTATCTAGATTTATATTTAATGAAACAGAAAAAGAAAATTTACTAAAACATATTGATGTCTTAACACAATCACAGGAGTTTATATTTCCTAAAAATTAAGAAGCTTCTTTTATTCAAGGTTTATATGATTCTTTGAGTGAGACTATTGTATACTGTATGTTAATGCAAATTTCCCTTTTGAATCAAACATTTATGTACACACAAATTCAGAACTTGCTTCCTTTACACAGCTGTTTTACTTCAAGAATTTAGATTTTTTATGGATAAATTAATTAATGTATTTTCAGTGACAACTATATGTAAGTAAAAAATAAAAAAAAGAAAAACTATAATTAATGCCTTTCCCTCTAACTGACTATAAATCGATATCACAGTAACATCTCATAAATAATTTTATAATTTCATTTGTATATTTTGTTATGTGGATAAGGGTATAATATCCATTTATTTTTGAACAGAGAATAATGTGGAATACTTACATATAAGCTGTAATCATATTTATGCTTAAACAGAACTTTTTATAACTTACAATTACAACATATACAATATAGGATAATGGTTAAGGGAACAGGCTCTAGAACCAGATCAACTTGGATTTTGAATTCTGACTCCTATATTAAGTGGTTACATAATCTTGGGCAACTGAGTTTAAATTCCCTAAGCTTCCCTTTTCTGTCTATAAAACTGGAAAACTAATATTACCCACCTCAAAGAATATATCTGAAAGTAAAATGAAGAAAGGCACAGGCCAGTGTTGGGCTCTCCATGGCAGTTATTGTTATTTACATTTTTCCTTTGATGGCTGATAACTTGCGAGATATTTGTGGCTTCTACATCAGAGGGCAAAAACATGTTTCGTTCCTTGTGTCAATAGGGCACTCCAGTTCTGTATTTTTCAGTCACTGAAGTTTAAAAATGCTATGGCTGGTGAAAACAAATATATATGTTTGGTATCTTCAAATTTAGCCCCCACAATATACAAGAAAGATAAGTTTGTTTCTTATTTTTGATATGAAAACTTCTGGAAATGTCACTATGTGTGTATAACATGACTTGAGAAGCAAATCCCAAACTTACCTTAATATGAATAATAAATGATCTGTCCTGACAGTAAAAATATTCTTAAGCACATAGAAAAATAGACATGACAAAATGGAGAGAACACAACTATTGCAAGCATCCAATTTTAAAGCACAGAACACTAAATTAACAACAACAACAAAAATCATAAAAATGGGTAACGAAAAAAGCATGGTATATTCATATATGTATTTTATTTAGGAGTGACAGAAATTTTTCTGTGTTGAAACATTAATCTACACATCACCTTTTACCCTGAATTTTTAAAGTTATAAGTTATAGTTCTAAATAATAGCAGATGCTTTATAATCTTGGCTTGAATAAAATGGTGGTTTGAATTTTTATAATTCCAATTCAAGCAAGGAGAGAGGAGCTGAGACCTTTTTCCTCTAGACTCATGAAACAAGAAATCCAATCTATATCACCAGTAATAAACCTACTGGGAAAACTGATAGAGCAGGCAGGAAAAAAAAACATAAAATTGGTGCAATCTATATAGCCCTGTTTCAGGAAGAAGGAAAAGAGAAAAATTGCCTGAGAAATCACAAATAAAAAGCATGTTTGATAAGACAGAAGACATATTAAAGGGAAAAAAATACCCTGCAAACCAGTCCTACTGAGGTAATAAGTACAAATACTAGAGAGGATTTCTTAGCTGAAGCAGGTCCAAACAGACAGAACAAAAACAACAACAAAACCTTCCAACAACAGCAATAACAAAAACTAAGTATAAGTAAAATCTTTGGTATGTCTTTTTTCAAAAATTTGGTCTGAATTCATTTTTCAGTGGAACAGTTCTGTAAATCTCTTCCATACAAACGCACTTAAAACTCTTTCTTTAGTACTCACTTTGTTTATAATAGTATAAATTATTCTGAGCAATTGGATAGTCTTTGCTATTTTATTTAGACTACAATCCTTATTTTATAAGTAGAAAATTAGAAGCATAATTAGAACTGTGAAGACTTGAATAATATATGTTTGTGGAAATTTGTGATTCATATTATATAGTTACCATATATTAAAATAAAATAAGAAAAGGGTTTAATATAACACTTCAGGAGTCTTAATGGATACACTGAATTTACAATTAAGATAAAATTAGATGAGGAGTATTATTTTGTATAATCATTTTTATTCTAGTGATTTTTGAGTCTCTATTATATAATGTGGATATAGATTAATATATATTGATGAATTAAAAACGGTCTCTGCCTTAACAGAATTCAAAGAGCAGGGAGAAAAAAAAAGCACACTAGAATGATGTCAGTGCTGTGTGGCAAGTTACAAAGTGGTACATATAACAGGCATCACTAGAACAAGGAAGGAAAGTGATTTACAGGTTCATCCAATGAGGAACCAAAAGAAAAACATTTAGGCCATGGCGCTCGTAAGGGGTGACATGTGAAAGCAATTTGTTGGTAGCGCTTGAGAACTAAATAACTAACAATCCTGAAACACTTCTCTGGGGGAGGAGAATCTGTACCACTGCATTTGAATAAAGACTACTAGGAATATAAGAACAACCTGAAGAGGAGCAATCCCCCAGCTGCTGCACCATAAATCAAGAATATTCTATGGTGGCTCTAAGCTCTTAAGTTAAAAGCACAAAGTGTATCTAAGTTACAAGTATAAACTCAAAACAATCTGGGTATAAATATGTGATGAAGACCAAGATGCTTAGAACATTTGCATATGGGAAATTTGGGAAGCTGGGTGTTTTCAGGAGAATTCTTGTAAACAAATTTAGAAGACGGTGTTACTATGTTGCTGTTCTAGATGCCCTCATGTCAGCCTGTCCCCTCCTCTTTTTGTCTAATATCTAGGAGCCCCTGGCTCTTAAGCCATTTTGTTCTTATGTTATTTTTTCCCTCTGTTAGTAGGTTAGCCATACTGGAAGAAACAGAGGATGCATTAGAAGAATTATATGCATGCTAAAATGCACATAACAGTCCCTCTATGAGGAGTCATATTCAAAAAGATGTGTGTGCTATAGTTCTGTCAGGACAACATACTCCAACAGCTAAGTTAGCAATCCCCAAACTGAGTTCTGTAAGATCATAGTACATGTTTCACAAATATAACACAGAGAGATGCTAGCAATGTTTTCCTCTAGAGTGTATTTTTTCGTTTGTTTTTATTAATTTATTTTTGAGATAGAGTTTTACCCTTGTCACCCGGACTGAAGTGCAATGGCGTGATCTCGGCTCACTGCAACCTCTACCTCCTGGGTCAAGTGATTCTCCTGCCTCAGCCTCTCGAGAAGCTGTGATTACAAGCACCCATGCCACGCCTGACTAATTTTTGTATTTTTAGTAAAGACGGGGTTTCACCATGTTGGCCAGGCTGGTCTTGAACACCTGACCTCAGGTGATCCACCAGCCTCAGCCTCCCAAAATGCTGGGATTACCGGCGTGAGTCACTGCGCTCGGCCCACATATTTTTAAATATAGGGAGGAAAAACAACAACAACAACAACAACAAAAACTCTAGGCATATTTGAATAAGCCAGGCTTGTTTGATAATGCCTGTTCCTTTCTTAAAGGTGAAATTCTTGATAAATTCCAAGATGTGGCCTGAAAAATCACCTACACTTTTTCATTTTGTTCACTGATGTATCAAAAACATTTACCAACTAAAATTGGCAATGCATGTCGAAAATGAAAAGCAAGAATCTGTGCTTCTCAAATTCTTTAAAATAAAAATAAAAAACAAAATTTGGACTATTTCACTGTGAAGATGATATAAACAGCTTTTTCTCTCTTTTTTTTTTTTTTACACAGGGTCTCACTCTGCCGCCCAGGCTGTAATGTGAAGGCACGATCTTGGCTCACTGCAACCACCGCCTCCCAGACTCACGTGATCCTCCCACCTTGGCCTCCCAAAGTGCTGGGATTACAGTCCTGAGCCTCGGCTCCCGGCCCAGCAGGTTTGTTTCTAAAGAGAAAAATTAATGCCATATAAGATTAATTTTGAATAATTTGAGAAGTACCCAAAATATGTAGTTGTAAAATTTTTCATCTGCTACAAATACCTTTAGAAATGGCATTTTTTTTATTGTGCTGCAATGCCAATAAAATCCACAGGGACACACACACACACACACACACCATACACATAGAAAGATACATATCTGATTTATATATGTTCATTTGGCTTGTCAATTTCATATCTAATTTTAAGGTGATATGTGTTATAGAGCGGTATTCTCATTTCAAAAGTGGTATTTTTTAAACAAGCTATTATTGACAAATGTTAAATAAAAGATGTTTTGCTTTATTTGTATTACTTTGCATTTTATATTTTTATCACTTATGTTACTTACGGTTCTGTTTCATTCATGTGTGAAGTATAAATTATGAATAAAAGCAGATTGTTTATTATAGCTATGAATTTATTCATAACACCATTCTTATTTCAAATTTGATTGATATGTTCATTATACCTCATGACTTGCTGCTGATGTTTGGGTACCTATCATAATTTTATTTTATTTTTTTTTTGAGACGGAGTCTCGCTCTGTCGCCCAGGCTGGAGTGAGCGGCGCGATCTGGGCTCACTGCAAGCTCCACCTCCCGGGTTCCCACCATTCTCCTGCCTCAGCCTCCCGAGTAGCTGGGACCACAGGCACCGCCACCACGCCCGGCTCATTTTTTGTATTTTTAGTAGAGACGGGGTTTCACCGTGTTAGCCAGGATGGTCTTGATCTCCTGACCTCGTGATCCGCCCGCCTCGGCCTCCCAAAGTGCTGGGATTACAGGCGTGAGCCACCGCGCCCGGCCCATAATTTTTAAATATGTTCCATGATCAAAAAATGTGGAAAATTTTAATCTAACCAGTGAAAGCGTTCCTTATCTAATCCTAAAGCAAATGTCTGTTAAATATTTAATAAATATTAAAGCACTGTACTGGATGGCATTTTTTCTGATATTTTCAGTTGTAATTCAGAATGTGTTTCATTGAAACCACCAGACAACATAAGTAGGATTCAACTGCCATACAATTTAGTCCCATTTCCTCTAGTATTAAGGGAAGAATAAAATAAATAAACTGCCCCAGAAAATAAATTGTATTTCAAAAAATCAAGGCTTAGTCAACTATGGTATCTCTATTTGGAAGATAATTACATTGTACACAAATTCATATCATATCAAGATAAGATATATATCTTTGTATTTGTGGATGGTGGGGATTGGGATGGGGAGGAGCACCTAAGATTAGCAACCTGAAAGAAAGAGCCTGGTGCTTGTAGCTGTTTTAGAATCTGCTCACCAGAGTGTGATGTTTGAACTGGACAGTTAACCATTCTGAATCTCAAATTCTAAACTTGCAACTGGAATATTTTCCCTACTTCACAACACTATTCTCTTAGTGATAACTTATAACTGGCTTGCCACATTCTAGGCCTTCAAGGAATGATGATTACAATGGTGACTTCCATACTGCTTATTTCCTGAGCTCCTTTCAGGTTGAAATTGTATTGCCTGGATAATAACTTGGAGTTCTTTTTGCTAGTCTTGTTTCTCTATTTTGAATTGTAAGCATATATTCATGAAGCATTTTATTCAAGCCTGTGGCATGGATGCTTGACAGTGTAGTTAGAGCGGCCAATTGTTTTGGTTTGCTCAGGACTGAAGGGATGCATACGATTCAGCATTTTAGTTAGTTTGTTTTTTCATACAGGATCTCACTCTGTCAACCAGGTTAGAGTGCAGTGGTGGGATCACAGCTCACTGCAGCCTCAACCTCCTGGGCTCAAGTGATCTTCTCACCTCAGCCTCCCGAGTTGCTGGGACTACAGGCATGCACCACCACACCCAGCTAATTTTAATTTTTTGGTAGAGATGGGATCTCACTATGTTGCCCAGGTTAGTCGCAAACCTCTGGCCTCAAGCAATCCTCTTCCCTCAGCCTCCAAAAGTGCTGGGATTATAGGCGTGAGCCACCACACCTGCCCAGCATTTTCAGTGCCAAAACTGGGAATATTACAGGCACACCAGAATGGCCGGTCACTCTCTAGTAACCACCTAAATTTGTACTCCTTGTCCATATTATATTTTAGCCACAAACGAAATTTCTGGCACTTTGTGTCTAAGTTGGTCTGTGGGATTGATTCTGCAGTGGAATGATGCGTACGCTGCTGAGGCAGGCAGTTGATTATGTTTGTTTCCTTTCATCTGCTGGCTGATGACAACAGGCACCAAGTGGAAACAGCCTGGGGTCCTGAAACGCTGTCTGGAGGAGGGTTTGCCATGTCTTATCAGACTGTGATGAGAAATGAACTTAATTGTGTTAATTCATTGATATTTTGGAGTTGTTTGTTATATCAATGAGCATATCCTAATTCAATGACAGAACTTATTTTTAAATAATATTAAAAGCAAAAGTAATGTGTTCATCGTTCTTACCATAGAAGATAGCATATGAGGAAGCTGTAAAAGGCCAGTCTTCACGAACCATACTGTGTTCTAAGAAAAGTTGCCCTAGCAACTTAAAATTATCTGTGAGTTTCAGTAAATAAACTCACTTGGGAGGCTGAGGCAGGTGGATCACCTGAGGTCCGGAGTTTGAGACCAGTCTTGCCAACACAGTGAAACCCCGTCTCTACTAAAAATACAAAAATTAGCCGGGTGTGGTGGCAGGCGCCTGTAATCCTAGCTACTCGGGAGGCTGAGGCATGAGAATCACTTGAAACCTGGAGACAGAGGCTGCAGAGAGCCAGATGGCACCACTGCACTCCAGCCTGGGTGACAGAGTGAGACTTTGTCTCAAATAAATAAATAAATAAATAAATAAATAAATTTTAAAAAATAAAATAAACTCACAATTTTAAGCCTCAACAGGCATGTAGTATCCTTAACAGGCAAGTAGTATCATTTCCTCCATTTTTGTGGATAAAGATAGGACTTAGAGGGGTTTTATTTTCCTTTAATTTGCACAAAGATAAATGCCAAACCTGAGAATAAACTCCTGATTTCTGATATGAAACTCTATGTCCTTCCATTAAGCTACATTTCCTTTACATATTCTATAATCACAGGTACATACAGACACACATACACACACACACTCTAAAGGAATAATAACAGAACAGCCACATGTTCACATTAGGTGAAAATGTCTATTTCTGTCTAACTAGAAAGTTACTAGGAACTGAAAAATCTGATAGAGATTTGGACAAGTCTGTTATGTAATCATAATCATATGTAATCATATGGTAATTCTGGGAATATTCATTGACCACAGATTAAGCAACACTGTTAAGAATCTTTTCTTACTCTGAAGTGCTATGCATTCAATTTCCAAATGATGGTTCTGTCTATATTTCACTGACCTTTAACTCAGGTCATAGTAACCAAATAAAATCATCAAGATAATTAACCTAATATTCTCTTCCTACATGTCATGAAAACAAGCTGGAACCTTAAACAAAATAATACTTCATCATGGCTAATAATTTAGTTTACAGAGAAATGCATTATGGTCCCAAGTTTTTTCTTCAATTTTAGCTATAGAGGCAATAATAATGGGTTTAAAAATCAAGGAAAGGTGAGAAAAGCTTTATGAAAACGTGGTTGGCAGGATTTTGTCTAAATAAAACAAGAAAAAGATGAGATTGAATTTTAGTGTTTAAAATTTAACATTAAGCAGAATTACATCAGATAAGAATTTTTTGTATGGCTGAAATGAGAACTTAACTGGAGAAACATTTATCTTGGCATGAAGATAAAAGTGAGAGAGAAATAACATCACAATATATTGCTTCATCAGATCACAGTTTTAGCTTCATGCAAAGGTACCTCGAGCTGGGAATATTTTTTAAAATTTCATTCCTCTTCCAATACTTAATCTGTTGGTGACTTCAAAAGAAATCCAAAGTAATTTCAACTTTAATATCTCCCTATGCTATCACATTCTGTCTTCCTCTCACCTATACTTCTTGAAGAGTGGTATAATTATAGGATTTCCATCTACCTAATAGTCATTCATCTTTAAAGCTATACACTCTGCATTCTTCCTCCATCTACTTTTTCCCAACTGCTTTCGAGTAAATAGAGCTTATGCCCTTTTCTTTCCGATTTGTTATCTCCTAAAATTTGCTGTAGCATCAGAAATTGCTGATTAGCTCTTCCTTCAATGTTTGGATCTTAGTGATAACACAAAGAACCTATTTCTGTGAATGTTCCAACTCACTCTTTGGTGGGTGGGTTTCATTTATTTCAAGCATCCTTCCAATCTAGACATTCCTTGATGTTGCCTTCTTATATCACTTTTTCACTGAAGTGTTATATTTACTTCCATTCCTACTCACTCTCACGGTATTCTATTCAAAATTGTGTGGTCTTTGGCTCTAGTTTGGAGTTTGTCTTTGTCTTTCATTTTTCTCTCTCTCTCTTTTTTCCTTCTTCTTTTTTTTTTTTTTTTTTTTTTTTGATGGAGTTTTGCTCTGTTGCCCAGGCTGGATTGCAGTGGCGTAATCTCAGCTCACTGCAATCTCTTCCTCCCAAGTTCAAGTGATTCTCCTGCCTCAGTGCCCCAAGGATTACAGATGTGCACCATCGTGCCTGGCTAATTTTTGCCTTTTCAGTAGAGACAGGGTTTCGCCATGTTGGCCAGGCTGGTGTTGAACTCCTGACCTCGGCTGATCCCCCCACCTTGGCCAACCAAAGCGCTAGGACTACAGGCACGAGCCACCGCACCCAGCCCCAAGTTTTTATTGAAATACAGATTGACGGTTATTTGTGGTTAAAATATCCAAAGTTAGGTCTACTGAATTATACACCTGTTGGACCAAAATTCAAACTCATAATTGCATCCTCCAAACCAACTTATATCCTTATTTCCATTTTCTCTGATTATCCCAATTATTTAGGCTTGCTGGAAATGGTTTTGGCTTCTTTTTACTTTTTCAATAACAAATATTGATTCATATTATTAGTGCCTCCACATGTTTCTTATTTCAGTTCCCTTCTTCCCATTCTCACTGTGAATCCTGGGTTAGGTCCTCATTATAATACACTTGAGGGCAGGAATGAATCGACTTTACCTAGCATTACTTTCTATTCTTCTGGACTGCTCTTTCCACCTAATGAATTTTCACCCTTCTTTTCCTATTATAATTCTTTCAGATATATGCTGCTGGATTAACCTAAGCACAAATCTGCTAATCTCTTCATTGCTCAACACTGATCTCCATTTCCTTCCAAATGAAGCACTAAGTCCTCACACTAGTATTTAAAATTCATTCCCACTATGTCTGAAGGATGCTTTTATAATCATATCACACCTACTCATTAAGTTTCACCCAAGCACAATTGTGAATTCCCTAAATATATTCCAGGTTTTCCCATTCCTGCTAGTTTCATGCCCTCCATCTGAAACACTGCATTCTAGTTCACCCCTTTGAAAACCTTAATCATCCTTTAACAACTAGCCCAAAGGAGCCTTCATCCACAAATGTGTCCTCTCCCTCCCTGTAAGAGGCCATTTGATGACCCTCCCTTGAAACTACAAAACACTTTCCTTTGCTTCCTTTTTGACAATTATCTTACCTCAGTCAAATAACAGAATGTCTCATATATTTGTTTTTCCCCGACAAGATCAAGGTTTCTTGTTGGCAGGCATTATATTAATCATCTTTGTATTCCTCAAGTGCTTAACATATATTTTGCATTTTCTCAACAGAAGAGTTCTTTATACAGAAGAGCATTCATATAAAATTTAGTTTTAGAAACTATTGAATTGCTAAACTGTCCTAATACATAAGGGACTAATTGAGATGCATTGAAACTTAAATGGAGTAATATAATCATGAAGAAAATTCATTCTCATGAAGCATCACATGAGGATTAAATCACAAGTTTTTCACCACTGAAAAAAATAAGGAAGTAAAATTTCCGGAAATTATAACTTGTCAGCTTAGTTTTCACCAGGGCTATAGATTTCCAATGGGAAGTTTAACAATAGAAACTAACTTCTAAACAATTTTTTCTGGTTTAAGTAAGGCAATATTAAAAGCTATATAAAATTATGTATCTATTATATATATACACACACATATATATGTTTATATATACACACATACATTTATATATGTATATGTGTATGTATACTATGTATGGCACAATATAAAATGGTATTACCCTAAATGTAAAAATGTTGGCAGTTTTGGATTTTCAAAAACTAAAGACAGTATTATCAAGCGGTTAACCACCTCTACTAGTTATAAGATGATTTTGTCTTTCTAGGAAGTAAGCATAAAAAGAAATAGAAGGAGATAGGCAGGTATCAAAATGTCTCCCAATAGATACCAAAGCTATTGGTTTTCACACCCTATGTAGTTCCTTACCAAATTGTACCAGAGTTGTTTTGTGTGAACAAAAGCATAATGAAACATTGATGGTATGTAATTTCCTAGATTAAAAGACAATGACTTCCATTTTAGGAGGAACAGAAGTTTATGACAAACTGAAACCTTTCAAAAACCATGCAAGCTTGGAACCTCCTGTTGAGCTTTGAGGTGACTATAGCTTCTGCAATCTTGTGAGAAACCCTGAGCCAAAACCACTAACAAACATGCACCTGCATCCCTAATCCTCAAAAATGGTGTTCTCTAAGTTGCTATGTTTTGGGGTACACTAGTCTCCCCTCATTCATGGAAGATATATTCCAAACCCTCCAGGAGATGCCTGAAGCCAAGAAGAGTACCAAACGCCATGTATACTATGTTTTTTTCCTATGCATACATACTTAGGATGAAATTTAATTTATAAATTAGGCAGAGTAAGAGATTAACTACAATGACTAATAATAAAATAAAACAATTATAACAATATCCTACAATAAATGTTATGTGATGGGAATGTGGTTTCTTCTTCTCCTCTTTTTCTCTAAAAATATCTTATTGTACTGTCCTCACTTATTTTTGGACCGTGGTTGACCATGAATAACTGAAACCATGGGACAAGGAGGTACTAATATATTCCGTTATTCAATAATAGGTAACAATACATAGCTACACAGAAATTTTACCGTTAAGCATATTTATAATGAAATTAGTAATGTATATATTTAAAAGAGTTTATTAGCTACAATTGTTATTGACTACATTAATGAAATACAGTATCCTCAAAATAAACATTTATACTACAAGAATTTGTATTCTATTTATTAAAAGTGCTTACAACCCCTTACCTCTAAAGATTTGATTTCTCCTTAGGTCTCATAAAACCCTAACATCTTTGGGATATTTTTCTTTTCCTTTAAAATAAAATGTTTTAGGTATTTGATTCCATTTACTCTACTGTTTCTCAAAATAGATTTCAGGTAAGTTTTATTGCCTAGGTGAAGATCAGAAATAAATAATTTTCAACAGCTGCTTGGGCATAGCGGGAGAGAACTATAGGTCATACAAAAAAGATAAAATGGATTTTTCTTCTTAGATCTCTTTCTTGTGTTTTCTTGAAACCAGTGTTTGGATTTGCTACAGGCTAAAGAAAGACTGCAGTTTTCCTTCTCCATAATTTGGTACCTTTCTTTTTTATTTCCAGGGCAAATTACAGAATCTTCTGAGTGGGTCATATCATCAAATGAAAAAATGTCATTTATTAGTGAGTATTATATACAAGTTAACATTGTGACATATTCATTACTGTATCAATGCTTAACAACAACAACAAAAAACTTCAGAAAATTTAAAAGCAGTTTAGTTTTAATTTTGACTTTTTTGATATCTCTAAAATGTGGTATTCTTACTAGTAAAATAACAATGGAAAACAGAGCAAATGCATACTATATATCAAATAAATGAATCCTGGTACTTTTTGTGTCCTGTAGCAATGCAGATAATTGGCTCCATCAATCTAAATGATACTATGATACTAGGATTTTATTAATAAGGTCAATATCCAATGATTTATAATTTTCATAATATAGAAATAAATTATAACTGAATTCATTATATATAATAATGTTATTTTCTTATAAATATGGAATATCTTCATTAGCAGAAAGCTGGGCTTTATGTATTCTTTTTGTACTTTATGAAGATTCATATAAAATGTTTAAATGTTTATGTGTTATCTTATTACTGAACACAAAGTGAATTATTTTAATATTGTTCATTGTTTCATGTTGTCTCCTATTTTAAATAATTAAACATGAATCTTTTGCATGTTGTAAATAAAGAATATATTATAAATATATACATATATTTAAATGTCATATATTCTATTTTACACTGTGAAAAAATGAAAGCCTTAAGGGGCTGAAAAAATATGAACAATTGATATTAAAGTAAATATTTCAGAAATAAATGTTAGGCTGTATTGGAAATGCAGCATTCACACAGCATTTAAAGTGCTAAAGAAAAAAAAGCATTTTGCAAAAAGTTGTAATACAGGATGGGCAACCTGGAAGAGCTTTCAAGTTTACTGCATGAGATACACCATCAGAGCCAAAGTACCCATCAACTACCACCATTTTTAAAAGTTGACTGTAACAAAGATAGAGGAGCATGAGCTCATTTTTTTTTTTTTTTTTTTGCATCAAAACTACCCATAATTAAGTTACGACTGAAAAATGAGTTTTTTTTTAAATTTCTCCCTTTAAAATATGAAAAAAAGAAAAAAAAACAGGCCCTTTGCCATTATATCACAATGGCTAAACTCTTCTGTTTAGTAGTTTAAATAAAGTGTGGAATTGGTAGTTTAGTCATAATTTAGTATTTTTTCAGTTAACTATATTCTAAAACAGTAGTTTCACTGAAAACAGCAGGCACATGTCATGGTTTCATACATATCTTAAGTTTTATTTATTTATTTTTTGAGACAGGGTCTTTCTTTGTAACCCAGGTTGCAGTGTAGTGGCATGCAGCCTCAAACTCCGGGGCTCAATTAATCCTCCTGCCTCAGCCATCCAAGTAGTTGGGACCACAGGTATGCTCCACTGTGTCTGCCTGATTAACTTTAAACAAAATTGTAGAGGTGGGGTCTCCCTATGTTTCCCAGGCTGAGCTCAAGCGATCCTCCTGTGTTGGCCTCCCAAAGGTTTTATACATAACATTCCCTCTTCTTCTGATAGAAGATTTCTAAATTCTACTGACTCATTGGAAAACAAATGCAGTGTTTTTTGTTTGTTTGTTTGTTTTCTTTTCTGCATATCTTACTTCAAAAATAAATTACTAAATTCTACACACAGCATGGAACTGATGTGTTCATTTTTGGAAAATTATAAAATTATTTTTGTTGCTATCTGTGATTTCACACTCGATAAACTTAATTGTATCCTATAATTAATTCTGAAATTTGTGCAGTAAAAATTTCCTATCAAAATCTATCTACAAGCCAATTGTAGCTAGACACCCTATCTAAATAAATATAAATATGTCGTTTGAATAATGCACTCTGCTAAATGTGCAGGGAACTATAAGTAGATATACACATCTTAGAGGTCATAACTATCGACAAATCAAGTGGATTGAAAGCTATAAGTCAAAATAAAAGTGCCAAAAACAACAAAAAGATACATAAACAGAGTGATTTGGGAAAATTAAAGAAGAACGTTTGGTGAATATTCTAAGAAAATTCTCAAATTATATTACCACAATATATATTGCCATATAAATTAGCTAGTACGTTTGGGAGAAAAAAAAATCAACTAAGACGCATATGACATAATACCTGCCATAGGAGAGGAGTAACAAGGACAGGTTTAAGTAAGGCCCAGGCAAGAAGTCTTTAAGATGTGGCAAAGATTTGTTTTTTCGTTTTTGTTTTTAATTTTAAAGGCAAATTTAATGCCAGGGATTGGAAGAATTCTAAGTGCTTAGAATCAGGAGTTACAAGATTATTTTATCTCAGCTTCAATATCAGTAATAGAATTATGGAATATTATCAGTAGAAGTGCTCTTAGCCCTTGACATATTTTGAGATGGCTTAAGTTATTCTGTTCGTTTTATAGTGCTAGTATCTGTGTGCAATAAAATACATGACTTTGGTATTCCTGGACTATTTATACATTCTAATTACTGTATCAAATATCCTTTTAGGTTTCAGTTTTCTTGTCTTGTGAGGTTGGTTTGTTTTTGTGCTATCTCCATATATTTTGTAATTTATGTTCTTTTTCAAGAGAGGTGACTCTCATTGAACTCTGATGTGGCAATTTGGATGTTGGTTTGCATTAATAAAAATTCTACCCATTACTCAACTTTCTAAACCCCTATACCATTATTTCCAGATGTTTGCATTTTGAAAAAGACTTTCAATTATTTCCTTCAAAATCTTTATTGGGGTATTCTCTATTCATGAATATGATTAGTGGATTTTGCAAAAAATGTAACTCTAAGTTAGTTTACTTTTGTCAATAGTGAACAGCTCACTTTATGACTTTTTGGTAGGCGAAATAATGCATATAACATCTTTTATCTTATTTACCTTATAACGAATTTTATTTAATTTTTTAAATATGTATGTATTTATTTATTTATTGAGACAGAGTCTTGCTCTGTCGCCCAGGCTGGATGGCAGTGGTGCAATCTTGGCTCACTGCAACCTCCACCTCCCGGGTTCAAGTGATTGTCCTGCCTCAGCCTCCCGAGTAACTGGGATTACAGGTGCACTCTGCCATGCCCAGCTGAATTTTTTTTAAATTTTGGTAGAGACAGGCTTTCACCATGTTCTCCAGGCTGGTCTCGAACTCCTGAGTTCAGGCAATCCGTCTGCCTCAGCCTCCCAAAGTGCTAGGATTACAGGCATGAGCCCCCGCTCTTGGCCAAATTTTATATTTTCAAAAATTAAATTAGATATTACCAAGGATCAAGAATTGGTATTTATTCAAAAATGCAATAAAAAAGGTAACTGGAATCAATGTAATTTGCTCCATTCTTTCTATTTTACATATGAGGAACAAAGAAGTTAAGTGAATTATCCAAAGATACCCACTTAGCTAGTTGCAATTCTGAAATTAGAACCAAGGACCTCAAACCCGTGAGCTGTAACTTGAGCAGATCCACCAAATTACCTGCATATTTTAATTTCTATCTTCCACTCATATTTATCACTCTGATAATTTTTATACAGTATTCTCTATTCATCTTTTGAAGCCACTTCTATCTTTAAGGTCTCTGAATTTGCAGGGAGGAATTAAAATATCAGACAAGACAAGCATCATATACTTGAAGAAATGCCAAATATTGAGAGAAAAAGTTTAGGCCCATTCATTCTCAACTTCTCCAGGGATCCACAAGCTGAGAACAAGCCCTGCTCTAAAATATTCCTGACATCTGGCTGCACATACATCTCTCACTATACATACACTAGGAACATTTATACAGGCAATGAAAACCAGAACTAGGGCAATCCCAGAAACAAATTTCACTACCTTTATACTCACTTTTCCCTGATCCTCACTATATTATAAACTTTGTTCTTTTTCTTGCTATGCTTTCTCTAAAATGCAAACTAAAGATTTCATTTAGTATCTGTCATTTAGGCTTGAAACTAGGCCTCATAAAACTTAGAAACTAGGCCTCATATAGAAAAAATTAACACCAGGTGGCTCTGGATAGGGTCCCACCCTGCCTCGATAGGGACTCACCCTGATAGGGTCCCACCCTGCCAATTCCGGGAAACAACCTCATGGGGTCCCACCCTGCCAATTCCGGGGGTCCCACCCAGCCTCGAAGTTCCTGGAATCAACAACTCCAGGAAAAAAAAAAAACCTCATAAGGTCCTGCTCTAACCAATTAGCATAAGACACCTTGCTCAGGCCATAGCTAGACCCAATCATTTCGCGCCTTAAGCTTTGTTTGAATTTCGCGCCATAAGCTGTGTTTGAACTTGTGTTTGCCTATATAAACAGCCTGTAACAAGCAGTCGGGGTCCCAGGGCCAACTTAGAGCTTGGGACCCTAGCGCGCTAGTAATAAATAACTCTCTGCTGTGAATCTCGTGTCGGTGATCCTTCGCGGCGACCCCTGCCCAGGAGGGAATCGACAGTTCGGTTCCAACAGGCTCACCTTCATTCTAAAAGTCTAGAGATGGAAAACATGAGCAACGAGTCTACCTGTCTTCGCACTTTTGAGAAAAAAGATAACCAAAACACAACATGCCATGTATGCAAGGCCATATAAATTATACATATATGACTCTTTATATATGACTATATGTTTCTCATATCATCACATATATCTGATCCCTCCATTTTCTTCAATTCCTTCTGCTTCATTTTTCAACCCCTGAAATCGATTATTTTCTAATTTTTGTTTTTGAGTAGAAATCTCGTTGATTTCTACTTCTGTCTCTTCTCTGTTCCTACTTCTCTATGTATTTTTTTCCTCACGTATAAAATAAAAAGTAGATCCTCAAGACTTTCCAATGAAGTTTACAATCTTGTCAGGCAAGAGTCCATGAGTAAGTAGCCCGGGTTTATAGTTTAACTAAAGCGCCCTGAGAATTTGCTCCAGGCCCTGGTAAGTTAACATATAATGTAAGGTAATTCAACATGCAACTGAAAATTGAATGGGTGTATTACCATCAAATGAGACCACATCTGACTGGGAATAAAGTGAATATGCTCTTCCTTCACTTATATATTTTCAAAATAAGATGACAGCAAAATTTATAAAACTTTACATTACATATATAAAAAAAGTCATAGAAAAAAAATCACCTATCTATGGTTAGCTATAAATAGATTAAGAGGTCCTCTCTCTCACTCCACCGTTTGAAAATTGACAGAAGTAGACTGGAGTTGGTGCCAACTGCAAATGTAATTTTCATGAGCCAATGGCAGCGTTTTAGGTAGTTGAGCCAACTCTTCTCTGAGGCATTGATTCTTGCCAGACTCAGTCCTTTCAGAAAGATAGGCATACAGGAATATTTATCAATTATAAACTCTCCTGGACCATCCAATTCTACTCCCAAATTCCTAGAAATTCTGCATTTCCTTAGCTTTTCTGACAAGGCCAACTAGAGTAATGACTGCCTCCAGGACCTTCGTTTACCAGTTCTTAACAGAAGTGATTTCCTAACACATATTTGTCATCTCACTCCCTGGAAATTAACATCACTAACAGCTACTCAATAGTTAGCAAATTCATTAAGAATCTGTATAAGGCAACAACAGGATTGCCAGCCTCCTCCACAGGCACACAAACTATGATTCAATCTCAGATTCAAAAAGCCACATTAAACATATTGCGGTATTTTTTGTGTTTGTGTCCAGAACTCTTCATTTGTGATTTCTCAAGCTAACTAATCACTACACATCATTTTTAGTATCTATTTGAAATGGTAACTTCCGTTAAAACATTCTCTCAGAGTTAAACTCTGCATCCTTTGGATGCCTCTACTTTGCTACTATCACAATTAAATTTGATAATTTCTTTGTATGCCTTTATTACCCAGTAGACCGGGGGTTGGTTGAGAAACTTTGGACATTGGCATATGAGTGGGCTTCTGCTTTTGTAAATAAAGTTTTATTGGAACACAGACACACTCATTTGTTTGCATATTGTCTTTTATGCAATAATGAGTAGTTGCCACAGAGACTGTTTGGTTCACAATTTTGAAATATTCATTATTTTTCCTTGTACAGAAAAAAATTGCTGACCTCACACTAGACTGTAAATTCTTAAATAAGATTGACTGTCATATTAATCTTTGTATCACTACAAGCTTGCATACTATCTGATTAGAGAAGTTTTTTCTAAATAACTGTATTTTTGTTAATATTTTTTCTTATTTCTTAATATTTTATTTATGTCAGTTTTACCTCCAAAAGAGATAGCTCTTTGAAGAAAACAAATAATTCCAATAACTCTAATATATAGGTTGTTCTAAATACACTGTAAATATATAGTAAGAATTAATTTGATTAAACTTTCAAATCTAAGCAATATTTTATTGGACATTAATTGGCAGATGGATAATACCCTAAAGCATAATCAATACAAGAATGTATGATGGTCAAGATGGTGTAAGAGAAATTAGTTTGCCAATTTCAGAGACACTATAGAACATAAGAATTTAAGGAAAGTAGACTAATTAAAACAGTAGCATAGGTGATTTTTTTAAATATTTTATCTTTTAAGTTTGATATTATTACAACAGGCTCTTAAAATTATTAATAATTCATTAATACGGATCTTGAAATATAGTGGTGAAAATGAGATTATATATTTCAATGTGTACATATTAGCTTGGCATTCAGTAAATATTGCTGCTACCCGACACGAAAGATAATCAAACTGAGGATAATCAAAGCAGGCATGCTTTTTTATCCTCGACTTTGTTTCTGGCATTTACATGAAGTTCCAGCCAGAGACCTGGGTATAAGAATTGCATTCCAGAAAGTTAGACTTCCAAGTAGTTTCAATGTTTCTCCAAAATAGAATAACTCATAAGTTTAATTGTGATTCAAATAAAATATTCTAACCTTTTATTTATTTATTTCACATGCTGCTAGGAGAAGAGGAACTATCTTAATGTTTTCTTCCAGGTTTGTAGACAATCTCTGACAGTGAATGTGATCTAAGGTTGTGCGTCTCAAACAGCCAATCTGCTTCCCAAAGTGATTTCCCTGCTGGGTACACACAAAATATGCCCTTTGATCATAATCTTCAGACCCCTTCTCTAAGGCTTGTCTCTGCTTAACTCTTTTGGGCTCAGAGTCAGCTCTAAGTTTGTTTTTAAGTGGAGAGTATTCCTTAAAGCTGCATGCAATGTTGATCTGCTGGCTGCTTTGATTTCACAGCTATCCAGCTATGCACATTGTTTGTGTCTGCGTACAGTAAAGCCTTAAAAGCATCTCTTTCCCTGTGACTGTCTACAATTACTTCTGCTGGCCGTACATCTATACATCGTAGCAGGAGAGCATTCTCTCTCTTATTTATTAATAAGGCTGCAATTAGAATTAATATTAGACTCTCACTCAGTTAAAATCCCATAAGAAAAGATGTTTAATGGCAAAATCATAATTGAATCCCACTTTAAGTTGAGAAATTAAAAATTCATTGCTAAACTCCTCAGAGTTGGTAATTGAAAAATAAAACACACAATTCCATTAAGAAAGACCGAAAAATAACAAGAGTGCTCACATCTGGGGCCTAATCCAAATCAGGTCAGTGAAAATCAGATGTATAAAAGAAAAAAAAAACATGATTTTGTTTTATCAAATCTTAAAACCATCTGCTTCTTAGTAAAACAACTCATGTTATTCCATCTCTGGACTTTCTATTCACAGACAATGCTAATGGCTTATCATTATGAATGCACAAAATACTGTTATTTTAATTGTCTAGTGGAGTTTTTCCTTATTTATCTGCCCCGCAGTTTGGTCCTCTATCTGTGACCCATGGTATAAACTAATAATCAAGAAAAGGACACTAGGAAGAAATTTATTTTCCAATCAGCATATGTAGTAAAGTCAAAGGTCCACTATGTCCACTGAATGTAGGGAGGCTGATGTACCATGCAGTCTTAATTCCATTAGTCATGCTCCATGAGGCAAACTACAGCCAGAGGTCCACTGCCTCTTTTTGTAAATAAGTTGTATTGGAACACAGCTACACCCATCATTTTACAAATTATTTGTGGCTACTTTCCTGCTAAAGTAGCAGGACTGAAGGGCTGAAATAGAGATTATAAGGCCAGAATGCCTAAAATACTTATGAAGTGACTCCTTAAGGAAAAGTTTGCCAAATGCTGCTCCAGAATCTGAGAGAGTGGTACAAGTCCGATGTTCTGTTATTGCGAATTACCAAGGGCATCGGAATATAAGTAGCCCAGCTACTCATTGGAGGGGCTATAAATTTCCCACTGATTTTAAAGGTTGTTTCTCATGATAGTAGACTGACAGTTCTTTTGAACTTCAGAACAGAGCAGTCAACTGCCATTGGTTATTGCAACTTGGACATGCCGAGTCTTCACATTCTCTTCCTTTTCTGGACGTCGGTCTTTGCCACTGTATTCAGTCCATATTGCTGCCAGAGAAAGCTTTTCAGAAGACAAAATGGATGATCATGGAGGTCTTATAACTGCTTAAAATCCATGAACACTATTCCATATACATTAAAATAAACTCAAACTACTTAACAAGGCTTACAATGATATTCATGAGATAGATCACATTTTGAATTCAACTGACTACCTGAAATTCTTCTCTTGCTTCAGGGCCTTTAAGGAGGTTGCCCATTTCTTCAAACTGTGTCTGGTTGAAAGACCACTCCTTCACATCACCAGCTCAGATATTGGTCTACCAAGAAAATGTATTTCATGTATCCCCACCCCAAATCTAGGTGAGGCGTCTCACATATATGCCTCAGAAGCACCCTGTGTTTTCTCCCTAGCACGGCAGTATGACTTCACAGTGGAATTGCTTATTTAGTTTTCTAAATGACTTATTTAAAAGGGAAGTGCCTTGAGAACAAGGGCCTTATTTTATTTTTGCATTTACATCTTCTAAGTGCTTAAAACAAAAAAAGTCCTTCGTAAATATTGAATGAGCAAAGAATGCTGGGTCAGCTTAGGTGTGGCCATAAGAGACTAGTGGAAAATAATACTCGAACAGATGTGTAGAATGAGGAAAAGTTATTTGTGTTTTGTATGTGTTAACCAGCAAACGCTCCTTTGCCTTCCCTCTTCTACAACCAGAATTTGAAATAGTTTACATAATTAATTAAAATAAATTTAAATAAAAAACAATGGCCATCTAAACCAAAACCTCTAACTGTGTCATTATTATCAGCAATCAACAATTTAATCATGTAAGATATTGTTTTACCACCACACAATTTTATGGAAGAAAAACTGGCAGCTCAATGGTTTCTTGAAAAGTTTGTGAACCGAGAAAACATTTTACCCTACCTGCAAATACTATCAATAGGGTTACTAGAGACTTCTATTTTTATAATTTTGAAGCTATAATTACAGTTTACAAAGTTAAATTAGCTTATTATCAACATTTTACAGATGAGAAGACACACATACAGAGGCAAATTAAACCATCTATTTCAAGGCCATAAGGTAAGTAATAAAATTGTAAATACATATATTTCCATCTCTTTTCCAGGACTAATACTTTAAAAATAGGATTTTCTTTATCATTTTTCCTTTAGAAAGTTTTCAATAGTAAGGTAAGAGTTATTTGTATAATACACTAAAGAGTCGCCTGGGAATTCTTTCTTACTGCACAATACTCTGTAAGAAATGTGTACATCATAGCAGTAAGTTCACAAAATTTTATGGTTTTGGTTTAAGTAGTCTTAAGTAGTCATATTTCTAACAGATTGGTAATAATGAAACTAGCTAACTCTTGCTGCCAACAGATTGCAACAAAAGACTGCTTCCAAAAATAAATTCCATTTTGCTGTTTGATCCCTATCTTTCACCAAATATGGTAAATTTTCTATCTTAGCCATCTAATATAATGCTTTCAGTTACTTTTCTAGCTTTTTCATAAAATTTCTAGTCCTAAAAGATGTAAGATTTTTTAAACAATCTCATCTTTGAAAAATCCAGGTAACCATAGATAATTGTAGCAAAATGTATTATTTGCTTAACAAGTAACAATCTGAAGTAGGTTTTCTTTAACTCTTAGAAATCATGTAATTCCATACTTTGTAATCTGAGGCTTAAAAATTTGAGACTGGAAAGAAATGATTTTAGTAAAAAAATAGACCACTATTTTTAGTATTTGGCCTTTTATTTCTAGCTACTCCTAGTTGAGGATAACAAGCACATCCTTGTCTGGATGGAGGTTCTCAGAGGATACGGCCTGGCGAGGTAGCTCATGCCTGTAATCCCCGCACTTTGAGAGGCTGAGGCAGGAGGACTGCTTGAGGCCAGGAGTTTGAGACAAGCCTGGGCAACAAACGGAAACCCCCATCTCTATTATGGAAAAGCAGTAAAATAAAATAAATTGGCTGAACAGGGTAGCACTTCCCTGCAGTCCTGACTATTTGGGAGGCTGAGTTGGGAGGATCAGTTGAGTCCAAGAGTTCAAGGCTATAGTGAACTGTGATTACACCACTGCACTCCATCCTGAGCAACAGGGCAAAACCCTGTCTCTAATAAAAAGAAAGAAAGAAAAACAGAAAGAAACGGAAAGCCAGGTAAAAGGCATTTCTTGTAAACTCTGCTCAATCACTGTACATCTTTGTCTGTGGAGACGGCAAAAGAGCTATCCAGATTAACAAATGAGAATGATACTTTTCAACTTTAACATATTCACCTGCTAGTTGTTAGAAAGCCTAGGTTGAAAAGAATAAAAAGGAAAGACAAACAAATGAGAATGATTTATGCTAGCAAGTTGTTTTCTAAGTAATCCATAGTTGAAAGACATCTGAGAATTTGTCAGTCTATGCTTCCTTTGAATGAATCTGTATGCCTTTACAATATGTTTGCTTCTGGTTGTGATGGGTAATAAAGTGAAACAGACTCCAATTCTGATTTTCGTAGCACTGACTTTAACAAAACTAAGGATGTAGAAAATTCCTTTTTGCTCTCACTCACAAAGAGAAATGCATGTAACAGTGCACAACAAGAGAAGCAACCTTGGCAAACACCAAGAGGCATAACAGTAAGACACCACAAAAGTAAGCAAGGAGAAATACCTCTGGGGAGAAAACAAAGTACACATATAGCATAAACAGAGGAAAGGGGAGCAAAGAACATGGCCAGAAAAAATTGATATAGACAATAATAGAGACAAAAGTTCACCCAAAATATTAAGAAATGATGTTGCTACTAAATGTAAATATCAGATTGAGCAATTCATGTTAAGGAAAAAAAGTGTGGTCCTAACAACATAATATAACATCATAATGTAGAATGAAAATTTTAAAGTATGGGTTTACCTAACAAAAGCCTATTAATCACAGAAGTCACCTCCAGTTTTTCTTGGCTAGAGTACCAGCAAAATATTTAACAGTTTTGATTCAACCGAGTTTCTCTGCAACTATTAATCACATATTTGAAGACATTTAATTATTTAAAATCTGAGTGTGTTTATTGAAGAGGAAGTGAGATTAAGAATACATGTTTATTTTTTAAAATTTTATATAAAATAAATTATGTTTAAAGAGAAAATAGTTCAAAGGTCTCAGAGATATTAATGTTTTAAAGTACTTAATATTTATTTCCTCTATAAAACTATGAGTATCAACAACACTTCTTAGAAGGCATTTCATATCTTTGATCCCATGGTATAATTAATCTTACCTCTTTTATCTTTAAAACATTTCTATAAGATGAATAGTATTGTCTGTAAAGATGGGAAAGAGACATTCAGATTAACAAATGACTATCTCTAGGTGAGCAAAAAATATCACTTGCCTTTCTGATCTTTGAACCTATTTTGTATTATTTAGAAAAAAGATTTTGTTGAAAAAATAATTTCATGTATTTAAGTTATTGCAAACTGTTATCGTTATGCCCACAGTATATACACACTTTTATACATATGTACATGAACACATGGGTAGATAGATAGATGGATGGATAGATAGATAGATAAATAGATAATGGATAGATAAGATAATGGATAGATAATATAGGATGAGATAGATAAGAATAAATTACGTTAAACTAAAATATTAAAAATAGAATTATCAGGGTAGAGAAAACACATAGTTTTTGATACAAACTAAAAAATTTCAAAAATATGAATATCTTTAGAGAAAGTGGATAATTTAATACATAAGAGAAAGGAGATGAGAGAGAACGGGAGAAAGAGGACATCAAATGGCCAGTTACAAGACATAGAAATCAGAACAGATCATCCTGAAGAGATATTTTTTGATTCACTTCAATTTGTTAATTAAATTTTAAAACCCAACAACTGAACAAGTTATCTAGGTTAATTGATTATGACAATAAGAATATCCACATGTTTCTCATTTTGTGTAACAGGTGGAAAGTAAAGAGAAATGCATTGATTATGACATGTAGCAAAATCATGGAGTTTATCCCTTGTAAAATGAAATTTCATCAGTGAAGCCATTAACTTTGTTTTCTTATTGATAATGTCACCAGAGTGGCTAAACATGAATACAAAGTTATATTATATACCTATACAAATATACGTACATACACACGTGTGTATTTGTGTCTGTATATACACATGCATACACATATACACATGCACATGAACACATACATACACAAATGGATGTGTGTTTCAAAAAAGTATTTGGACAAAGCAACTACATTAAAAAAACAACAACCAAGAGTGAATTTGTATCAGCAAATTGATATGCAGAATGTTGAACCAAGAGTTACATTCAATCATGACTTTAAAACTTTGAACACTGAGACTGTCCTATTCACCTTTCAGTTTTTTATTTAACAATTTGTATGAAGGCATACAAAACTAGTATTAAAAATTCATCTTAAGATACTATACTTAGAAAAGTATCAGCATATTAGCAACCTTGGAATATATAAAAGATTGTTTTTTGTGTGAACAAAGGAAAGGATTTATGCTCTCTGTAGCTCTAAAAGATAAGAAGCAGTGCTTTGGGAGACTGAAGTGGGAGGGTTGCTTGAGCCCAAGAGTTCAAGTCTAGCCTGGGCAACATAGCAAGGCCTCATCTCTACAAAAAATAAAAAGGCAAAAAAAAAAAATTAACTGGGCGTGGTGATGCGCACCTGTAGTTTCAACTACTCTAGAGTGTAAGGTGGGAGGATTGCTTAAGCCCACGAAGTCGAGGCTACAGCGAGCTATGATTGCACCACTACATTATACCCTGGATAAGAGAGTGAGACCCTATCTCTCAACAAAGAGAGAGAGAGAGGGAGAGAGAGAGAGAGAAAGTAGAAGCAACCTATATGTTATATTAAAACAGCCGAAGTACTAATGTGCCTGTGAAATTTGTAAGGTCCCAGTCACAGTAAATACGGTAAATGTTAAAACCTAAATCTGATATAAATTCTTCAGAACTATTTTACAGGAAATTTCTGCATGCTCTGGGAGTTTGGACTAGCTGGCCTGTAAGATCTCATCCAACTCTAAAATGATATAATTACTTTCCAGAATCCAGAGCCTCCACAGAGCGGTCTTATATACAAACACGTTTCAAAATCATTCTCTTTCAAAATATGTGGTAGAGTCAGTCCTCATTATTCGCAGATTCTGTATTTGCAAATTTGCCTACTCAGTAAAACTTATTTGCAACCCTAAAATCAATACTTGCAGTGCTTTCATGGTCATTTGCCGACATGTGCAGAGCACTAAAAAATTTGAGTTGCCTGATATACACATTCTCAGCTGAGGTCAAACAAGGCAATGCTCTGCCTTCTTGTTTTAGCTTTCATGCTGTAAACAAGTGTCCTTTTTAAGGTCTATTTCATGCTACATTCTTCTCATTTTTTGTGCTTTATGCAGATGATTTTGCTGTTTAAAATAGCCTCCAAACAGAGTAAGTACCATCTATCTAGTGCTCCTAAGGGCAAGAAGGCTGTGATGAACCTCAGGGAGAAAATATCTGTGTTTGATAAGCTGTGTTCAGGCAAGAGTTATACTTCTGTCGGCATGAGTTCAATGCTAATGACTCAACGATAAATATAAAATACGGTGTCTTTAAATAGAAACACACATACAACAAGGTTACATATATTGATTGGTTGACAAAAATGTTATGACCAGAGTGGTTTACAGAATTCTAACCCTGTATTTTCCCAAGGAGCACAGGTTCAGGATTTGTTAAGTCTATGTTCCAGAGACTTTATAAAACATAACAAGAAATGACTATATTCCCTACATAAAGCTAACATTGCATACATAAATCTCTCCAAAAGTGTTGCAGTTGGGAAGAAGAAAGGCTGTAGTTTAAAATTAGCTTCACAAAGAAATAACTTATGGCTTGGTATTCTTACTGTAATTTTTGTGAATCTGTGATAATGCAATCATTTTTAGGGAAAGTTATCTAGCTTCTTGATGAATAATCTTTCCCTTTTCCAGATATACCTAACTTTCTAAATATTTTCCTTATTCCTACAGTGTTAGATCGAATAGGTATGGGAGTATCTGAAGAAAATGATATAACAAATCAAGTATTTTTTTGCATCCACTTCTGTTTAATGAAAGCTATTATAACTCACAGTCAACCAGGTGGTAATTTATTGGTGCCAAATTGAGATTAGCAAATCTGAGCCTCTGGCTGCCTGCCCCTGATCACAGAAGAAAACACGCATTGCTCTGTGTCCATTCCTGGAAACGTCCAAGCTAAACTTTTATAAGGCTCTTCCCCAGCCTGAGAAATCCAGAGTTCCAGAACAATTGTTAGCAAGCATTGCAAGTCTCACAATTTACCAAAATGTTTACAGAGCTTCATGCTGGTCAAATCTAGTCTCGCTCAATTATAAACAACATAAAAAAAAATAAAATTTCACTCTTTGCATTTTGATCAATAATTGTATAGTTTCTGAGGTTTGTTCCTCAGTACCTGTCCTTTACTGTTAAATGTTTTCTTTCAGTTCTGTACTTCAGGCATTAAAAGGTGAACATCAGGACCTTAAAATTGGATGGGAATTACTTGCTCCAGAGAACATATTTGCTATATTAAAATTGGCAGGAAAACCTTTTGTGAATTTAAACTAGCGGTTTAAAATATGAATGTAAAATTATCTCTATGTTTATAAAGCCATTCTAATCTAAAGATAACCTCCGGAAGATCATACTCTGAGACCAGGTATCACACATAATTTTTATTTGATTATCTGAGCCTCATTAGAAAAATAACTTACTATAGTTCAAGTAGATTTCAAATGAACCCTCGTGGGACACAACAGATAAGGAAGGCTCTGTTAGATTTCAGGTTTGTTGTAAAATCTATGTCTTGCCTTTTCATACAATAAACACATTAAGAAGATATATCTTACTTGCAAAACACAGAACCCAACACAATCAAGTAAAATGGCTGTTTGCAATTTTACTTGGGGAAAAACTTAACTCCTACAGTCAAATAACATGAGGTTCATGAGGAAGGCAATCAAGGAAATGATTTTTAGGATAGTTTTCCTTAATAGTCAGCAGTAGCTTTCTTATATTGACAGTACCACTATCTTTAGCTACTGCTTGCATACTTGGATTATTATCAAATAAAAATGAACCACAATCACCCAATTCATTCTCATCTTAGATAACCATGTGGGTTTTTTTTTATTTCAATATTTCCTTTTGGAAAATTCGTGGAGTTTTTTTGATATTCATATATAAAATAAACTTGGTAGTATTTAAAATCACAAGTACTTATGCAAATGAATACTTTCTAGATATACTGAAATAAATAATACATAAAATAAATAAAAAATCAAAACAAAATATGGAAGAGAAAAACTCAAATTTATTTCAAATAATTTTTATGTAGCTTCCTATTTTCATAAGAAAATAACATTTTCATAACATTTTTCTCAGAATTCACAAAAAAATCAGAAAAATAAGCTTATATCTTCTATGTTGTTAAATACACTCTGGCTTTCAAATAAATTTCAAAAGGAAACATAATTCTTTGTATGAATAATTCAAGTAATACATAAACTAGTGGAAAAATCAGTCCAAAAGTTAAGATATTTGTTAATTCACATAATCAGAGAGGTTTATGTTCTCTGTCATCTAAAAATGCATCATGTGACTCTTGTGATGACAATGAGAGTGATACCCTTTAACAAAGCAAAGGACTCCAAGCATAAGTAAATAGGTTTCAAGTAAGTACAAGATCTGGAAATCCATTCCAGAGGACAGTAAAATAATTTTAAGTTTTATTGGACAAATCAGAGGAAATAACTCGCATAGTGTATCTTCTAAACACTATTGAGACAGAGAGAATTTTAAAGTGCTATTTCGTTAGTTTGATTCCAGGATACAGTTCTGCTACATGGTTCCCATACAAGTCATGCTGTGACTCAGATAATGCTTATGACAACTCTTCTTGTTGTCTATAGAAGATGCAGGGGTTGACAAGCAGTTAGTAATTTTTTCAGTGTTTTTCAATAAGAGTATCATTTACACATTTTCTTGAAATTAATTTTTCCTTTCTATATTATTTCGTTCTCAATTAATTCAACTTATTTGTAAGGAATCCCTGAGCACCATAGAATTATTCAAAATTACTCAGTGAAACTGATCCAAAGGACCTTGCTAGAGTATTTTTAACGATCCTGATTTTGTAAATTATCTAATTAACTTAGAAGACAATGATATTAGACAAATAGACTATATTCCAAAGTTACCAGAAAAAGGGCACAGACAATATGGGCAATGTGCCTTTTATTACAAATGCAAAGCATATAAGGACATGGATAAATTACAAAAGCATAATTTTAATTAATAAGGGTAATTTCATAATAATTCTTTACCATGAAAGCCACTGAATGAGTAACCTAATTTTTAAAAGCATACAAAAAGTAAAGCAATGTAAATAACTACATAAAGCTGTCAGAATTTAGTTTTCCCTTTTTATAGCTAGTCTAATTAAGACAAGTCCAGACAGTTGATAATAGAGTATACACCATAATAAAGTTCCTCTTATACAAGTAAATTAAATATTAGGTGAATGAAACATAGATTATGAGAAATAAGCACACTAATTTTATGAACCATATTATTGTTTCCTCAAAACCATAATTTAAACATAGAGACAATTTAACTTAATATTAATAACTTGCCATTTGCTACTATTTTAATGAAAACAAGTTCTATACCCAATTTATATTTTGAGTATAAAGCTGCTTCCCTTTTTGAAAAACATTTTCAATACTTTAAAAAGTTTAAATAAAGTTGGTGTAATCTACAGTTCATCTGAAACCCTGGACACATGAAATAAACAATACCAGCAGCAAACAGGGTTGGGAGAGTAAAATTGCCAGATTTTGCTTGAAAGATCTTGTGTATTTGTCTGTCCAAATTTCTCATAATTAACTGAGAAAATAAGTAATAGTCTCTCCTGAAACTTAAGTTTTATCAGTGTACCGGATTCCCCATCTGTGAACAATAGGCATAGAAAACTAATTACTTAGTCAGTTCAAGGACAAATACAAAAAAATCTTCGGGCATTTCAGCCATCTTTGACAAACCACTACAGAAGAAGTAAATTTCAGCAACAAGCTAAAAAGCCAATTGTGGAAACAATAAGCTAGAGGAATGATCAAATACTGTTAGCAGTCATAGAAATAAATAGAATAATACTAATCTCTTTTATCGGCCAAGTACTTAGGCACTACATATAATTTCCAGAAATTGTCTGAAGTATGTATTATTTTCTCCCTTTTTAGATGAAAAAGCTGAGTCTTGGAAATATTAAGCAACTTCTCTACATTTACACATCGCTAGGATTCCAACCCAACTGTTATCAAATCCAAATTAAAGTTTCTTTCCATTATAGTGTGGTTGCATTTGAGTTATGCAAATCTTCATTAGGGAAAATTCTCTCTTAATGCACAAATTTTAAAATTGTATTAATCCCAGAAATTATTAAATTTGGCAAGAATAACATAAGCTCAATATTGGTGGACTGAGTTAGTTGCAAACTAGGTTTGCTTTCCATTTCTGCTTTATCAGGTTAACAAATATACCTGCCATCCTCCATTAGAATCAGTTTTGAATTATATTAGCATGAACCTATGGCAGGTCCTCTACAACATAATACTGTTTTGGAATGTGACTAACCCTTATGCCATGCTGCCTCAAATGTTTTAGCAAAAATTAGTTTCTGGGAGTTATTTGCACTCTTCATTTAGAAAGATTTTATAAAAAATAATGAGGAAATAAATGTTTGAATGAACACTTACATACTCCTTTTTTTTTTTTTTTTTTTTTGAGACAAAGTCTCACACTTTCACCCAGGCTGGAGTGCAATGGTTCAATTTTGGCTCACTGAAACCTCCGCCTCATGGGTTCACATGATTCTCCTGCCTCAGCCTCCCAAGTAGCTGGGTTACAGGTGTACACCACCATGCCCGGGTAATTTTTTGTATTTTTAGTAGAGACATGGTTTCACTATATTTGTCAGACTGGTCTCAAACTCCTGACCTCATGATCTGCCCACCTCAGCCTCCTAAAGTGCTGGGATCACAGGCGTGAGGCACTGCACCCAGTCAAACACTTGCATATTCTAAAATTGTTTAAAAATTTTATGTATATCCAAAAATATAATAAACTTTTAAAAGCAGTTTATTAAGTCACACTACACATTTTCTTGTTATAGTAATGCTAAGGTATGAAAACAGGAAATGACATTAATGTAAATTATGACTCAACTAAGCCAAAAAAGCAATAAAGACGACAAAGAAACACTCTAAATTTTGTGTCTATAATTTTGAGGACATTTTACCTACTTTCCTACTTACCTAAGGACAGAGAAATAGTGATTGAAATTAAGCTAAGTGTTTATCTTAATGATCACATATAAATCATGCTGTCTGTATGATTTGCAAATATTGAGGTTTGCTATAAATATAGCCTAAGCATATTTATCAAAATATCAGTAAAAACCATAGCTAATTAAACTACTCTTATCATAACACATACGATATTGACACTTGAAGTAAAAGGGAACTTCAAAAATTGGTGAAAATATATTTATTAGGATGTATTTATAATGATGTTGGCAGGCACTCTTCAAACTTAGAGAGTTAGAAGTGGAAAAGCGACGTCTGTGCCAAATTCCTTCAAAAATGTTACACACTCTAATATAGTGTACATGACAAGCCTGAAGTATTGAAAAGAAGTCATTTGAGTTATCTGAGCACAAAAAAAGGCATCTGGAAATTACCTAACAACTGAAACATCCTATTCACATTTTCTGGAATCTCATAATGCTGAAAGGATGTTCAGCAGGTCCTGAGTTTACACTAATTTGCAAGCTTTTGAACAAGTGTAGCAATTTCAAAAAATAGGTACTATTTTGGGGGTGTATAACTAATGAAATAGGATTTTAACAGAAGAAAAAGAATTTTAACCTTTTGTGTTTCAATTCCTATTACAACATTCATATTTATTGTCACACTGAGATCCATTTAGAGATAATAGTAGGAAAAAAGGTCATAGTACATTCTCCGTTCTGCACCCTAAGGCTACTGAGCATGGAAGGAGTTAAACAAAGCATCCTAACTCCTTTTAGAACATGTCTATAAAGAAATACAACAGTTCGTATCAGTCAGTGTGTTTCTGCTAATGGCTTTCAAATTTTTAACTCTAGGAAGCTATAGTCAGGGTGTTTCCGTGGAAAAGCCACACCTTTTTGACTTCTGCTCATCGTTTCCTGATGGTGCACCACTTACCGCCAGAGTGTTGCTCAAGATTTACTCTTTAAAGTTGACTATTACAGGGTCAACTAGGACCGGAAGTGACTTGATTTTAACTGCTACTACCACTTCCTCTCCCACAGTATGGACTATCTCTTTTCCCTCAGTGTTCCATTTTTCTTGTCAAGAAAACTACTCCATATGGTAACAGAGCCAGTATTGCTTTAGTTATGAAGGTGATTTCACTAAAGCAATGGACATCGAAATATTCCAGTTAATACGCTAAATCCTGTATGTCACTGTAATGGGCTATAGTAGCTATGCACACTCCTAACCTCCTTTTGCTAACACACTCCTTTTCGTTTTGGGAATTGCCTCCTTAACTCTCTGGGTCCCCACTTGGGCCTGATAAACAAGCCCACCCCTTAGAATAGTGGTAAAATATATAATCAGCCTGGGTAATGAAAGGACTCCTTAGTTCTATGTTCTAGTACATATATATATATATATATATATTTTTTTTTTTTTTCTTAAACTAGTTTGAAGAAAAAAAAATTTAGGTATCTGTCACTTGTAAATGAGTAGTAAGAGAATTAAAATTATTGGAGTCACTGAGATTATTAAACCATACACCCTGGGTTGACAACCTTCAACATCCAATCTAAACATGGGAATCAACTTAAATTTCAGGGACATGAAATCTTCTACTTGAAAAGGCTACTCTTCTCTATCTTTATCTCTTGCACAAATTCTCATATTTCCCCTGTTACCATGATGTAGCAAGTTTTGGGTTTTGTTTTGTTGTTTTGTTTGCCACTTTTGAGATATTAGTGGAAACTGCTTTGAAATTGCAGGTCTGATAATAAAGATGCTCTTACCGGTTAGTGGCACCCTTTATAACATGATTTGACATACTCAGAGTCCCCAATTATTAGCTCAATCCTAGGTACCAAAGTAACTAGTCATTTATTTATTAATTTTTGTGTTGTTGCTGAGACGGAGTCTCACCCTGTCACCAGGCTGGAGTGCAGTGGCATAATCTCTGCTCACTGCAACCTCCGCCTCCTGGGTTCAAGCGATTCTACTGCCTCAGCCTCCTGAGTAGCTGGGACTACAGTTGTGCACCACCATGCCCAGCTAATTTTTGTATTTTTAGTACAGACAGGGTTTCACCATATTGGCCAGGATGGTCTTGATCTCTTGACCTCGTGATCCACCCACCTCGGTCTCCCAAAGTGCCGGGATTGTTATTTTAACTAAAGATCCCTTTTCTGAATGTTAAGTAGCATTTTCTAAAGGCTTTATTTTTAATGTAAATTCTATAAATAAGGGTAAAATCAAGGCTTTTAAAATAAACTTTGTTTCTGGAGTAGTCGCAAACGTACAGCAATATTGAGCTGAAGGTACAGAGATTTCCTATTGACCTCTTACCTCAACACAAGCATAGCCTCCCCATTACCAATATCCTCCACCAGAGTCCATAGTTTACATTAGGTTTCACTCTTGGTGTTGTACTTGCTATGAGTTTGGACAAATGTATAATGGCAAATACATTACATCATTAGATTAATGTAATGTATTACATTACAGTAATGTCATTACAGTATCATACAAAGTAGTATCACTGCCCTAAAATTCTTCTGTGCTCTACTTATTCATCCTTCTCTCTTCCCTAACACCTAGTAGCCACTGAAATTTTTACTGTCTCCATGGTTTTATCTGTTCCAGAATATCATATAGTTAGACTCGAGCAATGTGTAGCCTTTTCAGATTGACTTCTTTTACGTAATAGAATGCATTTAAGTTCCCTCCATATCCCCTCATGGCTTGAGAACTCATTTGTTTCTTAGTAGTGAATAATGTGCCATTGTCTGGATGAACTGCAGTTTATCCCCTCACCCACTAAAAGACATTTTGATTACTTCCAAGTTATAACAATTATGAGTAAAGCTGCTGTAAACATGCATGTCCACGTTTCTTTGTGGACATGTTTTCAGCTCCTTTGGGAAAACACCAAGGAACTTCATTGCTGGATTGTATCATAAGAGTGTGTTTTGTAAGAAACTGGCTATGCCATTTTACATTCCAACAGCATTTGGTGTTGTCAGTGTTCTGGATTTTGGCCATTCTAATAGGTTTGTAGAAGACTTTTTTTTTCCCCCTAGGATTTGTTATTGATTTTGTTTACCAAGTGGCTTTATGATATAGTAGAGACCATAGTAGCTTTACAGAAACAGAATGGCCATCCTGAAAGCTAACAAATACTACAAATGCACTTTGCTATTTCACAATTTTGCCCCCAGTTCATTTCCAGGACAAGCCTACCATATAGATGGTGCAATCTAGGAGGTGCTTTGAACCCAGAATATGGATCACATTCCAGAATTTTCCCTCGGGAAAATTCCAATGAATTTTCCAATACAATTCAGAGTCCCCTAAGTTTATAAGTTTTTAAATACAAAAACTCCTAAAAGATCTCTACCAAGATCTGAAATACTGGAAAGATCCTTGCAGGCCATGAGAAGAGTATAGATGCATAAGTACAAAAAGGCTTAGAAATGAAGTACACAAACCTGGTATCCTGGAAATTATCTTGGAGCAGTTGATTTGGCTCACTCAATGAGTAAAAGTCAGTAAAATGTAGTTGTGATAGGGTTCTTTTGGCATTTACCACGACGGAACTTTAATGAGACGTGTAACCCATTTTACAGGTCTGTAAATTATTTTACCTTATTTCTCAAATAAAACAAGAAAAAAAAATTGTGAAATACCTAATCAGTACGACGTCAGATGCTTTTCATATTTGTGATTTGTCATCTTAGAAAATAGGAATAAGAAATAGTAAGCTTATGTGAATTAATGAGTGAATTATTTCCACATTTGATTTTTCTCTTTGAACAGTGATACTGGTTAGAAACTATTTAAGGAATGTTAGGCTATGTGTAAATTACCAATCACTTTGATTCCTATAAAGGGATACCACCTCCTACACGTTTTCATTGAATACATATTTAAAAATTATAAAAATGTATTTTAATTAAGTACTATAAAAATAACTTTAATAAATAAACCAAGCAACTATAATTCCTATATCTGTGAAGGGCAAAAGGAAGCCATAATTTTCAGATAATACTATAGGACTAAATCAATTAAAATTATAAATTGATTTCTTACTGCAGGGAAGAAATCTTTAAAATACTTCAAAATTAATATTTTATATAATAATATTGAAATATAATAAAATCTAGTGACATCCCAGTTATTGTAGCCTCTTAAGAATTCAACAAAACAGTGCTTTAAAGCAAAATTATACAAAAATATATTGGATCAAGCACTCAAATTAAAAAAATATATAAATCATTTCAGTTAATGTTTTGTTGAATTACTTAAAATACCAAGAAATTAGGACATGGTTTTTAGAGGTCCCCTTAATATATTGTAAATATGCTTAGTCTTTAAGGATAATTATACAGGCACTCATTTACATGAAATCTTCCTGTTAATGGATAGAATTATATTCTTGAAATCCATACCCTCTCATGTTTTATTAAATATAATGGGATCATTAAATATTAAATGCCTCTTTAGTAGAATATTGTCAGTATATACAACATTTCATGAATTAGGTTCCACACTGAAATATTCTTCAATCATCTTCATAAGAATCTGTAATCCTATTTAATTTTGTTCTTAGTTGATTTCTCTTATTTTTAAATAGCTGTTTTTTCTTTTACTGCAGTTTTATTTTATATTTTTGCTTTAAAAACCTGTAGGTGGAAGAATGATACGGGTTGGGAAAGAAAATAATCACAATACTTAATATTTATGGAGTCCTTATCATGTGACAAGCAACAGGCTGAGTTAAAAAAAATTATTTCAGTTAATTCTCACTTTAACACTTTGAGGTTGATAGTTCTATTAAGTAAAATTTACAATTGGAGAACTTAAGAGGTATACACAAAATCTCATGCAATTTAGTGAGAAGCAGCTCAGGTTACTAAGAGTTTTAATTCTGACTAAAATTTGGAAACATACAACCAAAAGGTCATAGTTTTTATAACATGCATTAGCGAAATTACCACTTGTTTATAAATACATGAACATAAACACTACAGAAAAACACAAGCAGAAAAAAATATTCTCCTGAAATCATCTAACCATTAACAAGGGAGATAGTTTGCTCATTATAAATGCACAAAAAACAGCTACTAAACTGTTTACAGAATATATTAATATTAATTGCTATTGTTAAAGACTTATCTATTTAAATGACTACGTGCTGTTAAGTGTTAACCTGATAAACCTGGTGGGACACTTATGCAGGTTGAAGGTCAACTATAATGAAACCTGTTCCGAAGGGCAGGAAGAGAAGCAAAACCTAGGTTAAAAACTCTGAATTTTTGTTTCGAATTATTAAGTATAAATGATTTTAAGAAATTTTCTGCCATTTCACACAAAGTTAACTAAAGTTTAAAGCTCCAAAATACTTCAGATGTGGTGTAATCGTTCACTTCGTTTTCATATAGACAGACTCTCAGCAAAACAGGTAATTGGTCTCCAGACTTGCAGAAATCAAAGGCAGAAATGGAATTCCAGATCAGCCATGAATGGCACCTTAACTGGACACTGTTCTCTCTTTACTTTGTCTCTTGTTCCCGTCTATTCCCTAAAACCTAGAATTAGATCTGGAACGTAGCAGGTGTTCAAAAAACATTTTCTAAATTAATAATTTTTTTAAATAAAAAGTGTTAGTGGTACAACAGTGTAGGCAGAGTAGAAGGAGAGATTAGCTGTATCTTGTATTTAAGTAAATAAACAGTTTACAGGTAATACATGATTTCAAGATTGCATTTTGGAAATATGGGAAAGGGTTGCTGAGTGGAAGATAGGGTACACAAAATGTTTAAAGCATACTAACATGCTGAATAATAGGATCAAACTAATTCAATTAAAAATAAGTTTTACTAAAAACAATGAGTCAATAAATAGGATGAAAGATAAAAGAAAAAAAAGTAGGTGGCCAATGAGGGTCTCAAAGCCAAGGAGCCCAAGACAAGCTGTGTAATGATATTGTGTGATCCTAAGAATGCACTCAAAGTGAAAGAGAGCTAAAGTTATTGAGAGTATAATTTATTGATGACAACAGATATTTACAGAAATGTTACGATCTGCTAGGTTTCATGGATGGAACAATGAATAAAACAGCTAAAAAACCGGGAACTCAATGAGACTATAAAGACAGAAGCATGTCATAACTAGAAAGTTACATAAAATAGCACAAATTAGCATTGGCTAGAACTTGGCCTAAGGTCAAAGTCACAGAAGATACTGCAAAGCAAAAGGAAACAGAAGTAGGAAACATGTTCACCTTGGAAGCCAGTGCCATAGAAAAAGGACACTAAGATCTGGTACCTAACAAAAATGTCCACCATCAGGAGAAGCAAATGCCTCTCACTCTCCCTCTCTATTTCCCAGACACTCCAAAACAGGCAGGGTGAACATGAAAAAGCGGAATCCAATCTGGCTCTGGCTGGATGGCGCTCAAAAAGTGGGTGGGGAATGAGAGTGCTACTAAAGCAAGTCAGGTGTTCCCATTTTGTTGTGTTTTGTTTTCTCCATGTCTGCGGCCACAGCTCCACATCGGGACCTTCCCTAGGGGTAATTCTCATCCTTCCACCCCCTATACAAGGGCTGTGTTCAGTGAGTTTATGACCGCATACACACCCCTGCAGGGGGAGAACTGGGCTCATTTATCCTTATCAGTTCCGCCAATTAGGAAAACAGATGCATCCCAGAACAGTTGCGGTACATTAGTAGATGGCAAGGTACTGCACGCTCTGAAAAGTCGGAGAGACGGCTGGGCTAGGCATAAACAAATATGAGTTGCTGACTGCTTTGAAAGTTCTATATACACCATAGCTTTTAATAAACACACATTAATAATCACAGTTATTACTACTGTGGTTGCATAATCAACACAATTGGGTCAGATTAGCTAGTTTTAATTCAGTTCACTCTACTGACTGAAGGCCTATCTAATTTGAGTGGAGTATGTAGCAGCAGAATAGGAGTAAAATGAAAATCTAACTTCTAGAAGATCTATGATCGGGTGGGCAAGACATTCATATTACTAACAGGAAGAGGACTATGTTGAAGTATACTCAGAGCCCTATAGAAAAGGAATTCAGGGTGTCAGAGACAAATTTTTGGAAGAGAATTGGAGCTGAACTTTAGGTCTTCACAGCTAGTAAGAAAAATCATTTATACTCAGCAATTTGCCTTGCATTGCACAACAAAACAAAGACTAGTCATTGAAAATGGCATTTGGTTGGAAGAGTTCGTTGTGTGTCTCTCCCAGCTTCTTGGAAAATACTAACAAAAGACACCACCTAAAAGGGCATCTGCGGGAGGTGGAACGTTCAGTGAGCCAAGATCGCACCACTGCACTCCAGCCTGGGCCAGGCTACACGTACACATACGCATAGCCACAACCTGGGAAGATTGCTCTGCTCCCCAACATATACCATTGAACTGGACTGCAAATGCAGTTAGTGTCCAAACTCTTGACTTTTTTTTCTTTTTTTTTTTTTTTTTAAGATAGAATTTCGCTCTTGTTGCCCAGGCTGGAGTGCAATGATGCGAGCTCTTGTTGCCCAGGCTGGAGTGCAATGATGCAATCTCGGCTCACCGCAACTTCCGCCTCCCGGGTTCAAGCAATTCTCCTGCCTCAGCCTCTCGAGTAGCTGGGATTACAGGCACAAGCCACCACACCCGGCTAATTTTTGTGTTTTTAATAGAGACAGGTTTCTCCATGTTGGTCAGGCTGGTCTCGATCTCCCAACCTCAGGTGATCCACCCACCTTGGGTTCCCAAAGCCAAACTAACTTCTTAAAGTGAGTATCCTTCTTAAAGTGGGTAGGAAGTTTTTTATCCTTCTCCCAATGTTTGCTCTCTAATTTAAAAATGCAAAGTCCATTTTTAGCAATCAGAAGAAAGCTACTACTCCTTAGATGTACTCACTGCCATGCCTTCTTTCTATACTCATTTGAGAATCGCATTCCCCATAATAGTAGTGGAAGATGGAGTGAGGCAACTGCCCTGCATTCGGGAAGACATGACCGCCATAAATTAAATTCTGTGGGCAGGTACACAATAGTATCAATCGGTAAATTAATCACAAGAGGACAACGAAAGAATTCTAATTATTCAGCAAGTCGAGTCACAAATTCCTGAACAAATTTAATGTCTTGCAGGAAAACATTAACAACAAGTAAAAACGTTAACACCAAGTTCACTTAAATGCAGTAACTATTGTTGCTTGAGAAGTTATTTATTAGCCTTCATTTCAATCTAGTGTTTTCCCAAATCTCCATGTTAAATGTCTTGATGACTTTTTGTTTAGTGTTGCCTTTTCTGAAATTGGGCAATGGTAGTTGTCTGATGAAGTTCGTTGAGAGGCTTTCAGAAATGCTTACTCAGCAGCAACTGATGATGCCGAAGGAGAGCTGTATCCCACTAATGGGGTCAGCTAAGCCATGGGCCACTTTAAAAATATGAAATCATAGTCTGAATTTAAAGTGGTCAATATGAACAAGATTTTTTCTTTGGTTAGATTAGAATCTTTTAATTGCATTGAAGGTACTTCACTTACTGATGCATTAACTGAAGTACATTCAGTTTAGACCCACTAGCAATTATCAGGTCAGCAATTCTACTAAAATAACTGCTTTTATTAAGGAGCAAAAAATATTACAGAAAAGCTTGCTTTTAGTGACATTGAGGATCATTTCCTATACATCTAGAATAGTGAAGTATATATCAAAATATTTTAAATGGAGTATGTATAATCATTTAGCATCAAAAAAGTAAACATCAATGAATGCACATTTTTCTTGTTCTCTCATCTTAATTATTATTAATGAGCCATGATGAAATATTAATCTCAAGTGATCCAAATCTCTCTTAAAAAGTACAAACCAAAATCTTGTATATTACCTCATTAGCTTAACCTAATAAAAGTTATATTTTAAAAATCCTTGTGATAATACCTGAATATTAATATAACTAAAAGTAATATTTGTTAAAACTTTGTAATATTACTTAGGTTTAATGAACCATATTTTGATTCATAGTTCATAAGTCTGATTAAGAATTAAAATATCTGCTGACCAGAGTACCCATACGTCTTTGAATACTAACTTCAAATAGTGAATTAATATAATACAGTTCATAAGGTTACAAAGGAATATTATTGGCAATATATTAAAATATAGAACTACATGCATATACATAGACCTGTAAAAATTCACAACTTGGGCTTCACTTAAGTACCAGAGTTATATAATCACATCAAAACTAATTACATTTAGGACAATAACTCTTCAGCCCGAAACATAAACCCACATACCAAAAATTAATTTGAATCTCTTTCCTTTGGTTTCATCTTGTTTTCTTCTACTGCTGTCTTTAGAGAACTGGATTAACAATCTTATTACCTATTACATTTCACTATTAGAAACACTGTCTTATAAAGCTCTGGGTACCAAATATGGCTTATTTTCAAGGTTACTTGGAGTTACACTTGAAATCATTAGTACACTCATTTACCCATTAATGTTTGGCATGTGTAAAGGCTTAAAGTGATATTAAGATGTGTGTGCTTTTGAAAATGCTGCAAGTTGAATGGAAATAGAACTCTTAGAGAGTGGGTGGAGTAGCTAGCAGTAAGTGGCCAGCTTGGGGGGTCAGAATGAGAATGTCTTCTGTGTCAAGCTAAATAGTTTGTTCTTTAATTAGTATTGAAAAGAGTGATCCTGTAGAGAGCTTTTCATAGAACGGAAAAGTAACCTGACCTTTTTTTTCTTTTTCTTTTTTTAAGAAATATAAAGCTGGAGACTGTGGAGGGTGAGAGGCAGTGGGGACTAGCTGTTGAAAGAGAGAATGTAGCAGTAGTAAAGATGAAAGACTACAAGGATTCAAGCAAGGTTATGGCAATAGAGGTGAAAAGAAAAGGCCATATAGAGATTGTGAGTTAAGTTAACATGGGAGGTAAGGGAGATGGAGGGGTTAAGGACAGTCTCAAGTGTTTTTTTTTTTTTTTTTGCTTGTTTCTGTTTTTTTGTTTTTGTTTTTGTTTTTGTTTTTTTTAGCTTAATCTTGAGGTGGCTATGAGGGCATTAACTGAGCCAGGGAATCGCAAAGATGCAGAGGCCTGGAGAGAGGCAGCTGACTGCAAAAGCTAATGAGTTCAGTCTTTGGACATGTTGCACTTTTGTGTGCCTACACATCTTTTGGTGAAGAAATATGGGAGGCAGTTCAAAATAAGGGGCTACAACATGGGAAACAGCTCAGGCCTAGATATCCAGATTTACTGTATTAATAGAGCACTAACTCTCTTGCTCTTGTTTGTGCCTTTTAAAATAAGTGTGTGTGTGTGTATATATATATGGGTATATACGTGTATATATAGTCACATATATATATAAGTGGATTTTTAACACCCTTTTTTCTTTTTTAACCTGCATTGTTAACATCAAATTGTAAAAAAATATTCAAGAAAGTGATTGTAAAAGGCAAGTATAATGCCCAATTAGGAGAGATGGAAAAGCTCAAAAAGACTTGCAGAACTCTGTTATCTAGTGTAGCAGATACCAGACGAGAGGTTGCTTGAGACATTGGGAAGGTGTTATAGTATTTTTAGCATTTTCTGCAAGAGAAGGCATAATATATTATACAAAGGTTTCTATTTAAGTGATAACAAGATTTTCCAGTTGCCTATAAAGCTTATATGTGTCACAAATCATTTCCCCAAGATGCTGGATACCTTATGTTGTTCTCATGTCAAAGATTAACTAATGTAATGCTTATATTCTATCATAAGTAGAAAAATTAGATAAAACCCACATTGTTTTAATATGTCTGAGTGAACCGATTTCTCAGGTTATAACATTGGGAGTCTACCATGTATTAGACTTTAACCTAGGCATGGGAGACAACGATTTCTGCAATGTAGGAATTCACTGTTTCCATCTCCTGAGAATATGTGATTCAGTCTGTTCTCTGGAGAAAAAAAAATATTTTATCAATCCCCTTTTGGAAGACCCTGAAAAATGAATACAAGCAAAATAAATTCTTAGTATTGCCTTAGTAGCAGGTGGTGGTTAATCACAATGAAGAAACCATTTGTGAAAACAGAAAGTCTCAAAGTGATTTAAAAAATACTGGGCATCTTTATTATAAAATAATTTCCTGAAGTTGATAATTTCCACCTATGTATATCACACTTGCTGAATGTTTTGATATTCAGATAACGTATTTTCCAGTTCATCATCATGCAGCTAAATATATTATTTAAAGCCCCACTTGTGTTGTATACTGAAATTCCAAGAATGAAAAATAAACATTGTAATGCAATGCAAAAGCTAATGTTTGACAGAAAACTCTTCTGGCTGCCATGTCTGAGTTGACAAGTTAAAAGGGAAAATAATATGGATTAAATGCCTTTACATCCTAGCAGGTGTCTAGCCATCAATAATATTCACTGAAGGCCATTGTGTGCAGAGCACTTCTCTTCGTTTCCTAATTCCCTGCTTGGCTCCAGGCAGAAATAAAGGGAGGTAGACAATGATTTCTGACACCTCTAAGAACTTTGAACAGAAAAAAGCTTTCCCTGCAATATGCAGGTATTATTTCATCAGCACTCTCTCAAAAGATATCCATGGGATTGATCACAAAATTTATTTTATTGAAAATTGGCTTTGGAATTCTAGGCATAATAGTCAAATTCCAAATTACGACACGGGACTAATACAATCTGCATTTTCAATGATAAAAAAGAAAAGAGATATAGACAAGAAATCTCCAGGAGAAGAAAACAAACTGATTTTATTGTGATTTATTTTTAGCATAACACTTACAGATTAGACGATGTGATGTCCAAAATATTTGATGCGAAAATAAGGAACTGATGAAAAAAGCTTTATATCTCTTTTAAATGGTCTTTTAGTCATAGCACAAAAATGATACATTGCAAAATGAAATATCCAGCCTTTAACAGTCAAATAGGATATATGAAAATATAATTATGCCATTTTAAATCGGGCTCCATAAATAGCCTGTTTAACTAAAGTCACAACATTTAAAAATATATATTCTTGGCCGGGCATGGTGGCTCACGCCTGTAATCCCAGGACTTTGAGAGGCTGAAGCGGGCTGATCACGGGGTCAGGAGATTTGAGACCATCCTGGCTCACACGGTGAAACCCCATCTCTACAAAAAATACAAAAAATTAGCTGGGCATGGTGGCAGGTGCCTGTAGTCCCAGCTAACACAGGAGGCCGATACAGGAGAATCGCTTGAACCAGGGAGGGGGAGGTTGCAGTGAGCTGATATCACATCACCGCACTCCAGCCTGGGCGACAGAGCAAGAATAAGTCTTAAAAAAAAAATAAAAAAAAAATAAATAAAAAATATATATATGCTTTGTAGTTTTCAATCTATATGTCAATAAAATATATTGCTATTTCATATTTTAGTGCTTGATATACTTTTCATGCTAAATAATCGATGTTATTTTTAGAAAAGTAATTTTGTATTGTCTGTTAAGATGTTAGTTTCATATCTCTAGACTAGTATTGTTTTTAAAATTCCAGCCCAAATTGTAAAGAAAATTGTGTGTGTGTATTAATAATAAAAACCTAAACGTGTAATTAGTTTACCTCCTTGGTAGGAATACTGATCTTATGTTTTTAGACTTATATCCAGATATTTAGTTCATGTTGATATAGACTATCTGCATAAATCATCACAAAAATTGTTTTAACTGTTTAAAATACTACTTTTAATTTATAGACATATTTATTTTGAAATACTAAAAATTGGAGGCCATTTTACCTCTACATCTAGAAACACAAATGAATATTTCATTTACAAAAAAAACTTGACTATATACATATTCTATCACCTTGAAAAGATGAATCCTAAAAAGAATTATCTTCTCACTGAGAAAATGTCCTTCTAATGTGACATCAGAAGGTCAAACAAATCCACACTATTCAAAAGTCACGTGAGAGGGAAGATATCAAATCCTAGTATCTCAACTGTATGCATAGCTTGTCACCTCAAAGAACCAGGCTGGCAATTTTAAATTTTGATTAGATTATTTAAAAGACCCAATTTAAAAGTTGTTTTCTGTGGACCTCAGTTAAAATGACAATATAAGCAGGATTTCTCTTGCTGTCTAAATTAATGCTTTTCACTAAAATGTAATTATACTTGAAACCAGAAAAGCAAGAGAATATGATCACCCCGTAGACTTTGGCAACAGTTCCCACTTGAGTGGCACAATTTTTGGCTATGATGCTGATATTTGATTTCATTTAGTTTCTGAAACCATCTATACCAAAATAAGATGACTCTTTCCAGGAATATATTTAATACTTCCAACAAAGAGAAAGACTGTTTGCAGTATATTCTGATTTAAAGAAGAATGAACAGAAGGGAGAGAAGGAGGAAGAAAGGAAAGAAGGGAAGGACGTAGGGAGAGGAGGAGGAAAGGAAGAAAGATAAGAAAGGAAAAGTAGGCAAATAGCAGCTGTCTACACTCAAATACAGAAGTGTTCTTCAAGTTGTCTTTATAGCTGTAGGGGATCTAAAACTCAAGAAATGTAGCTTTAACATAAATTGATGTTAAAGATTTTATGGCCACTTGTCTCTCAATACTCATGTATAGATTTATAAACAGTAATATGCAATTCAGATTCCTCCATTTTCTATCTTCTATGCCCCTCCTTTCTTTGGCACTCTAGACCAAACAAACTTAGACTTTAAAATGGAAGACTTTGTTACAAACTTTGTAAATGGTCTGTAATTACTAACAGGATTTTCTAATCTTTCTCCTTAGATTACCTTTTAAGATTCCTGTATTACTAATCAAGCATATTTTACAAAATACCACTGAGTATTGTGCCTCCAAAATTCTGAGGATCTAATATAAATTTTGGATCTAACAATTTTTTTTTCTCTCACAGTATCTCTAGAATTTATTGAGTTTCCATAGATTTAGACCTGATATGAGGCATTTTACTATGTTAACTTATTAACCCTCAAGATATCCTTCGAACTGGATATCACAATTCTCATTTCTGAGGTGAAACACCTTAAGCTCAGAGAGGTAGCATCACTTATTTAAAGTTACGCAGCAAAGGAAGAGCACAGGTCATGCCTGTTAGATTTCAAAACCACATTGTCTTAGCTCTCTCTGTACAATAACCTGCGGTTATGTTCCTCCAATTGCAGATAACAGTACAACATAAAATGGTAGCTCTTCTTATTATTATCTTGCCAGGAATTCAAAAACTGAGTAAGATAGAATCTGAAACTGGAAGACAATCTCGCCACATTTTGGAAAGATTGCTTTCCAAAATGTGACTAAATAGTTTACTTGAGAACATGCACATGTGGAAAAACCCTTCTATCTGTTAATGTTTTGCTGTTCATAATAAATTACTCTGAAACCCATTAATAGGGTAAGTGAGGTGATCATCACCCTGAATTACATTTTTTAATTCTGTTCTTTCCATGGCAATTGTAAAATCCACAGGCTTAGCAATGGGCGGGGAAAAAAAAAAAGAATGTTCTCTGCAGCTGCAGCTGACTTTCTGGCAGACTCGAAAGCAACTGTGTTGGCAGCTAAGCCAGGCATCTGGGGCTGTTGGTGAATTAGTCCGAGGACTGACCTTCTAGAACGCCTATAAACACTATGCATTTGCTTTGCTCCATAATGAGGGGAATTTAACTCTTTGTATGATTATGATCAGGGCTATTATGAAATCCACTCTAAATTAATCAATAAAACCTTTATTGAATGACATACTTACAAAGGAAATAATAGGTCTTTGGCTTTCTTAACACAAATTCTATTTAATAAAAGTGAAATTTCCGATGAGTTAACATGTGCAAACTGGTTTCATGAGGAGCTGTCTCATGGTCTGAAGTCCTTCAGTTCTCTTACTTAATCTTGAAGACAGCATGCTTTTAATTTTTCCAAGAAAGATGGAAAAACTAATCTATCCTTTTAGAGACCAAAAAAAGCATTTTGCCACTTTTAATTTTATAGCCTAGGAGTCCTGCCTGGAAATTCTTTCTTAATACAAATTTAAAGGACTCTTAGAGTAGTTGAAGAATATTATCTTTTTCTGAGTCCTTATGAATATAAAAAAAAGAGTTTATAGTACTTAGTGTAAAATCATCTTCATTTGTTGAAGTTTATTCCTGGAATCATCCATTTCTCTCCCCCTTAAGGCTGATAGTTTTTAATAATTTAAGATTTTTCTTAGAAGAAGTGTTTTACAAAATTGAGTATTTCTTCAAAGATACCTCTTCTAGTTACTCTTGGCTCTATTTATAGAGAGTAATGTGAAAATTCAGAAATGCAATGAAGTATGTACACAGGTACACACATTTTTTAAACAAATGGAATCATGTAACAATAAGATTTACTGATTTATATACTTAGATATCAGTAAGTATGCCAATATATAAATACAAACATTAATAAATACACACATTTATATTTTTCCTCCATTTTACAAGCAGCACACATATATTTTTAAAGCACATGAAAGAACTGTGCATCAGTAGAATTTTACAAACACCACTAGTGATAAATTTCATCATTATATAACACTTTTGTCAGATTAAAACTTTTTCATCTAACCACAAAGACATAATCATATTCTAACCTTTGCAAAGCATATCCATTTATTTAATTTTAGCTGCTAAATTGGAGTCAGTCTTCAAGTTGAAAAGGGACCTTGGAGATGATCCAAGCCTAACACCCTCTGAGTGACTGACCTCTAGAGAGATGAGCTGTTTCCCCAGGTGATGGGGGGAGCCAATGGCACAGCCATAATCAGAACTTTAATTTTTGATGCCCTATCTTTTGTACTTTCCATTTACACAATGCTTCCTCTGAAATAAGATTTAAATAGGGTTGAAATGAGATCATGTTTAAATCTAAAGTGCTACAGAACTGATTTTAAACTTACATCCAATTTTGCTAAAACATAATTCTTATGTAAAATTTCCCCGATGGCCTATTATGATGTTTGGTTTTATTGTTTTCATATAATTTAGTTATAATCCATGACTTTAAATTTCTGATATAAAGAACACACACACACAACACACATGCTGAACTCCTAGCAATGTTAAGCAATAAAACGGGAAATACACTTAGACTCAGAAAAGTCTTCTTATGGCATTTCAGCAAGTAAATTCCTCCACTCTATTTTCCCTTTTATTGTTTTAAATAAACACTGGTATTGTGCTTTAAGTCTTATGCCATAAACACATACACACAATTACAAATGTTTTTCAAGTAATAAATGATACATTGTCAAATATGGGTCTGAGAATGGACTTAACTCTACTTAATCATTACCAATATTAAGTAGGTTCATTTGAAATACAGGTGTTAATTTGGTTTCTGTTCACTATAGGAAGCCGCTCAAAACGTAAAGAATATTACTTCAAAAATAATGCAGATAATTGTATTTATTCATGCAACAAAAACTTATTGAACAACTGTGTGCCAGAAAATATTCTAGAAGTGGAAGATTAAAACAGTAAAAGATAACTCTGCATTCACAGAGCTTATCAACTAATACGGGAAAGACAGAAAACATACACAAGTTAATGAGAAAGCAATATGTAATTCCTGATAATGATGCAAACATCTTAAATAATGTCAAAGAAGTACTTTACATTATTAGCACATTTATATTAATTTCTTAATGTTTAGATGAGCAAATACATCTTTATCATTTCTAAAAATTTGCAACGAATCTCTAATTTATTCTATGTATTTTGTATGTTTATGTGAAAGGAGAAGACAAACTTTTTGCAAATGCCTTTATTCTCCCTCAAAAGTCTTTATTTTTAAACTTTTGCATAAGGAATATGGCTCCCCCAGAATGTCAGATTTTCCCCAGATTTAAAGATCTTAGTTTAAAGCAAGCAATGTTCCCTTTGAAACACCTGCTGATTGACAAATTAGGAATTAAATGTAGACACTGCTTTTCTAAGTGTTTTCTATTAATGTCAATATTGCATGAAAACAAATCAACGATGAAACCATTGCTCTCTATTTTTAAGAACTATTCTGTTGTGATGTTTTTCCAGTTTCATGTATGGCTACCTATGTAGCCAATAATGAAATACTTTTGAAAATCTGACAATTTGTAAATTGCAAAGCTATAATAAGAGGAGTATCTGAGATTCACCTACAAAACAAAAGCATGTCCTAATTATTGCATCCCATCACCTCCACTCATATTAGTGCCAACATAGAAAGACTAGAGTATTAACTTTAAGAAAAATATATCTTTTCACAAAGTCAACTAGAAAGTTCCCAGTTTATAAATTGTATGTGAGAGTATATTAAGTTTGTGGTAAGATAGTTTCCCCAAAGGTTATTGTTTTATTTTTGGTCAAATGTGGTTATCATTTAGACCTACCTCTTAATTGTGTTAGGCTTCTTCATTATCAGTGCTCTTCCAAGAAATCAGGTGCTGAACATGCTGCACCAAATATCTGCCTATGTTCGTATCTAGTTATATTCAAATCTCTTTCACCGTGTGCAGTGATGTCAGTACCACTGGGTCCATCAAAGATTAGTTTGCTGATATCAGCTATAAATCTGTATCAGTTCTTCATTGGAGATTCTGATTTCTTTCAGTATAATACAGAAACATATACTTAAAGGTGCTAAAGATCTATATCCATCATTTTTATTATACTATTGCTTTTATTCTCTTGACTACCATAGTCCCTTTTCTGGCATTTTCACCTATTCTGCTATCTGACTCTGATTTCAAAAGAAATCCAGAAATCCCTTACTTATTGCTGTCTTTGTTGATGGTGAATTTGTTGTTGTTAGTCTACCTTTTACAGTGAAAACACCTTTAGATCTGTGAGAGAGAAATCTTTGATGATTGATAAAATCTGGCAAGATGAAAAAAGTCTTCTACAGAAGTGTCCAAGGGTGCATTTGAAAAGATAAGATGATATGCCAGAGTAATCTGTTTGCAGCCATTGATTACTAATAGTCAGTGGCTATGCTACATTGCCTAGGATTAATTTTCAACAAAGATCATTATTAAGAAAGCCTCTTCTTATTTGGATAAAAGTTCTCGAAGAAATAATGACCAAAGGATATTATAAAAAGGATATTATAAAATGCATAGAGCATTTCGGTATGAACTCTAGAGCCTCAATTCAAGGAGAAACATACTGGAAAAGATGTGCTTAGTGTTTATCTAACTTTACTTCTAAGACAAGCAATCACCAGGTTATCACCAAATATAAGTGGTTTTTATTGTATTTCTGATACTTAAGAAATAAAATAACCAATAGATTTCTGTATTTCTATATTTTTGAAGGAAAAATACTTTTGAAATACATTGGTTTATGATGGATTTTTCACTAAGTACTATGCTTTATTTAATTTATTTAAAGTATGGTATATTTGAAAAATAGGTATTGGTTCAATAGTCTTATTTAACTTTCTAGAATATAAACATAGTATCAAATATATTAAATTTAAATATTTTCTTGTTGGTATCTCTGCCAAAATGTCAACTTTCTAAAAATGAATCAAACACGGAGTGGTTTTTGAACATGTAGATATGACAAATTTACAAATACCTTTCATAATTTCTTTATCTAGTTCACACTTTATTCCCATAACATAGTAACTAAAAGCGAGAAAGTATTTTAATACAAAGAATCACTCCCCAAGACATACTTTTTATATAATCTTAAATATTTTATCTATTTACCATTAGGTTTCTTTACATTTTATAGTTATGGTGGTACAAAATGGGAATTACCTAATTCTTCTTAGGAAAATTTTTATTCCATAGAAAATGAAGGCATCCTTGTGAATAAACAATCCCAGTTCTTTTAAGCAGATCCCCCATTCTAAACTCTTATAATACTTTTGACTTTCATTTTGTCTGGGGAGGCCAGACATGAGCACAGAGGTCTAGCAGTGCATTCACTTATGCTTATTAGTTTAGAAGATGTTCATCTCTGAGATTCTCTCTCTACATTGTAAGATGACATGCTATGGAACCATTTTGAAATTCTGTATTGATTCTGCCTTCCACAGACAAAAAACTTGCAAAATAACAGAAAACACAAAGAGTTTTCTATACAATGTTGAGTTTTCTATTAGAGTAAAACTTAAAGTTTTATGATCTAAGTAGCAGCCAGGGGGACTTATTATACGAGAAATGAAGGATGTAAGTTATCTTTCCCCACTCAAAATGATCAGCATGCAAAATTACAATTCTACAAGGAGGTATGTGGTTAAAACTCTTCGAGTACTTCATTACTTTCTATCCGGGTTTTCATTAGAAAATACATAATATATGCTTCAGAAATGGCATTACAAAATTATTAAGAAACATAACTTACAATTGCTTATACAGAACACAAGATGATTTTTGATGAAAAAAAAAAATGCAATCCCTTGTAAGTTTTCTCTTATTTGCCATTCCAAAATGTAAAGGTATCTGAAAGAAGCTATAATTATTACCAATAAAATAAACTTCAGATATACCAGTGTATTAAATATATATGGAGAATGAAATAACTTTGTTTGTTTGTTGTTTACTTATTTTGTTTCAAATAAGTGTTTTATTTTGGACTATCAGGTACCACCAAGATTGTGGGAAGGTACAATTATCTTAATAACATCCTGAAACTGGAAAAGATTAACAGACAGCCTAATTGAGGTCACATTTTTTGAAAGGGAGGTAAATTAAGCAAACAAAATTTCCTTTCAAGAAAAAGCTTTCTCTTTTGTTTAAAGACTTAACGCAATTAGTAATATTTCAAATAATGGTTACAAATAAATGCCTTTTCTTGAGATTACATATTTGCAGCATTTTATACTAAATCAACCCAAACTGTACAAAAATGTTACCATTGTAACTTCTGACTGTAATAATCAAAGATTTCGTAAATAAAACACCAAGTATGAGGTTTTAAAAACATAATAAAAAAATCTGAAGATATCAGAATGTAATATATTATCTTAAATGTTAGAGAAATGAGGTAATAAAGTATGATATATCTTGCTGCTTAGGAAGAAGGTTTTTATCTACTGTACAAAAATATTGCTGAAGACAAAGATACAAAATCAATATCAACTTAGTTGGTTAATAAAAAAATAATACTAGGAGACCAAAACTGCCTTACTTAATGCGCTTATCATATGAGAGTATTTAATGAACAGAACAGGACCAAGGAAGTCACTAAGACACAAAGATGACAGAACAGCACCACCTAGTTCCCTTTATAAAAGTTTCCAAGTATGTATGCATCTCTGACTTTGGAAAACTGAATATATTTCAAAATAAATCATTTAATATAAAACTATTCTCTAGCCATTTATCCCGTGCAACACAGCATTTACTTGAATTAAAGTTTCTTTTAAAACCAAAAGGAAGTAAAATTAAAGTTAATGGGTAAGCAAAGGTTTTTCTAACTGTGGATTGTAGTACTGTGTATAATCCAAATAAGTAAGTCTCTAAACAGAACTACTATAAATGCTAGACCACCATCATTATGATTTCCAAAGTGTGTGTGTATATATGTATATAAAATTACACAGAGTTCGCTTGTCTATTGTAACATGTATATCATCCATTCCAGGTATATCACTAGCCAATAAATAGTAATATTCAAAAATATCACACAATCTGTTAGAAATGTGATATCATTCCCATCTTGGGGTCATCACACTTAAATATTAAAGGAAGTAAAATAATGATGCCAAGAATATTTGTAGCTATTCACATGATGTGTGTTTCTCTCCAATGTTTTAAATAATTGTATAAAAATTCATTTCATTTGTAAACTTCTTAAATGGTATCCCCATCTATTCTTCAGCTTTGTTGACCAGGAGGTTTATATTTCAACCATATTGAGCAGGAAAGAAAAGTTTCAGGAACAACATTTAATTGACACTTTCAAAAAGTCAAATTATGTTAGTACAGGTTTTAACCAAGTATGATGTATTGTAATATAAGCAGGGGTGGGAGTTTTAATATATACGACACAGTGTAAGGAGTATTGTTTCTAGATAGGACACTTTAAAAGTGTTTTCCCTAAGGCATCAGCAGTTCTTTAAATGAATGTCGCTGGTAACATCAGAATTGCTCAAGCAGAACTCGAGCTCTAAAAAACTAAATATTGTTGCTTGTTACATAGATCCTTCTCACAGACCTCTTCTCCCCTACATTCCCTCTGCTGACCTGGTCATCTACTGTTCTGGCCCACTGAGCCTTTATGAAATTAAATGAATCATCCTCTCGAACAAATCAGTTAGAATAGAGCATTCTTGAATATTTCTTGTTCACTTTTCAGGTTGTTTCAAGTTGCATTAATAATAATAAAAAAAAGAAACTGGCATCATGCTGAGAACATTTTCAGGATAAACGACTGGACACATGAGAGCTCTTTAATCTAACCTTAAATTAAAAAACAAAAAAAAATGTTAAAAGCCCACTGAGGTTTACAGCATTGTTGTAAACCAGTGATTTCACATCCTGATTGATATATCCACATCCTGTTGCTGTTGAAAGATATTACTATAAAAATATAATTTCTAATTTTAATTCAGAAAGGCATTATAGGTTGGGCACAGTAGCTTACACCTGTAATCCCATCACTTTGGGAGGCCGAGGTTGGCGGATAACCTGAGGCCAGGAGTTCAAGACCAGCGTTGCCAACATGAAGAAACGCTGTCTCTACTAAAAATACAAAAATTAGCCGGCATGGTGGCACGTGCCTGTAGTCTCAGCTACATGGGAGACTGAGGCATGAGAATCACCTGAACCCGGGAGGCGGAACTTGCAGTGAGCCAGGATCATGCCACTGCACTCTAGCCTGGGCAACAGAGCAAGACTCCAATTCCAACCAAAAAAAAAAAAAAAAAAGAAAGGAATTATGTATTTTGATTTGTTTATTATAAACCCCATAAGGGCAGGGACTGCTTCCATCTTGTTCATTTATACATCCAGCATTTTACAACACTGCCTTCAAATAGGTATTTGTTGAAAAATGAATCAATGAATGAGTAAGTTATGCTTAATAAAACCAAAGGCTATGAACAATAAAATGACCATAGAAATTTTTTAATGTACATTAAATGCACAGAAATATGAAATCAAACTCGAAATTGAAAAACCAAATCTAGTCCACTTCCTAATAATAAAAATGACCAAAGAAACAATTTCCTAATTTGAAGAATTGATCTATGCATGTGATTTTGTGAGAAAAGTATGCACGGCTCAAACTCAGGCCAATGGCTACAAAATTAATTTATAAACTTCATTGACAGAGAAAGAAAAGCTCTGAAATTTGTAGAGGCACATATATTACGATAAAAAATCTGTTTACATATGTAAAATCCTTAAGCACTAAACAATGCATGGGTGGATATAAAAAGTGAAATTTCGGTAAATGCTATTTTAAGAGTTACTGTTATACTATGTTATAAAACATCTTTAGGTGGAAAGGAAAAAGGAAAAATGCCATTTCTGCAGTTTGCAATCATCCATAAGTTCCTTCTACAATACATCACCAAAGAATGAATGTGGCTGCGACCACTCAGTCTACAGGTGAAAAAACTAAGCTACAAGAGAAGTGATTTGCTCAAGGCCAGTGAGACAGTGACATGGCTTGCCTGAGAACTCAGGTCTCTTGCTTCCCACTGTCATGTCTTCCTACTGCAAGGGACTTCCAAAATCAAAGTTTTAGTCCATTGACAGCTCCTCCCATTACAGAATAAAGAACCCTCACTACTAAATAAAAGACCTCCACCAGGCCAATCTCACTACCACTTCCACACAAACCACAATTTGACCATGTATGCTTCTTGTGTTATGCCCATTTCTCTATTATCAATCCACTTCTATACTCCATCATGGTATGGCTAGGTGATGAGAATTTCCTGGGAGAAAATATCCCTAAAGCCTGATGGAATTTACTTTTACCTTATAGTTAGTCCATCATGAAATGATAAAAAATATTAATCTCCCCAATCTGTCTATACCCATCAAGCATATTTGTTTTATTAAAACATATACTCTTATGCTGTCAGATCCCTCAGGGATAATATGTTCTATTTTGTTGATAGTCCATACTTGTACAGTCAATAAAATTGGGTAAAGCAAAACAAAGTTTAAAATAAATCTGACTTATTGACTTCCACCAGACCTCTATAATACTATGCACTTCTTATCTCTCTAGAATACTTTTATCATAGCATTGGAAATTTCATGGAAATGAAATGATATGGAAAAATTAAGTTACTAAATGGTAACACCATTAGTTTTACCTCATCCATAGCATTTTTATATTGATAAAAAAGCAAGCCAGCGAACATGAAACTACCCTGCATAAATTTTACTTGATTTTTAAAAATATGTCTGTAAATATTTTTGAACATACTTCTTTTTCATGTTACTTACCATGAAATCTTTCCGTAAAATCAATACTATTTGTAAAATGGTCTTTCTATAAAATCTGTACTCTTAGTGTAATTTTTTTTGCTAAATATCATGGATATTGTTTTTAATTTGGTGCCTCTGGACAAGAATGTTGGTCTGAAATGCTTTGGCATGTAAAGTAACAGGTAAAGGTGTTTCTTTTTAATAACAAACTGAAATTCAATTTCTAAGTGAATCATTACGAATAAAAATCTTGAACATAGGAAGGTATAACTTTTCCTCACAGTTCCAGTTTCAGATAGTAAGTGGTTACACACAAAAAATTAAAATATGTCATATTTAACCATAGGTTATAGGAATATCCTCAATATAATGAATAAATTCAGTAACATAGTAAGATAATGTTTCGTTGAAATAGTGAAAGAGTCAACAAAAATTGCGTCCAACAAAAAATTGCAAAAAAAAACTACCTTCCCTTTAACTCACTAGTCTCTGGAAAGTTGATGAGCAGGGGCCAGACAAAAGCCGTGTTAGAGAAGAAGGGTTATTCTGCAACTGTAGCGACATACAGACATGTTTTCACATGAAGCAAGACTAGGTGCTAACAGAAGCTATGAGAGAATATAATTCTTAATACCAACTGTATAAAGCGGCAAGAACCCTTAATAAATTTAGCTAGTTTATCTTCATTGGACACTTATTTACAGAATACATATTCATCTATGAGGACGATAGAGTGATTTCAGCACCTGGCATTCAGGTAAATCGTAAGCTAGTCTAGTTAATAATATCTTTTCAAATGCTAAGACTCATGAAACAGTCAAAAATCCAAAAGACATCAGGGAAATTGATTTTTAAAATGTGAGGAAAAAACTATATGACTTTTACGAAAAGCCACATTTCATTGGGACTTTTTAGAAAAAGTATTCTTAAAACACTCTATGTGAAAATACAGTCACTAAAAATTGTACAGTCTTTTCTCCCTTGGTTTCGGGTTTCCAGTAACTGTATTTACATTTTCTTTAAAAGTAGATAATATTTCCATCCTATCTCTCTCTTTCAAATGCAAAAGAAAAAAAAAAATCCAATCACAGCATATATGTGTCATCAATTGCATAAGTAACTAAGCATTAAAAACACAAACAGATCAACATTTAGAATTTATAAAGGGTCTTTTAAATAATACTGACAGAATGTCTTCCAGTTAACTGCGAAGAATGCACCCTGAATCTTTACTTCAGGGACTAATCAGAGAACCTCTACTCTCTAGCTTGGCAGGAAAAAAAAAAAAAAAAAAAAAAAAAAAAAAAGCAGGTCAGTCCACACATAATCTGGTAGATCAAGGTCAGCTTGTAATTCCTCTTTGTTTATACATTTATCCGGAAATGCCAGCTACTCAAGGTAGAACAACAAGATAATGTGGCTTCACGTTTAACCAAAGTCATCATCAGGAATATTTTTGAAGCTAGAGATAAAATCTTTGGAAAGCAGACTGAAGATAAGGGGTTAAAATACCCAAAGATATCAGGAAGATTCAAATAAATGTTTACAGTACAAATTTGAATGGACTGCCCTGACTGAAAGCAATTAATTCATATTTTTGTTAAGTGCACCATTATTTAGAATTATTTTTGTTTCTTGGGGTGCATTTCTGTCTTCTTCCTGTATATTACATACAAATGAAAAGTCACTGAAAATATTTATTCTATTTGGAGTACTGTATTGGCATTTTGGCAGTTATAATGTAAATACTTATATATTATCTAGATCCAATTAAAGAGTTGTGTCAAGATTAAATCTATTAGAAGAAAACTAATCAATCAGTGGAATGATGAAAACATTTGAAAAACAAACAAAAACAAAGACAGACCAGACATTCGATTAGTCACTTGAAATATAATGAGGACTAAGACTTCAGCCCTGTACACTAGGGGCTTATAGTCCACTAGAGGAGACAGGCAGACAAACACATAACCTTCAAAACACTATAATAATAATATCCAAATTTTATGTAGATCATAGAATAGACAAAATCAAATGCTCAGTTCTCTCATGAACTAAGAACACATAAATGCTTAAAATAATCAATAGATGGCAGATGGCATTCTTTTGTCTACTAAAACTAAACTATAGCTTCAAAAATTATGCTATTGTGTAAAATAATCAAATAAAAATTGTCAAAACATATTATATCAGCTTATAAAACGCTTTTTATTGCCATAAGCATAAATAAAAGAATAAAAGACACAAGTTGCAGTTACAAATTAAACCACCCTTTTCCTATGACATAAGACACAGAGGAAGACATGTAAGTCAAAGGGTACAATTAATACAAATGCACTCTCATACTCATGTAATATAGGAAAATATCCCCCTTATAAGTGATATCAGATACAAAACAAGCCAATTCTTGTAGCAATCTCTCCACAAATGAAGTCTCTTTAAGAAAAAGAGGTCTGCCTCTCTCTGTTGAGTTCAGCATCTCTCTATACTTTCACCAGTATTCAAATTGCATCTAAATTAAAACCCAAAAATGTCTCAAATTTGGCAATGCACTGACATTTGGCAGTCCACAAAGATTGCAGGCAATTAATACTACTTAAATATCGATAGCCTCACATAAAATCCAGCAAACCTTCAAGATCCCACCATAGCAAAATGTGTTAATGGGCTAGTTAAGGAATAGAGCATTGACTTAGGAACAATTTCTGATTCTTCTTTTTGTTTGGGAAAATGAAAGAGACAATCCCTATTCAGGGTAGGGGATACACATTTTCACTCATTATTTTATTTCAATCCTAGAGCAGTATCTGTTATTTAGAATGAACAGATACTGTATTATGTATCACAATGGTGAATTTAATTCTGCCTTGGCAGGGTATCTAGTAAGTGCAGAATGTGAGTAACTGCTTGCTATATTGAAGTCATAGATATATAATTGCCTTCAGAAACATCCTTCTCTGAATACCACCTACACATTAATACATGACAGTGAACTTACAGCCAGACCCCTGTTCTATCCCACATGATCCCTGAAAAGGCTTTGAAATGAGGACACGTGCATAATTAAGGCACACTGAATATCACAGTACATGTAACAAACTAGAGTATTATGAATCCTTAGGGGAACCTCATAGAACTAATACATTTTCTAAAGAAAGCTGCACATGAGTAAAGGGAGACTAAAATGCTAATTAGATCCTCTCAGTGGAAGCTATAGAAAAGTTGATTCTTGAATCCTGAAGTTGGACATAGAATGGAACATTTGTATACAGAAGTGCTGGAGAGGGAAAAAAAGAACTTGACATAAAAGCCCTTGAATAGATGATTTACACAATTCATGAGCAAATAAATGAAGCAAAATAAAAATATAACAGTGGGAGAATTCCAAACCTCCTGAAAGGGTTAAGTATGAGAACTGATTTCGTATTAGAAAGGGATTATGTAACAACAGAGGGAAATACTCAGCCTAGCATATGCTAATTTAGTCAGCTTTGCCAGGCATTTCTCTGTGTGTTTGGCTGGCTGACTCACATTCCTTTCCCCTTCTTTTTGCCATTTTTATTAAGAGACTACGGAACGGAGCTTTCAAAAAAGTGCAGTAATAACAATAACAAAAACAACTCAACACATATTGTACATGTTTTATCCTTGCTAAAACACTGGGGTGTGCTCCTTGGGGCTTGAAAGGAAAAATACCCAATCTGTACATATTCTGTACATATCCTTTAGCAAAACTCCACTTCTTTATTCTTCATTCCCCATTAATTCATTTTAATGGATCTTTCAAGTCGGTAGCATGGGCAGGGAATGGGAGGGATATTATATTCCTGGAGAGTATAAAGGAAGCTGAGTTAGTATTCAGACTTCAGCACATAAAATAGAGAGCAGTAAAGAAATGGCAATTAAATAAAAAGCTTACTATATATTTTTCTTTGCTTTTACATATAAATATTCTAATTCGTAATGCATTATTTCTCATTTAAATTTAAGCCTACAACTCCAGATTGAAAAACAGAGATGCAAAAGGTATGAGAATGAATGGAAGTTACAAATGTCATGGACATTTTCCCCCATGGGGTATACAGGACAAGCTCATGTAAAATATGAATTTATTAAGAAAATTAGGACTTTTTTTACACACTATAAATTTTAGGCCTTGATGTTTAAATAAGCATTATGGAAGGCACCTGCATTTTAAAATACAAACAATTTTAGCTTAAAAGCTAAAAATATTTCTTTACAAGAATAGATTAATTGGCTTTATAAATTACAGCAAATCAATATAACAGCTATACACTCAGCAGTCGACAGCACATCCTTGTCAGAAAGGTGCTTTCTCACTTTGTTCTCAAGGACAACTTTAGATAACCAATGTGTCCTTACTGTAAATTAACCATCATAAAATATATAAAATTTTTAGAATCGCAATCTGACTTTTTAAAGGACTTTGTTTTCTTATAATGTGACATTATTTGCACTATTTGATCACATTTAGCTTTGAGATTTTTCTTTTTTCTGAAAGCAAAAGTATGCTTTTTTTTACTTGTTAAGCAATCCCTAATGACGTCAGTATTTAACCCCCGGAATAACTCCTTAACTATCACCAGACAGACACTTCCCCTCCAGCAATGAAATGGCTAAAAGATAATTTAAATATTCAAGTAAAAATGATTTGCTGACTCAGAAACAGTTATTCCCAAAGTTGAATAAAGACTGTGTTAATATTTCCTTCAAAGACCTCAAAATACAATGTGAATAGTTAATAACCCCCTCTCTCTATGGCAAATCTTACCAACTTAGCTCTGTATCTATTCAAGTAGTAATAAGTTCTTATCACTCAGTTTCATTAGCGCAAAAATAGATCCAGAATACTCAACCCTATTGTTATTTCATAAATTGTAAGACTTGTGTGTGTGTTTTAAGTGGAAGGCTTGTAAATCATTGTTGCAGCCTAAGAAAATTTACTTAAAAAATAAAATAAAATTCCAACCTTAATTGAAAGAGTAAAAGAACACAATGAGTCAAAACAAAACAAACTCTTACCTTTTCCTTCATTCTATTATACATCCCTGAAAGCCCTAAACTCTAATTACAAAATTAATAAAGATGTTCTTCAGTCTTAAAAATAATGACATACTTAAATGTGTATATATGTGCATATATGTAAATAAGTGACTGTGAAATACTTCCTTTCTCTATAATTACATCTCTGATTTTGACATTAATATTTAACTGATCCCTACTTAAGCAGAATATTTACTTCACTAATTTTTAAATAGGCTTCTAAGATGAAAACAATTTCATATATGCTTAAGGAAATCCACTGAACACATTAACAGGAACAACTGGGCTCACTAATAAAAATCAGTTGTATAACATATTCAGGTTTTTGTTCTGTGGCAAATGGAATCAAAATATACAAAGCTATGTTAGTTCCTTTTATCTGATAGGGTTTAATGGTACAACAATAGGTCTACAACTCTTACTTTTTTAGAGAACGTATCAGATGACTTTGCCTACATGATAAATAATATTGTTCAGATAGGAAACATTCTCTACTGATGTGACATAACACAAATTATACTTAACAACACTAAATAAATTGAACATACACTGAACAGTTAACTCCTATATTGTAAAGAAACTACTATATTCTCATAGTACAGGAAATGCTCTAATAAGAATGAGATTAAGGGACTAACTGCTTACTCACTGAAGGAAGAACTGGATAACAGAATGTTTCCCAGCCAAACAGTTATTAGGTCCAACACATGTAAAAAACAGCAAAGAAATCCTATTGCAATTTTGCTATTCATCTTCATTAAACTGACCTATGTTCCTGATGGTCTGGAAGAAAATTAAATGTTTACCATTCATTGGATGAAAACGTTGGTAGTTTTAGTGGGATTTGTTTATTACTCTCTAAACAAAATCTATGTTCTCTCTTTTGCTTTGTCATAAGTTCGTGTGATTACAAATACTCTGGATCATTTCTGCTTATAAAAACCTAAAGGATGTTTTATGTCCACTACAAGCTATGAAAAAGACTTCCCATTTCACTCTCATGCCACATGACTGCTTTGCTCTGAGTTTGCCGCCTCTGCAGAGCACATTAGGCCTGAGATGCCATTTGCATCATCACACAGCAGGGGGCTTCAGCTGCCACAGCTCTAGGTTAATCCTCACCCACCTCTTTACACAAGGAATTTGCAGAAGATGCCTTTCTTGATACTACAGAATTGCACTCCAAAAATGCTTGACATTTTCAAATAAAATGTTGGCAATGAACGTGTCCTTTTAAATATTTTAGGTTAAATCAGTAAATTTAAATTATGTCCTTCATTTTTTATAAAATTAGTTTATGATCTAATCTAACGTAAAGTATCTGGAGTTTTTAATCAAGGAAAAGAAAAAAATGGTAGGAAAATGTTAAAAATGACTGATCAGATCGAATTCACTTAAAGATATATATTAAGAACTATTTATGTGATAATTTAATATAGGAAAACTTTCATAAACCAACATAGCTTACAAAATGTCAAAATTAACTCTTACATGACTTGACAAAGTATGAGTGTTTCCATATTATGAAAAGAAGAGATCATTTAATCCCATCAGAAGTAATTAGGACATACTATTATTCAATCCAGCACGACTGTTTATGCATCTACTAAAATGAGGATAAGAAAACTGCATAGCTATGTAAGGCTCAGAGCTTGCCCTCAGGAAGCTTAAGTATAATAATTGTTGGGCACTAGAACTGTTTTAAGACAGTAAATCAGACCAGTATCTGCCAATTCAACAAAGGGGCTTCTGACTTCAGTTTCTGAGTGGGCTTCCTTGGTTTGTGATTTTCCTTCTCTCTACTTCCTTAGTCTATTCAGTCAGCTGCTACAGAATGGGTGACTTAGCCAATCGGTTTAATACAGTCTAATAAAATGAAGACTATTTCTCAATAAATATCATAGAGCACATCTCAGCAAGATCAAATAAAACATCCATATGACATTAGGTCTATATTCGATTATTAATGTACCCCCAAATCCTTCATAGTAAATAAGGCTTACTTGTCTCAATCACTGATATCCCACAGATTTATAAATTTTCATAAAGAGAAAATTTATGCCATTTGGTGTTGATTCCAGGCCACTTTCAAATGCATGCTTAGGATGTCTTCCAACATTTTTGCACTTCCATTTTGCTCTTTAAGTGATTTAAGTATTTTTTTTCTTTAAGAAAAATGACATTCTACCACTATTTAATTGTGTGACAAATAGTTTTAAAATGTCTTATCTTCTAATGAAGGACACAAGAACAGATCATCTCAATTGATACTTAGCTTTGTCATATTATGTTCCCAGAGTTCTAATAGTTATAGAAATGGAAAAAGGACAATGAAGTAAGCTTCCACATCTTGATATAAAACCAGTCTAGGAACTCCTCATATTTGCAAAGATTTTCTTAATTACCAATTGTCTGATGTTCGACTATTTAAGCCACAGTTATTGCATTTAAGTATATTAGGCTCCATTTTCCAAAGTTTATGTTAATCGAAAAAGGGAGTGAGTAAAATGTGTTTCAAGAACTACATTTGGCATAAGAAATGAGCTTGACAAGACTAAAGTTAATATATGTGAAGGTAAAATAGTTGGAAAGATATGATCTTAGGAAGCATATTTATTTCATTAAGTGTATATAAGTATAATATGTATTATAATGTGCTTTCTAAAAAATGTAAGATGAGGTTCATGACACATACTGAGGCAAGTATTATGTACATCCAATGAGATTTAATTTGAATACATATTCAAATTAAATTGTGTTTGTGTTATATTTCTACTAAACATAACAAATCATTTACCAGAATATACCATGGCCAAAATAAAAAATAAAAACACACACACACACACACACACACACAAGCACAAAAAACTAAAGCCCCAGTATCTGTCTTGGAGGTGTTTTTGTATACGACTAATTCCAAAAAGTAAACACAGTTCTCAACAAAATGAGGTCTTGTATGCATGTATGCATGACTATTTCTTGTTATATTTTGCCCTTGTTTCTTTTTTGCCCTTTCCAGAATTGATTCCTGTGCTGCCCAGGGCACTCTCTCCATCTTTGCAGTGCCCCCTCAGGCATGGAAAGGGATAAAGTTTCAGCAAGGGTTAGCAATTGAACTGGATCTACTCTATAGCCAAGAGAGGACTTAGTTACAGGTGGCAAGCTTTTGCAATCCTTGCAAAGAAATTCATTTCTCTAATGTGTCCCTTGTGCTTACTCCAGATTTTCCTCTTTCTATGATGAGGGAAAATAAGAAAAGGTGCATTGTAGCTGAACACTAAATCAAATTTTGCTATTTAAGTAGCCTACATTCCAAGTTATAGTTTGGCCAAAAGCATATGTTTAATTTCTATTTATTATTCATTTCCTAAAGACACGATGAGGATGAGGACAAACTGGCAGATGTTATAGAATTAAGTAAGCCTTTTTTAAAAAAACTCATTTTATCATTGACTGGATTCTCATCACTGACTTATCACTCCACATATTAACAAGCCAGAAAATTGATTTGCTTCCGAGAAAAAAAGGTAAAAAATATAGGTGATAATATAAAATACAGTCAGTTAAAATACAGAAACACAGAGAAGATATGTTCAAATGAGTTTTTTTGTCTTTAATAATGTATACTGCAAGAAAGGGAAGAGTAATACATGGGATAAACTGATTAGTATACTTAAGTGAATATCACTATAGTGCTGATAAAGCTAAAAAAAGAAGCTATTGACTGACTATAGTATTTGCCTAGTCATAACTACTAGCAGGCAGGGCAGACTCCCTCTAGCCAAAATCAGTCGCTCACTAGTTCCCCTGCCACCCTTTTCTCCCTGCACATAGAAAGACCCGCTAAGTAGTTAATCTATGTCCAAGAAATAAAGCCTTCATTTTACAACCTAACCAAGTCCTAATAAAACGGTAGGGTAGGGGAGAGACATAAATCTGAACCCCGAAGCAATGTTCTCAGCCAAGCCTAAGACAAGGAAGGCATGAGCAATTTGAGCAAAACCTGACAATATCAACAAAGTATGATGTGTCTGTGGAGTAGTGTTTGATGAATAAATGTGAGGCAGCCATAAACATGAGAAGACAATCCAGTAGTGCTTTGTGCCTCCTCCTCTTTCTTTCTTTCTTTCTTTCTTTTTTTAATCCTCTTATCTCTTTTAGTGTATTCATATGGCCTGATCTAAGATGCTCGTAAGTCCACAGACATGGTTGGACTTGTGCTCTTTCCCTGGTTGCTGTATAGGACCTTTATTTATTTATTTATTGGACCTAATGCTGGTGTTGCTGCTGGTTGCAGTGGTGCATTTTCTCTGCTATACTCACACCCCCTTCCCGCACCCACCCCCCCACCCCAGTCTGCTGTGAAAAGCAGCACTGTCTTAATTATTGGTTTACATACTCAATAAAAGAGACTCATGCCTGAATGCTGCTGATGGAATCTCTCCGGGTAGAGAAAGAGTAAATCCTCCTCCAGGCTGAGAGAGGCACCAGCAAACAGTTATTTTGCACTGCACTGAATAGACAATTCACAGGGAAATGTTGAAGGAAGAGAGGAGGCGACCCCAAGTGCAGTCCATGACCCACATGCTCTATAATAAATAATTTCGCAGCAGCCTAGCAGTGTGTGCATTGACCGGCCGGGACCAGCACACACAGATTGGCAGGGAAAATACATCCAGCGGTGTCGAATTTTCATTGCAATCACCAAATTAACTGATTCCCCCACATCACACTCCCCCCAACACGGCGCACGCCGGCGCGCGCGCGCGCACACACACACACACACACACACACACACACACACACACACAGCTGAGCTGAGAAATGCAAGTTACTGAGAGGTGAAGTAGGGTCTCCGGGAGATTGTCTCAGCGCGGATTAAAAACCTAAGTAACATGTCAGACACCCGGGTTACTTGCGTGAGGATGGGGGTGTGAAGGGTGAGAAATGGGACTCGGCGGCGTACGCAGGAAGAATGTGCTGTCTGCCTTCACGGAGATTCTGGCACACATGACATGCCTGAAATTTACACCCAACGTAAAATACACAAAAGTACCACCAAAATATTCTACACAAGATCTCTAGAAGGTCAGTTAGTTAATTCAGGAAAATTCCGCCCACTGCCTCTTCTTTCATGTTCATAAATATGCATAAATAAAATTCTGTCCCCAGTCTATATTCCGGAGGAGGGCAGGAGAGAGGATGCATTCCAAGAACTTGCTGAAACATGGTTCATTGACCTCATTTAAATCCTCCAAAGGCCGATTGGGTTTTGCACGCCAGTGAGTCTACGTGTGTCTTACTTTCAGATCCCTTTTACCCAGGGAAAAATTAATTTCATCAACTTGTCTTCCTGCAAATACCCAAATAATGACAGAAGGGTTTAGAGATAGGCAAAGAAAAAAAATCTAGTCACCTAGCTTAAAAAATATTCTATCAATCATCATTTCACATCCATCCTCGCTATATCTCACATTCAAGCCACATCCCTATACTATTCTCTTCAAAGCGACAATCTTCCGCCTTACAGCCCCTGCCCGCCCAGCCCTAGCACGCCGCCTCTGCCTCCTCCACCACCCAAAGTGTCCTCATGCACTCCTGTACTATGCATTGCCATTTATTTCATAATCAGCATCATCCTCCCATTCCAGGCAGCCCCCTCACTCCCTCCTCCAAAAAAGAGGGTCTGGAGAAAAGTGAACCCAGATTCCCTAGCCTTCCGGCATCCAAACCCAGTGATTTGCATAATAACAGCATTCTGTGCGGCTTCCCTCCACTGCGGTCGTAGGGGTTCTTACATTTCACGTGAAAGGATAATATTAATTACGGAAAGAAGCGGCAGAGAGAAGATGGAGAGGTAGGAAATCTAAGTGAAAATCTCTTGGCAGTAAAGTAACTGCTAGGAAGCATACATTTCTTTGATTAAAAAAAAAAAAAAAGAAATGACACAGACTGAATAATAAAAAGTCAATGTGTTGATAAAGTGCGTTTGGGTCTTTTAATTTTTTTTTGCCTTTTCTCCCCTTTCTTAATTTATTGGTTTATTTATTCATTCGCTCATTTTTTTTATTTTTTCTTATTCTTTTTCCTTTCTTTCTTTTTCTTTCTTTCTTTTTTTTTCTTAAATCCCAGACAGAGTCTCCTCTCTCTTCCTAGGTGAATGACACGTCTCACAACACATTTCCCCCCCGGAGATGTTATTGCAATGCACACGGTGCTGCCGCTGCTGCTGTTCTCGCCGTCTTGGTAGCTCGCTCCCAGGCTCTCACACACTTTTTAAAGACACACGGATATGATGATGGTGGGAAGAGGGGAAAAAAAAAAGGCGACCCGAAAAGGGGGAGGTTAAAGAGATGACAAGAGATGGAGAGGGTCGGTCAAGAGCGTGATGTGGGAGGTGGCTGGTGGGGGTTGTCGGGAGGGTGGAATGTTCAGAGAGGCACAAGTTGCCAGCCAAAAGGCGTGGGAGGGGGATGCCGGCGGGGATGGAGTGAGATGAAGGAAGCTCAGGTGAATGAAAAGGCAAAAGGTGCCGCGTAACGGGCTGACTGCTGGGAAGGCAGGGCTGAGCCAGCGTTAGAAATTCAAGGGGCTGGTGCAAACTGCCACTGCCCCCTGCCGCACCAGAGAGTAGGGGGAGGGGGTGGAAATCGCTGGGGACAGGGGGACTGGGAGGGGAGAGTGGAAATATGGGGTGGAATGGGGAAGATGGGGAATGGGCGAGAAGTTGATGTTCCCCGCGGCGGGGCGGGGATTACCTTGTAGCAGGAGCCCGCAGACACTGTAGAAGCGGAGAACGGCGCTGCGTTTCCAAATCATGGTCCCTTCTCTAAAGGGCTGGGGAAGGAACCAGGGGGCAAGTAGATGCTGGTGAGCGGGGCACGAGAGTGCAGGGCTCCGCTGGTGTCCTCCTCCCGGCGCCCGCGGGACCTACCGTCCCCGCCGCTGAGGTGTTCGAACCCGCGGACTCGGATCGGCGGCAGCAGTAGCGACAGCGGCAAAGCACCCGCAGAATGGGGTATCGGTGGGCGAAATAGTTTCTTCTCCTCCTCCTCCTGCTGGTGGTGCAGCCGCGACAGCCTGTCTGCCAGGCAGGGGTTTGGAGCTTGCCTTCCTCTCGGCGCGCACAGCAAGTCCCAGAGCCCGCCGGGCTGCCCGAGCAGGTGGTGCAGGGGTGCCGGGTTGTCGGAGAAGGTGCGGGCGAGGGCTGCAAGGAGTGGGTAGGTCACGGAGGGGAAGGGCTGGGGGAGAGGGGGAGCAAGCAAGCAGCACTGCCGCTCGCACCCGGGGTGTCTCGAGGTCCTGGGAGGGGAGGTAGCAGCGGTGGAAGCAGCGCTAGTGGCGGCAGCGGCGGCGGCAGTGGCGGCTCCCGGATGCTCCGGCTGCAGCGGCGGCTGTAGCGGCAGCGGCAGCGGCGGCGGCGGCAGCGGCGGCGGCAGCTCTAAGGAGCACCAGACACAAGGGCAAGCTCAGAGCGGCGGAGGCCCCGCCCCCACCCTGGCCAGGGACAGACACCGCCCCCCGGCCAATGGAAACACAGCCGCCCGCCAGGTCTGGCCAATGAGAGAAGGGGATGGGTGGAGACAAGCGCCGGGAAAAACAAACAGGCTTCTCAAGGACCCTTCGGGCAGGAAGCACTGAAGCCCCCATTCAGCACCCCCGGCGGATCTCACCTCTTTAGAGATGTCTCGTCCGAACTTGCAGGCGAGACAACTGCCTTCATTAATCAGCGCTCTGCACTCAGGGAGGGTTCAGCCAATCGCCACCGCGAGGGGGCGGGGTTAGCCGTGTCCCCAGCATGTTCTGGAATTCGTGGTGCCTCGGCCAGGTCCTGGGTGCGAGGTTCTTCTGCGCATTTGGACTCCTAGAGCAGATGGTGGCTGCACCTGCCCACTCACCAGCTGCAGTAGCAATCTCTGACGATTCCAGCAGCAAAAGGGAAAGATTGCAGAGGACGTGGGAGAGGCTAAGTATAGAGAGTGGAACACCTACCTGCCTACAAGAACTTGTGTTGCAAAGAAGGAAAAATAAGTGGAGGAAATAATTTTGTTGTTGTTGTTCAGAGATTTTACTTAGTCTAGGCATAAATCTCAGTGGAGCTTGGTGGGTAGCAGTGCTGGCACTGGCATCAGGCAGCCTTTGGTTCAAATAGCATAGCTGTCGCTTCTTGTTTTATAGTGTTTGATGATTTACTTGAACGTTTAAATCTAAAGCCTCCTCAACTGCAAAACGGGGATAATAGTACTTAACTTTAAGAGTTGTAAGGATTAAGTGAGAAAACAGTCATGTTAGCGTAAGTCCATGCAATGCGTACGTACTTTATAAATGGTGACTCTAGCTGTTTAGTGGGATTTTTCTAATTCCGGATAGCAGGAAATCTTAGGCAAGCCTCTTTAAAATGTTTTAACGATAGCCTTACGAGGGGAGAGAGGCAGAAGGGTACTTTTTTAATGGACACAACCAAAAGGGGTCACAGAAACTCAGGAAACTGAAAAGAACCACCTCTATAAATCAACACCCTGAATTGTATCCTTTAGAAGAGGAGACATAAATGAGCAAGACATAAATGAATCAGAAGTTGTGTTTGTAAATGAGCTTAATTCCCAGGGTTTTCCCTATGACCAGTTTTTAATTGGACCAAATTAACAGATGATGGACTGTTTCAGTAGTGTTAAATCAGTCACACCATAAATAAAGTCGGCTTTGTTTGAGAGACTACACAATAGAAACCTGCAAGCAAGAAGACAGAGGTAAAGATGAGAGGCAAGATCAATATTGATGCCCTTCACTCTTTCCCATTTGTTGCTTACTTTGCCACAACCTTTTGCAAATTCAACCCTTGCCTTTTAACTAATGACCCATTCATTTCTCTGCCCACCTTTCTCCCCAGGTTCTCAAAATTAAGGAACAAAATGTCCATAATAAAACTGCAAGCACATTCTTGAAGAAAGATGTGTGAATACCCGTGTTATTGTAGGAGATAGTTGCCTACTGTGAGATTTAGCTGTTAGGAAAGTCAGTCACACAGATAGTGCTATCATTTAAACTATTGTGAGGATCAAAAGGTGAAATTCTAATCATTATTGACTCACGCTTAGGTTTTGTGTCAGGGAGAATATAACAAATGGAAATGCCAAAGAAGTTAGGGTTTTTTTTTGTTGAAATGGTAGTCAGAGTTTCTGGGTTCTAGTGCATATCCTGCTTCTAGCTGTGTGACCTTGGGCATATATTCAACTTCCTTGACCCTTGGTGACCTCAACTATAATATGAAGGAGCTGGACTGAATTACTTATAAAGCTACATTGAGCAATAGAAAATCTTTAAGATTGTCATATTCAAAAAAATACCCCATTTGAGCATGAATATATAGGCATTTGTAACCAAAACTCTGAAAAAGAGTCTTCTTCTGAGTCTTGTTGATAACCATGACAGCAATTCGGATTTGTACCCTTACATAATTTGTAGCTTTACTACTAAATATGTGGTTCTCAGACCAGCAGCACCAGCAGCACCTAAGAATTTATCAGGACAGCAGAATCTCAGCCCTGCCCCATACCTACGGAGTCAGAATCTTCATTATACCAAGATTTGTAGTGATTTGTACGCACAGAAAGTTGGAGAAGCACTGGTCTTTAACGCTGTTTTGCTACATACTTACCCCCAGAGATAATTTCAGTGGGCGATCTATGAAATGGAAGAACCTAAAAGGCCCAGGGGATTTTTGGTAAATTACTATCTTCAGAAACCCCAGGAATATCCTTCTCATGACATAAGTAACTCCTTTTGTAAACTATGAAACAGAATGATTAATTTAATTAGATTTTTTTTAAGTTGAAAGTTTGGCTGAGAGTCATGAACTTTCTTGTGATTAAGGGCTCTGTTTAGGCCATACACCCGGGAGAGAAATGTGCACTGATTGCCTATCTGGGAGATTGCCTATCTGGGAGAAAGATACTGAAAACATAAACTCTGGTCATTTGGATAAATAATGTCAAATTCATGTACAAAGAACAGATAATACTCTATTTTTCAAATAGTCTATTCTTAGATGCTATTACACGATTAATTTAAAAATAGCCAATACTCAGTGTTGTAAGATCTTTGAATATTTTAGAAAAATGTAACATTGTCAAAATGTTATATAGACTTGTACGAATAAATTCATTTCTAAAACTTACAGCAGTTCTGTGAATACAATTAAATATCTTCCAGTATCTTCATTTCATAGGTTTAAGGTTATATTGTCTACATATATCCTCAATGTGGCAGTAAATGTATAAATTAACTGACCCCATAGGAATCATCAATTAATTAGTTTCATAGATTGCCAAAAGATGGCATCTCTCCATGCATCCATATATGCAATAATTTGAAATATTAAACCTGTTAGCGAAATTCTCTTTACTTTCTTTATAATTAAGCTCCATATTCTCTTTCACTTCATGGCAAAAATATTTTTAATATTTAATTAAGTGTTTTAATATACATTATGAAACGAAGAGAAATTAATGCCTTACAAGTAAGTCATTCATTAGTAATTAATGTGTTATATAAAAGATAGTTTATAATTTTTTCTGCCTTGAACAGATTGGTCCTCTTTATATATGCTATCACAGAATAAGATGACAGCCTCCTCCTCCTCTCTCAATAGTACCAAATACAGGTTTTTGTTTTGTTTTGTTTTGTTTTGTTTTGTTTTTTTAAGGTAGTTATCACAGAGGAGACTGTGCTTAGCTTATATTTTGTGATTGTTTCTACCACAGTTGAAAGTATTGAAATTTATCCTGACTGTGATGATTATGCTTTTTTACCCTTTTGGGAGCCAAGTAAACTGTCTGCAATTTTAATTGTGCTAAAAATATTGAAATGGAAATGGGGAAAACTTTTATCACTATGGATAAATTTTCTGTGATTTAACATGGTTCACCAGAACATTTATATTTCTTTTTTAAAATGCTAAATTTAGGGGAAGCATATAAATATTTTTAAATATACAGTCATTCCCAGAACTGAAAATCTAAAAATCCATGCTAAATTTACTCGCATAGCAAATTGACCCTTGTAGTAAATTGACCTAGAAAAACAAATTTCATGGCCTGGTGAAAATGTACACCCTTGTGAAAGAAAATTAGCTTATTGAGTACTGGAAACATTGATTGTCATTCTCCTTGCTTGCTAGCGTTTTAACTATGAGACAATCTGACTGTATTGCAGAAATGTTAAGAATTTATAGACATACTATATAGTATATACATCACAATATAAGTAGTATTATTAATATATATGATGTGTGTATATGGTTAGTGTATGTATTTTTTATATACAAAATGGTTGGTATGGTTGGTATATGTATTTTTTGTATATATTTATAGCAGTACTTACTGCTTTAGATAGTTTTTTAACTTACAATTTTGCTACTGTTTACAAAACATTCAGTGTCCCTCTTCAAAATATGACCTATTGTTTTACCTCACCCCACTCCACATGTCTTATTATTAGAGTTTCATGTTATGTTGATGAAAGTATATAAAAGTAATGAAAATAAATTCACAAATATTCAGAAATTTATAACCTCAAGATGATCTCTTCCTTCCTTTTTATATAGCTACATCAAGTAGCAATATGATCAACATTTTCACCTTCTCTCATTTTAAAATAAGCAATCACAATGTATAGAGTGCAAATGACCTAATGATCTTATGTAGTGTAAATTCTATTTATACTATGATTGAATCTAAATGATCTAAGATATGTGGCCATGATGTACTTTCTTAAACTCATCAAGAAGGATGATTCCTTTCTCTACATTTTCCTCAGAACAAGCACATATTAACCCTAATTCATAGATGATCATATGATCCTTGAGTTTAACAGTAGGTAATATGTAAAATGGAAGTTTTGCAAATAATCATCTGTAAACAGAAACATCCTGAAGATCACTGTCTACTTTTGAACATAATCATACTGAAAATTGACTTTATTAAAAAAAACAAACAATAACAAAAAAAAAAACCTCTCACAACAATGACTCTATAGCTATTCAAGCCAATTTTATTCCTGAAACATGTTTTTTTGCATGTGGTGTTTTTTTTTTTTTCCATGGAACACTCCTATTGGAGATCATCCTATTTGTCATTTCCTTACATTCCAAAGAGTCTGCCCAAATGTGACATTCTCAGTGAGGCATTGCTGGTAACCCTTTTCCTCTTCACCCCTACCTCCTCTGGTCACTCTTCTTGCCTCTAATTTTATTTTGCTTCATATCATTTGTAAATATAAACTATGCAGAAATAAATAAAATTCCACTCCCCATTCACAATAATTGTTGACTTTTTTTTTTTTTTGGTGAGAGGGTGGGGACACTGTCTCTGTCCCCCAGGCTGGAGTCAATGGCTCAATCTTGGCTCAGTGCAACCTCTGCTTCTGGGGGTCAGGTGACTCTCGTGCCTCAGCCTCCCTAGTAGCTGGGATTACAGGTGTGTGCCAACTCACCTGGCTAAGTTTCGCATTTTTACTAGATACAGGGTCTCACCATGTTGCTCAGGCTGGTTTTGAACTTTCACCTGCCTCAGCCTCCCAAGGTGCTGGGATTATAGGCGTGAGCCACTGCGCCCAGCAGACTGTTGACCTTTTCTTAACTGTTCCTGACTCTTTCAGCCACAAGTAGTTTGGAATAAATAAATAGGAAAACCTACAGTCACGTATTAACGTGTGCATTTTTTTAAGTGTCAGTGACTGTTTTTTAGTGTGAATCTTTGTTTTTCCTTAGAGTAGAATATTCTTTGTATTCGCATTACCGTTTAATACTTTTCTGTTAGGAATGTTACGAGCACTTCTATGGAATGAGAAGGGCAGACTAAAAATACTGAAACCAACTGAGGACCCTGTTTCTTGACCCAGATTGACTAAATAACAGGAGCTACCTTGGTAATTCACATAGCTGAAATAAAGGAATTGTGAAGAACGTTATGATTTTACTGATCTTTGATAAACCCAAGCTAAATTAAACTACCTTAAAATCTCACTATTGTAAATAGCCAATTTTATATACATCTCTAAGGAACATCTAATTTGTACCTTGATACAATAAAAAGAAAAAATAAAAACAATAAAGCATCTTGAAGTAGCAAACTAACAATTACTAAAAGAACAGAAGAGAATAGCAGGAAATTGATCTGGAAGGTAACATACAAGTTACAAAATAGTATGGCTTAAAAAATACGGCTTGTTCTCTAGGGCTGTGCTGTCCACCAGGTAGGCACTAAGAATCAATGGCTATTTAAATTTTGATTTAAAATAATTAAAATGCAATTAAATTTAAATTATGCACTTTTGTCATAGTAATTAAATTTTAAGCACCCAATAGCCACATGCGGCTAGTGACTACTGTATTGAACAGCACAGATAAGACCATTTTCATTATCACAGAAAGTTCTACTGGATAGCACTGTCTACTATATTAAAATCTGGTTTTGTCTGAGTTTTCTAGAGAAACGGAACTATTCAGAAATCTGTATGTGTGTGTGTGTGGCATCTATACCATAATGATATTTATTTATTATTATGATGATTATTATTGTATTGAGACAGGGCCTTGCTCTGTCACCCAAGCGGGAGTGCAGTGTGGCTGGATCATGGCTCACTGCAGTCTTGACATCCCTGGGCTCAGGTGATCTTTTCACCTCGGCCTCCCGAGTAGCTGGGACTACAAGCTTATGCCATCATGCCTGGTTTATTTTCGTATTTTTGCAGAGACAGGATTTTGCTGTGTTGCCCAGGCTGATCTCGAATTACTAGGCTCAAGAGATCTGCCTGCCTCAGCCTCCCAAAGTGCTGGGTTTACATGCATGAGCCCTTGTGCCTGGATTGTTTTTTAATTTTCATTTTTTGTGAGTAGATAGTAGGTGCATATATTTATGGAGTACATAAGATATTTTGACACAGGCATGCAATACATAATAATCACATCTTGCAGAATGAGGTATCCATCCCCTCAAGCATTTATCCATTGTGTTACAAACAATCCAACTATACTATTTAAGTTATTTTAAAATCTACAATTAAATTATTATTGACTAGAGTGACCCTATTATGTTATCAAATGGTAGATCTTTATTTAATCTAACTTTTTTTTTTTTTTTTTTTTTTGAGACGGAGTCTTGCTCTGTCGCCCAGGCTGGAGCGAGTGGAGCGATCTTGGCTCACTGCAAGCTCCGCCTCCCGGGTTCCCGCCATTCTCCTGTCTCAGCCTCCCGAGTAGCTGGGACTACAGGCGCCCGCCACCTCGCCCGGCTAATTTTTTGTATTTTTAGTAGAGATGGGGTTTCATCGTGTTAGCCAGGATTGTCTCGATCTCCTGACCTCGTGATCCACCAGCCTCAACCTCCCAAAGTGCTGGGATTACAGGCGTGAGCCATCAAGCCGGGCCCTCTTTTTTTTTTAATACCCATTAACCATCCCCATTTTTCTCCCATCACCCTATTACCATTCCCAGCCTCTGGTAACCATCCTTCCAGTCTCTGTGACTTTGAGTTCAATTGTTATGATCTCATATCCCACAAATAACTGACAACACGTGATGTTTATCTTTCTGTGCTTGGCTTATTTCACTTAATGTAATGATCTCCAGTTCCATCCATGTTGTTGCCAATAACAGGATCTCATTCTTTTTTACAGCTGAATAGTACTCCATTGTATATATGTACCACATTTTCTTTATCCATTTATTTATCCAAAATTTTGAAATTTTGGCGATTGTGAACAGCGCTGTAACAAACAAAGGAGTACAGATAACTCTTAAATGTACTGATTTCCTTTCTTTTGGGTATATACCCAGCAGTGACATTGCTGGATCTTATGATAGCTCTATTTTTAGTTTTTTGAGGAACCTCCAAACTGTTTTCCATAGTGTTTTGCACATTTACATTTCCATCAACAATATAGAATGGTTCCCTTTTCTCCAAATCCTCACCAGCATTTGCTATTACCTGCCTTTTGGATATAAGCTATTTTAACTCGGGTGAGATGATTCTTATTGTAGTTTTTATTTGCATTTCCCTGATAATCAGTAATGTTGAGCACCTTTTCATATGCCTGTTTGCCATCTGTATGTTTTCTTTTGAGAAATGCGTATTGAAATATTTTGCCCATTTTTTTTTTTTTAATCAGATTACTATTTTCCTTTTCATGTAGAGTTGTTTGAGCTCCTTATACTTTCTGGTTATAAATCCCTCCCATTCTGTGAGTGGTCGTTTTAGTTTATTGATTGTTTCCTTTGCTGTGCAGAAGCTTTTTAACTTGATGTGATCTCATTTGTCCAATTTTGCTTTGGTTTCCTGTGCTTATGGAATATTACTCAAGAAACTACTGCCCAGACCAATGCAATCTCCTGGAGATTCCTTCTCTCTTTTTTTCTTTCTTTCTTTTCTTTTCTTTTCTTTTCTTTCTTTCTTTCTTTCTTTCTTTCTTTCTTTCTTTCTTTCTTTCTTTCTTTTTCTTTCTTTCTCTCTCTCTTTCTTTCTTTCTTTCTCTCTGTCTTTCTTTCTTTCTTTCTCCTCCCTCCCTTCCTTCCTTCCTTCCTTCCTTCCTTCCTTGTTTCTCTTTTTCCTTCTCTTCTCTTCTCTTTCATTTTTTGAGACAGAGTCTCACTCTGTCACCCAGGCTGGAGTGCAGTGACCCGATCTCGGCTCACTGCAACCTCCGCCTTTTCTGGAGATTTTCTCTAATGTTTTCTTGTAGTAGTTTCAGAGTTTGAGGTCTTAGATTTAAGTCTATAATTCATATTGATTTGACTTTTGTATATGGTGAGAGATAAGTGTCTAGTTTCATTATTCTGCATAAGGATATCATAATGATATTTATTATAAGGAATTATAAGGAGTTGGTTCACATGGTTATGGAGGCTGAGAAGTCCCAAGATTTACTGTCGGAAAGCTGAAGACCCAGGAAAACTGATGATATAATTTCAATCTGTGATGGTTTATTTTATATGTCAACCAGACTGTGTTTACGGATGTCCAGATAGCTGATAAGATATGATTTCTGGACGTATCTGTGAGGGTATTTCTGGAAGATATTACCATTTGAATCGGTAGACTAAGTAAAGAAGATCTACCCTCACCAATGTGAGTTGACATCCTCCAATTTGTTGAGGGCTCTAGTGGAGAAAGGTGGAGAAAGAAAAATTTCTCTCTCTCTCTCTCTGGAAGCTGGGACATCGATTTTCTTTTGCCCTCACACATCAGAGTCCCTGGTTCTTAGGCCTTCGAATTCTGGGACTGACACCAGTTTCTACTCCTCCTTCCCCCACATCTCCACTGATTCTCAGGTCTTCAGACTCACTGAACTAGACCACCAGCATTCTTTGTTCTCTAGCTTGCAGATGAAAGATGGCGGGACTTCTCAGCCTCCATATTTACATGAGCCAATTTCCAGAATAAAACTACCATTGGTTCTGTTTTTCTGGAGAATGCTAACTAATTCATTGTCTGAGTCCAAGTCCAAAGGCAGGAGATGACTGATGCCCCAAATTGAAAATAGGCAGAGAGAGAGAGGATTCTTTCTTACTCAGTCTTATATTCTCTTCAGTCATTCAATAGGTCCAGATGCATTGGATAAGGAAATCTGTTTTACAGTCTATTGATTCAAATGTTAACCTCATTCAGAAACATACTTACAAAGACACAGAAATATAACCAAATATTGGGTACCCTGTGGCCCGGTCATATTGACACACAAAATTAAACATCACCCCTTTCATCTGATATTAGCCTTCATCATCACTACCATGGTATTTTCATGACCCTAGCTCTAAATTTCAGACACTAAAATTCGGCGGAAATAAGATTTACCTCTCAAGTATGTCAATGTGCTACCTAATGCAGTTTGTTTATTTTGCTATAGATTTGCCTCTTTCTGGTAACACTGATATTAAAATCATTATCTTGGCATGGGGATTGGGGAGAAGAGAACCTCCTTACTCCAAGTATTACCTTACAGTAGAGTCTATTAATATAAACAAACATATATATATATATATATATAAGTCTAAACTCTTTAGTTGCAAGTGTCATAAATCCAAATCAAATTAGCTTAAGAAGAAAAAAAAATCTATTAGTTGATTTATCTTTAAAGTCCAAATGGGGTGTAGCAAGTCCACTTTGATTCTAACGACTCAGTGATATAATTAGAATTGTGTTTTATTTCATCCAAATATGAACTCTAATTTCTTTTGGATTCATTAAGGACTAATCAAGTTCTCCACATAGACAAACAAAGAGGGTTAATAGGTTTCCAGCTTACCTTATACTATGTTTAGAGGTTCCAGAGTAAAGAAAAGAGCTATTTCTTCATAACTCTGACAGGGATCCTTGAATGACTTAGAAACAGTTCACTTTTTATTATATCTCACCCTTCAATGACTCACTTTGGTGGATTGGCCAGTGACAGACAGTGAAGTGTAGATGTTTAATTAAATTATCTTGCCAGAAGGGAGGACACATTTCTAAAAGAAAAGATGCTGGTCAGACAAAAGGTAACAAATGTCTCAATACAGAATAGGATAAAATTAGAAAATGTAATACAAGGGACATTTATATTGATATGAATGTTATTTTGTTACCTATGATAGCTAGAAGGAAGTAGCACATGACAATTTTTAACACTTTACACAGGACACAGTAGTGTCTCAAAAAAATAGTTATGGAACGAATAAACATACTGTTGTAATAAAGTTCTCACTACTGGCAAAATGTAGAAGAAGATTATCCTCAGATTTTACAGAGCCAAAAGATTACTTGTCTGCTTTTCTATGATAGCTCATAATACTGTGTATCTAAGTGTCATATCAGTTCTTGACGATTAACAACAGTTCAATGCTGATTAATTTCCAGCTTTTCTCCCCAATAATTTTCACATTTTTTTTTCAGAATTGCTTAGAGTCACCCCTGTGCTTATTGCATGCATACTTAGTTGTTTCCCCTGCACTTGTCCCGATTAAATTTCATACTGTTTCTGATGAATGACTACTCTAATTTATCAAGGTCATTTTAAATTCTAGTTTGGGCTTCTAAGATCAAAGCAACCCGAGCAAACTCCGTGTCACATTAGACGTGTTCTTAATTATTTTACCTAAATTTTTACAACACACATATGCACACACACACACACACACACATCATAAGAATTCCAATCTTAAATTACCTTACTGGTACTCCAGGAAAGAGTTTGTTATTTTTTAGGATTTGGATAAAAACTTAGACTTGGAAGAAATAGAGTTAGCTTGCAAGCTGTCTACATTTTATGAGATTGCTTTCAGAGAAAGTATTTAGTTCAACAAGGCAGAATTACATATTCTATGCCTATAGAGTTTGATAAGCAAGAGTGAAGACCAGGATTCTGAAACCTAGGATGAGATAAAATGAAATGCAAATTTAAAGTCCTGAAAAGGAATTTTGAGCAACATGAAAACAGAACTTGAAAGAACAATGCTTACAGAAAGACCCCAAGTCCAGGACAAAAGCAGAAGAACTTGATGAAAAACCAAATACATTTCATGGATGGAATTCCTAGCTGGCCCCTTGTTTAAAGAAAAGAAGAAAAGTTTTGGAATCAAACTCAGCTGTTAGAGGAAATTATAGATCTATGCTTACATTTTTCTTGTGTTTTTTTTGTTTTGTTTTGTGTTTGAACTGAATGAATGTACACAGACTATTTTAACTAACCACCTTCATAGAATAAAATGATTGAATATATTTAAAAAGGCACATAAAGATTTTAATGACTTGTCTAAGGACAGAGAACATTTTCAATAGAAAGAGAATAATAGAACAAAATGCTTCTTGATGCACAGCCAAATGCTAAAGATGGTGTGTGTTCCCACAGCAACATTGTTGAAGTCCTGCTGGGTATTGTTTATTCACTGGATAGTTTTGGCAAAAAATGGTAAATTATCTACCTCCAAAAATGTCTCTATCATATGACATCACCTAGAAATTGAAAGATCATATGCAGATTACACCAATACATTTAGACAATTTTTAAAACTATTCAGTATAAAAATGTCACACATATAATCAAGTTTATATGATCAACTGTCTCAGCAAGCAGTATCATAGGAATGAAGTCATCCAGACTGCTACATGTTGATAATGAATTAGGCATTTGTTCTTCAGTAAATGATTATAGTGGAGGAGAAAGATATATAACATTTATAGTGACATTTTTCTAGGTAAGATACTTTTATAATACCACATATAATCATCAATCCAATAAAAGATATCTATTATCAATATCAATTTATAAACAAATCATCAGAATGCAGAAAGTTTAAATAATTTTATCAAGTTGTAAAGGTAGTAAATGCCAGATCAACTTTACTTTAAATTTGAATATTGTGATTGCTTATATTCTCCTTTAGCAAACCTAAGCAAGGAGAACTATAAAATTATCGTTATTACAAAATATGCTTTATTCATTTTACACAGAGGTGATAATACGGAAGTCCTACTGAAAAAGTAATCAGCACCATGGTCAGCACCACGCCATCTGATGTGCGCTTCCTACCCCAGAAATAAGAAGAGAATGAAATAAGAAAGTTAGAAGTTGCTGGAACACTAAATCTTTTACCTCCGCATACATTAGAATATCTGAGGTATCCATTCCACGAAGTGAAAACCAGCACTATTTTTGAAAGCTTTCTTTGTTGTCCCTCAAGACTTCCCAAGGAAAATTTCCACAGGTTTTTCATGCAAAAAGTTTCTGTACTTAAAACATATTTACAGAAATGGCATTACCAAATATCATTTGAAAATGTCAATGCCTTTCCTTAGGCACACAAAGCTTCTGTATTTTTAATTTTCCCACTTGCCCTCCTATTATTTCTATAGTACATATTATCCTTCTAACTCATAAACTAGGTTCTATGCTTTCATTACTGGTCTGCATTCCAAAAACCCAGAGGGATTTTATCCTTACCACATAGTCCATTTTGCATCACTTAGAAAACAAAAATTTTCACACTCTTTGGACTTTCCGAAACATCATTTATTTAATAACAGTACAGAGCCCTTATGTTTTAAAAATTATATGAACAATTCACAGATAATAGGTTTAACCAAAAATTCTGATTATATAATTCTAACCAGTTCTTCTTCCATAAAGGTAAATGGTCACTTTTCTTTTTCAACATAAATAAAAACAAGATCATAGTTAGTGTAACTTAGTATCTAAAATCCTGGTTATTTGTACCTATTTAAATGTGAACGACTATTTTCCATGTCTGCATAATTCTGCAAAACACTGATGACATTGTTCCCTAGATTCTGAGATATACTGATTTCAATGGGAGTGAATTTTGCTCGCAGCTACCATGTGTTTTGGAAGAAACAGCCTGCAGCCAAAGGTGCCTTTCTGCCGGCTTTACATGTAGGAGAAACCGTAGAATTAATTATAGCTGATTTTCAGCAACTTAAACTTAACAATGGTTTGTATTGTAAATGTCTATTTGTGTTTGTGTCTTTAAATGGTACTATTAAATAATACTTTTAATTACTGCCTGGGGTCTGAAAATTTTGATAAATAATACAAAGAATAAGGTTTGGGGGCCAAAATATCAGCTATTTACCTGGAAAATGACAAGCTGAAGCCTTTATGTTAGTCAAGGCATTCTGCTAATTGAACCCTGAATCTTCACAGTTATAAACACCATCAAATGCACTTTTCTGTCATGGGGTTAGCCCTTCTAAAGAGAGAGTTGAGGAGGGGGTGGGGAGAAGTAGTGTTCAACCTGGGTAATGCTGTGACACTAAAAACAAAACCCTTAACAAAAGAGAATATTCTTTCCCTGTGAGCATTTCACTCCCAAGACGAGGAAGAGAAGAAGGAACAAATTATGTCAAAAATAGTATTCCCAAAAATTACCAAACAGGCGTCGCATCTCCCTCGAGCTAGAGAGAAGCCAAAAGTTTCATAGTAATTGAGGCTCCATCACACAAAGAAAACTTCATAAGAAAAGTGTGCTCTTCCCAATGTAGTTACCATCAAAAGCCACAGTTTCGGTTTGGTTTGCTTTTATTGTTGTTCTTCCTTTACTTAAGTGGACTTCATTGTTAAATCTACAGTAGTCAAGCAGAGTTTTGGCTATTTTCCTCTGGCAAGAAAACTGACCATCACTCTGGACACTTCTGCTCCCACCTTCATGCTGCCAGGTTCCCAATCCCAACCAACCACTACACTTTTTTGTTATCCTCCAGGAGTCACTGAAGGATACATATGGATCAAAACACATTAATTATACCAAATCCAAGTCTTCATTATAGTAATGCTAAATAATTGTTCCCTATTCCATTTTCCATTACAAATGTAAATTCCCTTAGTCCAATATAGCCCATTTCAGACCTACCTTGAAATTGAAGGCAACATACTTTAAGAACAAAATATATAAAGACATTGCAATAAAATTCTAGCAGCAAAGAGATGCCCCAGATTTGAATATAATCTCCTTCCAGTTGTGACTTGGGAGAATTAAAGTCAGAAAGAATAAACCTCCTCACAAATTAAAGTCCTAAAATGTTAAAACCCAGATAAATTGAAGTTAGTATTGCAATTCTCTTCACTCTTGCAATATTTTATTTTGAATAAATTAATGTAAAATTTCTCCATCCTAACTACAAATTTTGTATATTCTCAAACAGTTGGGTCTCAGTGCCTGAGCCTCGTTTCTTTAGTAACTATAACCAGAACTATCTGTCATGGGAATAGGTTCAGTTATTTAGAGTCTTTTGAGTTGTATTAGCCATAGATGATGTGCCTCACTTTTAGAGGGTCCAAAGAGTTAATCACACACACATTTTATGTGCAAACCAAAGCTACCCAAATGTAGATTAGAAGCAGTCCATCACATCTAGAACAGTTTATCCCTAGCCTAATTTTGTTCTCAGAACTCTTACTTCATGCTGTAAGAGACCATAGTGGAGTTTCAGTGTTAAGATAGTAAAGGAGAGAGGATGGAGGAAAAATTGAATTTAGCCTCCCTGGACCAAAAGATCATCCATTCTTCGCCATGTCTCCAAAATCATCTGAATGAAAACTCATTTCTATCAAACAATTAATCATGGAGTTGTGATTACCACATTAATTGCCATTGCTCTTTAAGTCCTGTGTTTCTGGCACTCTGATAATGAGTTGAGTTCAGGTTCAATGTGGCAACATAGAGTGCACACAGTCATTCAAACAGGCGTTGTCACTCCTGGATCATTTCCACAACTCGTAATGAATGTACTGCTTAAGGCCTAAGAAACCCTTTTCCTAAAAAATGTTTACCCTCCAAAACTTTGGTCTCAGTTCAACAGACATCCTCTGTAGCTGAAACTGCTGTGGATGTCTCTGAAGTCAAACCCCTAGTGGCCTAATAAGAACAAAGCATGAGTCATAGTCTTTCCTTTGCTTTAATGTTACAACTTTTGAGTAGCATTTCATTGTTGCTGCATTTTCTGCGCCCCTGTGGTAAGTGTTTGACTGTTCATTTCTTGTTTTGCTTTATTTATTTATTTTTTTAGTATTTTCTGATTATCTAATTTTGTTTTCCATCCTAGAACACTCAGCTGAAATGGGGGCCCCTATCTAATGCTACCTTCTTAAGTCTGGAACTCATAATCGGAAGTTAGAACCTCCACGGTGTAGCTAGCACAAATCTAACACAGCTGCAGTTTTAAACGAGCAGAGATTGTTTTGCTAACCAGTGCCTAAATAGCCTGTGAAGACGCTCTTTTGCCTATAATTGTGTATTTGCCTCAGCTGTTCCTGCTTACGGAGGCCTTTGTGGTCTGTTAGCATCTGCCCTGAATGCCAGCATATATATTCTAGGTGTAGTTCAAGCTAAAGATGCAGCAGCCTCTATCCTAAAGTTCCCCACATTTGGCAAAGGCCACCCATGATTTTTGCTGAGGCCCATGTGGTCCATGCCTTTGCTAGTGCTAATCCTCTCCTGCAGCTGTCATCTGCCAAGATAAACTATATGCCAAAGCCTCTTGCCTAGCGCGCACAGAACGTAAAAGCCAACAGCATCGCTGGAAATACCCGCTAGTCACAATATAAGCCGCTATATCAGGAATCATTGAAGGATACAAATTGTCAAAACATATTAATTGTACCAAATCCAAGTCTTCATTATAGTAATGCTAAATCATTGTTCCCTATTCCTTTTTCCATTACAAATGTAAATTCACTTAGTCCAATATAGCCAATTTCAGACCTTTGTGATCTGTCAGCATCTGCCCTGAGGCCTTTGTATTATAAATAATACAAAGAATAAGGTTTGGGGGCCAAAATATCAGCTATTTACCTGGCAAATGACAAGATGAAGGCTTTATGTTAGTCAAGGGGTTCTGCTAATTGAACCCTGAATTTTCAGTTATAAACACCATCAAATGCACTTTTCTGTCATGGGGTTTAGCCCAGAACTTCTAAAGAGAAGGTTTGACAGTTTGTTTCTTGTTTTGCTTTTTTTTTTTGGTTAGCATTTTCTGATTATCTAATTATCTAGTATAGGTCAAAATACCCTAGAGTGCAAAGCTCAAAGCCACGGGTCCTGGTCCCACCAAATTCTCTCCCTAATATATTTCCGCCTTGCAAATGGTCATTTTTTGTTTTGTTTTGGATTCTCAACATTTCTTAATTCTGAACCCATTTTGGGGGTCTTTGAAAGACTCAGTATTTATCACTGTTGTTTCTCAGCTGGGATTCTAAATAAATTGAAAACTAAGTTAAATAATAGGTGTTTGGAAGCCCAAATAGTAGCCTTATTACCAGTAGGACATGAGTTGAAGGAAATAGCTTGGTTAGGAGTGTGTGTGTATTTGTGTAGAGGAGACGATCAGCTACTGCTTAGGAAAGTACATAGAATCTTGAAGCCATTTCCATCCAAAATGAAAAAAGGATTTGAGGCAGTTGAGCATGTCCAAATTATTATTCCCAAATTTCCTGGGGGTGGAGCCAGTAAAGGGCTAGAAAATGCCAAGAATGTTACATTAATTGAGATCTCTCAACAACAAAGAGACATCTGGAACGCAGTAGAACTATGCCAATCTAAAAACTGAGAATTTTCAGAATTTTCTTTCTGGAGTGTGGCATATTTTTCCCATATAAAGCGTTGTGCCTATATAATAGTTCATCTGCCAGGTTAGCCCATGCTAGTTAACTTAAATAAAAAAATATAACAGAAGCATATTTTTTTTTGTAATTGAAAGCACCAGATAAAACATCATGTACAACAATCTTTTTATTTTATTTTCTTATTTTGCTTTATTTTGAGATGGAGTCTCACTCTGTAACTTAGGCTGGAGTGCAGTGGTGTGATCTTCCCTTACTGCAACTTCTTCCCTCCGGACTCAAGGGATCTTCCCACCTCAACCTCCCATGTAGCTGGGACCACAGATGCTCGTCACCACACCCAGCTAAGTTTTTGTATTTTTGTTAGAGATGGGGTTTCATCATGTTGCTCAGACTGGCCCTAAACTCCTGAGTTCAAGGGATCCACCTGCCTTGGCCTCCCAAAGTGCTGGAATTACAGGTGTGGGCCACTGCAGCTGGCCAATAATCTTATTTTAAAATCATGTGTGGTAGTGAGCTGAGATCGCAACACTGCACTCCAGCTTGAGTGAGCGAGCGAGACTCCGCCTCAGAAAAATAAAATAAAATAAAATAAAATAATGTATTGTAAAGTGCTTTTGGGTGCCACAAAACCCATAGTAGCAAGTATTGATGATATTTATGCCTGAAAGTTGATTTTCTTGTAAACAGAATGTGGGGCTGGTGAAGTTGGGATGGGGTCAATGGCCCAGAACATAAGTGGAAACTTGTGATTCTAGGGGAATAATGACCACTAGAAATAGGGAAGAAGCTGAGCAGGGTGGCTACAGGTGTTTTCATGGAGGATAAATTAATATGGCGAATTGTAAAATGCTAGTCATATTTTTTTTTTGTTCCCTCTCCTAGGATTTCTTTCTCTCTATTTTAAACCTTCTCCCAGCATCATAGTAGGTGGTTGCTATGAAGTGAATGTTTCTGTGCCCCCCACCCCCAATTCATATGTGATATCCTAACCCTCAAGATTTCGAAGACATTTGGGATATAATTAGGTCATGCGGCTGTATCTCTCATGAATGGGATTCGTGTCCTTATAAATGAGACCCCAGAGAGCTCATTTGTCCCTCCCACCATGTGAGGACACAGTGAGAAGACACGGTCTAGAACCGGAAACAGAGACCTCCCAGATACCACATCTGCTGGTGCTTGGACCTTGGATTTATCAGCCTCCAGAATTGTGAGAAATAACGTTTCTGTGGTTAAAAGCCACCCAGTTAAGGGTACTTTGTTATAGCAACTCAATCAACTTAAGACAGTTGTGGAAGAGAAAGGACAGTCAGGAATGTCTTAATGTTAACAAGATGGCGTTTTTCCCCCTCTATATATCCTTCTATTTAACAAAATTGATAGAGAGTGTGGAATATCTGCATGGTGGTTTCAGAAAAAAATGTGGAAAGGCATTTTTTTTCCTATTTTTATAATCTTCTTCACTTGCTATTTTCTCCTAAATTAAACCACATTGGGGAAGTACAGTCAACAATGTCTTCACTGTGGAGGGGATTTGAGGTAGAAGAACTGCTATCAAAGGGGGAAAATGTTTCTAGGGTTTTTGGGTGAGCAGTCCATTTTCTTCCCAGAAATAGGGATTTTACCGCTACAACAAACTATTTCCATTAAATTGCATTTTATGACATTAAATATTTTTCTTGGAAGATCTAATACAGTGAAAAAAAAAAAAAAAGACATAATATTCTTTCAAACTATTTTCAAAAGGTCTTTTGGTAATTCTTTTTTTTGGGGGGGGGATGGAGTCTCGCTCTGTCGCCCAGGCTGGAGTGCAGTGGCCGGATCTTGGCTCACTGCAACCTCCCATTACTGGGTTGAAGCAATTCTCCTGCCTCAAGCCTCCGGAGTAGCTGGGACTACAGGCACCGGGCACCAAACCTGGTTAATTTTTGTATTTTTAGTAAAGACGGAGTAACTGGGACTACAGGCACCCGGCACCAAGCCAGGTTAATTTTTGTATTTTTCGTAAAGACAGGGTTTCACTATGTTGGCCAGGCTGGTCTCCAATTCCTGACGTCAAGTGATCCGTCTGCCTCCGCCTCCCAAAGTGCTGGGATTACAGGCGTGAGCCACGACGCCTGGTCTAATTTTTTTTTCTAAAATAATTTTAGAGCAACCATTATAGTAATTATACCAAATGGTAATATTGCAACAGCTTAATAAATCTTGTGACATTTCTAGGTGTTTTGCAGATTAGAACTTGATATATTTTTTAAAAAATAAGAGCAGAAAATTGAACACTATGACTCAAATTCTTAGTTTTCTAAATATGTACTTACCATAATTTTGTATGCATTCGTGGTTAAAATGCATTTTAATGCACTCACAAAAGCATCTTTAATTACTAGCATTTTTCATGAATAAAAATCCAAATCTGGGCCGGGCTCGGTGGCTCACGCCTGTAATCCCAGCACTTTGGGAGGCCGAGACGGGCGGATCACGAGGTCAGCAGATCGAGACCATCCTGGCTAACACGGTGAAACCCCGTCTCTACTAAAAAATACAAAAAACTAGCCGGGCGTGGTGGCGGCGCCTGTGGTCCCAGCTACTGGGGAGGCTGAGGCAGGAGAATGGCGGGAACCCGGGGGGCGGAGCTTGCAGTGAGCCGAGATGGCGCCGCTCACTCCAGCCTGGGCCACAGAGCGAGACTCCGTCTCAAAAAAAAAAAAAAAAAAAAAAACCACACAAAAAATTCCAAATCTGTTTTCATGATTCATCACACATCTGTGAAAAGAAATAGAAAAGGAAAGTTTCAGGCTGGGGGCGGTGGCTCAGGCCTGTAATCCCAGCACTTTGGGAGGCTGAGGTGGGTGGATCACCTGAGGTTGAGAGTTGGGAGACGAGCCTGACCAACATGGAGAAACCCTCTGAGAAAACAAAATTAGGGGGGGCGTCTCTACTGAAAAACCAAAATTAGCCGGGCTTAGTGGCACTTGCCTGTGGTCCCAGCTACTAGGGAGGCTGAGGCAGGAGAATCGCTTGAACCTGGGAGGCGGAGCCTACAGTGAGCCGAGATCGTGCCACTGCCCTCCAGCCTGGGCGACAGAGCGAGACTCTGTCTCAAAAAATACATAAATAAAATAAAATAAAATAAAATAAAATAAAATAAAATAGAAAGAAAAATTTCAATTCCAACTTAAAGATATTTTTGTTAGCTACAACTGGTATTTAACATTTTAAATTTGCGAAAAACTAAACAAAACCTAAACTAAGCTCAACAAACCCTAAAAACTATAGGTTGATTTTTGTTTTCGGCTTTGGAATCAAATGGATAGTTTAATAGTGGTTATACACATGCCAGTCTTCCATAAAGGCAGGGCAAAGAAAGGAATATATAAAAGATACTAGATAAATATAGAAAAATATACGACAAATATTTAACCGATATTATGATAGAATGGTTTCTGTTTTGTTTTGCTTTGGGTTTACTTGCAAAAGCAGGAATACTCTCACTTCTATTTTGTTAATTAAAATATATGTTACGTATACATGAATTAACCTTAATTGTAATTACGCTTATCTTGAAAATATACATCAGAACTTGTGCAACACATATTTCTGTGTACATGTGCTCAAATGCCTTTTTCCCTCTCTGCCCTGTGCACACGTTATACCCTGAATGTGAGAAGCCACTTCTTTAAAATGATGACAATTTCAAATAATAATGTGGATTGTTTTGCTGAATCTTGGGTTTATTTTTCAATTTTTTTTCTTTAACATTTCTAAATGTGCATTGACATTTATTTCTATATAGCTTCCACTAAGCTTTTACTTTTTTTGTTATAAGCTCTGGATTAGAAAAAAAAAATGTGTTTCTTTAAATTGTTAATCTTTAATGATCATTATGCTCATTTCAAAGTTGTAACATTTCAGAGCAAATGGCTTTTTAGATAGCTTTGCTCTTTTGCAATTTTTTAATTAGAAATTTCACAACTTTTGTTTTCTCAATTATTCTCTTTGAAATTAAAGAACTATATAATTATATCTTCATTTCTTTAAAATAGCACTTAAGACATTTGTAACAATTTTCAAATGTTTCCCATGTTCTTACTCAGCATTTTGTTAGAGCTACCTAAGCTTAAAATATTATTTTTCCTCCTGCTTCCATCAGCTGTGCTAAGAACAAATTCTGTGAGCTATAATTGATACACGTTTTTTCTCACATTCTTCTTCTTTTGCTTTAGAATTAGCCATAGTCTCTAACATAAATATTACTTCCTTTTGCTATGTTGCCTGCACTATTGGCAGACTGGCTTCTACCTGATTGGTAGCCTATTTCAGAACTTTATTTGCCCTAACACATGCATACTTTTGAAAAGTTTTAAGTGTTTTCTCTTCACCCACCCCCCTGATATTATGTAGTATATGTTTCTCTTGTTTCCTCATTAGTTTCTGAATATGTTATTCCTTTCATTATCATTGTACTTTTCTTTTGCAACTCCTCCCTCTTACTATGCTGCTTTGAGAAACTGGCATTGATAACATCACATGCCTGATTTCTTGCTAGGTCTCTTTAGAAAACCTTGAGAATCTCAAATCAATTTTTATTTCATAAATCAATAGATTCTAGTTCAAATATTATGTATTGATAGCTTTCTTTAGAGGCACGATGTTTAGGTGACAGAGAAAACAAGACTGCATAAAAGTAGCTTCCACTGAAAGATGTTGTATTTTGATTGAGTTAATCTGAGTAAAGCAGTGAATGAGAGTTGGAAAACTAAAATACCTCATTGTCCAGAATTTTACATGTATTATCCGGAAAAAAACTTTTATTTTATTTTACTTATTTATTATTTATTTTTTGAGACAGGATATTGCTCTGTTGCCCAGGCTGAGTGCAGTGATGTGGTTATAGCTCACTGCAGCCTCAAACTCCTGGCTTCAAAGGATTCTTTCACGTCAGCCTCCCAGGCAGCTGGGAGTACAGGTGCATGTCACCATGTGGGGATAATTTTTAAATTTTTTTGTAAAGACAGCGTCCGGGCTGGTCTTCTGCCCTCAAGGAATCCTCCTGCCTCTGCTTCCAAAAGTGCTGGGTTTACAGGTGTGAGCCATTGCACCTGGCCCCAAAAACTTTTGTATGTGCTAAATTATTCTTTAAAAACAAAACAAAATTCATGTTAATTTTAAAAGACTACAGAACTTAAAAAATCCATACCTATAAATGCCTATTTTATATGTAGAAATTTATAGTAGAAATCATGTTTTGCATGTTTTCAACATAATTTTACTCCAGCTATTAAAATTCTTGCTGAATCTGCATTTATTTTTATATTTTCCTTTTTCTTTCAGTGAATTTAGAAAATTTAAATATATTTCTTCATCTTTTTTCAGTTTGTTTTCCTAATAAAGCTTTCAACCATATCTAGTGATATAGTTTGGCTGTTTCCCCACCCGAATCTCATGTTGAATTCCCACGTGTTGTGGCAGGGAACCAGTGGGAGGTAATAGAATCATGGGGCAGGTCTTTTGTGTACTATTCTTGTGAGAGTTAATAAGTCTCACGAGATCTGTTAGTTATTATAAGGGGGAGTTTTCCTGCACAAACTCTCTTCTCTTGTCTGCTCCTGCTTTTAGTGTCATATTTAAGAATAGATCATAAAGATTGAACCTTATGTTTTCTTCTAAGAGGTTTATTGTTTTGGATCTTACATTTAGGTGCTTGATTTATTTTGAGTTAATTCTTGTATATGATATGAGGTAAGGTCTCACTTCATATTTTTTTTTTTTGTATGTGGCTATGTCCAATATGATTAGTTGAAAAGGCTATCCTTTCCCAGTTGAATAAACTTCATACTTGTTAAAAATTACTTGACCATAGACAAATGGTTCTGTATCTGGAATCTCCGTTCTATTCCAAAAATCTGCTAGTCTATTCTTATGGTATGACCATACTTTTTTGAATACTATAGCTTTTAAATATTTTTTAGAGTCAGATAATGTGAATGTTTCAACTTTATTTTATTTTATTGTATTTTTGAAGAGTGTTATCTTAATCTGTTTTTGTTGCTATAACAAAATACCTTGGACTGGGTAATTTATAAAGAAAATTGATTTCTTACAGTTATGGAGGCTGGGAAGTCCAAGGTCTAGGGGCCACATCTGGCCAGAGCCTTCTTGTTTGTAGGAACTACAAGGCAGTTCAGGGCATCACGTGAAAATGGAAGTGAGCATGCTAGCTCAGATCTATCCACTTTTATAAAGCCCCTGATGACTGACCCTCATGACCTCCTCTCATCATAGTTAACTCCCAAAGGTCCCACTTCTCAAATACTACAACTGGATTTTCCATACTCTTAATACTGTTACAATGGGAATTAAGTTTCCACTTGACTGTTGGAAGGGATATATATTCAAATGATAGCATTCCACGCCTGGCCTCCCAAACTCACATCCTTCTCTAATACAAATACATTAATTCTGTCCACACAGCCCCAAGTCATTAAGTCATTAAGTCATTTCAGCACCAACTCAAAAAATCAAAGTCCAAAGTCTCATTTGCTAGCCTGTGAAAACAAGTTATCTGCTTCCAAAATATAATGGTGGGGCAGGCATGGGTATACATTTCCATTCCAAAATGGAAAAATAGGAACTAATAGAGGAGTAGGAGCTCCTAGATAAGTCTAAAACCCAATGGGGTGGAGAAGGTTAACTCTCAAGGATCCAGAATATTCTTCGACTCCATGTTCTGCTCCTTGGAGATACTGGTTCAAGGGTTAGGTGCCAAAAGCCTTAGGCAGTCCCAGCCCTGTGACTTTACTGGGCTTAGTCCAACAAGCTCTTGTAAGTTGGCTGGTAGCTGCTTGTAGCTGTTGCATGCTGGTAACTGTACAGTTCTAGATTCTCAGTGTCAGTCTTGCTCCCATGGCTCTGCTAGGGATTGCCTTGGTGGTAACTCTCTGCAGCAGCTCTGAACTCATATTTCCGCTCTGCATTGCTCTAGTGGGGCTCTGACCCTGCAATAAATCCCTTCCTGGGCTCCAGCCTGGTTGATACATCCTTTGAAATCTTTTCCATGCCTTCTTAGCTCTCGCATTCTGCACACTTGCAGATTTAGTACCATGTGGACACTACCAAATCTTACTGCTTGAGCTCTCTGGGACAATGGCATAGCTGTATCTGGGTCCAGTTAAGCTATGGTGCAGGGTTTCCAAAGTTTACTGTCTTGCACCTTTTGGAGAGGCAGGTTGAGCCACAACTGAGGCAACTGGAACCACAGCTGGAATGACTGAGGAGCACGCCACTGGGATACAGAGAATAGAGTCATGTGGGGGTCCTGGGCAGTGAGACTCTGGAAGGCACTCTGGGGCCATCCTGCAAAATCATTCCTCCCTGCTAGGCCTCTGAGCCTGTGATGGAAAGGGGCAGCTTTGACAATCTCTGAAATGCCTTTGGAGTCCTTGTGAATAACCTCTGGCTGCCTTCTAGCCATATCAATCTCTTTAGCAAACAGCCACTTGGTCACATGCTTGGATTCCTCTGCTGAAAATGCTCTTTCATTCTCTACTACATAGCCAGGCTGAGAGTTTTCCGAATCTTTCTATTTTGCTTTCCTTTTTATGATAAATTCTAACTGAATTATTCTTGTCCTCCCAAATCTCAGTAGAAGTAGACAAAAGTATCCCTGCAGATCCTTCTATATTTTGCTTATATATTTTTTTCCTGCCAGAAATCCTAATTCATCATTTTTAAGTTCCTCATTCCATAAAGCTCTAGGATATGATTCCAATGCAGCCAAGTTTTTTGCAATTGTATAACAAGAATGACTTTTACTTCGGCTCTCAATAATATACTCCTCGTTTTCATCTGAGACATTATTAGAATGACATTTATTGTTCACATTTCTATCAGCATTTTGATTACAAACATTTAACCAATCTCTAAGGAGTCCAAACTTTCCCTAATCTTCTTATCTTCTGTCTTCGCCAGAATCCAGGCTTTATCTAGCCTGCTCCTTCAAATTTTTTAAACTTCTGCCTGTTACTCAGTTCCAAAGCTACTTTCACATTTTAAGTTACCTATACAGCAACAACCACAGTTCTTGGTACCAGTTTTCTGTCTTAATGTATTTTATGTTGCTATAACAGCATACTTAAGACTGGGTAACTTATAAAGACAGGTATGTATATATGTATGTTTGACAGCTAGTTTTTTATGTTGTTCAAGAGTTCTATTATTTTGTTCAAATTCTTCTTAGTTTTTCTACTCATTATGAACAGTAGGTTATTGATATCTCTGAATATTATTATTGAATTATCTGTTTTTTCCTTAATTTTTGTCATTATTTATTTCATACATTTTGACACTTTGTTACTAGGAGTTTATATGTTTATATATGTTTGTAACTAATGTATTACTGATAAATTAACTTTACATCATCAAAAAATGTCCAGGCCAGCATTGTGGCTCATGCCTGTAATCCCAGCACTTTGGGAGGCAAACCAGAAAGATTGCTCGAGTCCAAGAGTTCAAGACCAGCCTGGGCAACATAGCAAGATCCTGTCTCTACGAATACATAGCTGGACCTGGTGGCACTCACTCGTAGTCCCAGCTACTGAGGAGGCTGAGGTTGCAGGATTGCTTAAGCCCAGGAGATTGAGGCTGTGGTGAGCTGTGTTCATGCCATTGCATTCCTGCCTGGGTGACAGAGCAAAACCTTATCTAAAACAAAATAAAACAAAAAATGTCTATCTTGATTTCAAGTAACATTTTCAGTTTTAAGATCCATTATTTTTCTGCTATTAGTATATCTACTCCAACTTTTGTGTGTTTATGTGTGTTCACATTTTTTATGTTTCCATGATATAGCTTTTCTTATCCATTTAACTTTTAAACTATTTGTGTCTTTGAATTTAAAGGGTGCCTCTTATAGACAGCATATATTGGATCATGCTTTTAAATTCACTCTGGCAATCTCTGCCTTTACATGGTATTGTTTAATTCACTAACTTTTAATGTTATTATTGAAAGAGTTGAATTTAGGTTTGCCATTTACCTTTTGTTCTCTATACATTTTGACATTTTTTTGTGTTCAGTTATTTGTTTGCTGCTTTTTAAATTAAGCATTTTAAAGTAGCATTTCAGTATATTTAATAATGTTTCCACTAAGATTTAAAGTATTTTTTTGACATATTTCCTTAGCAATTGCTGTAGAGTTTACCATATATGCCTCAATTGATTAGAATCAGGTCCACATTTATACAAACTTAATTCCCATGAGATACAGGAATGTTATTATTTTATAGCTCTGTTCTTTCTCCTACTCTTGTGGTATTATTGTCACACATACTATATCTATACATGTTTTAAACACAATAATATATCATTGTAATTGTTAATTTACATCATTCTACAACTTTAAAAGAAGTCTATTAGTGAGTGTCTGTTGCCGTTTTCTTACCCTAATAGAGTTTTGCTTCTACTTACCTTCTTTATGTGTTGTTGTTAAATACATATTTCTATATGTTATAGGCCAAACAATTCAGTATATACATATTGTTTATTGTAATTTCTTTTAAAACCATTATGAGAAAAAAGTGTTAAAAAACTCATTAATTTTTATAATACTCTGAAAAATTACCTTATAGGTGTTCTTTGATTTGGGGTGTAGATTTGAACTACCAGCTGAGGTCATTTGCTTTCATTCTGAAAAAGTTCTTTTAGAATTTCTGGGAGCCTAGACCGGGCACGTTGGCTCACGCTTGTAATCCCACCACTTTGGGAGGCCGAGGTGGGCTGATCACGAGGTCAGGAGATTGAGACCATCCTGGTTAACATGGTGAAACCCCATCTCTAATAAAAAAAAAATACAGAAAACTAGCCAGGTGTGGTGGTGGGCGCCTGTAGTCCCAGCTACTTGGGAGGCTGAGGCAGGAGAATGGTGTGAACCCAGGAACCAGAGCTTACAGTGAGCCAAGATTGTGCCACCACACTCCAGCCTGGGAGACAGAGGAAGACTCCATCTCAAAAAAAAAAAAAAAAGTCTGGGAGCCTAGTATGCTAGGAAAAATTTCTCTATTTCTGTCTTTATTTCACCTTCACATTTGAAATATAGTTTTGTTGGGTATAAAAATCTTAGTTTAGAAATTTTTATTTGAGTATTTTGAATATGTGCTTTTAGCTTCAATTGTTTCTAATGGCAAGTTAGCAGTTAGTTTCACTTTGACTACTTTATAGAAAATGAGTAATTCTTCCCTTGCAACTTTCAATATTTTCTCTGTTTTCAGCTCTCAGAATTTTTACTCTCATGTGTCTGCTTGTAGGGTCTTTTTGTTGTTGTTGTTTTTTATCCTACTGGCATTTGTTGAGCTTTCTGTTTGTGTAGGCTACTGTTTTTAATATATTTCAGTAATAACTGAAGTGAAAAATACACTAATGAGGCTAAACAGCAGATTTTATGAACTGGGCAAAGAAAGAATTACCAAACTTGAAGATCTATTGATACAGATATTGCCATCAAAAGAGAGCAAAAAGAATGCTTAAAAATAAAGCTCAGAGAGATGTGGAATACCGTTAAGCACACAGTGTTACACACAATGCAAGTATCAGAAAGAGAGGAGAGAAAGAGATAAAGGACTTGAAAAAATATTGGAAGAAATTTTGACTAAATGCTTGAGTTATGGCCTAATCTTGTGAATGCCTACAACTACCCTGGAGTAACAGAAGTTTTGACAATAATCCTTTTGACTGGCTTTTTTTACTGGACACATCCAATTACTAAGCTTTTCTAATTTCTGGCATATTGCTTTCATTTTTAAAACAATACTCTGGGGCACTAACTGCTTAACGACTAATCCAATTAAATTTGAGTTTCTTTGAAGGCATAGTCCCTATGAACAGTGTTTGAAATTTGAACCCTAGGAGGGTTCTTCCAGATTTTTCTTTTCCAGGAGTCTCTTGCAAACAAGGTGGCATACTGTTTGACTTGCATCTTTAATCAGACTGCCAACCCCTCCAAATTGCCTTTTGCCATAACCTGCACTCTTTTTGAAAGTGCCCTTAGGCTTGAACTTCTCCATGTTTTGTTACAAATAATTATTTTAGGAGATTAGGAGCTATCAGTTTTATAGCCTGCTTTCCCCACCAAGGCAAAGTCACTGAGCAGTCACTCTGGAGCTGGGGACAGAGAGAATGACATATTTCGCTTTGAATGACACTGTCATTGTAGGAACTGAGCTCTGGTTTGAAGAGGCAGTAGCTTCAAGTCTTCTCAGCTTCTCAGGTCTTCAGGTAACCTGTGTGGAACCTTTACCTTGCATGCTTGGGCAAGGGCAACGGATGCCATAGCATTGTTAGAGGTGCTGTCTCTCCCACCAATGGCGACTGAAAATACTAAGAGACTTCACCACTATTCAGCTATACTTGCCCAGAACTTAACCTCAGCAATAGGTAGGAGGGAAAAATGACAACATGCTGACATATTGATCCTCCAGGATGATAGCACTCTTACAGCACAATGGGGAGACAGGGAGCTCTATATTTTTGTCTGCACCACTCTGGAGTAGTTTCCACCCCATTGAGCTAGGAGGTGTGAGAAAGAGAGTTGTACTGGTTTAAATACCACCGATTCTTGTTCTTATCAACTCAAATACCTTCTTTTCTTGTTATGGAGGTGCTCTTAGAGTCATCCTCATAGATTTTACGTGTCGTCATTTTTTAAAAATAGTCTTCACAAATTTTGCTGGGGATTGGGAATGGTGGGGAGGGCAGGAGCTTCCTCTTGCTGCCATGCCAGACTTCACTGCCAAATCCATGTTATTTTAACCATACATATTTATAAATGTTTTTACAACTGTCATGTATACTGGCCTATTTTGTCTAATGCAAACATTAGTGCTAGAAGTAGGATGCTTATTTTAAAATTTTTAATAATATATTTGGTTTTGTTTTCCTGACTGGGCAGTAAGTGATGAGGAAAGCAATAACCAAAAATTAATAAATTGCTATCTATGTTATCTGGTATTAGAATATTTGCTAAAACTGTTAACCTAGACAAATATGGAAGCAGACCACCTGGCTAATAAGCTTGTGGCTTTATGGGAATAAATTGAAACCAAAACCTTAATGTATTTTGGTTGTTATCATGGAATTTGCAAGTTAATACAAGAGAGATATGAATTTCAAATTAACTACCAGTTTGAAAGGAGAAATAAAAGTGATTAGAAAGATTTCAGAAATCTAAGACCTTGCAATGTAAAGTCATTTGCTTTTGGAGCAAAAATGAGAGACAGACTTTACTTTGAACATCCAACATTTGGTAAAAATATAGTTTGATACATTTATTTTAGGGAAAAGATAAAATTAAGAGCTTTCACCAGAGAAACCTCTCATCTAATACAGCATCCTTTATATGCATCAAATTAAGATGTCCCCTACTCACTATAAATGTATAGCCTCAAGGTAACCACAACTGTATTTAGAGAAAAACTCATTTGAATAAAAATGCAAAAATAAAAATAAGTATTTGAGAAAATCTCTGTAAACACGTGACTATAGTTACTAGAACAAATAGAAATCCAATAAAGGTTCATTGCCAAGACCATTGTCATAGAACGTTGTTCTTATGTTTTCTTCTAGGAGTGTTACATTTAAGTTTCTAATCCCATTAAAAATTGGACAAACGATTTAAATAGGTATTTCTCCAAAGAAGACATACAAATGGTCAGCAGATATATAAAAAGATGCTTACCTTCACGAATCCTCAAGGAAAAGCAAATCAAAACCACAATAAGATAGGCAATGAGGCTGTAGAATCCATATGTAGAAATGCTTACTCCTAAGGTGAAGCTGTTACCAGGTGGGGCCTTTGGGTGGTGATTAAGTCATAGGGCAGAGACTCATAAATAGGATTAGTCCCTCATAGAAGAGGTTCAGGAGAGGCCCCTTACCCCTTTTGGAATCTGAGATTTAGAGTGAGCCTGTTTCTGAGAAAGCAGACCTTGTACAGACACTGAATCTGTTGGCCCCTTGATCCTGAAATTCTCAGTCTTCAGGCCTGTGAGGAATAAAAGGCTGTTATTTAAATGCTGCCCAGTCTATAGTATTTTGTTATAGTGGCCAGACTAAAAGAGAGATACCACTTCACATCTGTTAGAATGGTTATCATCAAAAAAATAAAAGACAACAAGTAATGGCAGGATGTGAAGAAACTGGAACCCTTGTGCACTGTTGACGGGAATATAAAATGGTATAGTTGCTATGAAAAGCAGTGTAGAGTCTCCTCACAAATAAAAACGGAACTCACATATGATCCAACAATTTCACTTCTGGGTATACATCCAAAAGATTTACCTCTTTGAAATCAGGATCTCTCATTGGAGCATAAGTCACAATAGCCAAGATATAGAATCAATCCAAGTGTCAATTTATATATGAACAGACAAATAAAATGTGGTATATATGTATATCAATGTGTTGTACGTGTGTGTGTGTATACATATATACACACACATACATATGCATGAAATACCATTTTAGCTTCTTAAAAAAGTAAATTCTGTTGTATTCAACAATGTGGATGAACCTGAAGGACATTATGCTAAGTGAAATGAACCAGTTACACAAGGACAAATACTGCATGATTCAAGTTATGTGAGGTACCTAAAATAGTCAACCTGCTAGAAACAGAGAGTAGAATGGTGGTTGTCACAGGCTGAGGAGAGGAAGAAATGGGGAGTTACTGTTTAATGGGGTTTAAAATTTCCATTGCGTAAGATGGCTAAGTTCTAGAGATCTGCTGTAGAACATTATGCCTATAGTTAACAATAATGTATTATGCACTTAAAAATGTGTGAAGAGAGTAGATCGCATGTTAGATGTTCTTACCTCAATAAAAAACACAAAACAAACTATAAAAATAAATAAATCCAGTAAAGTAGGAATATACTTTTTATTGAGAAATTCGTATTGCCAATGAAAACTTAATTAAATCTACTGTAAAAGTATGTGACTGTTTCAAACTTAAAACAGCAGTTGATTCGTAATATTTCAAAGGCTGTACACAGGCTGACAAATCTCTGTAGCCCACAAAGAGTGTCATATTCACCAATAGGCCCTTCAGATGTGGCCGGTAAGACTAATAAAACAGGAAGGACTTTCCACAGGGTGGAGCCAGGGACCAACCAAAATGGATTCAGCCAGCGGCAGGGCCTCTGAAACAGCCAAATCAGGACTTAAGCTAGGGATAATTGGGGAAGAGTTCCTTCCTCGTAGACTATGTCATCCTGCATAACCTGGTAACCAAATTGGTTCAAATACCACAGATGCCAGCTCTTCTTACTGATTTAAGTTTTTTTTTTCATTTGCTGTATGCCCTTCGAACCGTTCTGCAGACTTTAAATGATTGAGTTTCATTTGTTTGTTATATACAGTTTCCCCAATTTTGCTGGGAAGTTGGTAGAGCTCCCCTGAAGACAGAGGAACTTCACTTTGTCTTCCTAACAGAAACGTCTGAATGTCTGTGGCCCGCTGCCTGATGTGTTTCTCCGTTCTGCGTTTCCGAATGTGGTTATCCTGCCTGTGATCTGCCGCTGTGTATTTTCTGTGTATGTTAGTGGAGAGGTGGGGCTTATGCTTTGTCATTTTAGTTCATGATGTGCTGGACCCAAAGGAGCCACATTTAGACATATGAAAAAGTGACATTACATCATCTGAGGTTTTGTAATGTCCTAAATAGTCCTCATTTGCTCACTCTAGATTGACTCTCCTCCCTTCTCCACTCTGAGGAGGTGCCATAAAGTCACAGAGATTCTCTGCTTGGGCCTGCAGTTTACCCAGCGTTCCTTTGAAATCTAGGTGGGGGCAGCCGTGCTTCCAGACCTTTTCAGGGCACACTGACCGGCCCCACCAGAGCCACTTCTGGGAGAGCTGAGGAGCACTGAGACGGAGGCAGGGAGCAGAGCCTGAGACTTGATTCTAATAAATTGATAAACAGATATCATTTGCTTAACTATGTAAGCTGAAAGCAGTTTAAGAAAATACACAATTAACAGTTGCCGGGGAATGCTGTGAGGAGGCAGGCAATGGCACTTACTGCTTGTAGGAGTATAAATAATAGGCAACTTGGCAATAGATATCAAAAGTATTAATGTGAAAGGTATGACTACTTCTCCAACTTTTGGCTATTAGAAACCATAATTTGTTGTATACAATAGTAGCTATTTTCTTTCCCATATTTTAGGCAAAATATTACTCATTATCCTATTAATTTTTACCATCTTTATAAGCAGTAATTATAATTTTTCCATGTATTTACGGCTACATGTGTTATTATTTTGTGAAATGCTTATCTACCTTGATTTCACAACTGCCTGTGTTTTCATTTAATGGGAAAAACTATTAATAACAAGTAAACTATTTTTAACCTAAGTTTCTCCCCATTTTACTCTCAAAACAAGACTAGAAAAGGGCTATCCATGTGCTTCTCCAAAACAATCTTTTGTTCAGCCACTATTAATGAGCACCACCAGGTATTAGGTACAATGTCAGGCACGAGGGTAAACTAATGAACTATAAATAAAACACACAAACAAAGAAACACAAATTCAACCTTTAGAGAACAGTGAATATTCTAGTTTATTTTAAACTACCAAACAGCTTATAGAATGATGTGGTTTATCTCTGTGTCCCCACCCAAATCTCATGTTGAATTGTAATACCCAGTGTTCGGGGAGGGACTTGGTGGGAGGTGACTGAATCATGAGGGTGGATTTTCCCCATGCTGTTCTCGTGATACTTACTGAGTTCTCACAGGATCTAATGGTTTAAAAGTGTGTGGCACCTCCCCGCTCGGCTCCCCATCTCTCTCTACTGCCACCATGTGAAGAAGGTACTTGCTCCCCCGTAATTGTAAGTTTCCCAAGGCCTCCCAGTCCTGCTTTCTGTTAATCGTGCAGAACCATGAGTCAATTAAACTGCTTTTCTTCGTAAATTACCCGGTCACAGGTGGTTCTTTATAGCAGTGTGGAAACAGAATAATACTTAGACTGTGCAATCATATGTTAAGTGCTAAAAATAAAAACATACCTCCACACTTTCCTGTCCCTCAGTTCTGTTTTAATAATTGTGTAAACTAACTGTACTCCCTGCCTCCTCCCAACCAAACTCTTCTTCTTTTTGATAATGATAAAGTACTTATTAAACAATTAATTCTACAGAGACTATGTTAAGGTAAAATATTTTTAATTCCCCAAACTCACCATTGATTTATAGCCTACGGTATTCACTTATATCTAATAATTTTGCATCAAATACTGCATTTACCTGGGCATACATTTAACTGTAACTGCGACAAATAAAACTTGCCCTGCAAGTCTTGGAAAGCAAATGCAATGCTGAACTGTTTCCTACTATTCATCAAAGCCCAAGCCAAACAAATAATATTTATGGAGCTGTTTCTCCCTCCTCAATTCTTTTCTCTTCCTTCTTCTCCATCCTGCTTTTCCTTGACTAATGTGGTATACTACACCAGATTTTGTATATTTTTGTGCTTAAGTGTGTATGTGTGGAGATACATATCTGTATTGTTTTGTGTAGTGTTTTTTTCTTTGATTTTATGTGGGTCTTCTTGTATTTTGAAAAGTGCTTTTTAGTGCTTATCTTTGTAATAAAGTTTTAGTATTATCTTTCTTGTGTTTGTAAGACATCTGTATACTTTTGTCAGTGAATTAGTCATTTTAAAAGATGCCCTTTGACTTCAAGATTTTGCATATGGGGCAATAAAGATTATTTCAATATCCAAATTTATTTCTTTTTATTATTTTCACTTACTTCCTTTTAACATTGTAAGATACATAACATTTATGCCTCATCCTATTATTCTTATTTTTACCTTGATTTTTATATTGGTTCTTCCATTATAAAATGAGAAATTCTCACTACAGTGTTTTTCCCAGGCATTTTCCAGTTACTCCTTAGTTTACTGCAGTTTTTCTTCAAAAAGACTTCATATGTAAAAGGTATGTTGCTATTCCATATTGAATACTGTTTTGTTGGTATTCTTTATACTTGGAAGACAGTTTGTTGAGTATAAGATCCTTGTATCACTTTTCTCTCCCATAAGTCCTTTTGTAGATGTTGATCTATTGTCTTCCTGAAATGAACATTGCAGCCAGACTGATTATTTGGCCTTTCATTTTTAATCCGACTATCTGAATTTCTTTTCTTTATAAGTGATGTTATCTTTTCACCTAGAAACCAAGCAGATTGTTTCCTTATATATCCAATAGCTCTACAAGAATATGTTTTAGTGCATTTCTAGTCCCTTGCTTTGATTTTCTCCTTCAAAACTCAACTTTACATAAACTGTGTCTTTGGCTCCTGTATTTTCGGTCACTAACTGTTCACTGATTATTTTAATTTGGTTTTCTTTACTTTTTTTATTATTTCAGTATTCTATGTGCCTTACTGTACAGTTTCCCTTCTTATTGATCCTTCTATTAATTGGCCATTTTCCCCTGAGTTTCTATTGCTTTTCATAAAAAGTTATGATTTAACTGTTAATATTTTTGTATTAATGTTGGAATATTTCATTAAAATCTTTATCTGCTTCTAGGTCTGAGTTTTCTTATATGTGTTATTCTTCTAGTGTGGAATTTTGTTGATGCCCCTCCCCCTACACATTTTCTTACATTAATATTATATGGATGCTTTGACTATTTCTCTCTCTCTCAGCAGATTTTGATTTCAGTGGTATGCTCTGACAAAAAATTAGCAGGAGATAACAATGGCCATTATATAATTTTTAAGTATTGCTTCTTAATATTATTTACCTAATTTCTTTTTAGATGTGTATCATTTTTATTGTTATTATTAATATATATTGTGCATTTTTTGTTATTGATTATTGGTGGTAAAGGTCATTTTGTAAACAAATCAGCAACTATTTTGTTATATGCCTAATAATATTTTAATAGGTATAGTAATTTTTTACAAGTAGTATTATTTTATATGTTTTTCAGTCCTCAGTCACTGAAATTATAATCTTTTATCACTGATGATTCAGATAGCATAAGCCTCTTTAAACATTGCAAACAGTATGGAGTTTAACACAGGAAATTAAATGCTTACAAATTCATTGAAAGAAGTGATGAGGAAAGGTCAAGGAATGCCACCAATATATCTCAGGTTTGTTGCTAGCTTTTGGGGAATCATAAAGTTGCTATTTTCAACCCAGCTCAAAAAGTACAGGAAATTACTGCTGATGGTTACTGCAGTGCTGGCTGCAGCACCAAAATGAGTGATTCTTAGGGCAATAGACAATGGACGCTAAAAAGTCTCACATCTATCCCATCTATGTGTCTGCCTGTTGTTGCAAGAGGAAGAATGATAACTGTGTTTCACTTCTGCCTTCCACATCTAACAAGAATCTCTTACATTATAATCTAATCGAAGTCCTGCCAGATGCATTCTGGAAAACTTATTTCCCAGACATCAGTTTCTAAGTTAAGAACAGAGCATAGAAGGAGGGGGAAATGCTTCTAAGCACCAATAATCAATCTGGCACAGTCCTCCCTTTTGGTTCGTCCATATCAATAGATAACCTTCTATTCGTGCTTGTCTGCAAAACAACAATGACAGCAACATCATATGACTACTTAACATGATGTGACTAACAAAAATGTCTTTCCTCTCTTCGCCAAATTCCCATCAGTCACTGCATGCAGAACTAGATAGTGTTTATTCTTTTTCTAATTCAATCACAAGTCTACTTCTACATCTGGTAACAAAAGATTGAATGACAAAATTCACTTCTATCAAATCACTTTATATGTTGTTATGTGGAAAAAAGAAAGGCAATTGGTAAGATGCAAAACAATGAAGAAAATATGCATATTACTGTAGTTCTTATTTAGTAATTGACATTTATTTATTTTAAAATGTGCAGTGCATTGTTGTTTATTATAGTTCCCATTCTGTTTAATTGATCACTAAAGCTTATTCTTGGTGTCTAACTGAAATTTTGTTCATATATCCCCTTTCCCCATCTAATCTCCTCTCTCAACCTCTGCTAACTACCATTCTACTCTCTACTCCTATGAGTTCAATTTTTTTTTTTTTTTTTTTTAGATTCCACATACAAGTGAGATGATGTAGTAATTGTCTTTTTGTTCCTGGCTTATTTCACTTAGTATAATGTCCTCCAGATTCATCAAGTTGCATCATGTTGCAAATGACAGAATTTCCTTCTTTAAAGCTGAATATTATCTGTTTGTGTATGTATGTGTGTGTATATATGTACATATCATATATATATCACATATATATCAAACATATATATGTGATATATGTGTGTGTGTGTATATATATATCACATTAAAAAATCCATCCATATGATGATGGACACTTACGTTGATTCCGTATCTTAGCTATTGTGAATAATGTAATGAACATGGTAGTACATGTATCTTCTTAGCATACGGATTTCAGTCCCTTTGGATATATACCCAGAAGTAAGATTGCAGAATCATATGGTAATAATATTTTTAGTTTTCCTAGAAAACTTCATATTGTTTTCCATAATAATTGTATTAATTTACATCCCTGCTTACAGTGTACAAGGAATCCCTTTTCTCCACACCCTAATCACTATGTATTATTGTTTTGGTAATAGCCATTGTAATGTGTATGGGATCTTATCTCAATGTAGTTTTAATTTGCATTTTCATTACGATGAGTGATGATGAGCATTTTTTCCCGTATACCTGTTGACCATCTGTGTATCTTCTTTTGAGAAATGTCTAGTTAGGTCCTGTGCTCATTTTTCAACTGGGTTGTTTGTTTTCTTGCTTTTGAGCTGTTTGAATTCCTTAAGTATTTTGGATATTAACAATTTTTCAGATATACAGTTTACAAATATTTTCTCCCATTCCATGAGTTGTCTGCCCATTCTGTTGATTTTTTCCTTGCTGTGCTCAAGCTCTTTAGTTTGATGCAATCCTATTTGTGTATTTTCACTTCTGTTACCCGTGTTTTTGAGGTAATATCCAAGAAATCTTTGCCTAGGCAAATGTCCTGGAATATTATTCCTCTATTTACTTCCAGTAGTATTACAGTTTCAGATCTTACGTGTAAGTCTTTAATCCATTTGGGTTGATTTTGTATATGGTGAGAGATGTGGGTCTATTTCATTTTTCTGTGTGTGGATATCCAGTTTTCTCAATGCTGTCTATTGAAGTCTGTCCTTTTTTCTATTATATGTTCTTGGAATTTTATAAAAAATCAATTCACTATAAACGTGTGAGTTTACATCTGAGCTCTCTGTCATGTTCCATTGGCCAATGTGTCTGTTTTTTTTTTTTTTCTTCAAAGGTATTCATTTTAAAACTGACATAAACATATTTATATATATAATATGACATATTTATAGCATACAACATGATGTTTTGCAATATTTACACATTGTAGAATGATTACATCTACCTAATTATCAAATGCACTACCTCACATAATTATCATCTTTGTGATAAGAACACTTAACATCCACTGTCTTAGCATTTTTCGATAATACAGTATGTCATTATTAACTATAACATCATCATACTGTACAATAGATCTCTTGAAGTTATTCCTTTTATTTAACTGTAAAGATGTATTATTTAATCAACCATTGGTCAATGTGTCTGTTTTTATGACAGCACCATGCTCTTTTGATTACCATAGCTTTGTAATGGATTTTGAAGTAAGGTAATGTGATGCTTTCAGCTTTGTTGTTTTTGCTCATGATTACTTTGTGTATTCAGGGTCTTTTGTGGTTCCATATGAATTTGGTGATTGTCATTTCTATTTCCATAAAAAGAAGCATTGGAACTTTGATAGAAATTGTATTGAATCTCTAGATTATTTGGGGGTAGTATGGACATTTTAACAATATTTATTATCTCAATTTATGATCATGCAATTTTGCCTTTCCATTGGATTATGTCATATTCCATTTCTTTGTTGTTTGCATATTTCAGTATACAGATCTTCCACTCCTTGGTTAAATTTTACTACCAAGTATTATTTTAAACTGTTGTGAATGAGACTGATTCTTTAATTTCTTTTCCAGATAGCACATTGATAGTGTAAATAAATTATGAATTTTGCAGTTTGATTTTAAGTCCTGCAACTTGACTCAATTCTTTTATGAATTTTACCATATTTTGTTGGCCTGTAAGGGTTTTGTGTGTACAAGAACATGTCATCAGCAAATAGAGAAAATTTCACTTTGTTCTTCCCATTTGACTTCCTTTTCCCCCTTTTTCTTGTCTAATTGCACTACCTTGAACTTCCAATACTATGTTGAATAAAATTCCCATTCTTCTATGATTCATTTGTTCAGAGGTTTTATTATGAAATAATGTTGAATTTTGTCCAATGCTTTTTCTGAATCTATTGCGGTAATAATAAGGTTTTTGTCCTTCATTTTCTTATTATGATGTGTCACATTTATTGATTTGCATATGTTGAAACTTCCTTGCATCCTAAAGATAAATCACACTTGATTATGGTGAGTGATACTTTTAATGTGCTGTTGAATTCAATTTGCCAGTATTTTGTCAAGCATTTTTGCATCTGCGTTCAACAAGCATATTATCCTGTAATTTTCTGTTCTTGTAGCATCCTTATCTGGCTTTGGTATTAGGTGTAATGCTGACCTTGTAAAATGAGTTTGGACATATTATTTCTTCAATTTTTTGGAAGTGTTTTTGAAGGATTTCTATGAATTACTCTTTAAATGTTTGGTAAAATTCTACCATGAAACCATCTGGTCCTAAACTTTTCTTTAATGAGAACTTTTTATTATTATGATCTATTTAATCTCTTTACTAATTATTGGTCAGTTTAGATTTCTATTTCTTCTTGATGTATTCTTACCAAGTTATACATTTCTAGGAATTTATCCACTTCTAGTTTACCCAGTTTGTAGGCATATAATTGTTCATAATAGTCACTCATGATCCTTTGTAATTTTGTGATATCAGTAGTAATTTCTCCTATTTCATTTCTGATTTTATTTACTTGAATTTTCTCTCTTTTCGTAGTTAATCTGGCTAATGATTTGTCAATTATGTTTATCTTTTCAAAGAACCAATTCCTTTTATTGTTGATCTTTCTATTGTTTTTCTACTCCCTATTTCATTAATCTTTATGCACTCCTTCTTTCTGATGATTTTGAGTATGATTTGTCTTTATTTTCTAGTTCCTGGAGGTGTAATAGTAAATCGCTTATTTGAGATTTCTTTTCTTTTTTTATGTAGGCATTTATTGCTGTATACTTCCTTCTAAGAACTGCTATTGTTGCATCTCAAAAGCTTTGGTATGCTGTGTATATATTTTTGTTTGTCTCAGGATTTTTTCATGTCCCTTTCAATTTCTTCTTTCACCTTTGGTGTTTCAGAAGCATGTTGTTTTATTTCCATATATTTGTAAACTTTCTAATATTTCTCCTGTTACTGATTTCTAGTTTCATTTCATTAGAGTCAGAAAAAAAAATACTTGGTATGATCTTAATATTCTTACATGTGTTAAGACTTGTTTTGTGGCCTAATGTATAACCTATTGTAGAAAATATTCCATGTGTGGTTGAAAAAAGATGTATTCTGTTGCAGTTGGATGGAACATTCTATGTATGTCAATTAGGTCTATGTCTAAAGTGTTATTCAGGTCCACTATTTTTCCAAAGATTATCTGTCTGGTTGATCTATACAGTGTTGAATGTGGAGTATTGAAGTCTCCTACTATGGTCTGTTTAGATTTCTATTTCTTCCTGATGTATTCTATTATGTATTCTATATATAATATTATTATATTGCAGTCTAACCACTCAGATCTATTAGTACTTGCTTTATCTGTATAGGTGATCTGATATAGGTGCATATATATTAAAAACTCTTATATCCTTTTGCTAAATTGACCCTTTTATTATTAAATATTGACTTTCCTTGTCTCTGTTTACTGTTTCTGACTTAAAGTCTATTTTTTCTAAGTGTAGCCACGCCTGCTGTCTTTGGATTATCATTTGCCTAGAATATGTTTTTCCATACCTTCATTCTCAATCTATGTTTATGATTAGAACAAATATTTTTAAGAGACTGGATCTTGCTATATTGTCTGGGCTGGAGTTCAGTAGCATGTTTAGAGCTCACTGTAGCCTCAAACTTCTGGGATCAAGTTATCCTCTTGCCTCTAACTCCTGAGTAGTGGGGACTATAGGCATGCATAACCATGGCTGGCTAACTTAAATTTTTGTGTGTGGAGATGGGGTCTTAGTATGTTGCCCACACTGGTCTCAAACTCCTGGCCTCAAGCAATCCTCTTCTCTCAGTATCTCCAAATGCTGGGGTTATAGGCATAAGCCACTGCACCTGGCCTTTTGTTTCTTCTAACAGCTAACATGAGTCTCTTGTAGGCAGTGTTTTGATAGATCTTTGGTTTTTCATTTTTTAAAACTTTTTATCCATTCAGCTTCTCTGTGGCTTTTAAATTGAGAATTTAATCCATTTACATTAGACTAAATGTTTTGAAATTCTTTGTTCCTTTATTCGCTCCTGCTGTATTTCTTTATGATTTATTTTATTCCTGATGTGGTATAATTTCTTTCTTTCTCTGTATTTCGTGTATTTAGTAGTTTGTTTGGTTTGTTGGTTGGTTTTGTTTTTTGAGACAGGGTCTCGTTCTGTCGCTCAGGCTGGAGTGCCATGGTGCTATCTTGGCTCATTGCAACCTCTGCCTCCCGGTTTCAAGTGATTGTCCTGCCTCAGCCTCCTGAGTAGCTGGTATTGCAGGCGTACGCACCATGCCTGGCTGATTTTTGTGTTTTAAGTATAGACGGGGTTTACCATATTGGTCAGGTTGGTCTCAAACTCCTGACCTCGTGATCCTCCCGTCTCGGCCTCCCAAAGTTCTGGGATTACAGGCGTAAGCCACCTCGCCCTGCCAAAGTTTTTGCTTTATGGTTACCCTGAGGACTACATAAAACACCGTCATATTATAATACCCTAATTTAAACTGACAGTGCCTTAACTTCAATTGCATACAAGACACTGCACTTTTAATTCTCCTCCACAGGCTATGCTATTGATGTTGTATTTTACTTTAACATTTTATGCTATTAATGTCATGCTATTGATGTATCTGTTAACCAATCATAGTTTTTTTTTAAAGTAATTTTGTTTTTAACTCTTATTCTAAAGACTGATTTAGAAACTATCTTTACAATATTAGAGTATTCAGAATTTGACTATATATTTACCTTTGCCAGTGAGTTCTGTACTTTCATATGCTTCATATTGTTGCTTCTCATTATTTTATCTTAATGTGAAAACTTATTTTAGCATTTCTCATAAGAGCAGTCTCATGGTGATAAACTCCTTCAGTTTTTTGCTTGTTTTGGTTTTTATTTTAACCTCTCCTTCATTTCAAAAGGACAGTTTTGCCAAGGATAACTTTCTTTTTTGTCTTCTCTTTTTTTCTTTTAGCACTTCAAATATGTCATCCCATTTTCTCTTGGCTTGAAAGGTTTTTGTTGAAAATCTGCTGATGGCCTTATGAAAGATCTGTTACATGTGACAAGTTTCTTCTCTCTTGCTCTTTTGAAATTCTCTTTGACTTTTGGCAATTTGGTTATAATGTGTCTTGGAGTATTCTTTTTTTGATTTGATCTTGCTTACCATGCTTTGGACCTCCTGAATCTGCATGTCCATGTCATTTCCAAAAGTTTAGAAGATCTCAGACAATATTTCTTAGAATTAGCTTTCTTTCCCTTTCTATTTCTCTTCTCTTTCTGGTACTACCGTAATTTATATACTTGTACATTTAATTATGTTCTGTAGGCCCATATGTTTTTATTATTATTTGTATATCTTTTTTTCTTTTTGTTGCTGTAATTGACTAATTTCAAATGACCTGTTTCTGAGTTCACTAATTCTTTTTCCACACTATTGAGTCTGCTGTTGAAATTCTCTATTGAATTTTTCAGTTCTGTCATTGATTTTTTAGTTCAAGGGATTCTTCTGTTTTTTTTTTTTTTTCCTTGGGGGTAAGGGGTTGGTTTCTATTTAATTATTAAACTTCTTATTTTGTTCATGCATTATTTTCTAATTTTATTTAGTTGTCTATATATTCTTGCATCTCATTGAGCTTCATTAAGATGATTATTTTGAATATTTTTCCTGGCAATTTGTTTATCTTCATTTCTTTGGAATTGGTTATTGGAGCTTTATTGGTTTTCTTTGGTGATAATATGTTTGCTTGATTCTTTGTTTTCCATATAGTCTTGCACTGATATCTGTATATTGGAAGTAGCAAACCCTTCTTTCATTTCACAGACTGGTTTCAGCAAGGTAAAATAATCTCCTATTAGGTCTCTGGGCTGATGGGATTGCCTGTGGGATAGCAGTTGAGTGGGACTGCATCTGGGTCTCATGGCTGATGCTGTGTCTGCAATGGAGAATGCAGTGAGCAGGTCTGTTACCAGGGGCTCTATTGCATGTGGGATCTATCTGGTCCCTGGGTAGACTGGACTTTCTCCAATCCTTTGGTCTATGGACCTGTGCTATAATTAAGTCCCACTTCAGGGTTTTCAAATGGCAAGTCTGTCACCACATGCATGATAGATGTGGTTATCGCCTGGTCTCTGGAAGGGCTCCTGTTATATCACTGGATGAATCCTTGGGCGGGCTGTACTTTTCAAGTTGCTGGCTAAAATAGGCTGGAACTGAGACACGAGTTTCTATGAGGCCACAGCTGAGACTGAAATCTTTGGGCCTGTCTCTGAGGCAATTAATAGGGTGTCTCCCAGTAGTTTCCCGAGTGAGCAGACCTGCTTTCATACTGCAGCTGAGAAGTGACAGAGCCGATTTCCAGGGGCACCTTAGGATTCACAGTGGGACTGAGGTCAGTGTGTCAGCCTGCAGAGCACTGCTGGACATGCCTCCTTCTGGGTCTCCAGGTGGACAGAACTGCTCTAAGTCTACAAACAAGAGGGACTGGGACTGCAGTCCAAGGTATTTGAGGATCTGCTGTGGGACAAATTGCCAAGCCTTCCACAGGAACTCAGACAGGCATATCTCCAAGTAGGATTCTTCCTGGGCAAAACTACTCTCAGATTACAGTTGAAAGATCATTAAAACTGAGCTTCTGGGTTATTTCAGAATTTTCTGTGGGACCAAAATTGGCAAGCCCAGCTCGTGTTACTGGTGGGCAAGACTCCCAGCATATCTCTATGTGGGCAGGATTGCTCCCAGATTGCAGCTGTAAGGAGATGGAACTGAAATTCAGGGCCCTTTTAGAATCTAATATGGAGTGAGGTTTGGCAAGCCTGAGCAGGAGTCTCCCAGCAATTACCTGTATAGGCAGGATATTAGTTAGTACTTACAACTTTTTTTCTTTTACTTTCCACTCCATTTGATGTTCCATTTGTCCACGATTAACTCCCCCCAAATTTACGATACGTTGCTTAGTACGGTGACTCAATTTTTTATTCCCAAAGTGTTTGATCTTGCCTGTATTTGATTGTTGTCATTTATTGTTGTTTATCACTAGATATGGAAATATTGAAAAACACCTCAGAGAAACCACTGGTTTAAAAACATAATCCTTTCAGACTCTATTGATTAACAGAAAGCCTGCTGCTTTTTTATGAATTTGAATTATGACTGTAAACAATTAATACATCTTCTTTTACCTATTGGTTCTGTTGTATTAGGAACTCATAATGGTGAGGTAGTTTTCTCAATTTCCAGTTAATTGAAACAGTCATTGTGCCCTTGTAAAAGGTTCCCCACCCCCCCCGACTTAGGAACAAAGATCTTGGAATCATCAAAACAGTGAATTATAGGAATGGGAATTTTAAAATTTTGGAGGGAAGTTTTCAGGGTTATAATAAAAGAAGTCATTCTCATTTTCACCAATCCATTTCCCAATCTTTTTTTTTGTTTTTTTTGTTTGTTTGTTTTTGTTTTGGCTAGAAGAGAAATAAGCACTTTTTTGTTTTTTTGGCATTAGAGAGTAAACTAAAATTTATAGAATATTTCTCCAAACTCACCAAGTGTTGTTATATGGAAAATGCCATATTTAAGTCTTCTATAAGCTGTCCCACTATATTATTAGGCTCACTTCTTCTTCTTTTCTTCTTCTTTTTTTTTTTTTTTTGGGGGGGGGAAGGAATGTCACTCTATCACCCAGACTGCAGTGCGGTGGCATGATCTCGGCTCACTGCAACCTCTGCCTCCTGGGTTCAAGCAATTCTCCTGTCTCAGCCTCCCAAGTAGCTGGGACTACAGGTACATGCCTTGACGCCCGGCTAATTTTTGCATTTTTAGTAGAGGTGGGGTTTCACCATATTGGTCAGACTGGTCTTGAACTCCTGACCTCAGGTAATCCACCTGCCTCGGCTCCAAAATTGCTGGGATTACAGGCATGAGCCACTGTGCCCGGCTATGCTCCCTTCTCGATGATGGGTACAGAGTGATGTGAGTGATTCCCCTGAGTAGGAATCTATTGCTTTACTCCCTTGCTGTACAGTGAATGCCTTTGTGTAAGCAACATAGGTTATCATAGCAGTGAATAATTCATTTTGTGAATTCATAGATGAGAATGAGGTCCAAGAATTGCAGACAGGGAAGTGGCGATACCAGTGGGGACAAATTGTTGCCACCCCTGTGACTGCAAAGTAAAAGTTTATTAAACTGACACCAGAACTTACTGCTATACTTTCCTTCAGGAATATATACCATATGAAGGGCTTCTCTTTGATTCTCGCTATGGGCATTTTGGTCATTGGGCAGTGGAGGTAGCCAGATTTACGCTGGTGAGGAGAAGCCTATGGACTTGAGGCTACACCACCTCTATACCAGCATTCATTCTCAGTTTGTTAATGAGCCCACTGAGTAAGGTAAAGGTGACGGGTAAAGAGGTTGATGGACATTCACTGAATGAGAAATCTTTTCTATGTGTTTATTGCAGATTTCTTTCACAGCATTTGCTTTTGAAGATATTTACACAGACACTATATATCTTTACCTACTTTGTCAATTCTTGAGTTTTTTTTCTTAATGTACAGTAAACTTTCTCCCAGTCTTATAATTGTACAGCTTCTAAGATATTTTTCATCTGCATAAATTATTAATCAACACATCTGATTTTAGTATGGATGAATTAAGGTTCAGATGAATTATTGGAACCTCTGGGCAATTCTTTTCTCAAAGGAAGTGAACAGATGCCATACTCAATGTTCTGCCCCCGAGGGGATTTCCCTTCACTGTTATATTTTATGTTTCTGATGGTCAATTTTATGAGTGAACTTGACTGGACAGCAGGGTGCCAAACTATTTGTCCTAACATTATTCTGGGCATGTCTATAACGGTGTTTTGAATGAGACTAACATTTGAATTGGTAGAATAAGTAAAGCAGATTGTCCTCCTTAATGTAGGTGGCCCTCATCTAATCAGTTGAAGGCCAGAAGAGAAGAAAAAGGCTCATCCTCCCACGTTTAAGAGGGAACTCCTCCCACCTGACTGCTTAAGCTGAAACATCTGCTTTTCATGCCTTTGGACTTGAATTAAAACTCAGCTCTTCTTGGCTCTTGAGCTTGCATATTTGTGGGCTAAAGGACCAAAACTTACATCATTGGCTTTCCTGGTTCTTCAGCTTGCTGACTGCAAATTTGAGACTTCTCAGTCTCCCTCTCAATCAGTTTAGGTTGCTCTAACAGAATACCAAAGATTAGATGGCTTAAACAAGAAATATTTATTTCTCACAACTCTGAAAGCTGGAATTTCTAGATTAAGGTTTCAGAGTGGTTGGGTTCTTGGTGGCAGCCCTCTTCCTTCCAAATTGTGTCCTCACATGGCCTTGTTTGATGAATGCATGCTGAGACAGGGGTGGGGTGGGTAAGGGGGATAGAGGAGAAAGGAAGAAAGAGAGAGTGAGGTAGAGAGAGGAAGGAGGGGAGAAGGAGAGGGGGAGAAAAATAGAGCGAGAGAGAGAAAGGGAGAAGGGGAGAGAGAGAGCGCTCATCTACTTCTCTTATAATAAGGGTATTAATCCCATCATGAGGATTCCACCCTCAGAACCTAATCAAATTTTAATTACATTTCAAAGGCCCTACCACCAACTAAGATTACACTGTGGTTTGGAGTTTCAAGGTATACATGTAGGGGTTGGGACACAAATATTTGGTCCATAGCAGCCTCTATAACCCCGTAAGCCAATTTCTATCAGAATGGATTTTTTTTGTTTACCAGTCAATTGTTTTTTATGAAATCCCCTATGAGGCCATTGGATATGGATTGAAAGAGGTGGAAATTCAGGGAAAATAGGTCTCATGAGCGTCTGAAATATCTGATCATAAAACTATTTGTGGTGTCAGAATCTATAAAAGCCCCACTCTGGGGATTTGTGGATCTGATAATAGCTCATTGTAATCATGTTGGACAGCTCAGGCCATATGGTTACTAGGTAAGATGTCCCATCAAATCTCTACTGCGGGTTTAATAGCAAAATTGAAGTCTTTTTTTTTTTTTAAGGAGTTGTTATTTGTAGAAAAAGACATGGCTTTTCTCCCAAACCTAGATGTTGGCCAGGTTTTTATTCCCTGTATGAATTTGCACAGACATTGTATGTACTGTTGGGTGTATTGAATCATAAACTAGCACTTCAGTCTTATTTTGTTATAGACACCAACCAAAATAGCAACCTATGGAATTCTTATGACATAGGTTAGATAATGATAATGTTTTATTTATTTATTTTGCTATTCTCCAACATGACAACTCAAATAAAGTCTCCAGATAGAGGATTTTATGATTTTTTTTCTAAACATTACATAACATGTTGGAATATTGGATCATCTATTTCAGTTCTAGAGTCTTCATGATCAATTTGATACTTCCAAAGATACCCAATGTGAAAACTATTAATACTGCTATTTCAGTACGGCTGCCCATTTCAGTAGCCACATGGACTGTTAAATCAGTGTCTGTTAAGTGCTATAATTCGGCTTTCTCTACTGTGGGATACTGGTATGCCTATTAACAACAAGGAGCCCAGTCCTCATTTGTTAATCCATGCCTGATGAATGCATCCAATTCAGAGTGCTTCAAGGGCGCTGGTATTTCCCTCACAAATATATTTTCTATGTTTTCATGACATGAACATCCTGTGAGGATTTTCCAAGAGATAATAGAGATAATAAACCCACTTAAACATCCCTATATTTTTTAGCTTTGGCATTTGTTTATGAACATTATATTAAGAAAGTTACACTACCTCAAATTCCTTTAACATAGGATGCCATTTAGGTTGGATTTTGGTTATCCAATCAAGCACAATAAGACAATATCTTTATTCCAGAATCCCTAGTTAGTGTGTTCATACTATTACATTCAGCCACTTTAAATGCATTTTTCTTTCCTAATAGCTTTTCCACTTTAAGAATTTATTTACACACATATTTCCCCATATTCTGCTTGATATGAAGTGTCAAAACCTTGCACTTTTGGTGCAAATGCTCACTCTTCCAAGTAGATTTTGGGCCCATTTCTTTCAGCCATGCTGAAATCTAACTCTAATTACAGTTCTGGAAGTAACAAGAAGGGATGAAATTAATATCATGAAGAATAGTGACTGCTTCTTGTGAGAAAAGCACAGGATCTTCCAACGTAAGGATTGTAGCCTCCTCATACAGAAGAAAAAATGGGTTAGGTAGGATCATTGAATTTAGGCATTCAGCATACTCATGTTCACACAAGTCCTCTCAAATGTCCCCAGTATGATATTCAGGTTATTGCTATTTCCCTATTAATGAAACATCTGGAGCAGATCTGAATTTAACTGGTTTGTAAATCTGCTATGCAAAATCATACTTTAGATCTCGTTTCAGAAACAGAATTTTTAAAATAAGAGATAAAACATGCTTTCTGATAAACCACAGAAACATGGTGTCTGACTATGCCTTTAACTAAGTATTTAAAGGCCTAAACTTGTCATTTTATTTCTGTTGTTAATGTTCCAGTATAGTCAGAAAAATCTAGTATATCTATAGTCATCATTCCTCCCACAGCAATCTAGGGCAGCAGTTATTTGGTGTCTTGAGGCATTGTCTTTCACAGGCACATCATTTCTGGTCACTGCCAGTTGAGGTAACTTTTGTTGTGACACTCCAGAGACCACCAGCATCCCATATTACATAAGAGATGACAGATTCTTATTACATTAAGATCCATAAATATCAGATAGCATAAAAACATTAAACACACACACAAACACACACATACACATAAAATTATATAAAATTATATATTTTCTTATTCATCATTCCAAGGAATACCAGTGCTTATAACTGCTTTTGATATTTCAATCCTGATCCAATAAATGCCACTAAGGATTATAGAAAGAATAAATTAGGACTGTTTAATTTTACAGGTGAAACTATGCCAAGAGTTGACTGTTTTTATTAGGTTGCATTTGCTTTTAAGGCAGTAGTGTCAACAGTTCAAAAAATAAAGGAAAATTATTGTAAAGAACCACACACAGCAAGACTCAGGAAAAGTGGAATCCAGGGCAATTGTTAGGGTTTCAGCCCAAGAAATGCTTAGACCTTCACTGTGGTATTTTGCTAACAGTGAAATCTTAGCTACAATTTACTAAATCAGTACGTTAGTACTATTTAGTTCAACTTCCCAAATGAGATAACTATATTGTTTGTTGTATAGCATTTAAATAATTTTCCATGGGCCAGAGTGTCACATTTGAAACAATAAGCTATGATTGTGGAAAAAGAGGATCATGAGATGTGACACTGATCTCAGACCCCCTTTTTAAATCAGGTGGTACATGTAGGTTTCAATTCCAGAAGAATAGATTATGGACTGAAACAGCAAAACAAAATGTATTTCATATACATTTTTTCCTCCTCCTCCTCCTCCTCCTCCTCCTCCTCCTCCTCCTCCTCCTCCTCCTCCTCCTCCTCCTCCTCCTCCTCCTCCTCCTCTTCTTCTTCTTCTTCTTCTTCTTCTTCTTCTTCTTCTTCTTCTTCTTCTTCTTCTTCTTCTTCTTCTTCTTCTTCTTCTTCTTCTTCTTCTTTTCCTTCTTCTCCTTCTCCTTCTCCTCCTCCTCCTCCTCCTCCTCCTCCTCCTCCTCCTCCTCCTCCTCCTTCTCCTTCTTCTTCTTCTTTTTTTTCTTCTCCTTCTCCCTCTCCTTCTCCTTTTTCTTCTCTTTTTTTTTTTGGAGCTACTTTGTTTAACATTCCCTAGGTTACTATAGTAAAAAATGAACATGATACAAATTGCTATGGCAGAAAATTCCATAAAACAGACTAATCCAGTAATGTGGTTTTGGGCACATGGCCCCAGCCAAAACTACACCACCAAGTGAATATGGAGTGGAAGTTAGTTGAGGAGACTAGAGTTCTTTTTGAGAAAACAGAATGATTCTAAAATTCCTACAGGATTTCCTGGTGACTTCATGGGAATCTCAGGATAAGACAAAACAGAATGAATTATAGCCCATTAAAGCTTTCCAAAAATTTCTGGAACTAACTCACCCATTTGATTGACCTCTAAATTTATTACACAGTATTATTTATTCTTAACGACTACACAGGAGTGACTTGGAACAAGTGTGGTTCACCTGATATGCTATAAGTGGTGTGTTTCTGAAATAAACACTGAGGCTCGTGATACTGGAGGGACCTGTGTACAAGGTGGCTAAGATTGATTAAGGGCCAGTGGCGTTGTGATACTTGGTAGCATATTATACCCACATATGCTATTTTTATTTGGTTTAACATGCCCAAAAGATGCAAAAATTTTTTACTCAGATTTACATCCAGATATATATGATTTCCCCAGGTTTTGAATCTTATAGAATTTTATGTTTACTTAAAACTCAAAGCTACTCTATACAGATTTATAATAATTTTTGAACTTTTTTCTCATGAGGGGAATATTATGTCTTATTCACAATTGTATCTTTCATAGCAGTTTTTATATAATGCTTTGTATATATTATGTCGACAAGATAGTTCCATTTACACTAATTGATGTGTAAATATTAAATTTTCTGACAAAAGACGTAATTCATTATCTTTCCCCTTTAAGAAAAAAACTCATGTATTCTCACAAATATTAATAATTAATTACAGTAAAAAATTATGCTATACCTACATATTTCTTCCCATAAGAGGTGTATGCAAACCAATCTGTTCATCAGTCCATCTTAGGTTTTCAGTTCCCATCATCAATTCCGTTAGCATTACAAAAGGTACCTATATCTTAAAAGAAACCCTCATTAAGGAACAACACTCCTGCAAGTAGTTACTGTAGATAGCACCATGGAAAGAATATCCTCTCATTCTCGGAAAGTCATACCTGTATCATTTTGCTACTAAAAGTTACCAGTCTTTCCCTACTGTCACAGGGAGTTTTGATTTATGTCGCTCACTGTGAGGATTCAGTGAATAAGTTGTGTACACATATAATAGTTTGTCTGGTACTGTCATTTCCCTTTTACATGACATTCCAAAATGACAAAAACCATTGGCGATCACACACACACACACACACACACACACACACACACACACACACGATCAAGACGTATTGATCTAGATCAGAAAGAATAAAAATGTAAAAATCTAATGCAGTATAAAGAGTCAATGATCAAATTATGCTTAATGCATCTTATAATTCATTTAATTTCTCCTACCCACAATTCTCCTAAATTGTACTTTTGTTGTAATTAGTTTAGAACATGGAAATTTGCAATGTATTTTTATTTTGAACATATTGTCTAAGTTGGAACTTTCCAAAATTTGTCAAGAATCAAAATAAGGAGAAACATCTTGTGAGTTTCAAATATCTCTTCTAATAATACATGCTCAAAAAATAGATAATAAGATTACTTAACTGCATATGCACACACACATATCACTCACTATGAGGATTCAGTAAATAAGTTAATGCATGTTCTTCTATACTCTCTGGTACATAAAGTTTTCAACACAGACAATTTTTGTTAAAAAATTATCTTTGGGTGGTTGGGGGCAAGGGTTGGGAGAGTATTAAAACAAATGCCTAATGCATGCAGGGCTTAAACCCTAGATGACAGGCTGATAGGTGCAGCAAACTACCATGGCACACGTATATACCTATGTAACAAACCTGCACATTCTGCACATGTATCCCAGAACTTAAAGTAAAATTTAAAAACAATTACTGCCTTCTTATGACACACAAGGATGAAAATGTATCATGTTTGAATTTCCTAGCAGAGGAAGAGTATGTATTTCCATCCGCAGATATGGGCTTGGTCATGTGATTGCTTTGACCAATCTAAAGTAAATTAGTCAGAAGCTATTCAAGAAATATAAACCACACCAGCTGTTTGAACAGATATTTTCATACAAACTAATCGTAATAATTAGATATTGGTGACAACTTAATCAAAAAGCAAAAGGAAACACTGCATTTTCATGGAGTAGCTGTGGAAAGCACTTGCCATCCCTAAGGCTGGAGGTTAAAAAGGGAAGAGGCGGAAACTGTCAATAATAGAAGTTTGGAGCAGAGACCTCATTAAAATGGAACTTGGACTCCTGATAAGGTTGGTACTTGTACCTGAAGGCCTGTGAAGAAAAATTCTGTAGAACTTGGTTGCAGACCTTGAAGAAAGGGCACAATTCATTTCATAATGATGCCTTAGGTCTAAAAGAGGGACCTTATTAAGAGTAGGAAATAAAATTCTGAGAAAGAGGCTTTGACCAGCTAGTGCTGGTATCTTCTGAGTAGACACAATGAGAATGGTTTGGGGAATTTCAGAAAAACTGCAAGCCACTCTATGTATGTATGTATGTATGTATTTATTTATTTATTTGAGACAGAGTCTTGCTCTGTCACCCAGGCTGGTGGGCAGTGGCATGATCTCAGCTCACTGCAACCTCTGCCTCCCAGGTTCAAGCAATTCTCCTGCCTCAGCCTCCCGAGTAGCTGGGACTACAGGTGCATGCCACCATACTGGGCTAATTTTTTTTTTTTTTTTTGTATTTTTAGTAGAGATGGGATTTCACCATGTTGACCAGGCTGGTGTCGAACTCCTGACCTCATGATCTGCCTGCCTTGGCCTCCAAAAATGTGCCAGGATTGCAGACGTGAGCCACCGCACCTGGCCTCAACTGTCACTTTCAGGGTAAGGAAGTTTTTCTGGGGTTATACACATGAGGAAGGAATAAATCTCTTCTGCTTACTTCAGATTTTCAGTCACTTTTTTCTTTCTTCAGACTTTCAGATTTCTCTAGATTTCTAGAGCCTTCTATTGCTGTATCTCCAGTTGCCCAGCAGATTTTTTTTTTTTCTTTTTACCCCTGGTCCTCCCTATGCCCAGCATATATAAGATGGCATTTAATCTATCCACGTAGATACTATCAAGAGAAACTAATGTTTTCCCTTTCTCATTTAACATCTTAGCCTATGACCTTTCAAAAGTATAGCTCATGGTTATAAAATTCTGTCTTTGTTAAAACAGATTAGCTTTGTGACTTTTGACATTTTTATTAATCTATTTCTACTGCATATTTCTCTAAATGACCCTTGGATATAAAAGCAAGAATCTGATGGCACATAATTCATGTATGACACTGAGCTTTGGAATGGTTTGTTATTCAGTAAGAGCTGACTGATACAAGTCTATAGGTAAGCAGTTAGGTCAATGGATAGGTAGATAGATAAATAGATGCCCATGAGGACAAGGCTTTCATTTGTCTTAGCACTACATCCTCCTCTTCTACTGGAATACTGCCTGATAAATTTTGATTAGTAAAATAGTCACTAAATGAATGAATATATTGATTATAAATGTTTAAATCCAGCATATTTTACTTAACTTTCTCTATAAACAGTTTACAATGTCATTAAAAAATCCTTGCAAAATTTTTCCCAGGTGCTGCCTATGGATATATCATAATTTTCCTTACAGTCTCTTGGCAAGAAACATTATTTGGTTTCTAATTTGATTTTATTATAATGGTGCTGTGGTTAATATTTTTATCCCTGCATGAAATCCTGAATCTCTAAATAATTTTCTTTGAAATTTGTTAATAAAGGATAAATTTTAGGTCAAAGGTTCTACACACACACACATACACACTCCACACATACATAAAAAATTCCTACGATATCACCTATATGTTATTTTACTACAAATATTTCATGTCATGTATACAAAAGAGGCCATTCAATCTTTTCATGTAAGTATTATCTGGAACAACTTATATTTTCATGTATGATTTAACATCTTAACTGATGTCCTTTTAAAACTATATCGCATGATCATAAAATTCTTTTTTAGTACAGATTAACTGTGATTTGGGGCATTTTAATTAATTTATTTCTTCTAGAGATTTATTCACCTACAAAATAAGGATGACAGTAATAATGCTTATTTTATGGTTTTTTTTTTATGATTAAATGTGTTAACTGATCTAAGGTGCTGAGCATAGTGACTGAAACATAATATTAGTTTTATTAATCAAGGGTTGAAATTTGAAACAGTAGTTTTAATAAACATGCGATAATATTCTTGTATTAGTCCATTTTCATGCTGCTTATAAAGACATACCCGAGACTGGGCAATTTACAAAAGAAAGAGGTTTAATTGGACTTACAGTTCCACGTGGCTGGAGAAACCTCACAATCATGGTGGAGGGTGAAAAGCACTTCTTACATGGCAGTGGCAAGAGAGAATGAGAAGGAGGCAAAGTAGAAACCAATGATAAACACATCAGATCTTGTTAGACTTATTCACTATCACAAGAATAGCATGAGAAAGACCAGCCCCCATGACTCAGTTACCTCCCACTGCGACCTTCCCACAACACATGGGAATCCTGGGAGGTAAAATTCATGTTGAGATTTGAGCAGGGACAGAACCAAACCATATCATTCCACCACGGCCCCTCCCAAATCTCATGTCCTCACATTTCAATGCCAATCATGCCTTCCTGACAGTTCCCCAAAGTCTCATCTGAGACAATGCAAGTCCCTTCTGCCTAAGCGCCTGTAAAATCAAAAGCAAGTTAGTTACTTCCTAGATAAATGTGTGTACAGGCATTTGGTAAATACAGCCATTCCAAATGGGAGAAACTGGCCAAAACAAAGGGGGTACAGGCCCCATTGAAGTATGAAATACTGCAGGGTAGTAAAATTTTAGAGTTCCAGAATGATCTCCTTTGACTTCATGTCTCGCATCCAGGTCATGCTGATGCAAGAGGTGGATTCCCATGGTCTTGGGCAGCTCCACCCCTGTGGCTTTGCAGGGCTCCGCCTCTCTCTCGGCTGCTTTCACAGCTGGGCGTTGAGTGTCTGTGACTTTTCCAGGTGCACAGTGAAAGCTGTCGGTGGCTCTACCAATCTGCGGTCTGGAGGATGGTTGTCCTCTTCTCTCAGCTCCACTAGGCAGTGCCCCATTAGGGACTCGGTGTGGGGGCTCTGACTCCACATTTCCCTTCCGCACTGCCCTAGTAGGGGTTCTACATGAGGGCCCCACTCCTGCAGCTTTGCGTGGGCATCTAGGTGCTTCCATACATCTGAAATCTAGGAGGAAGTTCCCAAACCTCCATTCTTGACTTCTGTGCACTCACAGGCTCAGCACCACGGGGAAGCTGCCAGGGTTGGGTCTTGCACCCTCTGAAGCCATGGCCTAAGCTCTATGTTGGCCACTTTCAGCCACGGCTGGAGTGGCTGGGACACAGGGCACCAAGTCCCTAGGTTGCACACAGCACAGGGACCCTTGGTCCGGCCCACAAAGCCACATTTTCCTCCGGGGCCTCCTCCAGGACTGCGATGGGAGGGGCTGCTGTGAAGGTCTCTGACATGGCCTGGAGACATTTTCCCCATGGTCTAAGGGATTTACATTAGGCTCCTTGCTACTTAGGAAAATTTCGGCAGCCATCTTGAATTTCTCCCCAGAAAGTGGGTTTTCCTTTTCTGCTGCATCATCAGGCTGCAACTTTTTTGATCTTTAATGCTCTGTATCCTGTTTAAAACAGAACGCTTTTAACAACACCCAAGTCACCTCTTGAATGCTTTGCTGCTTAGAAATTTCTTGCACCAGATACCCTAAATGATCTCTCTCAAGTTTCTCAAGTTCAAATTTCCACAAATCTCTAGGGCAGGGTCAAAATCGCACTAGTCTCTTTGCTAAAACATAACAAGAGTCAAGTTAGCTCCAGTTCCCAACAAGATCCTCATCTCCATCTGAAACCACCTCAGCCTGGACCTTATTGTTCATATCGCTATCAGCATTTTGGGCAAAGCCGTTCAACAAGTCTCTAGGGAATTCCAAACTTTCCCATATTTTCCTGTCTTCTTCTGAGCCCTCCAAACTGTTCCAGCCTTTGCCTCTTACCCAATTCCAAAGTTGTTTCCACATTTTCGGGTATCTTTTCAGCAACATCCCACTCTACTGGTACCAGTTTACTGTATTAGTCCATTTTCAAACTGCTGATAAAGACATACCCAGGCCTGAGAAATTTAAAAAAGAAAGAGGTTTAATTGAACTTACAGTTCCACGTGGCTGGGACGGTCTCACAATCATGGTGGAAGGCTAAAGGCACTTCTTACATGGAGGAAGCAAGAGAGAATGAATAAGAAGGAAGCAAAAGCAGAAACCCCTGATGAAGCATCAGATCTAGTGAGACTTTTTCAGTATCACAAGAATAGCATGGGAAAGGCTGGAGCCCATGATTCAGTTACCGCCCACTGGGTCCCTCCCACAACACGTGGGAATTCTGGGGGATACAATTCAAGTTGAGATTTGTGTGTGATACAGCCAAACCATATCAATTCTAACAATATGAAACATAATGTTTTATATTTCTCATTTAATATCAAGTTTATTTCCATTACAAAGTATGTTAAAATTTACTTAAAGTATTGAAATTTTTAGAGAAAAATCATGAGCAACAAATAGGTTATTTAGATGATTTGCTAGATATTTTCACTGTTAATAATAAGAAAATGCACTTAAAAGTGCATTTTTATATTCTTGCATCTTTTACTGAGAATAAAATTTCTCAATTCAACACATAAAATTGTAGGCGTTACAACTGGAAGAAACCTCAAATATCTTTGTTCTGGAAAGATTTAGACTCAGATTTCTGGGCTGGGTGCTGTGGCTTACACCTATAATCCTAGCACTTTGGGAGGCCCAGGCAGGTGGACAAGAATTCAAGACCAGCCTGGCCAAAATGGTGAAACCCCATCTCAACTAAAAACACAAAAAATTAGCTGGGCATGGTGGTGGGTGCCTGTAATCCCAGCTACTTGAGAGGTTGAGGCGGGAGAAACACTTGAACCTGGGAGGTGGAAGTTGCAGTGAGCCAAGATTATGCCATTGCACTCCAGCCTGGGCAACAGTGAAACTCCATCTCAGAAAAAAAAAAAAAAAAAAGATATAGACTCAGATTTCTAAAGGTATCAAAGAATCTGAGCTGGGGGAAAGTGGGGAACCTCACTGGCCTCATAGTTTAAGCTATATTCTATCCTATACTGTTGCTTGGTTGATGGATGCAAAGATAGGTGGTTAGGAGCAAGTCTCTTTTACTTGGCCTCCCTGCGGCCCATTACCATTGCTCAAACAGTTTATAACCCATACATTTTAGCCTTCATTTGGCACATTTGTCAAGCAAATTTGAAACCTAATCTCATTCACTAAACAAAACTTATTTATCAGACAGTGGGAAACAAAGCAAGAGTGAAATTTTGTTCATAAGCCTCCCTTAGTCTGCAAATTTTCACTCAGGCTATCCTTTCAGAGTTTAAAGGAAGAGATGAATGGTATGACCAGCTGAATGGTATGACCAATATGATGTGTCTGAGTGAGTTGAATTTTTACCTGTGTTGAACCACAGATAGATAGTATTGAGGATCACACAGCGTTCATGTCTTGGTGCTCCGTATACATTTGTATTGCCAGGGCCGGGCGTGGTGGCTCAAGCCTGTAATCCCAGCACTTTGGGAGGCCGAGACGGGCGGATCACGAGGTCAGGAGATCGAGACCATCCTGGCTAACACGGTGAAACCCCGTCTCTACTAAAAAAATACAAAAAAACTAGCCGGGCGAGGTGGCGGGCGCCTGTAGTCCCAGCTACTGGGGAGGCTGAGGCAGGAGAATGGCATAAACCCTGGAGGCGGAGCTTGCAGTGAGCTGAGATCTGGCCACTGCACTCCAGCAGCCTGGGTGACAGAGCGAGACTCCGTCTCAAAAAAAAAAAAAAAAAAAAAAAAAAGAAAAAGAAAACATTTGTATTGCCAGCAACTGACATTTACATCCTTCTCGGTTTTTTTTTTTTTTTTTTTAACAATATCTCTGCTTTTGATATTGCTAGAAACAACTCCATCTTAAAAAAAAAATGAAGAAATTAACTCAGCTTTTCCTGCTCAACACAAATATTTACTCACCCAAATACGGAAATTATGATTGTGTCAACTTGTGACAAGACGATGGACATAGTTATTAATTTACAGTAGCACAGTTTTTACTGTATTGTTCAACACATTCCTTCTATCACTATTCATTACAACTGGAAGGCCAGAATCATTTACCAGGGACTACAGAAGAATGCTAAATTCTGCTTATGAGAGGAAAAGCCAAAGATGTTGATGTAAATTGGAGGAAATTTGAATGTTAATAGATTCTGGGAAAAATTAATGTTTGTATTGGCCTCAAATATGAAAAGAACTAAAAATGGGGAGGCACAAAATTAGAGACAAGGAAACAAGTATAAGATATAAGATGGCAAATTTTTGACAAAAGATTAACTTCATCTTACTGATAAGACCTGAATTGGGGACAGAAAGAAAAAAACAAATAAATTTTAGTGTCCCATAACTAAAGAAGTTTGGGGACAATTAGAAAAGGCAACAATAACATGTCATTTCCAGACTGAAGTTTGATTGCAGCAGCCTCAAAAATTATGCCAGAAATAAGTGCTGAGGTTTCAACACAGATGCTATTAACAAGAAATTAAGAATTTAAAAAGAGTATTTGTTGCAACTGAGCCTATTTTTGTTTTTAAACCCCTACTAATCTTGTCACAGATAACTTAATCTAGATATTTTCAAGTAAATTCATTATCAATTCATATTAATTTAATTATTTATGTCAGCTAAATTCAACATTCACAAATCATTTCTAGTCCAATTTGCAAACACATTCTAAGCTTTTTATTTATTTATTTATTTTTGCTTTAACTGCTACTTCAGGTCTCTCGTGAGCATAAATAGAGTAGATTGTTGGTGGCATAAGGCACTCGGAAACAAGAGGATCTCTTGAGCTCACCAAGAGTCCCATGGTCTAGTGAATCATGAAAAGTATGTACAAGTTTCTGATGTCCTTAGAAACATACTCATGAATAACTTGAAGAATGAAAATCAGGCAAACATCAGGAGTCTAACTGGAAGGGCAAAAATGTCCAACTATGACAAGAGAAGTACAACAATATTTCCGTGTTACCATTCATTCTATGTGATAATGTAGGCAAATTCTACCACTGAGAATTACTTGTGCCAAGAGACAGTTTAGGAGAACATCAGCAGCTAAAGACAACAGGAACACAAAATTGAGCTTTACTCTCTGATTCTTCGTCTTTAACAGGATCAAATTATGTTAATGGTACCTCCGCTATCCCTAGCTACCTTCTACTATTTGCACATATGCAGGACCTCATGCAGTGGTTGAACAACAACCAAAATTTAGAGGTGTCTGCAGGCTTCACTGGAACTGTGCTGTGAATCTTGAGTGTGCAGAAATACATAATTTGATTTAATCAAATTGATATGAAGATATCTAGATTAAGTTACTTGGAAATGCTAGGTACACTAAGGAACAAGATTGTCTACTTGCAAAATAAAATTGTTTTTTAAATCCTTGATCTCAAGTTAACATCATTTATATCAAGACTGAAATCATTGTTTTTGCTAGTTTTAAAATGTGCCATATTAGATGGTTCTGTTTAGGAAGTCAATTCATTTTTGAAGGACATTTTGCATCTGCCTCCTTATGGTGGACCCATCATATGGTCAAGTTCCATTAAATCTGGCAAGCTAAAGAGCCCATATAAATTGCATTTATTTCTTTTGCCTTTTTTTAGTGGTAAGAGGCCAGTATTATTAGAAGCCCTTATAGTTGTCTAGGCCCAAACCTTCTCTCCCATGATTTATGGCCAAGTTATTTGAGGTCTAGAACAGATAATTTCTCTACTTAAAATAGTTTATCTTCTTTGCAGGACTCTCAAACTTACGATATGTCTTGCTGCCATGATCTCACTTAGTATTAATGAATAAATCAATCAATCGCTTTTTTCCTTTATTATCAAAACCATCTCACTTTACTGACTGTGAATCTGTGTATTCTCTCAGCGAACACTACATGTTCTCAGTGGAAAATCAAGGACTTCGTTTTAAATTCCGATTTCTGGGGAAGATCCCATTAAGACAATTTATATTTTAAGTCATTTATTCACTAATGACTCATTTCTAGGTTTTGTGGGCTATATCATATGCTAAGATTGAAATAGTTACAGTTCTCAACACCTTTGGTTTATCTCTCTCAAATTTTGACTGCACATAGTTCCATAGCTTTTTCAATCTGTTGTTGAAGGTATCAAATGCATTATAACGTAATGCTATTTCAAATGGAGTCTTGCAAGAAAGGTTTGTGGAATTAACAAGAGTTGAGTTTTCACCATTCCCAGTGAAATCGCACATTTCACTTTATCAAACCATGAGTGTCATGTACTCCATTGTGTTTTCTCAGGTATTTGGCTTTTAAAAAATCCCAAAGAAACCTTAATTTTAAATCACATATAAGTGGAGCTGGATTAAAAAATTGACTTAGCAGTTGGCAGCAGAATTTCTCTAAAAAAGCTAACTATCTCTGTTCTAGGAAAGTGTTCTCTAAATGTTAATATTTTATAAAATTTTATAATGTTTTGCCATGAATTCATCATTCCTCTATTATTTTTACCTAGTATTTTGTAAATTGACTCATTTTCGTTAAATTACTTTTATTTTAAAATAAAAATTTAATTACCACAAATAAAAAGACACTCAAACAGAAACAATCAAGAACTTCATTTCATGAGATATATTTGCCTTTTAGAGCCCTTATCTGAGGCTTGTATTTTTGTTGTTAATAAGTTATTAGCTAATGTTAGAAAATGTGTAAGACATAATAACCACAAACTGATAATTTCCTTCTGAGTTGAAAAGAAATATTGAAAGGAAGAAATTTCCAGTGATTGGATTTAATGCTAATTAATGTTTTAACATGGTATTGCCAAACATTCTGTTCTTTACCACCAGAAACGATACTGGTGCTATTGGAAAATGTTGTTAGCAAGAGTTGGCTATCATTAAGTGCTAAAAGTTCTGTAACAGAAATGCACTATTGGGGGTGTGGTGAAGTTGCTAAGATGCCATGTGTCAAAGGCAGCAATAAGAGAGGGACTGACTGAATTTTGTGTCTGACTTTCCATTTAAGTTTGGATTGGTATGATAGTAGCCCCATTTGTCTCCACCAAAACTCAGTGAAGCTGTCCATACACACAAAGTTCATGTAGGCAAGAACATAGGTAATTTATTTAAGTATGCAAATCAGGACTGAGTACCATATCTGGATTGATATATGGAAAAAGAATTGCACATTCATGCACGTGAGCTAACCCATAAAGAGAACAGATTTGGAAGAGGGAATATCTCTGAAACAATGATGAAAATGAGAGGCTATGTTAACTATGAATTTATAAAGTATAGGAAAAACATTAAACTTTCCATAAATAGTGGCATAGATATTTCAGAAAACATTTTATAAATCTTAATGAGCAGGATTGATTTAGTTTACACCTGGATTACATATGCTAGAGTCAATTTTTAAAATGTTTTTCCTTCTTTCATGTATTTTTTTAACGTTTAAATTTTCCTGAACCTTTTAGTTAGTGTATATGTATTCAATTCAAGTTTATTGACTTGAAAGAATTATATTTATCCCCAAGTCTTGGAGAGGAAATCCAAGAATGAAAATTTGATATTACTTTAAACAAATGAATAAACCCTGTAAGTATATTAAATTTCTGGAAATTTAATGTATAATTGTCACATATTTAGTTTCTTAATGAAAATTTTTCTACACCTTGTTTTACAGATTTTTAAAACTTTTTAGTTGTTAAAAACAATATACTATTATTTTAAATTTTAGAAATATTAGGGAATTATTATTAACACACATATAATTAAACAATTGCTATAAAATCTCCACTCTGGGGGAAATAGGTTTAAACAAATTTTTAATTGAGTTCTAAGCTTACTGAGCTTAATGTGTTTGCATATATTTTAGAATACCTTCAAACTGTATTACGTTTAAATATCAGTTTATCCCATAGTGTTGCCACACTATATCTAGCCTTTGTGTTTTGTTAGCTTATCTTCTGTTTTGTTAATTATTTATGCAAAGATCATCTAAACGTGCTTGGATCTAAATCTTTCTCCCAGTTGATGTGACTTGGCAATATTTAAAACTTGAAAGCAAACAAAAGTTGTTTATTTGGAAAATAAACAAGGTTTTGGAAATTTTTTGAAAGATTCATTATTTTACAAAATTGCAGGACTCCTATTTTCCTTGATTAGTAACTGAAATTTTTGGCATTCTCTGCTGTTAACGTTTTGGGCAAAAATGCTGTATTTTAATTTATTATATTTAACTCAGCTGAACTTTTAGAATCTGGAACTCCAGAATATTGTACTTTTGTTTGTGTTTGTGTATTTGACTACAAATGCATACATCGCTAAATAAATATTTTACATGGTTTTTGTTGAATCCATGTAAGTGCAGTGGAAAGAAAAAAAAGGGTAGAATTTTTGCTCAGCCCCCAGAAATCAGTTTTACATATTCAGGGAAAAAGATGATTCACTGCATATATTTCTACTCCATCATATTGACACACCTAGAGCCTCGTTGCCTTTTCACATTCCACAGCATCCTTATACACCAAAAAGCAGAACATCTAAATAATCTACCTTCATTTTTTTAGGGAAAAAAAATGTGAAGAGATTATTATATTTTATTTTAAAATCTTCACCTTTCCATTTTGTGCCTTGTTCCAGAGAAAGTGTTTTATAAATAATTAAAAGCAAGGACTTTGAATCTGCCAGATAAAGGATCAAATCTGGGTTCTATCCTTTACTGAGTAAACTTGGAAAATACAAACAATGTTTCTGAACCTCATTTTTATTAACTGTAAAAATTACAATTATAAAAACAGTATCATAACATTATTATTAATATTTAATAAATTCATATACTTCACTTGGCACAGAGTTGGCACTCAACAAATTATAACTCATTATTTTATTTATGACCTCCCATGTGATTTATTTTTTAAAAAAAATTTTCTCCCTGTCTCTGAAAGTTACAACCATTTTATGAATCTTTCATTGCTGTGGAAAATTATGTTCTTTTGCTTTACTGAAGTATCCAAGTCCATTAGCCAAATGGTTTAATTGCTTTTCTTTTCTATTTAAACTTATATTGAACATCACTTTTGGAACTAACAGCAAAGAAATGGAATGGATACGTTTAAGGGAGGAATCAAAATTCTTCTTCTTCCTATCTTTGGTTCAATGGCTGGTCTTGCACATTTGATTGACAGGTTGAAGGAGCAGCAATATGGCTGAATATGTGCACAGCACTTGCCTTCTCCAGACGGAAGACCAAAAGTATCGCCTGACTGGATATCATATATTAAATGTAGTCTCTAAAAGAGAACTCTGGAATTCAGCAAAGGAGTGATGAAGAACCTCTCAGGGATGGAAATAAAGAGAAGGAAAGCAGCCAACCCATTTGGAAACAGCATGGAGCTAAGAGAAACTCCCTGGTGTAGGGTCAAAAATAAGCAAAAGATCCCCAGTTGTCAACATTGCCACTGCTGACTCTTACCATCCTAGCCACAGGAGAGCTTCTTGTCCTTTGCGGGCCCTGAGACTAACATTGGGAATTGCCTGGAATTCACTCAATGGCATTGTTTCAGAGAGGCAGTTCATACTGGGTTCCACCCCCCACCACTACAAGATCCAAGCAGTTGTAGCATGGTGCCAATTTGAAAGCCCTGACCCCAGCAGATTACATCCTGCCCTGGCTCTGAGAAGCCTCTGCATCTCCACATCCCTGGAGCTTCACTGACATTTCCTCACATCCACACAAAGGGCTGCTCTATCATAATGCTGACTGGATCCAGTGACTTGACCTAGTGATCAGATCGCTAGCACTGTAGCCCACGCAGTGAGGAACAGGTGACACAGCACACCAGAGGCTGCCCTAGGACAAAGGGAGCTGGAGAATATGCTACTCAGAGCCTGAGAACTGCCTTCCATGGACCGTTGCCACTGATAGCAGCCATCCCCCAGCAGCAGGACCATCTACATGCATGTAACTTCGGGGGGTCTGGATGCTGGTCCATCTAGACATCTTCCTGCAGCCTAGTATAGACCCAACCAGTCCACCACCACTGCCACTGTCATCAAGGAGACTGGCTTTAGGACAGTTCTCACCAGCACCACTGTTGTCCACCACCACTGTTGTGCTGTGCCCATGTGCATGGCCTGGGGACCTGAGGACAGGGTGGCCCTGCCCACTGCCATCAATGCACCTACATGCACCATCTAGGGGCCTGGGGAATGACCCACCACACCTGTCCCCATAGGCACCCATGCTTATTGTCTGGGGATCTAAGGAGAGGTCTGCCCCACCCGCCACTATCCCCAGGCAATAATGATCTGTCTGGGTGTCTGGGGCTTGACCCATCCTACCAGACTCAGCCTGTACCCAGGCACATGATCAGAGTGACTGAGGACAGGCTCAATTTTGCCTAGTGCAACCCCTGCCAGTGCCTGTTTGTGTTGTCCAGGAGCCTGGGGATCAAACTGCCCTATATCACTGCCTCTGGTACTGGGTGTACCATTGTAGGGACGTGAAGACAGGTCTTCCCTACTCTTCACTGCTGGCACTCACAGATGCCCTCTGAGTGAGGAAGGGCCTATCTAGATTGCTTCTGTCACCTTCACTGGCATCCATGTGAAGGTGTCATCTGGAAGCCTGGGAATTGGTTTGCTTAGCCTGCCACTGCCACCACTGTGCATGCATATGCCACTTAAGGGCCCAAGCGTTGACCTGCAAACAGTAACTCCCCTTACCCATGCAACACATGCCATCCAGTGACCTGAGAACCCACCTGACCACTCATCCCACCACTGCCACTGCCAATACTTAAGCAAGTGACCTGGGGGCCCGAAGATCAGCCTGTCCAAAGCTCCATAATTGGTGCTTATGTATGCAGCACAGGAGCCCAAGGACCAGCAAGAAAGGTCTACCACCTCTACCACAGATGCCCAAGGACCAACCTACTTAGTGTTCCCATCCCCAGCAAATCTTCACCAGAGCCTCCTAATAACTGCAGCCTAAGCCACTGAAGAGCTCACGAACACACTGACACTGATTACAGCCAAAGAAATCATAAGGAGACTACAATACTATTTCCACCCAGAATCAAGGCAAAACATTCTACCCAATCAAAACTACAGATACATCAACAGGAAAAAGTCTTTCTCAAGGAAAGTCAATCCATAAAATTGGAAGAAGTGATTGTTACAACAAATGTGCAGATATCAACATAAAAACATAAAAAATATGATAAAGAAAGAAAATATGATGCCTCAAAAGGAAGACAATCACTCTCTAGCAAGTTTCTCATGCAAAGGAAATCTATGAAATGCTTGTAAAAGAATTCGAAATAATAGTATTAAAGATAGTGAGGGAGTCACTTCCAAGATGGCTGAATACGAACAGCTCCAGTTTGCAGCTCCCAGCGAGATCGACACAGAAGATGGGTGATTTCTGCATTTCCAACTGAGGTACCTGGTTCACCTCATTGGGACTGGTTGGACAGTGGGTGCAGCCCACGGAGGGTGAGTTGAAGCAGTGCAGGGCGTCACCTCACCCAGGAAGCACAAGGGGTTGGGGGATTTCCCTTTCCTAGTTAAGGGAAGCCATGACAGACTGTATCTGGACAAACAGTTCATGCCTGAACAAATACTGTGCTATTCCCACAGTCTTCATGACTGGCAGATGAGGAGATACCTTCCCATGCCTGGCTCGGTAGGTCCCATGCCCACAGAGCCTTGCTCACTGCTAGTGCAGTAGTCTGAGATCTGCCTGCCATGTTGCCGCTGGATGGAGGGAGGGGTGTCTGCCATTGCTGAGGCTTGAGTAGCTCACAGTGTAAACAAAGAGGCCTGGAAGCATGAACTGGGCAGAGCCCACCGCAGTTCAGCAAGTTCTACTGCCTCTATAGATTCCACCTCTGGGGGCAAGGCATAGTAGAACCAAAGGCAGCAGACAGCTTCTGCAGACTTAAACATCCCTGTATGACAGCTCTGAAGAGAGCAGTGGTTCTCTCAGCATTGCGCTTGAGCTCCAAAAATGGACAGACTTCCTCCTCAAGTGGATCCATGACCCCCATGTAGACTGACTCGCAAACACCTCTCAGTAGGGGCCAACAGACACGTCAAACAGGCAGGTGCCACTCTGGGACGACACTTCCAGAGGAAGGATCAGGCAGCAATATTTGCTGTTCTGCAACCTCCACTGGTGATACCCAGGCAAACAGCATCTGGAGTGGACCTCCAGCAAACCCAAACAGACCTGCAGCTGAGGGGTCTGACTGTTAGAAGGAAAACTAACAGAAAAGAATAGCATCAACATCAATAAAAAGGACATCCACACCAAAATCTCATCTGGAGATGACCAACATCAAAGACCAAAGGTAGATAAAACCACAAAGATGGGGAGAAACCAGAGCAGAAAAGCTGAAATTTCCACAAAATAGCACATCTCTTCTCCTCCAAAGGATCACAGATCCTCGCCAGCAAGGGAGCAAGACTGGATGGAGAATGAGTTTGAAGAGTTGAAAGAAGTAGGCTTCAGAAGGTTGGTAATAACAAACTTCTCCGAGCTAAAGTGGCATGTTCTGACCCATCACAGGGAAGTTAAAACCTTGAAAAAAGGTTAGAAAAATGGCTAACTAGAATAAACAGTGTAGAGAAGACCTTAAATGACCTGATGGAGCTGAAAACCATGGCATTAGAAATTTGTGACGCATGCACAAGCTTCAATAATTGATTCGATCAAATGGAAGAAAGGATAACAGTGATTGAAGATCTAATTAATGAAATAAAGTGAGAAGACAAGCTTAGAGAAAAAAACAGTAAAAAGAAATGAATAAAGACTCCAAGAAATACGGGACTATGGGAAAAGAGCAACTATATGTTTGATTGGTGTACCAGAAAGTGATGGGGAGAATGGAACCAAGTTAGAAAACACTCTTAGGTTATTATCTAGGAGAACTTCCCTAACCTAGCAAAGCAGGCCAACATTCAAATTCAGGAAATACAGAGAACATCACAAAGATAATCCTCAAGAAGAGCAACTCCAAGACACATAATTGACAGATTCACCAAGGTTGAAATGAAGGAAAAAATATTAAGGGTAGCCAGAGGGAAAGGCTGGGTTACCCACAAAGGGAAGGCCATCAGACTAACAGTGGATCTCTAGTCAGAAACCCTACAAGTCAGAAGAGAGTGGGGGCCAATATTCAACATTCTTAAAGAAAAGAATTTTCAACCCAGAATCATATCCAGCCAAACTAAGCTTCATGAGTGAAGGAGAAATAAAATCCTTTACAGACAGGCAAATACTGAGAGATTCTGTCACCACCAGGCCCACCTTACAAGAGCTCCTGAAGGAAGCATTAAATATGGAAAGGAAAAACTGGTACTAGCCACTGCAAAAACATGCCAAATGGTAAAGACCATCGTTGCTATGAAGAAACTGCATCAATTAATGGGCAAAACAACCAGCTAACATCATAATGACAGAATCAAATTCACACATGATGATATTAACTTTAAATGTAAATGGGCTAAATTTCCCAATTAAAAGACACAGATTGGCAAATTGGATAAAGAGTCAAGACCCATCAGTGTGCTGTATTCATGACACCCATCTAAACTGCAAAGACTCACATAGGTTTAAAATAAAGACATGGAGGAAGATCTAGCAAGCAAATGGAAAGCAAAAACAAAAGCAAGGTTTGCAATCCTAGTCTCTGACAAAACAAACTTTAAACCAACAAAGATCAAAAGAGACAAAGAAGGCTACTACATAATAGTAAAGGGATCAATTCAACAAAAAGAGCTAACTATCGTAAATATACATGCACCCAATACAGGAGTACCCAGATTTATAAAGAAAGTCCTTAGAGACCTATGAAGAAACTTACACTCCCCCACAATAGTAATGGGAGACTTTAACACCCCACTGTTAATATTAGACAGATCAATGAGGCAGAAGTTTACCAAGGATATCCAGGACTTGAACTCAGCTCTGGACCAAGCCGACCTAATAGACATCTACAGAACTCTACATCCCAAATCAACAGAATATACATTCTTCTCAGCATCACGTCACACTTATTCTAAAATTGACCACATAATTGGTAGTAAAACATCCTCAGCAAATGTAAAAGAACAGAAATCACAACAAACTGTTTCTCAGACAACAGTGCAATCAAATTAGAACTCAGGATTAAGAAACTCACTCAAAACTGTACAACTACATGCAAACTGAACAACTTGTTCCTAAATGACTACTGGATAAATAACAAAATGAAGGTAGAAATAAAGATGTTTTATGAAACCAATGAGAACAAAGATAAAATGTACCAAAATCTCTGGGACACATTAAAAGCAGTGTTTAGAGGGAAATTTATAGCACTAAATGCCCACAAGAGAAAGGAGGAAAGATCTAAAATCGACACCCTAACATCACAATTAAAAGAACTAGAGAAGCAAGAGCAAACAAATTGAAAAGCTAGCAGAAGGCAAGAAATAACTAAGATCAGAGCAGACCTGAAGGAGATAAAGACACACGCACGCACACACACACACAAAATCCCTCCAAAAAATCAATGAATCTAGGAGCTGGTTATTTGAAAAGATCAACAAAATAGATAGACCGCTAGCAAGACAAATAAAGAAGAAAAGAGAGAAAAATCAAATAGCCACAATAAAAAATAATAAAGGTGATATCATCACCAATCATACAGAGATACAAACTACCTTGAGAGAATACTATAAACACCTCTATGCAAATAAACTAGAAAATATAGAACAAATGGATAAATTCCTGGACACATACACATACCAAAGATAAAACAGGAAGAAGTTGAATCTCTGAATAGAACAATAATGGGTTCTGAAATTGAGGCAATAATTAATAGCCTAACAACCAAAAAAAGTCCAGGAACAGATGGATTAACAGCCAAATTCTACCAGACGTACAAAGAGGAGATGGCACCATTCCTTTTGAAACTATTCTAATCAATAGAAAAAGAGGGAATCCTCCCTAACTTATTTTATGAGGCTAGCATCATCCAGATACCAAAGCATGGTAGAGACACAACCACAAAAATGAGAATTTTAGACCAATATCCCTGATGAACATCGATGCGAAAATCCTCAATAAAATACTGGCAAAACAAATCCAGCAGCACATCAAAAAGTTTATCAACCACAATCAAGTCAACTTCATCCCCAGGATGCAAGGCTGGTTCAACATAAACAAATCAGTAAATTTAATCCATCACATAAACCAAAAGAGTGACAGAAACTGCATGATTATCTCAATAGATGCAGAAAAGGCCTTCAATAAAACTGAACAAACTTTCATAATAAAAACTCTCAATTAACTAGGTATTGATGGAATGTATCTCAAAATAATAAGAGCTATTTATGACAAACCCACAGCCAATATCATACTGAATGGGCAAAAACTGGAAGCATTCCCTTTGAAAACCGGCACAAGACAAGAATGCCCCCTCTTACCACTCCTATTCAACATAGTGCTGAAAGTTCTGGCCAGGGCAATCAGGCAAGAGAAAGAAACAAAGGGTATTCAAGTAGGAAATGAGGAAGTCAAATTGTTCCTGTTTGCAGATGATATAATTGTATACTTAGAAAACCCCAGCATCTCAGCCCAAAATATCCTTAAGCTGATAAGCAACTTCAGTAAAGTCTCAGGATACAAAATCAATGTGCAAAATCACAGACTTTCCTATACACCAATAACAGACAAACAGAGAGACAAATCAGGAATGAACTCCCATTCACAACTGCTACAAAGAGAATAAAATACCTAGGAATCCAACTTACAAGGGATATGAAGGAACTCTTCAAGGAGAACTACAAACCACTGCTCAATGAAATAAAAGAGGACACAGACAAATGGAAGAATATTCCATGCTCATGGATAGGAAGAATCAATATCATGAAAATGGTCATACTGCCCTAAGTAATTTATAGATCCAATGCCATCCCCATCAAGCTACCATTGACTTTCTTCACAGTATTGGAAAAAACTGCTTTAAAGTTCATATTGAACAAAAAAGAGCCCTCATTGCCAAGACAATCCTAAACAAAAAGAAAAAAGCTGGAGACATCATGCTACCTGACTTCAAACTATGCTACAAGGCTACAGTAACCAAAACAACATGGTACTGGTACCAAAACAGATATATAGACCAATGGAACAGAGCAGAGGCCTCAGATATAACACCACACATCTACAACCATCTGATCTTTGACAAACCTCACAAAAACAAGAAATGGGGAAAGGATTCCCTATTTAATAAATGGTGCTGGGAAAACTGGCTAGCCATATGTAGAAAGTTGACGCTGGATTCCTTCCATACACCTTATACAAAAATTAACTCAACATGGATTAAAGACTTAAATGTAAAACCTAACAGCATAAAAACTCTGGAAGAAAACCTAGGCAATACCATTCAGGACATAATCATGGGCAAAGACTTCATGACTAAAACATCATAAGCAATGGCAACAAAAGCCAAAATAGACAAATGGGATCTAGTCAAACTAAAGAGCTTCTGCACAGCAAAAGAAACTACCATCAGAGTGAACAGGCAACCTACAGAGGGATAGCATTAGGAGAAATACCTAATGTAAATGATGAGTTGATGGGTGCAGCAAACCAACATGGCATATGTATGCCTATGTAACAAACCTCCACGTTGTACACATGTACCCTAGAACTTAAAGTATAATAAAACAAATAAAAACAAATAAAGATTGTGAGATATAAGAAAACACACAAACAAAAAAAAATACAAAGAAGTCAGGAAAGCACTTGATTATCTGAATAATTGAATAAAGAGATAGATGTGATAAAACACACACACACACACACACACACACACACACACAGAAATCCTGGAACTGAAGAATTCAATGAATGAAATAAAAATATATTCAAGAGCTTCAACTATGAGCTAGATCAAGCAGAAGAAAGAAGCTCTGAATTTGAAGACATTTCTTTTCAAATAACTCAACAGAAAAACAAGGAAACAAACAAAAGCATTCAGGAAAAAAATAAAGAAAGCCTATGTGACTTGTGAGAGACCATAAAATGATCAAATATTTTAATTTAGGGAGTTCCAGAAGGAGAAGAGATTGGCAAAAGTGTAGCAAACTTATTTCATAAAATAATAGCTGAAAACTTCCCAAATCTTTTAAGAGATTACAGATATCCAGCTAGAGGAAACCCAATGATCTCCAAATACATTCAATTCTAAAACTCTTCTCCAGGGTACTAATATATAGTCAAACTGTCAACAGTCGAAGACAAGGAGATAATTCTAAAAACAGCAAAAGTGTCAAGTCACATATAAGAAAATCCCCATTAAACTACCAACAGATTTATCAGCAGAAAAGTTACAGTGCTGGAGATAATGGAATGCTATATTTCAAAGTACAGAAAGAAAAAAAAAATATTGTTAATCAAGAATACCATACCCAGAAAAGCTATCCTTCAAAAATAAAGGAGAAATCAAATCTTTACCAGGCAATAATTAAAAAAAGGCAATTCATTACCACTAAAACAGCCATATATGAAATTCATAAGGAATTCCTACATCTGGAAGCAAAATGACAAATCTACCATCATGAAAAAAAGGAGAAAATATAAAACTCATTGGTAGAGCAGACATACAAATGAGAAAGAGAAAGGTGTCAAAAGTTACCACTACAGAAAACCACCAAAATGCAGTTATTTTTCACAGAATTAGAAAAAACAATCCTGCAATACATATACCATAAGATACCCTTAGTAGTCAAAGTAATTCTGCAGAAAATGAAGAAAGTTGGAGGCATAACACTACGTAACTTCAAAATATATTACAAAATCATGGTAACCAAAATAGTATAGTACTGGCAAAAAAAAAAAAAAAAAAAAAAAAAAAAGATGCATAGAACAACGGATTAGAATAAAGCACCCCAAAATACATCCACACATTTATAGACAATGCATTTTCAACAAAGGAGCCAAGAATATACATTGGGAAAAGGACTGTGTCTTTAATAAATTGAACCAGGAAAATTGGATATCCATAGGCAGAAGAATAAAACAAGTCCCTTATCTCTCACTATATGCAAAAATCAACTCAAAATATCAGACCCCAAATCATGAAACTACTGGAAGAAAACTTTGGAAAAACACTTTAGTACATTGATCTGGGTTAAGCTTTTTTTAGTAAGATCTCAAAAACGGAGTCAACCAAAAAAAAAAAAAAAAAAAAGGTAAACAAATTAAAAACGTTCTTCATATCAAAAGTAACAGTCAGCAGAGGAAGGAGACAACTTGTTGAATGGGAGAAAATGTTTGCAAACTATCCATTCAATAAGGGACTAATATCCAAAGTATACAAAGAATAGAGACAACTGAATAGAAAAAAATTCCAAAAATTGGACAAAGCATGTGAATATAGATTTTTCAGAAGTTATACAAATGGCCAACAGATATATAAAAAATGCTCACTATCACTAACGATCATGGAAATGCAAATCAAAACCACAATGAGATGTCATCTCTCTCCAGTTAGAATGACTATTACCAAAAAGACAGACAATAACAAATGTTGCTGAGAATATCAAGTAAAGGGAACTCATAAATTGTTGGTGAGAATGAGAATTAGTACAGCCATTATGAAGAAAAGTTTGGAGGTTTCTCAAAAAACTAAAAGTAGACTATTATATCATCCCCCAATCTCACTATGGCTATTTCTCCAAAGGAACAGAATTAGTAAATCAAAAGGTTACCTGCTCCTCCATATTTATTGCAGCATTATTCACAATAGCCAAGATATAAAACCAACTTGTGTCCATTACCAGACAAATGGATTAAGCAAATGTGGCATATGTGCACAATTGAATACTCATCAGCCATTAAAAATAATAAAATCCAATCATTTGCTGCAACATGAATGGAACTGGAAGTCATATTAATAAGTGAGTTAACCCAGGCACAGAAAGACAAATATCATATGTTCTCACGCATATATATAGGAGTTAAATATTTGATCCCATGGAGGTGGAGTAGAAGAGCTGCCAGCGGCTGAATAGAACAAGGGAGAATGAAGAATGGGTGCATAATGTGCACAAACATTAGATAGATGCAATATGTTCTAGTGTTCAAAAGTAAAGTAGCATGACTATAGTTAATAACAATTTATTGTGTATTTCAATATAGCTAGAAGAGAGAATTTGAATTGTTCTCAACCCAAATATATGGTAAATGCTTGAGGTGATGGATAGCCTACATACCCTAGTTTGCTCGTTATACATTGTATGCATGTATCAAAATGTCACTGTACCCCATAAATATGTACAATTATGTATCAATTAAAATTTTTAAAAATTAGATTGACCAAAAAGATAATAACAGGAGAAAAACAGACAAAAGTTTATTAACACGTGCATTGTGCATGTACATGAGGATCCTCCATGGGGTGGTTAGAACTTGAGCTTATATAGCATCTTAGCAAAGAACAATAATTTCCACAAAAAGGACAAGAAAAGGAAGATGACTTGGAGCTTCTAGGTGTGGCAAATTGTGGGAAGGTAAATATTTTGGGGAGCCAATGTTAGACAAGGGCTGGTTAGTAAGGTTTGTTATATAGATTCCTCTGTATATTCCTCTGTTTGCCATCTTTTGGCTGATAAGCATCTAGAGTTGCCTCTAGCTGTTAACTTCATCTTTTCTGGTAGAGAGTAACAAGATACCTTGACAAATTTGTGTCTTGCTTTTTGCACAAAGGGGAAGGCAGAGAAGTTTTTTCTGTATCAGCTTCTTCTTAACTGCCTGTAGCTCAAAATAAATCTTATGCCAAAGTAGTGTATTTTGGGGTGCCACATTGTGTTACGTTTTACACACAAATAAACATAAAATTTTTGTTTATTTTCAAACATATATTCTAGGCTAGCTACAGTTCATAGCACAGGGCTTTGTAGGTACTAAATGTGCAATGAATAGGTATTGAGTAAATGAATGCATAATATTTTATTATTTCTCTATTTAACCTCTACTTCTGCCCCACCTGTAGAAACAGAATGTTTCTTTATTTGACTTGAAATAATAAAATTTGCATTAGCAAGCATTGAGACCTGTGCATTTTCAACATGTCTATACTGGGTCAATCAATATTGTAAAATAGAGAGCCTGAATTTGAAGACTCAGTCATATCATCTATGAATAGGTTTGAAGTCTTAACTTTTTTCAGCTGCAGTGAAATTGTGATGTTATGGTTATATTTGTCTGACAAGATTAGGGTGAAGATTAAATGAGATAATGTAGTTAAGCAGCCCTTGCTAAATGATAAACATGCACTAACTTTTACTGCTATTGAAAAAGTATTAATAGGAGATAAAACTTTCAAATCAAGTAATCATAATAGCATGTAGATTATTCAAAATGGAGGAGAATAAAAAGTTCAGGAAGAATCTATAATGTCTAAAAATGAAGGCTACTTTAACATGTTATGACAGTTTTATAAAGGAAACATAATTGAGGCATTACAAAGAATGAGGAGGCAGATCTTTTCATACCAATATAGAAGTATTATGAAGGAAAATTAAGTGAAAAAGTGATACAGAATTGTATGTGTAATATATGGTCTTCTTTGAGATGGATCTATGTCTATTTGTAAGTACATGTTTACTTGTATAAGCATGTTTTGAACAATATGTAAGGAATTGATTATATATATATAAAATACATATATATTTTATTCTGGGCAAAAACGTGGTTGGTTTAGAAAAGGAGGAAGGAATAAGAATTTCTTTTACTATATATTTTGAACTTGTACACTGTTGTCTAGAGGTTAGCTATACATAATGCTGAATAACAAACCACCCCTAAATTTAATGGCTTAAATCAATGATCATTTATTCTATTTCAGGTACCTCTGGTTTGGCTAAAGTTCAATTGATCTAAGCTGGGCAGAGTCAGGCTTGAGTCCAAGATTCAGGTTGGGTTTAAGTGTATTCCCCATGTTTTTAACTTTTTGTAGACAACCTGGCTAGTCAGCACATTATCTGCCTATGGTGATGCCAGAAACATGAATCAATACCTCATCATGCCAGTATGCTTCAAGTGTTTGCTTGTGCCACAACAGTAAATATTTATTTGATTAAAGCAAGTGACATGACAAAGCCTAAAATTTAGGAGATTTAATCTACTCACCATAACACAAAACAAAGTTACGTGGCCAAAACCAGCACCTGTTGGGAGGAGAAATGTAGTCCTACTCTCTTTTCATGTGGAGGAGGGAATGATTAGTAACCTAAGCAATCATCTACTATATTTATGACTGCATCACCTGTTCAAAATATATGTAAATGAGAATTCACAAGAAAACAAAACAAAAGGGGTGGAAAAGTGTGCATCTCCAGGTTAAGCACAAGAAACAGAATACACCTAATGGCAGCAGTATCAGAATGAAGATTCATTATGTAGTTTTTTCCAGAGATGAGAAAAGCGTATTATTTAATAAACTCACCATATACGGACATTATCCAAGTATTGAGGATAACGTAAAGAGAAAATTAAAAAAGAAGGGATTTTAACTTTGAAGATCCATTGTTTTCTTCCTCTGATCTTATAGAGAAAATTAACTCTCACTAATACACAGCTACAGAATGATTTTTGTCCTTATTTCTTTAGCGTATCATTTATTATGTAAACCATTTTCAGCCTGTTTTTTGTAGGGCGTTCATTTATTTATTTCATGTTTCTACAGTTGGACATTGTTCTAATGCCCAAATTTGCATTTGTTTGTTTCTGTTCTGTTTGCAATTAAAAACAAAGCAAGAACAATAGAGATACCCTGCAGTTTCCAGACCATTTTGTGTTATTTTTCTTCCACTGTGTTTTTATTAATCTTTATTAAAGATTAAACAAATAATGGATTCATTTCAAAGGTATCTTGATTTTCAGTATTTTAAAGTGTATATATTAGAATTAAAAAATCAGTCAATTATATCAATACCATTATAGTATTTGCCATCAGTCTGGGAAATTTGTTTTATCTGAAGGGAATTTGAACAAATTTTCTCCGGAAACCATGTTATGCTGAAGGAGCTCTCTCCTCCATAGCAACTCTATCAGAGGGGACAGAAAATTACTTTGTTTAAAGATGCAGAATACCACACATGAGGCTAATCTTTGCTCTACTTTGACCAAGTCACTTAGGTTATCTTTACTGCAGCATCGTCTGCTAAATGAAGATAAGAAACTTTGTGTCCCTTCCCTAATTTTATATAAAATTATTCTTTAAAATGTGGTACATTCAGAAGGGAGTCCATATGGTAACCACTTTACCACAGTAGATGACCCAGATTTAAAGTGTTAAATAGATAAGTAGAAGAGAAAAGGTGCACCATGCTACCCATGGTGCAGCACAAATTTGTTGGCAAAATCTGGTGGCCATATGGACTTCTGTAAAGCTGTCAAAAGTATAAGTAGAAGATAAAGAAGAGTCACTATGCCCATGATATAGGCACAAATCATTCAAAACCTGTTGACCTCATAAACAGAAAGGACTAAAGAATAAATAGACTACCTTTTGGAGTTTGAATATAGTAGATCCAATTTAAAAAATACATTAGATTCAATATACTAGATCCAATCTGTAGTCCCTCAATATATCTGCCTATTCCCATATCAGTCAACAAGAGGAAAATAGTCACCTGTAATGGAAATTTACAGGAGGGATGTATCAAATACAAATTTTATCAGAGAGAGTGCAGGGGCAAGGAAGACTTTATTCAAGACTATTGCAATAGAGGAGAGAGATTGAACTCAACTCTGCAGAAATAAAAGACAGGAGGGTTTTAATCAATATGTAGTCTGGTAGAAAAATACTGGAAAATTTTAATGGGAGGTTGGTCAATGTGTTTAGGCTGTGTTTGCAATTTTCCTTTATAGAATTTAGGTTCCTCCCCTCCCCTCCTGCTGAGACTAGGAGATGGGTATTATCTTTCTTGATCATTGCATTTCAAAGGAATGGCTTGAAGAAGGTCCTTCGGAAAGACATTCCTGGGTTGTAAAATTGTCAAGAGTCTGAGAGAAGATTTATATCTCAAAGAAGCAGAGATAGAATTAATAGTTACAAGTTTTGTGAAGTAGATCCTCTATAAAAGCAGATCAGGGACTTATAGTCGGGAACAAAAAAAACTCTATGAAGTTCAGACAAGCTAAAGAGAATATTAAGGCTGTCTTGGTCAGATGATAGGGTTAGTTTGATTGATAAAATAGGATGGAAGAAATCAAGGAAGACTGAGGGTAAAGAACGGAATTAACTCATTTGATTATTATTATTATTATTATTATACTTTAAGTTCTAGGGCACATGTGCACAATATGCAGATTTGATATATACATATACATGTGCCATGTTGGTTTGCTGCACCCGTCAAGTAATTGTTTACTTTTGGTGTTTCTCCTAAAGCTATCCCTCCCCCAGGCCCCCACCCACTGACTGGCTCTGGTGTGTGATGTTCCCTGCCTTCTGTCCAAGTGATCTCATTGTTCAATTCACATCTGTGAGTGAGAACATGCAGTGTTTGGTTTTCTGTCCTTGTGATAGTTTGCTGAGAATGATGGTTTCCAGCTTTATCCATGTCCCTGAAAAGGACATGAACTCATCCTTTTTTATGGCTGCACAGTATTCCATGGTGTATATGTGCTACATTTTCTTAATCCAGTCTATCATTGATGGACATTTGGGTTGGTTCCAAGTCTTTGCTATTGTGAATAATGCCGCAATAAACACACTTGTGCATGTGTCTTTATAGCAGCATCATTTATAACCCTTTGGGTATATACCCAGTAATGGGATTGCTGGGTCAAATGGTAATTCTAGTTCTAGATCCTTGAGGAACCGCCACATTATCTTCCACAATGGTAGAACTAGTTTACACTCCCACCAACAGTGTAAAAGCATTTCTATGTCTCCACATCCTCCCCAATATGTGTTGTTTCCTGTCTTTTTAATGATTGTCATTCTAGCTGGCATGAGATGGTATCTCAGTGTGGATTTGATTTGCATTTCTCTGATAACCAGTGATGATGAACATTTTCTCATGTGTCTGTTGGCTTCATAGACATCTTCTTTTGAGATGCGTCTGTTCATATCATTTGCCCACTTTTTGTTGGGGTTGTCTGTTTGTTTCTTGTAAATTTGTTTGAGTTCTTTGTAGATTCTGGATATTGGCCATTTGTCAGATGGATAGATTGCAAAAATTTTCTCCCATTCTGTAGGTTGACTGTTCACTCTGATGATAGTTTCTTTTGCTATGCAGAAGCTCTTTAGTTTAATTAGATCCCATTTGTCAATTTTGGCTTTTGTTACCAATGCTTTTGGTGTTTTAGTCATGAAGTCCTTCCCCGTGCCTATGTCCTGAATGGTATTGCCTAGGTTTTCTTCTAGGATTTTTTATGGTTTTAGGTCTAACATTTAAGTCTTTAATCCATCTTGAGTTAATTTTTGTATAAGGTGTAAAGAAGGGATCCAGTGTCAACTTTCTACATATGGCTAGCCAGTTTTCCCAGCACCATTTATTAAATAGGGAATCCTTTCCCCATTTCTTGTTTTTGTGAGGTTTGTCAAAGATCAGATGGTTGTAGATGTGTGGTGTTATTTCTGAGGCCTCCATTCTGTTCTATTGGTCTGTATATCTGTTTTGGTACCAGTACCATGCTGTTTGGTTACTGTAGCATTGTAGTATAGTTTGAAGTCAGGTAGCATGATGTCTCCAGCTTTGTTCTTTTTGCTTAGGATTGTCTTGGCCATGAGGGCTCTTTTTTGGTTCCATATTAACTTTAAAGTAGTTTTTTCCAATACTGTGAAAAAAAGTCATTGGTAGCTTGATGGGGATGGCACTGGATCTATAAATTACTTAGGGCAGTATGGCCATTTTCATGATATTGATTCTTCCTATCCATGAGCATGGAAAATTCTTCCATTTGTCTGTGTCCTCTTTTATTTCATTGAGCAGTGGTTTGTAGTTCTCCTTGAAGAGTTCCTTCATATCCCTTGTAAGTTGGATTCCTAGGTATTTTATTCTCTTTGTAGCAGTTGTGAATGGGAGTTCATTCCTGATTTGTCTCTCTGTTTGTCTGTTAATCGTGTATAGGAAAGTCTGTGATTTTGCACATTGATTTTGTATCCTGAGACTTTACTGAAGTTGCTTATCAGCTTAAGGATATTTTGGGCTGAGATGCTGGGGTTTTCTAAGTATACAATTATATCATCTGCAAACAGGAACAATTTGACTTCCTCATTTCCTACTTGAATACCCTTTGTTTCTTTCTCTTTCCTGATTGCCCTGGCCAGAACTTTCAGCACTATGTTGAATAGGAGTGGTAAGAGGGGGCATCCTTGTCTTGTGCCAGTTTTTAAAGGGAATGCTTCCAGTTTTTGCCCATTCAGTATGATATTGGCTGTGGGTTTGTCATAAATAGCTCTTATTATTTTAAGATAGCTTCCATCAATATCTAGTTTATTGAGGGTTTTTAGCATGAAGGGCTGTTGAATTTTGTCAAAGGCCTTTTCTGCATCTATTGAGATAATCATGTGGTTTCTTTCATTGGTTCTGTTTATGTGATAGATTACATTTATTGATTCGTGTATTTTGAACAAGCCTTGTATCCCAGGGATGAAGTCAACTTGATCGTGGTGGATAAGCTTTTTGATGTGCAGCTGGATTCAGTTTGCCAGTATTTTATTGAGGATTTTCGCATCAGTGTTCTTCAGGGATATTGGTCTAAAATTCTCTCTCTCTTTTTTTTTTTTTTTTTTTTTTTTGTTTTTGTGTCTCTGCCAGTGTTTCCTATCAGGATGATGCTGGCCTCATAAAATGAGTTAGGGAGGATTCCCTCTTCTTCTATTAATTGGAATAGTTGCAGAAGGCATGGTACCAGCTCCTCTTTGTATCTCTGGTAGAATTCGGCTGTTAATCTGTCTGTTCCTGGTCTTTTTTTGGTTGTTAGGTTATTAGCTATTGCCTCTATTTCAGAACCTGTTATTGGCCTATTCAAAGATTCAACTTCTTCCTGGTTTAGCCTTGGTATATGTATGTGTCCAGGGATTTATCCTTTTCTTCTAGATTTTCTAGTTTATTTGCATAGAGGAGTTTATAATATTCTCTGATGGGAGTTTGTATTTCTGTGGGATCAGTGGTGATATCTTTTTATTATTTTTTATTGTGTCTATTTGATTCCTCTCTCTTTTCTTCTTTATTAGTCTTGCTAGTGGTCTATCAATTTTGTTGATCTTTTCAAATAACCAGCTCCTGGTTTCATTGATTTTTTGAAGGGCTTTTTTTGGCTCTCTATCTCTTTCAGTTCTGCTCTGGTCTTAGTTATTTCTTTCCTTTTGCTAGCTTTTGAATTTGTTTGCTCTTGCTTCTCCAGTTCTTTTAATTAGGATGTTAGGGTGTCAATTTTAGATATTTCCTGTTTTCTCTTGTGGGCATTTAGTGCTATAAATTTCCCTCTACACACTGCTTTAAATGTGTCCCAGAGATTCTGGTATGTTGTGTCTTTTTTCTCCTTGGTTTCAAAGAACATCTTTATTTCTGCTTTCATTTCATTTTCTACCCAGTAGTCATTTAGGAGCAAGTTGTTCAGTTTGCATGTAGTTGTGTGGTTTTGAGACAGTTTTTTAATCCTGAGTTCTAATTTGATTGTACTGTGGTCTGATAGACAGTTTGTTGTGATCTCTGTTCTTTTACATTTGCTGAGGAGTGCTTTACTTCCAATTCTGTGGTCAATTTTAGAATAAGTGCTATGTGGTGCTGAGAAGAATGTATATTCTGTTGATTTGGGGTGTAGAGTTCTGTAGGTGTCTATTAGGTCTGCTTGTTGCAGAGCTGAGTTCAGGTCCTGGATATCCTTGTTAACCTTCTGTCTCATTGATCTGTCTAATATGGATAGTGGGGTGTTAAAGTTTCCCATTATTATTGTGTGGGACTCCAAGTCTCTTTGTCAGTCTCTGAGGACTTGCTTTATTAATCTGGGTGCTCCTTACTGGGTGCATGTATATTTAGAGTAGCTAGCTCTTCTTGTTGAATTACTGCTTTTACCATTATGTAATGACTTTCTTTGACTCTTTTGATCTTTGTTGGTTTAAAGTTTGTTTTATCAGAGACTCTGCAACCTCTGCTTTTTTTGCTTTCCATTTGCCTGGTAGATCTTCCTCCATCTCTTTATTTTGAGCCTGTGTGTTTCTTTGCACATGAGATGGGTCTCCTGAATACAGCACACTGATGGGCCTTGACTCTTTATCCAATTTGCCAGTCTGTGTCTTTTCATTGGGGCATTTAGCACATTTACATTTAAGGTTAGTATTGTTATGTGTGAATTTGATCCTGTCATTATGATGTTTGCTGGTTATTTTGCCCATTAATTGATGCAATTTCTTCATAGCATTGATGGTCTTTACAATCTCACATGTTTTTGCAGTGGCTGGTATCAGTTTTTTCTTTCCATGTTTAGTGTTTCCTTCAGGAACCCTTTTAAGGAAGGCCTAGCGATGACAAAGTCTGTCAGCATTTGCTTGTCTGTAAATGATTTCATTTCTCCTTCACTTATGAAGCTTAGTTTGGCTGGATATGAAATTCTGGGTTGAAAATTCTTTTCTTTAAAGATGTTGAATATTGGCCCCCACTCTCTTCTGGCTTGTAAGGTTTCCACCGATAGAGCCACCGTTAGTTTAATGGGCTTCCTTTTGTGGATAACTTGACCTTTCTCTCTGGCTGCCTTTAACACTTGTTGCTTTATTTCAATCTTGGTGAATCTGTCAATTATGTATCTTGGGGTTGCTCTTCTCGAGGAGTATCTTTGTGGTGTTCTCTGTATTTCATGAATTTGAATGTTGGTCTGCCTTGCTTGGTTGGGGAAGTTCTTCTGGATAATATTCTGAAGAGTGTTTTCCAGCTTGGTTCCATTCTCCCCATCACCACTCAAACCTAGATTTGATCTTTTCCCATAGTCCCATATTTCTTGAAGGCTTTGTTCATTTCTTTTCACTCTTTTTAATCTAACTTTGTTTTCTCGCTTTATTTCATTAATTTGATCTTCAATCACTGATACTCCTTCTTCCACTTGATCAAACCAGCTATGGAAGCTTGTGCATGCATCATGACATTCTCATGCCATGGTTTCAGCTCCGTCAGGTCATTTAAGGTCTTCTCTACACTGTTTATTCTAGTTAGCCATTCATCTAATCTTTTTTCAAGATTTTTAGCTTCCTTGTGATGGGTTCATACATCCTCCTTTGGCTCGAAGAAGTTCGTTATTACCGACTTTCTGAAGCCTACTTCTGTCAACTCTTCAAAGTCATTCTCTATCCAGGTTTGTTCCATTGCTGGTGAGGAGCTGCAATCCTTTGGAGGAGAAGAGATGCTCTGATTTTTAGAATTTTCAGCTTTTCTGCTCTGATTTCTCGCCATCTTTGTGGTTTTATCTACCTTTGGTCTTTGAAGTTGGTGACCTACAGATGGGGTTTTGGTGTAGATGACCTTTTTGTTGATGTTGATGCTATTCCTATCTGTTTGTTAATTTTCCTTCTAACAGTCAGGTCCCTCAGGTGCAGGTCTGTTGGAGTTTGCTGGAGTTCCACTCCAGACCCTGTTTGCCTGGGTATCCCCAGTGGAGGCTGCACAACAACAAATATTGCAGAATAGTAAATATTGCTTCCTGATCCTTCCTCTGGAAGCTTTGTCACAGAGGGGCAACTGCCTATATGAGGTGTCTGTCGGCCCCTACTGGCAGGTGTCTCCCAGTTAGGCTACATGGGGGTCAGGGACTCACTTAAGGAGGCAGTCTGTCTGTTCTCAGAGCTCAAATGCCCCGTTGGGAGAATTACTGCTGTCTTCAGAGCTGTCAGACAGGGACGCTTAAGTCTGCAGAAGTTGCCTGCTTCTTTTGTTCTGCTACGCCCTGCCCACAGAGGTGGAGTCTAGAGGCAGTTGGCCTTGTTCAGCTGTGGTGGGCTCCACCCAGTTCGAGCTTCAAGGCCATGGTTGTTTACCTACTCTAGCCTCAGCAATGGCAGATGTCCCTCCCCTGCATCGCAGATTGATATCAGACTGCTGCACTAGCAGTGAGCAAGGCTCTGTGAGTGTGGACCCCACCAAGCCAGGGACTGGAGAGAATCACCTTGTCTGCCAGTTGCTAAAAGTGCAGCATTTGGACGAGAGTGCTCTGTTTTTAAAGGTAGTCTGTCATAGCTTCCCTTGGCTAGGAAAGGGAATTCCCACAACTTCTTGCACTTCCCAGGTGTCGCGACGCCTCGTCCTTCTTCAGCTTGCCTTCTGTGGGCTGCAACCACTGTCCAACCAGTCCCAATGAGATGAACCAGGTACTTCAGTTGGAAATGCAGAAATCACCCTTATTCTGCATTGATCACGCTGGGAGCTGCAGACTGGAGCTGTTCCTGTTTGGTCATCTTGAAACACCCAGCAAAAGTCATTTGATTTTTGAAATTCATTCTATGAAATAAAATTACTCAAAACTTAATTTGCTATGTACTTGTGTCATGCATTATAAAATACAATTGGATAAAGGAGAAGTGGTTCTCATCTTTTTGGACTTTACTTCATAAAAAATGTGATACATGCACACACACACACACACACACACACACACACACCATACACCCCTATAACTTTAAAACCAGGTAAAACTGGGTAAGAATTCTCCCACAAAATGATACAGAAGTAAAAGGCATAATGGTTTTCAAGATGATTTCATGAGGTTAGGTAGATTTTTTACAAAACTGATTTGAACTTGGTGGTAAAAATGTTGGTTAGAGTTTCCAAAAGAACGAAATTACCTTCTACAAATATTTTTGAGAGTAAAACTTTTTTAAAAAGAAAATTTTGAATGCAATTTCAAAAATTAAGTGTCTTTGCCAGGCACGGTGACTCAGGCCTGTAATCCCAGCACTTTGGGAGGCCGAGGCGGGTGGATCAACTCAGTTTGGGGAGTTTGAGACCAGTCTGACCAACATAGAGAAACCCTATCTCTACCAAAAATACAAAATTAGCAGGTGTGATGGTACATGCCTGTAATCCCAGCTACTCAGGAGGCTGAGGCAGGAGAATCACTTGAACCCAGGAGGCAGAGATTGCAGTGAGTCGAGATTGCGCCATTGCACTCCAGTGTGGGCAACAAGAGTGGAACTCCATCTCAAAAAAAAAAAAGTGTCTGTGAGGAAAATTTATTTTAGCATCATCTTTTGATTTATTTATGTTTGAAAGTTCCTTGGAGTACCACATGTTATGCATCTGTTATCCATTGTGGATTCAAAGATAAATACTACACTATCTCCTCAAAGTACTCATGGGTGCAAGTGATAACAGGCAAATGAACAAAAAATTACAAGAGAAAATGGTAGTTGTTTTGATAATGGTGAAAATCATAAGTAGTAACACACAAAAGGAGAGATCAAATGCCTTTGTATTACAGAAAGCTTCAAAGAAGTTAAAACATTCAGAGAAGGACAAAAGTGATTTTGTAGCACTGTGCTGACAAAGCAAAGGATGAAATTCTGTTACTGCTTCATCCTAAACCATTTTGTGACTTTCCATTTTATTTAAAAATTTTAAAATTAATTTGTTGGTCTGCAGGTTCTCTATTTCTCAACCATCCTACTGTAACTCCTTTCTTCCATGCTACAAATTTCAAATTCACTGGCCTGCCCTCAGTTTCTAGAATGTGTCACACATATACCCTTGTCTGCTTTCTACATAACTGGATTCTTCTCATCCCTCCTGTCACATGATTCATGTCATAATCCCTAAGGTATCTTTCCAGAACATCCTATCTAGGTATCTCCATCACTCATTATTCTCAGTAACAACAAAGTAACATCTCTGTTCAACTTATCATCATTTATCTTTATTTTAGTTATTATTTAATTTTAACCATTAATTACTCCTTCTTCTGAAAGAGGACAGTTTTCATTATTTAATGGAGATTTCGGGAAAAAATAAATATACAGCTTTGTCTGGTGTCTACAGGGGAAACAAAAATAAGAAGCAGAGTATTGAATATAATATAGTAACATTTGTGTTTATATTTGTGAAAAACAAAACAAAACAAAAAAAAACAAAACTGGAAAGCCAAAATGAAAACTAATAAAAACGTTTGTTTATACAGGTGGCAGGGAACAGAGGGAGAGGATAATAATGAAAGTAAGATGTTTCTGAACATATGTTGTTATTAATTCTGACTTAAGACATGCAAGATTTGTGTATATTAAAAATAAATTACATAAAAGTGCAAGTCTTAAAAATTGAGGACAAACTAAAACAATTGAACATATCAAGTTGGTGATGTAACCACACAGGCAAAAATGATTAATTTCCACAAGATTCAGAACATAGTATTGTAGCTGTACATCCTTAAAGGGGAAGATACAAAGGAAACCTAAGGCAAACTTTATTCAGTTTTATTGTTCTAGTTAGGATATCACTATGGTTATTTAAATGTTATTTTATGTGTTGTAGAATAAAGCAAATAAAAGTTTGTATTTTCAGAATTTTTCTTGTAGGAGAAAGGAGGTAAAAGTATAAAATTTTTAAAAGTTAAAGACAAACTATAATATTGAATTTAATGTTAAGTATAAATTCAGTTTGTTGTTGTTGTTGTTAAAATTTTTCCCCAATCTCTGTCCATTGAAAATGCAATGTCAACTCAGTAGCTCTGAGCACTCACCTGTACACATCATGTTCTCTAAATATTATTCCTTACTAAAAGTATTCAGGGCTGCTTGGAAAAATAACTTGTTTTCAGCCTAGGGCAGGATATGAACAAAAAGATTGTAGAATAGTTTGCTGTGCTAGAAGTCAAGAAAGCTATCATAAGCTAGTGTTGTTGTGCCAAAAAATCACTGTGACAACTTTAAGGGGATCTTGCTGCCAAAGATTGAATCATTTAAAAATAAAAAATAATAACAACTGTAATTAATTTTAATAACAATTAACAAGTGATAACTATTAATTATATATTTTATATCCACTTAGCTAAAAATAATTTTCAGTAATATAAAAAACTGAAAATGGTGAATCTCTTTTATCATTATTGAGGATATTGAGTGCATTAGTTACTTTACTCAGAAGATCAATAATGAAGAAAAAAAATTAGATGTTTTCCTCTTTTTTCCTCCTAGAAGTGTATTTTAACTAACAGAATATCCTTGTTTGAGAAAAAAGTTACTTTTATATTTGATTCAAGTTAATATTAGTACATATACGGGAAATACAGAAAGTCACCATTTTGGCACCACTACTTAATGATTATATTAAGCAAGAATAATAAAGTACTTAAGAAGAACACTGTTGTAAAAAGTTGATAGGGGATGCTTACTCTCAAAGATGATAAGTTTCAGCCCAAGGATTATTTATAGATTTCAATATTTAAACCAACACCAACCAACCAACCAACCAACCGTGAGTTCACAATGGAGGGAACAAGCTGCCACTTCCTGAAATATCTGGTCAATCACTAATAATGTGACAGCCAGACACCATGTGTCTCATGATGATGCAATGTGCTACCTAGAAGACCACCTCAAAAATGATTCTGCTAGAATGCTAATGTAAATCTAATCACCTTTTAGAGCTTAAAGGCTTAAAAAAGACTAGAGAAAAGTAACAGCCAAATACAATATGTAGAACTTATATGGAGCCTGATTTGAACATCAAGTACAAAGAGATATTTTTGAGAAAACTGAGAAATTTTAAAACATGAAATTGGTATTATATGATATTGAAGACTGCTGTTTTTTCAAAACATGTCCTCAAATTTATTTTACATTCCTTCCATACTCACTCCCCTCCTTGCATGTAGACTGACTTGCGGCTGCTTTCATCAATAGTGACTTCTGAAGTTAGGTCATTAAAAGTTAAGCATTCTTTGCCTAGTAATCTTGGGTTACTCACTCACAAGAGGCCGAGCTCTATCTAGGAAGTTCAAATACTCGAGACTGTCATGCTGGTGAGGATACACATAGACACTCCATTTGACAATCCAGATCGTCCCACCTAAGGAAGGGTGCATATAAGTCAGTCTTGAATAATCTAGACTGGCTCATCACCAGGTGAGTACCACTGAGTAACAATACAGAGCAAAAGAATCACCTAGCGGAGCACTGCCCAAATTTCTGACCCAGAGATCCATGAACATAACGTGGCATTTGTTTCATAACGTGAAATATGGAATGGATGTTTTAATGGAGAATAGATGACTGGAAAAACATAATTGTAAAATTTTTTGTAGGTGGATAATGGTATTAGAGCTAGGAGAATATATTTATTTGTGAGAAATGCAAATAATGTATTTAGGAGTTAAATAATGCCTGGGATTTGGATGAAGCATATATAACTAAATAATTATAATTGTTGAATCTATGTAATGTGGATAGAATAATTTATTGTATTATACTCTACTCTTTTTTGTTTGAAAAGTTTCTTTTTTGTTGTTTGAAGGACTCACAGGGACATGAGTAAAGATTTCTGTTAGAAAATTAAAGTGAGTGGGGGAAGACTATGGCTTCCTGTAATTTTAATCCAAATCCTAGAAGAAAGCACGAATTAACATAGGATTTGAAAAAAAAAGTTAAAAGATAGATTTGGGAAGAATAAAAGGTAGACTGAAAACGAGGAGATCAAAGAACCTTGACAGATATGATAAAATCACTTTGTACTGTAAATCTCTGTTTTATGTGGTGGTTCCTCCCACCACTTTGTAAAATCATTTTGGGCAAGGACATTATCTTCACCTTTGTACCCTTAGAGGCCAGCATATTGCCTGGCATAATTTGGACACTCAGTAAAAGTCACATAAAGGAAAAATAATGTTGGTGGAAATTGGGATTTTAAAAACTGTACATATTAGTTCAAAACCTCAATACTGAATCTATGGGTGAAGATCTATCATGTGTAATTGTCTGTATTCAGGGCTCTGTGCACTGGCCTGTTGGCGTGGATACTATGGAGATTCCGGATATGGCATTCATACTGTATAATGCATAACTAGAAAGGAGAAATAGAGAGAGAAATAAACATTGTAAATTAAAGTAACTTCAGCTTTCATGTAAAACAAATACAAAATATATTTAAGCATATAATAACTTCTTCGCATTTTTTAAAAAAACAAATATTAAGAGATCATTTTAGCCCTCAGAATAAACAGTGAAAGATGAATCATGATAATTATAGTCATCAACATTGACAATACCATTATTTATTGAATATCAGATACTTTATAATCATTGTTGCTAAAATATGCAACATTCTCTGTAAGGGAAGTATTATTTTTTTATTTTATAGATCAGGAAATGAAAAGTCAGAGATTTAAGCATCATGTGAAATACCTCACATGCAATAAATAGGTCCGAAATGTGATAGGAACTACAGAGCTAACAACAGTTAGCAAAAACAAAGTTAATATTATCTCTTTTTCTCCATGAGAAAAATGAGATACAGAATCATGCAGTTTATAAGTGGCTAGGATATGAAGTCTGCCTAATTTGCAAATACTTGCCAATAAAGTCAAAGGTGTAACCCTATCTGTGTTACCAGATTGAATGATACTAATTTAAATATACATGCTCACAGTTGCAAATATTAATGAAAAAGTCCCAGGAAAAGTGTGTCAAAGGAACTGATAGTACTTTTATACAAGGGAAAACAAAGGCTGTAAAATATAACGTGAAAGATGGTGGCTTTCCTGAACCTGCTATGGTAATAGGTGAAATTAATTTCTCAAAAGTTGCGAAATTTGGTAGAGCCTTTTGGAGGTTGAGAATATCCCTATGAGAACAGAGGAAATTAAAAAATATAAGAGAGATGATCAAGGGTAGAGAATCCCTTCTCACCTTTCCAGATGTCACAAAGTGGTGGTTCATGTTTAAAAAATGGTATAAAGAAAAGTCCCCAGGGAAGGAAGCAAGCCAACAGCTTTAAAGAGCAAAACAGCTGCAGAAATGTTTAAAGGAGTACACAGACAAGAAACCAGGGTGAAGACTTGGATGCAGAAATCCATACAGAAATAACAGGTCTGTGAAGATAGTCAGGGTGATGAGAGAAGAGAGAGGAAGCCAGACAAAAGTAAAAGCACTTCCCACAGACACCTGAGGTTGCACAAGGAAACGAGACAGAATAAAGAGCAAAAAAGGCACAGGTTAAGTTGGCGCTAAAGGAAAACAACGGCAATGCTTGTGTTGTCTGAATAATGAAAGTGATATTTATAAAAGAACTTCAGAAACAAGAAAGGAGAAGAAACTGCGCTGATGCAGGGTGCCAACAAAAGAATAAGAAAGTGATTTATTGGAAATGATCACAGCTCAAGTAGCGAGGAACTCAAAGAAGAAATTGCTCTAATGACATATTGCAGTCAAATTAAGCACATTCTTAGATATTAATTATGACAATATTTGAAAATACTCATTACAGTGGAATTTCTAGTTGGTTATTTTTTAAGAATTGAAAAATGTGTTTTGAAAGTTGGAAATCTATGAAAGTAGACATTGATGTCAAGATTTTTTGAAGCATAGCATAGAAGACATGTGATAGGTGTTGTGGCAGGAGGGAAAAAAGCTTAGGGAGGCTAAAGAGACAGCATGATGAAGGATGAAAGTGGGAAGAACATTAATTTTATTTCAATGAAGCAAATGTTTGATCAGAAAAACAACAACACAAACAGTTTCTCTTCAAGACCATCTGTCTGAACATTGTTGAAATATGTGAAGACATTTCCCAACACCACCATCCACAGCCCATACTCAGTGGTGGGAGAAAGCGTGTGAAGACTGTGTTCTTCAAGGTGCTGGAGAAATAATACAAAACTACTTTTCTAGCTTCTCTGTGTGTGTATGATCTGAAAACTCTTTCTATGAAGATATTTATTTTATTATCATTATTTTGAGATAGGGTCTTGCTCTGTCACTCAGACTGGATTGCAGTCTCAAGCAATCCTCATGCCTCAGCCTACCGAGAAGCTGGGACTACAGATGCATGCCACAATACCTGGCTTTATTTATTTATTTATTTATTTATTTATTTATTTATTTATTTTTGAGATGGAGTCTCTGTCACACAGGCTGGAGTGCAGTGGTGTGATCTTGGCTCACTGCAACCTCTGCCTCCTGGGTTCAGTGATTCTGCTGCCTCAAGCTCCTGAGTAACTGGGACTACAGGCATGGTTAGTCCCAGCTACTAACTGGGCCTTAGTAGCTGGGACTAACCATGCCTGGTCAATTTTTGTATTTTTAGAAGAAACGAGGTTTCACCATGTTGGCCAGGCTGGCCTCAAACTCCTAACCTCAAGTAATCCGCCTAACTCAACCTCCCAAAATGCTGAGAGAAGAGATGTGAGCCACTGTGCCCTGCCTTATTTTTTATTTTTTACTTTTTAATTTAAATTTTTTAAAATTAATTTTTAGAGACAGGGTCTTGCTATGTTGCCCTGACTAGTCTCAACTCCTGTCCTTAAGTGATCCGCCCAGCTTGGCCTCTCAAACTGTTGAGATTACAGGTGTGAGCCACCACACCTAGCCCTATTTTTTTTTTTTTTCTGTGTTGCCCAGGCTGCCTTCAAACTCCTGGGCTCAAGTCATCCTCCTGCCTCAGCCTCATGAGTACCTGGGACCACCGGCTCATGTCATCATGTCTGGCTAAATACTTTTTATAAGGAGATTCTTAGGAACTTTCAGGGAAGTAAAATACAAAAATGAAAACAGGATGCTAACATTAGTGTGAAATCAATTTTATTTCGTGCAGATGACACCACTCTTTGAATTATGGGAAGAGCACAAGGATGTACAGAAACATAACTAATGTTCTCCAGAGACCTGAAGGAGAACATTTAAACAGATCAAAGCAGCAAAATCATAAACATAGGCACCAGATGCAAAAGTGGCACTGTGACATGTAGAATTCAGAAAAGAGCTCAAGGAGAATTATTGGCCTGCACTTTATAAAGGAGACAATTATGCAAAATAAAATAAGATATGGAAAAAGAAAAGAAAAATCAGTGAAGAAACTAAGGAGAAAGTTGGTATTGGAAAATAACACTAGGCTGAGTGTATGGCTTCCAGTAACAGCTTTTGTACCTTATTTCTATATACTCACCTTACAGGTATGTGGTACTTCTGGCACTGGATTTTTCAGATTCCACTGGAAAAGTAGGAAGGAGTTAAAAAAGGGCTCATATATCTGACTGAGGAAGAACTGCACAATTTACTATTGTGTTTCCGTGTTTCAAAGTGAACAGTAACAATACAGTGCTTTGGGAAATAAACTTCAAATTCTACCAGCTCATGTGAAGGAATGAGGGAGTGGGGGTGCTTTACTAAAGATAAAATATTTTTGAAGGAAGAAAAGGGCAAATTATGAAAAGGATATAGTGAAGTACATGACAGTGTAGAGTATAAAGCCTAAGACTTAAAAAGGAAAACTAGGAAAGGTACCACACTTAGAAATATCAAAGGCGATCTATATGTATAAAATAGAAATTGATGATCTTGAGGATGAAGATGTTAAAAAAGGTTTTTAAACATCTAAAGGAAGTAGTGGAACTGGGTCAAGGTAAAGATGTCTTTTTGGAATGAAGCAAACTTCTGGCTGAAATACATATAAAGTTCTTCCCAAGAGAACTAGGTATAGAAGAGACCAACAAACACACATTCACTGACTATCAAAGGCTTGGGAGTCAGATGGCTCAGGTTATACAAATGATAGTCATAATAATGGCATATGCACACATATATGCATACACATGCATGTAAATATACGTATATATGTTAGTGAACTACATACATCTTCTTTCACATATGAATTAGTCCATTTTCATGCTGCTGATAAAGACTCACCCAAGCATAGGCAATTTGCAAAAGAAGAGGTTTAATTGGACTTACAGTTCCACATGGCTGGGTAGGCCTTACAATCAAGGCGGAAGGCAAGGAGGTGCAAGTCACATCTTATGTGGATGGTGGCAGCAAAAAGAGAGGGCTTGTGCAGAGAAACTACCATTTTTAAAACTATCAGCTCTCGTGAGACCCAATCACTGTCATGATAACAGCACAGGAAAGACCCACCCCTATAATTCAGTCATCTCCTACCAGGTCTTTCCCACAATGCATGGGAATTATGGGAGTTACAAGATGAGATTTGGGTAGGGACACAAAGCCAAACTATATCGCATGTGTTGTTTGGTGTTTACACTAATCCTTCCGGCTGGAAAGACGGTTACTTTAATTTCCATTTTGTAGGTGAAAACACTGAGTTTCCAAGAAATGTATCAACATTTCTAAGAAACAAAACAGCTGTAATCCTCCACCTCATTAGCTTTGCTTACTTGCTGGCTTAGTCTCCCTATTCCCCAGGGAAAAGCAAATCTGGGAGTGTAATAACCCAGTAATCACACTTGAGTGATACTCTGGGGGTGTGTGTGCCCACAAAGCTGCAGCTCTTTCCTGTAACCTTTCCTAGATTGATGAGTCTTTATTTGGGCCTCAGTCCCAGCTCTAATTTTCTCTCCAGTTCTGTGATGACCCTAGATCCTGCTTGACTGGGTGCCTGCTCCCTTATCCGGGTATGGATGGCTTCTTATCTTTTGAGGGCTGGGTCTTACGCCTGTCTACAAACTATTGTTTGAGGTTCTCTTTAACCAAGACAGCGTGTTTAGAACAAAGACACTGGAACACAACTGACAAGGAGTACTGCTGGTCACCCAGTATGCTGCACATTTTCATAGGGCCTACATTTGCCATGCCCTCTTGAACACAGTACATACATTTTGGGTTGCTGTCCTTGAGACAAAGACAGTTCATCACCTTCCCCAAAAATAATCCATGAGTACAGTTTATTCTGTGCCTTGCTAAGTAAATGTCATTTATACTACAAATATGAGATAGAGACAACTGTAGTGGCAGTGGAGGGAAAAAATGGACAAGTAACCATGGTAGAAGAACGACTTGGATACTTTATTGAGAGAGAAAGATATATAGAGAAAATGATGTGGTGGGAACAAAGAATCCACAAGAAAGCAGGAATGCTAAAACAATGCTACTCAAAGTGGGGTTAGTGGGACCATGCTTGTCTGCTGTTTGTTACCGTTCATCAACTAGATAAGAAATTGAGAGTAAGTATTTAGAAATCAGTCAATCAAACTTAGATTGACTAAGTAAACAAGCAAAAGTAAATTCATTTGTTGCATTTAAACTTGAAAAGCTAGGCAATACCATTCCGGACATAGGCACGGGCAAGGATTTCATGAGGAAAATGCCAAAAGCAATTGTAACACAAGTAGAAATTGACAAGTGGGATCTAATTAAACGAAAGAGCTTCTCCACAGCAAAAGAAACTATCATCCGAGTGAACAAAGGTCCTACGGAATTGGAGGAGATTTTTGCAATCTATCCACCTGACAGGTCTAATATCCAGAATCTACAAGGAACTTAAACAAATTTACAAGAAAAAAACAAAAAAAAAATTAAAAAGTGGGCAAAGGACATGAACAGACACTTCTCAAAAGAAGACATGCATGTGACCAACGAACACATGAAAAAAAGCTCAACATCACTGATCATTAGAGAAATGCAAATCAACACCACAATGAGATACCATCTCATGCCAGTCAGAATGGTGATTACTAAAAGGTTCAGAAACAACAGATGCTGACAAGGGTGCAGAGAAAAAGGAATGCATTTTCACTGTTGGTAGGAGTGTAAATTAGTTCAACCATTGTGGAAGACAGTGTGGCAATTCTTTAAAGATCTAGAAGCAGAAATACCATATAACTGGGTATAAACCAGAAGAAATAGAAATCATTCTATTATAAAGATAAATGCACATGCAGCACCATTCACAATAGCAAAACATGGAATCAACCCAAGTGTCCATCAGTGATAGAGTGGATAAAGAAAAATGTGGTACATATACACCATGGAATATTATGCAGTGATAAAAAGGAACTAGATCATGTCCTCTGCAGGGACATGGGTGGAGCTGGAAGTCATTAACCTCAGCAAACTAACACAGGAACAGAAAACTGAACACCACATGTTCTCACTTATAAGTGGGAACTGAACCACGAGAACACATGGACATATGGGGGTGAACAACACACAAGGGCCTGTTGGGCATGGGGGTGGTGGGAGAGCATCAAGAAGAATGACTAATGGATGCTGGGCTTAATGCCTTGGTGATGGGATGATCTGCACAGCAAATCACCAAGACACATGTTTACCTATGTAACAAACCTGCACATCCTGCAAATGTATCCCTGAACTTAAAATAAAAGTTGAAGAAGAAAAGATATTATATATGGATCTATATGGTGCTTGTTCAAAGTGTGAACAATATGCAAACTTATAACTCTTGGTTTAGTAAAAGTGGGAATCACGTTATGAGTATAATAATGGTTCTTTCAATGAAGAAATTTTAGAAACTTCATAATTATTTTCTTTTTCCTAATGTTTGATATGATATTTACGGGAATGGATTTTGTGGTTTTAAATGAAATAGAAAAAGTTTGGGTTTGTATTTGGTATGTCTTTTTTAATATTCCTTTTTGTTTGTTTGTTTGTTTTGAGGTGGAGTTTCTCTCTTGTCGCCCAGGCTGGAGTGCAATGGGATGATCTCTGCTCACGGCACACCCTGGCTCCCAGGTTCAAGCAATTCTCCTGCTTCAACCTCCCAAGTAGCTCGGATTACAGGCATGTGCCACCACGCCTGGCTAATTTTATATTTTCAGTAGAGAAGAAGTTTCTCCATGTTGGTCAGGCTGGTCTCAAACTCCCGACCTCAGGAGATCCGCCTGCATTGGCCTCCCAAAGTGCTGGGATTACAGGCGTGAGCCACGGTGCCCAACCTAATATTCCTTTTTCTAACGATTAATTCTTACTATAATTTATGGAAGTATTGATCTACAATTGAATATAAATCTAGAAATAAAACAAACTTGTTCTTTACCACTGTATTGGGAGGCACTGAATTAGAATACAGATCTCGTAGGAGGAGGATTAATAAGAGAAGTAACTTACATTGTAAAAAGAGAATAAGTCAGTTGGACACAGTGGTGTGAGTCTGTAATGCCAGCTACTTGGAAGGTTGGGACAGGAGGATCATTTGAGCACAGGAGTTCTAGGCAAGCCTGGGCAACATAGTGAGACCCTGTGTCTAATAAATGAACAAACAAACAGACGATAGATAGATAAATAGATAGATAGATAGATAGATAGATAGATAGATAGATAGAACAGTAATAGGGAAAATGATGAAACTGGAGAGTATGAAATTTATAGCAGTAGATAATTTTAACATGTTTATAGAAGTATAATATACATATAATGTTCAAAACATTTTTATGAGATGACAATGAGATATTGTACAGGCAGATCCAATTTATTGTAGATATCTGTTTCCTATACCACACCATTGCTGACGCTATGGCAAACATCCTGAGAAACGTGGAGCAATGAGATCATCTGTGTTTTCAGAAGTGAATGGAAGGAAGCGGATATCATACACAGATCAGAGGGTTTAACTATAGCTAACGTGTGCATTTATTTTTCATTTAGTTATTTCATCACTCTTTTATTAACTCATGAATCATTCAACGAATAATTGATATATTTAGTAATATTATATCTACTCATAAAAATTATCCATCATATTTATAGGTTTAGATGAAACAAAGAAAAACATAAAAAAGAATCAAAATTCCAATACCTCAGAGATAAATTGTGTTAACGTTTTTGTGTACCTTATTGCAGTTTTCTACACACACACACACACACACACACAAATGTTGGTATATTATAATTTAAGAGGTTTTTGGCCAATTTATAATCATGAACAATTTCCTGATCATTTAATCATGCTCTATAACGCCATTTTAGTGGCTGCATATTTTTTTCAGTGGAGATGTGTGTGTTGTCTGACGTAAGCATTTTTTTCAGTGGATATGTGTGTGTTGTCTGACACAAGCGTAAGTAATCTGATCATTTTTTCTTTTTTGGGTATTTGCATCACTGACAATATATCATTATTTTGAAAATGCTGTGCTAGGTATACTTGAGGTGAATATGAACATATCTGTAAATATTTCTTCAAATTAATTTCTGAAAGTCCAGTATTTTGCACAGTTTGCGGGTTTCTAATATGTATTTCTATTTATAATGCTAAATTGTACTTGAGAAAAGTTTGAAACATGTTTTCCTGCTCAGCTGTTATAAATGAGTGTCCATTTCTTCATACACTTGTGAACAATGGGCGCTATTAAATTGATTTATACAAGAACAAAACAAAGACTAAAAACTCAAGGAGAATGCATGTGCGTACTTTTCAATCATATTCTCACGGGCACTTTTCTCTCTCTCTCGGCATATTAGCTGCTATGTTCCGGGTACTGGGCTCTGGTCTTTTGGTGACTCCTGGCCACTAGACTTTTCTGCAGTTGTCTTGGGGATTGAACAGAAGGTATTTCTGGGAAGAAAACGTTGGGGGTGAGGATAAGAGTACCGGATCCTGCAGGTAGAGATGATCTAGGAGGAAGGCTGGTGGAGAAGTCTGAGGAGGTGGCAAGTTTGGAAGATCACAGGCAGAGGTCGGAAACTGAGAGTCTGTGGTTGCTAGAAAGCCTTCTGTAGAAAGGGGAATTAGACGAGGAACAAGCGGTTGCAGAGAAGTGGTCCTGAAGGCAGCAATACTGAAAACAAGTTTCCTAGTAGAACTCCTTGAACTTGAAGGTAACTAGAGCAAGAAAACAACTTCTGCATCTGCTTGTGTATTGTTATTTATAACATGGAGCAGTGCTTGGAATTTTACGAAGAGAAAATCTACCATGGCCAGCATGTACCTTATTTTCCAGTATAAATGGACAGAAATGGTGTGGGGATATTAATCAATCACCTATTAATGCAAATAAATGTGTGCCTGTTGCTTTTTTTTCCGATAAGAGATACAAAATAATTTAGTCTTAAAAAAGAGAAACTGTAATTTGGTCTGTGTTTACAATTCTTTCGGATGTGGGTTACACTGGAATATCAGAGTTCCTCTTTCTTGTTCCGAAAATAGAGACCTGAGGAAATATATTGGACATAGGGGAAGGAAAACACCGACATTTGTAAGAGGATTAGGGACTGGGGCTGGTATTGCCAGGTTGGCATACCTTACTTCCAAATAAGGTTTTGCCTGAGGTTGTGGCTTAGCGGAAAATGAGAAGACAACAGCATCCTCCTTAAACTCTCTGGACAGCCACTCCTACCACTCGAACTTCAGGTTATGACCTTTATCACATTAATTTCACAATAAATCATTTACATGATCTTTTTGGTGAAGGCTTAGTCTCTACCATTTGCAATAAGCATTCTATGGAAAAACGTCTTCAAACATCACATGGACAGATATATTTTGCCTGTCCTCGCTATTTACAAATAGCAGTTCTAGTTATTAATGGCATTATAGTGAAAACAATTTAAAAGTCTCTTCCAATTAACAAGAAATGTTCAGTATAACTTAGTGGCAGACTCAATTATAATACAACGCATACTAAAATATGGTGGGGATTTATAGGGGCAGGGAACACCAGAAAAAAGTGTGAAAACACTAGTTCACAAATCAAATCTCAGGAGATCATTTCACCAAAAACTAGCATCTAAAGTCTTTGTGTGTGATTTGAAAAATAGGACCCAATACTAATTCAGGGTTTAACTATTTTTATTGGAAGAATACAAATAAGTCATCTATTTTTTTCAGCCATTACCAAATAATTAATTATTTAACTGAGAGGCATGACTAAGGATCATATTTAGATCGTGTTCACACAAAGGTGTAGAGATTACCTATTTGCAAACAAGTCCAAGGTTTTTCAACACACACACACACACACACACACACACACACACACACACACACACTCTTCCATTTTCTAACCACTTTCTTTGCCATTGGCTACAGCTGTTTTGAGAAATAATTTCTTAAAGTGAGTATCTTTCTAAAATGGGTTAAAAACGAAGGAATGATGCTGGAGGGGAATGACAAAGATGAGCAATTATTTGAGAAGGGGGGCTTTTGGCACCGTAAGTAGACACATACAATGCAGGGAAAGTAAAAATTTCAATGTCCTTTTGGAAAGAACATTTTTCATTTTGTGATGTTTCCTTCACTGTGATCTTTATCCCTCCCTAAAGACTAAACCTATAAATAGATTCACAGGATGGTGGTTTCTGCACCAGCATCAAACTAAGTATGAGTTCTTTGTAATGATTTCGGAACCACTGGTTATGATCCTCTCCATGTATATGTGCATGTGTATCTGTCTGTGTGCTAGAGAGAGAGAAAGAGAGAGAGGCAGAAAGAGACAGGGAGATGGAGATGGAAAGAATGAGATTGTTTTGTTTATAAACTTGGAAGCAGTGTGTCTCTGGGCCCTAATTTATTAGTGTTATTTTATTTTTCTTCTTTGCCATATCACATTGTTTAATTGCTTCGTTTTTGTCTGTGATACCTATAATACATGCCAGCATATCTATTAACACTTATTCATTTTCAAAGGTGGCAAAATTACTAAATAGGCAAGGTCTCATAGCTTAGATAGCAGCTGGCTTGTACTGCATCCAGCAAATGGACCTACACACCTGTGAGTACTTAATAGACTCTTTTCCCCCTGGATTTAAAAATCATTCCATACTAAAATATTTGGTATTTGGAAACTCATTTTAAGGTTACCCCTGAAAATCATGGAATCTATATGCATCACCTTCTGAATAAAATAAGCCAGGATGATTTATCATTTCTGTTAAAGTGGAAATCCCTAAGAAATAAAAAATTTAAGATTTCCTTCTGTAAAATTGATTCATTGAAATTCTGAGGCTGAGTTTGCATGATTTAATTTCTTTATAGATAGACAAATAGATATTTATAATGATCCTCCTCTTTCAACTTCCCCATCTGAGGGGGAAAACTTTCCAGACAAGCATGTAAGCATATTGGTCAATCCGGCTTGATTGCTTTCCTCCAGCAATGGGCACTTTTAATTTCCTATCACATTTATAGTCATCATGTTTGAGAAAGGGCAAAATAGGTTAATGAAATCATTATAATTTCATTCAAATGATATATATTTTAAAAGCTCAATTAAAGAAACAGATACCAGGGTACCACATTTTATTTTGCCTTATGGAGACCATTGCTCTGTAGCATCTGTAAAGATACAGAAAAACACATTTCCCAATGCTAAAATGAATGTAAAGTCATTACCATCACTGAGCATATCTATAAAGTAAATTTATTATGAAGATAAATGATGTTTTATTGAAAATTCATTGTTTCCTTCTTTATTTAATGCATTTTTAATCAAATTCCTGACAGTTTTGAGGTAACATTACAAAGTGGTTACTGAAGAGTACTGTAATTCGACTGAAATATTACCAGTTACTTGGTTTTGAACAAACTAATAAACCTCTTTAATCAGTGCTTTACTCTTCTGTAAGGTGAACATAATGACATTACTAGCCCCACCATGATGGGGCAAATAAGTAATATAAAATCACACTAACTGACATCTATAATAAGACATTAATACATTTTCTCTATTATCATTATTACTGCTGTTACTATTATTATTATGTCATATCCTTTAGAAAAATGGAGCATTCTGGGAGGCTGAGGCAGGCAGACCACAAGCTCAGGAGATTGAGACCATCCTGGCTAATATGGTGAAACTCCGTCTCTACTAAAAACACACACACACAAAATTAGCCGGGTGTGGTGGCGGCGCCTGTAGTCCCAGCTACTCGGGAGGCTGAGGCAGGAGAATGGTGGGAACCCAGGAGGCGGAGCTTGCAGTGAGCCGAGATGGCGCCACTCACTCCAGCCTGGGCGACAGAGCAACACTCCATATGGAAAAAAAAAAAAAAAAAATGGAACATTCTGATATGAGTAAGACACTTACTCACTTCTTAATTCCTTGGTGTCCAGGTGGGAAAGCAGATAAGATTATGTTAACATTGTACCAATCTGATCTGGTTCTAAACATTTTATCTATATTAACTCACTTATACTGTCAATGATTATGTTAGGTAGGTTTCACGAGTATTCCTGTTGTACAAATGAGGAAACAGTGGCTTCATAGGATAAAGGGTTGCTCATAGTTACATGGCTAGCTGGAGTTTTGCTGGGACGTGACTCCAGGCAGTTTTGTTCCAGAGTCATTTCTTTTTTCTTTTTTACGGCTCTACAAGTGTATAAACACTTCTATAGAATATTTAAATCCTTGAACAAAAATACCACCTAAGAAAATATGAAATACTTCCGTCTGTCTGTCAGTGCTCGCTTCCGGTCTAGAAACTTTCAGGTGAGGAACACAATTCCAGAAATGGTTGTCCTCAACCATGTTCAATTCTTTTCCCCCAGTAATAATTCAGGCATTAGGACACTTTCCTCTGTGTGCAAAACCTCTCATATTTTTCAGTGTGATAAGCAATTTCTTCACCTTGAACAATTATTCCAGTATTCTTTACCCAGGAGAAGCAAAATTATTGATAGCATTCAGCTATCATCTTTTCACAAAACGCTATTGTTCTTTTAGGCTCCCGCACAAATGAACCATGTTCTTCTCCTAAGTCATTTATGGAACATCTACTTTGGGTTTAGCATCAGGTAAGATAATAAGAGAAATCCAGTGCTACTGTCACAGCTCTCAGGAAGTTTACAACCTTTTAAACAAATATGCAACCATAGTATATGGCCCTTTTATGGAATTTTGGAAGATGAATAATGTCTGCATATGAATAATGTCTGTAATGTATGTACATTACATGTCTGTAATGTATGTACATACATTTTAGTGTATGTACAGAAATATGTGTATACACATATATACATATATATACACACACATATATATAAATATATGATGTATATGTTTGTTTTGGAGACAGACATTATTAATCTTCCAAAATTCCATAAAAAGTTTATACATTATGTATGTATATATGTGTATATATTCACATACACACAATTATAATATTTGGTTATACATATAGTAAAGAATGCTACCCATTTAAAATTATGTTCTGCCTTCCAGTCAATGATAAGAATCCAGACATATTCATTTAAATGGGGGGAGAGGGACACTTACAATTCCTATTTCATCTTGATAGATACAATATATTTCTTTGGAACTGACATGGGAAACAAAGCAAAGAAGAATGACACCCAAAATCAAAAAACATAAGAGTAAGACCCGTCAAGATTATAGAAAGATACATTCCTAAAATTAAACATTAAGCAGAATAAAAATAATCCCAGATTATATCGTCTGACATGGCAGAAGAAATAAAAAACTAAGGAATTAGTTAAAGTCTGTGCCAGAAAACAACAACAACAACAACAACAACAACAACAAAACTATGACTAGAAAAAGCACTATTACTAGTAAAAATAAGGATAATGAACTCTGGTGTCTAAAATATTGAACCTAATACTTAACAATAGCGTATACATTAAGAGAGAGTGATTGGGATTTACAGGTTCTTAATCCTGCTAATGTCAGGAGTAAGATAGAGATAATGTTAGCAGAGATTTTGATAAATACGTACATTAAAATCTGGAGGATAATCACGGAAACCAAAATGGTGGATATAATTTATCAAATAATAGCAAACAAATCAAGTGAAAAATTACTAAATTGAGGCTGGACTCTGTGACTCACATCTGTAATCCCAACAATTTGGGAGACCGAGGTGGGCGGATCTCCTGAGGTCAGGAGTTCGGAACCAGTCTGGCCAACACGGCGAAACGACCATCTCTACGAAAAATACAAAAATTAGCCAGGCGTGGTGGTGGGTGCCTGTTATCCCAGTGACTCGGACGACTGAGGCAGGAGAATCGCTTGCACCCAGGAGGCAAAGGTTGCAGTGAGCCAAGATGGCGCCACTGCACTCCTGCCTGGGAGACAAGAGCGAAACACTATCTCAAAAAAAAAAAAAAAAAAAAAATCAAACTATTTCATAAAAGGCTAGAGAGCACGAAAAACTAAAGAGAAAAAAAAATAGCATTCAGCTATCAGAAGTTTGGGTCTAAAGTAAATAAATCTGTTAAATCCAGTAGTCAGACTCCCTAAACTTTGGCCTGCCTCTCCCAGATGAGATTATACCAAAACCATCCTCATTATTACTAAATTATTTGGTCAATTTGAAATTGAAAGGAGGAGGAAGAAAACACAACTAAATGGAATTGTACACCCAACATTATACACTAAAGTCAATTCTAGTTTGGGATAAAGAAAAATCTAAAAAATGAAAGCATACAAGTTTTAGAAGTCGTTTCATGGGGATATATTTATAATTTAAAGACAGAAAAAAAAAAAAAACACCTTGACACAAAACAAACAAAAAAGAAAACCTTTACTATATGAGAATATAAATTAAAAGTTATTGTTTATCAAGGACCATGAAAAACAAAAACAAGAATTTCAAATTGCGAGAAATTATTTTCAGTGCATAAAAATGACAAGTGAATATTATTCAACATGTATAACAAAAACTTCACAACTACTAAGGGAAAGAAAAATAATATAAAACAGAAACAAAGATTCAAATTGCAGTTAACAGAAGGGGAAATTTGAATTTTTATCGAAAAACTAAAAATTACACTCAAATGTAATAGCAATATGAAAATACAAATTAAAATCATAATGTGGCACCATTTTACATGTAACCACATTGTTATAAAAATTCATAGCCTTCAAATATCAAATATTGGTGTGTGAAATGACAGAACTTTCATATATTGCTCACAGGCAGGACTCTAAGTAAGTACAAACACTTTGGAAAATTGCTGATATTACCTTAAAAAGTTGATAACATATATGTACGAGGACCAGAAATTCTAATCTTCAGTCTTTATCTGGAAGAACCTCATGTATATGTATTCCAAGACATACATATTTTCATAGGAGTATGTATCAGCCCCTTCTTACACTGTTATAAAAAGAAATACCTGAGTATGGGTAATTTATAAAGAAAAGAGATTTCATTGGCTCACGGTTCCATATGCTGTACAGAAAGCATGACGCTGGCATCTGCTCATGTTCTTGGGGGGCCCTCGGGAAACACAATCATGGTGGAAGATGAAGAAAGGAGAAGCAAACGCGTTTTGTATGGCTGAGGCAGGAACAAGGAGAGGGGGAAGATGCTACACATTTTTAAACAATCAGATCTCATGAGAGCTCTTTCACTATCATGAGAACAGCACAAAGGGGGAAATCCTCTCCCATTATCCAATCATCTCCCAACAGGCCCACCCTCCAACACTGGAGATTACAATTTGACATAAGATTTGGGCAGAGGCACAAATCCAAACCATATCAGAGTACTTTTTGCAATAGCAAAAAATCCAAGAAAAATCTTAAATGTCCATCAGCAGTAGAATAAACAAATAAATTGTGTTACAACCATACAATATAATACTCTATAGCAATATACATGAAGACCTCAGCTACCTGTAATAACATCGAGGAGAGAACCTAAAGGTTAAGAACCTTAACTGAAGCTAAAAAAGCAAATTCCAGGTAAATATATTCGATTTTTTTGTTTTAATAAATTTTAGAAGCATGGGAAATAAATGATTAGTTGTTTAAAAACTTAAAATGAATAATAACATTTTTCTAAAGCAAATAAAAAATACATTCAAAACTTAAAATAGATGTTACCCATGAAGAGGAAAGTGAAGAGATAAGGGGAGGAGGATTAGAAGAAAGATGTTAAAATCTATGAGACCCATCTTTCTCTTAAACCGAGTAATTTACATGTAGGAATTTATTAGTATTCTTTGTACTTTGTACCTCATTTTTTAATGAATATGGCTTAAATAACACAAATTCACTTTAAAAATGACTGTTTTCAAGTGACTAAAAAGAGAAAATAAAAAATGCCCTAAATGAAAAAGAAAATCTTTATATTTCAAGATTTAATACATTTTAATGTAAAATATTATATAACTAAATTTATATATTTAATTTATACAGATTGTCAATTCTACTACATTGACTGCCGAAATGCTACACAGCTATGAGAGTGTATATATTTATTTGAAAGGTAATTTATGCAAGTTCTGATAATGCATTTTTTATTACATCTGTGTGCAAAAAGGAACTGCCAGCCTTTTTAGATTTTAGCTTAAGAAATACAAATTTTAGATAATGCCTAGCTTGAATCTGATTAACATGGTTTTCAAAGACATTCTGCCTCATTCCATGTAAACATTTCTAATACCGAGATTCTCATAATTTGTATAAAATTTAATATAATACCCACTCTGAGAATTCTGAAGTATCCAAGGTTAGAGCAATAATTTAAATTGTTACTGCTATAGCAACTGATTCGTTTTCTGACTGAACCACAGCACTGGGTGAAATCCCACTTGTAGATTTCATTTTCTCTAGTATTTCTCTACAAATGAACTAGTCTCAGTTTGAAATTTCTATCTTTCTCTCTGGTTATAACTCCACGAGAATAGGCTCTTTGCTGTTCTATTCACCCAGGGTCTAGCACAGTGTCTGATAAGCAGTAGATATTTGAGAACTGCTTATTAAAGGAATAAATAGATCACTGATCACAAGTTAGTGTACAGAAAAAAGGCAAAGATAAAGGACAGCATTTCAAAAGTCATATAAAGTACTGATTATTTCTACTATTTAATGCTTAAGTGCCCACATGCTTTCAGTAAGATTCATTTATTTTGATTAAATTGAATTTTATTTTTTCTTTGATAGTATATTCACATAAGTCAAATCTCAGTAAAAAATATACATTTAGAAAACTTGATTGTGCCCATTTCCTTCTCTACCAAATTTCTCCCCTGCTATTCCCTAAAATGATTTCTTTCCTGATGCATAAGAGTCTTCCAGTGTTTCATGAAACCAATATGAAAATATACTTTTTATTACCTCCCTTTAGATATGTAAAATTAGATATTCTATTTACACTCTTCCACTCCTTACTTTCATCTCTTAAAAATATACCCTGGACATGGTGTGCACCTCTAGTCCCATCTGCTGGGGGACTGGGGCAGGAGGATAGCTTGAGCCCAGGAGGTCAAGGCTATAGTGTGCCTGTGAATAGTCACTATACCTCAGCCTGGGCAATAGGCTTTGGAGATTGCTCCATATTGGCACAGTGAAAGCTACCTTAATTATTTTTATAAATATAGAGCATTCCATTGTGTGAATTTACAGCATCTAATTGAATTCATCCCCTTGTGTTTTTTCCAATCTTATACTCTTAACAATGCTCTGGTGATGTGCAACCTCGTCCATACATCATTTTTGATGTGTGCAGACATGTCTAGCTGATAAGCCCCCAGAGGAGGAATTGCTGTGCCAAAGGGTATATACATTAGCAATTTTGAATAATACTACTCCACAGCAATTGTACTATTTTGTGTGTCCACAGTGTGTTATTAATCCAGGTCTTCCAAGAAACAATTGCCAAGATGGCATTAAACATGAAATGATTTTATTTGGTTACATGCCTGAAAGTAAATACAGAGGGCACCAGCTAAGACTGAAAAAGTCTTCAGTGATACGAATTTTACCACACTGAAAGAGAGAGAGGAAAAGTTCAAGTGGAAGCTCCTACTCAGCCCTGCTGTCTAAGGAAGATTTGGCAAAACCATTAGAATATCCTTGAGCCAAAGTCAGTCAACAGAAATCCCAGCTTTCTGCAAAGAACGGATCTGCTTTACTATCTTGCTTGATGTTGTAGGTAGGAAGCAGCCAGGGGAAGCCAAAGAGCAGCAGCAATAGAATGCCGCTGGGTTCTTCCTGGTTGGAATTGTGCTCTGTGTGTAAGACAAAGGCCAATATAAAATCAAAGGCTTAATTCTTCCGGTTGAAAATGGGAGAAGAGGCTTCCCTCCTCTACTTTTTCTTTTACAACACTATCTTCTTGGATGACTTTTAATTATAAATATTTTCCAATTTATTCGAAATGTATATAAATATTTTCAAAGACTTTATTGACTTGGTTTTGGCTTTGTGACCTAGTAATATCTTTCTCAAGTGCAGGAAACATCTCAGAAATGCAAACATCAAGGAAGATAGTAATCCTTTTTTCCAGTTTCTGTGTGAGGGTAACAGCCTGACTTTGGTGGTGATCTTGCTCCAAATTATAGAACTACATCCTGTCATGAAGAGAAGTTTGGCTTCTCAATAAAGCCAAGTAGCTAACAGAGATGGTCACCCCAATTACCAGGTAAAGTTAGTATGAATAATGTGTGGCAAATGGTGTTGTCAAGTCCTCTTACTTGAAGACTAGTTATTGTTTATCTTGAAAACATGTCTGTAATTCGTTATATCTTCTTGGCTCTTTAAGAGGGTGAAATTTGTTTCTGTCTTTGCAATCACTTAGTGGACCGCCTGCGATGCACATCACATTCTGTTTTCATGCCTTCTCAATAGCGAAAGTGTTTCTTTCTCTACTGCCTTTGTGGAATAGATTTCTGGGTAGAGAGATTTTACTTTCAATTATATTTCCTCAATAGATACAACAGGCAGGTATTGGTGTCAATTTACCTACAGAATCATGAAAGTGCGTTGTCAAACTTTTCACTTAACTGTTCTAAGTGCTCAGTTTTCCTTCCATTAGATGGGCATAATTATACTTGAATGCTGACCTACAACATTGTGTGCTGTGGAGAGGCTTTGAAAATCAAACAGCTTTGAAAATACAAAGCACTGCGTGGATGTAAGTTTATTAATTTTTGTTTTCATCAACATTCAGTTGAAGGTATCACTTCAGGAAACATTATAAGATTTATTATTATCAATGCTCAGAATAGCATGAAATATACTGGAGAGATTTATATACGATAAGTTTAGCACACTATGTTTACAACATACTCCGAAGAAAGCACACTTGATAGCACTTCAATTTAACATGAATGGAATTTGCATGAATAGATTGGGGGAAGCATTGAGTCCCTAGTAGCAGAGAAATACCAGGAAAAATATTAGTGATTTTGAGCAGCTAAAGAGCTTTGCATGAATTAATAAATAAGCTATTTGGTGATGGTAATTATAGCATTGCTCTCTACCTTTGTATGATACAAATATATCTGGGAAGAGCAAATAGACATGAGTTTTGGAGAAACACAGTATTAATATAACATATCATGTAATAGATCTTAGTTGAAGGATTGCATTCACTTTAAATAGGGCAAGTAGAAAATTATGAATTCCATAACTCTAAAACCTTTTTCTTTGCCCATTTGCCGAGTCCCAGTTTTGACATAAAACGTTTTTCTTCCTGTTGAATTTACTTTCTTCACTTTGCCACGCTTAAACCAGCTTTAATGAAAACTATTTCCTATGATGTGACATAGGAGATCTAGCAGAGGCTTGTTCACTTGTATGTAACATGAATATTGTGCCGAGCAAACACCATTTAGATACTACCATTATTATAAGGTTCATTTAGATACTAGCACTACTAGGCTCAGCAATCAAATAAACATTTACCTAGAGTAGAGGCACTAAAATACATATTCACAACGGAAAATTCTCCATTCAAATTAACGCACAGCTTAAAGACCAAACCTGGCATTGCATTCTATACATCTAGACTGAGATGTGTGCCATTATCTTTATGCCTTTCCTGTTGTGTGTTTCCCTAGGGGTGCATTTACCTATTCTGCATTCTATCTTGGTTACTTTCTTTGACCTTTTCTTGCTTTCATTTTGCTTCTTTTGACTTACAAATCCCTTTCAATCTATAGTAAATGCAATGGATAAATAGCACGATTTTAACTTCTCACCCCTTTATTTTAAATACACTCTTTCTGCAAACTGTGGTAGTATTTATAGCAACACACCAATATTCTACTTTTCTATGAGTTAACAGTCCATACTTTTGAAATTTTTCATCTTTTCCAATTCTACACAAAGGAAAACTACTTTGATTTCCATTGAGTAGGAAAAATTCAAATGATAAGCATGTATATACAAACTTCTAAGACACTAAATCTAATTTACTGATAAAAATAGGGGTGTGGTGTTAATCATTTGTATTAATCGAGACAATTGAAACATGTTAATTATTATATGTGTAAAGGTTTCCTTGATTTCTAAAGAAATGCATTTCTAGAAGTTTTATGCTCTAAGGATGCTGGATGCGGAGTTTGACCAATTACGGCTCTTGATATCGACTCAAGTGGTCACTTGATTCCTATTAGCATAAGTATCTGTCTGCAAAGACACTTTATAAAGAAAAGCCTTAATTTGAAAACAACAACACAATAACGATGAATATCTGTCTAATATAGAAATCTGCACATCAGAAAACAAAGCTGTGTATGTATCTGTTGATTTACGAGGATCTGATAAAATGAACCACTTAATTCCAATTCCTTCCTCTCTAAGAGAATGTTGAAAACAGGACACTTACTGGTAAGCGACGGGTCTCCTCTCTGTCTTGGTTTAGATTCTATGCTTTTCATGCAATAGCTGAAGTGTTCCTCATCTGGAGAAACAGGATCTCTTGTAATGAGGCTTTTTTGTATCACGGATCATATTTCACACTTTTTGTTTGTCAAATCTTTTTCACAGTTTATGATACTCAAATTTTATATTTTTAAAAATATTATGAGCACTTCTTACTTGACTTTCTTTCTTTCTTTTTTTTTTTTTGAGAGGGAGTCTCACCCAGTCGCCCAGGCTGGAGTGAGCGGCGCCATCTTGGCTCACTGCAAGCTCCGCCCCCCCGGTTCCCGCCATTCTCCTGCCTCAGGCTCCCGAGGAGCTGGGACCACAGGCGCTGCCACCACGCCCGCCTAGTTTTTGTATTTTTAGTAGAGACGCAGTTTCACCATGTTGGCCAGGATGGTCTCAATCTCTTGATCTCCTGATCCGCCCGCCTCAGCCTCCCAAAGTGCCGAGATTGTAGGCGTGAGCCACCGCGCCCTGCCAGAAAGACGTATTTACCTACCGCTTTCTCTCTCGTCATGGTGAGCAAACCGCAGGCATAAAGTCAGAGTTTGACGTTGCTCCTCCTGAGGAGGGGCGAGCTGGAGTTCAGGAAGCCTCTTTAGAGCTAACGCTGCTTTCTGATTCTGTGCCTTGGTATTAGGAACCTGATTCAACCCCATATATATTATTTAATAGCAATGCTATCTGGTCTCCATATGACAATGACTTTGCTTTGTCTCGCAACTGGTTCAGTGTTTGGGTTTAATTATTGTCAGAGGCAGTATTATTGGTACACTCTAAAGGTATCAGCTCAATGTATTTGCTGCATTCCCATTTAATACAACATGTTTGGAAAGTGCCTATTGCCAGTTACTTAATACAAGTAATATAATCTCTAATATTTTACAGTCCAAAAAATTGTTTAACTAGTCTTAATTTCATTTATGGGGGGCCCTTTCTGTTTAGACTACTATGTAAATAATTTGATAATAAGTCAACATATTTTTAGTTTTGGTTTTGGTTTTTTTTTTGAGACAGAGTCTCACCCTCTCGCTCAGGCTGGAGTGACGCTATCTTGGTTCACTGCAATCTCTGCCTCCCGGGTGCAAGCAATTCAGCCTCCAAGTAGCTGAGATTACAGGTGTGCGCCACCACATCCTGCTAATTTTTGCATTTTTAGTAGAGATGGGGTTTCACCATGTTGGCCAGGCTGGTCTCCAACTCCTGGCCTCAAGTGATCTGCCTGCCTCAGCCTCCCAAAGTTCTGGATTACAGGCGTTAGTCATTGCGCCCAGCCTAGTAAACATATTTTTAAAATAAAAATGTTATTTTATCATTTACATCATATCAAAAACATGTCTGTTGGATACCATCGGCCAAATTCTTACATTCTACATTCTATTTTGCCTGTAATTTGACTCTACTCACTTGCTATTAAGCTCTGGATGAGTTTGATTCCAACTAGTTCAAAAGAAAAATGGAGCATCCTTTAAGAACATAAAACTAATAAAAATCAACTTGCTTATGAATCTAAAATGATAAAAAGCCATACCTTTAAAATAAAAGTTACTTTAAAACATGATTTCATGTCTCAATTTTTCCAACTACTTGGAGATTTTTCTAATATTAACATGCCATTATTATTAGGCTTGACTGCCTGCTGTGAACCACTGTGAAGCCCACAGAAGAATCTCACTACAGGCAAATGCAAATGCTGAGATTTTAATGGCTGTTAAGTAAATTTGAGCTTAAAAATAAACAACAGGCTTAATAGAGCCTTAATTATTGTCAGATGCAGTATTTAAAAAAAAAAATCAAAAACAAAAAAACAAAATTTATCTCCCTACCTGTCATGAAAATATATTTCTTCTGGGAGGAAAATCTTATTTGTATTTTAAAATATGAGACCTGCCAGGCAAGCAGGTACTTCTCTGCTTAATTATTGATTACTTTCCTTTAGATATAAGATCCGTCTTGTAGATGGGATAAAATTAGACCATCAAACTACAAAAATGTAACATTCAGACATACTCCTCTTTGTCATACACACTCGTGTGTCCAGCTTCTTCTGACACTTAATTTAAAATATTGGTTGATTTAGAACTTGATTTTTGTCTTAATTGTATTTGCTTTGGTTTTTTACTTATTCCTAATCTTGTTAGCTTGCTTGTTTAGAACTAAGCTGCTGGATTTTTATTGATTATAATTTCTTATTGATGTGTCTTGAGTACATGTACAAAGACATAAACACATGAAAGAGCATAAATACCTTGTTTCACATTACTGTTTGATCGGTCTCTCTATTTATCTATGTATCCATCCATCTAGCTATGTATATTGTTATGTGTATGTCTATGTATCTGTCATCTAGGTATCTAGCCATGTAGATATGTATATAGGTATCTGTGTATGTGTGTATAAATGTGTCTGTGTATCTATGTCTCTGTCTACTGTCTAGCTTGCTAGCTGTGCATGCATGTATGTACCTATCTATGTATGCATCTATCTACCTATCATCTTTCTAAATTATAATTGGCAAGAAAGACACTGAATTGGCAGAAAATAAATCTTAGTAGTTATTTCTCTCAATTTCATCAGTTTACAAATGAGGAAAATGAGGCACGAAGGTATTAATAAACAGATGGTTTGTGATGTAACTACAGCCAAATGGAAGGTTTCTCAACTCTAAGGATATGAAATCCTTACATTTTATCTTCCACATAATAACCTCTGATGCCCAAATCAGAAGTTGCTTACCATTCTGGTGAGCATTATTTCCACGTAGCGCTAGGCAAAGCCAGAAGTTAGGGCAGATATCTCACTGCTGTAGTGTGCTAGGTATCTTCATTAGACCTTTCATCCATACTTTCCTTACCATTTTCTTGAAAGAAAATCCTCTTTTAAACATTTATTATAAAATACATACACAAAAGTGAACACATTATAATCATTCAGCTTGGTGAATATTTGCAAAGTGAATATGCCTGCATAGTCACCACTCAAATCAAGATATGGAAGATTATCACCACTTTTAATTGTATATAACTTCACATATGCTGTTATATAAATAAATGTCATATAAATTAAAACACTAATTTTTTTCATGTTTGACTTTTTTCGCTAAGCGTTATTTGTGAGTTTATCCACATTATTGGATGTTTATTTTAATTTCATCATATAAATATGCCGCAGTTTACTCACTGATCCTACTGTTGATGGATATTTGGGTTGTTTCTGCTTTTGACTTTCGTACATAGTGTTGTTATCAGTATTCTGTACAAATAATTTCTACATGAAATAACACATTTCTCTATATATTGTTTGGCCTTAGGTTGTACCAGTTAGGGTAGAATATAACAAAGTCATATATCAATTGGCACTCTGGAAAGTAATATGTGACAGTTTAGACTACTTGATTTCCTCACCAATATCTGATCATATCAGGTGTCTATTTTTGTTTCACTGTTTTTGGTTTTTTTTAAAGCCATTCTAATGATGTATGTTAAAATTGTGTCTGGAATCGGTGGGTTCTTGGTCTCGCTGACTTCAAGAATGAAGCCGCAGACCCTCGCGGTGAGTGTTACAGTTCTTAAAGATGGTGTGTCCGGAGTTTATTCCTTCAGACGTTCAGATGTGTCTGGAGCTTCTTCCTTCTGGTGGGTTCATGGTCTCGCTGACTTCAAGAATGAAGCCGCAGACCCTCGCGGTGAGTGTTACAGTTCTTAAAGATGGTGTGTCCGGAGTTTATTCCTTCAGACATTCAGATGTGTTTGGAGCTTCTTTCTTCTGGTGGGTTCATGGTCTCGCTGACAGGAGTAAAGCTGCAGACTTTTGCGGTGAGTTTTACAGCTCTTAAGGTGGCGTGTCTGGAACAGTTCCTTCCTCCTGGTGGGTTCATGGTCTCGCTAGCCTCAGGAGTGAAGCTGCAGGCCTTCGTGGTGAGTGTGACAGCTCATAAAGTCAGCGTGGACCCAAAAAGTTAGCAGCAGCACGATTTACTGTAAAGAGCGAAAGAATAAAGCTTCCACAGTGTGGAAGGTGACCCAAGCTGTTGCCACTGCTGGCCAGGGCAGCCTGCTTTTATTCCCTTAGCTGACCCCATCCACATCCTGCTGATTGGTCCATTTTACAGAGAGCTGATTGGTCCATTTTGACAGAATACTGATTGGTGAGTTTGCAATCGTTTAGCTAGACACAAGGTGCTAGACAGAAAAGTTCTCCAAGTCCCCACTAGGTTAGCTAGACACAGAGTACTGATTGATGTATTTACAAACCCTGAGCTAGACACAGAGTGCTGGATGCCGAGGCCGAGGAGGCACCAAAAGCGAGGGCTGCTAGCATATTGTCACCTCTCAAAACGTTATATTCTTTAAAATTTTTATTTCCTTGAGGACTATGTTGAATGCCCCTTCATTTTATATGCATATATATTTATGTGTGTATATGTGTGTATATATATACTCAACCCTATCGAGATCTATTCTGTTACTCTCCATCCAGATGTAGGTCCCTGCAGAATGCTCTATATAGCATAAATTTATATAACATAACATGTGTTAAGTTATGTAATGTAACATTGTTTTGAGTGGTGACTATGCAGTGGTGTGCTCTATGTTGTATTGACTATACCAACAGACTCTCTTGTCTTCTGGGTTCCATCATTGAGGACCCTTGGCAGGGAATAAAAGGAAGGAAAGGAGATAATTAAATCAACATTTCCTCTCTCTACTCTCTCCTGGCTCTGCTGCAGTCTGTCTGACCTTCCACAGAATGACCTCATCTTCCGCAAGCAGGCTTGCCTCACGGCCCTCTGTCTGTAGTTTCCAGGTCACTGTTGCCTCTCTCATTCCAAACACCTAGAGTTGCTATGGGAGCCATTCTAGCCCCAGAGATTTCACTGTTTTGTGGGTTTCCTATTCCTTGCTACAACTATGCGTATGGTTCTTTTACTAAGCCTCTTCAGTTTATTTAAATTTGAATGTGCTATCTCTTTCCTGGTGGAAAGCTATATAATATGCATGGTTATATCTGAATTGTACTGAACATGTGTGGAAAGATGGTATTTGCAAGAGATGGAAATTTTAAAATTGAGCGAAGGGTATTTAGTAGTAAACACAGGGTTTTAAAGCAGACTTGTCATCAGGACCTTAAGTCGTGAATGTAGTTTGCCAAGGTATCTTGCAATGTTTTAGCAAATGGAAAGATATTCTATTATACTGACATCTAAGGTCAAATCCTTAATGAGATTCTGGTAAGATTTCATCTTTGTTTTGTAGCAACAACAAAATTGTATTTCATACATATTGTGTGATCTCGAAGGCGTGCACACCAGATTTGCCTAATAATCTTACCAGAGTGCCTTGAAGTTCTATTTATTACTTACCCATTTGTAACAAAGTAGGAAATCTGACATTTTGAAATATTATCTTCTGAAAGAGGTGTACCATTGTCTTTTTATGTACTTTTAAGGCTTCCATCAGATACTATTAAATACATTGAAATCTGAGTGAAGTAAAATTCTTCCTTTTCATGAATAATACCTTCCACTGTAAGTATCAAAATGGTATGCAAAAACCAAACCATTCACATAGAGGAGAAGAATTACAGAGATTAAAGTTTACAAATTTCCAGGGAGAGTGAGGGAAATAGTTGTAATTTCAGTTTTAAATGTCTTTAAGCCAGGAGATTAATCACTTTTAAGCATTTGTTTAAAATGGGGCCCATAGTTATGAAAAAAACACTGCCTAACAGCAGTGCCAACTTGGAGCCAACTCAAGATGAAGTATAATAAAGTACTCCCATGATATAGTTAAACAGATCTAATACACAAGATAACAATTGGAGACAATTCCATGAGCTCATGAGTTCTTCACCATTCAGTTTAATTCCCCTACCCACTGTAATTTAGTGTCTGCCTAAATATTCCTTCAAAAAATGCTCAAAAAGTCCACAGTGATGTTTTTAACAGTGACGTCCTCTCCAAATGTCTGTAGCAATTTTTAGTGTAAATCATTTCACTCGTTAAACTCAATAGTACAAAATCTACTCCCTTAATTCTGCTTTCTCCTTTGTGGCCACTCTTTTTTCCTTCTTCCCTGGTGTACCTTTCACTAACTACCTCTTACGTATTTGTGTAATGCAGGGTTCAGTTTTTGGAACTTATCTCTGCTCATTCTATATGATTTTAGAGGGCTAAGTTAATCCCTTCATTAGAGTGATCTTTTATTCCAGTGAATTTTAAAAATCTGTGTTTATAATAACCCCCAATCATATAACCTGTGTTGTAATATAACCTGTATTATAAAATGGTTACAAGGTATGTTTTACATAGACTTTAGTTTCAATACATACAGGCCAAAGTCCTTATTTTCCTCTCCAAAATCGCTCTTTCCTCTTTAGTTTTCCTTTCAGTTAATGAAATCACTATTCAGCGAGTCACCCAAGCTAGGAAACCTCATTATGATCCTCAACTTATTCATTTATCTCATCTCTCACATTCAATCAGTCAGCACATCGTGTTAATTCCATCTCTTGAATAGCTTTGGAATCTGTCTTCTACCTTTCATGTCCACAGCTACCTTTCTTGTTTATAGGTTCATCATCCCTTTTTCAGCTTCTAACCATGGCATCCTAACTAACTTCCCCAACTCCTATGATTGGCTCATGATGTCCTGAACTTCCACTGATCTTTGGCATTACTACAACTGTATAATTCTGAAACATAAATAAATCATATCCAACTCCTACTTTAAAAGCTTCAGTTACAGAATTAAATACATGCTTATATGGGATCTGCCTTAGGATAAGCCAGAATTCCAAATGGTAATATGCTCTTTCAAAAGAAAATATAAGAGAAAGTTTCCTTTCACAGAAAAACATAGAACATGCATAAAGAGAAGTATCCTTATTAATTTTTAATACAGTGTTGAATTTTATGGCTTTTAAAATTATACATTGTTTCTATTTAACCCTCAAGGATACAATACAAATTAATTATACTTATTGTTCACTAATGATTTTCTCTTTAAATAAAATTATTTCATGGTCTCTCTCTCTCTCCCTCTCACACACACACACACGCACACACCTTTAAAATTTATACATTATGTAAATGTATACACATGTGTATATACTGCTTAAGCAACAATCTCAGAGAAACAACATTTATGAATTCATAAAATATATGAGTTCATTTAAAATGAGTCTAAATCGGCCGGGCGCGGTGGCTCAAGCCTGTAATCCCAGCACTTTGGGAGGCCGTGACGGGCGGATCACGAGGTCAGGAGATCCAGACCATCCTGGCTAACACAGTGAAACCCCGTCTCTACTAAAAAATACAAAAAACTAGCCGGGCGAGGTGGTGGGCGCCTGTAGTCCCAGCTACTCCGGAGGCTGAGGCAGGAGAATGGCGTAAACCCGGGAGGCGGAGCTTGCAGTGAGCTGAGATCCGGCCACTGCACTCCAGCCCGGGCGACAGAGCGAGACTCTGTCTCAAAAAAAAAAAAAAAAAAAAAAAAAAAAAAAGAGTCTAAATCATCTAACTAGAAAGATTTTTTAGAACTCTTGGGGTGCATGGAAAAAATGAAAATTGTTTCTAATCAGCACTTTTCCCCTTAATGAATAGGGCCAATGAGTTGGTATTAAAATGTGCATTTATAAATAGGATTCTGCAAGCATGTGATATTACACACCTGCCCGATAGCTTTAAATTGCAAATGCAGTTTTTTCTTATCTTTTTCTATTTTGTATTTATTTATAGTAATTGATCAGATTATTTTTCTACGTGATAAAACTTCTATTACTTCCTGTTATTTAACATTCCCCGTGCTCTGCTTAATAGCAGTGTGCTGGCTAGTTTTGGTTATTAATAAATTATATCAAATAGAAAGAACATGGTAACTTGCAACCTTATGAATTATTATTCCACTATATGTCTAGAAAATGCTTCGATTTAAAGAATCTGTTATTTCTAGAAAAGTTGCCTTTGCTCCTCTTTTTTCTTTGTAAAATATTACAGAAATTTTAGGTTTCTGAATTATGCTTCTAGAGAGGCTGAAAACTCAAGAAACGTGGACTGAGTGTGTGGGCAAGTGTGTCACTGCTGACTAAAACTATGAACAGTTTTGTTTACCACGATTCCCTTCTGTTAGGCAGCAATGTGTTGCAAATTAAAAACTGCACGATTGATAATTATGAAATAAAATAACCGACAGTATTTTTTTCAGTGTCCTCCTTTTCCTTGACTCTATCAATAAAAGGAAGACTATTTTGAAGTTCTAAAGAAAAGTTTTGTAGTATCTCATACATAAGAATGCAACATCCTTATGAGTATCAGTTGGCTCTCAGAGTGACAGGAACTAGAACATGAAAATATTATTTGATACATTTTTGGTTTTGAAATTGACAATCAAAGTATAAAGATCTCACTACAATGACTAAATTACAATCTAAAATCAGTGCTTTAAATTATCATAATCAATGAACAACAATCCTTAGATATGTGTTTAAACTAACGAATGGAAATGGGTAGATACTTTTATTTTGACATAGTTATAGATAATGCTTAGAAACTTAAAAGAGTTTTTCTGACTTTTTCAAGAACACAAAATGAAGTAATATACAGCCAAAATCACAGTTCAGGTAACCAGTGTCTCATTTCTGCATTTGTTCTATGAGGGCCCGAATCTGGCTAAATCTAGTGATGATTTTGATTAACTTAAGAGCTTCAGTGATGGAGGAGACAAAAAATTCTTCATAACATTACATTGAAGAATAAACCTTAGAACGTATTTTTACTTGCAGCCAAAGGGAAATACACTGCTCCACTTGGCATAGTTTATAGACCCAACACTTCATTACTATCTATGACTGAGCTTAATTTAAAGTCTAAGATAACCAGAATGTTTGCCCAACATTCCAAAATCAAGGAGTATTATAGATTCGTGGGTAATAAATGGTTCTGCAATAATGGGATGCCTATCTCACATAATGCACAAAAAACAATTTCAGGTAGAATTTATGTTCACCAAAAGACACTTAGAAAATGTGAACGTTTGTCAACAATCCAAAAGAAGAGCTTACAACGCATAAAATTAACATAGCATGTATCCAGAATAGCTAATGAATAATTCTTATGATCAATAGTTCATTATTGATCAATTCTTTGACTCTATCAATAAAAGGAAGACTCTTTTGAAGTTTTAAAGAATACTTTTGTAGTATTCCACACATCAGAATGCAACAGCCTTATGAGTATCAGTTGGCTCTCAGAGTGACAGAAACTAGAACAGAAGGATATTATTTGATAATTTTTTGGCTTGGAAGCTGACAGCCAAAGTATACAGATCTTCTAACTGTAATGACTAAAATACAATCTAAAATTAATGCTTCAGATTATAATAAATGAAATGACAAATAACATAATTTCATAAATTTTACTGAAAAAGCAGCACAACTAGCCCACAAAATTTATAAAAAGATGTTAAGTTAATGAATAGTCAAGGAAATGAAAATTAAAACCACACTGATTTTGGTGTGGTTTTTTTGTACTCAGCAGATGGGCAAAGTCAACTAATATCATGTTTGACATGGCTGTTGACTGGTGGGAATTGTTTACTATTTTAGCTGCCTTGGAAATCAGTTTAGTGTGACCTAGTAGAGAAGAATATGTATGCATATATTCTATAATTAGCAATCCTACTCCTAGTTAATCCTCCAGAAAAATTCTTGCACATGTATATTAAGATATATTTACAAAACTGTATCAGCTTTGTAAAAAACTGTTTTGTACAAAACTCCTCAAGACCTACAAATGGTATGATAATTTACAGTATATTTGTACAATCACTTAACAGAACAGTGAAAACAAAGACCTGGAGCCATACACATCAAAATAGATAAATTTAAAATCTAAATTTTGAGCTAAAAGAAGCACCTCACAAAAAAATTCAAAATAATATTGTATGTCTTGGCCTAAATGATGGCTACTCAGGTATTTTTAAAGAAATTTTTGCTTATGCTCCTACGCCCACTTCTTATGCATGTTATATTTTAGATTTTAAGAAATCCAGTGTCCACAAATGCAATACTGTTTATGAAGGAGAAGAAAGCATAAAAAGGGAAAACATTTGGGAGACTTTTCTCATGGAGTTTATTTTTAACTTCCTTCAGCACCCTAGAATTTTGCTTTCTTTTCATGTCTAACTTGCAAAGCCCTCTATTACCTTAGATCTCTTTCATATAGCTGTGAAAGTTTTAATAAAATAATTAGGAAAAGCAGAAATGCTATTTCTTTATCATCTCCTCGGAAAATTGAGCTTATAAGGTATCAGTGTTATTAATATTAGTAATTGTGTGTGAACTGTTGATAGGAAGGCAATATCAGCAACGTTGACCACACTGACGTTGGTGGAGGACCGAGTGGTGACAGACGTAAGCTAAACCTTGAAAATAAGTAACTCTAACTGAAGAAGCAATGCTGTTGATGGTTTCTGTTGGTAAGGCTGACAACATAAAATAGATGTATAGTGAGAAAAGGAGAAAAATAGAGAGTAGTCTAGAGTAGATACTACATAAAACATTTTAGGATTATTTCTTAAGGCCCAAGTAAAACAGTTCTTGGAGACTCCCAGTACGATAAGAAATTTGAAATTGTTTTGTTAAAAACAAACTGGATGGAGTAGCATCAGGTTTGGGAGGAGCTGCTGCCAATGAGATATATATATATATATATATATACGGTTGTTAAATGTATGTATTTTCTTACTACTTATAGATTGCTTACATCCAAGTCACCATAGTCTTAGAAATATAACTTATAACAATTTAGAAAGATACATGCATTTCCAGATTAAACATGTTATAATGGTTTGGCTCCATATAGCCAAATAATATTGTTCAAAAGTTTTGTCATTGGCTTGATTCTATATACATAATTATAATGTTGTTACCAGAAATAATGCATTTTGGGCATTAACTGAATTTATGAATGAATATTTGAAATATACCATATTTACAAATTGGGAGATGACCATACATGAACATGGAAATTTACCTAGGGTATAATTTGTTGATAAACATTAAATAGAAAACTGGTGAAGCAGTAATGCATTGTAGCAGGACACAAAGAAAAAGCAATGTGCTGGTTGAATGGAGCTTGTCATAGTCAGTTCGGGCTGCTATAATAAAGTATCATAAACTTGGTAACTTATAAACAACAGATTTATTCCTCACATTTCTGGAGACTGGAAGTCCAAGATTATGGTTTCAGCATGGTCAAGACTCTGGTGAGGGTCCTTCTCTAGGCTGCAACTGCTAACTTCTTGTTATATCCTCATATGAGAGAAAGAAAGTGAGGCAACTCTCTGGTTCTTTTATAAGGTCACTGATCCCATTAATAAGGGCTCTGATATGGTTTGGCTCTGTGTGCCCATGCAACTCTCATGTCAAATTATAATCCCCACATGCTGAAGGTGGGGTCTGGTGGGAAGTGATTGGATCCCAGGGGTGGTCTCTAGTGATTTAGTGCCACCACCCTGGTGCTGTCTTGTGATAGAGTTCTTGCAAGATCTGATGGTTAAAAAGTGTGGCACCTCCCCCCTTGCTCTTTCTCTCTCCTGACATCATTTAAGATATGCCTTGCTTCCGCTTTGCCTTCTGCCATGATTGTAAGTTTCCTGAGGCTTCTCAGTCATGATTCCTGTCAAGCCTGCAGAACTGTGGTCAATTAAACATCTTTTCTTCATAAATTATTCAGTCTCAGGTAGTTCTTTATAGCAGTGTGAGAATGGACTACTACAGAAAATTGGTACTGGAAGAGTGGGGCACTGTTATACAGATAACTGCAAATGTGGAAGCAACTTTGGAACTGGGTAACAGGGCAGTGGTTGGGACAGTTTGGAGGGCTCAGAAGAAGACAGGAGGATGTAGGAAAGTTTGGAACTTCCTAGAGACTTGTTGAATCATTTTGACCAAAATGCTGATAGTGATATGGACAATGAAGTACAGGCTCAGATGGTCTCAGATGGAGAAAAGGAAATTATTGGGGCCTGGGGCAAATCTTGCTATGCTTTAGCAAAAAGACTGGCAGCATTGTGCCTCTGCTGTAGAGATCTGTGGAATTTTGAACTTGAGAGACATGACTTAGGGTATCTGGTGGAAGAAATTTCTAAGCAGCAAAGTGTTCAAGATGGAGCCTGGCCACTCCTAACAGTGTACAGTCACATGCGTTCAAAAATTTATGATCTGAAACTGAAACTTATGTTTAAAAGGCAAGCAGAGCCTAAACGTTTGGAAAATTTGCACTCTGACCATGTGGTAGAAAAGAAAAACCTATTTTGTGGGAAGAAATTCAAGCCAGCTGCAGAAATTTGCATAAGTAATGAGGAACCAAATGTTAATAGCCAAGAAATTGGAGAAAATGTCTCCAGGACACTTCAGAGTTCTCTGAAGCAGCCCGTCCTATCACAGGCCCAGAGGCCTAGGAGGAAATAATGGTTTTGTGGGCCAAGCCCAGGGCCCTGCTTCTCTATGCAGCTTCAAGACATGGCACCTTGTGTCTCAGCCACTCCAGCTCCAGCTGTGGCTAAAAGGCACCAAGGTATAACACAGGACATTGCCTCAGAGGATGCAAGCCTCAATCCTTGGCAACTTTCATGTGGTGTTGGGCCTGTGGGTGTGTGGAAGGCAACAGTTTGGGAACCTCTGCCAAGATTTCAGAAGATCTATGGAAATAGATGAATGTCCAGGTAGAAATCTGCTGTAGGGGTAGAGCCCTCATGGAGTACCTCTACTAGGGCAATGCAGAGGGAAAATGTGGGGTTGGAGTCCCCACAGAGTCCCCACTAGGACACTGCCTAGTGGAGCTGTGAGAAAAGGGCCACAATCCTTCAGACACCAGAATGGTAAATCCACTGACAACTTGCACCATCTTACTGGAAAAGACATAGGCACTCAATGCCAGCCTGTGAAAACAGCTGTGGGGGCTGTACCCTGTAGAGTCACGGGGGCAGAGCTGCCCAAAACCTTGGAAGCCCACTCCTTGGATCAGTGTGGACTGGATGTGAGGCATGGAGTCAAAGGAGCTTATTTTGGAGCCCTAAAATTTAATGACTGCCTTGCTGGGTTTTGGACTTGTAACCCAGGAACCTGTAGCCCTTCTGTTTTGGCCAATCCCTCCCATATGAAATGGGAGCATTTACCCAATGTTTATCTCTCCCATTGTATCTTGGAGGTAACTAACTCATTTTTGATTTTACAAGCTCATAGGCAGAAGGGACTTGCCTTGTCTCAGATGGGACTTTGGACTTGGACTTTTGGGTTAATGCTGGAATAAGTTAAGGCTTTAGGGAACTGTTGGGAAGGCATGATTCTGTTTTGAAATGTCAGAAGGACTTGAGATTTTGGAGGGGCCAGGGGCAAAATAATACGGTTTGACTTTCTGCCCCTATCCAAATCTTACATCAAATTGTAATCCCCATGTGTTGAAGGTGGAGCTTGGGGGGAGGTGATTGGATCATGGGGGGTGGTTTCCAATGGTTTAGTACTATCTTCCTAGTGCTGTCTCAAGATATAGTTCTCACAAGATCTGATGGTTTAAAAATGTGGCACTTGCCCCCTTGCTCTCTCTCTCTTTTGCTGCAATGTAAGATGAATCTTGCTTCCCCTTTGCCTTCTGCCATGATTGTAAGTTTCCTGAAACCTCCAAGCCATGCTTCCTATTAATCCTGCAGAACTGTGAGTTATTTAAACCTCTTTTCTTCATAAATTACCAAGTTTTAGGTCATTCTTTATACCAGTGTGCAAATGAACTAACACCAGCTCCAACCTCATGACCTAATTTCCTCCCAATGGTTGGGGATCAGGACATCAACATATAAATTTGGAGGGGGATGATAGACCAATATTCAGTCCTCAACAGCACACCTTCTGAGGAATGGAAGTGATTGCCTCCCATTAAAAAGGGGAAAAATGAGACATTTACCTAAAAAGGGAGAAGAAGATATGCTGAATGTTGTAAACTCTCCACCCCCAGATGAGATGAGGAAGTGTTCACTGACACAAGTCCTGGATTCAGAAAGAGAGAATCAAAACCAGGAAGCTAAGGCAGTATAGAACCCACAAATGCCAAAACAGCAACAATTAAAAAATCAGTAGTGATTCTGAGAGATATTAACTGTGATGAAAGCTATGTTGCTTATTTTTCTTTTCTTATTTGTTTTTGTTTTAAAGAAATCTAAAATAATTTCTCACATAACTAACAATGGTTAACTTCACATTTTATAGACTCTCGTAAGATTAGGTACTTGACAAAATGACAGCAGTTAGCTTTGCCAGTTTCATAAATGCAAGTCACTGAAAAATTGTTGCTTCTGTTAATTAAGTTTATTAATACAATTTCATGGTAAGAATACCTGTTCTGAATTTCAGATTTCTATCACTACCAGAGAGATAGAGGGTTTTAGAAAGTAAAAAGATATGCCAATTTGGCAATGTTTCATGAAACTAAATGCCTGTGTAAATGCAGGAAAATAATATACTAACACAGGAATGATCTATGTAGACACATTAAAATTCAAGAAACATATTAGCACAATTACATAGGACTGATTAATAAGCATCACACAAATACAGAGAAATAGAAGTGAAATTAAAATAGTATTTACTATGGCTCTTACACATAATATTACAATATTAAAATATTCATATTTAAAAGTTAATATGGTTATGTTATCCAAATATTTTTAGTTTCCTAAACAACAACAAAATAAGCTACTTCTTTTAAACTACTTTCATTTAAATGGTATTGATTATGAAGCAGTTTTATCTCATTATTATTTAATTTGTAAAACAAGTACGTCTGTATCATATAGATTTTAATGTAGATCAGAATTCAGATTTATATTATTTGTGGTTAGTTTTTTAATATAACTGTGAATGTACATGTGTTAACATAATTATTTCTACACATGTTTATTCCACAAATGTATACTTAAAATTAGACATGATTTTGTATGTTCATGATAGAGTAGTGAATGAAATAAATTCCCTCTCTTGTATATTTTATACTCTATTTTAAAGTTTTTCTTAACTTGTATTTTCTTAAATTTGTAGTCTTCTATAGTGTTTAAAAATTGCAAGTAACAAATCACCATCTATAACAAGGAAAAGTACAGAAATGTTATTTTTCATTGTTAGCATTAACATAAAGAATAACAATCACAATTTGCTCTTACATAGTCACTTTCATTCATGACTCTCAAATAATAACATTTTAAGGCACCCAAGAGAGACAGGGAGGTATTATTATTTCAATTTTACAAATGAAGAAAATGTGTCATGAAAGCTGAATTCAGAGTTTCCTCCATACCTCAACAGAGCTCTTAAGAAACCCCATAGCTATGGCAAGGTTTCAGTTTATGTATTGTTGTGTATCTCTGTGGCTATGGCACTGTTTTCATTGCTCAAGGTAGACATTCTTTGGTAAATGAAACAGAGCAAGTCTTTATGGGGACTGGGTTTTCGAACAGTGTTATACAGTTGATGGAACCTTCCCAGCAAATTGTATAGTAAAGGTGGACTGACCCATGCTCATTTCTTATGTCATTTCCACATAGAAATGTAAAGCCAGATATACATTTGGTTCAGAGAAAACAAGATCATTTTGCCCATGACCTTCTGATTTCATAACTTGGAAAACCCAAATAAGATTTTAAATACAATTTCCTCAACACAACACAAAATGATAAATAACAACCAACAAAAGAACAAACAAGCAAAAACAACTAAACCTTTTTTACAATAAACAAATACTTGCTCTATCCTAAAGAATATATTAATGCTCAATTAACTCATAGTATAAAAAGGTAACCAATTGTATTAGTGAGCAGACAGAGATTTCAAAACAAACAAGCAACAAATAAACATACCAGGTGATTCAATAAAGAGACTATTGTAACAACTATTATAATAATGTTAGAACAGCTGAAACCAACCACGTAGGATGGAGAGGCAAGCAGAAGTCATTGAAAGAAGCCACTAAACCAAGCTCTGGAGGGATGCTGGGAGAAGCTTGTATAAAAGCCTGAGCTGGCAGGCTGAAGCCATGGAAGAGACACAGCCAGTGCTGTTTGGTAACAATTCAAATAGGACACAAATAGCTTCATACTCTGTCCTCTTTCTGAGAGGTCAAAAACAAATGCTTCTCCTCCAGATCTCCTTGACACAAATCTTCGAACTGGGTTTCTCCAAGTTCCTCACAAATTAACCAAACGATTAGCCAATTCACATGAATAAGTACTATGGAATATCTTTCCTTTCATGCCAAATAAACAACTAGATGTGTTGTTGAAATTTCACCTCGCTGGGAGAGTTTTCTTTTAGGGACACATTGATTGGGTTATTGAAATAGGGTTTTAACTATGAACTGGTTTTCTCCAGATCGTGCCTCATATGTCATTTTTCCTCCTTGATTTTGCTTTGTATCCTTTCACTGTATATGTCTTTCCTGTTTCTACCTCTTTGTCTTATTCTCCACATGACAGCCAGAGTCATCATCTTAGAACATAAACTATATCATGACAGTCCTGTGCTCACAACTCCAGAGAAGTTCCCACTCAAAAAAAAAAAAAAAAAAAAGCCCGAATCCTGACATGGTCAAAAGACCACTTGTAATCTCACCTTTCACTATCACTGAACAGTCTCATAGCACAGGCATACCTTGGAAATATTGCAAGTTTGGTCCCAGACCACCACAATGAAGTGAGTGTTACAATAAAGTGAGTCACATCATGTTTTTTTGTTTGCTTGTACATATAAAAGTTATGTTTATACTATACTATAGTCTATTATAGCAGTCCCCAACATTTTGTTACCAGAAACTAGTTTTGTGGAAAACAATTTTTCCATGGATGGTGCAAGGGGGATGGTTTTGGGATGAAACTGTTCCACCTCAGATCATCAGGCACTCGATTCTCATAAGGAACACACAACCTAGATTCCTCGTATGTATAGTTCATAGTAGGGTTTGCTCTCTTTTGATAGTCTAATGTCATGGCTGATATGACAGGAGGCAGAGCTCAGGTGATAATGCTTGCTGGCCTGTGACTCACCTCCTGCTGTTGAGGCCCAGCTCCTATTAGGCCACAGACCAGTACCCATCTGCTGCCCAAGGGTTGGGGACTCCTGCTCTGTTAGGTGTGTAATAACATTATGTCTAAAAAAGAATGTACATACCTTAATTAAACATACTTTGTTGCTAAAAACACTAGCAATCTTCTATGCCTTCAGTATGTCATCATCTTGTTGCTGGTAAAGTGTCTTGCCTCCAAGTGGATGGCTGCTGACTGATCAAAGTGGTGGTTACTGAAGATCTGGGTGGTTATGGCAATTTCTGAAAACAAGAACGTTGATGAAGTTTGTCACACCAATGGACTTTTCCTTTCACAAAAGACTTCTCTTTAAAACTTGATGCTGTTTGGTAGCATTTTACCCACTGTAGAACTTCTTTTCAAGTCCATCCTTTAAAGCCTTGCTGCTGCTTCAGCAACTAAGTTTATGTAATAGTCTAAATCCTTTGTTGTCCTTTCAACAATGTTCATTGTATCTGCACCAGGAGTAGATTCTATCTCAAGATACCACTTTTTTGGTCCCTCATAAGAAACAACTCCTTATCCATTCAAATTTTATCATGAGATTATAGCAGTCATATCTTCAGATTCTGCTTCTAAATCTAGTCCTTATGCTATTTCCACCACATCTGTAGTGACCTCCCCCATTGAAGCCTTGAACCCTTCAAAGTCATCCATGAGGGTTGAAATCAACTTCCCCCTAATTTCTATTAATGTTGACATTTGGATCTCCTCCCCCATGAAACACAAAAGTTCTTAATGGCATCTGGAAGGATGAATCCTTTCCAGAAGGTTTTCAATTTACTTTGCCCATATCTATCAAGAAAATCACTATCTATGGCAGACATAGCCTTGCAACTTTTATTTTTTAAATAATAGACTTCAGAATAGAAATTTTTCCCAGATCCTTGGGCTGCAGAAGGGATGCTGTGTTATCAAGCATAAAAAGGACATTAATCTCCTTCTACATCTCCCTCAGAGTTCTTAAGTGATGAGGTCATTGTCAATGAGCAGTAATATTTCAAAAGAAATATTTCTTTCAGAGCAATAATTCTCAAGGGTGGGCTTAAAATATTTAGTAAGCCATGCAGTAAACAGATGTGCTATCCCCAGGCTTTGTTGTTGTATTTATAGAGCAGAGGCAGAGTACATTTGTCATAATTTTTAAGGACACTAGCATTTGTGAAATGGCAAATGACCATTTGCTTTAACTTAAAGTCAACAGCTTCATTAGCTGCTAATAAGAGAGATACCTTTTCCTTTGAAGATTTGAAGCCGGATGTTGACTTCTCCTCTCTAGCTATGAAAGTCATAGATGGCATCTTCTTCAAATAGAAGGCTGTTATATTTTTTTTTAGTGTAGCAATGTTCATTAATAATCTTAGCTACATCTACTAGATAACTTGCAACAGTTTCAACATCAGCAATTGCTGCCTCATCTTGCACTTTTATGTTACAGAGACAATTTTTTTCCTTAAAACTCATGAAGGATCCTCTGCTAGCTTCAAACTTGCCTTCTGCAACTTCTTCACCTCTCTTAGCCTGCATATAATTAAAGAGAGCTAAAGCCTTCCTTGGATAAGTCTTTGACTTAAGTGAATGTAACTTCTTTAATTTTCTATCCTCACCATTAAAGCTTTTCCCATATCAGCAATAAGCCTGTTTCACTTTCTTATCATTTGTGTGTTCACCAGAGTAGCATTTTCAATTTCCCTGAAGTTTCTGCCTTTGTATTCACAACTTAGCTAATCGTTTGGCTCAAGAGATGTAGCTTTCAGCCCATCTTGGCTGTTGACATGGCTTTCTTACTAAGCTTAATCATTTTTAGCTTTTGTTTTAAAAGTGAGAGACCTGCAACTCTTCCTATTACTCAAACAGTTAGAGGTGATTTTGGGGTTATTGATTGGCTTAATCTCAATATTTTTGTTTTACAGAGAATAGGGGGCCCAAAAAGAGAAAGCGAAATGATAGAAAGGCTGGTAAGTGGAGCAGTCAGAGCACACAGCACTTACTTATTACGTTTGCTGTCTTAAATGGGTGTGGTTTGTTTTTTCGCACCCAAACAATTAAAATAATGACATTAATCACCGATCATAGATTACCATAACAGATATAATAATAATAAAAAGTTTGAAATATTTCGAGAATTATCAAAATGTGACACAGAGACATGGCAATCATGTGCTGTCAGAAAAAATGGCACCAATAAATTTGCCGAATGCAGGGTTGCCACAAACCTCCATTTACAAAAAATACAAAATTTGTGAAGCACAAGAAAACAAAGTATGCCTGTACTGTCAAAGTAAAACTTGAACTAGACAAAGTTAAATAGACAAGGAAGATTTATTTTATCTTACTTTATTTATTTTTGAGACAGAGTCTCGCTTTGTCACCCAGACTGAAGTGCAGTGGTGTGATCTCTGCTCACTGCAACCTCTGCCTCCCTGACTCAAGCGATCCCCAACCTCAGCCTCCCAAGTAGCTGGTGATACAGGCTCACATCGCCATGCCTGGCTAATTTTTGTATTTTGGACAGAGATGGAGTTTTGCCATATTGCTCAGGCTGGTCTTAAACTGAGCTCAAGTGATCCACCCACTTCGACTTCCCAAGCGTTGAGATTACAGGCATGAGCCACCGTGCCTGTCTGGAAGACTTTATTTAACACTCCTGCAATAGGTGACAGTGAACTCTGCTGAAACAAAGGTCTGTAGAATTTTTAAGAGCTGAGGTAGGTGGAATCATAGACTACCTGTGCTTACTGATTAGCCTTACCCAAAGGAAAAGTAAACCTTCATCTATTTTCACGACAGGAGGTAGTTTTGCAATTTGGGGTAATGTGCCTGCCCACTGCAGTTAAGCCCCTGTTCTTCCACAGAAACTCAGAAGTAGAAGTGTTGCACCCTTCTAAGTTGACACATCAATGAGATGGCTCCCAGGTCCTTGACAAAGACATTTCTTGGGTTTTAAAACTGGCAAGATGCTGGACGAAGGTTTACCTACATTTCAAAGGGGCAGAGAAAGAATGTACAACTGCAAGTTTTTTTTAAAAAGAAATGCTCTAAGGAAAGTCAGGGGCCTTATGTCGGGAAGAAGCCTGCCTAAAATTTAGTCACGTTGAGAGGAGCATTAAGGTTGTATCTTGATCAGTTCTTACTCTTTTTATAACTTCAGACTCAGAAACATTAGTTTCCTTCCTGTTCCTCAAAGACACCAAGTATATTTCTGCTCCATAATCTTTGCATTTGTTGGACTCTCTGGAACAATATTCTGCTGGCTTACTACATGGCTTATTCTCCTATTTTCTTCTGATGTATACTCAAATGTCAACTTACCACCAGAATGGTATTTCATGACCACCCTATTTAAAACAGCAACCTTTCTTGCCCTCCCTATATCCATTACTATGCTTTATTTTTCTATATATCATTCAATAACATCTGATATATATAACTGAAGTGCTAAGAACCTAATGATATAGCCTGAATTATTTTCTCATATATTACTAGAACTAGCATATCATAGGTGCTCATGGTAGGTGCTTGATATGATTTGGCTGTATCCCCATCCAAATCTCACCTTAAATTGCAATAATCCCTGCATGACATGGGTGGGGCTAGGTGGAGATAATTGAATGATGGGGGCACTTCCTCCATACTGTTCTTGTGGTAGTGAATAAATCTCACAAGATCTGATGGTTCTATAAGTGGGAGTTCTCTTTCACAAGCTCTCTCTTGCCTGCCGCCATGTAAGACATGTCTTTGCTTCTCTTTTGACTTCCGCATGATTGTGAGGCCTCCCCAACCATGTAGAACTGTGAGTCCATTAAACCTCTTTCCTTTATAAATTACCCCGTCTTGGGTATGTCTTTATTAGCAGCATGAGAACAGAGTAATACAGTGCTCAATAAATTTGTGGTAAATACATGAATTAATGAAGTAGTTACATTTCAGTTTTCAAAATGAAGAAAGTGAGGCATAAATATATTAAAGTACTTAGGTTCATACAGGCATTCAGTGTCAGAGTTATGTATTAATCTACAGCAACTTTGCTGACCTTAAATCTAAATATGTAGCTAGCAATTAAAAGACATATTGGGAGTTGTAGTTTTTGAACAAATTCATGGAAATGATTTAAATATGTGCAACTTAATATGGGAAAGCAGAGTGGCCATTCAGCCCAAATGTGATTTTTGCATTGTTTCAACAAATTATCCATAGCACCCACTACAGTGCCTGGCCCACTATTAAAACTATGTAAATAGTCAATGAATGAATGAATAAATGAATGACTGGAGTTAGCAGTCTAGATTTTTGACAATAGTTATGTAAATTGAGATATTTGGCTATTTTTTTTTAAGCCTGAAAATTATTATTGACAAATTGAGAACAGGCTAGACAGTCTCCTTAGTATTGATGACATGCTAGCCACCACAATCATACTCCCTTTTTCACCCAAAGAGAGTTGTTGCTGAGAAGTAGCTACCCAATCAGAGACAATATTTTCCATTTTTGCATCTAGGGCACATTCCGTTACAATATAGTTGAAAGTCATTTATATCACTTCTGAGCTGAAGTTCAAGAAGAAAATGTGTCCCTTCCACATTTCCTTTACTTATTTGCTGGATGAATTTAGAGAACTTCAAGGCTGTAGTGGGGAATACAGCTAAAAGATGAAAACAGCTCATTTCTCTGAATTACCATGTGGAAGAAAGCCACTCACGCACCAGCAACACCTAAGCAGTTATTTACCTGAGTGTATAATAGTAATCTGTGGTATATAGTCCATAAAACAGTTGAGTTTAATTATTATAGCCCCTAACAATAGCCTTAATGTTATAACCACAAATGTTTATTTTAAATACAAAATTCCATGTTCTATACTCATATCAAATTAGTAATTTTTTTCAGACATTAAACATAATTTCCCAGATATAAGGCAGAGAACAATAGTAATGTACTAATTATTTTCCGTTTTCAGGGCCATAACCCTAATTCTATTCCTAGTTAGCTAACACTTTTAATGAGCATATCGTTTCCAAGTGGTCTGCTTTCTTCTATTTTATTCTCCTTCAAATGATCATTATAAGTGTTGTTTCGTAGTTATTTTTCGTTCATTCATATATTGACCTTTTTATATAACATAAACTCAAATGTTCACATCTGACTTTTAATCTTTTTCTAAAATTCCTATCTAGGGTTTATCTTCTAGTGGTACCCAATATAAATCTGCTTTAACCGGATCTCTAGCCCACACCTCTTTCCATCAATTATGCTTAGTTGAGTCTCTGAACTTTTACCATTCCTTCCCCTGGGTTACTTTGTTTTTGTCTGTAGTACTAATCTTTTAAGATCTATCCAGAAGTTTTTTTTCTTGAAAACTTCACTTTCCCTTCTGTCAGATTAATGTTAATTTCATGTGTGTACACTTTGGTTCTTAATATTTTATGTCAGGAATGGAAGATGCTTAACTTATTTTGTCGCCTTAGACCTAATCCCGTTTCTATAATTATATTGTAATAATCTTTCCCAGTTATTTTATAAAAACACTTTGCACAGGAAGGGCTCAGGATGAAGACTTTAATTAGATCAACTGACCCATTCTTGTTTTGAAATATAAGCTTATATCATTTAATTATATTAAATTATCTTTCCTATATATATATACACACATATACATAATAGTTCTCCTATTAGACTACAATATTATTAAGAAAAGTAGTTTCTATAATTGGGCAAAACACAGAGTAGGGTTTTTATTTTTGGCTCTTAGTGATGGTTAATATTAAAGAATAATCCCTCAACATCTGAAAACAAACACGAAGTAGAATGTAAGAGTCCAAATTTGCAAATACAGTTCTAATAGTAAAATGTTCAAAACAAATCAGTCTGGCAGCAATGTGGTATAGCATTTTAAGTTCTCTGTACTGTGCAGCATAAAAGTAAAAGATTTAAAGTTTACATTTAGAGGCAATACATTTGTCAAAAAGATGTAGAAGTTCCTGTTAAATGATCACAATATAGAAAACATGTTATTACTTTGGTTCTATTTAGTATGAAATTTTTAAAACAGAGAAGGCAGAGCAGAGGAAAATTATGGTATTAGGGTAATGTTATTTATATTTTTATTTTAGAAAAACAAGATATGCGATGTTTAAATGAAGCAAAATAATAAATTATAATGTTTAAGAAATGCTAATGGCATTCATGATCACTTTGGGAAGCTGAGGTGGGTGGAGCATTTGAGGTCAGGAGTTCAAGACCAGCCTGGCCAACATGGTGAAACCCTGTCTCTACTAAAAACACCAAAATTAGCCAGGTGTGGTGGTATGTACCTATAATACCAGCTACTCAGGAGGCTGAGGCAGGACAATTGCTTGAACCCAGGAGGCGGAGGTTGCATTGAGCCAAGATGGTGCCACTGCACTCCAGTCTGGATGATGGAATGAGGATCTGACTTCGTTTAAAAAAAAAAAAAAAAAGAGAGAGAAATTGGCTGGTAAATGAAAGAGGAAGTAAATTATAAATCAAGAGTAATTTCTAAAGTTTGGCAAATTTCTTCAGGCATAAGCAAAATAAAATTCCTACAAAGTTCATTGACATTTCCTCTCAGTTACACCATAACAAGGCAGTATTTCTTTCTACAAAATAATCTTAAGAAGTTAGAAAGAAATGGTTATTAGGTTATGGCTTCTTTCTTACATTTCTCCAAATTTATTTGATGCAACAATTTTTGCATAATTTGATAGAGGAGTCTAAAATTACAGATAAGCAATGTATGTGACAAAAACTAAGCAATACAAAACTATTCATTATTATAAACATAAAACATAAATTTCAAGTCTTTTTTGTGTTAAATTTTCAAGTATGTAATATATATTTTTAAAACCCTGTTACTAATATTTATATATTCAATTATTAAGAAAAATAAATACAGTTGGTTTAGCATAAAGGTTTGAATTTTTTAATGAAAGCTTTTCAAACTAATATTTGAAATTAAATAAAAAACTAGCCTTTATTATTTACATAAAAAATTATTCAGTGATTAAAATTTTCCTCTTCTAAACATGTACAGAAATGCCAACAGCAGATAAAGGTATAAATACAGTTTATTTAGTGTTTATCCTTTCAGGCAAGTTCAAGTATTCTGTCAATTAGAACTTAAACGAATTCCAGACATCTGCATAGTATGTTCTTATTGGTGCTGTAAGAGGAATCAGGGTTGATAGATTCAGGAACATAGTGGCAGGATAAACATGAGTTATGCGACCAGGTGGTATGCAGAATGCTAGGCTTAAATTGGGAAATTTCAGAGATGTTTTAGTTATATAGATGGCTATGATTAAAGATTTGCATTAGAAGAGTAATTTGTAATAATATGGCCTGGAAGAGGCCTGCGACTTGAAATAAAGACAATACTTACCAGAGGAAACACATCTATTCTCACTGGTCTCCTTCAGACTCACTTGTTTACAAAGCTACTGGTTGGGGAGGGGTAGAGTAGACTGTTTAAAATGTAAATAGCTCCTCCAACAAATTGGGGAGATTTCCATTACTTGCAAGTTGTTCTAGTTCCCTGGAGTTGGCAGGGAGCCAGAGCAGCAGGTTGAGGAGCCTGTTATATACTCACTTCCTTAGTTGCTGCAGCTGCTGAGTGCAGATCCGGTCTATTTACCTGGTCCCCATGGGATTCTCCCTCTTGCTCACCCACCTGGCCAACAACAAACCAATCAATCCTAGCCTCCATTTCAAGGCTTTTCTAGGGCTTCAAAGAATTAATACCTCTCTGAAAGTACTTTATATTCAGGGAACACCTCATTAAATCATGAGGGTCAAGCATAATATATGAGATGGTCCATTTGGAAGGACCAGATCATCACAGACATATCTAGGGATGGGAGTTCTAAAAGGTTATGCCTATCAGAGCGTGCCTTGAGTGTGATTAAATGTGTGTAACTAAAGGGAGAGGGGTCAGCACACCCTATTGACCTTTGCTCTCTGAATTCCATTAGTCTTGAGGTCAGCAACTGGACTACCTGTACATCTCTATTATGCATATGTGATGTGGTTATATTCCAGGCAGCCAAGAAAAGCTAATCTGAGACCAGTGTAGATATATTATCCTCACTTCCACTACTCCTTTTGTATTTACCCAGAAAACTTTTCTTTTAAAAAATAAAATACAAAATTTCAAGGTTGTCCTTGAAAGAAGGAATGGAGTAGGTAATGCCCACTCTTAGTTTTTATTGTCCTTAATGTCTTCCCCCATCACAGAAGTTACATAAAATTTATCTTGTTTTAGGTATTACGCTGTGACTTGCTTTTTTTTTTTTCATTCAACATTCTGCATTTAAGCATATTCATGTTGGCTTATATAGAGTCTACATGGCTTCTTTTAAATGCTCTGTAGTATTCCATTGTATAAATAGACCACAGTTTATGTATCTATTTCTTGACTGATGGAGATGTTTGGATTAGTGTCAATTTTTTGTTCCAAAAATTATGTCAGGGCTTATAGCTCTGCATGTCTTCTTTGTAGGAGAGACTTTCAGTAGGGTATATAATAAAAGTGTAATGGTTCCATCACAGACTACGCATGTGTTCAATTATCCTATAAAGATTGAGACTTTTATCCCAAATGATTTTACCAATATACCATTCAACAAAAGGTGTATGGGTGTCTTCTTTTCCTAATGTCTAACAAATACTTAATGTTGCCAGATTCATTTTTATTTTGCTAATCACCTGAATATGAAAAGAATCTAATTTTTCAAAATTTGCATTTCCCTACAGAAATGCAAAATGGTTGCGAGCCTTTTCATATGTTTATTGGCCATTGTGCTTCCTTGTTTACTAATTCCTGTTTATACCCTTTGCACATATTTCCTTTTGAGCTATTTATTTCGTTATTGATTTGTAGCAGTTACTTACATTTTCTCAGTACTTTTTCATTTATTATAAATGATCAAGTTATGTCCTCCAAGTCTATGGCTAGTACTCTAGTTTTATTTGCAGTATACTTGTCAAACGGAAAATTTTTAATGCCATCATATTTAACCAGTCTTCTGGTTTTGCTTTGTATGTTTTGTATCTTGTAGAGTGCTACAGACTGAATTGTTTTATCTTCAAATTCATATTTTAAACCCCTAACCTTTAATGTGACTGACTATATTAAGACATAGAAGGACCTCTGGGAGGTAATTAAGATTAAATAAGGTGAAAACAGTGGTGGTTTAATCTGCTCAGCCTGCTATAACAAAATAACACAGACCTGGTGGTTTAAACAACAAGTTTATCAGAATTCTGGAAGCTGGAAAGCCCAAGATCAAGGGGATGTCAAGATAAGGTGCATTCCGATGCTTCTCCTCTTGGCTTGCAGTGATAAAGACTTTTTGCTTGTCCAAATTTTAATCAGTCTTCTGAGCTTCTCCTAGGTCCACCTTTGCACTTCCTTGTACAATTCAGTTTTAGCAAAGAACCCTGCTAAAACAGTTTAGCCAGAGTCCCATATCCTCAGTATCTGATTAGGTTCCTTATCCTCTACCATCATCCCAGATGATGTCTGATTATCCTGGCCCATCTTTGGCAAGAATCCTGTTAGGTTGGTTTAGCCAGAATCCAGCTCACCCCTGATACTTCCTCTTAGCAATTTCCCATCTACTGGCACCCATGTGGCTCTTTGACCATAAATTCCCATTTGCCAATGCTATATTCAGAGTTGGGCCTAATCTTTCCCACATCCCGTTGCAGTGGTCTCTGTACCTATTGTGATGGTCGTGAATTAAGACTTCCTTACCATGTTTTAACAAGTACCACTGAGTATTTTGTTTTTCCTTTAACGGTAGGTGGCTTACATCTCGCTATGCACTCCTCACATGACCTCTTGTTCACAGGCAGAGAGAGGTCGAGCTCTCTGATGTCACTTATAAGGACTCTGTTAGATTAGGGTCCAGCTCTTATGGCCTCATTTAATCTTAACTATTTTTGTAAATGCCCTATCTACAAATAAAAGTCACTGTTATTTGGTGGTAAGGACTTCAACATATGAATTTTGAGAAGAAAAAAAATTCAGTCTATAGCAGGTGGGACCATAATTTTATAGGATCAGTGGCCTTATAATAAGAGGAAAAGACCTGTCTGTCTCTCTCTCCCTACATGGGCTGAGAGGAAAGGTCATGTGAGGTCAAAGAGACTGTGTGGAAGCCAGGAAGAGAGCCCTCATCAAAAAACTGAATCAACTGAAACTTTGATCTTGGACTTCTTGCCTACTGTACCATGAGAAAAGAAATTTCTATTGTCTAAGCCACCCAATATATGGTATTTTGTTATGGCATTCTGAGTTGAGTAAGACATATAGTAATCCCGCCTTCTACAAAGCTCATAAGTAATTGCTATTATTTATGTAATTACTTATAATTACTTATAATGTGGCATTTGACCCATCCGGTATGTATAGAAATATATGCATATATGAAATGAAAATGCATTGGCCCAAAAACATTTATTGAAGGGATGACTCTGTCACCACAGATTTGTAATGGTCCAACATTACATTGGGTGGGTGTGTCCCCACCCAAACCTCATCTTGAATTATAGCTCCCATAATTCCCATGGGTTGTGGGAGGCACTCTGTGGGAGATGTTTGAATCGTGGGTGCAGTTTCCCCCATACCATCCTTGTGGTAGTGAATGAGTCTCATAAGGTCTGATGAGTTTATAAGGGGTTTCCCCTTTCACTTGGCTCTCATTCTGTCTTGTCCGCCACCATGTAAAATGGACCTTTCACCTTCTACCATGATCTTGAAGCCTCCCAACCATGTGGAACTGTGAGTCCATGAAACCTATTTTTCTTTATAAGTCACCCGGTCTCGGGTATGTATTTATCAGCAGCGTGAAAATGGACTGTATGTAAAATATGGTTATTCTAATTGTCTATTTTGGTCAATTTGTCTGTTTTGGTTTATTGTTCATCCATGTAGTGTATCAGGGCCACTTTGCCTTGACTGCCATCCTGGTAATAGTGAGTCTTGATATCTGGTAGGTCAAGGGTCCTCCTTTTGTTTTTTTTTTTTTTGAGAGTGTTTTAAAGGCACCTGTGATCTAGGTGGTTTAGTAGGTCTGGAATGGAACCTAGATTCTGCATTTTATTTACAGCATGTAGATTTTCACATTGAACAACAGGCTTTTAGTAATAAGTTTATAACAAGTTTTGTTGAATAAAAATAAAGTTGGAAGGCTAATGTAAATACAATAATTCATGAAATAATCTGTTAAGAATTAATTGTCATTTAAAATATAAAGTCCTCCCATTAGAGAACATAGTACTTTTTTCAGATACTTATGTCCTTCAACAATATGTTTTAATTTTCTTTATAAAAAGGCACTCTTTGTTAGGTTTCTACAAAGAGTAGAAACCTAACATATTTTATTTATATTGCCTTTATAAATTGTATTCTTCTTCCCTGTTCAATACTGAAATATGGAAAATTGGTGGTATATGTGAAAGCTGTTCATTTTTATATGCTGATCTTGTATTCAGCAACCCCAGTGAATTATCTCATCAGTTCTAGTAGTGAGATAGATAAAATGTGCTTTCTTTAAAAATAGCTTGCCTGAGTTAGGATGAAGCACACAGGGTCCTTACATTCCTTTTTTTCTATTTTCTCCAAGTTTTGGATTGCCTGTTCTTGATAGATTGGTAAAATTTATCTAGATGCAGTGTATTCCCTGTCCCCATTCCTTTTGTGGGTGGGATTGGCCCAGGGTTTTAATTGCTGACTTTGTCCTTTAATGGTGACAGATTTAGTAATGTTTTCTATTTTTTCTTGATTCAGATTTGTTTCTATTTTTTAATAAAAGATCTTGTCTCAAATTGTGGTCCAAAAACTCCTGTGGTTCCTGGAAAAGCTTTCAAGGAGTTCATGAAGTAAAAAATATTTGTATAATTGCACTATACTGAAATATTATTGTTTTTACTCTCACTCTTTCACAAGTGTACAGTGAAATTTTTCAGAATTTCAAGGATTAAGGTGTGGTATTTAGCAGATTTAATGTAATATCAAGTGAAATTTTAAAGAAACATGACACTATTCTACTTTTTTGTTTGTTTTGTTATAGTTATCTCATGTAGTTTATATTTATATTAGCATGCAATGAGCTGCTTATTGTTGTATTTTAAAATGTATCAATAAATGCATATTTTAAAATTGATTTAATTTTTAAGTGATAAATGTTGATATATAAGCCTGCATAAATACAAGCTCTTTGAGGTCCTAAATTTTTAAAAGCATAGAGTTCCTGAAACCAAAATGTTTGAAAACTACTATTCTAGAAAATTTTTTACTTCGTCTAAAGTGTCAAAGTCATTGATATAAAAGTTTTCATCACTTACACATCTTTTAAAAATATGGATGTACTAATCTATGTTTATACTGAATTCCATTTAAAATTTGTTTATTTTCTTACAAGTTTCAAATAATCATATTTAAATGCTTATTTTTTTCATTCTTCTGTTTATTGAATATTAACATTTGCTGTTTCTGTATTCTCTTCTTTTTGTGCACCTTTGGCTTACTTTTATGTCATTAATCTAGGCTCTTGAATAGTTTCCAAATAAGCAATCATTTTTTAAAGAAAGACTGCAAATAGATTTTTTTAAGTATCACTTAAACTTTGTGTCACAAGTTCTCTGATGCAGAATTTGCTTATTACTTAATTCTAAGCATTTAAAATTTGTCATTCTTTTAAAATTCCATTTTTACAAGCTTTTAATTGTTGGAAAATTAATTACATGGACATTCTGTGCAGTATGCATGCTTTTAATTCATTTGGTTTTGTTTTAAATTTTCTGTGCAACCTAGTATGTGGCTAATATTTGTAAATATCTAGATGCACTTCAACATTGTTGATTACATGAGTACGTAACCATGAACATGTACAGTAGCTTTGGCTTTCTTTGAATTTTTTTGATTAATCATTAGCAAGTATTAATCAGCTTGATCTATCAGTTTCTGAGATGTGTACATTTAAGTTTTATGATTGATAATTTATCTGTTTCTTCTTGATATTCTGTCAGTATTTTCAGTATATATTTCGAGGCTATATTATTGAGTGCATGTATGTTTATTATTGCAATATATTATTGACTGGTTGTGTCAATAATTGTAAAGCAACTAAAATTTATTGTGCATGCAAGCTCAAAAGTTATTCTTGTTGAAATCCAGAAGACACAAGACTCCTGGTTTAGAGCAAACAGACAGTTTGTTATTCACAACAATAGCAGCAGTCACAACATTTTCATATTCTTATGCCTGTTCTCAGATCTCAAATTCCCATACAGTGATGTTACAAGGGCCCAATAATGCCTACATGAGCAGTAAAATGTGTTATAAGAGAATTTTAAACTTAAGAGATCCTAATCTTTTATAATGTGCTGCAATCAAATAAGTCCAAATTCTTCTGTAGAGGGAGATACTATCTTTTATTCTACTTAGCAGTAAACAAACCTACCTCTGCTCTGGAAAAATAGCCTATCTCTATTTTTCAAACCTGTTTTCTATACAAACCTCTTTAAAAAGATAGTTGAGAAAAAATGCTCTGAGAAAAAATACGTCTGTTTGTAAGCTGTACAAAAATTCAAGAGACCCTTGGTGAATTGTCTTCTAATAGGTTGTTTTTATTTATCATTAGAAACAATCTAATTTGTTACTAGGAATATTTTTATTTATTAACTAAAGGTAATGAATATTACATAATTGTTATTGGTAACAATTACATAATTGGTATAATTGTTATTGGTAACAATTATGTATTGGTAACCAATAATTTGTAATAATTGTATAATATTCATTCTTTTTAGGTAATAAATATTATAATGTGGTGTGAATATTTCCATGCCAGCATTAATTGTTAAGTGGTTGACAGATATACTTTTTCAACACTTTTATATTATTTTCAACTTGAGTTTTTATTTAGATTTGAAGGTAGAAGTGTATGAATTTTAAAAATCTGATTAGAAATATTTGAATTTTCACAGCAAAAAATTATACACAATATTAAAATATAAAAGTACAGTTTCTGCTGTACTTTGAATGTGTCCCCTACAATTTATGTGTTGGCAAGTTAATCCCCAATTTAACAATGTTCATAAGTGGGACCTCTAAGAAGTGATTAGGTCATTAGGGCTCTGCCCTTATAAATGAATTACTGCCTTTTTTTTTTTTTTTTATGGGAGTGGGTGAGTTTTCATGGAAATGTGTTCCTGATAAAAGATGAATTTGGTCCTCTTCCCTCTTGCTCTCTTACCTTCCACTATGGGATGACACAGCAACAAGGCTATTGCCAGATGCTAACACCTTGATATTAGACTTCCTGGTGTCCAAAACTTGATAAATACATTTCTTTTTGATAATAATTTACCCAGTTGTGGTACTCTATTATAGCAACACAAAATGCACTAACTCAGTTCTTGTATACTGTATACAGTTGTCCCTCTGTATCCATGGGTTCTCATTCATGGATTTAACTGAACATGAACTGAAAATACTGGAAATAAATTGTGTCTACTGAATGCCTACAAAGTTTTTCTTCTTGTAATTATTGCCTAAGCAATGCAGTATAACAACTATTTACATAGCATTTACATTGTACTAGAAATTATTAGTAATATAATGGTACTTTAAAGTATATGGGAGGATGTGCATTGGTTAAATGCAAATGCTAAGCCATTTTATTTCAGGGACTTGAGCATCAATAAATTTTGGTATCCAAGTGAGGTCCTGAAACCAATCACTCATGGATACCAAAGGATGACGACTGCACAATATTTATATTTATTTTTATCATTTAAATTTAATTTTATGTTTTCCCTCCTTTGTCTTTAACTTTTTGCCATTCAATAATGACATGTTAAATGTCCCTTCTATCTGTAGTTGGTTTCAAAAAATATATTTTCATATGTCAATTCATATGTCAATAAGACTTTCTTTTTTTCTCCAAATCTACTTAATTGTGCTTCCTTAGACAAACAATAACTCAGGAAATCAAAACTCTATCTCCTTACCTTTTCATGGGTGGTGATGTTAACGTTATTCACCTTGGTTTTATGAAGTGGTTCTCTTTGGTGATCATCCAAGGGAACTATTTGGGTACCATTATCCTAATGGAGGAAAATTCTTAGCTACCTCTTCATTTCCAGTTTCAGGTCTCATAAGTCTCATGAGAAGCTAAAAATCTTATAAAAACTCAGTGAAGTCTGGAAGAGTTGTCACTGGATGTCTAGTTATTGTTGTCATAGACCAGGGAATGCCAAGAAGATAAGGTTTCTGAAGGGCAAACTTCAGTCAGCCTCCCCTTCTTAATTCATAACTCAAGTTGTCATGATTTTTGAATAATTAAAGTGAGCAGAGGAAACAGAATGGAGTGGATGATAACATTGAAATGGAGACTGCACTTAGTTATAAATATTTTCTAATTTCTTTTTCCTTTGGTCAGGCCTGACATAGAGTTAAGCTTGCTTGTTATGATTAGGCTACATGAGATTAAAAAAATTCTATATAATTTGGGAGGCCAAATGGATTTTTGTTTGCTTTATTATTTTGACAAAATTCTAAATGGCTGTAACTATTGAGAGGAGGGTTTTGCTGCTTCAGTAAGTTTTATAGTATCCTTTGCCATTGCTGATTTTATTTTATTAATGGACATTTAATCACAAATGGTGACAACAGAGACATTAGAAATAAATTTTAAAGCACACTTTAGAAAAATGAGATTAGTCAAGTTATGTCTTTTTTATGTTTTTTCCCCTAATAAAACTAGCATCATCATTAGATTTTCTACTCAGCAAATTTGTCAAAAGCATCCAGAAATGCACTGGCAGGGTGCTATATATCTTCAGAGAAGTAGAAAAATCACTTTTAGTTTGAAACCATCTGTGATAGACAGACTTGTAATATGGCCTACAGTGATCCTCTACCTCCTAGTTTTCAAACCATCTTGTAATTCCTTCTCCTTCAATGTGGCCTGAATATCGTGACTTTCTTCCAACCAACATAAGATAGCAAAGTTGATGAGATGCTACTTTGATGATTGCTACAAAGATGGTGACTTTTACCTTGTTAGCAAGACTGTCCCTTGCTGGCTTTGATAATACAAGCTACTATATTTGAGAAGCACATGTAGTAATTTTCTGAGGGCCACTTTTGGCCAATAGCTACTAGCAAAGAGATTTTCCATTCAACATCCATTGAAAAACTGAATACTACCAACAGCCACCTAAATTAGCATGGAAGGAGACCTGTACCCAATGAAGCCTTGAGATGACTCCCCATCCCTGGCAACATAGACATGCACATTCATTGCAGTCTTTTAAGAAACCTTGAAGTAAAAGACTCAACAGGGCAGTACCCCGATTTCTGATCTGTAGGAATGGTGAGAGAATAAATGTGTGTTGTTTTCAGTATTAAGGTTTAGGTTTAGGGTAATGCTTTGCACATTAATAGATAACTAATATAAATTCTATGAACTTCAACATAAACATCATATTGTTTTCTTATGAGTGCTATAGGGCTATTTATTTATAATGCTAGTATAACTCTTGTCATATAATATTATGTCCCCAGAGTACTCAAGTTGAAGTCCTGGAGGCTTGATTAACATCCCAGCAGCACAGGCTTAAATCTAGCAAAAGTTTTATTCAGATTTTGGATCCATTCTCCTCTTTATTTGGGAGAGGAGATACATATGCATCAGTCTGGGTTCCATATGTAAAGATAATTGCCATAACCTAGACTAGTATCCAGGATAGATATCTATTATGCCGTATTTCCTTTCATAAATTTATATATGAATTATGTAATAAACACGAGTTTCACTTGATTGTCACTGTGCTTGGTTGGTTAGTTTCTGTTTTTGTGGTACTTTTGAGATTTTGGCCTTAATTTTTCCTGATCAGCTTTATAGGGATTCTTATTTTTTCTGTGTCATTACTTCTTGGGAATATGTTAAGCCACAGAAGGAAAAAACTCTTTAAAAATGATTAAAATATAGTTTCCACCAAGATATCAACTTTATACATTATTTAGGCATTTCTGTTCTGGCTTCAATTAGTTGATTGTGCCCTTTTAAATCACAGTTTTATAAATGACATTCCTGTATCTAACAATTTGTGATTAATTTTTTTCTGTGACAGAAACTGAAGCCTGAAACTACTCCCTGTGGTTCCCTTTATTTGTTACTCCATGATTCTGTCAGTGATGGGTACACAGAATTGAAAATGTTCTAAGCTAACTAAACCTGACTCAGCAGGGTCTGGGGAATCTAGCCATGAGGGATAAAAGGGAAAAAGCTGGAGACTCTGTATGCCTATAGGAAAACACCTGTTTGAATGTCTCTTCTTAACTGACTTTGTCTGGTTTTATGCAATAATGAAAGCCATTTGAATGCAAAAATCCTAGCCTAAAAAGCAAAGAGAAGAAATTCCTGAGACTGTCTTCTTTGATTTTAAATAAATAATACAAGCAAACTCTCTGAGCTAGAAAAAAGTGAGATCCATGAAAATGAGGCCAGTTGTGGGTTACAATTTGCTTTCTTTTACACACAGTGTTGGAAACTTCGAGAAACAGGATCTTGGAGACAGTGTTCACTTTACCTGTTTCTCTAATACTAGATGAATCCACAAACAAATCTACATGTTTATTTTACATTCACCACCAAAGTTGTCACATGATTCCAGGTGATTTGCTCTAATAACAATTACCTATTTTCAGCTACAGAAACTTTTTTTCTGTTGCTTTTTCACCTTTTAATGCCTTCATCTTCAATTTATGCTTTCTGCCACAGGTGGCGGCAGAGTCTCATGGGTACAGGATAGTGAGCATGCTGATGTGAGATCCAAATTTATCAACTCAGCTCAAACTTCTTTTTAAACACATTTTAATTTCATTTCATTTTACCTTTAAACTTGGTTTTAAATTGTGAAAGTAACACATAATTTAAATATTCATTTAGAACAGCAATTGGTGATAAGTAGAAATTACTTCACAATGGCACTAGCAGTATCGTAAGACCATTCCCTGAATGTAAATACTTTAAAACGATTTCTTAAGCATCTTTTCAGATAATTTATTTGCACGTATCAAGGTTTCACAAATAAATGAGATTATATTGTCATACTGTTGTGCAACTTGATTTTAAAAATTAACAGCATATTAAATGCTACCTCTTTTTCCATAATATAGTTAATGCTTAATATATTTAATCATTCTCCTATTATTTTAACTTTCCTTCTTCTCTTCCTTTTTCATTCTTCTTCTCCTTTTATTTATTAAAAGAACTATGTAATGAGTATCACTTCCCATGTATCTTTGTGTATATGTTTGAATTTATGGGTGGATGAATTTCCAAATATGAAATTGCTAACTCTTAGGGCATATGCTTTTAAAATTTTCATAGAAGAAAAGATTGAACACATTTAAACTTCCACAAAAATGTCTGTGCGTGCTTAATTCTTCTAGAGTATTGTCAACATAGGTTATAAACTCTAGTTTATTTGGTTAGTGTTTCAAAAAATGTATATATATCTCATTGCTATTTTAATTTGTATTATGTAAAGTGAGTAAAGTTGAGCATATTTTCCTCTGTTAACTGGCCATTTTATTTTTCTTTGAACTTGGAGTTTGAAATAATATAAATCAGCTTTTACTGTGGTAACAAACAATCCCATATCTCAGTATTTTCTGATGAAACACATTTGTTTCTTGCTCATGTTATACAAATACATGGTCTACTCTGGCTTTGCTGGGCTCAACTCTAAGTTTTCTCATTTTGAAACACAGGTAACAGGCACAGTCACTATCTAGAATTTCTAGTTCTCATGATTGGGGAGCAGAGCAAGAAGATACCTGTCAAGATATACAATAGTATCTAAAGCTTCTGTTCAGATGTGGGACTTTGGAGTTGTGACAATATATCCTTTGACATTAGATTGAAAAAATGGGTCACATAGCCAAGACCAAGTTCAATGGTGTATAAAAGCATGGAAAAAACATGGAGAGAAAAAAAGTATTTTGAAAACATAATGAAACTTACAATTATGGTCTTGACTTATTTCTCTATTGGTTAATTTTCTTGCATATGTATTTATTCAAAACAATATTTGTATATTGAGGAAACCATTCCATTGTTGTATTTGTAACAAATGTTTTTGAAGCAAATTTTCACATGCATTTGGCTTCTATAGTTATTTTTATGCCATAAATTTTTAGAATATTACATATATTTATTATATATAATAAATGTATAATATAAATAAAATCCATAGATAATATATATTTTATATGAAACATATGAACTATATATATTTATTTATAATATTATTATATATTATATATAAATTATATATATAATTTTAAAAATATAAAATTTATTCAACACTTACTTTTGTGGCTTATGGTCCTATATTATGTTAGAAAGAAAATCTCTACTCCATGACTATAAGAAACAGCAAAATGATGAAGTGTTAAGTAAATAAATCTACACACACAAAAAAAATCTACACAAAATATATCTTGATTACAATTTGTGCAGAATTTTTTTTAAAAAAAACATGCATTTAAACCCAAGTAATTTCTATCTCTCTATTACATCTAAACTAAACTAATTAGAAAAAAAGTTCCTCTCTAATCCTCATTTGTTAAGATGACTTAATCAAATTTAATAAATGTTATTTTCTAGACCTTTATATCTGTTTCTCTGCGTCGATATGTTTCTTGTTTTTTTTAATAGAAGTTTAATGCAATTCCTAAACATGCTATAAAATTGAAATATCTAAGTCACTCCATTGGATTTATTTTCAACAAATCTCTTCTTGACATTTTCTATTTTCGAGAAAACATCATATTTCCTTTTTTCCCCTGGATCTGTACATATATGTATATAAAAGCATATATATGAAGAGGTAGATAGATATTCATATCCACGTTATTAATCACATGTTTAACATTCTAAAACTGAAGTACTATGGTTGACTTGATTCATATAGAGTAGTTCAATGATGTCTAACAAAGTCATTCATGTCCACGTACTTTCATCTAGCATAATTCAAGAGAAGTTTAAATCATGTCCTCACATGGAAAGGGCTTATAATTTAATTCAGGTAACAAGTACATATATCAACAATTAGTGAATTATATAGAGCTTTAAATAACAAAATTATATTATTATATGAAATAGAATGTAATAAGGATATGAGAATCAAAACCAGCACAGATTAGAACTGTCAATAGAAGCTTTGCTGGAGGAAGAGACCCAATTTTAAAGATGGATGAGATCTAGGTAGATGTTAAAATGGGAAAAGACTAAATATAAACATTGGGCAGAAGGACAGGATAAGCAAAGGTAAGGTAACGAGACAAGGTTTAGTCTTTTAGAGACAACAAATAATGTCTACACTAACCTTGTCTACTAATGTCTACCGCTTGCTGAAGACTGGAAATGTATAATATTAAGAAACAGTAGATACAGACCAACTTCTGGCATGATGACGTGAGGCGTTCTGTGGACCTTCTCCCTAGTGAAACTGATAAAAATTATTTTTAAAAAACATACAACAATTTAAAGCCATGGACATGATCGTAAGAGCATACAATAAATGAAGAAACATCTAGTCAAGAAAATTAACAAAAATTTGATAAGAAAATCAGAGCCAATGGTATTTAAAACAAAATTACTTCTTCCCAATCCCCACCCGCAGCTGATAACGCCACCCCAAACCACTGCGTTGGAGATCACGGTGCTTTCTTTGTACCCTGCTCCCCATCAGAGTTTTTTTTTTTTTTTTTTCTCCCTGGGAATAGCAGGATGTCAGCATTTCTCATCCTTCCCCAGCTGCCTGCTCAGTCTGAGTTTTGGGAAAGAGCACTTGAAAAGTGGGGGCTCCTTTCCTATAACTCTCCCTCACTCTATCTTGGGCATGGTATCACGAGGAATACTGGGGCTGAAACTGCTTTTGACAAAATTATAATAGTGAGAGAAATTTAACATAACACTTTACTGTTCTTCAAAACTCACAAGTTGACCACCGTGCTCATTGCTGTACGCAGACCAAGCTAACTATGGGTGGAATTTGGTTTCTAGTTTAATTTTAAAACAAATATAATAATTAAATTATTTATCCTCAAAACTAGTCCTGTCCTTGCTTTAGGACTGAAACTGTTTATATAGTATTAATGAAAGCCCACAAAGCTAGAATTGTGGTAAAGGCCTGAATTTTGTTAAGACATAGACAGAAGTTCAGCGATAACCAGCCATTGTTTGTTTGCTTTTCCATAATTGCTTACAGCTCAGAAAGTCACCTACCTAGGGGTTTCAAGATTGATAACTTCTCCAAATTACTCCTATGGATAGCGTCACTGTTGCAGAAGCTAAGATTGGTGTTCAGGTTATTTTTCAGACCTTGCATTCTGATGAACCAACTGACACCCACCAGACTTGTGACCCATACCGCGGAACTCACTCAACTGGTCCTGTGAACCCCACCCAGAAACTGATTCAGTGCACAAAGACAGGTTTGACACCCCTGTGATTTTCTCTATGACCCAACCAGTCAGCATTCCCCATTCCCTAGCCTGTCAAAGTATCCTTTAAAGAAAACCTTAACCTCTGAATTCTTAGGAAGGCAGATTTGAGAACTATCTCCCATGTTCTCATTTAGCTGAATCTGCAATTATTAAACTCTTTCTTTACTGCAAACACCTGCTGTCTCTGTGTATTGGGTAATTCTGTGCAGTGGGCAAGAAGAACCCATCAGGCTGTAACAGGACCCTGATCATGCTTTTTCTTGCTTGTAAAGTGGTGAATCTATGCCAGGAGAAGCAAAAAGAGAAGACCTCAGACTTCTGCCTGCCCCTAATGAGTGCCCAACTCCTGAAGCATGGGTATCACTTAGACTGAAGAGTGGCATTGTTCCCCACCCTCAGCTCAAGAGCCCTGAATCAAAGGTTTTGCCTGGGGTAAGAAGCAGGACCTAAAACAGATAACTCCTAACTTCTTCCCAAAGTCCTGACTTCATTTGCAGCAAGATGTAAAGGTCAAGCCAATGGGTACTCTTAAGAACCATGGACATGGAGGTTGAGCACAACTGAAAAGTGATTCATAGATTTGGTGAAGATATGATCTAAATTTGTGCCAACCAGTTTGCAAGAGAGAGTGGGAAAAACCTACTGGGAGAAGTCCTTCTGGGGAGAGCACAGATATCAAATGTGGACCTATAGAGTTGTTCCTTCAAAGGAGTGTAAATTTGATTGAATTCATATCTAGAGCAATTTAGGCTTTAGAAAATTCTTGAAAACAATAAAACAGTCACTCAGCAATTAGTGGAGCTTCACAGCAGATTGCTGTCAGGGAAAGCAGCAAAAAAAGCCTTGCCAAAAAATGGTCATTTCAGGGTGACTAAGCTGCAGTTTCCTGAGGAGCATCATCCCAGGTTAAACATAGCCATGGCAGGCAGTGGGGTGGGTGGGGGTGGGAGGTAAGGGGGAAGAGATAATAGACCAGTTCAGCTAGTCACTAAACAGATAAACATGCAGTAATAACAAGCCACCCCGCTCAGTGGGCTGAGGGGATTCCCAGTGTTGGTGCAGCATAATATCTAAAAAGCCTACTTTCCAACACAAAATTATGAGACATGCAATAAAATGAGAAAATATAATAATACATTTAGAAAAAGCAGGAGATATTAGCTATTGGTGACAGCAACCAGATGTGGGATTTAACAGGAAGAGGCATCTAACCATTATAAATATTTTCAAATAACTAAAACTAAAGAAATAACGATTAAAGAAGCAAAGGAAGATATAATGACTATATTACCTCAGATAGAAAATATAAAGAGAGGCCGGGCGCAGTGGCTTACACCTGTAATCCCAGCACTTTGGGAGACTGCGGAGGGTGGATCACCTGAAGTCTGGAGTTCGAGATCAGCCTGACCAACATGGAGAAACTCCGTCTCTACTAAAAATACAAAATTAGCTGGGCGTGGTGGCACATGCCTGTAAACTCAGCTACTCGGGAGGCTGAGGCAGGAGAATCGCTTGAACCCAGGAGGTGGAGGCTGTGGTGAGCCGAGATTGTGCCATTGCACTCCAGCCTGGACAACAAGAACAAAACTCCATCTCAAAAAAACAGAAAATATAAAGAGAGAGAAATTATTGGAAAAACATCTGGAGTTGAAAGTATAACTAAAATAAAATATTTACTAGTTTTGATTAATAAATGATGGGAACTGGTGGAAGAAAGAATTAGCAAAATTGAAGATAGATCAATAGAAATTATGTAATCCAAAGAATGGAGAGAAAAAAGAATGGAGGAAAATGGACAGAGCCTCAGAAAATCCTTTAAATGCTCCAACATACATAATATGGTTTGGCTGTGTCCTCACCCAAATCTCATCTTGAATTGTAACTCCCACAATTCCCATGTGTCATGGGAGGAACCCCATGAGAGGTGAATGACTTATGGGGGCAGGTCTTTCCCATGCTATTCTCATGATAGTGAATGAGTCTCTCAAGATCTGGTGGTTTTAAAAAATGGAGTTCCCCTGCAAAAACTCTCTTTGCCTGCCACCATTCACATAAGATGTGACTTGCTCCTCCTTGCCTTCTGCCATGGTTTTGAGACCTCCCCAGCAACGTAGAACTGTGAGTACAATTAAACCTCTTTCTCTTGTAAATTCTTCAGTCTTGAGTATGTCTTTATCAGCAGCATGAAAATGGACTAATACAACACACATAATAGCAGTACCAGAAAGAGACAAAAAAGAGCAGAGAAAAAAAAAATGTGAAAAGTAATGGCTGAAAATTTCCCAAAGAGAAATTAGACATTACTTTGATATAAATAAAGTTGAAGACACCACATATTGAAATGTATCAAATGCAATTACAGCAATACTTAAAGGGAAATTGATAGTTACAACTAATTATATGCAGAAAAAGGAAAGATCTCAAATCAATAATCTAAATTTCTACCTTAAGACATAGGAAAAAGAAGAGAAAACTAAATTGAAAGCAATTGGAAGAAAGAAAACAATAAATATTGGAGCAGAATTTAATGAAATAGATAATAGAAAAACAAACAAAAAATCAATGAAACCAAAGTTGTTTCTCTTAAATGATCAATTAAAATAAACCTTTAGCAGAATTGACTAAAACAAACAAAGAAAATGAGAGAAGGCACTTAAAGTACGGGCATGAGAAATAAAATTGGGAGAGACATTGTTATAGACATTACCCAAATATAATGAATACGGTATATGTTGAAAAATTAAATAATTTAGATGGATTCAACACATTCCTGGGAACATGCAAACTCTAAAACTGACTTGAGAAAATACAATATGAATAAACGTATAACAAATAAAGTGCTTGACTCGGTAGTAAAAAGATTACCTACAAAGAAAAGATCAGGCCCAGATCCTCCATTGTGAAATTATTCCAAATATGTAAAGCAGACTGAATACCAGTTCTTCAAAAAATATGTAAAGCAGACTGAATACTAATTCTTCAAAAAATCTCTTATATAATAGAATGAGAGGGAAAAATTGTAATCCTTTTTGATGCTAGACATACCCAAATAATAAAAAGACTTGGCAAGAAAAAAAACATTCAGACCAATATTTCTTATAAATATGGATACAAAAGTCCTCAGCAAAATAATAGCAAATCAAATCCAGCAACAAACAGAAAGGATTATACCCCATGATGTGAACCAAAAGTATCTGAGAGAGATCTCAATCAATTTAGAAAGTTAATTTTACCAAGGTTAAGGACAAACCTGTGACACAGCCTCAGGAGGTCCTGAGTACATGTGTCCAAGGTAGTTGGGGCACAGACTGGTTATATGTTTTAGGGAAACACGAGACATTAATCAATATGGGTAAGATGTACATTGGTTCTGTCCAGAAAGGTGAGACAACACGACTCAAAGTGGGGGAGAGGGGACAGAGGCAGGACTGCAGTTCATAGGTAGATAAGAGACAAATGGTTGCATTCTTTTCAATCTCTGAATAGCCCTTCGTCCCGAAAACACAATTTACATATGAGGAAGGTAGAGGAATAATTACTTATGCCTTAGTCTATCTTAGTGAATCTGCATTTTTTATATAAACGAGGGCAGAGGAAGCAATCTAGCATATATTTGTCTGGGTGAGCAGAGGGATGGCTTTGAGTTCTGTCTTTGTCCTGCACCTGTGAAGATACAAATGACATTGCCAAGGTGAAATTTAACAGATCTGTTTTAGGGTAAAGTTTCTGAGCCCCCCAAAGAATTTAATCTCGACAAATTGTGAGGGAGATATGGTAGCTTATCAATTTTTATAGCTGTCTCATTTTGAAATAAAATGGGAGGCAGATTTGCCTGATGCAGGTCCGAGAGTGACATTTCCCTATGGTTTAGTGAAATTAGGGTCTTGAGAGTTGTTTTCCTTTCACAATGACTAAGTTGGATTTATCTAAGGAATGCAAGGTTGGTTTATCTAGCAATCAAGTAATGTAACACATCATATCAACAGATTAAAAAGTAAAACAAAAAAACCCTGCATGATTTTCTCAACGAATGTAGAAAAAGTACTTGATAAAATCAAACATTCTTTCATGAAAAAACTTAGCATAGAAGAGACTTTTCTCAACATGGAAAAAGGCAGACACAAAAAATCTGTAGCTAACATCATACTTAATGGTGAAGGCTGGATGCTTTTTTTGTCTTTTTTTTTTTTTTTTTTTTTATAAGAGCAGGAGCAGGATAAGGATGTTTGCTCTCAGTAGTTACACTTAACAGTACTGGAGGTTCTAACCAAGGACAGGGCAATTAGGTAATGAAAAAAGTCATTCAGATTAGAAAGGAAGAGGTAGAACTAACACTTTTTGCAGACAATGTGGTATTTTATATAGAGAAACCTAGGAAATTCACTAAAAGTTATTAGAATTAATAAATGAGTTCAGCAAGAGAGTAGCATACAAAATCAATATGCAAAATAAATAGCATTTTTAAATTGTGATAACCGATTTTATGTGTCAACTTGACTGGGCCATGGGATTCCCAGATATCTGGTTAGACATTATTTCTTGGTTGTCTGTGAGGCTATTTTCAGAGAACACTAGCATTTGAATTGGTACTGAGTGAGGCAGGTGGTCCCCCCCAGTGTAAATGGGCACAACCCAATCTATATGAGGACCCAAGTAAATCAAAAAAGTTGAATTTTCTCTGCCTAACGGCTTGAACTGGGATCAGTCTCGTGTCATAAGTGCTCCTGGTTCTAGGCTTCAGACTCAGACTGAAATCTGTACCATCAGCTTGCTGGCCTCAGGTCTTCTAAATATACCACAGACTTTTCTGGGTCTCCACCTTGTAGATGGCAGATTATGGAACTCCTCAGCCTTTGTAACTGTGTGAGCCAACACCTTATAATAAATATCTTCATCTGTCTTTCTCAATTTATTATCATCCACAGAAACCACTGTACTCATCATCAATTGCTACCTTTGACTGACTCAAATTCTGCATTTTAAAAAATGGACAAATTTCCATTTCTTTGGAGTTTTTGTTTACTCTTTTGTAGGTATTATATTTGTATAAATTATTGAGGGCATATTAAAAGTCTTTCAAATTAATATAATGATATAAGAAACTTTTAATAAACAGTGTTATAGTATACACTACTTGACTTGAAAATTGCTCCTGTATATCACTGGTCACTTTTAGTTGCCTAGAGCTAACTGAACAGTTATTAAAAATTCCCAAAAGAAATGAGCTATAGCAAGGAATGTTTTCCTTTACTTCCAATTATTGTTTTCTATTTGTATTGGTATATGGATTCATTTATTTTTGTCAAGGATATTCTAGGTATGTTTGTCCACCTCATTAAGGTTAGGAGGTAAGACAGCTACTCATTTACCACCTAGTGCACTCTGACTACTCTGACTATATGAAGTAGGAGCTCTTTCCTTCCCCCTCTCCCAGCCTACTTAGGAATTCAAAATGTGAATCAGAAAGCATCATATATTTTCAAAAAAAGCATGGTTTATCAAAGAATATACTAAAGATGAAGATGTGTAGTTTAGAGTTTCATTCCATCAGTGTGGACTGAGCAGCTGTTTGAAGAATATCATCAATTACTTTCATTTTTTTTGTTGACAAAAACAAAGTGGTTCTAAAAACAGTTTTGAAACAATTGTGGACAGATAAAGAATCACTGGATCGTTTATCTAAGTAAACCTATGCATGGCATGCCATTATATTTCATTTAATCTTAAAATGTGTTTATTTGACTGGTAGACTTGGGTTGTGTCAGTACCTTATGTCAAGCTCAATTCTTCTCCAGACACAGACAATAAATAAAGTTTAAAATATTTGCTGGGAAAAAAGATTAATTTTATACAACTTGGTTGAATATTTGATATTTGATATTCTTTTTTCTTTCTTTTTTTTTTTTTTTGAGTTGGAGTCTCGCTCTGTTGCCCAGGCTGGAGTGCAGTGGCGCAATCTCAGCTCACCACAACCTCTACCTCTTATGTTCAAGCGATCCTCCTGCCTCCACCTCCCAAGTAGCTGGGATTACAAGCATGCGCCACCATGCCTGCCTACTTTTTGTATTTTTAGTAGAGACGGGATTTCACCATGTTGACCAGGCTGGTTTTGAACTTCTGACCTCAAGTGATATGCCTCCTCAGCCTCCCAAAGTGGTGGGAATACAACCGTTAGCCACCATGCCCGGTCCTAGTATTCTTTATTTAAAAAAAAAAACCTCACAGATCTTTGGGAGGTGGTTGTATAGGTAGGTGTGTTTATGAGTGTTAAGACACTCTAAGACAAATGTTCAAGTGGTAATTGAGAAGGAACTTAAAGTGGCGGCACATTTTACCTTCTGTTAAGTGAGTATTCATTATCTGTGATGCAATAAGTTCATAATAGTCACTTTACTGGGTATATAAAAGGTGCTTGATACTATTTTGTTTAAGTGAAATTACAGCCAGCAAATATCCCTTGTATGTTAATTTTTATTAATTTACACTTAGCTTATATTTCCACATTTGAAAAGTAGATTTTTTTGTTTTTTACTATGTCTATAAATTATAAGGTGAAAATATGAAATGTAGTAAATATAATAAGCTCCAAAAAATAACATTTTTGATATGACAGATATAGCGACAAGGGTTTTTAAATTCTCTGCTATTTCTTTAACTACTTATAAAATAGCCTATGCCTAAGATTAATTTGAGCCTACTGTGACTTATACAATAACTGAATGTGCAACTGACTTTTTAAAGGTTACAGGGAATTGAAAGGAATAGATGAGTAAGATGGTTAAATGCCTTTTTTTTTTTTTCTTAAGTATGAGTTTTTCTGTAAAGCCTCAGAGAGACCTTTGGCCCAGAAAGTAGTTGAGTAGGGATTAAGTTCTTGCAGGAGAAAAAAAGAAAGTTTGTTCCCTGAAGGTATTAGAAGGATCCCAGCTGTTGGGGTACATACTCCCTGGTTATGATTGGCACTGAAATGTCAGAGCTCAAAATCCCAAGCCACTAAATTGTCTGCTTTAATCAGTCAAGGCCTGTCTACCCCCCACAGCTCCGCATCAGCCAAAAGCTGCCTATCTTAGCTTCTTACAATCTTTTGACTGAGGAGACACCTCCCCGTGCCCCTTCAATTATGTTTCCCTTTTTTTCCCAAAGAGAATTTTTTTCTACTATACTCCTTTAAAATATCGTTTTACTTATAAAACATTTACTTATACAATTTATAAAACCCTTTTACTTGTTAGCTACATACAGAATAAGAAAATGACACACGGCCATTGAATCATTCATTCAAAGAATATAATTTGATTTTAGGTATCTAGATTTGTCAGAGGACACATATCTAGATGCATAATAATTTAATAGTGATTAGTAATAATAATGGTTTGTATAATATAAATATATTAATTTCATATAGACATATATCCTTACACAAAATAAGTGTGTATACATATAGAGGTATGTGTATATATATATACACACCCATATATGTATGCATGTGTGTATATATGCGTGCATGTATATGTGTATAGACAGAAACAGAGAGAGAATTCATAACATTGCAGGAAGCCCTTGAAAGGTATTTACATGGAATGTGTTTCTTGTTAGAGTTGATTCCTCACTAAGCAGATATGTTTTACATTTCTAAACGTTTTGGTCTTTACAGGCAGTCTGTCTTGTCATTAAAAAGAAAAACAAAGAAACTGCCTCACCAATTAATTCCATTGATATCTTAAGACTTTTTATTCAGTTCTATAACAGTAAAAATTCTTCTAAATACTTCGCACATATCAGGCTATTGAATGACCTGGAATCAAAAGTTGGCATGAAAATAAATAATCCTACTCTTTCTTACCACTGTTATATAAACCAGAGCACTTTAATGTGCACTGCCTGGGGAAGCTGTTAAAATTTATATTCTGATCCAGGAGACCCAGAAAGGTCCCAAGATTCTCTAGTCCTAAGAAGTTCCTGGGTGCTGCTGCTATTGCTGTGTCAACCATACTTTGAGGAACAAAGTCATAAAGAAGTGCTTCAAAGTATTCTTCCTTGCCCCTTGTATATAGATACAACCCTTGCAGATCTCACTGTTTTTCTGGTAAATTTTAGGTTTTAAAAAGCTTAGTCAAGTTCAAAGCAATTTCTCACTTGAGTAAGCAGTTTTCCTCACAAAACCCAGTTCTGATTCAGCCTCAGAAACTTGAAGTGAGAGGGTTGAGGAGGACTTCCATGGCAGCTTCTTCAGTCAGGTTCAACAGTCACAGACAACAGTGTGGGGAAGCAACAGAAGAATGCCTTCAAGACAACAGACGGGGAGGAAAGGAACTAGAAAAAAAAATGCTTACTTGACATAACATATGATATTGGCACCCATTTGTGTGTCAGTTGTCTAAATATTAATTCTACTGAAGGCTTTTCAAAAAACCTAACCACTGAGGAATTTCATTTCTAGTTTCTTGATGAGGCTACTTGCATCCCTTGGTTATTTACTAACTGACTTGTTTTTCAAGCCATAGGTTTAAGCATTCTATTTTGGCCACTTTGGTCCTATGGGAAGTGTCTTTCAAGATAACCTAGGACAGACACCCTTCTGCAAAGTCCACACTGTCTATGGGGAAAATCAACATTTGCCCTACTTATGCTCATGGTGTGCCATGTCCATGCAGCCTGCCTCCTTTTCTGTCCCCAAGTAGGCACTTCAAGCCTGTTTCTCATGGTTAGCCTTTCTAGGCATGAGTGCGTCAAGTACCCGTCCTTGCATCCCACATGTTGAGCTATTTGAGTAGTTTTCTTGAAGCGACCCTATATCTAGAAGTTCCCTGAAATTGGCAGAAAAAAAAAATCTACATAATTTTCTGAAGAAGTCTTTATGCTTTAATCTTATTCTGTTCAATCTTTAAGCCTCTTCTCATATACTTTAAAATGTGAGCTATGGGCAGAAAAATATTTTTCTTAGTTTATTTATATCATATTTTATATAGATGCTTTGGCATTTTGCTTTAAAGTGTGGATGTGATTAGTATTCATTGTTTCTGGCTTTATGTTTTGAGCTAAACCTTTCCAGAGATAGTACAGTCCTATTACAGAAACTTATTCCATATGTATTATCTCATTTAATCTTTTTTTTTTTTTTTTTTTTTTTTTTTTTTTTTTTTTGAGACAGAGTCTCGCTCTGCCGCCCAGGCTGGAGTGCAGTGGCGTGATCTTGGCTCACTGCAAGCTCCGCCTCCCGGGTTCACGCCATTCTCCTGCCTCAGCCTCCCGAGTAGCTGGGACTACAGGCGCCCGCCACCTCGCCCGGCTAGTTTTTTTGTATTTTTTAGTAGAGACGGGGTTTCACTGTGTCAGCCAGGATGGTCTCGATCTCCTGACCTCGTGATCCGCCCGTCTCGGCCTCCCAAAGTGCTGGGATTACAGGCTTGAGCCACCGCGCCCGGCCTATCTCATTTAATCTTAACCCTGTGAGATAGGGCTATTATTATTCCTATTTTAGAGATGAGAAAGTAAGGCACAGAAATAAAATCTATAAATCCAAGTATAGCCATGTGTGTTGGTCCCTTTTTCATCATACACATTCATTTACCTTGTAAGTGTTGTATCCCATCTGGTGCTTGGGTGATGCCATTATTCAATAATGTCAGGGGCTCTGATTGATGGACAGCATGATACGACTAGTGAATCCAATTGACATCAATCCACAGCCTTCTTTCTTTTTCTGAGCAGTAAAAGTTGTATTGGAAGTCATGGTGTGTGAGTTATTATGGCAGTGTATATAGCATTCAGTTCGTATGTGGATAGTGTTAGCAGAGAGGGAGGGAAAGAAAATCTGAATGCAGATAAATTATCACTTTCCATGATCATACATCTCCATCTCCTTCATGAACGAAAGAGATCAGGCTTTTTCAGAAGCAGATCTCAAAACAAGGATTCAAAGCACATCGTGTATTTGAAAAGGCAGGGCACATAAATAGAGAACTAGGAAAATGATGCATGCAAAACAGGGCAACCAGGAGCAACTGGACTTCATCCCATAGGGACACTTGGGGAAACTGCAACAAGAATGTCTCAAAATTATTCCACCAGAAAAGTGAAATAAGTGAGCATTCATATATGAAATCCTAAGAACTGTTAGTTAAGAATTTCCATGGGGTATTCATTTCTTCAGTACTTCTGGTGTGCAAAGGCAGGTCAAGCAACCCAATTGGAAGTGGGGTGGTGGTGGTGGAAACACTTAGTAACAAAGATGTACACACTACCAATTGCACCTCTGTCAGAGCATACTGGAAAGTTGGAGAAATATGAATGGAACACTGGCAACATCTCTCCAGAAAAGTATGTAAGGATGGCTGGGAACTGCTATGTGAATGGTACATTTGTTCAACTGATTTTGGAAGATTGCATGTAGATCATGTTTTTTTTTTTTTCTGTTTTCAGAAAAAAATAATATTTATTTATTTTTTAGCAGTTCTTGCATGCCAAATGTATGGCTAGAGTAGTCAGGCAGTTAGAAGACAGGTACAAATTTCAAAGATAATTTTTCTGAAGAGGTGACAAATAATATCAGGAGCAGCAGTGTACCTTTTTGTGGACTTCAGGGTCATGAAATCACCCTCTTGCAATGGTAATGATGCACTTACGCTCTGTCAGGAATCTTCATGCAGGTAAATTATTAGATGCATTACTTACATTATACATACAAGTATTTTTTGCCAAATCAATTATTTTCCATCAGTCATTGTCACTTTGCAGATCCAAAATAATCAACCTGCTCCTGTCAGAATAATGCTTCCACGTAAATATGCTCAGAGGTTGTGAGTATTCTTGGAAAAATTCAGTAATCTTCAGTGCAATAGCTAGAACTCACTTGGTTAGATTATATTGTTAAACTCTTGCATAATGTTTATTCCTGGTATCATGGCCATTATGTTTAGGAGACCATGGAGGAAAGAAATTCAGGGTACCTAAGATAAAAGTCTGACTGATATCTGCAGCACAATTCATCTGAACTCCACGCTTCTGCAATGAGCTCCTTTTGAGGTTCATGTTGAATGTGGAAGACAATTTTCTCATGCTCTCTGCCCATTCTGAAATATCCAACCTCAACCTTCATTACCCCAAATGCCTACAGTACTATTTACTGACTAGTTGCCAAACTTGCTGCTGCTTCACAGGTTCTGCACCATCTTGGCAGACAACTGGCAACTATAAAACCTCATTTAGCTTGTGGACTCTAGTTTAAGAGTTTCGTCGTCGCAATGGGTCAGCAATGGGCCTATCAAACAGCTTGAATACTTATCCTAAATGAACCTATTGAATCACAGCTCTATATATCAATTAAATCAGGATGCTTTAAAATTATGCCTTACTCAACTTTATTAAGCATCTTTCATATTCATTTCTACAAATTTGATACATATATTTTAATGGCAAATTCCCTTGATTCTTTTTGTGTATAACATTTTATTTCTTGCTGTAATTATAAATTTTACCATAATCTCTTACTCCACTCAAGCCATGTTGAATTTATATTCCTTTTACTTGTCATTCAGTATCCAACCACTGGACCAGATGGACTTTAGTTTTCTTTTTTTATCTAAGGACAGCTTCTTCAGGCAAGGATGATACTGAATTTCTAAAAGAGATGCACAGTAAGTCATATTTCATTGGAAGTTTGGAGGTTGACCTATTTCATGTCTTTAATTAATCTGTAGTATCTTCTTAGCAATTAGTAAGAGTCTAGTCTTTTACGATCAATGTCCTAACATTCACTTAAAAGATATGGTCAAGCTGTAAATCAACTGGTATAGTAATTCTGCAAGCTGCAGAGTCAATATCTGAATTTGGTCTTCAGTGGTTTTGGTTGTCAGCAATATCTTATTTTTTCAACTAGGTCATGAGAAATCTTTGAAGGTTGTTTCATTCCTTAGGAGAACATTTAGGAATTTGATTTGCCCTTTATTTTGATTCATTTATCAAATACTGTTTGAAGTGTCCATCTGACCCAAGACATAGTGATTTTAATTTCTTTATAGTAGGGGCAATCTGGTTTCCCAGAATTTTATCCTGATTAATAGACAGTTGCTGTTTGCTTTTCTAGCATTCATTCCCTTCTTTTGTCCTTTCCTAAATGTACCAACAATTTAATTTCCCTTTATGTCCCCTTTCTCTAGAGAAAGGCCATGACTTCCTTTAGGTAATCAGTATGTTTTATCCCCCTGGCAAAAATCCTGAGTGGATATGTAACCTAGTTTGTCCATTTAGGCTGAATTTGAAGATTGACTTTAGAACATTGTAAAAATGATATACTCATAGGAAGGTTAGAACTGCTCCATTCTCTCTCTCTCTCTCTCTCTCTCTCTCTCTTTTTTTTGTTTAACAATGAGAGAAGCCACAGTAAGAAAAAAGGCTACATATAGGGTAGGACTAAGAAGAAAAAAAAAATCAGAAAATTCAGATAAATGGCACCTGGAGGCCAAGCAAACCACACATACTATTTTTCTGCTATTTTTGGTCTTTACAGTTGCAATCCCTCACCCCACTCCAAAATACAAATTATTAGGGCAGTTGGAGTTGGAGGTTTTGTTACTTAGAGAAGAAAGATAGCCACATCCTCAGTGAGTACTTTGCTCTAGGTAATCACCAGGAATAACTTCATCTGCAGTTTTATCTCAGAGTCTCATGGACAGCCAGAAACTTACTCTATAATATGAATGGAGATCTTATTTTCTTTCATTCCAACTTAGCCTAATGAGGAATTTTAAATACTATATATTTTCCTAATTTGTATGTTCTAGTACATTTACTAGTGCCAATTGCTGTTTTTTTCCCCCCAGTACTTTTTATGTTGCAAGTATAGGAAACCCAGTTAAAATGGTTTCAGGAAATTGTAATTATATATTATGAAAGTTCAAAATCGAGCTTTCAGTATGCATAATTTTGTGCATATCTTAAACATAAACAGGTCCAGAAGTTCAGCTGATGTCACTAGTTTTTTCTCTCTCTTTTTTTCATCTCTATCACCTTTCAGTCTTCTACTTTTCTTTGTCTAATTTTATCTTAACTAGGCTTTCTTCTTGAGTTGGCTACATGGTGACTAGTGTCTTCATGTTTATAGTCAATCATGGGAGCCAGGAAGTTGAATTATCCTGACCAAATGGGCAGAGGATACATGCACTACTGAAGTAAAAGATTGAGGAAAAGTAGACACCAAAACCACATATACTGAAATTTGGGAAGTAATAGTTTACCTAAGGAAAATCAGAGTGCTGATACCTTAAACAGTCTTATGGTATTCAAATTCTGATTGTTTTGTTGTGTTCCAAATGTTCTGTGTATGTATTTCTTAAATTACTTTTAAAATGAAAAAGCTTATTTAAATTAAATTAAAATAAATAGCTATATGGCTTTATCCTACTTTTTTTGGTTTATTTTGAGTCAGAGTCTCACTCTGTTGCTCAAGCAGGAGTGAGAGTGAGGGGGTCTGATTATGGCTCACGGCAGCCTTGACCTCCCAGGCTTGACTTTCTCCTACTCTTTGCATCTGTTTCTTAAAAGATGTTTCCCTGGATAATAACTCTGCAAGAAACACTCTACACAGACGTGAGGCTTACAAATTGGCAGACTCTGTTTTAAGATGCAGTCTACTGGCAGTCAACGATCAGACTGGACCTTCCTCATCCTCATATCCTTTGTAAGGTATTTGAGACACTGATTAATTTGGGAATTGAGTTGAGGGCTAATCAAGGACAAAGACATGACCACAAGGTGACAGCATCACACGAAAGCCTTATTGGGGTCACCTTTTCACAGTGTTGCATGCAGGGGTAGTCCCTCACAGCATGAGCATGTCCAGAGGCTATGGTGAAAGGTTGGTCATTCAGAAGGGGAGGAAGCCAAGGAAGCTGGAGAGGGTGAGAGGACTCAGAGAGAGGACTTACAAGTTTACGGGATGTGATTCAGCGTCACGGTGAGGAGTATCTGGGTCAGTAGGCTGGGGTCTTTAGAGCCCTGAGATTAATTTTACCTATGGCTAATATGTCTTGGGCAGTTTTGAGGGTTATGCAAAGTAGGCAGGCTCTAAGTGGCTAAAAATATGCTTATTTAAGACTGTGTTTGAAACAAATGAGTGTGTAAAAACTTGCATTCCTGATGGGATGGCTTTTGAGCTAACTGGCTTCAGCATGTTTTGAAGAAGTAAACAACCTAGGAGGCAATGTACAGAGGCCATCTCTGGTTCATTTACATAACACCCACTGAATGCCAGTATAACAGGAGTGTTTTTCTTGATTGTCAAAATCAAGGTAGAATTCTTTGATCTCATCAGATGTTTTATCAAATTCACTTGGAGGAAATAATTATTTTGCAGCCCCTGTACTGTATTCTGAGTAGCTGCTTGTTTTCACTGATTTCTTTCTTTCTTGGAATCCCCTCCAATCACTTCTTTTATAAGCAGCTGCCTTTTTGTATTTCTGTGTGTTGTTTTTTTAACCTGTGTACTTGGGAAAGTAAAAAGCAAATATAAAAACACAATCTACTCATCTACTAACTTGAACAAACACTAAATACTTTCAACAAATATTTATTGAATGTTACCATGTGTACAGCAGTAATCAAAATACATAAAAACCCCTATTTCATCAGGATTTCATTCTAGTGAATTCCAAAGTGGTTAGCCTCGATTTCAATAAGGGGATCACAGTATCTCTAAATCTCAGACAATTACATGTACTGAGTGAATGGAGACATTTTTAAAATAAAGCCTGTAGCATATCTGAACTCAATAAGGAACTCATCAATTAGATTACAATATGTTTTGTGAATCCTCTTCAATTTTTTATTAGAATCATTTGTGGGTTTTATAGTCAGAAATTAATTCTTTATGTTAGTAACCCATTCTTGAGCCATATTCCCATTAAGATCGGCTTTATTGAGGTTATTTTTTGATTTATTAAGCTTATAGTACATTTAAAAGTGCTGCTTTGGTGAAGTATAATAAATTCTAGGATAACATTCACTTTTGTCCAATGTTTCTGTTATATCAATATAACAGTTAACTATTTCATTGTTGGTTAATGTTAAATTAAGAATAGAATTTCATTTTATTGTATTCTTGAGTAGTCAGCAAAGTTAGTACTTATCAGAAACTATGCTTTTTGTATAAATAAAGTTGTATGACTTATGGATAATTTTAAACCTTATTATTACTCTGTATTTCCCATGTAAACATATTTAGAACTCAAAGTAGCTTCTCTCTGTAACTTCTTTGTGATTGACCATCCGTATGTTGTCACACAGGTGATGCTTTTATTTCTATGTAACAAAAAATCTGGCTCAATTTGAAAACTAATTCATTATTTCACATAACAAGAAAGTAGAGATATAACATGGACTGCATTCATAGTAGGATCAGAAATCTGTGGTCATTTTTCTATCATTCTCTAAGCTATACTCTCTCTTTGCTTGTCAGCTTACCTACAGGGTAGCTTCCTTCATGGTCTCAGAATAGCAATATCTAAGGCAACAGGTTTCTTCATTTATATGTTATATGTATTTCTCCTTCAAACACAGAATGGAAGCTATTTGTTCAGTGTTACCAGGTTAACTTACATTTTATACACAGCATTTCACCAACAATCGTTGCCTGGGGAAGTATTGGTCTTTGGCTGTGTTATAGAAGTATTTACTTGTAAAGCAAAGTATTACCATGATTGATTTAGAAAATCGGATGAGGTTGGTACAAGAAGTACTGTCTTAGTTCTATATTGCTGTATAACAAATGAGCACAGAGTTAGTGGCTTAAAACAATAGCCATTTAGTATATCATAGTTTCTGTAGGTCAGAAGTCTGGGAAGAGATAACTGAATTCTCTGTTCACATTCTTCAAGAGTTGATGTCAAGCAGATTGTGTTCTTATCTGGAACATGGGATTCTCTTTGAATCTATTAAGCTCATTTAGTTTACTGCCAGAATTCCCTTCCTTGCAGGTGCGAGCAGAAGATCCTGTTCTGCTATCATCAGCTGGAAACTGTTCTGAGCTGCTGGAGGCTGCCCACATTCCTTCCCATGTGGCCTCCTCCATTCAAAAACTGCAGTGGAGAATCTTCCTCACATTGGATTCCTCTCAGATTTGGACTCTCTTTCTTCTAGAACATCACAGTCCCTTTTAAGGGCTCATCAGATTAGGTCAGACCACATAGAATAAGCTCCCTTTCTTAAGGGCACCTATGCCATTTAATGTAATGTAATCACAAAGGTTATTTCCCATTATATTCGTAAGTTCTGGTCAGACCCAGGGGGAAGAAATTATGTAAGACATACGCATCAGGGGTTGACGGTTCTGGAGGCCATCGTAGAATTCTGCTTACCGTAAGTATGCACTAGACAATAAATGTTGTAATACTCAGTGGTTTGTGGATGTGTATGGCTGAAAGAGGTGAAATAAGCATTGATACGGTTTGGATGTTTTGTCCTCTCCACTTCTGTTGGATGATTTGTTGCCTCCAAATCTCATGCTGAAGTGTGAGCTCCACTGTTAGAGGTGGGCATAGTGTTCCTAGTGGGAGGTGGTTGGGTCATGGGAGCAGATCCCTCGTGAATGGCTTGATGCTGTTCCTGTGAGAATGAGCGAGTTTTTCCTCTGTGAGTTCACCTGAGATCTAGTTGTTTAAAGGAGGCCAGAACCTCCTTCTTTCTTGCTTCCTCTTGCGATATAACATGCTGGCTCCTCTTCACCTTCCACGATGATTGTAAGCTTTTGGAGGCCTTTACCAGCAGTAGATACTGCATTGTGCTTCATGTACAGCCTGGAGGACAGTGGGCCAAATAAATATCTTTTCTTCATAAACTAACTAGTCAAAGATATTCCTTTATAGCAATGCAAACAGACTAATATAAGCTTGTAGAATGATTCTTTGATTTCTAAAATGTATCTGGCTTTATTCTTATTTCCAAAAATGAAATTAGGTAAAAATATGAAGAAGTAGAGGTTATAGGCAAAATTGTGAGTTTAATTTGAACTTTTATGCTTGAGATATTTTCAAGGATTTTAAACACCTCACAGCTAATATAGGAAAATATTAGGGATAATCAGCTGTCTGCATGTACTTTGAGGGCCTAGCTAACTTGCACAGTCTTTGTCTCATTACAAATAACGTTGGGAAGCCCTGATAAAAGCCTTGAAATATAGCAAATTTAAAACTCTGTATTTTGTGAGAATTTACAAGTTCTTGAAAATAATCCCAGTTAGCAATTTATTCCCATCTTTTATAGACATACCTATTGCCATTGGCCATGATATGCATTGATTTCAGTTGAACCCCTGAGATCTTGGACTAGAAGCTCCTATTAATAGAAGTTTTATTTGTTTATTATTATTCACTCCACCTACACCAATCTTCCAGTTTCCAATCTACTTTTAGATACAAAGCCCTACATTACTCTTTTTGGAATAATTGGACTTTACTTCTAGTATTTTCCAATCCCCAATCTTCTCAGTTTTTACCTGCTGAGTCACTTTTGAAATTTGATCTTTGTCTTGACTCCCAGGATATTCACAACACAAATAAATGATAAATGTTTGTGATGATAGATATGCTAATTACCTAGATCAGATAGCCATACATGATATATATCAACACATCACTATGATCATATAAATATGTGTGATTATTATATGTTTTCTTAGTCCGTTCTCACACTACTAACAAGGAAATAACTGATATTAGGTAGTTTATAAAGAGGTTTAATGGACTCACAGTTCCATATGGCTGGGGAGACCTCACAATTGTGGGAGAAGATGAAGGAAGAGCAAAGGGACGTCTTACATGGTGGCAGGCAAGAGGGCTTGTGTAGGGGAACTCCCCTTTATAAAAACTATAGAATCTCGTGACTTATTTACTATCATGAGAACAACAAGGGAAGAAACCTGTGCCCATGATTCCATTACCTCCCTCTGGGTCCCTCCCATGAGGGGTTATTACAATTCAAGGTGAGATTTGGGTGGGCACACAGCGTCAAACCATATGTCAATGAAAATTTTTAATTAATTTATTTTTTTAAATTGTGGGTATATTTGGTGGGGTAGATACAAGAGGTATATGATGCAGACAAACAATGGATAATAATTACATCAGAATAAATGGTGTATCCCATTTACACCTCAAACATTTATCCTTTGTGTTACAAAAATCCAATTATACTCTTTTGGTTACTTTTAAATGTATAATAAATTATTATGGACTGTAGTCACCCTGTTGTGCTATCAAATGCTAAATTTTATACATTCTATCTAACTGCATTTTGTACCATCCCCACTTCCATCCCTACCCCCCCTACTCTCCTGAGCCTCTGGTAACCATCATTCTTTCTCTATCTGCATGAGCTTGTTTTAATTTTTAGCTTCCACAAAGTTGAAAACATGGGAAGTTTATTTTTCTGTGCCTGGCGTATTTCACTTAACATAATGACCCCCAATTCCATCCATGTTGTTACAAATGACAGCATCTAAGTTTTTAAATGGCTGAACAGGTCTCCATTGTGTATAAGTACCACATTTTCTTTATCCATATATCTGTTGGTAGACACTTAGTTTGCTTCCAAATCTTGACTGTTGTGAATTGTGCTGCAATAAACATGGGAGTGCAGCTACCTCTTTAATATACTAATTTTCTTTCTTTTGGGTATACACCCAGCAGTGGGATTGCTGGATCACATGGTAGCTCTATTTTTAGTTTTTGAAGGAACTTCCAAACTGTTCTCTGTAGCAGTTGTACCAATTTACTTTCTCACCAATAGTGTTTGAGGGTTCCATTTTCTCTACATCCTCTCCAGCATTTGTTATTGCCTGTCTTTTGGATAAAAGCCATTTTAACTGTAATGAGATGATATCTCATTGTATATTGATTTGCATTTCTCTGGTGATCAATGATGTTGAGAACTTTTTCATATACTTGTTTGCTGTTTTATATCTTCTTTTGAGAAATGTCTATTCAAATATTTTGCCCATTTTTAATTGGATTATTAGATTTTTTATATAGAGTTGTTTGAACACTTTGCATATTCTGGTTATTAATCCCTTGTCAGATGGATAGTTTCCAAAAATTTTCTGCCATTCTGTGGGTGGCCTGTTCACTTTGTTGATTATTTCTTTTGTGGTGAAGAAGCTTTTTAGCTTGATATGATCTTGTTTGTCCATTTTTGCTTTGGTTACCTATGCCTGTGGGGTCTTATTCAAGAAATCTTTGCTCAGTCCAATGTCCTGGAGACCTTCCTCAATGTTTTCTTGTAGTAGTTTCATAGTTTGAGGTCTTAGATTTAAGTATGTAATCCATTTTGATTTGATTATTGCATATGGTGAGAGATAAAGGTCTATTTTCATTTTTCTGCATATCTATTTTTCCCAACACTATTTATTAAAGAGACTGTCCTTTCCCTGATGTATATTCTTGGCACCTTTTTCGAAAATGAGTTCACTGTAGGTGTGTGGACCTGTTCCATTGGTCTACCTGTCTGTTTTTATGCCAGTACCACACTGGTTTGGTTACTATAGCTCTGTAGCATAATTTAAAGTCAGGTAATGTGATTCCTGTAGTTTTGCTCTTTTTGCTCAGGATAGCTTTGGCCATTCTGAGTTTTTTGTGGTTCTGTATAAATTTTAGGATGGTTTTTGTATTTCTTTGAAAAATGTCGTTGATATTTTGATAGGAATTACATTGAATCTGTAGATTAATTTGAGCAGTATGGACTTTTTAATAATATTGATTCTTCCAATCCATGAACACAAACTTTCCATTTTTTAATGTCTTCTTCAATTTTTTGCATCAATGCTTTATAGTTTTAATTGTAGAGATCTTTCACTTCTTTGGTTAAGTTTATCCCTAGTTATTTTATTTTATTTGTAGCTACTGTAAATGGAATTATTTTTTATTTCTGTTTCAGATTGTTTGCTGTTGGCATAGAAACATGCTTCTGATTTTTATATGTTGATATTGTATCCTGCAACTTTGTTTAATTTATCAGTTCTAACAGTTTTCTTGTGAAGTCTTTATTTTTTTTTCAAATATAAGATCATATCATCTGCAAACAAGAATTATTTGACTTCTTCTTTTCCAATTTGAATATATTTTATTTCTTCCTCTTGTATAATTGCTCTAGCTAGGACTCCCAGTACTATGTCAAATAACAGTGGTAAAAGTGTGCATTCTTATCTGTGTTCCAGATCTTAGAGGAAAGGCTTTTGTTTTTTCCCATGCAGTATAATGCTAGTTGTGGGTCTGTCATACATATACAAATTTTATTGTGCCTAGGGATGTTCCTTTTATACCCAATTTTTTGATGTTTTTAAATTTTTTTATTTTTATTTATTTATTTTTTTTAATTTTTAAAAGCTTTTTATTTTGAGATAATTGTAGATTCACGTACAGTTTTAGGAAACAATACAAGATCCCATGTACCCTTCACCCAGTTCACAACCAGGACACTGACATTAATATACTCCACCCACCTTATTCAGATTTTACCCATTAAACATGCACTTATTTGTGTACATGTGTGGGTATTTAATTCAAAGCAGTTTTATCAAATGTGTAGTCATGTGACCACAGTCAAGAAAAGACCAGTGCCATCATCACAAGGATATGCAATCCTCTGTGTTGCTCCTTTATACTAAACCCGCTTCCCTCTTCATCTGCTCTGCCCCAAGGTCTGAACCCATGGCAACCAACCAGTAATCTGTTCTCCATTCCTATAGTTTTGTTATTTCAAGAATGTTATGTAAATTAAATCATATACCATGTGATCTCTTGAGATTTACTTTTCTCACTCAGCCTAATTCTGATAGTGGCATAGTACAATATAGGAGTAGTCCATTCTCACAGGTGTGTAGAGATATCTCATTGTTATTTTAATTTGCACTTCCCTAATGCTTAATGTGATTGAACATATTTCCTGGAGTTTATTTTTCTCTTTTTCTAGTTTTATGATTTTTTAAAATTTTTTTATCTCCATAGGTTATTGGTGAACAGATGGTGTTTACTTACGTGGGTAAGTTCTTTAGTGGTGACTTGGTGAGATTTTTGATGCACCCATCACCCAAACAGTATACACTGTACCCTATTTGTAGTCTTTTTTTTTATTATTATTATACTTTAAGTTCTAGGGTACATGTGCATAACGTGCAGGTTTGTTACATATGTATACTTGTGCCATGTTGGTGTGCTGTACCCATCAACTCGTCAGCACCCATCAACTCGTCAGCACCCATCAGCTCGTCATTTACATCAGGTATAACTCCCAATGCAATCCCTCCCCCCTCCCCACTCCCCATGATAGGCCCCGGTGTGTGATGTTCCCCTTCCTGAGTCCAAGTGATCTCATTGTTCAGTTCCCACCTATGAGTGAGAACACGCGGTGTTTGGTTTTCTGTTCTTGTGATAGTTTGCTGAGAACGATGGTTTCCAGCTGCATCCATGTCCCTACAAAGGACAATTTTTTTTATTATGAAGATATATTGAATTCAATCAAATGCTTTTTCAGCATCAATTGAATTATCATATGGTTTTTGTTCTTCATTTTGTTGATATGATGTATTACATTGATTTGTGTATGTTGAACCATCCTTACATCACTGGGATAAATCCCACCTGGTCAGGAAGAATAATCTTTATAATGTGATGTTGAATTTTTTTTGCTAGAATTTTGCTGAGAAATTTTGCATCAATGCTCATCAAGGATATTGGCTTATAGCTTCCTCTTTTTTTAAATTTTTTAATTTTTTTTATGAGTCTGTCTGGTTTTGGTATCAGGGCAAATACCAACCTTGTGGAATGAGTTTTGAAATATTGCTTCCTCCTCTATTTTTCAGGATAGTTTGAGTAGGATTGGTATTAGTTCTTTAAATATTTGACAAAATTTAGCAGTGAAAAGCAGTGAGGCTTTTCTTTGTGGGGAGACTTTATATTATGGCTTTGACCTTGTTACTTTTCACTGATCTGTTTAGGTTGTGGATTTCTTCATGGTTCAATTTTGGTAGGTTGCATATGTCTAGGATTTTTTTCCACTTATTGGCATATAGTTGCTAATAGTGGCCACTAAAGATTGTTTGAATTTCTGCAGTGTTGGTAATAATGTCTCCTTTCTCACTTTAATTCTATTTATTTGGTTCTTCTCTCTTGTTTTCTGAATTTGGCTAAAGGTTTGTCAATTTTGCTACATTTTCAGAAAAACGAACTTTTCTTTTTTTTAAGACAGTACTTCTTTCTGTCACCCAGGCTGTGTGCAGTGATGTGATTACAGCTCGCTTCAGCCTTGACCTCCTGGGCTCAAGTGATTATCTCATGTCAGTCTTCCAAATAGCTAGGACTATAGGTGTATCCCACCATGTCTGGCTATTTTTTGATTTTTTTAATTTTTGGTAGAGACAGAGTCTCTCTTTGTTGCCCAGTCTGGCCTTGAACTCTGGAGTTGAAGCAATCCTCCTACCTTAGCGTGCAAATTGTTGAGATTAGTTGTGTGAGCCACCTTGCTGGTGCCCAATTTTTTATTTGATTTTGTATTTTGTATTTTTATATTTGTTTCAATTTCCTTTATTTCTGCTTTGATCTTTATTATTTCTTTCCTTCTACTAATTTTGGGTATGACTTTCTCTTGCTTTTCTAGATTCTTAAAATGAATTATTAGTATATTTATCTGAAGTTTTTCTAATTTTTAAATATAGGTGTTTATAGCTATATACTTTCCTCTTACTATTGCTTTCACTATATCTCATAGGTTTTAATATATTGTATTTATCATTTGCTTTGGGAAAATTTTAAATTTCCTTCTCAATTTCCTCACTAACCCACTGATTATTCAGGAGGATATTATTAAACTTCTTTGTGGTTCTGAGGCTTCCAGAATTCTTCTTGTTATTGATTTATAGTTTTATTCCTTTGCAATAAGAGAAGATAGATATAACTTCATTTGTTTTGAATTTTTAAGATTTTAAGACTCGTTTTGTGGCTAACAAATGGTCTGTCCTTAAGAATGATCCATGTGAGGGCGGAGCAAGATGGCCGAATAGGAACAGCTCCAGTCTCCAACTCCCAGCGCGAGCCACACAAAAGACCGGTGATTTCTGCATTTTCAACTGAGGTACTGGGTTCATCTCACTGGGGAGTGCCGGACGATCGGTGCTGGTCAGCTGCTGCAGCCCGACCAGCGAGAGCTGAAGCAGGGCGAGGCATTGCCTCACCTGGGAAGCACAAGGGGGAAGGGAATCCCTTTTCCTAGCCAGGGGAACTGAGACACACAACACCTGGAAAAGCGGGTAACTCCCACCCCAATACAGCGCTTTAAGCAAACAGGCACACCAGGAGATCATATCCCACACCTGGCCGGGAGGGTCCCACGCCCACGGAGCTTCCCTCATTGCTAGCACAGCAGTCTGTGATCTACCGGCAAGGCAGCAGCGAGGCTGGGGGAGGGGCGCCTGCCATTGCTGAGGCTTAAGTAGGTAAACAAAGCCCCTGGGAAGCTCGAACTGGGTGGAGCTCACAGCAGCTCAAGGAAACCTGCCTGTCTCTGTAGACTCCACCTCTGGGGACAGGGCACAGTAAACAATCACAAACACAGCAGAAGCCTCTGCAGACGCAAACGACTCTGTCTCACAGCTTTGAAGAGAGCAGTGGATCTCCCAACATGGAGATTGAGATCTGAGAAGGGACAGACTCCCTGCTCAAGTGGGTCCCTGACCCCTGAGTAGCCTAACTGGGAGACATCCCCCACTAGGGGCAGTCTGACACCCCACACCTCACAGGGTGGAGTACACCCCTGAGAGGAAGCTTCCAAAGCAAAAATCAGACAGGTACACTCGCTGTTCAGAAATATTCTATCTTCTGCAGCCTCTGCTGCTGATACCCAGGCAAACAGGGTCTGGAGTGGACCTCAAGCAATCTCCAGCAGACCTACAGCTGAGGGTCCTGACTGTTAGAAGGAAAACTATCAAACAGGAAGGACACCTACACCAAAACCCCATCAGTACATCACCATCATCAAAGACCAGAGGCAGATAAAACCACAAAGATGGGGAAAAAGCAGGGCAGAAAAGCTGGAAATTCAAAAAATAAGAGCACATCTCCCCCGGCAAAGGAGCGCAGCTCATCGCCAGCAACGGATCAAAGCTGGACGGAGAATGACTTTGACGAGATGAGAGAAGAAGGCTTCAGTCCATCAAATTTCTCAGAGCTAAAGGAGGAATTACATACCCAGTGTAAAGAAACTAAAAATCTTGAAAAAAAGGTGGAAGAATTGATGGCTAGAGTAATTAATGCAGAGAAGGTCCTAAACGAAATGAAAGAGATGAAAACCATGACACGAGAAATACGTGACAAATGCACAAGCTTCAGTAACCGACTCGATCAACTGGAAGAAAGAGTATCTGCGATTGAGGATCAAATGAATGAAATGAAGTGAGAAGAGAAACCAAAAGAAAAAAGAAGAAAAAGAAATGAACAAAGCCTGCAAGAAGTATGGGATTATGTAAAAAGACCAAATCTACGTCTGATTGGGGTGCCTGAAAGTGAGGGGGAAAATGGAACCAAGTTGGAAAACACTCTTCAGGATGTCATCCAGGAGAACTTCCCCAACCTAGTAGGGCAGGCCAACATTCAAATCCAGGAAATACAGAGAACGCCACAAAGATACTCCTCGAGAAGAGCAACTCCAAGACACATAATTGCCAGATTCACCAAAGTGGAAATGAAGGAAAAAATCTTAAGGGCAGCCAGAGAGAAAGGTCGGGTTACCCACAAAGGGAAGCCCATCAGACTAACAGCAGATCTCTCGGCAGTAACTCTCCAAGCCAGAAGAGAGTGGGGGCCAATATTCAACATTCTTAAAGAAAAGAATTTTAAACCCAGAATTTCATATCCAGCCAAACTAAGTTTCATAAGTGAAGGAGAAATAAAATCCTTTACAGATAAGCAAATGCTTAGAGATTTTGTCACCACTAGGCCTGCCTTACAAGAGACCCTGAAGGAAGCACTAAACATGGAAAGGAACAACCGGTACCAGCCATTGCAAAAACATGCCAAAATGTAAAGACCATTGAGGCTAGGAAGAAACTGCATCAACTAACGAGCAAAATAACCAGTTAATATCATAATGGCAGGATCAAGTTCACACATAACAATCTTAACCTTAAATGTAAATGGACTAAATGCTCCAATTAAAAGACACAGACTGGCAAACTGGATAAAGAGTCAAGACCCATCAGTCTGCTGTATTCAGGAGACCCATCTCACATGCAGAGACATACATAGGCTCAAAATAAAGGGATGGAGGAAGATTTACCAAGCAAATGGAGAACAAAAAAAAGCGGGGGTTGCAATACTAGTCTCTGATAAAACAGACTTTAAACCATCAAAGATCAAAAGACACAAAGAAGGCCATTACATAATGGTAAAGGGATCATTTCAACAGGAAGAGCTAACTATCCTAAACATATATGCACCCAATACAGGAGCACCCAGTTTCATAAAGCAAGTCCTTAGAGACTTACAAAGAGACTTAGACTCCCATACAATAATAATGGGAGACTTCAACACTCCACTGTCAACATTGGACAGATCAACGAGACAGAAAGTTAACAAGGATATCCAGGAATTGAACTCATCTCTGCAGCAAGCAGACCTAATAGACATCTATAGAACTCTCCACCCCAAATCAACAGAATATACATTCTTCTCAGCACCACATCATACTTACTCCAAAATTGACCACATAATTGGAAGTAAAGCACTCCTCAGCAAATGTACAAGAACAGAAATTATAACAAACTGTCTCTCAGACCACAGTGCAATCAAACTAGAACTCAGGACTAAGAAACTCAATCAAAACCGCTCAACTACATGGAAACTGAACAACCTGCTCCTGAATGACTACTGGGTACATAACGAAATGAACGCAGAAATAAAGATGTTCTTTGAAACCAAAGAGAACAAAGATACAACATACCAGAATCTCTGGGACACATTTAAAGCAGTGTGTAGAGGGAAATTTATAGCACTAAATGCCCACAAGAGAAAGCAGGAAAGATCTAAAATTGACACTCTAACATCGCAATTAAAAGAACTAGAGAAGCAAGAGCAAACACATTCGAAAGCTAGCAGAAGGCAAGAAATAACTAAGATCAGAGCAGAACTGAAGGAGATAGAGACACAAAAAAACCTCCAAAAAATCAATGGATCCAGGAGTTGGTTTTTTGAAAAGATCAACAAAATTGACAGACCTCTAGCAAGACTAATAAAGAAGAAAAGAGAGAAGAATCATATCGACGCAATTAAAAATGATAAAGGTGATATCACCACCGACCCCACAGAAATACAAACTACCATCAGAGAATACTATAAACACCTCTATGCAAATAAACTGGAAAACCTAGAAGAAATGGATAATTTCCTGGACACTTACACTCTTCCAAGACTAAACCAGGAAGAAGTTGAATCCCTGAATAGACCAATAGCAGGCTCTGAAATTGAGGCAACAATTAATAGCCTACCAACCAAAAAAAGTCCAGGACCAGATGGATTCACAGCTGAATTCTACCAGAGGTACAAGGAGGAGCTGGTACCATTCCTTCTGAAACTATTCCAATCAATAGAAAAAGAGGGAATCCTCCCTAACTCATTTTATGAGGCCAACATCATCCTGATACCAAAGCCTGGCAGAGACACAACAAAAAAAGAGAATTTTAGACCAATATCCCTGATGAACATCGATGCAAAAATCCTCAATAAAATACTAGCAAACCGGATTCAGCAACACATCAAAAAGCTTATCCACCATGATCAAGTGGGCTTCATCCCTGGGATGCAAGGCTGGTTCAACATTCGCAAATCAATAAACATAATCCAGCACATAAACAGAATCAAAGACAAGAACCACATGATTATCTCAATAGATGCAGAAAAGGCTTTTGACAAAATTCAACAGCCCTTCATGCTAAAAACGCTCAATAAATTCGGTATTGATGGTACGTACCTCAAAATAATAAGAGCTATTTATGACAAACCCACAGCCAATATCATACTGAATGGGCAAAAACTGGAAAAATTCCCTTTGAAAACTGGCACAAGACAGGGATGCCCTCTCTCACCACTCCTATTCAACATAGTGTTGGAAGTTCTGGCTAGGGCAATTAGGCAAGAGAAAGAAATCAAGGGTATTCAGTTAGGAAAAGAAGAAGTCAAATTGTCCCTGTTTGCAGATGACATGATTGTATATTTAGAAAACCCCATTGTCTCAGCCCAAAATCTCCTTAAGCTGATAAGCAACTTTAGCAAAGTCTCAGGATACAAAATTAATGTGCAAAAATCACAAGCATTCTTATACACCAGTAACAGACAAACAGAGAGCCAAATCAGGAATGAACTTCCATTCACAATTGCTTCAAAGAGAATCAAATACCTAGGAATCCAACTTACAAGGGATGTAAAGGACCTCTTCAAGGAGAACTACAAACCACTGCTCAGTGAAATAAAAGAGGACACAAAAAAATGGAAGAACATACCATGCTCATGGAGAGGAAGAATCAGTATCGTGAAAATGGCCATACTGCCCAAGGTAATTTATAGATTCAATGCCATCCCCATCAAGCTACCAATGAGTTTCTTCACAGAATTGGAAAAAACTGCTTTAAAGTTCATATGGAACCAAAAAAGAGCCCGCATCTCCAAGACAATCCTAAGTCAAAAGAACAAAGCTGGAGGCATCACGCTACCTGACTTCAAACTATACTACAAGGCTACAGTCACCAAAACAGCATGGTACTGGTACCAAAACAGAGATATAGACCAATGGAACAGAACAGAGTCCTCAGAAATAATACCACACATCTACAGCCATCTGATCTTTGACAAACCTGAGAGAAACAAGAAATGGGGAAAGGATTCCCTATTTAATAAATGGTGCTGGGAAAATTGGCTAGCCATAAGTAGAAAGCTGAAACTGGATCCTTTCCTTACTCCTTATACGAAAATTAATTCAAGATGGATTAGAGACTTAAATGTTAGACCTAATACCATAAAAATCCTAGAGGAAAACCTAGGTAGTACCATTCAGGACATAGGCATGGGCAAAGACTTCATGTGTAAAACACCAAAAGCAACAGCAGCAAAAGCCAAAATTGACAAATGGGATCTCATTAAACTAAAGAGCTTCTGCACAGCAAAAGAAACTACCATCAGAGTGAACAGGCAACCTACAGAATGGGAGAAAATTTTTGCAATCTACTCATCTGACAAAGGGCTAATATCCAGAACCTACAAAGAACTCAAACAAATTTACAAGAAAAAAACAAACAACCCCATCAAAAAGTGGGCAAAGGATATGAACAGACATTTCTCAAAAGAAGATATTCATACAGCCAACAGACACATGAAAAAATGCTCATCATCACTGGCCACCAGAGAAATGCAAATCAAAACCACAATGAGATACCATCTCACACCAGTTAGAATGGCTATCATTAAAAAGTCAGGAAACAACAGGTGCTGGAGAGAATGTGGAGAAATAGGAACAGTTTTACACTGTTGGTGGGATTGTAAACTAGTTCAACCATTATGGAAAACAATATGGCGATTCCTCAAGGATCTAGAACTAGATGTACCATATGACCCAGCCATCCCATTACTGGGTATATACCCAAAGGATTATAAATTATGCTGCTATAAAGACACATGCACACGTATGTTTATTGCGGCACTATTCACAATAGCAAAGACTTGGAATCAACCCAAATGTCCATCAGTGACAGACTGGATTAAGAAAATGTGGCACATATACACCATGGAATACTATGCAGCCATCAAAAAGGATGAGTTTGTGTCCTTTGTAGGGACATGGATGCAGCTGGAAACCATCATTCTTAGCAAACTATCACAAGAACAGAAAACCAAACACCGCATGTTCTCACTCATATGTGGGAACTGAACAATGAGATCACCTGGACTCAGGAAGGGGAACATCACACACCGGGGCCTATCATGGGGAGTGGGGAGGGGGGAGGGATTGCATTGGGAGTTATACCTGATGTAAATGACGAGTTGATGGGTGCAGCACACCACCATGGCACAAGTATACATATGTAACAAACCTGCACGTTATGCACATGTACCCTACAACTTAAAGTATAATAATAATAAATAAATTTAAAAAAAAATAAAAGAAAAAAAATAAAAAGGCAGAAAAGAAAAAAAAAAAAAAAAGAATGATCCATGTGCTGAGGAGAAGAATGTGTATTTTGCAACCATTGGATGAAATGTTCTATAAATATCTATTAGATCATTTGGTCTACAATGCAGAGTAAGTATGATGTTTGTTGATTTTTTTCTCTGGATGATCTCTCCAGTGCTTGAAGTGACTGTTGAATTCTCCAGCTATTATTTTGTTGGGTCTATCTCTTTCTTTAACTCTAATAATATTTGTTTTTTACACTTGGGTGCCTCAATGTTGAGTGCATATATATTTACAATTGTTATATCCTATTACTGAATGAATTGATTTCTTTATCATTATATAATTAAATTATCTCTTTTTATAGTACTTTCCCCTGAAATATATTTTATCTGATATAAGTGTGGCTATTCTTCCTCTTTTCTTTCGTTTTTTATTTGCATGGAATATCTTTTTACATTCCTTTATTTACAGTCTCTGGGTATCTTTGTAAGTGAAGTATTTTCTTGTAGGCAAAAGATCATTCATGTTTTTTGTTGTTGTTGCTTGTTTTTTTGCCTTTCAGCTATTCTATGTCTTTTTTTTTTTGGCAGGGGGAGGGCAGAGGATGATGGAGTCTCACTCTGTCACCCAGGCTGGGGTCCAATGGCATGATCTTGGCTCACTGGAAACCTTTGCCTCCCAGGTCCAAGTGATTCTACTGCCTCAGCCTCCAAAAGTAGCTGGGACTACAAGGTGTGCACCATCATGCCTAGCTAATTTTTGTATTTTTAGTAGAGAGTTTCACCATGTTGACCAGGCTGGTCATGAACTCCTGACCTTAGGTGATGCACCCGCCTTGGCCTCCCAAAATGCTGGGATTACAGGTGTGAGCCACTGCACCCAGCCCACTCTATGTCTTTTGATTGGACTGTTTTGTCTATTTTTCATTCGATGTTATTATTAATAAGTAAAGAGTTACTTACTCCTGTCATTTTGCTGTCTGCTTTCTGGTTGTTTTGTAGTCTTTTTTTCATTCTTTCCTTCCTTCCTGTCTTCCTCTTAGTAAGGTGATTTCTCTGGTTGTAGTTTTAATTTCTTGATTTTTATTTTTTGTGTTGTTGTTGTATGTTTTTGTATTGGTACACCAGGCTTCCAAATATTATCTTACGATTCTTTATTTTAAACTGATGACAACCTAACATTGATTGCATAAACAAAGAAACAACAATCAGAGAGAAACCTAATAAAAAAATTTAAAATAACCGATCCTCAACGAAAATGGATGTTAACTTCTCCTGCGACCTTAAAAAAATTGCATGTTTTTCTTTCGTGTTTAGATATTGAAGATGATACACTTATTTATAGGTATCTTTTGGCTATACCACTCATTCAGACATGTACAGAAGATATTAGTAGTTGGGGAAGTTTATATGTACAGTCTTAGTATTTACTAGATATTATTGGTAGTGTAAACACAAAGAAATATATCAGTTTAATGTACTCTAAAATTTTAGCTCTCTGGACTCTTAAGAATGGGATTTGGTGATTTGAAAGGTGTCAGTGATTTTGAGAGTAGAGTTTGAGTAATGTACTGAATGCAGAAGCCACGGAGCCAAAGGTTAAGGATAGACATTATTTCTAGAGTGATCTTCGACAAAGTAACTGGTTAATCTCTGATAATTTTGAACATCCATATTTATTGGAATGGGAAAAGATAAGGTCTTTATTATGTGTCAAAAGCCACAAATAAATATAGGGTTAGTTGCTGCAATCCATTTATTTGCAGGCCTTTGACATTCCAGTGGCGTTGCTCCTTCATCCAACTCAAGGCAGTGAGGCATACTTGCTTTCACTGGAAATATTTTTTAAAATGAAAATTTCCTTATTCTTAGGCTGAAGATTTACAAAACACTGATTAGAAAGTGAACTGATTTACAAAACACTGATTGTTATTATTTATATGATTTAATTTACATTTGTATCCTTGTGTGAATAAAATATCTGGTATATGAAAATGAATCAATTTTTGGGCCCACCTCCTCATACAGTTTTGCACATTGTGGAGTCAAGAAAAATGGCTGGATTCATTAAGGTTATTTTAGTAAAGTAGATTTGATGTAAACATAGTCATCAATTATTTATAAAGAACTTTCCCACTCGATTTTATTTTCATTTTTCCTAATTTGTGTTTATTTGCCAATTGGTGGTTCACACAGAAAGAAAGAGATACTGGACAAACTTATTTGACTTTTTAAATGTTGATGTTTTCCATTTAGAAAAATATGTTGAGATCTTACTGAAATATCAGTTCTCTGGCTCTACCATTTTAGTTTTTGAATCACTTTAGGGTTGTACAAAGCCATAACAGAAATAGGATGCTGAAGCATTTTCTCTAAACTGCAAAAGACAGAATGGACGGCATTTGTTTAGATTATTTATATTAGATTATAACTACTAATTATAATATATTATTTATATATAGTTAAGTCTAGTTATAATATTGATGTATATATCTTAGTCAATGTTATTGTGCTTTTATTGTTATATGTAGTAGATTTTTTAGAAGTAGTAAGGGGAGAGTTTTATAATCATATAATAAATGCCATCATCAATGTGTTTCAGAATTATAAAGTCTTGATTGGGTTCTCTGAAAGCAGGGCCTGAGAAAGGAAATTTCTTTTTATGTGGTTTCAAAAGGAAAATGTGGGGAGCAAGATAAGACAGGGGGAAAAGCTAGAGTATGATCTCAGAGATCAGTTTCTGGGTGACCTCACAGGACCATCTGGAGCATAAATTTCATCATAGATTTAGTCCCATCTGAAAGCAAGGAGGCCTGTCTTATTAACCCTAATGTCAGTCATCAAAAGGCTGAGATGTAGAGAAAGAAAAGTACATAGCTAGCCAGAAAAGTGAAGTCTCTTTTCATATTATGGGCTTCTCTCTTCATACAAAGAGAATGAAAAGATGTTCTGCCAATGCCTAGTGGGAGAATATTTTTTAATTTCTTCTTACTACGATCTTTCTGGGTTATCTCTGAATATGGTTGTTAGGCAATCTGGTGGTCCATTTTCATATTGCATTACATACAAAGCAGATTAACTAAACACAGATTATTTTTTTATCTCTGTTATCTAATCCTAGTGAATCCTTCATGAGGCCATTGTTCTGAATGGAAGAAGAGAGATATATGTAATAGGAAAAGGTGACATGGAATCCATGAGAGTCCCATGTTTATGTAGCATATTATACCTACTGTATCTATTCAGGTGAATCTCAAATTTTCTACTTCTATTTTAGAACGTATTGCTGCTGAACCGTGGTGCATATAATGGTATTTAGCTTATTCAGAACAGTTCTGATTCCATGACTATATGGTATTACAGCATAAAATGCTCCATACATATCTGAGCTCAGTAGCATGCTAGTTGTTTGAATAACCTATAGTGCTCTGATAAGGACAGTTTCACCATGCTATAGAACTTTAGAGTTCTGCACTGTGACTTTTACTGGGGCTTGACAGAAGCACCCTATCTTTCTCTAACACAGTTATCTCTAATATTGTGGGATTCTCCAGGTGATATGGCCCAATCAGGCTTGCTTCTACAGCAATCTGAACCTACTTTAGAGTTCTTTCTTATTCTGGATGTTACTCAAAACTAGGAGCCACACACATCATCCAACAAATTTATCTGAATGGTAGTTGCGAGTGGAGGATACGATGCCTCCCAAACCCAGGGAACTTTCTTAGTGACAAGTGTTGCAAGGTGCAATAAATTATCTTCTAATTTTCTGGTATATTACAGAACACTACACTCCCCAAAAACCTTTATTAATGTGGTAAGGTCAGAAACTGTGTAGTTTTATTTCCCATTCAATGGGCTGCATGTGTTTTACCAAGGAATCCAGAAAACTTTCCGCTTCTTATTCAACAAAATTGACTTATAAGATACCATCAACAAAGGGAGAAATGTGATTTATTTTTTAGAATATCCCAATGGTCCAAGTCCCTCCTGACTATACTACAGCAAAGAAAGGGGGAATTATTATATCCATAGGACCAGACAGTGAATGTGTATTGTAGTTCATCCCATATAAACACAAACCACTTTTGATCCTGATGGATATGGAAAAGAATGCATTCACCAGATTAATAGTCGCATATTCCTTTAACATATCTGAGTTTGGGTTGTTCTGCTCTTTCAAAAATACTACATCTTGTGTAATAGCTCCAACTGGCATTTCTACTTGGTTAAAGTTTGCAGTAGACCACTGTCATTTATTAGGATTAATACAATTTTGTAGGAGTCAGACAGGTTAATAGAATGGGGAATATGATGGAGAACACCATCTCTGCTTCTTACAAGTCTCTGAGAATTGCGTCTCTACCATATCCTCCAAAATACAATACTATTTTTGATATACACAGTTGGCCCTCCATATCCCTGGCTTCTGCATCCATAGATTCAACCAACCTCAATTTGAAGGTATTTTAAAAGAAAAAACAATAAAAATATCAATACAATAATAAAAAATAAAAATAATAGGCTATAACTCTTTACATAGCCTTTACATTGTATTATGTATTATAACTAATTTAGAGATGACTTAAAGTATACACAAGGATGTGCATAGGTTATATGAAAATATTATGCCATTTTATATAAAGGATTTAATTATCCAGAAACTCTGGTATCCACCAGGGGGTTCTAGATACTAACCCCAGTGGATATTGAGGGACTATTTTATGTTCTTCATTGGTGGCAATGGTAATGAGTATTTACTTGATACCACTTAGCCTTTTTTATCATTGTATTTTACATTTAACAAGCCAAGGAACTAATGTGAGGGTTCTGCTCACTGGTAAGTATGTCCATCCCAAATATACATTAGGAAATAGAAATAAAAATTTGGAGACAAATATAAATGGCTACTAGGTGAGGCCATGGGCCCAGTGTACACAAAATAAGAAAAACCTAGGCTAGCATTCCATGTTACCCATATTAGATTCCTGTTGCTGCTGGAGCAAGTGACAACATACTTAGAGGCCTAAAGCAATGCAAATGTGTTATCTTACAGTTTTGGAGGTCAGAAATACATTATATGTTTCACTGGGATAAAATTAAAGTGACATGGTCTGCTTCCTTCTGGAGGTTCTAGGAAAGAATCTGTTTCCCTGTCTTTTACAGATTCTAGTGGCCAGTGTGGCTTGTGGTCCCTCCCTCTACCTTCAGAGTGAATCACTCCAGATGTTGCTTCTGTCATCACATTGTTTTCTCCTCTGATTGGCTTCTCCTGAGCTCACTTTCAACCCTCTTTACAGTAATTATGCCAAATTAGCATCTCATAATTAAATAACTGGGGTACGTCCTGTAATCCTCATCTCATGTCTCAGAATCCCACTCCATTTCTATCAGAGTTCTTATTTTGACATAGAAGATTTGATCACCATATGAATTCTGCATTCTCTAAAGTTTTGGCACACTTAGAATTAAGGTTTGTGATTGATATTTAGGTGCATCTGACTACCGCAGGAATGGAGTCCTCTTTACTACCCAGGTGGTCAATAATCTGACCAAAGACCTAATTCTTAAAAACCTGTTTCCTATGATGACTTCTATTACCACCTATTTTACATCAGGTTATCCAAAAGCAGAGCCCAGGATGTGAGATCATCTTCAAATGATATATTGGGGGAGTGCTCTCGGTCAACAGAAGTATGGGAAGCATGATAGGGTATAGTAGAAAAGCTAACTTAAATTCCTGGCTCCACTGAAGAACCAGCTGCAGTTTGAGCTCAGAGAAAAGCTCTAGGGCACAAAACGTGCCACAGAGGTAGTCCATCCTGAGGTAAGGAAATGTGTCTTATAACCTCTTATCAGGCAGCCACTGGTCAAAGTGGTTAGGAGATGGGTTGGAAAGCCATAGCTTCTGGGGGAAATAACTCCAGTCTGTTTACAACAATTTTCTGGAGAAGGCAGCAGTTGCAAGCCATTGTTGACCAAGACTCCCAGCTTCTGGGAAAATGGGTACACTGGCTGGAAAAGGGGAACTGGATGTAGCAACAACAGCATTCTTGACATAAAATTCTACAAGTATAAATTAATTTGACTTCAAATCTCCCAGATGTGTATAACTACAGCAATTGAGGCACTTCAGGTGAGCAAAAGACATCCTACGTAATCTTGTTTGGTTTCTGTTGTTCAGACAGAATATCAACACTATAAATTACTCAGATGATTGTCAATCCCCACTTCGGGCTGTGAAATCCTATACACTAGCTTTGTTCCTATTACTCTGTGTGAAATGACGATGTGGCTATTATCCTCTTATTTGGATCATCCAGGGCAGATAACTTGAACCCTAAATTGGCTTTTCTTTTCTTACTTGAATCAATCAATTTACCTGTTTAAATTTGTAAAAGCTAGCTTACAGTTTCAGTAGATTGGTCTGTACCTGAGTGGGATAGGTTTTCTGCACGACACCAAACGGTTTGGATGAAAAGCTAAAAATCAGGTGGCTCAGAAAAAATCAGTGTGGCAGCCCACTGTCCATACAAGACCAAACAAGTGATTTTTTTTTGTGATTCCCAAGTTGTGATGAATAATGAAACCGTGTTTTCATTTAATCTCTGTGGTTTCGGCTCACTTAAAGGTAGTTAATCTGATTTGACAGTACTTCCCTCATCCAGGGAAATGTGATTACCTTTTGCTTCTGGGGAGTAGTGGGACGTCAGAGTTAGATATTGAAAATATATTAAAGCTGATTTTTTTCTTTAATTTTTAAATTTACTTTGGGATCCCATACTCAGCTGAAGATCTATACTTTAAAATATGGAGATTTGGATCACTGATCCAAACTACCATTTAAAAAAAATAGTACATTATCTTGGGCTGTAAAGAAAATAAGCCAATTCATAGAACCAAGGCATTTCTATAGGGCACTGGGCCATCAGGTTTCCATGTTCCTATTTAATAGATTAATGCATTAAAATTTCCATTTAGTATTTCAGAAAAGCGATTATCTGTCCCTTAAATTTTTATTTGGGAGATAAGAATTTTATTACTAAGAAAAACATTCCCTTAGTGCTTTTGAAGGCTTTTCACATTCTAGATGATAATAGGTTAATTTGTTCATTAATAATTTAAAAATATATTTTGTGAGGCTTTTAATGAAAACTATATTTAAAATTTAACCTCTTTGCTTCTGAATTTTATACTTAATGTCACATTATTAAGCATTTTGAGATTTTTCCAAGACCTCAGAAAATCTTATTTTGTTTTGTCTAAATTACACTTGTATCTTCAATTTCCAGAGAAAAAAATAAAAGAATTCTGTAAAGAAATATCTATGTGGCACTTAAGACTACTTTAAACATTAAACATTTATACTAGGGCAAAAACACATTTTATGTATTGCCTAACTGTGCTTCAGATACTCAAGCCTCACTCTTGAGTATTTGCACAATAACACACATCATCACTGATATCTTTGAAAGCATGTATCTTTCTAAGGGAAATTTACTATGCAAGTATTATGGACTGAATCTTAATCCTTAAAATTCTTATGTTGAAGCCCTAACCCCCAATGTGACTGTACTTGGACATAAGGCTTTTGGGGAGAGAATTAATGTTAAATGAGATCATAAACGTAGAGCCCTACTTGATAGGACTGGTGTACTTACAAGAAGAGGAAGTTACACCAGGAATCTCCCTCTCCCCAACTACAGAGGAAAAACTTTGTGAAGACACAAAAAAACAAATGACTATCTGCAAGCCAGACAGAAAGCCCTCACCAGAAACTGAATTTGCCAGTACCTTAATCTTGGACTTCTAGCCTCCAAAGCTGTGAGAAAATAAATTTCTGTTGTTGAAGGCACCTAGCCTGTCGTATTTATTATGGCAGTCTGAGAAGCAAGTAAGTAGTGACAGAATCCAGACATCTCAAGACGTAGACTTAGTATATATTAGATAATTTTCTTCTTCTGATTTGCTATAGATTGGTAGAAAATATCCATTTGGACTAAAATTAATGATTGACTTGTATTTGGTGACACTAAGAGTGATGGTTAATCTATTGATTCTGATATGGAAAATGTGGTTCTAATGTTATTGATAAAATACTTTGTAGGTAGAACTAACTCTGCAAGCACTGATTTTTCTTGTTGGCTTTCACTCTCTAAATATGAGATACTTGATGCTTAATATACACAAATGATATATATTGAATACATTCTATATATCATGAATATTCTATGTATGGTAGGATTATTTACCCAACAGTATTGACCTATGTTACAAATAAGATCTTTTTCTCCACTGCACAGAGAACCAGTTATGAAACGTTTACCAGTCCATCACTCATGAATACATGTTGTATTCTAATCCAACCTGGAAGCAATGGGGGAGTGCAAAAAACATGTGACATGGCTCTCATTTTTGAAATTTTATTCTGAAAATGAAAACAAAATTCATATGCTTGACTAGCCTACTGTACATTTATTATAATATTGTTTATTGATTCATGCAGCCACTCATTCATTGTTATGAAATTTTATTATGAAATATAGCAAAATACTGATGTTTATACAACTATGCACAATTTAATAAACAATTACAAGTAAAGAATTGTGTAACCACCTCCGAAGATAAAAGTTAACATGGTCATTACCTTAGAGACCTTCATCTGCCCTGTGTTTCTCTCATATGTATACCATTGAAAAGACCTTGAAGGACTTCAGGCTGTATTTTGGGATATTAAAGACCAATCTCTGGTTTCAGGGGTCCTCCTATTACATCCCACTGTCTCCTACCAAACCCTATTTTTATATAATCATTTTTACAGTCTTTTTTTGTAGTTTTTTCCTTTAATCAACATTATGTCTGGCCATTCTTCCGCATTGTTTATGTGGCTGTGGTTCATTCATTTACACTATTATGGAGTAAAGATTTACCTCAATTAAATTGCTTTATTCTTTTAAACAACAGACATAAAATTCATCCTTTTAAAGTGTACTTAAGCTTTATTTAGTATATTCACAAAGAAGTAGTGCAACCATTACCACTGTCTAATTCCAAAACATTTTAATCACCCCAAAAGAAACTCCATATCCATTCAGTCACAAGTAATTACCTCCCCACTCTACCTAATCCTAGATCTCACACTTATCCACTCTGTCTCTATGGATTTGTCTATTCTAAACATTTTACGTAAATGGAATCATGCAATATGTGACCTTGTTGTTTGGCTTCTTTATGTTAGTATCACAGTCTCAAAATTCACCCATGTTGTGACTTGAATCAGTACTTTATTCCTCTTTATTGCCAAATATTTGATTGATTGGCTATATCATATTTTGTTTATTCATCTGATGGACATTTGAGAAGTTGCAATTTTCTTTACTATTATAAAATGCTGCTGTCAACATGTATGTATGTTTTTACTGGGACGTATGTTTTCATTTTCTTGGGCATATATCTAGATGTGGAGTTACTGAGTCTTATGATAAAGCCGTGCTTTCCTAGTGTAGGAACTGCCAAAGTTTTCGAAACTGGCTATATCACTTTCTAACAAAGTTTGAAGATTGCAATTTCTCCATATCCTCACCAACATTTATTATTTTCTGTCTTCTTGATTATAACCATTTTAGGGGAGTGAAGTGTTATTTCATTGTGATTCTGATTTGCATTTACATGATAGTTAATGATGTTGAGCATTTAAAAATGGGCTTAGTAAGGTCTTCTGTGAAGAAATGTCTTTTCAAATCCTTTGACCATTTATAAATGTCTTTTTATTGTTAAGTTTAAGAGTTATTTATATTTTCTAGATACTGGTTCAATATCAAATACAGAATTTGCAAATATATTCTCCCATTTTAGTTTTTTTTTCCACTTTTTCGATAGCATCTTTTGAAGCACAAAATATTATTATTTTGATAAAGTACAATATATCTATTTTTTATTTTATTGCTTTTTTGGGGGTGTCATATTTAAGAAATCATTGCCTAATCCATGGTCAGGCAGTGTTATGCCTACACTGTCTTTTAAGATTTTTTTTTTTTTTGAAACAGAGTCTTGCTTTGTCCCCCAAGCTGGGGTGCAATGGCACAATCTTGGCTCACTGTAACCTCCACCTCCTGGGCTCAAGCCATTCGCATGCCTCAGCTTCCCGAATAGCTGAGATTACTGGCCTGTGCCACCATGACCAGCTAATATTTGTTTTTTTAGTACAGACTGGATTTTGCCATGTTGGCCAGGCTGGTCTCGAGCTCCTGGCCTCAAGGGATTTGCCTCCCTCGGCCTCCCAAGTTGTTGGGATTACAAGCGTGAGCCACTGTCTGTGCCTGGTGCCTTTTAAGATTTTTTTTTTTTAAAGTGGGAGGGTTTCATATAAATTATGATAAACCTGTAGATAAATATTAAATCTTTTAATCCAGGAACATAGACTGGCATTACATTCATTTAGTTCTTTAATTTTGCTCAACAATGTTTTGCAGTTTTCACTATACAAGACTTACACTTTTTTTGTTAAATTTAATATTAAGAATTTTATTTTTAAGCTGTTGTAAATGAAATGTTTTCTTAATTTCACTTTCAGATTGTGTATTGTTAATGTAAAGAAATACAGTTGATTTCTGATAATAATTTTGGATCCTATAATATTGATGAGCTTGTTTGTCAACTCTAACAGTTTTTTATTTGTTTGTTTGTTTGTTTGAGACAGCATCTCATTTTGTCACTCAGGCTAGAGTGCAGTGGTGCGACCACAGCTCTACACTCAGGTAGCTGGAACTACAGACAAGTGGCACCATATCCAGCTAATTGTTTTTATTTTTATTTTTTGTAGAGACAGGGTTTTGCTACATTGCCCAGGTGGGTCTCAAATTCCTGTGTTCAAGTGATCCACCTGTCTTGGCCTCCTGTCACAATTATGGAAGAGTGTGCTTATTTTGAAAATGTGGTCAAAAGATCATTGCTTACTGAACTACTGAGTCATTGCATGAAGGATATGGGCTCTACAAGTTCTTTGTATTTCTATGTAAATTTAAAAAACCACTTTGTCATGTTTCTAATAGAAAGTCAGTGGGATTTTGAGTAGGATTGCTTTGAATCCTTTTAGAAAAAAAATGAGCTGCTAATAAAATTGAATCTTGTAATCCATGAACATGTAATATCTCTCTATTGATTTAGTACTTTAATTTATACAAAAATATTTTGTTATTTGTAGGATACAAGCCTTGCACATCTTTTCTTAAATCGATTCCTAAATATTTTGGATTTTATACTTTTATAAATAATAACATTTATTCCTTTATTTTTCAATTCTTTGTTTCTAGCATGTAGAGTTGTAATTATTTTTTCTATATTTGTAATTTTGCAATATTGGTGAATTCACTCATTAGTTCTACTTGTTGGTTGTAGATTATTTTGAATTTTCTTAAAAAAAACCTCTTGTCGGGATGTAAAGGACCTCTTCAAGGAGAACTACAAACCACTGCTCAGTGAAATCAAAGAGGACACAAACAAATGGAAGAACATACCATGCTCATGGATAGGAAGAATCAATATCGTGAAAATGGCCATACTGCCCAAGGTAATTTATAGATTCAATGCCATCCCCATCAAGCTACCAATGAGTTTCTTCACAGAATTGGAAAAAACTGCTTTAAAGTTCATATGGAACCAAAAAAGAGCCCGCATCTCCAAGACAATCCTAAGTCAAAAGAACAAAGCTGGAGGCATCACGCTACCTGACTTCAAACTATACTACAAGGCTACAGTCACCAAAACAGCATGGTACTGGTACCAAAACAGAGATATAGACCAATGGAACAGAACAGAGTCCTCAGAAATAATACCACACATCTACAGCCATCTGATCTTTGACAAACCTGAGAGAAACAAGAAATGGGGAAAGGATTCCCTATTTAATAAATGGTGCTGGGAAAATTGGCTAGCCATAAGTAGAAAGCTGAAACTGGATCCTTTCCTTACCCCTTATACGAAAATTAATTCAAGATGGATTAGAGACTTAAATGTTAGACCTAATACCATAAAAATCCTAGAGGAAAACCTGGGTAGTACCATTCAGGACATAGGCATGGGCAAAGACTTCATGTGTAAAACACCAAAAGCAACGGCAGCAAAAGCCAAAATTGACAAATGGGATCTCATTAAACTAAAGAGCTTCTGCACAGCAAAAGAAACTACCATCAGAGTGAACAGGCAACCTACAGAATGGGAGAAAATTTTTGCAATCTACTCATCTGACAAAGGGCTAATATCCAGAACCTACAAAGAACTCAAACAAATTTACAAGAAAAAAACAAACAACCCCATCAAAAAGTGGGCAAAGGATATGAACAGACATTTCTCAAAAGAAGATATTCATACAGCCAACAGACACATGAAAAAATGCTCATCATCACTGGCCACCAGAGAAATGCAAATCAAAACCACAATGAGATACCATCTCACACCAGTTAGAATGGCGATCATTAAAAAGTCAGGAAACAACAGGTGCTGGAGAGAATGTGGAGAAATAGGAACACTTTTACACTGTTGGTGGGATTGTAAACTAGTTCAACCATTATGGAAAACAATATGGCGATTCCTCAAGGATCTAGAACTAGATGTACCATATGACCCAGCCATCCCATTACTGGGTATATACCCAAAGGATTATAAATTATGCTGCTATAAAGACACATGCACACGTATGTTTATTGCGGCACTATTCACAATAGCAAAGACTTGGAATCAACCCAAATGTCCATCAGTGACAGACTGGATTAAGAAAATGTGGCACATATACACCATGGAATACTATGCAGCCATCAAAAAGGATGAGTTTGTGTCCTTTGTAGGGACATGGATGCAGCTGGAAACCATCATTCTTAGCAAACTATCACAAGAACAGAAAACCAAACACCGCATGTTCTCACTCATATGTGGGAACTGAACAATGAGATCACCTGGACTCAGGAAGGGGAACATCACACACCGGGGCCTATCATGGGGAGGGGGGAGGGGGGAGGGATTGCATTGGGAGTTATACCTGATGTAAATGATGAGTTGATGGGTGCAGCACAGCAACATGGCACAAGTATACATATGTAACAAACCTGCACGTTATGCACATGTACCCTACAACTTAAAGTACAATAATAATAAATAAATTAAAAAAAAAAAAAACCTCTTGTCATCTCATAATAAAGGTATTTTAGTTTTCTTTTACAATATTTATGATTATTTATTTTTCTTACAGTAATGCTGTGGCTAGAATGTCCAATACAATGTTAAATAATTTGATAAGACATCTTTGCCATATTTCCTATCTTAGTGGGAGATGTTCAATATTTTACCTTTAATTTTGGTGTTAGCTATAGACTTTTATTTTTTCAATAAATGTCTTTTGTCAGAAGCAGAAAGTTCTTTTTTGAGTCGTAGTTTTCTATGAATTCATATTATTAAATGTGTTCTGAATGTTGCCCAAGGCTCTTTTGGTGCCTATTAAGAGGAGACATCATTTTTCTTCTTTATAACATGGTACATAATTGTATGTTTTAAAATGTGTTTCTGTGATACATCGCAATGGGTAATGATGAATTTTTCTTATTAGATATTGCTGGACTGAATTTACTGTACTTTAAAATAATTTCTATATTCCTGTGAATGAGTAATATTGATTTTAGTATTTTTCTTTTCCTGTAAGAGATTTGTCACATTTTAGTATCAGGAGTATGTAACCTTCATAAAGCAAATTGAGAGTTACTCTTTCTTCCTGCATTTTCTGAAAGAGTTGATGTCAGTTTGGTATTATTGATCGGTATTATTTCTTAAATATTGTTTAAAATTCACCTGTGAAGCCATATTAACCTGAAGAGTTCTTGGGGGAAAGGTTGAATTCTTGTTGTTGTTGTGAATATAAATATAATTGCTCTGAGTATGAAAACTTTTTAAATCCATTACTTGTGTGTTCAGCAGTAATTTTCTGTCAGTATATTGAAGATATAGGAACACGAACTTTTCACTTCTATTATTTGTATATATATGTCAATTATCAATGCAAAGGTTGATAATTTGATGGTAATCTCGATTTTTTTTCTCTGGCCCCTTTAAAACAAACCAAAAATGTTTCTCTGGCCGAGATGGGCGGATCACAAAGTCAGGAGATCGAGACCATCCTGGCTAACACGGTGAAACCCCGTCTCTACTAAAAAATACAAAAAACTAGCCGGGCGAGGTGGTGGGCGCCTGTAGTCCCAGCTACTCGGGAGGTTGAGGCAGGAGAATGGCGTAAACCTGGGAGGCGGAGCTTGCAGTGAGCCGAGATCGCGCCACTGCACTCCAGCCTGGGTGACAGAGCCAGACTCCGTCTCAAAAAAAAAAAAAAAAAAAGTTTCTCTGTGCTTTGGTGTTCTAGCTGTGACCATATGAAAATTTCTGTTTATTTATCCTGCTTGAAATTTCTTGAGCTTTTGTGCATTAGTTGATTTTATTATTTTGAAAAAAAAATTCCCACTATTATATCTTCACAAATTTTTGGTTTTATATTTTCTCTCCTTTTTCTAAAATGCTAGTTCAACATATGTCCTACCTTCTAATTATGTTTTTTTTTAAATGCTTCAATAGCAAACTAATAATTATCCAATAATCCCCATATTTGAATCCCCAGAACCTCTAAATAAGTTACCTCTAATGGAAAGGGACTTTGTAGATAAAATTAAGATTAAGAACCTTGAGATGAAAAGATTATCCTGACTTATCAAAGCGGGGCCAAATTTAATTACATAGTCCCTAAAAGTAGAGAAAATAACAACAACAAAAATAACATGTCAAAGAAATGCAACTTGAGAAAGACTTGACCCACAATTATTGTCTTTGAGTCAGTAGGGAGCGGACCAGGAGCCAGAGAATAGGGTGGTATTTAGCATGTGTGAATGGCCTTCAATTTGTAGCTGCGAAGAAAAAGGGAACTGAAATCTTCCAAAAAGTCAAATGAGCATAAAATGTATTCTTTTTCACAACCTTCAGAAACGAATATAGTCTGTCTACACCTTGATTTTAGTCTAGTGAGACCAGTAGTGGACTTCAGATCTACAGAACTAAAAGATAACAAATTTGTATTGTGTAAGCTGCTAAATTTGTGGTAATTTATTATAGACAGAAGAGAAAACAAATAGATGTATTAATAACTATCTCTTATTTTGAAATTATGTATCTATGTCGTGCATTGGGAATATTTTCATTTGATTTATTTGTCAGTTCACTAATTTTCTTTTCAGCAGTGTCTATACACTTGTTAAAAAGCTATTTGTAATGTTATTTGTTACTGTTACTTTTTTTCTAAACATTTTATTTGGCTTTACTTTAATTTGATTTTAATATTCTAATAAATATTTACAATTTTGTATTTTATTTCTCAAAACATAGTAGGCAAATTTATTCATAAGTCTTCTGATAATTCTAATATTAAAAATTATGCAGAACTATTTTTGCAGTATGTCCTTTCTTTCGATTATTTCTCATGATTCCATGTTTTTGTCTTTCATTTTATACGTGATTTGACTATTTTTCTTGGAAAACTTGTTATTTAATTAAGGCATTTGTACTTGCTTCTACTAGCCACTTGGTGGCAATGCCAAACTAGAATAATTTTTATAGGTTAGTTTTTCTTTGTTTTGACCATAAGATGATACAATTTTGCAAATCACAAATATAATGCAAGACAGTCATATTTATTTCTTTATATTAAATTTATGTAACTTGTACACATTTTTGCCTCATTTTATGTTCATAAAAAAAAAGTTTTCTATTACCCTGCATTGTAAGTAGGGCATATTTATTTTGGATTCATAATTAAACTGAGAGTGTAGACACTGGGATTTGAATTATATCAGAGGAGCATTTGAAATTTGATAAACCTAATAGTTTGTCTCATACAACTTTAATATGTATGTATCTTATACTACTTGGGCAAGTTCCATTCTTTTCTTTTTTCCCCATATAACTACAATATATTTAAAAACCATAGCTCAAATATTTCAAGTTTGGCAGGTGCCTTTCAAAAGTATGTGCTACATTCAACTTACATTTCTGGATTCCAGCCTTCAGTAAGAGTATGGCCTCATATTTTCTTACTGTCTTTCAATACTATCTTTTACATCTTTGGCTATTTTTAAAAAGTTTTATTTTTTAATACTGAAAGTTATTACTACATAGTAATATATTACATAGTAGATGTATATATTTTGGGATAAATGTTATATTTTGATACATTCATATTACAATATATGCAGTCATAAAATCAGAGTAACGGAGATATCCTTTATCTTACCCTCTATCATGTGTCTTTTCTTTATGCTAGGAACATTTGAATTATTCTTTTCTAGCTAAGTTGAAATATACAATACCATAGATTACTGTTAACTATCATCACCCTACCGAACTCTCAAACAATATGCCTTATTCTATCTCTCTAACTGTATTGTACTCATTAATCAACTGTCTTTATCCTCCCACCGCTTCCAGCATCTATCTTTATGAGATCCACATTTTAACTCCTACATATGAAGAAGAACATGCAATATTTGTCCTTTTGTGCCTGTCTTATTTCACTTAACATAATGGCTTCCAGTTCCATTAATACTGCTGTAAATGGCAGAATTTCATTTTTCTTTATTGCTGAAAAATATTCTATTGTGTATATATACCATATTTTTTTGTCCATTCATCTGTGATGAACAGTAGGTTGATTCCATATCTTGGCTATTGTAAATAGTGTGGCAATAAACATGGGAGTGCAAATATCTTTTTGATATACTGATTTCCTTTCTTTTGGAAGTATAGCCACTAATGGAATTGCTGAATCATATGGTAATTTTATTTCAAGTTTTTTGACAAACTTTCTTGCAATTTTCCATAGTACCTTCCCAACAACAGTGTATGAGTGTTCCCTCTTCTTCACATCGTCACCAGCATATATTATTCCCTGTCTTTTTGAGGAAAACCATTTCAACTGAGGTGAAATGATATGGTTTTGATTTGCATCCCTGTGATGATTAGTGTTGTTGAGCATTTTAAAAAAATATGTGTGTTGGCCATTTGTATGTCTTGTTTTGAAAAATGTCTACTCAGATCTTTTGCCCATTCTTCAGTTGAATTATTTGTTTCCTTGCTATTGAACTGTTCAAGTCTCTTATATGTTATGGTTATTAGTCCCTTGTCAGTTGAATAGTCTGTAAATACTTTTCTTATTATATGAGTTGTCATTCACTGTTGATTTTTTTTTTTTTCCTGAGGAGAAGCTTTTTAACATGATATGATCTTCTTTGTCTGTTTTTGTTTTTGTTGTCTGTGCTTTTGAGGCCTTACTTAAAATCTTTGTCAGATCAGTGCCTTGGAGTGTTTCCCCAGTGTGTTCGTTTAGTCACTTCATGGTTTCAGGTCTTAGGTTTAAGTGTTTCATTTAATTTGGTTTGATTTTTGTATATGGTGAGAAATTGGGATCTGGTTTCTGCATACGGATATCTAGTTCTCCTAGCACCATTTACTGAAGAGACTCCTTTTCTTAATCTATGTTCTTGGTGGCTTTGGCGAAATGAGTTATCTGTAAGTGAGTGAATTTATTTCTGCATTCTGTATTCTGCTCCATTGGTCTACGTGTCTGTTTTCACACCAACACTCTGCTGATTTGGTTACTATAGTTTTATAGTATATTTTGAATTTGGATAGTGTGATACCTCTAGCTTTGTTCTTTTTGCTCAGGACTATTTTGGCTCTTTGGGGTCTTTTGTGGTTCCACATAAACTTTAGGATTGCTTTTACTATTTCTGCAAAGAATGTCATTTGTATTTTGAAAGAGATTGCATTGAATCTGTAAATCGCTTTCTATAGCATTGACATTTAAACAATATTGACTCTTCTAATCTATAAGCATAGAATATTTTTCATTTTATTTTGTCCTCTATAATTTCTTTCATTAGTGTTTTATAGTTTTTCCCTGTAGAAATTGATTTCTAGTTTTAATCCACTGGAGTTGTAAGACTTGATATGATTTTAACTTTTTTGAGTTTGTTAGACTTGTTTTGTGACTAACATGTGGTCTATCCAAGAGAATGTTCCTTTTACTCATGAGAAGAATGTGTATTCTAAAGCAGTTGGATGCAATGTTCTGTAAATGTCAGTTAAGTTCATTTGGTCTACTGTGCAGTTTAAGTACAACTTTCTTTGTTCAGTTTCTGTCTGGATAATGTGTCCTTTTCTAAGAAAAGGGTGTTGAAGTGCCCTGCTATTATTGAATTTCACTTTATTTATTTATCTAGTTATACTTTTTTTCTTTTTTTTTTTTTTTTTTTGAGACAGAGTCTCGCTCTATCCCCCAGGCTAGAGTGCAGCAGGGCCATCTCGGCTCACTGCAACCTCCACCTTCCAGGTTCAAGCAATTCTCCTGTTTCAATCTCCCAGGTAGCTGGGATTACAAGGACATGCTGTCACATCTGGCTAATTTTTTTTTGTATTTTTAGTAGAGACAAGGTTCAAGGTTTCACCATGTTGACCAGGCTGGTCTTGAACTCCTGATCTCAAGTGATCTGCCTACCTCAGTCTTCCAAATGGATTACAGGTGTAAGCCACCATGCCCAGACAGATTTCACTTTAGATCTATTAAGTTTTTTTTTTCTTTTTTTTTTTGAGACAGAGTCTCACACTGTAGCCCAGGCTGGAGTGCAATGGCGTGATCTTGCCTCACTGCAAGCTTTGCTTCTTGGGCAAAGCTGTCTCAGCCTCCCAAGTAGCTGGGACTACAGGCTCCCGCCACCACACCAGGCTAATATTTTTGTATTTTTAATAGAGACATGGTTTCACCATGTTAGCCAGGATGGTCTTGATCTCCTGACCTCGTGTTCCACCCACCTCGGCCTTCCAAAGTGCTGGATCAAGTTTGTTTTATATATTTTAGTGGTCCAGTGTTGAGTGCATAGGTGTCAATAATTGTTATATCATCTTATTGAATTGAACTCTTTATGATGACCTTTATTGTGACCTTCTTTGTCTCTTGTTATAGTCTTTAACTTGTAGTCTATTATATCTAACATGAGTGTAAGGAATTTCTGCTCTTTTTTGTTTCCATTTTCATGGAATACATTTTCCATTTCTTCAGTTTCAGTCTATGTGTGTCTTTAAAGGTAAAGTAAGTTTGTTGTAGGCAACATATAGTTGGGTCTTACTTTTAAAAATTCATTTAGCTACTCTATGTCTTTTAATTGCAGAATTTAGTCTGCTTATATTTAATGTTATTATTGATTGGTAAGAACTTAAAATTGCCATTTTGTTACTTGTTTTCTTGTTTTGTAACTCCTGTCCCTTTTTTTCTTTTCTTACTGTCTTCCTTTATAGTTAAGTGATTTTCTCTGACAGTATGTTTCAATTAATTGGTGTTTTTAGTGTATCTATTACAAGATTTTGCTTTGTGGTCACTATGATGCTGGATACGAAATTATTTTAAACAGATGACAACTTATCTTTCATCATGAAGAATACAATAGAGAAAAAAAAACAAAAAACAAAAACAAAAAAATGGAAACAGCTTTAACTCCCTTGTCCACACATTTTGAGTTTATGTTATCTCAATTTCATATTTTTAATATCTATCACTTAGTATGTTGCTCTAGCTATTTTTTTTTTGCATAATCATGTTCTAGTCCTTATACTATAATTTTGAGGGGATTGTACACTTCAGTTACAGTTGTAGAGTATTCTGTTTTTCTGTGTACTCAGTAGTCTTTACACAACTCCAATTTGTTTTTTTGGATTTTTGTGTTTTACTTTATTTATTTATTTATTTATTTATTTATTTATTTAGAATGAAGAACTCCCTTTAGCATTTGTTGTCAGACAAGTCTGGTGGTGATAAACCTTTTTAGACTTTGGGAAAAACTATCTTTCTTTCATATTCAAAGGACAACTTTGCTGGGTACATTTTTCTTGGTTGGCAGCCCATCACCTTCAGCACTTCGAATATGTTGTCTTACTTTCTCCCAGCTTGTATGATCTTCTCCATTGAGAGAAGTCTGTTGCCAGACAAATGGAAACTCCTTTAAATGTTATTTGCTTTTTTTCCCTTGCTGTTTTTATGATTCTCTGTTTGTCCTTGACCTTTAAAAGTTTGCTTGTTATAGACCTTGGGGTAGTCTCATTTGGATTGAATCTATTTGGTGATCTCTAACCATCCTGTATCTAGATAATTGTATCTTTCTCAAGTTGGGAGGACTTCTATTATTTTTTTTGAATCAACTTTCTGCCTCTTGCTCTTTCTCAACTCTCTTGAACATCAATAATTCTTAAATTTGCTTTTTTGAGGTGATTTTAAAAAATATCTTATAGGTGTTCTTTGTTCCTTTTCATTCATTTTGTGTGTATTTTCAAATAGCCTGTCTTCAAGCTCACTGATTCTCTCCTCTACTTGATCCATTTTTTTTCTTTGGACAGTTTCTTAAAAATTTTCAGCTCAGCAAACATATTTCTTTCTTACTCACTGGTTTCATACATTGTTCATTTGTAGAGACCATGGTTCCCTGTTTACTGTTGTTTCCTGTGGATGTACCTCTATGTTTTCTCATTGAAGAATCAGTTATATATTCCAGTCTTCTCTCTCTGGTTTCTTATGTTTTGTTCTTAGATATGTTTACAATTTACCTGTTGAATATACACACACACACACACACACCTGTTGAATACACACACACACACACACACACACACACACACATATACGCATATTTGTATATGTGTGTGTGTGTGTATATATATATATATTAATTATACTTTAAGTTCTGGGGTACATGTGCAGAACATGCAGGTTTGTTACATAGGTAGACACATGCATGGGGGCTTGCTGCACCCAACCTGTTGAATATATTTGCACAAGGTTACTGCCTTCTATTTGGCACTAGGTAGCACCTTGAACCCATGTTTGCTTTGACTCTAGCAAAAGTTTGGAATACTGCCCATCCTGAATGGGGGAGATCCTATAAAAAATATCCCGGCTGGGTGTGGTGGCTCATGCCTGTAATCCTAGCACTTTGGGAGGCTGAGGTAGATGGATCTCCTGAGGTCAGGAGTTCAAGACCAGCCTGGTCAACATGACAAAATCCCGTCTCTACAAAAATTAAATAAGCAAACAAACAAACAAATAAATAAATAAATAAATAAATATTAGCCAGGTGTGGTGGCAGGTGCCTCTAATCTCAGCTGCTCGGGAGGGTGAGGCAGGAGAATCACTTGAACCCAGGGGGCGGAGGTTGCAGTGAGCTTAGATTGCACCACTGTACTCCAGCCTGGGTGATAGAATGAGACTCCATTTCAACAACTACAGCAACAAGTACCCCAACAGTATGGGAAACCTGACTAGGAACTCATGCCCAGGGGAACTGAAATATGCTTCCAACAGTATCGTTCTACCAAACAGGCCCTCTGATTTGGTGTCTCCATTGACTGAGAAATAGAACAGAGTTTTGTGTGTTGAGATTGCTAGTCCTGCCTCCTCTGTTTGTCTCTGGCTGCCCTCAGTGGTTTTTCTCCCTTTGGGCACTCGAGATGCTTTTGTGGGTTGAGGCAGAGACAGTTCTCCTGCCAGGGAAACCAACACAGTAACGAAGTGGTTGTCCATCTTGATTTCACTTTTTCCCGTGTAGGAACTGTGAGCTCAGGGGAAAGTTTCTATATGTGAAGATATCTGGTAGTTTGGGACCAGTCATTACTGATATAGTCTGATTCTTTTACTGTCTGCATGGAGTTTTAAAATTCTCTATGGCCCTAGAAACTGTCTCATCCCTGTATTTGAATTTCAGGATATTGCTGGTAATAATCTTGGCAGTATATATTTATTTTTGGTATTCTGTTGTTTTGGTGATTTCACATCAGCATTTTTATTACTTTTACTTGGAGTGTATGTTTGACTGTCTAACTTACAATATTTCTGAACATAATTAATTTACTAAACAAACATTTATTGGGAACTTATCATATATTTGATATTCCAGTGTAAATAAGACATGATTCTTGACCATTTGGAATTTGCAGTACTGTAACAAAAACATATAAACAAGTCAAATTATAAGTTACATAAATATTATAAAATACGAAATAGAAGTAAATCTTGAGATCTTCTAGATCAGTATTTTGACTCATGAGATTGTGTGGTATTTCTGATTATGCAGATTAATTGCAAGCTCAAAACTATCAGTTACCCTCAATCCCAGTTCAAGGTTCTTCCTTCTTTTCCATATTTACTTATTTTTATTTGTTATTTGTCAATGTTTCCAATAGTGGGATTCTGTTTCACTATGCAGATCAAGCTGCTTGTAGCCTTAAGTTCTTTAAAAGAGTTCTTTAAGAACTCTCTAAACATTTTTTTTCATGAACTTTTAAAATATGTTGCTAAAGTTATATTTATTTTATTATTAATTTGAATACTGCAATGGTAGTAGGCCCGCTTATGTATGCTCAATGCATCTTATATAACTAGACTAAGAAAAGAAAAGTTGTGTAATTGTTCATAAAAACTCAAAGGAGAAAACTGCAATATTTGGTTGAAAATCAAATCAGTGCTACTAGCACAAAACTTTGTTGGGGATTATAAAATATTCAAGGGATCAAGAAATCACTCCTACAGATTATTCATTAGAAAGTATTCAAACGTTTAGAGATAATACAAATGGAAAATTGAAACTTGTTTTTCTTTCTCAATGAGATACCCAGTGATTCCCTAATAAATAACTTCATCTGATGGTTAACTTGTGCCATTTGGGTAGGAAGTTCTTGTTAGACAATTTTTAAAGGCAGCAACTGGTTTTGTTTTTTTTTTTTTCTGTAAGCATTTTTCTACCTTTCCACCTTTCTGGCTATAGATTTTTACAACGGGTGTTCCAGCCAAACACTTGACATTTTACCACAGAACATTAAGTTACCACACTTCCTACCCACACAAAAATTCTCATTTCACATTTTTAAAGAGCTTTTATTCTCACAATACTCATTACTTTGTTGAAGTCTTCTTATATTAGCACTGACCAGAGGACTCGATTTTCCTAGTTATTACCTAAAAACAGTTGAAGGACAGTATTATCTGTGGTTTTGTCTGCTTGTTTGTCTGTGAAAGAGATGATTCTTTTCCTTATGATTGAATAAATATGCAGTAAATACTAAATATTACCTATATGTTAATAATTTCTAACTTCTATTGAGTGTTTTCTACGTACCAATTATGGTTATAAGTTATTTCCCTATGGAGTCAATTTAATTTTCCTATCAGCTCATTTAATTCAACAACCTTCTAAAACACAGACTGTTTTTGCTCCTATTTTCCAGATAAGGAAGTTAAGACTGTTTTGTAAAAAATTCCATTTTTATTTTTGATTCAAGGGTACATGTACAGGTTTGTTACAAGGGTAAAATTGTGTGATGCTGAGGTTTGGGCTTCTATTGGTCCATCACCGAGATAGTAAACATTGTACCCAATAGTAAGTTTTTCGGTTCTTGTCCCTCTCCCTTCTTTTGGAGTCCCCAGTGTCTATTGTTCCCATCTCTGTGTTTATGTGTACCCAAGATTTAGCTCCCGCTTATAAGTTAGAAAATGCAATAATTGTTTTTCTGTTTCTGAGTTAATTCACTTCAAATAATGGCCTCCAGCTGCATCCATGTTACTTCAAAAAACATGATTTTTTTTTTCTTTTTTAATGGCTGTAGTATTCCATGGTGTGTATGTATAACATTTTCTTTATCCAATCTTTCATTGGTGGACACCTAAGTTGATTCCATGTCTTTGCTATTGTGAATAGTGGGAAGCTAGTCTTGAAAGGTGGAACAGAGCAGTTAGATTTTGAACCAAGAGAATCTTACTCTAGAGCCTTTGTTCTTCAGTGTCTGCAATCTAGATTTCCATTCATGATACTTACTATATTTAATTGGGTGAACAAATATCCTCATTTTTATAGGTCTATAATATGTTATTTTATTATAAAGTCATGAATTATCTTGCTTTATTTCCTGATTGTAGAGATTTCTTTAAATTTTGTACTTTTAAGTGTAGCCTCTTATAAAATAGAGATTATATGTGCATATATTGCATATAAATATGTTATGATGTGAACATGTAGTGACCCATAGTGTATAGAAAATTAAAAGAGTCATTCTCTTCCCATTTCATAAAATTAAGCATTACATATTATTAAGTATTGTCAAAAACAGAAACATGATTTTAAAGACTGTCTAGAAATCTGTAACAAGAATGTTTTACCTACCCATGAATTCACTATTTCTCATATTTCTTCCATTTTACTATGATTAGAAAATACTTCGGCCAATGTTTATGTTCAGTCATAACATATGTTCAGTTCATATTTCACTATGAATTTCATTAGACATTGTACTAGTCTGTTCTCACACTGCTATAATGGACTGCCCAAGGTAGATAATTTACAAAGGAAAGAGGGTAAATTAACTCACAGTTCTGCATGGCTGAGAGGGTATCAGGAATCTTACAATCGTGGCAGAAGGGGAAGCAAACACACCCTTCTTGATGTGATGGTAGGAAGGAGAAGTGCTGAGCAAAACTAGGAAAAGCTCCTTATAAAACCATCATCTCTTGTGAGAACTCACTCACTATCACAAGAACAGCATCATGGAGGTAACTGCCCCCATAATTCAATTTCCTCCCACTGGGTGCCTCCCACAAGACATGGGGATTATGAGAACTATAATACAATTCAAGATTTGGGTGAGGACACAGCCAAACCATATCATTAATTTGTCATTTTATATGTCCATTGTCCCTTCCAAAAATTATTTTCTTTGCTTCTAATGGCCTAATTGCTGTAAAGTCTCTTGAAAGACTGCCCCTGTGGTAAAGGAGGCATTTTTAGGAGGCTAAAAGCAAAGTCAATGTGTCTGGTAGATTATTCCTTCATGCAGTACAGTGTACTAAAGTGTAAAACCCAGCTCCCTTGGATTAAATAGAGATATACGTTACTCATACTGTACATTGTAGTCTAGAGCAAATTTGTGGGATTAATTTAAAGCTGGTGTGTTGCCTGAAATCTTACCCTGATTGACTTATTTTCGTTTCCCTGTTCTATTGGTTTCTCTTGTGGACACTTGATCAATAAATCACAGAGCAATTCTAAGGTTCAAGGAAACTTTACATAAGACAAAATGTCTTTATATGTAAATCTTTATATGTAACTCACAATATTTCTAAAATTTTATGCAATATTTTTTGGGGTACAGGGTTTTTTTTTTGTCACAAGCATAAGTTCTTTAGTGGTGATTTCTAAGATTTTGGTTCACCCATCACCTCAATCCTTTCTGACTTCTATGGTTTCTGCTGATAAATCTGATAAATTTTTCTTTATAGATTACCTGATGCTTTTGTCTCACAGTTCTTAAGATTCTTTCATTTGTCTTGACTTTAGATGACTTTACGACTATGTACATTGGTGATTATCTTTTTGCGATGAATTTCCCAGGAATTACACAAGCTTTTTGTATTCAGGTGTCTAGATCTCTAGCAAGGCCAGAGAAGTTTTCCTCTATTATTCCTTCAAATAAATTTTCCAAACTTTAGATTTCTCTTTTTTCCTAAGAAATATCAATTACTCTTAAGGTTTGGCCACTTTACATAATCCTGTATTTCTTGCAGACTTGGTTCATTTTTTTCAAATTCTTTTTACTTTGCCTTTGTCAGATTGAGTTAATTCTAAAAACTGGTGTTCCAGCTCTGAAATTCTTTCTTCTACTTGTTATAGCCTATTGTTGAAACTTTCCATTGCCTTTTGTATTTCCCTAAGTGTGTCTTTCATTTCCAGAATTTGTGATTTTTTTTTTTATAGTATACACTTATCTGAAAATTTTTCATTCATATCCTGGATTTGTTTTTTAAATTTCTTTAAGTTGGTTTTACCTTTCTCTGCTATGTCCTTGCCTAGATTAATAATCAGAGAATGATTTAAGATTCTTTGGGTGTATACCCAGTAATGGAATTGCTAGATTGAATGGTATTTCTGCTTCTAGATCCTTGAGGAATTGCCACACTGTCTTCCACAATGTTTGAACTAATTTACGCTCCCACCAACAGTGTAAAAATGATCTTATTCTCCACATCCTCTCTTTCATCTGCTGTTTTCTGACTTTTTAATGATTGCCATTCTAACTGGTGTGAGATGGTATCTCATTGTGTTTTTGATTTGCATTTCTCTAATGACCAGTGATGATGAGCTTTTTTTCATATGTTTGTTGGCTGCACTTCTTTTGAGAAGTGTCTGTTCACACCCTTTACCCATTTTTTGATGGAGTTGTTTGTTTTTTACTTCTAAATTTATTGAAGTTCTTTGTAGATTCTGGATATTAGCCCTTTGTCAGATGGATAGATTGTAAAAATTTCCTCCCATTCTGTAGGCTGCCTGTTCACTCTGATAATAGTTTCTTTTGCTGTGCAGAAGCTCTTTAGTTTAATTAGATCCCTTTTGTCAATTTTGGCTTTTGTTGTCATTGCTTTTGGTGTTTTAGTCATGAAGTCTTTGCCCATGCCTATGTCCTGAATGGTATTGCCTCGGTTTTCTTCTATGGTTTTTATGGTTTTAGGTTTTACATTAAAGTCTTTAATCCATCTTGAGTTAATTTTTTTATAAGGCGTAAGGAAGAGGTCCAGTTTCAGTTTTCTGCATATGGCTAGCCAGTTTTCCCAATACCATTTATTAAACAGGGAATCCTTTCCCCATTGCTTGTTTTTATCAGATTTGTCAAAGATCAAATGGTTGTAGATGTGTGGCATTATTTCTGAGGCCTCTGTGCTGTTCCATTGTTGTATATATATCTGTTTTGATACCAGTACCATGCTGTTTTGGTTATTGTAGCTTTGTAGTGTAGTTTTAAGTCAGGTAGCATGATGCCTCCAGATTTGTTCTTTTTGCTTAGGATTACTTTAGCTATACAGGCTCATTTTGGTTCCGTATGAAATTTAAAGTAGTGTTTTCTAATTCTGTGAAGAAAGGCAGTGGTAGCTTGATGGGGATAGCACTGAATCTCCAAATTACTTTGAGCAGTATGTCCATTTTCTTGATATTGATTTTTCCTATCCATAACCATGGAATGTTTTTCCATTTGTTTGTGTCCTCTCTTATTTCCTTGAGCAATGGTTTGTAGTTCTCCTTGAAGAGGTCCTTCACATCCCTTGTAAGTTGTATTCCTAGGTATTGTTTTCTCTTTGAAACAATTGCGAATGGGAGTTGAATCATGATTTGGCTCTCTGTTTGTCTATTATTGGTTTATAGGAATGCTTGTGGTTTTTGCACATTGATTTTGTATCCTGAGACTTTGCTGAAGTTGCTCATAACTTAAGGAGATTTGGGGCTGAGAAGATGGGGTTTTCTAAATATACAATCATGTCATGTACAAACAGAGACAATTTGACGTCCTCTCTTCCTATTTGAATACCCTTTGTTTCTTTCTCTTACCTAATTGCGCTGGCCAGAACTTCCAATACTATGTTGAATAGGATTGGTGAGAGAGGACATACTTGTCTTGTGCTGGTTTTCAAAGGGTATGCTTCCAGCTTTTGCTGATTGAGTATAATATTGGGTGTGGGTTTGTCATAAATAACTCTTATTATTTTGAGATATTTTCCATCAATACCTAGTTTATTGAGTGTTTTTAGCCTGAAGGGGTGGGAATTTTATTGAAGGCCTTTTCTGCATCTATTGAGATAATCATGTGGTTTTTGTCATGGGTTCTGTTTATGTGACAGATTACATTTATCAATTCGTGTATGTTGAACCAGACTTGCATCCCAGGTATGAAGCGGATTTTATCGTGGTGGATAAGCTTTTTAATGAGGATTTTTGCATCGATGTTCATCAGGGATATTGGCCTGAAATTTTCTTTTCTTGTTGTGTTTCTTCCAGGTTTTGGTATCGGGATGATGCTAGCCTCATAAAATGAGTTAGGGAGGAGTCCCTCTTTTTCTTTTGTATGGAATAGTTTCAGAATGAATGGTACCAACTCCTCTTTGTACTTCTGGTAGAATTCGGCTTTGAATCCATCTGCTCCTGGGCTCGTTTTGGTTGGTGGGCTATTAATTAATGCCTCAATTTCGGAGCTTGTTATTGGTCTATTCAGGGATTCGACTTTTCCCTGGTTTATTCTTGAGAGGGTATCTGTGTCCAGAAATTTATCCATTTCTTCTGGATTTTCTAGTTTATTTGCATAGAGTTGCTTATAGTATTCTCTGATGGTAGTTTGTATTTTTCTGTGGCATCAGTGGTGATCTCTTTATCATTTTTTATTGAGTCTATTAGATTCTTCTCTCTTTTCTTCTTTATTAGTCTGTCTAGTGGTCTATCGATTTTGTTAATCTTTTCAAAAAGCCAGCTCCTGGACTCACTGATTTTTTGAAGGGTTTTTGTGTCTCTATCTCCTTCAGTTCTTCTCTGATCTTAGTTATTTCTTGTCTTTTGCTAGTTTTTGAATTTGTTTACTCTTGCTTTTCTAGTTCTTTTATTTGAGATGTTAGGGTATTGATTTTTGATATTTCCAGCTTTCTCCCGTGGGCATTTAGTGGTATAAATATCTCTCTAAACACTGCTTTAGTTGTGCCCCAGAGATTCTGATATGTTGTATCATTGTTCTCATTGATTTCAATGAACTCATTTATTTCTGCCTTAATTGTGTTATTTACCCAGTAGTCATTTAGGAGCAGGTTGTTCGGTTTCAATCTAGTTGAGCAGTTTTGAGTGAGTTTCTTAATCCTGAGCTCTAATTTGATTTCACTGTGGTCTGAGAGACTGTTTGTTATGATTTCCGTTCTTTTGCATTTGCTGAGGAGTGTTTTACTTCCAGTTATGTGGTCAATTTTAGAATAAGTGTGATGTGATCATGAGAAGAATGTATATTTTGTTGATTTGGAGTGGAGAGTTCTGTAGATGTCTATTAGGTCCGCTTGGTCCAGAGCTGAGTTCAAGTCCTGAATATCCTTGTTACTTTTCTGTCTCATTGATCTGTCTAACATTGACAGTAGGGTGTTAAAGTCTTCTACTATTATGGCGTGGGAGTCTAAGTTTCTTTGTAGGTCTCTAAGAACTTGCTTTATGAATCTGAGTGCTCTTGTATTGGGTGCGTATAAATTTAGTATAGTTAGCTCTTCTTGTTTCATTGATCCCTTTACCATTATGTTATATAATGTCCTTCTTTGTCTTCTTCTTCTTCTTCTTTTTTTTTTTTTTTTATCTTTTTTGGTTTGGTTTAAAGTCTGTTTTATCAGAGACTAGGATTGCAATTCCTGCTTTTTTTTTTTTTTTTTCCTACTTGCTGGGTAAATGTTCCTGCATCCCTTTATTTTGAGCCTATGTATGTCTTTGCATGTGAAATGAGCCTCCTGAATGTAGCACACCAACGGGTCTTGACTCTTTATCCAATTTCCCAGTCCGTGTCTTTCAATTGGGGCATTAAGCCTGCTTACACTTAAGGTTCATATTATTGTGTGTGAATTTGATCCTGTCATTATAATACTAGCTGGTTATTTTGCCCATTAGTTGATGGAGTTTCTCCATAGTGTCAATGGTCTTTACAATTTGGTATGCTTTTGCAGTGACTGGTACCGGTTTTTCCTTTCCATATTTAATGCTTCCTCTAGGAGCTCTTGTAAGGCACGCCTGGTGGTGACAAAATCTCTCAGCATTTGCTTTTCTGTAAAGGATTTTATTTTACCTTCGGTTATTAAGCTTAGTTTGACTGAATATGAAATTCTGGGGTTGAAAATTATTTTCTTTAAGAATGTTGACTATTGGCCCTCATTCTCTTCTGGCTTGTAGGGTTTCTGCAGAGAGATCCCCTGTTGGTCTGATGGGCTTCCCTTTGTGGGTAACCCTACCTTTCTCTCTGGTTGCCCTTAACATTTTTGCCTTCATTTCAACCTTGATGAATCTGACGATTATGTGTCTTGGGGTTGCTCTTCTTGAGGAGTATCTTTGTGATGTTCTTTATATTTCCTGAATTTGAATGTTGGCCTGTCTTGCTACAGTGGGGAAATTCTCCTGGATAATATCCTGAAGAGTGTTTTCCAACTTGGTTCCATTCTCCCCATCACTTTCAGGGATACCAATCAAATGTAGGTTTGGTCTTTTCATATAGTTCCATATTTCCTGGAGGCTTTGTTTGTTCCTTTTCATTCTTTTTTCTCGAATCTCGTCTTCACTCTTTTATTTCATTAAGTTGATCTTCCATTTCGAATATCCTTTCTGCCGCAGTAGTAGTGGGCTTTGAGCTTCCCCTAAGTTTACCAGAGGAAGTATTCTGGTTTCTCAGGTGATAGGCGGGGCCATAAAGTTCCCAAGAGTTTATATCCTTTGTGTTATGCTACCAGGGTGGGTAGAGAAATACCATCAGGTGGGGGCAGGGTGAGGCTGGTCTGAAGGCAGACTCTCCCTAGGCGGGGCTTGCCACGGCACTGTGGGGGATGTGGAAGTGTTTCTTGGGCCGTTTGGGGTAATGTTGCAGAGGGGAGGGAGTATGAATACCTCTGCTGTGCAGCAGAGTCACACGGGTAGTGGGAAATAGCTGGCAGCAATTCCCATGCAGTTGGTGAGGCCAGTGTTGTTCCCACAGTTGCCTGCCAACAGCAACCAGTCTAGATCCAGGCAGCCTGAACACAGAAATCAGACCTGCCCCAGGCCATAAGCGTCCACTCTGAGAAAGCAATCATGGCTATCAGGCCATGCCCCTCCCTGTTTTCCTGCACTGCTGGGCACACAGCTCCTGCACTTGTATCTGCAGCACTTCCCATTCATCCACTAGATTCTGTTCAAGGGAGTCGATGCCCACTCAAAATCATATCATAAATTTTAATTGGGAGCTTCTTTCACCCTTTGACTCCTGCTTGAGTTTCCTGGCTGCCTTTCCTGAGGGCCCCTGTGAGACATAATCAGGGATGATTTTCCTGGGTTCACACTGGAGACTGGGAATGCTTATCAGCCTCTTCCTGCTTCTACTTTTATATTTTATACACTTCCTAAATCTGTTCCAGCTCTAGGTGGGGTTAAAACCTTCTCCCATGATTTGGATTTTCAGATTCGCCAGTGGAGATATGTGTTTGGAGGCAGGCTCTACCCCTCTCATACTCCAGAAATTCACAGTTTTTGCCTGTCTCACAGAGTATGCTGCAGCCTGTGACTTCTTTGAAATGATCTGTGAATTCTTTGGGTTTTTCTGGCAAGTTCCTGCAGTGGTTCTTGGAACAAAAGTTCACAGTGTGAATCTTCACCCATTATTCAGTCCTTCCGAGCTGGGGGAGAGGCACACCAACACTGCCTCCTGTTCTCCATCTTGGGGAGAAAAAACAACAACAACAACACACACCTCATAATATTTTTAATATAACTCGTTAGATCTGGAATGACTGTGCCAAAAACTAAATATTTTTATGGCCTTGAAATTTGTACTAATATTAATTATTTCCAACCTGTGAGAATGCCAGTATCACAACACTCTGCATTGATTTACTGCAATGTGGACTGCATATTTTCAGTTTATTTCTAACATCAATAAAAATTTTTCTTTAATTTTTTTCTTCTTTATTTGTTATTTCCATGGAATTCTGAGATGGGGCAGGTCATTAGGAACCTGTGTTCATGTTATTATTTAATGAATTTATGTATTCATTAGAGACAGCATCTTGCTTTGTCACTCAGGCTAAAGAGTAGTGGTACTATCATAGTTCACTGTAATCTTGAACTCTTGGGCTCAAGAAACAATCCACCACAGTCTTCTGAGTAGCTAGGATTGCAAACACATGGTACCATGTGTGGCCCCATGTTATTTTTTTATTTGCAATTCCAAAAGCTCATGATAAATACTAATGTGATTTTGGATTGCTTCTATATGTATTTCAGTTGAAATTGAAAATTTTAGTTTAAATCAGACCCACATTTCTCTAGGGATGTCTGGAATAATAAGTAAATTGTGCTTTTTGAAGTTCATTTTGTTTTGTTGGACATTTCAGAGTACTGTTTTGTTTGTCTTTATAGATACCTTTTCTGTACCATACACATTTTCTCAATTACCCTCTACTTGCTATAACTGGTTCCAAGAAATGACAAATGAGACAGATATTGGTCCTGCAAACATTCTAATAGTGGTATAGAGTGGTATAGACTGCTAGGTAAATAAATATAGTGTTGGTGGCAGCAGTAGCCCATCTGGAGTGGCCACTGCTATGACATTGACTGCAGTGAGGAGGCACAGCTGGGGCTGTGTGCTCCGTGAAGCTGGTGGGAGCCCTGCCCCCTTCCTAGTTGAAGGGGGGAGAGCCCTGCCCTTCTGGGTGCAGCAGTAGCTGCCCAGCCACGGCTGCAGACCTGGGCATACCTGTACTCTTGGGGCCCAGGAAGCCCCCCGTTCCTCTGCAGGCTCAGAAGTTCCTGCTCCCACTGCATGGCCTCTGCCTGCTCTTGGCACCTGCTCCAATTTTGAAGCAAAGTTGTGGCTAAGCCTGGGAACCATCATGACCTGGCCAGGTGTGTGCACACTCAGGGTGGCACTGACACACCAACCTGCTACTTCCTCAGCTCCCTCCAAACTTTGAGCACCAATGAGCATGGGAGGGAGGCCAGGGGCTCTGAGAGAAGCTCAATGTGGGCCTGCAGGTGCCCCCTTGGCTTGAACAGCCTGGGCACTACGGATGACATATAGTGATGGTAGGAGGCAGATAGGCTCCTGGGTGGAAAGGGGTGGGTCTCCAGTGAATCCCCACCTTCAAGCCAGGGATGGCCTTAAGCCTGGGGCCTGGGCTGCCAGTTCCACAGACTGGAGTGAGGACTTATGGTGCTTTGTCCAGGCCTGCCCATGGACCAATCAGTATGCACTTTATTCTCTCTGAAGTCTGTAAAATATCCAGTCTCAGCCAGACTCAGGCAGATGACAGTATGATCTGCCTGTGGCTAGGGGCGACCCATTCTGGTCTCCTCTCTGATGAGGGTTGCAGAGACATTGGGATGACCTGCCTGCAGGTAGGAGCTACCCACTCTGGGTCTCCTCTCTGCGGGATGGCAGCAGATTCGATGGATGATCTGCCTGCAGAAAGCCGTTGGGATGACCTGCCTGCAGGTAGGAGCTACCCACTGTGGGTATCCTCTCCACTGAGAGCTGGGCACTCATCTGGATGACCTGCCTGTGGAAAGGAGCTACCCACTTCAGGGCTCCCAGAAACTGTTCTACCACTCAGCGTAGCTCCTCTCTACCTTGCTCATTCTCCTGTTGTCTGTGTACCTCATTCTTCCTGGACGCAGGAGAAGAACTCAGAACACATTGAATGGCAGGACTAAAAGAACTGTAACACAAACAGGGCTGAAACACACCCCCACTCACCACATTGTGGATGACAGTAGGAGGGAAGAGCTGCTACACTTCAGGGTAGGTCCGGGGGCTCCCTGAGCCAGAGCTGTGACATTATCTTTGGGGCTCTGCAGTTCCTGCTTCTGGGCAACACCATGTTCCCCTCATCTACGCATGGATGCCCACAGTGGAAGCTGCGTATGGTACGTCCTGTCCAGTTATAGCCTCACATGGAACCAACACCTGCGTTGGTGCCTGGAGCTACCCACCCCACCACAGCAGCTGCCGTGCCTGGCTGTGTGCAGTGGCCAGACCCTGTGCTCGCTTGACCCCACACCCCTCGCTGCTCTGCGGGCACCTGGCTCACCCTCGGCAGGTGTGGGTCACCAGCACGGGCTAGTAGCATGAGCCAAGTGCAGCCTGCCAGGCCAAGTGGGTGGAACGAGCCCAGCAGGTGCAAGCACTACTCCAGCAGAAGGCGCCGCCGACCACAGAAGTTTCTGGCTGGCGAAGCGACACCCTAAAGATCCCGTGACATTGTGAAAGTGCTGTCATGAGGAATGTACAGTTTTCTCTTGTGAGCACATTGGAAAATATTTCAAACATCAAGAGGGGCATCCTTTTTCGTAGATTCTGAATTGAGGAGTAAAGGATCGGAACTGTTCAGCTGAAAATACACATCATCTAAGAGGATTTATGAAGGATATTTCAGAAAAATTGGAAGTTTAGAGTCAAGGAAAATATTAACTTTTCTGAAAGTAGAGAAAGTTCACTATTACTAGAGATGCTGACAGAAGGCAGTTAATGAAGAGCCTTGCAGACCAAATTAAGAAGTTTAGAATTACACATGAAGGCATTAGAAGTCATTGATACATTTTAGTTTTGGATAAAAATTTTATTAAGTTTTTTGTGTTAGCATATAATTCAGTCTGGTGCATGGAGAATGGATTAGAGTATGGATAAATTTGGAGAAGGAAGCAAGAAGTTAGAAATAGTTGCAGTTATCCAAGTGAGAGATAAGGGCATGTGAATTTTTGGAAGTTGAAGTCTAGATAGAGATAAGTAATTAGAAATAAGGTGTATTAGGAAGTAGAATCCAGGGAAATGCTAATCAAGTGAGTATACGGAATATGGGAAAGGAAGGAGTCAGGGATAATGTGGTTGTTTCTTTGATTATTGAGTGGAGATCTGTGTCATTCTTCAAGCAGGAAGAGTGCAGAAGAACATATTTGAAACTAAAGATGAAGCATTTGTTTTTGGACATGTGGAGTCTGAAGTGCCATTGTCAGAGTCAAATAAATATATTTAACATACATATGATATGTGCATCACGTTTCAACATCCAATCAGTTCTATGTCGGAGATTCTGGTTTTGGAGACATCAAAGCCAAACATGTAGATGGCACTCGAAACAATGAATAGTATGAGGTAGCCTAGGAAGCATGATTAGAGTGAAATAAAATGGGCTTAACACATAAACTTAAATAATATAATATTTAAAAGATAAATAATATGCTGTGGCAGAGTGGCTAGAAAGGAGGAAAATATTCTAAGAAAAGGAGATAATTAATGGTGATATCAGATAAAATAAGTACTGATGGTCCATGAGTTACCAGCACGAATTGGTACCATGGAGAGAGTTACTTGGTGAAGTTATGGGGACTATATCTAGATTGAAGTGAGTTGAGGATTGAATGAATCATGAAAAAGTGGCGTCAGTGAGTATAACCTTTTTTAGCAGGCTGATGTTGTGGAAGAAGAGAGAGACACAATCTGAAACACAGGTAGAGGAATTAACCTTAAAAAGGAAAAAGAACACTGTTTTCATTATAACTGAGGAAAAAGAAGTAAGAGTAGGTAGAAATGCAAAGAAACACATGAGTTTGTGACATAAATCTAAAGGTCTGTTTTATGAATTACCTTTACTCCATGAACTACACATTGAGGTCATTTGCTGAGAGAGAATGGAAGGAGGAGAGGGGATAACATTTGAAAAAGAAACTGAGAATTAGAGTGAGCACTACAATCACTGCCTTTGCAGACTCACTTAAATTTTAATTTGGATTCTATCAAACCTATTCCATAGGTGCAGTTTCCTTCTCACCACCGTCACTGTTCTCAAGTTCCGTTGCTCCCTATTTTCCTGATGGTGGAGAGTAAATCGTATGTGAGTCCTAGATTCCTGGTAAGAATGTAATGTTGGGTTGGGACACAGGCACAGTCTGGAGGAAGAGAGGCGTATTACTCCAGCTCAGAAGTGGATTTACCATAAAGTAAATAGAGCTTACTAACCTTGTTGAGGAAGCTCCCTAGCAGGAGCCCCTTAAAATTACTCAGAGAGGCCCCAGCGATATGTTTACATGCTCTTTTTCTTTTCTTTTCTTTTTTTTCTTTTTAAAACTGACAATATTGTATATATGCAAGGACTCACAAAAACAGATTCGTCCCTGCTCCTACCAGCCGCTGAACTGGACATGTGCTGATTGCATTCAACTGGTGGTCCAGGATGATAACTGAGTACCAATTTGTCTTCTTGTGGTTCCATCATGGTGACAACAAATGGTGGCTTTCCTAGTAAAGGCTTATCGCTTTTAAACTTTCATGCTTTTCTTATTTCCTTGATCAGTAATCCGTGTTTGACCAGTCCATGGCAGCTTTCATTTTGGCTTTTCTCTAGGGACAATACAACTAATAATGGTTGTTTTTCTCTAAAACTTAACTGTCAACCTAAGTCATTATACTTATTATGTATCCTCCACCTTTTGATTTTTATTTCGTATCTATCCTCTCCTCCCTAAAGCAGTGGATAACATTTCTAGTAGTTCAAGGTAGAGAAAGAAAGATTCTCATAGAACAAGCCGTGAAATTTGAAATACTATCTCCCTAGATCCTTAATGATTCTCAGGGAATTGGGAGGGCATTGTCTAGTAGGATTGAATCATATGTGTTATATTCCTTTGAATAAATTACCTGCTTGCCTCAGAAACACTAATCACTAAAATTATATGGCTGATTTGAACTGTATGTAAAAGTTCTCAGTAGTTTAGGAATATTTTCTTTTGATATAGTAGTAGGTAGAATTTGTTTTGATGCATGTTATTCAAGTTTAATTTTTTTTCTTTTAGCAGCAACAGAGGTTGTGAGGAAAAAAATCTCCTTTTCATTTTGCCTATTTGTGTGGGGCAATGATACTGTTTTACATTACTGGAGATTTTTTTATTGTCTTGAGGATTTTATGGTATTTAATATTTACAGATATGGTTTTGACAGATATTGATAAAAATATTCCAGATATTTGTGGCACAAAAGACATTTATTCCACAGTTTATTTCCTAGTGGCTATTTTCAGAACCATGATATGGCATTAAATCCACAATTAGAGAAAGAAAGAGCAGAGAGGCAGAATTAACAATGAAAAATAGATGAAGAGATCAATATGTTTCCGGTAGCTTTGTGTTATTAACATAAAAAAGCAAATTATTTGGATAAAAATTGATACCCAATTGATTACATAGTTTAATTGTAATATTTAACCACAATGTCTGATATTATACAATTTAAATAACATTAAGGAACAGTGGATTCCTTTTTCATTATGGTCAACTATGTTAAGTAAGATTATAAGTGACTTAAATAAAGTGCAATACAAAGAAATATTTTGATGAAAACATTTGTCCCAGCAAATGAGCCAAAATGAAACCCAAACAAAAGTAAACTGGTCATCTTATATTTCCTTTCCATATTTATTATTACCATTTGTCATTTAAAATGAGTTTTCCTTCATGGAGATTGTCTCTCAGTTGAAATTTAATATGTAAATCTTAGCAGTTCATTTGGTTCCTAAAATCTTGGGGTGTGCTGGTACAACATATGCACATCGTGCTTCTGCAAGGAAGATAATTCAATCATACGCTAGCCTCCTTCCCAGGGGAACAGCAATTTATGAAGGGCGAGCTATGAAGAACACTTGTTTTACTTAGTCTCCTGCCTGTGTGTGCCTCCTGGTTAAAATGGGTTAGCAGAGAGCGTGCATGGTTTATCTTAGAGTCGAAGAAAGCAATTATATTAGATAATATTTGTAAGGATAACTTATAGATAAGGAGTAGGGAGCAGGGGTCAGAATGGTAGCCAGTGGGAAACCTGCCACTGATGTTCAGGGAAAGAAAAAGAAGAACAAGAAATTGTCCCAAAGCTAAGGTAGAAAAATGAAGTTTAAATAGACCCCAGGATAAATATTAGATGAGACAGAACCCCAACTTAGGGCCAGAGTCTATTTACTTCAACAAGGGAAGCAGCTGAAGGGTGAGCAGCTGTATAATTCAACCTATATAACTTAGGTTAATACCAGTGGGTGAAGAAAAGTTTGGGGCAATTGAAAGAGCAGGATAAGCAGAGTTATGACTTAGATAAAAAGAAAAAAACAATTTACAGAGAAAAAGTATTATGGAAAAGTAGGCATAGTGAGCATATTTTAAGTGATCAGGAGGGTCCTTTGAAATGTAAATACAAGTATAAATGTAGTTACAATTTACTATATAAAGCAATTATACATAGTGGGTGCTTTTGATGTCCTGTCCATATTCAATTTACTGGGTGGTATACACCTACCTTCTAGCTGGGAGGGGCTATGTTAACAGCTTATACCTGGGATGGATGTTACATTTCCTGTCCATTACACTTATGACTTAACACGGGGGCTCTGTGGTCTATTTGTGTTGCTTAAGAGGGATGACTCTGCAATGTGATTTATGCTCCAGAGCATGCTCATGAATCAGATCAAGGATAGAATCTATGTGAGACTATACTCTTGCCCAGCTCCTTCCTCTTTCCTATTTGGCTCCCCACATTCACAGGTTTTCCTGATGAGAGCTCCCTCAGTCTTCCACACCTGAACCCCTGACACTGGCTTTGCTTCTGCAGTGCCTGACCTTGAATAGTTGGTACTAGAAGTGGTCCTGGGAGGAACACTAATGATTGATTCTGGCTACCTGACAATGAGCACTCCACCGCTGAGGGTACGTGGAATATTAATAGTCCTTAGCATTCTGTAGAAGTTTGTCATTAAGACTTTCCCTATGAGAAAGAAAGAGGTGGAGGGACATGCACTGGTTCATGCAATGTGCAATAACTCTGGCGTTTGAAACAAACCGGGAATATACTAATTTTAAAGACAGGGAAATTGGGTGGCTGTTGCTGAGCACCAATGATGTTTGCAAGAGAAGAGATGATTTGGGATAATCATTCATCAATTTAATATGAAATGTGAAATCAAAGGGTCTTAATGTCAGTGTTTTAAAAAATATTCATCTCCCTTAGCTGGAGGCTGATCACTGAAGAGTAGGCTAAGAAATTACATGTAAAAGTCTCAAAACTCCAGGAACATTTACATTCTTAGTCCCAGTAAATCTCCTATGGCTGGTAGGGAAGAAGTAAAACCCTGAGATTAAATTATTGGGATATTTGGATATACCCACTTGAGAACATAGAGCACCCAGATTCCCTTGACCCTCTGGGCCTCCAGATGTGGCTCACTCCCTCATGTTAGAGGGGAACAACTCCATCCCACTTTGTATTGCCTTTGCTTATAGTTCTTGCAGAGGTCTCAAATTGGGAGGTGGCCTTATAGGATAATGCTTTAAAAAAAAAAAAAAAAAAAAAAAAAGGGATGTGTTTCTATCTGTTCCTATTCCCTATACGGGAAAACAAAACTATAACTAGGGGGAAATATCAGCATAACTAACTGATGAAACTAGTTAGATGGGACTATTAAGGAAAGAGAGGAAGAGAAGTATTATAGGATGAAGAATTATAAACTGAGGGATTTGACCCTGTTTTATTAGGAAGGACTTGGGGAACATACTGGTGGTGTTAGATCGAGGGGAGTGGAATATCAGTCTGCACATGGTACTGTCAGAGGTGTTTGAACCAGACCAGCTCTATCTTGAGTAGGGGCTGGGTAAAATGAGGCTGAGACCTGCTGGGGTGTGTTCCCAGATGGTTAAGCCATTCCAAATCACAGGATGAGACAGGTCAGCACAAGTTACAGTTCATAAAGACTTTGCTGATAAAACAGGTTGCAGTAAAGAAGCCAGCTAAATCCCACCCAAACCAAGATGGCCAGGAGAGCGACCTCTTGTTGTCCTCACTGCTACACTCCCACCAAAGCCATGCCAGTTTACGAATGCCATGGCAACATCAGGAAGTTACTCTATATGGTCTAAAAATGGGTGGCATGAATAATTTACCCCTTGTTTAGCATATCATCAAGAAATAAGCATTAAAATGGGCAACCAGCAGCCCTCAGGGCTGCTTTGTCTATGGAGTAGCCATTCTTTTATTCCTTTACTTTCCTAAGAAACTTGCTTTCACTTTATGGACTCGCCATGAATTATTTCTTATGGGAGATCCAGGAACCCTCTCTTAGAGTCTGGATCAGGACCTTTCTCTGGCAATAGTACTTTTTATCATATGGGAACACTTTCTTAGGAAACAGACATTAACAGAGGCCAGGGCAGCAAAGCGGGGAGGACTAGTTTTAATTCACTGCCGTAATGAGACTTTGTGGTGGTGGTGGTGACAAAAACGAGCGTTAAATGAGTAGACTTGTCAGAACTTGGCCTGGAAAACAAGGAGGGAGTGGTGAAACAACTCAAAGAAGTAGACATGTTAAGCGAATTGATTGTTTAAGAACAGAAGACCCCTCCCCTTGCTGGCTATGTTTCTTGGGAGGACTTTTCATTTGCCACGGCAGTAAAACTGCACAGGTTAAGTGGGATAACAGTGACACTGAATAGTTCTATAGGCTGGAACGTGAAGGTTCTGGCCAATAACTGATCATCAACTCTCGAAAAGGAAGTCCAGCGGCAACACTTAATAGAAGCAAGATAGGCATAATTATCCTAATGACCATCAATATCTCAGTGTCAGGCTAGAGTGATATGACTGGCAGGACCATCAATATCTCAGTGTCAAGCTCGGGTAATATGACTCAAAGGGATCTAGACCAATAACATTTTTTTTTTTTTTCACTGAGGAAACATTGCCAGACAAAATATAGAGCATCCAGTTAAATATAAATTTCGGATAAATTTTACTTAATTTTTTAGTCTAAATATGTTCTACATATTGCACGGGGCATGTTTATACTAAAAACATTTTCATTGTTTATCTGAAAATCAAACTTAGGTGGTGTTCTGTGTTTTATTTGCTATATCTGGAAAACTTACCTTAAAGACAAGTCAATCTGCCAGGTTACTGCTTAACATATGTAATCAAAGATGTTCAAGAATGGATGAGGAGAAGGCCTGCATCAACCAACCCCTGTAGAAATGTTACTATCCCTTTCCCAGGGCCCAGAATTAAGCCAGTTTCATACCTGGAATTTATTAGCCAATGGACAAATTGAGGTTCCCATGAGGAAGAACCTGGAACACCACTGACAATATGTACAGTAATTTCCCGAATTGTTCTCCAAAGGCACTTAGGTCCATTGATTTGGATAATATTTCATGGAGGAAAGGGAATACTTAGACATTTCAAGGGCTTTTGAACACAAATTCTGAAATTTACACTAAAGTCAGATACATATCTTCATAGAACATCTCTTAAAGTAGGGGTTCATAGGAACCAGGTAATTAATGAAGTTTTTGCCTAGATTTGTCTTAACAGTGGGTTCACTGAGCCCACAGACCCATCATTCATCATTTTGTAGTTCCTCCAAGTGCCACTTTTCATGAATTGTGCAAAGTATATATACATATATGATATTTTAGGTTTTTTGTTCAAGTGTCTCAATTTGGAGATCTGGATCAACTCAGGCTTGCTATATGGACAAGAAAAAGTGCTAGCTGAAAGGAAGGGCACTCGAGATGCTGAGAGGGAGATAGTCAGTATCAATTAAAACCTCCAAATCAACCATAGCATCAGGGCTGTACTTTGTCCCGCCAATCATCCCTGTAAGTAAGTTTTCCCTGAAATTGTGATCAACCATAATGGGTGCTTTCCTGGAGTGAACTTAATTTAAGAAGCAAGTAGTTAACATTTGTGCGGGGGCAAGAATTAGACTGGAGTAGATGCTCTTGTCATTATTTATTGCTATGCCTTTTCCCTCAGCTGCTGTGAGAGCTGAGATATGCTGCATTTCATGGCTTATTACCTGGAGCCCTCTACATAAAAGTGCCTTTGGCCAGTACCAGCTACGTAATTTTCAGGGCCCACTAAAAAATACAAATATGGGACCACTGGTTCAACAAACAGGAAGTCATTGTAGCTACTAACCTATAAAGCTTTTTTTCTTTGTTTTTCATGGTTATTCTCTTGGCTTGTTCTGAGTTTTTTTTAATTGGTTATTTGAAATGAAAATGTTAAATTATTAAAATAAATTTTACCATACAACTTTATATTGTTCTATGTCAATTTTAATGCAAATATTAGAACATTTAATTTACATGCAGATTATCAAAATTATTAAATTCAAATTTCATAACTCACATATCATATATATTTCATTTTTACCAGAAAATTAGAGCCACTGTACAAAATTATTCACCTTACTTCTTGATTTACACATATTCTACCAAGACTTTACCTTACTTATGTGTAAGAAAGAACTAAAAAGTAAAGGAATGACTGATGACTCCTTTTTCTTCATTCTTTTCAGAGTAATATTTGGCTGTAAACTAGGGAAGTTATCAAGTCATGAAACATGAAGTTAAAAGGCACAGAGTGAGGATACAATAGCGTTTTCTTGGTAACTTATATTTCTAAGTACACAGTTGCCTTCTTTCTTTGTTCAAAGCAAATTCTGCTTGGAATACAAAGTATAGCATCTTGGGACTGTCGACGCCCCCACTTACTCGGTGGTACACGTCACACACTTATCTTGTACTCTCTTTAACTCTCACTAAACCCTCATCTCACAGATCCACTGGAATTTGATATTCATGGGATATTGTTTATGCTATCTGAAATCGGGGGCAGCAAGAAATGATGCATACACATATTATATGTGCCTCTTGTGCTCACAAAGATACTCCGTTGTCCTATTGGAGATAGTTAAAAAGCTCAAAGACAATATTATTAAGAATTTAAAGGCAGTAACAAGAGAGCATTGAAGCAAGCATGGGTCTCTTCTGAGTGTAAGTCCTGTGCAGTTGCCCCAGTCACACACTTGAAAAACCAGCGCTGATGTTGAGCTGGCAGACATAGGCATATACTTCTGAATTAGAAAAAAAAAATGGGAAGAGGAAAGCAGTTTTTCAATGGGAATTAGAGGAATAGCCACTGGGAATCTTCATTAAAGGTTTAAGTAATTGTAGTTCTAACAATTATGATCTCTTGGAGATTAGGCTATCTTCCATGATTCTTTAAGTCAGAAACTCAGTAAGAATCAAGGTATGTCTTGTCAAGTTTGTCAGTCATGAAGCATGAAAAAGTAATTAATCTGAAGGTAGAGAGTGAGAGACGAAAGAGAGCGATAATAACTAATATACTTGTTTACTTGTAAGTTGTATAAAGATTTAGATGGTTCTTTCTTAATAAAGGGAAAACACTCGATAAGAGATACCTTTCTTCTCTCAACTGTCCAATTTTCCAATAGTCTCATTCTCAGAGGCTAAAATTTGCAATTGGCTTTTTAAAAATCACAGTAGTTTTATTTTCAATTGGGTGAATGTGATGCTTTGAGAGAGTATTTCTTAGGATCTTTGATATATGTACTCAGAAGAATAAAATGGTGGCTTTTAATACTGTCTTAAGTATTATTTCACCTTTTTCTTGTAAAAGAACTAAAAATTTTTCTATAACTTTTATGTGGCCTGTTAGGTTTGGTATGAGTATTATAATGTGCTTGCTTCTGTAATCCACCAATGGTGGCTTTGTAGACACAGAATTATTTAGACATGGAAGATAGAAATATCTTTAGCTGTCTACTTCACCTCTGTCCCCAAGTCATATATAAATGGGTCAAAACCCTCATATTCTAACTCACCTGAATCACCTAATATGACCTCTTATCAGAACACTTAGAATGCTGATAGTTCCAACTCCTTTTGCTCAAAGGACACCTCTTTCTAACCCTGCAGGGTGGTAACGTGACTGCAAGGCATCCGTCTCTGTTTTGCTCGGCTTCCTTCAGTTTCTCGAAGGCTACATTATAAAAACATCTATGCTCAGCTTCACTTTCATTTTTCTCATCTGAGTTTTTGAATTCTAATCACTCTTACAAAATGCATCAAATGGTTTCATTTTTCAACCAATACCTGAAGTCATGCTGATATACTATAGTTTGGAAGCCATCTATTAATGCAATTTTCCCTCATTAATAAGCCTTCTTTGACTATCCCATTTTCAGAACTCCCATTGCATATACACTCTGTTTCCATACTGTGACTCTTAATATACTTTCCTGTTTTATTTCTTCTTTCTAGCCTTTCCTTTCAGCAAACATTTTATGATATCAGTAGTATTTAAGTGTTTTTCTTGCTTTATACCTTTGCCAACAATTAGTACTATCAGATTTTGTAAGTTTGGACCATATACTATGTGGAAAATGGTATCTCACTGTGATTTTAATTAGCATTTTAATTACTAAATGAGTTAAGCATCCTTTCATATGTATATTGGCCATTTGTGTTTTCTCTTTTGTGAAATGCCTTTTGTTCATGTTTTAACAGGCTATCTTTTTAAATTGAATATAATCTACATATACTTATTCCTTCTTATTTATATGTCTTTCAAACATTTTATCCTAATTTTTGTCTTGTATTTTCCTCTATGATTTTTAAAAAATGAACTAAAGTTCTTAATTTCAAGTGCTCAAATTTATCAATCATTTATCTTATACGTAGTACTTAAAAAAAAAAACTGCATCCTGAGGACATAAAGGTTCTATTCTGCATTTTTTTCTGATACAAAGTGTTGCCTTTTGCCTTTATGAAATTTATTTAGTACAACATGAAGTAGGAATCCAGTTGCATATGGTTATACTTGCAAATGTATAACTAGAATTTCTTTGTGTATAATATACAATATTAAGAAGAAAGAGATGTAATATAGTGAATTATGTACACTAAAAATTCTAGGGAAGATTGGAGGAATGGGCTCTAGGCTGAGCTTGTAAGAATGATTTTCTAAAACCAATGCATAAGTGGCTAAGGAAATTGCTACCTGTTCTAGAATCAGGAAGTAACAGCATAGGAAGTTTCTGAGCCAACTGTTGGCTCCAGGATATTACACATTAGCTACACTCTAGAAGAGTGCTGCCTCATGAGGTGTTTGGTCCATCATCAATTTGAATGCCTTAAATGCAATATTTTTCTCTGTACTTCACTTTGTTTTGAATTTAAATCTCATGTCAGTCCAAACATTGGCAGAGACTGAACTACACTAGCAGCTGCAATAGAGTTTTTGAAGTTCAGTCAATCTATTATATTCATGTCAGTAACAAAATGTCTCAATTCCATTTATTATCTTGCTAGATGTTGTGGTACAGGAAGGTGTACTAGGAGGCAATTAGAACAGCTGTTGAACTATATCTCTTGACTTTTGAAGAACAGTTTTGTCAGGTATAGTATTCTTGGTTGTCAGTTCTCCCCTGCCTCCCCTCAGCACTTTGAAAATACCTTCCCACTTTTCTATGCTGCAATGTTTCTATTGAAAAGTCTGCTTATAGTCTTATGGTGGGTCTCAGATAAGTGACAACTTGTACAATCATGCATCAGTATAAAAGTAAGTAGCCAAGTGTGGTCGCTCACACCTGTAATCCCAGCACCTTGGGAGGCTGAGGCAGGCAGATCACAAGGTCTGGAGTTCGAGATCAGCCTGACCAACATGATGAAATCCCATCTCTACTAAAAACACAAAAGTTAGCCAAGTGTGGTGGCACGTGCCTGTAACCCCAGCTACTCAGGAGGCTGAGGCAGGAGAATCACTTCAACCTGGGAGGTGGAGGTTGCAGTGAGCTGAGATCACACCACTACACTCTAGCCTGGGCCACAGGGCAAGACTCTCTCTCAAATAAAAAAAAAAAAAATAAGAGAATAAGTAAATTAATTGATCTAAATCTACAGACTATGTTCTAGATATCATTTGAGTATGTGGTAGATATAATATAATAGATTAAATAGTTGGTTTCAATTATTTATTTTACATTCTTGCCTTAGACACATGGTAGGCAGAATAACTTTCTTTCCTCACCTAGGCCTTTGCTACAGTATTGGATTTTGGTCAACTAGATGTTCCAGCACTCAATACAAGTGGAGGCTTGAAATGTACATACATGTTTGGGCTTCCTTATTGGGCTTTTGATATCATGATCAGAAGAGTATAACTCAGCAGTCACTATCCCTTTAACCTAAGCCCCACATGAGACACATGAAATATACTTGAACTTGATCTGTAGCCCAGAGCTATGCTGACTAAATCCAGCCAAGCCCAGCCAAGATCAGCCAAATACCATCTGACACTCTGGTTCTGAGTGAAGAAAGTAAATATTTGTTGTTGTAAACGACTAAACATTTGAGAGTGTTTATTATGTAATTAATTATTGTAGACAAAGATAATGTATACCTTAAGTATTGAAATTTTTTCTAAAAAGGTAAATGTTTAATGTATAGAAAAGATTCATAACTGGTGCAAACTTTGCACCCAAAAAGACATTATACAAAGCCTGCAATTTTTGATAGTCACAAATCAGAAGGAACTACTGGCATGTAGCCCAATATGTCAATAGCGCCTAGGGTGATCACCCTTGAATTAAAGGTTTACATTAGATATTGAAATGAGTCAAGTGATTTATTTAAAAACAAGAAAATGGCCAGGCACAGTGGTTTACGCCTATAATTCCAACACTTGGGGAGGTCAGCCTCTCAAACTGGTGGAATTATTGGCGTGAGCCATGGTGCTTGGCCATTTTGTAGGCCCTCTCAACAAGAGACCTCACTTCTACACACACACACACACACACACAATAGCTGGGTGTGTGTGTGTCTGGCTGTAGTGAGCTGTGATCTTGTGACTGCATTCCAGCCTGAGCATCAGAGTGAGATCCCATCTCCAAAAAAAAAAAAACAAAATACCAAAAACCCCAAGAAAGTGTTTAGTTTTTAAATGCATGGACTTGAATATATGGCCACATGTTCACCAAAAACTTCAGCAATGCACCCACAAAATTGTCATATATCAAGCCTCCTTCTCCATTCTCATGGCTTCTTTTTGACTTCATATTTTGTTCTTCTAATTAGAATATTGTATCTTGGAATGCTTTCCTGATTTCAACATTGCTCATGATTCCAATCTAACTTTTACAGTGCTAGCAAATAATCTTTTAAAGGTTTAGTTTTAGTCATGTCGCACAGATAATTCACATGGATAAGTTTTATAATTTTTCAAATCTTTTATATTTTGACTGATTCTAAACTTTCTGCTTCGAAAACTCAGACCCACTGTCTGAAACACATACTATATTTGATTGCATATACTATTTTTATTTTGTTGAATATTTACTCATTTATTCTCACTCAATCCATTTTAAAATACTTGTTCAAGTTTAAACATATATGCAAAGCAATTTCTTTTATTCAAAGACAAGGCTTTAAAACATATACGTCTGTATAATATATGCATATGAGAGAGAGAGTATGTTTAGTATATGTATGTATGTATTTGGGTATTTGACTTAGTCCTAGGATTACATCTAAGTTCCTTGTCTATTACCCTGACACTTCTCATTTATTGTCTGTTTCTCTCTGAATTTGGTACATATAGGAGAGGAAAAACCGATAAACGTGTTAAAAAATCACATTATTTTGGATAATAGAAGAAATCTATGGATGCAGTGTATTGATGTATATATAAAGTCTAAATAAAGAACTTTAAACAGTCACATTTTGAAATAATAGTTATAATTATCCAAGCTTTTCATTGGTTTATTTTTTAAAAAATACATAAACCCAGTAAAATTACATTGTGTTGATGTGAGGGAAAACTTCAAGGTTGCATTTTGAGTAAAATTTGTTCTATTGTAGCACTTATTATATTTATCTATTTACTTATCTTTTTTCCTCTGGCATGTGATAAGCTGTTGAGCACCCACTGTGTGTGTTTGTGTGTCTGTGTGTTTGTGTATGTGTTTATTCTAAATATTTACCTCTGTAACATATGAGAAAACCTGGACAACTGCTGTTACACAAGCATGTTGTTGTTGATAAATGAATAAATGTATCTTATAGCTATAAATCTAGATGCCTTGTTTTTCCAAAATACCTTTTTCCATAAAAGATAGTAAGAAATCAGCATACTTAAATAAGGAATAAAATTATTCAACATAATTTTATTAATCATTGACTTTGGAACATTAAGGGCAAATTCACATTTATTTATTTGTTATAATGTCTGATATGTTTGAAATTATTCCATATGTCCTACTTAAGCATTTACTGCTGGGGTTCATGGAGCTTCTTTGTTAGTTACAATCTCACCACCAATTATTTTTAAGCATGAGGTCTTTAACTCTTAATTATTTTTGGTTAAGCATAATAATGAACAAATATTATTTATCATGGGTTTATCTTTGTTGTAAAGTTCAAACCAAGCCATACTTTTAACTCAAAAATTTTGCAAATACATATCAATAGAGTTCTTTTGGATAAAAACTTCTGCTTAGTATTTAAATTAACACTATTATTATTGGGATTGTATAATTTCTCAGCTCTATCAGAGTCAGTGAAAAATATCAATAAATTCAAGTTAACTGTGAAATATTTTTAAATCAATATCTGTAGGTAATATTATTTGAACTGGTCACAAATCTGACACTATGTGAAAGTTAAATGCATTAATCAAAGTTGCTTTTATACTAATAGAAGCAAAATGTTCTTTAATTTGAATAGTTTGACTGAAATTAATTGAAAGCAATGGAAAATATTCTCATACACAAATAGGAGAATGCAATTAATGTGACCACAAGATCAAAGGCAGCATGTGAAATGCTAAAACCTAAATATTTCACTCTGTGTTTGATTCCCATAATTATTACTGTCTTGGAAACTTTTTGTTTTGTGAGTTAGAATTAAATTCTTAGTCTCTAATGTGTGTATCATCCTACTTTAATTTTTATTAAATATCAAAATACTATAGAAATGTTCTGCTGTTCTGGGATAAATAGTTCACCCTGAGAAGCATATATTTTTATTTCTGCAATATCCAGACCTTATAGCAAGCAGAGAGATTTTTCCGTGTTACTAAAGTGTTCAGTTAAACAGTTTGTTTAAAGCTCTTTTCACATAAAATAAACTTCTGACCTTATGTATATCTTACATAATTAGTTTGAATATATTATTTTTGTGACATGATTTTCCTTTTTCTTAAAACCATAAGTATCTTCTGGGTTAATATGTGGATGTTTATCTATTGGCTTATCTTCTCCAGGTACTGCTAATACTCAAACAAGAAATGAGTGAGGGCATTCAGTTTTATAATTCATAGAAGAATCAAGAGTTTCACAAGCCTGAGAAAATTTTATAGTTTAAAAGGAAATTTTGATGGAAAATAAGATACAAGGACAAACCACAGTATATCAACTATAAAAATGTTGTGAAGTAAAAATTAAACGCTAACTTGGTATTCAAATTTCCTGTTAGTGTAACATTGCAATATAACTTAATGCCTATTTTGTAATTCAAGATATCATTATAACAATTTATTTTGAATTCAGATCAACTGAATTAAATATATTTTCAACTTTACTATAGAATTTGGTGGCAAACAAAATCTGAAATAAAATTAACTTGTTTAGGATGTATGCATTCTGTGTATGTTCACCGTTATGTTTTTCTGCATAAATACATACAAGAAAATTGTATTTAAAAAGATGTTTTGGGCAATGTATAGCTCCCCTAGTGCTTTCTAACCACACTAGTCTGAGCTATCAGAAGAGTCTAAGAATTACAGGACTTAATTTTCTCCTTTCAGGAGGGATTCTTAATATAAGAGATACATTTGCAAAATAGCTCCCATTACCTACAAACACCGTAAAGAAAAGTAACAGTGCTGCATGTGGACAGAACTGTGTCACAGAAGTTAGAGGAGGAAAGCATTTCCTATCCAACTGTAAATGCTGAGAATGAATAAGCAGGAAAAGTGCGACAGAGGATAAAATGCCAACCAAAGACTCCAAAAGCGATGTGAAGAATATAAGGGGCTCATCGTTCTAAATTCTGCAGGAGAGCACTAGAAGAAATCAGGGGAATCCCACATTATGTGGTAACTTTTACAATTTTATGCTTCTTTACACATTTTATTGATTGAATGACAATTTTTATTTACTGTGGAGCACCAGAAAATTCTGACACACAGTGAAGTATTCTGCTTCTCAAAAGAGTGAAGGGTACTTCCTTTAAAAATGAATAGGAATAAAAATGAATATTTTGCTAGGCTGGTAAATCCACAAGCCAAAGTTTAAGACAAATTATTATTATTCTGAATCAGTGATTCTTTTATTTAAAGTCATAAATTAGTAAGCAAATTACAGTTTCTGATCTGAGAAAGTGGCTGCTGGACATACATTTCTTGATAATATGACCTAAACAGCAGCATGACGACACGAGCTAGTGCACAGAGCCAGAAAGGGTTTCAATAACTAACACACGTTTGGTGAACAAATATCCCTTTGGTGACATTTGTAAGTATCATACCGTCAATCTAAGCAGCTTCCAGCTATGGTAATACACATGTGTCTAGACACAGCTGCACAGTATTATACAACTTATACTGTATGTTTAATTCCTAAACACTTTAGTCTTTGCCTATTTTTTCACTTCACACCCTCATATTTTAAGAAAATGAGTTTTTGAGTTTTGGAGAATAAATGTATGTTCTAATGAAGAAGAACTTTTTTTTTTTTTTTTTTTTTGAGACGGAGTCTTGCTCTGTAGCCCGGGCTGGAGTGCAGTGGCCGGATCTCGGCTCACTGCAAGCTCCGCCTCCCGGGTTTAGCCATTCTCCTGCCTCAGCCTCCCGAGTAGCTGGGACCACAGGCGCCGCCACCTCGCCCGGCTAGTTTTTTGTATTTTTAGTAGAGACGGGGTTTCACGGTGTTAGCCAGGATGGTCTCGATCTCCTGACCTCGTGATCCGCCCGTCTCGGCCTCCCAAAGTGCTGGGATTACAGGCTTGAGCCACCGCGCCCGGCCAGAAGAACTTTTTAAAACTAATCATGGATTTAAGAATATTTCAGCCAGAATACTGTTACCTACAATGTTATTTTTAGAGGAAAGACAGCGTATGATGTGGAGGAAAAATCTGCCTGGTATACATTTGATTCCAAAATTACAGTTAAGGTATTTTTTTACTTTCACCTTTTTCTAAACCACTGATGGATGAATGATGACCCATGGGTCAAAACCAGCTCGCTGCTGGGTTTTATACATAAAGTCTTATTGGAGAAGAGCCATGTTCATTCATTTATCTATGGTCTGTCGCTGCTTTCACACTTCAGTGGCAGAGCCAAGTAGTTGTGGCAGAGACCATATGTCCCACTAAACTGAAATTTACTGTCTGGCCCTTTAGAGGAAAAGTTTGCTGATCCCTGCCCCAAACCATCAAAAACCAAGCATCAGTTCTTTGCTACATCTTTTTTTTTTTTTTATTGTAGCGATTTATAATTACCTTCAAATATTAAACTTCAGCAAATTAATTGTGTCGTTTTGAATGTTAAGAAGTTATTTGAGATGTTGATTTTTCTACTTATTCTACCAGGTTGTCCTTTACAACTAATACAAATATTGAGAAAATAAAAACGTTCCAAGAGAAAAATGAATATGCCTGTAATCCCAGCACTTTGGGAAGCCAAGGCGGACGGATCACCTGAGGTCAGGAGTTTGAGAACAGCCTGGCCAACCTGGTGAAATCCCGTCTCTACTAAAAATACAAAATTAGTCGGGTGTGATTGTGCAAGCCTGTAATCCCAGCTACTTGGGAGGATGAAGCAGGAGAATCACTTGAATCTGGGGGGCGGAGGTTGCAGTGAGCCAAGATTGCACCACTGCACTGCAGCCTGGGCCACAGACTGAGACTCCATCTCAAAGAAAAAAATACAAATAAAAATTTTATAAAAATAAATAATGTTTGGAATAGCATCAAGGAGCTACATAGGGCTATGGGTACAATCCGTAGTCGTGCAGTAACATCATTACTTCATAGTTACTAAAACCTAAGATGTTACCATCATCAATATTACTGAATACTGAAGGGTACTGATTAGTCCAATTTTGCTGGTAAAGCAAAAATGCAATACAAAGTCACTTACTTATGATCAGTTGTGTCATAGTATCATGTAGAACTCTTGTAGTTTCTTTGAGCTATTAGGTCTTACAAGCAAATACTTTAGTAAGGGCTTTTTTTTTTTCCAAGCAATGTTTTTTACTGATGACTAATATCTTTTTTTTTTTCCTTTGAAATCTTTCCTGGATGTATTACATTGCATTAGGAGCCATACCTTTCTGCATGTACTACTTATAGCCAACTCACCCTAGTACATCTTCTGACACTGCTGCTAGTTGTGTTTTCATGGTTTCTTTTTATGTTTGCTTCAGTCTTCTAGGTCAGAGTGATTTATGCGTAGTGTTGTTTCTCCTCTTGCTCCCGCTATCTCGTCTTCTGCCTTAATGGCATGCTTATGAGGATGGATGCTGTTATTAGTCTCACTTGCTTACCTAGTATGGAGCCATTATAATCTCAGTGGAAGAAGGGGGGCATAATGATTCAATTATTATGGCTTCAGTGGATGAAGCTCATGCATCCTACTGTTTCTTTATCACTTTTTATTTTTAACATTTGACTTTCTTTTTGCCAGATTCTGAAAAAATCAGTGAAACTTCCTTTTTGCAATTCCCAGTGATTTTGGGGGTATGTAGCTCTTACACAAATATACTTACCATAAGAATATTAGAGTTTCTATCTCTAGGTCAACATCCTAATTAGATTTCCTAACCTTATTTTCATGACTACTTAAATAAGTCAAATCTGAAAGTCTATTTTCTTTTTCTTTTTTTTGTCAACAAGACACTGAAAAATATGTAGCTCTTCACTGTGATAAAAACATGTTTATAATGGAGATTTGGGGACCCCTTCTAAAAATACATATTTTCATTTTAAAATTTGTCTATTGTTTTTTAACAACAAATGTAGACATATATGATTTTGGTCTTTTCATTACCTTGAGAAAACTGTCTTGAAACAGTCTGAGTAAGCAGACATTTCTGAGAGTATTTATAAATTTGAGTTCCTTCTCCAGTTTTGAAACCGTTCCAGATTCAACTGCAAGTGAACCGGTTTCTATCTTACATTTGCAGCTTGTCAAGAAATTAACATGTTTTACTGCTATCACACAGGACTCTGGGCCAGAGATTTTTTTTTTTCAATTTTAATCTCGCTATCATTTTTCCATTTGCAAAGATGTGAGAGCAGTGAATATACTCCTTCAACAATCAAACTGTCAGTGCTTTTGTCTGCTGATGAGTTTAGACTACCATTGACACGTTCATACCACCATTTCTGTACGTGAGTCGACTTAGTGACATAAAATTATTGCAATTATTCGATTGCCACAAGAAGGCGTACGTTTCTTCTTCTTGCCACAGTGACCCTATATTCATACATGGAAGCTCACTTAGTGATTTAATTTCAAGAGACTGAAGACAGTCTCTGTACAATCCTCAAGTAATGCATGGCCCTTCATTTTGCTGTGGAAAGTCTCCAGGCAGCAAAAGCTAAGTTGTTTTGCATGAATATTCAATTTCTGCTTATAAAAAATTTTGACTCGCTGTTCCTTGTAGTAATTCAATACAAGTTGGCTTTGTAGTGATAGAATTCTTAGTGGCTCTTCATGGGGATAGGCTAATAATGAAGCGAGTGGTCACAAATAAAATGATAATTATTTTAACAGATACTATGATAATTTCTGTGACAACTAACTCAAGAATCCAAACTTTTCAAATGTTAATTTACAGGTTAATATTGTGACATTAGGTATCAGGAGTTTCACAGACAATCATTAACTTGTATGTTTCAGAAGTCAATCAACCTCCTTGTTGACTATAAACAAAGTTAAACTAATCAATAGTCCTTAATGGTCCCAGTTCCTCTGTAGATTACCAGGTGATGTTTTCCAAGGGAATGGCTAAACAGAAGGAAGTCTCTTTAAAAGGTTTATTTTGATTTACAATCTTATATAACTCTGGTCAGTGCAAAACATTTGGTTGAATACAGATGTCGCAGTATTACTTCATGACCCCTTGTAAAAGTAAGCACTCAAGCATTATTTATTATCGTTCCTACTACTACTACTAGTATATTATTACCAGAAAGGGATCATTTAGAAGCGGATTTATATTAAAGAAATACCAAATACATACTCTGAGTAAATTCTAAAGGTAAGAGAACAATTTTGTGTCTTTGCAGACACAAAATTCCTTGCAGATGTTTCAGAAAAAGGAAAGGAGGTGTATCTAAAAAAGGTCCATGCTTTTAAATGTACATGTTACATAAAGCATAACCATCTTAACATGTTATTATTATTTTAAACTATAAAGCATAGTGATAACCACAATGTCTATCTACATAAGATTTAGGACATAGTCATAATGCAAATGGGGAAATGGTTTCTGGTGTTCTTCTGCCCATTTTTGTTATTCTCTCCTGAATCTTACCATGTCCACATCCAGCAACCAGTCCTGATTCCTATTTCTGTGAGAAAATACCAAATTCTAGGCACTCACATGCATTTGGAGCTAATAAATTTCATTTTCTAATTAAGAAAAATTACCTAATGAAGCAACTCAGAAGACTCAGAATAATAAATACATAGGAGTACCTGTTCTGTCAGGGACAAGGAACTTTTGATCAGGCTATGTTCTTTAGAGCCTTCAATCATATTTAAGTTACTGCCTAATGTGTACTCTTAAAGGCCAACTCAACTCAACTATTTTCAATTTTTTTGTGTTACTGAGTTCTGGAGCCTGTTCATATGTATTTTTCAGAGTAAAAAGTACAACTAAATGTTTAACTTTTGTTTCTACTTTCTATATGTAAATTAGATCTTACAATGTAATTTTCAAACTTGATGCTTTTTTGCATCCTGCCTCTATTTGTGAAAATCTGTAGCAATACATATTTAGGGGATTTTTGTACTGATTGTTTGAAAAGTATACAGATTTTATTCTAAAAGCTTATTTTTCTTTTGAGATTGCATATACTTCAACAGCCTAAAGGGATATTTGTATCATAAGCACAATACTCAATAACTAATGTCTTGGTTATGGTTTCACAATTATCCCCAGGAGATGATTTGGGGGATAGATAGAAGAAAGTCAAAGAAGCATAGCAACCCCCAAAAGATATCTAGATGTTTTCTAGTTCATCCTCCAACTGAGATGTTAAATAATTCAGATCACTATTAAGAAAACATTGAACTATAAGTTTACCCCAGTTAGATACTGGATGTGGTGAACTCAATTTGTTGACAGGAAGGGGGTATGATATTCTACTCTGGTGCTATAGATAATCGGGTGTCTAGGATTCTCTTCATTTCTTGTTAAATCAATGGAATGATGTGTGTGACTCATTAAATGATATATTCCACATAAGACTATAATTGTTTCCTCTACCTACATGTTTCTTCTTTGCACTTGAATCTAAATGGTAGAAGCAGCAGGAATTTAAGGAAACTGTAGTCAAGAATGTGCTTTGAGAGAAATCAATGGACTGCTTTGACTGGTCAGGTCAATCAAAACAGCCTGTGCATACTGAAACATCCTAAAATAATTGTATAGAGTCTGGTGGTGTTGGGAACATGGTTGCTAAAACATGCTCTAACTGTTATTAATTTTGGATTTTTTGAAAGCAAAAAAATAAAGAGATTTGGCTATGGTTTTCATCCTTCAGCAAGAGTTAAGATATGGTGTTTTAGCCAGTAATTTAATATGAGTCACTTGACCTTTCATAATTCACTATATTGCTATTCAGTTTGCAATCAGACTATGAAGCTCTTTATAGTTAATTTTGTTTTTCTTCATTTTAATAGCTGTATTTTTTTTTTTTTTTTTTTTTTTGAGACGGAGTCTCGCTCTGTCACCCAGGCTGGAGTGCAGTGTCCGGATCTCAGCTCACTGCAAGCTCCGCCTCCCGGGTTTACGCCATTCTCCTGCCTCAGCCTCCCAAGTAGCTGGGACTACAGGCACCCGCTACCTCGCCCAGCTAGTTTTTTGTATTTTTTTTTAGTAGAGACGGGGTTTCACAGTGTTAGCCAGGATGGTCTCGATCTCCTGACCTCGTGATCCGCCCTTCTCGGCCTCCCAAAGTGCTGGGATTACAGAATAGCTGTATTTCTTTATATCCCATGTAATTCAATGGAAGTCTTATCAGTGGGAGATAGCAATTAATTCATTGCTAGCTAATCTTCATGCAATTCAGATATATTGATAGTTCAACTCAGATCTGATGAACTTCCACTGTGAAAATTAGATATCCATACAATCATGTGCATTGCATCAAATTCAAGTTTATTGTACTTAGATGCTTAGTTGCTTGCAATGCTCTTGATTTCCCTTTTTGTAACTAACAACTGTTTGGTTACATTATGCATTTCATTAAAGAAAACATAGTTCTAAGTGTTTGTAAATCTTGAATGCTTCATTCATGATGGTTCAATTTATTATTACTAATAAGGAGGTGATAATGTGGCATGTGGTATTCATCCAGAACAGGGGTGACATTATGCAGCTCTTTCAAAGACTGCTTTGCCTGCTGCAGGACTAGCAGTCAATGTGGTAAACGAGATGTATACCAACCACTGATTTTTCTCATTCCATCCCCTTCAAAACCCAGAATGTATTTGAAGACAGAGCAAGGTGTTTTCTACTGTTAAATCAGGCATAGGCAAATGGGAGCTTGTTGAACAAATAGAAACTGCACTCCTGAGGAGCTTGGAAGATTGTTATTAGATTCTCTCTGTTGAGGATCCTAATCACACCACTTGAAATACTAAGTAGGCTGCATCCAAAATGAACTAAAATCATGTGGATCAGAAGCTAATTGCTAGCAAGCTGTTTAACCAAAACTGAATTTAACAAGCTGTCTTCATTATTTGGCTATTAACTGACAAAAAGATCCGAATTATTGATAAATATAGGGATTCTCAGAATGTGAGACCGTGCTATGTCTTCACCAGTTTATTGCATTTTTACTTCTGAGAAAACAGAGACCATGTTTTCAACCTTTGCATTTAGGAAGAACCATATGACAAATTTTATCTGACAGAATGTGGGCAGAAATGATCTTAATTTTATCCTTCATTACTTATCAGATGGCCGGAGGCAAAGAATCCAGTGAAGGACTTCGAGGTCCTTGGATGGACCCCTTGGTGCCTGATCCCTGAATATAAAAGCCTGCCTGACAAAACCTGACTGGATGAATACAGGTAAAAAAATAAACTTTTACTGTGCTACATAAATGAGATTTTGGGGATATTTGTTATAGCAGGTAGCTTCCTCTGAGTAATACATGCATGATAAAAAAAAGTGAAATATAATGGCTATAGTACTGGTATTCATGCTTTAATAATATTCGATTCCTTAGTCAAACCATACATTTCTTTCTTTTGTATTTAGATTACAAACATTAAAACAAAGAGTTTACACATTTAAACCAGTCTTATGCTATTTTCAGTATTTCAAACCTGAGTTATTAGAAATAAAAGGGAATACAAAAGAAATGCTTTTATTATTCCACTTCCAATTAACCTATCCTGTGATGTAAAAAAAAAGCAAAAACGGTAAAGGACACAAATTTCAACTTTTACAAACGTCTGAACTATAGGTAATTTTTTAAATTATACTGAATATTATTCTTCAGTGACTAAATGTTTAAGAATGTATAAAGATGTAAAACTGAACATATAAGAACAAATTAAATATTTAAATTAATGAGTTGTTTTTAAATGCCAAGGTGTTGTATAGCTTGTAAAATGTTGCCTCTTTGTTTCATATATGTTATTGCTATTTCTTGCAAGACCAAAAAAATAAATTAATAAAAAGGACCCTGATTGTGGTTCATCCCAATAGTATGAATAGTATGAACAACGAGGTAGTTCAGTGTAATTAATGTGGCACAGAACCACAAAATATATGTCTTCCAATATGTCATGCCTTATAATTCGTCTGAAGTTAATAAAGAGGTTTAATTTGTCAAAAAAATCTCCTAAATGCACTTTCATACAATAGTGGGCTAATGTTACATACTTATGTAGACTGAAAATTCCTGAGCAACTGAAATTTTAGATTTCTATTTACTGTAACCACAGTAATTCATGAGATATAAACATAATTCCTCTTGTTTTGTATGTAAAACTTAAAGTGGGATGTTATTTTGGGGATTGAACATTTAGAGCTCAACTTGCTCAGTACTTTACTCGATGTCTGATTTTGGTTCCTGGAGTTTCACATTCAGGCCACAGAACTATAATTAGAAAGGGACAATTGGTACTCTGCCCCAGCTCACCCAGATTTAGAGGGTACAACACGAAAATAATAATTGTAAAGACTTAGCACCTACTTAACAAGAATGATGAGCTAAAATAGGAAGTTACCAGATGGCACACATGGTTAATAACATCCATCTGTGCGCCTCATCATGAAGAATAGAGTTTATTTGAGGGCACATTTAGTGCTGTTTACACCAAATAAAATATTATTACACCTTTGTTAGGGCAGGTCCCCTTTGAGCGCTTCTTTCTCAAGCCTGACCCCGGCAGAATATATGCTTTTGTTCTTGGAGGAGAGAGGAACAAACTACGCTAAGATTTGTGGGAGCACAGAGACCATCTTTTCACAACTCCTGTTTGCCTTGCCCTGTCTCCTTCCTCATGCGACTAGCAAATTAAAATAAATAATTTTCACTAAACTACCTTTTACCAGGAGCAGTACATCTGGATACACTGAAAGATGATAGAGATATATTGAAAATAATCCAGCTTGTAATATTCTAGCATTCAGATGAGATACTCTGGATTCTAAAATACATACATTGTTAGTATACCAGTGGGGTTAGATACTGGAGATGTACAGCTAGACTACCTGGGTTTGAATCTCATTTCCATTTTTTACCATTTTTGTGACTTAGATAAGCAAGTTAAATTCCTTATAGCTACATTACTCCATCATGTTCCATCTGGAAAGTGAGGATGATAAAAATGATATAACCTGTCTATGAGGGTAGTTGGGAAGTGGAAATGTGTTATTTTTAAAGCCTTTAGAACAGATTCTTGAACATAATAAGCATCATATGGGTTTGACTGACTGAATAATGACAATTTTAAAACATCTTATTTAAATAGAATAATTGGCTTGTGTGAACATTGTAATGTTTTTTATACAGTTTGAAAGGAATTAATGCTAGCTTTCCATTGCATTTTATAATCCAATCTAATGCATAACCATGTAACTAATCTAGTACAAACTGTCAGGAAAATATAATTTGGGCAATTATCCAAGTGGAGCAAGCTTAGAGGCTATGTGCTACACAAGCACACATATAATCCTTAATAGAGATGTACATCTATTTTTGTCCTGCTGAGGTTATAAGCTGTATTCCATGTGACTTAACCCATTTGATTTTTTCTTACAACGAAATCCACCAGAAGTGAAGAAAAGTGAAGTGTACTTAGATGAATTTCCAGAGATCTCATTCAGGTTTCCAGAATATGATGAACTTTGATAAATCTAGAAACATCAGCCTTGCCTTGTTTTTAGCTAAAGAGTATCACCAATACCATAACAAACCTGGATGTTGAGTGTCCATGAATGTGGATAACTTTTTAAATGTTTAAAAGGCTTGTACATATACATTTAGTCCAGTCCAAAAAATGTAAAAGAAGCAATGTTAAACAAGCCCTGGGTTACTCATCAGATTTAAGTAAAATAAAAATATATACTAAGGCACATATGTGAGAATAGTGTTTTAGGTTAATATTTATCTTTTAGTTGGAAATCATTTCTTTGGAAATCCTTTCGAGACATTATCACTATTTGCGTGTAAATACATTAAAGACATTACTTTGCAATATTACCTGTAAAATCACACATTTTGAACTATGGAGTTTTTACTTTCAATGAAGACCCAATTTTATAGCATGAAAAGAAAAATAGTCATCCTCTCTTTTTAAACAAATACATATAGTATGGAGGCACTGTTAACTTTGTGATTCCTATTTTCTTCCTGTAAATATGAGATTCACTATTGAATTACTGCATGAAAGGATGTCCTGGGTTAACTAAGTTGCTTATTTTGTAGAAAGAAAATATTGGGTCTTAGGTGTAATAAATGTAAATATATCTACGAGAGAGTTAGTATGTATATTTAAATTCATTCTACACCTGCCTTGGTGAAAATTAATGCCCACAGCTCCCCTCAACTCATTTCAGCCCTCTTCTTCTTTACCTAATTTTGCCATATCTTTATTGTTTCACCTTAGAAATACATATAATTTGGACATATTTAGTAGAAATATTTGTTAGCATATGTGCTGTTGTAATTTCAGCACAGGTTGATGAAAATGCACCAAAGTATCTCCCCATATGTCTACAGGAGATTTTCTTAACTGCTACAAGGCTAGAAAGACGCAGGGGAGAGAATGCACTTTTAGAGGAAGTGAGAACTAAATGGCTGTCTTTGTAAGCAGATAGAGGCGACTTTATTTCCTAGAGCACTGAGAGAGCGTATAAGCAAAGTAGGAAAGCAAGCCAAAGTATTAATTTAATATAAAAGCAGCTCTTTAATATCTGATGCACATTATTATATGGTCTCATATAATAGACCAAGGTAGAAGGGAGAATAAAATATTTGTTTCTTTTATTCTGTGACATCTTATATGAATTAAGATGATATCGTTTATAAACAAACCTATCTTTTGGTTCATTTACTACAACAAAAGTCTATCTATCTTTCACTCCTTCATGGCCTGCTATAGGTCTTGGTGATTCTCTCATGCATAGTGTTCAAAACATGCCGTCATAATGATTATGAAAAAAGAAAAGTCTGTGTAGTTAAGCATCAGCTTTGCAACATCAAATAATAAGTAATACATATTACTTTTTCCTTCTAAAAATTGCAACAAAAGTTTTTCTTATTGAAGCAACAGTTAAAAACATTTTTTTTTGCAGAAGTCTTACCTAACCTCTATTTTATATATATATAAAACATATATAAATGTATATGTTATATAATGTATTCCATGTGGATTTATTCATTTTGTTTCTCTGAATTGGGACTAAACATGGATTCTTGTACTTCTGGACTTGCAGAAGCAGGGTTCAATAGAATATATTCTGAAACATGTAACATTTCCTGATTTGATCATACCTACTGATATGGTTTGGCTGTGTTCCCACCCGAAGCTCATCCTGAATTGTAACTCCTATAATCCCCAGGTGTCTTGGGAGGGACCTAGTGGGAGGTAATTGAATCATGGGTAAATTGAATCATGATTTTTTCAAATTGAAAATCAGTTTTTCCCATGATGTTCTCATGATAGGGAATAAGTCTCATGAGATCTGATGGTTTTATAAAGAGCAGTTCTCCTGCACACATTCTCTTGCCTGCTGCCATGTAAGATGTGCCTTTCCTCCTCATCTGTCTTCTGCCAAGATTGTGAGTCCTCCCCAGCCATAAGGAACTGTGAGTCCATTAAATCTCTTTTTCTTTATACATTATCCAGTCTTGGGTACATCTTTATTAGCAGTGTAAGAACAGACTAATACACCTACTATCATGTATTATGGAAATGTAAACTCCAGTAATTTTCATCACTTTCTTCCATGTGTCAATATACTACAGTTTTATTCTTGCTTCCCAGTGATTTAACACTTAATCCAGTGGTTTCTTATTCCTCATCTGATTGTATTTCTCTGACATGTGACATATTTGACCACTCCTTTTTCTCAAATCCTTCAAGAGAACTCAAATCTTTCAAGAGAATTTCTCTTTCAAGAGAATTCAAGAATTCTTTGACCTTGGTGTTTGTTTCTCTTTCTCCTTAGTTTCCTCCTGTGACTGCTATGCTCTTTAGATTTTTTTCTTTCCTAGAATTTTAATTCTAAATCCTATTCTCTTATCATTCATCATATTTTTCTTGAATATTATTCAATACGCTCTCCTCAGTTTTGAGGGATTTAGGAAAATTAGGCACCAACTATGGCTACTGTTGGGCCTTCAGACTGAGAAGGAGTTGGGATGAGGTTTATCTGAAAAGAAGAAGAAGAGTATTAATCCTAGGAAATGACATCTATAAGAAACCAAAGTCAAAACAAGGTCAGTTTCTCAAGCATAAAAATATTAAATAGATAATAAGCAACATGTTGGGTAAGGTAAGATTGAATGGCAGGTATCAACAGCAGGTTCGTAGAGTCAGGTAGTGATAAGTATAACAGTAGGTGATGTTTATTAAGAACGTATTCTATATTGATATCATATAGGCAATTTATATATTCAGGGTTATGACCTCTTCTCTGAAACTCTGTGTGTCAGATGTTTTGCATTTTTGAGTATCACAGATTTTAGAAAGCCTGCACACTGCATATATGGTGTAATTGGCACTATCCCCAAATCAAACATAAAAATATTACACAATATGTGGTAAATAATAACTACCAAGAACTACATTAGCCTGTCTTCAGGTCGGGTAAGGTTTTGCCAACAGATGATTTTGCAATAAACTTACCAGAAAAAAAAAAAAAAGCAAACTTTCAGTTTTCAGAACTTGATATATCTCACGATTGTAGAAAAGGTATGCTGTGTCTAAATTATCTCATTCAGTCACTGTGAAATATTAAATTATTATTATCCCCATTATTAACAGACAGGAAAACTAAGTTTTAGAGATAATAATTCGACAATAGACGATTGGTAGATGACAAGGCTAGTATTTGAACCTAAGTCTGTGTGACAGTCTGTTTCACTTTTTCATCACTACAATACCTCAGTGATGACAGTCTGAGAGACACACATACTTCTGAAGCAAATCTTGCTGAACTATATTGAAAAAGCACTCAAATCTCACACTTTCCAATAGTGTGTATATGTCTGTGACTTCCAAATCTGTTTCTATAACTTGCGTTCCTCTGGAAGTCTCCAGACTCATATTGCTAACTATGTGCAAATATCCAGCTGCAGGACCCTCAGCTCCTCCAACCCCATATAATCAAAACTTCACTGAGATTTTGGCTGACAAATGAGGATTACTTCCATTAGTCTGCCTCTTGGTAGCAAATTCCATTTTTAAGTCTCAGAGTTCCTTTTGATTGCGCTTCCTAATAAAGGTCTTTATTTTAGCCTGGACTATTTCAGTGAATTGTATGTCTGCCCCAAGTCTTTCCCTTTTTCGTGGCTACAAAGGTTATGTTTAAAGTCCTTTTACTTACTCATATTATTTATTTGTATTAATGATAATATAAACAACTCACAATGTCTATGGGATAATTTTCAAATTCCTTAACACACCATGAAAGAACTTCCTAGACCTGACTCATTTTACCATTCTAATAGTAACCTCCCACAAACCCCATAATCCCCTCTATTACCCAGTCACATTGAGCTTCTGGTTTTTGAGTTGTTTCTGCTGTTTTATGCCCCGTTATGTTAGCATATATAGTCCTCACTTATTTTTGTCTCACTCTGCTCTTTCTCACAGACCCATTTCTCAAAACCCAGGTGAGCATCACTCCCCGTGTAGCCTCACAACTTACTGAAGCAAAGAGAATTATTTTCAGTTTTAGGCTCAAATGCAGGTAGTAATTATCACGCTAAATTTCATTTATTCAAGTGTCTTCATCACTCACTTGTTTGAGTTTTTAGATGATGGAGACCACTAAAAAATAGTCTTTCAGGCCGGACGCGGTGGCTCACGCCTGTAATCCCAGCACTTTGGGAGGCCGAGATGGGCGGATCACGAGGTCAGGAGATCGAGACCATCCTGGCGAACACGGTGAAACCCCGTCTCTACTAAAAAATACAAAAAATTAGCCGGGCGAGGTGGCGGGCGCCTGTAGTCCCAGCTACTCGGGAGGCTGAGGCAGGAGAATGGCGGGAACCCGGGGGGCGGAGCTTGCAGTGAGCTGAGATCTGGCCACCGCACTCCAGCCTGGGTGACAGAGCGAGACTCCGTCTCAAAAAAAAAAAAAAAAAAAAAATAGTCTTTCATAAACTTTACTTAGAGAGTATAGATTATAATGCATGATTACTGAATAGATGAATCAGAATTTAGGGCACTGTGAATTATACCCGTAATAACTCACTGTCTATTCTTAATTATTTCTGATCATTAAAAAAATGCAATAGTTAACCCCAGGTGGTTTTAGACTACAGAGACCTAGGGAAATCTTAGAAATTGTTCACAGTCCGTTTTCTACATTTATTGACATAAAAACTGCCTACATTTGAGGTAACTCAATAGTGAATTATCTAGAATTATGAAGTATTGCATAAAATAAAATATTTTGAACTAAATTAGCAGAAGTGTCAGAACTGCTGTTAGTAATCCAAAACAATACATTTACATGCTTTTTGGGGTAGAAAAGAGTGACAATACTTTAAGATTATGTTAAGTAGTTTTAAGAGAATTTAAGATACATGATATAAGGCATTTTACTTTTGCTTATCACACCATGAAGAAAGTTACACGTCTATAACTTCAGATGGGTCATTTCATTTTCTATATTTTAGTAAATCATGTATCATTATGTTAACGTGAAAGTCATCAGCATGGGCTAAAAGAGTATAACTACTAAAATAGGGGAATAAAATAAAATGAAGTAGCACAGCATTTAAAATTTAATTTTGTTGATTAAAATGTCCATCAGAGAAAGTTACAACTAGAAATTATTCAAAACTTGAAGTTTTACCTTGGAAAAAATGCTTGTTCATAAAAAGGATGAATTAGATTTTAAGGAGATTAATGTATTAGTGAACATGACATAAAGTCTGTTATTTCATAGTAACATTTTATAAAAATAAAAACTCAGAAGAAAACAGTGTAGCGAATAAAACCTTAATGCATATACACTGGAAAATGAATGTATCTGTGTTAGTCCAGGTTCTATTAGAAGCTAACACCAAGATAGGATTAAATATGCAATGATTTTACTAGGGCAAAGATCTGTGTGAGAAGAAACGGGAAGGGAGGCTGAAATGGTTGGGAGAGGCATCAGAGTAAGATGCACACCGAATCCCAAGAGAAAGCGGGAGCAGGGAAAGCTGAGTGGAAGCATCGTCGACTGCTGTGTAATTTAAGAAAGGTTCAACAGGGTCATCTGGAGTCAAGCTGAAGCCATCATCAAAGAAACACTGGGTCTCGCAATATCAACATACCTTACTATTACTGCACTTAGTCACTGAGTGAGAGCAACCTGTGGGAAGTTGGGGCCTCACCACTAACCCAGGCTTGGATCTCAGAATGCAGCAGCAAGAGTTCTCAGTCAATTACGCTCTCCCAATTTGGAGATCTTTGAGTTGCATTCTTATGGCCACTACAATATCTTTCTCACTTTTCTTTCTCTGGAAGAAAATACCATGTATTGGAACAATAGGAAGATAGGCGGATGGTTCGATGTTCTGAATTCTGTATTCTTAAGTTATTCACCTTGGAGAAATTAACAAATTGACATCTATAAAAGGTTCAGATTAGAAATTATCTGGGGCATCCACAGATTGTAAAATAGGTAACTTCTTTGCTCACTTGGCAGGATAATGCTTGACCAAAGAAAAATTAAGTATCGAATGTTTTCATTTAGCATCATTCTGTTCGTGTATCTTGTATATCTCTAGTAGATGCTATAGGATGGCAGTTCATCATCACCCATCCCTGCTCCTCTTCTTCCCTTTCTTCCTCTACTGTAGGGACTGTACAGATTAATAAAAGGACACCACCGGGGAAGGAGAGTTAGGACTAATTTCGTTTCTTGATAAAATCAATCAGATGTTCCTGAGTACTACTTCTTTCTTCCTGTCTTGAATGTAGAGGGTATGTCTCAAATTGCAACTGTTAATTTGCAACCATAGTGACAAGTATGTGAACAAACATCACTATGCAAAGAATTGTATTGTCAACGTAAAGCATCCAACTCTGTAAAATATGTGGAGATTTATTCTGAGCGAAGTCTAAGTGACCAATGGCCCATGGCACAGCCTGAGGAGATCTTGAAAACATGTGCCCAAGGCGGTCAGGCTACAGCTTGGTGTTATACATTGTAGGGAGACATGAGACCCAAATCAATCCATGTGGATGTACATTGGTTCAGCACAGAAAGGCAACTCAAAGCAGGTGCTTCCAGATAGTAGGTGGATTCAAAGATTTTCTGATTGGCCATTGGTTGAAAGAGTTGTTTTCCCCTCCCCTCCCCTCCCCTCCCCTCCCTTCCTTTCCCTTCACCTCCTTTCCTTTCCTTTCTTTCTTTCTTTCTTTTTTTTTTTTTTTTTTGACTGAGCTTCACTCTTGTTACCCAAGCTGGAGTGCAATCACTCTTGTTACCCAAGCTGGAGTGCAATGGTTTGATATCTCATGATCTCGACTCAGTGCAACGTCCATCTCCCGGGTTCAAGCCGTTCTCCAGCCTCAGCCTCCCAAGTAGCTGGGATTACAGGTACGTGCCACCATGCTGGCTAATGTTTGTATTTTTAGTAGAGATGGGGTATCACCATGGTGGCCAGGCTGGTCTCGGCTTCCCAAAGTTTTGGGATTAGAGGCATGAGCCAGCGTGCCCAGTTAAAAGAGTTGTTTTCTAAAGACTTGGAATCAGTAGAAAGGGATGTCTGGTTTAAGATAAAGGATTGCAGAGAACAGAGTTTTATCAGTAGATAAAGCCTCTAGGTAGCATGCTTTAGAGCTCTTATCAGACCTAAAATGGTGCCAGACTCTTAGTTAATTCTCTCATTGTTTAGGGAAGACCTGGAAATGGAAGGGATTCTCTACAGAATGAAGATTTTCCCCACAAGAGACACTTTGCAAGGCCGCTTCAAAAAACGGCAAATAAATACATTTCGGGGTAAAATATTTGGGTTTGTTTTAGGGCCCGCTGTCTGTCATATTGGCATCTGATTGCTACTGAGTCAACTTTGTCAGTCTCTTTTTTTTTTTTTTTTTTTTGAGACGGAGTCTCGCTCTGTCGCCCAGGCTGGAGTGCAGTGGCCGGATCTCCGCTCACTGCAAGCCCCGCCTCCCGGGTTCCCGCCATTCTCCTGCCTCAGCCTCCCGAGTAGCTGGGACCACAGGCGCCGCCACCTCGCCCGGCTAATTTTTTTTGTATTTTAGTAGAGACGGGGTTTCACCGTGTTAGCCAGGATGGTCTCGATCTCCTGACCTCGTGATCCGCCCGTCTCGGCCTCCCAAAGTGCTGGGATTACAGGCATGAGCCACAACGCCCGGCCTGTCAGTCTTAAGGTTTCTCTTAACAGTAATGCTAGTCAGCTGGGCCTGAATTCAAAAGGGAGCAAGGTATAATGAGGCATGAGCAACCACCCATTCCCATCATGGTTGGAACTAATGTTTGAGGTTTACATTAGAATGCCCCTGGCCAAGGGAGAGGTCCATTCAGTTGGTTGGGAGGGGTAGAATTTTGTTTTTGGTTTACATTCTGATGAAAGACCGCTGAGCAGCCTGATACACATGCAGATACTTCTCATTGATAGGATTAAATACTCCATCCTAACTCCATGGATAAAGTGATTTGACTTGTCTGCGCTCATCATTACCACTTAATATATTGATAGCATTTCTTCTTATTTACCATATCCAAATTTACCTTTATGAAGTCTCATCCCTTCGATAAATGAATATATGCATTTTGAGGACATGGCTAGCTAAGATGATACACAAATACATGCCAGGGTAGTAAAGGATGGATGAAGAGTTGATGTAATATTGGTATTATACTAGGCAAGGAATCATACTTGCCTTTCAGATTGCCTGAGGCTTCATAAGGAGTTTATGAAGTTTTCTTCTTGAGCTTACCAAGGAAATACAATTGACTACATTTAAAAAGTTACTATTTAAGTACACATATGAAAATATCTGTATCTATCTAGATATAGATCCCCTATATTATTTTATTCTCATTTTTGAGGTGAGATATAATGTACAAATTATGTATGAATATCAGTCTTAGACTAAAATCAAAGCTTTAAGAAGTATTACCAAATTGTTGAAGGAAGTTAGTAGTATTTTAAGATCTTCTGGAGAAGAAGTGTCTTATCTCTAAAAATTTAAAAACAATCTTTTAAATAAGGAGGCCTCATTTAAAAAAAAAAAAAATCTTTCACCTCACATAAGGAAGGCAGTTATGTACTCTGCATTGGCTAAGTGCTTATCCTGGAATCAATAAGTATTTATTAGATTTCTGAGACTCCTATATTTAAAACAGTTTAGTTACATGAGTTTTCCTTGGGTTGAGTATATTGAATCAGAAGTGTAACTTTCAAAGGATTGGAAATTGAAGAAAACATAATTCCGGAAGTTGTAGATGTTATGTTAGAATTGTTTTATTCCTGATACAATAACTTTAAAAAAACCCCTCCAATTTAGTATATTTTTATTTAAACTTTATAAGACTAACAAAGGACCAATTTACACCATCTGCTTCAGTTACACTCTGATGTGGATTTTCTCTCCATTTTTTTTTTTCTCTTTAAATAGAAGTTCTGTTTGGCACCTTGTGCTTAAGTACATGTCTTTGAGTAAAAAATCTAGTTTGTCTGACTTCCTGTCAAACCAATATTTATTCACAAATATCTGTTTTGTTGCTTTCTCACATGAAATCATATAGCACTTTTCCCATGTGAAGAGCTGGCTAGTTGGCGGTAGTGTGAGCTACCAGCTGGAGCTTTTACAGTTTTTAGTGTGCCAGCTGCTTTCATGATGGACAATTTGTTCCCTGCCTTTAGCTTTACTTTTTTTTTGAACGGAAGTGTGTTACTTTTGCTCCAATTATGAGAGGACAGGATATTGCCTCTTATATTTTACAAGTACATATTTTGATTGTTCAGTTAATAATAACACTAGCATTTCCTTTGAAACTATTGTTCTGGTCAACTGTTCTCGAGCCAAAGGTGAACCAGACATGAAGCCTCACTGCTCTGTAAGATATCTTTCAGCTCCCTTTAAAAAGTTCATCGGAAGTTCCTGTTAACATAGTATATTGGAAAAAGAGAAAAACAGAACAAGTGCTGGGAAGATAGACCAGCATCTTTTACTTGTAAGTGTGTTTTGTGTGGAATAATTGCTGGGGAAGTCTAATGTTTTTGCCTGTTCCTCTTGCTACTTCAGGAAAGTAAGAAACGGACCTACTTGTCCTGACTCTGCTTTGGGACTGTTTTACAATCAATGAGAAGCCCATACAATTATTTTCTCTAAGTTATTTGACTATATTTCTGAAACAAAACTTGAACTATGAGGGGTGAACAATAAAAACCCAAGTATACTGAAAATGTACTAATTTTTCCTGGCTATTTGTAGGACACTTTTATTTGGAAGAGGCTTCTGTTTTTTCCATTATCCTTATGGGCATTTTTTAGCATATGTAACAACTGGGAAACAAACTAAATTCAGTTGTGATAAAATAGAAAATTCATAGTCTTAAAACTCACCATACCTCTAAGAGGCTTAACATTATATTATAACCAGAGCACTTCAATTCACTGGCATATTATAGCTAATAAATAAATAAATAAATAATTGAAAGAAAAATACACCTAAATCAGGTTATATATGCAGCCTACGAGTTTAGAAATACATTGTGGAGTAGCAAATGGATGTTTTCAAAATTTCATGTGATAGGAATAAGAAGGACAAACAACAAAAAAAAGTCCACTTTTGTTAAAATATGTCCCTGTCTCTGATATAACCCTACTTAAGTGCATTTAAAAAGATGTTGAACAACACCTTTTATCCCTAGCTGTACTTTATAGCCAAAGAAGTTATCAAGATAAAGATTATTCACATATTTATTCATTCACTCATTTACTCATTTAAAGAATACTTTTATGCACATCTGCTATGTACATAGAACCAAGTCAGTTTTGTTCTAAAGTTTTAAATGTTTCTTCATTCTATTAACCTAAAACTTAGATAAATAGTTGGGGTGATATTTTGGGAATTAATATTATAATTTCAGTTTGTCTTATATGTAATTCAGATACTGAAGTTAAGCATTAATGGTCTGTTTCATGCTACTTTTTTTTGGAGAATGAGATTAACATAATACTCTACTAAAACTTTTTAAAGATTGTGAGACTATAACTAAATTGAAATAAAAGAGAAAGTTATACCTAATGATAGTTTATTCTCTCTTCAGAAATCTTGAATTGTTGGACTTTACGTTATGGGTAAAGTTAAATTTCATCTAAATATATGACAGAAGAATTGTTTAAACCTATAAAGTTAATGTTCTATAAAAGATCCAAAGATGTAATGCAAAATTATAACATGTGCACACATATAGATATATAGAAACACATACATATATGAGTGTGTGCAATGGAATCATACTTGCCTTTCAGATTGCCTGAGGCTTCATAAGGAGTTTATGAAGTTTCTTCTTGAACTTACCAAGGAAATACAATTGACTACATTTAAAAAGTTACTATTTAAGTACACATATGAAAATATCTGTATCTATCTAGATAGATTTAGATCCCCTATATTATTTTATTCTCATTTTTGAGGTGAGATATAATGTACAAATTATGTATGAATATCAGTCTTAGACTAAAATCAAAGCTTTAAGAAGTATTACCAAATTGTTGAAGCAAGTTAGTAGTATTCAAATTTCTACTGACAACTATTAACTGTAAATACTTCTGGATATTTGGACTTGTAATATATTGTACAATGAATATTTTGACCTAAGATAAAAACATTTGCTAATTCATAAATACAAAAGCAAAACGCTGAGAAATAACAAATAAACAAAAGAAATAAATAACAAAAAAAAACAAATAACAAATAGCAAATAACATATAAATATGGTTGATTTCTGTTGACTTAGCACTTCTGTCACCATTTGTCCAAGTTCTGTTTTTTACAAAAATCAAGGCAAAAACAAAGTGAAAACACAATTCCTGTGCCATGGTTTAAAATATATATGTGTTTTCTTTAAATAAACAAATTTTATTTGTAACTTCTATTGGGAAAAAATTATAACCGCTAATGCGGAAAAAAAAAAAAGCGAAACCCATACCATGCCTGGGAGACATTTTCTATTCATCTATCGTTTTGAAGCTAATTACATCTTGAACAGTTGTATTTAAATAAGCTTCTCCGATATACAACAGTTTTTAAGAAATGTACAAATTAATTTCACAGTTTGAAATTTATAGTAGCTATCCCCTTTTTCATTTTTCTTTTTTTCTGGTTTCAGTCATTGGTCAATGACAGTTTGAAAATATTAAATAGAATATTCCAGAAATAAAACAATCTGCAAGTTTCAAATTGCATGATATTCTGAGTAGTGTGATAAAATTTCTCACCATCTCACTCCGTCCCTCCAGGGACATGAGTCATCCCTTCACACAGCATATCCACGCTCTGAATGCTCTAGCCCGTTAGTCATCAACATCATCTGCCCCTGACATCCAACCATTGACATTGTCATGGCTCCGTGATTCAGGCACCAAAAGCGGATGCCTAGGTCACTTCATTTCATCTCATCATGTAGGCATTTTATCATCTCACATCATCCCAAGAAGAGTGAGTACAGTACAATAATATATTTTGAGAGAGGGACATTCACATATATTTTATTGGAGTATATTGTTATACTATTTTATTATTAGCTATTGTTATTAATCTCCTACTCTGCCTAGTTTATAAATTAAACTTTATTGTAGGTATGTGAGTATAGGAAAAAAAAAAAGATATATAGGGTTTGGTACCATCTGTAGTTTCAGGTGTTATCCATTGGGAGCCTTGGAACATATCCCCAGCAGATAAGGGAGGCCTACCGTATATATTGCAACATATAACTTACATGCGTAGTTTAAAATGAGTCTTTACCAAAATAATACATGTACACAATGAAAAATAAAATTTCACAAAGGAACTTATGAGAAAAAGCCATATTCTTACAATCCTATCTTTCCTACCTCTGACCCACTTTTTGAGGCAAACTATTTATTACTCCTATTTTAGTTCTTTTGGTGATTGCCTGCATAATTCTTGAAAGTACGCCTGGTCTTTTCTTCCTGATATGTCAGATTTGGATAATATATGTTCAGGCCCTGATTTAGCTAACATTTACCACCTCATTTATTTCCAGCATTCATATTTATATTTTGAGTTTATTTGTTAAGATAAACACTTGAATAAATGTTATAAAAACTATTTGTCCTGTTTCATGTATTTTTGTCAGTATTATTTTATTTGTATAAATTTAAGGGGTATAAATGCCTTTTTGTTACATGGATATACTGAGTAGTGGTTAAGTCTGACTTTTTAGTGTAAATATAACCCAAATGATGTACATTGTACTGATTAAGTCATTTCTCATCCCTTACTCCCCACCTACCCTATCGTCTTCTAAGTCTCTGGTGCCTACAATACTATTCACAATAGCAAAGATATATAATCAACCTAAGTGTCCATCAGTGGAAAATAGAATAAAAAAGAAGATGTGGTATACATTGATGGTATTTTTCTGAGTCCCACTTTCTAATACAGTGTGTTAGAAATGCCATCTTTTCCTCTATAATTCTTGACAATTTCAAGTCCTATCTTCTGTTTATACTCTGTCTCGCAGCTGCAGTAAAGACTTCTGGACTTGTTCGTAGGCTGACTTTTATATTTGAAAACAAACACATGATGATTATTTGAATATTATTCAAATTGGCCCCAATTATTTCACTAAGATTACGTTTACTTCTTGCCTATTCATTATCTTAAACCTGAGCCACTCTAAGTACCTAGTATTAGAATTAAATATATTCCATTTTAAAAATCTCATTTGCTAAGAAATAGGTCACAGTTCCATTTAAAAATATTTGGATTAGGCTTTTTGTGCTGCTTGTTTGATTTTGAGTTGTTGTTGTTGTTGTTGCTGTCTGTGTGTATATGCTTGTGTGTGGAGGGGCGTATTTATCACACTCTTAAGATTTACAAGATTTCAGTCAACCTTTTCACACTACCAAGTGACTTTTATGCCTCGATCCTGTCTTACAGAAACTTCCATTATCCTTTTCAATTACTTCTTATTCATTTTTTTAAGCAATACTTTTAGGTATGTATTAGAAGTCAGGTATTGCGGTAGGCACTTGGTTTACATAGCAGCTTGATGTTCTCCAGGACTTCAGTTTGGGACCTTCTTTTTACTGTTTTTACATGTTAGAGTCTATGATATTCAAGATCCTGTGACTTTCTACTTCTTGATTTGTGTTTCATGTTTCTGGAGAACATACTGAGGTAGGGGTGCATGTGCCATAGACAAAGTTTGTCCGTTAATATTTGAATGTGGCTTTATTGCCTTCATTATTGCTGTATGGCCATTTCTTTCTAGATTGCAAATTTTCCTTCAGAAACACCAACACATTCCTCCATGCTGTTCTTGCATTACTTTTTCTGATAATTAGTCTAGCAGTATGTTGTAGTGGTCTTATTTTCTCCTACATAGGACAGCATCTTTTATTTAGGCATATATTTCAGAAATTTTATGGAACTAAGGTTTTATCCTGTTTCTTCTTTGAAAAATGGTTGTCTACTATTTAATTGGTAATTACTTCCCTTCCATCTTTTTTTTTTTTTTTTCTATTCTTTCATTCTTGGGCTTTTATCATATTTCTCATACCAAGTATTTATTCTTGTTATGTGATATTTATTCCTTTGCATTAAAATAACCATGTTTTATGGATGCTTTGTATTTTCAAATAATACACAAAGTTTAAAGTATATCATCTCTAGTCTCCTTAATTATATGTTTTCCCAGGGATCAGTAATTGTGTTTGATTTTCATTTTTCTCTTTCATACTGTTCATTCTCTAAACACATCAAAGTATGGGGTCTCCTTATATTAAGACAGTTGGCTTGAGCAGCTGGCAGGCACTTTCTTTATTTTCATGCAAGTAAATGCTTTTTTTTTTTTCCAGGCAATCCTGGAGTGCAGTGGTAAGGAAGTCCTATGAATAAAGATAATTATGAGAGAAGTTGATAATATTTCTTAGAGTATGATTCAAATTTCACCAGGAAAAGAGAGGTGGAAAAGATAGCTGTTAGAATAGACATAGCAAGAAGAAAATAATGCTGTATGGAAAACAATGACACATTCACATTTCCTTAATGGGACAGAGATGACATAGATTTTGAGGTTGGCAATTTGGGCCAGGCCAGGTCACGGGATCCTTGTGTATATTTGAGCACAGAAAATTTAAATACAGGTGTGGTGTAGTCATGTTTTATTTTAGATTACTTTTGATACTTTGTGGCCTATTAATAGGATGGCCAAGAATGGAGAAAGAGAGACCACTGAAAGACCCATAATCTTTCAGCTGAAAAATAGATGGAGCTTGAACTAGGAATTAATTATCAAGGAAAAATATGAAAAATTACTGAAGTAGGAAAATAGTGTGGATGGAACCTGGAAACAAAAATTACATTAAACATGCAAAATGGAAAATAATTTGGCCGAACACAGTGGTTCATGTCTGTAATCCTAAAATTTTGGGAGGCCAGTGCTGGAGGATCTCTTGAGTCCAGGAGTTTGAGACTAGACTGGGCAACATTGTGAGACCACATCTCTACAAAAAAATTAAAAAAAATACCAGGTGTATTGGCTCATGTCTATAGTCCCAGCTACTCTGGAGGCTGAGGTGAGGGGACTGCCTGAGCCTGCGAGGTTGAAGCCGCAGTGGGCCATGAATGCAGAACTACACTCCAGCCTGAGTGCTAGCACAAAAGAAGAAGAAGCAGAAAAAGAATCTGGCTCAAAAGAAGAAAGAAAAATAGGTCATAAATGATTCTTTTGGTTTGTAGTTTAGGTGCTTCAGTTGATGGTTATGCTATTGATGATTGTAGACAATTCACAAACAGAATTTATTGAGGATAAAAGGTCATTGAATGAGTTTGGGAACATGTTACATTTAGAAATTTGAAGTTTAGTAAAATAACCATGGTTTAAATGATAAAGGGTCAATTCCACATAAGCGCTAATAAAAAGAATGATAATGTGTGAGAAAACACAGTAGGAACCTCGAAATTGAGGTGAAATAATCTGTAGGTAAAAATCTTTTTTTTTTTTTTTTTTAGATGGAGTCTGACTCTGTCACCCAGGCTGGAGTGCGGTGGTGTGATCTTGGCTCACTGCAACCTCTGCCTCCCGAGTTCAAGTGATTCTCCAGCCTCAGCCTCCCAAGTAACTGGGATTACAGCCATGTGTCACCATGTCTGGCTAATTTTTTTTTTTTTTTTTGTATTTTTAGTAGAGAGGGGTTTTCACCATGTTGGCCAGGCTAGTCTTGAACTCCTGACTTCAGGTGATCCACCTGCCTCGGCTCCCAAAGTGCTGGAATTACAGTTGTGACCCATTGCATCCGGCAGAAAGTAAAATCTTAAACCCCTAATACGACATAGGTAGTAAAGGAAAAGCATCAGAAAACTGAAATATGACGATCAGAGAGTTAGGAGTTGTAAAAGAGGGCAGTAGTTTATGGAAACAGAGGGAGAAAATAGAGATAGATGGAGGGTAGGTGGACATTTTTCAACAGTACGCCTTTGCACTATTGGTTTCTTCTGCCTCAAATGTTTGTCTACTCCTCTTATGTCGCCTCCTCATCATCCTTTAGGTCGATGCTTAATATGATCTTAATAGAGAGACCTCCAAGCCTACCTTGTCTATAGTAAGTACTAATTGTTACTCTTATAATAACTCGTTCCTTTTGTTTAAGTAATTTTTCTATCACAATTATCTTCATTTTGTTTTTGCTTGTTTGCTTATTCATTATTGGTTTTTTTTTTTTTTCATTTTTTATTTTCCTCTAGCTTGAAGAGCTATGGAGAGGGATGGGGTTCTTTATTTTATTTATCACTACACATCATAAACTTAGCTCAATTCTTGACACATACTAGTTGCTCAGTCAATATTTTTTGAATGAATTAATGGAACATAGCAGAGAGGGAGACAAAGGGAAGAAAAGTGTCCCATTGTATTTGAAAAATGGGGGATCATTGGGTTCCTTAAAATAATTGCATGTGTTGTTTGTTTACTGCAGCATGATTTACACTAGCAAAGACTTGGAACCAACCCAAATGCCCATCAATGACAGACTAGGTAAAGAAAATGTGGTATATATACACCATAGAATACTATGTAGCCATAAAAAGAATGAGTTAATGTCTTTTGCAGGGACATGGATGAAGCTGAAAATCATCATTCTCAGCAAACTAACACAGGAACAGAAAACCAAACACCGCATGTTCTCACTCATAAGTGGAAGTTGAACAATGAGAACACATGGACACAGGAAGGGGAACATCACACACCAGGGCCTGTTGGGGGCTGGAGGGCAAGGGGATGGAGACCATTAGGAAAAATACCTAATGCAAGCAGGGCTTAAAACCAAGATGACGGGTTGATAGGTGCAGCAGACCACCATGGCACATGTATACCTATGTAACAAACCTGCACATTCTGCACATGTATCCCAGAACTTAAAGTAAAACAAAACAAAAAAAATGCATGCGTACTAATAATAATGATAGGGAGAAGAAAAGAAGGAGTAGGAGGAGGAAGAAAAATTGTTTAGTGTGTTTCAGGTGCTGTTTTAATTGCTTTTCATGTTTTTTTCTGATTTAATCCTCAAAACAATGCCATGAAATTATTAGTGTTTTTAAATCTGAACATTACACAATGGAGGGCAGGTAAGTTTAAGTTTTCTTGTTAGGAAATGGTTTAAGCTATGAAACTAATCCATGTCATCCATGCAGATACCGTGCTTTTAATATGTCACTTTTAGTGGGTTGAGAAGTAAATGGGAAGTAAATAAGCTGAAAGAAGAGATATACTATTTTTAAGAATTCTAATAAGAGAATAAAATAATTTGTATGTTGAGATTTGATTGCAGGAGATAACATTACAGAATGTGAACATATATATCTGCTAAGACTAAGAGGTAGTCATTCTTATTAGTATATTTTGAAACAAGGAATCTCAATTGATGATATAAAATCCTGGGGCAGGGGCTTTTCAAAGGCAATGCAGTAATGAATAAAGATGGCATTAAACCCAGCACTTTGGGAGGCCGAGACGGGCGGATCACGAGGTCAGGAGATTGAGACCATCCTGGCTAACACGGTGAAACCCCGTCTCTACTAAAAATACAAAAAACTAGCCGGGCGAGGTGGCAGGCGCCTGTAGTCCCAGCTACTCGGGAGGCTGAGGCAGGAGAATGGTGTAAACCCAGGAGGCGGAGCTTGCAGTGAGCTGAGATCCGGCCACTGCACTCCAGCCTGGGCAACAGAGTGAGACTCCGTCTCAAAAAAAAAAAAAAAAAAAAAAAAAAAGATGGCATTAAAATGCTCCTGTATTGGAAGGAAAGGAACATATTAGGGGTGAACCCAGGAAGTTTGTATTTGGGAAAGGGCAAACGTTTAAGAGTCTTCACACACAAAACCTTTAGGAATTTTTGTTTTGGTTTTGGTTTTGAGGGGGTTTAAGAGAAAAGGCCTTGTAATAAACCCTGAGACCAAGGAGGGCTAAGAAACTGGTGTTAAGTGAAATGCAGGTCAAATATAATATACTGGTGGGAGGAAGAGAGAGTACAGCTGGTGGGCTATCTCCCAAATTTTATACAGGTCAGAATGGGGCTCGTTCTCATCAACCAAATTGCACCTAGGATAAGTCAATTACCTCTAGAAGAGTTAATAATTGTTTTTATGAGCTATAACATGTTATTTAGATGGCATGTTGCATGGTAGAGAACATTGAGAATAATAAGTATGGAGTTATTAGAATCATTTGAGATTTGTATAGATCAAAATTATGCTATCATTCCTGTCTCTGGGCTATACAAAAAAAAAAAAAAAGAAAAAGAAAAAGAAAAATAGAAGAATATGGCTCTAGCGTACATCCTGTTTGCTACAAAAATCTTAGTATAATGATATCTACACAGTACTTTATGTTAAAAATTGCTGAAAAACTGAGTTTGAGTTGTTATATTTGTTGATATGTAAGCAAAGAATAAATTAACTTTTTCCTTTGCAAACATTTTGTGTTCTCAGCTCAGCGTGAGTTGCTATCATGGATATTTAAAAAATAATAATAATACAGAGCATGACCCTTGACTTCAAGAGGCTAATAATGTATCTGCAGTGGTGATAGAAAAAATATGAAACAATTAGAGAATATTGATGAGATAAATTGTGAAACTGAATTACATATATAATAGAAGAGAAAGAATGAAAAGGTCAGTGTCAGCTAAAGTAATCAAAAGAGGCTACAATGAAGTAAATGAGACTTATTCTGGGTCATGGGAGATAAGTTAGATTTAGCTAAACAGAAGAAAGGTGGAAGAAAATCACAATAGTATAATACTGGGAGCCAAGGCTTGAAGGTGTCAAAGGACAAGGGTCTTGAAGGACAGAAATGCTCTGCAGGTAGCTGAAATCAGACCACAGTCCAAAGCAATTGCACAACAATCTCAGCAAAAAAAGAACCAGAAGTACTGTGGCAGATATTCTGACTCCTGCGCCATTAGGAGCAGCAGACTGACCAGATGGCACTGCAGAAACCGGAGATGGGGTGGATCTTTTTAAAAATAGGCATCAAGCTATCCATTAGATTAAAAAGCAGAGCCCAGGATGGTGACAGGTTTTGAAAGAAATGAGAGGAAAGAAACATAAGTCATGATTTGGTTTTTTGGTCACACTTGTACTGATGGAAAATATCTTCCAACATGAAAGATGAGAGTGTGAGATTCAAAACTCAGAGGTCTTTATTTTCCAATTTGAGTTTTTCTCTAAATTTTATGATTCAAGTCTTATTCTTATGTCAAATTATTCTTTGATCTTTGATTGTATACTTAATTTCTCTGAGTTAACTTTTAAAAAGTTATTTTTGGATAATAACCAAATCAGTAATAAAGAATCTCAGAATAAAATAGTGCTTTTATAGTGATTGAAAACACTTTTAAACTCTTCTTTTAAAAATTATTGTAGAGGTTTTCTTTTTCCACTTGCTACTCCTCTTGTAGATGAAATATGACTCATTTCTTTGAAATCCTTTACAAATATTGAATTATCCCTTTTGTATACAGTTGGATTTTCTTTTTTTTTCTTTTTGAGATGTAGTCTTGTTCTATCGCCCAGGCTGGAGTGCAGTGGTGTGTTCTCGGCTCACTGCAACCTCTGCCTCCCAGATTCAAGCAATTCTCATGCCTAAGCTTCCTGAGTATCTGGGATTATAGGTATATGCCACCACATCCGGCTAATTTTTTTCTTAGTAGAGACGGGGTTTCACCATGTTGGCCAGGCTGGTCTCGAACCCTTGACCTCATGATCCGCCCGACTCGACCTTCCAAAGTGCTGGGATTACAGTCGTGAGCCCAGCCCTACAGTTGGATTTTAAAATGGGTCATGACTGAATTTGTTGGTACCTAGTTAGAGATATTAAATTATATGTACTATAATTGATATCAAAATAAAGTCTATTAATAATTTCAAATTTTTATTATGACCAATAGATCTCAGATATGAACAGACATGAATGAATAAGTAAATGACTGATCAGATGAATGAAAAAATGAATTAGTGTATTAATAAATTAATAACTGCAGCTCAGAAATATTTAATAAGATTTTCACATAATCTGGTGCTAATAATAATAATACTGTAGGAAACCTGTAAATGTTGTCAATCATTTGTCTTCTCTGCAAGAAGAAACCAGCCTGGCTGATTTCGTTTACATTCCCATTACATACACCAATTGTGTATAAGCATTGCCTTCTCTGCAGGAAGACCAGCGTGGCTAACATGGTGAAACCCCATCTCTACTAAAAATACAAAATGAGCCAAGCATGGTGGAGGGCGCCTGTAATCCCAACTACTCAAGAGGCTGAGGCAGGAAAATCACTAAATCACTTGAATCTGGGAGGTGGAGGTTGCAGTGAGCTGAGATCGTGCCACTGCACTCCAGCCTGGGCCACAGAATGAGACTGGGTCTCAAAAAAAAAAAAAAAGGAAGGAAGGAAGGAAAGAAGGAAGGAAAAAGAGGGAGGGAAGGAGGGAGCGAGGGAGGGAGGGAGGGAAGGAAGGAAGGAAGGAAGGAAGGAAGGAAGGAAGGAAGGAAGGAAGGAAGGAAGGAAGGAAAGAATGAATTCAGCTTTTATTTTAGATACAGAGTGTGTATGTGCAGGTGGTTACATGAGAGTATTGTTTGAGCTGAGGTTTGGGGTATGGATCCTGTTACCCAAGTATTGACCATACTGCCCAATAGTAAGGTTTTAACCTCACACCTCCTCCTTCCACCCTCTAGTAGTTCACAGAGTATATTGTTCTCATATTTATGTCCATGTATGCTCAGTGTTTAGCTTCCACTTATAAGAGAGAACATGCTGTGTTTGGTTTCTGTTCCCGTGTCAATTCACCTAGGATTATGGCTTCCAGCTGTATTCATGTTGCTGCAAGACACATGGTTTCATTCTTTTTATGGCTGAGCGGTATTTCACAGTGTTTTGTTGGAGTGTTCTATAGATGTGTATTCTCTTTGTGGCTGAGCGGTATTTCACAGTGTTTTGTTGGAGTGTTCCATAGATGTGTATTAGGTCCAATTGGTCAAGTGTCAAATTTAAGTTCAGAATTTCTTTGTTAGTTTTTTGCCTTGATGATCTGTCTAATGCTGTAAGTGGGGTGTTATATTCTCTGACTCTTATTGTGTGGTTGTCTAAGTCTTTCAGAAGGCCAAGAATAAATTGTTTTATGAATCTAGTTGCTCCAATGTTGGGTACATATATATTTAGAACAGTTAAGGCATCTTGTTGGATTGTTGAACTAAAATCTTTATTATTATTTAATACTCTTCTTTGTGTGTGTGTTTTTTAAATTTTTTATTTTTATTTACTATTGCTGGTTAGCAAACCCTGCTCTTTTCTGGTTTTCATTTGTGCGATACATCTTTTTCCACCCCTTATTTTGGACCTGTGAGTGTCTTTACATGTTAGCCGAATTTTTTGTGGGAAGCAGATGGTTGGGTCTTTTTAAAAATCCAATTTTCCAATCTACATCTTTTAAGTGGAACATTTTGACTGTTTACATACAAGGTTAATATTGATATGTGAGATTTTGTTTCCATCATAGTGCTGTCAGCTAGTTGCTTTGTAATCTCAATTGTGTAATTGCATTATTGGATCTCTGAATATTTTATTTATGTGTGTTTTATTTTCCATATTTAGAATTCAATGAAACATTTGTTTTAGGACCAGCATAATGGTGACAAAGTTCCTTAATGTTTGCATGTCTAGGAAAGACTATTTCTCCTTTGTTTATGAGGCTTAGTTTGACAGGATATAAAATTCTTGGCTTGAATTTTTATTTATTTTTTTTTAGGAGACTAAAAATGGCCCTCAGTCTCTTCTGGCTTTTAAGGTTTCTGCTGAGAATTTCACTCTTAATCTCTTGGGATTCCCTTCATAGGTAATTTGACTCTTCTCTTTATCTGCCTTTAAGAATTTTTCTTCAGCATTGTCCTTAGATACTGTATTAGTTCATTTTACCCTGCCAAAATGGAATACTTGAGACCAGAGAATTTATTTTCAGGAATAGGTTTGTTTGGCTTATGGTTCTGTAGCTGTATAAGCATGACACCAGCATCTGCACAGCTTCTGGTGAAGTCTCAGGAAGCTTTTAATGATGGCTGAAGAGTTCCTTGTTGCTGTGCAATTGGGGTTCTCAAAAATGCCCCATCTGGTGGCTACCATTCAAATGGGCTCAGAGAACTTCTCTCTGTCCAGAGCAGACAGCTGTGGCTTGTTTGCCCACCATTGCTGGGATGCCACCACTCGGTTTAAGGAGGAAGAGGCGGGCCCTGTTTTTTGTGCATGCCTGGGTGGTGGGGCTCACTTACCACAGGGTGCAGCCGCTGCAAAAAGCACTAGAGGGGCTGACTGCAAGGGTTCATGCAGGAGACTGCAAGTGGGAAGACCCCTGCTGTATCAACAACAGCGGACAGAAGGAGTGAGAAATCACCCCCGCCCCTGTCTATTTCTTTTCCTGGCGGTGGTTGTTGCCCCCTTTTAGTAATTGGCACCATTGATGCATTTCTTTTGTCCCAAGGCTGCATTTTTCCGTCTCCTAGGGTTGCATTTAGAAGGCTGCATTTTCCCCTCTCCAAGGGGTGGGACATGCCAACGGCTAGATCTGTGGGGGAACCCATGGACCTGCAAGTCCCCTGTAGTTGACAAAATCAAAACAGGTTCTAGGATATGTTTGCTGGAGATCTGTTAGTTCAGTGACATAAGAGCTGAGGTTCCCCAAGCAGGACAGTGGCCCACAATGGGTGCACAACCAATATGGTACATGGTATCTCAATTCACGCCTGAGGGGAGTGCAGGTGAATTAGCACAAGCTGTCCACTCAGTGCCCTGACCCTTAGAAGCTCCCAATTGCTTCGACAGTGTTGCCTGGTGTTGCAAAGGCATAAGGCCTCTGACAAATTGGCAATCAACAGTTTGTCACAAGGGTGAAGGGAGCAGAGAAGGATCCCTCACCAAAACCTTCTGTGGGGCTCTGAGCTCCGCAAGAGTCGGTCTTTGCTAGAGGTTTGCTGCTTTCTTCTTCTGTACCCTGGCTTCTTCCTGTGGGCTCTCTGACAGGTCCTGGCTGTATTTCCTCAGGTTTCCATTTGGAAAATGACCATTCACCTGTAATTTTGATCTTCTTTCTGTGGAGAAATGACATTTAACATCTGTAGTGAGCCATCTTGGGTGGCTCAGCCTCAATTCAAATATTTAAAATGTCACTTTGGCTTCATAGAGTAGAATAAATTTTAGGAAGATAAAAATTGATGCAGCAAAATTAACTAGAAAAATTTGTGATGATCTTAAAGGGAAATAATTAGAGCATGCCCTAGAATAATGGCAGTGGAGATGGTAAAGATCTCAAGAAACACTTAGGAAATACACTGACTAGACTTTGGTAATTAATTGGGAGCAATAGTTTCCTTGGATAGCCAGCTGTAGTCATTTAATTAAATTGGAAATGCAGACAGATGAGTAACTTAGCTAGGGGGTGGAATTAGTGAGTTCAGCTTGTATTGTGTTAAATTTGGGGTTAATGGGGATTGTGCCATTGAATTGTGCTGGTGAATATGTGGATTTGAGGTTGAAGAAAGAGCTCTGAGTTTCAGGTTTCAGAATTGTCAGCATATGAATGATATTTTGTGATGAAATAAAATCATTTAAATATATTTTATTAAATATGACTGGAACAAAGTATAAGAGAGAAATTTGGTAGACACTAATGTTTAAGAGAAATGCAGAAGATGAAAAGCCTGCAAAAGAATCTGAGGAAGGGTAGCCAGATAGGTCAAAGGAAAACCAGAAAAAAAAGCAACACTGAAGTTAGGGGAAAATGGTATTTCCAGGAGTCAATAGTCAATAACTTTGGCTGCTTAAAAGAGGGCTACAGTGAATGAAGAACTGCTATGGATTAAGAGGGGGAAGTCCTTGGTGGCTTTAGTGCACTTTGCATTGAGTAAGAACAAGAGAGGGATTGCATGCTTCTATGTGAAGACATTTGGTTCTTAAAAGAAGAGCTGCATCACTGAAGAACAATAAAGGGTCTGGAGAGAATATTTTAGTTTTTAAATGAGAGAAGCTTGTGATACTTAAATGTTAGTAGGATACTCCCACGGAAAAGGAGAGTTGTTGAATATAAAGGAAGGAGAATAATGAAAGAGCAAAATTCCCGAGTAGAAATATAGTTTTTGTAGTTTTATTGTAATAATTCATATAATTGGTTAAAATGCCTCCAAGGAGGTAACCTCTTAAGCATCATTTATTTACTTCCTTTAGACAGAATTTGATTAAAACTTTGGCTTAAGCCACAAAAGAGTGGTAATATTTTTGGCCTTTTTGTTGCAGATTGAAATATGATTAAATGATTTCAAGACAGTTATCTCTTGTAAGCCAGCCTTCAATTTATTTTCACTGAAATATGTGTTTAGAATAATTTTTTTTTCTTTTTTTTTCTTTTTTTTTTTTTTTTTTGAGACGGAGTCTCACTCTGTCGCCCAGGCTGGAGTGAGTGGCGCGATCTCGGCTCACTGCAAGCTCCGCCTCCCGGGTTCCCACCATTCTCCTGCCTCAGCCTCCCGAGTAGCTGGGACTACAGGCACCGCCACCACGCCCGGGATAATTTTTGTTATTTTTAGTAGAGATGGGGTTTCACCGTGTTAGCCAGGACGGTCTTGACCTCGTGATCCGCCTGCCTCGGCCTCCCAGAGTGCTGGGATTGCAGGCGTGAGCCACCAAGCCCGGCCCTAGAATAATTCTTTTACAGAAACATTTATAAAAAATTGAGAAGCATGGAATAAAAATTATTTGTGAATTCCTATTTCTAGTTATGGTATCAGAATAAAGTCTATTTAGAATCATAGGATAGTTTCTGGGATAGCAAGCATCTAAAGGACCAAGATTCTTAAAAGAAGGCAGTTATGAAACATTGACGTTCTTAGACCTAATGATTTTTCCCTGAAGCCATTAAACAACATTTTAAGCTTTGTGAGGCTAACAGAAAGGAAAATATGAATAGAGTAGAATTTTTTGTTTGTGAGTTATTATGACTATTCATTTACTTTTGTAGCCTCAGACTGCTAAGGGGCTAAATATTGGAGTTCAAGACCTACCTAAATGAAGCTGCTCTAGTAAAAATTCAAGACTTCCAGTTGAGAAAGCTTAATTGAAGGAAAACATGATATAGTTTGAACTTTAGAAATTCAGAAACACTACCTCCATTGAACTCACTCACTGTTTGAACTGAAGGGATCTCCCCATTGAGCTTTCAACCAAAGGATAAGGTAACTCTTCCCAAAAGGAAAATAATGTCATCCGAAGCCTAAAACTCTTTCAAACATTTTTCCATAAAAATATTTCAATGAAAAAGTTTTAGTTAAAAATATCATAAGACATATTAAAAATGGGGAAGGGATAATTAAAATCAAATAGTAAGATGGCAGATGTAAACATAATCAGCAATTATGTTAAATCCAGTAGCTTGAAAACTTCAATTAAAGGGGAAAGATTCTCATACTTTACTAAAACAAAGAAGTTGTATATTTCTTATAATAGAACACTATAAATATAAGAGAACAGAAAAGTCATTATTAAAAGATATTAAATTATGTACAGTAAACACACAAGCCAAAAGAACTTATATGGATATAGAAATGTTAGACAAAATTGATTTTATGTCAGAAACGTTAAGAAAATGAAAAACAGGTATTCAAAAGTAGATGAGTTTACAAGTAAGATATAACAAATATAAATGAGTAGTCACATGATAAAACAGTTTCAAAATATATACAGCAAAAATTATCATAGCTAAAAAGAGATAGCCAAATTCACAATCTTAGTGAAAGATTAAAAATTTTTCTCATTCTCTGATGAAAAAATAAAAAATCTGTAGGAATATAGAAAGTCCGAGAAACATCATTAAGAAATGGATAAAATAACAATAAAACATGATATAAAGAAAATGCAAATCATATTTCCTCCAGTTCTCATGGCACATTTACTGTAGTCTGCATCATAAACCAAGAATCCATAAGTATCTTCTTTAAAATTTTAACTTTTATTTTAAGTTCAGGGTTACATGTGCAGGTTTGTTATACAGCTAAACTTGAGTCATGGGGGTTTGTTGTGCAGATTATTTCATAACCCAGGTACTAAGCCTAGTACCCATTATTTTTTTTTCCTGTTCCTCTCCCTCCTTCTACCCTCCACCCTCTGATAAGCCCCAGTGCCTGTTATTCCTCTCTATGTGTCCATGTATTCTCATCATTTACCTCCCACCTATAAGTGAGAACATGCGGCATTTGGTTTTCTGTCCCTGAGCTAGTTTGCTAAGGGATGGAGCCTCCAGCTCCATCCATGTTCCTGCAAAGGACATGATATCGTTTTTTTTTAAGACTCCATAGTACTCCATGGTATATATGTACCACACTTTTTTTATTCAATCTACCATTGATGGGCATTTAGGTTGATTCCCTGTCTTTGCTATTGTGAATAATGCTCCAATGAACATATACATGCATGTGTCTTTATGATAGAACAGTTTATATTCCTTTGGGTATATACCTAGTATGGGTTGCTGGGTAAATAGTGTTTCTATTTTAGGTCCATGAGGAATTGCTACACTGTTTGCCACAGTGGCTGAAAAAATTTGCATTCCCACTAACAGTGTATAAATGCTTCTTTTTCTCCACAACATCACCAGCATCTGTTATTTTTTGACTTTTTAGTAATAGCCATTCTGACTGGTATAAGATGGTATCTCATTGCGGTTTTGATTTGCATTTCTCTAATCATCAATGATGCTGAGATTTTTTTCATATGATTGTTGGTTCCATGGATGTCTTCATTTGGAAAGAATCTGTACATGTCTTTTGCCTGCTTTTTAATGTGGTTGCTTTTTTTTTTTTCTTGTAAATTTGTTAAGTTCCTTACAGATGCTGGATATTAGATATTTGTCAGATGCAGAGTTTGCAAAAATTTTCTCCTATTCTGTAGACCATCTGTTTACTCTGCTGATAGTTTCTTTTGTTGATCTTTAATTAGATCCCATTGGTCAATGTGTTGCTTTTGTTGCAATTGCATTTGGCATCTTTGTGATGAAATTTTTGCCCATTCCTATGTCCAGAATGGCATCACCTAGGTTGCCTTCCAGGGTTTTTATAGTTTTGAGTTTTACATTTAGGTCTTTAATCCGTCTTGAGTTGATTTTCATATATGGTGTAAGAAAGAGGTCTAGTTTCAATATTCCACATATGGCTGGCCGATTATCCCAACACCATTTATCGAATAGGAAGTCTCTTCCCCATTGCTTGTTTTTGTCAGCTTTGTCAAAGGTCAGACAATTGTAGGTGTACTGCCTTATTTCTGGGTTCTCTACGGACCTGTATCATGCTGTTTAGGTTACTGTAACCCTGTAGTAAAGTTTGAAGTTGGGTAGAGTGTTGCCACCAGCTTTGCTATTTTTGCTTAGGATTGCCTTGGCTATTCAGGCGCCTTTTCAGTTCCATATGAATTTTAAAATAGTTTTTCTTAGTTCTATGAAGAATGTTATTGGTAGTTTAGTAGCAGTAGCATTGAATCTATAAATTGCTTTGGGCAGTATGGCCATTTTAATAATATTGAAAAATAAATGAATTTTATAGTATTGAATCAATTCAGAATTACACTGTCTAACCACATGAAATTAATATGGATATAAAAATAATCAATAAACTCTCCAAATATTTTGTAATTGAATAGCAATTTCGATTAAATAACTCATAGATTAGAAAATGAATCACAATTAAAATCAGAAAAAAATTTAAATTGAAAAATATAAAAGGAACCATCCAAAAGTTAGTGTAAACTTTAGAGTCTCAATTTGTATATTAGTGATGACAGAAAAATTGTGTGTACATCTCAAGAATAAAAATGCATACCAGCCTCTATTTAACACAGGTAAAATTAAAGACAAATTAAATATAATAGCAGAAATTGACTAACCAGAAAACAGAAGTACAATAAAACATAATGATAAAAAGTGGTTCTTTGAAAAGTCTATTAATATTTATAAAAAAAGAGCGATATCTGAATTTACTAATAGTAGCAATTGAAATGTGACATCACTATGGTGCCTTCAAATGTAAAACAGATAATAATGTTAAAATAACTTATGTAATGATATAGAAAATCTAAATAGTCCTACATCTATTAAAGAGATTGAATATGAAGTAAAATCTTACCACAGAAATCTCCAGATGGCTTTCAGAGTAAATTCTTCTAAACATTTGGGGAAGAAATAAGAAATAACACAAATTGTTCCAGAAGAAAACTGAGGGAGTGGGGCACCTCTAAGCTCATTACATAAAGCCAGCATAACTTTACTATGAAAACATTACTAATAGGAAAGAAAAACTATATAATAATTCCTATAATCATTATAGATGATATAAAACCTAAATAAAACAAGTAGAATTCAGAGATATTAAAAGAGAATAATATGTAATTCCCAAACTGACTTTATTCTAGTAATGCAAGTGTGGTTTAATATTTGGAAATCATTGAATGTAATTAACTATATTAATAAACAAAAAATTAAATTATAATCTCATAAATGCAGATATATATTTAATAAAAACATAATAAAAACTCTTACATGATGTGTATCTAAGAACTTTGTATTCTAATAAGGAATATCTTAGTTATATAGAAAATGTGATTTTTATAATGAATTTCACATTGAAATTGACAATGAGACAAAGTTGTTCACTATTCACTTCTATTTAGCATATGTTAATATGGAAATCCAGCAACAAAAGAGAGTGAAGAAGATGAAATATAATTGCACCTCTTTTCAGATGACATAGTTATATACTCAGAAAATCCAAAATAATCAATAGACTACTAAAATTTAGAAGCAAATTTTTAAAAATTGATAGATTCAAATTTTATATAAATATCCCATCAAGAATTCTATCAGAAAATGTACATATTACTACTAAACATCAATGAATATCTAAATAACCAAAGGATATATTAAATTTATAAATTGGATGATTCAGTTTTCATAAGATACCAGCACCTTTCATAATTATCTGTTGTTCAATGCATGTTTCAAAATTTATGTAAATTTATGGGGTACAAGTGGAATCCTGTGACATGCATCGATTGTGTAGCATTGAAATCAGTGCTTTTAGGGTGTCCACCATTCAAATAATGTATGTTGTACACATTAAGTAATTTCTCATTATTCATCCCTTCTCCCACCCCTACACCCTTCTGAGTCTTCATTGTCTCATTCCACATTCTAGATTCATGTGTATAAATTATTTAGCTCTGACTTGTGAGAACATGAAACATTTATCTTTCTGTGTCTGACTTGTTTCACTTAAGATAATGGCCTCCAGATCCATTCATGTTGCTGCAAAAGACGATTTCATTTTTCATGGGAGAGTAGTATTCCATTGTGTATATGTATCATCTTTTCTTCATCCAACCATCCATTGATGAACACTTAAGTTGATTCCATATATTTGCTATTGGAAATAGTGCTGTGAAAAATATACAAATGCAGATATCTTTTGAATATAATAATTTTTCTTTGAGTTGATAGATTCTAGCAGGATTTCTGGATCAAATGGCAGGTTTATTTTTAATTATTTGAGAAATTGCCATAGTGTTTTCCATAGAGGTTGCAGTAATTTACGTTCCTATCAGCAGTGTTTAAGAGTTTTCTTTTCTCCACACCCTTGCCAATGTGTTACTTTTGTCTCTTTACTAATAGTCATTATCACTGGGGTAAGATGATATCTTGTGGTTTTAATTTGCACTTATCTGATGATTAGTGATGGTGAGCATTTTTTCACATACCTGTGGACCATTCGCATGTCTTATTTTCAAAAATATCTGTTCATATACTGTGCCCACTTTTTAATGGGATTATTTGTTAATTTTTGTTGTTGAATTGAGTTCTGTATATATTCTGGATACAAGACCCTTGTTGGATGCATATTTTGTACATATTTTCTCCCATTCTGCAGGTTGTTTGTTCACTCTCTTGATTGTTTCTTTTGCTGTGCGGAAGCTTTTCAGTTTAATTATGTATCATTTGTCTATTTTTGTTTTTGTTGCTTTGCTTTTGGTGTCTTAGTCATGAATTCTTTGTTAAAATATGACACATTTTTTTTCTTCAGTTTTCCTTTCCTTTTCCCTTCCTTTTTCCTCCCCTTTCCACTTTCCCCTTTCCTTCCCTTCCCTTCCCTTTTCTTTCCTTTCTTCCCGTTCCCTTTCCTTTATTCTTCTTTCCATTCCTTTCTTCTCGTTTCCTTTTTTTTTTTTCTTCTCCCTTCTTTCTTTATTAAATTGACAGGCTGATTCCCAAATATATGTTAGAATTCAAAGCGGCAAGTGTAAGCCAAGGTAATTTTAAGTAAGAACAACAAAGTGAAGGCTAAAACTACTGTGTATTATGTATTGTCAAGTGACAGTATTTAAGACTATGTAATATTCTGCATGGGAGACAATTTCAGAAACATTCACACATATATGATTACTTGATTTATGATATTAATGATTGGTGCAGAAAGTAAGTGGTTAGCTTTACAAAATAATGTTGGAACAATTGAATATATATAAAATATATGAGTTATATACAAATTATATATGAGTTATATTATATATATATGAGTTTTGACTTACCATACACAAAAACTAAATCTAGATGGATTCTATATCACTTGTAAAAGGTGGAACAGTAAAACCTTATATGTGAATGTGGGAGTATATTTATGACATTGTAGTAGCCAAAGGTATTTTAAAATAAGGCATATAAGGAACTAAACATAGGGGAAAGACTGACACATAGTAATTCATTAAAATTAATAATAATATTAAAAGTCATCAAAATGAGAGTGGAAATTTAAGCTAGATTGGGAGAAGGCATTTGTAGCATATTCATCTAAGAAAGTATTATTATGTGAAATATACAAATAACTTCTAAAGTTCAATAAAACAGATAACAGCCTAAAAGGAAAAAGAATAATTGAACTGATTTCTTCATAAAAATATCAATTCTAATGACCAATAAACATATTGCCAGGTGTTCAACCTTATTAATAATAATGGAAATAAAAATTAAAATCACAATTGGATGTCACTACTCTCATTAGAACACCTAATTATAAAGCGTGCAAAATATCAAGTATTGGCAAAGACATAAACAACTGAAACTTGCATATTTGTATTGTGGTTTATCGATGTGAGCATAATGTACTCCAATCAGTCTGGGAGACTGAATTAGTTTACAGTCAGTACTAATTTAGTTTACATAATGTACTAATTCAGTTTGGGAAACTGAATCAGTTTGCAAAGCTGAATGTACATTAACCTATGAAAATTTTGTGTGTGTGTGTGTGTGTGTGTGTCTGTGTGCGTATACCTTTACAAGGTGGTATCCCCTTCGATTGCTGGTAATATTCCTGATTCAGGTACTAGTTATTCTCATCAAAGCATAAAAGTTAGAGCTTCTATGTTTTTCTTTATTAATTACATATATCTTTCTAGTGCTGCCATGACAAATTACCCTATGCTAGATAATTTTAATAACATAAATTTATTATCTTACATTCCGGAGGGCCAGAAATCTGAAATCAAGGGTTCTGCAAAGTTAGCTCATTCTGGAGGCTCCAAGGTAGGATCTGTGATAAGCATCTCTCCCTAGACTCTAAGGGCAGCCAGCAATTCTTGGCATTCCTTGGCTTGTAGATGCATCACTTCAATGTCTGACTCTCTCTTCACATGTCCACTTGTCTATGTCTGCATGTTCTTTTCTGTCTCTTAGAAGGACACTCTTACTGGACTTGAAGTCCAGTTTAATCCAATATGAACTGATCTTGATCCTTCAGTTACATTTGCAGAAGTACTATTCCAAATAACGTCACATTCTGTGATTGGGGTGGATATAAATTTGGGGGGGATACTGTTAAGCTTGTTACAGTTATTTTTCAATAAGCTGGTTGCATACCAAATACTGTTAAAATCACATATAGTATTAGGTTAATCAAGTGATTAATGTTTATTCTTGGTGGCGCATAAGTTTTAGCTAAGTTTGTTCTATGGGAAAACAGAATTGATCCTGGATTCCTTTTTATCACCAGTAAAAACAATAAATTCGCATATATTTTGTAACAAGTATATTTGTGCATATATGTATATTTGTAATAATATATATTTTGTAACAACAGAAATATATATGTGTGTATGTATACATATGCATATTTCTATTGCATTGGAGTTTTTTTTTTGTCATCTGTGCTACACGTTGCTTATTTTCCCTTGACTTTGATAGAAAAGATTTAAAATTTTAATATGACAAAATGAAAAACCAAAACAAATGTATTTTGTGGATACTGATTTATAAAAATAACTACATTTCTAAGCTTAAAATCAGTGACCATATGATTAATTGAGGTCGTAATGCTTTCAATAATTTTATACATTAATATACCATGGAACTGTGATAATGTTGAAATTTGGGGGAAAAAAAAACAAAAAAACTTCATTTCTTATATTGGTACATAATTTAAAACTTTACCCCAAACACATTTTGGATTAAAGACACTAATCACGTAAAAGTATAATTGCAGATTTCTCACTTATAAAAACCGATTTTTTACACTCTAAAGACAGTTTTGGATTTAGTCCTCACCTTTCCAAAAACCAATTCCTTTCTTATTTTACATGCAATATGTTCATTATGATTTTCTATATGGCATATTGGAGTAAAGAATTCTATCTTTAATCCCTACGGCTTTTAAAACTAAATCTCAATTTCTAAATTAAGAAATGAGTGCTTTAGCATTGCCTGTTTATATGCATACCAAAATGGCTTATCTTGGTTTTATGATGTTGTTTGTAAGCTCTCGAGATACTAATGCTAATTTCATCTTTGTTACATTCTTGGATAATCTGTTCTGAGGCTTTGTGTATTGCTGACATACAATGTTCAGATTTTATTTTTCCTTAGTGGACCCGTTGTTTAGTCTTGCTATCGCTAAAGCTTGTTATCATTTATCCTGCTCATTCAGCTGCAAGGTTCAATCCCTGTCCATCATGCTCTCTAATGCCCAATGTCAGTACTTTCTGGCAACTTTTTGTTTTTGTTTATTGGTATAAGCTCTTTTTTCCCTTTGGAAAGATAATAGTTGGTCTTATGGTAAGAATCATTTAAAGTTCTTTTCTCATTTTGAAAATATAATATAGTTTAGCCTTTATATATACAGAGAAAAAGAATGTAATGGTATTTTTCAGTAATAATATTCTTAACATGGGAAAGTAATTGGAGAAAACTATTGGAAAATAAGCCTAGTCAACATAGAGGTACAGCAATCTATTAAACAAAATCAGCACAGCCAACATAAAATGGGTGTTACAAAACCGAACATTAGCCTTTCAAATAGTCTAGGAGCATTATTAAACAGAATAATCTCAGAAAATCAGTACCCCCAGTGATATGAGGGTCAGTTAATAAAGATAAATAAAATAGGACTGTAGATTTCCTATCATCCTAAAACATATGGATTAACAATATTTTTTGTTAAAACAGCATGATTCAGATAGAGAGAAACCTTCCATTCTTCACCATGTATATGTAATGCAACAAGAGATCAAACACAGTTTAGGTGCACTCTTCCGTATCACCTTGGCACTCACTCTTACATGCATTCAGAAAATCTTGCTACTGAAAGCACCTGGAACTCTCCCCCTGATGACTTTGCCAGAAGCACTTACCTAGAAATCAGGCTGGAAATGCTGGGCAAGTGGATGCCCAGGGAACAGCTCTTATCCAATGACAGTGTAAGAGAAAAATTACAGCAGCTTCCTTGCCTCATAAATAGGACAACTTATAAGTACATTCTACCTCAGGGCTACTCCAATTCCACACCCTAGAAGCAGTTGCATTATCTGAGGGCTTCTTAGAAATCCCTATGGCATATCTTAGACTTATGGAGTTGGATTATCTGGGGAATGAGCTTCAGATTCTGCTTTAAGTGAATCTTTAGGTAGCCCTTACATATGCTAAAATTTGGGAAGCATTATTTCACACTAGGAGCCAAAAAACCTTTTAGGTTATGTTCCTTGTTGAAGCTGAGGCAAACCACCACAAATACAAGTTGCTAAAAATAACACAAATGTATTATCTTATAGGTCTGGAAGGCAGAAGTCCAACATCATTCTCATTTGGCTGAAGTCAGACTGTCAGTAGAGCTGGTTACTTCTGGAGGTTCTAGGACAGGCCCTGTTTCCTTGCCTTTGCCAAATTCTATTATTTGAATTGTGATCCTTTATCTATCTTCAAAACCAGCAGTGTAGTGTTTTATCTCCTTCACTGACTCTATTTTTGTGTTCATATTGCCGTCCTCTGTCTGACTCCCTTCCTCCCTCTGACAGGGACTCTGCGACTACATTGGGAATGTACAATAATCTAGGATAATCTCTGCATATCAAGATCTTTAAATGAATCACAGTTGTAAGGTCCCTTTTGCCAGGGAAGGCAATATATTCACAGGTTCTGAGGATTCGGACTGAGACCTCTTTGGAGCCATTATTTAGCCTACCACGGGCTGGATAATAAATATGTAAGTACTATCTGCCAAGAGGCAAAGTTGAGGCTATTGTGCAGTCACTTTATGTAAAAAGAGAGAAAAGCTCATGCCCTGCTTCATTTTCCTGGGATGTGTCATCCCACATGGTGAGCCTGCTGTGGCACAGCTGGAAAATTTTTCCAGAGGAAGAACAACCAACCAGAGAGAGGGAACACCTGGAAGTGGGAAATGATGGCTTCATCTCCACCTATCAGTTTCATCCTCTGCCCCAGGAATACCCAGATCTTTGTGCTCCTTTCTTTCCTGAAGAGTTTTGCAAACTCAATTTGGGTATCTGGACAGTGAGGAGGCAATTTTGCGAGTCCCTGACTCCCACCTAGACTGAGATTCCAATGCTAGGTGTCTGGAAGTTTCAAACCAATGCAAAGGTGGCAGCTGGCATGGGCCCTGTGCGGCAGTAAGGTGAGTCATAGACTGATGAGGCAAGTGCTGGGAGAAATGGGCAAATGGGGATGTCTTAGCTTGTTTTCCATAACTCACAGTGCTAGACTGCTAGGGAGTAGTGCCCTGTGCGCATGGGGCTACATAAACAGGCAGTGTGCCAGGTGTGACCTGAAAGCTGTGGTCTGCTGATATCAATTCTACCATTTCCCAGAGATCACCATTGGGAATGAACTCCATTTGCTCACAACAGTGATCCACCTATGGCTCCACCCTCTACTTAATCTCTTCTCTTTCCTGTCCCATGGATTCCTCATCCCACACTAATGCTTCCAGGAACAACTTCTCAAATAAATTACTTGCACGTAGATCCTCTTTTCAGGAGCACTTCTCGGATAACACGACCCGGACCAGAGATAGTAGAAATGTTTTAGGAAGTCAATTCCATTTGTCTAATATACACCAATTATAAACTGGATCTCTCATTAATATCAGGCTTCAAGTAGACAGAAAGGTATATGCTTTTTCTACTTATTCTCCCATTGATTTGTTTGTTTATTTGTTATGATGGTGTTGGGTATAGATGAAAGTGTATAGTAATATTAATAAGGTAAAAATCCATGGATGATCTCTAAATGAACCAAATGATAGAGAAGAAAATTATCCAGGAATATAAGAAAATTGATAATGAAAACATACCATTCAGCACTACAAATTGTTGTTTGGACCTCTAATATTTGAAAATCTTTCTAGAAGAATAAAGAGCTTGTCATAGTCTTGCCCGCTTGGCAGAGTATTTTCTAAATCCCTGGTAGTGAGCGCTCTGCTGAAGGTCTGAATCTTTCTCTAACACAAAGTTAAAATGCAAGTTTAAAGTCAGAAAAACTGTCTCTTTCAATTATTTGAAAGGAAGGACCATTTAAAAAATGCCTTCATGTTTATATAAAAAGTATTTGTCCTTTCCTGGGGCACAATAAGAATAAGATGCCAGAGATGGAACATTCAGAAGGATAATGCACATATTTCAGTTAGGTCTTAATCTGTTTTGGTTAGAATACAAAATCTAAACTTATAATCTGATACTAACAGACACTATTTTTCACAAATATGTGGCTAATGTAACAAGAGCACACATTTTAGAATTTTAACTAATCAAGCTAACAGTTTTCACAACATATCCTTTTCTAATATTATAATTACAAAGAAAAATTTCATGTAATGCGATTGTCACCAGCAAGATTCTAATTTAACTATAATAACATTAGAGAGTAACAGGGCATGGAAATGAGCTCTATAAACTGGCAGCATAAGGAAAAGATTTTACACCCACACTCTATTTAGAATATGATCACTACTGTCTTAGTGCTTCTGTGATTGCTCAATTTCTCAGGTAAAAGTATACTTAACATGTTAAAACAATTAACATTTAAAATAAAAAAGCCCAGCTTATACGGAGTCAGTTGGAGTTTGAGGCAAGTATTCAGTAATTCATGTTCCCTTTATCTACCCTCTCATGTGTACATAACTACAAATAAGTGAATGAAACCTATTGTGTCAATTAATAGTAAATATTATAGAAATTAAAATGTCTGTTTATCCATTTTATTGAAGTTACTCTATTGTCCCAGATTTTTAGTATACTTTATTATGTGCAGGTATAAAGATTAAAGTTAGATAAAATATAGATTTACATAGAAATCTACAATACAGGGATTTATGTAGGTAAGAGTAATGATACAGTGATAGAAATAAATATATTTATTAACTCTAATAACTTCTGAACAACTGACACAAAGTAATTCTCAAAGTGGTGAACACTTCCACTATCTCTGAAACCTATACATTCCAAGAGAGGTAGTTTTAGTATCATATTCACTGTTATTATTGACTATTTGTAAAATAAATGGAACATTGGTTTTATAAATCAAATCATAAATCCTACTGAAGTGTACGAAATTTTGGCCTGTGGTAAGTTGCCAATTCAGGATTAACGTATCTGTGCGCTCACTAGAGCAGAAAGAGTTGAACTTTGAAAAATTTATGAGTGTGCAAGCTATTTACACCTTTAAAACTGGTAATGAATAAGAGAACAGTTGGGAAACACTCCTTTAAGGACTTAATTTTTAAAAGAAACCAGAGATTGCAGTTTGTCCCAAAGGCATGGGTGACTTACTATCATGATGACATTTTCGTAGTTTCTTCATGACCAATTATTAGATTATAGCAGCACGTGTCTTCTCCTGTAAAATGTGGTACACTATTGGTGAACAGGTACTATATCTGTTGTTTTTATTACAACTTCAAATTATCTAACAAAATAACTGTATAAAGAAATAGGTCCAAACCAACATTATTTTAAACCTCACTTCTGAACACAATGTCTATCAATACTCAGCTTTCTCTAACATTTTGCACAAAGGAATTCTAATTAGAGAAAGCACAGTTGAACTATATCTTATTTTAAAAGATAATTTTATTGCCTATATTTATGTTAAAAATGGGACTGCTGGGAGGCCCAGGAGGGCGGATCACCTGAGGTCAGGAGTTTGAGACCAGCCTGGCCAACATGGTGAAACCCCATCTCTACTAAAAATACAAAACTTAGTTCTATGGTTTTAGGTAAAATTAATATACAAATATTTAAGTACCATTAATATACAATAACATTCATTTATTTAAATTTATCAAAACTTGACAAGTTTGCTAATGTATACATCCCATAAAATAATTACCACATTCAAGATATTGAATATATTCATAATCTACCTATCTACAAACATTTCTTCGTGCCCTGTGGTAATCACAGTTTCCTACCTACCACACTAGCACCAACTTTCCCAGGCAACAACTGATCTTAATTCTGTCATCATTGATTAAATTGAATGTTCTGGGTGTGGGATGTCTGCAAAGCTGGGTGTAGCTGACCTGCACCTCCTAGGCCTGGCTCTCTAGAACAAGACATGGCTGTGGGTCCCAGCCCCCGAGGCTAGTCTTGCTCTAACATAGTTGCCATGCCTGAGAGAAGAAAGTAACTCAAGTTCTGGGCCCACGATGTCTGCTCCAGACTAGTGACTATGGCGGATTATGCCAACCCAGATCTGGCAATCATGAGGTCTGGATGAGTCAAGAAAGAAGTCACCAATGCTATTTAGTAGGAAGTAAAACCTATTTGTGGCTTAAAAGCTTTCCAGATTCCTTTAGAGGACGTTTTTACTTTCTGGGACAGGTGAGCACTGTGACATCATCAACAGCAGTGATGAGATGGATCCAGCGTAGGAGGAAAACATCCATGAGAGAATTTGTCTCCAGAAAAAAGAAAAGAAAAGGGAAACAGGAGACCTAGGTGGGGCTGGAACAGAATAATGTCCCATGGATATTTGGCTATTTCTGGCCTCCTACGTCTGTCCTGAGGATATTGTGAAATTTTTCTTCATTTGTAAAAATGACTGGACTGTCACTTGTACTGCTGCCTTTTGGATCAGGTTATACCAAAAGCATTACATGCTGAATGCTTTTCAGCCTTTGCGCCTGTGACCACAGTCAATGGGGAAGCTGTGCTGTCTCTGGGCATAGGTGATCCAATCTCTGTACTGTATAAGTGATTTGTGGCTCTACTCTCCAAGAATCCAGCATTGCAGAAGGCACTCCCAGCACATTAAAGACTTCCAAAGGCTTATTTTTCTGATGCAGAATGGGCCCAGATGGGAACCGATGTGGGAAATCAACTTCAAGTTCAAAAAACAGGCGCCTACTTTAAAAGAGCAAGTGTATGGGAGGATTGCAGTCTCTCATTCAGTATGCAGATGTTCACACCAACTCAGTTCAGGTCTGCTCCCTACTGTAGGTTACCACCCTGAATTGTATCTTTGTCTCTTATCTCCCTTATCCTCCTGGGATTTCCACATGATAACCTGCTTGATGGTATCTCATTTTCTTAGTCATTGTTCGCTTGGGTTCCATCTTTTTTCCTTCTGTTCCTCAGTCTTCATCATTTCTATTGTCTCGTCTTCAAGTTTACTGAGTCTTCTTTCATTATGCTTAGATCTGCCTTTGAGTCCTTCTAGTGAATTTTTTAGTTATTGTACTCTTTGGCTCTAGAATTATGTCTTGGTTTCTTTTTAGGCTTTCTAATATTTTATTAATATTTCCCTTTTGTTCATGCATAGTTTTCCTGATTTTATATCTTAGCTCTTTGAGCATCTTTAAGATTGTTGTTTTAATGTCTGCATTTTAGATCTTCTCTCAGTTCTTTTTTAGGAAAAGTTTTTTTTTTTTTTTCCCCCTTTGAATGGGCCACACTTTCCTGTTTTTTTGTATGACATGTATTTTTTTTTTTTTTTCTGAGACGGAGTCTCACTCTGTCACCCAGGCTGGAGTGCAGTGGTGTGATCTCAGCTCACTGCAACCTCTGTGTCCCAGGTTCAAGCGATTCCCCTGCCTCAGCCTCCTGAGTAGCTGGCACTATAGGGGCGCACCACCACGCGTGGCTAATTTTTTGTATTTTAGTACAGACAGGGTTTCACCATGTTGGCCAGGATAGTCTCAATCTCCTGACCTCATGATCTGCCCACCTCAGACTCCCAAAGTGCTGGACTTACAGGCGTGAGCCTCCGTGCCTGGCAGACGTGTAACTTTTTAAAAATCAAAACTGGACATTTGAATTGAATAATGTGATAGTTCTGGAAATAAGATTCTCATTCGTCCTCAGGATTTGCTCTGTCTTGTTGTGGTGGCTTTGTTTAGACTTCTGTAGGTCATCTCTGTTGTAAGGATAAGCCTAGGGTGTAAACCTAAGGTCTCCTCAGGTCTTTTTAGAGCCTACATCATCTGCTGGGCATGCACGATGACTTCTTAATTTCCTCATACATGTGGTTGATTTTGGATGTTCTGTTCTTTAAAATCTGGCTCTCAAAAGGGGAAAAAGTGAACTGAAGAATGGAGGTACTGAACCTTGAAGTCTACTGGATGTCACTTCAGGTGTAGGGCGAAGGACTTGCAACAATGCGACTGGGAAGTGCAATAGTCTCTGCCTGCCTCCATGTCTGCACATCTGTAATTATATGCAGTAATCAAAACATGGATTCCTAATGTTTGGTGGACGGGATTCTTATCATCCACCCGAACTATGTGCAGGGTTTTCAAGAAACACATGCACAGCTGCTGGCATAAAGCTAAGAGTTGGGAGAAGAGTAGTCAATACTGAGCTAAGAGCCCAAATTAACTGCAATTTACATCCAAGCCTTCTGAAATTTGTAATTGTTCAATAGACTCTAGAGTTCCGAAATATGTAAATCAAACTGATTCTGCCAGTGCAATTGTTGACTAGGTAGGGACACAGATTTTTGATGCTTCCTACTCTAACATTTTTCTAGAATCCTCTTCTAAATAAGTAATTATCTTTTGAAAAGAATTAAACAATAAAAAATTGTGTATTCATCCATAGAGTTACCATTTCTAGTGCCACTCATTCCTTTGTGTAAATCAATATTTCATTTACTATTATTTTTATTCTTTCTGCAGGAACTCCAGACATTAACATTTTGGTTCATGTGTGTCTAATAGTGACAATAATTTGAACGTTTGTATGTATATTTAAGACTTTATTCTGCCTTTGTTTTTGAAATATTTTTTTCTTACTATGAAATTCTAGGTTAACAACTTTTTCAGTACCTTTAGTGAATTGCTTAAGTGCCATTTTACTTACATTGTTGCTGATCAGAAATCTGCTGCCGTCCTTATGTCTGTACATTGGTATTATATTTTCTCTGTTGGCTTCTAGTATTTCGCCTTTAATACTGGTTTTGAACAATTTGATTGAGAATTAATTTTGAATAGTTATTTTATGTTTTTGTACTTTGGTTTTTTGAACTCTTTAGATCTGTGGAACACATAATTTATACTTTGTAAATTTTCCGCGTATTATTTCTTCAAATTTATTTTTTGTCCCTTTGCCCTTCCTCATTTTTTTTTTCAAGTTATACATATTTAGGCAAATTGATGTTGGCGCATGACCTACTTATATTCTTTCGTTCTTTTGTTTTCCCCTGTCAAGGACTGGTAAGAAAACTTTCAGTATTTTTAATAGTTTTTTTTTTTCACTGTTTTATTTTGAAGCTTTTATAAAGAAATAAAAAATTGTCTTCAATTTCATGAATATATTTATTTGCAATAACTAATATTTATATATGTTTATTGGCAATATCTAATCAGAAATTAATCTGATCCAGTGTATTTTAATCTCAACTATTCAGTTTTTTTTCTCCAACATGTTTAATTGGGGTTATTTTTATATATCTTCAATATCTCTATTCTAATTTGAACAAATGAATTATAGTTAAAAACTATTTTATAGACATTGACTGTTCATTCTAATACCTGTGTCATTCTTGGATCAGTTTCCATTGATGGGTTTTCTTCCTCATTATGGGATGTGTTTTTCTGCTGCTGCATGGCTGATAACTTTTGACCTCTTAGTAGATATTTTAAATTTTACTTTGTTGAGTCATGGATTTTTTTGTTTCTATAAATATTCTTGAGTTTTGTTCTGAGGCTTAGTTAATTTACATAGACAGCGTTTGATTTTGTTTTTTGGCCTTATTTTAAACATTTATTAGGTGAGAAAAGAGCAGCATTTATTTTATTGCTATTTCTATTAAGATCCCTCTGAGTACTCTACCCAATTTCTTATAAATTATGGGCTTGTTGGTCTGCTTTAATACATTTTTATTCAAATCACTTCTGTCTTGTACAAATTACAACTTATTCTTTATACTGAGATTGTTTTGTCATTTTCTGTAATTTCTTCTCTTGCCTAAGTCAAAAATCGTTGCATTTACTTTAATATTGCTATTTCTGTTGTTACATTTTCAAATATGAGTCTTTTTTTTTTATGTTTTCACATGCTTTTTTGAATGTATTTAAATTTTCTTCATTTGTGATTGGTACAATTTTCTTCTCCTTTGTGATTACTTTGTGAAAAGAATTATATTACCTTAAATGTTTTTATTTTTCTTATCTAGTTTTACTTTACAGTAATTTTTTTTCGAGTTGGTCTGATGTTTCCTATTCCTAACCATTTCATGGACAAGTTCCTACTTTAAGATTACATTCTTTCATCAATGTATTTAAATATGTTTCATTAATAGATAAAGGTTATATTGATGGGAGTGGTAAATTTTCTCAGCTGGAACATTTTGATTCTTATTTTCTATTCTCTTGTTAAGGTAATTTTTTATGAAAATTATCTGACATTTTTATTCCTAGGCAGTTAATGGACATATTTTTAGTTTTAAAATACCATCTTTTGTTAGTATAGTAAAATGCAAATATTTAAAATAATAAGGCAGTATTTGTTGTTCTGTTTTGTCTTTTCAATGTAACTTTTTAATTTTTGTTTACTGTCTTATCTTAAATGGCAACTTATCCTTCTCTAGTTATCTCATTTCTCTGCAGAGAAATGTTCTTCCAGGGTTTCCACCTCCAGTCCCACTAACTTCCAAGTTTCATCCCTAGACCAAGTGATAGGCACTACCAATTTCCAGACTTTTGATTACTAATTTGACTCTTAATGTGGGACTTTTTCTGAGGACATCTTTGCCTGTGCTTTGACTTTAGTTTCTACAATCCTCCTGTATTCTCTCCTGAGCTTCCTGTAAGAGGGCGATTGAGCACTGTCTCCCCAAAAACACATTCACCTGAAACCTATGAAGGTAACCTTGTTTGAAATAGGATCTTTGCAGGTATAATCATGTTAAGATGAAGTAAAATTACTAACATTTTTAAAAAGAGGGAAATTGACACAGGACCACAGAGGAGAACACTGTGTGAAGACGGAGGCAAAGATTGGAGGGATGCATCTACAAGCCAATCAATCCCAAAGACAGCTGGCAACCCCCAGAAACTAGGAGAGAAAGATGAAATGGATTTTCTCTTACAGTCTCCAGTAAAAACTAACCTTGCCACAACCTCAGTTTCAGCTTTCTGGCCTCTGAATTGTGAAAGAGTGCATTTCTGTTGGTCTAGGCCACTTCATTTGTGGTGATTTGTTCTGCCAGCACTGGGAAATGAATATAACTCCTCTCCTTCACTCTTCATGTCCATAAACTTGCTTCTGAAGCAGGAGCTTCACTTGTAGATCAATTGGAAGATGTTTATTTCAGAAATTATAACAGTAGGTTCATGGAATTCTCTACCTCCTAGCAATGGTAAATGTTTGTAGCATGTGAAGTTTTTTATTTGCATGGAGTTTGGAAAGTCTGAGCTGTGTAAGCTCACATAGACACAGTTTACCTGGAGGCACTTGCTTTTTATTGCTCATTTAAGAAGTGTCTAAGGATAACCATGAAAAAGGAAGAATTTTTCAGAGAGTAGAGCTAATGGGTAATGAATATATCAGAATTAGGAACTATCTTTAGGAGAAGATAATGGCCTAATCAAGATTTCCTATGATCATTTTAGATTTTTAAAATATGTTCTACATAAGTTTCAGAATTTCTATGAATCACTGACTACTAGAAGCTTCTCATCTTCCCTTTTCCTAAAATAAACGCTTACTGTGGCTGATCTGTATATCTTCAATCTCGTAGCTTAGTATATAGTGAGAAAGTAACACTTTTTAGTATATCGTTGTTATTTGTATTATTTTATACAATAGATTTCTAGATGATATGAATTATATTCAGACCTGAACAGAGGACAGAAAAATTCTGGACTTCAAACTGAATGCAATGATTGGATAAGACTTTTGGAGTAACTTCTTTTGGAATTGCATAAGAGATCAAGACTACAGACTTTGGTAGATTTTACTTCCCCAATTATTTGCTTTTTATAAAAGGATAATACATTTTTTTCCCATTGGCTTGTGAATTATAGTGCCTTACACATTGTAGGAAAAGAAAATGTCTGTACCACATTAATTTTGAGTATAGATAGCCATGTGATGTTTTTGGTCACTTGGATGTAAGCAGGTGTAATTAACACATCTGAATAGTAAACATAACTGCAAGTTTCTATCAGCTATCTTTTTTTTTTTTTTTTTTTTAACCATCCTAATAACAAGGATGGTGTAAATGGAAGTTATTCCTTTAACTACAGTCTGAAAAGCATAGACACATGGAGCAGAGCAGCAGCTGCAGGCATAAAGCCTCTGATGACTCATGTTTTATGCCACTGAATTTGGGAGCTGTTTGTTACCACAGCAAACTGTCTATTACAGCCTTCAGAAACGTAACAAATGTAACAACAATTACAAAACTAAATAGATTTAATGGCTGGCAGTGATTGATGTGTGGAATGAAATTGTGTCAATTCCTTCATCTTTCACAACTTTGCTAGATTACCTATTTTTTTATGTTAAAACATTAAGTTAAAAATAGAACATATGACTGCAATCATTTAATATTTTTTCTTAATCCTTTTCTTATTTGTAGTATAATCAATATTTATCAGAAGTTTGGCAAATACATGTTCATTGTAATGTGACTTAGTAACGAACTGTATCGTGATTCAGGGTTCTTTTTACATTATTGATTCTGGGCTATCATTGTATCATGCTCTGGGCAATAAAATACAAAGGAAATGAGAGTGCATCAGTTATGAATTCAGGCCTTATATGCTATGGAATACTTCCACCGGTTTTCTTGAGCTCATGGCACCAACATGAGAAGAAGCCCAGGATAGCCTGCTGGAGGATGGCAGACTGAGATATTAGAGCCAGCTTACACTTACTTGCAAGAACCAAATGTGCACATCTTACCCCAACTCACATTTAGTGACATCTTATTGGTAAATTGAAAGTACTTCAAGACTGAGTATACATCTACTGTTGTGGATCAAAATGTTTTCTAATTCATGTCTTTGTATGCTGATCTTAGTTCAGTGAATTTTTCAACATTTGAAGGCCCTGAATTTCTAAAATCTCTCTCTCTCTCTCTTTTTTCTTTTATTTCTGCTTGAAAAATGGCTACTTTTATCTGAGCTTGTCTGTTTCTTTTAATACCTTTCCTAAAGAAACTACTAGCAACTGAAACAATATTCTGAAACTAATATTCGATTTTCCAATCTTTAGATCTAAAAGTTTCTTAGGTAACCAATCCTTCTAAATTATTTAAAACCATATTTTTAGGAGATACTTTACCAAAGTAAATGTCACCAATTTTTAACTTTTAATACAAGTTTTATTTTAAAGTTTTCTGAATTTAAAAGCATATGCCAGGGCAATTTACTTTTTAAGGCAGCGCTCTACTTTTGATACCATAAACAGGGGTTCATTCTGTATTGCCTTTCCTGAATAATATAACCTGGTGTAAACTCCACTGTCTGCAGAGATGTAGGTTGTTGTGACTGTTCAATGGAGACATGGGAAATTGTGCCTCACTTCTTAGAGGTTTTTATTCTAAAAATAAAAACAAGACTTCATATATGTCTGATGCGGCACAGAGTAATCCTACAATTTTCTTTAGAAAGGGGAGAAGCACCCATCAACTCGTCATTTACATCAGGTATAACTCCCAATGCAATCCCTCCCCCCTACCCACTCCCTGTGATAGGCCCCGGTGTGTGATGTTCCCCTTCCTGAGTCCAAGTGATCTCATTGTTCAGTTCCCACCTATGAGTGAGAACATGCGGTGTTTGGTTTTCTGTTCTTGTGATAGTTTGCTGAGAATGATGGTTTCCAGCTGCATCCATGTCCCTACAAAGGACACAAACTCATCCTTTTTGATGGCTGCATAGTATTCCATGGTGTATATGTGCCACATTTTCTTAATCCAGTCTGTCACTGATGGACATTTGGGTTGATTCCAAGTCTTTGCTATTGTGAATAGTGCCGCAATAAACATACGTGTGCATGTGTCTTTATAGCAGCATGATTTATAATCCTTTGGGTATATACCCAGTAATGGGATGGCTGGGTCATATGGTACTTCTAGTTCTAGATCCTTGAGGAATTGCCATACTGTTTTCCATAATGGTTGAACTAGTTTACAATCCCACCAACAGTGTAAAAGTGTTCCTATTTCTCCACATCCTCTCCAGCACCTATTGTTTCCTGACTTTTTAATGATTGCCATTCTAACTGGTGTGAGATGGTATCTCATTGTGGTTTTGATTTGCATTTCTCTGATGGCCAGTGATGATGAGCATTTTTTCATGTGTCTGTTGGCTGTATGAATATCTTCTTTTGAGAACTGTCTGTTCATATCCTTTGCCCACTTTTTGATGGGGTTGTTTGTTTTGTTTTTTTCTTGTAAATTTGTTTGAGTTCTTTGTAGGTTCTGGATATTAGCCCTTTGTCAGATGAGTAGATTGCAAAAATTTTCTCCCATTCTGTAGGTTGCCTGTTCACTCTAATGGTAGTTTCTTTTGCTGTGCAGAAGGCTGACGAGTTGATGGGTGCAGCACACCAACATGGCACAGGTATACATATGTAACAAAGCTGCACATTATCCACATGTACCCTAGAACTTAAAGTATAATAATAAAAAAATAGTAATCACAAATAACTAATCAGCCAAATTCAGATTATAAAAAAGGTTACAGGACAAATAAGCAGTTCTTCAGCAGTTTAAATGGCATGGCAAACAAAATGTTGGGGCTGGGCTTTGGGACAGGGACTGAATCGATTAAGATAGACCTCAGAGACATCAAATAAACACAAGAAGCCTTATTTGGCTCCTTATCTGAAAGGAAAAAAATATGATAAAAAGGTATTTCTGAGACAACCTGGAAAATAAGTATTGGGTGATATTGAAAATGGTTATTAAACATGGACTGGGTATTGGGTGATATTGTTAGGTGTGGTAAATTGCTTATCTGTGAAAGATATGTATTTGTATGTTTGTATGTATGTAGAGATATGTATTTCATGAATTTAAAATACTCCAAGAAAAAAAGTGGAGGGTAAAACAAGTTCAGTAAAATGCTGATAGTTACGAAACCTGGGTTGCAGGTACATGGGGTGGGGGTGGGGGTTGTTACATCATTTTAATTTTGTGTATGTTTGAAGGTTTTCTATAATAAAAAAAAAAAAAGAAAGGGAGAAGCAAAATTCTAAGGATAACATTAATCATTACCATGGTAATAGAAGGGCAAGTACACAAAATAGAAATAATACCATGATTAAAGGAAGAAGAAGATGTGGCAGTTATTGAAGAAAGTGTTCATTAGTTTTCTAGTGCATTGATATCACATGCAGAGTGCAAGATTGGGTTTTAAAAGCCAGCCAGCATTTGGATGGCAGCCACAGAGCCAGTATCAATGACTAGTTAGTCTTACCAAGAGCAAGAGGGACAAAGAAGAGAGAACTATAGCAACTCACACATAATCACATGTCCCCTTCCCTGTCAGCAGAGGTAAAGACAACCTAGATTCATGAGAAGAGGGAAAGTAAAAGAACTGCAGCTTTCCTCCCACTCTTAAAGTAGATATCTGGCTAGATTTTGGGGATATAAAGAAGTCAGCATTAAATGGATGCATTTGATTGATGCTTTAAGGTTGGCCAAACTTTTATTTATAACTGAAGTAAATAAAAAATTAGAAATTTATGCAAGACATGTGCTGTTAGGAAATTGGAAGAGGTCTTTGAAAATATGACTGAAGGTAGTATTTGGTTACGAATAAAATATATATACAATCAGTTCTAATGATTTATGGTAACTGTGTTCTAGAAAGGTACCACAAACATTGGGTTAACAAACAGAGAACCAGTGCTCCTAAGGAAAACACAGAATTAGGTTCCTGAAAGCCTCTGATCATAGCATTTTAATTAGCTAATCAGTGCATAACCGTGTTTTATGTGTGTGTGTTTTAAGGACATCTTATTTAATGTGTAATTGACCCATTAGCATTAAACCCACAGCCAATATTACTTGAAGTCATGCCTCAATGCAGCTTATCCAGCACGTTTTTCTCACAAAGGCACATCATGATTTCTTAGGAACACTAGACATCACATTAGCATTATGCCTGGAGGCCATTTTTAAACAGCAATATCAACAACAAAAAGTACTTTGTAACTAAAATGACCAGAAAGTTAGAAATGTGTGTAAAAAATGTACTATTGTGGAAATGAAAGAGGGCTTAAATATATGACTGAAGCCAGTGTTTGGATACAAATGAAATAGATACAGTCAATATGTAAATACGTAAATATTTAAGGTATACAATGTGTAAAAAAAATGTGGCACCAAATAGGTTGAAAAAGAAAAAAGAAAACGTGTTTGCAGTATGTGACTAAAACAAGGTGGAATGTCTCCTTGTTTGACATAGGCAGGGAACAGGTACCTGGGGCAAATCAAATATTTTGCTACTCTGTGCATGCCTGTGAATGATCATGAACACATTGGGTATGACTGATCTTTGTAAAGTTTTAGAGCAGGCTTCAGAATGGTAAATGTTTTATAACTGAGTGTGAAAAGGGAATTTGTTAGCCACATGAGAATATGATAAAGGTCAATCTAGCCAGAGAGAATATTATATAGAAAGACAGAGAAGCAGAAATGAATATGGTATATATTGAGGGTTGTAAGAGAAATGTATTAAAGTGCAGGATCAAAGATTTGAGTGTGCCATGTTAAAACTTTTGTCTAGGAATAAAGGAGATACCATCAGATTGTTTTGAGTAGAGAAGGAGAGTTAATTTTACATATATTCTTATTTTAGAAAATTCATTCTGGAAACATTTGGAGGATACACTAAAGTGATATGACAGGAGAAAGGATGACTGAGGCTCCTCCAATTTGTAGGTGAAAAATGTTGAGTCTTCTTTGATTCCAAGATTTTATGGCATAAAGTCTAAGACTCTATAAGAAATATTGTGAGAGAGGCCAAAAAAGGTAATTCTGTGGTTGGGGTAGGGACTTCTAACTTGGAGTTTAAGAAGAACAACTTTGAAAAAATAATGTTTAATTAATTTTGAACAAATGATAAATTTATATGGTTCAAAAAGAGAAAAAAGTTGCAAAAGGGGATAAAAAGTTAAAAGATCTCTCTTTTACTTAAAGTCTTCCAACTGTGCAGAACCTCACGGTGGAGGGCAAATATTTTTATGCAGAGGAACCTAGAAGAGCATGGCATTTGGGAGGGACATTGATGGGTTTTCTGGATTTGGAGATAAATACAGTGCATTTGTAAAGACCTTAGAAGACAATATTGATGGAATGAAATCAGGGAGAGGAATTGTGAGGAGGCCCAGAATTAGACAAAAACTGTCAATTACAAATTTAGTGAGAAGTTCTATGTTATATGATCATAATATTATTATCTTTTGAATCATGAGTTTTAAATATACTGAAAAGTAGAAATTATATCAATTGATCTCAGAAGTGTATTCTTAATTTTACTTCACTGTTAGAAGTGTTTTTTAATATGTAATGAAAATCTCCATCTGTTAATTTTATCACAGTGATTTATTTTAGTAGGAAAAGGATTATGGAAGACTACAAGAAAACCAAAGCAAACAATAAAAAGAAATTAATAAAATATAACTTTGAATTTCACAGTTATTTCTGATTGTTTCCAAAGCTTTGGGGGTTTTTAACAAACTCAACTGAAATAGTTCTACAGTCCCATGAAGTAGGGGCAGGCATTATAATCTCTATATTACAGCTGGGAACCTTAAGGCACAAAGCCATTTAAGTGATATGTCCAAGGTCACTGAGCAAGTCACTGGTGAAGCCAAAAATAGAATCCCAATTCTTCAGCTAGTTCTTTGTTCAGGAGACCATATTGGTTCTTTTATTACTCGGAAGAGAAAATTTAGCTTTATATCAGAGGCTTTTTTTTTCTTATACGTCAACCTAAAATATCAACATTTAAAAAGACTATTGAAAGGATATTAAATCAAATCATATTTCATGCTTGAGATTTTCAAGTTACTCTTAGAAAAGTGTTTTCTTGTTGTTTAAGAGGAAAATATCCTTGGTAGTTTTTCACTGTTATTATCTCAATTCATAAAACTTTTCGCCCTCCCCTAAATATTTAATGGCTCTATTTAACAATGAATATGTTCTGGTCTCTGCACAAGGAAATGCAAGCCATAGTCATTGGCTTTGCCCTCAGACAGCTGAGTCAGCACGAAATCTAGCAGCCTATAGAAACCTTTTTATTTGCTATCAGTTTTTCAGAGTCTCAAACCATTGAAATATATTGAAAAAATATGGGAGGCAACTAAACCATGCAAATTAACCTTACATCTGCTTTATATGACTCTTGAACCTCTAGATTTGTAATTCTTTATCTGTGGCTGCTCAAACAATTTTCTGGTTCATAATGCTGTCAGTGCAATGGTAGGAAAGGAAAGTGGATTATAGTTTCCAGTACATATTTGTCTAAAAGTACTTGTATTTTTCCAGTCATGAAAATAATCTTTCCCCTCTTGTGAGAATGTTGGACAACTAGAAATTCTACTTTTTGAGCTTCCTATTTACACATGTAGATTTTATGAAAAATAACTTTGTAAAGTACAAATCTGTTAAATATTTTTAAAGACATATATGTTCACGTACACTAAATAGGACTATATATGTATTTATCTTTATATGTATAGACAAACACACAGATAAGAGCTCGTGTATATATGTGTATATATGCTTTATAGTATTCTATCAGTGTGTGTTATTAAAATATAATGATAGATAACATTTATGGAGCAATTATCTTATGCTAGGCAATCTATGAAAGCCTTTACATATAATATTTTATTTATTCTCATAACATTATGAAGTGACTATTATTATAATCTTCTCCATTTACTTAATGAGGAAACTGAGACACTAAGAACGTAAGTCAATTGCCCAAAGTTGCATAGCTTCTATATGGTAGAGCAGGAATGTAAGTACAGGCAGTCTAGCTTCCCTATACTGTGTAGGAATAGGAATTATTTTCGGGCAGGTGAGTATAATAAAATATAAAATCTAGAATTTTAATAAAAACTAAATCCATAAACTGAGATCCAGAGGAAATAAATACTTTTCACTAGTTCTACAGCTAGGCAGTTGCCAATTCTGGAGTGTGACTCAGGCAGTATTCCATTATAGCTTTCTTGGAGTTACTACCAATGGATGATGTCAAAAGTTGCAAACCAGTCAAAAATTATCTTTTGTGGCAATTATGCAATAGATACCTGTATTAGTCATTTCTCACGCTGCTACAAAGAACTACCTGAGACTGGGTAATTTATGAAGAAAAGAGGATTAATGGACTCACACTTCTGAAGGCCATATGGGAAGTATGGCTGGGAGGCCTCCGGAAACTTACCATCATGGCGGAAAGTGAAAGGGAAGTAAGCACTTCTTCAGATGGCAGTGAGAGAGAGAGAGAGAGAGAGAGAGAACAAAGCGGGAGGTGCGACACACTTTTAAACCACCAGATCTCATGAGAACTCAGTATCATGAGAACAGGAAGAGGGAAGTCTGCCCCCATGATCCAATCACCTCCCACCAGGTCTGTCCGCCAACGTGGGGAATTACAATTTGATATAAGATTTGGGTAGGGACACAGAGCCAAATGAATATCCAATTTTTCTAATGAAATATTTTGCTAACATGACATTTTTCACCTGAGATCTTTAAAAACCTAGGCAGAGAAAGTATTTTTCACTTAAGTTTCTATTGATATATACTTCAAATTTTTTTCCCCATGAGTAGAACATTCATACTTCCTCCTGAATGGTATTCAACCACATTTTTTCCACTTCCCATTTACTAGTCAAACTCCTTATCTCAAATTTTTAATCAAATGCCTCTTGTTAAATACTTAGATCTGTGAAATTCTACCTGCAATGGAATGTCTTAGTATTTATCTCAGAAAGTTTTTGCTGGATTTGACACTCTGGATTACTCTTCCCTTCTCCACCCTTCTTTGAACTTGACTCTATCTCATTCTGATTCAACTTGTAACTTTTTAACTCTGCTTCCTCTCATTTCTCTATGACAAATTATTTAACAAATGTTGATTTTTCTCAATGTTCATTCAGACTGTAGACTTCTACTTTTCTTACTGTATAAACACCCCAAGGTTGAGGTTGATCACATCTACTGTAATACACATATGTGGATAATTATATGCAACTGCGTGCGTGTGCATGTGTGTGTGTGTGTGTGTGTCTGTGTGCACCTGTGCATGTGCATGTGTACACAGGTGTATAAAAGAGAGAAAGGCAGTAGTTTCAGATTCCATTTGTCTATTATATCTTCTCAACTCAACTACCCATGACAGCAGGTACAAAACACTTAATTACAGTGGTCAGAGATAACCCTACAGAGACGAAACACATAGCCCGAGAACTGAAGTCTAAGAAGGATCCAGTTATGTGAATATATTTTGAATCATTTTGTTTAAGTTTTATGTTTTCATAGCTATACTCAGATGCTACCAGGTTAATGAAATTTTCTCCTAAATGACAGGTCACAAAAAGAACAGATTCAAAAACTTATTTTGTCTATTTCAGTTTCTGGAATCATCTGACTTTCGCATTTAAGACTTTGACTTGCTTGTTACACATTAAACTATTCAATGTCTTCTGAATTACCCTGGGCAGGATATATGTATTTTCCTTGCTTGAATATAACAACTATTTTTTTGATGTTGTTTGTGAGTTTCAACACATCATGCTGATAAGGTGTTCATTCCTGTGCAGCTCCTCTAGGCATTTTGAACATCTTGGTTTGGATTCATGTCTTAGCTGACCTTTACCTGATGACTTTTATAGTGTATTATTCTAATGCCCATATCTCTTTTCTCACTTCACTCCCCAAATCTGTATGTGAAATGACAAAACTCTCTTTCAATTTCGTCTATCCTTCTATGAGTCTGATGAATCCCTGCAGAATGCTTCTCTTATACACTTAAAGGTGATTCTAGCTCCCTTTATGTCTTGCAGCTGTTTCTCTCTCTCTATTCCCCAAATTCTCCTTTTCATTTTTCTATTTAGCACAGAAGCATATCATTAAGTCCTCCTTCTAGGTAAATGCATAAACAAAGAATAAGAATTATTTTTTCTTCTACCAATCTTTACAGAGGAATCTCACAGAGCCGCCTTCCACGTCTTCAAATTGTTGGCTCACTTTCCATGAACAGGGTACTCTGAAATGTCAACTAGCCTTGTTTTCTGATCTTCATCCCGCAGTAATCAATGGGGATGAGTAGAGCTGACACAGTCCATTCTCTGACTTGTACCTCTCAATTGTTTTGATGGTTTGTGTCTCTCTCATGAAGTATTTAAGGATGTATAGCATCAGCTTAAGCCATGATTTTAGAACAGTGGAAAAAATCATCAACATCTTTTTACATTTTGATTAGTTGAATGATAACTCATGGGAAAGGAACTAGTAGTTTCAAAGACCCTGAAGTAGGAAATTCACTTGAAATTTTAATAAAGACTCTAACTTCATTTGATGTCTAAGTGCTGACAGTGTTCAAGCCCTACCACTCTCCTTTCTCCTCTGCTTCACAGTTGGTCAAGTTGATCAGAAAGACTGCGTGCTCTCTTCTTGGGCAAGGGCAGGAATTTCAAACCATGCAAGCCCCATCTCATTCATGAGAACCCTCACCCTAGACTCATCTACTAATCATAATAAAAGTCAAGCCAATCTCCTTTCTCTGCTCTCTCAAGACACTGTTTTTGGACCTGTGTGGGAGGTTGCCCTGCCTGTTGTAGAAAGCTTCATTATGTTAGTTATAAAGCTTTTCATAACCTGTTGATGCAGATGTGGCATAGTCCGTCACAAACCTTAACCAAAGGTTAGGTGTGTGGAGATCCATCCAACTTCCGTGGGGTGTGGAGGATGTCCAAACAATGGCCAATATCACCGGAAGGTGTAGTGGGGTTGTCTTTCTTCTAGTGGTTGCTAATTGGTTTTGTTGCCTGCTGGCAAGTGTGCACATGGAGCTGTTGGCTACTGGCTAGTGTTAGCTTTGAGCCCTGCTGTTCTGTGCATAAGTTATTCTTACAGGTGTTTGTTTGTTTGTTTGTTTGTTTGTATTTTTGGTTATTTTCAAGTTAACATTTTTTTCAACATTTTTAATTTTTTTTTTTTTTTAATTTTACTTCACGTTCTGGGATACAAGAACAGAACGGGTAGGTTTACTACATAGATATACATGTGCCATGGTGGTTTGCTATACCTGTCAACCCATCATCTAGGTTTTAAGTCCCATGTGCATTAGCTATTTGTCCTAATGTTCTCCCTCCCCTCGCTCCTCAACCCCCGTCTGACCCTGGTGTGTTTTTTTCCCCTCCCTGTGTCCATGTGTTCTCATTGTTCAAACCCTGCTTATGATTAAGGACTTGTGGTGTTTGGTTTTCTGTTCCTGTGTTCATTTGCTAAAGATGATGCTTTCCAGCTTCATCCATGTCCCTGCAAAGGACATGATCTCATTTCTTGTTGTGGCTGCACAGTATTCCATGGTATATATGTACCATATTTTGTTTATCCAGTCTATCATTGATGGGCATTTGGGTTGAATTCTATGTTTTTGCTATTGTAAATAGTACTTCAATAAAACATGTGCATATGTCTTATAGTAGAATGATTCATAATCCTTTGGGCATATACCCAGTAACGGGATTGCTGAATCAATTTATATTTCTGGTTCTAGATCCTTAAGGAATTGCCGCACTGCCTTCCACAATGGTTAAACTAATTTACATTTCCACCAACAGTGTAAAGATTTAACTGACCCAGGTTGAAAGTTTTCATAATAGACATTTAAAGAGAGTAGTATGGAATTAGAACTCTCCTAAAATGACTGTAGTCCCTGTTCTTGGCTGGGAAATATCCGTGTGTCTCAAGTCTAGCATAAACCATGACTCACAGTAGTTACAACGGAATGATTCTTTCTCTGTGGTAATTGATTGTGTCTCAACCTGGCACTGACTTCCATTGTATCAAATGCTCAGGAGAAAGAATGAAGGCCCATTGGCAGTTGCTCAGGTGGAGCAACCTGTAGAGGGCCACACTCCTAAGTAGATGACGTGCCTTAGACCCTTTTGCCTCTGTTGCAAAAAATAAACGTAAAAGTAAAAAAAATTTATACTCAGAGATATAGGGAAAAACACCCATGACATACTTGTGACACAGCAAAGGGACCAGTTCAAACCTGACTTCAGCTATGAGCGCTTAAAACCCACAAAGCTACCATTGACTTGAGGTAGGTCCTGAATACTTATGGTACTGACCTGAAACTCTCTAGAGGAAGAAACTTACAAATATGAGGAGGATATAAAACAATTCCTCAAATTCTATCTGGTAATTACCTAAAAACAAACAACTGAAACAAAGGTCTACAAATTGGTCCAATCCAAAATCTGAAACTAACTAAAAGAATTTATATGATAAATAGATAAAAGGGTGCTGATTAAATTTTATGTCTCTATAATGTAGGTTTTCCATTAACTTTAAAATCTGATTAAATTCACCAATTGGCAAATATTCATGACCTTTATAAATACGAAAGCTCAAAATTCAGTTGTTACCTGGAGATCTCACTATTTTAAAATAAAGTATCCCTTTACTCTTAGAAGAGCTACCAAATATAAAACAGAGGAAAAATAGGTGTGCTTCACCTTAACTATCAGAAGTATCACTTTTCTAAACTCCCTGTAATCCTAGTAAGCATCAACCTAAAATATCCCAGAGGGAGCCTAAATACTGTCAATTAACAAGTCATGAATTAAACAGTGTTTGGCATTTACAATCAGATTTATAAAATGAGACCTCTCCTACCTTATTCCTCAGTTTCCCAGATTTTGGGCCTGAGAAACAGATGATTGAGCAATGAGTTTAACAATGTCCTTTTGAAAAATTCTGTCTCTGGCAGTCAACATCACTCACAAGCTGAGGATGATGAAACGGGGAGCACAGAAACAGGCCAATGATGGAAGAGCCGAGGTCAGTAAGAGTAAAGGGATTTGGTTTTTAGTCTCTTGATTCATCTTTTAGCATTATCATTTCAACCATGGAGAACCTTGACCTTGCTGTAAGGGTACTATTAGCTTGCTGTCATACTTTCAGGAGATTTTGTTTGGATGAGACATGAATCGGTGAGAAGAATATTTTAGGTAGCAAGTGAGATCTGCTGTTGGCTGGAGGAAGGGAGAAGAATGAGAATTCCCAAGAATATTGGGAAAGTGAAGAATTATCAGTTTGAATTTATCTGTACAAAGAGTAATTCTTGAATGAGGGGCCTTAGGCTGTTATAACTTTGTTCTCTGCCTAAAGGCAGGTCATAACATCTGGGGAAATGTATGTTTTTGTTCAGCTGTCCTGTCTGTGATCAAACTTCCTTTATTCTAAATCATTTGAGACTCAGTTTGATAAATTTAAAGTGAAAAACATTTACTTAAAAAATACAGTGCTAAAAGATGTGTACAAAAGAAATAATTATCTATAACTCTATAGAGTTATAGATAATTATTTATCTATCTAAATCTTACTTATAGAGTAAGATTAAGTTATCTGCTTTAATGCATTCTTTAATTTATTCATAATTTAATAACATTGGGATGCATTTTTATGAAAAAAATTTTATGTTTGTTGTCCATTTCAAAGTTCTAAAGATTAAAATATTAAATGATCTTTTTAGAGTAACTGTTTTTTGATCAATAAGTATTAATAGTAGAACAAAGATTATTTTAAAAAATATGTGTTTAATTTTACAGATAATGTTTCTGAAATAGATAATCTTATTACTTTTGTTTTTGTGTTCTTAAATGACCATATGCACATGATTTGGTTGTTAGTTACTAAAATAATATTTAATTAATGTCTGCTATGTTTCCATGCCAGTAAAAAAATAAAGAGAATATGTGAGGACAGAGGGAGAAGAATATTCAGTAAAATAGCATGATGAACTATGATCTATATTCTCAAAGTACTTCTAAATTTTTCCCCTATTTCCTCAGGGATGCCAGATAGTCACAAATAGTGTGCGTACTTTTGTGTAGCCACTATATTTTAATGAAATGTTATTGTCTGTTTTTGTCATATGCCTGTGAACATTGTAAAAACAGATATTATTTATTTCTTCTTTTTGTGTCTCTAATGCTAACTTTGGGCCTGCAAAATGATGGGATCAGCACAGATTTGACAGATAACTGTTTAGCTAATATGAACCAAGAGCCTATAAAGTGAAAACATATAGAAGTATGTAAGAAAGAGGAAATTAAAAAAAATAGTTCACATAGAGTTTTGTTTTCAAAGCATTATTACATTTATCTCCTTTGATAAGGAATAAACATGAGGTCTACATCATTCTGAGCTGGAGAAGCCGCAGCTGCTTCGTAAGTGTGATGTTAGTTTTGAATGTACATTGAGGGACAGCTGGTGTTGAGAAAAAAGGAAATTACCGTAATGCCAATAATTTCAGCACAGATTGTCATGTGGTTGGGAAAATATTTGATGTGAAGACATTGAGTCCACCTCCTAAAGAATAACAGGACATATTCATGAATGGAAGGATTTGGTAAGATACATGAGAACAGATATAAGACCGCACGACCAATGTTACACAAAGGTACATGAATCAAATAAACAAACAATAAAAGACAAAAAAACTTTACCTTTTCTTACAAACTAATTAATTAGACTAATAATCAAGGCAGTCTGTCAATTGATTCTATGTAACTTATATGATATTATTTTACAACTTAAACACTTTATTTTACCTAAGTCAGTCTCCAAACTACGTTGGAAAAGGTTGAAGACTTATCGCACACACATCTATGTATTCACTCACATATTAGCAGTATACGGGGACTGTTTACTCTGTTAGATGTTATTTTAGACTCTGAGGTTATACTGTTGTGTAAGACAGATACAGTTCTTACGCCCATGGGATTCACAGTTCAGTAGAAGAACCAAAATGTTTTTTAAAATTACACAGATATGTTCCTAACTGTGATTTTGTTTTTCAGAATGCAGTGAGATTTTAAATAAATAGAAGACACTACATTTGAGGTTCACTTATGCTTCAGCAAAGGCTTTCCAGAAGAAGAGATATTAAGCAAAAACCTGAAGTAGAACATGGTTTAGACAGGTGAAGTTGAAGAGAATGTGTGTGACAGTCTGGAAATGAGGATATTCTGAGTGTGTTCAACAGAGTGAATGCCAAAGTAAATTACAATGAAGATAGTTGAGGTGGCTTGAGAGGACCTTAGAGAGGTAGGTAGCAAATAGATCATACAGGGAGATGAAGCATATGCAAATAATCTCTCTATTCTAAGCCTTTAATAATACTCTGGCCACTGCCTGGAATGCCTTTCCTTTGTTCCTCTGTCTGTGCTAATTCTCCATATCCCTTAATTCGTATTACTAGGAACCTAATCATAGTGGCTAATATTTATTACATGCTTATCATATGCCAGCCTCAGTCTCAGTGTGAATTGTTTCATATATAGCATCTAATTTATTTTCCACCTGTATTATACACAGGAGATTCGTTCTTCTTCACAAGAAAGTGATGTGTAGAGATATTCACTGAATTATTGAAGATTATATGTGAGAGGCAGGTTGGGGATCCAGCTTGTCTAATCCAAAGATTGTTTGATCAGTAAGCCATACTGATTCTTTTTAAAGAAATTTCATTCCACTAATCTATGCTCTCTTTCTATTGTCTTTTTTTTTTTTTTTTTTTTTTTGTGGAGAACGGGGTCTCGCTATATTACCCAGGCAGGTCTCGAACTCCTGGGTTCAAGCTATCCTCCCGCCTCTGCCTCCCTGAGAGCTGGGATTACAGGCGTGAGCCACCGCGCCCGGCCAGGTGCGGTGGCGCGTGCCTGTAGTCCCAGCTACTAGGGAGGCTGAGGCTGGAGGATCGCTTGAGTCCAGGAGTTCTGGGCTGTAGTGTGCTATGCCGATCGGGTGTCCGCACTAAATTCGGCATCAATATGGTGATGGTGACCTCCCGGGAGCGGGGGACCACCAGGTTGCCTAAGGAGGGGTAAACAGGCCCAGGTCGGAAACGGAGCAGGTCAAACTCCCGTGCTGATCAGATCTTTCTAAAAATCTAACCAAAACTTGCTATTTTTAGTTTTTCAAATATTTATTGATATGTGTGGTCACAGTATGACCCAGAACCTGGTATTCAGTTCTGCCATGCAGGCATTATAAAAAGAGTACTCACACCAGACAACTTTTGCTAATATAGAAAGCTAGGTTCACAGAAGGCATTCAATTAATATTTTGAGAGTCAATGTCTCAGTGATCAAATCTGAGACTAATCTGTTGTTCATCTTCGTTATGACCATCCAGGGGCACAGTGTGCCTGAGTCCCTTCAGACTAAACTGGGCCACAAAAAGCAGCAAGTGTTTGTTCTAAATATGCCAAAATTCAGTGTTACTCCAGGGACCCCAATGTGCCTCCCAGTGAAGGGAAAAGTGACCCAAGAGTGCGTGGCTCTTCATTTAATACAAATATCCACTGCTGCTCAATTTGCCACCAACCAAATGTAATAACCTTAGGAATAGGTAGAACTCAGAATTCTGATCACCTTTTTCTCTTTCTAGCATGCCCAAATAATAATAATGCCAATTAATTATATATCCATTTATGAATTGGGATAATAGTATTTTGGTTCAAACTTGCTAAAAAATTACAAGTAATTTTGGTGAAATTATCCAAGCTGTAGTTTGGTTATCATTATTGTCAAGGGAGAATCTATTACATGTTAACAAATTCTTAAATAAAGGAGCTCTTTCAAATAAAAAATCATATTTATTAGAGTAATAGAAAGGATTTAACCATTAATTAATAATATCTGGAGACTCCTGAATTGATATTTTCCTTCAGTTCTTGGAATGGCTTATAAGCAAGGAACCTTAATTAACAGAAACACATGGTATATAGTTTCCTGTCTATTATCATTGGTATGGAGTGAACACAAGGAGGAAAATCCTTAGTTTATTCAAAAGCACAGTTCTCTGAACTGAGATGATGGTAATTTATATCAGGTGAGGAATATTTAAGAGAAGATAATTTAACATTTGAAGTCCCCCCAAACAGGTCTTCCATTAAATATAGAATAAATATTGTCCAGACAATTGGTTCTATGCACCACCAATACATAGTTATTTAAAAACCGCTTTACTTTTAGTGTACTTGTGGACATATTCTGGTCTTCTGAATTTCTTTCATTTTTTATACTGAAGTGTTTACTTGCCTACTTTTCCACTTACAACTCTTATAGTATAGATTTTTTATATCTAAATATTAGAGTAACAATATCATAGTCTTCTTTCATGAACAAAATATAAACACTTTAAAAATTGTCTATTTTGTGAGGTCATTATATTAGTAACACACATTGAAATCTGAGTTCTCTGCAGGTATTAGGTATTAGGGTTAGAGTAACACAAGTTTGCAGTTCTCAACCACTAAACTGCCTTGCCTGCAGCTACAATATGTAGCAGTTTGAGGGATGAAACACATACACATACCTGACTGGCTATTATTATCTCTGTATTTGTGCAATGAGATAAAGTTCTTAGGGCTTTTTTGGCTATTTGAATGATGAATATGGTTCCTCTGATATGATTGTTGCATCATTCACTATTTCTCGGAGAGTCGCATTTATGTATAACTTTTCTAAATCTAGCTTGGCTTGGTTAACTTTTACTCTTGTCCTCTTTGTGTTGTACTCTTTCCCCTCTATCTAGAGAAACAAGGTCAAGGCATGTTCTCTGATGCTTGTTCATTAACAACTCTGCGGGTGATGCTCCTAGAGAGGTCTGATGTGTTGTGTGATGTTCTCACACAAACTATGTTAATTTTTGATCAGTGATTATGAGTTTAATTGTGTTGAGGTAGCTAGAGGTTTGTTAAATGGACGTTACTTCAAAAAGGTAAGTTGAAGCAGCAAATGTTAAAACCAAGGAATCCCCCAACTTCTTGCCCTTTATTTTTTGCATGTGAATTCCTGAAAAGAAAGAAAAAAAAGCTTGAGGGTTAATGTGGTATTTATGCAAGGCTGCCAATGTAAGTAGAATTATGTGATTTAATTTTTCACTGGCATGACATTATATATGTATATATATTAGATGTGTATGCATATATAATTTATATTAGATGTATAAAACACATAAGATATACAATAAAATATTAGATATGTATTATGTAGTAGTATATATAAAATATGTACATATCTAATAATGCACACATTATATATCATGTATATAATATATACATATATGTACTATATACAATATATACATATCTATTATATTTATATGCATACATATACATATGTGTATGTGTATGTCTGTGTTTGTGTATTTTTTTGTCTGGCAAGCTCAGTCTTTATAAAGAAGGGTTCGAGGAGGGATGGAGAAGGAAGAGAGTGATTGTATATACATATACTGTCCATGTTTGTTTAGCTAGTAAGAAGCAGAATCTGGATTCAAATTCAAGAAGTCTGACTCCCAACCAGTCACCCAAGTAGGACTGTTTTGAAAACTCCGAGCCTTCTATTTGATATAAATATAGCTCATTGCCATGGAAATAAACACGTGTTTCTTTTTTAAATTAAAAAATATTTTTATTTTGTTTTCAACATTTAGCATTTTTTTGCATCTAAGTTCTAAGTAGCTGCATGTCTGTTTATAACGTGTATGTTTGTTGTTTGTTTTTCTGTTTTGTTTTGTTTCTGTATAGTTTCTTTGTTTGTATCACTGGTAATTTAATCCCTCACGCTATGCTGTCGGATTATGTACAACAATGCACCTTCTTAGCTTCTTCAAATCCCTTCACTGCAGGCTGCTTTTTTGTGCTTTTTGAAAGAAAAGGAAGAAAAAGATACTGCATTGTCTTAAGATAAAATGATGCCTGTTTCTTCAGTTCCTCCTACTCCTTCCTATTATGTTTTGTAGAAAGAATTGCTGAATCTATTGATACGTAATTTTCATTTAATTCTCCAACATCTTATTGCTATTTAAGATGGTTTAAGAAAACTGGCTTAGTATAGCCAAGAAAAATTCTATAGTAACACTTGTCTGTAATTTCTCTATATTTAAATAAAATATCATTTCGATCTTGGAGGTTAGATTTGGCCATTTAAGAATACTAATGTTTTAGTTTTTTTTTTTAAATTACATGCATTTTCATAGTGTAAACATCGAAGTTTCCTTAGGATATATAGTGAAAAGTCAGTAACTTTACAACCTCTGTTTCAAACCCAACTAGTAATTTAAGTTGTTTTCATAACAAAGAGTTATTATTTATCTTCTAATACTTATAAAAAAATTTATTTACTCCCCAAACTAAATAGAGTGTTGGTTCTGCAATGAAGTTATGAAGTTACTTTCAATTAAATATGCTGTTTGATTAGAAGAAAAAAAAATCCATCAGATCTCAGCCAAGTTCTTTTGGATGATTATTTTTCTTCAAAATCAAATACACTAAAATTTCCAAACAGTTGCAGTTACAATGTTTCAGTTTCTTTTAAGGTAGCCTGAACTGAGAAATATTAAGCTTTATTTCTAATTTCATAGTTCTATTCAGTAGGAAATAAGTAAATTAGTTTAAAGGACTGATCCGTATCAGGAACTCAGAACTGAACAAAGTGTTAATTTATCTGCAGATTTTACCAGGCAGATTGCCAATATCCAAGTTCATTAGACAGGTCCTAGGACTAATAAGGACCCTTGGGGGCTACAGTGTGAAATACCTGAGTATATGAGTCAGGTAAAGATTTTAGAAAGTTTGGCTTCTTCTACTCTCATATTCCCAGGAGTTGAATAGATTGGAGTGGAAAAAATGTGGTCAAAAACTAGTGATTTGGGGTTAGAAGTAGGGCATAAAGGTCCTATTGTTGCACTTGGGCAATATTAACTGGATTGCAAGAAACTGTAATATGCAGAAACAGCATAAATCAAGAACTCTCTTTCCCTTAGGGAATACGTTTTGTTAAGCTTAGTATTCTTGCTACCTGTTTTGTTACCTAAGTTTAATGGACTCTGATGGCCCTAGACTTGAGCTTGGTGCAAGGTGAAAATTGACTTTAAGCAACTGCAACATTGTCCAAATATTTGGTTTTGCATAGACCAGTTTCGGTTCTTGTTTTTGTGTGACTTTGAGGGACTCTCTGAGAAATCCAAGGACAAGGTGCCATTTCTCAGGACAGTCTTATTAGGGCCGTCTTTAGTATTGCCTGAAATTAGAAATTCAGACAGTATGTGCATGAACTAGTTTAAAGAGAGAGAGGAGGGAGACAGCGAGAGTGTGAAAGCGAGAACCTTAAGGAAAATGGCATTTATTAAGGCCCCACCATTCACAATGCATGATGCTAAAGCCTGACAGTGCACCGTGCTAGAGACTGAAGAGACATAAAAAAAAAAAAAAAAGAGGCAGAGTTCCTGCTATCAGGTTCTTAAAATTTTCTTTTTTTGGTTACATTCTTGATTGGATTTTTTCACTAAATGTATGGCCCCATTTAAAATAAATTTAAAAAAATAAGCGAAGAAAAAATGAAGGAAGAATGGAAGAGAGGGAGGATGGGAAATGAAAGAAACAAAGCCAAGTAAGAGATACGTCTGCTACAGACCTGCAAGCTGGCTGTGCTTGCAGAAGACAGTTGACATATTCTTGCTTGGTTCACATCTTCTGTTTAACTTTGAGCATAGAATAAAGAATAGAAAGAAAACGCTTTTCTTTTTTTTTGCACAATGAACTTTCAACAAATCAGGAGAGTATATTGGTAATTCAGAGAAGTAGCAATTCTCATTAAATCTGTTTTTAATTGAATTATCATGCCCTTAAAATTATATGATAGATTATTATCTTCAGTAGTATTAGTTTAAGTAAGAATTATATACAACCAAAATATCAGTGAGGCTAATTCTCTGAGACTATAAGAGAACCAAGTCAATATCCCCATAGCTACATCATATTGATCATTTATTTGATTTAAGAAGAAAGAAGACAAATATGTTAGTGAAAGGGAGACAAATGAGTATGTGCCTGGCCAATTCCTGACTCATTTACAAAGGAAGCTAATATAGCTCTCTTACTCATTTTATGGGAAATATGATAGATCTGATTATATAATTTATGCTTCCTTTCAGACTTCCTACACCCCACTAATTGTCTCTTCCTTTCTTTTCTCCACTTTTTGCTCAGGTATTTGGCAGTTATTGCACTTTTTTGGATCTTTTTTTAAGGATGTTACTATCAATCTTTCACCTACATCTAAATGACATACCTCTGAAGAAGATTCCATTTTTAGCCTTAATATTTGCAAATTACTTGAGAGGTAATATGAGGGAAAAAAATTAAGTATTCACCCACATATGTCACTGTAGCTTTAACATTTTACTTAAAAATTGCATAATCAAAGCCTATCACTATATTTTCCTGCATAGTCTTAAAACTAGCAAATTGATTGCTTTAAATGGATTTTTCTTTATCTTGGAGCTTTGGTACAATAAATTATTTTAAGTAATGTTAATTTTGACTGGAATTGTAAATCATCGTTTTCTAAGTGAAATACATTTTAAAACTTTAGTTTTATATTTCAGGATTCATACATAATATTCTAAAGTTCCTGGTATGAACAAAGACACACACACACGCACACACACACTCTTGAAACTGTGTAGACATCAAAGTGTGCTTTAAAAATTTAAGTGTAAATTAACTCAAAATATATAGATTAAATCTCTTTGAAATACATTTGTGTTTAAAATTTAATGTTAGTAATGCTTAGCTTGAAGGTGTCTTGGGTTTTGCTTAGTAAAAACATTTGAATTATCTTATTGAACTGAACTTAGTGTTTTTCACTAGAAATGAATATGCAGCTATAACTTCTAAATTCATTGAAATGAATGCATAGTTAACACATGTTTCTAAGAAACTCATAAGAAATGTAATTTATATATTTGAGGAAGGTTTTCTAGACCACTGCTTGTCAAAGTTCATTGTACATATATGAATTGTCTGGGGATTTCGATAAAAGCAAAATCTAATTTTGTATGTGTGGGATAGGACCTGAAATTCTGCATTCCTAACAGGCTCCGACATGATGCTGCTGCTGATGTTCCATGAACCGTGCTTTGAATAGCAAGAGTCTAGTTCACAGGCCACATGGGAAAGGTATATTTGTTTCCATGTCTTGAAACTTCAAGGAAAATTCTTTAAAATAGTATATGTATTATATATTATAATTCTTCCCTTCTAGATTTCCATCAGAAAGCTGTAGATATGCTATCTGCTGAAAGGCTAGAAGCAACGTAGGCACATGGAGATGTCTAACTTCTCTGTACCTCATTATTTTATTTTTAGTTTTCAAAAATATAGGGTTAATCTGATGCTGAGTTTTGAACTTGGGAGGCAGTTGACTAGTACAATTACAACTGCTGTCAGATATGGGCATAGGCTTCAACTTCAACTAACTATATATGTAACAGTAGTAAATATGAATATTAATTCAGCAAAGTCAAAGAAGGCTTCTTAAATAATCATTGTATTGAGATCTGAAAAATGCACAAAATTGCTGTATATATAGGTAGTTATATATAATTATATAACTATATAGCTAACTCTCCCTATATATATATATATATGGTTTATATATAAATATAAAATTTATGTATATATGTAGTTCCAAGATACATGTTCAGGATGTGCAGGTTTGTTACATAGGACCAATTAGCTATATTTAAGCCAGCGTAAACACTGAGAGTCACACTAGTGGTTCCAGCCAAATTAGAAATAGAGTTCACAAGTTACTATCTCAATAAGATTAAACTTTACAGGTATGATGGGAAATTTGCTTTGACAGAATAAGCTTTGGAACTTTGTGATGAATCACAGTCATAACATTCTTACAGTACATAAAATCATTTTAATAGGTATGTTAAGTATGAATTTATAATTAATATGGACAATTTTTATATTTCCTGTCTTATTTTTTAATTTCCTAAAGAGGAGACAGACACATATAGATCTTTATATAAGGATTCTTGGTAAGAATGCTGAAAAATCTCCTTTATCATACCAAACAAAAAGACAATTTGTTCAATAAATGTATTTAATTATAAAATCTTCATTTGTTAAGAATGATTAATTTCAAAATCAAATTAATGAAGACATGCTTGGTCTTTTACCTAGAATTTGTGAAGTGGTGCTGTGCATTAAAAAGCGGAGACACAGTTTGCCTAATTAGTAGGTTAAGCAATGAATTTTAGTTCAGTATGACTGTATTTAAGAAAACTCTCTACACTATATAAATAAGGACTAATAAGTAGAACTTCTGAGAATTATTTCATATGTGAATATAAGTATTGTTAACTTGGGGCTATAATGAGATATCACTCAAGAATTCAGAAATAAGTGAAGTATAACAGCTCTTTGAGAGATTAACTGTTAAATAATGACAGTAGAGCAGAGCGGAAATATACACGTCACTGGAAAGAGAAAGAATACTTTCAAGGCCTATGTGACTTAACTGTTTCCTGAATAAATGTATTAATATACCTGGTAAAAGAATAATACGTTCATCAGGGAAGTTGGTCAGTGGTAAAATCATAGATAAACGAAAGTAACACCTATAAACTTTAGCAGCACCCATCCAGATATTTCTCTTGGATGGAGTTTTGATCAATAACCTGAACCCTCTGTACACATTATCCTTCCTCTCTCCTTCTCCCCTGTATCCATCTCATTATTCTCCTACCCATCTTGTTCATGAAGCTCTCTTAACTGTGAGATGGATGATGAGATACTCTTCTAGCTTGATGCCACTGAACATTTAATACACCCAACTCCTTGTTTTGTTTTAATTCCTTGCAAAATAAGCAAATTTTATATTGTTTCCCCTTGCAGATCTCATTAAAACAGAAAATGCACAAATCTCATGGATTTGAAGATTTCAGCCCTTGTGATAAATTTTATTATTTATTATAAAATAATAAATAGTTATTACAATGTACTGTGTGGGAAATCTAGATTAGGTGCTAGGCTTTGAATACCTGGATGGGGCTAAATACATGAAGTATGTTTAACTTTCTTCTACAAGTTGAACAATATACATAGACACACACACATATATATGTATACATATTATATATATATTTAAGAAATGCAATTAAAAATATTATTTTTTTAAAAAATGTCATACTAGCTCCTTGTATAAGCCTTTTAAAAACTTTTTTATAAAATTAATAGAAAATAGTAGGTAACTCTTTGTAAAGAGCAAATTACTGTTGCTAAGTTACTTTAATCCAAAGTATAAATACAGAGATGGGAACTGAGAAAGAAGTGGGATAGGTCTATGTTCTTCTATTTTAAAAATGGTGTTAGTTATAGTAGAATGATTTATAATGCATAGCTATGTTTATTGCAGCACTTTTCACAAGAGCAAAGACTTGGAACCAATGCAAATGCCCATCAATGATAGACTGGATAAAGAAAATGTGGCACATATACCTCATGGAATACTATGCAGCCATAAAAAGGGATGAGTTCATGTCCTTTGCAGGGATGTGGATGAAACGGGAAACCATCATTCTCAGGAAACTAACACAGAAACAGAAAACCAAACACTGCATGCTCTCACTCATAAGTGGGAGTTGAACAATGAGAATACGTGGACACAGGGGAGGGGAACATCCCACACCAGGGCCTGCCTGGGGGTTGGGGGCGAGAGGTGGGATAGCATTAGGAGAAATAACTAATGTACATGAGGTTGATTGGTGCAGCAAACCACCATGGCATTTGTATACCTATGTAACAAACCTGCATGTTCTGCACCAGTATCCCAGAACTTAAAGTATAATTTAAAAAAAAAGAAAAAGAAAAAAAAGATGTCAAGTCTCAAAGATTAGTATAACCTTCCCTCTTCTGATCCTTGTTTTCAAGGTCTTAGAATAAATAAGATACGCTGGGAAGACATAAAGAATGTTCACTCTGTCACGTACTTTTCTAATTCAACATTTGCTTTTTCTTTCTCTTACTCTGAGATGGAATGACAAATGTAAAGAAGATAGCATATGGTTTTCTGGTCACAGACTGGTAGGATCCCCAATATTCATCCTAGTATGTTATACATTTTTTTTTTCTTCCTTTTTCCTCATACTGCATCAGTGCTTTAGAAGTAGGGTAAAATTAAGCAAATAGAAAGTGGAAAGCTAATTTGTAATTGGTTGTGTAAGTGTCCTTCACTTCGTTGCATCATATTCTACAATTTCAACGAATATTATTAAAGTATTAATGTATGTCTGGTATAGAAATAGATCCTGGGGCCTTATAGTCTCCAAAACTTTCCAGGTTTTGCTTTCATGAAGTTTTCAGTTTAGTGAAGATGACAAAAGTATATTCAGGAGTCAGCCATATGTAAAAAGTGCCAATAGAGATGACTATGTACTTTGTACAATAGAGATGAATAGTTTTAGAATGAATATTAATTCAGTGAAGTCAAGGAAGACTTCTTAAATGATCATTGAATTGAGATCTGAAAAATGTATAGAATTATTAGTTGTAAGTAAGGAGAAAACAGCAATCATTTCATTCCGTATATGCAAAGAGCATGTGACAAGAGTGAGCATAGCTTAAAAGAGATTAGCGGAAAGCCATAGTGGCTGAAGTCATGTGTGCAAAAGTAAAGTTGTATAAGATCTGGACAGGCTGACCTGGAATTGACATTTCAAGGCTTTTCTGACATTTTTAAGAGTCTTGTACATTATCCTAAGCTAAATGGAACTCCTTAAAAGGAGGACGCAAGATGGACAGTTATGCAATGATTGCACCCTCTAGGTGAGAGATAAAGTTGACAATACAGCTATGTTAGTACAATTTTTTTTTTTCTAAGAAAGGATGGCATTTTGGACAGAAATAGGTTCTAAACAAGGAAGTTAGTCCTCAGCTATTGGTTCTGGGTTTGGTCCTATAGGCAAGAAACAATATCGTTTACTTTTTGAAACTAGGATGGTTTCCAGAGAACTGACCATAATTAATACTTCTGCCAGGATCACAGACAAAAACTGACAGTTTCCTGGACAACTTGGGAAACATGGTCTTGCCACCAGAAGAGATTCCAAGGATGCTCTCTAAATTGAGCAAGAAAGACTTAAAAAATATGAATTGCTTGAAATCGTTGCTGGTGAAGAGTCTTATATCATGTAAAGAATTCACTGGTATTCACTGGTGGCTTTTAGTCCCTGAATTGACATCAGAGCATCAGTGATTTTTATTTTCCATTAGCTAATGTTTTATCATAGGACTGTCCTTGGGAAAGCTTGTGTGAATCATTGCAGTACTATACAGGCACTTTCTAGTCAATCTCTTTGTTTTTGCAGGTATCATGGGAAGTTGGGTTTGGCTACCATGGCTCATAGGGTAAATATCTGTTATTAAACATATGATTTCCTGACTCTTATCAGAGTAATTGATGGTCAGTGAACCCTCTAAAAAGTCCATTTGGGGTGAAGTACAGAAATGTTGCAAGGCAGTTTCTGGAAATATTTTGTTCAGTGGCAGAAGAAAGCAGAGGTCATGTGTTCAGTACACAGGGTGGACCCAGGAAAGATTTAGACAGTCATTAAACTTTCAGGGTGTGAGAAATTCTAAGCGATATTTTGCTTCTTTTCATTTCCTCTTTAAATTGGATTTTATTTGTATGTACTTTTTAAATGTAGAGGGCTGGTTTCCTATCTTTTCCTTTCAAAAAGAATTGTGCATATGAAAAACACCTTTAGAGTAATTCACTCAAAAACCCTGAAATATTCTTAAAGGGGGTAGGCAACAAAGTGGGGGGATACTTTGATTCTGCTTTCCATTCTGTAAGCAGACAGCACACTATGGGGTGGAAGAATTTGCACTTGCACTTTTGGTAAGCAGGAATCATTTGATTAGAAGTGGAAAACAAACCACAAAGAGTAGTAGCCAAAAGGAGGGTTAAGAACCCATTGCACTTTATCCACGGAACAATTGACTTTCTGCTTTTATACATCAGTCACGTGAACTTGGTCAATAGCTGGTCCTGAGAGATGGACACTCTCTGGATGTGCTGACAAAATCAGGTTTATGTATCTGCAGTACTGAAGGGCAGAACTTTGACCACAGCAAATTTGTTAAAGTAATGAATGCCACCCTGGAGAACTTGTGTTGGCTGTCTTGCTAGCCTAACACAGGAAACCTAACCTCTGTGCATCACTATTCAAGCATGTTGAATTCCTGCTTGAAATTATGGGTTCACTTTTGGGAGGTTCTATTGATCTGGACAGACATTGGCACGTTTGAATATAAAATGTGGCATTACTCTTTACTTATTAATAATGTTCTATGTTATCATAAATGAAGTTGAACCAAAGTAAGAATTGGAATTTTAGTGATTGTCAGGTGAGATATTTTAAATACAGAGCTGATGACTGACATTTGAAGAATTCACTCTCTCAAAATCTATGAGAGTAGTTGTGAGAATTTGTTTTGCAGGATTAAGATAGTTGCAGTAATGATATGTATAACTTACTGGAAATATGACAGAAGGTGAATGAGTGGGATTATGTTGAATCAAAGAAAGAAAATGGAATATGAATAAGGTGAAAGGAAAATAAAGAAATAACCTGGGATTTTTAAAAGTGTATATTTTGTGTAAGTAAATATTTGTGTGTGTGTGTAAGCATATTAGTTGATTCTTGCACTGCTATAAAGAGCTACCTGAGACTAGTTGTAGTAATTTATAAAGAAAAGAGTTTAGTTGTCTCACGGTTCTGCAGGCTGCACAGGAAGCGTGGCAGCATCTGCTTCTGGGGAGGCGTCAGGGAACTTTTACTCACTGTGGAAGACGAAGTGGAGTACGTGTCTTACATGGCAGGAACAGGGCCGAGGGGTTGAGGGTGGTTGCTAAACACTTTTAAACAACCAGATCCCATATAACTCACTCATTCACTATCATGAGAATAACTCTGAGGGAATGGTGCTAATCCATCCATGAGAACTCTGCCCCCACGATTCAGTTACCTCCAATGAGGCCCCACCTCCAACACTGGAGAGTACAATTCAACATGAGATTTAGTGGGCACACAGATCCAAACCATATCATTCCACCCCTGGCCCCTCCAAATCTCACGTTTTTCTCACACTGCAAAATGTAGTTATCTCTTTTCAATGGTCTAAAACCTCGCAGAGTCTTAATTCATTCCAATATTAACTCCAAAGTCCAAAGTCTCATCTGAGACAAAGAAAATCCCTGTCACCTATGAACCTGTAAAATCAAAAACTAGTTACTTCCAAGATGCAATGGGGGGTAACAAGCATTGGGTAAGTACTCTAGTTCCAAAAGGGAGGCATTGGCCAAAAGAGAAGGGCTATGGGCCCTATGCAAGTCCAAAACCCAGTAGAGTAGTCATTAAATCTTAAAGCTCCAAAAATAATCTCCTTTGACTCCATGTCCCACATCTAAGGCACACTGATGAAAGGACTGGGGTCCCAAAGCCTTGGGCAGCTCTGCCCCATAGATTTCCAGGGTTCGCCCCTGTGGCTGCTCTAAAAGGTTGGCATTGACTGCCTGCCGTTCTTCTAGGCTGAGTGTGCAAGCTGCTGGTGGATCTACCACTCTGGGATCTGGAGGATGGTGGCCCTCTTCTCACAGTTCCACTAGGCAATACCCCAGTGGTCATTCTGTGTGGGAACTCCAACTCTACGTTTCCCCTCTGTACTGCCCTAGTATAGATTCTCCATGAGAGCTCCATCCCCGCAGCAGACTTTTGCCTGGACATTCAGGCTTCTCCACACGTTCTCCAAAATCTAGTCAGAGACTCCAAAGCCTCAACTCTTGCACCCTGTGCACCTGCAGGGTTAATAACATGTGGGTGCTGTGAAGCCTTACCGCTTGCACCCTCTGGAACAGCAGCAAGAGCTGTACCTGGGCCCCTTTTAGCCATGGCTGGATTTGGAGTAGCTGGGGTACAGGGAGCAGTGTCCACAGGCTACATTGGGCCGTGCGGGGTAAGGAGGACCTGAGCCTGGCCCAGGAAACCATTCTGTCTTCCTAGGTCTTGAGGTCTGTGATGGGAGGGGCTGCCACAAATCTTTTCTCCAATATCTTGGCTATCAGCATTTGGCTCCTCTTTACTTACACAAATTTATTGAGCCTGGTTTAATTCCTCCCCTGAAAATGGGGTTTTCTTTCACACGTTGGGCTACAAATTTTCCAAAGTTTTGTGATCTGCTTCCCTTCTAAATATAAGTTCCAGTTTTACATCATTTTGTTGTTGTTGTTGTTGTTCACACACATGGGCATAGGCTGTTAGAGGGAGCCAGGCCACATCTTGACCCTTTGCTTAGAAATTGCTTCCACTAGATACCCTAAATGTTCACTCTGAAGTTCAAGGTTCCATAGATCCCTCGGGCAGGGGCACGTTGCACCCTGGCTATTTGCTAAGGCATGACAAAAGTGACCTTTGTTCCAGTTCCCAGTAAGTTCCTCCTTTCCATCTGAGACCTCCTCAGCCCATTCTTCATTGCCCATATCACTCTCAGCAGGTTTGTTCACAACAATTTGACAAGTATCTAGGAAGTTCCAAACTTGCCCTCATCTTCCTGTCTTATTCTGAGCCCTCCACCCTCTTCCAACCTCTGCCCAATACCCAGTCCCAAAGCTGCTTCCATATTTTCAGGTATCTTTATAGCAATGCCCCATCTCTTGGCACCAATTTTTTTTATATTAGTTCTTACACTGCATGAAGAAACACCAGAGACTGGGTAATTTATAAAGAAAAAAGGTTTAATTCGCTCATGGTTCTGCAGACTGTACAGAAAGCCCGGCAGCATCTGCTTCTGGGGAGGCCTAAGGGAACTGTTACTCATGGTGGAAGGCAAAGCGGGAACAGGCATCTTACATTACAGGCACAGGACCAAGAGAGAGCACGGGGAAATGCTACACACTTTTAACAACCAGCTCTCATGGTAACTGACTCATTCACTGTCATCAGAACGGCATGGAGAGGATGGTGCTCACCCATTCATGAGAGCTCTCTCACCACGGTCCAGTCATCTCCCACCAGGCCCCACCTCTAACACCGAGGATTGCAATTCAACGTGAGATTTGGTAGGCACACAGATCCAAACCATATCAGTAAATATACACATATGTAAACGTTCACATACCTATAACTTGTCTTTTTTGAGAAAAGTTGGGTAAAGGAAAAATTGTTTAAAAATTTTATATCATTTACATATAAATTTATTCAAGAATCAAGCCTTCACAATTGTCTTTAAGCATGGTTACTAATGATAGGTGACAAACGTTTTTGATGAGAAAAGAGTTCGATTTGAAAAAAAAAAAGGTAATAATTATACTTACATGTTTTTTTCCATTTGCTAATTCCAGATATTCTTTTAACACCCATATTTGAGGAAAATCATAAGACTCAACTATTTGGTAGAGAAGCAAAACAGCCAGTATTTGTTCTTCCCCCTCTTTAACTCTGTATGTCAGAAAAATCTGAATATTTTTTTCTAAACTCTGATCTCTGGAAAAATGCCATTTCTTACTTCTACTGAGAGATATCAACATTGTCTAAAAAGCCATAAGTTTTCAGAGAAAACCCTGTGTAGCATCAAATATTCTGGAATACGTCAGTCTTAGAAAAAAAATTATCCCATTAGAGGCAACTGGGATAACATATAGTTTCTTTTTCTCTTCAGTTTCATTGAGGTGTAATTGTCAAAAACTGTATATATTTGCAGTATACAATGTGAGCTTTTGATATATGCATATGTTGTAAAATGATTACCACAATAAAGCAAATTAACATATTTATCACCTCCCATTTTACTTTTCTGTGGTGAGAATATTTAAGATCTACACTCTAAGCAAGTTTTATGTATACAATACAAGAACTATTATTAACTGTAGTCACCTTGTTGTACATCTCCAGAACTTACTCATCCTACATAATTGAAACTTTATACCCTTTAACTAACATCACCCCCTTCTCCCACCCTCCGACACTGCCTACCACCACTCTACTGTCCTATAACTTCCAGTTTTTTAGATTCCATATATAAATGACATCATACAGTATTAGTGTTTGAGTGCTTGGTTCATTTCACTTAGCACAGTGTCATTCAGGTTGATCCTCGGATTGCAAATGAGGATTTCCATCTTTTTAAAAACTGACTGTTGCACTGTGTGTGTGTGTATGTGTGCATGTGCACGCATATGTATGTGTGATATATACACACATATACATCCTTTCTTCAAAGTATGGACACATAGATTGATTCCATATCTAACGCTGCAATGAAAATGGAAGTGCAGGTATCTCATCAAGATACTGATTTCATTTCCTTTGGATATATACTCAGAAGTGGGATTGTTGTATAATATGATATTTCCGTTGTAAATTGTTTTGTGTAAATTTAAGGCATACAAGTGCAGTTTTGCTAAATGGATATATTATGTAGTGGTGAAAGTCTGGGTATTTAATGTTACCATTTCCTGGATAATGTACATAGTATCCATTAAGTAATTGCTCATCCTTCATCCCCCTTCTACCCTTCCTCCTTCTATGTCTCTAGTGTCTATTATTCCACACTCTATATTCATATGCACACATTATTTAGCTCCTACTTATAAGTGAGATCATACAGTATTTGATTTTCTGTTTCTGAGTGGTTTCCCTTAAGATAGGGCCTACAGTTCCATTCATGTTGCTGCAAAATACAAGATTTTATTCTTTATTTATGGCTTAATAATATTCTATTGTATATACAGACCGCAGTTTCTTTATCCATTCATCCGCTGATGGACACTTAGGTTGATTCCATATCTTTCCTATTGTAAATAGTGCTTCAATAAACACACAAGTACAGACATCTTTTTAAAATAATGTGTTTTTTTTTTCCTTTGGGTAGACACCCAGTAGTGGGATTGTTGGATCCAATTTTAGCTCTATTTTTGGTTGTTTGAGAAATCTCTCTATTTTGCTATAGATGTTGTACTAATACTAATTTATGTTCCCACCAACAGTGTAAAGTATCCCTTTCTCTACATCCTCTCTAATATATTCTTTCTTGACTTTTTAATAATAGTCATACTGATTGGTGTACGATATTTCCTTGTGGTTTTACTTTGTATTTCTCCAGTGATTAGTGATGTTGAGTGTTTTTCCATGTGTTTATTGCCTATTGTATGTCTTCTTTTGAAAATTGTCTATTCATGTCCTTTGCCCACTCTTTTAGTTTTTTCAGGAACATTCATACTCTTCTTTACACATTTCTTCATACTCAGAATGTTAGTAAAAGTATACATTTCCATCAAAATCTACGAGAGATCCCTTTGCCCCACATCCTTGCCAATATTTATCATAACTTTTTTTTTTAAATTTATTTATTATTATTATACTTTAAGTTGTAGGGTACATGTGCATAACGTGCAGGTTTGTTACATATGTATACTTGTGCCATGGTGGTGTGCTGCACCCATCAACTCGTCATTTACATCAGGTATAACTCTCAGTGCAATCCCTCCCCCCTCCCCCCTCCCCATGATAGGCCCCGGTGTGTGATGTTCCCCTTCCTGAGTCCGAATGATCTCATTGTTCAGTTCCCACCTATGAGTGAGAACATGCGGTGTTTGGTTTTCTGTTCTTGTGATAGTTTGCTAAGAATGATGGATTCCAGCTGCATCCAAGTCCCTACAAAGGACTCAAACTCATCCTTTTTTATGGCTGCATAGTATTCCATGGTGTATATGTGCCACATTTTCTTAATCCAATCTGTCACTGATGGACATTTGGGTTGATTCCAAGTCTTTGCTATTGTGAATAGTGCTGCAATAAACATACGTGTGCATGTGTCTTTATAGCAGCATAATTTCTAATCCTTTGGGTATATACCCAGTAATGGGATGGCTGGGTCATATGGTACATCTAGTTCTAGATCCTTGAGGAATCGCCATACTGTTTTCCATAATGGTTGAACTAGTTTAAAATCCCACCAACAGTGTAAAAGCGTTCCTATTTCTCCACATCCTCTCCAGCACCTGTTGTTTCCTGACTTTTTAATGATTGCCATTCTAACTGGTGTGAGATGGTATCTCATTGTGGTTTTGATTTGCATTTCTCTGATGGCCAGTGATGATGAGCATTTTTTCATGTGTCTGTTGGCTGTATGAATGTCTTCTTTTGAGAAATGTCTGTTCATATCCTTTGCCCACTTTTTGATGGGGTAGTTTGTTTTTTTCTTGTAAATTTGTTTGAGTTCTTTGTAGGTTCTGGATATTAGCCCTTTGTCAGATGAGTAGATTGCAAAAATTTTCTCCCATTCTGTAGGTTGCCTGTTCACTCTGATGGTAGTTTCTTTTGCTGTGCAGAAGCTCTTTAGTTTAATGAGATCCCATTTGTCAATTTTGGCTTTTGCTGCCGTTGCTTTTGGTGTTTTAGACATGAAGTCTTTGCCCATGCCTATGTCCTGAATGGTACTACCTAGGTTTTCCTCTAGGATTTTTATGGTATTAGGTCTAACATTTAAGTCTCTAATCCATCTTGAATTAATTTTCGTATAAGGAGTAAGGAAAGGATCCAGTTTCAGCTTTCTACTTATGGCTAGCCAATTTTCCCAGCACCATTTATTAAATAGGGAATCCATTCCCCATTTCTTGTTTCTCTCAGGTTTGTCAAAGATCAGATGGCTGTAGATGTGTGGTATTATTTCTGAGGACTCTGTTCTGTTCCATTGGTCTATATCTCTGTTTTGGTACCAGTACCATGCTGTTTTGGTGACTGTAGCCTTGTAGTATAGTTTGAAGTCAGGTAGCGTGATGCCTCCAACTTTATTCTTTTGACTTACGATTGTCTTGGAGATGCGGGCTCTTTTTTGGTTCCATATGAACTTTAAAGCAGTTTTTTCCAATTCTGTGAAGAAACTCATTGGTAGCTTGATGGGGATGGCATTGAATCTATAAATTACCTTGGGCAGTATGGCCATTTTCACAATATTGATTCTTCCTATCCATGAGCATGGTATGTTCTTCCATTTGTTTGTGTCCTCTTTTATTTCACTGAGCAGTGGTTTGTAGTTCTCCTTGAAGAGGTCCTTTACATCCCTTGTAAGTTGGATTCCTAGGTATTTGATTCTCTTTGAAGCAATTGTGAATGGAAGTTCATTCCTGATTTGGCTCTCTGTTTGTCTGTTACTGGTGTATAAGAATGCTTGTGATTTTTGCACATTAATTTTGTATCCTGAGACTTTGCTGAAGTTGCTTATCAGCTTAAGGAGATTTTGGGCTGAGACAATGGGGTTTTCTAAATATATAATCATGTCATCTGCAAACAGGGACAATTTGACTTCTTCTTTTCCTAACTGAATACCCTTGATTTCTTTCTCTTGCCTGATTGCCCTAGCCAGAACTTCCAACACTATGTTGAATAGGAGTGGTGAGAGAGGGCATCCCTGTCTTGTGCCAGTTTTCAAAGGGAATTTTTCCAGTTTTTGCCCATTCAGTATGATATTGGCTGTGGGTTTGTCATAAATAGCTCTTATTATTTTGAGGTATGTTCCATCAATACCAAATTTATTGAGCATTTTTAGCATGAAGGGCTGTTGAATTTTGTCAAAAGCCTTTTCTGCATCAATTGAGATAATCATGTGGTTCTTGTCTTTGGTTCTGTTTATATGCTGGATTATGTTTATTGATTTGCGAATGTTGAACCAGCCTTGCATCCCAGGGATGAAGCCCACTTGATCATGGTGGATAAGCTTTTTGATGTGTTGCTGAATCCGGTTTGCCAGTATTTTATTGAGGATTTTTACATCGATGTTCATCAGGGATATTGGTCTAAAATTCTCTTTTTTTCTTGTGTCTCTGCCAGGCTTTGGTATCAGGATGATGTTGGCCTCATAAAATGAGTTAGGGAGGATTCCCTCTTTTTCTATTGATTGGAATAGTTTCAGAAGGAATGGTACCAACTCCTCCTTGTACCTCTGGTAGAATTCAGCTGTGAATCCATCTGGTCCTGGACTTGTTTTGGTTGGTAGGCTATTAATTGTTGCCTCAATTTCAGAGCCTGCTATTGGTCTATTCAGGGATTCAACTTCTTCCTGGTTTAGTCTTGGAAGAGTTTAAGTGTCCAGGAAATTATCCATTTCTTCTAGATTTTCCAGTTTATTTGCGTAGAGGTGTTTATAGTATTCTCTGATGGTAGTTTGTATTTCTGTGGGGTCGGTGGTGATATCCCCTTTATCATTTTTAATTGCGTCGATTTGATTCTTCTCTCTTTTCTTCTTTATTAGTCTTGCTAGTGGTCTGTCAATTTTGTTGATCTTTTCAAAAAACCAACTCCTGGATTCATTGATTTTTTGGAGGGTTTTTTGTGTCTCTATCTCCTTCAGTTCTGCTCTGATCTTAGTTATTTCTTGCCTTCTGCTAGCTTTCGAATGTGTTTGCTCTTGCTTCTCTAGTTCTTTTAATTGCGATGTTAGAGTGTCAATTTTAGATCTTTCCTGCTTTCTCTTGTGGGCATTTAGTGCTATAAATTTCCCTCTACACACTGCTTTAAATGTGTCCCAGAGATTCTGGTATGTTGTATCTTTGTTCTCATTGGTTTCAAAGAACATCTTTATTTCTGCCTTCATTTTGTGATGTACCCAGTAGTCATTCAGGAGCAGGTTGTTCAGTGTCCATGTAGTTGAGCAGTTTTGATTGAGTTTCTTAGTCCTGAGTTCTAGTTTGATTGCACTGTGGTCTGAGAGAGTTTGTTATAATTTCTGTTCTTGTACATTTGCTGAGGAGTGCTTTACTTCCAATTACGTGGTCGATTTTGGAGTAAGTATGACGTGGTGCTGAGAAGAATGTATATTCTGTTGATTTGGGGTGGAGAGTTCTATAGATGTCTATTAGGTCTGCTTGCTGCAGAGATGAGTTCAATTCCTGGATATCCTTGTTAACTTTCTGTCTCGTTGATCTGCCTAATGTTGACAGTGGAGTGTTGAAGTCTCCCATTATTATTGTATGGGAGTCTAAGTCTCTTTGTAAGTCTCTAAGGACTTGCTTTATGAATCTGGGTGCTCCTGTATTGGGTGCATATATATTTAAGATAGTTAGCTCTTCCTGTTGAATTGATCCCTTTACCATTATGTAATGGCCTTCTTTGTCTCTTTTGATCTTTGATGGTTTAAAGTCTGTTTTATCAGAGACTAGTATTGCAACCCCCGCTTTTTTTTGTTCTCCATTTGCTTGGTAAATCTTCCTCCATCCCTTTATTTTGAGCCTATGTATGTCTCTGCGTGTGAGATGGGTCTCCTGAATACAGCAGACTGATGGGCCTTGACTCTTTATCCAGTTTGCCAGTCTGTGTCTTTTAATTGGAGCATTTAGTCCATTTACATTTAAGGTTAAGATTGTTATGTGTGAACTTGATCCTGCCATTATGATATTAACTGGTTATTTTGCTCGTTAGTTGATGCAGTTTCTTCCTAGCCTCGATGGTCTTTACATTTTGGCATGTTTTTGCAATGGCTGGTACCGGTTGTTCCTTTCCATGTTTAGTGCTTCCTTCAGGGTCTCTTGTAAGGCAGGCCTAGTGGTGACAAAATCTCTAAGCATTTGCTTATCTGTAAAGGATTTTATTTCTCCTTCACTTATGAAACTTAGTTTGGCTGGATATGAAATTCTGGGTTTAAAATTCTTTTCTTTAAGAATGTTGAATATTGGCCCCCACTCTCTTCTGGCTTGTAGAGTTTCTGCCGAGAGATCTGCTGTTAGTCTGATGGGCTTCCCTTTGTGGGTAACCCGACCTTTCTCTCTGGCTGCCCTTAAGATTTTTTCCTTCATTTCAACTTTGGTGTATCTGGCAATTATGTGTCTTGGAGTTGCTCTTCTCGAGGAGTATCTTTGTGGCGTTCTCTGTATTTCCTGGATTTGAATGTTGCCCTACCCTCCTAGGTTGGGGAAGTTCTCCTGGATGATATCATGAAGAGTGTTTTCCAACTTGGTTCCATTTTCCCCCTCACTTTCAGGCACCCCAATCAGACGTAGATTTGGTCTTTTTACATAATCCCATACTTCTTGCAGGCTTTGTTCATTTCTTTTTCTTCTTTTTTCTTTTGGTTTCTCTTCTCGCTTCATTTCATTCATTTGATCCTCAATCGCTGATACTCTTTCTTCCAGTTGATCGAGTCGTTTACTGAAGCTTGTGCATTTGTCACGTATTTCTCGTGTCATGGTTTTCATCTCTTTCATTTCCTTTAGGACCTTCTCTGCATTAATTACTCTAGCCATCAATTCTTCCACTTTTTTTTCAACATTTTTAGTTTCTTTGCGCTGGGTACGTAATTCCTCCTTTAGCTCTGAGAAATTTGATGGACTGAAGCCTTCTTCTCTCATCTCGTCAAAGTCATTCTCCGTCCAGCTTTGATCCGTTGCTGGCGATGAGCTGCGCTCCTTTGCCGGGGGAGATGCGCTCTTATTTTTTGAATTTCCAGCTTTTCTGCCCGGCTTTTTCCCCATCTTTGTGGTTTTATTTGCCTCTGGTCTTTGATGATGGTGATGTACTGATGGGGTTTTGGTGTAGGTGTCCTTCCTGTTTGATAGTTTTCCTTCTAACAGTCAGGGCCCTCAGCTGTAGGTCTGTTGGAGATTGCTTGAGGTCCACTCCAGACCCTGTTTGCCTGGGTATCAGCAGCAGAGGCTGCAGAAGATAGAATATTGCTGAACAGCGAGTGTACCTATGTGACTCTTGCTTTGGAAGCTTCCTCTCAGGGGTGTACTCCTCTCTGTGAGGTGTGGGGTGTCAGACTGCCCCTAGTGGGGGATGTCTCCCAGTTAGGCTACTCAGGGGTCAGGGACCGACTTGAACAGGGAGTCTGTCCCTTCTCAGATCTCAACCTCCGTGTTGGGAGATCCACTGCTCTCTTCAAAGCTGTCAGACAGAGTCGTTTGCGTCTGCAGAGGTGTGTGCTGCGTTTGTTTAGTTTACTGTGCCCTGTCCCCAGAGGTGGAGTCTACAGAGACAGGCATGTTTCCTTGAGCTGCTGTGAGCTCCACCCAGTTCGAGCTTCCCAGCGGCTTTGTTTACCTACTTAAGCCTCAGCAATGACGGGCGCCCCTCTCTCAGCCTCGCTGCTGCCTTGCCGGTAGATCACAGACTGCTGTGCTAGCAATGAGGGAGGCTCCGTGGGTGTGGGACCCTCCCGGCCAGGTGTGGGATATGATCTCCTGGTGTGCCTGTTTGCTTAAAGCGCAGTATTGGGGTGGGAGTTACCCGATTTTCCAGGTGTTGTGTGTCTCAGTTCCCCTTGCTAGGAAAAGGGACTCCCTTCCCCCTTGCGCTTCCCAGGTGAGGCAATGCCTCGCCCTGCTTCAGCTCTTGCTGGTCGGGCTGCAGCAGCTGACCAGCACCGACCGTCCGGCACTCCCCAGTGAGATGAACCCAGTACCTCAGTTGAAAATGCAGAAATCACCGGTCTTCTGTGTCGCTCGCGCTGGGAGTTGGAGACTGGAGCTGCTCCTATTCGGCCATCTTGCTCCGCCCCCCCCCCCGAATGATTTATATTCTTAAAGACACGTGCACTTATATGTTCATCACTGTACTATTAACAATAGCAAAGACATTGAATCAATGCAGGTGCTCATCAATGGTAGACAGGATAAAGAAAAAGTGGTATATACACCATGGGCTACCATGCAGCCATAAATATAATAAAATCATGTCCTTTGCAGCAACATGGATGGAGTGGGAGGCCACCATCCTGTGCAAATTAATGCAGGAACATAAAACCAAATGTGAAAGCTAAACATTGAGCACACATGGACATAAATATGCAAACAATAGACACTGTTTAATGCCGGAGGGTGGAGGGAGGGGAAATGGGTTAAAAACTTATCAGATATATACTCATTAGCTGGGTGACAGGATCTAAATCTCAACATCACACAATATCCCCAGGTAACAAATCTGCACATACACCCCGCTATCTAAAATAAAAGTTGAAATTAAAAAAAAATTAGAGAATCAGATATGTATGTGTACATAACCTATGTAATTTGGTTTTGATAGCCACTGCCAAATTGCCCATCAAAAAATATATATCATTCTTAAAAGTATTGACATATGAGCTGATAAAGACATTTAATTCTAGTTAAAAATAAAATAAAACTTGGAATAGAAACTTTCAGACTATCTAACTATTATATTTGAATTACATACAAAAAATAGGACCATAAAAGGTAATAGAAAAGTGCTATGGAAGGTCAACAACAAAGCTATGATATAAAAAATAATTTCATGAGACATTTTCGGTACTTCAAAGATACATTTCTGCTAATAGATTCCAAGCTAAAATTTCATTTTCGCAATTAAATATTACTAAGTAATCACAATAAGTCAACGTCTTTGGACTATTTGTATTTTACATTATAATATAAAAATATGATTGATTAAAATTGTAGAGTATTGCAGTGTTTAAGAACAAAAGTTCAGGATTCTACTTGCCTACGTACAAATACAGACTTTGACAGTGGAAGCAAATGAATAGTTTGTCTAAACCTCAGCTTTACCATTTAGTGAGTGGTGACTAACAACTGCATTTAGCTCATAAGATTGTTTTAAGTATATAAGAGCATAAGCACTTGCTCCTACAATTGGTACATGTTAAATGCTTGATACAATTTCTGTTTTTATAATTATAATTTAGTCTGTTTATATAATGAAGCTTAACTGCTTTGCATGCCCCACAAGAGGTGTATTTATCTATATTTACAATGTAGTCTTCTACCTTCTGAGATCTCACATTTTTATGTTCTTAACTATAAAATGTCTTTCTATGAGTTTCTTTTCTACCCTCAATGGCCTTTCTGTCTTTTCAGTACACAAACAACTACTCATTCTTTTTTAAAAACAAAAACAAAAACAAAAACAATATATGCTGTAACAACTCTCTTTGCTGTTTTAATTGGCACTTAAAGAAATTTTCATATACTTCAATACATCTTAAACTCTTTTCTGTTTTATTTTTTTCAACTCATTAATTGAGGCTAGAAGACATGTTGCAAGTATAAAAGAATGGACAAATTTTAAATGATAAGAAATTGAATTCTTTGAACTTAAAAGTACAAAAGTTTGAATAAACAAATAGAAAATAATGAGCAAAAACATCTTTAGCATGCTTAATTTATGCCAGGTAATATAAGCACTTTACACCATTGTTCCTTAATTAATGCTCTCTCGTGCAGGCTATTTTGTTATTGACATTTAATAGATGAGGAAACGGAGGCATATAATCAGTCTCAGGTGCAACTTCTTGGTAATGCCTAACCTACGTTGTGTAAATCTGGCTCAGTTTTAGTTTCTTCTCCTATGTGGGTACAATATTGTACTTAAATCAATTATGGTAGCTATTTAGAAAATCAAACCTTGTCAAGATGGAAAAATTACTCAGTAAAGAATTCCTTTCTTCTTGATTGGTTAAATCCAAAGAAAGAAAATATCCAAACTCTTCTCCAAAGTCTTTTGTAATAGGTAAATTAATTTAGATAATCAAAATGGTAGATAGATTGAAGAGCTAGAGGATGGGATGGAATGGAATATATTATTTCCAAGCTTTACCTAGTCTAAAGTTTGTTCTGACATAAGATGTGCTATATCTAAATTTTAAAGGTTCTTTATAGATGACTTACTAAAAGTCTATGAGAAATCTGTAGTACTTTTTTTTTTTAGATGGAGTCTCACTCTATCACCGGGTGGAGGGCAGTGGCGTGACCTCAGCTCCCTGCAACCTCCGCCTCTGAGGTTCAAGCAATTCTCCTGCCTCAGCCTCCCCAGTAGCTGGTATTACAGGCATCCACCACCACGCCTGGCTAATTTTTGTGTTGTTAGTAGAGATGTGGTTTCACTATGTTGGCCAGTCTGGTCTTGAACTCCTGACCTCAGGTGATCCACCAGCCTCAGCCTTCCAAAGTGCTGGGATTACAGGCTTGAGCCACTGCGCCCAGCCTGAAGTACACTTCTAAATCTGACCTGTTTTTGTATTTCCGTATTCCACATCTGTATGTAGGACAAGTGAAAGAAAGCTAGCACCAATGAGCACTGGCCAAGATGATGTCTGTCACCAAAATTCTTAAAAGACAAATCTATACCCATAGGCAAATATTCTATAGTGTACAGCAAATTGATTTATCCTAGATGAAATCCCATAGAAGAATATTGTACCATTTTTGTTAAATCTTCTTTGTGGTATTGTCCTATATTCTTACAGAAGTGTGTGTCAGATAGGAGGTATGATTCTCTTATAGAATTTAATAAAGTCTGCTATTGGTAAAGCACATAAATACTAAAATAGAGTCAAACAACAACAAAAAAACACCTTTAATCTGGCAATACTGATAGAAATTATTGTACAGAATGAGAGTTTCTTTTAATATTAGACTAACATATTTAAATTTATTTATTTTTATAGGCTTGAAAAGCAGCAAATATGATGGAATGATCTTTCGGTGTCTTAGTATATGAAAACAGAGTCAGCAACAAGTATTGTAGGCACAAATGAAATTGTCAGCAACTGCTTTAATAGTTTTTCAGAACACAAATAATGAAATGCAGTTGTGGAGCTGTATCCATTTGTGGCAGCATACTGCCATGTGGAACACAAGTCTTGTTATTTAAACCAGTCCCTTTACATTGATAATTCAATGTTAAAAATGCGGTTTATTTAGTTTGTTCACACCACGTAGTGAACAGAGGCACAATAAATTATATTATTTTGCAGAATTATTCTAAGGATTTTTTTGTATCTTTGGTGCCTAATTCACTGTCATTTTTACTTTTTACCTGGCTGGAAAATCAAGAAAAAATTCAATGAACATTATGTGGCGTTTATCTAGAAGTGTTTTTTAGTTTGTAGGGTTTTGTGTCAATATCGGGAATGTGCACTTGCTTATTGATGTATGTAATTCTATTATGCATGAGTTTTGATGGTTTTAAAATTGCTGAAACTAAGTTAAATTGGCAAAATTATGAAGTCATTATAGTTTTTACCATTAACTGTAACTTTCTCCAGTATTCCTTATTTCTTCGGTCTGTACTATTACTTTCTGCTTTTGACCTCCAAGAAAATCAAACCATTTGCAATATCAGACTCTCCTGTTGGGGAAAATAAAAGCTATACCACAAATGCATAATTCCTTTTCGTCTGATTGCTACTACTCTAACTTTGTCCTTCTGCATCACTGGCCTATGTGATGGCAACATAGAGTTTTTAGTCTCTGTCTTTTATCTCTCTAACACTGAAATTCCACCTCTGGGTAGAAAATATGGTTCTGATTCAGTTGTAGTGCATTTTCAAATGTAAATGATATATAACTAGTTTTTCCTCTAACATTTCTGTTATTTAACATTTTTCTGCAATAATTTTCCTTCCAATTCCCACCTTGTTTCTTCGCTTCTTAATTGTTTTATTAAAATGCGATTTCACATGACAGATAATAGAAAATGATGAATGTTACAGCTTTTCTCAATATAATATTTTACTAACACAAATACTGATTGTGTATTAAATTATTCAAAATTAGCTAGGGAAAACATCTGTTTACAATAATAGACAGTCATGCACTGCAAAATGAGGTTTTGGTCAATGGCAGATCATATACATGATGATGGTATCATAAGATTATAATGCCATATTTGTACTGTACCTTGTCTGTGTTTAGATATGTTTAAATACACAAACATGTACCACTGTGTTAAAATTGCCTGCAGTTTTTAGTATAGTAACATGTTGTATAGGTTTGTAGTCTGGGAGCAATCAGCTATACCATATAGACTAGGTGTGCAGTAGGCTGTGTTCTCTAGGTTTGTGTAAGTAGACTTTGTTATGTACTCACAATGTACAATATCGCCTAATGAAACATTTATTGGAATGTTTCTCTGTTGTTAAGTCATGTGTGACTGTAAACCTCATGAGAAAAAGGTAACTTTATTATTATTTTTTGACACTATCTAGGTAAGTTTTCAAAATTGACAAGTCTTCAGCACAGGGACAGATACTTTTAATATACTTCCTCTTATATTTGTATCTAAAACGATACAAATGAGACACCACTCTACCTCATTCCATCCTTTCTTTCTATTTTTATTTTTTAGAAGCATAAATTCTGATATTTGTTCATTGGCTTGCTAGTTTTTAATTCATAAACTCTGCCATCTCTTATGGTATTCCTTATGATATCTTGATCTTATAAATTATGTACTCTCGTAGCAAACCACTGGATTTGAAAGTAATCAAAAAGCATTTTTGGGGTAGTTTTCTAGCAGTTATAGATACCATGCTCCCATAAGCAAAACGTGAAGCCGTATTGTTTCTCCTGTGCCTTGATTCAGCTTTCTTTATATTTTACTGACTCTAATGAAATGTAATATAAAATGTGACTTTATTAGAATACCTCATTTATGGAATATGCTTTGGTGAATGTTTAGTTATGCTAACTTGTCTTGTATTGCATCTTGTAAAACCGAACAAGTTCGTGATAAGTCTTCGGGAAAAAACAAAACTTTAAAAGCAATTTGTGCAGATATCAAAATATTCCATATTAAAATTCCAGATTAGATTGTTTTGTCTATTTTCATAATATTATAAGACATTCTAGATATTTATTTTAAAAGTCCCTAAATCGATGACTTCTTGTTACACAAATACAGACACTACTTAGACAAGTCTTTTCAGTTTTCTATTTATTTATTTAAATGAAAGAGAGATTATAGGAGAGGGTGAGAGAATGGGAGATTAGACAAAAGTGTTCAAAAAGAGAAGTCCATTCCTTCACATTATCTACTATTTAAGTCAGAAAGTTTATAATACCAACCACAAGTTGCAGTGTTGACTGGCATTACTCACTACTAATCATAAAGTCTTTTTTTTTAATTATATTTTAAATTCTAGGGTACATGTGCACAACGTGCAGGTTTGTTAAATATGTGTACATGTGCCATGTTGTTGTGCTGCGCCCATCAACTCGTCATTTACATTAGGTATATCTCCTAATGCTATCCCTCCCCACTCCCCGCTCCCCACAATAGGACTTGGTGTGTGAAGTCTTTTCTTGACCAAATTTCAGTTTGGCTCTTTGAAGCCTTCTTTTCAACCAGGGCTTTACCTTGACCTATCATGTCTTTGACCTCCTCAGTGCAGTTTTAGCAAAATGTCCTGCTCTATCAACCCCCTAGTCTTGGTGTCTCATCACCCTTGGTATCTGATCAAGTTCCTCATCCCCTACCTTTGATGTATAAGTTTTGGCTTGCTTTTAGAAGGAATGCTATTAGGTGAATTTGGTAAGCATTCGCTTACCTTTCATATCTCCTCTTAGTGATTTTTCATCCACTGCCCCCCTCACCCTGCTCCTGGGCTATAAATCCCCACTTGTCATTGTTGTATTCTCAGTTGAGCCCTATCGCCCTCCCTTATTGCAACTCCCATTGCAATATTTTGAATACAGTCTTTACTGTTTTTAACAAGTGCCAGAATAATCTTTCTTTAACACTAAGTTTATACTAATTGTGTTAGTGCGGGTTTTCTTGCTGGAATGAGCAAATCCCATATATGTACTATAATCCTAAAGATTTATTTTCAGTTCAAGCAAATCTATTGTAGATTTCCTTGAGTTGACTTCCCCTTTCTCACGCAGGTTACTGATGGATCCATCCTAAATGGCTCTGGAAAGAGCAGATGAAGATAAGGCCTTCCAGGTTGGAGGTGATACGAATCAGGGAAGACAGGCAATCACAGTGGATGACAGACCAGGATTCCCAGATATCTTAGCATGGCTGGAACACTGTACAGATCAAACCAGGTAAAACGTAACAGGGATAAACCAACTCTGCACTTTGGTCTAAAAAGTCCAATTACATGGCTTCTAGTTAAAGGTGGACAGGCTCACTTTAGAATCCTGTTATACAGACAGGATTTAGGGGCTTTAGCCATCTCATAGTGACCATGGTATGAGCTGTGTGATTTGGTTTAAATATAATAGAGAATGAAGGACAAGGTTGAGGGTGGTGGTTCTAGTCCTGCCTGATTCTGTAGTGCTCAAGTTACCTTTGAAGAATGGAGAAAGATGTCAAAACCCCACACTATTAAGACATTGGAAGACTGGGAATGTTTAGTTTCTGAAGAACAAAAGATGTAGGAAACATGAACTGTCTTGATATGTTTAAATGGTTGTCATATGAAGGAAGAATGTGCAGACTTGTTCTGTGTAGGAGCTAAAGAAGGATGAGTTTTTGCCAACCTAAAGGTGGAAATTTTAAACTCTGAGCTTACCGGCAATTCACTGGAACCTTCATTTAAACAATTTATTTTGCTGTTCCAATATTAGATGACAGGACTAATTGAGTTTAATAAACATTTACTGAAATATTTCCTGTGTAACAGCTTATGCTGGACACAGTCCCTAATCCTTTGAAGTTAAACCTGAGGAAAGCGCACGCAGAGGCATCACGGAACACTCGCGTAATCAGTGTAATAAAGGATATTAAGGAGGGTCAGGGAGAGGAAAGCAAGAAATGCTAATCTAGGAATAGTATTTGGCCAAGTTTATATGGTAAATGAGACTAAATAACAAAAAACAAAACAAAACAAACAAACAAAAAGGCTTGTGTTAGAAATTAGAGATTTAATTTGGGTTGGGGTGGGGGGACAGAGACTGGATTCAGTGACAGCAGCCCCACGTCTTTTAGCTTTTCTACTTCCAGATCTAAACTTTGGCCTGTGGAGTACAGGATATCACAGCGAGATCCAACAAAGTCCTTCATGACCGTGTTCAGGAGTTACTCAACTCATCGCGGTATTCTGAGGCAGAGAAGGGCACACCACAATATTATTGGCTATCTGCTATTCTTAAAGAAAAATCACATTCACTGTGTCACATTTCCCAAGCAGTGTGATTGACCAGTAGGTGGTGAAGATTGCAACACCCTTCTCTTGGAGAAAACTTTATTTTCCTAGTATTACCTCAAACTTCTTAACAATGAATATTTCTTATCTGGTATGTCATTTTCCTGGTTGAGACCATTGTTGAACATTTGAGAAGTCTGTACTTGGTGGCCAAACAGGTATCTAGGCAAAGGCTCTGACTTGGTACATAGCCATTCCACAGATAAACTCTTCAATTTCTCTAGTTTCTCATGACAGTAACTCCCACCTCATTCATACTTTAAAAATACTTATTGAGTGTCTTCTGGGTTCTAAAGCTATATAACAGTAAGCAAGATAGTCATAGCCACTAACTGTTTGCAAGGCAAGGGTGTTGAAATTGTAGTATACTAGTGATTATATATAAAGAGATCAGTAAAATAGAACTGATATGCTGGAGGCATTAAAAAACCGTGTGTGTTGGCGGGGGGTGCAGAATAAAGGATTATTTCACAAATGGTTCCCTAGCGATTGATTAACCTTTTGGAGAAAAATAAAATAAGAACCTCATTTTGCAATGTATGTCTGCTATGGTTAGAATATGTTCCCTTCAAAACTCAGGTATTGTTGTTGTGATAGTATTAAGAAGTGAAGCCTTTAAGAGGTAATTATGACATGAGGCCCTCTTCCTTATAAGTGGGATTAAAAACCTTATAAAATAAACATGGAGTGTTTGGGAACTTGCCCTTCTGCTGTGTGCCTTGTGAGGATGCAGCAAGAAGGTCCTCACTAGACCTAGCACTTTGATCTTGAAATTCGCAGCCTCCAGAATGATAAGAAAATAAGTTTCTGTCCTTTATAAATTACCCTGTCTCAGGTATTCTGTTATAGTGGCACAGATGGACTAAGAAAACTCCAAAATGATTCTTATATGGATTAAAAATTAAATCATAAAGAAGAAAGCACAGACACAATAATCTCAGAATGGAAAAAGACTACTAATTATTAAATGGGAAAAAGAAATAAACAAAAAAAGGAAATAAACACATGTATGTCAACATTATAAACAAAATTCAACAGGTAAATTAGCCAAGAATGTTTGCAAAAATATTTGTAAAACCAAAAGACAGGGAGGATAATATAAAAATAAAAGAGAATTTATGACAAAGCAAACCAAAATGAAGACAAATCACGAAATATATAAACATCTCCAGTAAAAGATATCCAATATCATTAATAATGCAAAATGGAAAACAATTATATTGTCTCCTCTTATATTAGTAAAATGTTTCTGTTTTGGTTTTGTTTTTGCATTTACTTAATAATGCCTAGGTTTGTCCATAAGAGAGTGAAACTTGAATTTTCATATACTATTGGTAAAAGAAGACATTTTTATACATTTCTTAGTGGGCCTTTGAAGCTATTTGTCCAGACCTTTAAATATTTCAAATACTTTAGTAGTTCTACTTCCAGAATTTATAGCATAAAAAATTGAGAAGCTCATAAGAATGTATTTCCAGATGTTTGCTACAGCAAAGTTTAATACCAAGAAGCTAGAAGAAATTCAACTATTCAATGATACAGAGTCTATTTTATTATGGTACACTAAGTAATTTCAAAATTGTAATAAAATCACATTCTAGAAAAATCATCTTTGCCCCATGTGTGAATCTTCTTATTTTTGTAGTTTCCTCACTCATGGCTCAAACTTCATTGAAATCACTTGTAGTATATAGTCCAAATAAACATAATCCTTCATTCTTTATGAGTTTCTAAATAAGGATTAGTAACAAATTCTGGCAAGGATTTAGAGAAAAGATAAACCTCCTGTTGGTGGGAATGTAAATTAATTGCTGGTTTACGATGTTACTGTGTTATCACTATGTTGCAATGCACAAAGGAATCATTGTAAGCACTGGAGATACTGCTGCTAAAAATATATATATTGCCCTCTTTTTGCAGCTTGCACTTTAGAACAGCAGTGGCCAATCTCTTGGCTACCCTGGGCCACATTGGAGGAATTCTCTTGGGCTACACATAAAATACACTAACAATAGCTGATGAGCTAATTTTAAAAAATAAAAATTACAAAAACATCTCCTAACGATTTAAAAAAGTTTATGAATTTGTGCTTGGCCACATTGATAGCCATCCTGGGGCATGGATTGGACAAGCTTGCTTTAGAGGATGAGACATACCATACACAAATTATTTCAGGTGGTAACAGATAATAGAAAATAAATCATGAGAAATAGGATAGACAGACATTGGGGAAGTATGCTGTTTTACAGAATTTTCAGGGAATCTCTGATTAAATAACATTTGAGCAGAGACACGAAGCTAGTACAAAAATAAGTCATGAGGTCTCTGGGTGTTGAAATTAAAAGCAACAGCAAAGGTCCCTAAAGCAGGATGAGGAACAGTAAGGAAGCTAATGAGATGAGTGGTGTGAGATACGGAATAGTGGTCAGAGACTGATTGATAGTGATGGTCGGGGGAGTGGGTGGAGGGATACATTTAAATCTATGGTACCCTGTGTGCCATGCTAGGAGTTCTGGGTGTTTTGAGCTGTGTGGGAAACCGCCAGAGCTATTTAAATAGATGAATGAACATTACGGCCTATGATAGAGAATTGTGACTAATTGTGTAGAAAAGAATCTGTAAAGAGGCACTAATACTGGGTATAGACTCAAAGGATTATAAATCATTCTGCTGTAAAGACACATGCACAAGTCTGTTTATTACAGCACTATTCACAATAACAAAGACTTGGAACCAATCCAAATGTCCATCAATGATAGATTGGATAAAGAAAATGTGGCATATATACCCCATGGAATTCTATGCAGCCATAAAAAAAGGATGAGTTCATGTCCTTTGCAGGGACACTGATGAAGTTGGAAACCATCATTCTCAGCAAACTTACACAAGAACAGAAAACCAAGCACTGCATGTTCTAACTCATAAGTGGGAGTTGAACAATGAGAACATATGGACAGAGGTAGGGGAATATCACACACCAGGGCCTGTTGGCAGGTAAGGAGCTAGGGGAGGGATTGCATTAGGAGAAATACCTAATGTGGATGACGGGTTGATGGGTGCAGCAAACCACCATGATATGTGTGTATCTATGTAACAAACCTGCATATTCTGCACATGTATCCTAGAACTTAAAGTATAATAATGATAATAAAAATTGTTTATATCTACAAAAAGAAAAAGAGAGAAAAAGAGATGTATGAGTAGAACCAGGGAGATCAGCTAAGCAGTAGCATAAGCAAGACAATGATTGCTTGCATAAGGCTGGAGGTGATGAGCAGTGGTTGAGTTTGGGATGTATTTTGAGTTTCAGTGACAGGATTTTGCTAACAGATTGAATTTTGAGTGTGAGCCAGAGAGAGAAGTCATAAACAACTCCAATAGTGGCTTGAGTAACCGTGATTGAAATGCACAAGATTTTAGAAGTAAGAGATTTGAGGGTGGTTCAAATTTAGTTAAGCTTGACTTCCCGATTATATATCTATGTCTATATATTAAAATTGACTTACCAATTATATATCAAAAGGGACATTTTGAATGGACAGTGGACATTTGGACTAAGTCAGTAGATAGGAAAGAGGTTGTTTTTACAGGCACATATTTGAGAGTTAGTCTATAGATTTATTATTCAAAGCCGTGTGACTAAATATTACCTAGGGAATGTGTATAACTAATACAAAAGTTCCAAGGTAATTCAGCATTTGGAGTTTAGGTAGATTATGAGGATTCAGAAAGCAACCTGAATATGGATGGTCAGTGAGACTGGAGAAATACCAGTTGCATGTGATCTCATGAAGGCAAAGTGACGATAAAGATTCATGAGTATAGGAGGGACAACTGCATCAGGCTGTTGATGGATTGACAGAGACAAAGATTCAGGCGTGACCATCAGATATGACAAAACGACAGTCATTTGTGATTTGACAAGATTAAATCAGGAGAAGGGGCTGGAAGAAATCCCAGATTAGAGAGAATGGGAACTGAAAAAGTACAGACAGCAAGGAGAGAAAACTATTTGGACAACTTTTGCTTAAAGAAAGAAAGAAATTGTAGCGGCTGGAAGGGCATATGGAAAAAATAGTTTTTTAAAGGGATAATAGTATAGCATGTTTCTGTTCTGGTGGGAATGGTTCAGGAGTGAGAGAGAAACAAAAATTGATGAATCACGAGAAAGAGGGAGATAATCAAGCTTGTTATGTTACTATCTACAATAGCAAGGTCATACTTTTCATTATTCCTGTAAAAGTGGGATCTTTTGACATTTTTTCACATTTTATATCTCTAACATTCAAAGCAGAGAAGCAGAGAAACAGAGACCCGGAGCTCAAATGCTCTGTCTTATCGATCAAGAATTCCCTGTGAGATAAAGGAACATAGCAGCATCAAGACCCTTAGCTATCTGCCTCTTCCCTTTAAATATAGCCACATCTGCCCTCCATTCTTACTTTCTTTTATCCTTTTACAGAGGAATATATGTCTTTCCAATGCAAAGGTAATCATTTTGTTTCGAGAATCTTTTCACAAACAGCTGACTTGAATTGTTTTCTCTTCATTTCAACTAAAAGATCATTGATAAGAACACACTGAAGACGTATTTTACAACTGAAGAATGAATTAATGCAAGCAAATGTCTCACAATGTACTGTGTGTGATCATGGGCTATACACATACTCTGTCTCATACACACGCACATACATACATACACACCCCACCTCTTTTCAATCACCTAGTTCTGAATTTGTCAGAAATCTTAATTGCAAACTATAAACCAACTATTGAAGTTAATTTCTTCGGATGGAAAATAAATAATTTAAGTAATAATGAAAATTTGTTTGGGATAGCACACTCTGATAAAACCAGGGAGCAAAAGATCAACCAAATTCTGCCACAATATGGTTTTTGTTAGAGTGCTTCCACGGGCAGTACCTCCACAGATATTTGTTATTTGTTGGTATGTCACTGGATTCAACCACTCCCAAATTCTCATCCATCCCACTGCCACTGCTGCTATAAATAATCTCTAAATGAATGGCAGAGCATAGATCATGTGACTGTCCTCTACTTGGCAGGAAATGGAAAGAGGATTATTTTTCCCCATTTTGTTTTTATAAAAAGAACTTAGGATAAAACTTTCAGTTAATATGTGCTTAAAAAGACCCTGACAATTGATTTAAAATATGTGTTGCAGTAGAGATAAATCTTTGAATTACAGGAAATTCTGAGAACATATAAAGGATCCAGGGAAATTAGATTAGTCTATGCTGAAGTTATGTCTCCATAGGTGTTTTTGTTTCTTTAACAGAACCCATCATGAGGTGAATTGCTAAATTTACTTCTTGGCATATACACCCCAAACATAATTATCATCCAGTGCATGTTTCTATGGGAGTGAGAAAGCAAATAGCAATGAGCAACATCTACAATTTTTTGTATTCTATTACTGCACATGCCTGACATTTATATTTGTATATCCCTAGCTTATATTTGTGGTTTTATATTTCTCAATTACAACATCTATCTATTAGTGTATTAGTGGAATAATTGCCTCAAGTCAACACTAGACACAGTCTAAAACTGTGCATCTCCAAAATCCTTTTGAAAACATGAATTTTCGCATTAATACTTAATTTTTAAAAAGGTTTTTTTCTGCCATTATCTAGTAGTTGAGAAATGGTAAATCTAATCCTCTGTGTCGTCATCTATAAAGTTGTTATAATACTGGCTCACTTCTAGTATCAAAATTTATATTAAACATGTAAAGCATAAATATAAGCATTTTTTTTGAAAATGTATAAAACTCTACTAATGAAATGTGTTATTTGTATTATATTTGGACAGACAATTCCTCTAACAGGTTAGTTTTAGGAAATAATATTAGATCATAGGAAAAAATGAAATGTTCATGTAATACAAATTATTAGTTAAGATGAAATCTAATTAAATAAATATATTTAATAAAATAAATACTGTGTCTTTATTATCTGATTCTGCTTCTAGCCTTAAAAGTCTCCTATTACCATTATAGATTTGATGTTAATTAAAACTGGACATAATTATTATCTGATGGTCACTGATTTTTATGACCTCTTCCCAGCAGGAAAAGTACAGTTCCCTCGGTAGGGCCTAAAACAATGCCATTGAACACTGCGGGAGCTCCATGAATACTCTATGGTAACTCAAGAGGCCACATGTTGAAATCCACAGTCATTGATAACGTGTTGGCATGGATATCAAAGAGTGGCAGTATTGGCAGCTTCGGGTACCGAATTGACGCTGGGGATCGTTCGTTGTAATTAAGGGTTGGAGTATCTTGGCATAGAGTGCATAGAGCAGCCTAATGAGCACTTGAGTAAGGAATTAGAAAATCTGGATTCTAGATGTAGTTTTGTTTTATTAAATATTAAATGTGCGTATCTCTCTTCATAAACTAGGAGAGAGATTATAAGAAATACAATATAATTCTGAAATATAGTCCAGTGATACATTTTTCAGGCTAAGAGTATTTTACAATGTATGAGCTACATAAAACCCATCCTCTTGTGTCACTCATTAACCTTTATCTGTACAGTTTAAAAAATCTAGAAACACCATGGAGTTGTTTTGAGCTTCAAATAAGATACTAAATACGTAAACTCTGTAAAAACTGTAAAGTACTATGGAAATGAAATGTATTATGCTTATGACTGTAACTATATTCGTATCATTTTCAGCAGTGACTAAGGATGAGGAATAACGTTTTTATGGCAGGCACTAAGCTGATTTTTTAATGACAGACTTCTATTTCAGTGATTATCTATTTGAGTAGTATCTTTTGTGTAGTATACAAAAGTGATAGAGAGAAGTTGCAGGCATTCATTCTCTACCACCATCTACCACTAGGCTAGTGACTAAGAAAGAGTTAACTCAGAAATGGCTGGGCTTTGGAAGGTCTACTGATAAGTCTGTGGTACAAAATAATGGCATTTTTACCACTACTCTATAAAAATAGCTGTTGCTACAAATAACCACAATGGTGTTTTGGAAAAGAACATATAGCCCAAAAAAGCTAATGTTTGAATCAGTTATTCACTATTGTAGGCAAATTTTCTGATATTTGGCTTTTATACTACAAAGAGAAGTCAACTTATGCAGATGTCTGCTATTTTAATATAATGTACCACCTTCTCCCAGAAGCAAAGATGAGATTGTTTAATCAGTCCTTAAAGGCTACAATATAAGCTCACTGGGGATTTGTCCTCACCCTTTTGGGATGCATATTGGCTCCATCAACCCCTTTTTTAGATACTCCTCTTGGGGAAGGTTATTTCAAATGAGTTTCATGAGAAAAGACATTTTGGTGACATTCAAGGGGCATCATGTACTGCCTTGATAGGTAGTACCTTTCTTTTCCTTTTTTTAAAAAAAATTAATTTGAAGTAGGATGTTTGTTCCGGTAAACAGCAACACATTTAGACTTATGCGCCATTAATAACTTAGTTTAAATGGTTTGTGGAAGATGGCTGGCAATGAGGTTTTTCCACTTAGGAATATTGGAAATCAAGATCCAGAACATAGCCGAGAGAGAGAAGAGCTCAGATGATAAAGAAATAACAAAAGTTCTTGAAACGGCACTGGGTTTGAGAGGAATGGAGATAAATGTATGTTACTGAGTAAGTGATGGACCAAAAAGAGGAAAGGAAACAGTTTGGATTAAAATAATTTCGAGAGGCTGGATGCAGTGGCTCACGCCTGTAATCCCAGCACTTTGGGAGGCCAAGGCTGGCAGATCACTAAGTCAGGAGATCGAGACCTGCCTGGCCAACGTGGCGAAACCCATCTCTATTAACATACAAAAAGAAAAAATAGCTGGGCGTGTTGGTGCATGTGTGTAATCCCAGCTACTGGGGAGCCTGAGGCAAGAGAATTGCTTGAACCCAGTAGGTGGAAGTTTCAGTGAGCTGAGATCACTGCACTACAGCCTGGGTGACATAGCAAGACTCCATCACAAAAAGAAAAAAAAAAAACAGTTTAGAGAAAGACAAATTTGGTAGGGCTGCTCTTATAAAAGGGCGTATGAGGAATAACTGCAGTTCAAACATAAATTGCTTTTGTTATCACTGAGGCAAATCTGATTATAAAGTTATTAAGCTCTGTGGTTTGGCCCTGATATGATGGGTCCCTGATATTTGGCATTTGCCAGGAAGGCGTGATGCCATTCAACTGGTACCAGGTTGGGCTAATGAAATAGATATGAAAGTATTGGTGAGAAATACTTACTGTTTTATTTCCTGGTTCTTACCTTTCCTTTCAATAATTTCAGCATTTTAGTCTCTATAAATGTCAATCCTTTATTCTTCTGATGCTGAAAGAATTGCTTTGTTATAATGCCACGAAATGAGCATTTGACACAGGAAAATCTGCAAATCAACTTTTCACATTAGTTACTGTTACAACGATTTACCCCAGGGGTGCCATTTCTGGGTCAAAACATCAAAACTGTTCTTCGGTAGCAAAACAAAGGAGAAATAAACACTGAGTCTGGAAAATAGGAGTGCATTTTGTGATTTCTGGAGAGGAGGGCTCCACAGAGAGGAGAATCTTAAAACACTTTTTCTCTGTAGGAGAGTCACTCGCTAAAGGTGCTGCGTATCCCAGACACGTACACACTGATAGAATGTGCTGTGAAAATCAGCAGTTATGTTAGGGTCTAAACACTGCTTCTATAGCCAAAACCGCTATATTCTCCCTTCATCCCTGATTTGAAGCAGTAGGTCTTCCCTGAGCATCATTGTTTTTTCTTTTCATTTTTCTCTTTTAAAATTTGATTTTGTTCTCAGTAACGTCTGTGGCGATGAAAACTAACACAAAGTAAAAAGACACAGTGACAAAAGAAGCTGTGTGTTAGATTAATTGTGTGCCTCAAAGTCATATTCCAATATTATCATCAGTTCAGTCACAGTCCATCTTACACTTCAGATGAAATCTAAGAGGATAAACAATTTAACATAAGTTTTATGTGCTGCTTGTGGTGAACAGGCAGATCGTTGCATCCATCAAATCCCTGTTTACATCAATAGAGACTAGTACGATCTTAAACTAGCAAAAACTGCTCGTGCTTTGTTGCTCTTAGTATTCTCAGCTGCTTCATGGTCCAGGGCCGGCAGGCGTCCATCACCCATAATGGTTCGTACAGAATATAATCCCTAACTCACTTTAATACAACGCAGCGTCTTTCTTTCTGAAGTGCAGAAACTGGTGAATAGAACACAATGCCCATTACAGAGCAACCGATAAACTCTTGATAATTCGGTAGAGGCCCCGGGGTTTGATTATTGCTCAATTAGAATTCTTTGAAAGTTATGAATGTTCCGACTGCTGTAGTTTCTCGGGTTCAAGCAGATGGTTACTGGACAGGGTGTCAAATAATGGTGAAAGGGCAGATGAAAAATTTCAAAATGTGTGGGTACAGATGGGTTGGAATACAGAATTTATGAAATGCAAATGTGATTGCTGTCTCAAATAATTTTTAAAAGTATGTGATTTATTTAATGCATAGTACTTACCTGTACCTGCATGTTTTATATGTCACTGCAGTTAAATTGCTATTACATCTTTGTACAGATGCAAATACAAATTAAAATAGAAATTGCATCCTAAGTTAAACAATCTGAGAACCTTAAAAATTGTTATTTTGAGAAGTGCTGACTTCATTCTTCAATGATTCTTCACATCTAGTGTAGGATAGATGTTATCATTCATTAATATTATCATATGAATTGATTGGTTGATTCATTTAGTGTAACAACTATTTCATAATGATAGTAATAAAATCATATTTAATATAATGAAAAATTAAAGATATAAAGTATATTTACTCAACCACTTTTATTTTCCTAAAGCGGTAATAAAAATAAATTCAATTTCTAATATGAAAATACTATTTTTAAAAATGTTTACTTAAAGTATGAAAACTCACGTTTAAATCAGTTGTTAATAAATCAATTGCTTTTAGCAATTAGGTTAGTCTGAGACTAATCAAATTTTTTCGTATGTCCTTTCTCTTCTACTCTAGTAGTGACAGAGAAATTTATTTTCTACATATTTTAGAGTTAAGACAAACATTCAAATTACTGTATATTTTCAGCTATATTTTAAGGTGCTGATGGTTAAATTGTCCCTATTGAAATCATAATTACCATAAACTTAAACTGCATTATAAGTGGATATAGAGTCATCCAGTACTCCCTGTCTTTAATTATTAAAACTAAGGACAATGATAGTTATCAAAACAATGGACAGAACTAGTATAAATTGGATGATGTTTCTTTAATGAATTTAATATAAAAAAATATTGTTTATTAAAAATCTCTTTGGGGAAACTGGTTTAGAATTCATCTTATCTGATCATCTCTTGAAGAAAAATTATATAAATTTTCATCACGTTAAAGACATATGGTAGTCTACAATGGAACATAAAATAGAAAACAAATACAACTATTAAGATGATTTTGCATCACTATCTGAAATCTTTGCTTAATTCCTTAACCATTAGCAAATGTGTGACCACAGACATCTTTTTCTGCCCTCCAATTTTCTGAGAAGAAATTCAAGCAGGGTGCTATTTTGATAAATTAGTGACTTTTTCAGGAAAAATTTCTCTATATGCTGTTTTTATCATTCTAAATATAAATTATAATGATATTTTATATGACAGAAAGAGTTGGTGTATCAAGATATGCTCAGACTCATCTTGAACAGACTAGATAAATGCTCTTTCAGAAACATAGGATAAATCACTGAAATATTTTTCGAATGATATGATTCTCTATAGAATGTGGATAGGTGTCATTAAGTCAGCATAGGACATCATAGGCAGACACAGAACAAAGTAATACAAGTTCTCTTCATGCTTATTGCTTTTTAATGTTGGTAGGTTAAACAATGTATATCCATTAAATAAAGCCAATTCAGTTAGTTTAGTTTCTTGTTTTCTATGTGCTCCTGAACATTTGAGGATATTCAAATCATCTGAAAATATTTAATTTCTTAGGAAACATTAAGCCTTTCTGGGTATTTAGTCATGTCATTGAGGGTACTCTGAGAATAAGAATTACATTTCTTGGAAGTCTCTGAGCTTGCTGTTATGTTCCCAGGAAAATAATTTAATATTCCATAATTTTTTTAAAGGACAGTAATTGCATGTGGGGGAAAAAGCCCAACTTTCATAGACCAAAGTATTTGGGCTAAGATTCTTAAGGTAAAATAGAATTACCGTGCTCTGTTTACCCCTGTCTTCTCTGAGTTATATCCCTACAGAAGAAAGATGGTACTTATTTATCTCTTCTTGGAGTGCAAAATATAATATGCATTTCTCAGAATACTTTCAAGAGAACCTACAAAAACCATTTATTAATCACTAAAATTTCTACCCATGTCCACAATTGCCAAATGAAACAGAGCCTTTTTCTTCAAAACATGTTTTCTAAGTTGAAGTAAATCCTCTACCCAGGAATTATGAGTAAAAAATGGCAATAGCAAATATGTGTAAGGGTAATAGCAGATTAGAGTATATTTGTCAGAAAAAAGAGGGAGTCTAGGTGTGATTCAAGGGGAATGTGGATATCAGAGCGGTGGACCAAAGACCTGGCAGCGGTGTCATATGAGTCACAATAAAGTGAGTGGATGCTGCTGAGAGTGAAGTTTGAAAAAATTCTTTAGGTAAAGTACAATGTAAAATTTAGAGAAAAAATAATAAGGAAGATAAGGGGAAGAGGTATTACTATGAAAAACAAAATCCAAGTCATCTCTAAAATCATGTGTACCTAGTTGCTTCAAATTTCTAGTCCCTGAGCATGGTCTGATCTAGCAATAATAGCAAATAAGATACTTTATCTTCCTATCAACTTTATTCTAATGCTAAAATAGTGTTCTTGTCAAAGTGTCTAGGTGTTAAAGTGATAGCTATGATATAACATTTTAAACAGGTAATAAATATTAATCAATGTGATGCATTTTATACAGCTATCATCTGGGTATTTCAAAACATGTTGCAAAGAGTTCTTACGAAGTCCTTTTAATTAATATTAGTGCCAGGGATGATCAGACAAAATATTTATTGAAGGGCATCAGTGTGAAACATTTCATAGACACTGATTTTATCTAATAAAGCAGCCAAGGCAATAAATGTGAAACTAGATGACTTACCCGGGAGGAACTTACCTGGCATTCACTCCATTTTATACTGTCATGGATTATGGACCCCTCCAAGGACCTCCGGGTTTGAGGGGAGAAACTGACATGATTAACTAAAAGTGAATGCTGGAAACTGATTTTAAAGAGGAAATGAATGTGCTTGACAATTCAGGAGAAAGCTTATAAAGTAAAAGGAATTGCATGAAATCAACCTGAAGAAAACATTAAAAATGATCACGATTTTTCTAGACTGCACTAATGATTAAAAAAAAACCTTTCTCCCTCTCCTATTCTCTTCCTTTCCAAGTTCTTCAATTTTCAGATTCCCAATGAAGAATGTTGTATTAGACTTCAAACCCAGATATCACTTGATACATATATATATCAATTTTTATTGATATATATATCAATATTATATGTATATATCAAGTTAAATGGTAGCTCCCCCTACCTCACCTGCATATTTAACCGAAAGTCTACCACATTCATTGTTATTGGGGCTTCAGTGGAGAGGAGAATATGTCATTGCTATTCTCTGTGAAAGAGGTGCTCTAAGAGTTGGAAATCAAAATGAAGACAATCCTTAGTAGTTGTTGTTCTATTCAGAAATCTATAGTTTTTAGAACGGCATTTCCATTTTCAAAATATTTAGTCATATTTTACATTTTATTTTTAACCTTTGCCAAGCTCCTTGCATCTTGAATTATGAAACTCTAAAAGGAACGTATTATAGGCAGTCCTAAACTCACCACTGATAAAAGTAAGTTGTTTAAAACTAATGAAGAAAGAATATTTCTGACAAGGAAATGATGTTATGCATATTGCTTAATTTCTCAGAAGCATATACGAGAAGTCCTTTTTGCTTATAATGCCACTAAAATAGAGTCAAGATGCCTTTTAAAGTTGGCATGAAAATCACAGTCAGTTCTATTCAGTTTGAGACACAGCCTCATGAACAGTTTTTCCCTTTCTCGTTCTTATTTTTCTTCTTCAGTAAAACCAAAAAATAGAAGGGTATCCCTGAAGCTCCTGAAATGTGGAGTGTATGATGCATTCCCAGAAATTTTGGAGAAGGAAATTTCATGACAGCACATGTGGAAATTTTAATCTCCAGTTGAGATGTCTATTTATGAAGCATATTTATAAACTCCTGTGACCTGATAGATTATCTATATTAATTTTAAGGATTGGATGTGTGTCTTGAATAGTATAAAGATGACCTACCTATTTATCTGTTTTTATTTAAGAAGACATGTATGTCCATTTCTTATATTGCTTGGATGTAGTAAATTTTTGTTCAATGTAAATTAACAATTATGTTCTTATTGAATAGAAATCACTGGGCAACACGAATAATTAAAAAATCCAAGAAATAATTTTTCATAATTCCTATCTTCAAGGCAGACACTAAGTGTAAGATTAATAATGAAACCTGTTTAATTTTAAGTTTCAAAGTATATATTTGGCAATATAACCATAAATTCTCTAAGGGAGAAAAACTTGCCTCTATGAGCTCTTCATAGATTCATGCAGAAGGTAAAATCTTACCTAGATTTTACAGAAAAGAGATAATTTGATACCTAGAGTATAGCACACTTGGTATTTAAACCTGGGTTCCCTTTTTATATAAAAAAGAATTCAAAAGCAAATAAGAAGAACAGCATAAAATCTCTTTGGGACATATATAATGGAAACAAACTATCTAAGAATATGCAAGAAGGAAACTGCTTTTGGAGAGGAAGACAATGCTAAATGGGATCATCTACTACTGAGAAATGGTTATGGTTGGAATGTATCATCGAGGTTCCCCTGGGAATAAATATGTTAGACCTCTTGATGTGGTTTGGCTGTGTCCCCACCCAAATCTCATCTTGAATCATCATTCCCATAATTCCTATGTGCCATGGGAGGGACACTGTGGGAGGTAATTGAATCATGGGGGTGGTTACTCTTATGTTACTGTCCTCATGATAGTAAGTTCTCACAAGACATGGTGGTTTTACAAAGAGATTTTTCCCCTTTTGCTCGGCACCTCTCCTTTCTGCCACCAGGTGAAGGACGGATTTACTTCCCCTTCTGCCGTGATTGTAGTTTTCCTGAGGCCTCACCAGCCCTGTGGAACTGAGTCAACTAAACTTCTTTCCTTCTTAAATTACCCAGTCTCTGGGATGTCTTTATTAGCAGTATGAGAATAAATTAATACAGTAAATTGGTACCAAGTAGTGGGGCACTGCTGTAAAGATACCCAATAATGTTGAAGCAACTTTGGAACTGCAACAACAGAAAGATGTTGGAACAGTTTGGAGGGTTCAGAAGAAGATAGGAAACTGTGGGAAAAATTGGAACTTCCTAGAGACTTGGGAGGGCTTATAAGACAGGAAGATGCGGGAAAGTTTGGAACTTTCTGGAGACTTGTTGAATGGGTTTGACCAAAATGCCAATAGTGATATGGATAATGAAGTCCAGGCTAAGGTGGTATCAGATGGAGATGAGGAACTTGTTGGGAACTGAAGTAAAGGTTGCTATTTCTATGCAAAGAGACTGGCAGTGTTATGTTCCTGCCCTAGAGAGCTGCAGAACTTTGAACTTGAGAGAGATGATTCAGGGTATCTGGTGGAACAAATTTCTAAATGGCAAAGGGTTCAAGAAGAAGCAGAGCATACAAGTTTGGAAAATTTGCAGTCTAATTATGAGATAGAAAAGAAAAACCAATTTTCTCATGAGAACTTCATGCTAGCTGCAGAAATTTGCATAGCTAATGAGGAGCCAAATGCCAATCACCAAGATAATGGCGAAAATGTCTCTAAGGCATGTCACAGACCTTCACAGCAGCCCGTTCCATCACAGGCCCAGAGGCCTAGGAGGGAAAAATGGTTTCCTGGGCTGGGTCCAGGGCACCCCTGCTGTATGCAGCCTTGGGACCTGGTGCCCTGTGTCCCAGCCTCTGCAACTATGGCCAAAAGCGGCCAAGGTACAGCTTGGTCTGTTGCTTTACAGGGTGCAAGCCTCCAGCCTTGGTAGTTTCCATGTGGTGTTGAGCCTCTGGGTCCACAAAAGTCAAGAATTGAGGTTTGGAAACCTCCATCTAGATTTCAAGGATGTATGTAAACACCTGGATGTCCAGATAGAAATTTTCTGCAGGAGTGGAGCCCTCATACAGAATCTCTTCTAGAGCAGTTCAGAAGGGAAATGTGGGGTTGGAGCCCCGACACAGAGTCTCCACTGGGGCACTGGCTACTGGAGCTGTGAAAAGAGGGCCACTGTCCTCCAGACCCCAGAATGGTAGATCCACTGGCACCTTGCACCATACTCCTGCAATATCCACAAACACTCAATGCCAGCCCATGAAGGCAACCAGGAGGGGGACTGTAACCTACAAAGCTACAGAGGCAAAGCTGCCAGAGGCTGTGGGAGCCCACCTCTTGCATCAGCGTGACTTGGATGAGAGATGTGAGATCATTTTGAAGCTTTAATACTTGACTGCTCCCCTGGATTTCAGATTTCTATGGGACCTGTAGCCCCTTTGTTTGGGCCACTCTCCCCCATTTGGAATGAATGTATTTACCTAATGCTTGTACTCCCATTGAATCTAGGAAGTAACTAACTTGCTTTTGATTCTACAGGCTCATAAGTGTAAGGGACTTGCCTTGTCTCAGATAAGACTTTGGACTTTGACTTTTGAGTTAGTGCTGGAATGAGTGAAGATTTCAGGGGACTGTTGGAAGGGCATAATTGTGTTTTATTTGTGAGAACATAAGTTCTGAGAGGGGCCGGGGCAGAATGATATGATTTGACTGTCCCCACCCAAATGTCATCTTGTAGTTTCCATAATTCCCACGTGTCATGGGAGGGACCAGGTGAAGATAATTGAGTGATAGAGGCAGTTACCCACATACTGCTGTTCTCATGATAGTGAGTGAGTTCTTATGATATCTGATGGTTTTATAAGGGGCTTTTTCCCCCTTTTGCTCAGCAGTTCTTGTTGTAGTTCTTGTTGTAAAGAAGGATGTGTTTGTTTCCTCCTCCACTGTGCTTGTAAGTTTCCTGAGGCCTCCCTGGGCCCTGAAGAACAGTGAGTCATTTAAACCCTTCCTTGACAAATTACCCAGTCTCAGCTATGTCTTTATTAGCAGCATGAGAGTAGACTAAAACACCTCTGTACCAAGGTATAAGCAAGATGGTGAGAACTTGTATGTAAAATTTCTCTACCATGAAGTACTTAAGCCTAAGTCTTAAATTTCTACCCAAAATGTTAATCTCCACTAATAGTCTGAGGATTCATTTTTATTAACCCAGTTTAGGCTATTTCATCATTAAGATTCATTTTCAAATTTAGCCATGAAATTCTGTACCAGCTCTACACAACGCCTATTATTCTGACCTTAATTTTGTCTTAGTCCAGTTGTGCTTCTATAACGAAATTATTTAGAATATTATATAATTATATAATATTATAATTGTATTATTATTTTAACTCCTTTTTAATTTTATGAAGGCTGAGAGAGTTGAGAAATCTGCAGAAGAAAAGTTTGATGTAATAAAGGTTGGTCTATGAGATTTAAGGAAAGAAGCTCTCTCTATAATACATGTGTAAGGTGAAGCATCAAGTGCTGATGGAGAAGTTGCATCAAGTTATCCAGAAGACCTAGCTAAAATCATGGTTTAATGTGGCTACACTAAATAATAGATTTTGAATGTAGACAAAACAGCCTTACATTGAAAGAAGACACCATCGAGGACTATCACAGATAGAGGGAAGAAGTCAATGCTTGACATTAAAGCTTCAAGAGACTGGATATGTTGTTAAGAGATAATTCAGGCTAGGCATAGTAGCTCAATCCTGTAATCTCAGCACTTTGGGAGGCTGAGACGGGCGGATCACCTGAGATCAAGAGTTCAAGAGAAGCCTGGCCAACATGGTGAAGCCACATCTCTACTAAAAATACCAAAATTAGCCAGGAGTGGTGGTGTGCACCTGTAATCCCAGCTACATGGGAGGCTGAGGAAGTAGAATAGCTTAAATCCTGGAGGCATAGGTTGCAGTGAACTGAGATGATGCCACCACACTGCAACATGGGCAACAGAGCAAGACTACTTCTCTAAAAAACTATATATATATATATACACATACATATATATATACACACAGTTGTAGAGTGACCATTGCCCTGGGGTCAAGGCACGTGTAAGCTTGGTGAGGTGGTGGCTCCTTTCTGAAAGCAGCTCAATAGCAGCAGCTTCTTGAGTTGGGGAGAGATGTGCAGCTCATCTCCCTTTCTGGTCTTCCACAGTGGGAATGACAGTTGGTTGCCTAACTGCTAAGAGATAATGGTGTTCTCTGTGGAGGAGGCCATGGGCACTATAATGATTTTCACCATGTGGCTGATACCTGTGGCCCTCTGCTTTCTTCTTTGCACCTAGAAGTCTCCTGGCTTCTCAGATGTGTTGATCTCACCAGTTATCTTTTCTATATGAATATTCACCATTTATTTATTTATTTATTTATTTATTTTATTTATTCTTTTGCTCCATTGTGTTGCTGCAGATTATTTAATGGGCCCTCTCTGAGCTATTTTGGTTTGTGAGTAGCTGTCTATGTATATATGTGTGTGTGTGTGTGTGTGTGTGTGTGTGTGTGTGTGTGTAAAAATTAAGGCTGGTATTTCCTACCCTGCCATGTTCTAATGTCAGTCAGGTCTCAAATTTAAAAGTTATTTAAAAAATGAAAAAAATGGTATAAAAGAACTCAGAAAGGAAATGGAGAATTTGTTGTTGTTCTTGTTGTTCTATAAATACATTCACTAAGAGGAGAGTGGTTTCAGATAAGAAAATATTCAAAAGAATATTATTATTTGAGGTTTACTATAATAATTTAACCTTAAATATCCTGAGTCAATATCATGTATTTTCTATTGCATTAAATAATGAGATATTTCAAATAAATGAATGGAATATTCTTAGCCTATTTCAGATATTGTGATTGATCCAGAAACATAAAGAACCAAGTTGTCTTTCTGATTTATTACTTATGAACTATGCTATTTTAAAGAATTTACCTGCAAACACAAATGGAAGCACTTAGCGTCTCAGAAAAAAAACAATAAACACACATACACATATTACATATGTGCGCGCACACACGCACACACACAATAAGATGTATGCTTTAATTAGATCTATTATTTATTTTAGTCAGAGACAGTTTCTTTTAAATCAAAAGCTACTCCATTCCAGGAAGGATTTAAATTGACTTACAAATATAGCTCCAGTATTTAAAACTTTACCTGCCTATAACTAATATCAAGTCATGTTCCTTTTACTACCTGCATGACAAACACAAGCCCTTATCTCTTAATTATGGGTTCAGAGCCTGTTTTAAAAATTAAAATTGTTCCTGAGATATCTGTAGATTTACTTTTAGGTTGTAACATACAGTACAGAAATATCCCATTCACACTTTGCTAAGTTTTTCTGATGATAACCTTCAGTAAAACCATAGTATATTATCACAATCAAAATATGAATATTGCTACTTTTCACCAATCTTACTCAAAATTTCCCAGTTTTATTTTTACCTTTTTGGGTATATGTGTCTAAGTTTTATACAATTTTATCACTCTGTGTAGGTTGTATATCCACAACCAAAGCCAAGATACTGAGTAATTCCAGCATCTTAACACCCTTTCATAATCATACTCACCTACCTACAGTCCCGTTACCCTCAGTTCCTAACCCCTGACATCTAGAAATCTATATTTTAAAAATAATAACATTATTTAAATGTTATATAAATGAAATTATAATGTAAATATCCTTTGAGAATGATATTTTTTACTCAGCCTAAGCCTCTGGCAATTCATCCAACTTGTTGTATCTATCAGAAGTTTGTTCCCATTGATTGCTAAGTAGTGTTCTATAGTATGGATGGTGTACACAGTTTAATTACTATTCCATTGAAGGACATCTGGGTTGATTCCAGTTTTTGCTCTTACAAATATTGCTACTATGATCACTTGTGTACAGGTTTTTGGGAAAACATAAATACATACATTTTTATTTATCTCTGAATGATGTCCAAGGGTGCAATTGCTGGCTCCTATGATAGTTGCATATTTTGCTTTATAAGAAAATGTGCCTGGTGTAGAGACTGACACCTGTAATCCCTGCACTTCGGGAGGCAGAGGTAGGTGGATCACTTGAGGTCAGGGGTTTGAGACAAGCATGACCAACATGATGAAACTCTGCATCCACAGAAAATACAAAAATTGGCTGGGCTGGGGACATGTCTTCTAATCTCAGCCACTTGAGAGGCTGAGATATGAGAAGCACTTGTACCTGGGAAGTGGAGATTGCAGTGAGCTGAGATTGAGCCACTGCATTCCAGCCTGGGTGACACAGTGAGACTCTATTTCAAAAGAAAGAAAGAGAGAGAGAGAGAGAGAGAGAGAGAGAAAGAAAGAAAATGCAAGCTGTTAATCAGACTTACTGTAACATTTTATGTCCTCACCAGTAATGTTTGAGTGATCTTGTTCCTCTGCATCCTTGCCAACATTTAGTATTGTCAATATTTTGACATTTAGCCATCTGGTCAGTATGTAGTGGACTCTGTCTTTTTTGACTTTGGGAAATCCAGTTTGCTAAATCCCTCCCTTCAAAAATATGTATGTAATAGAGAAGTAAAATAAGATTCACCCACAGCACCTGATTATAATTTGTAGTCTCAGCCTCAGTTCTGAATCTAGCGAAATGTCTTTGCTCCCCCTGTGTACTCCACTCTACATGTTCTTGTTCTGTGAATTTTGGTATCTTTTATTATGTTAATAATTCCATTGCAACTGTGCTTAACTTTCTGGAGCTCTCTCATATTTGACTAATATGATAGCTGATACAAGACTTCAATATGTAACAAGATTGTACAAATCATTTGGATAAATAAAAATAATTTATACAAATTGTAGTATTAATTTTTTTTTTTGGAGATGGAGTCTCGCTCAGTCGCCCAAGCTGGAGTGTGGTGGTGCGATCTCGGCTCACTGCAAGCTCCCCCTCCCAGTTTCCCGCCATTCTCCCGCCTCAGCCTCCCAAGTAGCTGAGACTACAGGCGCCGTCGCCATGCCGGGCTAATTTTTTGCATTTTTAGTAGAGACGAGGTTTCATCGTGTTAGCCAGGATGCTCTCGATCTCCTGACCTCGTGATCCGCCCACCTCGCCCTCCCAAAGTGCTTGGATTACAGGCGTCGTGAGCCACTGCCCCCAGCCTGTAGTATTAATTTTAATAACCTTTAATTTATTAATATATGATGTGATATATTAAAATATAATACATTTTATCTAATGTGAATATGCTATATTCAAAGTTTATTAATTTAATATATTAATTTATCTATATATTACATTTCATATTAATATAATAATATTTAAAATAGTATTGTATAATTAATAATACAGGTTGAGTATCTGTTATTTGAAATACTTGGGGCCAGAAGTGTTTTGGATTTTTGATATTTTTGGATTTTGCAATATTTGCATATACATAATGTGATATATAAGGATAAGACATACATCTAAACATGAATTTCATTTGAGTTTTATATATACCTTACACAAATTTCTATTGCTGTCCAGTTTTTGCAACAGCTTGACTTTCTGTGATGTACATAAACGTGAGTTTTCTTTCCTTCCTTCCTTCCTTCCTTCCTTCCTTCCTTCCTTCCTTCCTTCCTTCCTTTCTTTTCTTTTCTTTTCTTTTCTTTTCTTTTTCTTTTTCTTTTTTTTCACTCTCTCACTCTGTGGACCAGGCTTGAGTGCAGTGGCATGATCACAGCTCACTGCAGCCTCAACCTCCCAGGCTCAAGTGACCCTCTTATCTCAGCCTCCCGAATATCTGGGATTACAGACATGCACCAACACACCCACCTAATTCTTATATATGTATTTTTGGTAGAGATGGGGTTTTGTCAAATTGCCCAGGCTTGTTTTGAACTCTTGGTCTTAATGGATCTGCCATCCTTGGACTCACAAAGTGCGAAGATTAAAGGAGAGGGCCAACACACCCGTCCCTTCCTTGACTTCTTATTACTGTTACCCATGAGGTTGTCAGCAGGTCTTTTTGCAATTTTTAACAATATCTTTACACCAGAGAGCAGAAAGTAAGCAAAAAGTACAGTGGATAATGCACATAGGTCTTGGCCCAAGGTGAGACATCACGGTGAACATGCTCTTGGCACATCCGGCTTGCACACATGCCATGTTATTACTCTTTACTCTTTATGGGTGCGCTTGCACTGAGAAATCTGGGCTTGTGCAGAAAGTTTCTTTTTTGAGAATGCTGAATAAACTGTTGTGCACCTATGTTTTGCATGAGGACAGGTGTAGAATTTTCTACTTGTGGTATCATATTGGCACTCAAAATTTTACATTTTTAGATAGTTTGGAATTTTTACATTAGGCATGTTCAACCTATATAATGCAATTTAATTTCTGTTAGACATAAAATTTCTGAGAGCCAACATTACTAACTTTGGACACTTTCATGTTGATGTCCTCTCTGTCTAAAGTGCCATCTTGAACAGACCAGCTTCTGTCAAAAGTGGCGTCCATATCATCTGCTCTGTATCTCGAGTTTCGCTTTCTGCTCACAGACTCCTCTTTCTACTAACAAACACAGGTTATGCACATTTGGCTTCATCCTTTGGACTGTGCACAAAATATTTCTATGAGTAAAACTGGCTCAAAGTTATACAGTATTTCTAAGACCAAGCAATATTTTTCAGGAGGAAAAAGAAAAAAAGGTAAAATCCATAGTTTAAAAAAGAACCTTTCCTAGAAAAGTAACAATATCTATACAATTCTGCTAAAACTGATATTCATATATATTAGCAAAAAGAACAGTTGGTTTTACATCCTAATCTACTTATTTAATGTGGCTTCAGAGTACTCTTGCAATGAATGGATGTATATTAGTACTAACTGAGTTTCAATATTGCAAGTGCAAGTTTAAACCTAAGCTGAAAACAAATCAAAAGCTTACCTGTCTGTACTACTGTGTTATTATTCAGTTCAAACTGTTTCCAAGCACAGCTGGATCTGGGGATGTTCAAACACTGTTTTCAGGACTGCTTCTTTTTCTCCTACTCTTGACATTGCTCTTTTTGTCTTGGCTTCATAGGCATACTCTCTCCACACAGATAGATTGGGCGTTCCAAACTTTAGTGCGTTTTACAGGTTTTGATATCAAGAAGGAGATATTACGGTTTCTAATCTCAGGAAGAGCACTTTAACTATACTTGTGGCCAAAATGATGAAGCTCCCTGAAAGGTCAAGCTAGGATCGAAGATCCATTACTTGGGTGTTAGAGTCAGGGCGTTAAGCATACCTTATCCACGTGTTTTAAAAAGTTAGTATCAAATAAGGAAAAGATGAATCTCCATAGAATGGGATGCAGGGAAAACAAAATATCCACGTACTATCCAATTTCATGATTTTCCACAAGAAAAGAAAACGAAGTTTCAATGATTAATTTTTTTTTTATTTCTGCAAAATGAAAATGCTTTCAACTTTAAAATTAAAGTCTTAATTCCCCTCACTCTACCTGTTTCACTGAGGTTTCAAAGCTTTTATCATGGCTACATGAGTAGATTTCATGCTCAGAATTTCCCCCTCTTTCTAGGAAATACTTTTTCAAGTACGCAGTATAAGCATGCAATATAGCATTGAGGTGAAGGTAGTGTAAAATTCCATTCTGGTCTTCCAAGGCCTATTATAGGAGAATTTTACTTTTCCCTATCTATATTATCCTTTTGAGTAATGGTTCACAAAAGTAAAAACATTCCTCTTTTTTTTGTTTTCAAGAAGAGATTTAATGCAAGGTATCACATGCCTACAAATTACAGGAAAGTCTGGAGAAATGAAAAGTGGCTACCAATGGATTCATGATTTCAAATATGTACTGATACCTCAGTTCTAATCTGGAGGAGACAAAAATGCTGAATCTGGCTCCTCGGGTGTCCCCACTCATGAAGCTGACAGCTAGACAATGGGATGCAGGCATCATCTGCATCAGTTGTCTCTAGGTTATCTTGAAGCTGTCGTCTAGACGTTGGAGCATTGTGAGCAGCCAACACTCATATCCCCATGACCTTCCTGGTAGGCAGTAACTGCAGCAAGAAGGCCCTTGCCTTAACTAATTTTCCAGAACTCAAACAAGTGCTTCCTTTTGGCAGAATCTAATTCAAATTCATAGCTCTAGCTTCAAGGAGGCCTGGGGACTAAAATAGGTTGTCTTCCTAGATCTTGTACTAAAAGGCACTGCATACACTGTGATAGAAATGGATGCTGAATACCAAACATAATATATTATATAATTATATACCTGTGTATATGCATGAATATATAAAATGCATATATATGAAGTAAATTTTCAAAGCCTATGGAAAAATCATTGCAATGGGTGATATTAAATTACAATTAGTGAAATCTATAATTGTAAGATTTCTGGACATATAATAGTTGTTATTGCATTTATCAATGTGAAATAAAATCTGCGGTCAAGACTCTTTGCTATACACTATGTAGCAAATAGTAATTTTTAAAACTCTTCTCTATTCAGCATTGTTGCTTCCATAAGTATACTTAAGGAATAAAATGGCATAATGAAGCTGGGCATCAGTTTGTGGCACTGTAATTGAGATTGGGCTAAAATCACAGCAATTTTTGAATCAGCACTTTAAAAAAAATCAGTAGTTTTTCCTTGTGGAAGCAATCCATATATTCTATTGCTCAAGTATTTCTTTTCTCAGGCTTACACAAGAAGGCATAGCAATTATTTCTCAAGTTTTTATTCTTATTCTCTAGGGTAAAATACATTCTCTTGATGGGCTTCATCAACATTTTTTTTCTTTTCTTTCCTTTCTTTTACTTTTTTAAAAGAGACTTCAGCAGAACAGAGAATGAGACTATTTTGAAATTGATGGGCTGACTAGCAGTTTCCTCTCATACAAAGAGGCATTCTTGACAAGATGTGTACTATTTATACCTGCGTTAGCAGTCAATCCATAAGATTAAGTTTAGGAAGAAGAGGAATAGATTGTTATTTAGTAAGAGAAGCACAGGTTTCATTAATGTACAAGAATCAATGTCTTCACTGGCATGCTGGGGTTAAAATTATTTAAAAAGTTTCAAGCTGGTTATTCTCCCTGTCTTATTCCCTGTCTAATTCAGTGTGACAATCAAAAGAATCCTGTTTTGAAGCACCATTATTGGACATTGATATTTAATTTCTATATATTTATTATCTTCAGGAAAACTACATTGCTGAATGTTTAAACCAATATGCATGAGATGTTAGATCTTCTAAAATTTCTTATCCATAGTGTTTCAATTGAGATACTCAGGGAGATAGTTTTAGGTGGTACCCACATTTCCAGGTGGCAAATTAAGCAGAAGCATAGAAAAGAGAACATAGTAAAAATTCTAGGGAAAGGTACCAATACATTAGTGCATTCGAATTGGTTATTTGAAGGCATTAAATTAACACACTTTAACCAATTTTGTGCAGCGAAATGTTTCTAATGAAAACATTACTAGTTTAATAAAATACTTAAAAATTTCAACAATTTTAATATTTCATATGAATCATCAGTCATTTAACAATGATATGCTTCTTTTAGAACTTCAAGAAGAAATATTCTGTGTGGTAAGAGATATACACTTTATGAAGGAAATGTCTTGAAACCAATTAGAATTAATTTATCTGAGATTTAATGCCTTGCAAAATAATAATGCTTTCAATTTATATGATATCTTTCTTAACATGTCAAATGATTTAAAGATTATTAACTGGTTTATTTTGATCACATATGGAATCTATTGCAGTCAAGAACATAACTTCTTTGGAAAAAAGAAAAATTATGTTCTGCTTCATGGTATCAACTGCTAGGATTTAGGTGAAAGGCGAGGATGCTGACTAGAAAGAGAATAAAATGAAAAGCATCTTTGCACATGGGGGACAAGAAAATCCCTGGATCTCTCTATTTCCCAAGCTAGTTAATTATAAGACAAATTCTCCTGGTTGAAATATATCAAAAAGAATTTTTAACCTGGAGAAAAGATTCCTAAGCTACAGAAAAAGAATCATTTACACCTGCTTTTTACATTTTACTTCAATGCTAGTTCTTCCTTTCTATCATGAGTAATCTTTTAGCTTCACTCTACCTATATTACAGGCAACAAAAAGTCAATATGGATGACAGCAGTGGGATATCATTACAGATGGGTAGCCTAAAGGAGAAATTTCATAAAATATATATCATAGCTAGCTTTGGTACTTTCAATAATAGAACTCATACTGGGTGCCCAGGGTTTGTAGCAATCCAAGTCTATGTTTAAATTGCCATTTATTTTTATTTTTTTTTTCAAATAGCTCCTATTGACTGATTAGGTAAACGTACCTTTTTTTAATTTCAGTTCCAGACATAACATGAAAAGTGGTTTTGCGTAACACTTGATATATTTTTTAATCATTGACCCACACTGAAGTGTGATTTGGTCTGGGATGGTCATCTCATGTTGTGATGTAATTGAGGTACTAACTCACCTGTATTCTAAAAGTTATTGGTGCTTATATTTGGCCAATGAAATCAATGTCAGATATAATCATAGGAGTTTTCATAAATCCATGATTTTCCTAGATTTTTATCCATAATCTTATGCAATAGCCTCATTTTTAACTTGAAAAGATAGAAAATGTAGGTCTAAAATATCTTACTAAAAAGCATTTACACCTCATTAATTTTGTAATCATGTTTATATAGACAGTCTAGAGATTATAAGGAAATCTATCATATCTATCTATGAGATAAATCACCTACAGTATCATCTTCGTAAGGTAACCCTTAAACATTTTGTAAGATTTAATTTTCATTATCCTTGTTATAAATGTATTATCAAATGGGTATGATAATATTGTATATGTAATTTCCAGACTTTTGTATCCAGTAAACATTAAATTATTATTGTATCCCAAGCTATTAACTACCTAAGAATCTTTTCTAGAAACAAAGTATTAATAACTTTTAAGCACCAAATACCATGTTCAACTATTTGCTGAATGTTGATGGGTACCCAGAATTGTGATCAATTTTACCAGGTTATTTATTGGAAGCATTCTTGGACAGGGAGGATGGGAGATTCAATATATGATATTGACTATCCCTATCCTAATGAATCATAAATTTCTAAATATAAATGCTAATCCTGGCTACTATGAACATTGGGCAAACTAAAATAGTGCAAAATTTTCTAGAATAAGTTATACCAATATATAATGAAATATAATGTTTTCCTACACAGCCATCTCTGTCACTTAGAATGTATATTATGTAGTACTCAGCGAACAGCTTTTCCCTTCTTCCTTCTTTTTCCCCTTAAACCATTAATTCATTTTTACCAGTCATTCACTTATCTACTCATCCTTTTATACAATTATTTAAAATTGCCTTTTGTCTGATAATTTCCAGACATCTGTCTAGGTTCCGGGGAAAAAGAGGTGAGCAGAAACAGAAAAGTTATTGACTTTGTGGATTTTACTACTTACGGCAAGGAAGAGCCACAAATAATTATGGCAAGCAGCTTAGACTGGATCAAAAGTGCATGAGAACAAACCAGTTACAAGTCTACTGAGAAAAATCAGATTGCTCAGCAATTACATGTATGTTTCTCTGGCATAATTATTAACAATGGCCTTTTACCTCAAAATGTCTCATTTTAGATAATAGATAATATAGCCAACCTACATGTCAGCAATTTTACAAAGTAGCAGTCCCCTGTATCACTAATTTTATGAATAAAGAAAGTGAGAAGACTCTGGTTTGATGACATTCCCATGATGAAATGGTGACTTAATGGTAAAAATGCACAGCTTCGTGGGACAGAAAATTACCCATGGGTGGCTCAGAGCTCAACAATGGACCATTGATCTTGGAAAGTAACCTAAACTCGCTAAGCTTCAGAGTCATGGTCATATGAATCCTAACAATTGCTTAAATCCTTAAAGGGTGCTATAGAAATTAAAAGAGGTAAACTTCTTGGAAGGTCTGGAAAAAGGAACTTAAAATGTATTCAATCATACTATTTCCTCTGCCAGAAGAGAAAGTGCTCTCACTCACTGGCTTTTATTGAATGAGGGAGCTCTCACAAGGTTCTTAACAAAGTATGAAATTGGAGAAGAATTTTCAGAATTTTCAGAGTACCAGTGCAAAGACTATCTGGATGAATCAAAAGGTAATTAATCAAAAGATAGCACAGACAAGTTCCTTTTCAAATATAGAAAGAGAGCTAATGTGAGTCTAATGGTTGCCCTTCAAAGAATAATAATATGTCTTCTACATCTAGGAGAAGTATAATGACTAACCCTGCTTTTAACAAAACTTTTAGCTTAAAGTTCAAAGGGAAGACTAAGCAATAGTTAATTGTAATAAAGACTTCCCAAATATCTCAGAACTGGAAATGGAAAGATAATATAAGTTTTATAGGTATGAAAACAGACAAATAGCTGTTTAAGCTCTCCAAACATTTTGATATTCTTTCCGTGCGCCCAAGGCAATAATGTTATATGACTTACTGGATACCTTTAACAAAATATAAACATAAATCTGTACAAGGGCTTTGATTTTGGGAACCATCTGAGTTGACTGAAGGATGCTCACCTGTAACATTGTATACTACACATGCTGAGCAACTTTACAAAGGCAGGTCTTTTGCACACTCATCGTGTAATGTTTAATGATTTTTAAGTTTCCAATAGTATTGCACATGTAAACCATGTGTAATACTATGGAAATTACAAAAACAAATACAAATTACATACAACATTTTATATTGCAAATATATATGTTTATATATATTTATATATAACAGCATTTTATATTGCATGCATATATATATATATTTATTTATAACAAAGTCTAGTTTAAAATAGTTGCTTAATTTAAGGTGTTTGGATGTTTATCCCATAGGTCATTAACCAAGGTACTTTGCCAAGTGAGCTCATTTTATTTTTCCTGAGGACTCACATGGCACTACAAATTTCCTCACGGTAAGCAATAATGGAGAGCAATGACAGGTAGCATTAGATTCTAGGAGCACATTTCTGACAGCATTTATAAGAGGCAAAGATCACCTATATTAAAAAACAAAGTCTCAACTTTATCTCAAAATATGATTAAATATATATTTACATTAAATTTGAAAGACTTGCTTAACAGCTCTTAAAAACTTAAGAGATTTAAATTAGGTTTTTAAGTAGTAACCTCCGGTGCTCTGAGAAGAACTAAATTTTAATGCATAATAATGGTAACTTGACTATGTTACCACCATGAGTAGTTTTATCTGCCGTAATATAAGTTTATTTTTTATTGAGAAACTGACTTCAACATTTTTTTTTCTGTTTTACACAGTTTATTATTTATCGATTTTATACACTAGAATGTATCCTATTTCTCCATGTCTCTTTTAACTATACATAAATCAGAAATATACCTCAACAGAGGCATGACCCATGGAGTATATGAGAAGGACTATCGTCTTGTACTTGCATGCACACTTCAAAAATTATTACAGATGTACTTTTCTAAATATTCTGCTACTTATACATATTTTCCTTAATATCTATTATGCTACCAAATTTTGATATCTTAAAATTGTATTGGGATAAGTTATTGGAGTGTGAAAAGGGGATTAAAGTTTTAAAATTTATTTATTTTTAATTTTTTTTAGAGATGAAGTTTTTTTTTTTTTAATGTTGCCCAAGCTAGAGTGCAGTGGCTATTAATATGGCTATTCATAGGCATGATCATAACACCCTATAACCTCAAACCTCTGGGCTGAAATGTTCCTCCTGCCTCAGCCTCCAGAGTAGCTGGAACTACATGTGTATACCTCTACCAGGCCTGGGGGAGGTGAATTTTTTAAAAAATTTGTTTTAATTTCATCATGTAACAAAATCACTTGGCCCTTGAAGGGGCAAAGTTGTGGTGTAGTGGAAGGAAAGATGTGCTATTTTTATGCTGCTTATAACTTTAAAAATATCAAACAAAATTTGAGGATGCTTCATTTACTTTACTAGGCAACCATCTGACCTTTATGATTTTAGCCCTGCAGGGCTATGTTTCCGTTGTGAGTTGAACTATGTTCCCCTCAAACATGTTGCATTCCTAAACTCCAGTATCTGTGAAGGTAACTTTGTTTGGAAATAGGGGCTTCACATATAATCAAGTTCAAAATAGTGAAGAGCTAATAACATCTTATTAGCACATTTCTGCTGTCAAATATACAGTTTGATGCCCACAAAGGGATCTTCATAGAATTAAATAACAGTTAGACTCCATGATTCTCATAAATCCTCATTTGTTACCAGGATACTCAGCAAGATTTAGGTCAGAAAACAGCAGAAATGCATTAGGCATTCATTTTCTGCAGGAGATGTCTCAGGGCCCAGGCCACTTAGTACAAGGAGATAAGATGTACATCAGGTGGTTGCAAGATCTGACATGAAGGAAACATCTCATGCTCCAAAGGAGCTAAAATCTCTTGTCACAATTCCATAGGTACAGATTCCAGAGTCCTCAGAAGAGATACACCTAGAATCATCGCACTCGGGAAGCCTCAAGTTATGGCTTCTTATAGGGTATTTTTGTATCTCCTAGTCCAGATGAAATTTACCAACAGTAGTTGTTTTCACTATAATCATTCTTGCTTAGGAACATAGAGGAAATAACACCTTATTAGCTTACCTGGGCAACAAAGTTAGAATTAATCTTAGTTCAAATTCTCATGAGGAAGAAAATGATATCATTAATCTATTAATTAAAAACATATAGTAACACATATTAGTGGAATTAAGTTACTTTCCAGTAGTGACTTGCACTTTGGAGAATGGTTGAATATGTGAAACCAGTGAGTATTATCACTGTACTTAGTTCTGTACTTCAGGTTCTAACATTGTTTCTGGCAAGAATGAAAACTCTATGTTTATGCAGAAATCATAATTGTTATTAAAACTACTGCTGTTGTTGAGATTCCTTCTCCTCAGTATTTCCCCCCTCACTAATATCACTCTTGAGTTGCTGAAGACTCTTAACTGTGACGTACCCCCATTCCTTTTTATTCTTCTATACTCCTTGATATATTCTTTCTAATTTTATTAACAATTATTTTGTGCTATGATCAAGGTTACAAGGAATTTTCTCCCCTAGAGAGTTTACAAAATAATACCTTTTCTCCTCAGAGTTTAGGGACATATATCAGTGAAGTAATAAAGTTGTTTCCAGATTTAGTAACATATTTGTAATCTACCAGGAATCCTTCCATCATCACCAGTTTTGGGGAATATTTCTCATAGAATATCCAGGCAACACATGCAGTTTTTAAAATATGTTACTTTGGACACGTATTCTATCATAGAGCCCTGATATTATTTAGTTGTGTTCCATTTTCCCCACTTATGAAGTTGATTCTCTGTATTAAATGTTTTTTTTTTCACTTGTCGTTGTTAGGATGTGAAATCATTTCTCTATTCTGTTGTTTTTATATTTATGAAGGATATGTATTTAGTCTTTATACTTGAAAGCTAACTTTTTTGCTGTGCAAAGAAGGGAAGACACCTTGCTCTTCATGCTTTTGTTTTCTACCTTTTCTTTCGTAATTGGACTTCTTTGCTCCTGGTTCAGAAGCAGAATTTCAAACAAAGCATTCCCATGTAAACACATTCACACTTACAGAGACCCTTATCAAAAAGTAAAAGCACATTCAACTTTGATCTTTATTTTGTGGAAATATGGTTTTCTTAGATCTATAACCTCTAGGAAATTTTGTAAATCTTGTTCTTCTGAATTTTTGAAGAGTGTCTGGAAAAATACACACACACACACACGCACATATGCACACACACACAGACACACATATCTGCAAGGGGTATAATACATTATATAAATGAAAAGATACAGAAGACACCATAGAGCACATGCACATAAGTCTTTGAATAAAGGTAGAGTATATGATAAAACAGAAGAAGGAGAAAGAGAGGTCAGACAAGAATTAGGGGCCCAAAATACTTTCGGTAGCATTTCTCTTAAGTCTGTGTTAGGAACACAAGGACATCATTTGTCTCTAAATTGAATCACCAAAATTTGTACAAAGAATGTTGATTTCAGGAAAGCTGAGTTTCGCATAGAATGTTTCATGATCCTCTGATTACGTAACTTAGTCATGTTCTCTACTGATTAAGTTTAAGCATCAATAGATCAACTGGCTCTGAGTGAAACAAAGGAATTTCAAACTTGAAACAGCACATGATAAATAATTGGTTAGCCTAATACCTTTATTTTGGCCTAATGTCAGTGCCACAATTCTAGGCAACCCTAGAGATAAACACAGGCTGTCTGAATTTGAGTGAAATAGCTCCATCCTAAATTTTATATATATATATATATACACATACACACACATGAATATTTTATTATAGTTCTTCTATAAAAATTATAACAAAACAGTAAACATTTAGACACATTCAAGATTTTATTTTTAAATATGTTAAAAATGGCTGTATAATAAGATAGCTTGGGCTATATGAATAATTATCTCAAGAGTTTGATATCTTAAATATCCTAAAACAACCATTTATTTAGGTCTTGATTCTGCTATTTGACAATTTGGACTGGGTTCAGCTGGACTGTTCTTCTGGCCTAGGAATAGTTTACTCATGTGTCTACAGTCAATTGCTGGGTTGTCTGGGTGGTAGTTGCTTTGGATCGTCTCAACTGGGATAGTTCATTTCTGTTCTACATGATGTCTCATTTTACAGCAAGTTATATTGGACTTATTAGTATGGTGTCATGGAAGGATTCCCAGAGACAGTGGAAGTTTGCAAGACTTTTTGACATCTAGTCTCAGAACTGATATGGTGCTACTTATGCCACATTTGATTGGCAAAAATAAATATCAGGTCGCTTTCCACAAGAGCAGGTACTACGATGGTATACCTATTAGAAACGAACACCTATTAAAGGAAAAGAGAGGAAACAACATTGTGCAAAAGAAGAAGTTGATCAGTAATGCAGGTGTGAAAGTCTCAGACAACCTGGTAATGAGCTCTAAGGCTAGCCTGTCAGAGTGTCCTCCAATAGGTAAAAATGAACGGACATTTAGTTTCTTTCTCATGAAGTGATTTCATGATAACCTGGAAAGGAAATGACCTTAGGTGGTGTGGCTCTTTACAACTGAGGCAGACTCCAAAGCAGCTGACATTTATAGGCTCTCTACTAACTGTATACCTCACAGTTGAATAGTAAGTTCTTGCTTGAAGGAGAATGTGGGCTGAGCATTTCTGCATCTATGGTAGCAAACCAGAAAATGAGCCCAGGTTCAAGGGGAGGAAAAATAGTCTTGATATGTTATTGGGAAAAGCAAGTGGTATCAACTGCAGTCATATTTGGAAACTTTCACAATGTTAAAAAATACTGATCACAGTTTGCACTCAATAAAAATACATATAATTGAGTGAACTACTAAAAAGCAAAGAAAGACATTTATGAAGTACATAAGTTTTATTTGATCATTGTCAACATACATACATATATTGAAATATCAAATTTACCTCATGAATACTTCCTATTAGAATGTACCAATTAAATAAGTAAATAAATAAATAATCAATTGACTATAGAGTAGATAGGTTCTGTGCTAAGTAGATGCAGTAGTACATCTACCTATTTGTTCCTACATAAAATTGTATGATCTCTCTGTCCTTAGGCATAATTCTTGTCAACTAGACATTCACATAACAAATATAATTTGTGAAATGCTAAGTGGTTTCATGTTAGAATTAATGGTGTTATCATTTTCCCATCCTAGACAGGCCAAGCACTGTGATATAATTTCACTGTCTGAAATTTAACTTGTCAGTCATCAATTATTAAAATTTGATGTAGTTTGGTCTACTGAAAGGAGAAATTTGGCCAAGAGTCTAAGAGGACTGAGATGCAATCCAAGATATTCACCTACATTTTCTTATGGTCCTTGGGCAGAATATTTCTCATTTGTAGCCTCTTCAAATGTAAAATAGAGACCCCCATTTGAGTCCTTTGCCTTCTTTCTCCCTCATCTCTTTTGGTAGCACACATTTTGTGACTTATTTTTTCAAAATATTTTTCCTTTGGGAAATGCCTTATATTAAATACAGAGTTAGAGACTTCATTTATCCACTTTTTAAATTCAATATTGATTTTCATGAGAGTATCTTTCATGAGTCTCCATCTTGCTATCAGCTCCCTTCTCATTTCGCAGAGGTGAGTTATCTCATGGCAACTGCTCTATATACCAGTCTACTTCCTGTATGTTCTTCAAGTCAGCAGAGGTAATTGTGGAGGAGTAAAAGAAAACCTGACATTCTTTGTCGAAAAGGAAATAACTTTGGAAATCATTCTTTACATTGAGCACATCTTGATAAGCGGTGGCTTCTGGTGAATGACCCTGACTATGCAGCCTTAGGGGAGATGTTCCCTATTCCAAGTGACGGGTCTCAGCTGTCAGTGTGACAGTCAGTCACTTGTCACAAAACCCCTAAACTTCACACTGTGAATCTACATACTGAGCCACCAACATCAGTGACTATGCCCTGGACATGACAAACACTGATAAGAGAAAGAGATTTTATAGCTATCTAGACATATTTATTGTTGCACTACCAACATCTAATGTGGTAATCATTGTATAAGATTTCAATGTGTAGGATAGTACTATTGCCAACATATGGAGAAAAATGTATGTCACTGGATTGGAAAGGAAAACAAAATATTTTAGTAAATACTCCACCAATAACAATGTGCTCAGAGTAAGCACTATCTGTATATAATATTATTTATTAATAAAATTTGTTAATTTATTAGTAGTATAGAAAAGGTGCCAAGGAACAGCTAACAGCGAAATTTGAGATGGAAAGAACAAAAACGATAAGAACTTAGACTCATTACATTTGGGTGATTCTCTGAATTAATATCTGATGATTCTATTATTACAAATAAAACCTATCATTAATGTTATATAGGAAACCTAGATTTAACATGTTCATGTAGGTTCAGATATGTTTCCAAAAATGACAATTAAAAACTGTGATTATTTCTTGGCGAAATTCTTAGACTGATTCATCTGAAGGAAACCACTCTCAAGCTATATTTGAAATACATACTGTATATTTTTGTCCTAGAGTATTTCTTTTCCTTCTTCGCTTCAGAAGCCATTGTTAAAATTAGATGGAATTGAAACATGCCATTTTGCCAAAAAGTTTATTCGGGAAATGTTCTTTAGAAAATAGACAATATTGGAGCAAGGTATGAGCATCATGTGCAGAAATGAATAGATCACCTTTATGTGTTTTGGTTCCAACAGATACAAAAGTTCCTGTCATACTGCCTTGAGTCCTTTGTCTCAAGGTTCCTATTCTGTCTTGCTATTTTGAGCTTTCAAAAACTTAGTCTTCATTAATAAAGGAAAATCATTGAAGAATATGGGTTTTTCTAGATCCTTGGGGCTCAGGTCCCTTTCATGTCTAGTCTTGAGCAAATTTCTGTATTAACTATGGGAGGTGTGAAAAGCAATAAAAACAATGAGAGGAGATTATCACCTGGCAGCTTTCTTCATTGGACAAAGAAATTCCACTTGGATTTCTATGATATTAATTAGTTTAGAATGGCAAGGTGCAGAAATACTGCCTCATGAGTAAGTAGGGAGTCCCTGAGTTAATTGAGGCACTCTATATATTTGCTTATTTTAAAAGATTTACTTTTTGTTATATGGTTTAAGTCATTCTAAATATAACATTTTAAAACTGAGCATTTAGGGGAAATTTTATATATAAATGGTAGGTAACTCAAGCTATCACATTTCAAAACTACTTTTGTCCCCAGATGATACAATTCTCTATTTTCTGTAATGCCTTGAATACTTTACTTGGAAGTTTAAGGCATGTTTCCTCAAGTAGTTGCTTAAATTTGAAATTCCTCAACTACCAGGATCAAGTAGATAGTTATTTGGCAAATGTATTTTTCTAGTCCTTAAGGTAAAGAAACCACAACTAAGCACAATATGGGAGGGACCATTAATTGCATATATACAGAATCTTGCATTAAATCTGGGTTGTAAATCTTTTCGTTCACTTTTAAAGTTAAGTCAGTTGATTTCAAGTTTACTTTTTATTTATGTTCTTTTCTAAATAATTCAAATAAAGCAAAAGCAAGAGAAGAGATTCATCAGCACACATTGCTGTGATTTGTGAAGTCCTTCACATCAGAATTGAGCCACAGTTGACTACTCATCCCCCCTGACATTGAGTCACTGCTATTTTCTCCACCCAGCTCCAAAATAAAGTGACAGATTTTAAAGGTTGGAACAAGAAAAGCACAGGTGGTACCACCTACTGTGAATCTTTTAGTTCTTCTTAGCTCAGTAACAGCTGTTGGTCTTTTCACAGTCTGTTAAAAGCAAAACAAGGAATAGAATGTGGGCTAGTGACATTGTGCAACAATACCATTTGTTTGCTTAGATTATGAAAATCAATGGCAACTTGAGAAGGAGCGTTTCCTATTCAGACTTTGGGTAAAAATCTTCAGGCTTGACCGTCTTCCTTGCACACAGTGCTGTTGATCTATTGATTGATTCTGGGAACATTGCAAATCATATAACTGCCATGTGTCTTAATCTCACTAATCTGAGAGTGTATATTATATATTTTTGAAGCAATTTTAAGAATTAATGAGCATCTGCTTCACCCTATCTAGGCATATGGGGAGAGAGTTGGAAAAAAAAAAAAAGAACAAACTGTTCTGAGGACGGGCAGTGTTGCCTCAAATGCCCCTATACAGTGAGAATCGAAATTCTCTCTCCTCTCCCTCACACACACACACAACAAACAAACAAACAAACAAAACAACAGACCTTCTATTCATAGAGTCTTAGTGTATACAGGAAGAGGCAAAATTCCACACCTTTGATAAGTACAGGGCCTCCAAGGAAAGAGTCATAGGCACAGGGCTGACCCACGCATTGGGTGAAAATGAGTTCCAATTTGAATAAACAAAAGGAGGTGACTCATTTGCGCTTGATTCAGGCTATCTTTGTACCCTAGAACTTAAAGTATAATAATAATAATAAATTAAAAAAAATAGATATTTGGTTGGGCCAGATATTCCTTCGTTGATTTACTCACTCAATGACAATTTCTAAAGATACACAAGGATGTATTATTAGTAAATGTATGCTGGAATTTAGTGGCTGTCATTTTCTAAGTGCTCGCAAGGTGTCAGTTCTGTAAGCATTCCATAATTTTGCTGGTCTATAATTTTCAGAATTTAATGTTGAGCTTTTAAAATCTCCATAATGTTTTCTCTATTTTGTTTTTGACTGTTGAACAGAATATTTGATCCTGTGAACAAGCAACTATGAAGACTAAGGATAAAATATATAGTCAGATTTTGTCATAATTATAAGATATTTGACAAATAAATATTAATTTTTCCTTTAAACAATAAAAAAAAAATCTAAGATGGTGCAGCTTGTTGGATAAAACATGCAATAAGGTACCCTCGACCATAGCATTAATCAAACAGATAAAGGTTGTGTTTCCATTTGGTGGTCTATTTTGATAAAACATATTCTAATAAAGGCAAAAAGAGACAGTGGAAAGCACTCAGAAAACAGCCCCGAGAGAGAGCAAAATGTGTAACAACAAAGCTGACAGCAATCTACCCTATCCGTCAGATGATACTGATACACTGAAAACATATTCAAGACTAGATCAGAAAGTTTGTAAGGCTGAGGCTGTGTATTGGTCATAATTGATACAAGAGAGGAGGTGGAAAAGACAAGAGTAAATAAATGAACTTCTAGCAGGGGCTCTATAACACTAAGTGTCTACAATACACTAAATGGATTTAGAAGGTAATTGCAAGTTGTCCAGTGTAGTTCTGGGTCAGTTCCAGGAATTTGCATTTTACTACATCAAAGGATTTTAATGCAGAAGATAGCCCCCATACCCAAACCAAAGTTTTATAAACAAGACTTATTGTCTAGAAAGAAAATAAATTAATGCCTAAAGAAACATAATAAAACATAAAAAAAAAAAAAGATATGTTACCCTAAGAGAGACATGGATAATGATTTTGGGGCAGGCATCAGGGAAGGTGTTAGGTTGTTGGAATTCATTTTGTCTTTTTTTTTTTTAATTTATTATTATTATTATACTTTAAGTTCTAGGGTACATGTGCATAACGTGCAGGTTTGTTACATATGTATACTTGTGCCATGTTGGTGTGCTGCACCCATCAATTCGTCAGCACCCATCAACTCGTCATTTACATCAGGTATAACTCCCAATGCAATCCCTCCCCCCTCCCCCCTCCCCATGATAGGCCCCGGTGTGTGATGTCCTCCTTCCTGAGTCCAAGTGATCTCATTGTTCAGTTCCCACCTATGAGTGAGAACATGCGGTGTTTGGTTTTCTGTTCTTGAGATAGTTTGCTGAGAATATTGGTTTCCAGCTGCATCCATGTCCCTACAAAGGACACAAACTCATCCTTTTTTATGGCTGCATAGTATTCCATGGTGTATATGTGCCACATTTTCTTAATCCAGTCTGTCACTGATGGACATTTGGGTTGATTCCAAGTCTTTGCTATTGTGAATAGTGCCGCAATAAACATACGTGTGCATGTGTCTTTATAGCAGCATGATTTATAATCCTTTGGGTATATACCCAGTAATGGGATGGCTGGGTCATATGGTACTTCTAGTTCTAGATCCTTGAGGAATTGCCATACTGTTTTCCATAATGGTTGAATTAGTTTACAATCCCACCAGTTCATCACAGAGGAAAGTAAAGAGTTAGAATTATACATAATGGAAGGTGGTAAGCAGATACGTGGGGATTGGTCAACTCATACACATCATTGAGAACTATTCAGGGGTAATTTTTAAAATGCAGTTAGGTGTCAACTCTAAAAGATAACACTGAAATGGTAAAACTGGAAGATTGTTAGAGATCACCGTATTCAAATGTTATACTTTGACATAAGAAAACAAACCTAGAAAGGTTCCTAATTTCATCTTTAGATAATCACAACTATTTTGTCATGGCAACAAAATGTAACTCCTTAATTTTCAAATACTAATCTGAAACCATGCAATTCTATTTTCTGAGATATTTGAAATTCCAATTTTTTTTTTTTTTTTTTTTTGAGACGGAGTCTTGCTCTGTCGCCCAGGCTGGAGTGAGTGGCGCGAACCCGACTCACTGCAAGCTCCGCCTCCCGGGTTCCCGCCATTCTCCTGCCTCAGCCTCCCGAGTAGCTGGGACTACAGGCGCCGCCACCTCACCCGGCTAGTTTTTGTATTTTTAGTAGAGACCGGGTTTCACTGTGTTAGCCAGGATGGTCTCGATCTCCTGACCTGGTGCCCACCTCGTCCTCCCGAAGTGCTGGGAGTACAGGCGTGAGCCACCGCGCTCGGAGAAATCCCACTTTTTAAAATTAATTCTAATGTTTTAATCCCTAACTCAAACGATTTTTTCCTGTTATTTTTATAATGATATAACAATGCAATCCATGAATATTTTTCAAAAAATTCTAATTTCTGTTCATCTTAAACATTATAAGGGAATAAACATTATAAGAGAATAAACCCACATGATTACAAATACTGTGACTTTTAGTTTCCCCAATAGCCTCTCTTTGAATATGTCCTTCTTGAACTATGTCCTCCTTTTTATGTAATAAAGGAGTCAAACTCCAGGGAATAAGAGGAAGCAGAATAGCCGTTTGAAATATGCTTTACTTGGTTCTCACCAATTTATTAATGTCTGATGAAGAGCATATGAATCATGGGCAATTATACAAGTAATGAAAGAGTGATATCACTTAACCATCTGCAACCAATATTTAATTCACCCTGACATGATTCTCTTTAGCTACAGAATTCTTACATTCAGGATCAAGATAAACAAGCTCCCATTCATATTCAGATTGGACTTTATTGTCCCTTTCGCTGAGTGAAAGAACAAAATAGCAATTGATAATATAATTATTTATAAATTAAAAATATAATTTCATTCCAAAACAGTTATGAGAAAAAAATATTAGTATATAATAAATTTAATTTGCCATAAACTTGTATTATCAAAATGGAAAGCATCTTATAGGAAGTATTCTCAAGTGAATTGAACAAAAGAAATTAGAAGGAAGCAAAAATATGGAGGAAATGAATCTGTACTCACTTGGTAAACTATTTCAGTTCCAATAATGTTCAGTTTCTTTATATATAAAATAAAGAAGTCCTATTTTTTTACAAGAATTTTGAGGTAATTAAATAAGAAGAATTGTAAATCATAAAGCACCATATTATCTGTTATCAATATTGTAGTATTAAAGTTTAAAGATATAGTATAATAATATTAATTTAATATTATTCCCCCTTAAAGTCATTCCAAGTATTTAATATGGGATATTTAAGTATAATTTAATATTTTATGGGTCTAAAATTAAGTTATAAAAATGGAAGGATTTTAATATTACATAGAGAGTTTTTAATTTTAATGAGAATGATTTTAAGTAAGGACTCAGATAACATGTAATCATCTTATGGTGTATTTTATGAAACAGATCCTGCTGCAACTATTTCAAGTCTCTTGACTTCAGTGAGCAAAGGTTGGTTAATCATCTTTTAGCATGTGAAACTGCTTGTGTTCACTATTAAGGAATACCTAAGGATGGGCAATTTATAAGGAAAGAGGTTTATTCGGCTTATAGTTCTGCAGGCTGTACCAGAAGCATGGCACCAATATCTGCTTCTGGTGAGGGCCTCAGGAAACTTCCACTCATGGCTGAAGGGGAGGGGGAGTCAGCACGTGCAGATCACCTGACAAGAGAGAATCAAGAGACAGGGGAGGGAAGTGCGAGGTTCTTTTTAACAACCAGTTCTTATATGAACTGACAGTGAAAACTCACTCAGTCTGTCAACAATGGTACCAAGCCATTCATGAGGGATCTGTCCCATGACCCTTACACCTTTCACCAGGCCCATCTCCAGCACTGGGGATCAAATTTCAACATGAGATTCAGAGGGGATAAATATCTAAACTACACCACCACTGATATGTTCAAGCGTCAATGTCAGATGAACAAAGAAAGAACAGAGATGACATACAGATCATTAATTAACTGTATTATACAGATCCTCATTTACTTATCATATAATTACTATAACAAAGAAGGACTATATTATGTACTATATTCCTTTTTTGCCTTCTTTGCTTTCATTATATTTAAAGGTAAAAGTTCAACATGATTGAAATGTCCTTCTGAGTGTACATTTATGTGATTCAATTAATTCATATATTTGGCATTTTTGGGGTGACCTTGTTAACATGTTAATATTTTAACTGATTGAACTAAGCCTGACAAAGTTTTATTAAGTCTTTTTCTTTATTAGAAATAAGACTTTCAGTCCATGATTTATATTTGTGTGATGTTGATATACTCTTAGGACACTTCATATATTGATCATCTATTTACATTGAGTTTGTTCATCTTTACTTTTTCCTTCTTTTTAGCTAGTGACTTTCTTTTAGTAAATCATATTGATTTCTCCTTTTACACAATTATATGTCTACATACATATGTAGAAAAATGTATATCAAGACCATTGTCTAAATGATTATTTACAATGTTTGGTCTTCCATTCCTGAGTTACTTCATGTAGAATAATGGTCTCCAACTGGATCCAGGTTGTTGCAAATGCCATTACTTCATTCCGTTTTATAGCCTAGTAGTATTCCATTATATATATAATGAAATATATATCATGTATATGATTATATATAATGTATATATAATATAATGTATATGATATACAATGGAATATAAATGATGTATATAATGTAAATGTAAATATATATACACACACACATACACCACATCTTCTTTATTTCCTCATTGGCTGGTGGGCATTTATGCTCATTCCATATTTTCACATTGCAAATTGTGCTGCCATAAACTTACGTGTGTAAGTGCCTTTTTCCTCTAGGTAGATACCCAGTAGTGGGACTGCTGGATCTAATGGTAGTTCTTCTTTTAGTTTAATCTCCATACTGTTTTTCATACTGATTGTACTACTTTACACTCCCACCAATAGTGTAAAAGTGTTCCCTTTTCACCACATCTATGCTAGCATCTATTATTTTTTGATTTTTTAATCATGGCCATTCTTACAGAGTAAGGTGGCATTGCATTGTGATTTTATTTTTCAGTTCCTTGATAATTAGAGATGTTGAGCATTTTTTCATGTGTTTGTTGGCCACATGTATGTATTCTTTTGAGAATTGTCCATTCATGTCCTTTGCACACTTTTTGATAGGATTATTAATTTTTTTTTCTTCCTGATTTGTTTGAGTTCCTTTGATGGGATTATTATTATTATTATTATTATGCTGATTTGTTTCAGTTCCTTGTAGATTCTGGATATTAGTCCTTTGTTAGGTGCATGGTTTGTGAATATTTTCTTCCATTCTGTAGGTTGACTGTTTCTTTTGCTGTGCAGAAGCTTTTTGGTTTAATTAAGTCCCATCCATTTATGTTTGTTTTTGTTTCATTTGCTTTTGGGTTCTTGATCATACACTCTTTGTCTAAGCCAATGTCTAGTTTTTGCTGATGTTATCTTCTGCAATTTGTATGGTTTCAGGTTTTAGATTTAAGTCTTTGATTCATCTTGAGTTGATTTTTGCATGAGGTGAGAGATGAGGATCCAGCTTCACTCTTCTACATGTGACTTGGAGCTAGGTTATGGCATTGCAAAGGCATAGGAAATATATAATGGACTCTGGAGACTTTGGGGGAAGGGTGGGAGGTGGGTGAAGAATAAAAGACTGCACAGAGGGTGTAGTGTACACATGTTAGGTGACGGGTGCACCAAAATCTCAGAAATAACACCTAAATAATTTATCCATGTTACCAAACACCACAAATTCCTTGAGAACTATTGAAATAATAATAAATATATTAAAAGATTGTTTTATTTATAGATGTTTAATTAAAAGTATCAGTAAAGAAAGAGCCTCTCCTTTCAAACATACCCACATTCATAGAAAAAAATACATAATCAGGTAATATTTTCCCTCTCATCTCTGTTTCCTAAACTTAATCAAAACTAATTAGTTATTCAACAGCAAGTATATTAGGAGGCCACACAAAGGTCAGAAACACCTTTGTTTAATTGCCACCATTGTATAGTACAGAGCTTTGGATGATGGTGGCTCCAGAAAAGTTTAAAATTCTGTATTTGTATCAATGGTTTTACCTACATTGTCAATTTGCTTTTTGATCAATTTTCCCATAATTAACTACCATTTTAAACTATGATTCTTAATTATTGACTATTTTTAAGACTTTTTAAATGAATTATAGTTTATTACTGTGCTTACTAAATTGCACTATTTTTTCCAATTCATTTATTTCCCATATAATATTATGATATTTTTCTGGCATTTACTGATGACTAGCATTACTCATTTTGATTAACAAATTAATTATAATGTATTTTTACTTTTTAAAAAATCATTAACTAGTTTATCTACTTAGATTTTATGTAAGTGAATTTTTGTGTCATCATGTTACTTGCTTACTTTCAATCTAATAACTTCCAATCACTGCTTTGAATTTATGATTCTTGCACTAATTTTAATTGCTGTTTATGTTCATATATAAGTTAACTCAAGTTGCTGTTAAAAAATGTCATACAATCATTATGCTAAAATTTTGATATTATAAAAAGCCTTATTTATCATTATTTATAGCTCTTAATTAACACCTAATTAATAAAATAATTTAATTTTACCTTTTATTTCTTCCTATGACCCAATTTTTCTATAATCAGTTATAATTTATTTTTACCTTTATGCTGTGATAGATGTCTGAGTAACAAAAAGCAAAACAAGGCATATGTATAACATAACAAATTATTAGAAGGCATAATCCTATAATACTAGTGTTTTGGTAAAAATATCTAGAATAAGAAGTTTTAGCCTATCTTGGGTATTTCCTGCCACAACTTGCAAACAGCTGTTTTTCCAATAAGTCCTAGTCTCTGTAGTAGGCAGTGGTGTTTCAAGGGCACAATCTGAATGGTGTGGATGCTCATTACTAATGGGCTGCTCATTGATTTCAGTTTTTTTTGTTTTTTTTTTTGAGACAGAGTCTCACTCTGTTGCCCAGACTAAAGTGCAGTAGTGCAATCTTGGCTCACTGCAACCTTCGCCCCCGGGTTCAAGCGATTCTCCTGCCTCAACCTCCCAAGGACCTGGGATTACAGGTGCACACCATGATGCCCAGCTAATTGTGGTATTTTTAGTAGACACAGAGATTCACTATGTTGGCCAGTCTGGTCTTGAACTCCTGACCTCATGATCCGCCCAACTCGGCCTCCCAAATTTCAGTTATTTGCTAAGGACAGAATTAGGATGTGTGTGAGAGAAAGAAAGAGAGAATGGGAGAGAGAGAGAAAGATCTTTATTTTCGTCTTTTTCTATGCAATAAGCCTGGTTCTGACTAACACAGGAAGAATTCAATATCCTATAACTACTTATTTGTTTTATCCATGTTAAGCACACAACATTTCAATTGAACAATACTAATGCTATGATGAGCAATATGCTTCAAATAGTTATAATATTGTTGGCATGTGTTCCATTCTCTCCACAATTTAAAAAACAGTTTTCCATACTTCATTGCCTGAACATGCACTTATTACACACTTCATACTTTTAACTTCCCTTTAGTCTAAATTTACTGATAAATATATGTTTAATGCCCACTACTTGTTCTTATGTCAATGTTTCTCTGGTTATTTTGAATTTTTGAAATTTGTTCTTAAGTATATTCTTCAGGAAGTTTTGATAAAAGCTGTAATATCTGAATTCTTCTATATTTATGTCGATAGCAGTCTGTCAGTGACTTTTATACTTAAAAATATTTCTCTATTTCTTGCCTCATATTTTCTTTTCTTGACTATCTTGAATGCTTTTACCATTTTATTCTGACATGGCAAACATTTTTGTTAAAATATAAAAAATTAGGAAAATGATTAAAAGTAAGAAGAAAATTTGTGATGATAGTCACATTTTTTTCCTCTTATAAGTCTGTTTTTCCAAATACCCAAATAATTATTCTTTTTTAAATTTAATATATTTACTAGGACATTTCTTGGTGTTGGTAAGTTTTCTTCAATATTCTTAAGTATACAATGTGCTTTTTAACTGTATTTTAAAGCTTATAGTGTATTTTTTTCTCTTTCATGAAAGTTGATTTATGTGTAGCTTTTGAGTAGGTCTGAACTCTTGCTATTGCTTTTTCTTTATTGAAATAAAACTATATTGGATCTCATTTGACTCTCTTAATATTTGTGTCTTTTGCATCCATTTTATTTATTTGTTATTTTCATGTTCTTTTTTTGTTGTTTGTTTGCTTGTGTTTTGAGACGGAGTCTCGCTCTGTGGCCCAGGCTGGAGTGAGCGGCGCGATCTCGGCTCACTGCAAGCTCCGCCTCCCGGGTTCCCGCCATTCTCCTGCCTCAGCCTCCCGAGTAGCTGGGACCACAGGCGCCGCCACCACGCCGGCGAGTTTTTTTTTGTATTTTCAGTAGAGACTGGGTTTCACTGTGTTACCCTGGATGGTCTCGATTTCCTGACCTCGTGATCCAACCACCTGGGCCTCCCAAAGTGCTGGGAATACAGGCGTGAGCCACCATGCCTGGCCTATTTTCATTTTCAATACATATTTTTAATTTTGAAATAATTTCTAACATGGGAAAATAACAAGTAAAATGCCGTTAACATTTTTTTCCTGACATTTGGAGATGATTAATTAATTTGGTGCCTATCATCACCATATGATTTATTTTATAGTTCCTATACAAAAGGACTTTCTACAACACAGTCACAGTAACTATCAAAATAAGGAAATTAATGTAGACACATTATTACCATCTACTCCTCAGACATACTCAGTTATTGCCAGTTACCTCTGTCAAGGCTTTCTCAGGTTTTACCTGATTTGTAAGCTAACAAGTTAACGTATCACACGTTTGTTTCAAATTCTTTGCTCCTCAGTTCCCATGGGGGTGACATGGTGTGGTTTAGGTGAATGCTACACAAATAAGGTACAATCTGTACTGCAGATTAAAACACCTGAACCTGGCCGGGCGCGGTGGCTCATGCCTGTAATCCCAGGCCTTTAGGAGGCCAAGGCGGGAGAATCACGAGGTCAGGAGTTCGAGACCATCTTGACCAACATAGTGAAACCTAGTCTCTACTAAAAATACAAAAAACTAGCCGGGCGTGGTGGCGGCGCCTGTGGTCCCAGCTCCTCGGGAGGCTGAGGCAGGAGAATGGCGGGAACCCGGGAGGCGGAGCTTGCAGTGAGCCAAGATCGCGCCACTCACTCCAGCCTGGGCCACAGAGTGAGACTCCGTCTAACAAAACAAAACAAATCAATAACAACAACAACAACAACAAAAGAAACGTCCATGTTTATGTGATGGGCTGAAAGTTATCCTATCTAACCTTTGCCCTGGATGGAGACATTATCTATCTTACAAGTTATACATAGCAAAAAAACAAAAATCTAGTATCCGCTTTAAAGAAAAAGACCACCAGGGACAGGCACATGTCTCACGCCTGTAATCCCAGCACATTGGGAGGCTGAGGAGTACGAATTCCAAGGTCAGGATTGCCAGACCAATCTGGTCAACATGGTGAAACTCTGTCTCCACTAAAATACACCTGTAGTCCTAGCTACTTGGGAGGCTGAGGCAGGAGAATTGCTTGAAACCTGAAGGCGGAGGTTGCAGTGAGCCGAGATCCCGCCACTGGGCAACAATAGTGAAACTACATCTCAAAGAAAAATAAATAAATAAATAAAATCATATCTACCAAGCCTTTTGTTATACAACCATCCTTGAAAACATATGGCAGAACAAATTCTGTCAGTACCTCTGTGAATGGGATGTGCAAAAATGTAAAAGACTCATGGAAAATTGTCTTCCTACATCCCAAAAATGTCTATTTGTCATGTCCGTTTCATTTATTTCAGTGGGCCAGAGTTTTAAAGTTATTCTGTAACTTGCAATCTTGACACGTTTGAAGATTACAAGTCTGTTACTATATAAAATGTCTATCAATTTAAGAGATCATATATATTTTTTCATGCATAAACTCAATTTATGAATTTTTGGTAAAAATATCATACAAGTAGTCCTGTATTCTTCATGTGTCCCACTCGATTTATCCCATCACTGTAAAGCTACATTTTATCACTTTATATAAAGCAATATCTGCCAGATTGCTTCATTAAAAATCACTGCTCTTCCCATTTAACAAGTGTTTCATGGTGAGATACATTGTAAATATCTTGTTCCCCATGGAACACTTACCATGTGTTTTGTTATCTATTGAAGCCTCTTGAATTCATTATTACTTTGATAGTTAACAAATGGCAATTTAAAAATTTCACTCTTTCTTCTATATGTATTTATTGGCATTCTGGTTTAGAGTTTTTAAAAATTTATATTATTTTATTTTATTACATAGCTATGAATTCATGAATTTCTATTTCATTTAATGAATTTCAATCCATGTCTATAATTTTGTATTTTAATTATTAAAATTTCCGATTTTAATTTGATAATTAAAAGTGTCACTGGGAACTACCTCAAGCTAGTTTCATTGTCTTTTGACATTTTTATACTTATGGGATTTATAGTGTAGAATGGATTTAGAAAATAATTTCTGGGCACTAGGTGGGCTATTTTTATTGTTACTGTTCACAGGCTGGTCACAGTAGACATATGTACAAATATCACCAGCATTCCTTTACATCAACAACAGTCAACCTGAGAGCCAAACCAGAAAGGCAATCTCATTTACAATTGTCACAAAAAGAATAAAATGCCTAGGAATACAGTTAACCAGAGAGGTGAAAGATCACTACAATGAAAATTACAAAACACTGTTTAAAGAAATCAGAGAAGACACAAACGGGTGGAAAAAATATCTCATGCTCATGGATAAGAAGAGTCAATATCATTAAAATGGCCATACTGCTCAAAGTAATTTTATAGATTCAATACTATTCCTATCAAACTACCAATGATATACTTCACAGAACTAAAAAAAAAAAAAAAAAAAAAGAAAAAGAAAGAAAGAAAAATTCCTATGGAACATAAAAAGAGCCTGAATTTGCAATTGTAAGCACAAACAAAGCTGGAGGCATCACATTACCCAACTTCAAACTATACTGCAGGGCTACAGTAACCAAAACAGCATGGTACTGGTACAAAAACAGGCACATAGAAATAGAACAATGGAACAAAATAGAGAGCTCAGAAATAAGATCACAAACCTACAACCACCTGATCTTCTACAATGCTTACAAAAAGAAGCAATGGGTAAAAGACATCCTATTCAATAAATGGTGTTGGGATAACTGGCTAGCCATACGCAGAGGACTGAAGCTGGACCTTTTCTTACACCATGTATAAAAATCAATGCAAGAAGGATTAAAGACATAAATGTAAAATTCAAAACTATAAAATCTCTGGAAGACAACCTAGTCAGTACCATCTGAAACATGGGAATCGGCAAAAGTTTCATGACAAAGACACTTAAAGCAATCACAATGAAAGTAAAAACTGACAAGTGAGATCTAATTAAACTTAAGAGCTTCTGCACAGCAAAAAAAAAAAAAAAAAAAAAAAAAAAAAAAAAAAAAAAGCTATCAGCAGAGTGAACAGACAGCTTACAGAATGGAAGACAATTTTTGCAAACTATGCATCTGACAAAGGTCTAATATCCAGCATCTATATGGAACTTAAACAAATGTACAAGAGAAAAAGAATCCATTAAAAAGTGGGCAAAGGACATGAATACTTTTCAAAAAAGACATACATGTGGTCAAGAAGCATATGAAAAAAAGGCTCACTATCACTCATCATTGGAGAAATACAAATCAAAACTACAATGAGATACCATCTCACACCAGTCAAAATGGCTATTACTAAAAACTCAAAAAAAAAAAAGAAAACAGATGATGGTGAGGTTACTGACAAAAGGAAACACTTATACACTGAATGGCGGGAGTGTAAATTAGTTTAACTATTCTGGAAAGCAGTATGGCAATTCCTCAAAGAGCTAAAAGCGGAACTACCATTCAACTCAGCAATCCATTACTGGGTATATACCCAGAGGAACATTAATCTTTCTACCATAAAGACACTTGCAGGCGAATGTTCATTGAAGCACTATTCATAGCAGAAAAGACATGGAATCAACCTAAATGCCCATCAATGACAGATTGCATAAGGAAAATATGGTCTGTATACACAATAGGATACTATGCAGTCATACAAAATGAATGAGATCATGTGTTTTGTGAGAACATGGATGGAGCTGCAGGCTATTATCCTCAGCAAACTATGCTGGAATAGAAAACCAAACATGTCATGTTCTCACTTGTAAGTGGGAGGTAAATTATGAGAACTTATGAACACAAAGAAGGAAACAACAGACATTGGGGTCTTCTTGAGGGTGGAGGTGGGAGGAGGGAGAGGAGCAAAATGTTAACTGTTGGGTACTGGGCTTAATTCCTGGGTGATGAAATAATCTGTACAGCAAACCCCATGACATGAGTTTACCTATGTAACAAACCTAAACATATATCTCTGAATCTAAAATAAAAGTTTAAAAAAATGCCTATACTGCCCAAAGCAATTTATAGATTCATTGTTATCCCTATTAAACTACCAATGCCACATTTTGTCACAGAATTAGAAAATAAAACTTTCTAAAATTCATAGGAAAACATTCTAAATTCATATGGAAACAAAAAAAAAATACTTTTTTTTACCATACTTAGCAAAAAGAACAGAGTTGGAGCATTCCCCAACTTAGAACTATACTACAAGTTTACAGTAACCAAAACAACATGGTACTGGTACATAAAGAGAGACATAGACCAATGGGACAGAATAGAGAATCCAGATAATAATACCATACACCTGTGACCATTTGATCTTTGTCAAAGTCAACAAAAACAAGCAAAGAGGAAAAGATGTCCTAGTCAATAAATGCTGCTGGGAAAAGTGGCTAGCCACATGCGGAAGACTGAAACTGGCTGTCTTCCTTACACCACATACAAAAAATGACCCAAAATGGACTAAACACTTAAATGTAAAACCCAAAACTATAAAAATTCTGGAATACAAATTACGAAACAGCATTCTGGCCAAAGCCCCTGGCAAAGATTTCATGAAGAAGTTGCCAAAAGCAATTGCTACAAAAGCAAATATTGACATATGGGATCTTATTAAACTAAAGAGTTTCTGTACACTAAAAGAAAGTATCAACAGAGTAAACAGAGGACTTACAGAATGGGAGAAAATATTTGCAAACTAAGCATTTGACAAAATTATAATATCCAGAATCTATAAGGAACCAATTAAGAAGCAGAAGACAACCCCATTAAAACGTAGGCAAAGGACATGAACAGACAACTTTTCAAAAGACCTACAAGCAGCCAACAAGCATACGAGAAAATGTTTTATATCACAGGTCATTAGAGAAATGCAAATCAAAACCACAGTGAGATACTATTTCACACCAGGCAGAACTGCTTCTATCAAAAAGCCAAAAAAAAAAAAAAAAAAATTCCTGGCAAGGTTGTGGAGAAAGTTTATACACTGTTGATGGGAATATAAACTAACTCAATCAATGTGAAACCAGTGTGGTGACTTTTCAAAGAACTTAAAACAGAATTGCCATTTGACCCAGAAATCCCATTACTGGGTGTATACTCAAAGGAAAATAAATCATTCTGCCCCAAGGACACATGCACATGTATTTTCATTGCAGAAATATTCACCACAGCGAAGACATGAACTCAATCTACATCCCCATCAACTGTAGACTGGATAAAGAAAATGTAGTAGATATGTACCGTAGACTACTATGCAGCCTTAGAAAGAATAAGATCATGTTCTCTGCAGCAACGTGAATACAGCTGGAGGTCATTATCCTAAGTGAACTAGCACAGGAACAGAAAACCAACGCTAGCATGTTCTCACTTATAAGTGGTAGCTACACATTCAGAACACATGGACACAAAGCAGGGAACAACAGACATTGGGGTCTATTTGAGAGTGGAAGGTGGGAGGAAAGAGCATTGGGTACTGGGCTTGTTAGTTGGGTGATGAAATAATCTGGACATCCAAACCCCCATGACACACAATTTACCTATATAAAAAAGCCGCATATGTTCCTGTGAACATGAAATATGAGTTAAATAAAAGTAAACGTTAAAATTAAAAATATTTTGTAGTGTAATAGAGAATCCTTCCCAACCAGTAGTTTTGCAAATGTTGCCTGTAAACATTCAGGTCTCCTGTCTCATTACATCTATATACTTTCTTATGTGATGCGGGGAAATTAAAAGATACGTCATTTATAAATAGTGTTTGTTTATTGTTTGACTAATATTCAATAAAGATGTATGCATAGAGAAAATCTACATACATTTACAAAAAGTGGTATGTTGCACATAAAATTTTGAAACCTGCTTATGAATATTTTTCATGTCAAAAATGTAATTTTAATGGACAGCTATGATAACCTGAAATTAATTTTAGGTATAATGTCCACTAAGCTTCTTTCTTTATTATTTTGTAGGAGTTTAAAATTTCACATAAACTAGATGGTGACATGCTGTATGGTATATGTTTAAAGATAAATAAATATAAATATATGTACCAGATGGAATATATTATTATGATGTATTTTACATAGGTTGAGAGTAGAAACTCTTTCCTGAAAAATTGATTTTGTTTGTGACTTTCAATAAACTTTGTTTAGAGGGTATATGAGTGGGTCCAATCAAAAATAATTCTGTTATCCACAAAGCTTAGAGTAGTTATTGGCTTACACAAATTTTATGTGCTTTCTAAGCATACTCTTAGTTTTAAGTTTCCCTATTCAAGCAGGCATGTTACAAAGTCTAGAGGGTAAACTCATGTTCTATTACGTGTACACAGATTATAATTAAGTTTCCTCAAAGCAATCAGAAATCTATCCATGAATAGAGCTCAATAAATATTCAGTAAATATTAATATAAAAGCCAATATTCTTGGTGCCAACGATATAACAGTTTCCCAAACAGAATAAAATTGCTGTCCACATGGTGTTTATATTGGTTTTGTAATAAAATATGTAAATTTTTACATGTTAGAGGGTGGTAAATATTTTGGAGACACATTTAGAAGGTAAAGTTTGAAAGTCGAGGTTGTTATAATTTTAAATAGAACAGATAGAAAAGACTTAACTGAGAAAGTGACTTTGAAGAACAGATTTAAAGAAGGTGAACAGTTAAGTCATGAAAGTATTTTGAGGAATGAGTATCTGTGATCAGTAGGGACAAAAGCTCACAAGCATGTTTAGCATGCTGAAGGAGCAGGAAAGAAGGCAATGGGGCATAAGTGTAATTCAAAAGCAGGAGAACAGATGAGGTCACAGAGAAAATTGTGGGGAGTCAGGGAGGTGGCAGTTCATAAAGGGCCATACAGTGTATTGTAAAGCTTAGCTCTTTCTCTGAGTGAGATGACAAATCATTCAAAGGTTTAGAGTGAAAAGCTGATATGATCTGTTTTTAATTTTAAAAAGATCATTTTCCCTGTTGTTTTGATCATATAATTGAAGAAAAGATGTGAGGGGCCAGGACTGTAATTATGGAGCCCAATTAACTAGATAGAGGGATAATCCAGGCAAGAGATAATGATGGCTTCGACTGTGGTGGTCCCAATAAAGGTTGTAAGAGGGAGCCATGTTCTTCACATATTTTGAAGGTAGAACCATCAAAGGTTGTTGATGGACTGGATGTAGTGGTCAGCTAAATTAATGTCATGGGTGTTTAATATATGCAGTTGCATATGGCTCTACATTAATAAGGATCCTATACTTGATTTAGTGCTTTGTTTTTCCACTTTAAATTTATGATAATTTTAACTTCTGACTTGTATCTTCCATCTATTTGATGGAACAATGGATCATGTTCATGATCAGAGGAGATAAGCACAATATGCCTGCCTACCTTCATTCCTTTCTGCTTCATTCACAGAAAGTTGTCAAGATTAGTCATAAACACGTAATTCCCATAGTTGCACTATGTGTGGGAGTTCAATGATACTCAGAGACACTGGATTCCATATCACACTACCTTGTACTCTCTTTGAGTCTTGCTGAATTCCAAAAAATAATGGGTCCACTGGAATGTGTGCTCATATTCCATATTGACACATCAATAATTTAGTAAATGAGGACACTGAAAACCCTGTGAGGTTATGCTTTCCTTTCCAATAAGAACTTGTTTTGAATGCAGAAGCAGTGGTGTTCTAAGAAACAAAACTAACACGGAATTCTATTGTATCCCTTCTTACTCATGTCACTTTCCTCTATTAGCCAACCATATATGCTGATAATCATGAGATAGGAAGAATGGGAAAGATGGGACATCCACATTTCCCCTCCATTTAGTCCTTCCTTATTCCTCAGTGAACTGAAGACAGGATTAGTAAAATATGTTGTAGAGCAAGAAGTAATTAAAAACAGTTGAGTTGTTTTGTGTAGTGTTTCCTCCATTTTAATAAAAACAAATTAACAAAACAAAATAAAAAGCATGAGATTATTATGATGGGTGTAATCCTGGAGGAAAGTAAAATTTTGGAGATTTACAGGGAAGAAATGTGCTTATGTGATGGTTTTGGCTGGTCAAGAATAAATATAATCTACTTCACAAAGTGGTAGATTTGGCCTTTGAAAGGAGAATAAATATGATAAGACTTCAAAATTACATAAGAAATGGGATTACAAGATAAAAATAAAAGTAATAAACTTTACTTCACAACATAACCTCCATCAAGGTCAGCACACTTTTGTAAGCAGTGATATGAATATTGTTCATATCAAAATCATATGATTTATATCAGGTGACATAGTAAGAAAGGATATATTAGAATTCCTTGTTAGCTTTGTTTCTTAAAACATCACTGCTTCTGCAGCCATTTAGTCCATCCCTAAAGAACTGAGGGTCCTGAGAACTTAACCATGTCAATGCAGTCTTTTTTACATTATTAGCATTAAAAAAAGATATGCTTTTTTTTTAAGATTAGGAAACAAAAAGAAGTTAAAAGAAACTAAATCACGACTATAAGATAGATAGATGCATGTTGATTTCCAATAAAATTCTCACAAAATTGTGCTTGTTTGATGAGAGAAATGAGCAGGAACATTGTCATGATGGAGAAGGAGTCTCTAGTGAAGGTTTCCTGGACATTTTTCTGATAAAGCTTTGGCCAACTTACTCAAAACACTCTCTAATAAAGAAGATGTTATCATTCTTATGGCCATCCAGAAAGTCAACAATCAAAATGCCTTGAGCATCCTAAAAAATATTTTGCCATGACTTATGCCTTTGGCAGATCTGCTTTTGCTTTGACTGAAATGCTTCCACCTCCTGGTAGCCACTGCTTTGATTGTGCTTTCTCTTCAGGATCATACTGGTAAAGCCATGTTTCATCTTGTTAAAATTTTTTAGAGAAATACTTCAGCATCTTGATTCAATTTTTAAAATTTTCCCTTGATAGCTCCTATTATGCCTGCAGCTTAAGTGGCATAAGAGTTTTGGCACCTATCGAGTGGAAAATTCGCTCAGCTTTAATTTTTCAGTCAGGATTACGTGAACTGCATTGAGATGTCCATGATGTTGTCTATTTTTTCTGCTGCTAATAGTTGGTCCTTTTCAATTAGGAAATGAACAAGATTTTTTTTTTTTCTCACAAATTGATGTGAATGGTCTGCTGCCACAGGCTCCAACCTCAATATTCTTTGTCCCTTCTTAAAATGAGCTTTTCATTTGTAAACTAATGACTTATTTAAGGTATTGTCGCCTGAACATTTTATAAGGCATCATTGATTTCACCACTTTTCCACCCAAGCTTCGTCATAAATTTGATGTTTGTTCTTGCTTCAATTTTAGCAGAATTCATATTGCTCTGAAGGGGATCTATTCAAACTGATATCTTACCCTTCTTAATGCCTCAACCTAGACCCTATTCAGACATGTTATAATAACTTAGTGTGAGTTTATCTTGGTGTAAACATTTGGAATCCTTGCATTGTTTTTTCATAATTCACATTATCCATGAGCGTTTTGAAGTCCTCTCGTTGTTCATCTGTAGCAAGGGGAAGGCAAAGAGATATATATATAGATCTTGGTAGATATGCTCACATGAAAATAGCTTGTAGAAGTTATCTTCTGATTAATTATTTTCTCAGTTAAAAAGTTAGCAAGTTCAATTTTCACAAATGGGAATGAGAGAAAGGAGAGGAAGGGGAAGGAGAGGAATGGGAAGATTTCAGTCTTATGGTCAACTTATCAGAAAAGTCTTTTATGAGTCCTTATAATATTTTTACAACTTTAGCACCATCTTCATCTTTTTATAACTTTAAAATTTATTTGTATGTTTCATTTTACAATTGATTCAAGTCTGTTTCTCCTAGTAGGTTGTAAGCCTTGTGAGAGTGGAGATCATGACATCTTACCAATTCCTGTGCCTAGCACAGTGTTTTGAACATATTAGAAAATAAATACACAACTATTGAATCAAATAATTTGTGAGACATGTGTTGCTGTTTGAAATCTTAATTTTAAGCCACTTTATTGAGATGTGTAAGAGCTGTACATATTTAATTTATACAACTTGATGAGTGTGGAGATAATTATACACCCAACAAACCACCACCATAATCAATGCCATAAGCAAGTCCATCACTTTCTTAAGTTTCCTTCTGCCCTCTTTATTATTATTGTTATAATTATTATTTTTATGATAAGAACACAAGATCTAAAAACTATTTCAATGTGTGAGTAAAATAGTAGATGAATTATAAGGGATAATTGACTTAAGTTTTGAAATTCATGCTTGTTAGGATGTCCAATTCTTTCCACAAAATTTTGTAAAGTTTATGCATTCGTATAATCGTGTTTAGATTTTTCTCAAAAAATGAACAGCAATTCTGAGGTCTCAAATCCCAGAAGTATTTTGTTTCCTTCACTTTATTCCAACACAGACTAATCATTAACTTAGTGACCACACTCTCATTAGAATTTTCTTGTTGGTCATTTATCTTGTAGGTTATAGCCTCCTGACTAATTGTTGACCCAATATCTCACCCTGCTTTTTGACTGGCCTATTAGACTCCAGCTTCAAATTCCAAACCTCGGTTGTCTCTGTTTTCTTGTAATATTTTCTCAAGAGTTTTCGCAAATGCAAACACTCTGTTTTACACACCTAATAAATGTTGTAACATTTAGAGTCTGTAGGTGAGGTTTATCTATTTGTTTCATTGTATTGTATGCCATATCAATATCAAACAATATGAATTTCTCATATTCCCCTCTATCTTTAAAAAACAAGCTTAAGTTTCTGTTGTAACAATATGTACATATTTAATGAATACAACTTGATGAGTTGGGAAATAAGAATATATCCATGAAACTATCACCAAAATTTATGCCAGAAAATTTTGTATCTCCAAAAAATTTCTCCTACTCTCTTTATTTTTGGTGATAACAATATGTAATATAAGATTTCTTTTCTTAACAAAGTTTAAAAATGTAAAATACAAATTTTTAACCATATTCACATTGTTGTACATTAATTCTCCAGGCATTATTCATCTTATATAACTGAAACTGTGTATCCCTGGGCCAACATTTCCACATTTTGACATTTCTCCCTCCCCCAAGCCAGACAACCACCATTCCATTCTCAGCGCCTGTGATTGGACTATTTTATATTCCACATATAAGTCAAATAATACATTATTTGCCTTACTGTGTCTGGCTTATTTCATTTAGTATGATGTCCAAGCAGGTTTATCCACGTTGTTGCAAATGTCAGGACTTACTTTTTTTCTTTATCCATTCTTTGACAAACATTTAATTTATTTGTGTATTTTAGTTATTCTGAATAATGTTGCACTAAATGTGGGAGTGCATATATCTCTCTGAGATAGCGATTTCATTTCCTTTGCATATGTACCAAGTATTGACATTGCTGTTTCATTTAGTAGTGACATTTTTTAATTTTTTTGAGGAATCCCCATACTGTTTTCTATAATGGCTGTACCAGTTTACATTCCAACCAATGGTGCACAGATAAAATATTTGGAAACCAAATATCTGATAAGGAGTTAATATTCAAAATAGTCTACAACTCAATAACAAAAAAGTAATCCAATTTAAATATGGGCAAAGAAACTGATTAGACCTCTGTTTAAAGAAGACATATAAATGGCCAGCAGGTATATGAAAAGGTGATCAGCATCACTAACAATCAATGAAATGCAAACCAAAATCACAATGAGTTATCGTCTCACACATGTGAGAATGGCTATTATCAAAATGACAAAAAAATCAATATTAATTCTTCCAATCCATGAAGACAACATGTTTTTCCATCTATTTCTGTCTACTCTAATTTGTCAATGTCTAATAGTTTTCAGTATACAGATTTTTCACCTCCTCAGTTTAGTTTATTTCTAAGTTTTTTTAATCCTTTTGGTGGTATTGTAAATGTTTCCTTAATTTCAGTTTTAGGTAATTAATTCCTAGTGTATAGAAATGCAATTGCCTTTTTGTATACTGAGTTTGCATTCTGCAGCGTGTCTGCATTCGTTTACCAGTTATAACAGTTCTTTTGTGAAGCCTTTGGAGTTTTCTACATGATCTATAGTACCATGCAGTCTGAAAACATAGATAATTTTCCTTCTTCCTTTTCTATTTGAATGACTTTTATTTCTTTCTCTTGCTTCATTCTCTGGATAGAATTTCTAATACCATGGCGAATAGAAATAGCGAGTGGACATCTTTGTCTTGCTCCAGATCTTATAGAAAACACTTTCAGCTTTTTTTTTTCTTTTTCTTCTTTTTACCATTGAATATTATGTTAGCAGAAGCATTACAAGTAAGTTATACCTATTTTGTTGAGAGTTTTTATCATGAAAGGATGTAGAATTTTGTCAAATGGTTTTTCTGCATCTATTTAAATGATCCTGTGATTTTCATCTTTTATTCTGCTCATGTGGTGTATCTCATTGATTGATTTGCATATGTTGAATCATCCTTGCATCCCACTTTATCATGGTGTGTGATTGCATTAATATATTGTTGAATTTGGTTGCAGGTACTTTGTTGAAGATTTTGGCATCAATGTTCTTCAAGGATATTTGACTATAGATTGTTTTTTTTCTTCTCCTTCTTCTCCTTCTCCTTCCCTCCTTCCCTTCCCTCCTTCCTTATCCTCTTTTTTTTTTTTTTTTTTTTTTTTTTTTTGAGGTGGAGTTTCACTCTTGTTGCCCAGGCTGGAGCACGATCTCAGCTCACTGCAACCTCCACCTCTCAGATTCAGGTGATTCTCCTTTCTCAGCTTCCCGAGTAGCTGGGATTACAGGTATGTGCCACCACACTCGGCTAATTTTGTATTTTTAGTAGAGATGGGGTCTCCCCATCTTGGCCAGGCTGGTCTCAAACTCCCGACCTCAGATGACCTGCCTGCCTTGGCCTCCCAAAGTACTGGAATTACAGGTGTGAGCCACTGTGCCAAGCCCTATAGATTCATTTTCTTGCGATATCTTTGTCTGGCTTTGTATCAGGGGGATGCTAGCCTCATTAAAGCAGGTTAGAAAGAATCTCTCTTCTATTTCGGGAAAAGTTTAAGAAGATCTGGTATTAATTCTTCTCTAAATGTTTGAGAGAATTCATCCAAGAAATCATCTGGCCCTGGATACTTCTTTGTTTAGAACTTTTTAATCTCTGATTAAATTTCCTCATTTTGTATTGGTCTGTTTGGGCTTCCCAACTGAATCTTGGTATGATGTATGTTTCTAGAAATTTATTCACTTTTTCCCAGTTGTTCAATATTTTGGTGTGTAGTTTTTGACAATATTCCTTACGATCTGTTTGTGTGCTTATGATCTATGTGTCATATTTTTATCATCTGTTGTTTATGATCTGTTTGTAATATATATCTTCCATTTATTATTTTATTTATTTTTATCTTCTGTGGTTTTTTTAGTTTAGCTAAGTGTTTGCCATTTTGTTGATCTTAGAAACAAATTCTTAATTTCATTGACTTTTTCGCTATTTTTAGATGTATTTATTTCAATTATTGCTACTCTAATCTTTATTTCCTTTCTTTCTTCTAGTTTTGGGATCAGATTGTGCTTCCTTTTCTAATTTCTGGAAGTGCAATATTGTGTTTTTTTATTTATGCAATTTCTTTTTTAATGTAGGCATTTATCAGTAAAAATATTCCTCTTAGTACTTTATTTGTTAATTTCTATCAATTTTTGTATATTTCTTTTCACACTTTTCAAGATGTTTTCTAATTTTTCTATTGATTCTCTCTTTGACCTATTGATTGCTGAAAGGTGTCTTGTTTGATCTCCATGTTTATAATATTTTACATTTTTCTTTTGTTATTGATTTCTAATTTCATTCCATTGTGGTTGGAAAAGAAACTTCACATTGTTGTAATTATTCTTTTATTTATCAAGCTTTTTGTGCAACTTATCATATGATCTGTTAGTCGGAATGTTCTATGTGCAATTAAGAACAATATGTATTCTGTTACTGTTGTGTAGAATGTTCTGTATACGTTTCTTAGGCCCATTTTATTTAGAATATTTTTCTAGTTCACTATTTCCCTGCTGATTTTCTGTCTGGAATATGTGTCCATTGTTGTAAATGTAGTGTTGAAGTCTCCTACTATCACCATATTGCTATCTACTTCCCTTCTCCGATCTTGCTTTACATATTAAAATACACTAATGTTGGATATATACATATATATCCAACACTACATATATATCCAACACTAATGTTGGATATATATATATCCAACATTATGTAAAGCAAGAATTTTCTTATGTAAATCAATAATTAGAAATAATGTAAAGCAATAGTTATATGTAATTGTATATATGTACGTACATACTTATATGTATGTACATTTGACAATTTAATTATAATGTGGGTTGGTATAGATCTTTTTAGACTCAACCTATTAGGGTCCTTTGGGGCTTCATTCATACATATGTATATACATACATATATGTAAAGTAATATATGTAAATCAATAATTATAAATAAATATATATCATATTGTATATTATAGCTTCCTTACAAATTGATTTTTTAAATCATTGTATAATAATCTGTGTCTCTGGAGACAGTTTTTGATGTGAGGTATATTTTATATGATACAAGTATGGTCACTTTTTTGGTGACCATTCTCTTGGAATATATTTTTGTATCTCATCTCTTTTAATCTATAGATGTCTTTAAATCCAAGGGAATATGTTGCAGGCAAAGAAAAATTATTTGATATTTTAAAAAATCTATTTGGGCACTCTATATATTTGATTGGTAAGTTTAATCCATTAGCATTTAATTATTGATAGGTAAGGACTTATAATTGTCATTTGTAAGTTATATTCTGTTTTATAGTTTTTTAGTTCCTGCTTTGCTCTCTTGCTAACCCCCTTTTTGATTTGACAATTTTTGTGGTAATGTATTTTGATTCTTTTTCTCTTTTTTTGGTATCCACTTTTAGTTTTTTTCATTGTAGTTACTATGAGACTTACATAAAATTTCTTATAGCTCTAAAGGTCTATTTAGATCTGATAACAGATAACCTGTTAACTTCAATTGCATACAAACGTCTATATTTTTCCTCTCTCCCCACACTTTGTGTTTCTGATGTCAGATTTACTTCTTTTTGTATTGTATCCATTAACTAATTTATGAAAGTTATGACTCTCCCTTGTGTTTTTGTCTTTTAAATTTTACACTAAATTTAAAGGTGACTTACACAGCACCACTATGGTACTACATTATTCTGTATTTATTTATATATTACTTTTGCCACTGAGATTTATACTTTTATATGCTTTTGTGTTACTGTTTAACATTCTTTTCTTTCAACATGAAGAATTCTCTTTAGCACTCTTGTAAGGTAGGTCTAGTTTTTGCTTGTTTCGGGGAAATTTTTATCTCCTTTATTTTTAAAGAACAGTTTTTTTAAATATAGTATCCTTATTTGGCAGGTTTTTTTTTTTTCTTTCAATATTTTGCATCCGTCATCCCATGCTCTCCTGGCCTGCAAGATTTATGTTGAGAAATCAGCTGACAGTAGTACAGCTGTTCCCTAGAATGAAAGAGCCACTTTACGCTTGCTGCTTTTGAAATTCCCTCTTTGTATTTGACATTTGACAATTTAATTATAATGTGTCTTGGTATAGACCTTTTTAGGCTCAACCTATTTGGGTCCTTTGGGGCTTCATGATTTTCGAAGTCTATTTTCCTCCCCAGATTTGGAAAGTATTCAGCAAACGTTTCTCCAAGTAAACATTCTATCTTTTTTTTTTTTTTTTTTAATATTACTGTGACTCTCATAATGTTTATTTGGTTCACTTAATGATATTCCAGATGTCTCATAGCCCACTTCATTTTTAAACATTTTTTTTCTGCTATTTGACTGGATAATTTCAAAGGACCTGTCTTCAAGCTCGTTGATTCTTCCTTCTTCAGAATTAAGTCTGCCATAGGAGCTTTCTATTGGATTTTTCACCTCATCTGCTGTAATGTTCAGCTCCAGAATTTCTGTTCTCTTTTTAGTAATTTTGACCTCATTATTGAATTTTCCATTTTGTTTATGTATTGTCCTTCAGGCATTGTTTAGTTATCTGTGTTCTTCTGTAGCTCACTAGGCTTCTTTAAGATTATTAGTTTGCAGTCATTGCCAGACAGTTCATGGATCTTTGTTTTTCAGAGTTGGTTAGCAGTACTTTACATCATTCTTTGGTAGTGTCTTTTTTATGATTTTTATGACCTTTCTATCCTTGTATTCATATGTACACATTTTAAGAACAGTCACCTCTTTCAGTTTTCATAGATTAGATTTGGCAGGGAAAACCCCTCACTAGTCAGTCTGTCCAGAAATTCTAGGTAGGGCTGGTAAGTAATCTGGGGTCTATGGTTGAGTGGACAGGTGAGCCTGATGATAGAAATTGAGAACAATCAGGCCTTGTGCCATAACCGTGTGTGTGTAGGCCTCATGCTAGGGTCCATGGATTGCCTGAGTTTAGATCACCCATTTGTGGATGGGTGACCCTGGCTGCTGGATCTGCAGTCTAATGGGTCTGCTGCTAGGGTTTGCTGTTGAGTGGATCTGGTGCTGGGATCCGCATGTGGATTTGGTTCTGAGGTCTACAGTCACACGACCTAATGCTAGTGTCTATGCTTAAGCTGATCTGGTGAGTTTATTAACTGTACTTTGGAGCCATAGCCCATGGGCAAAGTGGCCTGGTTCTAAAATCCACAGCCAAGTTGAATGCTAACTTTATTATTATTTTTATTCTTAGGATAACTTGTGGGCCAAGGGAATCTCTCAGCACTGTGCTATTTGGGCTGGTTTGTGAGCTTTAGGAAGATGATATGGTTTGGCTGTGTCTCCATCCAAATCTAAACTTGAATTGTATCTCCCACAATTCCCATGTGTTGTGGGAGGGACCCAGAGGGAGGTGCTTGAATCATGGGGCCAGTCTTTCCGGTGCTATTTTTGTGAGAGTGAATAAGTCTCACGAAATCTGATTGGTTTATCATGGGTTTCTGGTTTTGCTTCCTTATTTTCTCTTGCTGCTGTCACGTCAAAAGTGCCTTTCATCTCCTGCCATGATTGTGAGGCCTCCCCAGCCATGTGGAACTGTAAGTCCAATTAAACCTCTGTTTCTTTACAGCCTCAGGCATGTCTTTGTCAGCACTGTGAAAAAGGACTAAATGATAAATTGGTACCAGTAAAGTGGGGAACTGCTACAAAGATACAGGAAAATGTGGAAGTGACTTTGGAACTGCATAACAGGCATCAATTGGAACAGTTTGAAGGGCTCAGAAGAAGACAGGAAAATGTTGAAAAGTTTGGAACTTCCTGTAGACTTGTTGAATGGCTTTGTCCAAAATACATATAGTGATATGGACAGTAAAATCCAGGCTGAGATGGTCTCAGATGGAGATGAGGAACTTTTTGGGAACTGGAGCAAAGATGACTCTTGTTATGTTTTAGCAAAGCGACTAGCAGCATTTTGCCCCTATCCTAGAGATTTGTGGAACTCCGAACTTGAGAGAGATGATTTAGGGTATCTGGCAGAAGAAATTTCGAAGTAGCAAAGCATTCAAGAGGTGACTTGGGTGCCATTAAAGGCAATCAGTTTTATAAGGGAAGTAGAGCATAAAACTTAGGAAAATTTGCAGCCTGACAATGCAATAGAAAAGAAAAACCCATTTTCTGGGTAAAAATTCAAGCCTGCTACAGAAATTTAAGCCTACTGCAGAAATGTGCATTAGTAGCAAGGAGCCTAATGTTAATCCCCAAGGCCATGGGGAAAATGTCTCTGGGCCATATCAGAGACCTTCGCAGCAGCCCCTCCCATCACAGGCCTAGAGGACCAGGAGGAAAAAGTGGTTTTGTGGGCTGGGTTCAGGGTCCCTGTGTTGTGTGCAGCCCAGGTACTTGGTGCCCTGTGTCCCAGTTGCTCCAGCTGTGGCTGAAAGGGGCCAACATACTGCTCTGGCTGTGGCTTCAGAGGCTTGAAGTCCCAAGACTTGACAGTTTCCATGTGTTGTTCAAACTGCGGGTGCACAGAAGTCAATAACTGAGGTTTGGGAACATCCACCTAGATTTCAGAAGATGTATGCACCAGACCCACTCAACAGCAAAGTTTGCTGCAGGGCCTGGGCCCTCATGGTGAACTCTGCTAAGGCAGTGAAGAAAGGAGATCTGGGGTTGGGGCCCCCACACAGAGTCCCTACTGAGGCACTTCCTAGTGGAGCTGTGAGAAGAAGGTCACTGTCCTCCAGACCCCAGAAAGGTAGAGCCATTAAAAACTTGCACCATGCACCTGGAAAAGCCACAGACTCTCAATGCTAGCCCATGAAAGCATCTGGGAGGAAGACTGTACCCTACAAAGCCACAGGGGTGGAGCTGCCCAAGACCATGGGAACCTACTTCTTTCATCAGCATGACCTGGATGTGAGACCTGGAGTCAAAGGAGATCATTTTGGAATTTTAAAATTTGACTCCCCTACTGGATTTCGGACTTGCGTGGGCCTTGTAACCCCTTTGTTCTGGCCAATTTCTCCCATTTGGGATGGTTGTATTTATCTAATACCTGCACCCTCATTGTATCTAGGAAGTAACTAGCTTGCTTTTGATTTTAAAGGCTCACAGGCAGAAGGGACTTGCCTTGTCTCAGATCTGACTTTGGACTGTGGACTTTTGGGTTAATACTGAAATGAGTTAAGACTTTGGGGGACTATTGGGAAGGCATGATTGGTTTTGAAATGTGAGGACATGAGATTTGGAGGGGCCAGAGGTGGAAAGATATGGTTTGGCTGTGTCCCCACCCAAATCTCAACTTGAAATGTATATCTCAGAATTGTGTTGTGGGATGGACCTAGGGCGAGTTAATTTAATCCTGGGGCCCAGTCTTTTCTGTGCTATTCTCATGATAGTGAATAAGTTTCATGAGATCTGATGGGTTTATCAGGGGTTTCTCTTTTGCTTCTTCATCATTTTTTCTTGCCACTGCCATATAAGAAGTGCCTTTCACTTCCCACCATGATTGTGAGGTCTCCCCAGCCATGTGGAGCAATAAGTCCAATAAACCTCTTTTTCTTCCCATTCTCAGGTATGTCTTTATCAGCAGCATGAAAATGGACTAATTCAGAAGATAATGTTGTTTATGGATGATTGTTAAATCAGTGTTTCTGTAGGAAGATGAAGACAAGAATCTCCTATTCCACCATCTTTCTTATATCATTCCTAAAATGGTAACTGTATTAGTATTTCTGTATTTTTTTTCCATTCAGATATTCAAAATAATTAGAGAGTCATTATATACTTCATTTAAGCATGACATTCATTCTTACTGGTCTCTAGAAGGAACTTGATTAATTGTGGGAGTCCTTCTTTCACATCTTAATACATGCTTTATGAAGAAATCTCGTCTTCCTCCAGAAAAAAGTTATTAAACTCACCTACCCATACTTTAGTATGCTATTTTATTTTTAACTTTAGCAGTCTCTGTGTGAAGTTGTTGCTACATGTTATAAGAATCTAATCTCATTTTTGATGAAGCCAGGGGCTATGTGAAAATTCTTTACCTGTTACAGATTGTGAGTGTGGCTTCTTTGTTCCTTGGTGTCATGTACTTGTTTGTGTTATGCCACGAGCTTTGTTAAATTGTTTTTAACATTCTTTTGGTAATTGAAAAAAAAATCTTCTTTAATTTGGGTTATTTTGCCAAATGCTCTAGAAACTCACCATCCTTTTATATAAGCTGAAATATGAAGACACATTTCCTAAAACCGTTACAGTTTTCCACTAAAAGAAAAGTTAGCTTGCATGTAAAGAACACTTAATTGGTGTTCTTTAATTCACCTCAGGCAGGAATATATACATAGCACTTGATACATAATGGAACATTTCCCTCGGTGTCTCTATTCAATATCTCATGGGGAAAACCATAGTCTTTTGTTAATCTCGCTAGAATGGCTTAACTTTGGAGATTGTTCACAGGTTCACAGTGCTGTTCTTGAGATGGTTTGATTACATTTTTTTTATTCCTTATCCCAATAGAGCCTAGAAAACAAATTTAATGTTGTCAATAAAGTTTCAACTATTTAGTATATACAAACTCAAATACATAAAATCGAGTTATCTCATGTTTTTTGCTAACAATTCATAAACATGTAAAAAATATTTTTAGAAAATAAATTTCTACTTAATAGTAGAAGAAACCAAACTTTTTCCTTCTGAAATCAGAGGCTAGGATTTCCTTTCTAAATAGGAAAACACTTTATTTGCCACATGGTTCTATATTAATCCTACCACCTGCTGTATATCCAAAGGAGATTCCATTCAGCCTTTTTTATTACAATTCTGAACATAAAGAATAAATGTGCCAGAAAGAAGTTGGAAAGTAAATAACAGCAGGCTTCATTTGAAATATAATACTTGCAAATTTAGGCATGAAATCTTTAGGGACATTAATGAGGATAGTGGGACTAAATATCCCTCTGTTTCACTAAATCTACATTTATATATAACTGCACAGTCAAGACTGAAATATCTGACCTTAACTGACTCCATTATATTATTTAATTTAATTCCATGTAATACTGTATCCTCCTTTGTTAAATGATAAAGTGATTCTTTCAAAAGCCAGCTGTGTATAAGTGTGTGCATACACGTGTATGTGGTAAAAACCAATGTTAACAGCTGCAGATTGTCCAAAGATAGCACAATGCATATTTTCTGACCTGTAAATTGCATATCACAGCATGCACTGATGAAGCAGAAAGAAGGTGTTTCTTCATAAGGATGACAGAGCTCAACAAATACCTACAACCATAACTGAAACAAGAAACTATTCCTCTAGCAAGAAGAAAATTCTATTATATTAATCAACCTACTTATCTTTACCTTTGTGTTATTTACTTACTTTTATCTTTATTGCTAGTTAATATGATATTTTATGTGTCAGTAAGCTTATATGTAATTTTTAAAAATCTGGTCTGTTAATGATTTTCTCTTAATTTCTCTTTTGTAACATAACCTTAAATGATCAGAGCTAGTTTGAAGTATAAATGGAGGGGTATAGACTGGAGTTTTTTGGAAGATTAAAACAAAAGACCCATGTTTTATGCAAATATCACCTGTGATAGTTATGACTAGAACAAGAAAAACTTGACATTTTAAGTTAATTTTAAAGAGTATGTTATGTGCCTTGCTCCTATGTTCCTTAAAACTGCATTTTCTTCACGCCTGTAATCCCAACACTTTGGGAGACGGAGGCAGGCGGATCACGAGGTCAGGAAATCGAGACCATCCTGGCTAACACGGTGAAACCTTGTCTCTACTAAAAATAGAAAAAAATTAGCCAGGCGTGGCGGCGCCTGTAGTCTCAGCTACTCGGGAGGCTGAGGCAGGAGAATGGCTTGAGCCCAGGAGTCGGAGCTTGCAGTGAGCCGAGATTGCCCCACTGCACTCCAGCCTGGGCAGCAGCAGGAGACTCCATCTCAAAAACAACCAACCAACCAAAAAAACAAAAACAAAAAAGCAAGCAAACAAGCAAAAACAACAGCTGCATTTTCTTTACCTCCTGAAGGAAGCTTTAGTTTGACTGTTAGAGGGCACTGTATATATGGTAGTCCATTGGTACCTTGAATTGATTAAGGGTTCTGCCCAAGAGGCAAATAAAATAATTTGACAAAACAAAATTATGTTATTAAAAAACAGAGGGGAGGAGGAGTCAGGAGGAAAATAACCAAGAGTATTTTAGAGATGCCACTGAAGAGAAAGATTGCAAGAATACTCCTGGTTTTTGTTCCAGTTCACAGGCATCATGAAATAATTTTCTTTTTCAGGAACGTTGAAGGCATATCTGGTTATTAAAACATAAAGGGCCTAAGTAGCATGCTCTTGTTGCTATTATGCTATTAAAGTGACAATGACAGCAGTAGAACAATCTTGGATTTGATTTTGGAATGATCATACGTCTACTGTAAACTCTTAGTTGGATTCGTAATACATAGAAAAAACAAAGAAGTAAGGAGGCTCAGTTTTGATGAAGTTATGTTGTAAAGTTATGACAGTCTTCTTTCGACACTTTAGAAAACTGACCATTGGAAAGATGAAAATGTTTAATTCAGGTTTTTATCTTACCATTAAATTTTTATGTTGCTTTTTCATTTATTTAATAATTTTATTTTAGTTTAAATATTATTTTATTAGGCATATATAATATTTATGGTTTACATTTCTATTTTGCAAAATATCTTCCTAGCAGGTAAATAGTCACAGCTCAAGAGTATTCGATTGCATTGAATTCAACTGCAATTGTCATAAAAGCTCCGGGTAAATGAGACCTTATACTTGTGATGGTTAATATTGAGTGCCAACTTGATTGGATTGAAGGATGCAAAGTATTGTTCCTGGATGTGTCTGTGAGGGTGTTGCCCAAAGGAGATTAACATTTGAGTCAGTGGACTGGGAGAGACAGACCCACTCTTGATCTGGTTGGACACCATCTAGTCAGCTGCCAGTGTGGCTAGGATACAAGCAGACCGGGGACAGGGAAAGACTAGACTGGCAAAGTTTTCTGGCCTCCACCTTTCTCCTGTGCTGCACGCTTCCTGCCCTCCACATCGAACTCCATGTTCTTCAGCTTTTGGACTCTTGGACCTACACCAGTGGTTTGCCATGGGCTCTGGGGCCTTTGACCACAGACTGAAGGCCCCACTGTCAGCTTCCCTACTTTTGAGGTTTTGGCACTTGGACTGGCTTCCTGGTTCCTCAGTTTGCAGACAGCCTATTGTGATACTTCACCTTGTGATCATGTGAGTCAATACTCCTTAATAAAACCCTTCTCATATACATATCCTATTATTCCTGCCCTTCTGGAGAACCCTGACTTAATACAATACTGATTTTAACACTCTGATATTTTTAAACTCATGAAGATTGGTCCATTTTGCCATACATGTACACATCCATTCATATGTGTGTGTGTATGTATACATATATGTGTATGTATATATGTATATATATACACACATATGCACACACACATACACACATAATAAACTGTATAAATATAAGATATTTATAGCACATTATCACAGACATAAATTAGCAGTACTTCTCGCACTATTATATAAATATCACGTGCAAACAAATAGCTACTTTCTAACAAAATGGAAAAATGGACAAAAGCTCCAGAACAAACACAAAAAGACATTTATACCTATGAAGAGATATCCAACTCCATTTATTAAGAGAGATCTAGACTAAAATTAGTAGAGGAGATTGACAAAAGCTCAAGTTTGAGAATTCGGTTTATTGGAAATGATGTATAAACTACCAACTCTTATTAATTGCTGAAAAGGAGGTAAATTGGCACCGTCCATGTGGAAGGCACGTTGTTAGTCTTATATATTTTACAAAAGTAATTCTGACACAGATATTCTGATTTTGAGAATTTGTCCAACATATTGCCTTCCATATATTGACCTGCAAAATTTTGCTTACTTATAGTGTTGTGTGCTGTAGCACAAGATTGAGTGGAAGCTCTAAAAGACAAACTACAGAGAAATTATAATTTTTTTGTCAATTTAGAATGGAGTATTGTTTAGCTGTTAAAAATGTCAAAGTCATTATGTTCTAATATGAACAGATCTCTGAGATATGCTGTTACATGAAAAATAGGGAGGTTCCGAACAAAATGTCTGGCAAACTCTGGGAAGGGGGAGGAAATATTGTAAGTGTTTTTATATGTATACAACTACTTGGAAGAATAAATAAGAAGTTAAATAAAATGATGTAAGAAGAGAAATAAAATCATGAGGCCATTTAAATTATGTCATATGTTAACATTTAAGTTTTCATCAATTTATGTGTGACTTGTAGATATGACAAATGTGTCAAAGAAAAAAATCAACAAATGTGTTTATTCTTCTTCATTTAGCAATTTTTTTTTTTTTGGAGACAGAGTCTCACTCTGTCGTCCAGGCTGGAGTGCAGTGGCATGATCTTGGCTCACTGCAACCTGTGCCTCCTGGGTTCAAGCGATTCTTCTGCCTCAGTCTCCCGAGTAGCTGGGAGTACAGGCATATGCCACCATGCCCAGATAATATTTGTATCTTTTTGCAGAGATGGGGTTTCCCCATGTTGGCCAGGCTGGTCTTGAACCCCTGACCTCAGGTCATCTAACCGCCTTGGCCTCCCAAAGTGCTAGGACTACAGGCATGAGCCATCATGCCTGGCCTTTTAATAAATATTTAGAGAGGATTTATTATGTGCTGGCACTGACATAGGCATTCAGAATATAAAGGTGAATCAAATACAGATTTGCCCTGCAGGAGCTCATGGTAGAGGCTGGGAAAGGGGTTGACAACTTCTTACCATATTATAATAATTCAGTATAATTAATGTTATGATTTCAATATGTGCGAGGTGTAATGGGAATGGGAAGAAAAGTATTTTGAATTAGACATCTCAATTTAAATGACTCCTGTCTGAGAATTGTATTTTACATTGAAATTTTATATAAATAAATAACAGCATCTACTTGTTTCCTAATGTAGTACTTGGTAGGCAATTTAATAAATGTCTCTGTGTGGTGTGTGTGTGTGTGTGTGTGTGCGTGTGTGTGTGTGTGTTTAAATCTTCCCCAAAGTATAAGCGACTATGGAGTGACAGATTCAATTTTACCTTTTAGAGAAACTACTAAACTTTGTAGTAGGCTGTGGAGAAACAAAACAATAAGAAAGAAATAAGCAGCACTACAATGACAAAATAAGTTATTTGGTTAACCTGAAACAAAAAGCTCTCTGAAAGAAACTTAATATTTCCTTTGAATGTCCAGTCACATAGAAGTGTATTTACAAAGACTACCACTCAGTTTCTTAAGAAAACATGTTCTCAAATTATATATTGTAAGCCACTGTCAAATTCAGCACCATTCTTTATCCTGAAGAAATGACTATAAATAAAAATGTTTTAAATTCTTCATATCAGCTTTATATTTTATGATAATTGATTATTGACCAACTAGGTAGATTAGGGAGATAATATTCTCATTTTTCGTAAGTGTCTCCCAACATTTGGAAAGGTATCTGGGAAATGGAATGTAAATGTGGGATTGAGGTCATTCCACAGTTCTCAGAAAGAGTGAAACAAGCTTTGCTCTCTCAGGCTGCCATTCTAAGTACACATTATGCAGGGTTATATATGAATTCTTCATAAAGAAAACAGAGGATTTTAGATCATGTTTTATGAATTCTTGTGCTGAGCCCACTGAGACCATGAACTTTATCTTGGGTGGAAAAACTAAACCAAAGAATGCTTTTGCTCTTTTAATTTTCATGGGAAACTGCTTCTCAGAAATTCTTCCTGAGGATAAAATGTTCTGAATTATTATTATCATCATCATTATTATTAAAAACAACTAAGATTCAGATTGAATGCTCTAGTGGTAAAGTCCATAATTGGACTATAAGTCATCAGAGTTGACATTATCAATGCATTAGAATCAAGAAAGTAGAAGTTTGAAGACTCTGTACATAACCATTTTCGTCAGGGATTTATAACACATTATGTAATATGGCACATGTTAAATATTGTTAGTTTCTCAAATATAGTCACTCAATTCTACTTCTAACACTAACTGGATTATATGGTCATCAATTTTTTAAACTTTAACGTGACTCTTTATTCTCTACCAATTCTGTTTCTGAGTGATGATGACATTTCAACCGTATTTTAATGTCTGCAGAATTGCAGTAAACAACATTTTCATATTTGGAAAAATTCAAGCGGAAATAAAATTTACAGGATGCAATCCTATGATAACCTTCAGGTGCTTTTTTGAACACCCACTCTTTTAATAAGAACATCCTCATTTCTTTTGTCATTCACATCTACTCTTTTGGCCTATGTGCTTAATGATATTGGCAGCACTGTCTTGATTAGCATAAACCCATCAGTAATGTCTCATTTTAAAGTGTCCTATATTGTCCAAAGTGTTTTAAAATTTATTGTGGGAGTCATACATGAGCAGCATATGTGCAAATTATGTAAATTATGGAAGCAGAAGTGAAGGAAGCCATTATTTTAACACAGAGAATCAGGGAAAGTTATCATTCAAGATTTATCAGAGACTGTCTCCTCATTGCTTTGGCATAGTGCATTAGTGTTTTCTACAATAACGTCCCATTGCCCAGCCTGTAACTTTGGGAGTACTGTGATGGCAGCAGTGACCAGTCTCCACATTTCATTGTTCAATCATTCACCTCCTGGGGTATTGAGAGAAGGTTTCTCTAGATCTTGTCCTCATGATCACATGATAAGAAAAACAATTGCCTTACAAATAGTGCACAAATGTATTTAACTGGAAGAAATTGATTGGCAGAGTATTCACTGCAGTGTGTTCTGGGGAATGCAGATTTTAGCTTTCAGAACTTTGTTTCAGGAAGATGTATTTGAAGGAGGTGGACATGAAAGCTGAAAGCTGAGTGCACGTCAACCACAGTCAACACAGAGATGTATGTAAAACATCTGCATCTGATGTATTTTGACCTGGACTTCAGCATAGATAGATCTTCGAATTTGAAATCATTATGCTTTGAATATAGCATATAGTTTAGAGGTGAAGAAGAGAGATGAGAGGAGAAAAAGCTATTGGACTCAAGAAACCATATGGCTAAAGTGATTGATGTTTTTGTTATACAAGAAGAGCTTCATTTTTTTTTTTTTTGATGGTCACTTAATTTATTTATTTTATTATTATTATACTTTAAGTTCTAGGGTACATGTGCATAACGTGCAGGTTTGTTACATATGTATACTTGTGCCATGTTGCTGTGCTGCACCCATCAACTCGTCAGCACCCATCGATTCGTCATTTACATCAGGTATAACTCCCAATGCAACTCCTCCCCCCCTCCCCATGATAGGCCCCGGTGTGTGATGTTCCCCTTCCCGAGTCCAAGTGATCTCATTGTTCAGTTCCCACCTATGAGTGAGAACATGCAGTGTTTGGTTTTCTGTTCTTGTGATAGTTTGCTAAGAATGATGGTTTCCAGCTGCATCCATGTCCCTACAAAGGACACAAACTCATCCTTTTTTATGGCTGCATAGTATTCCATGGTGTATATGTGCCACATTTTCTTAATCCAGTCTGTCACTGATGGACATTTGGGTTGATTCCAAGTCTTTGCTATTGTGAATAGTGCCGCAATAAACATACGTGTGCATGTGTCTTTATAGCAGCATGATTTATAATCCTTTGGGTATATACCCAGTAATGGGATGGCTGGGTCATATGGTACTTCTAGTTCTAGATCCTTGAGGAATCGCCTTTTCTTATGTATGGCTTGTCTTGTATCTTGAGAATTTTTTCTCTGAAAATATGTTCTTCATTTTCAAATTTCCAAACTCTTGTAGAACTATATTTTAAGGTTATTCCATCTGATTGCACTTGCTAGTGTTTTGCAGTTTGTCTTGTCTGCAGCAACATTTTCACAGGATCTTAAGTTCATTGTGAGAAAAAAAAAGATTGTGTTCAAATTAATGTGGGGTAACTTATATAAGATAAATTTCAGGTATCTCTACATAAGATATCTGAAATTTATTTGAACACAACCTTTTTTGGGTTAGAAACCCTGCTTCAGGTTTCTAAAAGGTTAAAACTGTGTTATAAAGAGAGTTTTATTATACTGTTTATCTTGCTTTCACTGTAGCAAGCACATTTCATCAAATTCATCAATTGCCAGTGAAGAGTAAAACTTTAGAGCTGCTTTGACTACCTCTGCTAGTTTTATATTTGACTCACATTTTATTTTTTAATGTGTGTTTGTATGTGGTATCCCACATGTAATCTCCTAGGGGTTAATTTCTGTATCCAGTTAAGTGGTCATGTATAGATACTCGAAATTTTTTTTCTTAGATTATTAGAAGTAAGACAAAAATAATCTGTAGGACATTTCATAGACTTTTTTTTTAGAAAAAAATCTGTCTTAAGAATTATGTATATGTTTTGATAGTAAGTAGGTGAAATATTTTAAATAAAATGTAACAATCCCCAAATCTTGGTAGTATTGAGATATAAATTCTAAGGAGTACAGTTCATGCCTTCTGAACAAAAGGCATATTTGAAAGACAAACATGCCTTGGAAGCTAGAGATAGTGCATCCCTCTGGAGAGATTTGGAAATGTAAAGCTCTTGTCATTTTTTCTCTAACACATTTAACATACTCAAGGGTAATAACCATAGAGACATATCCTGTCTCCTTGAAAGAGAATTGCTTCATGAATAAGACCTTTTACTCTAGAGGAGAGGATAGGCAGATGTGCCACCAGTTCCATATAAACTTAGAATCTTTTCTGGGTTTCTTCTCCTCTAGTACCGCTCCCTGCATACACATGTAAACAATTAACCTTCACCCTGCTGTGAGAACCCTGGAGGAAGTACTCTGTGGATTTTGCTGAGAGTAATACATGATCTATTCGTTTGATCTAAGGATCTTAGGCTGTTATTTCAGTATATGGACATGAGATTTTAACAGACTAACTTGCTAGCTTACAAGCAGGGAAAATCTTAGACCCTTCTGAGTCTGTTTTATCCAAATACTGCGAAAGTCTATTTTGCACTCGTGTTTCATTCTCACTGTAGAAGAACTGGGACATCCTCCATAGTATCCTAACTCAAATAAACAAGAGGGAGAACGGTGTGGAGTTTACACCAATATAAGTGTCACTCACTTCCCACTCTCACCTTATTGTTTAAAATGGGGCAGGAAGTGCAATTCCCAGGAAGGGAAAGAGCCAGGAACATTCGGTGAACAAAACTAATGTTTACCGCAGATAGTTAATTCACCAAGTAGAAACATCTGTATTCTTATTTTAAAATTTTTGGTTTAAGTATTTTGTGCTAAATAGGTGAAGTGTTGTGAAAATATGAGATCTGTCTTTTTATCTGAATGCATCGTAAGTTTAGAGTGAAAGAAGCATAGTTGAGCAGCAAAGCATCGGGATTTTGACCCCTACCTAGTTCAATATTCAAAATGTAAACACCATTTCCAAAATAGAAAATAACATCCAATATTGAAATAACGACAGTACAATCAGAGAAAGAAAGGAGCCAAACTTATGCAACAATACCAGAAGCTTCCATTTCTGTTATAAACACCCCAAATTAGAAAGGACTAGTGATAGAGTTTGATGGAGAAATTTAAGATAGTTTAACATATTTATGATATACATATATATAGCTAGAGTTTGATGGAGAAATTCAAGATAGTTTAACGTATTTGTGTGTGTGTATGTGTGTGTGTATATATATAAGCATATATACATATGAAAGTCTACATTCATTTGGTATATCATAAGAGGACAAATTGAAGATCATGGGTAGAGACATATTTTGGCTTATAACATAATTAACTCTTCTATGGCTTAAGATATAATGAACTATTTTAAGTCAGAATAATCCTAAACTAAAGTTATATGGAAGATAAAGATTTCTCTATTACGGCAGCTTTTATGCTTACCCTGAATTATCAGTGGTTCTACAGATAGCTTTAGCATAGTTACAGGTATTAACAAAAATTCCCCTCTTCTATAAAGCATTGAATGTCTTGCTATTAAAGGCTGAGCTATAGACCTCCATATGATTTACCCCCTTTATAATTATATCAGGGAGTAAAATTCAGGTTGGTTATGTTTGTGTTTATTGATTCATTCTTCCCTTTTCCATGAAGGTTCATTTTGTTATTCTCCAAGAAAAAATTCATCCAATGACTGTTTTCCTAGAAAGCATATGTATGTGGCATATAGGCTTGGATTAATAACTCTTTTATATTTTTTCTATAACTATGGATTGTTACTCTGAATGTCTTATAACTATGGATTGTTACTCTGAATGTCTTTCCAAGCATTGTTACTCTGAATGTCTTTCCAAGCATTTGTAACAGTGCTCCAAAGTATAGAAATTTTCTACAATAGCAGAGCTTCGAAAGGATCTATAGCTATAATTTATCAATAAGACAGTTACTGGCAAAGAACCAGTCAGAGTTTTTATAGAGAACTCTGTGTATGAAAATTGAATTGGAAATGAATGGAAAGAAATGCTAAAACACAGAGAACACCATGTACATAAAGTTCAAATCTGCATGCTATAGTTGAAATTTAAAAAAAATTGACTGACAATTATATTCTTTATCTGAATACAGATTTTAAAAGATACGAAGACATACATGACCTTTTTAAAGCAATTTGTAAAATTAAGTGTGAACCAGCTCTTCTCTTCTCTGCCATGAGAAAGCTCTCTTGCTACACACAAAATTGTAGTGGCTAACAAGGTTAAATAAAATTAATAAAAAGCTTCGGTTTGAATTTTTAATGACACCATACCCAAAAGCATGACCTTGACTCGTGTGCCAATCTCTCACTACCCTTTTTTTTTACATCACATTCAACTTTCCTTTATAAAAACTGAAATCCACATTCATCCCTTGAAACACTCTGAAATTTTTCCACTAAACTGTGTGGGCAGAGCCCACATTACACAAAAGAAAACTTATAAAACACTGACCATCTGGGAATCTCCACTCACGGAAAGCATAGAGACAAATCTTTTATTAGGCTATGCATTTTTCTATTTTAAAAGAAAAAACAATTATTAAAAATTCTATTGCTTAATCAGAAAAATGTAACTTAAATAATCTTAGATGTGAAAAATATGTGCTTAGTATCCTTTATGACATATAGTCAACATCCATTTTAGAATTCTGTCCTCCAAAACTGAAAGACAATTAATTTAGGCTAAGCTACCAAACTTGTGGTAATTTATAACAGCAAAAATGGTAAGCAAATACATTACATTTTGCATTTTACTACAATGAGTCTATGTGTAGATTTATTTTAACATTCATGTCTTCATTCAATATCAGAACATCCTTTTTTTTTCATGTTTTGTTTCTAATAAGACTTGTTGCATTTTCACATGTCTATGATTTTGTGGAGATAAAGAAGGATCATTACCAGCCTCTTCCAGTTAGAACTGGTGACTAGATAATATGTTTTTCTTACATGGACTTTGAAAGAATATTTTGACTTTTAATGTCCAAAGCCTTTTTTTCTTTTCCTTTTAAATCTATATATTTGTGTGTGTGAGTGCAGTGATGCGATCTTGGTTCCCTGTAATCTCCACCTCCCAGGTTCAAGCAATCCTCCCACCTCAGCCTCCCAAGTAGCTGGGACTATAGGCATGCGCCACCGTGCCTGGCTAATTTTTGCATTTTTTGTAGAGACAGGTTCACCATCTTGCCCAGCATGGTCTCGAACTTCTGGGCTCAAGCGATCCACTTGCCTTGGCCTTTAAAATTGCTGGGATTGCAGGCGTGAGCCACCTCCCAGCCTGCCTCAATTTTTTTCTATACCTCGTATAGAAGAGCTTTTCTACCACGTGAGCTTTTTCATGCTTCTGCAAGCCACATAGGTCTGATTGTCTACAATGCATAGATTTTCTAGTCTGTTACCATTTGTCCATTAGCATTTCAGTTTCAAATATGTGTTAACATTTTTTCTACTTTATTTCTCATTTTCCTTTTATTTGTAGGTTTATGTTACTCTTTCACTTATATTTTCACACACTTTAGAAGAAAGCAGACCTCAGGCCTGGCGCAGTGGCTCAGGCCTGTAATCCCAGCACTGTGGGAGGCCAAGGAGGCCGAATCAGGAGGTCAGGAGATCGAAACCATCCTGGCTAACACGGTGAAACCCCGTCTCTACTAAAAATACAAAAAATTAGCCAGGCGTGGTGGCGGCCTCTGTCGTCCCAGCTACTCGGGAGACTGAGGCAGGAGAATGGCGTGAACCCAGGAGGCGGAGCTTGCAGTAAGCCCAGATCATGCCACTGCACTCCAGCCTGGGTGACAGAACAAGACTCTGTCTACAAAAAAAAAAAAAAAAAGAAGAAGAAGAAGAAGAAAGTAGACATGTATAAATTCATGTACAATTTGTCAAAAATGTAGATGTACACTATTGGGCAAATAAAAATAATCTGCCTACAGAGTTAAAAGAATTTATGAAGGGCCAGATAATTATGAAAGTCTGGAGCTGTAGGGAGAACATTTTTTTAAGTTTCTACTCAGCTGGAGCCCTCTGAGCAAATATTACTGAAACTTAGGCCTGGACTAAAAGAGCAAGGCCTGGAAATTAATTTACAATTCCATGTATAACTAATACGAAAACTCCAGAAAGATTTACCCAATTCCAGAGGCACACACACACACACATACACACACACACACACACATACACACACACACACACACATACACACACACATACACACACACACACACACACATACACACACATACACACACACACATACACACACACAGATACAAATTGATACATTTATCTAATGTATTCACAATTTCTTATTTGTGAAAATCAATAATATTATTCTTTCTTCAGAATGTGAGAACTGTAATTGCAGAGGATGTAAGTTTAGTGTTCATTTAGAAATTATGGAGGAGTTAGGCAAAGAGATAAATTACAGATTGTATATTTCTAATATATTTAAGGTTACCAGTGCACTTCTATCATTTTTAGTGAGTTTTAGCTTTCTATTGAAAGTTTAAAAACAAGGTTAAATATAGATTTGAGGTGAACAGTAAATTAAACCAGAACCCTAGTCCCATTGAAATGGTTCTGATGTTTCTTTTAATACTCTGTACTCAGAGGTAGCCTTTCATATGGCACTAGGAAACACACAAGACCATTTATTTTTTCCTGTGCTTAGAAAGAACACCATGTGGTTTACTTTCAATGTGCTTAGAACAAATGCCAAAGCATAAGATATGACATAATAATTCTTATTTGTACCTTATAAAATTTGAGCATTTATTTTGAGGCTGTCTACAGATTTGTGGTTCTCCATTTGTATCTGCATTCATTGTCCCCAGAAGGTAACACTGTAACTTGTTTAATGTTGGTTATTTGCCACTTTTTGGGGAGGTCTTCAACTAACTCACAGTCCTATAGGACTAGTAAATAATCCATTCTTCATTATTAGATCTTCCTTTCTCTAGAGTCATTTGATGGGCCCGGATTGTCACACACTGACAAATCATTGGCCATTCTGGTCATCACACTGCTGTGGTGACCCTGAGAACGTCTAATTTTCTAGCCTCGAGATTCCCTGGCCTAGCTTGAGTTCAAATTGTTTTTAATAAAAAGTGTTATGGCCATATTTTCCAGGATAAGACCATAGAGAGACGAATTTAACTCAAATTTTACACAGACTTATTTCTTTGACGCCAAACTTGGAGCCAGGAAACACTGGCAAATCGAGCATTTTAATACTCAGAGTTAGGGTGCGGTGGCTCACGCCTGTAATCCCAGCACTTTGGGAGGCCGAGGCAGGCGGATCACGAGGTCAGGAGATCGAGACCATCCTGGCTAACACGGTGAAACCCCGTCTCTACTAAAAATACAAAAAACTAGCCGGGCGAGGTGGCGGCGCCTGTAATCCCAGCTACTCAGGAGGCTGAGGCAGGAGAATGGCGGGAACCCGGGAGGCGGAGCTTGCAGTGAACCAAGATGGCGCTGCTCACTCCAGCCTGGGCGACAGAGCGAGACTCTGTCTAAAAAAGTAATAAATAAATAAATAAATAAATAAATAAATAAACCAACCAACCAAACCAACAAACAAAAAACTTAGAGCCTGGCCATCCAGCCGCACCAGTCAGAAATCTCTTCTGTGGGTTCACACCTCACCAAAGAGACCGTTCTGAATAGTTAAGAGTTTTCCACTCTTCAAGAATCTCTCCCAAGTTTGGCAAATATTTTCCCTTCATTCCTGCTCCCTGTTTTGCCTTTCCTCTTTAAAGTGCTAGCATATTTGGTTTAGTCAGTTTGGGATTTTACAAATCGCAGGAAGAACCATTGACTTGAACCAACTTTTGATACTAAGGCAGCATCATTCACCCAGAAAAATAAATGCAAAATTATGGATAACTTATCAGAAGAGAGACTTTAAATTGTTAAACACAAATTAATATATAAATAAATTACCTTGCCTCAATATATTCATCAAATTAGTCCTTATTTGTAGTGCACAGCTTATTTATTTTACAGATTTGTCACTGAACAAAGTCCTATAAATAAGCTGAAGCCGTTAATGCTTTGAGACAGAAAAAGACATTCTTTTGTTTTTTTCCTGTTACGGTTTGTTGTTTTTTATGTTGGCACATGAAATCAATGAGATACTTCATGCCCAGGTGTATTATATATTTTGAGCAAATACCTTGTACACTTATTGTGCTGTTTCCAGGAACATTGAGAGGCTGGGAAACTTCTTTGCTCATCTCTAATCCAATTCTCCTTCATTGTTTCCTGTACTTTAACTTCATGAACCATATTTCTCAAATAAATGGCATCTATTTCTCTAAAAGAAGACTCCTGTAATTCCATTTGAAAGCTGTAATAACACAAATTTTCTTTCTTTTCACAATTTATGTGATTTGAAATAAAGTAACCACTAAACCAGTGAGGGAACGTTTTAGAGCTTTTACTAAAAATACACCATTACAGTCTGCATTTAAAACACTGAAAATCAGTTTGACGACATAATTATGTATTAACACTGAAAATATGATAATAAAGTAGTCTCAGATTATGAGAGTTTCCATAATATATATTGATCATTAATTACTTTGGTTTTGATTTTTATCAATTATGCAATACAATCATGTATATGTAAATGATGAATCATTTAAAATATTTTCTAGTGTATTTAGAAATGGTACTAGAACACGCAGAGTATTTAGATTGGAGTCATATTTTAGGTCTACTTCTGTTATGTATCAGTTATGAGATGACTGATTATATTTCCCCGTATATTAAATGGTGATATTTTTCTCCTTCACAGAAAAGGAAGAAGAGGAATAGAGTAAGGGAGAAAAAAATGACAAATTAAACAGAACCCAAAATGTGGAAAGTGACTGTCCATGACTCACAAAACAGTTAAATTGAACAAACAATAACATGCAGTGTAGCTTGAGTTAAAATTATTTTAATGAGTGTTATGGCCATATTTTTTCCATGATAAGACCATCAATAGGTTAACTAAACTCAAATTTTATACAGACTAATATTCCAAAGATAAATTAATGACTTTTTCAGTAACTGGTTCATTTTACCAAGTCTCACCAATTCTGCTGGACCTCCCTCCCTCTTTGAGACATTCCTGAGATGGTCAATGGCGGGTGTTCTGCCTTGAAAGTTTAATAAAACAAACTTTGTCTAGTCAGCAAGTTTTCCTAGGTGCCCTTCTATGGAAACTTCAACAGTCAAAAACAAGTGGAAGTCACAGAATACCTATGAGAGCATGGGTTGTATACAAATCAAACTGAACACGTTAACAGAAAAAGAAATTAAGAAAAGCAGAAAGAGGGATGTAGTTATAGAAAATCATATGAACTATTGTCATTTTATTTCTCCAAATACTAACTGTGAGGGTCATCTATTAAGCAATGAACATTTTAAAAAGGAAACCATACAGATGAAAGGGTGCGAGCAACTAAAGAAGGGGAGAGAAGAATGCAATGTGAAAAACATTAATGGGAGTAAAGAGAAAACAAGAGAAATGTTAAGGTGGTCCTGGCTAATTCATCATTTATTGGTATTATTTATTTTTCCCATCAAAGATAAGAAACATGAAGATTATGGAAGGTAAAGGGAGATAAAAATACTCAGGCAGTTTCTTTGGAGGAGCAAGAGTAACAGGAAAGCATGAGGCTCTCGCTCAGAAAAAGATGAAGTGATTATTAATTCAATTCAGAGAAACCTCAATGCTTATAGTCGCATGAATCCAAACTCCAGGAAATAAAGCATTTGATATGATTTTCAGATCTCTAGTATAAAATGAATGCATTTTGGAGATTTTATCAGGTGCAAAAGGATCCAGACAGCAGGAAGAGTGATCTAAAATTAGCGATAAATACTCAATTCACTCTCTTTAGGAAGAACTGATATGGAAAATATTGTCACTTTAATATAAAAATGATTTTCACAGTTCGTCTAAAATTAGAAGATAGAAGTGAGATTTAGATTAAGACACAATAAAAAGAGTTATGATATATTGTGTATTTACTATGTGCCAGGTGATGTTCAGGAACTTTATATAGCATACCACGATGAATCCCACAGGACACCATCAGATAGTATTGTTGCCATTTTACAGAGGAGGGAATTGGGATGCTGATCCATTTTAACATCCCTTATAGATGGTATAATCACGTCATTTTGAACCCAAAATGTATGTCCTTTTTTCTACTTCAAGCTCCTTCAAAATATGCACACCTGCAAATGGAAGATAAGTTCAATCACCTCTCAGATCTTTTTCTTCATTTTCCTGAATTAAAATCAGGATTAGATTAGGTTGAAACCAGAGAAAGTTAAGCTACAATTATGAACAAAATTCTTAGTGAGGAAGTATAGGAAGTTTATTTTAGAGTGTGAAACAAATAGTGCGTGCATTCTATGCAAACTGTCCTGAAGTGTTTTCATGCGGGCACAGTTTCATTTGTGCTACGACTACTACTACTACTAGTACCACTTCCATCACCACTCCCACCACCACCACTAAAATATGTCTTTTATTATATACTTGCTGTGTGCAAGGCTTTGTGCTAAGTGATTTATGTGCCTTATCATGACACTTTTTAAAAACTCAAGAAGTTAATATTATTACCACCATTTTATAGGGAAAGATACTGAGACGCATAGAGTCTATTAAACTTCTCGGAAAACATAGATTGTAAGAGGCAATCTTAAATTAGGAGTCACATTAATCTTTCTACAAATTGCATGCTATTCATCTCTGCTTTCTGACTATTTATATGTTATTTCAGAGCTTGAAATGCATTTTATATATAATTTTATATACATGTTGTATACAGTTTTTCTGATTGTTGCTTACCATAAGATGATGAACTGGAAAAGTCAGATGTTAACCTTATTTATTTATTTATTTTTTACAGATGAGAAAGCTGAGGTTTTATTTTCAATGCAGGTAGTACAGTTTAAGAGGCATGCTTAAGAATATGATTCTAAGCATAGGTAGAGCTAAGTCTAAATCTTGAAAAGGCTTTTCCATCCCACTCAAAATGCTTGTAAATCTGCCCTCTCTTTTCTCTAGGTGCTTCCAAACTCAACAGTTTATGCAACTGAAATGTCTACTAGACTTCATCTATTTATTTTGCTTTTTTTTTTTTTTTTTTTCTTTTTTCCTGTCCTGACCTATCTGGTCCTGTCCTGCCTGTCTTGCCTCATCTTTTTTTTTTCTCTCACAACTTTCATTGGCTTTCCATGTTGCTAAGGAAAAGCATCTAAACTTGTAACTTTGGATGTCAAAGTTCTGCTCAAGCTGGTTCCTGCCTAATGCTCATAACTTATTCTGTTGCACTCCCTCCCTCTTCCAGTGTTTTCCAGCCATGTCCATCTTTTTATGGTTCTTACAGTTTGCTAGGTTCAGTCTCAAATGGTGCCTTGTATATTTGATATTCTTTCTGCCTAGAATGTCATCCCCTTAAATGTTGCCATGGCTAGCTCATTTCATTTAGATTCTGATCTAGCCTATATTTAATTTACTTGTAGAAGGCTATCATCCAGATAATCTTACCACATCATCTTTTTAAAAAAGTGATGCATAATAATTGTACATGTTTATGGGATCCACGTGATATTTTGATAAATGCCTACAATGTGTAATTATCAAATTGGGACATTAAGATATCAACTACCTCAAACATTTATCATTTATAATGGGAACATTTCAAATCTTTTTTGAAACTATTTTGAAATATGCAATAGATTGGTGTTAACTCTAGTCACTCTACCGTGCTATGGAACACTAGAACTTATTTCTTCTCACTAACTGTATTGGTACCCATTAATCAACCTCTTTTTGTCTCCCTACCACCACATGCACATTCAAGTACTTATCATTTTACTCATCTACCTCTTTTTTTTTTTTTTTTTTTTGGCATAACACTCGTTGTAGCTCAAGTTGCTATACCAGAGTGGCATGGACTGGGTGGATGGCTTATAAAACAATATTTTTGACAGTTCTGGTGATTGAAATTCCCAGATCAGGGTGCCAGCATGGTCAGGTTCAGGAGATGGCCCCTACCTGGACTGCAAACTACTGAGTTCTTCATATAGTGGAGAACAGAGGCTCATTGAGCTCTCTGGGGTTTCTTTTATAAGGGCACTAAACCCATTCATTTGGACTCTACCCTAGTGAACCAAAGGTAATTAGTTACCCATGAACTACATGAACTAATTACCCAAAGGCTCCAACCCTTATTACCATTACATTATGGGGTAGGATTTGAACATATGCCATTTGGCATGGGGACACATTCAGTCAATAACAGTACTTATCATCACTAAGCATGATATGGTTTCTTTTGGTCTTTTAGACCTTTGTTTATTTATTTTTCTTTCTCCACTAAACTAAAATGAAAGCATAATAATAGAAACGTTGTCTCTTCTATTTACTGCTATATTTTCTGTAGTAGAACAGTGCCTGATATGGAGGATTTTTAATGATTTTTTTGAGATCTAATTTATATACCATAAACTTCACTGTTTTAGCTGTAAAGTCCAGTGGCTTTTAGAACATTCAAGCATTGTGCAAACATCACCACTGATTTCAAAACATGTTTATCATGCCCTAAAGAAATCTCATACTCATCAAAAATCACTCTGTATTCTTTGCTGTCCCCAGTCCCACACAACAACTAATCTTTTCGGTCTATGGAGTTGCCTATTCAGGACATTTCATGTAAAGGGAATCATGCAGTATGTGGCTTTTTGTAAGTAGCTTTTTTTACATACTTATTTTCAAGGTCATCCATGTTGTAGCCTGAATTAATACTTCATATAAACAGATAGTATTTAATTATATAGACATCCACATTTGTTTAATCTGTAGATTCATATATAATTTTTTGGAAGACATGTTTCAATTTTCTGAAACATATGCTTGGAGTAGAATTGCCAAGTGATATAGTACCTCCATGTTTAACTAATTGAAGAATTGACAAATTGTTTCCCATAGTAACATGCATCACTTTACCTTTTAGGGGCATTTCTGTTTTTCCACAACCTTATCAACACTTGTTTGTCTTCTTCATTATACAGGTTGAGTATCTCTTATTCAAAATGCTTGGAATCAGAGGTGTTTTGAGTCTTACATTTTTTCAAATTTTTGGATATTTGCACATGATATATCTTGGGAATGTGACCCAAGTCCAATAATGAAATTTAATTATGTTTCATATACATCTTACACACACAATCTGGAGGGAATTTCATACAATATTTTTAATATTTTGTGCAAGAAACAAAGTTTTGACTGCAAATTGTCACATGAGGTCAGGTGTAAAATTTTCTACTTACATCATCATGTCAGTATTCAAAAAGTTTCAGATTGTGAGGCTTTTCAAATTTTGGATTTTCAGATTAGGGATGTTTAGCCTCTACTCAGTTATACTTAGGAAGAGCCAATGTTTCAGTTTGATTCAGAAAACTGAAAAAGACAGATGTCCCAATTCAAAGCAGTCAGGCAGGAGGAATTCTCTCTTATTCACAGGAGGATAAACAATTTGTTCTGTTTAGGCCTTCAACTGATGGGCTGAGAGCCACCCACGTAAGCAAAGACAATCTGCCTTACTCAGTGGACGGACTCAAATGTTCATCTCATCAACCCCCCTCCACGATAGACACACCCAGAACAATGTTTTACCAAACATCTGGACATCCTATTGCCCAGTCAAGTTGACACATTACAACTGATCCTCACAGTTTACCCAATATTGCATGCTAAAACATGTTATTATAAATATATGTTGGTAAAATAATAAAACTCCAGGAATGCAAGAACAGAAAAGATTTCACCAATTGCCTTTCCTGAGTTAGTTATGTAAAGGATTACTTCAATAAATTAAGAAATAAATAAAAATTAGAAATCAACTTGTTAGGGAACTTTGTATTCCGAAAATGACCGTCATGAGTGAAATCAGCAAAGCTTATGGATAATAGAATAATGAAAATGAATTTCAATCTCAAAAATTTGTAAAATATAAGACTTAAGTCAGCAAAATGTCAAAGGAAATAATCTGCATATAAATTCAAAATTATTAAATAGATCAAAAAAGAAAAATAAAATACATCAATTAATACAACTTCAAGATGGAGAGGAAATGAACACTGAATTTCTTCCGTTAATTGGCTGAGTTTATATGTGAAACGCTGTGGTAAATAAAAAGTAGATAACATTCTATTAGCAAAAATTACGTATTGAATCATTTTAAAATTTGATTTCAATAATATTAACAGTAAGATAAGTAACAGTGTAAATATTGAAATATAATATAATTTAAAGTGACTAAGGACAAAATGATTACAAGGAAATAAATCTGAGTAAGACAAAGATGAATAAGAAAACATGGTAAAAATAAGAAAAGATACACTGAAAAGTTTAAAATATATTGTCAAAACAAAAACTAAATATGATATGAGTAACAGTAACTGAAGTAGATTTAATAATGATGGTTTACAATCAATATATTACATACTATAATTTTTAAAAATGAGAATACTTTGCTCTACAAGTGCATATTCTTCCAATACTTAAGAATATAGGGGCTGTGAAGAATTAAAAAATAAAAATAAAGCACATTAATATTTTAACATGGAAAAAATAGAATATTGTAGGAAAAGCATTAAAAGAGAGAAATATTTTTATACCTATTAACTAAAAATAAACAGAAATTTCATCAGCAGATGTAGGGAAACACCTTCTGTTTTCATGATTGATAGAATTAATTATAAACTCAAAATAAATTATTTAAAAGCACAGTGAACCACATTAAATATGAATGGAAATTGATAACTACTATAAATATGAGAGGATTTTTTCATTAATATATTAAGAATTCACGTAAGTCAACCAGAAAAAGAAGATTATTTCAAAAGAAGACTTGGCTGAAAAATACAAACAGTTATTTCTTAAAAATACTAATCACAAAACATAATTATAAAATAAAAATTCAACATCACTGGCTATCAAATAAAATAAAATAAAATATAAATATCATTTATCTTTATGTAGCCTATATGTGCTTGGAAGAAATCAAAGAAATCAAAGAATTGATAAGCTTGTACAGAGAGATACCTCTATTTATTATAGGTGGGGATATGATATATAAAAGTATATATATATCCTTTTGTACTTTTATCTACTATATATACTTTATATATAGTTTTATATATTGTAAATATATATAATAAAAGTGTGTGTGTGTATATATATATATACTTTTATTGGAAGCCTAGGTGAAAATGTGTGTATTGGTCTGTTCCCACACTGCTAATAAAGACAAACCTGAGACTGAGTAATTTATAAAAGAAAGAGGTTTAATTGATTCACAGCTCTATATGGCTGGGGAGGCCTCACACTCATGACGAAAGGCGAATGAGGAGCAAAGTCACCTCTTACATGGTGGCAGGCAAGAGAGAAGATGTGCCGCACAGAAGGGGATAAAGTCCCTTATAAAACCATCAGCTCTCCTGAGAAATCATTATCGCAAGAACATCATGAGGGTAACCACTTCCATGATTAAATTGCCTCCCACAGAGTCCCTCCCACAACATGTAGGGGTTATGGGAACTACAATTAAAGATGAGATTTGGGTGGGGACACAGCCAAACCATATTAATGTGTTATTGATATTTCTCTTTTGACAATTTATCTTAAAACGTTTATTAGAGCTTAAAAATTTTGTATAAAAAGTTTAATATTAAACTGTTTACAGTATAAAAAACAAAATACAATATAATTTTTTGTTTTAAAAATCACACTACATGCAACTATCTACAATGTAGCCATTAAAAATAAATATGTATTCATTGATTTAAATGTAAGCCATGTATTAAAAGTAGATTATATAATAAAAGATACAACAGGATCTCATGGTGTATTTGAAATTTAAAGTATATCTCTTTATATAAAGCATTTCTATTATTTATACCTATTTAAAAATCACCATTTGGCAACCTTCAGAGTAATGATTAATGCAGAAATATATTTGTGAATGTGTCATAAAACTAGTGTGTAAAATATTTGATGAGGAGTAAGTTATTACACAACTACAAAGGGTTTCCCCATGAAATAGGTACTCAAAATGGAAAAAACAACAGCCCAATTTTGCAATGATAAAGGCTGCTAGAGAGCACCTTAATCAAGCTGTCAAAGTTAACATCAAGAATGATGGAAGAGAAGGGGGACAAGATAAGCGACTAGCCCCAGCCAGGAAGTGCTGCCTTCATCAAGAGAGAGCAAAATATCACGTAAACCAGCATAATTTGCGCAGTATTCAATTCAGAGGATGAAGAAGCATTGCAAACTCCAAGGCTGAAGACGGGGAAAGCTAGAATCTCCGTGCTGGGTACCCAAATGCTAGGGCTAGTTCCCAGCCCCAGATGGCTCCTGGGAAATGGGTGAGTGAAGGGACTGATGGACAGCGCATTCTTGCCACAGACTGCTGGGATCTTACTTACAGAGGATTCCGTGTCCCCATTGGATATTTGAGCTTGCAGGGGGATCTACCCACAGAGTAGGAAGAGTCAGAGCTTCAGCTGGCATGGAACCCAAGGGCTTTTGTTCATGAAGTAGTTTCTGTGGAGTGTGGCTATAGGTGCCCATCCCTCTATGGGCCACCATCTTCCTCTAAGAAGCTCTAGTAGCAGCTGACTGTGGGCCAGGAGAAAGCAAAGTCAGCTTCTAGCTGAGGACTGGGGCACATCTGTTCTGCAGGCACTCCTTAATGCTAGTCCCTTCCAAGGCCCCTACCTGGCCGTACAGCAAGAGTGTGTGCACAGGGTACACTCCACAGCCCAGCCTGGATGATTTGCCCCACCCGAGAATATTCCCAGCAACCTGGGAGCCCTTTGGATTCCCAGAGCAGCTGGGCCAGTTTCATGTCCCAGGGTGGTTGCACGCAGCTCGGAAGGGCTGAGCCAAGGTCCGTGGCCAGCATCCAAGTTGGGGAGAAGGTCCCACTCTCAGAGCACTGTGAGGAGTGAGATACATGGGTTCATGAGATGGTAAAGGATGGGAGGATACCTCCTTCCGCAGGGCGAGTCCAGGAAGAGTGTGGCCTATATTCTTGGAGCGGCCTCCTTGGCCCAAAACACCAAAGAAAATGCAGGTGTGGTGCCAATGAGAGTTGACCTGGTCAGAGGACATCTCTCCCTTCCCACTGCAGAGCAGGCCTGGGAATAGAAGGAAATAGGAAGGAGTTGCATGGCCAAATAACAGCCTACCAACCATTACTTTTAAGTGCCATCTACTGAATTACAGCTCAAACTACAATACCAAAAGTATTGAGTGACTATATAACACCCTTGTGAAACCAAGGGCAAAAATTCAGCCACAAAGATCCTACACAGAGATTTGGCCCTCTGAAAGCATCTGGATAGGAAGCTGACTAACTGTATTCGACTAACCCCACAATTAAAGGAAAACCAGCTCTCTCAGATAGGAGAATCAGCACAAGAATTCTGGCAATTCAAAAAGCTAAAGCATTCCTTTGTCTCCAAATGAACCCAGTAGCTTTCCAGCAATAATTCTTAACCAGACTGAAAGGACAGCAATGACAGACATAGAGTTTAGAATCTGCATGGCAAGTAAGCTCATCGATATTCAGGAGTAATGTAAAATGCAATCCAAAGAAGCCAGGAAACCCAGTATAATGATCTCCAGGAGCTGATGACAAAATAGGCATTTAAAGAAAGAACTGAAAAATTCACTACAAGAATTTCATAATGTAATCAGAAGTATTAATAGCAGAGAAAAACTGAGGAAAGAATCTCAGGGATTGAAGACCTGTTCTTTAAATCAACTCAGTCAGATACAAATGAAGAAGAAAGAATGTTGAAAAATGAACAACACCTCTGAGAAATATGGGATTATGCAGAGAGATAAGACCTATGACTCACTGGCATTCCTGAGAGAGAAGGAGAGAGAGAGAAAGTGACTTGGAAACATATTGGAGAAGATAGTCCATGAACATTTCACTCATCTCAATAGAGAGGCTGACATACAAATTCAAGAATAAAGAGAACTGAGGCTAGATACTTTAAAAGTTGACCATCTCCAAGGCACATCATCATAAGATTCACCAAGGTCAATGTGAAAGAAACATTCTTAAAAGAAGGTAGAAAGGGGCAGGCCACATACAATGGGAACCCAATCAGGATAGCAGCCGACATCAACAGAAAACTTAAAAGCTACAAGAGATTGGGGCTTATTTCCAGCATGCTTGAAGAAAAGAAATTCCAACCAAGAATTTCATATTCCGTCAAACTAAGCCTCATAGGCAAAAGAGAAATGAAATTCTTCTCAAACAAGCAAATGCCGAGGGAATCCATTACAACTAGAAAAGCCTTACAAGTGGTCCTTAAGGCAGTACTAAACATGGAATCAAAAGAATAACACCTGCTATCACAAAAACATACTTAAGCACCTAGCCAAAAGGCACTGTGAAGCAAGTACACAATCAGCTTTCCTTAAGAACCAGCTAATAACATAATGACAGGATCAAAATATCACATAGCAATACTAAAACTGAATGTAAGTGGCCTAAATGTCACATTTAAAACATATAGAGTGGCAAGCTGAATAATAAAAAAAGAGACGAGATCCAACCATGTGATATTTTCAAAAAACTCACTTAATATGTAATAACATCCACAAGTTCAAAGTAAAGGGATACAGAAAGACCTGCCATGCATATAGAAAAGGAAAAAGTGTTGGAGTTGCTATTCTTATATCAGATAAAACAGACTTTAAACCAACAACAATTAAGAAGAATGAAGAAGGGCTATGTGATGATAAAAGGTACAATTCAACAAGAAGACTTAACTATCCTAAACAGATGTGCATCCAGCATTGAAGCATCAAGATTTATAAAACAAGTTTTTCTTGAAAATTTAGATAGCTAAACAATAATAGAGGGAGATTTCAAAGCCTCACTATCAGCTTTAGACATATCATTGAGGCAGAAAACTAGCAAAGACATTTTGGACTTGAACTCAACACTTGACTAATTGCACCTAATAAATATCTACAGAGTATCCCACCTAACAAACACATCATATACATTCTTCTCATCTGCACACAAAACATACTCTAACATTGACCACATGCTCAGTTATAAACCAAGTCTCAATAAATTAAAAAAAATAAAATTACACTAAGCACATTGTTGTGCCATATTGAAATATAAATAAAAATCAATATCAAGAATATCTCTCACAACAAGACAATGAAAATTAAATGACTTCCTGAGAATAACTCCTAAGTGAACATCAAAATTAAGACAGAAATGTAAAAATTCTTTGAAATTAATTAAAACAGGGGCAAAACTTTTCCAAATCTCTGGTATGCAGCTAAAACAATGTTAAGAGGAAAGTTTACAGCACCAAAGGCCTACATCAAGAGGTTAGAAAGATCTCAAATTAACAATTTAACTCTGCACATCGAGGAACTAGGATAAAAGAGAACAAACTAATCCCAAAACCAGCAGAAGAAAAGAAATAACTAAAATTAGAGAAGCACCGAATGAAACTGAGATGCAAAAATCAGTACAAATAATCAATTAAACCAAGAGTTGGGTCTTGGAAGAGTAAACATGATTGAGAGACTTCTACCTTAATTAACACAGAAAAAGTAGGAGATCAAAATAAATACAATATGAAATGATGATGATACAACTAATCTCAAAGAAATACAGAAGATCACAGAGATTATTATGGACAACTCTATGCACACAAATTAGAAAATCTGGAAGAAAAGGATATGTTCCCAGAAATGCAAAATTTCCCAAGATTGTACCAAGAATAAAATGAGAACCTGAACAGACTAATAACAACTTATAAAATTGAATCAGGATTAAGAAAAAACCTACAAAGCAACAACAACAACAAAAAAGTCCTCAGTCAGGTGGATTCACAGTCAAATTTTGTTAGAAGGAAGAACTGACATCAGTTTTACTGAATGTATTCCAAAAACTAAGGAGGGACTCTTCTCCTACTCATTCAATGAAACCAGATACCAAAATATGGCAGAGACACAATGGAAAAAGTAACAAAAACTTCAGGCCTATATCCCTGATGAATATACATACAGCAATCTTCAATAAAACATTATCAAACCAAATGCGGCACATATAAAAACGTTAATACACCACAATCAAGTAAGCATTATTCCTGGTATGCAAGGATGGTTCAACATACACAAATCAATAAATGTGATTCACCACATAAACAGAATGAACAGCAAAAACCATATAGTCATCTTAATAGGTGTGGAAAAAAGCATTTGATAAATCCAACATCCCTTTATGATAAAAACCCTTAACAAATTAGAGATTGAAGTTTGATACCTCATACAATAAGAGCCATTTATAACAAACCTACAGTCAACATCATACTAAATGTGCAAAAGCTTAGATGCACTCCCCTTAGGAACCGGAACAAGGAGGCCCACTCTCCCCACTCTTAGGCAACATAGCACTGGAAGTCCTGGCAGAAGCAATCAAGCAAGAGAAAATAAAAAGGTATTGAAATAGGAAAATGAATAAAACTATCTCTTTTCCCTAATGATATGATTCTATGCCTAGAAAACCCCTAGAGATGCCACCAAAAGCTCTTGGAATTGATAAACCACTTGACTAAAGTTTCAAGATTGAAAACAAGTGTACAAAAAATAGTAACATTTCTATACACCAGAAATTTTCAAGCTGAAAATTTACAGCTTGAAAAATTTTTATATAGGCACCGAAAACCAAATGACACATGTTCTCACTTGCTAGTGGGAATAAAATATTGCGAACACATGGAAACAAAGATGGAAACAATAGATACTGCAAACTAGTAGTGATAGAAGAGAGGGAGGAATATATGGGTTGAAAAACTACCTATTCTGTCATACACTCAAACCTGGATGACAGAATCTGTACCCCAAACCTCAAGAACATAATACCATTTACAATAGCAAAACAAACAAAACCAAACAAAACAGAGCAAAACAAAGCAATGTAGTCATACATCTAACCAAAGAAGTGAATGATCTCTACAAGGAGAACAACAAAACACTTCTGCCAGAAACCATGGAATATGCAAATAAATGGAAAAACAATCCACTTTTGTAGACTGGAAGAATTAGTATTGTTAAAATGACCATACTTCCCAAAGCAATTTAGAGATGCAATGCTATTCCTATAAATATACCAATGTCATTTTTCACAGAATTATAAAAATTTATTCCAAAATTCATATGGAACAAAAAAAGAGCACAAAGAAAAAAGCAATCCTAATCGAAAAGAGCAAAACCAGGGGCATCACACTACTCACCTTTAAACTATATTACAAGGCTGTAGTAACCAAAGCAGCATGGTACTAGTACCAAACCAGACATAGACAAATGAAATGGAATAGAAAACCTAGAAATAAAGCCACACACCTGCAGCCACATTATCTTTAACAAAGTTGACAAAAGTAAGAAATGGGGAGAAAGACTCCTTTTTCAATAAATGCCGCAGGAATAACTGGCTAGTCATATACAGAATAAAGTTGGTTCCCGGCCTCTCACCATATGTAAATATTAACTGAAGATAGAGTAAATATTTAAGTGTAACACCTGAAACTATTAAAAGAAAAATCCTACAAAATACCCTTCTGGACATCAGCCTTGGCAAATAATTTTTAGCTAATTCCTGCAATCGCAACAAAAACAGTAATTGACAAGTGGGACCTAATTAAACTAAATTTCTTCCACACAGCAAAAGAAACTATCAACAGAGTAAATAGACAACTTACAGAATGAGAGAAAATATGTTTAAACTATGCATGTGACAAAGGATTAATATCCAGAATCTATAGGGAACTTAAGCAAAAAACAAATAACCCCTTAGAAAAGTGGGCAAAGGACATCAACAGATGCTTCTGAAAAGAAGACATACAAGTGGCCAACAAATATATGGAAAAAAGCTCAATACCACTAATCATCAGAGAAATGAAAATAAAAACCATAATGAGATACCATCTCACACCTGTCAAAATGGGCATTATTAAAATATAATAATAGATGTTGGCAAGGCACTGGAGAAAAGAGAAAGCTTTTGCACACGGTTGGTGGTAATGTAAATTATTTTAGTCCCTGTAGAAAGTGGTTTGGAGATATTTCAAAGAGCTTAAAAAAGATAAGCCATTCAACCTAGAATTCTCATTACTAAGTACATATATACCCAAAGGAAAATAAATTAATTTACCAAAAAGACATATGCTCATGTATGTTCATCACAGTGCTGTTCACAGTTGCAAAGACATGGAATCCTCAGAAAATTCACACAGACACTGAAAATCAAATGCCACATGTTCTCACTTGTTAGTGGGAATAAAGCATTGTGGACACATGGACATAAGGAAACAATACTGCGAACTACTAATGAAGGGAGAGAGGGAGGAATATATGGGCTGAAAAACTACCTATTCTGTCATACACTCAAACCTGGATGATAGAATCTGTACGCCAAAGCTCAGCAACACATAATACACCCATGTAAGAAACCTGCACATGTTCTCCACCCCTTGTATCTAAAGTAAACATTAAAATTATTAAAAAAAAAAAAAAAAAGAAAGAAAGAAAGAAGAGAAAATAAAAAGTGCTTAGCTTCTGAATAGTTTTCAATGATTTAGGAACTATAGTAAACACTCACAAGCTGACTCAGGAGCAGGCAGACTGAATGTCTCAGTCCACTTATTGTTGTTATAACAGAATCCCTGAGACTAGTACTTCATTAAAAAAAATTAAATTATTTAGCTTTTGTTTCTGCAGGCTAGGAAGTTCAAGATGGATTGGCTGCATCTGATAGTTTTTGGTGAGGGTTTTATGTTGCCGTAAAACATAGCACAGAAACAGAAGGGAATCTCTTTTTGCAGGGAAAACAAAAAAAAAAACAAAAAACGAAAAAAAAACCCGAAAAACCAAACAAATCAAACCGGAGAGACAGCCTAGATTTTATAACTGGCTCTTGTGGACACAAATTCAGGCCCATGAAAGTAGGAATTGATTTCTGGGAGAAGGGTATTAATTAATCCCTCTTGCCAACCTAACACCACTCAAAGGCACAAACTCCCAATACCATCACACTGGGGACCAATCCTACTCATAAATTTTGGTGGCATAAACCACATTTAAACCATAGCACTTGTGATGAAATAAATTGAACAAGGCAAAAGTTAACAATAAAATAATTACTAAAAGTTAAAAAAAAGAGTGGTGGTAGAAATCCAATAAAATGCAATGAAAGGAGCACAGCATTGTTTCCACAATATTCCTACCAAAATTTCATAATCTGATTCCGAACATAAAGAATGTTAGGTAAATCAAAATTGAAAGAATTTCTACAGAATATTTGGAGGCAAATAAAATATTCCAGAGACATACAGATTTAAGGATATGGAAGATACAAAAAACAAAAACAAATTCTTCACGTGATACTGGACTGGATCATTTGACATAAAATAAATTTTTGAAATTTGAACATGATTTCTATCATCTAACTCAATTTGTAATAAAGATTTTATTGTTTTTCTGTAGAAGGGAAGTATCTTCAGAAGATACAAATACTATTCTAAATTTAGTATATATTTATATTTTTATCTTAATATTTAAAATATAACTGTTCTTAAAGAACCAGGTAAAAATTAAAGTCAGCATTTAAATGAAACAGGGATTTCTATAGAGACATATTACAAATTTTCATTTAGTGTGACTTTAAATTCTTTCATGTTCTATTGATTTCTAAAGGAAATACAATACAAAGGAGAAATGTAGTCAAAATCATGCTTAATATAATTTATACTTTAAAAATACTTGGCTGTATCATAAAATTGAAAAATTCATTCAACTGTCAATGTATTTTCAAATTTGTTTCATAGGATTGTTTCATTTTATAAAGAAATTTAGAAACCTTTGGAAACTTGATTTAGTAACTTGGATATTTTTCTCATTGTCCTTAGTTAAGCTGTCCATTAAATTATTTACTAGAAAAGTTATAAAGTTTTATACACACATAGAATGAATAAGACACACACAATTTTTTTTTTTTTTTTTTTTTTTTTTTTTTTTTTTTTTTTTTTTTTTGAGACAGAGTCTCCCTCTGTCACCCAGGCTGGAGTGCTGTGGCGTGATCCTCCTGAGTAGCTGGGATTACAGGCGCCCACCACCATGCCCGGCTAAATTTTTTAAAAATTTTTTAAAAATTTTTTATTTTTAGTAAGATGGGGTTTCACTGTGTTAGCCAGGATGGTCTTGAGCTCCTGACCTTGTGATCTGCCTGCCTTGGCCTCCCAGAGTGCTGGGATTACAGGCATGAGCCACCGCACCCAGCCCACAGACACACATATTATTTTACTTCTATCTTTTTTGCAGTTCATTCAATCTGCTTTCGTACTCCACAGAATTGTTGCCCTGCTTTCTGTTCCCAAAGGATAATTACTTTTTCCTCAGCAAATATTCCTAAACTACTTTTGAGGCTAACCAAAACCTGTAACAGATTTCAAATCTTACAATATATGATTATGAACAACTGTGTTTTATGTACTTAAGAGTATTTTAATTATTAGCAAGCAGTATGTGATACAGCATGGCTTAGCAATATGTGATTCCAGTAATAATTACTTAAAATATTGAATAATTGATGTTCTTTTCCCCTTATTGTAAAAGTGACTTAGATCTCATTTCTTTAACATATGACTGAGTATTCTTCTTCAAAAGATATTTGTCACTTAACAGAAAATCAATGAGAACATAAGTACGATGTGATCCATAAATGTAATTTGATCTTTTTAAAAATACAGTATACAAAGACATGTTTTGCAATTTTCTGGAGTTGACCATATTCTGTGATACTTAACAGAGATTGAGTAAAAAGTTATTATTTTTTTTCAGAGGTTGTATTAGGTTGGATGGGATATATCCCTTAATTTCTCCAAATCTGTTTTCTTACTTGTAGACTTAAGAAAAATAATACCTGTCCCATTTACCTTGGCTGCTTAGTGTGTGGCTCAAGTGAAAATGAATCTGGAATCATTTTAAGTATCTTGCAAATATACAATGCTTTTAGGTATCACTATTTTTTATCTTATTTTATTATTAATTTTTGAGATGGAGTCTTGCCTGCCCAGGATGGAGTGCAGTGACATGATCTCAGCTCACTGCAACTTCTGTTTCCTGGGTTCAAGTGATTCTTCTGTCTCAGTCTCCCAAGTAGCTGGTATTACAGGTGCATTCCATCACCCCCAGCTAACTTAGTTCTAGAGATGGGGTTTCACCACATGGGACAGGCTGGTCTCAAACTCCTGACTTTGTGATCCGCCTGCCTTGGCCTCCCAAAGTGCTGGGATTACAGGTGTGAGCCACTGCACTCAGCCTAGGTATCATTATTTTTCTAATTTTAGCTGAAATCTTGGAAATACTTTTTTTGTATACATAGGTACATTAATTTGTAACATTGTATTAGTCTGTTCACACAATGCTATAAAGAACTAACTGGGATTGGGTAATTTATGAGGATAAGAGGTTTAATTGATTCATGGTTCCACAGGCTGTATAGGAAGCATGGCTAGGAGGCCTCAGGAAACTTGCAATTATGGCAAAAGGCAAAGGGAAGCTAGCAACACGTCTCACCATGGTGGAGGAGAGAGAGACAGATGGTGAAAGTATCACATGTTTTCAAACAACCAGATCTCCTGAGAACTCACTTACTATCTTCAGAAGAGAAGGGGAAAGTCTTCCCCCATGATTTAATAACCTCCCACCAGACCCCTCCCCCAACACGTGGGAATTGCAATTCAAGATGAGATTTGGGTGGAGGCACAGAGCCAAACCATATCATTCCACCTTTGGCCACTCCCAAACTTCATGTCTTCACATTTCAAAACACAATCATGCCTTCCAACAGTCCTCCAAAGTCTTAACTCATTCCAGCATTAACCCAAGTTCAAGGTGAAAGTCTCATCTGAGAGGGTGTAAGTTCCTTTGGTCTATGAGCTGATAAAATCAAAAGGAAGTTAGTTACTTCCAAGATACAATAGGGGTACAGGCATTGGATAAATGCTTCTATTCTGTATTAGTCAGGGTTCTCTAGAGGGACAGGACTAATAGGATAGATTTATATATAAAAGAAAGTTTATTAAGGAGTGTTGACTCACACAATCACAAGGTGAAGTCTGACAATGGGTCATTTGCAAGCCGAGGAGGAAGAAAGCCAGTCTGAATCCTAAAACCTCAAAAGTAGGCATAAGATATCTTCTGCCTAGATATCCAGGCATTTCCATACATCCTCTGATTTAGGTAAAGTTTCCCAAACTCTTGGCTTCTGCACACCTGCAGGCCCAACATCATATAGAAGCCATCAAGTCTTGAGGCTTGCACCCTCTGAAACTATAGTCCAAGTTATGCATTAGTATCTTTTAGACAAGTCTGGTGCTGGAGGAGCTGGGGGGCAGGACACCATGTCCTGAGGCTGCACAGAGCAGAGGAACACTGGGCAAGGCCTACACAACCACATTTTCCTCCTAAGACTCCAGGCCTGTCATGGGAGGGGCTCTGGCAAAGTTCTCTGACATGCCCTGGAGATTTGTCTTGGCTATTCATATTCGGCTCCTCTTTACTAATGCAAATTTCTGCAGCCTGCTTGAATTTATCCCCAGAATTTTTTTTTTTCTTTTCTACCACATGGTCAGGCTACAAACGTTTCAAACTTTTGTGCTCTGCTTCTCTTTTAAATATAAGTTACAATTTCAGACCATCTCTTTGTGAACACATATGACTATATGCCATTAAGAGCACTCAGGTCACATATTGAATGCTTTGCTGCTTAGAAACTTCTTTCACCAGATAACCTAAATCATCTCCCCTAGGTTCAAGGTTCCACATATTCCTAGAGCAGTGGCACAATGCTGCCAGTCTCTTTTGTTAAAGCATAACAAGAGTGACCTTTGCTTAAGTTTCCAATAAGTTACTCATCTCCATTTGAGACCATCCCAGTGTGGACTTCATCGTCCATATCACTGTCAGCACTTTGATCAAAACCATTCAACAAGTCTCTAGGAAGTTCCAAACTTTCCCTCATCTTTCTGTCTTCTTCTGAGCTCTCCACACTGTTCCAACCTCTGCCTGTTACCCAGTTCCAAAGTTTCTTCCACATTTCAGGTAACTGTATAATAGGGCACCACTCTCCTGGCACCAATTTTTGTTATTAGTTTGTTCTCACACTGCTATAAGGAACTACCTGAGACTGGGCAATTTGTGAAGAAAAGAGGTTTAATTGATGCACAGTTCCACAGGTTGTACAGGAAGCATGGCTAGGTGGTCTTAGGAAACTTACAATCAGGGCAGAAGGTAAAGTGGGAGCAAGCACAACTCACCATGGAGAAGCAGGAGAGAGAGAGAGAGAGAGAGAGAGAGAGAGAGAGAGAAGGCCTAAGTGCCACACACTTTCAAACAACCAGATTTCATGAGAACTCACCATCACAAGAACAGCAAGGGGTAAGTCTGTCCCAGTGATTCAGTCACCTCCCTTCAGGCCCCTCCCCTGTAAAATGGGGATTACAATTTGAGATGAGATTTGGGCGGGGACACAGAATCAAAGCATATCAAATATTTTTCTTCCAAGTGAAATGATTACAATCCATAATACATGACTAGGGGAAATAATAGTGTGGACTTTTGTGATAAGAAAATCATTCTCAAATTTTTCATTTTATTGCATCTTTAATTATGTTTAATGAAAGTGAGCTTATATCCCAATATTTGAGTTATAGTTATCTAGTGACATTGTATTGTTCCAAAATACAAATTAGAATATAGAACAGATGGAATCTATTATTTTATATAAATCAAAAGCCACTCACTATGTAAAATATTAAATGAATTAAAAGGAAAGGTAATTTTAGCTAGATATTTGAGCATTTATGCTCTATTGAAAACATTGTTTAGTTAAGAGTTCAGTTCATAAACATTTTGCAGAGATTTTTTGTTGTTGTTTGTTATTTTAGCTGTGAAAATTTCTTTCATTTTGTAAGGTCCTATGAGCTGGCCTCACCATGGTCAAGCCATCATGACATTTCCCTGCCCTTGTGATAATGTACTTTGTGACATTCCCTATCCTTGTGAATGTACTTTGTAACATTCCTCCTCACCCTTGTGAGTGTATTTGCTAATATTTCTCCCCCTGCTTGTGACAATGCACCCTCCAGGCCCTCGTGAATGTACTTCCTAACATTCCTCCCCACCCCTGTGACAATACAAAAACATCCTCCCCGCCCTTGTGAATGTACTTTGTAACATCTATCCCCTGAGGACAAAACATTGCTCCTGCCTCCACTCCCTATCCCAAACCTGTAAGAACTAATGATAATCTCATCACCCTTTGCTGACTCCCTTTTTGGACTCAGCCAACTTGCACCCAAGTGAATACACAGCCTTGTTGCTCACACTAAGTCTTTTCAGGTGGTCTCTTATATGAACACACATAACAATTTTGTGACACAAGGCCACATTATCAGATGCTTTTTGTAGTTATATTATTTGTGTATCAACTATTTATAAACAAACAATTTGAGAAGTCCTTGCATTACCATTAGAGTCCTAACATCTTCAGAGACAATTGTGCATCAAAATAATATATTTAATTGGTTCCTTTATATAAATAACAAGTAAAAGCTTATCAATCAGATGCTCTTATGTGGGTAAAAGTATAATTTACCATGCAAAGAAGCTTTGGAATAATTTTAAGAAGATCTTAAGAATTAATGGCAAGAGATAAGAGCTGTGATTCAACATTATTTTTTTCATAAATTCTCAAGTAATTTAGGCTATGAAGTCTCTACCTTGCAAATAACTCAAAATATGATGCAAACATTTTCATGTTAGGCTTATGAAACTGTTAATTTAGCATTGAGAGGGTTTATGCATTAGATTTAAAAAAATTTGTAGTCATAAGTAGATTTAACTGTTTGAACTTGAAATTTATAATATGTCAGTGTATTACTATATGGAATAGCTAAATTAATTTAAGTTTGTAACATAGTTGATGTTAGAATAACATTATGTAGAATGTACTTTTCCTGCTCATGTAAACACTGACATCTCTTAGTAAGTTTTTGGCTTACACAGAAAGAAGCTGTGCATTTATTTAGGTTACAGTCATATCTTCATTATTCAGAATTTGCTGTGCAGTTCATAAATTATCTAGGCCTCTTTTTAATCTGTCGTCTGCTTGCAATTGCCAACTCTTTGGAATGTTTGCTTGTTTCCTACCCCATGGAAAGTATTCTCTACTTACCTCATAATTAATCTCTCCCTCCCACTCTTCTTTTTTCTCTAGCAAACTCATCTTATAAAGGCATAAAGGAATCTCCTTTACCTCTGAGATGCAATAATACTTAAATGGTCTTAACACCAACATCACAATGCTCACCAATTCTTATTAAACAGTTTGCCAGAGGAAAACAATAAAAGAACAAATACAGACTATGTTGGGTTAAAGTTTAAAGCTCCTCTTCAAGCTTTCCCTCTATAATCATGTAATAATTATGACTTCTTATTGAAGTCATTTAGGGACTCACCAGACTATTTTTGAATTTCAGATTCGTAGTTTTATTTTTTTTTAAATTCCTTTGTAAATATATTCTCCAATTCCATTGTAGTCTTATATGACCATGTGTTGGACAGGGAGCTCTCCCATCTCATTTTAAGAAAACCCCCAAATCCTATTAAGCCACATGATTTCAACACCCTAAATAATTCAAGACAGTTCAAAATATTTATTTTTTCTAGGATCTCAACTCAGTTATCAATAATGGGTATATTCTTTTAAAATTCTATGGCCATTTGAACACCATCTGCGGTATTTCAAACTCAATGTCTTGCTTCTCAGAGATACTATTCTCTTTTATCTGGCAAATACATCATTAAACAAGTCACCATGAAGACATCACCAATCGTTCACATTCCTGTAAGAGTAATTTTTAGAGAAAAATTACAGATCTTATTTCATCATTTCCCAATATAAAATCTGGTATAGGTTATATAAATATGAAGCTCAGAAGAAACGTTGGAGCTAAAGCTGTAAATGTGCAAGTTAATAACATGTCACTTACACTCATAAGACTTGATGAGATCACCAAATTAGTAACTGTAGGGAAAGAAAAAAATATCGTGCTTAGGTTATTGGACTAGGCACTGGTAAAAGGTTGAGGGGGAGGAGAGGTAAACAGCAAAGCAGACAGAATAAGTGATATGATGACAAGAGGAAAAACAAAAGTTTGAAGTAAAGAAAGATAAAGACTGAGAATTGACAAATTGATCTGATAATATCATGGTTATTGGTGACCTTGACAGGAAGAATTCTGATAGACTCTTCACTGTAAGAGCCGGAATAGTTTCTTTATCAGGGTGGGGGAAGAGGAAACCAAATGTAGACATCTCTTAAAAGGTAGTTTTGCTTCAAGAATAAAGAAAAAATGGGTGATAGTGAATGAGGTAACTGACATCATCATAGAGATTTTGTTAAAATAAAGATGAGAGAAATAACATATTTTACAGTAATAGAAACTTTCCAATAAATTTATTTTATATATGTTTAAGTATCATATTCTTGCTAAACATTCCTATTAGTCAGAATGTGTTTCATAGTTTTGTTTGTGTTTTTTATGTTTAAGCTTATATATTCTTCAAAGAGTGTGACACTTATTACTCCCATTCTAATTCCTAAATATCCTTTTTGTCTTTCTTTTCTCTAAATACTGGTCAAACCTTCCACTGATATGTTAAGCATTATTGCTGTTAAAATGAAATAATCGTATTTACTATAGGTATTTTTTGTATATCGCTTTAAAGGTTTTTATGGGAAAGTCTTTTATTCCAAATTTTCTGCGACAAGTTTGTCTTTCTTGTTGGGGAAAGATATCCTAGACCAGAGATATGAGGATCCCAAAATAGAGACTTTTGAATTGGAAGTAAATACTAATAGGGAAAAAACAGTGTAAAATAGAAATAGGGAGTAGAGTAATCTTGTCCTACTTAACTGTGATTTAATCTGTGCCTTATTTTCCCATTGTGTTTCAGGAATATATCTAATAAATAGGCAGTTCAGATTGCAAATTTCAGGACTTGATTTTGGAATGACAGATAATTCTAATGCCTATAGTGTTCAACTGACCGGTTCAATTTTTTTTTTTTTCTGTTCACTGTTATCTGACCTTCTATGGGATACTTAGTTCCATAAGATATTGTCCTATTTTAAAATAAAACCCCCAAGAAGAAAAATGACGGTTTTTGATTCTTCATAGCTAACTGTGAAAAACTGTTAAAAACTCTTTCCTCTTTTTTGGTTCTCTACAAATTTTAGAATCTTTTTTTGTTTTTTTTTTTTTTTGTAATTCTGTATAAAATGATGTTGGTAGTTTAACAGGAATAGCATTGTATCTGTAAATTGTGTGGGGCAGTATGGGCATTTTAACAGTATTGATTCTTTCAACCTGTAAGCATGGAATGTCTTACCATTTGTTTGTGTCATCTCAGATTTCTTTCAGCAGTCTTTAATAGTTCTCTTTGAAGACATTATTCACCTCCTGGGTTAGATGTATCCCTTGGTATTTTATTTACTTTTTGGCTATTCTTAATGGGATTGCATTCTTGATTTGGCCCTCAGGTTGGATGTTTTTGGTGTATAGAAATGTTATTGATTTTCGTATTGATTTTGTATCCTGAAACTTTACTGAAGTTGCTTATCAGTTCCAGGAGCCTTTTCCTGACGTTTCTAGGGTTTTCTTGCTATAAAATTATATTATTAGCAAAAAGAGGTAATTTGACTTATTTTTATATTTGAATGTCTTTTGTTTGTTTCCCTTGCCTGATTTCTCTGGTTAAGACTTCTAGTACTGTATTAAATTGTAGTGACAAGAGTGAACCTCCTTATCTTGTTCCAGTCCGCAAAGGAAATGTGTACAAATTTTACTCATTCCTTATGATACTGGCTGTAGGATTGTCATAGATGGCTCTTACTATTTTATGGTATGTTCCTTCAATGCCTAATTTGTTGAGGGTTTTCATCATAAAGGGATATTGGATTTTATCGAAAGCCTTTTCTGCATCTATTGAGATGATCATATGAATTTGCTTTTCATTCTGTTTCTGTGGTGAATCACATTGATTGATTGTGTATGTTGAAGCAGCCTTGCATCCAGGAATGAGGCCTACTTGATAATGGTGTATGAACTTTTTTGATCTGCAGCTGATTAATTTTGGTGAGATTTTGTTTATGATTTTTACATCTATGTATATCTACATCATGGAATATTATACAGTTATATAAAATAATGAAATCATGTCTTTTACAGCAACATGCATGGAGCTAGAGGACATTATCATAACATAATTAAAGCAGAAACAGAAAACCAAATACTGTATGTCTATTTACAAATAGGATCTGATAATTGGGTACTCATAGACATGAAAAGGGCAACAATAAACACCAGGAAACACTAGATGGAGGAAAAAGCGGGGCAAGGGTTGAAACACTAACCATTGGGTACTGTGCTCATCATCCGGGCGTACCTCAAACCTTGGCATCAAGCAATATACTCATGTAACAAGCCTGAACATTCACCCCCTGAATCTAAAGTAATATTTGAAATTATAAAAATAAATAAAAACTTTCTCTGAAAGAGGTAAGACAAATTCTTCCAAAAATTCTTGTAATTCTTCCAAATTCCCCGAGTATAACCTAGTAAGTAGAGTCCAAGTATTTTCATCACAGAAATATATTTTCACATCACTGAAAGATTAATATAATCATTCTTGTTCATTTCTCAAGTAACTATGTTAAAATTATAGAGACTTATTTGTTTTCATTTGTTAAACCATTAAGCAATATACTTTTTTATGATATGAGAACATCAAAATTATCAGATGGAGTCACTTCTTATCCAGCTCCTAGAGGACAATATCATTGGCGTATCCCACTTCCATTTGGGAATAAGATCTCTGAAGAAAAATAAAGCAAATAATGTAATATTGAGATCAAACTATTAAAGAGTTCTATTGAAAAGATTTGAGCTACTATCTCCTTTACTTAGCAATCACTAACATAGCTACTTAACAATTCCAAGTCTTAGGTTCTTCATCTATAAAATGCAATTTAGTAGTATGAATGACAGCGAACAATATTATATATATATATATATATATATATATATATATATATATATATTACTGGTACTTGTAAGATCTTAGACTCTAAACTGTTTCTCGACATCTTTGTTAAACCCAAATTGACCAACTAATTGCTGCAAAACTGAGACTGCAGTCTTACTGTTTGTACAACCCAATTTATGATTCATAAATCCTCAGTTTCCACATGTATTAATCTGTTCTCATGCTGCTTATAAAGACATACTTGATAGTGGTAAATATACAAAAGAAAGAGTTTTAAAAGACTTACAGTTTCATGTGGCCGGGGAAGCCTCACATTCATGGCGGAAGAGAAGGGAGATCAAGTCACATCTTACATGGATGGTAGCAGGCAAAGAGAGAGCTTATGCAGAGAAACTCCTGTTTTTAAAACCATTGGACCTTGTGACACCCATTCATTATCATGAGAACAGCACAGGAAAGACTCGTCCCCATGATTCAATCATCTCCCACAAGGTTCCTCCCACAACACATCGGAATTATGGGAGCTACAAGATGAGATTTGGGTGGGTACACAGAGCCAACCATATCATTCTGCCCCTGGCCCCTCTCAAATCTCATAACTTCACATTTCAAAACCAATCATGTCTCCCCAACAGTCCTCCAAAATCTCAACTCATTTCAGCATTAACCCAAAAGTCCACAGTCCAAAGTCTCATCCAAGACAAGGCAGGTCCCTTTCGCCTATGAGCCTGTAAAATCAAAAGCAAGTTACTTACTTCCTAGATACAAAGGGAATACAGGCATTGGATAAATTCAGCCATTCCACATGGGAGAAATTGGCCAAAACAAAGGGGATACACACCCCATGCAAGTCTGAAATCAGAGGGTATTCAAATCTTAAAGTTCCAGAATGATCTCCTTTGACACCATGTCTCACATCCAGGTGATGCTGATGAAAGAGGTATGGTCTTGGGCTTTGCAGGGTATATCCTCTGTCCAGAATACCTTCATCTGCTGGCATTGAGTGTCTGTGCCTATCCCAGGTGCATGGGGCAAGTTGTCAGTGTATCTACCATTCTGGGGTCTGGACGATGGTGACCCTCTTCTCATAGCTCCACTAGGCAATGCCCTGTAGGGGTTCTGTGTGGGGGTTCTGGCCCCACATTTTCCTTCTGCACTTCCATAGCAGAGATTCTCCATAAGGACCCTGCCCTTAAAGCAAACTTCTGCCTGGGCATACAGGTGTTTCCATAAACCCTGTGAAATCACGGTGAAGATTCCCAAACCTCAATTATTGACTTCTGTGCACTAGCAGGCTCAACACCACATGGAAGCTCCCAAAGCATGGGGCTCACACCCTCTGAAGCCACAGCCAAAGCTCTATGTTGTCCCTTTCAGCCACAGCTAGTGCAGCTAGGATTCAGGACATCAAGTCCCTAAGCTGCACACAGCATGGGGACCCTGGGCCTTGCCTACTAGGCCTATGGGCTTGTGATCAGAGGGGCTCCCACAAAAGTCTCTGACATGCCCTGGAAACATTTTCTCCATGGTCCTGGGATTAACATTAGGCTCCCTGTTACTTATGCAAATTTCTGTAGCTAACTTGAATTTCTCCTCAGAAAATGGGATTTTCTTTTCTGTTGCATTGTCAGGCTGAACATTTGTCAAAATGTTATGCTCTGTTTTCCTTTTGAAACTGAATGCCTTTAACACCACCTAAGTCACCTTTTGAATGCTTTGCTGCTTAGAAATCTCCTCCACCAGATACCATAAATCATCTCTCTCAAATTCAATGTTCCACACAACTCTAAAGCAGGGGCAAAATGCAGCCAGTCTCTGCTAAAACATAACAAGAGTCACCTTTGCTTCAGTTTGCAACAAGTTCTTCATATCCATCTGAGACCACCTCAACCTGGCTCTTAGTGTTCATATCACTATCAGCATTTTTGTGAAAGCCATTCAATAAGTCTCTAGGAAGTTCTAAACATTTTCACATTGTCCTGTCTTCTTCTGAGCCCTCCAAACTATTCCAACCTCTGCCTTTTACCCAGTTCCAAATTTGCTTCCACATTTTCAGGTATCTTTTCAGAAACACCCACTCCTGGTACCAATTTACTGTATTGGTCTGTTCTTATACTGCTGATAAAGACATATCAAGACTGGGAAATTTACAAAAGAAAGAGGCTTAATGGACTTACAGTTTCACACGGCTGGTGAAGCTTCACAATCATGGTGGAAGGCAAGGAGGAGTAAGTCACATCTTACATAGATGGCAACAGGAAAAGAGAGAGCATGTGCAGAGAAACTCTCATTTTTAAAACCATCAGATCTCTTGAGAGCTGTTCACTATCATGAGAACAGCATGGAAAAGATCCACCTCCATGAAGCAATAATCTCCCACTAGGTCCCTCCCACAACATGTGGGAATTATGGGAGCTGCAGGATGACATTTGGATGGGGACACAGAGGCAGACTATATCACCACGCATCTGAAATTTTGAAGAGTGAATAATTCTGAGGACAAAACCAAACCTTGACTGATCTTTCCCAATCAACCCTATAAGATTAGTAAGCGGCCGGGCGCGGTGGCTCAAGCCTGTAATCCCAGCACTTTGGGAGGCCGAGACGGACGGATCACGAAGTCAGGAGATCGAGACCATCCTGGCTAACACGGTGAAACCCCGTCTCTACTAAAAAATACAAAAAACTAGCCGGGCGAGGTGGCGGGCGCCTGTAGTCCCAGCTACTCGGGAGGCTGAGGCAGGAGAATGGCGGGAACCCAGGAGGCGGAGCTTGCAGTGAGCTGAGATCCGGCCACTGCACTCCAGCCTGGGCGGCAGAGCGAGACTCCGTCTCAAAAAAAAAAAAAAAAAGATTAGTAAGCTACTTATTCCCTCACAACACCTATTGTTATGAAATTAATGTTTGTGTTTTTTCCCAAAAGTATGTGTTGAAGCTCTAACTTCTAATTTGATGGTGTTAGGAGGTGAGGTCTTTGGAAGGTAATTAGGGTTAGATGGATCATGTGGATAGAGGCTCCATGATGAAACTAGTGTCTTTTTTAAAAAGAGAAAGAGACCTCAACTCGATTTCATTCTACCATGTGAAGATAAAGTGAGAAGGTGATTATCTGAAAGCCAGAGAGATAACCTGGAAGCCAGTAGGTTTGCAAAGAAGCTAACCTCCTGGCCCCTTAAACTTGGACTTTCTAGTCTCAAGAACTGTGAGAAATAAATATCTGTTGCTTAAGCCATGGAATCTGTATAGCTTTTTCACTGCTGTTGTTCGGCAATTGGGAGGGAGTGTTACAGCTATTTTACTCCACTGCCAGCAAGCATTTTGTTCTTGGTCAACGACCAGGAAGAATAAAAGAACGTGGACATCAGAGAGTGTAAGGCAGAGTTGGATTTATTAAGCAAAAGAAAAGCTCCCAACAGGGAAAGGGGACCCAAAAGAGGGTTGACAGCTGCAGGGATAAATTCAGGGATTTGTATGCATTGGGAAGGGAAAGGAGTGTGCTGACTGGGCTGTGGGCATCTTGGAGAAAGCAGCACCCAGAAAGAGACATGATAGGGAAAAGAACCAATTGGAGGCAGAGGTGAAGGCTCTACCAGCAACTAATCAGGGGCTGGAGTGATGTTACACTTTATGCAAATGAAAATGTGGCCTACAGCCAATCACAGAAAGATAGGTAAATGTAAAATAGGTAAAAGTTAAGGACCAATTGGGAAAAAGTGTGTGAAACAAGAAGAAGGTGCACCAAGGAGAGAAAAATTTGTTCAACAAAAAAGAGTGGAATTTGTTCATCTGGGTTGACAGAATAGGCATTTTCATTCAACGATGTGTGCTTTTCCTTATCTGGGGCCCACAGCTTAATTTGTGGGCTGTTCTTTGTTTGAAGGTGTTTTGCCGAGGACCCACCTACCTGACTGCTTGATTCGTTTCTTCCTTCCTCCTTTCTCAAACCTATGGCGTACTGTTACAACAGCCCAAATTGCTAAGATAGTTATTTTGCACTGATTTTATATTTTAAAAAAATGTAATAAAGAGTAAAACTTGTTTTGCATTTGGTTTCTCTGCTTCCACAGATTTAGTGTCTAGGAAATTTTGACAAGGGTAGGACATGCTGAAGATCATTCGTTATTTCCCTTATTATGGGCCCCTGTTACTGGAAATCTGGATGAGTTATTCCCTTGCTTGGCATTCCCCCTTTTGTGTTTTAAGTACTATTCAAGCCCTTGTACAATCATAAGCATTATTATAATCATTTTTGGATGAGAACCATCTATTTGCTTTTCACTCGTAGTGTCTTTTAAGATGAGGCAAGTGTACAAGAACTTGTGTTATTTTTAGGGAGATCCCACTTTTTTATTTTACTTCTCACTACTGGAAGGCAATAGGCAACTATCAGTTGAAAAGTTCACACTAAGCTGGTGCCCTATTTGTATAAATGCCTCTTCTCTCAATCATTTGAGTACTTTGAGGCATTTCACTAAAAACAGTTATAATTAGAGTGGCAATTTTAAGGCACTTCTGATTGTAAATATATTTGTTCTTTTGAGAGGTATCTTTGGACAAAAATGGTTGAACACTTCATGAGAAGAGGTCATAGCCAAATCTATCTAAAAGACAGGTCACTTCAGACACATCACTTTATTTAAATAAACTGTAATAACTCTCTTCTTTGTGGTGAGTGAGTGTGTGTTCACAGGTTTTTTTTTTTTTTTCCTCGAGACAGAGTCTTGCGCTGTCACTCAGGCTGGAATGCAGTGGCACGATCTGGGCTCACTGCAACCTCTCCCTCCCAGGTTTCAGCAATTCTCCCATTTGCAGGCTTTAAAATGGGTTTTCTGCATCTAATCATTCTCTTTTTCTAGTAGAGGGAAGATAACTGGATTCTACAATAATCATTTTACTTTTGTCTAAGCCATGCTACTCTGAAGTTTGTATGTGCACATGTTTATGTCTTGTGCACATGGGTGTGTGTTTTTTTCCATTTTTTTTTTCTCCTTGGGTATTGTGAATGCTAATTGGTCAAATTCTGTTTCTGTTATCATGGATGCAGTCTAAAAATACCTAGTTCAGGTGAATTTTAGGAGTTTCTTAAATAATTAAATCTAAATTATTATGCAGCATTTCTTTTGCTTAAAACAAGTAGTCTATGTGTAAAAGAAAAACCCCAAACTTCAGCTCTGGGTGTAAATGAGTAATTCAGTTGTTACAAGGTGAGAAAAAAAAAAAGAGCTCTGATTCTAAACAAGAAGAGTACATGTAAATATGATCTAAGGAGCCTTTATATTTTAGTTTATTTATATCTTTAAATTTTATTAATAAGAGATTTGTTTTATATTACTAATATATGACTCTTTGGGTAATTTGGTATTATTTAATTATATTGATTTAAAGACTATTGTCTCCCTATATATCTTTTTTAAAATTAGTATCAACCCAATATGCTAGCATATTCAAAACTAAGATTATAATTTTCATGAGCTAATGTTAATAAACTTTCTCCATTGATTTTAAGAGCCATGTCTATTTTCATTTGTCACAGTTGTGTAAGATTCTGAATTTTAAAAATTATGTTTAAATTAACTTGTAATAATTGATGTTTCAAAAAGAGTTAATTCATAAATAAGTTCTTAACCTTTTACAAATAAAAACAGCTTGATGGTCAATTTAAATTATAATTTCCAGATTTTTAACTAATTTTATGACATTAAACTAATATTGTGTTAAGTTAATAAAATAATTTATGGGTATATGAACTTGCAGGTAAGATAAATTTACAAACCTTAGTGACTATACTGCTTTATCTGTTTTCTGAAAATTGTAGAGTACACCATTTGATGATGTTATATAGGTTTGTCTTTCTTGCTGTGTTAACATTAGTAACCTTGATACAAAATATATCCTCACAAACACAAAAAAATAAGGAGTTTGTGATTTTCTATTTTTCAGTTTTCTCTATGTCCCTCTATGGAAGAAACAGAATTGATTACTCTGGTTAAAATTGTAATCAATAAAAAGTACAATAAATATATAAACATATGTACATATTTCTGTATTTGGATATATATAATTACAGAAAAATATGAATATACAAAATAATGGATATAATTTATTTTAAAAAATTATTATAGTTTATTAATGTAATTTTAATATGAATTTTCATTTTTAATGTTTAAAATGTTATTTATATGTTAAAGCTAAAATTATTATTTATAAAGTTAAGAAAGAGTGGAATGTGTATTCTTTTCTATAAAATAAAGTTATTCTCGACCAAGAAATATAAATTGTATTTGTTTATTTTGATACAAAATTTGTTATTCTTTGAAAAATGTTTCTAATTATTATTCCCAATGCTATGATTTTTCCCAATAACTATTTCTTCCAGTTAATTCTTTTAAAATGTTACTTTTACTGCATTCAAGCTCAAATTCAGAAGAGTACAACTGTTCAAATGTCTTTTATGTATAAACCTCTCTTCATTTTTTCTGGAATGGTCATCATGTAACAAGAATATTTGCTTCTTCACTTCATCCTTTAAAATGAAGGAGAATGAAAACAACTGGCATTTCCCAAATTTTAAATGACTTCTAACTCTTGTGAGAATTCTATCGTTATCAAACTTAAAAAGAAAAAACAGTAACCATAAAAACTAACAGACTACGAGAGAAATTCACTCTTTATAGTTTTGTTTATGTGAAAGTAAGATATACTAATATAAATATATTTCAATGACGTGCACTTTTCAGGTTAAAAGAATCTTACTCAAGTTCAAATTCACAAAGTGGCATAGTAATTGCCTACAAATTAATGTTTATTTCCAAATATTCGTAATATTTGAACTGGAAACAATAAGTGGCAATTATATACATTTGTTATTATATCAAAGGACATGAAGATTGCTCAATGTCCTCTTTGTTTATAATACGTAATCACTAGATAAGTCTTGATACATTGCTTATATTTCAATGGAGAATTTCATAGTTTTCCATGCTTTTATTGCTATGTAACATAGCTAAGTAGCCAGGACTATTCATTTTTACCACCATAATGGAGATAATTGACTAATATCTTAAACTAGCATTGGTAGGGCAATCGTACCCAAAATTTTTGAGAATATTTCTAACATATGTTCTATTAGTTAAACTTATAACCCTGACAAAATTTTAAAGATGGTGTTTAATGAGACCCAAAGCATTATATCATTTGAACATTTATGAATGCATTTTAAACGATTGTCTTCATTCAAGGATTTGTTTATTACCTGGTTAGGACAATGGAAGATAAGTGTCAGATTAAGGAAACATTTCAGGGTATATTAATATATTAATGATACTGCTTTACCTGTGCTGTAGCATCATAGTCTTATATTTTATGCTGCCCAGAATCCTAAATGCTTCTTTGTACAACTGCTAACTCGAGAGAGAATTCCAGCCATCATTAAAAACCAAACACCAAATCTTAGCCATGCACCAAGAATTTTAGCTTCAAAAACTTTCCTGCCTACCTCTCATTTTTAAATGCAAATTAAGCAACCAACACGTGTTAAACTGGAGTCCCATCTTCTCATTCCTATATTCTGTCACCTGATTAACTTAATTCATTTTCCCCATATGTTCTAAGGATTTGAACAGTGAGAAATTATCAGAACAAAAACTAATCTTGAGTGACCGTCTTCATTCAGCTTTATAAAAATGTTCAGCTACTTGCTCCCTCTAGGGTATTCATTCTAAGTTACTTCCTGTATTTTCAGCACTCTTAATAAATCCTTGAGTTAATGGCTTCGGTTGTTTCTTTCTTCTTTCATCATAGAATTTGCCTTCTGGGGTTATTGTAAATGTAAAACATATATGCAAATCATTTACTATAGAGCAGCCTGCATAGCAGATCTTCTATTAATGGCAGTAATACTGCTGTTGCCAAAAATTAAAACAAAAAATCATAGTCTGATTTAATTGATGTAGAAGAAACAGAGGAGGAGACAAGAAGGAGGAGGGGAAGAAGGAGACAAATGAAGTCTAAAAAATGTAAAAAACATACCCCCAAAATGGGCAACATTGCAGGTAGCTCATTGCAATAAAAAATAATGATTATTTTGGAAATCTTAAATTATTTACTTTTATTAGTAACATCACAAAGTGTTGCAGACAGTTTGTTCCTTTAGTGATACTCAATGCATTTCCAGATTGTTTGTACATATTTTTGAGGAGAGATAATTCATAAGTGTGTGGGTAGAGATTTTAGTGTGAAACTTCTAAAACCCAACCCGATCTTTTTTCTGCCGTATACACATCTGATGTTAGGGTAGAAATAATAACAGAACATTTTTTCCCTCACTATAACAGGGAAAGTCTAAACATTTATAGTCTTGTCCCTTGACACCAAGTTTTGTGGTGTTAAATAAAGGAATTTCACATTTTTTGAGAAACTGCTCGGAATCAGAGAATGGATTCATCTTTAAAATGCTCAGAGAAACTTAGTATGTGAAACTCCTAACAACTGAAAGGCCAACTTTGCCTTTAGGGCACAGACCCATTAGCACATGTTCAGGGTCCTGTGCTCTTCCCAAGAGATCAGGCTTGGTAAATAAGAAATCTGTGGTCATTAATTCTTTGCATTTGTAAGAGGAGTTGTTTCTGAACTTAACCCAATTCACTTGAGGTCCAGATTTGTTAAGTGAGTTGAACTTTGGTCCTATAGCCAGAGTCTTTATAAAACTTTATACCAGTTAAAGTTTTAGAGAGGTTAGCTCTGCCCTTAGTGGAGTTTTCTCTTGACTCTAAGAGGCAAATGAGGGTTAAAATTTCCTAGGGCAAGCAGTTTCTAAAAAATATCTTTTTGTAATAGGATTGCCCATCATTTTATTGGGAACCGTTTCCCTTGTATTTTTTTATTACACGTTTATTAAATTACGTATGTAAGTGGGTTAAAACTCAAGCAAATTATTCAAATGAAGCCATTGCCAATTAGCTATTATAAAATTTGTGCTTATATCATATTAAACAATAAGAGTTCTGTTCCTTTGTAATATACATTAATTTTTTAATGTTTTGTGGCCTTCTATCTTTTGTTAACTTATCTTTTAAATGATAATAATGAATTATCTCTCTTCTTGCAAATGAATGCTGTACCTCTCTTGAGAGGTAGAAATGTTTTCCTTTATCTTTGAATGTAGACTGATCTTAGAAACTTGCTTGAGCAATGAAATATGGCGGAAAGGTTATTGTAGCTAGATAATAAGAAGTTTTACAGCTTCCGCCTGGACTTATTGGAATGCTTTATTCTTAGAAAACATATTCTAGAAAATGTCAGGCAGCACATTAAAAGTTAGAAGACCACATGTGAGAAACTCAAGCTGTGTGAAGCAGTCAGTGGGAGCAGATACCACATGGAGAGAGAGAAGCTAAGGAACACCAAGGGACTAGATCATTGAGTTAAAAAGCCGTGTTTTAAGTGGATTCTCCAGCCTCAGTCACAGCAGCTGATGTTATTTGGTTGAGGGATAAATTTCCCAGCAGAAACCATCCTAATTCCATAGTCACAAAAATATAAGCAAAACAAAATAGTTTTATTAAGTCATTCAGTTTTAGGGTAGTTTTAAGTCAATACTTGATAACTGGAAAATAATTTGGTACTTTGAATCAGTCTGTTTCTATAACTGAATCCTAAAACAAGTTTTATTGCTATGAGATTGCTTGTAAATCAGAAGCTGGAAACTGAGAAGACTTTTGATGATTATTTCAAAGATAAGAAAAATGTTATCAGACGGTAGATAAAAGGGGACATTAATACTAATTTCGTCTTTAGTAGAAGAAATTTTGGCAACATTGTTAGCTGTAGTAATGTGGAAAAGAGAAAGGATAAATGGTGAACATTTTTTCTGGGTTGGAAGATTTCCTGGTAAAATCTAGAAAGTTCCAATTGTCTTCTTCTAGAGGCTTATGGTAAAATAGACTATAAATCAACCAAAGAAGAGACTGTTCAGTTTTTGAGCAGAGTTTATACAAAGTATACAAGATCCAGGACTTGCTGGTTTCAAAGATAAAACCAGTTTTCATCTCCAACATTTGTCAGTAAAGATTCTCAAGGTAAGAAGTGGTTTCAGGGAAATAATCAAATCCATATGCCATCAATCGAGCAGACTTCAGATTATGTGCTGAGACTTCAGAAAAATTTAAGGACATAACTATTAGGGTTTCTAAAAATCTCTCAGAAATATTCTTGGAATTCCCCTGCCTAAAAGAGTGTTTCTAACATACCATTAACCATGTAACTAGACAAAAATACTTGTAAGAATATTAAGGGAAATGTTGCACAACAACTTGACTTTTGACCCAAAGTAGAGCAGGACCTATTTTGGAAACAAATGTGGATATGACTTTTAGGTAATAGAGTGGGTTAAAATATCATATATTGCAAATTCACAAAGTTTAAAAACATTATTCCAGCTTGGACTGATGGGAAGAGAGATAATATAAAATGAAAACTAGATTTTGAGCCCTTAAACTTTTTTGGGCAAATCATGTTGATATGCTTCTTTTGTTATGAATAGGGTTTATTTCTCATAGAAGAGGAAGGGCAGAACCAAGAGCTCAGAAGGTAAAACAAGGGAGATGGAAAAATATTGTCAGAACTGTAATCAATAAATTGGAGACACAGGTCAAGTTGGAGTGTTTCTGAAGAATAAAATGCTACGTGGAGAAAGAGAGCACAGAATCACAAACTAGGTGAGTGAGAAAGTATCTCAGATATGGATCATCTAGCATTTGGCTTGCCTTTTGTGCTGAAATGGGAGGGGTTTTCCCTTATCCCCCTTGCAGGGTGTGCAACAGTGGTGTGGCTTGCTTCTTCGATGCCCTGCTGCTCAAACCCCCGGGGGAAGCATGCAGCCAGGCTCCTCACGGGGAGTGCGGGCTCCGAACCCACAGTAGCACCTAGGGTTGAGCATTTACAGCTCCCGAAGGCCTAGTGGGCAAGTGTTACAGTGTGCTCTTTCAGCTTAGCTATCTGCAGGTGGCTTGTGTTAATCAACTCAGTTAGACCCTCTGCCTTATCGCAAGGACAGAGGACTTTCTGTATCCTGAGGTTCTTGCCCTAGTGTACTGGAAAAATCAGGTCGCATATGCAAGATTTTATTGAGTGTAAAGTAGCTCTTAGCAGATGAATGGGGAGCTAGAAGGGGGTTGGAGTGAGAAGGTGGTCTTCCCCTGGAGTTGGGCTGCTCAGTAGCAGGGCTCTCCTCTGACCACCCTCTGCCAAATTCCCCTGGGCATCTGCATTGTTCCACCATCGATGACCTGCCAGTGTCTGTCGGTGTGTGCTTCTGCTGGTGTGTTCCACTTAATGTCCAGCCACTTGGGTGTCTGCCTGCTGGGGTCTTGAGGTTTTTGTAGGCACAGGACGGGGTCCATGGCAGGCCACAGTGGTCTTGTAAAGTGCAACAACAGGAGAACCTGTCCTCACTTAGGTCTGTGGGCACAGGCCAGAGGGTGGAGCCCTCGCTGGGGAACCGTGCCTTCTCTACCCAGCACTTCCCTGCCCCCATTTCATATCACTGCCACGTTAATTAGAAACAAATTGTGCAGCTGAGTCTTTTCTGAATGTTTGACCTACAAAATTGTAAGCAAAGTAAAATAGTTGTTTATTATATATGAATAGATAAATATGTAATTGAAGCTTGCCTTTCTTTACTACATTTAGTATAATTAGTATGAGTATGAATCAATCTAGGCTTTTTCTCTTGAACCAGTAGAATATGGCTTGTTAGTAAGATGGAGCTGCAATCTTAACCCCTCAATGCCTCATAGCATTTGTAAAATTTATTATTATATGTTCTCAGAAATAGTATTAAATGAATGTGCTTCTTGAATTTCTGACTTTGAGAAGATATTTGTGACATATTTACTGATTTTTATATCTTATTGTAGAGTTAGGCCCTCTTCAAATATCGTCATCTCTCATCACAGGTATTCAGTGCTTACAATGTTCTGAGCAGTGTTTTAAGTACTTCATATGTAGAATGTAATATTATCATTATCCTCACAATAACCTTGGTTGGCATTATTATCATTAAAAGTTAGGTTCCTCAGGATAGGAAATAAGCAAGGATGGTGTTTATAAGAGAATGCTCTTGGAGTCAACTTCTCTGAAAGGAAGAGGAATGAAGCAGTGTTGAACAAAGGAAAGAGATTACTTGTGATGCATTTTCCACAACAGCACTGGTTCATCCCACAGAAAGTTCTGGAGCTGAAATGACCATTTGGAGTTGTGCCCAGCTGAGATTTGAAGTCTAGTTGGCATGCCCTCTTTTTGATTAGTCAGTGGAGACAGGCTGCTCTGTGAATGTAGTATGATATTAACCAAGGTGGCTCTTTTCAGTTGATGAAATCTCTGAACAGTGTTGATGCAGCCATTATATTTCATAATTATTGAGCTTACTTTACTTGTAAAATAGGAACATAATGTTAAGTAATGTACCACTCATGATACATTTATTTAAATGGTTAACATTAAAATCCAAGTTGACTTCTAGTCTAGTCAATCCAAATGGTTCAGAAACAATTATGATTGTTTATAACACTTATTTATGGATTCCTAATTAAGTTGATGAAGCCAGCTAGCATAAACCTGATAAGAAATGCTGATATATTTCTATTAATGAAAAGAAGAAAAAAATCACAGAAAATTATTTCTCAGGAACATAACCACAAATATCTATAACAAAATATTAAGTCAAAAAGTACAGCATAGTGTCTGACCTAGATGAGTTTATCTCAAAGTGTATAGGTAAAAAGAATAGCTGATTATCAAAATTGTTATTTCAAAAATATCTCTGCCAGAGCATTTGCTAAAATGTTTTATTTATATTTTAATGTTGTTGTTTGCAATATACAGTTATAGCTTATTTATTACAATTAGGTTCTCATCACTTTCAATCAATTCTGTCAGTATTTTTATTTCAGAAAATAGTCTATGTGTAGTTTTAAGTTACATGAAAGTCTCAGAGAATTAATTTTATTTTATTGTCAAGGTTTTGCCAAATTTAGATGTGACAAATTTTAGGCCATCTCAAATTTTGTTCCAGCATAGACTATAAATTTATCCAATAAAACTGGGACCTATGTCAAAGTATTTTTTCAAAGTATATAGCAAGATACAATTATAGAATCTCAGAATTAAATCTTCTACCCTATTTGAACTCCTATGGATCAATACATTTCTTTACTTTCTAAGTTTCATAATAATTAATTTCAATACATTTATGTAGTCTTCCATACAAGCTTTATTTTCAATAGCTAACATTCTCTAAAAGGTGCAAAATATGACCCCTTCTAGTTTCATTCACTGAATTATTTGATTAAAGGTTTCGACCTTATTTTGAAACAAACATAACTAAATGTAGAGAACTAATTTACAGAAGATAGGGCTTTCAGCCTATTGAAGCTGATTTACAAAATACTTTTTCTGTAATTGCAAAACTTTCTAAAATACAATTGATGCCAGGCAGTAAAGAGTAAAGCTATGCACTGCCATGATGAACAGCCTATTATTTTATTTAATATTTATTATTAAACATCAGCTTCATCACAAGAAAATATGTAGTTCAGTGATGCTTGCATATGTAAATTTTGACAATTATAGAGTCTATTTCAATTGCTAAAATATCACTGCTCATTTGGATGCAATTATGAATTAATCACTCACATAACCAATTTGAACTATATTTGGCTACATAGGATTCTTAATTAAAAAATGTTTTCATTACAATTCTGTGATTCACAGAAATTTGTTTTGTTGGTGTCAATATTGTTACTACATATCCAATGAGTTTTTATTCAATGTGCAACTTTTTAACTAAATTTACAAACCATTTAAAACTTTAGAGTGGAAAACAAGCAAAGTTAACTGAAAAGAATAATTATTTGATGTAACTAAAAAGTTACAATTTTGAGTAAAATGAAAATGCATGTTCCACAACTGCACATGTTCAATTACCATCTTTCAGGTTTTCAAGATTTTGTAATTTTTATGTTTATTGTTAATTTTGTTGAAATAAAAGTTTAATTCTTAATTTTTATTAGAAATCATTTCAAATTGTTTGAACTACTGATACCTGAGAGCAAACTAAAATGTGTTATAAAACAGCAAACTAGTTATATATTTATACAATGCATGAAGTTTACTAATCTGCTATTGCGAAAACATTCGGATTTTTCTCCTTTTGCTATATGGTGGTACTAGTCACAATATTGCAGACATATATTTCACATATATCTAGTGTATTTTTCCCACATTTCCAACTGACCATACTAACTCATGACCTGACAGTTTCTTAAATGTTACAATCTTTGGCGTAGACTATGGCAGCGTTGGACGCACATCAAGTAGTTTACAGGCACATCAGGATTGGATAATTTTTCTAGCACTGAGCAAAGCTGGAAAGAGTTAGCTGGTCCTAGTTTTTGCTTTCCCTTAACGCTGTATTCTTTATCAGCAAGTACCCTCAGGAAAAGAGTGATAACTTATCTTTGCTCATTTTTCAAACGTAATCCCATTTTATATTGATAACTTTGTTACTACACATATATCACGTTTATTATTAGATGAATCTTGTTTGGTGATGGGAGGAATAACTATAGGTCTTTTAAACTGATTCTGGCGTATTTTATGCAATTCTTGATACTATTTCTTTATTTTTAAAAGATGGAAAATTCGGGAAATATTCCTATAGCACAGAAATGCCCTTCTAGGAAAATAGCCATCTGGTAGTACTACTGTAAGAAATTTTAAGAGTCTTTAACTATTTGTAAAGCTGTAATATTAAAGAGAGTTGAGATTTTGTCTATATATGTCCTCAGAAATTAAACAAGGAGAAAGGACTAGAAATTTAATTGAATTTTGGATTTGGGTCAGTGAATGAAATATTATCTAGCAGTTGGAGATATTCAAACAAAATAGAATATGCCAAAAGTCAGTATTTTGTATTGGTAGATATATTCAAATCGATAGTAGATAACATCTATCAATATTGTTGTGGAGGAGGTTTCTAATTTGGGTAAGAGTTTGGAATAGATGCCCTCTTAGCTAAATCTACAGGTTTGCATTACCTACAATAGACAGTGGTGTGCACTGGTATCCCACTACAATGGGATTGACTTTACAGTGGATTGAGTAAAATTACTCAACTGTGGTTTCATGCTAAAAGGTAATGAAGCAATCACATGAGCTTATTTTAATTTGCACTGCTTATGCAATTATCTTATAGCATAGAAAACCAAGGAGAGGAAAAGGGCATGAAGCCAGTGCAAAAAGTAACAGAATTAGAGAGAAATGCTGGTCATTTGTTGAATCATTATGAAATAGTAGATTACAATTTTTACTTCAAAATGCAATTCACATTTTAAAACTTTCTTATCAGTGCCAATATGCATTCATTCTTTATCAAAACTATTTATTTAGCATTCACAGATACATGCTATTCTAATAGGTGCTGATTGAAGAAAGTAAAATATGGATCTTCTGTGCTTTCTCTAGACTTTCTGTTAAATTTTTGATTTTTAGATAGCGTTATGAAAATTTGAAGTTTTACTTTTCTCAATGAGGATACAAGCAAAAAGTAATTTTTTAAAAATTTTGGATTTGTACATCTAATAACTCTGGAAGTAAAAGTCTTGGTAAAAATGCATACATTTTGATTAATTTTAAAATATAATGTTAGATATTTGTATTTATTTAAGTACTATAAATACAATATGTTTTAATATACTTTTGTATGTACATATATTTTATTTGAAAGGCAATTATTGTACAGGTATCACTTGTCCTGTCAAAAAGCCTTTTTCTCTCTCCCTTCTAAATTTATCATACAGCATATGATGTTAGAAATCTTTATATTTACAGGTATTAAAAAGTCTCTTAAATACTTACAGATTTTACATATGTTACCTATAATTTATGATGCAACCAGGAAATGTCTCTTTCATCAAGAGTAACCAAAATATTGACGGAAATCATTACACTTCAAACAGACATCTTGAGAAAACACGAAATTGTATAGAGAGGCAAGCCAAACACCATAGTTGAGGAAGGACGTTGAAGTTGGGAAGCTTGCTCAGAGTCATCAGGTACCAGGATGTGTCCTCAGCTACAATCCGGATCAAAAGAAGGGAATCCTGTTGCATGTATACGGAAATACAAAAGGGGTGCAGAGCTGAGAAAGAGCCTGTCTGCTGACCTGGACTCCTAAGCAGCATCTGCTAGACTGCAGCCTGAATTATACCACCAAAGGAAAATACATTCCTCCAGTGAACATCGCCTCTGAAACTCATCACAGGAATCTATATGAAACCTAGAACCTGTACAGAGCCGTGGCCCTTCAAAGCACTCAGCAAAAAAGTCAACTGACGAGTCACAACATTCACTGCAGTCAAATCCCCTCAAGGAAAAAAAGAATATAAAACAAAAAGTCCCATACGAACTACAGCAAATTCTCTCTCTATATATATGTATATATTATACATATAATGCATATATAATATATATTTAAAAATTGATAAATATATATATATATATATATAAAATGGCTGAGCGTGGTGGCTCACGCTTGTAATCTCAGCACTCTGGGAGGCCGAAGCGGGTAGATCATGAGGTCAGGAGATGGAGACCATCCTGGCTAACAGGGTGAAACCCCATCTCTACTAATAATATAAAAATTAGCCGGGAGCAGTGGTGGCACCTGTAGTCCCAGCTACTCGGGAGGCTGAGGCAGGAGAATGGCGGGAACCCGGGAGGCGGAACTTGGCAGTCAGCCGAGATTGCGCCACTGCACTCCAGCCTGGGCAACAGAGTGAGACTCCATTTCAAAACAAAAAAATTATATATATATTAATATAATATATACTATATATTTTATATATAATATGTAATATAAATTTACAAATATGTTTTATAAATATATATTTTATAGATATATTACAAAATATATTTATAAATATATAAAATATATCTATATATTATTTGTATCTAATATTATATATTATTTTATATATTATATATTTATGTTTAACTTTTATATATTATATATTATAATATATATTTATATATAACTTTTATATCTTATATATTAAATATTTGTATATTTATATAACTATATATTATATAATAATATACAACATATATTTTATATATTATATATTGTATAAATCATATGTATTTTGTATGTTACATATAATATATAAATATTTATATGCTAAAAACTAAATATGTATATCTCTCTCTCAATATATATCAGTTCTCTCAGATGAGAAGGGATTAGTGCAAGAACCCCAGTAATTCAAAAAGTCAAAGTATTTTGTTATCTCCAAAGGTTTTTCCTAGTTCTCTAGCTGTCTAGTGGATTCTAACCAGGCTTAAGTCTCTGAAATGACAGATACATAATTAACAATCTGGATGGCAATAAAGCTCATTGAGATTTACGGGACAGTTAGAATCAAATTTAAAGAAGACAGAAAAATTATCCAAGACTTGAAAGATGACATAGCCATATTAAGAAAGAAGAAAACTGAACTTTTGGTATTGAAAAATTCACTACAGAAATTTTAAAATGCTGTCGAAAGCCTTAGCAGACTAGATCTAGCAGTGGAATTAATTTCAGAGTACAAAGACTAGTCCATTGAATCAACATGGTCTGACAAAAATAATGAAAAGCTAATTTGGAAAAAGAACAAAACCTCTGAGAAATACGGGATTATGTAAAATGACCAAACGTATGACCCACTGGCATTCATGAGAGAAAAACGGGAGAGTAAGCAATTCGAGAAGCATACTGGAAGATACAAGCCATGAAAATTTCTCCAATTTTGCTATGTATGCAAAATGTAAGAAATTCAGAAAACCCCCGTGAGACACTGTAGAAGAATACCATTCCCAAGGCACATAATCACTACACTTTCCAAGGTCAGTGTGAAAGGAAACATCTTAAAAGAGGCTACAGAAAATGGTAAGATCAGCTATAAAGGAAACCCCATTAGGTTAACATGTAACTTCTTACCAGAAACCTCGTAAGTCAAAAGAGATTGGGTGCCTATTTTGTAATTCTTAAAAAATAATAATGAATTTCATATCTCACCAAACTAAATTCATAAACAAAGGAGAAATAAAATTTTTCTCAGACATGCAATTTCTAAGGGATTTTATTTTATATTAGATGGGCCTTAACAAAGATGCTGAAGGGAGTTCTAAATTTCAAAACTAAATACTTGCTATCATAAAAACACATATAAGTGCATAGCCCGTAGGCCCTACAAAACAACTACCCGATAGAGACTACAAACAAACCAGCTAACACCATCATGATAGGAAGATATTATTATCAGTATTAACCCAGAATATAAAAGGTCTAAACACTCCACTTAAAAGACACCAAGTGACAAATTGGATAAAAAAATTAATACTCAAACTTTTGCTATCTTCAAGAGACTCATCTCATGTGTAATGAAATTTAAAGGCTTAAGGTAAAGGGATAGAGAAAGATCTATCATGGAAATGGAAAACAAAGAAGAGCAGGGTTCCTATTCTTGTATGAGAAAAAAAAAAAACAGAATTTAAACTAACAAAAATACAAAAAGGCAAAGAACAGCATTATATAATGACAAAAGATACAATTTCTCAAGAAGACTTAATTATCCTAAATCTATATGTGCCCAATATTGGAGCACCCAAATTTATAAAATGAGTATTATAAACCTAGAAAAAGACTTAACCACATAATAATGGTTAGGAACTTCAATACCCCACTAATAGCATCTTGTGAGAAAGCTAAAAAAGAAATACTGGATTTCAACTCAACCCTTGACCAATTGTACCTAACAGATCTCTGCAGAATACTCCATCCAACGACCACAGAATATGCATTCTTTCACATACACATGGTACATATTCCATCATAGAGAATATGCTTGGCCACAAAGGAAGTCTCAAAATTTCAAAAGAACTGTAAACAAATCAAGCATTTGCTAGGACCACAGTTAAATAAAAATAGAAATCAATACCAAGAGGAACTCTTAAAGCCAAATAATTACATGGAGACTAAACAACTTGCTCCTAAATAACTCTGGGGGAAACAGTAACTTTAAGGCAGTAATCAAAACATTCTTTGAAACTAAGCAAAACAGACTCAACACACTAAAATCTTTGAGATCTGACAAAAGCAGTGTTAAGAGGAAAATTTAGAGTGCTAAACACCTAGAGTAAGGAGTTAGAGCTTAAATGGACAATTTAACATTCACACCTAAAGAAATTAGAAAAACAAGGACAAACTAATCTCAAAGCTAAGCTAAGAAGAAAAGCAATAACTAATATCACAGCAGAGGTAAACAGAACTGAACCCCCCCCCCCAAAAAAAAAAACATACAAAGAAGCAAAAAAATGAAAAGTTAGTTACTTAAAAATTGAACAAGATGAATAGACTGCTAACTAAACAGAAAAAAAGAGAGAAAATTCAAATAAGCACAATCATAAATGCCAGAACAGACCAGAAATGAGCGCAGACATTGAATTAGTTATTTAAAAAAACAAACAAACAAACAAACAAAAAACTACCTGGAAAAAAACAAAACAAAACCCTGGACCAGATGGGTTTACAGCTGAATTCTACCTCATGTACAAAGAAGAGCTGATACTAATCCTACTGAAACTCTTTCAGGGAATTAGGCAAAACAGATTTCTTCCTCACTTATTCCATAAAAACAGTATCATTGTGACCCCAAAATCTAGAAAAGACAGAACAAAGAAAACTACTGGCCAATATATCTTACAAATACAGGTGTAGAACTCTTCAACAAAATGTTAGTAAACTGAATCCAGCAGCAAATCAATAAATTAATTCAGTATAATCAAGTGGCCTTTATTCTTGAGATGCAAGACTGGTTACATATATGCAAATCAACAAACTTGATTTACCACATAAACAGAATGAAAAAGAAACATATGGTCATCTCACTAGATTTGGAAAAAGCCTTTGATAAAATCTGAGATCTCTTGATAATAAAACCCCTCAATAGACTAGGCACTGAAGGAACATACCTCAAAATAATGACAGCCATCTATGACAAAGTTACAACATTATACTGAATGGGTAAATGCTGGACACTTTCCTCTTAAAAACTAGGACAAGACAAGGAGGCGTACTCTCTCCACTTCTATTTAATGTGGTACTAGAAGTCCTAGCCAGAGCAATCAGGCAAGAGAAAAAAATGAAAGGCATCCAACTAGGAATAAAGGAAGTCATACTTTCTCTCTTCACTGGCTATATGATTATATGCCTAGAAAACCCAAAACACTCTACCAAAGTCTCTTAAAACTGATACATGACTTTGATAAAGTTTCAAAATCAATGTATAAAAATCAGTGGCTTTTGTATACACCAATAACATTCAAACTTTCAGCCAAATCAAGACCACAATCCCATTTACAATAGCAACATATACACAAACAAAATATACCTAGGAATACATCTAAACAAGGAGGTGAATGATCTCTACAAGGAGAACTACAAAACACTGCAAAAATTAATCAGAGACACAAACAAATGGAAAAAAAAATCCATGCTCATAGATTGGAAGACTCAATATCATTAAAATGACCATACTGCCTAAAGCAACCTACAGATTCAATGCTATTTCTTTCAAACTACCAATTTCATTTTTCACTGAATAAGAAAATTATTCTAAAATTTATATGGAAGTAATAAAGTGCCTGAATAGTCAAAGAAACCCTTAGCAAAAACAACAAAGCTGGAGGCATCAAATTACCTGACTTTTAACTATACTATAAGGCTGCAGTATCCAAAACAGTATGGTAGTGGTACAAAAACAGACACGTAGACCAATGGAACAGAATCAGGAACACAGAAATGAACCAGTATACCTACAATCAACAGCTCGTCAACAAACTTGGCAAAAATAAGCAATGGGAAAAGGATTACTTATTCTATAAATGGTGCTGGGAAAACTGGCTCACCATATGCAGAAAAAAGAAACTGGACCCCTACCTTTTGCCAAATACAAAAGTTAACTCAAGATTGATTAAATACTTAAATATAACACTTGAAACTATAAAAATTATAGATGAAAACCTTGGAAATACTCTTCTGGATATCAGCCTTGGCAAATAATTTATTACCAAGCACTCAAAAGCAATTACAACAAAAACAAAAATTAATAAGTGGAACCTAATTAACCTAAAAAGTTTCTGTATAGCAAAAGAACCTATAAACAGAATAAACAGACAATCTACAGAATGGGAGAAAATATTTGCAAACTATTCATCAAACAAAGGACAAATATTCGGAATGTATAAGAAACTTAAACAAGTCAACAAACCCCCCCCCAAAAAAAAACCCCTGCCAAAAGTGGGCAAAGGACATAAACAGACACTTCTCAAAAGAAGATATACAATCTGCCAAAAAAAAAACCATGAAAAAATGCTCATAATTACTATTTATTAGAGAAGTGCAAATGAAAACCACAGTGAGATACCATCTGAGTCATAATTACTTTTATAAAAAGTGAGTAAATAACAGGCATTTGTGAGGTTGCAGAGTAAAGGGAATGCTTATATGCTGTTGGTGGGAAAACAAATTATTTCAGCCTCTGTGGAAACCAGTTTGGAGCTTTATTAAAGAACTGAAAACAGAACTGCCATTTGATCCAGCAACTCCACTACTGAGTATATACCCAATTGAAAATAAACTGTCCTACCAAAAAGACACATGTAGTTGTATGTTCATCACAGCACTATTCACTATAGCAAAGACATGGAATCAACTTGAGTGCCCATCAGCAGAGGACTAGATTAAAAAATGTGGTACACATATACTACAGAATATGACACAGCCATAAATAATTAAATTATGTATTTTGTAGCAGCATGAATGCAGCTGGATGCCATTGTCCTAGGTGAATTAACACAGAAACAGAAAACCAAATATTGCATGTTCTCACTTATAAGTGGGAGCTAAATATTGAGTACACATGGACATAAAGATGGGAACAATAGACACTGGAGACTCCAACAGGAGAACAAGGGACAAGGGCTGAAACATTTCCTGTTGGGTACTATGTTCATTATCTGGGTGATGGGCTTCAGTATAATATCAAACCTCAGTATCACACAATATACCCTCTACACAAACCTCAATATGTGACCTTGAATTTAAAATATAAATTTAAAATAACTAAATACATGTATTATTTAACTTTTTTGCATTAAAGAAAATTGTACCTATTAATAAAATTCCTCAGAAACCTGATCATGTGAAATGAAGTAAAGTAATTCTAACACTTTCCTTCATATGCCAGTAGAAGGAATACACTTTAATTACTTTACAGCTAATCCTGCCATATACACAATGAATGCTATTCTCTCCCACTGTGTAAAGAAAGACACATCATATAAAGTCTCTACCTTTCTTTCTATTTTTCTTCCTCTTTAGCACACAAACCTGCTTATTAATTCTTGTTATTAACAAGAGTAATAAAAACTAAACAAAACAATAAAACCGTATTATTTTTCTCCCCCTACTGCCTCCCATTTGTTCTTTCAATGTTTTGCAATCTAATTTCTGTTCTCTCTCCGTCTGTGACAAAACTCTTACCCAAGTAACTGCCACCATTTTATTATTTAAAGTAATAGATATATTACCTTTTTGTATATATCTTTCTTGTCTTTCATTCATGGACACTAAATTTTTCAAAGCCTTGTAAAATTCCCTTTATTCCTCTGATAAAATTGGGACATTTACTATCTTCATTTTCTGTGATCACCTTTTCTTAATCTGGCAACTGTTGTAACAGTACCAACAATGATTTGGCAAATCTATGCACATCATTCAGTACATTTAGTTCTAATTTGTTAAGACAAATACATGTATTTTAGTTCAGTTTTATTTTTTAATATATGTACTTAACTTAGACTGTGTTTTTTATATAATACCTCCTAGAAGATTTTAGGATGCACATCATTTTTAAACAGAAAACTAAAACAGAAAGAAAAATTGCAAAATAGGAACTGAGTCATACTCCACCATTTTCCACTGTCAACATGATACTGCTCGTTATGAGCAACCTGTCCTTCTTTGATATTTTTCTTGTTCTACAAATTACTTACTAAGTAATTTGACTTACTACTTGAGTTATTTTCCAATTTATACTAGGCTTTAGGCATCCGTAGAGTTTTATTCAATGTTTACTCAGCTTTTATATTTATCTTTGGAAATAAGTTGTTTGTATTATATTTTTCATTTCTTTTCCTTCAAAATCTCAGTTAAACTAGATAAGTTTTTTTTAAAAATCAATATTAGGTTCTTCTTATAATGCAATAATTCAAAAATTTATAGTTTCAACTTAAGAATTGCTCTCATTTTGGATGCTAAGCTAATGTTTCATTTCTTGAGACCCCTTTATTTCATTCTCAAGGAGTAACTTTGAAATGCCATTTATATCTGTCCAAAGCATAATTCCATCGCATTCATGATGATCTTTCTCCTTTATATATTAATATTTATTAAATGCCCTCTGTTATTATAATATATTAATTATTTAAGTAAAATAAATTATATTAAATTTAGTAAAAGTGATGGGCAAAATATCTGCAGGAGAAATTTTGAAGGCTATTAGTTACCCATCCTGCCTTCCAAACTAAAACATGTTTCTATTTAAATTTTTTAGCGGGTCAAAGTTTTCTTAGCTTTTGTTTTTTTGTTCTTCCCAGACCTGAAAGAAACACTGTAATACTTTTTTTTTTTTCAAGGAATCGTTAATGATAACAGTAAAAATTCATTGAGTTGTTTCTTGGTTTGCCTTCTGAGGTATTATATTAGTTCGTTCTCACACTGCTATAAAGAACTGCCTGAGACTGGGAAAATTATAAAGGAAAGATGTTTAATTAACTCACAGTTCTGTAGGGCTGGGGAGGCCTCAGGAAACTTACAACCATGGCAGAAGGGGAGGCAAACACTTCCTTCTTCGCATGGTGGCAGGAAGGTGAAGAATGAGAGTCAAGCAAAGGGGGATGCCCCCCATAAAACCATCAGATCTCATGAAAACCTACTATAGTGACAGTAGCATAGGGGAACCCATCCCCATGATTCTATTACTTCCCACTGGGTTCCTCCCACCAAACATGGGCATTATGGGAACTAAAATTCAAGATAATGTTTAGATGGGGACATAGCCAAACCATATCATTCCACCTTTGGCCCCTCCCAAATCTCATGCCCTCATATTTCAAAACACAATCATGTTTTTCCAACAGTCCCCCAAAGTCTTAGCTAATTCCAGCATTAACCTGAAAGTCCAAGGCCAAAGTCTCACCTTGGACAAGGCAAGTCTCTTCCATCTATGAAGGGAAAGGGACTGTCAAATTGAAAACAAATTAGTTACTTCCTAGATACAATGGCAGTAGAGGCATTGAGTAAATACATCTGTTCCAAATGGGAGAAATTGGCCAAAAGGAAAGGACTACAGGTCCCATGGAAGTCTGAAATCCAGAGGGGCAGTTAAACCTTAAAGCTCCAAAATGATCTCCTTTGACCCCATGTCTCACATTTAGGTTATGCTGATGCAAGGGGTGGGCTCCCACAGCTTTGAGCAACTTTGTCCCTGTGGCTTTGCAGGATACAGCACCCCTCCCGGCTGTTTTCATGGGCTGGCATTGAGTTTCTGAGGCTTTCCCAGCTGCATGGCACAAGGTGTCAGTGGATCTACCACTCTGTGGTCTGGATGGCGGTGACCCTCTTCTCACAGCTCCAGTAGGCAGTGCCCCAGTGGGCACTCTGGCGGGGGCCTCTAATCCCACATATCCCTTCTGGACTGACCTAGCAGAGGTTCTCCATGAAGGCTCCACCAGTGCAGAAAATTTCTGCCAGGACTTGTTTTCATACATCCTCTGAAATCTAGGTGGAGGATCCCAAACCTCAATTCTTGACTTCTGTGAACCCTTAGACCCAGCACCATATGTAAGCTGCCAAGGCTTGGGGATTGCACCCTCTGAAGCAATGGCCTGAGCTCTATGTTGGCCCCTTTTTGGCATGGCTGGGATGCAGCGCACCAAGTTTCAAGACTGCACAAAGCAGCAAGGTCCTAGCCCCAGGTCATGAACCCAGCTCACAAAACCATTCATTCCGCCTATGGCTATGGTCCTGTGATTAGAGGGGCAGCTGTAAAGACCTCTGAACTGCCTTGGAGACATTTTCCCCCTCATTGTCTTGGCCATTAACATTTGGCTTCTCATTACTTATGCAAATTTCTACAGCTGGCTTGAATTTCTTCTCAGAAAATGTTCTTTTTTTTTCCTATCGTATGGTCAGGCTCCAAATTTTTTGAACTTTGATGCTCTGCTTCCCTTTTAAACCTAAGTTCCAATTCCATACCAAATCTTTGTGAAAACAAAACTGAATACTTTTACCGGCACCCAAATCACATCTTGAATGCTTTGCTACTTGGAAATTTCTTCCACCAGATACCCTAATTCATCTCTTTCAAGTTCAAAGTTCCATAGATCTCTAGGACAGGGCAAAATGCCACCAGTCTCTTTGCTAAAATATAGCAAGAGTCAACTTTGTTCAAGTCCCCAACTAGTTCCTCATCTTCATCTATGACTACCTCAGCTTAGGCCTCATTCAACAAGGTCAAAGCTATTCAACAAGTGTCTGGGAAGTTCCAAACTTTATCACATTTTCCTGTATTCTGAGGCCTCCAAACTGTTCCAACTTTTGCCTGTTACACAGTTCCAAAGTCACTTCCACCCTTTTGGTTATCTTTACTGCAGCGCCCCACTCTTTGCAGTACCAATGTACTGTATTAGTCCATTCTCACGCTGCTTTACAGAACTGCCTGAGACTGGGTAAATTATAAAGGAAAGCAGTTTAATTGACTCACAGATCCACAGGGCTGGGGAGGCCTGAGGAAACATAATCATGATGAAAGGGAAGCAAATACATCCTCCTTCACATGGCAACAGGAAGGAGAAGAATGAGAGTGAGTGAAGCGGGAAGCCCTTTATAAAACCATGAGATCTCATGAGAACTTACTCATTGTCACGACAATAGCATGGGGGAAGCAGACCCCATGATTCAATTACCTCCCACTGGGTGCCTCTAACCAAATGTGGGGATTATGTGAACTACAATTCAAGATGAGATTTTGGTGGGGACACAGTCAAACCTTTTCAGATATCTGATGAAACATAAGTTTGTTCTTTTTTTTTTTTTTTCTTTTTGCTGCTGCTGCTGCTATTCTTGATGTTGCATGAATTCAGCCACCCCTGGGAATATTCTCAGAGGTTTCTGTAAAATCCTTTTTAAGTTTTCAATTGTTAGTGCTGCAGGGTAGAAATCAGGGTGTATTTCTACTTTTCTAAAAGGAAATGGAAAAAATAAGAAAATTGGAAGGTTGTCTGCATTTTTAATATATAATTGTATTCTAATTTTAGAAAAAATGTGTTAGATTAGAAATATAATAGTTACATTTTTCAACACTCATGTTATAATGTTGTAAGTATAAAAGCAAATCACTGTCAAAAGATGTATTTTAACACTAATACAAAGTTATAGAAACCTGTGATATTTTCATGTTCCTGTTGGGTTTCAGAGTCATTGTTGCATGTTTTGAATAACTTGATGTATAAACTGATTATAATGTTCATTAGTTACAAAAAATAAATGTAACTAAGTTGTTTTTTTATTGGTTGAATTTATAGGAAATTTTAATATCCAGTCATTTCTAATTGCCTTTTAAAGAAAATCTAAAATTTACTTACTAGTTAAAGGGATTATTTATTTAAAATCAAGACTTCTATGTCAACTTTTTTAACATCCAGCTTATTTCCTCCAAACAGAGCCTATTTTGGTTATTTCATACCCTATATCCAGAAATATATCTTTTTCTTGCTGGAACAATCTATAAAACTACCTAATGCAGAAGTTCTAATCTTTCTTATAAAATTGTGTGTGTGTATATATATATTCATGAAAAACAGTATCTGTTGAGGAAAGCAAGTTTTCTGCAGAGCCATTTTTTTCTGGGTTCTCAAGCAATGTTTCTAAGCTGGTTCAGATGAGAGATGGGTAAAGGTTCCTGTGAGGGTTGTGGGCTCTCCTACCACTGTGAGCTTTGAGGTGGAATGATACCTGCTCTGTTATCTTTATTATCTTTGTATTGTTAGATCAAAATAACGTTTGGCAAACTAATTTATATTGATTAAATTATCAAATGAGAGATTTATTTTGGTTCTGATTTCAAACTCTTCCATGATATTTGAATGGTCTCTGCCCTCCCCCTCAAATGTCTTTCCCTTCTCAAAATTAACGTCACAAAAACCTTTGACAAATTCAAATTATTTTAATTTATAAATAGAGGTAAGACTCAAAATGTAAATTTGGCTAAAACAACTAAATATATAGATTTAGTTTATTGATATAAGCATATTTACATTAAGCTCCATAAAGTGGAGGCCTGAAGACAAAAAGAGATCAAAGAACAATATTAAAACACACACACACACACACACACACACACACACACACACACACACAGACACACAGGATTATATTTGAGAAGAGCTAATGTCAAAAACTCAAATATACCTACTTGGCAATAAGTTTTACTGTCATTTAAACTTCCATTTTATAATAGCTGCCTATATACATATATCTATTCCATAATTATATTTGCTCAGTTTTGAAGATTTAATTGTATTTTTCAAATATTACCTGAGCACTTGGAATATATAAACACCATTAGCAGTTTATGTGGATATTATATGCTAGACATTATTTGAAAGAACATGAACAGATATCAGTGACCCTTTTTCTAAAAATACTACTATATTAGGCGTTCTTGGCCATAATAAGATAACATAGGAATCCTTCACAAATGCTAGAATTATATGAAATTTGAACTCTTTTAGAAATCCTGGCCAGCATTATCTGTTGGGTGTTATATTTAATTCAAAGAATGAATCTATGGTTTTAAATGAAGTCAACTATGTGCAATTAGAAATTGACTATATGGAAATCTATTCATGCTATGGAACCTATGACTAAAATTCCAAAATGGGATATAGATATGATCATTAGTAGGAGAGGTAGGTGTGTAAGTTTGATGATGGGACAGCCTAGAATAAACCTCCTTGTTTGCTAGTCCACGTTTATTAGACTAAGATGGTATCGACTCATTTTAGCATTATAGTGTCCAGTTGTGCAAATTCAATTTATTTCCAACTTGCATTAAATATCAACTAAGCACCATTTGGTTTGACAACCACTTGGGAGAAATGAATCTTTTTGAAATAATGAAAAAGACTATCTTGAAAAATGTCTGTATAATATCTATATTGCTACCAGGTGTTGCTCTAAAAGATGTTATTTATAGTGAAATATAATTGGGTCACTTCCAGTGATGAGAATTTAGTCTTCTTTTTATCCTAGACACGATGGCTCATATCCTATTTCAAGTGTTGGCTGGACTTTCATGGTAATGTCTTCATAATGATCAAAAGCAATGGTTCAGTTAATGGGGTTATCAGTACGTTTGTAGATGCTGCCAAAATCTTTTGGCTCCAAATCAACTGCTGTTAACTGTGTCCAATTTCTTTCCAAATATACCATAAAATATACAGGAGGAGAGCAACACCATTAAGATCTGAAATTATAAGGAATATATAGTATGACTATACATATACAAAACTTTAATATGCAATTGTTACCTAAGAAATAAATTAGTTTTCCTATTTGTCCAGAGCCACTTATTTCTTTACAAAAGAATCAAGGATCAATACATGTGGGGATAATTTGATCTTAAATAATCAGATAAGAAGAAGTTTGCTTAATATTTATTTAATATTAATGAGAGTTTTTTTATTCAATAAACAAAAAATTACCATATTAACCAAGTATTTTTATTTGTTAGTCATTTTAGAGAAGATGAGAAATAAAAGTTTAGCTTCCTTAGGTTTTATGAAGCATGGAGGATTGAGAACAGAGTTGCAGAGACTTTCCACCAAAACCATGAGAGGTAATCATTCCTGTTTACATGATGGATGCTGTAGAGACCAATCAACAATAAAGACTTTTAAGTCTAAAATATTTGAAAACAGAACCTTCTTGGAATATGTAACATGTATTTATTTGTTCAATTTGGACAAATAGAAAAGCAGATTCTTAGGGGGGATACTGGAAATAAGTCGGTTATCTTAATTTTATCTTAGATCATTAGGTTTAATCAAGCTAGTTGCAAGAAAGGATGCTTTCTTTTTGTGCTTCCTGCTGATCTACTGAATCCTTGTAATCTTTTTTATGCCACAGCTCAGTTGGAATCCTTGTCTGAAGCCATATTACCCGATGCAGGAAAGGGCTTTTGAGAAAATAGGATAATGTTATTCACATAGAATCTTTGAACATTTTTTTTTCCAAGAGGGAATTATTGATTGTGTCAGCATCCTTTACACTGCGTTGCAAAGATTCAATGTGGAACAATGATTCATTCTATAAAGGAACACAGGGCAGAATTGCCCTGCCTCCCACCCTATTAGTACTTTAACATTGAACTGCTTTGCCCAGCTGCTTTGACATACAAATCACCCCAATTGGTTTGTAACAAAATAAACTATATTGGTATGCTGCTGTCATATTATCTTATCCTATTACATTCACAAAGCTTATTTAGGTATCAAATCTTGTGACCAAATCTCTTGATATAGGTTAATTGGAAAAAAAAAAATCCAGTACTTATCCATGCTCTGGTTCAAAACTTGAGCTTAAATGTAGCTTACATGAGAGACCATATTTTTGTTGTTAATATAAAGTCAGCAACAGAATTAAAAAATAAGGGCACACATAATCTGCATGCCAGACATGGACACTTTTAAAGGTTAGACATTTCAAGAATTTTAAGTGTGTGAGGTCATACACTGAATGAATAACCAAAATAAAATTCTATTGTGCATTAAAATGTTTACCACAGTAGATTTTATGTAACATAGAAAGTTGATTAAAACCTGTTCCTGTGTATGAAATACACTGGTCAATGATGGTAATAAGAAAATCCAAAATAAGGTTTAATTAGTTTTTCCACAGAGGATCTTAGGTGTTTTATTAGTTATATGTTTATATAATTAAAAAAATTTTAAAACTCCTTACTTTTCAGAATTTGAATCACTGTATTCTCTCCTTTCTCTCTCCGTCTGTCTCACTTTTTCTCATTTTTGGAGAGACAGGATCTTGCTGTCACCCAGGCTGGAGTGCAGCAGCGTGATCATGGCTCACTGCAGCCTTGACTTCCCAGGCTAAAGCCATCCTCTCACCTCAGCTTCCCTAGTAGCTGGGACTACAGGCAGGCACCACCATACCCAGCTAATGTTATTTGTTGTTGTTGTTAGTTTATTTATTTATTTTTTTGTAGAAATGGGGTCTCATTACGTTGCCCAGACTGTTCTCAAACTCCTGGGCTCAAGCAATCCTCCCCCATCGGCCTCCCAAAGTTCTGGGCAAGCCACCATGCCCAGCATTGAATCACTGCTTCTCTAAGGCTTTCGCATATATTATATTTTTAGGAAATAAATATACTAATTTTCACATGTCTGTTTAGCTTTTATAGACGTTCATAATAACTTAATATTGTATCGTTAATTCCAGTAATGCTTTCTAAAACTGCCTTATCATATTAATATTCCAAGTGACTTAAATAAGAAATCTTAACAAATTCCCGTTTCTTCTCAAAAGATATATGAAGCTATACAAAAGAAACCGAAATAATTTGTGAACATTTACCAAAAATTCACACAAAATATTCAAGATGTAATGACCAAGTTGAAGAAGAAGTGGAGTGAAGGGAGAGCATTAATATAGAAGCCTTCTTCTCACCATGTGCTTGGTCTTGTAATGTGGATTAAGGTATTCCAAGGAATACTTTCACTACCCTATTTCAACTGTGTATGTGCCTGTGCTTGCATATATGAGAATATGTTAAAGATCCCAAAGACAATGGGCCAAATCAAGAACATGTTCTTGTTAATTGATGAGACATGCATTCCTGAGACAGCCAACTAATGATTTTTTTTCAAGTATAAAAAGTTTATCTGGAATTATGCTTTTTTATCAAATTTGATAACATTTAATTTTACAAAAGTAAAGTAGCATTTAAGTTTACTTAATATATGTGATGATGTTTTAGAGAAAATGAGCTACAACCAAAATTGTATTCAAACTGTCTGCTGTTGTAGTCATGTGAATTTGGTTCAAGGCTCTGCCTAAAAGAAGAGTACAGAGTTTAGATTTTTTAATAATGTGCTAAATGAAGAATTGCTTATAAGTTTTAGCCAGCTTGTAGGCAAATTTATAAATTTCAGTAATAGGGCAATACACAATATCTTTGGCAACAACTTCAAATCAGAAACTGTCTCCCAAAACTGTCAGATAATTCTCAGATATTCTAAATGAATTCTCTTCAACTTGTTTTTGGGGATCACATAAAATCTTAGTCCATCATAATCAATTGTGACTTCTACTGAAATTCCAGATTTTCTCACCACATTCTTTATAAGCATCTTCATAGCCTCATTTATTGCCTAACCTCAGCTGTCTATTTTCTTTAAATACAATTCTTTCTTGATCCACATCTTCTCACCATGCATTCTTCCATTATTATTTTAATCAAGAATGTTCATCTATGAATTCACGTGTATTGAAAATAAGATTCAGTAGTCAACAAATACAAGATGATACTTTCTATCAATCCCCCATCTGGGTACTACTTAAGTCAAACATGACAGCCGATGTGACTTGGGCAGTACAGGCGGGTGTACCATAAAGGAATTGCAGCTGTGCTGAGCAACTACTCCCTTTAGCATCCAGATGATAACTAGTGTGGTCCTGAATCGATCCAGCTACAAGTTCCCTTCCTGAACCCTACCTTAGCATGCCATAAACATCATCATTTGTGTGAGTGCTATGTGAAAAATTTGGAACAGAATGTTTTAAATTCTTACTCATATAATCTTCATTCATTTGTTAGTGTCTAAGTATTTTCCTAATTTTTCAAATCCATATCTTTCATCATCCTAAAGAAAATGTAAAGATCTCAAAAAAATGGAGATAATTTCTTTATTTTTCTGTATGTGGGAAGAATATAATAAATTATATACTTATTGTAGTTTCCAAATCCATTTTGGCTGAACAAATTGTATATGAATGAAAAAGATTGTAGTAATAGAAGTAAAATAAAAGCGTCTTATTGCTCTTTGTATTCATTAAAACCATTGGGAATATTTAGTTATTTGTATATTTTTCTGACCTTGTGTCAACTGAGGTTAATAGATATAACATTAAAAGTTATTTATAACAGAGAGAAATAAAAATCCTGCAGTTCAGATTTCTATGTGTTTATGGTGCTTTCTTAAATTAGTTTATATATAGTTAATCCTGTTTAAGATTTTATGACTGGGCATTTTCCTTAATTGGTATCCTGAAATAGCCGCCAATCATTAACTACTTTGATAAACTGAAGAATCACGCTTTCTTGTTTTCACTTCCTATGTGCAACTCAAACTAATTTACATTTTCAATACTGGATTTATTTTCCAGTTTCTGTGTTTTTTAGTCTTTTTACTCTCCATTTTAAAGATGGTGAGTTCTTTAATCATGTGAAAAGCCTAACTTCCCAATAACTCTCTTTAATTTCCATTATTTTTATATTATGCAATATATTTTCAAAGACTAAATAGGAGGCCAACCACAAGAAGTGAATAGTATCAAGTCTTTTGAGATGCATTTAACACCTTTGTTGGAAGTCTCAGTAGAGAGGCCTATCATTTGCCAGATATATAAACTGCCATTCTTTCCTTCTCAGCAAGAACTACAAAATAGTTTTTTTGTCCTGCTGGTGCAGTTGTTTCCTTTATTTAGTAGAAAAAATTAATATTAGGCATATTTGAAAGAACAGTTGATATGTGGCCAGAAACAATTTGGAGAGCTCCATGACTTCAAGAGATTTTGCTTTTTTCTATGTAGAAGAGTTCCAAAATATGATATGAGTAGCAATACTTTGTAATTGTTCTCTGCAGGTCTAGGACAGGAATTGGGAACTGGCTGCTAATTCTTTGGTAGAGAGTTATACTCAGCCAAAATATTTACCATGGATGAAGCATGCCAATGAGAGACTAAAATCCTAGAAATGTTATAAAGGGCTTTAGCTCTCACATGGTCTTAGGTATTGGGCACCAATTTCAATTAGAAAAAAAAAATGAGTAAAAATTAACTCAAAGAGATATCCTGCAATGATTGTCACAGAAAGCAGCATGTTGTCGCATGAATTAAAAAGGATCATGTTTTTGTTTTGTTTATGTCTATTTTGCTTCTGAGAAGTTTTGGTTATTTTCCTTAACAGTATGAGTATAAACTTCAAATTCGAAGTTTCCTTTCTACTATATGACATTGTACATTACCGGACCTTTTTTTTTTTTTTTTTTTTTTTTTTTTTTTTGAGAGCTGGCGCTGTTGCCAGGCTTGAGTGCAGTGGTGCAATCTTGGCTCACTGCACCCTCTGCCTCCCAGGTTCAAGTGATTCTCCTGCCTCAGTCTCCCGAGTAGCTGAGACTACAGGTGCCCAGCAATTTTTTTGTATTTTAGGTAGAGACGGGATTTCACCATGTTGGCCAGGCTGGTTTCAATCTCTTGACCTCGTTATCCGCCCGCCTTGACCTCCCCAAAGTGCTGGGATTATGGGCATGAACCACTGCGCCCGGCACATTATTGGACCTTTAAACTCACTATTGAAGCGTTTCTGAGAACAGATAATGAAAGAAGGAATTGAAATAATTGTCTGTTTGTAAATCATCATTTTCCCTTGACTTTTTCTCACTTCTTCTATTGCCACAATAATGTTCTTTTCACAGAACTAGGCATGATTGAGGGACATTGGAAAAGGGAATAATGAAAGGAAAGGAAGTGATATTTCACTAAATACAAAGGTGGGACAAAGTACATGTTTAAAGTTGTAGTGGGATGGAGGATGCCCTGAATTAAGTTTGTTAAAATAGTCAATAAATTCCAATCTATTAAGCAACCATGAGAATTGAATACCATTTTTCATGAGACCTTACTAATTGGATTTTTAGAAAGTATTCATTAATTCAACAAATTATTTGTTCACTTAATCTTTATTTAGATCAATTGTAGGTCAGATTTTTTAAGATACTGGAAACAGAATGATAAAGCCATAGTGCCACAGGAAACTAATATTTTAGTGAAAGCTTCTAAAAATAAAAATGTAATAAATAAGTAAACAAATATATAACATAATGATGGCTACATGTACTATTAAATGAAAGTAATTGTTTCTTCATATGTACAAAAATTAATTTGGAAAAGCAAAGGTTTTCAGGAAGACACTATTTTCAGTATCACCAAAAATATTAAATAACTTAGAATAACCTAAAATTATACAACACTCTTAAAAAAAAAACCTAATTAAGTGGGGAGATAGAACTTGCTCATGAATTGGAAATTTATTATTTTAAACATGTAAATTTATTCCATATTACTTTAGGATACAATGCAAAAGCAATCAACATTTCAAAGAATAATTAAAATTTTCCAAGCTAATTGCAGCATTCACAGGAAGTACAATAACCATAAATAGTTAATACCTTTTTAAAGAAAGAAATGAGTGAAATATACACATTTGTAGTAAAATTATAGCTGTTAAAATACACTGTACGAAAATAAGTGAATAAACCAAAGTAACAGAACAGAGAGCTCATAAACAAATTCAAACACATTGTTGCTTGATTTATGATCAGTTTAGCTCTGCATAGCAATGGGAGAAGGCAGAATATTTCAATAACTCATTCTTTGACAACAGATTACTCAGAAAAAAAATGAAACTACCTCTAGCTCACACTGTACAGAAAAAAATATAATTTCAGGTGGATTATACATCATCCATGTACATGGTATATCTACTCATTATTTATTTTTTAAATAATTTTCACATTGATATTCCATTTAATGATGTATTTAATGATATATTTTAATTGTTGATGTTTAAAACTTTATTAGTGTTTATTTTACTCATTTTTTTGTTTTTTTTTTCTGTTTTCGTATTTAGCAAGCATTAATTTTTTTCTCTCCTCATCGCATCGCTAATCTATTGTTTTGTTTTCTTTTCATTTTGGCTTACCCCCCACCCCCATGCTTTTTGTTTTTTAATCTCTATAGCCTCCCGCTAGACTCTGATTTTCCTCTGAAGAACCAGCTCGTTTACAGGTGATTTGATGTTGTCTGCCCTCAATGGTAAGGATGGGGATAATGAAAATAGAGTTGGCTGGACTTGCCTTTCTCCTACTCATACAGACGAACATTTCAGGGAAAAGTTAATTACAGATGGTTTGGACCTCCTTTCTGGGCAGAGGAGATCAACAGCAGCCTCTGGTTTAACTGTTGCTGGTTCCAATATTTTGAATAACTAGAGACAGCTTTATTCTAAAATGAGTACAACTCTAATTGCTTCTGCATGGACTAAACCCTGGTAGTCCTAAGACTGCAGTCTTCATTGCTGCTTACCGTTTTTTCTTCTGTATCATGGCCATAATGATATTTAGCTTATGTTTTTTGGTATCAACATCTCTCTCTCTGTATAAATTACTGTTGTTCTCTTGGGAGGCTGAGGCAGGAGAATCGCTTGAACTCGGGGGGTGGACGTGACGGTGAGCCGAGATCGCGCCATTGCACTCCAGCCTGGGCAAAAAGAGTGAAACTCCGTTTTTTTAAAAATTACTTTTGTTCTTCCATTAAAAAGCTAGTATCAATTTCTCCTTTAGTTTAAAACGACAGGTTTTTTTCTGTTGATGATAACATCTTTCAGATACCTCAGCATTAAATAGTAGTGTATCAATTATGTTTATGATAGGATTTGACTTAGAATTGATATTGCATAAAAATACAGATAACCGATTTTTTCCAGTAATAATTTGGATAATTAAATAAATACAGCTCATCTTTCCTAAATATTATCTATAGATATAATTAACAATTTAAAACGGACTAGGTTATATATTTTGTGGCAAGGCATTTAATAACAAGTAATTTGAAATTTGAATCGTTGCCATTATACTTTATTATTTTCATTCTAAAATAACAGTCTAACCTTTTTAGCTTAATATTTATTATCTTGCCAGAAGTTTTCAATTTTTGGACTCATAAAGTTGATATAGCAGAGAACCGGACTTAAGCTAATATAGTCATTATCTATTTAGAAATTCCAAGTATAGTGTATGCATGCTTTCCTTCCTAAAATCATTTACTATTTCAAGTAGAGCATTTATTTCATTCTTTATTTTCTAGGACTTCATTATCAATGCTAAGCCTGACATTTTCCAGATTGAAGATACTAAATTTGTCTTTTTTTTATCATCTGTGTTAATTCTTATGCTATAACCATCACTTATCACTTTGCCCTAATTAAATCCAACTGTACATATCATATCATTAAACACCGTAATAATGCCTTCTCACAATCTTTCCTCCCTCCTTGACAAAACCAACTTGTATCTATCCTGAAAGTGACTCTAGCTCTATGTGTCCAAGATAGATGAGAACATGTGGTAAAAAGGGAGCTCCCTCCAAAAGGACCTTTTTACTTATCACTTTATTTGAGTCTTTCCATTTTTATCCATTGTGAAAAGTTTTAATTTTGCATTTCCTTCTCCTGTGCTTCTAATGAAAGGCATTACAGCTGTAATAATCTTCAACTTTTCCTTCTTTGTGGCTTGTTATCAGTGTACTCCTGAGTCATCTTTCATATATTTTACTTGGCTGTTATTGTTGCTGTCATTAGTATACCATCTACATAACTCATATGTCCAAAAGGCAGGGTGCCTTATTTTTAATTTTATATGTATTAGTTTATTTTATTATATTTCCATGAGAAGTGTAACTCACCTGTGAAGTGAGTGTATATTGTCTATGTTTACTATGTTTTCTAGACATTTAACTCTCTTTAAATCAGAAGCAATATTAATCCTGCTCTAGTACCTCTAAATCCTTGCTATTCAAACATATTACTGCTGACTGCCTGCTCTGATGTGCAAAGAATGATTCTTATATCACCAGATACTCAAATAAACAACTCCACTGATTGTTTGTGTAGGGTTAAAAACTCCCCTCCATCAGGTAAAGCATTTTTGGAACTGTAGCATTGTTTATATTTTTCGTTTTTACATTGACAAAGCAAGCTTGCAACTAAATCGAATGTGATTCTACTTGTCCAGCACAGACAAATGAGCGTTCAACACAAACATTTTTTGTTTTGGTTTAGTCTTAATAAATTTTATTTCTTTTTTGCTCAAAAATAGTACTTTTTTTTGATTTACAAAGATATTGTACAGTGAAAGTTCCCATAAATCCCCTAATGCCCCTTCTTTCCGTTTCCACTTTTGTTAACATCCTGCATTGTTGTGATACATTTGTCATAATTGATGAACTAATATTGATATATTATTATTAACTAAAGCCAACAGATTACATTAGGGCTCACCCTATGTGCTGTAGTAGGTTGGTGCAAACGTTATTGCATTTTTTGCTGTTAAAAGTAATGGCAAAAACTGCAATTACTTCTGCACCAGCCTCATACATTTGATGGATTTTGATAAATGTATAATTACGTGTATCTACCATTATACTATCATACAGAATGTTTCACTACCTTAATAATTTGCCCTGTTTCACTTATTTATCTCTTCCTTGGGAGCCTTGGAAACATCTAATTTTTTTTCTGTCTCTAGAGTTTTGTCTTTGCCAGAATGTCATATTGTTAGAATTATATAGTATATACAATTTCAAATGGATTCTCTCACTTCACAATATGCATGTAAGTTTCCTTCATGTTTTTTTCATGGCTTTCTATTTAATTTACTTTTCTACTCCATTGTACTCCAAATTACCATAGTTTGTTTATTCATTCACATATAGAAGGACATCTTGGTTGCTTCCAGGTGTTGGCAATTATGAATAAAGATGCTGTAAACATTTCTGTGTAAGTTAATTTGTAGTCATATGGTTTAATTCTTTCGGTAAATATCCAGGAGCACCACTGGTGGGTCATATGATAAGAGTGTATTTAGTTTTGTAAGAAAGTGCCAAACTGTCTTCCAAAGTGGCTGTACCATTTTGCATTTCCATCAAGAAAGAATGTGAGCCCCTGTTGCTCCACATCTTTACCAATATTTGATATTAGTATTTTGAATTTTAATCATCCTAATGGTGCATAGTAGTATCTCATTGTTGTTCTTATTTGCAATTCTCTAATGACATATAATGTGAGAATTCTTATATACTTATTTGCCAACTGCTTACCAATTTTGTGAGTTTTCTGTTCATAGATTTTGCCTGTTTTTTGTTACAAAAGGCATCTCTTCGTGAAAGAAAAATCTGCTCTTAAGCTCTTGCCCTACAAAACTTCCTGTGCCCCCACCACTGATTCTTCTATATTTTAAGTCTTTTTTTGGAATCTTTTGAATAAAATATTCCTTCTTATAATATTCCTCTAAATTTGTAACATATACATATTCATTTTTAAAAACCATATACAATTTTATGTATACCTTATTCATGTAATGTTAACTACATATTGCTACATATTTTATTAAATAGCAGAAAACTCTATTTTTAAAAACTATTTTGTCTGTAATGGCCACTTCGACCATTTGGTTTTATTCCATTTTGTTTCATGAGGTATAATATGCATATAAGAATATTAATCTTTTTATTGCATATATTTACAAGTTTTGAAAAATCCATGCAGACATGTAATCAGACCTCAATCAAGATACAGAATAGTTCCAATACTGGGCAAGATTTCCCTGTCCTGTTGTAGTCAAACCCTCTCCCCACTACCAGCTTGATTTTGTGATACATTTGCTAATTTTAGATACTAGAGTTTTGTTGTTTTTAGAACAACATATATGTAAAATCATCCAATATGTAGCCTTTTAGACCTGCTTATTTCACATAACATAATGTGTTTCAGAGTCATCCATTTTGGTATGTGTATCTGCTGTGTGTTTTGTTTAGTTTCTATTAGATCAATTTATTTCATCTGTTTATCCATTCCCCAGTTGAGGGACATTAAAATTGCTTCTGATTTTTGGCAATGAAAGTCTAAAACTGCTGAAAACATGTAGATGTAGGTTTTTGTGTAAATATAAGTTTTTAGTTCACTTTGGTAAATGAATAAGAGTAGTGTGTTGGTCCATTTTGCATTGCTGCAAAGGAATACCTGAGGCTAGGTAATTTATGAAGAAAAGAGGTTTATTTGACTCACACATCTGCAGACTCTATACGAAGTATAGTGCCGTCATCTGCTTCTAGTGAGGGCCGCAGAAATCTTTTACTGATGGCAGAAAGCAATGGGAGCCACTGAGTTACGTGGAGTGAGAGGGAGAAAGAGAAAGGACGGGTGCCATGCACGTTTAAACAACCAGCTCATGTTTGAGTTAACATACCAAGAACTCATTACCACAGGGAGTTCACCAAACCATTCACGAAGGATAAACTTCCACGACCTGAATACCTCTCATGAGGTCTCACTTCCAACGTGAGGGGTCACATTTCAACAGGAGATTTGGTGGGGACAAAAATCCAAACTAAATCAAGTAGGATACCTGGTTCAGGTAATAAAAGTGTATGTTTAATACAAGTTTATTAAAAAACTGCCAAATTGGTTTTTAAAGTGACGGTCATTTTGCATTGCTTTCTACTAATTGTGAGAGTATTAGTTCTCTAAACCCTTACTAGCACTTGGTATTACCACTTTAATTATTTTTACTCTTTAAATTATAGCTAGTCTGAAATGTTATGAAATAGGATCTAATTGTGGTTTTATTTTATTTTTAATATACCTTAAGTTCTGGGATACATGTGCAGAACATGCAGGTTTGTTACATAGGTACACACATGCCATGGTGGTTTGCTACACCCATCAACCCATCATCTACATAAAGTGTTTCCCCTAATGCTATCCCTCCCTTAGCCTCCACCCCTCAAAAGGCCCTGGTGTGTGATGTTTCCCTCTCTGTGTCCGTGTGTTCTCATTGTTCAGCTCCCACTTATGAGTGAGAACATGCGGTGTTAAGTTTTGTGTTCCTGTGTTAGTTTGCTGAGAATTATGATTTCCAGCTTCATCCATGTCCCTACAAAGGACATGAACTCATCCTTTTTTAAGGCTGCATAGTATTCCATGGTGTATATATGTGCCACATTTTCTTTATCTGGACTATCTCTGATGGACATTTGGGTTGGTTCCAAGTCTTTGCTATTGTGAATAGTGCTGCAATAAACATACGTGTGCATGTGTCTTTATAGTAGAATGATTTATAATCCTGTGGGGCTACACTCAGTAATGGGATTGTTGAGTCAAATGGTATTTCTGGTTCTAGATCCTTAAGGAATCCCCACACCCCTCTTCCACAATGGTTGAACTAATTTACAGTCCCGCCAACAGTGTAAAAGCATTCCTGTTTCTCCATATCCTCTCCATCATCTGTTGTTTCCAGACTTTTTAATGATCGCCATTCTAACTGGCATGAAGTGGTGTCTCATTGTGGTTTTGATTTGCATTTCTCTAATGACTAATGATGATGAGCTTTTTTCCTTATGTTTGTTGGCCACATAAATGTCTTCTTTTGAGAAGTGTCTGTTCATATCCTTTGCCCACTTTTTGATTGTGGGGTTGTTTTTTCCTGTAAATTTGTTTAAATCCCTTGTAGATTCTGGATATTAGCCCTTTGTCAGATGGATAGATTGCAAAATTTTTTTCCCATTCTGTAAGTTGCCTGTTCACTGTGATGATAGTTTCTTTTGCTGTGCAGAAGCTCGTTAGTTTAATTAGATCCCATTTGTCAATTTTGGCTTTTCTTACCACTGCTTTTGGCATTTTAGTCAGGAAGTCTTTGCCCATGCCTATGTTCTGAATGGTATTGCCTAGGATTTCTTCTGTGGTTTTCATGATTTTAGGTCTTACGTTTAAGTCTTTAATCCATTTTGAGTTAATTTTTGTATAACGTGTAAGGAAGGGTTCCAGTTTCAGTTTACTGCAGAGTTTTACATATGAATGCTATTTGTTTAATACATACAGGATCTTTCAGGTTGTCAATTGTTCTTGAGTGAACTTTGGCAATTTGTGTCTTTCAAGGCACTCGTCTATTTCTCATAAGCTGTCAGTTCATAGGCATATAACTGCTCATAAAGTATTTTAATTTTATTATTTAATCTAGAAAGTATGCAAGAATAATTCATATTCTGTGCTATTATTTACACTTGAAAGCTCCTTCGCTGTTAACTTGGGCAGTCTGGCTGGAAGCTTCTCAATTTTATTTATCTTGTCAAAGATCCAGCATTTGGTTTCATTGATCTTTTGTACATTTTTAATCTATGCTCAGTTTTGTTGATTTCTGCCATGTTCCCTCTTTTTCTACTTGCATAGAACCTTTCTAATTTTTTTCTAATTTCTTATGCTAGAACATTAGATAGTCATAGGATTTTTTTTCAAATATAAGTATTGAATGTTACAATTTCCCTCCAAACAGTGTTTTAGCTACATCTCACACATTTTAATATACTGTGTTTATAATTTTATTTGATATGAAATACTTTTTCATTTTCTTTCTGAGCTCTTATTTAACCCATGGATTATTTACAATTATGTTGTTTAATATTCAAATATGATTTTACTCTGATAATTTTAAAATCTGAGTTTTTATATAATTCAGTAACATATATTCCATGTTTTAAATTTTTTAAACTTCTTATATCTCCTTGTCCAGATATGATCCATATTTGTGACTGTCCCATGTGCACTTCAAAACAATGGCTATTATGCTTTTGTCAGGGAGACTATTCTGATGTATTTAAGTCAAGAATAATTGGAAGTGTCATTTAGATCTTTCATATCTAAATGGAGTTTTCTATCTAACTTTCTATCAATTACTGTGAGGCAGTGTTAAAGTTTCTGATATTATTTTAATATTGTATGTTTTTCCTTTATGTTTTGTCTGCTTTTGCTTTATGATGTATTATAACATCAGTTTTTGGGATATTTTCGCTTAGGTTTTTTTTGTCTTCTTGGGAAATTAATGTCATTCAATTATGTATAGAACTTCTTTATATTCAGTTGTAATCTTTATTTTGAAATCACTTTGTTTGTTATTAATGTAGTCACTTCAGCATTATCTTGATTATCATTGTATAATATACACTTGCTTTTTCTTTTTCTTAATTTTTTTTTAAGACAGGGTCTTATTCTATCACCCAGGCTGTATTACACTGGGGTAGTTGTGATCATGGCTCATTGCAACCTCAACCTCCTACATGCAAGTGGTCCTCCTACTTTATCCTCCCTAGTAACTGGGACAACAGGTGCACATCACCACACCTGGCTATTTTATTTTTATTTTTTATTTTTTTGAAGAAGCGAAGTTTCACCACGTTGCCCATGCTGGTCTTCAACTCCTGACACAAGTGATCTGTTCACTTTGTCCTCTCTAAATGCTGGGATGAGCTACATTTTTCTATTGTTTTACTTCATATATCTGCATTTGTATATTAAAATTGGGTTCTTAGTGGACAGGAAGTGAACTACTAATTTTATAAAATCTGAAAATTTCAGCCATTTCTTTGTGGTGTAGTAATTAGACCACTTACATTCAAGGTAACTATATGTTTGAAAGTAAATATGTCATATAACTATTTGTTTTCTATTTTCCCATCTGAATTTTTTTCCTTTTACTTTGCAATTTGTGATTCCTCATGGCCCTTATTAGTGTTTTAGCAATAACTCTTACTCATATTGTGTTAATAATCTTTCTATGATTTAAAATATACATATGTACATAACCACATTGCACATATAAAAAGTATTATTTCACTTTTTAAATAATGTGAGAAACTTACAACTTATAATAACGTTATAAATAATAGTTACTTTTTACACTTGCTTGCACGTTTACCTTTCCAGTGCTTTTCACATTTTGGTATAGATACCAATTTCCAACTTGGTCTTATTTTTACTGTCATGAAAATTTGATTCAACATTTCTTGGGTAAAGTTCTGGTGATAGATTTTGTCAGCATTATTTTTCTATGAGAATATTTTTATTTTGGCTTCATTTTGAGATAACATTTCTGCTGGGTAAAAAATAGTTTACCAGTTTTCTCATTTGAATAATTGAAATGCACTTATTTTTCTACCTTAACAGATTTCTCATTTGAGTAATTTAAATATATCTATTATTTTCTGACTTTATGGTATTTGGCAAGAAGTATATTGATTTTCTTATATTTGCTATTTTCTGCAAATATAAGTATTTGCTGGTTTATTTTTATTTTTGTCTGTTTTCAGATTTTTTTTTATTGTGATTAAGCTAAACTTCCAGTTCCAAAACAGTGACACAGAAGCAAACTGGATTCATTCCTCTACCAGAAAACTATAGATATAGGTTTTGTATATCTATATCTATATAGCTATAGATATCTATATATAGATATATAGATCTATAGATATCTACATATATAGATATATAGATCTATAGATATCTACATCTATAGATATCTATCTATACCTATATAATGTAAAAGTTATATATAGATATAAGCATATGTGTGTATATATAAATATATGTGTGTAATTATATGTGTGTGCGTGTTTGTGTATATATATATGCCAAGATTATCACCAGCAATATCCCAGAACTGAAATGTGAGGAGCAGATAATTCCCAGGGCCACAGAGAAATGAAACAACTCCAAGCAGACAGTAAGCAATCTGGACTTTCATATATATGATATCCTGCCCCTAATCTGACTCACATCAAGCATGCATAAAATTTCTCCCCAACTCAAGGTTTTTGTACTATAAAAAAATGGGATTGACACCTTCCCTATCATCTTGGGTTTTCTGGTAGGAAAACTATCCCTGACTCAACACACAGAAAGCTTTGGGAGTGCCTGAAATGGGAGCTGTCTCTGTGCATAGACAGAGAAAATCTAGAAGCTGGACTACTATCTGAAACACAGAAAACCCAGCTCTATAACTCAGCCAAAGAGAATGACAAATCAGTGTGAATATTAAGCAGCACTTGTAAACTGTTTGTTTCACAGGTATCCCCAGTACAGACCCCTAGACAGCCTTTCTACACTACTGGGATATCCACTTTGGGACCTCCCCCATACGAAAAGGGTGGCACTCAATAGAACTGATACAAGCCTGGGCTCAAGAAGCCATTTAGTGGCAAAAAAGAAGAGAGAAATCTAGCAGAAGAAAATGAGAAGAAAGAAAAAAGAAAGGAAGAAAGAAAGAAAAAGAAGGAAAGAAAGAAAAGAAAGTCAATTACAAAGAATTTCTAAGAGATATATTCAATAAAATCAAATAAGCCAGAAGAGAAGACTGAAATAAATAAGTAATACAAAAATAAATAGGTATAGCTGTACATCCACAAGAAACAACAACAAACAGGGAACTATGGGCTCCCCAAACAGACAAAGCAAGGAACCTCCATCAAAACCTAATGAGGCTGCAATATTTGAACCCTCTGACTAATAATTCAAAATAGCAGTTTTGATTGGAAAAAAAAATAGCACAGAAAGGCAATTAAAAATTTGTCAGACAAATTTAACAGAATTATTGAAATGATTCTTAAAAATCAAACAGAAAGCTTGAAACTAAGAAATAAATTTGCTGAATTTGAAAATTCCTTGGAGACTCCCAACATCACAATAAATCAAGCAGATGAATGAATCAGTGAGCTTGAAGTCTAGTTATTGGAAAATATACAGTTGGGGGGAAAATAAAAAAGAAGCAAAAGGAATCAAAATTGCTTACAAAATGTAGAAAATTATATCAAAAGACTAAATTTAAAAATTATTGGCGTCAAGAAGGAGTTGAGATAGAGAGAGGATGGAAAGTTTATTCAAAGAAGTAATGACAGAAAACTTTCAAGTGCTTGAGAAAAAGATTAATATCCAGATACAGGAAGGTCAGGAAAAAAAAATACTAGATCACAAAAAGGCTATGACAAGGCAAAAAATACTCAAATCAGAAAGATCAAGAACAAAGAGACAATGCTAATAAAATAAGAGAAAAGAAGCAAATAACATAATGGAGCTCTAATGCTTCTGGAAAAAGATTTCTCAGTGAAAATCAAACAGGCCAGGAGGAGGTAGGACAATGTTTTCTAAGTGCTGAAATAAAAAAAACTGTTATCCAAGAATACTGCATCCAGCAGAGTGACACTCAAAATATGAAAAAGAGATAAAGTCTTCCCAAGATAAACAAGAGCTGAGAGATTACACCACCACCAGATCCATCTTACAAGAAATGCTTAGTGGAGTTTTTCAGTTTGGAAGAATAAAACACTAATGTATAAGCAAACAAACACAAAAAATTGAAGATATAAAACCTAATAGAAATATTAAGTACACAGGGACATCCATTATACACTACTACTATAATTGTGGTGTGCAATCGACTTACAACTTTAGTATGAAGCCCAAAAGACAAACCTATCATAAACATTAATGGCTATAGAATTTGTTTAGTAATAAGCAGTAAGAAAATGTGTAAATTGAGACAAAATAAAGTCAAAATGTAGAACAGATGGAGTTGAAGTGTAGACTTCGTTGTTTTCATATGTTTGTTTTTAATCTTTTCTTTCTAATATGTTAATTTGTCATCTTTGTGATATAACTTTATTTTTATAAGATGTTTTTTGTAAGCCTCATGGACATCACAATGGATAACCTTATAGTAGATTCACTGAAAGAAATGAGAAAATTAAAACCTACTGCTATAGAAAATCACCTAACAACAAAGAAAGTTACTAAGAGAGAAAGAATAAGAGAACTTAAAAAATGAGAAAACAGGCAAGATGATGGCAATATTAAGTACTTATTTGTCAGTAACAATGAATGTAAATTGACTCAATTCTCTCATTAAAAGGCATGGTGTGGCTGAATGAATTGATAATAAAAAAAACAAGATCCAGCTATGTATTACCTACAACAAATCCACTTCACCAATAAAAACCCACATAGACTGAAAGTGAGGGAATGGAAAAAGATATTCCATGCAACAGGAACATAAAAAAGAGACTGGGTAGCTACGATTATATCAGCTAAAGTAGACTACAAATGAATGACTGTTGAAAGACACAAGGGTATTAAATAATGATTAAGGGGTCAATTCATCAAGAAAATAATAACAGTTATAAACACTTACATACACGACACCAGAGTTCCCAAGTATGTAAAGCAAATATTAATAAATGTAAAAAGAGAGATAAACTACAATACAGTAATAGTATGGAAATTCAACACCCATTTCTCAGTAATGGACAGATTATGCAGGAACAAAATCAACAAAGACAAATTGGAGTTCAGCTACTCACTATACCAAACAAGCATAACTGTCATTTATAGAACATTTCATCCGAGTGCTGGAGAATACACATTCTTTTCACCAGCACTTGAAACACTCCTGGAATAGACACTATCTTAGGCCACACAACAAATCTCAACTAATTAAAAAAACGTAGAGATCAAATCAAATATCCATTGTGGTCTTTATTGACCACAATGTAATAAAATAAAAATCAATAAGAAAGGGAGGCTATAAAGAGACACCAACACACAGACATTAAACAACACATTCCTGAATAACCAATGGGTCAATAAAAATATTAAGAAGAAAATTAAACAAACCCTTGAAACAAATGAAAATGCAAATACAACATACCAAAATCAATGAAACAGAACTGAAGCATTACTAAGAGAAGTTTACAGCAATAAATGTTTATTTAGAAACAGTAGGAAGACTTTAAATAAACCACCTAGTAAAGATCATCAAAGAACTAAAAAAGAAAGGCGGGTTGTGGTGGCTCATGCTTGTAATCTCAGCAGTTTAGGAGGCCAAGGCGGGCAGAGCACTTGAGGTCCGGGGTTCGAGGCCAGCCTGGCCAACATGGCAAAACACTGTCTCTACTAAAAATACAAAAGTTAGCCAGGCATGGTGGTGCCCACCTGTAATCTCAGCTACCTCGGAGACTGAGGCAGGATAATTGCTTGAACCCAGGAGGCTGAAGTTGCAGTGAGCCGAGATAATGCCACTGAAATCCAGTCTGGGCAACAGAGCAAGGCTCAGTCTCAAAAAAAAGGGGGGGCAGGCGGGGGACTAGAAAATGGAAAACAAACCAAACTCTAAATTAGTATAAGGACAATTTTTTTAAAGGAGCAGAAATAAATGAAATTGAGACTAAAACAACAATATTGAAGATAGACAAAAATAAAAGTTGTAAAAGGCAATAAAATTGACAAACCTTATCTAGAATACACAGAGAATTCACCAATAAACAAAATCAGATACAAAATAAGAGATTTGATAACAGATCATAGAAATAAAAAGAATCCTTAGAGACTATTATGAATATACACCAACAAATTAGAAAACCTAAAATCAATGAATAAATAAATGCCTGGGCACACAACCTACCAAAATTGAAACTTAAAGAAATAGAAAACCTCAATTAAACCTAATGAATAGCAAACGAAAGCCTAAGAAAGTCTCCCATCAAAGAAAAGCCCAAAACTTAATCGCTTCAATCTTTAATTCTACCAAACATTTAAAGAATAATTAATACAAATTCTGGTTAATATTTTCAAAACTATTGAAGAGAAAGAAATACGTTCATACTCATTCTACAGGGCCAATATTACTGTGATACTAAAACCAGAGACGGGTACAAGAAAAAAAGGAAAATATAGGCCAATATCACTGATGGACACATGCTGAGTCCATCGCACAGACCCTGGCAGACCGATGGATGAAATAAGTATGTAGACACAGGCATTTTTACCTGATAGCATGGCTAGGAGACTGTACTGCTTAGCACCTCCAATGAGAGTGCAGCCTCACTGATGACGAGAGTGCAGCCCCAATAAGTCAGAGCCATTTGTATTTATTTAGTACAGATTTAATGAAAAAGACCTGGAGCGAACACAAGTTGTGGGTAATCAACATTGTTGACTCCCCGAGTAGAGAGCAATCCTGCGTGGGAATGATCAAAGGTTGGTTTCCAGAGATATAAGTAAACCAATTTATCTAGAAAAGTTTCTTTACATTCCCTTGTTATCTACCCTTTGCTTTCTGCATCAGGGTAAGAAAATTAGCCATCTTCAGCTTAAATTATCTACTGAATCTTTTGTAAACCCTCCTAGCCTTCCAAGATGGTTTGCCTCTTTCCCTATAATTCTTCTCACCACCCTGACCGATCTCCTACAGACACAGATCCAAAAATCCTCAACATAATATAGCAAATTAAATTCAACAACAAACTAAAAACATCATTCACCATGATTAAATGAGATTCATTTCAGGGATGAAACAGTGTTTTGACATATGCAAATTAATAAATGTGATACATTAAACTAACAGAACTAAGAACAAAAATTATATGATTTTATCAATAGATCCTTAACAGGCATTTAACAAAATTCAACAACTGTTTAAGATTAAAAAAAAAAACAAGTTGACAAACTAGGAATAGATAGAACAAATCTTAAAGTAATGAAGGTCACTTATGATAAACCACAGTTAATATCATAATGAATCAGAAAAACAATTGAAAGCCTTTCCTTTAAGATAAGGAGCAATACAAGGATGCCAACTTTCACCACTTTTTTTCAACGTAATACTGGTAGTGCTGGCCAGAGCAATTAGGGAGGAGAAATAAATAAAGAGCATCGAAATTGGAAAGAAAGAAGTCAAATTGGCCTTATTCACAGACAATATAATCTTATAGTTAGGAAAACCTAAAGACTCCACCAAAAACACTTAGAAATGACGAACACATTTTGTAAAGTTGCAGGATATGAAATCAACATTCAAATATTAGTAGCATTTATATATATCAACAGTGAACAATATAAAAATGAAATATAAAGTAATCCCATTAAAAATAGATACAAAGAATACAAAGTATCTAGAAATCAATCTAGCCAAAGAAATGATAGATCTATACAAAGAAAACTACAAAATGAAAGAAATTGAAGAAGACACACAAAAAATGAAAGTCCTTGCTCATATCCTGGAAGATTTAATATACTTAAAAAAACAATCTGACTTCATAGTAAATTACAGATTCAGTGAAATTTCTACCAAAATATCAATGACATTCTTCATAGAAATAGAGAAAGAAATCCTATAATTTTATGAAACCACAAACAATCCGAATAGCTGAAGAAATCCTGAGCAAAAAGAATAAAAGGTTTAGGAATCACACAGCCTGACTTCAAAATACGCTGCAAAGCTGTAGTTACCAAATCAAAATGGTATTGTCACCAAAACAGACACATAGACCAATTGAACATTATAGACAATCTACAGATAAGTCTTTGCAGTTTTACACACCAACTAATTTTGACAAAGTTGCCAAGAACATACAATGGGAAAAGGGCAACGTCTTTAGTAACTGGTATAAGAATATGTCTTTAGTAACTGGTGCTGGGAAACCTGGATAATCATATGCAAAATAGGGACTCTGGATCCATATCTCTCATATGCAAAAATTTAATGAAAATAGTTAAAGACTTATATCTAAGAGCTGAAATCATGAAACTCTTAGAAGAAAACCACCACAAATTGTTCCAAGACATTGATCTAGGCCAATTTTTTTTGTGTATAATTTCAAAATCACAGACAACAAAACCAAAAATAGATAAATGGGATTACATCAAACTATAAAACTTCTGCACAGCAAAGCAAACAGTAACAAAGTGAAGAGACAACTGATGAATGAGAGAAAACCTTTGCAAACTAACTATTAAGGCATTAGTCATGAGAATATATAAAGGTTAAACAACAACTCAGTAGCAATAAAACAATCAAATTGAAAATGAGCAAGATATTTGAATATACATTTCCCAAAAGAGAAAAAACAAATGGCCAACAGTTATATTTAAAAAGGCCGTCACTAATTATCAGAGAAATGCAAATTGATACCACAATGAGATGTTATTTAGTTAAAATCGCTTTTATCAAAAAGATAAGGAGTAACAGATTCCGGCAGGGATGTGGGAAAAGGGGCAGCCTCATATACTGTTACTGGGAATGTAAATTAGCACAGCCACTATGGAAAACTCGGTGGAAGTTCCTCAAAAACTAAAAATAGAACTATCATATGACCCAACAACTCTACACTAGGTGTACAACCAAAAGAAGGGAAATTCCTATATCAAAGAGATATAAGCACTCCCACCATTATAGTAGCATTATTCACAATAGCCAATATATGGAATCAGCCTAATGAATAGAAAAAGAAAATGTGATATACACACACACACACAGGTGTGTATATATATATGTACATATATATATACACACACATACACACAATGGAATATTATTCATCATTAAAAAGAATGAAATCCTGTCATTTGCAGCCACATGGATGAGACGGCATGGATGGTGGCCATTATGTTAAGGGAAATAAGCCAAGTGCAGAATGGCAAATACTGCATGTACTAACTAATACACGGGAGGTAAAAAAGTGAATCCTATGAAGATAAAGAGTAGATTACTGTTTACCAGAGCTTGGGAAGAGTAGGGGTAAGAATGGTTGAAGAGAATTTGATTAATAGGTACAAATATACAGTTTGATAAAACAAATAAGATCTAGTGTCTTATAGATAATTAGGGTGACTATAGTTTTCATTAATCTGTTGTATATTTCAAAATAGCTGGAAAATAATAATTAAAAATTCGTTGCAGTATGAAAAGAAATATTTAAGGTGATGGGATTCCTAATTACACTGATTTGATCTTTACAAATTTTAAGAATATATTAAAATATCATACATTCCCTGACAATATGTGTATCGATTATGTATCAATAAAAACAAATAAATATTTTCTTGTTGCACTGGTTTTCAGAATTTTGGCCATAACATGTCTTGGCATTTTGTCAGGTTTTTCTGCTTAATGTTCATTGACTTTCTTAGTCCTGTGAGTAGATAATTATTATCAAATCTGAAAAATTTTATTAATTAATTCTTCCAAGTTTTTGCTATCTCTGTTTCTTTTGGGAGTGCAACTTGGTATATGTAGGGCCTTTTTCTCCAAGGTCATTGATGGTCCATTTATTTTTTCTTAATATATTTTCTGTCTTTATTTCATTTTGAATAACTCTGGCTTTGTCATCGGGTTTATCCATTTGTCTCCAATTTCTATTATGGTATTAATACAGTTGGTGCATTTTTTTCAGTTAAGATAATTATTTAATCTCTAGACTTCTCACTTAGGACTTTGTTGTAGTTTCTATGTATCTCATCAACATTTTGATGTCGTACTCTGATAGTATTTGTCATCTCCGTCATTTATAGGTCTGTTCACATTCATTAAAATTTCTCTAATTTGTTGTTATATGGTATTGCTCCTTTGCTTCCCTGGTAATTTTTCATTTAATGCTTAACAGTTTTGATTTTACATTGTTCCTTGCTGTCTTTTAAAAAATTCCCATGTATAATTTTGGACATTTTTTGGTGCACATGACCCTTAGAATAAGCATATTTTTTCTGTGTTTGCCTTTAAGGTTTGTTAGAATACATCCAAGGAAACCTTTAGTCTAGGGCTAATTTCCCCCTATCGCTAAAGTGTGAGCTCTGCATATTCTACCCAACCCTCTGTATTTTATGAGGCCTTCCTATTTAAACTGGTGGGGCCACAAGCTATTGCTGGCAGTTTAAGAACTCTGAATTGTTCTCCGTCTTCTTTATGGTAATTCTTTCCCTACATTCAGGAAGTTTTCTCTCACTGAGATCACTTAGCCAAGAACTTGATGAACTCTTGCACATATATTTGAGTTTTCTGTCTGTGCAGTTGCAACCTCTCTAGTACTCGGTCCACAAATTCTAGCCACCAAAGACTCCTCAAACTATGATCATTTTATTTTTAAAAATTGACACATAGTAATTATACATATTAATAAAACACATAGTCACGTTTTTATACATACAATGTTTAATGATCAAATTAGTGTACCTAGCATATTCATCACTTCAAAATTTATTATTTCTTATATTAGGAACATTAAAAATACTTTCTTCTGTTTGAAAATATATAATAAATTATTGTTAACTATAATGTTCCTACAGTGCTGCAAAACACTAGAAATTATTTCTCCTATCTAGTTGTAATTTTGTGCCCTTTAATCAATCTTTTCCTATCCTCTTTCCCCTCAGGCTCTAGTAACCATTTTCTACTCCCTAGTGCTACGAGATCATTTTTTTTTCTTCCACATTAGAGTGAGAAAATGCAATATTTACTTTTCTGTTCGTAGCTTATTTCACTTAACGTAATTTTCTCCAGACTCATCTTTATTGCTACAAATATCAGGATTTCTATTTTTTTATGGCTGAATAGTATTCCATTGTGTGTACACCACATTTTCTTTATCCATTTATCTGTTGATGGATGCTTTAGATTGATTTCATATCTTGGCAATTGTGAATAGTGCTGTAATAATCATGGGGGGGAAATATCACTTTGATATATCAATTTTCTTTTTCTTTGATTTAGGCCCAGTAGTGGGATTGCTGAATCATATGGTAGGTCTATTTCTAGTATTTGGAGGAATTTCCATGTTGTCCTCCAAAATAACTTTACTAGTTTACATTTTCACTACAGAGTACAAATGTTCCCTTTTTTCTACACTCATACTAGCATTTGTTATTTTGGTGTTTCTGATATTTTTGATGACAGTCATTCTAATTAAGGTCACATAATATCTCATTATGGTTTGGATTTGCATTGCTCTTATGAATAGTAATGTTGAGCATTTTTTTCATATATTTGTTGGACATTTTTATGCATTCCTTTGAGAAATGTCTCTAGATCATTTGCACATTTAAAAAGATTATTATTATTATTATTGCTATCATTTGAGATCCTTGCATATTCTAGACATTAATTTCTTTTGCAAATACATTCTCACATTGTGTAGGTTGTCTCTTTACTCTGTCGATTGTTTGCTCTGCAGAAGCACTTTAGTTTGACATAAACCATTTTTCTGGTTTTGCTTTTATTTCCTGTGCTTTTGAGATCTAAACCATGAAATTTTTTCTCACATAACTGTCCTGACGCACTCCTACTATATTTTCTTCTAGTGGTTTTATAGTTTTGAATCTTACATTGTGTCTTTAATCAAATTTGATTTTATTTTTGTATGTGGTGAAATACTGGTGTCTAGTTTCATAATTCTGCATATTGTTATCTAACTTTCCCTGCATAATTTATTAAAGGGACCATATTTCTCCATTTTATGTTTTTAGTGTCCTTGTCAAAAATCTGTCTGCTGCAAATACATGGATTTATGTCTGTGTTTTATAGTCTGTTTCATTGGCCTATGTATCTGTTTTTATGTTAGTGCCATGCTGTTTTGGTTACTTTAGTTTTATAGCATATTTTGAAATCTCATAGTGTGATGGCTCCAGCTTTGTTCTTTTTGCTTATGATTGTTTTGGCTATTCCAGGTCTTTTGTATTCTATATTAATTTTAGAATACATTTATTTCTATTTTTGTGAAGGATGAGAATAGTATGTTTATAGAGATAGCATTGAGTCTGTAAAACACTTTGGGTACTAGTGTCATTTTAACAATGTTAACTGTTTCAGACCATTAACATGTGGTGATGTTTTTCCTTTTTTTTTTTTTTTGAGTCCGTTTGAATTTCTTGCATTAGTATATTTTAGTTTGTTTGTAGAGATCTTTTACTACTTTAAATTTATTCCTAGGCTTTTTTGTAAGTTATTGCAAATGAGATTGCTTTATTAATTTGTTTTTTGGCTAGTTGATGGTATATGGAAACACTACTAATATTTGTAGGCCGATTTTTTTATTCTGCAACTTAACTGAATTTGTTTATGAGTTCTAACAGTTTTTTGGTCGTGTCCTTAGGTTTTCCTATATATAAAATTATGCCATCTGAAAACGAGGCTAATCTTACTGCTTTCTTTCCAACTTGAATGTCTTTTATTTATTTCTCCTGCCTAATTGCCTTGGCTAATAATTCCAGTACTACATTGAATAAGAGTATTGAGACTGGGCATATTAGTCTTGTTCCAGTTCTTGGCAAAAAAAAACCTTTCAGCCTTTCTCCATTGAGTATGATGTTAGCTGTGGGTTTATCATAAATTGATCTTATTGTGTTTAGTTAGGTTCCTTCTGTATATAATTTGTTGAACACTTTTATCATAAAGTTTTATTGAATTTTTTTGGATGCTTTTTTCTACTTCAACTTACATGACCATATGTATTTCATACTTCATTCTATTGATCTGAGGTATTATGTTTATTGATTAGTGTTTGTTGGACCATTCTTATACCCATAGGTTAATCCTTTTTAATGTGTTGTTCAATTTAATTTGCAACGTTTAAATCATTTTAAATGAGCTGTTAAATTTATTATTTGTTTGAAAAAATTTTTCATCAATGTTTTTCAAAGATGCTGTTATTAGATCCTGGGGTTTTCTCTTATGGGAGACTTTTTATTATTGCTTCAATTTTGTTACTTGTTATTTGTTTCTGAGGTTTTTCTATTTTTTCATGGTTCACTCTTGGTAGGTTGTATGTGTCTAGGAACTTATTCATATTTTTTAGGTTTAAAAAAGTCTATCAAGTTTTTCAAAACTTTTTGATTTGTTCATCTTTTGTATTATCTTTCTCAATTTCATTGTTTTTTTCTCTGATCTTTACTATTTCTTCCCTTCTACTAATTTTGGGTTTGGTTTGCTGTTGTTTTCCTAGTTCCTTGAGGTATGATGTGCCCTTAAGTTGATTATTTTAAGTCTTTCTATATTTTTATGTAGATATTTATTACCATAAAACTTTCTTTTCAAACTGCTTTTACTGTATTCCTCAGATTTTGATTTTTTTCATTTGAATTTGTCTGAAGATGTTTCAAATCTTAGCTTTTTGTTTTCATTGAACCATTCATTGTTCAGGAGAATGTTGTGTAATTTTTATGAATTTTCCATTTTCAACTTTCTTGTTACTGATTTTTCATTTCATTCCAATATGATTAGAAAAAAATACTTGATATCTATTTTATCTTAAAAATTGTTAAGGATTACTTCGTTACACAATATGGTGTATCTTGGGGAATATTCCGTGTGCTGTTGAGAAAAATTTGTATTCTGCTGTGGTTAGATGAAATATCTTGTACATATTTATTAGGTTCCTTTTGTCTAGAGTATAGTCTAAGACTGATAATTTATGTAATGATTGCATCTGTCTGGATGTTCTCTACATTAAGTGGAGAAATGGTGTTCCCTACTATTATTTTATTGCAGTTAATCTCTCCATTTACTTCAACTAATGTTTGTTTTACATATTTGGGTGCTCTAGTGTGAGATGCATATATATTTACAATTGTATTATCTTATGGTATTGACTGCTTAATCATTACGTAATGACCTTTTTATTGTTATTAAGATAAAGTCTATTTTATTTTATAATGCATGTACTCCCACTCTTTTCATGCTTTCCATTTGTAAGAAACATCTTATATACCTTCACTTACAGTCTGTGTCTGTCTTTATAGGTTATGTGAGTTCCTTTTAGACAGCATAGTTGGGCCTCTTTTTGATTTTATTCAGTAAACCACTCTATGTCTTTCAGTTGAAGAATGTAATCCATTTGTACTTAGTGTAACTATTAATAGGCACCGATTTACTACTACCATAATGTTAATTGTTTTCTGACAGTTTTATCATCTTTTTTCCTTCCTTGTTCTTTTACTATCTTTCGTAGTGGCTAACAGATTTTCTATAGTAATGTGTTTCAATTCTGTGCTATTCATTTTTGGCTTATCCATTACAGATTTTTGGTTTGTAGTTACCATGAGACTTACAAAAATTTTTATAATACATTATTTTAAAATGATAACATCTTTAATCACAACAAAAGGAAAACTATCAAAAACAAACTCTACACTTTAATAGTACTTGTATCCACATTTTGACTTATAACTGTTTAAATTTTCATTTATTATATTTCCTATCTTTTAAACTATTGTTGGAGTTGTGGTTGATTTTAATAGTTTAGTATTTTAGTATCCATATTTAAGATATAAGTGGTTTAATTTCCCTAATTTCAGTATTAAATCATTCAGAATTTGTCTTTTGTTTATTTTGCCAGTAATTTTCATGCTTTGAAATATTTTCATGTAATACATTAGCGTATTTTTTTACGTTGATGTATCTCTTATAAAACAGGTATAATATTCTTGAATTCCCTCAGATTTTGTTTTCAAGGAAAGGCTATCTCTTATTCATGCTCAAAGGACAGTTTTGCTAAGTATCACATTATGGATTGGCAGGGTTTTTTTTCTTTATTCCTTTGAATATAACATCTCATTCTCTCCTGGCCTGCAGTGTTTTTACTGAAAAATCTGCCAAATGTCATAGTCGGATTCTGTTGAATGTAATATATTTCTATTCTTTTGCAGGTTTAAATATTCTTCTTTCATCTTTGATTTTTGCTAATTTGATTGTGATGTGCCTTGGGAATTTCCTCTTTCAGTTAAGTTTTACTGGTGACTCCTGAGATTCCTGTACCTGAATGGTGTTGCCTTTCTCCATATTTGGAAAATTTTCAGACAGCTTTTTTTTTTTTCAAGACACAGTCTCCCTCTGTCACACAAGCTGGAGTGCAGTGGTGTGGTCTTGGCTCACTGCAACCTCCGCCTCCTGGGCTCAAGTGATTCTCCTGCCTCAGCCTCCCAAGTAGCTGGGATTACAGGCATCTGCCACCACATCTGGATAATTTTTGTATTCTTAGTAGAGATGGGTTTTCACCATGTTGGCCAGGCTGGTCACAAACTGCTAACCTCAAGTAATCCACCTGCTTTGGCCTCCCAAAGTGCTGGGATTACATGCATGAGCCACTGCACCCGGCCATGACTCTTTCTTTTCTTTCTTCCTTCCTTCCTTCCTTTCTCTCTCTCTTTCTTTCTTTCTTTCTTTCTTTCTTTCTTTCTTTCTTTCTTTCTTTCTTTCTTTCTTTCTTTCTTTCTTTCTCTCTCTCTCTCTCCCTTCCTTTCCTTTCCTTTCCTTTCCTTTCCTTTCCTTTCCTTTCCTTTCCTTTCCTTTCCTTTCCTTTCCTTTCCTTTCCTTTCCTTTCCTTTTCTTTTCTTTCTTTCTTTCTTTCTTTCTTTCTTTCTTTCTTTCTTTCTTTCTTTCTTTCTTTCTTTCTTTCTTTCTTTCTTTCTTTCTTTCTTTCTTTCTTTCTTTCCTTCCTTCCTTCCTTCCTTCCTTCCTTCCTTCCTTCCTTCCTTCCTTCCTTCCTTCCTTGTCTTGTTCTCGTTGCCCAGGCTGGAATTCAATGGCATAATTTTACCTGACTCGAACCTCTGCCTCCTGCGTTCAAGTGATTCTCCTGCCTCAACCTCCTGAGTAGGTGGGATTCCATGCACCTGCCACCCTGGCCAGCTAATTTTTGAATATTTAGTAGCGACGGGGTTTCACCATGTTGGCCAGGCTGGTCTCTAGCTTCTGACCTCAGGTGATCCACCCTCCTTGGCTTGACAAAGAGCTAGGATTACAGGCATTGAGCCACCACACCCAACTGACACTATTTTTTAAAGTATGCTGTCTATGCCTTCCTCACTTTTTTCTTCTTGTTTATCTTTATTCCTCTGACTAAGTAATTTTATATGTGTTGTTTTCAAGGTCATTAATTCTTTCCTGTTTTCTCATGTCGTCTGTTAAAGCTTTCTAATGAGTTTTCCAGTTCAGTTATCATATTCTTTATTTAATGGATTTCATTAATTTTTTTCTATTTCTTTGTTAAAGTTCTAATTTGTTCCTGGGTTATTTTCCAACTTTACTTTTTTCTATTCATATTTTCTTGTGATTACTTGAACTTTCTTAAGAGGATAATTCTTCAATCTCTGATATTTCATAAATGTTAATTTTGTGGGGGTCCATTAATGGAGACTGGTTGTTGTCATTTTTTGTGTGTGTGTGGTATTTTATTTCTTTGAGTTTTCCCAGTCTTTGCATCTTTATGTGGATGCCTATGCCTTTAAGGAGACAGCGAACTCTTCCAGTTTTTGTAAGTCTTCTTTAGTCATGTTAGATCTCTACTACTAGGTATGGAAACTTAAAGGCTTGCCTGTTGTTTCTTCCCAATCTAGAGAGAATTTACAGCGAGCACCAGAAGTAAAAGGCTGCACTGAAATGCACTGATTTCTCTGCCCTTGTTTCCCAATCAGTGGCCAACCTATAGTGAATATCAAAATCTTAAAAACTGCTCTGCAACTAATTTGTTGCCCTCCCATAGGTTCTTGGTTTAAGAAAGACTCATAGGAAACAGCAGGAGTAAACTGCTGCCCTGGCACTATATTGCTGTCCTCCCATTGTTTGCCACTCTCAGGAGGACTTTAGCAGGCACTGGACCTTAATTCTGACCTTTTGGTTGCTTCTGGGCCAGAATAATTCTCCACGAAATGTCCGTGAAAAATCCAGCCAGGGATTTGGACCTTCTCATTGGCTGCATTCCCTGAAGCATTATTTTGACCAGACTGTCTATTGAATGTGATGTCCTCACAAATTAGATGTCAGAGTAGCCACCATAATTTACACATCAGTCACTGCAATCCAGTGCTACAACATTTATCTCCAATTTACCCTAGGTGGTCAGCACTGCTGGCACTCCCAAAGGTTCCTGTGGAATGGGACAAGACAGAATTTCCCACAAAGATTTTCAAACTGATGAGTAGACTGAATATCAAGCTCCAACTCCCTCTTCTTACCTGTGTGCCATGAATAGAGAAAAAAATCTCTGTGAGTTCCCTGATAGCAGTTTGGGGAAGGACATGGTGCAGACTGGAATCACCATTTCTCCTATTAGATTAGACATCTCTCAATTCTGTTCACCCAGGGGATTTCTTAACTCTACACTGAATTCTGATTAACTCAAGGTAGTATTTTTGTCTTTGAATAGTTTCTAGTTTCCGTGTGTGTGTGAGAGAGAAGGATGCTGCCAACAGACCTAATCCATTATCTCGCTGACATCACTTTTCAATACTGTCTTGATTAGTATAACTTTGTAATATAGTGTGACAGCAGAAAGTGTAGTTTCTCCATATTTGTTTTTTCTTTATCAAGACGGATTTAGCTATTCAGGGTCTTTTGTGGTTCTATGTAAGTTTGGGAATTTTTTTTCTAAATCTGTGAAGAATATCCTTGGAATTTTAATAGCTATTGCATTGACTCTGTACATTTCTTTGTGCAGTATGGACATTCTAACAATATTAACTTTTCTGACCTATGAACTTGGATATCTTTCCACTTATTGTTTCTTTTTAAATTGTAGTCATACATCACTTAGCAGAAGGATAGAATCTGAGAAATGTAATGCTAGGCAATTTTGTTTTGTGAACATCCTAAAATGTACAGTTGCCTTTGAACAACACAGGTCTATTTTGCATACATTTTCTTTCACCTCCGCCACCACTGAGACTGCAAGAACAAACCTTCCTCTTCTTCCTTCTCCTCAGACTATGAAACATGAAGAGAAAAAGGATAAAGAACTATCTGATAATCTACTTCCATTTAATAAATAAATATATTTGATCTTTCCTATAATTTTATTTAAAAAATAATTTTATTTTAAATTTTTGTGGGTACATAGTAGGTGTATATATTTATGGGGTACATGAGATATTTGGATACAGCAATGCAATGTGTAATAATCACATCAGGAAAAATTGGGTATCCATCACCTAAAGAAGGGGTTCCCAAACCCAGGCTATTATCCTGTTCCTGTCCATAGTCTGTTTGCAACCGGGTCTCACAGCAGGAGTTGAACAGCAGGTGAGCAAGCACTGTTGCCTGATCTCTGCCTCCTGTCAGATTAGCAGTGGCATTGGATTATCATAGGTGCACAAACCCTATTGTGAACTTCACATGTGAAGGATCTAGGTTGTGTGCTCCTTATGAGAATCCACCTAATGCCTGATGATGTGAGGAGGGAGAGTTTCATCCTGATACCATCTTCCCTCTCAGCCTCGGTCCACGGAAAATTTGTCTTCCAAGAAAACATCTCCTGATGCCAAAAAGGTAGGTGACCACTGACCTAAAGCATTATTTTTTTCTTTGTTTATATACAATCCAATTATACTATTGCTGTTGTTGTAAAATATGCAATTATTATTGACTATAGTAACCCTGTTGTGTTACCTAATCCTAGATCTTATTCTTTCTATTTCACTTCACTTTTGTACCCATTAACCATTCCACTTCTCCTCTCCACTACTATTCCCAGTCTCTGTTAATCATCATTCTCCTCTCTATCTCCATTAGCTCAATTGTTTAAATTTTTAGCTCTCACAAATAGTGAGAAAATCAGAAGCTTGTCTTTCTGTACCTGGCTTAATTCACTTAGCATAATGGCCTCCATTTCCATCCATGTTGTGGCAAATGACTGGATTCCATTCTTTTTTATGGCTAATAGTACTCCATCATGTATATGTGCCATATTTTATTTCCTCAGTCACCTGTTGATGGACATGTAGGTTGCTTCCAAATATTGGCTATTGTTAATTGTGCTGCAATAAACATGGGAGTGAAGAGACCACTTCAGATACCTGGCAATAAAATTTCTGGATCATATGGTAACTATATTTTCCGTTATTTAATTAACCTTAAATCTGTTCTCCATTGTTGTTGTACTAATTTGCATTCTCAAGAAGAGTGTACAAAGTGTTCTCTTTTATCTGCGTCTTTATCAGATTTTGTTATCACCTCACATTTGGATAAAAGTCATTTTAACTGGAGTGTGATGATATCTCATTTTAGTTTTGATTTGCATTTTTCTAATGATCAATAATGTTGAGCACCTTTTCTTTTATTTTTTAATTTATTTATTATTATTATACTTTAAGTTGTAGGGTACATGTGCATAACGTGCAGGTTTGTTACATATGTATACTTGTGCCATGTTGGTGTGCTGCACCCATCAACTCGTCATTTACATCAGGTATAACTCCCAATGCAATCCCTCCCCCCTCCCCCCTCCCCATGATAGGCCCCGGTGTGTGATGTTCCCCTTCCTGAGTCCAAGTGATCTCATTGTTCAGTTCCCACCTATGAGTGAGAACATGCGGTGTTTGGTTTTCTGTTCTTGTGATAGTTTGCTAAGAATGATGGTTTCCAGCTGCATCCATGTCCCTACAAAGGACACAAACTCATCCTTTTTGATGGCTGCATAGTATTCCATGGTGTATATGTGCCACATTTTCTTAATCCAGTCTGTCACTGATGGACATTTGGGTTGATTCCAAGTCTTTGCTATTGTGAATAGTGCTGCAATGAACATACGTGTGCATGTGTCTTTATAGCAGCATGATTTATAATCCTTTGGGTATATACCCAGTAATGGGATGGCTGGGTCATATGGTACATCTAGTTCTAGATCCTTGAGGAATCGCCATACTGTTTTCCATAATGGTTGAACTAGTTTACAATCCCACCAACAGTGTAAAAGTGTTCCTATTTCTCCACATCCTCTCCAGCACCTGTTGTTTCCTGACTTTTTAATGATTGCCATTCTAACTGGTGTGAGATGGTATCTCATTGTGGTTTTGATTTGCATTTCTCTGATGGCCAGTGATGATGAGCATTTTTTCATGTGGCTGTTGGCTGTATGAATGTCTTCTTTTGAGAAATGTCTGTTCATATCCTTTGCCCAATTTTGATGGGGTTGTTTGTTTTTTTCTTGTAAATTTGTTTGAGTTCTTTGTAGGTTCTGGATATTAGCCCTTTGTCAGATGAGTAGATTGCAAAAATTTTCTCCCATTCTGTAGGTTGCCTGTTCACTCTGATGGTAGTTTCTTTTGCTGTGCAGAAGCTCTTCAGTTTAATGAGATCCCATTTGTCAATTTTGGCTTTTGCTGCCGTTGCTTTTGGTGTTTTAGACATGAAGTCTTTGCCCATGCCTATGTCCTGAATGGTACTACCTAGGTTTTCCTCTAGGATTTTTATGGTATTAGGTCTAACATTTAAGTCTCTAATCCATCTTGAATTAATTTTCGTATAAGGAGTAAGGAATGGATCCAGTTTCAGCTTTCTACTTATGGCTAGCCAATTTTCCCAGCACCATTTATTAAATAGGGAATCCTTTCCCCATTTCTTGTTTCTCTCAGGTTTGTCAAAGATCAGATGGCTGTAGATGTGTGGTATTATTTCTGAGGACTCTGTTCTGTTCCATTGGTCTATATCTCTGTTTTGGTACCAGTACCATGCTGTTTTGGTGACTGTAGCCTTGTAGTATAGTTTGAAGTCAGGTAGCGTGATGCCTCCAGCTTTGTTCTTTTGACTTAGGATTGTCTTGGAGATGCGGGCTCTTTTTTGGTTCCATATGAACTTTAAAGCAGTTTTTTCCAATTCTGTGAAGAAACTCATTGGTAGCTTGATGGGGATGGCATTGAATCTATAAATTACCTTGGGCAGTATGGCCATTTTCATGATATTGATTCTTCCTATCCATGAGCATGGTATGTTCTTCCATTTGTTTGTGTCCTCTTTTATTTCACTGAGCAGTGGTTTGTAGTTCTCCTTGAAGAGGTCCTTTACATCCCTTGTGGGTTGGATTCCTAGGTATTTGATTCTCTTTGAAGCAATTGTGAATGGAAGTTCATTCCTGATTTGGCTCTCTGTTTGTCTGTTACTGGTGTATAAGAATGCTTGTGATTTTTGCACATTAATTTTGTATCCTGAGACTTTGCTGAAGTTGCTTATCAGCTTAAGGAGATTTTGGGCTGAGACAATGGGGTTTTCTAAATATACAATCATGTCATCTGCAAACAGGGACAATTTGGCTTCTTCTTTTCCTAACTGAATACCCTTGATTTCTTTCTCTTGCCTGATTGCCCTAGCCAGAACTTCCAACACTATGTTGAATAGGAGTGGTGAGAGAGGGCATCCCTGTCTTGTGCCAGTTTTCACAGGGAATTTTTCCAGCTTTTTCCCATTCAGTATGATATTGGCTGTGGGTTTGTCATAAATAGCTCTTATGATTTTGAGGTACGTTCCATCAATACCGAATTTATTGAGCGTTTTTAGCATGAAGGGCTGTTGAATTTTGTCAAAAGCCTTTTCTGCATCTATTGAGATAATCATGTGGTTCTTGTCTTTGGTTCTGTTTATATGCTGGATTATGTTTATTGATTTGCGAATGTTGAACCAGCCTTGCATCCCAAGGATGAAGCCCCTTTGACCATGGTGGATAAGCTTTTTGATGTGTTGCTGAATCCGGTTTGCCAGTATTTTATTGAGGATTTTTGCATCGATGTTCATCAGGGATATTGGTCTAAAATTCTCTTTTTTTTGTTGTGTCTCTGCCAGGCTTTGGTATCAGGATGATGTTGGCCTCATAAAATGAGTTAGGGAGGATTCCCTCTTTTTCTATTGATTGGAATAGTTTCAGAAGGAATGGTACCAGCTCCTCCTTGTACCTCTGGTAGAATTCAGCTGTGAATCCATCTGGTCCTGGACTTTTTTTGATTGGTAGGCTATTAATTATTGCCTCAATTTCAGAGCCTGCTATTGGTCTATTCAGGGATTCAACTTCTTCCTGGTTTAGTCTTGGAAGAGTGTAAGTGTCCAGGAAATTATCCATTTCTTCTAGATTTTCCAGTTTATTTGCATAGAGGTGTTTATAGTATTCTCTGATGGTAGTTTGTATTTCTGTGGGGTCGGTGGTGATATCCCCTTGATCATTTTTAATTGCGTCGATTTGATTCTTCTCTCTTTTCTTCTTTATTAGTCTTGCTAGTGGTCTGTCAATTTTGTTGATCTTTTCAAAAAACCAACTCCTGGATTCATTGATTTTTTGGAGGGTTTTTTGTGTCTCTATCTCCTTCAGTTCTGCTCTGATCTTAGTTATTTCTAGCCTTCTGCTAGCTTTCGAATGTGTTTGCTCTTGCTTCTCTAGTTCTTTTAATTGCGATGTTAGAGTGTCAATTTTAGATCTTTCCTGCTTTCTCTTGTGGGCATTTAGTGCTATAAATTTCCCTCTACACACTGCTTTAAATGTGTCCCAGAGATTCTGGTATGTTGTATCTTTGTTCTCATTGGTTTCAAAGAACATCTTTATTTCTGCCTTCATTTCGTTATGTACCCAGTAGTCATTCAGGAGCAGGTTGTTCAGTTTCCATGTAGTTGAGCTGTTTTGGTTGAGTTTCTTAGTCCTGAGTTCTAGTTTGATTGCACTGTGGTCTGAGAGACAGTTTGTTATAATTTCTGTTCTTGTACATTTGCTGAGGAGTGCTTTACTTCCAATTACGTGGTCAATTTTGGAGTAAGTATGATGTGGTGCTGAGAAGAATGTATATTGTGTTGATTTGGGGTGGAGAGTTCTATAGATGTCTATTAGGTCTGCTTGCTGCAGAGATGAGTTCAATTCCTGGATATCCTTGTTAACTTTCTGTCTCGTTGATCTGTCTAATGTTGACAGTGGAGTGTTGAAGTCTCCCATTATTATTGTATGGGAGTCTAAGTCTCTTTGTAAGTCTCTAAGGACTTGCTTTATGAATCTGGGTGCTCCTGTATTGGGTGCATATATGTTTAGGATAGTTAGCTCTTCCTGTTGAATTGATCCCTTTACCATTATGTAATGGCCTTCTTTGTCTCTTTTGATCTTTGATGGTTTAAAGTCTGTTTTATCAGAGACTAGTATTGCAACCCCCGCTTTTTTTTTTCTCCATTTGCTTGGTAAATCTTCCTCCATCCCTTTATTTTGAGCCTATGTATGTCTCTGCATGTGAGATGGGTCTCCTCAATACAGCAGACTGATGGGTCTTGACTCTTTATCCAGTTTGCCAGTCTGTGTCTTTTAATTGGAGCATTTAGTCCATTTACATTTAAGGTTAAGATTGTTATGTGTGAACTTGATTCTGCCATTATGATATTAACTGGTTATTTTGCTCGTTAGTTGATGCAGTTTCTTCCTAGCCTCGATGGTCTTTACATTTTGGCATGTTTTTGCAATGGCTGGTACCAGTTGTTCCTTTCCATGTTTAGTGCTTCCTTCAGGGTCTCTTGTAAGGCAGGCCTAGTGGTGACAAAATCTCTAAGCATTTGCTTATCTGTAAAGGATTTTATTTCTCCTTCACTTATGAAACTTAGTTTGGCTGGATATGAAATTCTGGGTTTAAAATTCTTTTCTTTAAGAATGTTGAATATTGGCCCCCACTCTCTTCTGGCTTGTAGAGTTTCTGCCGAGAGATCTGCTGTTAGTCTGATGGGCTTCCCTTTGTGGGTAACCCGACCTTTCTCTCTGGCTGCCCTTAAGATTTTTTCCTTCATTTCAACTTTGGTGAATCTGGCAATTATGTGTCTTAGAGTTGCTCTTCTCGAGGAGTATCTTTGTGGCGTTCTCTGTATTTCCTGGATTTGAATGTTGGCCTGCCCTACTAGGTTGGGGAAGTTCTCCTGGATGATATCCTGAAGAGTGTTTTCCAACTTGGTTCCATTTTCCCCCTCACTTTCAGGCACCCCAATCAGATGTAGATTTGGTCTTTTTACATAATCCCATACTTCTTGCAGGCATTGTTCATTTCTTTTTCTTCTTTTTTCTTTTGGTTTCTCTTCTCGCTTCAACTCATTCATTTGATCCTCAATTGCTG